>NC_136058.1:369078138-371478138 GCF_964261635.1 Lissotriton helveticus
ACTAGGTCGATTACTTTTGTCGATTTCTGGGAACTCCTGGGGATTGATAATCGCTACTCAGAACGAAGTGCGTCAAGAACGTCACGGACGGTTTTTAGAAGATGAAGTCTTCTAAGCTGTTGGAAATTGAGATAATGGTGGCGCAAAGATCAAAATTGTACAAGACATTTCGAAAAAAATGTTTTTTGTTACAGGTTTTTATGTTATTCCTAACTGTTTCTATGCTGCTGGTGGGTGGAGTATATTTTGGTTTTCAATCATTGCTGCCTTCTACTTTACCTACTCCTCCTTCTCATGATTTGAGTTCTGTTTCCACTATGTCTCCACATTCCTTTCATCTTCTGCCCCAACATGAACAGGTCAGACGTGCGGAATTCATTAACAATTCTTTTGTTCAACTTCTACATCAGCATCAGTTGGTGATGAACACTACCAATTGTTGGGTATGTGGATTAATGCCACATACCATGGATAAGGGTATCCCGTATTTTGTTCTTCCTTATAGCCCCCAGGGGTCAGCTCGAACATTCCAGACCATGTTCCGTAGTGCACTAGATTCCTACCCCCATCGAGAGCCTCGCTCTGCAAACCTTGGTCCTGGCCCGTACCACAAGTCTTTGGCGATAGCAATTGCAGATTTAAATAGAGATATTTTTGACGCAACACTTATCCCAGAGGAAGAGGTGCGAGCTTATAAGGATTTGAGTGAGGTCGAGTATAGTACATCAGTGAAAAATAGGCAGTTTAAAAGCTCATCTCCAATCTGGATCGTACCTCATCTCGGTCATTTCTGTCTGCAAGGTCTTGGTCGCAATCCGAGAGCTCAGCTTGGGAAGAGTGCTTGTGTTGATACTTACGTTTTACCAATGCTCTCTTCCCCTGTCTTTCTGACTGCCAAGGGTACCTATTTTGTATGTTATGATCGCGCATATACGTGGTTACCTCATGACTTCTCGGGTACCTGCTATATCGCGAATCTTTTGCCTCCAACTTTCACTGTTGCCTCAGATTATCACAAAACTAGAGTTGTGAGAGGTGTCATTAGTAAAGAAGATACTGCCGGTCAAGAAGCAGGAGATTTCTTTAAGGGTTTCCTACCGTTTTGGGGTCCTATGGTCAATAGCAGGAATCTGAGACAGTTAACTCGTGTAGTGGAAGCAACTGCTAACATAACTGCAAGCGCCCTTGGTAATCTGACAGCAGAGCTTCAAGTGGATAGGCTTATGACGTTACAGAACCGTATGGTTCTAGACGTAGTACTAGCAGACACAGGTGGTGTGTGCAAGGTCCTCCATTCGAGCTGCTGCATTTTAATACCTGATAACGCTCCAACGGTTTATCAAGCCATCTCGAAGTTGCATAAAATCTCAGAGTCCATACACGTGGACGAGGGAGATTGGACGCTTCTAGGATGGTTTTGGGGTCTGATGTCAACTTGGGGTTGGAAAATTCTGATGATTATAGGGGTTGTTGTGACGTTTCTGTTCACGTGTTGTCTTTGTGTGCAGTGTGGTCCTGCCTTATGTGGCCTTTGTGCTACAGCGTGTATAAGAAGGCCATCTGTTACCGGCGAGACATTGATGAATAAGACGATGTTCCAACAACACTTGAATGATCTGATGAATATCGACATTGATTATGATTCCGACTAGTGCTTGCCTACATGAGGGCAAAAGGAGCGTCTGAGGACCAATGAGAACCGTTACGATGCTAGCGAGTGTGGTATCTATGAACCGTAAATGACGAGATTAATAGGTGGGCGCATTTTCGCTACGCTACTTAGAAGGGTTCGTCTTATTTACAGGTTCTTCACTTGGAACCCTCGGGTTCCATTTTAGATACGGCATCCATTTTGTTTCTTGCCCTCACGCAGTCAGCGAACAGGCAAATGTCCGCCTCATGATCCTGTGATTCCCAAGACTGGGGGATGGCACGGCAAAGACAGATGGCTCCGCAGCTGGGTAATCTTCCCACGTTGGCCTATTGTTTCAGCCTTGCATGCGCTCGGCTCGAATCCTTTGATCCTGGGATTACGCTTCCGATACAACCTCCACACTCCTTCTCCTTCTGTTGTCTGACTTCCTTGCACCTGTTCCTGTCTCTTACTCTCGTCCTTTTACAACTAGAGTGGAATGTGCATAGCAGCAGGATAATGTGCTTTTACAGTTGGGAACCGACAAATGTTACTGTGATTATGTTCCGGGTTTCCGACACCATGAATGAAGCCTTTTAAGTTTATTGTGGGAACTGAGTTGTAACCTTTTGTTCGTTACGTTATTGAATGCTGAAAATGTGTATAAAAGGAGCGACGCACATGTGCAATTTGAAGCAGACTCTTGGAACCTACACTCTGTTGTACTTCCCATGACTTTTGCATCCCTGCAGTAATAAACGCTGATCTTTGACGCCGAAGGAAGTGTCCCGTGTCTCTGTCACTTGTGCGCCGAACAGGTATCCTACGAAGGTTTCAGGTGTTGTTCCCTGGCACCGCTGGTTCTTAAAAGTCCAGTCCTTCAGAGAGAATCAGGTTATCTGTACCAAATCCTTCATGTTGCTCTTTATTTTGGACCAGGTTTTCACCAGTATATTTCACCTGCTTTAAACTGGCAGAATTCCCTGCACATTTTGTGAATGTGTTAAAAGTTATTTGAGGAATGCTTGAATGACTCTTTTTTAAAGAAGATACACAATCAATGTTTTGGAAGGCGTTGGAGGAGAAAGAGGTAAGGCATTCACAATAGTACACTAAACTATTGGCAGTGGCATTAAAGTCAGCACTGGGAAGAAAGGTCCCATTATGGGGAGAAGTAGCTGTAGAGTAGAAAAAACTTCAACACCTTTCTGTAGGTCGCAAGGAGGTCAGAATTCTAATTGTTGGCAACACTGAGGGGCATATTATCAACAACTAGCGATATTTATCGCTAAAGAAGCTTAGAGAAATTTTTTTGATCGCCAAGCATCTCCGGATTTTATTGCAGCGATAACGTGCTATTAGCAATGTTTATCTCCAATGCAATAAAATATCCGGCGATAGCGGCGAAATGCGTGAATATCGGTGGAAAACTAGCGATATACACGCATCATCGCCAATAGGGCCTTAACCTGAATATCCACCTCCCATTGGATATACAGGTTAAGAACTGGTCTGAGCAGGCGTTAGTTTTCAGCGATATTCACGCTTAGCGTGAATTTTTTTATCGCAGCACCTGCCTTGCTAATAGCCGATAGTGACGTTAGGGACAGCTTTCAGTCGCTAACTGGTTGAGTACGCCCACTTTGCATGTCATTAGCGATAAATATCGCTGACATATTTTGATCCTGCTGGACCTCTCCGCGGCCTTTGATACCATCTCTCACCATAGGCTTGCGGAGAGGTTAAGCTCCTGTGGTATCAAGGGCCTTGCCCTTAAATGGCTACGGAATTTCCTGGCAGACCGTTCACAATCAGTCCAAATGGGCCCTTATCAATCTGAGAGAACATCATTGGACATGGGGGTCCCCCCGGGCTCCTGCCTTAGCCCCACCCTCTTTAATATCTATATGGCCCCTTTGGCCAGGGTGGCAGAGGCCCTGGGGTTTGAAATAATATCATACGCCGATGACACCCAGCTACTATTTAACATCGGACAATATGCTGAGGCGGACAGACTTCGCTTTGCTACGGGGTTATCGGTGATCTCTAACTGGATGACTAACAACTGTCTCCAGCTGAACCCAAGCAAGACGGAGCTGATGCTCCTAGGAAAAGCCTCAGAAATTTGGAATAGTGACTGGTAGCCGGAAAAATTGGGCTTGCCCCCTACACCTAAATCTTGTGTGAATAACTTTGGCATTAAATTAAATCAGTCTTTAACCATGCAGGACCATGTGACCGCAGTATCTGGCGCATGCTATTATAGGCTTAGACTACTTAGAAATATTCTTCCTTTCATCCCCCTAGAACACCGCAGAACAGTTACGCAAGCCCTGGTCCTGAGCCGCATTGACTATGGGAACGCGCTGCTGGCTGAAGTAGGAACCACCTCCCTGAAAAAATTACAGGTCATTCAAAATACGGCAGCTAGGCTGGTCATGAATTTGCCATCTGGCACTCCTTCGCAACCTTTACTGAGAAGGCTTCACTGGCTCCCTATAAAACAGAGGTCTTTTTTTAAGATCAGCTGCCTCACCTACTGTGCGTTGCAGGGGCAAGGCCCTGAGTATCTTCAGAAGAAATTGGGAAGATATAAACCCTCACGCTCTCTGAGATCGAGTCTCAAACAGTTATTGGTGATCCCTCGTATCAGACTCCGCAGATTTGGGGGTATGGTATTTTCATGCCTTGCGCCTAAATACTGGAATAGTCTGCCGTTGTCCCTGCGAGAATCCCCCTCCTATCTGACGTTCAGGAAACATCTTAAGGCTCTACTGTTCTAGTTCTAATTCTCTCCTATCTTCTGTGCTCCCTGCCTTTCGGGTTGTCCTAGAGTTGAGCGCCGAGATGCCCCCAGGTGATTCGTGCGCTATAAAAGAGAGACTAACATAACATAACATAACATGCAAAGCGGGCCCCAAACCACTCGCTATCACCTAAAAGCTGTTGCTAACTGATGTTAGCGACAGCTTGCTAATAGGGCGATTAAATTATCGCCGCTTTGCGGCCGAAAACGGCCGCAAAAGCGGCGATAATTCCATTTCTCCTGCCTTGAATATGTGCTCCTGAATTCTAGATCTCAGGTGTGATTTCTGAGAATTACAGTCTCAAAGTTGTTTCTGATTGAGGGGGATTCCAGTAGTAAATCTTCTGTTCTGTGTTCTCTGGGTAATCGTTGAAATCAAGAAATGTTTATTTTGAGGGCCGGATTGTTTGGGTACCTTTATGCAGAGCTTTGTAGACAATGTTGGCAATCATGAATTGGCTCCTTGCCTCAAATTGTAGTAACTTTAGTGCGGTCAGCCGTAGGCATATGTGACCATGTTTTCTCTCCCCGAAGAGCCTAACTGCTAATGGTCCATTGCCCTAAGAAGTGTTCGGTGGGATTTGGCAATCCCATGTAGCAGGAAGATGCCACTGTATAGTCTTGAGAGAATGAGCACTTGAATCCCCTGTTAGAAGTATTTTTGGGTGAGGTGTTTGATTCCGCTCAGTTGTCTCAATTGGTATGGTTCTACCTTAGCTAGCTCATGTATGTGAGGTTGCAGGTTGAGGATTTTATCTAGGAGGAAGCACAGAATTTTTGGGCAGTCTGCAATTTCTAGTAGCAAGCACTTGTTGGTCCCTTGTTGGATAGGGATTGGACGGTCGGGTGAGAAATTATAGGCAACTCAGTTTTGAGTGGGTTGAGGTTAAGGTGATGCTAGGACATCCAGGATTGGATGACATTCAGACACTGCACTAGGAATATGATGTTAATCCGGATAGGTGGATTTAGTGTAAATTTGAGTCATGTATGTATATATTCTCCAGAGCATAAATATCAACCAAGGACATCAACTGCCAAGACATAACATCTTGTGTTGCTGCTGTGCGTGGACAAAAGGAGCCTGCCTGGATGAGTGGTGATTTGCAATTATCCCCCAGACCATTAATTTGCTATGAGGTACGGCCATGCCACAAATGAAAAAAAATCCTCTTCAAAATGCAAAAGGTATGGGTAACTGTTTGGGTGGAAGTCTCTGGGCTTAGGTGCTACAATTGTCAGGGCCCAAATGTGTTGTGGCACATTCCTCGCGAACGGCTTTAGAGTCATTGCGGGGGTAAGTATAGAGGAAAATGGAGGATTATGCCCTCACAGTTTGTCAACAGTAGTCCAAAAAGAGTTTTCAAACGTCCTGGACCGCAGAAACTGAATACCGGCCATTTAGAGAATCACAAATTTTACCTGCCTTCATACCTGAATTTTGCCTTGAAAAAGCCCACGGCCAAGAGGCCACTAGGGTGAAACACGTGTCAGCTGTCCTTTTTTCCACATATGCAACAATAAATAAAAACCACGCACGCAAAACTATTAAAGAGCGTTTGAAAATTCTTTTTGGACTACTGTTGACAAACCGTGAGGGCATTATCCTCCATTTTCCTCTCAAAATGCAAAAGGGCCTGTTACATAAATAAATAAATACCTAATACAAATTAGATCATAAGATACAAATTTCTGCCAGCACCCCATTGGGCTAGTGCTTCTCTTCCTTATTATTGCATGCTTGTGATATCCCCTTCCCCTAACCATATCCTAAGAAAATATTATCCATACATTATCACCTATATTTGTTTTAATTGTACTGCTTACAATAAACTCACAATGAGACGGTCTGCATTAAATTCTGGTCCCTGAGAACATGCTCACGAGGAAATAGCTTGAAAAATTAAATGGATGCAGTAAATTGTAAGGGCTCCTTCACTGCAGCTCAACACTCTTCCACCCAAGCATTGGTCATGGTATAGCATAGAATTACACAGCTGCTTGCACTAGATAAAGCTGATAATGTTATCGATCGCTTGCAGATAGCAATAGAATGGGTTCTGATGCATCTGGATCAATATGTTTAAATGTAATGGATTTCTAAAGGCTGGTGAAGATTGTTCTGTTACTTGAGAGCGTGAGAAAACATTTCACAGAAAAGAAACCTCGACATATAATGGCAACAACCACAACACACACTCAGCCTCACATAATGCGCCAGCACTAGGAATCTGCTGTCTGCTGTAGAAGTGTGTTACAGAACAAAGCACAAACATTTCATTACAGACTTTATTAAGAGCAAAAAGAATGATCTCATGTGTTAAGAAAAATAGTAGACCTTATAATATGGAAAATAGCATTTTAGAAATATGTTCCCAATTAGATGCGGAAGCATTTCTATATAAAATAAAATGCTCTAGAAATATTTTTTTTTAAATGGGGGCTGAAAATGTTGGATTTATAGACACGGTGGCCCTCATTTATGAAAAGTGACACATCGCTGCGTGAAAGCAGCGAAGCGTCACTTTTCACTGTGCCCTCCTTGCGAGACCAATGATGCGTCATATTGATAGTATGACGCATCATTGCGCAAGGAGTTACAGATACGTCAGTATTTCAGAGGTATCTGTATGGCGCAAAAGTGACGCATTGCTTGAGTGTGTCACAAAAGTGACGCAACTCCAGCAATGTGTCCTTTCACATGGGGCAAGCCCCATGTGAAAGGACCTGCGTCAGTCTTACGCCTGCTGTGAGGCAGGCGTTAGAAATTGACGCATTTGTGTCCTAGAAGTGGCGCAGTGAAATCCCATAGATTTCACTGCGTCACTTCTACGACCCTTTCTTCAGTCAGTCAGTCAAATAGGCTTTATTTCGACATAAAAAATATCTTAAAAAGCATACATACATGGTAGATTCAGTTAAAACATTACTAGATAAAAAGCATATAGAAAAAACCCTTAAAAATCCTTAAAAATAGGCCAGAAACAGACCATAAGTTAAGATCATGATTAAACAATTTGCCTAAGTCTTTTTGACCGTATTCGCCATGCCCAACCTAGGAACTTCGAGGTGGCGCATGCGAAGAATGAACAAGTGTCTGTAAGTAATATTCGTAGTGCCACGTTACAATGTCTGGTGCCCAAGGTGAGACACATTGGTTTAATCCATTTCATACGAGGAACCTTGTAGGCAGGGCACTCGAATAACAGATGGGGGACAGATTCACGGCACTGAGGGCAGAATGGACACCATGGCGCAGTCTGGTATGGAATTTTCCAATGGCATGTAAGCTCCATTACAGGGAGAAGACCTACTCTAAATTTGAAATACAGGGATCTTTCCCATGGGGCAGAAATAATATCCAGATACAATTCTCTAATGGGGACATCTTTGAACTCCACAAAGTTTCTGGTCGACTTACAGGTCGTTGAGGAAGAGTTTCTTTTGTTTGCCACCCATGACCAATAGAGTTGTTTTAACATGGAATTAGGCGGGGCTGACTGTTGGTGCCATGCTTCTTCCAGCCCCAAATTTGCAAGAAGAGCCTTAATGTCCCTTAGCCATTTTACTTTTGCCCAGCCTGTGGAATTAATTATCTCCCGTAGGCCATCCGCATAGCTTGAGAGCTCTGGCACTCTCCAGATGCGGGCCCACAGTAGCAGGGGGCGTAATTTTGCTTGATCTTCAATCGCCCGGCAGCCCATGTCCAGTTGCAAGGGTAGAATAGGGACAGAAGGGCCGAGAGGCATTAGGCTTCTCAGAAAGGCATTCTCGGCTCGGGTTAGCTCTTTCATGTTTGACATCCCCCAGAGCTCTGCCCCATAAAGAGCTGCGCTCACTCCTCTGGCCGAGTAAATGTCCATTACTGCCGCTATTGGTCTTGTAGATGCTGCTCTCTGCTCTTTCAGCAGGGCCCCAGTCACTCTTTTCAGGCTCAACAACATTTTAGTCAAATGACAGTCCCATTTCATAGAGTCCACCAAGCGGATGCCCAGGTAGTCAAACATCTTGGTTCTTTCCAGTGCAACGGACCCCAATGTTGGAGGGGGACCGAGCTTTTGTGGGGGGTTCAAAATGAGATACTTAGTTTTGTCTGTATTGATACAGAGACCTCTCTGCTTGCAAAAATTGTCAAATCCGGAGAGAAGCTGCTGGAGGCCCATTGGAGATTTTGACAAAAGTAAAGTATCGTCAGCAAAAAGCATGGTGGGGATTAAACGACCTGCCAGACGGGGTGCATCTGCTGGTGTCTGGGTCAAGAAGTCCACCACCCCATTTACATATAGGGAGAATAGGGTTGGGGCAAGTACGCAGCCTTGCCGCACACCTCTATTCACCTCTATTCTTGAGGTCTTTTGTCCATTTGGCCCCCAGCGTATTTGGGCGTAGTTATTTTCGTGGAACCTCATGATCAGATGGAGCAAGTAGGGTGGCATGCCGAGGTCACACAGCACCTTCCACAAGTTGTTTCTAGGCACCAAATCAAAAGCCGTCCGGAGGTCGATGAAGGCCAGATATAAGGTACCCTTCCCAATCGTGATGACCTTCCAGTGGATCATGAGCAGCCTTAGCGTTTGTTCTATTGTTCCTATACCGGCTCTGAACCCAGCCTGAAAGTCCGAGAGTATCTTATTTTCGTCTGCCCACTGCTGAACCCTAGATAAGAGGACCTTACCCGCCACTTTTTGGGAGCAATCTATTAAGCTAATCGGTCTATAATTAGCTGGGTCGTCTCTTGAGCCTTTCTTGTGCAGAGGGACCACCTCGGCAGCCATCCAAGAAGCAGGGAGGGGGGCGCCTGCCATAGCTGCGTTAAGTAGCGATGCAATTAGCGTACCCCATTCGCCTGTGTCCATGCGGAGAAGGTCGCCAGGAAGGCCATCGGGTCCAGCTGCTTTGCGGGGGACCAAGGATTTTATGGCAGTTTCAGCCTCTTTCCTGGAGAATAAGCTCTCCTCATAGCTGCCATCACCTCGATGGATCTGTGGTAGTGGAAAGTCCATCGTTTCTACAGGAGGTGCTGTATACAGTTTTGAAAAATGTGAATACCACAGATCTTCGGTTATATTGCATGTAATGACAGTGTCCAAGGGTCTGTGTTTCTTTCGTAACAGGTCCCAAAAACCTTTTGCATTTTTTTCTGCGCTAGCTACACGAAGTTCCTGCCAGAAGGCATCTTCCCAGTCTCTCCTGGCTGCCTTTAATACAAATTTGTAGGACTTGCATTTGGTAGCTATTGCTGATGCATCACCACTCTTTACTGCAAAAATTAGGGATCTCTTTCCAGCACGGCACGCCGAAGAGTACCAGCCTAATTTACCCTGTCGTTTATCATGGTTTTTGTTTCCCTTGGTGTTTAGTTTAACCATGAACAAGTCCCCTATCGATGTCGAAACCTCGCTAAACATAGCTGAAATCTTGTGCGGGCTGGGAGGATGACTTTCCAGAATTTCAGAAGCTGCAGCAATAACGGCTCTGATGCAGGATAGTTTTTCTTCGTCAATAGCCACTTTGTCCCATTTTAAACGTCTGAGGCAATTTGAGGGGACCACCCCCCCCCGATGACCTCTGCTCAGATGCGTCAGGAGCTCCAAGGGATGAGCCGCTGTCCCTCCACCAATGTATTAAGGATAATGAAAGTGCATTATGATCGCTTTCCAAGGAGGGCAGAACTATCACATCCTCCATGTGGGCCCACAAAGGAAAGTTTAAAAGGATATAATCTATCCTAGATGAGTGACCCACCCTATTGTACGTGTGTGCCCCCTGTAGGTCTGACCGTGTTCTCCCATTGGTTGCTCTCAAGCCATACTCTAGTGTAAGGGAATTCAATTGGACGATTTTAGAAGTCCATCTTTTGACAATTGGAAGATCAAGGGACGGAACGCCTCTCCTTGAATCTTCGTCATACAGGTCCAAGGATTCATCGGCCATCAAGGGCTCGAATGTGCAGTTGAAGTCCCCCATCACCAAAATTAGAGAGTCTCCACGGCACTCCCCCAAGGCTGCTTCCAGAGCCATGAGGGTTGGTGACGAGGCCCTCCCTGAAACCCCTCGTGTGTAAATGTTAAAAATCTCCAGCTTCTCAACTTTATTTGGGCATTTTACTGTGAGCCACATCAAGTCTGGTGATTTTTGGGGATGATGGAATACTCCCCATCCTAGTGATATGTCGACCCAGACTAGGAGACCTCCGAATGGACGTCCTCTTCCTGATACTGGGATACCTGCCGGGACAGAGAAGGTAGCATATCCTACTCTGTGCCTTGGTTCCACACACCACATTTCTTGGAATGCGCAGACTGCGTGGGGCTCAGTGAGCGCCACCCAATCCGGGGCATCCAACTTATTATTTAAGCCTGCCACATTCCAGCTGATAGCCTTCAGGGTAGGGCGAATCGGAGACCCAGCACATCCAGCTTCCCCACCCGGGGCCCCCGAGATTTCTACTCCTTCCATGGACTCAGTAAACTCAGTCCGACAACCTAAGGGCGAGGGGGTGAGGGAGGAGGGCGTGGGTTGGGGCACAGGGGGGTTAACTAATATCGGGGAGACCCTCCCAGCTGTACGTGGTACAATAACCTTAGGTGGGGGGGCGTTTAATACCACTTGATCGCCAAGTCACCAACCCCATCCCTGGGGTGGGGCCACTTGGGTCGGCGTCCATGCCCTAGCTCTACCATCCAAGGTTGGATAATGGGGGTACCATGCGCCTCTACCCCCATCCGGCAAAAACTTCTTAAACCCAGATGACGGGGGGGGGACGATAAAAGTACCCCAGGTCCCTAGTTTGTATGTCGCAGAAGTTATAATGCGACTGCTGGCTGCAGATCATACCTGCTGCTCTAGGATCGCTGAAATTGATCAGCACACAGTCCCCAGTTAAATCCTTGTGTCTATTGCCAATCCACCCCACACGACGAACATAGGCTATTCTGCCATCAATATGCCCTGGGAGGGGTCTATTTGCTTTAAGCCAGGAGAGGGTCTTGTGTTCGAGATCAGAGTACACCTCACAAGAACCCTCATCAAGCTCCGGGACCCCCGTGAGGATTACCACATACGGTTTACACCCAGGGGGGAGGCTAGCATTGGGTGTGTAAGTTTTTGCCCTGCCTGATGATATTTTAGCTGGAGGTTTGGCTAAGGGTTTGGGCGCAGCCTGACTGCCAGAAGTGCGAATGGATGGAGTTATATTTCCATTCGGCGTGGTTGGCGCATTTCCTGCTACTTTAGAGGTTGACGCTATAGGCTCAGGATTAAGAGCAAAGTTAACCTTGGGGGCCTTTAGCACTTGGGTATTGGGTTTTTTCCTTTGGGGGCCCGAACTGGGTCTAAGGATAGGGGTTTGTGGGGCAGGGCTGGTTCCAGTGTTAGGTTGTAGTGCCTGTAGGGCCTCCCCAAGTACAGGCACTTTTTGACGAGACATTGGTTCCGAGGGTACTAAGGTAACAGCACCGCTCCTTGGCCCTCCATTGTCTTCGCCCTGCATCTTGGAGTGAAATTTAACCAGTGATTTCACAGCGTAAAAATTATCCAACATTGATTGCTCAAGGGTGGCTAATTTTCGTGTGAGACTGTCGATCTTATCTGCAAGGGGCATCACCACAGACCTGATTATGCTCTCAACATCTAAGGGTGTGGTAGCGATCTCAGTATGCACAGCCTGGGGAACTGAGGTGGTGCTAAGAGACGCTGACGGGCCTGATATGCCTAGCGGGCGAGCAGGACCCTTGGGTAGAGTAACTCTAGTGTGGATGGTAGTGGTTTTTGGGTGTAGGATGTGGTTTGAGGAGGTACCCCCTTTAGGCACATTGTGCCTACTTACTTTACTGTATGGCTTTTGGGAGCCCCCCCTGCGAGGACTAACAGGACGCTTTCTCTTCCTGTGTGCAGCTAGTCCTGGTGCTGGTTTCCCTGATGGAGTATTTTCTGAAGCCACTACTAGGGAGGTACTAGCTTCAATAGGTGCGGCTATGGGGGGAGGGTTTGGAGCTTCGTTGGGCATGACAGAAGGACTTTGGACATTGTTGATCTCACGATCAAGTTCGTAATTTTGGGCCCCCAGCAAAGGATCAATTGGATCAGGTAAATTTAGGTGTGTTGAGTCGTGAGCAATGTCTAGTGCAACGGTCGTTATCCTATCTAGGCTTGCCCTGATCCGACTCACCCTCTCGTCAATGTCCGGAGTGTCAGTTACCACCAATGGTGTAGGTGGTGCATTTACAGGACTAAGGGCTAGGGCAAGGGCGCCCAGGGATGAGCGCTTGTGTGATAGGCCCTTGGAGTCCCGGGAGAGTCTTCGTTCGGCTAGAATTATCTCCTTTTCTACAATGGAGACAGCCCGAGTTATAAATTGATCCATTGTACCTATGACTACGTCTCCCGCAGCTTTCCTAGATTTGCTTGCTCTGGTGCCTGTGGCCATGCTCCCGCTGCTCCCGTGACCGCTTAGCTGAGCCAAGAGATGTGGCCCGGCCCGGCCTCTTCTGGCCCCTGATGGCCAAAGATGGTCCCGCCCTTGTCCCGGGCTTCTCCCGCGTCCCTTTATGGGGGCGTGAAGCGAGGGGTGGGAGGGGCAACAGGTCAGCAGGTGTGCCGGGAAGCAGGGGCTCCTGGTTAGGAGAGTCCCTGCAGCGGCGCTGATGGTGCGAGCTGGATCCCTGCTCCCTCAAGTCCTCCAGTAGGCTGTGAGCAAACGTGCTCCCAACAGCCACTCAAGCCCAGAACTGCGACGCGGCACCCGCGGAGCGTGTGCGGCTAGTTGTTGCAAGAAGCGGCTACAACAGTAGCAGCAGCGACCACAGGATAACGCCGGTAAGCCCTCGGCGTGTTAGTGTCCCACTGGAGTGAGGAGTTCCGCTGCTTTTCACCCTCTGAGCGAGGGGTGGGAGGGGCAACAGGTCAGCAGGTGTGCCGGGAAGCAGGGGCTCCTGGTTAGGAGAGTCCCTGCAGCGGCGCTGATGGTGCGAGCTGGATCCCTGCTCCCTCAAGTCCTCCAGTAGGCTGTGAGCAAACGTGCTCCCAACAGCCACTCAAGCCCAGAACTGCGACGCGGCACCCGCGGAGCGGGTGCGGCTAGTTGTTGCAAGAAGCGGCTACAACAGTAGCAGCAGCGACCACAGGATAACGCCGGTAAGCCCTCGGCGTGTTAGTGACCCTTTCTTGCGTGAATACGCCCCCCCCAGCATACATTACACCTGGGGCAGGTATAATGTGGCGCAGGGGTTTACAAAGTGACGCATCTACCTAGATGCGTCACTATGTAAATATGGTGCAACAATGCGCATTTTTTATGCCACTGGTGCGTCACAAAAGGTGACGCACCAGCGGCATAAAAGTAACGCAAGGGCTCATAAATGAGGCCCGGTATGTACGTTGAAATAAAATACAATATATCATTAAAAAGTTCAAAAATAGTTAGTGATGCTTTTTGCTGTCAAGAGCAGAGGTGGCACTCTATGATGTCTCTTCCGAAGTCACTATGGCTTTCTGTTTCCAGAACTCCTATATGTATTCTTTTGTCACCAGGCTGTCACCGGCTGGCCTCGGAGTGCTAAAAAGCAGCCACCGGATACATTGATTAAGGCGCAGACAGCCTGATTCATGAAGCTAAATTGCACTCGCAAAGGGCAAGATTCTCAGAATCTTGCCTTTTGCGAGTGCAATTTTGGCATTTGGGATTCACAATCCCAAATGCAAAAATCGCTAATAAAGAATTAGCAAATATGCGAGGATTAGCATTTAAGGAATCTCTATTAGAGATTCCTTAAATGCTATTCATGACACTTTTAAAAATTGCGAATTTGCAATTTTGGGCCGCTATTTACCGAGAGGTCAGACCTCTCGGTAAATAGCAAAAACTTAGAAAAATGCTTTTAAAAGCATTTTTCTAAGTTGCATGTTGCACACACACATGTCCTTTGGACATGTGTGTGCGCAACACCTGTTCAAATGTGCATTTAAGGGGGGCTACAGGGTGTCCTTTGGACACCCCTGGCACCCTTAAAATCGCTATCTTATTTGCGAGTAGCAAATTGCTACTCGCAAATAAGGGATACACCCCATTCATTCCTATGGGCCTTTTGGCCCATAGGAATGAATGGGGAGTTATTCCTTATTTGCGAGTAGCAATTTGCTACTCGCAAATAAGGAATGTGTAGGAATCGCTATTTATTTAGCAATTCCTACATGAATACCGTTTTGCGAGTCCTCAATAGCGATTCGCTATGAATCGCTATTAGGGGCTCGCAAAACGGCCCGTTCATGAATCAGGCTGAGAATGTGCAAAGCAAAATACTGCGGTCGTGCAATTTGCATATAATGCTTCAGTCGTATCTGTAAAAAATATAACTTAAATATAGTTGCATTAATAATATATATTTTAAATAAATGGCTTGACGTTCATCTAGCAGGAAAAAATATAATCATACTGCTATGATTCATGGGCTGTAAATATGCAAAGCTTTGTGCCCATAAGTCAATCAACCAGCAACGCAAATATGCAAGTTTTTTAACTGAAAGAAGAAAGTCTAGCAAGAGGCAGAAATAATCATTTTAAAAGTCAGTCGAGGAACCCTGCGAACTCATTAATCTGCTCGCGACGGGTGCGTCTGGCGCCAATTGAGATCGTTATTTCACACGCAATTATACAGTGTTTAACAATTATTTATTATTACCACTGTTAGGCGCAATGTTTCAGCTTGTGGACGCATGCATATGAAGCAGGATTACTGAATAAACAATAAAAGCCGAGAATGATCCTGTCTCTGTGCAGTGCGCCGTAAAATGTTTTCAAGTGCAAAGTGTTTGGAGATCAACCGCCTGATTCATCAAGCTTAATTGCGCTCGCAAAGGGCCAGATTCTGAGAATCTGGCCCTTTGCGAGTGCAATTTTAGCATTTGGGATTCATCATCCCAAATGCAAAATTCGCAATTAAAGAATTCGCATATTTGCGAGGAATTGCATTTAAGGAATCTCTATTTGAGATTCCTTAAATGCAATTCATGAACCATTTTAAATTACCGAAATCGCTATTTTGGTCCGCTATTTACCGCGAGGTCAAACCTAGTGGTAATTAGCAAAAACTTAGAAAAATGCATTTAAATGCATTATTCTAAGTTGCATGTTACACACACACGTGTCCTTTGGACATGTGTGTGCGCAACACCAATGTAGATTACATTTCAGGGGTGCTACAGGGTGTCCTTTGGACACCCCTGGCACCCTTGAAATCGCTATCTTATTTGCGATTAGCAAATTGCTAATCGCAAATAAGGAATAACTCCCCATTCATTCCTATGAGCCTTTAGGCCCATAGGAATGAATGGGGAGTTATTCCTTATTTGCGATTAGCAATTTGCTAATCGCAAATAAGGAATGTGTAGGAATCGCATTTCTTTATGCAATTTCTACATGAATCCCGTTTTGCATGTCCTTAATAGCGATTCCTTATGAATCGCTATTAGGGGCTCGCAAAACGGGAGAATGATGAATCAGGCAGCAAGTTGCTTAATAAAGCTGAAAGATGCGAGATTTTCTGAAGCCTCGAATCCCCATGCCGGGGAGAAAAGCCATTCTGTCTGAAGCACAGGAGTAAAAGCGCAGCGCCCGGTTTGTACGTACGTGGCTGGAAAAGAATCACGTGCCATGTAAAACAAGCATTTGCAATGCAACAGGGCTTGCATTATAAAAGTTTGAGCTGTTGGCATTGCTTATAATAATGCAACAGTACCAGCTCAAAGATTCAGTAATGTGAGACCTATTGCATCGCAATTCTTTTTTTTTTTTTTAATATAGCACGAACTTGAGTGAAAGGTGCCTGGTGTAAGTGTGGACTGATGGCTGGTGGTGTGTGCGCCTGGTGGAAGCATGCACTGACGGCTGGTGGTGTGTGTGATGAAGCAAAGCTTCGCATATTTTGCGGCTTGCCGAAATCAAGAACCTCGTTTATGTGTAATAAGGTAACAAAAATGTATGTTTTACTAACCTTTATTTTGTTTAGGCAAAGTTCCCGAAGCTTGCCTATGTGTATTTCTAATGAATTAATCCGTGTCCCTAAAAAAAATGGCCGCCGCTTGTATTTTAGTTACTGCGCATGCGTCAGCCACACTCACGTGTCCTGACGCGTCTGCAGAAGTGGAGGGAAAGTTATGCGCATGCGTAATTCATAGCTGTGCTTATCATATGGTACTGCTCGTGCCACTGCTCTTGTGTCCGTGTCAATGTAGCTAACATTTTATGCAATAAGTTTATTTCTTGATGATGAATTAAAAGTACAAACCCTGTGATGTGTTTTCATAATGACATTATTATGTATTAATTTGTTTTCGCTTACTTTTCATGTACCGCGGGAAATGGGGGTCTGAGTGAAAGGAGAGCCATATTGGAGGTCCCTTCTGCGCCTGTGCGACATTCGGCAGCACGAGGGACCTTGACAGATGGAACACCGCCAGTTGGCAGTGATGGGCGAGATGCTCCTGAGAAAGTCACCTCTGCCCTGCGAGAACAACGAATGTGGCTCCTTATATGATACATTGTAATGTTGCGCTACTGTTTGCCGTGTAACTTCTCATGGGAACCCCAAACCTGCTAGGCGGTACCCAAATATGTTAATGAAGGCTTCAATTCGTGTATTGTGATTGGTGTGTTACCCAAACCCTACCTTAGGACCAATCGAAATTGAGGGATTCTGACACTTTGCAACATTGGGGGGTGGTACACTGTCCCCAAACTGTATATCTACCCTGGGTTCACCTAGTGAACCGTCCAACTTGTCTGGTTTAGCTGACCTGTCACTGACCCAACGCACTCAATAGGTGACTGAAGATACAGAGCGCTGCGGAGCACTCTGTCCGAATTTGACCATAGACTAAGGTTCTACTGAACCTTAAAGTGCTGGCAAGGCACTTAGCTGGGAGTTCGCTAACCCAATCGGGGTCTTGATCGATAGCTGCAGAGCGGGTGGAGCGCAGGCGTTGCTTCCGAACTGTGGGTTCCGGTCCTGTCCTGAAGAGGGTCCTGTCCTGAGGGTTTGCTGTCCTGTCCTGAGGGTCCTGTCCTGATTCGTTTTCCGAGGGTATCCTGTCCTGTCCTGGGTGTCCATTCTGCACCTGCTGTCCTTTGAGGGGTATCCTTCCTTGAGGGTTTCCTGTCCTTAACTGACCCGTGGCCAGGGTTTGGTTTCCACACTTTTCTAGGTAAATATTGCTCTGAACCTTTTGAAATTCTTGCACCTTCTGAATTTCTAACTTTTGCTTTAATAAAGTTCAACATTGCATATGTGATATTTTCCATGTCTTTCCGCAACTATTGAAAGTCATTCATATTTTTCCATAAAGTTTATTCCTATGTCTTCTCATTTGTTAGAAATTATATTTTGCATAGCAGTGTGTCATTTCCTGATATGGTCTAGAACTTCGTTGCCTAGATTGTTCAAAGGCCCTTCACCTTAAGTGAAGCGTGTTATTCATTATAAGCTCTCCTATAGTCACCCACACTTAGTCTATCCCTGTCTAGATAATACTGACTTGCATAGTATTTTCTCGCTACATTTTATTTAGTACCTTGATGATTACTCTGTCATTATTTCTTCATGCTTATGTGATTTACATTATCTTGGTTATTGATTGCCTTATTTTACTGTACCTCATGCAAGAAATTATTGAACTTTAGATAAACATTTTAAAACTTCCAGTTGTCCGTGGTCATTTAAACAGTATTTGAATGTTATTGGTTGGGTTTGTATTTTGCTGCCTTTCTTTTACAGCTAGCTCCCTGATTCATTGTGGTCATTAGGCACCCACATCGGTGGATGGTAAGTCGGGTGCACCGAAATTTGGTAGCAGGGAACACACACACACTCAACCTGGTAGAGCTCGTGAAGTCACCCGATCGATGTATATGGTGATTTGGAAAGTATATGGGCCCTGAAGCCGGAAACGGCGAAAACTATTGGCCGGGTGGCCTCGCGCGCTCTATCAGTTTTCTGGTAGCTAGAGGATGGTTAGGGACTAGCTAAAGGTTAGGCAGGATTAGTTGGACTAGTTAAGTCGGAAGCTGCTATTATATTAATGCTGCTATAAGAGTGGCTGTTCTAAGAGACCTGATCAATCTCTTGTGAATACGCACGAATAATATCTTGTAAAAATAATTCATGAATTTTTGTATTGTTATTATTCTTGTTCTTATATTGTTATATGTACTAATCCATGCATTTGTAAACCGAATTGTTACGTGTTGTCCGAACTCCCCGGGGAATTGAAAGGGCAAGTGGTGAATAGAATCCATTGTCCTAAGGTCACAGGTTCGAGGAAAGTTAGGTGCAGGTTAGGATAACCGGGAAGCACTAACTAGGGTTTTCTGAATACATGTGTGAATAAATGACAGTAACGGGGTTCATTGGCAAAATTCCCATAGTGGCGTAACCTAGTAAGGGTCACATCGGAAAAGTAGCAGGTTCCTCGGAGCTAGCGTGAAAGCAGAGGGGTCCGCTGAGAAACCTTAAACTCGGAATATATCCCGGAAAGAAGTGGATGAGTTTAGGGGAATAACAGGTTCACCGATGCTAGAGTGAAGGGTAGGCGGAAGAGATCTGCCCGCAGCAAGTGAAAAGTAAATGGAAGTAGTTTACTTGCAGTAAAAGAATTCTTTCTCTGTCTAGACACTTGAGCACTGTGGCGAATGTGTATTTGTTGTAAAATAACCAAGCACTGAGCACTTTAAAAGAAAGAAAGTTTCCGTTACCTTGTGAAGGGAGGGAGTCAGTCGCGAAGCGCCTCTGACGTCACTCTGTGCCGCGCTGGGATTGGTAGAAGCAGCGGGCGGGTAGCGGAGCTGAAATTGTAAAGGAGGGGTGAGCGCCGGAGCGTGGGAACTGTCTCACGAAGGGGCCGCGCACCCATTGGCGGAGCTTATTTTGTGTCGCGCACCCATTGGTTGCACGAATTTTCTGAAGCACGTTTTGATTGGAGGTAGTTTGTAAACAAAGTTAGCGCAGAAGTCGTATGTGGCACTCGCAGACTACAGAGACTCGACCTGATCCAAGGCATCTAGGGTTTGAAAGGGATCAGTGGAAGGCTAATAGATACGATATTATGTACGGAACCAAGAGAAAAATGTCCCTTGTAAGTAAGGTGAAAAATTATTTTAAAACGGACAAACCGATTAAATCTAGAGAAGGTGTTCTTGTCCCAGCACCCAATACTCCCGCCTCATTCATGATGTTTGACCGAGGGTACAATACCTGTGTGTGGTTGGAGAATTGGGTGAAGTACACAAAAGATGACGGAGTATTGGCTTTTCCGTTAGATGGTACTTTCAATGGTAGGATCTTATTTAATTTAAGAACCCGAATGAATGAACTGCATCCCAGACCGAGACTAACGCAGTATGAGGCATTAGAGGAATGGGAGATTGAGGCTTTTGAAAGAGAAAGACCCCGAATGGACAAGGGTTTGACCAAGTGGTACCCCAGGCAGAAACAGGAATCCAGGGATAAAAGGATGAAACAGTGGAGGCAGAGCATGATTGTTGAGGGTCTGTTTCCCATGATGCCGGCATGTCATAACATTGGAGCGGGTGAGAAAAGTACTGAAAAATGTAAGCATTGGGGGGCACTGGGGGATTCAGATGATGAATTAATAGATGACATCTGTACCAGAAGTCCGCCACCTTACAATGAGGGAACCCGACCTTCCAGTGTAGGAGATGTTCCCCGACGCCACTTCCTAAAGGAAGAAGACAGGTCCCTGGGACTGGGAGGGGGTGGTCAAGTATTGCCCTATCCTGAAAAACCCGAACCGACGGAAACAAGGGATATATATCCCAAAGTGCCTGCAAGCCAGGAAGAAAAATATTCACGTACGAAAATCTTATTCCCCCGACCCTTGTATGAAAGCGAAGAGAAACCATCGAATTCAGGACTGCCTTTTGTTCAACCTCCATATGGGGAAGAGCGCAGGTCTTTTAATACTGGAACTTTATTCCCGAAACCAAATTATGGGGGAGGACCAAGTGAAACGCATCCTACTGCCCCGAGTTTTACTCCTCCATTGACCCCACAGATATTACATGATACAACTTTAAGAAGGGTACTAGTGGAAAAGGAGCAAGAGGCTCTAGCTAGACAAAGAACAGAAATAATTCAGAAAATTTCTCAGTTAAATACCAGTCCTGAGGCATTGACTATTCCAGTAACTATTGGACCGGTGGTCCCGTTATACGGAAATGGTCAGGGAAATCCGATTACTCCAGTTATGACCCCAGTCATGGCAACCCCGAGACAGGAACCGATCATCATAGATGATCAGTCCAGTGAGTGCGAGTCTGAAGTTGCGTTTTTGGAATTGCCAAACAAACAGACTGGAAAGGGAATACAGCAGAGGTATAACCCTTTTAATACAAAAGAAATTAAATTAGAGACAGCAACAGGTACTAGGAATGTCTCTCTGGTAACTCCGGATGAAATTGAGAGTTGGAGTCGTGAATTAGAGAAGCAGACTCCGCAAACAAAACCTTTAGACCTCTACAAGCTGAGGGTCGAAATAGAAGAATTAATGGCAGGAAATGTGGGGTTGGATCGATTGAATACCTACTCTGAGGAAGAATTGTCGTTCATATGTAAAAGCTTTACTAGGAACACCAGAGTGCTCCATGAAAAACTGACCGAAACAGCAGTTAGTATGGGGGTAGATATCTCAAAATCCAAGCCCTTACAGAAACCGTACAGAGCAGACTTCTCAGACAAAGATATAGAACACCTGAATGTGGCAGGGAAGAAGTTGCAGATTAAAGAATTAATGGGGGTACTGCAGAAATGGGGAGATGTGGAAAGATGGAGAAGCAGGTGGGCGAAAAAGAGGGAAGAGGTTCGCTCCCGACAAGTGACTCCCGAGTTCGCTTTAAGAGAGGTAGAAAAACCTGAGCAGTTATGCCCCATGCGCGAAGTTCCAGGGGGGAAATATGTGCATGTCCCCTGGTCTAGGCAGGATATTGTGTCCTTCACGAACGATTTTCCAAAATTACGAGAGAAACCAGTTGACTGGTACAGGCAGGTGGAGAGGTTCGTGAAGGTACAGAAATGTCTGTGGAAAGACCTGGATGGGTTTTTCGACATTGTGGTTCCAGTAGATTTATGGACCCAGTGTAAAATAAACATAGACTGGCCGAGTGAGGAGTACCCCAGAAACAAGGAAACTGGAGAGCCATCAAAGGAGGTCATGCGAAAATATGAGCAGGTAATTCAGCATTTGAAAGAAAAGGTGCCCGCAAAGGAAACTGATTGGACAAAAATAGATAGAACAACACAGGAAAGGGACGAGACAGTGCACTCCTTCTATGAGAGGTTATTGCAGGTATTTAAAACATACAGTGGTATTGACAACATCGACCTGAAAGATATGACGCACTTTATTTACAGGTTTGTAAATGGTTTAAGACCTGAAATTTGTCAGTGGATAAAAGACAATAAAATCTGTTGGCATACTAAGAAAATGGATGAGGTCCTGCGGTACGCTAAGTACTGCGAGGACGAGATGGCAGAAAAGAAAAAGGCCCTTAAGGAGAAGGTTATGTGGGCTCAGGTGAAGCTCGCAGAACAACAGGAAAAACAATTGAGTAACATGGTTAAAAATGCTGAGAACAAAGGTCCTGGGGGAGGGGGTGGAGGAAAGCCCCGGCCCAAATTTAGCAGGGAAGAGGCTATGAAAAAATTTCCCTGCCATCAGTGCGGCGAAATTGGACACTGGCGAAACGAGTGTCCCCAATTAGTCGATGTTAATGAGAAAACTCCTGATTTAACTCCACAGACGCAGAAAGAAAGACCAAGAAAGACTCAACCCCAGGTAAAAACAGTTCAGGTGCCTCGAGCACCCAAGCAGGTATACAGGGGAAGACAGGCAGAAAATGAAGAGATAGAGGTTTGGGAAAGCGGGGAGAACAGAAATACAGCAACTTCGCAGTATCTGCTAAATGATACCTTCCTTTGTAACGATCAGGACTGACGGGGCCTGAGAGGGGAGGACGAGGAGTGCGTACTTGGCGCTTCCTTGCCGGTAGACCAGTCTGGACCATATATTGAAGGAAAGGTTGACGGAAATGATGTCACCTTCCTGTTGGACACTGGCGCTACCCGTTCTACTGTAAGAACAGTGGACGTTCCAAACCTACCCCTCTCGGGAGAAAATATCCAAGTAGTAGGTGTATCTAATCAATTGATTAGTACTCCTGTTACCGAACCAATGGAGATTTCAATTGGAAATTTTAAACAGATGCATAGATTTGTCGTCTGTGACACCAGTCCAGTGAATCTACTGGGTCGTGATTTGCTGTGCAAAATGAACTGTACCATCTTTTGCACACCAAAAGGTGTTGAAATACAGACCCCAGATGAAGATGGCATTTATAAATTATTGTTGCTTAGACCTGACTCAGAAATTAAAAGATTGACCCTGCAGGACTTGCCCCAAGAACTACAGGAAGCTGTAAAGCCAGAGGTGTGGGATTTCACTGGAAAGGATGTGGGGTTGATGAAAGATGTGGACCCCATACAAATAGCCATCAAGGACAATGCAGTATATCCTAACACTAGGCCCTACCGAATGAATGCTGAAGTGAAAGCAGGTGTCACTCTGGAAATACAAAAATTATTGGAAGGAAACATCATACAGGAAGTGATGAGCAGCCCATGCAACTCACCGATTATGGGCATCAAAAAGCCTAGTGGCAAGTATAGGGTAGTGCAGGACCTAAGAAAGGTTAACAAAATTGTAGTTCCTTGCTGCCCTATTGTCCCAAACCCTGCAGTGATATTGTACCAGATTCCTTGGGATGCTGAATGGTTCACTGTGATTGATTTGTGTCATGCATTCTTTTCGATACCCCTGCACCCCGACAGCAAATTTCTTTTCTCATTTGCTTTCGAGGGTCACGTGTATTGTTGGAACAGGGTCCCTCAGGGGTATACAGAGAGCCCCTCTATCTTTAATCAGATCTTGAAGAAATGTCTAGAGACTTTGATCTTACCTGGGAACTCTGTGTTAGTGCAGTACATAGACGACCTTCTACTGGCGTCTAAAAGTCACCGGGACTGTGTAGTTGACACCATTGCCCTCCTAAATCATCTGTGTGAGAAAGGGCATAAAGTAGCCCCTGACAAACTACAGTTCTGTGCGAAATCTGTAAAATATCTGGGACACCAAATAGAAAAGGGTGTCAGAAAAGTCACATCAGAAAGAGTGAGAATAATTCAAAAAATGCAGTTGCCCCGTACTCAAAAAGATGTCAGAATGTTTCTGGGTGTATTAGGGTACTGCAGGCAGTGGATTCTGGGATTTGCAGCCTTAGCCAGGCCCTTGATAAAAATGACCACGAGAGGAATGCCAGATGTTGTACAGTGGGACGATGAAAGTCTAATGGCTTTCACAAGACTGAAAAACTGTCTGTGTACAGCCCCTGCGTTGGGAATGCCAGATTATTCCAAAGAGTTTGCCCTTTTCTGTGACACTCGCGATAATTGCGCATTGTCTGTCCTGACACAAGAACATGGCACGACCAGAAGGCCTGTGGCTTATTTCTCTGCCACTTTGGACCCAGTAGCTGCTGGGTTACCAGGCTGTCTGAAAGCAGTAGCTGCTACCTGTGCAAGTTTGGAACAGAGTGAGTCCATTGTCATGGGACATCCTGTGACCGTGTATGTTTCACATGGAGTGGTAATTCTATTGACCAGAACTAAAACACAGTATCTCACCCCTAGTCGGCTGACTAAATACGAGAGGATTCTTGTGGGTGCAGCAAATGTAAGCATTGTTAGGTGCGGTATTCTGAACCCTGCCACCTTACTCCCCGACCCCTTGGAAATGGAAGGTGGGGATGATGATGAACATGATTGTATTGACCTGACAGAGTTCAGTACTAAGCCACGCCCAGACATAAAAGAAGTACCATTGCCTGAGCATGATAAAGAACTATTTGTGGATGGTTCCTGTCTAAGACATGAATTAGGAGGCTTGAGTGCTGCTTATGCAGTAGTGTCTTTCACAAAAATTGAACAAGCAGGTTACCTATATAACATCAAGTCTGCACAAGTAGCCGAATTGATAGCCATGATAAAGGCTTGCAAAATTGGGAAGGACTTACGCATAACAGTGTATACTGACAGTCAGTACTGTTATGGCGTTGTGCATGACTTTGGCCAATTATGGCTACAGAGGGAATTCATGACTTCCTCAGGTACTCCCATTCGGAATGCAAAAGTTGTTCATGACCTTTTAGAGGCCATCCAGTTGCCCAAAGAACTGGCAGTGGTAAAATGTACCGCTCATCAAAGGAGCATGGACAGAGTATCACTGGGAAACGATTATGCTGATCGAGTGGCTCAATGGTGTGCCAAAGATCGGTATATTGTAAATCCAAAACGAGGGGGGCAAGGAACCAGCTGCCAGCTTCAGGTGTTTGAGGAAGTGCCTACATGGGATGAGGTGAGAGAGTGGCAGGAGTCGGCTCCTTGGCAAGAAAGAGAGAAATGGAAGGAGGATGGATGTAGACCGAGACGTGTGGATGGTGTCATCTTGGGCCCAACTGGTATGCCTGTGTTACCCCGACACTTGCTTGGCACAATGGCTAGATTAATACATGAAGGATCACACATTGGTAGGGATGCCATGATTCTGGTATTTCAACAGACTTGGTACAGTAAAAAGTTCAGGAAGGTAGCAGAGTCCCTCTGCCAGAGGTGCCTGTCATGTCAACAGATGAACCCAGGCAAGAGGACAATGGTTGAACTGAGCAAGATTGGGAGATCAGGGGGTCCCTTTATAAGGATACAGGTTGATTTCATCACCATGCCCCGTTGTGAAGGGAAACGATATGTCCTTGTCATTGTTTGCGTATTTTCAAAATGGGTAGAAGCTTACCCTACTCCTCAAAGTGACGCACTGACAGTAGCGAAGTGTTTACTAAAAGAACTGATACCTAGGTTCGGAATACCATGCATTATTGAATCAGATAAGGGTGGACATTTCCAGAATGACATACTGGCTGAACTCTGTAAGGCCTTTGGAATAAGGCAGAAACTCCATTGTGCATACCACCCAGAGGCTTCTGGAATAGTGGAACAAGTAAATGGAACTATCAAAAACAGACTAGCAAAGCTGACAGATGCTACTGGCATGACCTGGGTGAAGGCCCTGCCCCTGGTCCTGATGGGACTGAGAAGTGTTCCAGACCGCAAGACAGGCCTAAGTCCCCATGAAATCATTATGGGAAGAGTGATGAGACAAGCATGGGTGCCAGGAAGCAAACTGTTGAGTATTACTGATGATTTGGTGCTTGAATACTGCAGAAGATTGGGTGACCAAGTGCGTTCTATCTCTCGCCAGATTGGAGACGACGGCATCCTCAATCCAACGACTCCTCTCCACAGCTTGGTTCCAGGAGATTGGGTCAAAATAAAGAAGCACACTCGATCAAGCTGTCTGGCACCAAGGTGGGGAAAGAAACGCCAAGTAATCCTGGTGACAACCACTGCAGTGAAGGTCGCAGGTGTTCCTCAGTGGATCCACGCTGGACACACCCAGAAGGTATTGCCAGACAGAGGATTTGAAGAAGAAGGGCAACCAGCAGAGGACCCTGAAGGAGCCAGACCAGAAGCAACTGACAACGAGCAGCCCAGCACCAGTCAGGTTGCAGGAACAGCAGACGTTGGCCCAGGAGTAGTTGACTACGAACTGCCAAGAATCCAGCCTGCTGAAGAGGTCCAGGAAACTGAGCCAGGAGTAGC
Organism: Lissotriton helveticus; assembly: GCF_964261635.1. Classification (NCBI taxonomy): domain Eukaryota; kingdom Metazoa; phylum Chordata; class Amphibia; order Caudata; family Salamandridae; genus Lissotriton; species Lissotriton helveticus. Next base: position 369,104,357 of record NC_136058.1, read on the forward strand.
TGAAGACGAGCTGCCAAGCATATGGCCAGAAGAATGGATACCGATGATTGATCTGACTGAAGATCCTATCAGAACAAGAGAACGACTTAGTGAAGGTAGAGAGTGGACTAGTCAGGAAAAGCAAGGCACAGGCGAAGAACCTCAGCCGTTTGAGATTCAAATCAAAACTGAGGAAGGAGAAGGTCAGACAGGGACAGAGCAGGTATTTGATACACCACCGCGCACACCTGATGCAGATAAGGGAGAGACTAGAAAAAGAGTGATAGTTCGAGCAGAAGAAAATCAAGAGATCGAAGTGCTTGAACAGGATCAGAGAGGGTTAGAAAAACGGGTTCAGGAAACAGAAACAGAAATAAAGACAATCGAAAGCCAAAAACAAAATATTCCTGAACAAGGCCAGATTAGCAACAAGGCAGAAGAATTTGATGCTAGCCCTGGAACTAGCAAGATAAGGGAAGTAGGAGAAGAAAGTGGAGAAGAATTACCACAAGATAGAGAGAACAAAAAGATAAGGAAAGAAAGTGAAGTCCAAGTACCGACTAAGAGACTAAAGAAAAGAAACAACCTTGAGCCTAGGTTTGTAAAAAGATTGAGACTTAGGATAAAGACAGTGGAAGAAAAACGTGCAGAGGCAAGAAGAAGTGCTCGGATAGCAGAGCAAGAAGAAGACTCTTCCAAAAGAAGGAGTGAGCGAATAAAAAGACAAAACAAAAAGTACAAATCTCCTGAATGGACACTGGTTTTGGAGGAACTTGAAGATCTTGATATAACTGACGTGAGCGACGGGGAGCCTGTCCCAGAGTACTCAGCTGAAGAGGAAGACGAACCACCGTGAATTTGCACAAAGTAAGCTAAGTGTGTAAAGCCAAAAAGAGGGGTTCGAGAGACTCCTTCAGAGCCCAAAATGTCTGATTCAACAGTGAATGGTAGACCCAGTTGCAGCCGTTTCAAAACGTGTTGCAAGGTGTGTATATGTAGTGTAGTAGTACTGATAGTTATCTGGATAGGATTAACAATTTTCATTCCCTTTGCTGTAAGTAAAGATACTAACATTGTCCCTACTGAAGTTGTAAATACTGACAATGAGGAGCTAACAACACAGAGTGTAGAAAGACATGAAAGAGCTTTGAGACAAACCAAACAGAACTTAGAAGCATCAGATGAGGGAGGACTACATTATCATGGAGTTAAGAACAAGACACACTTAAATGTTTTCGCAAACTTGTTAATACACTATGTAGAGACTATGGAAATTGAAGATTGCTATGTCTGCATGAAGCTACCTACTTCTGTGGCTGAAGGCGTGACATACCATCATCTGCCATTGACATATGGAATTTCCTGTAGCATTTTAGCTAGTTTATTTTACAAAAGGGGACCGTTACAGTATTATTACTCTAACAATGACGTGATTTTTTCTGAACTTCCTATACGTGGGAACTTGAATCCTGTACATACCAAAACTGACACCATAAGATATATGGGAGACTACTTTCTGACTATAGGGAACATTGACATAGCAGACGCACACAGAGATAACTTGACTTGTTCTTTGCGTGAGCAGGAAAAGATGTTCCTGAACATGGCAGAGAAAAGGAGAATTAAAATTCAGAAGAAGGCTAATGACGAAAGTCAGAAAAAGCCAAAGTGGGCAGAAAACATGGAAGGCACCTCATCTGGTGGAGCGGGTCCTGCTCTGTTGCTGGATTTTGAAAAGAAAGGCAAGCTATGTCTTCACCGCGAGAAGACTAGCTATTATAATAATGTTTTCATTGGTTCCAGTGAATGCGAACATAATTACAAGGTAATTGGAGGTTGGGGTTTCAAAAATGGGTCAGAGCCTGTGTTTCCTGGAATTTATTACATTTGTGGGGACAAGGCTTATTTCAAATTGCCGGATCACTGGTATGGAAGCTGCTACTTTGGCATTGTCTTCCCGAAAATATACCATGTGAATGGAAAAGCTGGAAGCAATGAAGATACTAATGGCTTAGTGCGTAGTAAAAGAGAAAGTATAGGTGAAATTATGGGTAGTATTTTCAGTGCACTGATACCTGGAGTGGGAGTGGTTCTGAACACTCACAGAATTTGCAAATTGTCTACTATAGTAGATGTGCTGTCTACTGAAACAGCTCATGGATTTCTGCTGGTCAATACCGAAATGGTTGCGATCAGATCAATGGTTTTACAAAATCGACTTGCTCTTGACACCTTATTAGCGAAAGAGGGCGGAGTCTGCCGGATGTTGAAGGCGCAACATTGTTGCACTTATATTCCGGATAAAAGTGTACAGATCAAAAGATATGTGAAAAAACATTACTAATTTGGCAAAGGAACTCAAACCACTCGAGGTTGATAGTGCCTGGAAGAGACTGGTAGATGGTCTCTCAAATGTAGGTCATTGGCTTGCTAGCATAGGTAAAAGCTTATTATTCAAAATTCTGATGCCAATTGGTATTATAGGTCTTATTATACTTTCCATTTTCTTATGCTGTAAATACCGCAAGCGCACCAAAAAGCACGAGATAAATGCAAGAGGAGTGAAACGAAGTGTGGATGAGATTGAATTAGAGGAAGTGAATGATCAGATATACAAAAAGGTGAAGACTTCTCACCCTGCTAAAACTGAAAGAGAAAAGTTAGAACGGTTCCTGGAAGAAATAGAACTTTATAAAGTGTGAAAGAAAGTTGGCATCTGGTTCCATTATAATTTGTGATGATAGTAGATATCATCAAAGAGGGGATTGATGAAGCAAAGCTTCGCATATTTTGCGGCTTGCCGAAATCAAGAACCTCGTTTATGTGTAATAAGGTAACAAAAATGTATGTTTTACTAACCTTTATTTTGTTTAGGCAAAGTTCCCGAAGCTTGCCTATGTGTATTTCTAATGAATTAATCCGTGTCCCTAAAAAAAATGGCCGCCGCTTGTATTTTAGTTACTGCGCATGCGTCAGCCACACTCACGTGTCCTGACGCGTCTGCAGAAGTGGAGGGAAAGTTATGCGCATGCGTAATTCATAGCTGTGCTTATCATATGGTACTGCTCGTGCCACTGCTCTTGTGTCCGTGTCAATGTAGCTAACATTTTATGCAATAAGTTTATTTCTTGATGATGAATTAAAAGTACAAACCCTGTGATGTGTTTTCATAATGACATTATTATGTATTAATTTGTTTTCGCTTACTTTTCATGTACCGCGGGAAATGGGGGTCTGAGTGAAAGGAGAGCCATATTGGAGGTCCCTTCTGCGCCTGTGCGACATTCGGCAGCACGAGGGACCTTGACAGATGGAACACCGCCAGTTGGCAGTGATGGGCGAGATGCTCCTGAGAAAGTCACCTCTGCCCTGCGAGAACAGCGAATGTGGCTCCTTATATGATACATTGTAATGTTGCGCTACTGTTTGCCGTGTAACTTCTCATGGGAACCCCAAACCTGCTAGGCGGTACCCAAATATGTTAATGAAGGCTTCAATTCGTGTATTGTGATTGGTGTGTTACCCAAACCCTACCTTAGGACCAATCGAAATTGAGGGATTCTGACACTTTGCAACATTGGGGGGTGGTACACTGTCCCCAAACTGTATATCTACCCTGGGTTCACCTAGTGAACCGTCCGACTTGTCTGGTTTAGCTGACCTGTCACTGACCCAACGCACTCAATAGGTGACTGAAGATACAGAGCGCTGCGGAGCACTCTGTCCGAATTTGACCATAGACTAAGGTTCTACTGAACGTTAAAGTGCTGGCAAGGCACTTAGCTGGGAGTTCGCTAACCCAATCGGGGTCTTGATCGATAGCTGCAGAGCGGGTGGAGCACAGGCGTTGCTTCCGAACTGTGGGTTCCGGTCCTGTCCTGAAGAGGGTCCTGTCCTGAGGGTTTGCTGTCCTGTCCTGAGGGTCCTGTCCTGATTCGTTTTCCGAGGGTATCCTGTCCTGTCCTGGGTGTCCATTCTGCACCTGCTGTCCTTTGAGGGGTATCCTTCCTTGAGGGTTTCCTGTCCTTAACTGACCCGTGGCCAGGGTTTGGTTTCCACACTTTTCTAGGTAAATATTGCTCTGAACCTTTTGAAATTCTTGCACCTTCTGAATTTCTAACTTTTGCTTTAATAAAGTTCAACATTGCATATGTGATATTTTCCATGTCTTTCCGCAACTATTGAAAGTCATTCATATTTTTCCATAAAGTTTATTCCTATGTCTTCTCATTTGTTAGAAATTATATTTTGCATAGCAGTGTGTCATTTCCTGATATGGTCTAGAACTTCGTTGCCTAGATTGTTCAAAGGCCCTTCACCTTAAGTGAAGCGTGTTATTCATTATAAGCTCTCCTATAGTCACCCACACTTAGTCTATCCCTGTCTAGATAATACTGACTTGCATAGTATTTTCTCGCTACATTTTATTTAGTACCTTGATGATTACTCTGTCATTATTTCTTCATGCTTATGTGATTTACATTATCTTGGTTATTGATTGCCTTATTTTACTGTACCTCATGCAAGAAATTATTGAACTTTAGATAAACATTTTAAAACTTCCAGTTGTCCGTGGTCATTTAAACAGTATTTGAATGTTATTGGTTGGGTTTGTATTTTGCTGCCTTTCTTTTACAGCTAGCTCCCTGATTCATTGTGGTCATTAGGCACCCACATCGGTGGATGGTAAGTCGGGTGCACCGAAATTTGGTAGCAGGGAACACACACACACTCAACCTGGTAGAGCTCGTGAAGTCACCCGATCGATGTATATGGTGATTTGGAAAGTATATGGGCCCTGAAGCCGGAAACGGCGAAAACTATTGGCCGGGTGGCCTCGCGCGCTCTATCATGTGCGCCTGGTGGAAGCGTGCACTGACAGGTGGTGTGTGTGCCAGGTGGAAGCGAGCACTGACGGCTGGTGGTGTGTATGCCTGGTAGAAGCGTGCACTGACGGCTGGTGGTGTGTGTGCCCTGTGGAAGTGTGCACCAACGGCTGGTGGTGTGTGTGCCAGGTGGAAGCATGTACTGACGACTGGTGGTGTGTGCGCCTGGTGGAAGCGTGCACTGACGGCTGGTGGTGTGTGTGCCAGGTGGAAGCGTGCACTGATGGCTGGTGGTGTGTATGCCTGGTAGAAGCGTGCACTGACGGCTGGTGGTGTGTGTGCCAGGTGGAAGCGCGCACTGACGTCTGGTGGTGTGTGTGCCTGGTGGAAGCGTGCACTGATGGCTGGTGGTGTGTGCGCATGGTGGAAGCGTGCACTGACGGCTGGTGGTGTGTGTGCCAGGTGGAAGTGTGCACTGACGGCTGGTGGTGTGTATGCCTGGTAGAAGCGTGCACTGACGGCTGGTGGTGTGTATGCCTGGTGGAAGTGTGCACTGACGGCTGGTGGTGTGTGCGCCTGGTGGAAGCATGCACTGATGGCTGGTGGTGTGTATGCCTGGTAGAAGCGTGCACTGACGGCTGGTGGTGTGTGTGCCAGGTGGAAGCGTGCACTGGTGGCTGGTGGTGTGTGTGCCTGGTGGAAGCATGCACTGACGGCTGGTGGTGTGTGCACCTGGTGGAAGCGTGCACTGACGGCTGGTAGTGTGTGTGCCAGGTGGAAGCGTGCACTGACGGCTGGTGGTGTGTATGCCTGGTAGAAGCGTGCACTGACGGCTGGTGGTGTGTATGCCTGGTGGAAGCGTGCACTGACGGCTGGTGGTGTGTGCGCCTGGTGGAAGCATGCACTGAAGGCTGGTGGTGTGTGCTCCTGGTGGAAGAGTGCACTGACGGCTGGTGGTGTTTGTGCCAGGTGGAAGCGTGCACTGACGGCTGGTGGTGTGTATGCCTGGTAGAAGCGTGTACTGATGGCTGGTGGTGTGTGTGCCAGGTAAAAGCGTGCACTGATGGCTGGTGGTGTGTATGCCTGGTGGAAGCGTGCACTGACGGCTGGTGGTGTGTGCGCCTGGTGGAAGCATACACTGCGGCTGGTGGTGTGTGCGCCTGGTGGAAGCGTGCACTGACGGCTGGTGGTATGTGTGCCAGGTGGAAGCGTGCACTGATGGCTGGTGGTGTGTATGCCTAGTAGAAGCGTGCACTGACGGCTGGTGGTGTGTGTGCCAGGTGGAAGCGTGCACAGACGGCTGGTGGTGTGTATGCCTGGTAGAAGCGTGCACTGACGGCTGGTGGTGTGTGTGCCCTGTGGAAGCGTGCACCAACGGCTGGTGGTGTGTGTGCCAGGTGGAAGCATGCACTGACGGCTGGTGGTGTGTGCGCCTGGTGGAAGTGTGCACTGACGGCTGGTGGTGTGTATGCCTGGTAGAAGCGTGCACTGATGGCTGGTGGTGTGTATGCCTGGTGGAAGCGTGCACTGACTGCTGGTGGTGTGTGTGCCCTGTGGAAGCGTGCACCAACGGCTGGTGGTGTGTGTGCCCTGTGGAAGCGTGCACCAACGGCTGGTGGTGTGTGCGCCTGGTGGAAGCGTGCACTGACGGCTGGTGGTGTGTGTGCCAGGTGGAAGTGTGCACTGACGGCTGGTGGTGTGTATGCCTGGTAGAAGCGTGCACTGACGGCTGGAGGTGTGTGTGCCCTGTGGAAGTGTGCACCAACGGCTGGTGGTGTGTGTGCCAGGTGGAAGCATGTATTGACGACTGGTGGTGTGTGCGCCTGGTGGAAGCGTGCACTGACGGCTGGTGGTGTGTGTTCCAGGTGGAAGCGTGCACTGACGGCTGGTGGTGTGTATGCCTGGTAGAAGCGTGCACTGATGGCTGGTGGTGTGTGTGCCAGGTGGAAGCGTGCACTGACGTCTGGTGGTGTGTGTGCCTGGTGGAAGCGTGCACTGATGGCTGGTGGTGTGTGCGCATGGTGGAAGCGTGCACTGACGGCTGGTGGTGTGTGTGCCAGGTGGAAGTGTGCACTGACGGCTGGTGGTGTGTATGCCTGGTAGAAGCGTGCACTGACGGCTGGTGGTGTGTATGCCTGGTGGAAGTGTGCACTGACGGCTGGTGGTGTGTGCGCCTGGTGGAAGCATGCACTGACGGCTGGTGGTGTGTATGCCTGGTAGAAGCGTGCACTGACGGCTGGTGGTGTGTGTGCCAGGTGGAAGCGTGCACTGGTGGCTGGTGGTGTGTGTGCCTGGTGGAAGCGTGCACTGACGGCTGGTGGTGTGTGCACCTGGTGGAAGCGTGCACTGACGGCTGGTAGTGTGTGTGCCAGGTGGAAGCGTGCACTGACGGCTGGTGGTGTGTATGCCTGGTAGAAGCGTGCACTGACGGCTGGTGGTGTGTATGCCTGGTGGAAGCGTGCACTGACGGCTGGTGGTGTGTGCGCCTGGTGGAAGCATGCACTGACGGCTGGTGGTGTGTGCTCCTGGTGGAAGCGTGCACTGACGGCTGGTGGTGTTTGTGCCAGGTGGAAGCGTGCACTGACGGCTGGTGGTGTGTATGCCTGGTAGAAGCGTGCACTGATGGCTGGTGGTGTGTGTGCCAGGTAAAAGCGTGCACTGATGGCTGGTGGTGTGTATGCCTGGTGGAAGCGTGCACTGACGGCTGGTGGTGTGTGCGCCTGGTGGAAGCATACACTGCGGCTGGTGGTGTGTGCGCCTGGTGGAAGCGTGCACTGACGGCTGGTGGTATGTGTGCCAGGTGGAAGCGTGCACTGACGGCTGGTGGTGTGTATGCCTAGTAGAAGCGTGCACTGACGGCTGGTGGTGTGTGTGCCAGGTGGAAGCGTGCACTGACGGCTGGTGGTGTGTATGCCTGGAAGAAGCGTGCACTGATGGCTGGTGGTGTGTATGCCTGGTGGAAGCGTGCACTGACGGCTGGTGGTGTGTGTGCCCTGTGGAAGCGTGCACCAACGGCTGGTGGTGTGTGTGCCCTGTGGAAGCGTGCACCAACGGCTGGTGGTGTGTGTGCCCTGTGGAAGCGTGCACCAACGGCTGGTGGTGTGTTTGCCAGTTGGAAGCATGCACTGACGGCTGGTGGTGTGTGCGCCTGGTGGAAGCGTGCACTGACGGCTGGTGGTGTGTGTGCCAGGTGGAAGCGTGCACTGACGGCTGGTGGTGTGTATGCCTGGTAGAAGCGTGCACTGACGGCTGGTGGTGTGTGTGCCAGGTGGAAGCGTGCACTGACGGCTGGTGGTGTGTGTGCCTGGTGGAAGCGTACACTCACGGCTGGTGGTGTGTGCACCTGATGGAAGCTTGCACTGATGGCTGGTAGTGTGTGTGCCAGGTGGAAGCGTGCACTGACGGCTGGTGGTGTGTATGCCTGGTAGAAGCGTGCACTGACGGCTGGTGGTGTGTATGCCTGGTGGAAGCGTGCACTGACGGCTGGTGGTGTGTGCGCCTGGTGGAAGTATGCACTGACGGCTGGTGGTGTGTGCTCCTGGTGGAAGCGTGCACTGACGGCTGGTGGTGTGTGTGCCAGGTGAAAGCGTGCACTGATGGCTGGTGGTGTGTATGCCTGATGGAAGCGTGCACTGACCGCTGATGGTGTGTGCACCTGGTGGAAGCATGCACTGCGGCTGGTGGTGTGTGCGCCTGGTGGAAGCGTGCACTGACGGCTGGTGGTGTGTGTGCCAGGTGGAAGCATGCACTGACGGCTGGTGGTGTGTATGCCTGGTAGAAGCGTGCACTGACGGCTGGTGGTGTGTGTGCCCTGTGGAAGCGTGCACCAACGGCTGGTGGTGTGTGTGCCAGGTGGAAGCATGCACTGACGGCTGGTGGTGTGTGCACCTGGTGGAAGCGTGCACTGACGGCTGGTGGTGTGTGTGCCAGGTGGAAGCGTGCACTGACGGCTGGTGGTGTGTATGCCTGTAGAAGCGTGCACTGACGGCTGGTGGTGTGTGTGCCAGGTGGAAGCGTGCACTGACGGCTGGTGGTGTGTGTGCCTGGTGGAAGCGTGCACTGACGGCTGGTGGTGTGTGCGCCTGGTGGAAGCGTGCACTGACGGCTGGTGGTGTGTGTGCCAGGTGGAAGCCTGCACTGACGGCTGGTGGTGTGTATGCCTGGTAGAAGCGTGCACTGACGGCTGGTGGTGTGTATGCCTGGTGGAAGCGTGCACTGACGGCTGGTGGTGTGTGCGCCTGGTGAAAGCATGCACTGACGGCTGGTGGTGTGTGCGCCTGGTAGAAGCGTGCACTGACGGCTGGTGGTGTGTGTGCCAGGTGGAAGCGTTCACTGGTGGCTGGTGGTGTGTGTGCCTGGTGGAAGCATGCACTGACGGCTGGTGGTGTGTGCACCTGGTGGAAGCGTGCACTGACGGCTGGTAGTGTGTGTGCCAGGTGGAAGCGTGCACTGACGGCTGGTGGTGTGTATGCCTGGTAGAAGCGTGCACTGACGGCTGGTGGTGTGTATGCCTGGTGGAAGCGTGCACTGACGGCTGGTGGTGTGTGCGCCTGGTGGAAGCATGCACTGAAGGCTGGTGGTGTGTGCTCCTGGTGGAAGAGTGCACTGACGGCTGGTGGTGTTTGTGCCAGGTGGAAGCGTGCACTGACGGCTGGTGGTGTGTATGCCTGGTAGAAGCGTGTACTGATGGCTGGTGGTGTGTGTGCCAGGTAAAAGCGTGCACTGATGGCTGGTGGTGTGTATGCCTGGTGGAAGCGTGCACTGACGGCTGGTGGTGTGTGCGCCTGGTGGAAGCATACACTGCGGCTGGTGGTGTGTGCGCCTGGTGGAAGCGTGCACTGACGGCTGGTGGTATGTGTGCCAGGTGGAAGCGTGCACTGATGGCTGGTGGTGTGTATGCCTAGTAGAAGCGTGCACTGACGGCTGGTGGTGTGTGTGCCAGGTGGAAGCGTGCACAGATGGCTGGTGGTGTGTATGCCTGGTAGAAGCGTGCACTGACGGCTGGTGGTGTGTGTGCCCTGTGGAAGCGTGCACCAACGGCTGGTGGTGTGTGTGCCAGGTGGAAGCATGCACTGACGGCTGGTGGTGTGTGCGCCTGGTGGAAGCGTGCACTGACGGCTGGTGGTGTGTGTGCCAGGTGGAAGCGTGCACTGACGGCTGGTGGTGTGTATGCCTGGTAGAAGCGTGCACTGATGGCTGGTGGTGTGTATGCCTGGTGGAAGCGTGCACTGACTGCTGGTGGTGTGTGTGCCCTGTGGAAGCGTGCACCAACGGCTGGTGGTGTGTGTGCCCTGTGGAAGCGTGCACCAACGGCTGGTGGTGTGTGCGCCTGGTGGAAGCGTGCACTGACGGCTGGTGGTGTGTGTGCCAGGTGGAAGCGTGCACTGATGGCTGGTGGTGTGTATGCCTGGTAGAAGCGTGCACTGACGGCTGGAGGTGTGTGTGCCCTGTGGAAGTGTGCACCAACGGCTGGTGGTGTGTGTGCCAGGTGGAAGCATGTACTGACGACTGGTGGTGTGTGCGCCTGGTGGAAGCGTGCACTGACGGCTGGTGGTGTGTGTTCCAGGTGGAAGCGTGCACTGACGGCTGGTGGTGTGTATGCCTGGTAGAAGCGTGCACTGATGGCTGGTGGTGTGTGTGCCAGGTGGAAGCGTGCACTGACGTCTGGTGGTGTGTGTGCCTGGTGGAAGCGTGCACTGATGGCTGGTGGTGTGTGCGCATGGTGGAAGCGTGCACTGACGGCTGGTGGTGTGTGTGCCAGGTGGAAGTGTGCACTGACGGCTGGTGGTGTGTATGCCTGGTAGAAGCGTGCACTGACGGCTGGTGGTGTGTATGCCTGGTGGAAGTGTGCACTGACGGCTGGTGGTGTGTGCGCCTGGTGGAAGCATGCACTGACGGCTGGTGGTGTGTATGCCTGGTAGAAGCGTGCACTGACGGCTGGTGGTGTGTGTGCCAGGTGGAAGCGTGCACTGGTGGCTGGTGGTGTGTGTGCCTGGTGGAAGCGTGCACTGACGGCTGGTGGTGTGTGCACCTGGTGGAAGCGTGCACTGACGGCTGGTAGTGTGTGTGCCAGGTGGAAGCGTGCACTGACGGCTGGTGGTGTGTATGCCTGGTAGAAGCGTGCACTGACGGCTGGTGGTGTGTATGCCTGGTGGAAGCGTGCACTGACGGCTGGTGGTGTGTGCGCCTGGTGGAAGCATGCACTGACGGCTGGTGGTGTGTGCTCCTGGTGGAAGCGTGCACTGACGGCTGGTGGTGTTTGTGCCAGGTGGAAGCGTGCACTGACGGCTGGTGGTGTGTATGCCTGGTAGAAGCGTGCACTGATGGCTGGTGGTGTGTGTGCCAGGTAAAAGCGTGCACTGATGGCTGGTGGTGTGTATGCCTGGTGGAAGCGTGCACTGACGGCTGGTGGTGTGTGCGCCTGGTGGAAGCATACACTGCGGCTGGTGGTGTGTGCGCCTGGTGGAAGCGTGCACTGACGGCTGGTGGTATGTGTGCCAGGTGGAAGCGTGCACTGACGGCTGGTGGTGTGTATGCCTAGTAGAAGCGTGCACTGACGGCTGGTGGTGTGTGTGCCAGGTGGAAGCGTGCACTGACGGCTGGTGGTGTGTATGCCTGGAAGAAGCGTGCACTGATGGCTGGTGGTGTGTATGCCTGGTGGAAGCGTGCACTGACGGCTGGTGGTGTGTGTGCCCTGTGGAAGCGTGCACCAACGGCTGGTGGTGTGTGTGCCCTGTGGAAGCGTGCACCAACGGCTGGTGGTGTGTGTGCCCTGTGGAAGCGTGCACCAACGGCTGGTGGTGTGTTTGCCAGTTGGAAGCATGCACTGACGGCTGGTGGTGTGTGCGCCTGGTGGAAGCGTGCACTGACGGCTGGTGGTGTGTGTGCCAGGTGGAAGCGTGCACTGACGGCTGGTGGTGTGTATGCCTGGTAGAAGCGTGCACTGACGGCTGGTGGTGTGTGTGCCAGGTGGAAGCGTGCACTGACGGCTGGTGGTGTGTGTGCCTGGTGGAAGCGTACACTCACGGCTGGTGGTGTGTGCACCTGATGGAAGCTTGCACTGATGGCTGGTAGTGTGTGTGCCAGGTGGAAGCGTGCACTGACGGCTGGTGGTGTGTATGCCTGGTAGAAGCGTGCACTGACGGCTGGTGGTGTGTATGCCTGGTGGAAGCGTGCACTGACGGCTGGTGGTGTGTGCGCCTGGTGGAAGCATGCACTGACGGCTGGTGGTGTGTGCTCCTGGTGGAAGCGTGCACTGACGGCTGGTGGTGTGTGTGCCAGGTGAAAGCGTGCACTGATGGCTGGTGGTGTGTATGCCTGATGGAAGCGTTCACTGACCGCTGATGGTGTGTGCACCTGGTGGAAGCATGCACTGCGGCTGGTGGTGTGTGCGCCTGGTGGAAGCGTGCACTGACGGCTGGTGGTGTGTGTGCCAGGTGGAAGCATGCACTGACGGCTGGTGGTGTGTATGCCTGGTAGAAGCGTGCACTGACGGCTGGTGGTGTGTGTGCCCTGTGGAAGCGTGCACCAACGGCTGGTGGTGTGTGTGCCAGGTGGAAGCATGCACTGACGGCTGGTGGTGTGTGCGCCTGGTGGAAGCGTGCACTGACGGCTGGTGGTGTGTGTGCCAGGTGGAAGCGTGCACTGACGGCTGGTGGTGTGTATGCCTGTAGAAGCGTGCACTGACGGCTGGTGGTGTGTGTGCCAGGTGGAAGCGTGCACTGACGGCTGGTGGTGTGTGTGCCTGGTGGAAGCGTGCACTGACGGCTGGTGGTGTGTGCGCCTGGTGGAAGCGTGCACTGACGGCTGGTGGTGTGTGTGCCAGGTGGAAGCCTGCACTGACGGCTGGTGGTGTGTATGCCTGGTAGAAGCGTGCACTGACGGCTAGTGGTGTGTATGCCTGGTGGAAGCGTGCACTGACGGCTGGTGGTGTGTGCGCCTGGTGAAAGCATGCACTGACGGCTGGTGGTGTGTGCGCCTGGTGGAAGCCTGCACTGACGGCTGGTGGCGTTTGTGCCAGGTGGAAGCGTGCACTGATGGCTGGTGGTGTGTATGCCTGGTAGAAGTGTGCACTGATGGCTGGTGGTGTGTGTGCCAGGTGGAAGCGTGCACTGATGGCTGGTGGTGTGTATGCCTGGTGGAAGCGTGCACTGACGGCTGGTGGTGTGTGCGCCTGGTGGAAGCATGCACTGCGGCTGGTGGTGTGTGTGCCTGGTGGAAGCGTGCACTGACGGCTGGTGGTGTGTGTGCCAGGTGGAAGCGTGCACTGACGGCTGGTGGTGTGTATGCCTGGTAGAAGCGTGCACTGACGGCTGGTGGTGTGTGTGCCAGGTGGAAGCGTGCACTGACGGCTGGTGGTGTGTGTGCCTGGTGGGAAGCGTGCACTGACGGCTGGTGGTGTGTGCGCCTGGTGGAAGCGTGCACTGACGGCTGGTGGTGTGTGTGCCGGGTGGAAGCGTGCACTGACAGCTGGTGGTGTGTATGCCTGGTAGAAGCGTGCACTGACGGCTGGTGATGTGTGTGCCAGGTGGAAGTGTCCACTGATGGCTGGTGGGGTGTATGCCTGGTAGAAGCATGCACTGAGGGCTGGTGGTGTGTGTGCCTGGTGGAAGCATGGACTGACGGCTGGTGGTGTGTGTGCCTGGTGGAAGCGTGGACTGACGGCTGGTGGTGTGTGCGCCTGGTGGAAGCCTGCACTGACGGCTGGTGGTGTGTATGCCTGGTAGAATCGTGCACTGACGGCTGGTGGTGTGTGTGCCAGGTGGAAGCGTGCACTGACGGCTGGTGGTGTGTGCACCTGGTGGAAGCGTGCACTGACGGCTGGTGGTGTGTGTGCCAGGTGGAAGCGTGCACTGACGGCTGGTGGTGTGTATGTCTGGTAGAAGCGTGCACTGATGGCTGGTGGTGTGTGTGCCAGGTGGAAGCGTGCACTGACGGCTGGTGTGGTGTATGCCTGGTAGAAGTGTGTACTGACGGCTGGTGGTGTGTGTGCCTGGTGGAAGCATGGACTGACGGCTGGTGGTGTGTGTGCCTGATGGAAGTGTGCACTGCCGGCTGGTGGTGTGTGTGCCTGGTGGAAGCGTGCACTGACACTGGTGGTGTGTGTGCCTGGTGGAAGCGTGCACTGACGCTGGTGGTGTGTGTGCCCTGTGGAAGCATGCACTGACGGCTGGTGGTGTGTGTGCCAGGTGGAAGCGTGCACTGACGGCTGGTGGTGTGTATGCCTGGTAGAAGCGTGCACTGATGGATGGTGGTGTGTGTGCCAGGTGGAAGCGTGCACTGACGGCTGGTGGGGTGTATGCCTGGTAGAAGCGTGCACTGACGGCTGGTGGTGTGTGTGCCTGGTGGAAGCATGGACTGACGGCTGGTGGTGTGTGTGCCTGGTGGAAGTATGCACTGCCAGCTGGTGGTGTGTGTGCCTGGTGGTAGCGTGCACTGATGCTGGTGGTGTGTGTGCCTTGTAGAAGCGTGCACTGACGGCTGGTGGTGTGTGTGCCTGGTGGAAGCGTGGACTGATGGCTGGTGGTGTGTGCCTGGTGGAAGCGTGCACTGACGGCTGGTGGTGTGTGTGCCTGGTGGAAGCATGGACTGACGGCTGGTGGTGTGTGTGCCTGGTGGAAGTATGCACTGCCGGCTGGTGGTGTGTGTGCCTGGTGGAAGCGTGCACTGACGCTGGTGGTGTGTGTGCCTGGTAGAAGCGTGCACTGACGGCTGGTGGTGTGTGTGCCTGGTGGAAGCGTGGACTGATGGCTGGTGGTGTGTGCCTGGTGGAAGCGTGCACTGACGGCTGGTGGTGTGTGTGCCAGGTGGAAGCGTGCACTGACGGCTGGTGGTGTGTACGCCTGGTAGAAGCGTGCACTGACGGCTGGTGGTGTGTGTGCCAGGTGGAAGTGTCCACTGATGGCTGGTGGGGTGTATGCCTGGTAGAAGCGTGCACTGAGGGCTGGTGGTGTGTGTGCCTGGTGGAAGCATGGACTGACGGCTGGTGGTGTGTGTGCCTGGTGGAAGCGTGGACTGACGGCTGGTGGTGTGTGCGCCTGGTAGAAGCGTGCACTGACGGCTGGTGGTGTGTGTGCCTGGTGGAAGCCTGCACTGACGGCTGGTGGTGTGTATGCCTGGTAGAATCGTGCACTGACGGCTGGTGGTGTGTGTGCCAGGTGGAAGCGTGCACTGACGGCTGGTGGTGTGTGCACCTGGTGGAAGCGTGCACTGACGGCTGGTGGTGTGTGTGCCAGGTGGAAGCGTGCACTGACGGCTGGTGGTGTGTATGTCTGGTAGAAGCGTGCACTGATGGCTGGTGGTGTGTGTGCCAGGTGGAAGCGTGCACTGACGGCTGGTGTGGTGTATGCCTGGTAGAAGTGTGTACTGATGGCTGGTGGTGTGTGTGCCTGGTGGAAGCATGGACTGACGGCTGGTGGTGTGTGTGCCTGATGGAAGTGTGCACTGCCGGCTGGTGGTGTGTGTGCCTGGTGGAAGCGTGCACTGACACTGGTGGTGTGTGTGCCTGGTGGAAGCGTGCACTGACGGCTGGTGGTGTGTGTGCCAGGTGGAAGCGTGCACTGACGGCTGGTGGTGTGTATGCCTGGTAGAAGCGTGCACTGATGGATGGTGGTGTGTGTGCCAGGTGGAAGCGTGCACTGACGGCTGGTGGGGTGTATGCCTGGTAGAAGCGTGCACTGACGGCTGGTGGTGTGTGTGCCTGGTGGAAGCATGGACTGACGGCTGGTGGTGTGTGTGCCTGGTGGAAGTATGCACTGCCGGCTGGTGGTGTGTGTGTCTGGTGGAAGCGTGCACTGACGCTGGTGGTGTGTGTGCCTGGTAGTAGCGTGCACTGACGGCTGGTGGTGTGTGTGCCTGGTGGAAGCGTGGACTGATGGCTGGTGGTGTGTGCCTGGTGGAAGCGTGCACTGACGGCTGGTAGTATGTGTGCCTGGTGGAATTGTGCACTGACGGCTAGTGGTATGTGTGCCTGGTGGAAGCGTGCACTGACGGCTGGTGGTATGTGTGCCTGGTGGAAGCGTGCACTGACGGCTGGTGGTGTGTATGCCTGGTGGAAGCGTGCACTGACGGTTGGTGGTGTGTGTGCCTGGTGGAAGCGTGCACTGCCGGCTGGTGGTGTGTGTGCCTGGTGGAAGAGTGGACTGACGGCTGGTGGTGTGTGTGCCTGGTGGAAGCGTGGACTGACGGGTGGGGGTGTGTGTGCCTGGTGGAAGCGTGCACTGATGGCTGGTAGTGTGTGTGCCTGATGAAAGCGTGCACTGACGGCTGGTGGTGTGTGTGCCTGGTGGAAGCGTGCACTGATGGCTGATGATGTGTGTGCGTGGTGGAAGCGTGCACTGATGGCTGGTGGTGCATCAATACACTGTGGTTGGGCCGCCAATAAAGCGTTTGCCTTTACTCATGTAACTGGCTCCTCTGACAACGACCTAATGGACACTGGAGCCAATCCAATTCTTATGTCACATGTGGTTATTTATTGCCGAACCTTTTGCTGCTATTTTGGGCAGAAGGTCCGAATGACGCTGCCCTGTAGAAACATTTTCCCAAGAAGCAGCTCCTCTCACCAAAACAGGAGCTCTCTGCTACTTGACACACTCCGCAATTGAAATGCTATTTTTCAAGCTTGGCCGTAGCTGTCATGCAAAAATTGATTGGAATAGTAATTTTAAAGATTTCTTTGACTACATCACATATTACAAAAGATTGCCGTACTTTTCTTCTTTCTTTAAATAGGCGTGCATCTCCCACTGCCTTGCTCGCTGTTAAAAACTGCTTGTTGCTTTGAAGGCAGTGGTAACAGCTGAAAGTCCTTGGAATATCTCACATGGGCCCCTGGGTGGCGAGGGTGGGCCACTCACCTGAGATGAACTTGCTGCTATCAGATAGAGTGCCTCATTTTGGCCTGTTTCCACATGCACTCCGGGAGACAAGATTGTGGAGACGTGCAGCGCAGCCCCTCGAGTGGCAAGTATGCCCGATGAGAATAAATGCAGTGGGGGCTTCCCATCACTAAATGTATTGATAAAACACAGTGTACAACCTTGACATGCATAAGATAAAGCAGGCGGAGCGCCATATTTAAAGTGGAAGAGCATTGAGTTGTGTAGACACTGACTGCTGCTAAAACAAGCGAGGACGGTGAAGGGGATATGGGCAAGCAAGGACGGGTCAGGCAGCGATGCGCAAGACAAACAAAAAGTCCAAACAGTGCGGACTGAAACTGTAGTTGGTGGCCACTGCTTCCGGACTACACGGAAGTCAGCTGGACATGCAACAGCCAGTAAAAACAAAGCTAAGAAATGCGAGAACAACACTAAGCCAATGGCAAGCAGCAGGTTAAACTACAGGCAGGTTGCCAACATATAGAGATTACTTAAGGTCTCGCTGAGACAGCGCATGCAGCGCATGCAGCGCATGCGCTGCTGAGGAGAGACCTAAAAATAAGTATGGAAAACAAAAAAAAGCAAAGTGAAATACCAATTCCACAATGCGCTGGTGAAGTCAGCTTGGAGGACTCAGTGTGCACCATCTGTGCAGCGCGAGTCCTTTGGAAACACGCTGGTCTCTGGGAAACGTCTCAGCACACAGGTTTCCCAGCAAGAAAGGCACACTGAAGTAGATGCCTGCTTGTTCCCTGGGGGGATCACAGAGTGCGTTCTGATAGAGAAGCACTCTAGTCGGTCCCTGCTTTTGCACCAATGGGACTATAAGGTGCATGGAATGCCGAAACAGCATATGGACCAAAACTAAACTGAAGTGTGGCAACGGTGACTGACTCGATTGTCATACCAAGTAGGAAGTTATTGTTATTGTTATTGTTATTGTTAATTTAGATTTATATCGCGCCAATCACCTGCAGGTCTCTAGGCGCTCGGAAATCGATGGATTCATACAATAACTATAAGTCCCACAAGAAGACAGTAGAACAGCCAGATTACATTGTACCTAAGGCCCTCCCAAACAATAATGTCTTTAGACATTTTCTGAATCGCAGGAGATTCCCCTCTCTGCGTAGTTCCTCAGGCAACTTGTTCCATAATTGAGGAGCCATCACAGAGAACATTCTCCATCCCTTGGTTACAAGCCTGAACCGCGGGCAGGTCAACAGCTGAGATTCAGAGGATCTAAGATTTCTTCTTGGACAATATACTTCCAGCCGATCTCTAATATATGCTGGGACGTTGCCATAAATAGCCTTATGGGTCGTGCACATGCTCTTAAACTCTACCCTCTCCTTTATAGGGAGCCAATGTAAGTTCCGTAACAAAGGAGATGCTCTAGTCCTTCTGGGGAGTCTAAAAATCAGTCGCGCTGCATCATTCATGACGACTTGCAATCGATTCATGATCGTTTTTGGGAGGCCCAAATAAAGGACATTTCCATAGTCCATTCTTGACATAATTGTTGCTGCCACAACTGTTCGCAGCATAGACTGAGAAAGGATAGGCGCTAACTTACGTAGCTGTCTAATGATATTTGTGCAGCTCCCGACAACGGCAGAAATTTGACTGCCCATTGACAGGTCACAGTCCAATTTGATACCCAGACTCTTTACATTTGCCTTTGGAGTCGGAGTTGGACCTAACTCCTGAGGCCAGTAAAGATCATTCCAGGGTGAGGTGGCTGATGAAATTACCAAAACCTCGGTCTTATCTGGATTGATCTTTAACAGATTTCTCGTCATCCAGCCAACCGTGAACCTCAATATCTTCTGCGCTTGCTGCTGCGTCGCCTCGGTGTTATCGATGCTCAGTAAAAGCTGAGTATCATCAGCGTAGGTAAAAACTCTACAGCCCATGCTAGCCAGAGATGCAATCAGGGGTTGAAGATACAGATTGAACAATAGTGGGGACAGTGCGGAGCCTTGGGGCACCCCACATTTTAGAGTCCCCACATCTGATGTCAAGTCCCCCAGCTGCTTCCTCTGAGTTCTTCCCAGAAGAAAGGACTTCAGCCAATTGAAAGCCTCACCCTTAACCCCGATGTTATCTAGTCTTCCTAGGAGCAGTTCATGGCTAACAGTGTCGAACGCCGCCGACAGATCTAAAAGAATCAGGGCGCTCGGCTTCTTAATGTCAGCCATGCCTCTCAGCTCGTCTAACACCGATAGCATCACCATCTCGGTGCTATGGTGTGCTCGAAACCCTGCCTGTCGCTCATGGAGTAAAGAATGGGACTCCACATAAAGGGATAAGTACTTCAGAACATGCTGTTCTAAAATTTTCGCAAGGAAAGGCAGTTGAGAAATCGGTCTGTAATTCTTCAGGACAGCAGGGTCCGCCCCCGGTTTCATCAACAGGGGCCTGACTCGTGCTTCTTTAAATTCAGCAGGTAAAGAACCCGTTTCTAAAGACCTGTTTAAAAGAGAGATAAGACGCTCCTCCAAAATAGGGCGGCCATACGGAACACACTAGGGGGACATGGGTCCGCAGGGGAACCAGACTTAGTTCTGCTCATCAGATGCTCCAGGCTCAATACATCAATCTCAGGGAACTTCATGATAGTATAGTCTGTGGAGTTATGGGAGTCAGGATCTGGAGCAGATCCATTTAAAATGTTGTTTTTTATCTCCAAGATGATATTCTCCACTTTTTCCAAGAAGTATCCCTGGAAGATGTTACAATCTATAGTGATGCCTGGGCATTCTGATTTTTTGCTCAGTTCGGATAAGATTTTAAAGGTCTCCTACTGAACATTCCCTGCCTTATTTAGCCGGTCCTCATAATATACTGCCTTTGCTTGCAGTGCTCGCTTGGTGTCAGTGTAAAAGCCAGCCGTGTCTCCAGGCAACTTTAAACAGCAGGAGTCCTTGCACTGCTGTGAGGCCGTGAGCCAGAAAAAACAAGCCCAATCCTACTAAAAAAGCCCAAATTATGGTGGACATCGAAAATTAATAAAAGCCTAAAAAATAGGAGCAATGAAGAAGGAGGCATGGCAAAAGGCATACCCCAATACAACTGTGTAATTAGGAGGAGATGGGAGGGAGGAAAATGATATGTAAATGCAATCAGCTATGGTGCTGAAACTACACACAGGCAAACAGAAACAGAGCAGGAAACCAAGAAAAAAAGTAGTCCCCCAGAGAACAGACAAAGGACTGTAGTGTGATAAGACAGTACTTAGTCCCTGCTGCATGGGAGGAATGGAATAGAGAAAGGAGGGACAAAGAGGCAGGACTGACCACTGGTAAGCAAGGACTTTTTGAAGGACCCTGATGCAAACAAATCAAAACCTGGGGGATGGCTTTAACCCAGCATAAGAAATTACAATAGGTCTCGAATGCTCGACCTAAAAAAGGGTTCAGTCTGCCAGGTTTCTTGCATCAAAATTGAAGCGCAGTTCTCTATCGTTTTTAGCCATTCCCCGTCATTTAGTTTATTTTTTACCGCAGCCCCATTCCAAGACATGATGATTAAAAGCCCCTGTGTTTGTGGATGTATGACATTACAACGCATGGTTTTACCACGCATGCCTTTACATCGCAGTTTTTACAATGCATAGCGTTAAGGGGTGCTGGATAGTGAATAGTTTAATTTACTATTCCGACTCCAGTCCCCGTGGATAGTAGGGAAGGTGTTGGATAGTAAATTAAATCTATTCCCTATCCTAGAGCGCCCCCAGCGCTATGCGTTGTAATGACATGCGTTGTAATAGTTGCGTCGTAAAGGCACTGCGTGGCAAAAGTTGCGTTGTAAAGGATGTTTACCTGTGTTTGTACATTGATAACAACGTTTTTTGTATTACAAATAGGAATATGGTCCCTAATACAAACTAATGCTCAGCCAGAATGCTCCCTCTGTCAATCAGTTTCACTACAACCTCTTAGGGGAGCGTACTTGTTATATGAGGGTGTGATCAAAAGAGGATTATAGCTGTGAGGTGTCTTACTATAGAAATATCCAAGTGGGACAGCAATTATGGAGTCATCCTGTTGGAAGAAAGGCTCGATAAATTTGTTTAAAAGTATTTCCATTGGGGTCCCTACCAACTCCTCGCTACGAAAATTCACACCTACACAGACTCCCTGGCATGATTTTCTAGTGTTACCCACCCAGTTTACTTATCATTATAATATTCTGCTGTAATACATTTGTGCCAAAGTTAGTCTTTATAGAAGCCAGAGAGCAACCTGATTTTTCAGAGTCTCCCATGATTCCATGTTATCCATTATTTTCGGAACATTTTTCAATACAATGACGTATGGAGTCGCCTTGGGGGTAGATGTAGAGAGACCTCGCTAGAGTTCATGGGTTGTGGAGTCCTGCCCACAATATTCACTTGATCAGCATTGGCCGTCCTATAGGTATTACTATTGCTAGCTTTGTGGGGCCTGGATTCTGCCACAGGTTGAGCATTCGGGTAGTCCTTTGATGGGAGTATAGGGTTTGAGTGGATTTTGCCAGTAATAACTGGAGTATTTAGTCCTTCTTTATTGGCTAATTTGCTTGCAGTGGTTTCCTTATACAATGATTTTAATGGCAATAATTCTGTGACCAAATCTGTCAAAAAGGTAACATCCTTTTGCACTAATTTAATTTCCAACATCAGGTGTTGCTCAATGTTATCAATTTTTCCGTGCGTTATTTAAAAAGCGCCTCAAGGTTTTGTGGGTTTTGCACTTGGTTTGTAATATCCCAAGCCCCCACACCTTTTGCCTCCCCTGGATTTTTTCTTCCTTTCTTTGGCTTGGCTTTATCTTTAGCTGTCTGTTTTTCAAGGGGTGCATTCAAATCTGCGTTTGTTGTTTGACTTTTTAGCTGGTGGGGAGACCGTGACTGAGTTATTAGATAGCCCCGAAATATTCAATGTGGTTTTTATAATACAAGAGCTGGCTGTTCTCGGGACACAGACCTCTTTATTCACACAGGGACTAATGCCCACATGCATCAAAAAAAGAATTTGCGATTCCTTAATAGCAAAAAATAAGGAATCGCTATTACAGATTGGCAATAAAATTGGTAAATATTTGCAAATCAGTCAAAATTGTTAATATCATTAGTGATTCCCTGTTTACCGAATCTGTAATTGCGAATTCGCTATTACAGAATCGCTAATTGCGATTTACCTATATTGCTGCATTGCAATGACATCACAACCAGGAAGTGATTCACTGAAATCACACACCTGTACACAGGGAGAGGAGGAGGAAGACTGGTGGAGCCAAAAAAACAGGAGGGGGACCATCTCCCGATCATGCAAACACGCCACTGGAGGACATGGTGGAATCCACTTTGCAGCCAGAGGTAGTTGTTGGGGTTACACAGATCGACACGTCAGGACAGGGTACCAAATGTAATACCAAACAGCCCCAAATACATACCCTGCATAGTGTAGCACACCTGAGTCCAGTCCACCTTTTACTTGCAACACCCTAATGCATTGTGGGAGTTGTATACAGACAAATGTAAGGGCAATACATGGAGGGACTAACACAGCTCTACTGCAACAGAGTACAGCAAGGACGTGACAACAGTAGATGTTTTACATTACATAAGTACATTTAATACCTTTGCAGGTGCTCTGTTACAAACATGTGCAAACCAAAACTAACTGAACTTACACTGTTTTAATCACAGATGCAGCAGAAGACAGTGATGTGTCTGATGACCACGAGTCTGAGGGACATATGGAACAGCCTGATGAGGGACAAGAAATGCCAGCATCTTCACACATACCTGCTCCCGCTCGCTGCAGGAGAAAGGTTCAACCACTGCCTGATTTGGAGAGTGAGGAGGACAGCCAAACAGGAGCACACACACAGCATTTTTCAAAACACAGGTATCAAAGGGTCTACAGCACAATAATATATATACGCTCAAGTGAAGAGGACACCCAACACCAACACTATACCTATTCCGTGTCTAAACTAGACTTCAGATGTATAACCTCAAACCCCCAAGCCGGTCAGTTGAGGACACCCATCAGTCACCACTCGGAACCGCCCTTCATCATTTGGGATTCCTTCATGACCAAGATGAGATAGCTCCTCACAGATGAGGACAAAGATGGAATAAGCCCACACCTGCTCATACGGGTCTCAATATGGTCTTTCTACTCTATTGCGAGAATGGTGATACAACAAAGTGACTGATGTCGCAGTGCAAAAGAATGTGTAAAAAGAAGTGTGTTAAAACTGGATGAGGGAGTGCTGAAAAATTTATTCTAGTGCCACTCACTCTTCCAACATTAAAAAAAGTCAGTAACAGTCTTATAAAATAACTGCCTAGGTGAAATGCGAGGTCAACATGTTTCAGCAATCAAATGGACACATTTGTCCTTGCTTTCTTCCGGACCTATCTTACTGTTGCTACTGCATGAACGTGTGAACAAACATTAATAAACAAAAAATAGAAACTCAAGTGTATCAACAGAATATCACGCTTAATCATAAAAATAGGATCAATCCAAGGAAGGAAAGGGGAAGGACACACGGAGATAGTGAGTTATATTTCTGAGCCAGTTTTTATATTTAGTGATGAAGCAACAAATTTACATCATGGGAGACAGATATACCAAAATGAATTAAAGCAAAAGAACTGAGAACAGAGGTATAGTTGATAAAAACACTTCAGTTCACAGCTAAATCATCAACTCCTAATGGGTATAACAAACAACCAAAAATAATTAATAAACAATGGTCGTAGGTTGGTGACAGTGCAACGTTTTGGAGATGATGGATGTGTCGACGTTTCGGTCTAATGTGCAGTCTTCATGTAGACCATCATCAGGACAGAGCATTTCATTGCTGAGAGAAAACTCCCTGAAATTTCCACGAGAGATAAAATCAAATTTAGGTGGACCGCAAGGACATCCAGTTGATTCAATCAAATCTTAAGTTTGGTATATGAAGAAAAACTTTCCAGTGAATAATTATGAGACAGCTTGAGGTTCGACTAACAGCGTAACTCCTTGTTTTTCAGTATCGCAAGTTGATAAGTCCAGAAAAAGCGTCTCCAATCGGCATGCCGGGTCGTCAGTGGGAACCTAATGTGGCGGTGTATCCTCTGCAACATGGCATTTAGGAAACAGTTAAAAAAGAGCGATAGGGCACTCTTAGAAACACCTGCAGCTGCAGCAATTACTCCCTGGGAGGGCCCTGAAGCTAGGAGATGCAGAAAACACAGGACCTGCACATGGGTGGGTTTGGCATGTGTCCTGCAAGTCTGACGCTGCAGTATTGGGTCTAACTCAGCAATGAGATCTAGGATTGTGGCAGCAATAAGCCTATATTTGTCATAAATCTCTTCCTCCGTCTGCCCTAGCAAAATGACACGCACTCTGAATATTCTCTCCTGTATCCTCCTTCTTCTCTGTGCTGCTGCTCTTAGCCCCATCCTCCTCGCCACGATGTAGAGCGCTGCCATTGTGAAACATTCTGATGCATTCTGGGACTGTTTCAGTAGTTTGCTGATGATGTTCACCTGTTTTTCGTTAAGTGAAATGTTTACCACCTGATATGTTTTTATTTAAGAAATGCAAAGTGCGTTTCTTAACTTAATCTGTATTTGCGAGAGTTGGTTGCATTCGATTTTGTGATTTCTTATTTGCGATTAACCAATACTGAATCGCTATTACCGATTCGGTATTTTGGTAATCACTAATTTTGCGAAAACTAAGATTTTCTGAGAATTTGCTTCATGCATAGGAATAAGCTATTTTGCTATCGCAAACAGCCTTATTTTACAAATCGCAACTTTTGCAAATCAGCTTGATGTATGTGGACCTAAGTGTCTCTATTTGATTGATTGATTGATTGCCTCTATTACAAGTTCCTTCTCACTCCCATTCCTCACTAAAACTGGTAATTCTTGTCCACACTCTGATCCAGTCTCTTTTAACGCAGCGTCCAATGCTGTTTTGGTAGCCACCAGTTGTTCCTCTACTTAAATAATCTCATTATTGATCATCCCATAGCGTTTTTCAGGTATTTAGTGATGGACGCGTTTTTTCCTAAGCAACTTCCCAGTAGTGGGCCAAGCAGTGGGCGGTAGTTTCCTTTTACCCATTATCCCATAATTAGATTTGTTCACAGAAGGTGATGCAAATAGTTTAATCCTTTACCAGTATTTAGCAGCTCCTGTAGAGCCAAGGGGGGTGGCCCAGTGCAGCCTTGTCCTGCAGCGGACTGGCTTTGACCAGGTGTGGCCTGGGCACGCTGCGGGACCCCTGGCCGGTGTTAAAGCGCCTCCTTGCACAGAGCATGACGTTGGCGGCGTACGCGCCGCTTGGTGGTGCCGGGAGTTGTGGTTTCTATTCCCTCTCCAACAATTTGGGTAACAGCAGGTAGTAGCCAGCAAAGTAAATGTAAACGAGCTTCCAAAAAGAGTAATTTCTGAGTCTTCCCTCTGGATTTGGCTGCATAAAGGCCAAAACACGCTTGTTAACTGCCATTAAATCTTTATGTCCTGTGCAGATTTGTGAGGCAAGGAGTTTGTTCAAAAAGGTGCTTGAGGCCAGCAAAAAGTGTTGGGATGAGCAAAACTGTAGGGATTTGCTCGGAACTTCCAAAAGGAAGAATGTTTCCTCCTTTTGGCACATAATTGCCCATTGCAACCTGGAAGCCCAAACCCCAAGAGTTTATCACATTCAACTGCAGACTTGGGTTCAACACTTTGGAAATCTTTATTCTACATGTCCCCCAGTCCAGATGCCTTCCAGCACTGTTTCATATTCCCAGGCTAATGTAAACCTTGTGGAGCTTTATCCTATCATCTTTTCTTTCAACAACACCAATTAAGCGATATTGTCCCCAAAACCTAGGAAAGCACCTGGATTAGATCTTATCCCCGGCAACTTGTACTACTCTGAGATTGAGATCTGGGCCTTGTATATTAACATCCATCATGTCAGGTGCTCCACTCCCTGATTCGTGGAAAGGGATGGTGATCATTCCAATTTTCTAAAAGGGTGTCAGATCTGCCTCAAGTAATTATTAGATTTCTGTTGATACTCTGGAAGCATAACAGGATTTTGGAGGACCTTCTCTACGTGGCCTTCATTTAACCAAGATCAGCCTTCGATCTGGTTCCCTGAGCTTGTCTCTGGGACTCTCTCAGGTCGATAGGGGGTCCCACCCTCCCCGGTAGAAATCATGGGGAGGCTAAACGAGAGCAACTATGCCCAATTGCGTTGGGGGAAGGACGGGGCTCTAATAAAGAGGATTAACATTACACGGAGGATGCAACAAGGTTGCGTCTTTGCTCCAACATTGTTCTCCCTGTACATTAACAATGATTTCAACTATCTCCATGACTGTTTCAACAACGCCTCTAAATTCAGTGGTGTTTCCATCACTGGCCTGTATGCCAACGATATGCTTCTCAAGAACCCCTGTTGGGATCTAAATTTTTTTAAACAAATTTCATGATTTCTGTAATCAAAGGGGGCTTGAGATTAATAATAATGATATTATTTTTAACAATGAGAGAGATAGGGTTAGGAGACACTCCTCTTCCCCAAATAAAGATACTTTGAACAATAAAGGAGTGACTATAGGCGCAAAAACACAAGAAGAGGACTAGTGTTTGCAACCGGAAACCAAAGAAAAAGGCAGTGTGTGATGTGTTGTTAATAAAAAACCATTTAAGTTTTTAAAAGAACCCTCACTCACCAACCTGGTTGGTGACATGCTTCATCATCGGGTTCCCACCGGGAACACCGAATGTCTTCCCGGTGTGCTACGACACTTGTAGTTACAGTGGAGCTGTTTTTTTTGTGAAGTGAGGTTGTGAATTGTGAGTTATAAGAGAGCAAACTATTTCCAGAAATTAACTTTAATAAAGGAAAAGTAAGCAATCATTAAAAACAAGTGAGGCGGACAAGGGTTGGCTATTAGACTGAGCCAACTATGTCCTCAGTATGCAATGGGTCGACATGTTTCTGCTCATGCGCACCAATTAGGCTGAGCTTTCATCAGGACCAAAAGAGTAACCACCCGGGCGGTATACACACGCTAAGGTGTACCCTAACCTCGGGGGTGTGGGTGTATCAAAAAATAATAAAACTCACGGTTTTGAACCAGATTTTCCTGGCATTTCCAGGCGTCCGAACGTGAAAGCACGTTACGCTTTACTTCATGGGACCGGTGGCAGGGGTAATCTTCACGCCGGGAGGGTTTCACTCATGACGTCTCCCCGCCGGTGACCTACTTGAACCACATCCACCGCCCGAATAATGAGATTAATGTCAAGAAAATTAAATTCATGACTCCAATCCTTCACAGATGCTTTTGCAGAAATTTTACACTGGGGACTGTGGTAATTGAGGAAGAAAATTACTTTGACCACCTTGGTATTTGGTTTAGCAGCTCCCTGTCATTGTCCACTCAGATTAAAAATTCCAGGGCTATCCTATTAAAAAAATCAGCTGTTATCAGAAGGATGCACAGGAGGTCTATAAAGTCCATCCAGTCGGCTACACTTCACGGGGCCAGGGTTTGGGGGAGCGATCGTTGGGTACCCTCAGAGTCAGAGAAAATCATTTTATAAGGTCCCTAATATCCCTCCCACATTCTCCGCCACACGTCCCTTTGTACTTCAATTTAGCTTAAAGCTGATTGGTTACCTGGCTGTCCTGAGACCTTTGGTAAACTGGGTGAAGATATGGTCATGTCCAGAGCTTGAATCTTATAGGCAAAGCCTTTCTGAACGTATCTTACTGGATTGGGACTCGACTGTTCCTTGGCTATCTCACATTAGGAAATGGCTCTTTATTCTGGGTCTGGAAGCTCTGTGGATAAACCCATCTGCTATCAACTCTTCGAAGAAGGTTTTTGTGAAGAAAGCATTTTGGGGGTACAGAAAAAGAGCAAGCATGCAGAAAGGCACAGCGATAGCCTTTCTGGGAAGATTCTGTCTATGAAGCCGTTGACCCAGTTTGAATCCCAGAGGTCTCTCTGCAGTAGGCCACAATGCTTTTCATTAAATTCAGGATTGACACTTTAGCAGTGAACAGCTATACATATATAAGGAACAAGACAAGTCCTGTGGCAAACGTTTGCGCCCCATATTTCTTGTGTTTTAAAGTGCTATATTTTGCTATTTTTAAATCGACCTACCTACCTTGTGTCACTATCACTGCTGCTGGCACACCATTTAAGCGCAAAAACGAGCGCTTGGAAGGGCGAAATCGCCGAGCTTCCTAGCGCCATTCCCCACGCCTGGTCCGGGCCACGCCCATCCGGAGGCCACGCCCCCCCGCCGAAGTCAATAAAGGCGCGCTGACTCACAAGCGCGCTGATCAGACCCTGACAATCTCCTGAGGCACAGCCGGGAGCCACATGTAAAAACTGTATTTCTTGTGTTTTAAAGTGCTATATTTTGCTATTTTTAAATCGACCTTGCTCCTACCTTGTGTCACTATCACTGCTGCTGGCACACCATTTAAGCGCAAAAACGAGCGCTTGGAAGGGCGAAATCGCCGAGCTTCCTAGCGCCATTCCCCACGCCTGGTCCGGACCACGCCCATCCGGAGGCCACGCCCCCCCGCCGAAGTCAATAAAGGCGCGCTGACTCACAAGCGCGCTGATCAGACCCTGACAATCTCCTGAGGCACAGCCGGGAGCCACATGTAAAAACTGTATTTCTTTTGTTTTAAAGTGGTATATTTTGCTATTTTTAAATCGACCTTGCTCCTACCTTGTGTCACTATCACTGCTGCTGACACACCATTTAAGCGCAAAAACGAGCGCTTGGAAGGGCAAAATCGCCGAGCTTCCTACCGCCATTCCCCACGCCTGGTCCGGGCCACGCCCATCCGGAGGCCACACCCCTCCCTTTTGCCCCCCCATTATAAATAATGTGCATGAACAGGAAGCGCAGCGGACAAGCGCAGCGGGCGCGACGATTGCGCGCCGAAGGCGCGCATAAGGCAAGCTCGTCTGCGCTCGTCCGCGATCAGGACGCGACCGAGGCCGGTCCCCCTGTCCGACCCATCTGCCGCAACAGCGCAGCATACACACGGAATGACCTGCTGGTTTTAAGACCTCTACCTTGCGCGACCCACCCTTGCTCTCCCATGGATAGCCAAGCTCGTAATTATGTTTGCACAGTGTGTCACTTTTCCTTCTCACCCTCAATTCCCTCAACTCGCCGATCTTGTCTTCCCATTCCGACCTCTATCCCGGTTGTTCACTCCTCCTTAACTCTCAGATCGGCGCTTATCAATTGCAGGTCGTTGCCTAAACATGCCTTTGATATCTGGCAGTCCCTCCGAGATAACAACTGGGATTTGCTCTTCCTAACGGAAACGTGGCTGAATGACACCACAAACCCTGCCATTTCCCTTGCTTTACCAGACGGCTATAGCATCAGCTGCGCTAACAGACCATTCGGAAAAACAGGAGGGGGTGTTGCTTTAATCTATAAATCTACCATGGCAGTTACCTTCCCCCCATTCGACCGAATCGACTGTATAGAGGGCCTGCCTTTTTGCATCCAAACTTCTCCGAAATCTTCCTGCTCAGGAATACTAATTTACCGTCCCCCCCATTCCAATTTGTCACATTTATCGGCCTTGATGGACTATATTATTCAGTTTAGCACTCGGTACGCCAATTTTACCGCCTTAGGAGATTTTAATCTCCATATTGATAATGAATCTTGCCTGCATAGCAGTCATTTCATTTCTACGCTTGCGGCCTGTAATCTAGCCCAACTCATAACCTTACCTACGCACAATGCAGGTCACATTCTTGACCTAATCTGTTCTAATCTCCCCTCCATCCGAACGGCACCTCCTGTGCCGGTAACTTGGTCAGACCACTTTTTTATCTCATTTGAGATTGATATCCCTTGTTTAACCCGACCTATCATCAACCCTAAATCCTCAGGCAGAAACTGGAGCCGCATCACCCTGGATGCGCTCCAAAAACACCTCAATAATACTCAACCACGTTCGTCGTCCGACCCTGATCTAGCCATTAACTATCTGGATACCTGGATTGGTCAGGCCTTAGATGTCCTGGCCCCTATCAAATCCATTAAAACTTACAGGGCGGTACCATCAGCCCCCTGGTATTCCGACGAACTTTGGCAGAAAAAGTCCTCCTGCAAATCTCTTGAGCGCCTCTGGAGACAGAATTATTCCCCAGACCGCAAAATCTCCTAAAAAGTTGCCCTTAAAGAATATCGGAGAATGATCGAGAGGCACAAACGGGACTTTCTGGCCTCCAGAATCAAACTTGCTAGCAACGGCGCCAGGGAGATCTTTAACATTGTGAGATCTTTTACTGACCCCACTTCGCTCCTCCGATCCCAACCTGCCTCACAAGCGTTATGTAACAAACTCTCCCAATTTTTTGAGGACAAAATTGAGACCATTTACTCATCCTTTCCCCCCTCTGATCGTGAGAGAGGCACCGAGCAACTCATTCCCCCTGTACCGCCTCCATTTTCCATGTGTGAATTTGCCGCAATATCGGAAGCCGATTCCTTGACAGAGCTGTCTAAATGCAAATCAGGCTCCCCCAACGACCCCTGGCCTGCCAAGGAATACAAAAAACTAGCTCCCCTACTTAATCCACATCTCAATCTTATTTGGAATGACTCCCTCAGAGCAGGATGTTTCCCTTCTAAATGGAAACATGCCTCCTTGGTCCCCATTTTGAAGAAACCCAGCCTCGACCCCGATCTTCCCAGTAACTATAGGCCTATTTCCCTTCTGCCTGCCCCGGCCAAGGTCTTGGAGAAGCTGGTCCACTCTCAACTGGCGACCTTCATTGAGTCCAATGGGCTTCTCCATGACTCCCAGCACGGCTTTAGCACGGAGTCGGCCCTTATTGAAATGGCCGACTCTGTGAGGTGGACGCTTGACCGAGAGTCGAGGGCGGTGTTAGTGCTGCTGGATCTTTCAGCAGCATTTGACACCGTCTCCCATAAGATCTTGCTGAGAAGGTTGGAGGACTTGGGACTGGGGGGCACTGTTCTGAAGTGGTTGTCTTCCTATCTGTCTGACCGTACACAGCAAGTTTTCACCCCTCCTTTTACTTCCACTGCCAGACCGCTCAGATGGGGAGTCCCACAGGGTTCTTCCCTTAGCCCGCTTTTGTTTAACATTTATTTTACCCCCTTGGCTAAACTGATCGCCCAGACTGGAATTAAGTCCATATCCTATGCTGATGACATTCAGCTACTTTTTACGTTTGACACCCCTTCTGCCTCTGCATTCGAGCCATTGAAATCCTGCCTTAGAGACATTTCCAACTGGATGGACGCTAATTCCCTCCGTCTCAACGCAGGCAAAACGGAGATCTTGTTCTTCAAATCTCCTTCTCCCCTTGACTCCAGTCTGTGGTGGCCCTTAGACCTGTGTCAAGCCCCCACTCCTAAAGACTCTGTGAGAAATCTAGGAGTACGCTGGGATAATAATCTCAGCTTTAACACCCAGGTACAGACCGTAGCTGCCTCTTGCTTTGCTAAAATTAGAATAATCAAACGGCTTATTAACTATCTGCCGGAGGACTGCCGTAAGAATGTGATCCAGGCACTAATCATTTCCCATCTTGATTATGCCAATGCCCTTTACCTTGGTATCACAGCCGGCCTGTGTCACAAACTACAGATGGTCCAAAATGCCGCTGCTCGGCTGATGGAGAGAATCCCCGCCAGACACCACATCTCTCCACATCTCCGTAAACTTCACTGGCTACCCATTGCGAAAAGGTGTGTCTTCAAGGCAATGACGCTGGCCTTCGTGCATCTAAAGGCACTGGGTCAGCCCATCTGAAGACCACCCTGCGCCCTTACGCTAAATCCAGGCTACTACGCTCCAATGCCCTTTCACTGTTGGAAACTCCCTGCTTTAAACGTTCCCGTGCAGGTGGCAAAACCTTTGCGGTTTGCGCCTCTCAGCACTGGAACCAACTCCCCCTAGCTCTTCGCTCTTCCCAAACAGAACCCGTATTTCGTAAATCCCTGAAAACTCTTCTCTTTTCTTCTTAGTTTGGTTCCCTTACTGATTCCTCCTGATGTCAGAGCCTTTTGTTAGCGCCGCGATGCCCCGTTGGGGTCGCTGCGCGCTTTATAAAATACACAAATAATAAATAATACATAAATATGTTTGGATAGGTTGGAAACCAAGGAAAATATTTTGTTTTACTGTCCATTGTATTCCTCAGCCAGAGTAAAAAGGTTGAAACCCTATTGTCAGAGAGTGGGGCTTCAGCACTATTTACCTGCTCTATGAATCCTGAGCTCGGACACGAGCAGATTAACTGTCTTCTGTGTGAGTAGATTTTTATTGGCAGTGGGTGTGACTAGGAGGCGGTTTGGCTACCCGCTATAACTCTAGCGTCTTGCACCCCAGACAAATTGGTGGTGAGGGTAACAAAAAGTAATTTGCCCCCCTGTCACAGTACTAGAGCAGCTGAACTTTACTTAAGCCGGGTCGACCTGTGGGATCACGCAGGGTTTGGTTTGTGTACTCAAGGTGCGATATGTGAGCCATCGTTGTTACTACTCAGCACATGTGTCAACTGTGCAGTCAAATTAAGATAATATTTATGATTCATGAGTTTTATTTGTGGAATGGCCTTTACAACACGGCCTTAAGCATGCATGCTGTTTCCCCGCAAATTGAACAACGCTTGCCTCAACCGCGCATATGCCTTAACCACATATATGTGTGGTTAAGGCAGTGAGGTGTTCTAGCTGTCTACGCGGGCAAGGAGAGGAACCGGAAGGATCCCTGCAGAAATGACCAGAATGCATCGAGGTAAGTTGGGCCCAAACCCCGATGCATGGAATGACACCAGGTGGCCCCCTGCCCTAGGAGGCCCGCCCACCCCCACAGACCACGTACGCAACCTGGGAATCATCCTGGACTCAGAGCTCAAAATGGACAGGGAAGGGGCAGTTTTTAGGGCAGAGGGCAGTTTTTAGGGCTCAAGGCAGGGGGGTAAGGGTAGTTTATTTAATGGTGAGCAGGGTTTAAGCCTGGGGCAGTGAAAGGAGTAGGGATAGCTTTAAGGACAGCGCAGGGTATGTGTTGGACTTGGCCCTTATTGCAGGGTCATCCCTGAACTTTTTGCCTTCCTCGTATATTTTTTCTGACCTGTTGTTGGCTATTTTATGACTCTGGGCACTTTTCCACTGCTGATCAGTGCTGAAGTGCACATGCTCTCCCTATGGTAAGTTGATGTATGGATTAGTGACTTCATGATTGGCTGATATGGTTTACTTGCCAGACCCTAATACAGTGCACTGAGTGTGGCCAGAAGGCTTGTAAACCAAATGCTGCTAGTGGGCTTGCAGCACTGGTTGCGCCACCCACAGAAGCAGCCTGTAAATGTGTGTCTCAGGTCTGTCATTTTAGAGCCTGTGTGCAATCTGGTACTGCCATGCTGACTGGGCAAGTGCACCCACTTGCCAGTCCCCAAACCTTCCCTTTTCTTCATATCAGACACCCCTATGGTAGGCCCAAGGCCAGGGTACATTGTGAGTATAAGGTAGGACATGCCCTGGTGTGTGTGGCATGCCCTTATAGTGAACTCCAGCCATTTTTGTTTTTCACTATTGCAAGGCTACCTGTTCTCCATAGGCCAAAATGGGCAGTTAGATTATTACATTTTATAATCCTAACTGACTCAGGCAATATGGTAGAAATTTGAGTTTAGTATGCCTGAACTCAGAATGATAAAATAATATTTTTAGTGAAGATGGTTTTAACCTTTTCGACGCTGATGGCGGAACTGCTCCGTCATCAGCCGCGGTGGCGCTGTGCTGATGACGGAGCGGGTCCGTCATGGCCCGCCCGACGAGCCTGCAAGGTGCTGATTTCGCGCCTGCGTGGCGCGTTCTATTGAGCGGGCGGGGTCATGACGGAACTGCTCTGTCATCAGCACTGCTCACCCGAGGCTGGTGACGGAGTGGTTCCCTCACCAGTCTGTGAGCGCCGTGCGCGCCCCCGCCCCCTTAGCGCTGCGGCGGAATAGCCTTCGCAGCGAAGGTGTTAACATTCTGTGTTTGAAAATACCACTTTTCGAAAGTAGGTATTTTCTTGTCTAATTATCCAAACCTGCCTCTGCTAGGTTGTGTATTCCTTGTCTGGAGTTTGAGTGACAGGGCTGGGGGATTCCAGGAGACAGGGTGAGTCCACCCAATGGTGAATAAAGAGATTTGCATCTAGACGGGAGGGAGGAGTTGCACCTGGGACCTGAATAGGACTGAGCCCGCCCCGCACAGTGCTGGCTCCACCCCCTGTGGTGCGGCTTATGTCTCTGCCTTGCACACTGAAAGAAGAGAAGGAATCCTGTCATCAAAGTGCTCCAGGGCTGTACTTGCCTTCCACAATGCTGGCTCCACCTCCTGTGGGGCGTCTGATGTTTCTGCTCTGCACTGTGAAACGAAAGGATAAGTCTGGTAAACAGGGTGCTACAGAACTGGTTTGGACTGGGCACAGGCCCGTCTCCCCTAAGAGAACAAAGGATTTTGGGGTATAAATATTGGAACCCTGATCCCATGAAATTAGATCACTTTTGGACTACAAGAAGAAACCTCTGCTGAGGAGAGGAACCGGAAGAAACGGAGGAGAGACTATTCCTAAGCTGAAGTGCTGCTTAGGGGATTGGCCTGCAGTGGTTGCCTGACTGCCAAAGAGAGGAGAAAGGAACGTTGTGTACTTTGCTTTCAGCTTGTGAAGGATCTGGGACAACAGACTTCCCCCCCCAGCTTCCCAGAGTTCTTTGGAAGTGCCTGCTACTGTTTTGGGCCTTCTGAGGGACTGTCGCAAGGAGCTGAAAGCGAGACTCAAGGAGGAAGAATCGTGTCGCAAGGAGCTGCTGCTGCCGTCGCACTTCTGAGCAAGGGTGTCGCCGCTGGAGCTGTCGTATTGCACCGCATAGAGAGAAGCATCTCGCAACGAAGAAGAAGCGTGTCGCCGTCGCTGCTGCTGCCATCGCACTTCTGAACAGGGGTTTCGCCGCTGGAGTTATCGCACTGCACCGCATCGTGAGAAGAGTCTTGCAACGAGGAAGAAGCATGTCACTGTCGCTGTCGCTGCGGTCGTACTTCTGAACAAGGGTGTCGCTGCTGGAACTGTCGCATTTCACCGCATCAAGGACAGCACCTCGCATCCCCGAGAAGCGTGCCGCCGTTGGAGCTGCTGCCGTCACTTTTCTGAACAAGGATGTCACCGCTGTAGTTGACGCATCATCCGGAAGCTTCACGCAAAAGTGGGAGAAGAGTGTCTCAGCGGAAGCTGTTGCCGTCGCATCGCTGAACAAGGGTGTCGCCGCTGCAGTCCACGCATCAAACCGAGAATTTCTTGCATCCCCGGAAAAGCATGCCGCATCTGGAAGAT
Source organism: Lissotriton helveticus (assembly GCF_964261635.1). NCBI lineage: Eukaryota > Metazoa > Chordata > Amphibia > Caudata > Salamandridae > Lissotriton > Lissotriton helveticus. The sequence goes on from NC_136058.1 coordinate 369,139,459, forward strand.
CTTCACGTCTTTATTTCTTTGCACCGGAACTTTGCCTCATTTCCATCACTGCATCATTACCTGTTGTGGAAGTGCAAATCATTGTAAGGTACATTGACGGAAAGTGTCGCTTCTTAAGAATGGAATTAAACTAAGCTAAAACTATAATTTTTAAGTATCGTATTGTGGATTTCTGTCGTTTAATGGTCTTGTGTTAAGTCTATATAATGAATACTTATTTTTTATATAAACTTTGTGTGGTGTCCATTTGTAGTGTTGTCACTGGGTTACTGTATGTGGTCAAAAATGCTTTACACACTGCCTCTGAGATAAGCCTTTCTGCTCATGCCAAGCTACCAAGGGGGAGAGCAGGGGTTATTTTAGGAGTGTTGAAGATATCTTTATTGTTCAATTAATTAAAATTGTTACAATATTCTATCAATAAAACAAAAGCTTGGTTAAGAATTCACACAATTATTTAATAATAAAGTAATCGTTTTAAAAAAGATTAAAAATAATAGAAATATCTGTTATGATTATTTTCTTAACTGGCAGTAAAATATTATACATAGAATTTAAGAAAGAAAGTTTTTGTCATAGTCTCTGTTTCTCAATGGCCGACTAAGTCCTGTTATAGTTCGGTATACAGTTTCAATTTGGCTCGGATGGCATCAGTGAATTTCCCTAGTCGGGCCACAATTTGAGGTGTTTTAGTAGAAAAGCACAGGTCGGACACTTCACTGCAACTTTGTAGGCCAAGCAACCTACAAATCGGGAGAATCAAGCGCTGCCTCTCACTGACTAATTTTGGGCAACAGCACAACAAATCGAGCCAGGATTCACGATGGTAATTACAGAGTCGACAATCCACTGAGTTATCCTGCCGGGCCCAGGTTGAATTAAACTCCGTAATGGGCTAAGCGTACAGTCTCATGTAAGAGATTCTTCCGCGGGCCAGGACTGTCAAAGCTTGCTCTAGGTAGGGTTGCGGTGTTCCCATGGTATATGAGGAGTCCAGCGAGGAGAGATTCGATTGGTGATGTCCAAGTCCCTTTCAAAGGATATTTTCTTGGCTTGTGTATTCACTGTTTTCCTCCAAGCTGTTAGCGGGATGTTAGGGTTATGCAGATTTTGGATGTTGATGTCCAGTAATCTAATGCCTGCTGGCAAATGCACCTGCCATGAGGAGCCCTCCTCTTCAAAGAGCATTTTAATTTGTCTTTTTAATGACAATTATGGTGCTCGCGTGGTCCTGATATAATATTTTATTAAATCACATGAGCAAGTAATGTCCGGACTAGTAAGACCCAACTCCAGCCTTACTCTTGCTCTCCTGGCCTGTCTGGGGAGAGCTAGGACCTTTTTGTAAGCCAAAATTTGATGGTTCGCAAGGAACTTATTGAAGGCACCGGGGAAAACTAAGTGGCCATAGTTAAGAGAGGGCACTAGATTAGCCTTAAGAACTTTCAAAATAGGTTCAGCAGTTTGACTATGAAGTCGCTGATTAAGGCTTTTTAAAGAGAAAAGAAAATGATGCCCGCAGGTTTCCTTCTCAGATGTTTCAGATGGGCTGTGGGTTTTGCCCCTTCCGGTAGCCAAAAGCCCAAATAATTGTAGCTCATACTTGTTTTAATTTGCAGGGCCCCAAGTTGCCAATGCGTGGTCTTCGTACGCTGGTACTTCCCAAATATAAGTACCCTGGTGTGAGAAGTTGGCCTGATGTGCAGTGCTCACTATTCTAGTGATCACTATATATCAGTCCAAACAACCCTTATTGATGATTGGTTGTAAGTCAACCTTATAGACCAGCTATCCTAGTAGCATGGATACGAGCAGTCTAAGGCTAAGACTCTAGAGGGCGTGTTAAGCCAGCTGTTTTACCATCACATTACCCCTTGAACACCCAGTGAAAGGACACCACACAAGTTGTTATGAAAATAAACAGTGTATTTATTTATAACAAGACTACCCTGGCTCTTTATGAGACAGGGAGCTAAGCACACAACAAAACTCTTACGAAAATACTTTTAAGTTAGCACGTTACACAAATGCCCGAGGGGCACGAAAAACCATATACGCTAAAAGTGGAATGCGAATTACTAGCAGGTAAGTAACAGTTCTAATAGGCTTTGGAATCGCTAGGACTGGACTAGGGAATCGTTAGATTACTACTAGGAGGCCTAGGGGACTCGGGTGCAGAGTGTGCACTCTCACGCGGGATGCGGGACAAAGTCTATGGAAGCTAGAATTCACAAAGTTAGTGTTCACGGGCGAACCCGACCTGGTAGGGAGAAAACGACAGTGGATCCTGACCCTTGGATAGTGAGGCTATGCTGGGACACCGGAGTGCCGAAGTTACCTAGCCCAGGGGCTGCAGCTGCATAGGTCTGAAAAGACGTCGGGGATCTCGTTGCCGGACCAGGAGCCTGGAAGGAAGAAGTTGCTGGCAGGCGACCAGTGAAGAAAAGTTCGATGGATCCAAGCCTGGATCAAGGGAGAAGAAAACCTGAAAGCAGAGGGGACCAAGTTCTTGAATCACTAGCCAGTGATTAAGTGGGCACCAGGATGGCACCGGGCGAAGTCACCGCAGTCAGGTGAGTGGGCACTGCTGGGCTCTGCAGTCTCTCGGACCAGGAGGCGTTGTCGGCGACCAGGATGGAGGTGCGAGCTGTCCCACGAAGGATGAAGTCGTTGGCGTCGAAGTTACCCAGGATTGGGCAACAAGCCTTGGCTAATTCAAGCCCACGCGGTGGACTCAAAATGGCGTCTTGAGTGGACCAGGAGGGTCCAGGGTGCTCCTCTTCTGGAAGGGAGCAAGGGCCAGTCTGGAGCAACCAGACCAGCAGCAGAAATGTCGTCGGGCGTCGTCAGGAAGGCCACAAGCCAACGGGCTAGTAGCCAAACAACGCGGTGAGCAGCAGAAGGCAGAAGGGCCCCACGCCGATCGTGGAGATGCTGGGGGGCTGCTCTTCGGTGCTGGAGCTGCTCAGGGTGGGGGCTTCTCGGACCCCAAAGCACTCACCAGGAAATTACTCGGTGGGCTTGCTGTGCAGAAGTCGTGCAGTCTTGGCGATGGCCGGTCCCTCGAGGTCTCGTCGCACCCACGGGTCTCAGCTGTGCTGTAGAGGTGGGTAGAGGTCAGAGGTGCCAGGGAAGCCGGGTCTCGTCGAGCTGGGCAGTCGGATTCCGGAGGAAGGACGTGCAGCAGACCGCAGTGTTCTTAGATGGTGCCTGCGGATGCAGGGTGACTACTCCTTAGCCACAAGGGAGAATCTTGAGGAAGAAATCGTGAAGTCCTTTCGTGGAAAGTGGTATCTTGATTCCAAAGATGATCTGATTTGGAAGGGGGCCAGTCTCTACCTTTATCCTGTAAAAAGGGGCTGGCACGCGACTAAGTCCTGCCCTATGGGTGGGACTAGGAGGGGGGTGGTTACACCCACTTCCTTGGCGGGCTTTTCCCCAGCACAGGGTCTGGAGTGACCCTGGAACTGGTTCCAGCCAGCCTATGCACAGTGAGCACCGGGGTGCCACGTGCAGTCACCTTCCTCTAAAGCCCTGCCTACCTACAATACACAAAACCCTGTCTGGGACGGTGCTGGCACCGCCCCTGGCAGGAAACCCTTTGTCCTTATCTCCTGCTCTGGGAGGACTCCCAGCAGCAGGAGGGCAGACTTGTGTCTCGGTGGCAGCATCCATTTTGTGGATGCTAAGGCTCTGTCTGACTTTTAACCGGGTTTATAGGTTACAGGCATGTCGTGTCCCTCTAGAAGGGTGGAATGCTAACCCCGTCGCCAGAATTGGTGAGGGGTTAGTATTCCAATTCGTATGACACCTTACTCGACATGTTTTGATAAAGCGATACCAGAGTTGGCACATAACCGCGAGGATTATAATGCACTTAAGAGTATATGGTATGCGATATCATGGAAACGGCTAAGGGATGGATCCCGAAAGCCGCAGACAGGCTCAGCTCATGCCAGAGCACCATCTCACACGATTCCAAGCACTCTGCCTTCAGGATGGTTAAGGCCTGCTATAGGAGTGACTGATAGGAGATCTGTGTGTCCATTTTTTAGGGTTAGATATAGGTATACTATATCTAAAGCAAAGGGTGATTACACCACCTTGCCCCAGCTGTCAAGCAGCCAGTTGTGTCAGATTTGGATGGCCAGCCAGGGGTGGCATAATACATGCTGCAGCCCCTGGTAGGCCCTGGGTACACCTATGCCCTGGGTACCTAGGGTACACTGTACAGGGACTGGTAAGGTGGCTCAGTATCCAATTTAGATATGTACCTAAGGTACATGGAATCCATTTTACAGAGAGAGCAGTGGGCCTGAGGTCCTGAACAGCAGGGCCTCAGGTCAACTAAGTCAGAAAACCAGCAAAACACCAGGCAAAAAGTTGGGGGCAACCATAGTCAGGGGTCAACCTTCCTACATAACCCCCCCCAAACGAAAGGAGATAAGGCTATCCTTGTCCAGGTAAGCCTATATTGCCTAAGTGGCCATTTAAGGAAGTACCAGCACTGGCATGGTTACCCCCTATGTCATGGTCCACTAAGCAATCCCTCACCCTAAGGGTGTCTGAGGGTCTCCACCATAGGGAATCTCTACCTGTGGTGTGTTTTGTCAAAGAAAAAGGCTGGTGCTGAAATGGAGTACTGAAGTGAGGCTCCACTAATTTTGGGCTCAGCTTCCTCCAATCATTTTCCACCATATAGGCCTTTCTTTCCCAGACTGAGTTGTTTTGGGCTCTCAGGGTCAACCTCTGGCTACCTACAGCTGGAGGTTGGGTCCCTCTGTTTGGCTTACTGGAGGGACAGGTCAGGTCTGGGGCCCTCAGGTCCCAAGTTTGGCTGTGCCCAACAGTGTCCATCTGTGGGAGGTCCCTAACTAATTTTAAGGGGGATCCCTCAGGAGTATGTTTTATTTTCACTTGGCTAGGACTACTAGCTTCAGTGCCCTTAATCTGCTGATTGGGAAATTCTTTTGGACAGGGGGCCCTTTGGGGTCCAACACTGGCCTCCCTGACCTCTACAGCCCTGGGCTGACGGAGGCAGGGTAGAGAGGGGCAGGTTACCTGCTCCAGACTGGGTCCCACCTTGGAAGGGTCCACTGACATCAGGGGTTCTGCCAGGCTAGGCCTGACTACCTCTGTGGCAGTTTCTTCACAAGGGGTCAGATCAGTTCCCTGAGGAGGCTGATCCTTTCCTAAAGTCTGGTGGGAGGGAGATTTCTCTTCCTCCTCAATACTCTCTGTCTGAGTGGAGTGATCCATAGTTTCAGGCTTCACAACACTGTCATCTGTCTGAGTTTGAGCTGTGGCCATCACAACTCTCCCAACCTTTTCAGGAGGGGGCTCAGTTTGGGTGTGGGCTGTGACCATCACAGCCTTGACAACCTGTTCTGGGAAGGAAGTTGTCTGAGATTGGGTTGTGACTGGCACAACCCTCCTGACCTGTTCAGGGAGGATATCTTGGACTGGGGCTGTGGCTACCACTGCCCCACTAACCTTACCATGGATGTTCACCATTCTAGAATGGGTCTCTTGCTCTACTTCAGCCCAGGCTGAGAGCTCTAAATTATTCCCCAGTAGGCAATCTACAGGCAAGTTTGGTGACACTGCCACTCTCTTGTGGCCAGTGACACCTCCCCAGCTGAGATTGACCACTGCCATGGGATGATCTCTCTGTACTCCATCAATATTGGTCACCTGGTATGTGGCACCAGGTAAAAGTTGCCTTGAGGGGACTAGACTCTCAGTCACCATAGTGATGCTAGCCCCTGTATCTCTATAGGCCTCAACTTTTATACCATTGATGAGGGGCTCCTGTCTGTACTTGCCCAAAGTGTTGGGACAAGTTGTGAAGTTGGCAAACCCCATGCCAGTCTCACAGACAAGAGTGTCTAAGTCAGGGGACCTGGTTAGGCCAGAGTCCCCAGGAACTCCCAAAGTAAATGCACCCAAATTCTTGGGGGCACTCCCAACACCTGGGGGATTACTACTAGTAGTAACAGGAGGTTTGGGAATGTTACTTGGGGGTATGTTTTCCTTATTGTTATTCTTTGGGCAACTGCTGTCAGTTTTTAAATGACCCACCTGTTTACAGGGATAACAATAAGGTTTCTTCTGGTTATTGGAAGGATTCTGGGACCCACCCCCCTCAGAGGATTTTTGGGGCCCTGATGTGGTTTGATCTGGAGATTTATTCCCACCCTTCTCTTGAGGCTTGGTTGATTCCTTTTTCTGGTCACCACCTTGGTTCTTGGGCCTAATCCTGGTTCTGACCCATTTGTCTGCCCTCTTACCCAATTCTTGTGGAGAGGTCAGATCAGAGTCTACCAGGTGCTGGTGTAATAACTGGTTCTGACAATTATTTAAGACTTGCTCTCTCATAATTAGATTATACAATCCCTTGAAATCAGTAACCTTACTACCCAGTAGCCAGCCTTCCAAAGCCTTAGTGGCACAATCAACAAAGTCAGACCAGTCCTGAGACTGAGTTTTCTGGGTGTCTCTGAACAGCAACCTGTACTGCTCAGTGGTTAAGCCAAACCCATCAACCAGTGCATTTTTCAGGACCTGGTAATTGTTAGCATCCTCCACTCTTGTAGTGAGGAGCTTATCTCTACCTTTACCATCAAAGGAGAGCCACAGTATAGCTGCCCACTGACTCTGGGGAATGCCCTGCACAGTGCAGGCCCTCTCCAGAGCAGCCATCCATTTCTGGATATCATCCCCTTGCTTAAAGGGGGGCACTATTTTAGTCAGGTGTTTAGTATCTAAACCCTTCTCTCTATCTCTTGGGAGATTGCTGCCACCAGTGGGAGCTAGCCCACTCATCTGCTGCTCTCTTGCCAGGGCAAGCTTCTCTTTGGCCAGGGCAATTTCTTCCCTTTCAATCCTCAGTTCAGCTTGTCTCATCCTAGCTTCATGCTCCTTTCTCTGAGGGGAAGTAAATCTCCTCTGTGGAGGATTCCTTCTCCCCTGAGAAGAGGCATTAGAGTGCAGAGATCTATTGGAGTCCCTAGAAAGAGATCTATCTCTCCTAACTCCAAGGTTAGGCCCACTTCGGGTTAGTACTGGGGGGCCCCCAGATCCTAGCCCAAGTAAGTCTAAGTTGGTCCTAGTTAGCCTTCTGACTACCTCAAGACCTTTGTCTACCTCATCCCCAGAGAGTACCTCCTGATCCTCCTCCTCAACTGCTGAATCAGTGTTGGGGAGGTCTGGATCCCCAGAGGTTCCCTCTAAGGCTGGCATGCTCTCATGTAACTGAGAGAGCTTTCTGGCATCATATGTCTCTAAGAGACCTATCAGAAAGGGAATGGTGGGGTTAGACCCCTGCTTCAGTTTCCTGGAGACACAGAGTTGCCTCATCTCCTGAAAATTGAGAGCTGCATATCTTGAAGTGACCTGTGGAGGGTCAACACTGACCAGGGGAGTCTCAGTAGAGTCCCCCTGAGTCGACATGCTTTTCTAGTGAGGTGTAAGTGGTGCACTTACCTACACTATATGTTTGCCTACTGATCCCTTGCTAGAGTTGTAGTTTAGGGTGTGCTAGGCCCTAGGAGCTACAACAGCTGGTTCAGTAGAACTCAGAGTATTCTAAGCTAAGTTATATGTACCTTTAGTACTTATGTGATCTTTCACAAGATATTCTTAGGGCATGTGTGGTAAAACAACAGCAAGCTCAAATCCCAACCGCTGCTCACCAATGTGAGAAGTTGGCCTGATGTGCAGTGCTCACTATTCTAGTGATCACTATATATCAGTCCAAACAACCCTTATTGATGATTGGTTGTAAGTCAACCTTATAGACCAGCTATCCTAGTAGCATGGATACGAGCAGTCTAAGGCTAAGACTCTAGAGGGCGTGTTAAGCCAGCTGTTTTACCATCACATTACCCCTTGAACACCCAGTGAAAGGACACCACACAAGTTGTTATGAAAATAAACAGTGTATTTATTTATAACAAGACTACCCTGGCTCTTTATGAGACAGGGAGCTAAGCACACAACAAAACTCTTACGAAAATACTTTTAAGTTAGCACGTTACACAAATGCCCGAGGGGCACGAAAAACCATATACGCTAAAAGTGGAATGCGAATTACTAGCAGGTAAGTAACAGTTCTAATAGGCTTTGGAATCGCTAGGACTGGACTAGGGAATCGTTAGATTACTACTAGGAGGCCTAGGGGACTCGGGTGCAGAGTGTGCACTCTCACGCGGGATGCGGGACAAAGTCTATGGAAGCTAGAATTCACAAAGTTAGTGTTCACGGGCGAACCCGACCTGGTAGGGAGAAAACGACAGTGGATCCTGACCCTTGGATAGTGAGGCTATGCTGGGACACCGGAGTGCCGAAGTTACCTAGCCCAGGGGCTGCAGCTGCATAGGTCTGAAAAGACGTCGGGGATCTCGTTGCCGGACCAGGAGCCTGGAAGGAAGAAGTTGCTGGCAGGCGACCAGTGAAGAAAAGTTCGATGGATCCAAGCCTGGATCAAGGGAGAAGAAAACCTGAAAGCAGAGGGGACCAAGTTCTTGAATCACTAGCCAGTGATTAAGTGGGCACCAGGATGGCACCGGGCGAAGTCACCGCAGTCAGGTGAGTGGGCACTGCTGGGCTCTGCAGTCTCTCGGACCAGGAGGCGTTGTCGGCGACCAGGATGGAGGTGCGAGCTGTCCCACGAAGGATGAAGTCGTTGGCGTCGAAGTTACCCAGGATTGGGCAACAAGCCTTGGCTAATTCAAGCCCACGCGGTGGACTCAAAATGGCGTCTTGAGTGGACCAGGAGGGTCCAGGGTGCTCCTCTTCTGGAAGGGAGCAAGGGCCAGTCTGGAGCAACCAGACCAGCAGCAGAAATGTCGTCGGGCGTCGTCAGGAAGGCCACAAGCCAACGGGCTAGTAGCCAAACAACGCGGTGAGCAGCAGAAGGCAGAAGGGCCCCACGCCGATCGTGGAGATGCTGGGGGGCTGCTCTTCGGTGCTGGAGCTGCTCAGGGTGGGGGCTTCTCGGACCCCAAAGCACTCACCAGGAAATTACTCGGTGGGCTTGCTGTGCAGAAGTCGTGCAGTCTTGGCGATGGCCGGTCCCTCGAGGTCTCGTCGCACCCACGGGTCTCAGCTGTGCTGTAGAGGTGGGTAGAGGTCAGAGGTGCCAGGGAAGCCGGGTCTCGTCGAGCTGGGCAGTCGGATTCCGGAGGAAGGACGTGCAGCAGACCGCAGTGTTCTTAGATGGTGCCTGCGGATGCAGGGTGACTACTCCTTAGCCACAAGGGAGAATCTTGAGGAAGAAATCGTGAAGTCCTTTCGTGGAAAGTGGTATCTTGATTCCAAAGATGATCTGATTTGGAAGGGGGCCAGTCTCTACCTTTATCCTGTAAAAAGGGGCTGGCACGCGACTAAGTCCTGCCCTATGGGTGGGACTAGGAGGGGGGTGGTTACACCCACTTCCTTGGCGGGCTTTTCCCCAGCACAGGGTCTGGAGTGACCCTGGAACTGGTTCCAGCCAGCCTATGCACAGTGAGCACCGGGGTGCCACGTGCAGTCACCTTCCTCTAAAGCCCTGCCTACCTACAATACACAAAACCCTGTCTGGGACGGTGCTGGCACCGCCCCTGGCAGGAAACCCTTTGTCCTTATCTCCTGCTCTGGGAGGACTCCCAGCAGCAGGAGGGCAGACTTGTGTCTCGGTGGCAGCATCCATTTTGTGGATGCTAAGGCTCTGTCTGACTTTTAACCGGGTTTATAGGTTACAGGCATGTCGTGTCCCTCTAGAAGGGTGGAATGCTAACCCCGTCGCCAGAATTGGTGAGGGGTTAGTATTCCAATTCGTATGACACCTTACTCGACATGTTTTGATAAAGCGATACCAGAGTTGGCACATAACCGCGAGGATTATAATGCACTTAAGAGTATATGGTATGCGATATCATGGAAACGGCTAAGGGATGGATCCCGAAAGCCGCAGACAGGCTCAGCTCATGCCAGAGCACCATCTCACACGATTCCAAGCACTCTGCCTTCAGGATGGTTAAGGCCTGCTATAGGAGTGACTGATAGGAGATCTGTGTGTCCATTTTTTAGGGTTAGATATAGGTATACTATATCTAAAGCAAAGGGTGATTACACCACCTTGCCCCAGCTGTCAAGCAGCCAGTTGTGTCAGATTTGGATGGCCAGCCAGGGGTGGCATAATACATGCTGCAGCCCCTGGTAGGCCCTGGGTACACCTATGCCCTGGGTACCTAGGGTACACTGTACAGGGACTGGTAAGGTGGCTCAGTATCCAATTTAGATATGTACCTAAGGTACATGGAATCCATTTTACAGAGAGAGCAGTGGGCCTGAGGTCCTGAACAGCAGGGCCTCAGGTCAACTAAGTCAGAAAACCAGCAAAACACCAGGCAAAAAGTTGGGGGCAACCATAGTCAGGGGTCAACCTTCCTACACCTGGTCTTTTCCTGGTTCACCAGGAGTTTGTTCTGTTGGTTATATCCATGCAAGGCTTTTAGGACCTTCTGTAAGCCAGTTCTCGTGTGGTCCATAATCACAATGTCATCCGCGTACTGGAGTATTTAAAGCCGCGTTTTTCCCAGTCTGTGGGCAATAAACTTGCCCCCTCCAGTGCTTTCCCCAGATCAGCTGTATACAGATTGAAAAGTATAGGGGCAAGTACGCACCCTTGTTTTAAGCCGTTATTGGTTGGTACCTTAGCAGTGACTAATGTTTGGCTGATTTTAATGCGGACCCAGGTCCCCTGATATAGGGATATTATGGTTTTTAGCAGCTGTTGGGGGATTCCCCAAATGTGTAGTTTTTCCCACAGCTTACCGCGATCAACCCTATCAAAAGCTGCACTGTAAACAACAAAACAGCAAAAGAGTGGTAACTGAGAGGTCTGGGTGGCACGTTTGGACAGATGGCCCAGTACTAAGATGTTATCTGTGGTAGAGCTTTTGGCCCTGAATCCTGTTTGAAATAGGGGAAGAATGTTATTATCTGTTGCCCAGGCTTCCAGCTCTTTCAGAAGTATTCTGGCGTATGCTTTGGCTTCAACGTCCAATAAGGCAATGAGCAAGTAGTTTTCCGGTTTTGTGCTGTCCCCTTTTTTGTAAATTGGGGAAAGTATTGAACCTTTCCATGATGTTGGAACAGTAGAGGTGGCAAAGGTGTGCTTAAAGAGTGTTGTCAACTGCTCTGCCCAGAATCCTTGCGAGGCTTTAAACACAGATGCCAGAACTCCGTTAAGTCCAGGAGCTCCATCTGACCTCATGTTTTTGATCAGGGTGATTACCTCGGCCACTGTGATGTTAGAAGTTTTAATGACTTTAACTTTTGTTGGAGATTGTAGATGGGAATAAGTTTGGGTAATGTCCTGTTGGGCTGAATACAGCTGAGTTGCATGTTTAACCCACTCCAAGGCGGCCACTCCATTTTCTTTTATCTGGCCGGTGTTGGAGAGTTGCTTTATATATCTCCAAAGTTGTATGTGGCCCCTTTCTTTGAGAAAGGTAAAAATTTTCACCCATTCTGACTCAGTTTTCTTGGAGCGTATTTCCCATACTTTCTTCCTGTGCGCTGCGCGGAGAGCTGTTATTTCCTGAGGTTTGATGTTTTTGGTGCCTTTCATTCTTGCCTTCAAGGCTCTTGTAAGACTACGTTTTGTGTGGATTAGGTCTCTTGATTTGATGGTTATCGGGGGTCCCAGGGAGAGGGTATCCTGCACTTGGGTACCTCCAATTTGTACCCCTAGGGTTAGTTTCAGGTCTACTAGGAGTGCTTCCCAGTAGGCCTGGGGCAAGACTGGACTCGTGACTGTGGGATGTGATTCTTTGTAAGTTACCCATTCCAGGATTTTAGGGCCAAGATTGTTTGTCCATTTTATTCTCCTCAGAATTTCATAGCGTTCTACCCCGGTTTAAACCCCTAGTATTTTAGGAGTGTGCCCCTTACCCTGACTAGAGGCAAGGGTCCCTATTTGTCATACGTACCTACCTGTGCCAATTAGAGACCCCCAAATGTAACAGTATGTTTTAGGGCTCAGGGCAGGGGGACTGGGGTTGGGTCATTTTTGGTAAGGGGCAGGGTTTTAGGTCTCAGGGCAGGTGGAGGGGAATGGGTAGTATTGAGGGCAGGTGTTATGCCTCAGGCAAGGGGTGGTGAGGTAGGGGGATAGGATTTTAGGGCGGGGAGGGTCGGGGTAGTGGTAATCTTTACCATGCATATCCCTTTACCAATCATGCCTTTAACACAAAAGTGTGCGGAAAAAGGCATGCGCGGTAAAGGAATGCGTGATTTAGACACATTTGTGATTAGGAGGGCATTGTAGAGGCACACGTGGTTCAACCATTCAAGTCTGTCATACAACCATTTTATTTTGCACGCTAGCAAGTCTATTTATTAATTTTATCGGCTTGTTTCCCTTTTTTTATGTTTTAATTGTTCACGTGGTCTGTGATTTCATCTAAACACAATTACTACTGTATTGCGTTGCGCATGGATTGTGCCCCTAGACATGGCGGATCACCTTATGTTTATGTCTATGGTCTGTCTTGTGCATTCTCGCTGTGCGCTCGGCCAATCAGGGAGTAAGTACCCCCTGAACATCTTTATGTAAGATTGCTGTATTGTTCTTCCAAACTTAAGGTATATGTTTTAATTTGAGTTCATGTTAGATTACTGTATTGTTCTTCCAAACTTAAGGTATATGTTTTAATTTGATTTCATGTAAGATTGCTTTGTTGTTCTTCCAAACTTAAGGTATATTGTTTAATTTGATTTCATGTAAGATTGCTGTATTGTTCTTCCAAACTTAAGGTATATGTTTTAATTTGAGTTCATGTTAGATTACTGTATTGTTCTTCCAAACTTAAGGTATATGTTTTAATTTGATTTCATGTAAGATTGCTTTGTTGTTCTTCCAAACTTAAGGTATATTGTTTAATTTGATTTCATGTAAGATTGCTGTGTTGTTCTTCCAAACTTAAGGTAAATATTTTAATTTGATTTCATGTAAGGTTCGTTTGTTGTTCTTCCAAACTTAAGGTATATGTTTTAATTTGATTTCATGTAAGATTGCTGTATTGTTCTTCCGAACTTAAGGTATATGTTTTAATTGGATTTCATGTAAGATTGCTGTGTTGTTCTTCCAAACTTAAGGTAAATGTTTTAATTTGATTTCATGTAAGGTTTCTTTGTTGTTCTTCCAAACTTAAGGGATATGTTTTAATTTGATTTCATGTAAGATTGCTGTATTGTTCTTCCAAACTTAAGGTATATGTTTTAATTGGATTTCATGTAAGATTGCAGTGTTGTTCTTCCAAACTTAAGGTACATTGTTTAATTTAATTTCATGTAAGATTGCTTATGTTCTTCCAAACTTAAGGTATATGTTTTAATTTGATTTCATGTAAGATTGCTGTATTGTTCTTCCAAACTTAAGGTATATGTTTTAATTTCAGAACACAAACACAGGAGCACCACACATCAAGATTTAAACAGAAAGAACAATTATAAAGTTCATATCCAATAGAAATGTTCATCAATTTCTTTCTTTTTATTCCGTTTCCAGTGGATTAAAAAAAATGGAGTCAAATTTTTATGACTCTACGCAGAAAAGTTATATGAGGGAAATAGCCCTCCAACTAGTGGATACATCCTGTTGTACCATACTTTCAGTGAATTCCATTCAGACCTGACGGGGTACAGCTCATAAGCAATGAAGCCTATGTTTTACTAGCCTTTGATGTGTTTGGGACATGCAATATTTAGTGCCCTGAAGAAGTCCGGCACTAGGACGAAACACGTCGGCTGTACTGTGCGTAGAGTCTTAAAAATGTGTCTCCGTATTTTTTTTAATCCTCTGGAAATGGAATAAAAGGAAAGAAATTGATGAACGTTTCTATTGGATATGGACTTTATAATTGTACTTTCTGTTTAAATCTTGATGTGTGGTGCACCTGTGCTTGTGTTCTAAACTGTTAGGTTCCCAAGGGAACTAGCATTGTGACAGTGGCTGCGATTCAGTGAGCACACAGACCCCAGTGAGTATAGAGGGTATAAGACTGGTGGAAGGATAGCAGGTTAGGTGCTGGTAGTCAGAAGGTTGCACTGTCCGGTTCGCTTTTTTATGTATATGTTTTGATTTCATGCAAGATTGCTGTTTTGTTCTTCCAAACTTAAGGTATATGTTTTAATTTGATTTCATGTAAGATTGCTCTATTGTTCTTCCGAAGTTAAGGTATATATTTTAATTTGATTGCATGTAAGATTGCACTGGTGTTCTTCCAAACGTAAGGTATATTGTTTTAATTTGATTCCTTGTAAGGTTGCTGTGTTGTTCTTCCAAACTTAAGGTATATGTTTTAATTTGATTCCATGTAAGGTTGCTGTGTTGTTCTTCCAAACTTAAGGTATATGTTTTAATTTGATTTCATATAAGATTGCTCTATTGTTCTTCCGAAGTTAAGGTATATATTTTAATTTGATTTCATGTAAGATTGCTGTATTGTTCTTCCAAACTTAAGGTATATGTTTTAATTTGATTTCATGTAAGATTGCTGTATTGTTCTTCCGAAGTTTATGGATATCTTTTAACTTGTTTTTATTGTGTTACTTTAATTGCCGAAATAAAGTATTTCTCCTCCGACACTCTTATAAACGTGGAATTGGCGCCTCCTGGCGCAAGGCTTTCTGTCATGGTTGTGCTGCAATGTACACGTCAAAGCTGGTTGTTGTGTCCGTTGCACAGTGCTTTCCTTCTGTCTGTCACTATTTCAACCTGTTTCTCAACAGCTGCAGTAGTCTAAACAACTGCAGTGTTCGTTCTTTGCAGGGACTGTGTGAATAAAAGGCTGCGTCATGGAAATTCCCATAACTGGGTTTTCTCGCTCCTTGAACCGCGGTGGGCGGTAATGCAGTGTCAGTGGGATTGGGAGAGGGCGGCAGCGACGTGCACGTTGTGAGCGCACTACTGTACACTAGCTGGGTCCGATGACTGTTTTCAGACAATTATCTCTGGGGTCTCCCATCGTGAGCAGGAGGGGGCTCGTCCTTTATAGGCAGTGGTTAATTTGTCAACTAAAAAGTACCGGGGCTCTCCTCAGGAGGCAGCGCTACCAGGACAAATGTGCTGGTGCAAACTGCCTCCTGACTAGAGCCCCGGCACTTGTTGCTCTGGAGAGGACTTGGCATAATGGCTAGAGCTGCCGATTTCAGAGCGGGGGAACAGTCTGACAGGGTTAGAACTTTGGCGTGGATCAATATCCTGTGATTCTTGGGAAAATCAAGTGCCTTTCGGCTCAAATTAACCACTTTTGATATGACATATGTGAAGTACCAGCTCATCACACCACGGGTTTCGTCGGGTTAAAGTTCACACCAGGCAGGTCTGATGTGATAGGATCAGTCGCGCTTGACGACTCATCTCAGCAGGGACTGCCAAAAACGCCGACAGCAGCGGGGACGTAATAAACATTTGGAAGTGTGCCATGCCAAGAGCGAGATGGAACAAGTGAAGTAGCACCGCGGGTTAGAGCACGCTTGGCAGAGAAGTGAGAGAGAGTGGGTGTGTATGAGAGAGAGACAAAGAGGAAGAGAGAGAGTATGTATGGTTGTGTGTGTGAGAGAGAGAGAGGGGGTGGAGAGAGATACTAGAGCCGGGGTCAAGACCCTCAGGTGATGTTTGCTTGAGTGGGCTGGGGTCACAGTGACCGCCCTGAGGGGAGCAGCCAGGGAAATTGTGCCTGAACCCTGAGCCGCTGCTGAGATGGCACCGCATCTCCATGAGTGGGGGCTGGAGAGTGGGGGGTCGGGGGCCGACAACCAGGCCCGACTTACCGGGCGCACTCGAGCCGTCCTTGGCTGTGAGGGTCAGGACTCCAGCAGGGCTCGAGTCGGGGGTACACCCAGGTACACGGCGTCCCCCCACTCTTTTCACTGGATGGACGCCGTCCCCCGTGCCAAGAAGCTGGCCCCAACAGAAATATGCTGAACGTGTCACCGGGAAAAGTTCAGCACGTGACGTCATGAGGTCATTTGCATATTGTCCGCCCCCCCCCCACTTCTTTTTAAAGGACTTGTGCCCTGGGCAGGAGGGTGTAGCCTGTCCGTCCTGCAGCCTGGAACGTTCGGGAAACTCAGGAGACATCCTGTTCGTGTCCACTGACAGCTGCTGTGGGTACCACTGACTCAGGGATGCTTGAAGCATCAGCAATGTCACTCCCCAGCGTGAAGGCTTCAGTGCAAGGAACACAAACATGCTGGTAGAACTGCAGTGCCCTCTACTGGATGGATCAGAGATTGCATTTGTAGTATCGTTTAGGGTTATTTTACAGCCTGCACTGCACTCTGGGTTCTAACAGTTAAGTTTTAAACTTTGCTCGCGTTGGCAGAGTTGCATTCAGCTGGCTTTCAAAGTTCACTGCGTTCCCAAACCTCACCCAAACTGGCTGCTAGGACACTTTTGTGCACATCACGGCCAACTGACAGAAAGGCTAACTATCTACAGTGCAAGTCAAAATTCAGGACAAGGGGTCAAAATTCAGGAAATTAATTCAGGTGAAAAGGTGAATTTTACAGACACGTCTGAGCAGGTCCCGTAATTCTAAAATCGATACCTGAGAGAAATACAAATTAAAATAGGTCTATGTTCCCTGTTTTTTATAACACAGGCGTCTTGAGCAAACATTCACAAACAGGTGGACTTATTCAAAGAAGAAACAACTAGCAGACATACACAACAAGCAGAATGTGTCAGCTGACGTCACGGCAGCTGTCACAGTTCCACCCCACACCGAAAAGGATAGTGTCAGAAGCAGCGCTGCTGCTGAACGAACAAGACGCCACTAGCTTTGTAACTATTTATTTCCTGCAGGTCTTCGTTTTCCCGTAAATGTCGAACTTAACAAATTCTTTGGGTTGTTTGCGAGAGTTCAGGGGCTGTGAGTGTTGCCGGTGAGAGCGGGCGGCGGTGTTGTGAAAGTGCGAGAACGTGTAGGTGTTACAGAGTGATGGTGTGGGGAGAGTGCTGGGTGACAGAGCCCTTGAAGGTTGAGAAAGTGTTTGGAGCCCAGACATGCTTCACTCGTAGTTTGAGAGCCCCGGGGGTGACAGCGCAGGGGCTAAGTGCTCTGCTCAGCAGCACACCATGAAACGCATGCAGCTCACACTCAAGTTGTCTCTCAACGACTCCACCCCTGCCAGATTATATATATATATATATATATATATATATATATATATTCACTGAAAAAACCATAGGTTATAGATCATATATAGTTAGGAATTAGCATTTACAAAACCTTGAAAATTCACTGAAAAAACCATAGGTTATAGACCATATATCGTTAGGAATTAGCATTTAAAAAACCTTATTTTACTCACACAAAACCATTGAAATTCCATATATAGTTAGTTGCACTAACTATATATCGCGCACCCGCAATCCACTGCTGATGATGTCACATATTACATCATTCATGACATGGTCAGTGACATCACTGATGACATCACTGATGACATCTCAAATGACATCACTGATGACATCACTGATGACATCTCAAATGACATCACTGATGACATCACTGATGACATCTCAAATGACATCACTGATGACAACATCCAGTGACTGTATGTTTCTGTAAAGTTAAAATGTGTCTTACATATTGAAGAATGAGTGGAAGTATAAGTGTCTGGACAAAGGATTTAGTAGGTGCATGACTGAATGTATGAGTGAGTGATTAAATGTGTCTCACTGAGTGCATGGGTTAGTGACTAAACTGTCTTAATTTGTGCATCATTATGTCTGTTGTTCTGTAAACTGCTGCATGTGTTGATCAGTAGCTATATGATTAACTATATGGGTTACTGATTGATTGTCCAAGTATTTGTATGGGAGACTGAGTGTGTGTGTGGCTGGCTGGGAGGTGTGTGACTCTGTGCAGATCAATGTGTACTTGTATCAATGATTGTATAAGAAGGTAAGTATGTGTTAGTATATGTTTGAAAATGTAAGGTGCTCTATGTTTAACTGTATAGACAAGAAAATGGAAGTGTCATTGATTCTTTACAGGACTGACTAGGTGTGTGAGTAACTCCATGGATGAGTGGCAGACTGTGAGTGTCTGTATAGGTGTATGAGTGCATATGATAGTGTTGTAAAGATGAGTGATTGTATGTATGAATGATTGTATGGGTGAATGAGTGAAGGTGTGTGTAGACGTAGGAATCAGTGAGTGCGTATGTAGTAACTAGTATTGGTGTGTCAATGGTTTCAAAAATTATACTCTGTATTTAACACTGGGTGAAACAGAGGTTATATTAAAATGTGAGGAGATGCATTGTATTGTCACATGAATGATATCATCAGTGATGTGGTCATTGATGTCAAATGAGATGTCATCAGTGATGTCATCAGTGATGTCATTTGAGATGTCATCAGTGATGTAATCAGTGATGTCACTGACCATGTCATGAATGATGTAATATGTGACATCATCAGCAGTGGATTGCGGGTGCGCGATATATAGTTAGTGCAACTAACTATATATGGAATTTCAATGGTTTTGTGTGAGTAAAATAAGGTTTTTTAAATGCTAATTCCTAACGATATATGGTCTATAACCTATGTTTTTTCAGTGAATTTTCAAGGTTTTGTAAATGCTAATTCCTAACTATATATGGTCTATAACCTATGGTTTTTTCAGTGAATTTTCAAGGTTTTGTAAATGCTAATTCCTAACTATATATGGTCTATAACCTATGGTTTTTTCAGTGAATTTCAATGGTTTTTTAATAGCAAATATCATAAGCTGTCGAATGTCAAGTACGTGGTAAGTAAAAACATTTTCGTGTTTATGCACACTGATCTGCTTTGAATGCTGCCCCCCCCCCCTCATTTCTATTAGGAGTACTCTCTCTTTGCAGATAGTGAAGGGTAGTTAACGCAGGCCTTTGCTTCCGTTCTAATCCGTCGTGCCTGCTTCTCTCTCCATTTGATTGATTGTTCTCTTTGGTTCATTCTCTATTTACAAACAAGCACAGAGTCGCAATACTCTGTTTAGTCTTTGCAGATTCCGAAAAATCGTGTAAAAAAACCAAAGGAATCGAGCAAAATCAGTAGGCCACTAATGGGATCTCTTTTTGACCTCGCTAAAATAGAAACATTAGGAACAACCTGTTGAAAATAGCAATGTGTATGTACATAAGCGGCGTTCATTTGTGTTCACAGTACCCCTTGTTGATTGTTTGAATCGAGCATTGAATTGTTCGAAGTTGGTTCTCTTAAGGATCTTCTCTGCCTGCAAACGAGGAAGAATAGGAATATTCTCTCTCCCTTTGCAGATAGTGAAGGGTAGGTAACGCAAACCTTTAACACGTCGTGCCTATTTCATTCCTCATTGATTGATTGTTTGCCCGAACATTGACTGTTTGGGAATTGGTTCTTTTCGAGGTATTCCCTGTTTGCAAATAAACGTAGGAAAATCTTTGCAAGTAGTGAAAGGGTACGTAATGCGGACCTTTCTCCCCCGTTGTAATCTGTCATGCCTATCTACTCCCCACTGATTGATGCACCTGTTTCACCCGGACCATTTACTAGAGATAGGTCATCTGGCCCGACCAGAGAGCACCCCTAGTGAAAAGGACATATGCAATAATAACGAAGTGATCACTGTATCCTGTTAACAGAAACTTTAGCATGAAACAACCTGGAAAGAAAAGAATAGGAAAACGAAAATCAGTAGGCCACTGATGAACTTTTTATTAAATAACAAACAAAGAAACGATAACAATACGTAATGATAAAACCTATTATTGTCCTAGAAACAAGAAACGTTAGAAGTAAGCCCGTAATAAGAAACCTGAAAACATCGCCCCTCACTGCCCCAAAACGTGTCTGTCCCACCGCCTGCCACGGCCAAATAACGGCAAACTGGGAAAGATACAAGTCAGCAGACATCCGCCCCATTCTAGAAACTTCCAAAGTGCAACAGGTTTTCGGCAACGCCCAGCCGGAAGCAACACATATAAGGCGGGTCCTGCTGCCAACCGTCGGCCAGGAGATCATCACGTAGGGTGTAGCCGGAGGAGAGGCCGAGGCCAGCGGGACCCGGCCAGGGGGATTGACAACACTGGAGAGTTTTAGGGGGGGGGGATGTCCGTGTCCTCGACCCTCCCCTCTCTCTCCCAGTCCGGCCGCGGTGGCCCTTGAGAGTTGCAGGTTGTCCTCCCACAATCTCTCCCGGTCCGGCCACCAACGGCCGGGGGCTGGCGCCGACGGGATCCGGCTGCAGCCGATGAGCCAAGGAACCCGTTCATGGGGCCAGAGCAAAGGGCGCCCGGCCGCCAACCGCCGGAAGCCCGGCCCGAAGACGGACGGGACATTTCTTCTTTCTTGAATAATTGCTGCAACAACCCTGGGGGGGGGATGTCTTGCACATGCCTCCGACCCCCCCCCCCTCTCGTCCTCATCGCATGGTCCGGCCATAACAAATCTCAAGCGAGACGCCGTGGGGTGCACTGGGAGGGAGAGACGGTGCGAACAGGCCTCTCCCGCCTCCCCAGGTGGAGGCTTCCCAGCTGCACCCTCAGCGCTCCAGGCGCCCGGAAAAGGGTTCTTCCACTGTGGCGATGCTGCAACGTCTCGCCCGGCAGGGTGGAGCCCGTCCGCTCATTTGACCCCGCGATCGCCAGTAGCTACCGAACTCTCAAAATGGCGGTCGACCTGGCAAGAGCGGGCCCAGCATAAAGAAATGGCCCGGTCACTGGTTGACTCCACCACCGTAGTCCTCCACGACCTTGAAGATTCTAGAGGAGCCGCGGGAGTCCCCGACCCCCGCAGACACCCCCGATGGGGAATGACTGCCATGATCGCCCGTGGAGTGACGAAACTGTAGCCGCGGGACGTCGGCGCTCCCATGCTGGCGCCAGCCTCAGTTTGAATGACTAGAATCCTGCAGACCTCAGTTCCGGTGAAAGCACAGTGTGACCCGGTAGGAAAAATTGTTGCACCCCCTCCCCTTTTTGACTGATGGTTCAAACCACCGATCCTTTCCTTTGCCCTTTTAACGGAACTTTGGACTGCCTCGCCCCCCCCCCGCGGCGCCCCACGCCGTTATTTGCTGGGCGGCAACTTACTAGACATCACCTTCGTGACATCCAGATTTCAGCGCGTTCTGCTGCCTTGGAACTATTCGCACAACAGACCGCTACTGACAACCCACCTCCCGGGACGCCCCACGCCGGATACCCAAATCAGTGCGGCACCCAGGCAACATCTTCTGAATTTTCATAATTTGAAAGAACTAGTAACATGTCCTCATCAGGAATTTCCTCTTCAATCATCTCATCAGGAATTTCCTCATGAAAAGTCTGCAATGATGATTCTTGTAACTCTATGGTCTCCAAACATTCGATAAATTCGCCATCAAGACATTGATCAAAAAAATCATTCAAGTCATCTCCTCCTTGTGAGAATATTTCATTATTGGTGCTGTCAATTTCAATAAATGTAGTGGATAATTCAAAAGAAATTGCCACGGTCTCTTCGTTGTTTAAATGTTTTTACTGTTTTTGTTTTGTTGTATATATTTATAAGTTATTAAAGTTTTATATTCCTACTACTTTGTTGGAGTGCTATATATTTTTAATGGGACACATAATTGTAAAAACTTTGATGTACAAAGAGTCATCCCTGGAATCTTCCGCTTCAGGCTCGGTCCCCTCCCCAATCACAATACAGGATGGTTTTCAGATAGTAGGAACACGTGTGGTGTGACGGATCTCATCGGGTGTGGGCCTTGATCTACTATAACTCCTTTGAAGAGGGGTGATTCTTTACAGCTGGGGCCATAAACTACATCTGCAGGGCTAGCTGATAGCCTAGGACCGGCCTGGACAATCGGACACAGAGGAAGAGGAGTGTCAGAGGGTGCGGTAGTGAATAGGGCGAAAGGGAGGTGTCGGGCGGGCACAGAGTGTGATTCTCAGGGAAGAGCAGCGCAGATGAGGGGAGGTTTATTGCCCATGCATAAGACAGAGAGCGGGGGTGACCAGTGCCTGGGGAAGATGCTTGCGAGGGTGGGGAGCCATGCTACGAATCGACAGCGTGCAGAGAGTGGGTCTGGTCAAGGCATCTAAAATGGCTGCCGTGCACGACAAAAGTGTGGCATTTCAAAAAAGGCAAGATGGCGCAGACAATGTTTTTCAACACTTCCTCATTTCCTTCGAATCGAACGTTAACAGACGTTGGTGCATATTACCAAAGTTAAGCGATATTTATCGCTAACGATGCTTAGCAACGAATTTTTTACCGCTAAGCATCGTCAGAAATTATCGAAGATAAACCTTGCTATTATCAAGGTTTATCGCAAATGCGATAAAAAACGGCCGCAATGCATGAATATCGCTAAAAAGTCAGCGATATTCATGCATTACCGAGCTAATGCTCTTAGCCATGTTATCCACCTCCCATTGGATAACATGGCTAAGAACTGCTCAGGGCAGGTGTTAGTTTTTGGAGATATTCGCGCTTAGCGCGAATATCTCCAAAAGTTGGTAATAGGAGATAGATATCTTGCATGTTGTAATGCAAGTTATTGTGGTATATGGAACTCATACCATAATCTCTCAGGAAAGCAGAAACTGATCCTTTTGGGACCGCCTGAGAAGGCCTAGGGGGTGAGGGGTACTCTACTTTGCCCCCTTTTCACGTTCCGAACTATTTTATTTTACTCTCTTCTGTAATTACACAAAATGGCAGCGATAAGATGCATCAGAGACAGACAGTGAGAGAAAGGAGGCCGGAGATGAAGAAGAGATGTCAAATACACATTGGAGATAATATAGTGGGAGAAGGGAAGTAAATATGAGTAAACTTACCATGTAACATAAAAATGTTGCACTCTATACTATAAGTCTCATTTTATACTACAATCACTTCGCTACAACCTCATAAATTAAAAATAAAAATGAATAATGTCTCAAACAATTTTTGATTTCTAAATATAAATTTATTCTTCTGAATTTTCAAAATTTGAAAGAACTAGTAACATGTCCTCATCAGGAATTTCCTCTTCAATCATCTCATGTGGAATCTCCTCATGAAAAGTCTGCAATGATGATTCTTGTAACTCTATGGTCTCCAAACATTCGATAAATTCGCCATCAAGAGATTGATCAAAACAATCATTCAAGTCATCTCCTCCTTGTGAGAATATTTCATTATTGGTGCTGTCAATTTCAATAAATGTAGTGGATAATTCAAAAGAAATTGCCACGGTCTCTTCATTGTGAGCCATTTTATTTTGAAATCGCTTGCAGTAAATTGCAGAAAAAAATAATCACTTTCATTTATCGTTTTTAGTAATACATAATATAAAACTAACTTTATCAAGTATTTAGTATAACAGAAGGACTGTAAATAAATAACAGAAAACATTTTTCAAATTATCTTCAAGTGTACAACATAGTTCCCCTTACAAATTAACAACTCACCTTTTTAAAAGTAGGAGAAGTGTTAGTACAGTGTAAATCAAACACCAGAAATTGACCACCAAAAATTCCTCACTATGTACCTCAGACAGTAGTATCACAAAATGGCTGTGGTTTCCTCTCATTTTAGATATATACATAACCAATTAACTTTCATCACACAGAAATACAAAACCAAAGTAACATTTTAATTGGTTCTAAATTTCAACACTTTCAAATGTGTTTTCCCCATGCAATTTTCCATAGGACATTTAGATATGTCTACAGCCTGAATGGCTGAACGGAATTACACCAAACTTGGCAAAATGGTACATCAAACCTAAGAGGTCAGGGAGGATCTACTATGCCCCCTTATGGTCATTTGCCCCTTCGCTTTGGCCTCCTCTTGTCTCTCGATCCTACCGAGAGACAAGATGGCGGCCGCTACGGACTGTTTGGAATGTTTACAGACGCCGGAGAACCAATCAGCTTCGCAAAGCTCCGTAACGCGAAAAGTACGCGAAGCGGAGCGCTGTTACAGATATATATCTTTTTTTGAACGTTAATTTCTCAAAATCCACTGGAGCACATATATTGAGACCTAGCAAAGGCACATCGGGCTACCAGTCCCTACAATTTTGCCAAGTTTCGTGCAAATCCATTCAGCCATTCGATTATTATTATTTTTATTTTTTTTTGCCCCGCGGGGCCCTTTTAAAACCTCCACATCAAACCTAGGGGGTCAGGGAGGATCTACTATGCCCCCTTATGGTCATTTGCCCCTTCGCTTTGGCCTCCTCTTGTCTCTCGATCCTACCGAGAGACAAGATGGCGGCCGCTACGGACTGTTTGGAATGTTTACAGACGCCGGAGAACCAATCAGCTTCGCTTCACAAAGCTCCGTAACGCGAAAAGTACGCGAACTGGAGCGCTGCCCGGTCCGCTGTTACAGATATATATCTTTTTTTGAACGTTAATTTCTCAAAATCCACTGGAGCACATATATTGAGACCTAGCAAAGGCACATCGGGCTACCAGTCCCTACAATTTTGCCAAGTTTCGTGCAAATCCATTCAGCCGTTCGGGCTAAAAGTGAGGCCAACCGCCCTATGGAAAACTCAATGATAAAAACACGTTTTGGGACCCCCCTTTTTTCTCGGCCCCCCCTTGACAAACCCCCCCCAAATTTTCAGGGGCTGCTCAGAAACAAAATGTTCCATTTTCCTGAACATTTCAGCCAATTCCGTCCACAAACGCCAAAGTTATTAGACATAGAATTTTCAAAAATCCCATAGAGAAAAAATCCTAACTATATTTACCTACTGGCGACCGCCAGTAGGTAATATATATATATATATACAAAAACTGATTTACTCGCCTTGTATCTGGGAAATGTTCCAGTGTGACATCTAGGCATATCACACTGAGGAAAAAAAGTAACGTAAAGAGTAATCTGAAAAAGTAACTTCAAAGTAACCTCAATAGTAACTGAAAAGTACTTCCAACCATTTTATGAACAAGTGACTTACCTGTAACCAATCCAATTGCATTCAACTGCATTCAAACTGTATTTAACTGCATTATTCTTTCAAAGTACTATGACACTTACCTGTACCAGGACTGGCTTCGTTAAACAACTAAATTATATTTTTAAACTAAACAAATCGGTCAGAGTCCAGTGTGTGAAATAATTTCTTGCCTGAGGGTGCACAATAAATGCTTAACACTACCTTCTGATAACCCCTTACTGCCCACACTACCACAAATAGAGAGTAAGGTATTATCTACTTTAGCCTCTACCTACCTTTGGGGATCCATTGGACTCTGTGCACACTAGCCCTTAATTTAGTATAGTATATACAGAGCCAGCTTCCTACAGGTGGTGAAAGTACTTGTTTCATTCAGCATATCAGCAACTCGCCTCAATACCCCTCTCCCTCTCTAGTCCTCTCTAAACCGAAACCGGTCCCTCCCACTTCTTCTCTCCCCCCCACTAAGGTCGTGCCCCTTCGCCCTCTCACTCAAGGCCCAGCTCCCCCCTCCATCCCCCCCAGCTCTTAGGATGACACATCGCCTGGACCTTATAGAAGCCCAGATCGCCACGCTGATCCTCGGACTGAAAGAAACCCTTTCCTCCCTAGAGAAACTCCAGCTATCCCCCCCTCTTGGCTCACCTCCCCACCTCCAGCAACCTCCCATCAGGAATAACTCCTTCCCCCCGATCGGGTCCCTGTCCCCCCCAGGCTCCCAGCCTCCTCTCACTAAACCCCGGACTGAATCACGAGTTGACTGTCCCAGAAGAACTTCTCCCTCCCTCTCCCCCCAGGAAGTGAGCTCCCTCGTCGCTTCCTACAAACCCCCTCCTAACCAGCCAGCCCAAGCACTACCCCCGCACCGCTCACCCCTTTCTTTGATCCAAGTCATCACTGGTATGAGGAGAGACCCGCCCCACCGAAAAACCGTCAGATCCCCAGCCTATCTCGCATCCTTACTCAGAGCGAATTCTGTCAACCCGAACCCGAATGCAGACCCCCCATTAACTGCATGCTTATCAACTGCAGATCAGCCGTCAAACATGCAACTGAATTAGCCAAAACCATCCTCTCCCATGACCTAGATGTAGCCTTCATCACTGAAACTTGGCTGAACACCTTATCCCCTCCCATCTTGGACACGCTGGTGCCACCCAGCTTCTCACTTATCCACAAACACAGGCCCATACGCAGAGGAGGTGGAATAGCAATTATCCACAAAAGTGACCTCTCCATTACTGAATCCCCCTCCTCCCTTTATAACTCCTTTGAATGCCTTTCGGTCAACATCAATTCGCCCCACCACAGCCCACTTCAATGCCTTCTCCTTTACCACTCTCCAGGCAACGCTATTGAATTTGGCGATCAGCTTTCGGATCTGATCACTCAAACCGCTCTCAACAGTGACTTCAGAATAATTCTGGGCGACCTCAACCTAAGATGGAATGAAACCAATAACCCCCTCATCCAATCTCTCACCTCCCTTCTACAAGACCACGATATGATCCAACACTGCTCAGAAAAAACCCACCATAGAGGAGCGAACTTGGATGCAATCATTGCAGACGAAAAGACAATTTCAATTGACCACATCATCCCAGTGGACTGGTCAGACCATCACGCCATCCTCTTTCATATCAACCATTCGGCTCTATCCCTCCCACCCTCCCAAACCTCCCCCAAGTGGGTCAGAAACATATCGAAAGTCCCCCCTGAAAAGCTAGAAGATGCTCTTAGCTCACTCCTCCCGAACTCGACGGAGCTCCTCTCAACCACGGAACTCACCTCGCTCTATCATTCCAACCTGGAGCGCGTCCTGGATCAGCTGGCACCTACAAAACTAAAAAAAAACAGAAGCATTCCATCCAGGTCTCGGTTCTCCACTGACATCAACGATGAGCGTAGACTCCTAAGAGCCATGGAAAGATCCTGGAGGAACAACCCCACTGCCCTCAACCGGGACCAACTCAAGGCAGCTCGCAAAACCTACCTTAATCATATCAAGAACAAAAAGTCATCCTTCTTCTGCTCTGCTCTAGACAAGGCTAAAAACCGCCCCAAAGAACTCTCCAATATCATCAGGAACCAAACCTCCATTCCTATTGCAGACAGCTTAACAGCGTCCAAATCCCAGTGCGATGACGTTGCTAACTTCTTCCGCGAAAAAATTATGGAAAATTGTGTGCTGTCTCAGCTAACCCATCACCTAGAGATCTTGAATCTTCTTGACCCACACCAATCAGGGTTCAGAAAGGGCTGCAGCACAGAAACCGCAATCCTCAATGTGATGGATGACCTACACATGTCGCTTGACTCCAACCAATGTATCCTCCTCATCCTCTTAGACCTCTCGGCGGCGTTTGACACAGTGGATCATACCCTACTACTCAATGTCCTCATGAAGAGAGCGGGTTTGGAAAAGACAGTTCTCAAATGGTTTGGCTCCTTTCTCAACAACCGCACACAAAAAATCAAAATTAAAAGCTTCGAATCGGACCCCCTCCCCATTACTAGAGGAGTCCCACAGGGGTCAGTACTCTCTCCACAACTTTTCAACATCTACATGGAGCCCCTCACTACAATTCTAAGGAACTCCAACATCCCCTTTGACCTCTATGCGGACGACACACAACTCTACCTGGAAACCACTTCGATCGCAGACATCCACAGACTAAATGGCACACTCACAGAGGTCCAACATTGGCTCTCATCCAACCACCTCAAGCTTAATGAAGAAAAGACAGAAGTGCTCCTCATCTCAAACAAAGATGAAAATCCCCAAATACTTGAATGGCTCAAAGCCCTAAACGCTCTCAATGTTCCTCTTGTACCTACTACCTCTGCCAAATCACTGGGGATCACTCTGGACCCCAAACTGGACATGAAAGAACACATCTCTAAAACTGCCAAAAGTGCTTTCCTTAACCTGAAACTTCTCTACAAACTGAAACCCTTCCTCCCCTCGAAAGACCTGAAACAGGCCACTCAGGCACTGGTACTCTCCAGGATTGACTATGGCATTGCTACTCTGACTGGAACAGCCAAATCTCACCTGGGACCTATGACTGCTACCCTAAATGCAGCAGCAAGAATGGTCACGGGAACTAAGAAATATGAGCACATCACCCCGGCTCTTAAGGATCTGAGATGGCTTCCTATTAGCCTACGAGCCAGCTTCCGCACAGCTTGCCTCACACACAAAGCCCTGCATACAGGAAAACCGGAATATCTGGCCAACAAACTCAATAGAGCCGGTCAGTCTAGGAACCTCAGAAGCTCCAACACGCTACTACTCATTCCTCTGAAATCACATAAACGTAAAACATCTAGCAGGTCCTTTGCGGGTAATGCTCCCAAGATATGGAACTCCATCCCCACCCACATCAGGATGACCGCTTCCTTCCCGAAATTCAAGATACTACTCAAAGCCCTCTTTCTTGAGCACGAGCGGGCTGGATCATAACGAGAACCCCTCGTCTGACTTTGATAGATCACTATCTCTATGCTCCCAGAGAGAGCCGGATGACTCACCCTTGATCTCCGCCATGTTGTGCGCCCTTGCTGATATTGTATAGACTTTTACTTCCCCCTGTTCCCTCTGCCCTGCTTTCGACCTACTTGTCTTGTTGATGCTTATTCGTATTCGATGTGAAGCGCTCTGATACCTTCGGGCCCAGCTAGCGCTATACAAAACTTAAATAAATAAAAAAATAAAAATAAATAAACAATCTTTGTGGGTTCTGAGTTGAACGGCAAAAGTCTGACTCTTTGCATTCAGCCAGCGAGGCAGTTGATCTTGAGGCAGAGCTCGGGTGCAATGGAGGTTCCAGCTTTGTTGAAGATGCTGTGAGGGCCGGGGTATGAGCGAGCTCTCGAGTAGATGCTCTTCATGATCCTGAGGGTGTCAGAGGTGAGGGTGGTCCAGCTAGGCAGGTTCTGCTGGGGTCTGGAGCCACTGGGTGCGGTGGTTGCAGGTGGTTCTTGGGCTGCAAAGCTACTGTAGATCTCCTTGATCTTGTTGTGGGAGAAGACGGTGAGGTTGTTGCAGAGGTCTTGCAAGGGGGGAATTTCGGCTGTCCCTGTGCTGGGTTTGGTGAATTCTTTGACCATGGTAAAGAGTACTTTGTTGTGTGCTTTGGTGTTGATGCGTTCCTCTATGGCTTCTTTCTTTGTTGGTCTGATGAGGTGGTGGTGTGCAGTGATGGTGGATTTGAAGGCTGCGTGGTCTGCCATGATCTCGGGGCCTGCTCTAGGGCGGTGCGACCGGTGCCACCGCCCCGGATGCGGACTCTTCGAGGGGGCGCCGTGTTTGGAAGTATTTCATGGGTTTAAAAGCGCCTGCTGCATTGCTGGCCTCCAGCTATTTTCATACAACAATAAAAATGTCTAGATAACCACGGTGATTAATGTTCTTACGGGAGAGAAAAGGTGTTCTGTTTAGTGGAAGTTTTAACTAATTTCATGGTAGCACAGAGGATTTTTATCCCTGCTGCAAAGAATATGTACCATGCGGATCACAACGTGCATATAGTTTAAATATATCAGTGCTTTTGTCAGAGAGATCCTTTTGTTACTAGCAGTGTGGATGTTAAAATCCTAACATGGAACCATGAAATAACAACTGCCATCAAGAGCTCCATGCAAACTGCAAGGTATAGATTAGAGCGTTATGATTTTTTTCTCCATCTTTCATTATTCTAATGTTTCAAAAAGTGTTCATTACGGTATAAAATAAAATTCTTATAAACTGTAATCCCCAACCATGGGGTTATGTTTTAAATTCTGAGTGTGTGCTTCTCCAGACCAAGCACTCTTAAACTATACAGCCTACCAATATGGATGACATGTGACTCACCTTGTAGTTTTCTGGCCCATGTAACATTTCCTACACACTGATTTACACACATATGATTGATTGTCTCTGTGTAATGTGTGTGTGTGATGTAAAGTGCTCTGACAACATAAACTGGGGTAGGTGGCGCTATATAACTAATCAAATCCATCTGAGAGATAAAGTGGTTATGGAGACTTGAGAAGCACTGTTAAAGGGTGATAGTGAGGGAATCCGTGGGGGGAGCCAACAAACATTGTCGCACAGGGTGCCACAGGTGCTAAAGCCGGCCCTGCGTGATCTTGCTCCTCCATCGTTTCTTGAGCTGTCTGGAGGTGTGTCTGCAATCTTGGAAAGTGGTAGAGAACCAGCTGGCTTTCATGGAGGGCTGCTAGCCTGAGGGTTTGCTGAGGGGAGCTAGTGTGTCAGCACCGTTGGAGATCCGACGGTTAAGGTTGCGTGCTGAGGCTTTGGCATCCATGGATGACAGTGGTGGGGTTTAACTGAGGGAGGCGGTGAGCAGGTCCTCGGTGACCTTGTTTCAGCTTCTGCGAGGATAGCGGTGGGTGAGGTGGCGTACAGTGGGTTTGGTGAAGGAGAAGTGGACATTGTGGTGGTTGGTTCAGTGTGGCTCATAGGTGAGGCTAGACATATGGGAGCGCGTGTTCGCACGCTCCACTTCCAGGTGCACTGCTATTTTATGAGGATGCCATATCCAACTCAATTATAAACCATTCGACCTTTGCACAATTTATACAATTTCTTCATTGATGTTCGTCATTCTGTTGTCATCATATTCATCAAATCCACATATTTAACGTTCTGCATTTCAGAAACTTCTCGTACTTCCATGCGTCCATCCAGACTTCTTTTGGAAATAAGATCCTAATACACTGATTGATTCAGAGCAGCATTCTTTAATTTCATTTTCAAAACCCAATGCATTTCGGGCTAAAATACAGCCCTTTGTCAGGGGTAGCTGTAAATGGACAATTCAAAATAATATCAATATTTGATTTACAATCTTTTTATAACCTTTTTATAAAAGACATTTCAGATACAAACAATCTAACATTCAGTCCTCGGCTATATCAAATAAATCTACGAAGCATGCGATTGACCCAACCCGTAGTTTCGATTGAAGCTGTTAGTTTAGTTGACCCTTTACCCGCCTAAACAATCTGCTTAGTCATCCGTAGTAATTGCACTTTACCAGGCGTTTAAGAAAAAACAAGTCTAACTAATGCGGTTTGACTCAAAAAGTACTATTTCCCTTGCTAAGCATTATACCCTCTTAACAAAACTACACGTTTGCCTCCCTTTAGCACGAACTTTCACCTTTAAACGTTTATACAACAAATTAAAGCCCCGATATTGTGCTTAGCGTACCTGCTCATTATTTCTCCTCTTTCAAACCGCATTGCGCGCTGCAAGTAATTACATCCCTCACATAGGCAGACCTGCGCTTTAACCACTTCCTGCTCCACCCACTTTCTCCCCAAGCCTGCCTCATCCACATTAGTACACCTGAACTACGTTTCCCACAGTGCATCACAATGTATGTGCCGAATTTTATACTAATTTCATGCTTGCTTTAAAAATGCAACATTCGCTTGCCAGAAATGTCCGTAATCCATCTCTATTGAGAAATATTTTTACTGTCCTTCCACATATTTGCGGTTACCGCCGCTGAAGATTGTTGCTCTGATCATGCTGTTCAACTCTATGTGGAGACCCGAATATTCATCAAACGTTTTTTCTTTTTCACTATTACCGGGTGCGACGACCAACGGGGGGGCTAATATATATATGAACATTGTAAAGGTGGTCTGCACTCCATTTCTCCTTTTATTCAACTTTATTTAATCTGAAAGCATTTTTGTCCAGTTGCGTGCGTCCCTGGATCGTGCAAGCCCAAATGCACCACTATTAGGTAAAGACATATGGGGAGCGCGTGTTTGCACGCTCCACTTCCAGGTGCACTGCTATTTTATGAGGATGCCATATCCAACTCAATTATAAACCATTCGACCTTTGCACAATTTATACAATTTCTTCATTGATGTTCGTCATTCTGTTGTCATCATATTCATCAAATCCACATATTTAACGTTCTGC
The DNA here is from genome assembly GCF_964261635.1 of Lissotriton helveticus. Lineage (NCBI taxonomy): Eukaryota > Metazoa > Chordata > Amphibia > Caudata > Salamandridae > Lissotriton > Lissotriton helveticus. Next base: position 369,171,397 of record NC_136058.1, read on the forward strand.
ATTTCAGAAACTTCTCGTACTTCCATGCGTCCATCCAGACTTCTTTTGGAAATAAGATCCTAATACACTGATTGATTCAGAGCAGCATTCTTTAATTTCATTTTCAAAACCCAATGCATTTCGGGCTAAAATACAGCCCTTCGTCAGGGGTAGCTGTAAATGGACAATTCAAAATAATATCAATATTTGATTTACAATCTTTTTATAACCTTTTTATAAAAGACATTTCAGATACAAACAATCTAACATTCAGTCCTCGGCTATATCAAATAAATCTACGAAGCATGCGATTGACCCAACCCGTAGTTTCGATTGAAGCTGTTAGTTTAGTTGACCCTTTACCCGCCTAAACAATCTGCTTAGTCATCCGTAGTAATTGCACTTTACCAGGCGTTTAAGAAAAAACAAGTCTAACTAATGCGGTTTGACTCAAAAAGTACTATTTCCCTTGCTAAGCATTATACCCTCTTAACAAAACTACACGTTTGCCTCCCTTTAGCACGAACTTTCACCTTTAAACGTTTATACAACAAATTAAAGCCCCGATATTGTGCTTAGCGTACCTGCTCATTATTTCTCCTCTTTCAAACCGCATTGCGCGCTGCAAGTAATTACATCCCTCACATAGGCAGACCTGCGCTTTAACCACTTCCTGCTCCACCCACTTTCTCCCCAAGCCTGCCTCATCCACATTAGTACACCTGAACTTACTACTGCAATTACTACGGATGACTAAGCAGATTGTTTAGGCGGGTAAAGGGTCAACTAAACTAACAGCTTCAATCGAAACTACGGGTTGGGTCAATCGCATGCTTCGTAGATTTATTTGATATAGCCGAGGACTGAATGTTAGATTGTTTGTATCTGAAATGTCTTTTATAAAAAGGTTATAAAAAGATTGTAAATCAAATATTGATATTATTTTGAATTGTCCATTTACAGCTACCCCTGACGAAGGGCTGTATTTTAGCCCGAAATGCATTGGGTTTTGAAAATGAAATTAAAGAATGCTGCTCTGAATCAATCAGTGTATTAGGATCTTATTTCCAAAAGAAGTCTGGATGGACGCATGGAAGTACGAGAAGTTTCTGAAATGCAGAACGTTAAATATGTGGATTTGATGAATATGATGACAACAGAATGACGAACATCAATGAAGAAATTGTATAAATTGTGCAAAGGTCGAATGGTTTATAATTGAGTTGGATATGGCATCCTCATAAAATAGCAGTGCACCTGGAAGTGGAGCGTGCAAACACGCGCTCCCCATATGTCTTTACTTAATAGTGGTGCATTTGGGCTTGCACGATCCAGGGACGCACGCAACTGGACAAAAATGCTTTCAGATTAAATAAAGTTGAATAAAAGGAGAAATGGAGTGCAGACCACCTTTACAATGTTCATAGGTGAGGCTGACAGAAATGTTGTTGCATGCAGTGAAGATGGGGTTGAGCATGTGTCCTGCTGAGTCGGTTGGACAGGTGCTTAAGTCCGATGAAAGTGAGGCTCTCCAGTAGGAATGAGGTATTTTGGACGTTGAGGTTGTCCAGGTGAAAATTGAGGTCACCAAGGAATATGTAGTTGATTGAGGTGAGAGCTTGGTGAGCGATGAAGGCGGCTATGGCTTTCCTGAATGGGGAACAGGGTCCGGGAGGTCTGTAGATGAGGGTGACGTGAAGGGTGGAGTTCCGGTTGGTCTGGATCTGGAAGTGAAGTTGATCCATGTCGGGTGAGTGGTCGTTGGAGCTGGTTGTGAGGAAGACGGTCTTTTAGTGTACTATGGAGATGCCTCCTCCCTGCTGGTTGACGCGGTCCTTGTGGATGATTGTGTAGCCATCAGGGATGGCGGTCACGATGTCCAAGGCTGATATGCGTTTCATCCAGGTTTCCATGAAGAAGGTGACTTCGGGGGCGATGGAGTTGAGCAGGTCCCGGATCTCCATGGCGTGTCTTTTGAGGGAGGGGGTGTTGAGTAGGATGCATCTGAGGTGGTCGGTTCTTGAGGGTCATGTGGCCAGTGGGTCTGGTGTGCGAAGGCCGGAAATGGTGCTGTTGCGACAGGAGAGTGGGCCTTGGGTGTTCTTTGGTGAAGGGAGGTGGCAGGCGGTGGAACATCCAGGGTTGAGAGGGTGGAGGGTGCTGGCATTGTAGCAGTGGAGACTAAGGGAATCAGGGTCCGGGGCATTGGGCGCAGTCCAGGCGTGAATGGGAACAGACAGGCTTGCCTTTGGCGTGAATAGTTCTATTAGTACCAGTGAAAGGGGGTCCAAACTGGGATGGCATGGTGAGGAAAAACATTATGGATTTCACCAGGATCTGTAACTAGGGGTGAATGTTTGATTTGTTTAGCATTCCATCCATCATCTCTACTTTTTGTCTTTGTTGCCCTAAGTGGAAAGGGTATGCCCAGACATGGGTCCCATGCTTGCTGTACCAATGGATTCAAGCTAGCCTGGCTGACAAGGTGTGATACCCCAAAACTGGTCCCAGGATGCTTGTTTCCAGTCCAGGGAGGACCTGGTTTGGCAGTTCAGGCTGGACTATTCCCATAGGGAGCAGAGTCAAGACTCATTTGCATATGGCTAGGTCCAAACTGAGGTGGCACGGTGAGCAAAAATACGATGGATTTAACCCAGATCTGTGACTGGGGGTGAATATTTTTGATTTGTTCAGCATTCCGTACATCATCTGTTCCTTTTTGCAAAGTGACACCAATACCATCACCAAATTCCTCATCAGTACAACACATCCACTCAGCAGCAGGGCAGTGTGCAGTTTAAACCAGCGAGTTTTGGATGTTTACATTTTCTTCCGGGTCAGCAGGCACATTTGCGGTGTAAGAAAAACATGTTTAGTCTGTGTAACTTAAAAGTATTGAGAAACTGAGGCAGCACTCGAGAACTTTGGAACAACTCTGCACAGCAGTAATTATAGCTTGATTGTGAAAGAGAGAGTGACTGGCAGGCAGGTGACTGCACGAGCTGGGACTCCCTGTAGTTGCACAGCGCTTTAGCTCATATGTAGGCTTCTGGGGATCTCGTGTGCTAACTTGCCTACGTCATTAAACCTCACCTGGAATGAAACCCAGCCTTTTTACTTTCTGATAATATCCTGCTTGGCCGGTATGAGTGTTGTCAATGTACTAATGTTAGAATCATGTACTCAGGTGTGGCCTTCTGCTGGCTTTGTCAGGACAAGGTGTCCTTACAGAAGCTGTAGCTTGATAACATAGATTAGAGATCGAAATGTTTTGTATTACATCAAACATTTTAATACTACAGTGCACGCATTCCTTAACCAGTAGTTAGCATAGATTGGACAACACATACAGCAGTGCTTGCATGTCCCTACCTAGGAGAATTCTACATCAGGAGGGAGGTTCTGAGAAAGAGGTCAATCTTTCAGCAGATGGAATGTATCTCCCAGGAACATCGGCTCCGCCGACCTCGCCCTCGCACAGATACCACGCATCCCTGGTTGCCGCACCGGAGGACACTCCTTATTCCACCTCGCCACCAAGTCCTGGAACACCCGTCGCCTCCACCTCTGGATTTCACTCTCACTGACTCAATTCAGGAAGGAACTCGAGACCTAACTTTTCGCCTGTCACCGCAGCACAGCGCCTAGATACCCTTTAGAGTGATCAGCAGCGCTATATAAGTATATGTATGTGGAGGACAGAAGGGACAACACTGCAGAGTGCTGGGGGAGATGTGGCGCAAAGAGTCATAATATCCAGGGCCGGTCCTAGAACTTCTGGGGCCCCGGGCGAAAGGGAAGATGTGAGGCCCCTCTAATTTGCGTGTAACATCCAGTCGCGGCCTGCATGATGCGCGGGTGGGGGGGTCTCGAAGGGGTGTGCGCGAGGAGGGGTAATTAAAAAAATAAAATAAACTTACCTTCCCAGGTCTCGCGTCGGCTTTGCTCCTGACCTACCTTCCTGCTTTCCTGCCTCTGGCAGGATCAGGAAGCAGGCAGCCTCCATCCCCTAAGCCACTCATAAGTCTGCAATGGCAGCATTGTGATTGGTCGGTACGCCAACCAGCCAGGCGCCTATGGGGAGGACATTTTCTCCATGTAGGGTGAATTGCAGCCTACATGGAGAAAGGCCAGAGTGCCCTTGACTGGTCCGACGAAACAGTCAGCGCCCTTAGCAGTGGGCAAGGCACTCCTCCCCTGCCCTAAAGCAGACCCGCCCGCCTACCCCTAACCAAAAACTTCTGCTTTCTCGCAGTACGACAAGCAGAAACATAAAATGGTAGTTTTCGAATTTTGTGTTTCTGCTTCTCTCACTGTGAGAAAGCAGTAGGGTGACGCTCCTCTGCCCTAGTGGAGGAGCCGCCGTTGGTAACATCACAAGAAGTGACATCACAGAAATTGACATCCCAGGACAATTGATCTTATTTGGCATCCCTGAAGAGACCTAACGTGGATATCAGTAACAAGGACAAAAAGATAAATATACAAATAAAATAAGTCTATATATTTTAAAACTGTATTAAATGGATTACATTTGTCACATTGGATAGAAAAGCTAGGTGAAGGTCTCACAAAAATGTATATTATTTTATTCCTCGTTAACTGATTGTTTCCAGATGAGTGCATGATTCAATTTCCAGTTCTGCCTCATAAAAGGGGGAGATCCTGTTGAGATAATGAGGGGTGGGATCATTCAAAATATAAAATGACACAAGAGAATATCGCTCACACCATGGATATAATTGCAAATTTGAAAAGGCTCCCTTATCTTTCTGTGTCATTATTGTGCTACCTTAAGATGACATTAATACTTCGTAATTTGTTTTAACATAAATCCTCCCACCAGTATCCCACATACACATGCTAAGAGACGTAGGACAATCTTTTTTGTGTGTGGGCTCTTTACTCGCCAGAATTATGTTAAGTGCAAAAACACAACACATAGTACAAAATTACAAGGCACCATTGCAAACAAATAAAGATTTTACATCAATAAAAAAGACTTGAAACAACCATGCCCACTGCTAAATCATACATTGACTTGAACGTACACTTCAGATTCAAGGGGTTTTCAAATCAACGTTTTTGATTTGGTGTTAGAACTGTAGGAAGTAGAAGTGGCGCCTTTAGCGCTGGTGGAACCCTGTGCGACAATGGCCCCCCAATGGCTCGCTCTGCCACGGATTCCCTCACTACCACCCTTTGACAGTTCCTCTCAAGTCTCCCTAACCAAATTCTCGCTCAGATGCATTTGATTTGATTTACAGCACCACTGATACCAGTGTAGGGTGTCAGAGAACTTTATTTCACACAGTACACGAGACAATCAATCCTACGTGTGTAAATCACAATAGGTAGTGTTACATAAGAAAGCACTAGGAGTCACATTACAACCATACTAGTAGGCAGGATAGTTTATTAGTGATTGATCTGGAAAAACACAAACTCTGAATTTAGAATGTAATACCATGGTTGGGGGTTCTATTTAATAACCATAATCGATTTCTGTCCAAATGAACCCTTTTTGCAACATTGGAATAATCAAAGACTGGAGAAACAACCACAACGCTGTAATTTATACCTTGCAGTTTGCCTGCAGCTCTTAGATGACAGTTAATAGCTCATTGTTCTACGTTAGGATTTTGACTTATAAACTGCAAGTAACAATAGGATCTCTCTGACAAAAGCAGTAACCCATTGGCCTATTTAAATTATGTGGACTTAGTGATCTGCATGGTACATGTTCTTTGCAGCAGGCACATTAACCCTCAGCGTTACCTTTAAAGAAGTCAAAACTTCCACTTGACAAAACTCCATCTCTCTCTAGGAAGAACATTAATCACCGGAGTATTCATGACATTTTTATTGTTGCTAAAATTTCTGGAGGCCAGGAAGGAAGCAACAAGTGTTTTTATTAACATAATATACTCGCAAACATGACGCCCCCCACACGAAGTCAGCACTCAATACGAACTCGTAGGTCGAACCGCCCTAGAGCCTTCCTGCTCAAGGGTCCTGTGACTTCAATGACAGAGCCACTAGGGTGTGCTGCTTCGAAGGCCTGCCCAAAATACTCAAGTTGAGCTTCAATAGGGGTTGTAGTGGACAGGCCTTCAAGGTTAAACCACACTTGCCACAGCTATGGTCCACCTGCTGGTGCTTGGATACCATTCATCTAAGTTCTTTCGGGGCCTTCTAAGGTCTAGCATGGAAATGTGCTCTCTTAGGAGAGTGGTCTGGTGGACTGGTCATGAAGGCTGAACCTGGTTCCCCAGTTCCAAATTCGGTAGCTCTGACCATAGTGCCGCATCCTCTCCCCCACTGAACACTATACTGCCCCACTGAGAGAAACTCCTCGCACTGCCTTCAACTACAAACCAATTGAGCCCCACTATAAAAACCTGGAGGCAACTCAATTCAAATTATGCACTACACAAGAGCAATATGCTTCCTAAAAAAAGTGACAACATCCTGGAAAAAGCAAACACTCATAAAGAATGTAAGATTAATTAAAAGCATGTGAAAAGTTAAACAGGAACAACATGGTTACCTTAACGCTCTTGCACTTATTATTCAGAAATCAATAAGTGCTTTTGCATGAATAGTTAAGGCCATGACTACAGGGCCGGAAGGGGCCAGTTTCAATGTCCATTGCTTACATCCTTACAAAACGTAAGCAATATAGTTTAAAAAGACCACATTCATGAATACAGAGCCTCGGCATGCATTTTGTTTTCCAACCCCCCCCATCAAACAGGTATTGCATTACATCCAGGAATGGTGCACTTCCATACCCGGGGAAAACCATGCTGTTCAGAGAAAGACAAGAAAACAAAAGTAGCCCTTTACTGGCAAACTCTGTAAAGTGGCACTAATGTGTTTTGGGTGTGAATAAAATCAATCTGGCTCCTTTTCGACCCACTCGGTCTGGCTTTAGTTATTTTTTACATTTTGAACCTTTTATTTCTCTCCATCCCAAGGCTGCATGTTGGAAGTGAAAAATGTCAGAAAAAAGACGACCTTTCCAGCAAAAGTGTTTTTATTTTTTGGATTCATTTCACTGGAGAACAAAAATAGGAAAGGAAAGAGGGAGTAGTGGCTACAAGGCCCAGGGAAGGGGGCCCCCACACCTGGACCTTGCAGCTTTCTATAGTGCTTCAAGGCCCAGGGAAAGGTGGCCCACTCCCCTGGGCCTTTGAAGCAGTGAGGCATTTCGTAAAACACTGCCCTAGCACTGGCAGTTCTACATACATTAAGTTATCAAAAGCCAGTTGATCTGGCTGCTCCCTCCTCCCCTCACCCACCTCCCTTACCTGTGTCAGGCTGGTCCTGGAAACAAAGGGGCCTTCTGTCACCTGGCAACAAAATGCAGAACGGGAATGGCCGGTACTTAACAGAGGTGCTGCCCCTCATCTGACACTGTGAGCCATAATTGCTGGCCCCACTACTGTGCCTCACCCCCACCCCTGCACCCCCAGGAATGCCAGCACGCTCTGATCAGCAAGGTCGACTCACGCTGCCTTGCATGTGTATTTTGTGGGGACGGGGCCCTGGAGGAGCAGGTGGGCAATCTGTGAAAGTGTGGCCTTTCACATTGAAGCTGTGGGGGCCCCCTGTCTTTCAGCCGAGCGCGAGGCCCTGGGCAGCTGCCCACACTGCCCATGCCTAGCGCCGGCCCTGATAAAATCACTCTGCAGAGACGTGTCTGGTTAAAGTTCAGAATGTTGGACCGCATAGGAAGGGGTCCAGAAGTTAGGGGTCACAATGTGAGACTGCGGGGGGGCTCAGGAGTTAGAGGTCACAACCAGTGGTCGAAGTGGGGAAAAAAAAGTAGGGGAACTGTGGGCGGAAAAACAGGGGGCGGGAATAAACAGAGGATTGGATTAGTGGGCGGAGTCAGAGGTGTGGCTAGAAATAGCAAAACATACCAATTTTTTGTACATATGGCATTTCACTGACCAGTTACAGCTTATAACGTAATTTAATTCAAACAATCGATAAACATGTTTATTTGAGGTTTAATATATAAATTGTTTATAGTTTATTCATTTACAATGTGGGACATGTTTCCAATCAAAGAATATTCCAAAATACGCTTATAAGTGGAGTCATAAGCCATTTGTCTCAGAGCCATGCAGTTTCTTTCATTGGCACTTCTCCTCCCTTTTTCTAACCATTTCTGCTCTCCATTGGCAAATAGATATCATATGTTTTGGAGCTCTTCTTTTCCTGGAATCATATGATCAGCCATGCTGCCAATGATAGCAACAACACAACTTCTACAAAAAAAACAATTTGGACAAATCCAGGCCCCCAAAGATATAAGAATGGGCTGTGTGGAGGAAATAGTAATTTTGGTATGGAGAATTAATAACCATCTGTTGTTTTGATCATCTTTAAATTAGCCAGACGGTGCCACCTTGTGGCATACTGTCACAAGTGCCGGTGTTGACAATTAAGTGCTGGTTCCGAGCACAGGAAACAACCTGCTCAAATTAAGCACTGAAGCACACTATACAAGTGTCCCGATTTATAGAAATCTGTGTTCTGACTATTATCTTTCATTATTTAGTGAGCCTCGCTGGCACACTACATCCTGGCTCACACTTATGCAGGGAACATTTCCTGGCCCTGCCTTCTAAGTGCATAGGCACCTTGCACACTGGTTGGAAGTTTGTGGTCCATCTTTATACTATGAAGTAGTTATGCATTTCAACAGTCAGCCCTGTGAGTAGTTCTTGACAGTTCTGTCCCTTTGGTTATTTCACTTAGACTGATTCAACCAAGATCTTTATCACAAGATATTAGCAGGAAGGTGAGGGTAAGCAAGAGTTCTGATACCCTGTGGGTAGTGGCCTTTCCAGCAAACAATAGGCCAGGGAAGGGTATGTGGTTAACTCCCCAGTTTCAAGGGTTTCTCTGTCTCCTCTTCCACACCCACAAGTTTGTTCCAGTACAAAGGATCGCTGCACTGCCCTGGAAGAGCCCTGGAATTCACATCTGCTATCTGGCTTTGCTCCATCTCTTCATAAAAGATACCACTTGTAGCAAATACTAAATGGATTCCAGCATGGCTGGAAGCATCTGTATCATAAACGACCCATACAAATATCCTCTATACAAGCAGAAAGAAGTATCATACAGCATTCATGTTCCACATGGATGGTTGAGGGACCCGGTTGCAGGGGACCGGCAGGCCAATTTACAATAAGGTGCGAGAGGCAATAGGTCACTTTAGTTGATGATGGATATTAATTCTGTTCTTGATTTTTCATTTTATGATGTTTATATCTTACTGTAATCTGTGCAATATATATCCTTGTTTTTAATGTAGGTTGTAATTTTTCGGTTGCTTTGATTGACAGACTAAAGATTTTATGATGATTGTAAATTTTTCCAAAACATTCGGTGGGTAAAGTAAGACCTCTCCTGCTCTGTGCTACAGCACGGCATGGTACAGTGCGGTCTCAGATGTTTGTGAAACAGATAATTCCATGTACAGAGGCCTCGGTTTCTTCTAACCTCCCACTCTGTAAAAACACAAACTGCAAGTACAGGTATTATCCGATTCCCCTGATAAGTGTATGGTCAGTGCATGCCTATGTTTTTACACTCTGAGAGAAACTGCAAGGCTCAGTATCTTTTGTGATCAATGAAATGAAATATGTCCCAAAGAATGCTACTTGGATATGGCACATAGATGGGCCACTCACTGTTCACAGCCATGAGCTTGGTTTCTATACTGGCAGGGAATGAGTAGAACGTATTCAATTTGCAAGCTAAGCCAATGAGCATGTGCTGTAGGGCCAAAAGTGATCAAACTCAAATAGTCAAAGGTCAGTCAGACCTCCAAATGTTACCAAATAGAGGTACTGATGAAGAAATCTGATACAGGAAACTGGAAACAGTGTGCCATCTGGGCTTTTACCTTAATATCATCAATCTAGAAACAGCCTATCTATTTAACATGAAAAACTAGTTCAAAGTAAATTACTAGATTACTAGCTGTATTTATTTGCATGCAGCAGACAAGTTGTCAGCACTGAACAGCACAGTAGAAAACAATACTAAACAAGCATTAATAATAAAAATGCAATAGGTCTTGCCTTTCATTAAGTTAAAGCCATTTGCTTTGCTATACAATACCATTAGCAAAGCAAATGGCTTTAACTTAATCAAAGGCGAGATCTATTGCATTTTCAATGCTTGTTCAGTTCTGGCTGGTTGGAAAGCAGATTTACAGCAATCCACAAAGTCCTCAGTGAAGCTCTTTTCTTCTTTCCAGGTGGCGTCAAGGGCAGCACCACCAAAGTATTCTGATGGTCACAGTGGGGGCAGGCAGGCATCGTCCTCACTAAATGAGGTGTGAATCACGGGCTCACAGCAGCAGCAGGGCCATCAGAGGCAGCCGTTTTCGCACCAATTGCCCGATCAGTGTCACTTTGCAGGCCACTAGACACAGAGGGGAAGGGGAGGAGGTCAGGCGCACTGCAGTGGCCTTCTTCGATGTGCACGGTGATCCACGCAGGGTGAAAAATAAAGTTGTACTTTTAAAGTAGGGCTAATCCTGCAGTCCCGGTACACTTTTTTAAAACAAAGAAGTAGGGGAACAGACTAACATAATTTTTAAAAGTGGGGGCACGCCGTGCCCTTCCGATCCCGCCCACTTCTAACACTAGTCACAACATGAGACTGCAGGGGGTTCAAGAGTTAGAGGTCACAATGTGAGACTGCAGGGGGTTCAAGAGTTAGAGGTCACAATGTGAGACTGCAGGGGGTTCAAGAGTTAGAGGTCACAATGTGAGACTGTAGGTGGCTCAAGAGTTAGAGGTCACAATGTGAGACTGCAGGGGGTTCAAGAGTTAGAGGTCACAATGTGAGACTTCAGGGGGTTCAAGAGTTAGAGGTCACCATGTGAGACTGCAGGGGGGCTCAAGAGTTAGAGGTCACAATGTGAGACTTCAGGGGGGTTCAAGAGTTAGAGGTCACAATGTGAGACTGTAGGGGGCTCAAGAGTTAGAGGTCACAATGTGAGACTGCAGGGTGGCTCAAGAGTTAGAGGTCACAATGTGAGACTGCAGGGTGTTCAAGAGTTAGAGGTCACAATGTGAGACTTCAGGGGGTTCAAGAGTTAGAGGTCACAATGTGAGACTGCAGGGGGTTCAAGAGTTAGAGGTCACAATGTGAGACTGCAGGGGGTTCAAGAGTTAGAGGTCACAATGTGAGACTTCAGGGGGTTCAAGAGTTAGAGGTCACAATGTGAGACTGCAGGGGGGTTCAAGAGTTAGAGGTCACAATGTGAGACTGTAGGGGGCTCAAGAGTTAGAGGTCACAATGTGAGACTGCAGGGTGGCTCAAGAGTTAGAGGTCCCAATGTGAGACTGCAGGGTGGCTGGAGAGTTAGAGGTCACAATGTGAGACTGCAGGGGGTTCAAGAGTTAAAGGTCCCAATGTGAGATGGCAGGGGGCTCAGGAGTTAGAGGTCACAATGTGAGACTGCAGGGGGGTTCAAGAGTTAGAGGTCACAATGTGAGACTTCAGGGGGGTTCAAGAGTTAGAGGTCACAATGTGAGACTGTAGGGGGCTGAAGAGTTAGAGGTCACAATGTGAGACTGCAGGGTGGCTCAAGAGTTAGAGGTCCCAATGTGAGATGGCAGGGGGCTCAAGAGTTAGAGGTTACAATGTGAGACTGCAGGGGGTTCAAGAGTTAAAGGTCCCAATGTGAGATGGCAGGGGCCTCAGGAGTTAGAGGTCACAATGTGAGACTGCAGGGGGTTCAAGAGTTAGAGGTTACAATGTGAGACTGCAGGGGGTTCAAGAGTTAAAGGTCCCAATGTGAGATGGCAGGGGGCTCAGGAGTTAGAGGTCACAATGTGAGACTGCAGGGGGCTCAGGAGTTAGAGGTCACAATTTGAGACTGCAGGGTGGCTCAAGAGTTAGAGGTCACAATGTGAGACTGCAGGGGGTTCAAGAGTTAGAGGTCACAATGTGAGACTGCAGGGTGGCTCAAGAGTTAGAGGTCACAATGTGAGACTGCAGGGGGTTCAAGAATTAGAGGTTACAATGTGGGACTGCAGGGGGTTCAAGAGTTAAAGGTCCCAATGTGAGATGGCAGGGGGCTCAGGAGTTAGAGGTCACAATGTGAGACTGCAGGGGGCTCAGGAGTTAGAGGTCACAATTTGAGACTGCAGGGTGGCTCAAGAGTTAGAGGTCACAATGTGAGACTGCAGGGGGTTCAAGAGTTAGAGGTCACAATGTGAGACTGCAGGGGGTTCAAGAGTTAGAGGTCACAATGTGAGACTGCAGGGGGGTTCAAGAGTTAGAGGTCACAATGTGAGACTGCAGGGGGGTTCAAGAGTTAGAGGTCACAATGTGAGACTTCAGGGGGGTTCAAGAGTTAGAGGTCACAATGTGAGACTGCAGGGGGCTCAAGAGTTAGAGGTCACAATGTGAGACTGCAGGGGGTTCAAGAGTTAGAGGTCACAATGTGAGACTTCAGGGGGTTCAAGAGTTAGAGGTCACAATGTGAGACTGCAGGGGGGTTCAAGAGTTAGAGGTCACAATGTGAGACTGCAGGGGGCTCAAGAGTTAGAGGTCCCAATGTGAGACTTCAGGGTGGCTCAAGAGTTAGAGGTCACAATGTGAGACTGCAGGGTGGTTCAAGAGTTAGAGGTCACAATGTGAGACTGCAGGGGGGTTCAAGAGTTAGAGGTCACAATGTTAGACTTCAGGGGGGTTCAAGAGTTAGAGGTCACAATGTGAGACTGCAGGGGGCTCAAGAGTTAAAGGTCACAACGTGACACTGCAGGGGGTTCAAGAGTTAGAGGTCACAATGTGAGACTGCAGGGTGGCTCAAGAGTTAGAGGTCACAATGTGAGACTGCAGGGGGTTCAAGAGTTAGAGGTCACAATGTGAGACTGCAGGGTGGCTGGAGAGTTAGAGGTCACAATGTGAGACTGCAGGGGGTTCAAGAGTTAGAGCTCACAATGTGAGTCTGCAGGGGGCTCAAAAGTTAGAGGTTAAAATGTGAGACTGCAGGGGGTTCAAGAGTTAGAGGTCACAATGTGAGACTGCAGGGGGGCTCAGGAGTTAGAGGTCACATCGTGAGACTGCAAGGGGTTTAAGAGTTAGAGGTCACAATGTGAGACTGCAGGGGGTTCAAGAGTTAGAGGTCACAGTGTGAGACTGCAGGGGGTTCAAGAGTTAGAGGTTACAATGTGAGACTGCAGGGGGTTCAAGAGTTAGAGGTTACAATGTGAGACTACAGGGGGCTCAAGAGTTAGAGGTCCCAATGTGAGACTGCAGGGTGGCTGGAGAGTTAGAGGTCACAATGTGAGACTGCAGGGGGTTCAAGAGTTAGAGGTCACAATGTGAGACTTCAGGGGGGTTCAAGAGTTAGAGGTCACAATGTGAGACTGCAGGGTGGCTCAAGAGTTAGAGGTCACAATGTGAGACTTCAGGGGGGTTCAAGAGTTAGAGGTCCCAATGTGAGACTTCAGGGGGTTCAAGAGTTAGAGGTCACAATGTGAGACTGCAGGGGGTTCAAGAGTTAGAGGTTACAATGTGAGACTGCAGGGGGTTCAAGAGTTAGAGGTCACAATGTGAGACTGAAGGTGGGCTCAGGAGTTAGAGGTCACAACATGAGACTGCAGGGGGTTCAAGAGTTAGAGGTCACAATGTGAGACTGCAGGGGGTTCAAGAGTTAGAGGTCACAGTGTGAGACTGCAGGGGGTTCAAGAGTTAGAGGTTACAATGTGAGACTGCAGGGGGTTCAAGAGTTAGAGGTCACAATGTGAGACTGCAGGGGGGCTCAGGAGTTAGAGGTCACAACGTGAGACTGCAGGGGGGCTCAAGAGTTAGAGGTCACAATGTGAGACTGCAGGGTGGCTGGAGAGTTAGAGGTCACAATGTGAGACTGCAGGGGGTTCAAGAGTTAGAGGTCACAATATGAGACTGCAGGGGGGTTCAAGAGTTAGAGGTCACAATGTGAGACTGCAGGGTGGCTCAAGAGTTAGAGGTCACAATGTGAGACTTCAGGGGGGTTCAAGAGTTAGAGGTCCCAATGTGAGACTGCAGGGGGTTCAAGAGTTAGAGGTCACAATGTGAGACTGCAGGGGGTTCAAGAGTTAGAGGTTACAATGTGAGACTGCAGGGGGTTCAAGAGTTAGAGGTCACAATGTGAGACTGCAGGTGGGCTCAGGAGTTAGAGGTCACAACGTGAGACTGCAGGGGGTTCAAGAGTTAGAGGTCACAATGTGAGACTGCAGGGGGTTCAAGAGTTAGAGGTCACAGTGTGAGACTGCAGGGGGTTCAAGAGTTAGAGGTTACAATGTGAGACTGCAGGGGGTTCAAGAGTTAGAGGTCACAATGTGAGACTGCAGGGGGGCTCAGGAGTTAGAGGTCACAACGTGAGACTGCAGGGGGGCTCAAGAGTTAGAGGTCACAATGTGAGACTGCAGGGGGCTCAAGAGTTAGAGGTCACAATGTGAGACTGTAGGGGGCTCAAGAGTTAGAGGTCACAATGTGAGACTGTAGGGGGCTCAAGAGTTAGAGGTCACAATGTGAGACTGCAGGGTGGCTCAAGAGTTAGAGGTCACAATGTGAGACTTCAGGGGGGTTCAAGAGTTAGAGGTCACAATGTGAGACTGCAGGGGGTTCAAGAGTTAGAGGTCACAATGTGAGACTGCAGGGGGTTCAAGAGTTAGAGGTCACAATGTGAGACTGCAGGGTGGCTCAAGAGTTAGAGGTCACAATGTGAGACTGCAGCGGGGTTCAAGAGTTAGAGGTCACAGTGTGAGATGGCAGGGGGTTCAAGAGTTAGAGGTCACAATGTGAGACTACAGGGGGCTCAAGAGTTAGAGGTTCCAATGTGAGACTACAGGGGGCTCAAGAGTTAGAGGTCCCAATGTGAGACTACAGGGGGCTCAAGAGTTAGAGGTCACAATGTGAGACTTCAGGGGGGTTCAAGAGTTAGCGGTCACAATGTGAGACTGCAGGGTGGCTCAAGAGTTAGAGGTCACAATGTGAGACTGCAGGGGGGTTCAAGAGTTAGAGGTCACAATGTGAGACGGCAGGGGGTTCAAGAGTTAGAGGTCACAATGTGAGACTGCAGGGGGTTCAAGAGTTAGAGGTTACAATGTGAGACTGCAGGGGGTTCAAGAGTTAAAGGTCCCAATGTGAGATGGCAGGGGGCTCAGGAGTTAGAGGTCACAATGCGAGACTGCAGGGGGCTCAGGAGTTAGAGGTCACAATGTGAGACTGCAGGGTGGCTCAAGAGTTAGAGGTCACAATGTGAGACTGCAGGGGGTTCAAGAGTTAGAGGTCACAATGTGAGACTGCAGGGGGTTCAAGAGTTAGAGGTCACAATGTGAGACTACAGGGGGTTCAAGAGTTAGAGGTCACAATGTGAGACTGCAGGGGGGTTCAAGAGTTAGAGGTCACAATGTGAGACTGCAGGGGGGTTCAAGAGTTAGAGGTCACAATGTGAGACTTCAGGGGGGTTCAAGAGTTAGAGGTCACAATGTGAGACTGCAGGGGGCTCAAGAGTTAGAGGTCACAATGTGAGACTGCAGGGGGTTCAAGAGTTAGAGGTCACAATGTGAGACTTCAGGGGGTTCAAGAGTTAGAGGTCACAATGTGAGACTGCAGGGGGGTTCAAGAGTTAGAGGTCACAATGTGAGACTGCAGGGGGCTCAAGAGTTAGAGGTCCCAATGTGAGACTTCAGGGTGGCTCAAGAGTTAGAGGTCACAATGTGAGACTGCAGGGTGGTTCAAGAGTTAGAGGTCACAATGTGAGACTGCAAGGGGGTTCAAGAGTTAGAGGTCACAATGTTAGACTTCAGGGGGGTTCAAGAGTTAGAGGTCACAATGTGAGACTGCAGGGGGCTCAAGAGTTAGAGGTCACAACGTGAGACTGCAGGGGGTTCAAGAGTTAGAGGTCACAATGTGAGACTGCAGGGTGGCTCAAGAGTTAGAGGTCACAATGTGAGACTGCAGGGGGTTCAAGAGTTAGAGGTCACAATGTGAGACTGCAGGGTGGCTGGAGAGTTAGAGGTCACAGTGTGAGACTGCAGGGGGGTTCAAGAGTTAGAGCTCACAATGTGAGTCTGCAGGGGGCTCAAGAGTTAGAGGTTACAATGTGAGACTGCAGGGGGTTCAAGAGTTAGAGGTCACAATGTGAGACTGCAGGGGGGCTCAGGAGTTAGAGGTCACAACGTGAGACTGCAGGGGGTTTAAGAGTTAGAGGTCACAATGTGAGACTGCAGGGGGTTCAAGAGTTAGAGGTCACAGTGTGAGACTGCAGGGGGTTCAAGAGTTAGAGGTTACAATGTGAGACTGCAGGGGGCTCAGGAGTTAGAGGTCACAACGTGAGACTGCAGGGGGGCTCAAGAGTTAGAGGTCACAATGTGAGACTGCAGGGTGGCTGGAGAGTTAGAGGTCACAATGTGAGACTGCAGGGGGTTCAAGAGTTAGAGGTCACAATATGAGACTGCAGGGGGGTTCAAGAGTTAGAGGTCACAATGTGAGACTGCAGGGTGGCTCAAGAGTTAGAGGTCACAATGTGAGA
Organism: Lissotriton helveticus; assembly: GCF_964261635.1. Classification (NCBI taxonomy): domain Eukaryota; kingdom Metazoa; phylum Chordata; class Amphibia; order Caudata; family Salamandridae; genus Lissotriton; species Lissotriton helveticus. Next base: position 369,187,943 of record NC_136058.1, read on the forward strand.
CTTCAGGGGGGTTCAAGAGTTAGAGGTCCCAATGTGAGACTGCAGGGGGTTCAAGAGTTAGAGGTCACAATGTGAGACTGCAGGGGGTTCAAGAGTTAGAGGTTACAATGTGAGACTGCAGGGGGTTCAAGAGTTAGAGGTCACAATGTGAGACTGCAGGTGGGCTCAGGAGTTAGAGGTCACAACGTGAGACTGCAGGGGGTTCAAGAGTTAGAGGTCACAATGTGAGACTGCAGGGGGTTCAAGAGTTAGAGGTCACAGTGTGAGACTGCAGGGGGTTCAAGAGTTAGAGGTTACAATGTGAGACTGCAGGGGGTTCAAGAGTTAGAGGTCACAATGTGAGACTGCAGGGGGGCTCAGGAGTTAGAGGTCACAACGTGAGACTGCAGGGGGGCTCAAGAGTTAGAGGTCACAATGTGAGACTGCAGGGGGCTCAAGAGTTAGAGGTCACAATGTGAGACTGTAGGGGGCTCAAGAGTTAGAGGTCACAATGTGAGACTGTAGGGGGCTCAAGAGTTAGAGGTCACAATGTGAGACTGCAGGGTGGCTCAAGAGTTAGAGGTCACAATGTGAGACTTCAGGGGGGTTCAAGAGTTAGAGGTCACAATGTGAGACTGCAGGGGGTTCAAGAGTTAGAGGTCACAATGTGAGACTGCAGGGGGTTCAAGAGTTAGAGGTCACAATGTGAGACTGCAGGGTGGCTCAAGAGTTAGAGGTCACAATGTGAGACTGCAGCGGGGTTCAAGAGTTAGAGGTCACAGTGTGAGATGGCAGGGGGTTCAAGAGTTAGAGGTCACAATGTGAGACTACAGGGGGCTCAAGAGTTAGAGGTCCCAATGTGAGACTACAGGGGGCTCAAGAGTTAGAGGTCCCAATGTGAGACTACAGGGGGCTCAAGAGTTAGAGGTCACAATGTGAGACTTCAGGGGGGTTCAAGAGTTAGCGGTCACAATGTGAGACTGCAGGGTGGCTCAAGAGTTAGAGGTCACAATGTGAGACTGCAGGGGGGTTCAAGAGTTAGAGGTCACAATGTGAGACGGCAGGGGGTTCAAGAGTTAGAGGTCACAATGTGAGACTGCAGGGGGTTCAAGAGTTAGAGGTTACAATGTGAGACTGCAGGGGGTTCAAGAGTTAAAGGTCCCAATGTGAGATGGCAGGGGGCTCAGGAGTTAGAGGTCACAATGCGAGACTGCAGGGGGCTCAGGAGTTAGAGGTCACAATGTGAGACTGCAGGGTGGCTCAAGAGTTAGAGGTCACAATGTGAGACTGCAGGGGGTTCAAGAGTTAGAGGTCACAATGTGAGACTGCAGGGGGTTCAAGAGTTAGAGGTCACAATGTGAGACTACAGGGGGTTCAAGAGTTAGAGGTCACAATGTGAGACTGCAGGGGGGTTCAAGAGTTAGAGGTCACAATGTGAGACTGCAGGGGGGTTCAAGAGTTAGAGGTCACAATGTGAGACTTCAGGGGGGTTCAAGAGTTAGAGGTCACAATGTGAGACTGCAGGGGGCTCAAGAGTTAGAGGTCACAATGTGAGACTGCAGGGGGTTCAAGAGTTAGAGGTCACAATGTGAGACTTCAGGGGGTTCAAGAGTTAGAGGTCACAATGTGAGACTGCAGGGGGGTTCAAGAGTTAGAGGTCACAATGTGAGACTGCAGGGGGCTCAAGAGTTAGAGGTCCCAATGTGAGACTTCAGGGTGGCTCAAGAGTTAGAGGTCACAATGTGAGACTGCAGGGTGGTTCAAGAGTTAGAGGTCACAATGTGAGACTGCAAGGGGGTTCAAGAGTTAGAGGTCACAATGTTAGACTTCAGGGGGGTTCAAGAGTTAGAGGTCACAATGTGAGACTGCAGGGGGCTCAAGAGTTAGAGGTCACAACGTGAGACTGCAGGGGGTTCAAGAGTTAGAGGTCACAATGTGAGACTGCAGGGTGGCTCAAGAGTTAGAGGTCACAATGTGAGACTGCAGGGGGTTCAAGAGTTAGAGGTCACAATGTGAGACTGCAGGGTGGCTGGAGAGTTAGAGGTCACAGTGTGAGACTGCAGGGGGGTTCAAGAGTTAGAGCTCACAATGTGAGTCTGCAGGGGGCTCAAGAGTTAGAGGTTACAATGTGAGACTGCAGGGGGTTCAAGAGTTAGAGGTCACAATGTGAGACTGCAGGGGGGCTCAGGAGTTAGAGGTCACAACGTGAGACTGCAGGGGGTTTAAGAGTTAGAGGTCACAATGTGAGACTGCAGGGGGTTCAAGAGTTAGAGGTCACAGTGTGAGACTGCAGGGGGTTCAAGAGTTAGAGGTTACAATGTGAGACTGCAGGGGGTTCAAGAGTTAGAGGTTACAATGTGAGACTACAGGGGGCTCAAGAGTTAGAGGTCCTAATGTGAGACTGCAGGGTGGCTGGAGAGTTAGAGGTCACAATGTGAGACTGCAGGGGGTTCAAGAGTTAGAGGTCACAATGTGAGACTGCAGGGGGCTTTAACAGTTAGAGGTCACAATGTGAGACTGCAGGGTGGCTCAAGAGTTAGAGGTCACAATGTGAGACTTCAGGGGGGTTCAAGAGTTAGAGGTCCCAATGTGAGACTGCAGGGGGTTCAAGAGTTAGAGGTCACAATGTGAGACTGCAGGGGGTTCAAGCGTTAGAGGTTACAATGTGAGACTGCAGGGGGTTCAAGAGTTAGAGGTCACAATGTGAGACTGCAGGGGGGCTCAGGAGTTAGAGGTCACAACATGAGACTGCAGGGGGTTCAAGAGTTAGAGGTCACAATGTGAGACTGCAGGGGGTTCAAGAGTTAGAGGTCACAGTGTGAGACTGCAGGGGGTTCAAGAGTTAGAGGTTGCAATGTGAGACTGCAGGGGGTTCAAGCGTTAGAGGTCACAATGTGAGACTGCAGGGGGGCTCAGGAGTTAGAGGTCACAACGTGAGACTGCAGGGGGGCTCAAGAGTTAGAGGTCACAATGTGAGACTGCAGGGGGCTCAAGAGTTAGAGGTCACAATGTGAGACAGTAGGGGGCTCAAGAGTTAGAGGTCACAATGTGAGACTGTAGGGGGCTCAAGAGTTAGAGGTCACAATGTGAGACTGCAGGGGGCTAAAGAGTTAGTGATCCCAATGTGAGACTGCAGGGTGGCTGGAGAGTTAGAGGTCACAATGTGAGACTGCAGGGTGGCTCAAGAGTTAGAGGTCCCAATGTGAGACTACAGGGGGCTCAAGAGTTAGAGGTCACAATGTGAGACTTCAGGGGGGTTCAAGAGTTAGAGGTCACAATGTGAGACTGCAGGGTGGCTCAAGAGTTAGAGGTCACAATGTGAGACTGCAGGGGGGTTCAAGAGTTAGAGGTCACAATGTGAGACGGCAGGGGGTTCAAGAGTTAGAGGTCACAATGTGAGACTGCAGCGGGGTTCAAGAGTTAGAGGTCACAGTGTGAGATGGCAGGGGGTTCAAGAGTTAGAGATCACAATGTGAGTCTGCAGGGGGGTTCAAGAGTTAGAGGTCACAATGTGAGACTTCAGGGTGGCTCAAGAGTTAGAGGTCACAATGTGAGACTGCAGGGGGGTTCAAGAGTTAGAGGTCACAATGTGAGACTGCAGGGGGGTTCAAGAGTTAGAGGTCACAATGTGAGACTTCAGGGGGGGTCAAGAGTTAGAGGTCACAATGTGAGACTGCAGGGGGGTTCAAGAGTTAGAGGTCACAATGTGAGACTGCAGTGGGCTCAAGAGTTAGAGGTCACAATGTGAGACTGCAGGGGGGTTCAAGAGTTAGAGGTCACAATGTGAGACTGCAGGGGGGTTCAAGAGTTAGAGGTCACAATGTGAGACTGCAGGGGGCTCAAGAGTTAGAGGTCACAATGTGAGACTGCAGGGGGCTCAAGAGTTAGAGGTCACAATGTGAGACTTCAGGGGGTTCAAGAGTTAGAGGTCACAATGTGAGACTGCAGGGGGCTCAAGAGTTAGAGGTCACAATGTGAGACTGCAGGGGGGTTCAAGAGTTAGAGGTCACAATGTGAGACTTCAGGGGGGTTCAAGAGTTAGAGATCACAATGTGAGACTGCAGGGGGGTTCAAGAGTTAGAGGTCACAATGTGAGACTGCAGGGTGGCTCAAGAATTAGAGGTCACAATGTGAGACTGCAGGGGGCTCAAGAGTTAGAGGTCACAATGTGAGACTGCAGGGGGGCTCAAGAGTTAGAGGTCACAATGTGAGATGGCAGGGGGTTCAAGAGTTAGAGGTCACAATGTGAGACTGTAGGGGGGTTCAAGAGTTAGAGGTCACAATGTGAGTCTGCAGGGGGTTCAAGAGTTAGAGGTCACAATGTGAGACGGCAGGGGGTTCAAGAGTTAGAGGTCACAATGTGAGACGGCAGGGGGTTCAAGAGTTAGAGGTCACAATGTGAGACTGAAAGGGGGTTCAAGAGTTAGAGGTCACAGTGTGAGACGGCAGGGGCCTCAGGAGTTAGAGGTCACAATGTGAGACTGCAGCGGGGTTCAAGAGTTAGAGGTCACAATGTGAGACTACAGGGGGCTCAAGAGCTAGAGGTCCCAATGTGAGACTACAGGGGGCTCAAGAGTTAGAGGTCCCAATGTGAGACTGCAGGGTGGCTGGAGAGTTAGAGGTCACAATGTGAGACTGGAGGGGGTTAAAGAGTTAGAGGTCACAATGTGAGACTGCAGGGGGGTTCAAGAGTTAGAGGTCACAATGTGAGACTGCAGGGGGGTTCAAGAGTTAGAGGTCACAATGTGAGACTTCAGGGGGGTTCAAGAGTTAGAGGTCACAATGTGAGACTGCAGGGGGCTCAAGAGTTAGAGGTCACAATGTGAGACTTCAGGGTGGCTCAAGACTTAGAAGTCACAATGTGAGACTGCAGGGGGGTTCAAGAGTTAGAGGTCACAATGTGAGACTGCAGGGGGGTTCAAGAGTTAGAGGTCACAATGTGAGACTGCAGGGGGGCTCAGGACTTAGAAGTCACAATGTGAGACTGCAGGGGGGTTCAAGAGTTAGAGGTCACAATGTCAGACTTCAGGGGGGTTCAAGAGTTAGAGGTCACAATGTGAGACTTCAGGGTGGCTCAAGAGTTAGAGGTCACAATGTTAGACTTCAGGGGGTTCAAGAGTTAGAGGTCACAATGTGAGACTGTAGGGGGCTCAAGAGTTAGAGGTCACAATGTGAGACTACAGGGGGTTCAAGAGTTAGAGGTCACAATGTGAGACTACAGGGGGCTCAAGAGCTATAGGTCCCAATGTGAGACTACAGGGGGCTCAAGAGTTAGAGGTCCCAATGTGAGACTGCAGGGTGGCTGGAGAGTTAGAGGTCACAATGTGAGACTGCAGGGGGTTCAAGAGTTAGAGGTCACAATGTGAGACTGCAGGGGGGTTCAAGAGTTAGAGGTCACAATGTGAGACTGCAGGGGGTTCAAGAGTTAGAGGTCACAATGTGAGACTTCAGGGGGGCTCAAGAGTTAGAGGTCCCAATGTGAGACTGCAGGGGGGTTCAAGAGTTAGAGGTCACAATGTGAGACTTCAGGGGGGTTCAAGAGTTAGAGGTCACAATGTGAGACTGCAGGGTGGCTCAAGAGTTAGAGGTCCCAATGTGAGACTGCAGGGGGGTTCAAGAGTTAGAGGTCACAATGTGAGACTGTAGGGGGCTCAAGAGTTAGAGGTCACAATGTGAGACTGCAGGGGGTTCAAGAGTTAGAGGTCACAATGTGAGACTTCAGGGGGTTCAAGAGTTAGAGGTCACAATGTGAGACTTTAGGGTGGCTGGAGAGTTAGAGGTCACAATGTGAGACTGCAGGGGGTTCAAGAGTTAGAGGTCACAATGTGAGACTGCAGGGGGGTTCAAGAGTTAGAGGTCACAATGTGAGACTGCAGGGTGGCTCAAGAGTTAGAGGTCCCACTGTGAGACTGCAGGGGGGTTCAAGAGTTAGAGGTCACAATGTGAGACTGTAGGGGGCTCAAGAGTAAGAGGTCCCAATGTGAGACTGCAGGGTGGCTGGAGAGTTAGAGGTCACAATGTGAGACTGCAGGGGGTTCAAGAGTTAGAGGTCACAATGTGAGACTGCAGGGGGTTCAAGAGTTAGAGGTCACAATGTGAAACTGCAGGGTGGCTCAAGAGTTAGAGGTCCCACTGTGAGACTGCAGGGGGGTTCAAGAGTTAGAGGTCACAATGTGAGACTGTAGGGGGCTCAAGAGTAAGAGGTCACAACGTGAGACTGCAGGGTGGCTCAAGAGTTAGAGGTCACAATGTGAGACTTCAGGGTGGCTCAAGAGTTAGAGGTCACAATGTGAGACGGCAGGGGGTTCAAGAGTTAGAGGTCACAATGTGAGACTGCAGGGGGGTTCAAGAGTTAGAGGTTACAATGTGAGACTACAGGGGGCTCAAGAGTTAGAGGTCCCAATGTGAGACTGCAGGGGGGTTCAAGAGTTAGAGGTCACAATGTGAGACTGCAGGGGGGTTCAAGAGTTAGAGGTTACAATGTGAGACTGCAGGGGGGCTCAAGAGTTAGAGGTCACAATGTTAGACTTCAGGGGGCTCAAGAGTTAGAGGTCACAATGTGAGACTACAGGGGGCTCAAGAGCTAGAGGTCCCAATGTCAGACTTCAGGGGGCTCAAGAGTTAGAGGTCCCAATGTGAGACTGCAGGGTGGCTGGAGAGTTAGAGGTCACAATGTGAGACTGCAGGGGGTTCAAGAGTTAGAGGTCACAATGTGAGACTGCAGGGGGGTTCAAGAGTTAGAGGTCACAATGTGAGACTGCAGGGTGGCTCAAGAGTTAGAGGTCCCACTGTGAGACTGCAGGGGGGTTCAAGAGTTAGAGGTCACAATGTGAGACTGTAGGGGGCTCAAGAGTAAGAGGTCACAACGTGAGACTGCAGGGTGGCTCAAGAGTTAGAGGTCACAATGTGAGACTTCAGGGTGGCTCAAGAGTTAGAGGTCACAATGTGAGACGGCAGGGGGTTCAAGAGTTAGAGGTCACAATGTGAGACTGCAGGGGGGTTCAAGAGTTAGAGGTTACAATGTGAGACTACAGGGGGCTCAAGAGTTAGAGGTCCCAATGTGAGACTGCAGGGGGGTTCAAGAGTTAGAGGTCACAATGTGAGACTGCAGGGGGGTTCAAGAGTTAGAGGTTACAATGTGAGACTGCAGGGGGGCTCAAGAGTTAGAGGTAACAATGTGAGACGGCAGGGGGTTCAAGATTTAGAGGTCACAATGTGAGACTGCAGGGGGGTTCAAGAGTTAGAGGTCACAATGTGAGACTGCAGGGGGCTCAAGAGTTAGAGGTCACAATGTGAGACTGTAGGGGGCTCAAGAGTTAGAGGTCCCAATGTGAGACTGCAGGGGGCTCAAGAGTTAGAGGTCACAATGTGAGACTGAAAGGGTGGCTGGAGAGTTAGAGGTCACAATGTGAGACTGCAGGGGGTTCAAGAGTTAGAGGTCACAATGTGAGACTGCAGGGGGGTTCAAGAGTTAGAGGTCACAATGTGAGACTGCAGGGTGGCTCAAGAGTTAGAGGTCCCAATGTGAGACTGCAGGGGGGTTCAAGAGTTAGAGGTCACAATGTGAGACTGTAGGGGGCTCAAGAGTTAGAGGTCACAACGTGAGACTGCAGGGGGGTTCAAGAGTTAGAGGTTACAATGTGAGACTACAGGGGGCTCAAGAGTTAGAGGTCCCAATGTGAGACTACAGGGGGCTCAAGAGTTAGAGGTCACAATGTGAGACTGCAGGGTGGCTGGAGAGTTAGAGGTCACAATGTGAGACTGCAGGGGGTTCAAGAGTTAGAGGTGACAATGTGAGACTACAGGGGGCTCAAGAGTTAGAGGTCCCAATGTGAGACTACAGGGGGTTCAAGAGTTAGAGGTCACAATGTGAGACTTGAGGGTGGCTCAAGAGTTAGAGGTCACAATGTGAGACTGCAGGGGGGTTCAAGAGTTAGAGGTCACAATGTGAGACTGCAGGGGGTTCAAGAGTTAGAGGTCACAATGTGAGACTGCACTGGGTTCAAGAGTTAGAGGTCACAATGTGAGACTGCAGGGGGGTTCAAGAGTTAGAGGTCACAATGTGAGACTGCAGGCGGGTTCACGAGTTAGAGGTCACAATGTGAGACTTCAGGGGGGTTCAAGAGTTAGAGGTCACAATGTGAGACTGCAGGGGGCTCAAGAGTTAGAGGTCCGAATGTGAGACTTCAGGGGGTTCAAGAGTTAGAGGTCCCAATGTGAGACTACAGGGGGCTCAAGAGTTAGAGGTCCCAATGTGAGACTGCAGGGGGTTCAAGAGTTAGAGGTCACAATGTGAGACTTCAGGGGGTTCAAGAGTTAGAGGTCACAATGTGAGACTACAGGGGGCTCAAGAGCTAGAGGTCCCAATGTGAGACTGCAGGGGGGTTCAAGAGTTAGAGGTCACAATGTGAGACTGCAGGGGGTTCAAGAGTTAGAAGTCACAATGTGAGACTGCAGGGGGGTTCAAGAGTTAGAGGTCACAATGTGAGACTGCAGGGGGGTTCAAGAGTTAGAGGTCACAATGTGAGACTTCAGGGGGGTTCAAGAGTTAGAGGTCACAATGTGAGACTGCAGCGGGGTTCAAGAGTTAGAGGTCACAATGTGAGACTTCAGGGGGTTCAAGAGTTAGAGGTCACAATGTGAGACTGTAGGGGGCTCAAGAGTTAGAGGTCACAATGTGAGACTGCAGGGGGTTCAAGAGTTAGAGGTAACAGTGTGAGATGGCAGGGGGTTCAAGAGCTAGAGGTCACAATGTGAGTCTGCAGGGGGTTCAAGAGTTAGAGGTCACAATGTGAGACTTCAGGGTGGCTCAAGAGTTAGAGGTCACAATGTGAGACTGTAGGGGGCTCAAGAGTTAGAGGTCACAATGTGAGACTGCAGGGGGTTCAAGAGTTAGAGGTCACAATGTGAGACTTCAGGGGGTTCAAGAGTTAGAGGTCACAATGTGAGACTTTAGGGTGGCTGGAGAGTTAGAGGTCACAATGTGAGACTGCAGGGGGTTCAAGAGTTAGAGGTCACAATGTGAGACTGCAGGGGGGTTCAAGAGTTAGAGGTCACAATGTGAGACTGCAGGGTGGCTCAAGAGTTAGAGGTCCCACTGTGAGACTGCAGGGGGGTTCAAGAGTTAGAGGTCACAATGTGAGACTGTAGGGGGCTCAAGAGTAAGAGGTCCCAATGTGAGACTGCAGGGTGGCTGGAGAGTTAGAGGTCACAATGTGAGACTGCAGGGGGTTCAAGAGTTAGAGGTCACAATGTGAGACTGCAGGGGGTTCAAGAGTTAGAGGTCACAATGTGAAACTGCAGGGTGGCTCAAGAGTTAGAGGTCCCACTGTGAGACTGCAGGGGGGTTCAAGAGTTAGAGGTCACAATGTGAGACTGTAGGGGGCTCAAGAGTAAGAGGTCACAACGTGAGACTGCAGGGTGGCTCAAGAGTTAGAGGTCACAATGTGAGACTTCAGGGTGGCTCAAGAGTTAGAGGTCACAATGTGAGACGGCAGGGGGTTCAAGAGTTAGAGGTCACAATGTGAGACTGCAGGGGGGTTCAAGAGTTAGAGGTTACAATGTGAGACTACAGGGGGCTCAAGAGTTAGAGGTCCCAATGTGAGACTGCAGGGGGGTTCAAGAGTTAGAGGTCACAATGTGAGACTGCAGGGGGGTTCAAGAGTTAGAGGTTACAATGTGAGACTGCAGGGGGGCTCAAGAGTTAGAGGTCACAATGTTAGACTTCAGGGGGCTCAAGAGTTAGAGGTCACAATGTGAGACTACAGGGGGCTCAAGAGCTAGAGGTCCCAATGTCAGACTTCAGGGGGCTCAAGAGTTAGAGGTCCCAATGTGAGACTGCAGGGTGGCTGGAGAGTTAGAGGTCACAATGTGAGACTGCAGGGGGTTCAAGAGTTAGAGGTCACAATGTGAGACTGCAGGGGGGTTCAAGAGTTAGAGGTCACAATGTGAGACTGCAGGGTGGCTCAAGAGTTAGAGGTCCCACTGTGAGACTGCAGGGGGGTTCAAGAGTTAGAGGTCACAATGTGAGACTGTAGGGGGCTCAAGAGTAAGAGGTCACAACGTGAGACTGCAGGGTGGCTCAAGAGTTAGAGGTCACAATGTGAGACTTCAGGGTGGCTCAAGAGTTAGAGGTCACAATGTGAGACGGCAGGGGGTTCAAGAGTTAGAGGTCACAATGTGAGACTGCAGGGGGGTTCAAGAGTTAGAGGTTACAATGTGAGACTACAGGGGGCTCAAGAGTTAGAGGTCCCAATGTGAGACTGCAGGGGGGTTCAAGAGTTAGAGGTCACAATGTGAGACTGCAGGGGGGTTCAAGAGTTAGAGGTTACAATGTGAGACTGCAGGGGGGCTCAAGAGTTAGAGGTAACAATGTGAGACGGCAGGGGGTTCAAGATTTAGAGGTCACAATGTGAGACTGCAGGGGGGTTCAAGAGTTAGAGGTCACAATGTGAGACTGCAGGGGGCTCAAGAGTTAGAGGTCACAATGTGAGACTGTAGGGGGCTCAAGAGTTAGAGGTCCCAATGTGAGACTGCAGGGGGCTCAAGAGTTAGAGGTCACAATGTGAGACTGAAAGGGTGGCTGGAGAGTTAGAGGTCACAATGTGAGACTGCAGGGGGTTCAAGAGTTAGAGGTCACAATGTGAGACTGCAGGGGGGTTCAAGAGTTAGAGGTCACAATGTGAGACTGCAGGGTGGCTCAAGAGTTAGAGGTCCCAATGTGAGACTGCAGGGGGGTTCAAGAGTTAGAGGTCACAATGTGAGACTGTAGGGGGCTCAAGAGTTAGAGGTCACAACGTGAGACTGCAGGGGGGTTCAAGAGTTAGAGGTTACAATGTGAGACTACAGGGGGCTCAAGAGTTAGAGGTCCCAATGTGAGACTACAGGGGGCTCAAGAGTTAGAGGTCACAATGTGAGACTGCAGGGTGGCTGGAGAGTTAGAGGTCACAATGTGAGACTGCAGGGGGTTCAAGAGTTAGAGGTGACAATGTGAGACTACAGGGGGCTCAAGAGTTAGAGGTCCCAATGTGAGACTACAGGGGGTTCAAGAGTTAGAGGTCACAATGTGAGACTTGAGGGTGGCTCAAGAGTTAGAGGTCACAATGTGAGACTGCAGGGGGGTTCAAGAGTTAGAGGTCACAATGTGAGACTGCAGGGGGTTCAAGAGTTAGAGGTCACAATGTGAGACTGCACTGGGTTCAAGAGTTAGAGGTCACAATGTGAGACTGCAGGGGGGTTCAAGAGTTAGAGGTCACAATGTGAGACTGCAGGCGGGTTCACGAGTTAGAGGTCACAATGTGAGACTTCAGGGGGGTTCAAGAGTTAGAGGTCACAATGTGAGACTGCAGGGGGCTCAAGAGTTAGAGGTCCGAATGTGAGACTTCAGGGGGTTCAAGAGTTAGAGGTCCCAATGTGAGACTACAGGGGGCTCAAGAGTTAGAGGTCCCAATGTGAGACTGCAGGGGGTTCAAGAGTTAGAGGTCACAATGTGAGACTTCAGGGGGTTCAAGAGTTAGAGGTCACAATGTGAGACTACAGGGGGCTCAAGAGCTAGAGGTCCCAATGTGAGACTGCAGGGGGGTTCAAGAGTTAGAGGTCACAATGTGAGACTGCAGGGGGTTCAAGAGTTAGAAGTCACAATGTGAGACTGCAGGGGGGTTCAAGAGTTAGAGGTCACAATGTGAGACTGCAGGGGGGTTCAAGAGTTAGAGGTCACAATGTGAGACTTCAGGGGGGTTCAAGAGTTAGAGGTCACAATGTGAGACTGCAGCGGGGTTCAAGAGTTAGAGGTCACAATGTGAGACTTCAGGGGGTTCAAGAGTTAGAGGTCACAATGTGAGACTGTAGGGGGCTCAAGAGTTAGAGGTCACAATGTGAGACTGCAGGGGGTTCAAGAGTTAGAGGTAACAGTGTGAGATGGCAGGGGGTTCAAGAGCTAGAGGTCACAATGTGAGTCTGCAGGGGGTTCAAGAGTTAGAGGTCACAATGTGAGACTTCAGGGTGGCTCAAGAGTTAGAGGTCACAATGTGAGACTTCAGGGGGGTTCAAGAGTTAGAAGTCACAATGTGAGACTGCAGGGGGGTTCAAGAGTTAGAGGTCACAATGTGAGACTTCAGGGGGGTTCAAGAGTTAGAGGTCACAATGTGATACTTCAGGGGGTTCAAGAGTTAGAGGTCACAATGTGAGACTGCAGGGGGGTGCAAGAGTTAGAGGTCACAATGTGAGACTGCAGGGGGGTTCAAGAGTTAGAGGTCACAATATGAGACTTCAGGGTGGCTCAAGACTTAGAAGTCACAATGTGAGACGGCAGGGGGTTCAAGAGTTAGAGGTCACAATGTGAGACAGCAGGGGGCTCAGGAGTTAGAGGTCACAATGTGAGACTGCAGGGGGCTCAGGAGTTAGAGGTCACAATGTCAGACTTCAGGGTGGCTCAAGAGTTAGAGGTCACAATGTGAGACTGCAGGGTGGTTCAAGAGTTAGAGGTCACAATGTGAGACTGCAGGGGGGTTCAAGAGTTAGAGGTCACAATGTTAGACTTCAGGGTGGCTCAAGAGTTAGAGGTCACAATGTGAGACTGCAGGGTGGTTCAAGAGTTAGAGGTCACAATGTGAGACTTCAGGGTGGCTCAAGAGTTAGAGGTCACAATGTGAGACTGCAGGGTGGTTCAAGAGTTAGAGGTCACAATGTGAGACTGCAGGGGGGTTCAAGAGTTAGAGGTCACAATGTCAGACTTCAGGGGGGTTCAAGAGTTAGAGGTCACAATGTGAGACTGCAGGGGGCTCAAGAGTTAGAGGTCACAACGTGAGACTGCAGGGGGTTCAAGAGTTAGAGGTCACAATGTGAGACTGCAGGGGGTTCAAGAGTTAGAGGTCACAATGTGAGACTGTAGGGGGCTCAAGAGTTAGAGGCCACAATGTGAGACTGCAGGGGGTTCATGAGTTAGAGGTAACAGTGTGAGATGGCAGGGGGTTCAAGAGCTAGAGGTCACAATGTGAGTCTGCAGGGGGGTTCAAGAGTTAGAGGTCACAATGTGAGACTTCAGGGTGGCTCAAGAGTTAGAGGTCACAATGTGAGACTGCAGGGGGGTTCAAGAGTTAGAGGTCACAATGTTAGACTTCAGGGGGGTTTAAGAGTTAGAGGTCACAATGTGAGACTGCAGGGGGCTCAAGAGTTAGAGGTCACAACGTGAGACTGCAGGGGGTTCAAGAGTTAGAGGTCACAATGTGAGACTGCAGGGGGCTCAAGAGTTAGAGGTCACAATGTGAGACTTCAGGGGGTTCAAGAGTTAGAGGTCACAATGTGAGACTGCAGGGGGCTCAAGAGTTAGAGGTCACAATGTGAGACTGAAAGGGGGTTCAAGAGTTAGAGGTCACAGTGTGAGACGGCAGGGGGCTCAGGAGTTAGAGGTCACAATGTGAGACTGCAGCGGGGTTCAAGAGTTAGAGGTCACAATGTGAGACTACAGGGGGCTCAAGAGTTAGAGGTCCCAATGTGAGACTACAGGGGGCTCAAGAGTTAGAGGTCCCAATGTGAGACTGCAGGGTGGCTGGAGAGTTAGAGGTCACAATGTGAGACTGCAGGGGGGTTCAAGAGTTAGAGGTCACAATGTGAGACTGCAGGGGGGTTCAAGAGTTAGAGGACACAATGTTAGACTTCAGGGGGGTTCAAGAGTTAGAGGTCACAATGTGAGACTGCAGGGGGCTCAAGAGTTAGAGGTCACAACGTGAGACTGCAGGGGGTTCAAGAGTTAGAGGTCACAATGTGAGACTGCAGGGGGTTCAAGAGTTAGAGGTCACAATGTGAGACTGTAGGGGGCTCAAGAGTTAGAGGTCACAATGTGAGACTGCAGGGGGTTCATGAGTTAGAGGTAACAGTGTGAGATGGCAGGGGGTTCAAGAGCTAGAGGTCACAATGTGAGTCTACAGGGGGGTTCAAGAGTTAGAGGTCACAATGTGAGACTTCAGGGTGGCTCAAGAGTTAGAGGTCACAATGTGAGACTGCAGGGGGGTTCAAGAGTTAGAGGTCACAATGTTAGACTTCAGGGGGGTTTAAGAGTTAGAGGTCACAATGTGAGACTGCAGGGGGCTCAAGAGTTAGAGGTCACAACGTGAGACTGCAGGGGGTTCAAGAGTTAGAGGTCACAATGTGAGACTGCAGGGGGCTCAAGAGTTAGAGGTCACAATGTGAGACTTCAGGGGGTTCAAGAGTTAGAGGTCACAATGTGAGACTGCAGGGGGCTCAAGAGTTAGAGGTCACAATGTGAGTCTGAAAGGGGGTTCAAGAGTTAGAGGTCACAGTGTGAGACGGGAGGGGGCTCAGGAGTTAGAGGTCACAATGTGAGACTACAGGGGGCTCAAGAGTTAGAGGTCCCAATGTGAGACTACAGGGGGCTCAAGAGTTAGAGGTCCCAATGTGAGACTGCAGGGTGGCTGGAGAGTTAGAGGTCACAATGTGAGACTGCAGGGTGGCTCAAGAGTTAGAGGTCACAATGTGAGACTGCAGGGGGTTCAAGAGTTAGAGGTCACAATGTGAGACTGCAGGGGGGTTCAAGAGTTAGAGGTCACAATTTGAGACTGCAGGGGGGTTCAAGAGTTAGAGGTCACAATGTGAGACTGCAGGGGGCTCAAGAGTTAGAGGTCACAATGTGAGACTGAAAGGGGGTTCAAGAGTTAGAGGTCACAGTGTGAGACTGCAGGGGGCTCAAGAGTTAGAGGTCACAATGTGAGACTGCAGGGGGTTCAAGAGTTAGAGGTCACAATGTGAGACTTCAGGGGGTTCAAGAGTTAGAGGTCACAATGTGAGACTGTAGGGGGCTCAAGAGTTAGAGGTCACAATGTGAGACTGCAGGGAGGTTCAAGAGTTAGAGGTCACAATGTGAGACTGCAGGGGGCTCAAGAGTTAGAGGTCCCAATGTGAGACTTCAGGGTGGCTCAAGAGTTAGAGGTCACAATGTGAGACTGCAGGGTGGTTCAAGAGTTAGAGGTCACAATGTGAGACTGCAGGGGGGTTCAAGAGTTAGAGGTCACAATGTTAGACTTCAGGGGGGTTCAAGAGTTAGAGGTCACAATGTGAGACTGCAGGGGGCTCAAGAGTTAGAGGTCACAACGTGAGACTGCAGGGGGTTCAAGAGTTAGAGGTCACAATGTGAGACTGCAGGGGGCTCAAGAGTTAGAGGTCACAACGTGAGACTGTAGGGGGTTCAAGAGTTAGAGGTCAAAATGTGAGACTGTAGGGGGCTCAAGAGTTAGAGGTCACAATGTTAGACTTCAGGGGGGTTCAAGAGTTAGAGGTCACAATGTGAGACTGCAGGGGGCTCAAGAGTTAGAGGTCACAACGTGAGACTGCAGGGGGTTCAAGAGTTAGAGGTCACAATGTGAGACTGCAGAAGGTTCAAGAGTTAGAGGTCACAATGTTAGACTTCAGGGGGTTCAAGAGTTAGAGGTCACAATGTGAGACTGCAGGGGGCTCAAGAGTTAGAGGTCATAACGTGAGACTGCAGGGGGTTCAAGACTTAGAGGTCACAATGTGAGACTGCAGGGGGCTCAAGAGTTAGAGGTCACAATGTGAGACTGCAGGGGGCTCAAGAGTTAGAGGTTACAATGTGAGACTGCAGGGGGTTCAAGAGTTAGAGGTCACAATGTGAGACTGCAGGGGGGTTCAAGAGTTAGAGGTCACAATGTTTGACTTCAGGGGGGTTCAAGAGTTAGAGGTTACAATGTGAGACTGCAGGGGGGTTCAAGAGTTAGAGGTTACAATGTGAGACTGCAGGGGGTTCAAGAGTTAGAGGTCACAATGTGAGACTGCAGGGGGTTCAAGAGTTAGAGGTCACAATGTGAGACTTCAGGGGGGTTCAAGAGTTAGAGGTCACAATGTGAGACTGCAGGGGGGTTCAAGAGTTAGAGGTCACAATGTTAGACTTCAGGGGGGTTCAAGAGTTAGAGGTCACAATGTGAGACTGCAGGGGGCTCAAGAGTTAAAGGTCACAATGTGAGACTGCAGGGGGCTCAAGAGTTAGAGGTCACAATGTGAGACGGCAGGGGGTTCAAGAGTTAGAGGTCACAATGTGAGACTGCAGGGGGTTCAAGAGTTAGAGGTCACAGTGTGAGACGGCAGGGGGCTCAGGAGTTAGAGGTCACAATGTGAGACTTCAGGGGGGTTCAAGAGTTAGAGGTCACAATGTGAGACTGCAGGGGGTTCAAGACTTAGAAGTCACAATGTGAGACTGCAGGGGGGTTCAAGAGTTAGAGGTCACAATGTGAGACTACAGGGGGCTCAAGAGTTAGAGGTCCCAATGTGAGACTGCAGGGTGGCTGGAGAGTTAGAGGTCACAATGTGAGACTGCAGGGTGGCTCAAGAGTTAGAGGTCAAAATGTGAGACTGCAGGGGGTTCAAGAGTTAGAGGTCACAATGTGAGACTGCAGGGGGGTTCAAGAGTTAGAGGTCACAATGTGAGACTGCAGGGGGGTTCAAGAGTTAGAGGTCACAATGTGAGACTTCAGGGGGGTTCAAGAGTTAGAGGTCACAATGTGAGACTGCAGGGGGCTCAAGAGTTAGAGGTCACAATGTGAGACTGCAGGGGGTTCAAGAGTTAGAGGTCACAATGTGAGACTTCAAGGGGTTCAAGAGTTAGAGGTCACAATGTGAGACTGTAGGGGGCTCAAGAGTTAGAGGTCACAATGTGAGACTACAGGGGGCTCAAGAGTTAGAGGTCCCAATGTGAGACTGCAGTGGGCTCAAGAGTTAGAGGTCACAATGTGAGACTGCAGGGGGCTCAAGAGTTAGAGGTCACAATGTGAGACTGCAGGGTGGCTCAAGAGTTAGAGGTCACAATGTGAGACTGCAGGGTGGTTCAAGAGTTAGAGGTCACAATGTGAGACTGCAGGGGGCTCAAGAGTTAGAGGTCACAATGTGAGACTGCAGGGGGTTCAAGAGTTAGAGGTCACAATGTGAGTCTGCAGGGGGGGTTCAAGAGTTAGAGGTCACAATGTGAGACTTCAGGGTGGCTCAAGAGTTAGAGGTCACAATGTGAGACTGCAGGGGGGTTCAAGAGTTAGAAGTCACAATGTGAGACTTCAGGGTGGCTCAAGACTTAGAAGTCACAATGTGAGACTGCAGGGTGGTTCAAGAGTTAGAGGTCACAATGTGAGACTGCAGGGGGCTCAAGAGTTAGAGGTCCCAATGTGAGATGGCAGGGGGCTCAGGAGTTAGAGGTCACAATGTGAGACTGCAGGGGGGCTCAAGAGTTAGAGGTCACAATGTGAGACTGAAGGGGGGTTCAAGAGTTAGAGGTCACAATGTGAGACTTCAGGGGGGTTCAAGAGTTAGAGGTCACAATGTGAGACTGTAGGGGGCTCAAGAGTTAGAGGTCACAATGTGAGACTGCAGGGTGGCTCAAGAGTTAGAGGTCCCAATGTGAGATGGCAGGCGGCTCAGGAGTTAGAGGTCACAATGTGAGACTGCAGGGGGCTCAGGAGTTAGAGGTCACAATGTGAGACTGCAGGGGGTTCAAGAGTTAGAGGTTACAATGTGAGACTGCAGGGGGTTCAAGAGATAAAGGTCCCAATGTGAGATGGCAGGGGGCTCAGGAGTTAGAGGTCACAATGTGAGACTGCAGGGGGCTCAGGAGTTAGAAGTCACAATGTGAGACTGCAGGGGGTTCAAGAGTTAGAGGTCACAATATGAGACTGCAGGGGGTTCAAGAGTTAGAGGTCACAATGTGAGACTGCAGGGGGGTTCAAGAGTAAGAGGTCACAATGTGAGACTGCAGGGGGGTTCAAGAGTTAGAGGTCACAATGTGAGACTTCAGGGGGGTTCAAGAGTTAGAGGTCACAATGTGAGACTGCAGGGGGCTCAAGAGTTAGAGGTCACAATGTGAGACTGCAGGGGGTTCAAGAGTTAGAGGTCACAATGTGAGACTTCAAGGGGTTCAAGAGTTAGAGGTCACAATGTGAGACTGTAGGGGGCTCAAGAGTTAGAGGTCACAATGTGAGACTACAGGGGGCTCAAGAGTTAGAGGTCCCAATGTGAGACTGCAGTGGGCTCAAGAGTTAGAGGTCACAATGTGAGACTGCAGGGGGCTCAAGAGTTAGAGGTCACAATGTGAGACTGCAGGGTGGCTCAAGAGTTAGAGGTCACAATGTGAGACTGCAGGGTGGTTCAAGAGTTAGAGGTCACAATGTGAGACTGCAGGGGGCTCAAGAGTTAGAGGTCACAATGTGAGACTGCAGGGGGTTCAAGAGTTAGAGGTCACAATGTGAGTCTGCAGGGGGGTTCAAGAGTTAGAGGTCACAATGTGAGACTTCAGGGTGGCTCAAGAGTTAGAGGTCACAATGTGAGACTGCAGGGGGGTTCAAGAGTTAGAAGTCACAATGTGAGACTTCAGGGTGGCTCAAGACTTAGAAGTCACAATGTGAGACTGCAGGGTGGTTCAAGAGTTAGAGGTCACAATGTGAGACTGCAGGGGGCTCAAGAGTTAGAGGTCCCAATGTGAGATGGCAGGGGGCTCAGGAGTTAGAGGTCACAATGTGAGACTGCAGGGGGGCTCAAGAGTTAGAGGTCACAATGTGAGACTGAAGGGGGGTTCAAGAGTTAGAGGTCACAATGTGAGACTTCAGGGGGGTTCAAGAGTTAGAGGTCACAATGTGAGACTGTAGGGGGCTCAAGAGTTAGAGGTCACAATGTGAGACTGCAGGGTGGCTCAAGAGTTAGAGGTCCCAATGTGAGATGGCAGGGGGCTCAGGAGTTAGAGGTCACAATGTGAGACTGCAGGGGGCTCAGGAGTTAGAGGTCACAATGTGAGACTGCAGGGGGTTCAAGAGTTAGAGGTTACAATGTGAGACTGCAGGGGGTTCAAGAGATAAAGGTCCCAATGTGAGATGGCAGGGGGCTCAGGAGTTAGAGGTCACAATGTGAGACTGCAGGGGGCTCAGGAGTTAGAAGTCACAATGTGAGACTGCAGGGGGTTCAAGAGTTAGAGGTCACAATATGAGACTGCAGGGTGGCTCAAGAGTTAGAGGTCTCAATGTGAGACTGCAGGGGGTTCAAGAGTTAGAGGTTACAATGTGAGACTGCAGGGGGTTCAAGAGTTAAAGGTCCCAATGTGAGATGGCAGGGGGCTCAGGAGTTAGAGGTCACAATGTGAGACTGCAGGGGGGCTCAAGAGTTAGAGGTCACAATGTGAGACTGCAGGGGGTTCAAGAGTTAGAGGTCACAATGTGAGACTACAGGGGGCTCAAGAGCTAGAGGTCCCAATTTGAGACTTCAGCGGGGTTCAAGAGTTAGAGGTCACAATGTGAGACTGCAGGGGGTTCAAGAGTTAGAGGTCACAGTGTGAGACTGCAGGGGGTTCAAGAGTTAGAGGTCACAATGTGAGACTGCAGGGGGGTTCAACAGTTAGAGGTCACAATGTGAGACTGCAGGGGGTTCAAGAGTTAGAGGTCACAATGTGAGACTGCAGGGGGTTCAAGAGTTAGAGGTTACAATGTGAGACTGCAGGGGGGTTCAAGAGTTAGAGGTCACAATGTGAGACTTCAGGGTGGCTCAAGAGTTAGAGGTCACAATGTTAGACTTCAGGGGGTTCAAGAGTTAGAGGTCACAATGTGAGACTGTAGGGGGCTCAAGAGTTAGAGGTCACAATGTGAGACTGCAGGGGGTTCAAGAGTTAGAGGTCACAATGTGAGACTTCAGGGGGGTTCAAGAGTTAGAGGTCACAATGTGAGACTGCAGGGGGTTCAAGACTTAGAAGTCACAATGTGAGACTGCAGGGGGGTTCAAGAGTTAGAGGTCACAATGTGAGACTACAGGGGGCTCAAGAGTTAGAGGTCCCAATGTGAGACTGCAGGGTGGCTGGAGAGTTAGAGGTCACAATGTGAGACTGCAGGGTGGCTCAAGAGTTAGAGGTCAAAATGTGAGACTGCAGGGGGTTCAAGAGTTAGAGGTCACAATGTGAGACTGCAGGGGGTTCAAGAGTTAGAGGTCACAATGTGAGACTGTAGGTGGCTCAAGAGTTAGAGGTCACAATGTGAGACTGCAGGGGGTTCAAGAGTTAGAGGTCACAATGTGAGACTTCAGGGGGTTCAAGAGTTAGAGGTCACAATGTGAGACTGCAGGGGGGCTCAAGAGTTAGAGGTCACAATGTGAGACTTCAGGGGGGTTCAAGAGTTAGAGGTCACAATGTGAGACTGTAGGGGGCTCAAGAGTTAGAGGTCACAATGTGAGACTGCAGGGTGGCTCAAGAGTTAGAGGTCACAATGTGAGACTGCAGGGGGTTCAAGAGTTAGAGGTCACAATGTGAGACTTCAGGGGGTTCAAGAGTTATAGGTCACAATGTGAGACTGCAGGGGGTTCAAGAGTTAGAGGTCACAATGTGAGACTGCTGGGGGTTCAAGAGTTAGAGGTCACAATGTGAGACTTCAGGGGGTTCAAGAGTTAGAGGTCACAATGTGAGACTGCAGGGGGGTTCAAGAGTTAGAGGTCACAATTTGAGATTGTAGGGGGCTCAAGAGTTAGAGGTCCCAATGTGAGATGGCAGGGGGCTCAGGAGTTAGAGGTCACAATGTGAGACTGCAGGGGGGCTCAAGAGTTAGAGGTCACAATGTGAGACTGAAGGGGGGTTCAAGAGTTAGAGGTCACAATGTGAGACTTCAGGGGGGTTCAAGAGTTAGAGGTCACAATGTGAGACTGTAGGGGGCTCAAGAGTTAGAGGTCACAATGTGAGACTGCAGGGTGGCTCAAGAGTTAGAGGTCCCAATGTGAGATGGCAGGGGGCTCAGGAGTTAGAGGTCACAATGTGAGACTGCAGGGGGCTCAGGAGTTAGAGGTCACAATGTGAGACTGCAGGGGGTTCAAGAGTTAGAGGTTACAATGTGAGACTGCAGGGGGTTCAAGAGATAAAGGTCCCAATGTGAGATGGCAGGGGGCTCAGGAGTTAGAGGTCACAATGTGAGACTGCAGGGGGCTCAGGAGTTAGAAGTCACAATGTGAGACTGCAGGGGGTTCAAGAGTTAGAGGTCACAATATGAGACTGCAGGGTGGCTCAAGAGTTAGAGGTCTCAATGTGAGACTGCAGGGGGTTCAAGAGTTAGAGGTTACAATGTGAGACTGCAGGGGGTTCAAGAGTTAAAGGTCCCAATGTGAGATGGCAGGGGGCTCAGGAGTTAGAGGTCACAATGTGAGACTGCAGGGGGGCTCAAGAGTTAGAGGTCACAATGTGAGACTGCAGGGGGTTCAAGAGTTAGAGGTCACAATGTGAGACTACAGGGGGCTCAAGAGCTAGAGGTCCCAATTTGAGACTTCAGCGGGGTTCAAGAGTTAGAGGTCACAATGTGAGACTGCAGGGGGTTCAAGAGTTAGAGGTCACAGTGTGAGACTGCAGGGGGTTCAAGAGTTAGAGGTCACAATGTGAGACTGCAGGGGGGTTCAACAGTTAGAGGTCACAATGTGAGACTGCAGGGGGTTCAAGAGTTAGAGGTCACAATGTGAGACTGCAGGGGGTTCAAGAGTTAGAGGTTACAATGTGAGACTGCAGGGGGGTTCAAGAGTTAGAGGTCACAATGTGAGACTTCAGGGTGGCTCAAGAGTTAGAGGTCACAATGTTAGACTTCAGGGGGTTCAAGAGTTAGAGGTCACAATGTGAGACTGTAGGGGGCTCAAGAGTTAGAGGTCACAATGTGAGACTGCAGGGGGTTCAAGAGTTAGAGGTCACAATGTGAGACTTCAGGGGGGTTCAAGAGTTAGAGGTCACAATGTGAGACTGCAGGGGGTTCAAGACTTAGAAGTCACAATGTGAGACTGCAGGGGGGTTCAAGAGTTAGAGGTCACAATGTGAGACTACAGGGGGCTCAAGAGTTAGAGGTCCCAATGTGAGACTGCAGGGTGGCTGGAGAGTTAGAGGTCACAATGTGAGACTGCAGGGTGGCTCAAGAGTTAGAGGTCAAAATGTGAGACTGCAGGGGGTTCAAGAGTTAGAGGTCACAATGTGAGACTGCAGGGGGTTCAAGAGTTAGAGGTCACAATGTGAGACTTCAGGGGGTTCAAGAGTTAGAGGTCACAATGTGAGACTGTAGGTGGCTCAAGAGTTAGAGGTCACAATGTGAGACTGCAGGGGGTTCAAGAGTTAGAGGTCACAATGTGAGACTTCAGGGGGTTCAAGAGTTAGAGGTCACAATGTGAGACTGCAGGGGGGCTCAAGAGTTAGAGGTCACAATGTGAGACTTCAGGGGGGTTCAAGAGTTAGAGGTCACAATGTGAGACTGTAGGGGGCTCAAGAGTTAGAGGTCACAATGTGAGACTGCAGGGTGGCTCAAGAGTTAGAGGTCACAATGTGAGACTGCAGGGGGTTCAAGAGTTAGAGGTCACAATGTGAGACTTCAGGGGGTTCAAGAGTTATAGGTCACAATGTGAGACTGCAGGGGGTTCAAGAGTTAGAGGTCACAATGTGAGACTGCAGGGGGTTCAAGAGTTAGAGGTCACAATGTGAGACTTCAGGGGGTTCAAGAGTTAGAGGTCACAATGTGAGACTGCAGGGGGGTTCAAGAGTTAGAGGTCACAATTTGAGATTGTAGGGGGCTCAAGAGTTAGAGGTCACAATGTGAGACTGCAGGGTGGCTCAAGAGTTAGAGGTCCCAATGTGAGACTGCAGGGTGGCTGGAGAGTTAGAGGTCACAATGTGAGACTGCAGGGGGTTCAAGAGTTAAAGGTCCCAATGTGAGATGGCAGGGGGCTCAGGAGTTAGAGGTCACAATGTGAGACTGCAGGGGGGTTCAAGAGTTAGAGGTCACAATGTGAGACTTCAGGGGGGTTCAAGAGTTAGAGGTCACAATGTAAGACTGTAGGGGGCTGAAAAGTTAGAGGTCACAATGTGAGACTGCAGGGTGGCTCAAGAGTTAGAGGTCCCAATGTGAGATGGCAGGGGGCTCAGGAGTTAGAGGTCACAATGTGAGACTGCAGGGGGGCTCAAGAGTTAGAGGTCACAATGTGAGACTGAAGGGGGGTTCAAGAGTTAGAGGTCACAATGTGAGACTTCAGGGGGGTTCAAGAGTTAGAGGTCACAATGTGAGACTGTAGGGGGCTCAAGAGTTAGAGGTCACAATGTGAGACTGCAGGGTGGCTCAAGAGTTAGAGGTCCCAATGTGAGATGGCAGGGGGCTCAAGAGTTAGAGGTTACAATGTGAGACTGCAGGGGGTTCAAGAGTTAAAGGTCCCAATGTGAGATGGCAGGGGGCTCAGGAGTTAGAGGTCACAATGTGAGACTGCAGGGGGTTCAAGAGTTAGAGGTTACAATGTGAGACTGCAGGGGGTTCAAGAGTTAAAGGTCCCAATGTGAGATGGCAGGGGGCTCAGGAGTTAGAGGTCACAATGTGAGACTGCAGGGGGCTCAGGAGTTAGAAGTCACAATGTGAGACTGCAGGGGGTTCAAGAGTTAGAGGTCACAATGTGAGACTGCAGGGTGGCTCAAGAGTTAAAGGTCACAATGTGAGACTGCAGGGGGTTCAAGAGTTAGAGGTTACAATGTGAGACTGCAGGGGGTTCAAGAGTTAAAGGTCCCAATGTGAGATGGCAGGGGGCTCAAGGAGTTAGAGGTCACAATGTGAGACTGCAGGGGGCTCAGGAGTTAGAGGTCACAATGTGAGACTGCAGGGTGGCTCAAGAGTTAGAGGTCACAATGTAAGACTGCAGGGGGTTCAAGAGTTAGAGGTCACAATGTGAGACTGCAGGGGGTTCAAGAGTTAGAGGTCACAATGTGAGACTGCAGGGGGGTTCAAGAGTTAGAGGTCACAATGTGAGACTGCAGGTGGGTTCAAGAGTTAGAGGTCACAATGTGAGACTTCAGGGGGGTTCAAGAGTTAGAGGTCACAATGTGAGACTGCAGGGGGCTCAAGAGTTAGAGGTCACAATGTGAGACTGCAGGGGGTTCAAGAGTTAGAGGTCACAATGTGAGACTTCAGGGGGTTCAAGAGTTAGCGGTCACAATGTGAGACTGCAGGGGGGTTCAAGAGTTAGAGGTCACAATGTGAGACTGCAGGGGGCTCAAGAGTTAGAGGTCCCAATGTGAGACTTCAGGGTGGCTCAAGAGTTAGAGGTCACAATGTGAGACTGCAGGGTGGTTCAAGAGTTAGAGGTCACAATGTGAGACTGCAGGGGGGTTCAAGAGTTAGAGGTCACAATGTTAGACTTCAGGGGGGTTCAAGAGTTAGAGGTCATGAGGTTCCGTAATCATTTTTGCTCGTGTTTGTAACATTGTCGTAAATACATAATTTTGGTATCAGTAAACCGCAAATGGTCCATTTAGTATATCCTGGTATTTTCGCTATGCTACGAGCAAGAGCACTCCTGTTACCAACACATTTGTGATTTACCCATGGCATCCATCTTAGATCACGGAAGCCATTTTGTATTCCTTGCCCTCACATAGTCAATGGACACACACTGACCTTTTTTTCATTAAGGACACGTAGGCTTTAACCGGCAATTCACCTTGCTAGTGACACGTGCACCTTAGGCCAGCAACGCTGTGGCAGCATGACTCGGCAAGAACTGCCTCCCCAGCCTGAGGCCAGTCCTGCTATACTGGTTCTTGTGTTCGTTGGCCTGATCATGATTAAGCGGCCGAAGCTGGTAACCGTGCCCATTTACGACCCACAAACATTTCTTATCCTGTCTTTCTATCTCCCACACCTGGCTCTACTCCTTTCCTTCTGGGCCTTTATTAGGGGGAGGTAACAAAATTTACGATGAGGCGGTCCGGGTCTTGAATGAAGAATTGACATGGGATTATGATGGACTAGTGGGAACCCCTCATTCGTAATGTTTTGACATCAGATACTGTTGACGATTCCTGTGCAACGCCAAATATTTATTGTTTAAGACACGAATGTTTAGAACTGTGGTAACATGTAAAGAATTTGCCTGAAGCCCAATATTTAGTATATAAGGAGCAATCCTCTTTGTACAAATCGAACAGGCTCCTAGATACTGCCCATGTGTAGTTTCTGTGACTTCTGTGTCCCTGCAGTAATAAACCTTTGGTCTTTGACGCCACCATCGAGAAGCCCGTGTTTCTGTTTGTTTGTGTACCAAGACAGGTTGAACTCCGGGGTCTTCGGGTGTTGTCCCTGACACCTCTGGACAAGAAAAAAAGTCCAGAACTCCATTTGGCGCCCAACTCGGGGCGACGTCATTCGGTACCGGTCCAAAAGCCTGAAGAATTCGAGGAGCTTCGTGTGAAGATTTCAGAGGGAGGCGCCCCACTTCATCGATCCCGGCATATCGCAAAAGTGGCCCCGACGTCCTCTTCCACGAGGGTTCCCGTTCAGACGGCTGCAGTGCTCCGTTGCCTTGACCGTCGCCCTGTCTTGGACCCGAGGTACAGTCCTCAGTACGGCGAAACGTGACGGGTTTCTCCTTGGTGACGTCTTCAGTGCCTCAGTTAAGTATTCAGTGGTTGCTAGTTAAATATTTTGTGAGGATTGCTCCCGTTTGGATAATCCTTTTAGTTCTCAGTTCAGTTCAGTTCTGTAAGATTATCACTGGTTATTCTGGTTACGATAATCATTCTGTTCAGTCCAGGTATCGATACATTTGTCAGTTCTGGTAGGCCTAAGTTCTCGGTTCAAGTGCGCATTTTTTTTTTTGTGTTTTGTTTGTCTTGTGTTCCGGATTATAAAATGGTAAGTCGGAAAAATTGTATGTTGTCTTGTTTTAGTTGCAACAGTGATTCCCGGTTGGAGGACTCGTGTTTGGTTCCTCCGATTGGAACTCCCCTTTATGATCTATATTGCAAATTTGGCGTGGGCCCTATCTCTTATAATGAGGTATGGATCCGCTACACAGAGAAAGACGGTGTCCTTAGTTGGCCACTACATGGTAGTTTCGAACCTGAAGTTCTCGATAATCTAGAAAGAAGGTTGTTTAAGAAGAAAGTCCGGCCGGCAATGTTTGATTCTTTCCGTTATTGGCGAAAAGAATCTAAACAGAGAGAAATTAAAAAGCTGAAGAAAGAACAGAAAGAGCAAGAGTTGACTTTAGAACAGTCTGCTAGGCAGCTGCGACTCAACGAGTCTGAGAAAGCGATGGAGGTGGCCGATAGAGAGCGTAATTTAGCGATAGACAAGTGCTATCCTGCTTTGCCATCGAGTACGGCTAAGATAGTAGAGGACCCTGAAAAGGATCCCCTGTTGTCTTACTTGTTACGATCACCCCCACCGTATGCACAAGGTGCTACGGCTCCACCTATACCGAATGTTCAATTACCGGTTGCTGGACAACCTGGTGTCCCTGTTCTCGCTCCCCTGAATCAAGTTCCTGTACCTCCTGTGGTCAATATTAATGTTCCTTCGACAACCCCTCTTCTAGGGTTGCCGACTTCTTTACCTATGCCTGTGTCGCTCACACCTGCTACTTCACAAACTAATTTTCAAGCTACTCCTACTGTTCCTGACCTATCTGTTCCAACTGCTACTCTATTCACTGCCTCTGCTAATATTATGACTCCGCTTTCTGTTCGTCGAAGAATCACTGATTCTGTCTCTAATATTCTATCTCCCTTCTATAAAACTCTGATTAAGACTCCTACCTCTGACTCTGTGCAGAGACGTAGTCAGCTTCCCAGTACTGAGGAAAGAGGAATACTAGATTCCACTGCGCTTAGATGGGTTTCGAAAGTTGGAAGATATAATGTACAAGATGTATTAGATACATTTATGCAATGGAACGAACCAACACAACGATATGTGTTCGATGAAATGTGTTTCCTTCTACGAGAGGAATTGGAAGAAGATGACCCTGAATCAAATCTAGGAGAATTAATTAATGTTCAGAAAGAGTTTGCTACAGGTATGATAGTTGGACAAAATATAAAAGAAGCGATGGAACTGGTTCTAAGTTATAGATCCGACTCATCCCTTCTTTCACCGAGAGAGTTAGAGAAACGTAGCACGAAACGAAATCGTCAATATCCAATGAGAGAGGTTCCACCAATTTGGCGTGAAGCTGTGCAAGCTAATGCACCGCTTGGTATTGCAGCCGCTCCGGCCCAGTTCCAGAGAGTCTGGATACATATTCCATGGAAGCGAGCTGAAGTATTAGCAGTAAAACAGGCTTTGCCAGATCCGCGTAAAAATCCTGCAGGGTACTACAAAGAGTTGGCTCAAACAGTTGACGCTTGTGTATTGAATCTTGCTGACATAGATCTGCTATTTGGTAATGTGGTACCGCAACCAATTTGGGCTAAAATTCGTAAAGAGAATCATCCAGTTGCCCTAGGTGGTGACTGGGCAGCTATAATTGCAGCGGATGGTCAACAAGTAGGTGGTTCCAAACCTGAACCTTTAATTGCTAATTTGCCTGGTAGAATAATCGATTTAATGAAAACCTTAATGCCTGCATTACGTGTTAACTGGGATAAATTGTCCGCGTGCAAACAAAAGAAAGACGAAAGTGTCTCCGACTTTTTCACAAGATTCGAAGAGACTTTCGTGGATCATAGTGGTCAGGATATGAGCACAGAAGGAGGCCAGAGATTATTTGTCGATAAATTTGTGCACAATCTGTTGCCAGAACTTAGTAGTAAATTAAAGAATTCTGAAAGTGCGTGGGCTGTCTCTACGACTGCGCAAATACTTGCGACTGCTCAGTACTACGAAAATAGGGATAAAGAAGAGAAGGAAAAATTAGATAAAAAGACGAAAGATTTAAAAACTAAAGTACTTTTACAGCAAGCTTATCCGCCTCGCACGAATCAAACTAATATGCAGCAAGGGTCATATCAAAGAACAGATTATAATTTTCAAAGGCCACAATACCAATGGAATCAATGTGCTTATTGCAAAAAAGAAGGTCATTACAAGAGTGATTGTCCAGTTCGGGCGCAAAATAATGATGCAGCAGCTCAGAGAGGTCGTGGTAGTTCTATGCAAAACTCTAGAGGTCGAGGACGAGGTGCTATGCCTCCACAGACAAGTGATCGCCCCTCTAATTATTTCGATCAGCGAAATGGACAATCTGCCCAACAGAATAGGTCTCCACAGTATCATGTCGAAGACTATTATGAAACTAGTGAGGAAATTCAGCAAAGTGAATACTAGGACAGCCATGGACAAAGAGAGGGAGTAGTATCAGTACCAGTAGATCAGAGTGGACCTTATGTCGCAGTAGCAACATCAGGTATAGTCGAACCGTTTCTGTTGGATACTGGTGCAGCAAAAAGTTCTATCATACATGCTAAACTCCCTGGCGCACCTTTGTCTGGCTCAACAAACGTTTCAGTAGGTTTTTCGGGCGCCCCTGTTCACAACCCTGTTTCTGGTCCTTTGTCTATTTCTGTTGGACCCCGTCAATTGAAAGCACCCCTGATTTTGACGACAGGTTGTAACGAAAATCTGCTTGGTTTAGACTTGTTAAAACGCCTGTACGCGACATTGTACTGTTCTCCAGCAGGAGTACAGCTTACGTTGGGTAAAAGAATAATCTCTCCGATGTACTTATCGATGGATGCGCTCCCACCAGAGCTGCGTTCACTCCCTGATACTCTTTGGGCGACTGGTCCTAATGATGTAGGTCTATTGGAAATTCCACCCTATGTAGTAACTTTGAAAGCAAATGTCAAACTTCCACGAATTCCACAATACAGAATCTCTAGTGAAGGTGAGCGTGCGCTCCTACTAATAGTACAAGACCTGATCAAGAAAGATGTTGTAGAAGAAACCAGAGGTAATGTCTGTAATAGTCCGGTACTGCCTATTTTGAAACGAACTGACCCTACAAAGCCTCCAGTATATAGGTTCGTAATTGATCTTAGAGAGGTTAATAAAATTGTGATCCCACAGTTTCCAGTAGTACCAGACATTACTGCATTGCTAACATTGATTCCTGCTACAGCAGCATGGTTTTCGGTTGTCGACTTGAAAAATGCCTTTTTCAGCATTCCGATAGCCGAGGAAAGCAGAGATATTTTCGGTTTTTCTCTGGGAGGACGAAGTTTTAGATTTAAACGCGCTCCACAAGGTTATTGTGAAAGCCCATCCATTTACAGTCAAGCATTAAAAAGTCAGTTAGATTCCTTCGTACTACCTCGTGGTTCTGCTCTAGTACAGTATGTCGATGATCTTCTAGTGGCTGCCGATGACAAGGAAACTTGCAAAACAGCTACGATTTCTTTATTGCATCACTTGTCGGATTTGAATCACAAGGTGTCACCTTCAAAAATGCAATACTGCTGCCAAGAAGTGACCTACCTAGGTCATCTCTTGTCAAAGGAGGGAAGGAAGCTGACCCCAGAGAGAATAAAAGCAATTACACAGATGAACGTTCCTAGCACACAGAGAGAAGTACGTGCCTTTTTAGGTATTACCTCATATTGTAGGCAATGGATCCCAAATTTTTCTCTTTTAGCAAAACCATTGGTAGCCTTGACTGGGAAAGGTGTTCCAAGTCCGGTACCATGGTCTGCTGAATGTCAGCAGAGTTTTTCTGAGTTACGAAATGCACTGTGTTCAGCACCTGTATTGGGTACACCCGACTACAGTAAGCCATTTACGCTCTATGTCCACGAGAGAGAAGGTTGTGCATTGAGTGTTTTGACGCAGAAATTTGGTGATAAACAACGCCCTTGTGCGTATTTTTCATCAACATTAGATCCAGTAGCTAGAGCATTGCCTAGTTGCTTGAGAGCTACAGCCGCAGCTGCAGCTTCCATTCGACAATCTGCTGGTTTAGTAATGAACAACATGCTAGTAGTCATGGTTCCTCATGCCGTGGATACACTCATGAACCGAACCAAGACACAACACCTTACCAGTGCTAGATTATCAGGCTATGAACTGACACTATTAGCTAGTCATATTCAGATCAAAAGATGCAATGTATTGAATCCAGCAACATTGTTGCCGACTAGTCAAGAGTCGAGTGATTCCGAACCACACGACTGTTGTTTCAGAACTGAGGAAGAAACAAAAGGACGAATCGACCTAAAAGACACTCCATTGTCAGAACCAGATGGCACGTTGTATGTTGACGGGTCTTGCTTCAAATTGGAGAATGGTGATGTGACTGCTGCTTATGCAGTAACGACTTTGAGTACGATTGTGGAGACTGCAAGAGTGAGTCAGAATTCTGCCCAGGCTGCAGAATTGATCGCGCTAACAAGAGCGTGCGTTTTAGCTAAGGGAAAGAGAGTGAATGTGTTCACAGATAGTCAGTACGCGTTCGGCGTGGCCCATAGTTTTGGCCGTTTGTGGAAAGAGAGAGGTTTCATTACGTCCCATGGGACTAAGATTCAACATGGTCAGCTAGTTAATGACTTGTTGGAATCTCTAACCTTACCGACTGAAGTTGCGATTGTGAAATGCAGTGCTCATAAAGCAATCACGGATGATGTTGGTCGTGGGAATGCTTTTGCTGATGAGATTGCAAAACAGACAGCTAGAAATATGATGAGTAGAATGTATGTTGCAACGTCTGCAAGATGGATTTCTGAGTCTGGAATGTGTGAAGACACAGTGGAAAGCGTGAAAGAAATTCAGAAAGAGGCGACTGAGGAGGAAAAACGTGCATGGAGAGAGAGCACGGGTAAATTGGACTCGAGTGGGTGTTGGATTGACTTGTCGGAACAACAGCGTTGGATGTTGCCTGATGCGTATGTGCTTGCAGTAGTAACGATGGCGCATGGATCAGCGCACATCAGTTCAAAAGGGATTTGTAAGATGTTGGCTCCGGTCTGGAAGAATGACGGGATTAGTAAGTGTGCAGAGAGAGTGGTGAGAAATTGTATGGTATGCTTGATGCATAATCCTGGCAAGGGAATCCCCACACCTGCAGGTCACTTCGCTCCTCCTTCCTGCCCTTTTGAAGTGATCCAGCTAGACTTCATTCACATGGACCGTTGTAATAACCTGAAATACGTCCTAGTGGTAGTTTGTGCTTTTTCCAGATGGATCGAAGCATACCCACTCAAGGACAATACTGCCTTATCCACTGCCAAAATTCTTCTTAAAGAATACTTCCCCAGATACGGAATGCCACGGATTGTATGGTCAGATAACGGAAGTGAGTTCGTAGGGAAAGTTATGCAGAGTGTGTGTGCCGGCCTAGGGATTAGGCAAAAATTCCATAGTGCAGATCATCCCCAGTCCGCGGGTTTAGTCGAGGGTTACAATGGCACCCTTAAACTGAAACTCGCTAAGATACAAGCATCCACGGGTTTGTCCTGGCCAGACGCATTGCCTTTGGCTTTGCTATCAACAAGAGCAACTGTACATTCTAGAGTAGGGCTTAGTCCCTACGAAATAGTTTTCGGTCGTCCTGCAAATGTTTGGGGGGTACCTAGACCGAAAGAATTTAAGCAGCTGGAATACCCAATGTTAATTGATTACCTTTTCGACTTGACTGCTAAATTAAGTCTTATTCACCAACAGGTTTTCGATGCATTGCCAAAGCCATCAGAGAGTCCAGGCCATCAGCTGAAACCGGGTGATCAGGTGGTCATCCGAAATTTTGCAAGAACGAAAAATCTTCAGCCCAGATTTATTGGCCCGTTCCAAGTCCTGCTAGCAACGAGAACTGCTATTCGTGTGGCCGGAAGAAGAAATTGGATCCATACAACACACGCTAAACGTGTGCCTCTGCCACTTCCTTACGACAACTGGGTAAAGAAAGGAATCGGTGCCTCTGAAACGGAACAAGTCCCCAGGTTCATACCTTTCAGCGATGCAGAACTGATCACGGATTCACCAAAGTCTGACTCTCCTCCTGAAACTGCTCTTTTGAACCCTAAACATTTGTCATCCACACCCAATGAACATTTGCCATCTGTACCAAAAGAACATTTGCCATCTGCGAACGTGAACATTGCAACGTCAGCTGAAAATACATTGTTTCCAGATCAGACAGCTCCTGCAAAACTGAGATACAACTTACGTTCTCGCAATATGGACAAATAAAGCAGGAAACTGCCTATTTTCATATTTGAATTTGCTATACATTGCCTCCAGCCAGGAAGTTTGCTAATACTTTGTATTGTTTCTTTTTGTTTTAAAAAAATTGCCTTGCCGTCTGGGTAGCCGTAGGGTCGTGGCTGTGTGCCTAGTTGAATCTGCGGGGGTCCGACACAAGGTCGACCTTTCTGTTAGTTCTGGGAACTCCCAGGGCTGATAGAGGCATTTTCATCTACGTACACATCATCAGTGGTCGCGAACGGTCGTAGAAGATGGAGCTTCCTGAGCTACAACGAGAAAATGTAATTTATGTTCGCAGAAATAGACTGTACAGAATACTTCACAGCAAATGCTTTCTAATACAATGTGCAGTTACATTTTTAATTGTTTTAATAACGTTGGTGGGTGGAATCATCTTTTGCATACATTTGATTTTTATGCCAGTAACTACAGTGCCTCCCCTTAATCCTGTTACTTCTACAGTTTCTTCTATGCATTCTTTTCACTCATTTCCTGAACACGAACAAGCTCGACGCTCAGAATTTATGAACAATACATTTGTACAGCTCTTGCATCAACACCAACTGATAGTTAATACTACAGACTGCTGGGTGTGTGGGTTGATACCTCACACTATGGATAAAGGCATTCCCTATCTAGTCTTGCCTTTTAGCTATAATGGATCATTTCAGGCCTTTCAGACCATTTTTTCATACGCCCTTGAGACCTATCCTCCGCGTCCACCACGGTCCACTAAATACAACTCAGCCAACAAAGCTTTAGTCCAGGGAATTATTGATATGATTAAAGACGTCAATAATACTCCATCTTATCCTAAAGATGAATTGCTGGTGTATTTGACTTGGAACTCTACAGAGTACCGCCTTAGTTTGGGAGAAAGCAAGCGTAAAAGCTCCACTTCAGTTTGGGTCGTGCCTCACCGAGGTCAGGTCTGTTTGCAAGGAAATGGGAGAAATCCGAGAGCTCAGCTAGGGAGCAGCGAGTGCGTTGAGACTTACGTATTTCCGTCTGACTCCTCCCCTGCCTTTCTGACTGCTAGGGGTACCTACTTCATTTGTCAGGACAGAGCATATACATGGCTGCCTGCTGACTTTTCAGGTTCATGTTATATTGCTCGATTGTTACCTCCGACATACACTGCTCCTTCAGATTATCACAAATCCAGAATAGCAAGAGGTGTCTTCAGCAAGGAAGATACCGCTGGTCAAGAAGCTGGAGACTTTTTCAAAGGTTTCCTTCCGTTTTGGGGGCCTATGGCCAATAGTAGAAATCTACGCCAACTAACACGGGTAGTTGAATCTACTATTACAGAAACTGCTGGTGCCCTTAGTAACTTAACAGCTGAGCTTCAGGCGGATCGTCTCATGACGTTGCAGAACCGTATGGTTCTAGATGTAATACTTGCAGATCGAGGTGGGGTATGCAGAGTGATCCAATCGAGCTGCTGTGTCTTTATTCCTAATAACGCTCCAACAGTCTATGAAGCAATCTCTAAGTTACATAAGATTTCCGACTCGATACACATAGATAAGGGAAACTGGTCCTTCATGGAGTGGTTTTGGACTCTGGTATCAGCGTGGGGATGGAAGGTTCTAATGGTTATTGGTGTCATCCTAGTATTTCTGTTCTCGTGCTGTCTTATTATCCAGTGTGGTCCCGCTCTGTGTAGTCTCTGTGCTGCAACCTGTTTCAGAAAACCACCTGCATTTGGAGAAAGGGCACGAGGCAGGATGATGACACAACGACATGTCGCTGACCTAATGAGCATAGAAATGGACTCTGACTCTGATATAGACTGAGTAATTGCCTAAGTAAGGGCAAAAGGAGGGTCTGAGGTTCCGTAATCATTTTTGCTCGTGTTTGTAACATTGTCGTAAATACATAATTTTGGTATCAGTGAACCGCAAATGGTCCATTTAGTATATCCTGGTATTTTCGCTATGCTACGAGCAAGAGCACTCCTGTTACCAACACATTTGTGATTTACCCATGGCATCCATCTTAGATCACGGAAGCCATTTTGTATTCCTTGCCCTCACATAGTCAATGGACACACACTGACCTTTTTTTCATTAAGGACACGTAGGCTTTAACCGGCAATTCACCTTGCTAGTGACACGTGCACCTTAGGCCAGCAACGCTGTGGCAGCATGACTCGGCAAGAACTGCCTCCCCAGCCTGAGGCCAGTCCTGCTATACTGGTTCTTGTGTTCGTTGGCCTGATCATGATTAAGCGGCCGAAGCTGGTAACCGTGCCCATTTACGACCCACAAACATTTCTTATCCTGTCTTTCTATCTCCCACACCTGGCTCTACTCCTTTCCTTCTGGGCCTTTATTAGGGGGAGGTAACGAAATTTACGATGAGGCGGTCCGGGTCTTGAATGAAGAATTGACATGGGATTATGATGGACTAGTGGGAACCCCTCATTCGTAATGTTTTGACATCAGATACTGTTGACGATTCCTGTGCAACGCCAAATATTTATTGTTTAAGACACGAATGTTTAGAACTGTGGTAACATGTAAAGAATTTGCCTGAAGCCCAATATTTAGTATATAAGGAGCAATCCTCTTTGTACAAATCGAACAGGCTCCTAGATACTGCCCATGTGTAGTTTCTGTGACTTCTGTGTCCCTGCAGTAATAAACCTTTGGTCTTTGACGCCACCATCGAGAAGCCCGTGTTTCTGTTTGTTTGTGTACCAAGACAGGTTGAACTCCGGGGTCTTCGGGTGTTGTCCCTGACACCTCTGGACAAGAAAAAAAGTCCAGAACTCCAGTCACAATGTGAGACTGCAGGGGGTTCAAGAGTTAGAGGTTACAATGTGAGACTGCAGGGGGCTCAAGAGTTAGAGGCCACAATGTGAGACTGCAGGGTGGCTCAAGAGTTAGAGGTCACAATGTGAGACTGCAGGGGGCTCAAGAGTTAGAGGTCCCAATGTGAGACTGCAGGGGGGTTCAAGAGTTAGAGGTCACAATGTGAGACTGCAGGGGGCTCAAGAGTTAGAGGTCACAATGTTAGACTTCAGGGGGTTCAAGAGTTAGAGGTCACAATGTGAGACTGTAGGGGGCTCAAGAGTTAGAGGTCACAATGTGAGACTGCAGGGGGTTCAAGAGTTAGAGGTCACAATGTGAGACTTCAGGGGGTTCAAGAGTTAGAGGTCACAATGTGAGACTGTAGGTGGCTCAAGAGTTAGAGGTCACAATGTGAGACTGCAGGGGGTTCAAGAGTTAGAGGTCACAATGTGAGACTTCAGGGGGTTCAAGAGTTAGAGGTCACAATGTGAGACTGCAGGGGGGCTCAAGAGTTAGAGGTCACATTGTGAGACTTCAGGGGGGTTCAATAGTTAGAGGTCACAATGTGAGACTGTAGGGGGCTCAAGAGTTAGAGGTCACAATGTGAGACTGCAGGGTGGCTCAAGAGTTAGAGGTCACAATGTGAGACTGCAGGGGGTTCAAGAGTTAGAGGTCACAATGTGAGACTTCAGGGGGTTCAAGAGTTAGAGGTCACAATGTGAGACTGCAGGGGGTTCAAGAGTTAGAGGTCACAATGTGAGACTGCAGGGGGTTCAAGAGTTAGAGGTCACAATGTGAGACTTCAGGGGGTTCAAGAGTTAGAGGTCACAATGTGAGACTGCAGGGGGGTTCAAGAGTTAGAGGTCACAATGTGAGATTGTAGGGGGCTCAAGAGTTAGAGGTCACAATGTGAGACTGCAGGGTGGCTCAAGAGTTAGAGGTCCCAATGTGAGACTGCAGGGTGGCTGGAGAGTTAGAGGTCACAATGTGAGAGTGCAGGGGGTTCAAGAGTTAAAGGTCCCAATGTGAGATGGCAGGGGGCTCAGGAGTTAGAGGTCACAATGTGAGACTGCAGGGGGGTTCAAGAGTTAGAGGTCACAATATGAGACTTCAGGGGGGTTCAAGAGTTAGAGGTCACAATGTAAGACTGTAGGGGGCTGAAGAGTTAGAGGTCACAATGTGAGACTGCAGGGTGGCTCAAGAGTTAGAGGTCCCAATGTGAGATGGCAGGGGGCTCAGGAGTTAGAGGTCACAATGTGAGACTGCAGGGGGGCTCAAGAGTTAGAGGTCACAATGTGAGACTGAAGGGGGGTTCAAGAGTTAGAGGTCACAATGTGAGACTTCAGTGGGGTTCAAGAGTTAGAGGTCACAATGTGAGACTGTAGGGGGCTCAAGAGTTAGAGGTCACAATGTGAGACTGCAGGGTGGCTCAAGAGTTAGAGGTCCCAATGTGAGATGGCAGGGGGCTCAAGAGTTAGAGGTTACAATGTGAGACTGCAGGGGGTTCAAGAGTTAAAGGTCCCAATGTGAGATGGCAGGGGGCTCAGGAGTTAGAGGTCACAATGTGAGACTGCAGGGGGTTCAAGAGTTAGAGGTTACAATGTGAGACTGCAGGGGGTTCAAGAGTTAGAGGTCACAATGTGAGACTGCAGGGGGTTCAAGAGTTAGAGGTCACAATGTGAGACTGCAGGGGGTTCAAGAGTTAGAGGTCACAATGTGAGACTGCAGGGGGTTCAAGAGTTAGAGGTCACAATGTGAGACTGCAGGGGGGTTCAAGAGTTAGAGGTCACAATGTGAGACTTCAGGGGGGTTCAAGAGTTAGAGCTCACAATGTGAGACTGCAGGGGGCTCAAGAGTTAGAGGTCACAATGTGAGACTGCAGGGGGTTCAAGAGTTAGAGGTCACAATGTGAGACTTCAGGGGGTTCAAGAGTTAGAGGTCACAATGTGAGACTTCAGGGGGTTCAAGAGTTAGAGGTCACAATGTGAGACTGTAGGTGGCTCAAGAGTTAGAGGTCACAATGTGAGACTGCAGGGGGTTCAAGAGTTAGAGGTCACAATGTGAGACTTCAGGGGGTTCAAGAGTTAGAGGTCACAATGTGAGACTGCAGGGGGGCTCAAGAGTTAGAGGTCACAATGTGAGACTTCAGGGGGGTTCAAGAGTTAGAGGTCACAATGTGAGACTGTAGGGGGCTCAAGAGTTAGAGGTCACAATGTGAGACTGCAGGGTGGCTCAAGAGTTAGAGGTCACAATGTGAGACTGCAGGGGGTTCAAGAGTTAGAGGTCACAATGTGAGACTTCAGGGGGTTCAAGAGTTAGAGGTCACAATGTGAGACTGCAGGGGGTTCAAGAGTTAGAGGTCACAATGTGAGACTGCAGGGGGTTCAAGAGTTAGAGGTCACAATGTGAGACTTCAGGGGGTTCAAGAGTTAGAGGTCACAATGTGAGACTGCAGGGGGGTACAAGAGTTAGAGGTCACAATGTGAGATTGTAGGGGGCTCAAGAGTTAGAGGTCACAATGTGAGACTGCAGGGTGGCTCAAGAGTTAGAGGTCCCAATGTGAGACTGCAGGGTGGCTGGAGAGTTAGAGGTCACAATGTGAGACTGCAGGGGGTTCAAGAGTTAAAGGTCCCAATGTGAGATGGCAGGGGGCTCAGGAGTTAGAGGTCACAATGTGAGACTGCAGGGGGGTTCAAGAGTTAGAGGTCACAATGTGAGACTTCAGGGGGGTTCAAGAGTTAGAGGTCACAATGTAAGACTGTAGGGGGCTGAAGAGTTAGAGGTCACAATGTGAGACTCCGGGGTGGCTCAAGAGTTAGAGGTCCCAATGTGAGATGGCAGGGGGCTCAGGAGTTAGAGATCACAATGTGAGACTGCAGGGGGGCTCAAGAGTTAGAGGTCACAATGTGAGACTGAAGGGGGGTTCAAGAGTTAGAGGTCACAATGTGAGACTTCAGGGGGGTTCAAGAGTTAGAGGTCAAAATGTGAGACTGTAGGGGGTTCAAGAGTTAGAGGTCACAATGTGAGACTTCAGGGGGTTCAAGAGTTAGAGGTCACAATGTGAGACTGCAGGGGGTTCAAGAGTTAGAGGTCACAATGTGAGACTGCAGGGGGTTCAAGAGTTAGAGGTCACAATGTGAGACTGTAGGGGGCTCAAGAGTTAGAGGTCACAATGTGAGACTGCAGGGTGGCTCAAGAGTTAGAGGTCACAATGTGAGACTGCAGGGGGTTCAAGAGTTAGAGGTCACAATGTGAGACTTCAGGGGGTTCAAGAGTTAGAGGTCACAATGTGAGACTGCAGGGGGTTCAAGAGTTAGAGGTCACAATGTGAGACTGCAGGGGGTTCAAGAGTTAGAGGTCACAATGTGAGACTTCAGGGGGTTCAAGAGTTAGAGGTCACAATGTGAGACTGCAGGGGGGTTCAAGAGTTAGAGGTCACAATGTGAGATTGTAGGGGGCTCAAGAGTTAGAGGTCACAATGTGAGACTGCAGGGTGGCTCAAGAGTTAGAGGTCCCAATGTGAGACTGCAGGGTGGCTGGAGAGTTAGAGGTCACAATGTGAGACTGCAGGGGGTTCAAGAGTTAAAGGTCCCAATGTGAGATGGCAGGGGGCTCAGGAGTTAGAGGTCACAATGTGAGACTGCAGGGGGGTTCAAGAGTTAGAGGTCACAATGTGAGACTTCAGGGGGGTTCAAGAGTTAGAGGTCACAATGTAAGACTGTAGGGGGCTGAAGAGTTAGACGTCACAATGTGAGACTGCAGGGTGGCTCAAGAGTTAGAGGTCCCAATGTGAGATGGCAGGGGGCTCAGGAGTTAGAGGTCACAATGTGAGACTGCAGGGGGGCTCAAGAGTTAGAGGTCACAATGTGAGACTGAAGGGGGGTTCAAGAGTTAGAGGTCACAATGTGAGACTTCAGGGTGGTTCAAGAGTTAGAGGTCACAATGTGAGACTGTAGGAAGTTCAAGAGTTAGAGGTCACAATGTGAGACTTCAGGGGGTTCAAGAGTTAGAGGTCACAATGTGAGACTGCAGGGGGTTCAAGAGTTAGAGGTCACAATGTGAGACTGCAGGGGGTTCAAGAGTTAGAGGTCACAATGTGAGACTTCAGGGGGTTCAAGAGTTAGAGGTCTCAATGTGAGACTGCAGGGGGGTTCAAGAGTTAGAGGTCACAATGTGAGATTGTAGGGGGCTCAAGAGTTAGAGGTCACAATGTGAGACTGCAGGGTGGCTCAAGAGTTAGAGGTCCCAATGTGAGACTGCAGGGTGGCTGGAGAGTTAGAGGTCACAATGTGAGACTGCAGGGGGTTCAAGAGTTAAAGGTCCCAATGTGAGATGGCAGGGGGCTCAGGAGTTAGAGGTCACAATGTGAGACTGCAGGGGGGTTCAAGAGTTAGAGGTCACAATGTGAGACTTCAGGGGGGTTCAAGAGTTAGAGGTCACAATGTAAGACTGTAGGGGGCTGAAGAGTTAGAGGTCACAATGTGAGACTGCAGGGTGGCTCAAGAGTTAGAGGTCCCAATGTGAGATGGCAGGGGGCTCAGGAGTTAGAGGTCACAATGTGAGACTGCAGGGGGGCTCAAGAGTTAGAGGTCACAATGTGAGACTGAAGGGGGGTTCAAGAGTTAGAGGTCACAATGTGAGACTTCAGGGGGGTTCAAGAGTTAGAGGTCACAATGTGAGACTGTAGGGGGCTCAAGAGTTAGAGGTAACAATGTGAGACTGCAGGGTGGCTCAAGAGTTAGAGGTCCCAATGTGAGATGGCAGGGAGCTCAAGAGTTAGAGGTTACAATGTGTGACTGCAGGGGGTTCAAGAGTTAAAGGTCCCAATGTGAGATGGCAGGGGGCTCAGGAGTTAGAGGTCACAATGTGAGACTGCAGGGGGTTCAAGAGTTAGAGGTTACAATGTGAGACTGCAGGGGGTTCAAGAGTTAAAGGTCCCAATGTGAGATGGCAGGGGGCTCAGGAGTTAGAGGTCACAATGTGAGACTGCAGGGGGTTCAAGAGTTAGAGGTCACAATGTGAGACTGCAGGGTGGCTCAAGAGTTAGAGGTCACAATGTGAGACTGCAGGGGGTTCAAGAGTTAGAGGTTACAATGTGAGACTGCAGGGGGTTCAAGAGTTAAAGGTCCCAATGTGAGATGGCAGGGGGCTCAGGAGTTAGAGGTCACAATGTGAGACTGCAGGGGGCTCAGGAGTTAGAGGTCACAATGTGAGACTGCAGGGTGGCTCAAGAGTTAGATGTCACAATGTGAGACTGCAGGGGGTTCAAGAGTTAGAGGTCACAATGTGAGACTGCAGGGGGTTCAAGAGTTAGAGGTCACAATGTGAGACTGCAGGGGGGTTCAAGAGTTAGAGGTCACAATGTGAGACTGCAGGGGGGTTCAAGAGTTAGAGGTCACAATGTGAGACTTCAGGGGGGTTCAAGAGTTAGAGGTCACAATGTGAGACTGCAGGGGGCTCAAGAGTTAGAGGTCACAATGTGAGACTGCAGGGGGTTCAAGAGTTAGAGGTCACAATGTGAGACTTCAGGGGGTTCAAGAGTTAGAGGTCACAATGTGAGACTTCAGGGGGTTCAAGAGTTAGAGGTCACAATGTGAGACTGTAGGTGGCTCAAGAGTTAGAGGTCACAATGTGAGACTGCAGGGGGTTCAAGAGTTAGAGGTCACAATGTGAGACTTCAGGGGGTTCAAGAGTTAGAGGTCACAATGTGAGACTGCAGGGGGGCTCAAGAGTTAGAGGTCACAATGTGAGACTTCAGGGGGGTTCAAGAGTTAGAGGTCACAATGTGAGACTGTAGGGGGCTCAAGAGTTAGAGGTCACAATGTGAGACTGCAGGGTGGCTCAAGAGTTAGAGGTCACAATGTGAGACAGCAGGGGGTTCAAGAGTTAGAGGTCACAATGTGAGACTTCAGGGGGTTCAAGAGTTAGAGGTCACAATGTGAGACTGCAGGGGGTTCAAGAGTTAGAGGTCACAATGTGAGACTGCAGGGTGGCTCAAGAGTTAGAGGTCACAATGTGAGACAGCAGGGGGTTCAAGAGTTAGAGGTCACAATGTGAGACTTCAGGGGGTTCAAGAGTTAGAGGTCACAATGTGAGACTGCAGGGGGTTCAAGAGTTAGAGGTCACAATGTGAGACTGCAGGGGGTTCAAGAGTTAGAGGTCACAATGTGAGACTTCAGGGGGTTCAAGAGTTAGAGGTCACAATGTGAGACTGCAGGGGGGTTCAAGAGTTAGAGGTCACAATGTGAGATTGTAGGGGGCTCAAGAGTTAGAGGTCACAATGTGAGACTGCAGGGTGGCTCAAGAGTTAGAGGTCCCAATGTGAGACTGCAGGGTGGCTGGAGAGTTAGAGGTCACAATGTGAGACTGCAGGGGGTTCAAGAGTTAAAGGTCCCAATGTGAGATGGCAGGGGGCTCAGGAGTTAGAGGTCACAATGTGAGACTGCAGGGGGGTTCAAGAGTTAGAGGTCACAATGTGAGACTTCAGGGGGGTTCAAGAGTTAGAGGTCACAATGTAAGACTGTAGGGGGCTGAAGAGTTAGAGGTCACAATGTGAGACTGCAGGGTGGCTCAAGAGTTAGAGGTCCCAATGTGAGATGGCAGGGGGCTCAGGAGTTAGAGGTCACAATGTGAGACTGCAGGGGGGCTCAAGAGTTAGAGGTCACAATGTGAGAATGAAGGGGGGTTCAAGAGTTAGAGGTCACAATGTGAGACTTCAGGGGGGTTCAAGAGTTAGAGGTCACAATGTGAGACTGTAGGGGGCTCAAGAGTTAGAGGTCACAATGTGAGACTGCAGGGTGGCTCAAGAGTTAGAGGTCCCAATGTGAGATGGCAGGGGGCTCAAGAGTTAGAGGTTACAATGTGAGACTGCAGGGGGTTCAAGAGTTAAAGGTCCCAATGTGAGATGGCAGGGGGCTCAGGAGTTAGAGGACACAATCTGAGACTGCAGGGGGTTCAAGAGTTAGAGGTTACAATGTGAGACTGCAGGGGGTTCAAGAGTTAAAGGTCCCAATGTGAGATGGCAGGGGGCTCAGGAGTTAGAGGTCACAATGTGAGACTGCAGGGGGCTCAGGAGTTAGAAGTCACAATGTGAGACTGCAGGGGGTTCAAGAGTTAGAGGTCACAATGTGAGACTGCAGGGTGGCTCAAGAGTTAGTGGTCACAATGTGAGACTGCAGGGGGTTCAAGAGTTAGAGGTTACAATGTGAGACTGCAGGGGGTTCAAGAGTTAAAGGTCC
The DNA here is from genome assembly GCF_964261635.1 of Lissotriton helveticus. Classification (NCBI taxonomy): domain Eukaryota; kingdom Metazoa; phylum Chordata; class Amphibia; order Caudata; family Salamandridae; genus Lissotriton; species Lissotriton helveticus. The sequence continues at coordinate 369,229,907 of NC_136058.1, forward strand.
CAATGTGAGATGGCAGGGGGCTCAGGAGTTAGAGGTCACAATGTGAGACTGCAGGGGGCTCAGGAGTTAGAGGTCACAATGTGAGACTGCAGGGTGGCTCAAGAGTTAGAGGTCACAATGTGAGACTGCAGGGGGTTCAAGAGTTAGAGGTCACAATGTGAGACTGAAGGGGGGCTCAGGAGTTAGAGGTCACAATGTGAGACTGCAGGGGGTTCAAGAGTTAGAGGTTACAATGTGAGACTGCAGGGGGTTCAAGAGTTAAAGGTCCCAATGTGAGATGGCAGGGGGCTCAGGAGTTAGAGGTCACAATGTGAGACTGCAGGGGGCTCAGGAGTTAGAAGTCACAATGTGAGACTGCAGGGGGTTCAAGAGTTAGAGGTCACAATGTGAGACTGCAGGGTGGCTCAAGAGTTAGAGGTCACAATGTGAGACTGCAGGGGGTTCAAGAGTTAGAGGTTACAATGTGAGACTGCAGGGGGTTCAAGAGTTAAAGGTCCCAATGTGAGATGGCAGGGGGCTCAGGAGTTAGAGGTCACAATGTGAGACTGCAGGGGGCTCAGGAGTTAGAGGTCACAATGTGAGACTGCAGGGTGGCTCAAGAGTTAGAGGTCACAATGTGAGACTGCAGGGGGTTCAAGAGTTAGAGGTCACAATGTGAGACTGCAGGGGGTTCAAGAGTTAGAGGTCACAATGTGAGACTGCAGGGGGGTTCAAGAGTTAGAGGTCACAATGTGAGACTGCATGGGGGTTCAAGAGTTAGAGGTCACAATGTGAGACTTCAGGGGGGTTCAAGAGTTAGAGGTCACAATGTGAGACTGCAGGGGGCTCAAGAGTTAGAGGTCACAATGTGAGACTGCAGGGGGTTCAAGAGTTAGAGGTCACAATGTGAGACTTCAGGGGGTTCAAGAGTTAGAGGTCACAATGTGAGACTGCAGGGGGGTTCAAGAGTTAGAGGTCACAATGTGAGACTGCAGGGGGCTCAAGAGTTAGAGGTCCCAATGTGAGACTTCAGGGTGGCTCAAGAGTTAGAGGTCACAATGTGAGACTGCAGGGTGGTTCAAGAGTTAGAGGTCACAATGTGAGACTGCAGGGGGGTTCAAGAGTTAGAGGTCACAATGTTAGACTTCAGGGGGGTTCAAGAGTTAGAGGTCACAATGTGAGACTGCAGGGGGCTCAAGAGTTAGAGGTCACAACGTGATACTGCAGGGGGTTCAAGAGTTAGAGGTCACAATGTGAGACTGCAGGGTGGCTCAAGAGTTAGAGGTCACAATGTGAGACTGCAGGGGGTTCAAGAGTTAGAGGTCACAATGTGAGACTGCAGGGTGGCTGGAGAGTTAGAGGTCACAATGTGAGACTGCAGGGGGTTCAAGAGTTAGAGCTCACAATGTGAGTCTGCAGGGGGCTCAAGAGTTAGAGGTTAAAATGTGAGACTGCAGGGGGTTCAAGAGTTAGAGGTCACAATGTGAGACTGCAGGGGGTTCAAGAGTTAGAGGTTACAATGTGAGACTGCAGGGGGTTCAATAGTTAGAGGTTACAATGTGAGACTACAGGGGGCTCAAGAGTTAGAGGTCCCAATGTGAGACTGCAGGGTGGCTGGAGAGTTAGAGGTCACAATGTGAGACTGCAGGGGGTTCAAGAGTTAGAGGTCACAATGTGAGACTGCAGGGGGGTTTAAGAGTTAAAGGTCACAATGTGAGACTGCAGGGGGTTGAAAAGTTAGAGGTCACAGTGTGAGACTGCAGGGGGTTCAAGAGTTAGAGGTTACAATGTGAGACTGCAGGGGGTTCAATAGTTAGAGGTTACAATGTGAGACTACAGGGGGCTCAAGAGTTAGAGGTCCCAATGTGAGACTGCAGGGTGGCTGGAGAGTTAGAGGTCACAATGTGAGACTGCAGGGGGTTCAAGAGTTAGAGGTCACAATGTGAGACTGCAGGGGGGTTCAAGAGTTAGAGGTCACAATGTGAGACTGCAGGGTGGCTCAAGAGTTAGAGGTCACAATGTGAGACTTCAGGGGGGTTCAAGAGTTAGAGGTCCCAATGTGAGACTGCAGGGGGTTCAAGAGTTAGAGGTCACAATGTGAGACTGCAGGGGGTTCAAGAGTTAGAGGTTACAATGTGAAACTGCAGGGGGTTCAAGAGTTAGAGGTCACAATGTGAGACTGCAGGGGGGCTCAGGAGTTAGAGGTCACAACGTGAGACTGCAGGGGGTTCAAGAGTTAGAGGTCACAATGTGAGACTGCAGGGGGTTCAAGAGTTAGAGGTCACAATGTGAGACTTCAGGGGGTTCAAGAGTTAGAGGTCACAATGTGAGACTGCAGGGGAGCTCAAGAGTTAGAGGTCACAATGTGAGACTTCAGGGGGGTTCAAGAGTTAGAGGTCACAATGTGAGACTGTAGGGGGCTCAAGAGTTAGAGGTCACAATGTGAGACTGCAGGGTGGCTCAAGAGTTAGAGGTCACAATGTGAGACTGCAGGGGGTTCAAGAGTTAGAGGTCACAATGTGAGACTTCAGGGGGTTCAAGAGTTAGAGGTCACAATGTGAGACTGCAGGGGGTTCAAGAGTTAGAGGTCACAATGTGAGACTGCAGGGGGTTCAAGAGTTAGAGGTCACAATGTGAGACTTCAGGGGGTTCAAGAGTTAGAGGTCACAATGTGAGACTGCAGGGGGGTTCAAGAGTTAGAGGTCACAATGTGAGATTGTAGGGGGCTCAAGAGTTAGAGGTCACAATGTGAGACTGCAGGGTGGCTCAAGAGTTAGAGGTCACAATGTGAGACTGCAGGGTGGCTCAAGAGTTAGAGGTCACAATGTGAGACTGCAGGGGGTTCAAGAGTTAGAGGTTACAATGTGAGACTGCAGGGGGTTCAAGAGTTAAAGGTCCCAATGTGAGATGGCAGGGGGCTCAGGAGTTAGAGGTCACAATGTGAGACTGCAGGGGGCTCAGGAGTTAGAGGTCACAATGTAAGACTGCAGGGTGGCTCAAGAGTTAGAGGTCACAATGTGAGACTGCAGGGGGTTCAAGAGTTAGAGGTCACAATGTGAGACTGCAGGGGGTTCAAGAGTTAGAGGTCACAATGTGAGACTGCAGGGGGGTTCAAGAGTTAGAGGTCACAATGTGAGACTGCAGGGGGGTTCAAGAGTTAGAGGTCACAATGTGAGACTTCAGGGGGGTTCAAGAGTTAGAGGTCACAATGTGAGACTGCAGGGGGCTCAAGAGTTAGAGGTCACAATGTGAGACTGCAGGGGGTTCAAGAGTTAGAGGTCACAATGTGAGACTTCAGGGGGTTCAAGAGTTAGAGGTCACAATGTGAGACTGCAGGGGGGTTCAAGAGTTAGAGGTCACAATGTGAGACTGCAGGGGGCTCAAGAGTTAGAGGTCCCAATGTGAGACTTCAGGGTGGCTCAAGAGTTAGAGGTCACAATGTGAGACTGCAGGGTGGTTCAAGAGTTAGAGGTCACAATGTGAGACTGCAGGGGGGTTCAAGAGTTAGAGGTCACAATGTTAGACTTCAGGGGGGTTCAAGAGTTAGAGGTCACAATGTGAGACTGCAGAGGGCTCAAGAGTTAGAGGTCACAACGTGAGACTGCAGGGGGTTCAAGAGTTAGAGGTCACAATGTGAGACTGCAGGGTGGCTCAAGAGTTAGAGGTCACAATGTGAGACTGCAGGGGGTTCAAGAGTTAGAGGTCACAATGTGAGACTGCAGGGTGGCTGGAGAGTTAGAGGTCACAATGTGAGACTGCAGGGGGTTCAAGAGTTAGAGCTCACAATGTGAGTCTGCAGGGGGCTCAAGAGTTAGAGGTTAAAATGTGAGACTGCAGGGGGTTCAAGAGTTAGAGGTCACAATGTGAGACTGCAGGGGGGCTCAGGAGTTAGAGGTCACATCATGAGACTGCAGGGGGTTTAAGAGTTAGAGGTCACAATGTGAGACTGCAGGGGGTTCAAAAGTTAGAGGTCACAGTGTGAGACTGCAGGGGGTTCAAGAGTTAGAGGTTACAATGTGAGACTGCAGGGGGTTCAAGAGTTAGAGGTTACAATGTGAGACTACAGGGGGCTCAAGAGTTAGAGGTCCCAATGTGAGACTGCAGGGTGGCTGGAGAGTTAGAGGTCACAATGTGAGACTGCAGGGGGTTCAAGAGTTAGAGGTCACAATGTGAGACTGCAGGGGGGTTCAAGAGTTAGAGGTCACAATGTGAGACTGCAGGGTGGCTCAAGAGTTAGAGGTCACAATGTGAGACTTCAGGGGGGTTCAAGAGTTAGAGGTCCCAATGTGAGACTGCAGGGGGTTCAAGAGTTAGAGGTCACAATGTGAGACTGCAGGGGGTTCAAGAGTTAGAGGTTACAATGTGAGACTGCAGGGGGTTCAAGAGTTAGAGGTCACAATGTGAGACTGCAGGGGGGCTCAGGAGTTAGAGGTCACAACGTGAGACTGCAGGGGGTTCAAGAGTTAGAGGTCACAATGTGAGACTGCAGGGGGTTCAAGAGTTAGAGGTCACAGTGTGAGACTGCAGGGGGTTCAAGAGTTAGAGGTTACAATGTGAGACTGCAGGGGGTTCAAGAGTTAGAGGTCACAATGTGAGACTGCAGGGGGGCTCAGGAGTTAGAGGTCACAACGTGAGACTGCAGGGGGGCTCAAGAGTTAGAGGTCACAATGTGAGACTGCAGGGGGCTCAAGAGTTAGAGGTCACAATGTGAGACTGTAGGGGGCTCAAGAGTTAGAGGTCACAATGTGAGACTGTAGGGGGCTCAAGAGTTAGAGGTCACAATGTGAGACTGCAGGGTGGCTCAAGAGTTAGAGGTCACAATGTGAGACTTCAGGGGGGTTCAAGAGTTAGAGGTCACAATGTGAGACTGCAGGGGGTTCAAGAGTTAGAGGTCACAATGTGAGACTGCAGGGGGTTCAAGAGTTAGAGGTCACAATGTGAGACTGCAGGGTGGCTCAAGAGTTAGAGGTCACAATGTGAGACTGCAGCGGGGTTCAAGAGTTAGAGGTCACAGTGTGAGATGGCAGGGGGTTCAAGAGTTAGAGGTCACAATGTGAGACTACAGGGGGCTCAAGAGTTAGAGGTCCCAATGTGAGACTACAGGGGGCTCAAGAGTTAGAGGTCCCAATGTGAGACTACAGGGGGCTCAAGAGTTAGAGGTCATAATGTGAGACTTCAGGGGGGTTCAAGAGTTAGAGGTCACAATGTGAGACTGCAGGGTGGCTCAAGAGTTAGAGGTCACAATGTGAGACTGCAGGGGGGTTCAAGAGTTAGAGGTCACAATGTGAGACGGCAGGGGGTTCAAGAGTTAGAGGTCACAATGTGAGACTGCAGGGGGTTCAAGAGTTAGAGGTTACAATGTGAGACTGCAGGGGGTTCAAGAGTTAAAGGTCCCAATGTGAGATGGCAGGGGGCTCAGGAGTTAGAGGTCACAATGCGAGACTGCAGGGGGCTCAGGAGTTAGAGGTCACAATGTGAGACTGCAGGGTGGCTCAAGAGTTAGAGGTCACAATGTGAGACTGCAGGGGGTTCAAGAGTTAGAGGTCACAATGTGAGACTGCAGGGGGTTCAAGAGTTAGAGGTCACAATGTGAGACTACAGGGGGTTCAAGAGTTAGAGGTCACAATGTGAGACTGCAGGGGGGTTCAAGAGTTAGAGGTCACAATGTGAGACTGCAGGGGGGTTCAAGAGTTAGAGGTCACAATGTGAGACTTCAGGGGGGTTCAAGAGTTAGAGGTCACAATGTGAGACTGCAGGGGGCTCAAGAGTTAGAGGTCACAATGTGAGACTGCAGGGGGTTCAAGAGTTAGAGGTCACAAAGTGAGACTTCAGGGGGTTCAAGAGTTAGAGGTCACAATGTGAGACTGCAGGGGGGTTCAAGAGTTAGAGGTCACAATGTGAGATTGCAGGGGGCTCAAGAGTTGGAGGTCCCAATGTGAGACTTCAGGGTGGCTCAAGAGTTAGAGGTCACAATGTGAGACTGCAGGGTGGTTCAAGAGTTAGAGGTCACAATGTGAGACTGCAGGGGGGTTCAAGAGTTAGAGGTCACAATGTTAGACTTCAGGGGGGTTCAAGAGTTAGAGGTCACAATGTGAGACTGCAGGGGGCTCAAGAGTTAGAGGTCACAACGTGAGACTGCAGGGGGTTCAAGAGTTAGAGGTCACAATGTGAGACTGCAGGGTGGCTCAAGAGTTAGAGGTCACAATGTGAGACTGCAGGGGGTTCAAGAGTTAGAGGTCACAATGTGAGACTGCAGGGTGGCTGGAGAGTTAGAGGTCACAATGTGAGACTGCAGGGGGGTTCAAGAGTTAGAGCTCACAATGTGAGTCTGCAGGGGGCTCAAGAGTTAGAGGTTACAATGTGAGACTGCAGGGGGTTCAAGAGTTAGAGGTCACAATGTGAGACTGCAGGGGGGCTCAGGAGTTAGAGGTCACAACATGAGACTGCAGGGGGTTTAAGAGTTAGAGGTCACAATGTGAGACTGCAGGGGGTTCAAGAGTTAGAGGTCACAGTGTGAGACTGCAGGGGGTTCAAGAGTTAGAGGTTACAATGTGAGACTGCAGGGGGTTCAAGAGTTAGAGGTTACAATGTGAGACTACAGGGGGCTCAAGAGTTAGAGGTCCTAATGTGAGACTGCAGGGTGGCTGGAGAGTTAGAGGTCACAATGTGAGACTGCAGGGGGTTCAAGAGTTAGAGGTCACAATGTGAGACTGCAGGGGGCTTTAACAGTTAGAGGTCACAATGTGAGACTGCAGGGGGCTCAAGAGTTAAAGGTCACAACGTGAGACTGCAGGGGGTTCAAGAGTTAGAGGTCACAATGTGAGACTGCAGGGGGCTCAAGAGTTAGAGGTCACAATGTGAGACATCAGGGGGTTCAAGAGTTAGAGGTCACAATGTGAGACTGCAGGGGGCTCAAGAGTTAGAGGTCACAATGTGAGACTGAAAGGGGGTTCAAGAGTTAGAGGTCACAGTGTGAGACGGCAGGGGGCTCAGGAGTTAGAGGTCACAATGTGAGACTGCAGCGGGGTTCAAGAGTTAGAGGTCACAATGTGAGACTACAGGGGGCTCAAGAGTTAGAGGTCCCAATGTGAGACTACAGGGGGCTCAAGAGTTAGAGGTCCCAATGTGAGACTGCAGGGTGGCTGGAGAGTTAGAGGTCACAATGTGAGACTGCAGGGTGGCTCAAGAGTTAGAGGTCACAATGTGAGACTGCAGGGGGTTCAAGAGTTAGAGGTCACAATGTGAGACTGCAGGGGGGTTCAAGAGTTAGAGGTCACAATGTGAGACTGCAGGGGGTTCAAGAGTTAGAGGTCACAATGTGAGACTGCAGGGGGCTCAAGAGTTAGAGGTCACAATGTGAGACTGAAAGGGGGTTCAAGAGTTAGAGGTCACAGTGTGAGACTGCAGGGGGCTCAAGAGTTAGAGGTCACAATGTGAGACTGCAGGGGGTTCAAGAGTTAGAGGTCACAATGTGAGACTTCAGGGGGTTCAAGAGTTAGAGGTCACAATGTGAGACTGTAGGGGGCTCAAGAGTTAGAGGTCACAATGTGAGACTGCAGGGAGGTTCAAGAGTTAGAGGTCACAATGTGAGACTGCAGGGGGCTCAAGAGTTAGAGGTCCCAATGTGAGACTTCAGGGTGGCTCAAGAGTTAGAGGTCACAATGTGAGACTGCAGGGTGGTTCAAGAGTTAGAGGTCACAATGTGAGACTGCAGGGGGGTTCAAGAGTTAGAGGTCACAATGTTAGACTTCAGGGGGGTTCAAGAGTTAGAGGTCACAATGTGAGACTGCAGGGGGCTCAAGAGTTAGAGGTCACAACGTGAGACTGCAGGGGGTTCAAGAGTTAGAGGTCACAATGTGAGACTGCAGGGGGCTCAAGAGTTAGAGGTCACAACGTGTGACTGTAGGGGGTTCAAGAGTTAGAGGTCACAATGTGAGACTGTAGGGGGCTCAAGAGTTAGAGGTCACAATGTTAGACTTCAGGGGGGTTCAAGAGTTAGAGGTCACAATGTGAGACTGCAGGGGGCTCAAGAGTTAGAGGTCACAACGTGAGACTGCAGGGGGTTCAAGAGTTAGAGGTCACAATGTGAGACTGCAGGGGGTTCAAGAGTTAGAGGTCACAATGTTAGACTTCAGGGGGGTTCAAGAGTTAGAGGTCACAATGTGAGACTGCAGGGGGCTCAAGAGTTAGAGGTCACAACGTGAGACTGCAGGGGGTTCAAGAGTTAGAGGTCACAATGTGAGACTGCAGGGGGCTCAAGAGTTAGAGGTCACAATGTGAGACTGCAGGGGGCTCAAGAGTTAGAGGTTACAATGTGAGACTGCAGGGGGTTCAAGAGTTAGAGGTCACAATGTGAGACTGCAGGGGGGTTCAAGAGTTAGAGGTCACAATGTTAGACTTCAGGGGGGTTCAAGAGTTAGAGGTTACAATGTGAGACTGCAGGGGGGTTCAAGAGTTAGAGGTCACAATGTGAGACTTCAGGGGGGTTCAAGAGTTAGAGGTCACAATGTGAGACTGCAGGGGGCTCAAGAGTTAGAGGTCACAATGTGAGACTGCAGGGGGCTCAAGAGTTAGAGGTCACAATGTGAGACGGCAGGGGGTTCAAGAGTTAGAGGTCACAATGTGAGACTGAAAGGGGGTTCAAGAGTTAGAGGTCACAGTGTGAGACGGCAGGGGGCTCAGGAGTTAGAGGTCACAATGTGAGACTTCAGGGGGGTTCAAGAGTTAGAGGTCACAATGTGAGACTGCAGGCGGTTCAAGACTTAGAAGTCACAATGTGAGACTGCAGGGGGGTTCAAGAGTTAGAGGTCACAATGTGAGACTACAGGGGGCTCAAGAGTTAGAGGTCCCAATGTGAGACTGCAGGGTGGCTGGAGAGTTAGAGGTCACAATGTGAGACTGCAGGGTGGCTCAAGAGTTAGAGGTCAAAATGTGAGACTGCAGGGGGTTCAAGAGTTAGAGGTCACAATGTGAGACTGCAGGGGGGTTCAAGAGTTAGAGGTCACAATGTGAGACTGCAGGGGGGTTCAAGAGTTAGAGGTCACAATGTGAGACTTCAGGGGGTTCAAGAGTTAGAGGTCACAATGTGAGACTGCAGGGGGCTCAAGAGTTAGAGGTCACAATGTGAGACTGCAGGGGGTTCAAGAGTTAGAGGTCACAATGTGAGACTTCAAGGGGTTCAAGAGTTAGAGGTCACAATGTGAGACTGTAGGGGGCTCAAGAGTTAGAGGTCACAATGTGAGACTACAGGGGGCTCAAGAGTTAGAGCTCCCAATGTGAGACTGCAGTGGGCTCAAGAGTTAGAGGTCACAATGTGAGACTGCAGGGGGCTCAAGAGTTAGAGGTCACAATGTGAGACTGCAGGGTGGCTCAAGAGTTAGAGGTCACAATGTGAGACTGCAGGGTGGTTCAAGAGTTAGAGGTCACAATGTGAGACTGCAGGGGGCTCAAGAGTTAGAGGTCACAATGTGAGACTGCAGGGGGTTCAAGAGTTAGAGGTCACAATGTGAGACTGCAGGGGGCTCAAGAGTTAGAAGTCACAATGTGAGACTGCAGGGGGGTTCAAGAGTTAGAGGTCACAATGTGAGACTACAGGGGGCTCAGGAGTTAGAGGTCACAATGTGAGACTGCAGGGGGCTCAGGAGTTAGAGGTCACAATGTGAGACTTCAGGGTGGCTCAAGACTTAGAAGTCACAATGTGAGACTGCAGGGGGGTTCAAGAGTTAGAGGTCACAATGTGAGACTGCAGGGGGGTTCAAGAGTTAGAGGTCACAATGTGAGACTTCAGGGGGGTTCAAGAGTTAGAGGTCACAATGTGAGACTGCAGGGGGGTTCAAGAGTTAGAGGTCACAATGTGAGACTGCAGGGGGGTTCAAGAGTTAGAGGTCACAATGTGAGACTGCAGGGGGGTTCAAGAGTTAGAGGTCACAATGTGAGACTGCAGGGGGGGTTCAAGAGTTAGAGGTCACAGTGTGAGACGGCAGGGGGTTCAAGAGTTAGAGGTCACAATGTGAGACGGCAGGGGGTTCAAGAGTTAGAGGTCACAATGTGAGACTGCAGGGGGCTCAAGAGTTAGAGGTCACAATGTGAGACTGCAGGGTGGCTCAAGAGTTAGCGGTCACAGTGTGAGATGGCAGGGGGCTCAGGACTTAGAGGTCACAATGTGAGTCTGCAGGGGGGCTCAGGAGTTAGCGGTCACAATGTGAGACTTTTGGGGAAGGTACAGAAGTAAGAGAACACAATGTGAGAATGTGAGACTGTGAGGGGCTCAGGAGGTAGAGATTACAATGTGAGACCACAGAGGGCGTGTCACAAGAAAGAGATCACAATGTGAGATATGTCATGGGCAAACAGTAAGAAAGGCTTTGAATACAGACAGTGAGAAGTCGCGGCAAGTGAACGCATAGTGGGAAGAGTTCAAAGCACACTGTGTGAGGGACTAAGTGCACACGGACAATGTTACTCACCACTACCCCAGGGCAAACCAGCCTTGCTATTGTCAGTGTTTCCAAGTTCCCCCTACTGTGCTACTACAAGCGCAAGCAACTGCAGTGCCTCTGAAAAAAGCAAGAACGCATCATTCCACATGTGCCGGTTGCAACAGGTCTGGAACAATAGTGCATGAGATGGCCACCGCTTCAAAACATAGTGATGCAGTTGTCCATGGAGTGATGAGGTGAACAGTTTGTGTTGTAGAAAACAAACACGCTTCTTTGGGATCCCTCCTGCCTCTACCCCAGCAGTGATTGAGCTATGCATTGTTTTGACTGTTGGCAGATTCCACCTCCCCCGGATGCTGCCCTTTCAGCCCTGTAGACAATGACAGTGGTGGGTGGGGTTTATGCTGCTCCATACTGGTTTATCTAGTGCGTGAGCATGGTGCTCTTTGGTGCATCCTTGAGTGAATGCCAATCAGTCAGTATTAAAGCAAACAAAAACAGGTTTGCTGCATGCTCAGCTAGAGATTAGGAAGTGGGAATTCCCATAATCCCTTTGGCAAGTGTGCCTTGGAACCCAAAGGGTATTTTCACAGAATCTTCACTCACCACCCAAGTTGGTGACATGCTTCATCATTGGGTTCCCACCCTGGTTGCCGCATGCTTCCAGGGTGTGCTACAATGCTTGATTACAGCGGAGCTGGGGTTATGTGATTGTGACAGTGTATGTGGTGATGATAGGTTCTTTTAATATAGGTTCAGGAACTATTTTAAGATATAGTGGTTTTAATAATGGGGTCCTGGTCAAACTTTAAAAACAGTGGTGTATCTTTTTGGGCTAATAATTGATCCCAAATATACTCAATGTGGTCAACATATTTCAGCCATCTACCTAGTGCTGCTATGGATCAATTTGGCTTTCGTCAGGACCAAGTATCATAAACGCATGCACACTACGGCATGCAAAATAAGGGTTTTTGTACTTACAGACCCTTCAGTCATAGGGAAAGTCACATCTTGCATAATTCCTGAGAAAAGAAGATCATGTGAAAACATATAAGTTATGTAGGTAGGCATGTTCTGGGGCTATATGCGACCAATCGAGCACTGCCCCTCTTGACCCCATCCAACAACTCGTAATTGTGTCGGAGACTGCATTATCAATAAATCAATATCAATTTTGCAATCTTCTGTTTGGTTATATCCACTTCAGGATGTCTGGCCTAAATTTCCAGAAGACGATGTATAGTTTTGCCAGTAGTATATGCCTATGTATCTCACGCTACCAGAAGTAGACTTACACTGCTCAGAGACTAGTAGTCATACACTGCTACCAGCACTCACACTCCTTACAGAGTAGCAGTCCTATAAAACTGACAGCACTCTGACACCGCTCACACACTAGCATCTCACACTACTAGAAACACTCTTGCATCCCTCACACACTAGCATCTCACACTACTAGAAACACTCTTGCATCCCTCTCACACTAGCATCTCAAACTACTAGAAACACTCTTGCATCCCTCACAAACGACCATCTCACTCCACCAGAAATAGACTTAGACTGCTCACAGACTAGCCATCTCACACTACCAGAAGCACTCTTGCACTGCTTACAGACTAGGAGTCACACACTGCTACCAGCACTCACACTCCTTACAGCGTAGCAGTCCTATAAAACTGACAGCACTCTAACACCGCTCACACACTAGCATCTCACACTACTAGAAACACTCTTGCATCCCTCACACACTAGCATCTCAAACTACTAGAAACACTCTTGCATCCCTCACACACTAGCATCTCACACTACTAGAAACACTTTTGCATCCCTCACAAACGACCATCTCACTCCACCAGAAATAGACTTAGACTGCTCACAGACTAGCCATCTCACACTACCAGAAGCCCTCTTGCACTGCTTACAGACTAGGAGTCGCACACTGCTACAAGCACTCACACTCCTTACAGAGTAGCAGGCCTATAAAACTGACAGCACTCTAACACCGCTCACACACTAGCATCTCACACTACTAGAAACACTCTTGCATCCCTCACACACTAGCATCTCACACTACTAGAAACACTTTTGCATCCCTCACAAACGACCATCTCACTCCACCAGAAATAAACTTAGACTGCTCACAGACTAGCCATCTCACACTACCAGAAGCACTCTTGCACTGCTTACAGACTAGGAGTCACACACTGCTACCAGCACTCACACTCCTTACAGCGTAGCAGTCCTATAAAACTGACAGCACTCTGACACCGCTCACACACTAGCATCTCACACTACTGGAAACACTCTTGCATCCCTCACACACTAGCATCTCACACTACTAGAAACACTCTTGCATCCCTCACACACTAGCATTTCACACTACTAGAAACACTTTTGCATCCCTCACAAACGACCATCTCACTCCACCAGAAATAGACTTAGACTGCTCACAGACTAACCATCTCACACTACCAGAAGCACTCTTGCACTGCTTACAGACTAGGAGTCACACACTGCTACAAGCACTCACACGCCTTACAGAGTAGCAGTCCTATAAAACTGACAGCACTCTGACACCGCTCACACACTAGCATCTCACACTACTAGAAACACTCTTGCATCCCTCACACACTAGCATTTCACACTACTAGAAACACTTTTGCATCCCTCACAAACGACCATCTCACTCCACCAGAAATAGACTTAGACTGCTCACAGACTAACCATCTCACACTACCAGAAGCACTCTTGCACTGCTTACAGAGTAGGAGTCACACACTGCTACAAGCACTCACACGCCTTACAGAGTAGCAGTCCTATAAAACTGACAGCACTCTGACACCGCTCACAGACTAACCATCTCACACTACCAGAAGCACTCTTGCACTGCTTACAGACTAGGAGTCACACACTGCTACCAGCACTCACACTCCTTACAGAGTAGCAGTCCTATAAAACTGACAGCACTCTGACACCGCTCACACACTAGCATCTCACACTACTAGAAACACTCTTGCATCCCTCACACACTAGCATCTCACACTACTAGAAACACTCTTGCATCCCTCACACACTAGCATCTCACACTACTAGAAACACTCTTGCATCCCTCACACACTAGCATCTCACACTACTAGAAACACTTTTGCATCCCTCACAAACGACCATCTCACTCCACCAGAAATAGACTTAGACTGCTCACAGACTAGCCATCTCACACTACCAGAAGCACTCTTGCACTGCTCACAGACTAGGAGTCACACACTGCTACCAGCACTCACACTCCTTACAGAGTAGCAGTCTTATTCAACTGACAGCACTCTGACACCGCTCACACACTAGCATCTCACACTACTAGAAACACTCTTGCATCCCTCACACACTAGCATCTCACACTACTAGAAACACTCTTGCATCCCTCACACACTAGCATCTCACACTACTAGAAACACTTTTGCATCCCTCACAAACGACCATTTCACTCCACCAGAAATAGACTTAGACTGCTCACAGACTAGCCATCTCACACTACCAGAAGCACTCTTGCACTGCTTACAGACTAGGAGTCACACACTGCTACCAGCACTCACACTCCTTACAGAGTAGCAGTCCTATAAAACTGACAGCACTCTGACACCGCTCCCACACTAGCATCTCACACTACTAGAAACACTCTTGCATCCCTCACACACTAGCATCTCACACTACTAGAAACACTCTTGCATCCCTCACACACTAGCATCTCACACTACTAGAAACACTCTTGCATCCCTCACACACTAGCATCTCACACTACTAGAAACACTTTTGCATCCCTCACAAACGACCATCTCACTCCACCAGAAATAGACTTAGACTGCTCACAGACTAGCCATCTCACACTACCAGAAGCACTCTTGCACTGCTTACAGACTAGAAGTCACACACTGGTACCGGCACTCACACTCCTTACAGAGTAGCAGTCTTATTCAACTGACAGCACTCTGACACCGCTCACACACTAGCATCTCACACTACTAGAAACACTCTTGCATCCCTAAAACACACGCGCATCTCACACTACTAGAAACACTCTTGCATCCCTCACACACTAGCATCTCACACTACTAGAAACACTTTTGCATCCCTCACAAACGACCATCTCACTCCACCAGAAATAGACTTAGACTGCTCACAGACTAGCCATCTCACACTACCAGAAGCACTCTTGCACTGCTCACAGACTAGGAGTCACACACTGCTACCAGCACTCACACTCCTTACAGAGTAGCAGTCTTATTCAACTGACAGCACTCTGACACCGCTCACACACTAGCATCTCACACTACTAGAAACACTCTTGCATCCCTCACACACTAGCATCTCACACTACTAGAAACACTCTTGCATCCCTCACACACTAGCATCTCACACTACTAGAAACACTTTTGCATCCCTCACAAACGACCATCTCACTCCACCAGAAATAGACTTAGACTGCTCACAGACTAGCCATCTCACACTACCAGAAGCACTCTTGCACTGCTTACAGACTAGGAGTCACACACTGCTACCAGCACTCACACTCCTTACAGAGTAGCAGTCCTATAAAACTGACAGCACTCTGACACCGCTCACACACTAGCATCTCACACTACTAGAAACACTCTTGCATCCCTCACACACTAGCATCTCACACTACTAGAAACACTCTTGCATCCCTCACACACTAGCATCTCACACTACTAGAAACACTCTTGCATCCCTCACACACTAGCATCTCACACTACTAGAAACACTTTTGCATCCCTCACAAACGACCATCTCACTCCACCAGAAATAGACTTAGACTGCTCACAGACTAGCCATCTCACACTACCAGAAGCACTCTTGCACTGCTCACAGACTAGGAGTCACACACTGCTACCAGCACTCACACTCCTTACAGAGTAGCAGTCTTATTCAACTGACAGCACTCTGACACCGCTCACACACTAGCATCTCACACTACTAGAAACACTCTTGCATCCCTCACAAATGACCATCTCACTCCACCAGAAATAGACTTAGACTGCTCACAGACTAGCCATCTCACACTACCAGAAGCACTCTTGCACTGCTCACAGACTAGGAGTCACACACTGCTACCAGCACTCACACTCCTTACAGAGTAGCAGTCTTATTCAACTGACAGCACTCTGACACCGCTCACACACTAGCATCTCACACTACTAGAAACACTTTTGCATCCCTCACAAACGACCATCTCACTCCACCAGAAATAGACTTAGACTGCTCACAGACTAGCCATCTCACACTACCAGAAGCACTCTTGCACTGCTCACAGACTAGGAGTCACACACTGCTACCAGCACTCACACTCCTTACAGAGTAGCAGTCTTATTCAACTGACAGCACTCTGACACCGCTCACACACTAGCATCTCACACTACTAGAAACACTCTTGCATCCCTCACACACTAGCATCTCACACTACTAGAAACACTCTTGCATCCCTCACACACTAGCATCTCACACTACTAGAAACACTTTTGCATCCCTCACAAACGACCATCTCACTCCACCAGAAATAGACTTAGACTGCTCACAGACTAGCCATCTCACACTACCAGAAGCACTCTTGCACTGCTTACAGACTAGGAGTCACACACTGCTACCAGCACTCACACTCCTTACAGAGTAGCAGTCCTATAAAACTGACAGCACTCTGACACCGCTCCCACACTAGCATCTCACACTACTAGAAACACTCTTGCATCCCTCACACACTAGCATCTCACACTACTAGAAACACTCTTGCATCCCTCACACACTAGCATCTCACACTACTAGAAACACTCTTGCATCCCTCACACACTAGCATCTCACACTACTAGAAACACTCTTGCATCCCTCACACACTAGCATCTCACACTACTAGAAACACTTTTGCATCCCTCACAAACGACCATCTCACTCCACCAGAAATAAACTTAGACTGCTCACAGACTAGCCATCTCACACTACCAGAAGCACTCTTGCACTGCTTACAGACTAGGAGTCACACACTGCTACCAGCACTCACACTCCTTACAGCGTAGCAGTCCTATAAAACTGACAGCACTCTGACACCGCTCACACACTAGCATCTCACACTACTAGAAACACTCTTGCATCCCTCACACACTAGCATCTCACACTACTAGAAACACTCTTGCATCCCTCACACACTAGCATCTCACACTACTAGAAACACTTTTGCATCCCTCACAAACGACCATCTCACTCCACCAGAAATAGACTTAGACTGCTCACAGACTAGCCATCTCACACTACCAGAAGCACTCTTGCACTGCTTACAGACTAGGAGTCACACACTGCTACAAGCACTCACACGCCTTACAGAGTAGCAGTCCTATAAAACTGACAGCACTCTGACACCGCTCACACACTAGCATCTCACACTACTAGAAACACTCTTGCATCCCTCACAAATGACCATCTCACTCCACCAGAAATAGACTTAGACTGCTCACAGACTAGCCATCTCACACTACCAGAAGCACTCTTGCACTGCTCACAGACTAGGAGTCACACACTGCTACCAGCACTCACACTCCTTACAGAGTAGCAGTCTTATTCAACTGACAGCACTCTGACACCGCTCACACACTAGCATCTCACACTACTAGAAACACTCTTGCATCCCTCACACACTAGCATCTCACACTACTAGAAACACTCTTGCATCCCTCACACACTAGCATCTCACACTACTAGAAACACTCTTGCATCCCTCACACACTAGCATCTCACACTACTAGAAACACTTTTGCATCCCTCACAAACGACCATCTCACTCCACCAGAAATAGACTTAGACTGCTCACAGACTAGCCATCTCACACTACCAGAAGCACTCTTGCACTGCTCACAGACTAGGAGTCACACACTGCTACCAGCACTCACACTCCTTACAGAGTAGCAGTCTTATTCAACTGACAGCACTCTGACACCGCTCACACACTAGCATCTCACACTACTAGAAACACTCTTGCATCCCTCACACACTAGCATCTCACACTACTAGAAACACTCTTGCATCCCTCACACACTAGCATCTCACACTACTAGAAACACTTTTGCATCCCTCACAAACGACCATCTCACTCCACCAGAAATAGACTTAGACTGCTCACAGACTAGCCATCTCACACTACCAGAAGCACTCTTGCACTGCTTACAGACTAGGAGTCACACACTGCTACCAGCACTCACACTCCTTACAGAGTAGCAGTCCTATAAAACTGACAGCACTCTGACACCGCTCCCACACTAGCATCTCACACTACTAGAAACACTCTTGCATCCCTCACACACTAGCATCTCACACTACTAGAAACACTCTTGCATCCCTCACACACTAGCATCTCACACTACTAGAAACACTCTTGCATCCCTCACACACTAGCATCTCACACTACTAGAAACACTCTTGCATCCCTCACACACTAGCATCTCACACTACTAGAAACACTTTTGCATCCCTCACAAACGACCATCTCACTCCACCAGAAATAAACTTAGACTGCTCACAGACTAGCCATCTCACACTACCAGAAGCACTCTTGCACTGCTTACAGACTAGGAGTCACACACTGCTACAAGCACTCACACGCCTTACAGAGTAGCAGTCCTATAAAACTGACAGCACTCTGACACCGCTCACACACTAGCATCTCACACTACTAGAAACACTCTTGCATCCCTCACACACTAGCATCTCACACTACTAGAAACACTCTTGCATCCCTCACACACTAGCATCTCACACTACTAGAAACACTTTTGCATCCCTCACAAACGACCATCTCACTCCACCAGAAATAGACTTAGACTGCTCACAGACTAGCCATCTCACACTACCAGAAGCACTCTTGCACTGCTTACAGACTAGGAGTCACACACTGCTACCAGCACTCACACTCCTTACAGAGTAGCAGTCCTATAAAACTGACAGCACTCTGACACCGCTCACACACTAGCATCTCACACTACTAGAAACACTCTTGCATCCCTCACACACTAGCATCTCACACTACTAGAAACACTCTTGCATCCCTCACACACTAGCATCTCACACTACTAGAAACACTTTTGCATCCCTCACAAACGACCATCTCACTCCACCAGAAATAGACTTAGACTGCTCACAGACTAGCCATCTCACACTACCAGAAGCACTCTTGCACTGCTTACAGACTAGGAGTCACACACTGCTACCAGCACTCACACTCCTTACAGAGTAGCAGTCCTATAAAACTGACAGCACTCTGACACCGCTCACACACTAGCATCTCACACTACTAGAAACACTCTTGCATCCCTCACAAATGACCATCTCACTCCACCAGAAATAGACTTAGACTGCTCACAGACTAGCCATCTCACACTACCAGAAGCACTCTTGCACTGCTCACAGACTAGGAGTCATACACTGCTACCAGCACTCACACTCCTTACAGAGTAGCAGTCTTATTCAACTGACAGCACTCTGACACCGCTCACACACTAGCCAGCTCATCCTCCTGACAGCACTCTCATTGTGTAGAGACTAGTAGTCACACACTAACAGCACTCACACTACTTATAGAGTAACAGTTCTACCCAACTAATAGAGGAGTTGGCCTAACGGCTAGGGTGGTCGACCTCGAATCTGGGGAACTGGGTTCGAGTATCGGCAATGAAGCTGAACATCCTGTGATTCTGGGCAAATCCCTTAATCTCCCCGTGCCTAAAATGAATGTGTGTCCTCATGTAATGCAACTGGTGCTATGTAAAGCGCTCTGATGCCCAATTCAGGTCAAGTTTGCGTTATATAAAGCTCCCTAAAATAAAATAAAAAATAAATAGCACTCTCACACCCCTCACACACTAGCCATCCCATGCTACTGACGCACTATCACATCACTCATTCTAGTAGTCACACACTAACAGCCCTCACACTCCTTGCAGGGTAACAGTCTAATTCAACTGATATCACACTCACTCTCTTCACACACTACTGACGCACTCTCACCCTGTTCAGAAACTAGTAGTCACACACTACTAAAAACACTCATTCTCCTTACAGCGTAGATGTCTTATGCAACTGTCAGCAGTCTGACTCTCTGCACAGAAAAGCAGTCTCTCAGCCCCAAAACCCTCCCTCCACTAGGGTGACCGGGATTTTAAAGCCAAAAATTGGGACATTTCCCAAAAATAGAAGAGGACTACAATTTTACGTCAACCCAGCGCACAGAATTGTTAGTGCTCCATAGCACAGAATTACAGAAGAGGCAGTAAACACATACATAAAATGCTGATTTTAAAGCCAGTGGTATGCCTTTTTGCTTTCATATAACAGCTTCTAACTATCCCTGCTTTGCAAAACATAAAAAGATACCTCCTACTGTATTGAGACGACCCTCTCGAAAAACCGGGACATGAGATTAATTTCCTGAAATCTGCCGGGACAGCTGCTGAAAAACGGGACTGTCCAGGCAAATCTGGGACGCCTGGTCACCCTACCCTACACTCCACACAAACTAGCAGTCACACACCACTAAAGTACCCTCGCACCCTCCTGAACCAGCAGCAAAGCCGAAAGGTTTTCATGATATTGATAACTGCCCTTCATTCATTTTGGTGTTATGTGAGCTAATCTGTGGAACTCACTTCCTTCCCCAATTTTCACTTTGGAAATTCACTCCTCTTTTCGTAAAGACCTGGGGCCTCATTTATGAGGCTGTGCGTCACTTTTACGCCACCGGTGCGTCACTTTTTGTGACGCACCAGTGGCGTAAAAAATGCGCCTTGTTGCGCCATATTTACAAAGTGACGCATCTAGGTAGATCCGTCACTTTGTAAACCCCTGCGCCACATTATACCTGCGCCAGGTATAATGCATGCAAGGGGGGCGTTTTGACGCAACAAAAGGTCATGGAAGTGACGCAGTGAAATCTATGAGATTTCACTGCGCCATTTCTTGGCCGCTAATGCGTCAAAATGTTACGCCTGCTTCATGGCAGGCGTAAGACTGACGCAGGCCCTTTCACATGGGGCTTGTCCCATGTGAAAGGACACATTGCTGGAGTTGCGCCACTTTTGCGCCAGACAGATACGTCAGAAATACTGACGTATCTGTAACTCCTTGCGCAATGATGCGTCATACTGTAAATATGACGCATGATTGGTGTCGCAAGGAGGGCGCAGTGAAAACAGCGATGCGTCACTTTTCATAAATGAGGCCCCTGGCTTTCCACCTGTCCTAATCTGTAAGCCCTGATAACTATGGATATCTCTGTCTCTGATCTCTCTCCGCAGCGCCTTGATGCCCCTGGGCTAAGTTTGTGCTTTACAACATTTATATTTATTCAATCAATGAATGTACAATGCAGCTGCACTGAGTCACGACCTAGGGCGGAACTGACGTATCTGAGCTGGACTGGCCATCAGTCCCAGAGGCTGTATGCACTGGTTATTTTTATCACAGGCTCAGAGCTCACATTCAACTTGACCCGTGCCCCATCCCATGTTCCTCCTCCAAGCCTCGTCCTTACCAGCTTCGGGCACATCTTACCAGCATTTGTTACCCCTCCATGGCTAATTACCAGATTTACCGTTGCGCCACTCACTTGTCCTTTGTTATCATTGTTTTTAAAATCGTTTTAACAGGTGCCACTTTTGCACGATTTGTTCCCACGGAAAATTCTTAGTGCCTCATGTACACATTACATTACCCCTTATTTTTCAAGCAAGTGTTTCTTTTGTGTGTGGTATAATTTTACATCTTATGTTCAGTAGCTTCGCCTCAGTAATTTACAGTAAAAAGTAAATGTGCTGTATTTGTAAATCTCTGTAAATACTCTCATCTGCCTCGGTTCACAGTCTGTCCCCACTGAGGGTGCGAGTCCCACAAAGCAGTATGGGCCTCATTTATGAAAAGTGACCCATCGCTGCGTAAAAACAACGATGCGTCACTTTTCACTGCGCCCTCCTTGCGAGACCTATGATGCGTCTTATTTACAGTATGACGCATCATGGCGCAAGGAGTTACAGATACGTCAGTGTTAGACTTGGGCCTTAGGGCAGGTTCACCCCTGATCTTTTTGCCTTTATTTGTGACCCTGTGTAGTGATTTTTGGGTCTTGGCGCACTTTTTCCCTGTGTCCCAGAGTGAAAGTGGGTGCGTGTAGTATGGCTGGCCTGCCCTCCCATAGGAATGCATGGGGAATGTGTGTGCCCTGGTAGTTCCTGATGTGTGGGGAGTGCAGGCTCGAGTTTAGTATATATGAACTCGTGAGAGTGAATGCTGCAAGATGGTGTATGCGGCATGTATGTGTCTAGAAGGGAAGTGCTACTTCTGGACATTGATGTATGTGTGCAGTGAGGATACTGGAGCGTGATTGGCTGGAGCTGGCTGGCATGCCAGGCTCCGGGAAGTCTGGATGGGTCTGCCCGGTGGTGATTGTGAGATCAGCATGAGTGATGTGTTGGAGGAGTGCACCTGGGTCCTGGATGGGCTGGGTTTTCCCCACACAATGCTGGCTCCGCCCCCCTGTGGTTTGTCTAATGACCCAAGCCTCCCCAGTGAATGAAAGGGGTGGTTGGGCCATCAAGGGTACTCCCAAGCCAGCTGCAACTGGTTTTCCCCCCACCCTGCACCTCCTAACAAAGGATTTCTCTGTATAAAAATGGGGCTGTGTCCCCACAGAAATGGTTCTACTTGTGGATCCTTGCCAGAGGGGGCTGTTGCTGCTGCTGGGGCCAGGAGGACCGCCACTTGGCTTGTCTCCCTGCCTGGAGACCCAGTGTGCTGGCTCTGGCCCTGCCTTGCCCCTCTGCCTGCCTCCAGACCTTTCTGGAGCTTTGCTGTGCCTGGAGGCACTCTTATTCTGATTTATAGCGCTAGGCGCGCTTTATTTTCCTTGTAGCGCTGGGCGCACTTCTCTTGGCGCTTGAGAGCGCTTTCCTTTGTCCCCGAGCGCTGGGGAGCGCTCGTTGTGCAGCCGGTGCCCACCCGGCATCTGCCCGTTCTGTTTTGCCGTTTTGCGGCATAGCGAGTGCCTACCTCGCTTTATATTTATTTAAGGCCGGTGCCTACCCGGCATTGCCCCGTTGTGTTTTATTATTTGCGAGCCGGAGCCCACCCGGCATCGCCCGTGATCACCGCCGCAGCCCGGGGACGCAAGGAAGCAGCCGCTGACGTCACAGCCCGGCCGCGCTGGGATTGGCCCAGCCGGCCGAGCCTTCCGCCGCGACAACCATGGCCGCCGAAGGAGCAGGAAGCAGCCGGCCGTGTCCGAGGCTCCCCGTAAGGAGAGAGGAGCCCTAGCGAGACAGCCGGTGAGTGAAGGAAGGGAGGAGGGCGTCGGGGCACGTTGTCGGTGCCCGCCCCTCCCCTTCCGTGTGCGGGCCGAGCGAGGCCCTCGTTGTGTTCGAGCCCAGAGGCTCGTGGGGCATTTTTCTGTTGTCTGAGTCCCCCGTGAGGGACTCCAACGATCCGGGGCACATTTGTTGTGAGCCATAGAGGCTCCGCCCGCATTGGTTCTTCAGAGCCCTGAGTGGCTCAGGGCATTCCCGATTCCGAGCCCAGAGAGGCTCACAGCCATAGTTGTTCTACAAGCCCAGCGAGGCTCATCGCCCACATCGAGTTAGAGCCCTGAGAGAGGCTCTGGGGGCATTTTCATTGATTTAGAGCCCTGAGAGAGGCTCTGGGGCAATTCATTATTTTGAGAGCGCTGAAGCTCTAGATTGCGCATTTGCTTTGCGAGCCCCTGAGAGGCTCCTTGCCCACTTGTTCTCGAGCCCACCTGGCTCCAACGTTTGCCCAGTCCTGTTTCACAACTGTCCAGCACTTAGTGGACAGTTGCTACGTTTAGGCTTGTGGTTTGTGCTGCCTGCGCAGACCCCCTGACATTGAGACTCAGGGCATTCAGCCCCTTTCGAGGCCAGTTGGCCTGAGGGACCTTTCTAGTGTTGTGCCACGTGCACCCTGCGCAATTTATGATTCCTGCTTATTTGATTTCTGCGCAAATGTTCTACCTGCTTAGGTAATTCTTTGTTCTTTTATTCCCCTTTGCTAAAAGTGACCTGCTTAGAGGAATGTTGATGTTTTATTGCCTTTGCTAAATGTTACTTGCCTAGGTGATTATTTTAGGTTTCCTTCCCTTTGCTAAATGTGACTTGCTTAGGTGATAGGTTTTCCTTCCATAGGTCCTGATGATAAGGTCCTAGTTCCCTGCGTGATTTCCCTACAGTGTTTAGGGTGGCGTAGGAGGTATTTTCCCTTTACCAGTAGTTACTGGTTGTATGCTACATTTTCTATTTCTGTGTTACAGTCATTATATGTTGATGTGCTAAAGTGTTATACCTACAAGTATTAATTATAAAAAGTGCATACCCCTGACAGTGGTCCAGGTGGCCCTGTCCTGTACATAATCCCTTGTAAATCTTGCCCGTGCCTGTTGGCACATTGTAAAGTGTGTGTGTTATCTAATGTGTTTTTATTATTATAATACTAAGGCTATTTTTGATATAAACTTGTGTGGAGTTTCCTTTGTGGTGGGCCTTTGGTTGTTGTCGCTGGGGTGCGCGCGCAAACGCTTTACACATCGCCTCTGAGATTAGCCTTGCTGCTCGCGCCACGTTACCTAGAGGGTGAGCGGGGGTTATCTTGGTGTGTGACTCCCTGGCCCTGACCTTGGAAATGGTGGTCTCTGACTGACCTTGGCGCAAGCCTTGGCCAGCCAGAGGTCCCGTTTCTAACATTGGTGGCTAGCGGTGCGGATTGGACTTGCGTTTGCGCTGTACCACAGTGGCGACAGGCCACATTACAAAACTCTGCAATTTTAGATAACCACATTTTGGGGATTATTGTTTTTTAGGGAAGATCAGTATTGCTTCTCCTGAAAGGTGTAATTTTGTAATTTCTGTCCAGTACATTTGTTCCCCGCCCTGCTTCCAGAGTTTGGTACCTGTGTCACTTGTGGTCAGGTTGAGAAAATCAGGGGTGGTAGAAACTGCCTTACCGGTCCGAGGGGAGGGTGTGTGTGAATGAGTGGTGTGTTACACTGGACAGTGGAGTGCAAGTTCTCTGAGATAGGAATCTTGCTGAATTTTGTAATTGTGTACTCCTGTGTAAGCTCAGACCCCCAGGTTCCCTGTGTCAAACTCTTCTTGAGAACGTCCGCCAAAATGGAGCCTGTTTTTGATCTCTGTTGTCTTTTTAGGTACAGTAGGTCAGAGCTGGTCAGATTCTGTGAAGAGGGAGGCATGGAGGTGAGTGAGTTGGATACTCAGTCCCAGCTTAGGGACAGCCTGATCCAATGGCAAAAGGGTCAGTGGGATCTTGAGTACAGTGAGAGAGAGAGGGCCCGGGCCGCACGTCATGAGGATGGTGAGTCTGTGGGGAGCCCTGAAGATTCTGATGAAGAATGTGAGTTGTATGATGATGACAGTGGATGGATGTCAGCAGATAGTGAGGACCCCATAGATAGGGAGTCCCTTGCTGGGTCCAGTGTCAGTACCAGCGCCCCATCCCTTTCCCTGTCCCCAGAGGAGTGGTTGGATAGGAAGGAAGAGAGGGCCTTGTTCAGGGAGAGTAGGTTATCCCCTGAGTGTAATTGTAATTGTCTGGATTCCCCAGGGAGGGTGGAGTCCAGTGGTGGCAGCTTTTTAAATATTTGTGTAGACAGTCCCACTCCCAGTTCCCCGAGTATGTTGCCTGCTTCCCCCGCAGAAGAGTTTGGGTTGAAGTTCAGGAGACTTAGGAAACAGCCTCATCAGTCTTGGGAAGACTTTGAGGACGAATGTTGTGGAGCACTGTTTGATTGGAGAGAGGCTCACGTGAACAACAAGTCTGGCAGTTTATTTAGCATGGTTGTCACAGAGCACCTGCTCAGTTATTGTTCACCAGGGTTGCGCCAGCACCTGTTGAAGTTTGGATCGTTTATTGCATGTGAGCTTGCAGCGGAAGCAGATCGCTGGGACAGTGCGAGAGGTTCTTTTGAGTCACTAGTGAGTGATTCCAACAATAGTGGGTCAGGTGTCTTCCAGCCCAGTGTGGTGGAGGAGGGTGAGAGTAGGCCAGCTAGGTCCTTGGTTAGTGAGAAGGGTGTAGGGGCTGACTGCCTGTCTCAGTGGAGCGGGAGTGAGTGTGTGACCGAGAGTCCCCAAACGCCCGAAGCCCTGTCACAGAGCCTGGATGGTTTCTTTAGGGAACACCAGGAAGGGAACCTAGACTTGCCTGTTAGTTCACTTGAGGGAGATCTCCTAGTGTGTAGAGGACCTGGAGCATCTGTAAGCGGAGCTTCTATGGTTCTAGAGTCTGGCAGTACCGCTCCAGTAGGGAGAGTACAGAAGTCCAGTGAAAGGAGTGATTGGGGAATAGGATGTGAGTCCCCAGAAGTCCTGGAGTGCCAGGCATTGGTTCCACCAAAGGTTCTAGACCAGAGGTTGGAAGGCCAGGTTCAGGATCAGCCTGACCTGAAGGGTGGGACTACTGTAATCAGTGTCCTGACCAGTTCTTTTTCCAGATGTACCGCCCTGGTTGGGAGGGAGCAGGACTCTAGAAGGGGGTGCAGAGGGTGGGAGAGCCCACCTCTGACCCCGGTACCACCTGAGGGGTTAAACCCTAGGTTGGGAGAATGTTGGTTAGAGGGGACCCCTCACAGGAGGAGGAGGAACCCTAGAAGAAGAGGTAAGGGGAGGAGAGACTTCCCTGAGACTCCTGGTCCACCTAAGGTTGTAGACCCTAGGCTGGAGAACCAGTGGAAGTCTAGCCCTGTCTTGCAGACAGGAAGAGTGGAGCATGGCTATTATGTGCCAGGGGTTACTACCCCCCACTTTGTGAGTAGGCAGGATCCAGTGGTACCTGGATGGCCTAGGGCCTGGTCCTCGCCGAGGGCAGCTGGAGAGTACCAGTGGGGTAGCCCAGTTAGTCCCTACAGTAGTTTTAGGAGGAACCCTAGGGGTTCACCGTGGCGTAAAACAGGAGGGTGTCCCTGCAGTTGTGGGCCCGCGTCCTTGTTTTATCGCCCCAAGCAGGGAAGTCCATCACGGTGGTGATCGGTCTGCCCTGCGTTTTGGCTGGAAGGGGGTCGTGTTAGACTTGGGCCTTAGGGCAGGTTCACCCCTGATCTTTTTGCCTTTATTTGTGACCCTGTGTAGTGATTTTTGGGTCTTGGCGCACTTTTTCCCTGTGTCCCAGAGTGAAAGTACGTGCGTGTAGTATGGCTGGCCTGCCCTCCCATAGGAATGCATGGGGAATGTGTGTGCCCTGGTAGTTCCTGATGTGTGGGGAGTGCAGGCTCGAGTTTAGTATGTATGAACTCGTGAGAGTGAATGCTGCAAGATGGTGTATGCGGCATGTATGTGTCTAGAAGGGAAGTGCTACTTCTGGACATTGATGTATGTGTGCACTGAGGATACTGGAGCGTGATTG
The DNA here is from genome assembly GCF_964261635.1 of Lissotriton helveticus. NCBI lineage: Eukaryota > Metazoa > Chordata > Amphibia > Caudata > Salamandridae > Lissotriton > Lissotriton helveticus. Next base: position 369,256,792 of record NC_136058.1, read on the forward strand.
GCTGGAGCTGGCTGGCATGCCAGGCTCCAGGAAGTCTGGATGGGTCTGCCCGGTGGTGAGTGTGAGATCAGCATGAGTGATGTGTGGGAAGAGTGCACCTGGGTCCTGGATGGGCTGGGTTTTCCCCACACAATGCTGGCTCCGCCCCCCTGTGGTTTGTCTAATGACCCAAGCCTCCCCAGTGAATGAAAGGGGTGGTTGGGCCATCAAGGGTACTCCCAAGCCAGCTGCAACTGGTTTTCCCCCCACCCTGCACCTCCTAACAAAGGATTTCTCTGTATAAAAATGGGGCTGTGTCCCCACAGAAATGGTTCTACTTGTGGATCCTTGCCAGAGGGGGCTGTTGCTGCTGCTGGGGCCAGGAGGACCGCCACTTGGCTTGTCTCCCTGCCTGGAGACCCAGTGTGCTGGCTTTGGCCCTGCCTTGCCCCTCTGCCTGCCTCCAGACCTTTCTGGAGCTTTGCTGTGCCTGGAGACACTCTTATTCTGATTTATAGCGCTAGGCGCGCTTTATTTTCCTTGTAGCGCTGGGCGCACTTCTCTTGGCGCTTGAGAGCGCTTTCCTTTGTCCCCGAGCACTGGGGAGCGCTCGTTGTGCAGCCGGTGCCCACCCGGCATCTGCCCGTTCTGTTTTGCCATTTTGCGGCATAGCGAGTGCCTACCTCGCTTTATATTTATTTAAGGCCGGTGCCTACCCGGCATTGCCCCGTTGTGTTTTATTATTTGCGAGCCGGAGCCCACCCGGCATCGCCCGTGATCACCGCCGCAGCCCGGGGACGCAAGGAAGCAGCCGCTGACGTCACAGCCCGGCCGCGCTGGGATTGGCCCAGCCGGCCGAGCCTTCCGCCGCGTCATCCAGGCCGCCGAAGGAGCAGGAAGCAGCCGGCCGTGTCCGAGGCTCCCCGTAAGGAGAGAGGAGCCCCAGCGAGACAGCCGGTGAGTGAAGGAAGGGAGGAGGGCGTCGGGGCACGTTGTCGGTGCCCGCCCCTCCCCTTCCGTGTGCGGGCCGAGCGAGGCCCTCGTTGTGTTCGAGCCCAGAGGCTCGTGGGGCATTTTTCTGTTGTTTGAGTCCCCCGTGAGGGACTCCAACGATCCGGGGCACATTTGTTGTGAGCCATAGAGGCTCCGCCCGCATTGGTTCTTCAGAGCCCTGAGTGGCTCAGGGCATTCCCGATTCCGAGCCCAGAGAGGCTCACAGCCATAGTTGTTCTACGAGCCCAGCGAGGCTCATCGCCCACATCGAGTTAGAGCCCTGAGAGAGGCTCTGGGGGCATTTTCATTGATTTAGAGCCTTGAGAGAGGCTCTGGGGCAATTAATTATTTTGAGAGCGCTGAAGCTCTAGATTGCGCATTTGCTTTGCGAGCCCCTGAGAGGCTCCTTGCCCACTTGTTCTCGAGCCCACCTGGCTCCAACGTTTGCCCAGTCCTGTTTCACAACTGTCCAGCACTTAGTGGACAGTTGCTACGTTTAGGCTTGTGGTTTGTGCTGCCTGCGCAGACCCCCTGACATTGAGACTCAGGGCATTCAGCCCCTTTCGAGGCCAGTTGGCCTGAGGGACCTTTCTAGTGTTGTGCCACGTGCACCCTGCGCAATTTATGATTCCTGCTTATTTAATTTCTGCGCAAATGTTCTACCTGCTTAGGTAATTCTTTGTTCTTTTATTCCCCTTTGCTAAAAGTGACCTGCTTAGAGGATTGTTTGTGTCATTACCTTTGCTAAAAGTGACCTGCTTAGGTAATGCCTTGTGCTTTTATTTCCCTTTGCTAAAAGTGACCTGCTTAGAGGAATGTTGATGTTTTATTGCCTTTGCTAAATGTTACTTGCCTAGTTGATTATTTTAGGTTTCCTTCCCTTTGCTAAATGTGACTTGCTTAGGTGATAGGTTTTCCTTCCATAGGTCCTGATGATAAGGTCCTAGTTCCCTGCGTGATTTCCCTACAGTGTTTAGGGTGGCGTAGGAGGTATTTTCCCTTTACCAGTAGTTACTGGTTGTATGCTACATTTTCTATTTCTGTGTTACAGTCATTATATGTTGATGTGCTAAAGTGTTATACCTACAAGTATTAATTATAAAAAGTGCATACCCCTGACAGTGGTCCAGGTGGCCCTGTCCTGTACATAATCCCTTGTAAATCTTGCCCGTGCCTGTTGGCACATTGTAAAGTGTGTGTGTTATCTAATGTGTTTTTATTACTATAATACAAAGGCTATTTTTGATATAACCTTGTGTGGAGTTTCCTTTGTGGTGGGCCTTTGGTTGTTGTCGCTGGGGTGCGCGCGCAAACGCTTTACACATTGCCTCTGAGATTAGCCTTGCTGCTCGCGCCACGTTACCTAGAGGGTAAGCGGGGGTTATCTTGGTGTGTGACTCCCTGGCCCTGACCTTGGAAATGGTGGTCTCTGACTGACCTTGGCACAAGCCTTGGCCAGCCAGAGGTCCCGTTTCTAACAGTCAGTATTTCTGACGTATCTGTGTGGCGCAAAAGTGACACATTGTTGGAGTGTGTCACAAAAGTGACGCAACTCCAGCAATTTGTCCTTTCACATGGAGGAATCCCTATGCGAAAAGGCCTGCGTCAGTCTTACGCCTGCTGTGAGGCAGGCGTAAGAAATTGTCCTTGAAGTGGCGCAGTGAAATCTTATAGATTTCACTGCATCACTTTTATGACCCTGTCATGCGTCAGAACGCCCCCCCTGCATACATTTTACCTGGCGTAGGTATAAAGTAGGGCAGGGGTTTACAAAGTGACGCATCTACCTAGATGCGTCACTTTGTAAATATGGTGCAACGACGCACACTTTTTATGCTGCTGGTGCGTCACAAAAAGTGACGCACCAGCGGCGTAAAAGTGACGCATGGCCTCATAAATGAGGCCCTTTGTGTCTAAACTTTTGGGGCGAGTCTACAGGCAAATTGTGGTCTCACCAAGACCATACATTGGCTGGCAGCCTTCCCCTTGCTTACTATTGATTGGTTTAACTGTCCCTATTTGCTTGCTTCCTGTTAGATGACGTTCTTTGTTTCAGCCTGTCCATCTTGTGTTTGCCCCTCCCACAGAGCACATGCTATTCACCATCTCTTGGACTGACTGGCTTCTATGCTTCATCTGCTCACTTAGGGAAATACTTTTTTTCATAAGCACTCCATGAGAATGCATCTGTTTTCCAGCTTTCGCCATAGTGTGATTTTCTCCGCCCTCTCTCTCACCCACGTGCCTCTCTGCCCTCACACACACACATGTATTGCTCTCTTCTCCATGTGCTTCTCCCTCCCATGCTCCACGTTGCTCTCTGTGTCCTTTTGTAGGCAATTGTGCAGGTTGCACGCATGTGAGTGCCTACAAAATGAGGTAGCAGAGTCCACATCATGTCTGTCTTTGTCCAGCAATGCGGCACAGCAACCTCAATGCTGTGCGGAATGATTAAAAATACATTAGCCAATTAATCTCATATGGGAGACCAATTGGCTTTGCCAATGCTTATTTACTTTCTAATCCCTCTTTTTCTAGTATCAGTGTTTGAGTCTTTCCCATTTCATACACTCATTTAATGCCTGTCTTTCTTACATTATGATCAATCGTGTGATGATATTTCTGTCTCTGACTCTCATTCTAATTGCCCTATTTTCTGGTTTGCTGTCTCTCTTACATTTTAACCATGCTTTTTGATGGTGCTGTACCTGACTCTGCCCAACATTCTGATGACTCGCACTGTGATTCTGTCTCTTACTCTTACATTCTCTGGTTCATATTACTGTCTCTCACCTCTCTTGTTCATATTGTTGTCTCTGACTCTCTTACATTCGAACCTCTCCTGTTAATATTGCTGTCCCTCTTTCTCTTACACTCTAACCTCCCTTGTTACTATTGCTGTCTCTCACTCTTACATTCTAATCTTTCTTGTTCATGTTGCTGTCTTAGATTCTCTGATACTCTACCATATCTTGTTAATGTCGCTGTCTCTGACTCTCTCACATTCTAACATCTTGTTAATATTGCAGTCTGTAACTTTCTTACATTCTAACCTCTCTTGTTTGTATTGCTGTCTCCAACTCTCTCACACTCTAACCATTTTTGTTCATATTGCTGTCTCTGACTCTTACATTCTAACCTCTCTTGATAATATTGCTGTCTCTTACTCTTTACCATTCTAAACTGTCTTAATAATATTTCTGTCTCTGACTCGCTTACATTCTAACCTCTCTTGTTAATATTGCTGTCTCTAACTCTCTCACACTCTAACCACTTGTTCATATTGCTGTCTCTGACTCTCTTACATTCTAACTGCTCTTGTTCATATTGCTGTCTCAGACTCTCATATATTCTAACCTCTCATGTTAATATTGCCATCGCTTGTTGATATTGCTGTCTCTGACTCTCTTATATTCTAACTTCTCTCATTAATATTGCTGTCTCTGACTCTCATATATTCTAACCTCTCATGTTAATATTGCCATCGCTTGTTGATATTGCTGTCTCTGACTCTCTTATATTCTAACTTCTCTCATTAATATTGCTGTCTCTGACTCTCTTATATTCTAACCTCTCTCAATAATATTGCTGTTCCTGACTCTCTTACATTCTAACCTCTTTTTAATATTGCTGTCTCCAACTCTCTCACACTCTAACCATACTTGTTCATATTGTTCTAACTCTCTTACATTCTAACCTCTCATGTTAATATGGCTGTCTCTGACTCTCTTACATTCTAACCTCTCATGTTAATATTGCTGTCTCTGATTATCTTACATTCTAACCTCTCTTGTTAAGATTGTTTTCTCTGACTCTCTTACATTCTAACCTCTGTTGTTAATATTGTTGTCTCTGACTCTCTTACTTTCTAACCGCTTGTTCATATTGCTGTCTCTGACTCGCTTACATTCTAATCTCTCTTGTTAATATTGTTGTCTCTGACTCTCTTACATTCTTTTTTTTTAACAATCTTTATTACACATTTTTTAATAACAGTTACAACTGGCCACCCCCCCCACCGCCCCCCACGAGACCGGGTACCAATTTATGAAATCAAACATAAGTAGATACAAATTACACTTTGATATTTTTCTGAGAAAAGAAAATATAAAACAATTAAGAAAAACCAGCAGGGCGAAATACCACATAGAACAGACATCTTATTCCCATGTTAAGAATCCCCAATTGTCCCCCCTAGTCATTCTCTCGAATCCAGTCAAGTAGAGGGCCCCATATCTTCATTCCTCTTCTGCGCGTGTTATGCCCTTTATTCCTATAGATGGCGACTTCCAGGCTACATGTCGCTAATAGTCTGGCCCTCCACTGTATAAATGATGGTGGTATCGGATCAAGCCAGGCTGATGCGATACACAGCCGCAACACCCCCATCTGAACAAAGATTAACCCTTGTAAGTGTTTTGACCTTTCAATGTTTGAAACACCTAACATGACTTCTGCTGTTGTAATGTTTATCTCATTATGCGTTATCTTTGTTAGAAAGCCTGAGATTTCGGCGAGCAAATTAATTAGGGAGTCGCAGGAGGCAAACATGTGGATGATGTCTGCCGCTGGAAGAGTACAGCGTGGGCAAGTTGTACCTTTCCCGGTTCCCCATTTAGCTATTTTAGCAGGTGTGTAATATATTGAAAAATAGGTCTTATAATACTGTGCTTAAAGCCTAATCGACATAAAGCAAGAAAGTGACATTTCATATGAAAATTCCAAGATTCGGGAAGACAACCCAAGTTTAATCTGCCAGGCCTCTATATGTTTATTCATGTCATCTGGTAGCAATGCATTCATGGCCCCATAAATCTCCCTGATTTTTAGGGGTGCTTCTCTATATAGGTTTTCTATAACTACACATGATTGGAATTTTATCCGGCCACCCCCTTTCTGCAATAAAAAATCTCTCACTTGAAGGAATTTAAAAAAATCCCTATTGGTAATGTTAAATTCCAGCTTCAATTCCTCAAAGGATTTAAATCCATTAGTCGAGAAAAAGCAACCAAGCTTAGTGATCCCTAGATCATTCCAGTTTTTAATACAGATATCATGGAATATCTCCGGGAGATCTGAGTTCTGACTCAGGGGAGTATAATGGGAGTAGCAACCAAGTCCTAATAGTTTTTTCACATTTCCCCAGACTTTGCTAACATTATTAATAGTCTTAAATTTGACTTTTTTAAAATAACCATCATTAACATGTTGCCACAGACATCCAGCGCCCCCTTCTCCCAGAATAAGTTCTTGTGGTGTCGGTATATTGCCACTTCCTGGGTTACCAGCTATAAGACTAATGCTATATTTTAAGACTGTGGCCCAGTAATATAGCTTGAAGTTGGGGAGATCACAACCTCCACGTTCTCTTGGGTTAGTGAACCACCTCAATGCCCTTCGTGGTCGATTATATCCCCAAACAAATCTAGAGAACAATGAGTCTATATTTTTAAATACTTGTGGGGAAAATTCTAAACAGATAGCTTGGAAGAAATATAGAAACTTTGGTAAATACAACATCTTGACTACATTAGTTCGACCACCAATAGTTAGGTGTAGGTTGTTCAATCTAATCAATTCTTTCTTAGTGCGTTGTATAAGCGGATCTATATTGTTGCTGATGATAAGCTCAATATCCGCACAGATGTTAACCCCTAGATATGTCGCCTTGCCGGTTACTCTAGGGTCATTCATCATGACCTTTCTATTCAGCACAATCTGTGTCTTACTCGCATTCAATATGTATCCAGAAGCGTTACCAAAGAGTAGGGCTTCTGCTTCTATCGCAATCATAGCATTTATAGGGTCCCCAGTCACAATGGCGATGTCATCCGCGTATCCTAAACATTTTGTATCCATATCATGCACTTGGATGGGAGAGATTAGCACATTGTTTTCCAGCCTACGAATGAATGTATCTATATAAATAGCGAATAGGAGGGGCGAACAAGGGCACCCTTGTCTTGTCCCTCCTGTAATAATGAAAGTTTCTGAAAAAGTCCCGTTAATCAAGACACTAGCCCTGGGGTTTACATACAGCCGTTGAATTGCAGTTATGAATTTCTCACCAATACCACAGTTTGCCATTGACTGCCACAGGAATTTCCAGGAGACCCTATCAAACGCCTTCTACGCGTCTAGCAGGATAAGCGCCATAGGGTCTCCTGTTGTTCCCGTGTAGTCATAGAGAGAAATAACTCGTTGTACGTGGTCGATCGTAGACCTTCCTGGCACAAACCCATGTTGCCTCTCATATACTATTTTATGAATGCCAGTCGTGCCGCTAATAGCTTAGAATAGATTTTTGAATCCCCGTTTATCAAGGTTATTGGTCGATAAGAACCCATTTCCTGTGGATTTTTCTTTTTCTTGGGAAAGATTAATGACCATGACTTCGGTGGGGTCCCCCCTTGCTCGATGTATTGGAAAAGTTCTAAAATTATCCCCCTAATTTGTGGCACAAACTTTACATAAAACTCTGTGGGTATTCCATCCATACCCGTGGCCTTACCATTAGGCATAGAGTTTACCGATAATAACATTTCTTACCATTGAATGGGGCAATCTAGTAGTTCTCGATCATCTATATCCAGCTGATCTATGGCCGATAGAGCTAGATATGAATCAGGGTTACTGCACTCATTTTCATCTTCATGATATAAGTTCTGATAGAACTTCTGAAAGGCTAATCTAATATCTGAGGATTCTACCCTCAGGCCGTTTACAGGATCAATGATTTCTTTTATTGTAGTGACAGTGACTATTCCCGGGTTCTGACAGCTAATTGGTGACCTACCCTTTCACTTAACTCATATATTTTCTCTTTCTGGGAATTTGCCCTGCTAATCGCTTTTTCAGTTAAAATTTCCGAGATGTAATTCTTCGCGATTGCTACCTTACTTACTACAGGATCTACTTCCCTGTCTTTGTGTACTGCTTTAATCAGGTCCTCCTCTGCATTACATAAATTCTGTTCAAGAGCTGTCATTTTTAACCTCTTTTCATTATTAATCTGAAAAGAAAAGCGCATAGTTTCGCCCCTAATACAGGCCTTCAGGATATCCCACACTACATCCACTGTTGCAGACCCCATATTTTCAGACAGGAAGGCCGGAATCCAGGTTCTCATATGTTGACAATATCCTTCGTTATACAAAAGTGCCTTTTCAAACGTCCAGGTGTTTAATGAAGGTTTATCAGCGCCACACCTAAGACTAAGCAGTAGTGGGTTGTGATCTGAGAGGATTCTTGACAACTTCTCTATTTGACACATTGATTTTAGTGCATTAGATATAAACATATAATCCAGCCTTACATGCCTTGAGTGCGGGTGAGAGTAATAGGTGTAACCGGGATCTCCAGGGTGGTTCGCTGTCCATCCGTCTACCAAGCCATGTAGCCCACACATATCTTTTAGCGCTAATAAAACTTTATGTTTCCTCCCACGAAATTTAAATTCTGGACCCATGGACCAATCGCTTGGTAGATGAATATTAAGATCCCCGCACACAACCAATGGAAGGGGCCTATGCACAAGTTTGTTAGAGATAGTAATCAGTACGTCTGGATCGTCACTAATATTACCATAAATAGTGCAGAGAGTTAGTTTATCCTTCCCATTATTATATCCGCACTCCGCTATAACATATCGTCCGAGTCTGTCCACAATTGATCTTAAAAACTGCACCCCGGCCCCTTTTGCTAAAATAGCCACCCCCTTGGTACGTGAACCTTGTGTAGTAGCGGAAACAAGCCTGTATCCAAGTGTTTGAAGTAAATGCTTTTGTGCCCCCTCAATATGTGTCTCTTGTAGACAAATAATGTTGGCAGCTGAAAGCCTGAGTCCCTCTGCCACTTTCTGCCTTTTCTTTATGTCATTGAGGCCGCATATGTTCATTGAGAGTATTTTTAGTTTAGCCATACCATTTGTTTTTTATTCCACTGTAATTGTTTTATGTGTTGAGTCTTAAAATAAGGCTGCCAACTGCTAATTTCTTTCCTTATGTTTCTCAGCGTGTATCTCAGCTCCCCAATAAACGCCCTTGAAACCCTTGGAACCGGTCTCCCCCGCCCCCCACCCCCCTCCTCCACTCCCCCTTAACCTCCCCTTGAGCCATCCTGGATCCAGCCGTATCCAGGTGTGGGCGTCTGTTGGCCAGTACGCCTCAGTGCGCTCCCCCTCCAGCCCTGCGTGAATACTATAGTTAGATTGGGAGGAAATCTGTGAAAACAAGAGTTTTACACCTAGTATTGATATAATCATGTATTTCTTCATATTTGATTAACGAATGATATTAAATATCCCCATATTATTCACAAAGAAACATTTTTTAAATGCAACTTATTGTCCGGTCCACATCATAAGAAAAGATTTAGTTCTTGGTTATTTTCCGGTATTATTTTTTGCAATCTCTGAGATTTCTTTAAGATAATTTTCAGCCTGTATTTCACTGGTGAAACTGCGGGTTGATCCCCTAAAAATTACTTTCAGTCAGGCAGGGTTCTGTAAAAAAAACTTTAGCGCTGATCTGATCAAAAGGAGTAAATAGCTGGCTCAACCTCCACCTCCTTTCAACGGTTGCGTGGGCAAAATCTGGTCTTACAAAAAATATGGTGCCATTATATTCTCTCTTGCTTGTAGGACGAGCTAGGTCATAGATAGTGCCCCGAAGTAAAAAGTTTCCAAAAAACACCAACATTGCCCTTGGAAATTTAGGTTGATTCTGTGTTTTCTTAGACTGAGTAAGGGGGAATCGATGGGCGCGTTGAACTTCCCTCTCTAGTTCCCAGATTTGCAGTTGAGGGAGGGCTGATTTAAGAAGTCTGATTATATACCCCCCTTGGGTAATTTTCCTCGACGCCTTCTGGGAGCCCCAGGAAGCGCAGATTGTTTCGCCTTGATCTGTTCTCCTGGTCCTCGACCTTTATCAATAGATCCTGTATAATTCCTTCTTGTTTTTTTTCCTGCTTTTGAAGATAAGTAACATCATTCTCAAGATGGTCAGTTCGTGTTTCAACTGACACCATCCTTTCGGATATCTCTAGATATGTGCTTCCCACCTTATTTACAGCACCTTGCAGCTTTTGGATGGCTAAATGATGCTTTTGAGTGTCCGTTTTAACATCTTTGTGAAGTTTTCTTATTGAGCTTAATATATCTTTCAATGACGGCTCAGCCGCTTCTCCTATTTCATCATCATTTTGAGAGATGTCCCCAATTGAATCCTCCCCACTTTCTTGAGCCAGTATTGTTTCCTTTGATTTATTTTTAGGTTTTAAGTTTTTTCGAGGATTGATGGATTCTGGGTTACTTCCTTGATCGGTGGTTTCTTCATAGATACATTTGTTTAATCTTGTATTCCTTATTTTTCTTTTCTCTAGTTTTTTCCTTGGTGTATTTCCTTGCCCAAGATTGCTTGTGTTCCTTATACCAGAACAACCTGATATTTCCTGGGTTGATACTTCTTGGTCTTGCACTTTGTTTACATCGCTTGCCTCACTAGAAGTTGAGATGCCGGTTTCGTATATATCTGCATCAGATTCATCTGAGTGTGAATCAGTTTCTATCGAAGGCAATTTGTCCGTTGGGGGATTCGGTTTTGCATGAGCGTTCATCCCCTGAGCAGATATTAGGCTTGTCCCGTTCTTTATCGTTGAATCCTGGACCACTAGCTCGTGACTTGACCCTTTATTTGCCGCCGCTTTAGATAATGGGCTAAAGATATTTAATATGCTAGGCTGCAATGTAGTTGATTGCCCCGTCGAAGTTGCTTTTGCGTTTGCTTTCAAATCCTTGATGGTTTGTAACCGTTTTGCTTTTTTTACCATTAGTTCCATCTTTTCAGTGTCTTCAGAGTCTTTCTCCTTCTCCTTATATCTCTCTTTGGCTTTTTCTTTCCTTTTCTCTAGTTCTGTGCCATTAACTTTAACTGCATATTTATCACTCTTCTTCTCCTTTTTAGATTTTTCATAGTCTCCCTGTTGCTCACTGCAACTCCGGTTAATACATTTATCTTTATCTTTATCTTTATCTTTACTTTTCTCTTTTTCTGGACCCTTTTTGTTTCCTCTATCCTTCTCCTTCTCCTTTTCGTTGTCTTTTTCTCTATCTTTTCCTTTGACTTGTCCTTGATCCTTATTTTTTACTTCCTTAGCTTTGGTTCCTCTAGTCTCTCGTCGTTGCTGCATTGGCTGCAGTGGCTTTAATAAATTAGCATTATCCGGATCTTGTGCTTCTTTTACCTTCTCGTCAGGTTCAAATACTTCAATACATTGGGCGCCCATGACATCCAGGGTGTTTGATCGGGGCATAGGTGGATCAGGTGGATCAGGTAGATCAGGCACTGAACTTTGAACACATAACTCCTTCTGATCATGCTGGACACTCTCCACCCTTTCTATGCCTATTTCATGCATTTTCCCTGTCTCTTCTTGCCCTATAATCTGCTTGTTAGGTTAGTTTTTCTTGTTCTGCTCAATTGATATTGTATGAGCTGATTGAGCTGATTGTAATGCGGCCGATCCCTGCCCTGAGTTAGCCAGTTAGCCAGTTTTGCCAGTTGCAGTACGTCTAATACGTCTAATATGTTCAATACACTCAAAAAGCTCAATGTGATACACCGATCTTGTGCGTTTCGTTTGTAGTACAATTGGCACAGAGGATTGAGTCTAATGGTGCCACTTTCAATATTTAATTTTATTTGTGCCCGCTGCCTGTCAGGCTGTAGGCACTTGAGAGATTCCTTAAGCCCGGTTGCGGTATTCAAAGAGCACGATATACATTTTTTTATCTCTCCCTCCACCAGCTTTTTTCGTGTAGAGATGTTTAGACACCGAGGATAGCGCTCTTGAGTTTTCCACCGAGGCCCCCCTCGCATTGTAGGATATTGGGCTTTTTTTTAAAAAGTAAAGTCCGGTTTTTCCCCCTCAAAACGCCCAGAGTAATCATCGAACAAGTGACTGGTGGCGGATTCAAGCCTCGCCTGCAGCCCTGACAGAAGCGGCAGAGCAAAGCCGAGAGCCAAAAGGGTCATTGCATCGCACTTAGCAGTTAGCTCTTCAACGTTTAATGTCTATAGCGAGTTTGTCGCTATAGACATTAAACTTGTTTAAACTTGTTTGTTTGCTCCTTGTATGTTAATGAGGGGATGTAGCAGATCACAGCGGCAAACTCAGCAGGATCCCCCGGCTTTCCTCTCATTTCCTTTCAGCGGCGCCCTCTGAAATTGAGACTGAAGCCGATAAGCTGTAGACAGCTGTTAGCGTCCCGCTGTTCACCCCCAACAGAGCTTCAAGGACTCAATGAGCCGACGGGATGGCTTTTACAAAGCAATGTCGGACCCTTTTTTCAGAACTTATACATCCCCGACAAGCATTCACTGACAATCAAGTAGTAGCATCGCTGTGAGCGCCGCCATATGAATGAAATGAAATGAAAAAGGAACTTAATTAAGCGCACTGTGGCCTAGCGGCTTCCTGGCGCTGGGAGGGGGAAAAGGGGGGGGGGGAAGGGAAAGGGGAGGGAAGGGAAAAGCGGATTCAGCACTGCAAACGATGGAACTAACCAGGGAAGGCCTGAAGAAAGAGAAAAGTTTTTAATGCTTTTCGGAAAGCCGGGTAAGTAGGAATTGATCGGATGGAGAATGGGAGGCTATTCCAATACTGAGGGGCCAGAACCGAGAAACGGGTGCCACCAATGCGGGCTTTACGGTAGCGGGGGACTTGAAGAAGAAGTTGAGAGGACGAGCGAAGAGTGCGAGAGGGAGTGTAGGGAGTGATCAAAGAAACAATGAACAGAGGGGCAGAGTGGGTGAAGGCTAAAAAGGCTAGGCAGGCTAATTTGAAAGAAGAACGAAAGCGTAGAGGAAGCCAGTGAAGGGACTTGAGAACAGGTGTGATGTGGGAAAATTTGGGAAGGTGAAAGATGAGCCGGGCGGCCTGGTTTTGTATGGCCTGGAGCCGGCGCATTTCATAGGCGGGGATGCCGGAATAGAGGGCATTCCCGTAATCGAGACGGGAGGTGATAAGGGCTGAAATGATGGATTTGAGGGCGTCAGTGGAAAAGAAGCGGGAAATTTTGCGGATAAGGCGGAGGGATAAAAAACAAGATGAAATTACAGCGCTAACTTGGGAGTGAATGGAAAGGTCACTGCTGACTTTAAGGCCTAAAGTGCGAACAGTGGGAACTGGAGTAGGGGGAGTGCCTAAAGAGAGGGGCCAGTGAGAAGGGGACCAGGGATTAGAGGGGCCACCAGTGAGGACAAGCTCCGTATTGTCGGGGTTTAATTTGAGGTGGTTCGTGATCATCCAGTCCGAAATGAAAATTAAAGTGGAACTAAGAAAGGAAGAAGAGTCGGGAGTGGAGAGATCGAAGATGAGCTGGAGGTCGTCAGCGTAGTTATACACGGAGACCCCCAGCTCGCGGAGGGAAAAGATAAGAGGGTAGATGTAAAGATTGAAAAGAAGAGGGGAGAGGGAGGAACCTTGGGGGACCCCACACACAAGAGGGCGGGGGGGCGGAAAAGCCGTCAAGCTGGACTGCCTGGGACCTACCCTGAAGGAAGGACTTCAGCCAGGATAGTGCTAACCCCCTAATGCCGGCTACGCTGACACGGTCGAGAAGGATGGCATGATCAACCGTGTCAAACACAGCCGACAAGTCGAGGAGCACCAGCGCCTGGGGGAGGTTGGAATCGGCCCTTCCCTTAAGCTCGTCCAGGACAGCAGTGACGACCATCTCGGTAGAATGACCCGGCGGAAGCCCGCCTGGTGGGAAGCCAAGAGGCCATGCCTCTCAATGTGTGAGGAGAGGCAGGAGGTGACATGGCTTTCCACAATCTTCCCCAGGTAGGGGAGGAGGGAAATAGGCCTGAAGTTAGAAGGTGAAGAAGGGTCCAGGCCAGGTTTTTTTATTATAGGAAGAACAATAGCCGTTTTGAAAGAGGAGGGAACAGATCCTAGGGCCAGGGATGAATTAAGAAGTGTGAGAGGAGGTCCAGGAGAGTGAGAAAAAAGGGTTTGAAGGATCCGGGCCGGCGCACAGTCAGCTGGCGATCCCGATTTGACCTTGACCAGCAGAGCAGAGAATTGTGCAGCAGTGATGGGGGGGAAGAGGTCTAACATAAAAGGCGGGGGGGGGGAGAGGGGGGATAACCAGGGTTTGAGAGACTGCGGGAATATTGGCTTTAATAGCAGAAATGTTGTCGATAAAGTGATTGTTGAGGGAAAGACAAAATGAGAGGGAAGGGGCGACGCTAACGTTAGTACGATCGGATGTGGCAAGTTGTTTTACGAGTGAAAAAATCTCTCGGGATTTGTTGGAAGAGCGGGCGACTTTTTCGGAAAAGTATTCCATTTTTGCCGAGGTGATAGCTTTTTTGTAGTCGTTAAGTAATGATTTATACTTAGTACGAAGAAAAGGACAGTAGTGATGCCTCCACTGGCGCTCTGATCGCCTGAGATTGAGTTTTAACTCTTTGAGTTCACTAGTGAACCATCTGTGGGCCTCATGGGGCCGGCCAGATTTGATGTTTTTAAGAGGGGCGACGAGGTCACAGGAGGAGGATAACCAAGCACAAACAGCATCAGCTTGATCTTCCAGGGAGAGGTCGGTCAAGTCAGGTGTAGTGGAGGCCAGAGAAGAAGAAAGAAGGGAGAGATCTGTCTGATTCCAGCAGCGGGCTGTCAAGTTTTTGGGGCGCGGGACTTTAGGATGAGAGGAAAGGGGAATGTTAAAAGAAATTAAGAAATGATCTGACCAGAGACAGGGAAGAGTGGAGAGAACAGAGAGGGGGCAACGCAGCGACCAGATTTGGTCCAAGGTATGACCCTTAACGTGAGTGGGTGAGAAGACGTGAGGAAAAAAGTTTAAAGAGTGAAGAGTTGCAGAAAAGTCTTTAGAAGTTGGGCTTTCTCGAGGATCGTCCGGCCAGTAATTGAAGTCGCCTAATAGGACAACTGCCGAGTTGTTTACTGATAAAGTGGCCAAGATATCTTGAAAAAGGGGAACAAATTGAGGCATAGGCAGAGGGGGCCGATAGACAAGGACAAAGGTGAGGGGGTCAATGAGATTGGTGGACCGAGCGACCAGGAAGTCCACGTTGGGTATAGGAGAGTGGTCAAGAAGCTGAAACTTCAGCGTAGACCGAATAATCATTGCCACTCCACCGCCGGTTTTACTGGCCGGTCAGTCCGCTCGGAGGGCATAATGTGTGTCAGGAAGGATAGTTAGAAGGTCGGGGAGAGAATCAGAAGAAAACCATGTCTCCGTGAGAAAAAGGTAATCAGGGGAATCTGTGGAAAGAAGATTAAAGAGTTCAATTTGATGCTTAACAGCTGACCGGGTGTTTAACAGAAGAGCCGAGGCTACAGGGGGTGACGGTGGAAGGGAAGGGGTTGCCTGATAAACCATTGGAGGGGGGATGGAGGGTAAGGAAGAGGGGGATAGAGTTGAACAGGAAGGTGCAGAAATGCCGAGTGAAGCAATGCGTAAGGCTAACGGGAGAGGGACAGAGGTGGGAGCCATGAGTGCGGATAATTGGGCGGAGGTGTAGGACACAAATTGGGCAGGATCTATGGCCCCAGGTCCCGGCCGGTCGCGGACGGGCGCAGACGGGCTTGCCTTAGGCGCGCCTTCGGCGCGCAAACGGCGCGCCCGCTGCGCGTACGGTGGAAGCACATGATAAGTAGGGCTAATGAGGGGCGTGTCCAGAAAGAGTGGGCGTGGCCGGGGGAGCGGCCGCTGAAGGCGGCGAACGGGGAGTCCTGGGTCCGCTGCAGCGTCAAGCTCGGCTGCGCGGGAAGGCTGTGACAGGGAGGGGTCCCTGGATGCAGGTGAGGGTAATTTAAAATAAAGCGCTAAGCGAGCGCTATGCTAGCTGAGTGTGATTAAAATAAATCAGGGCGTTAGCTGGTACTCCCGCGGAAGGCAGGGGAGGAATCTGTCTGTTTGTTTGAGCTCGTATTCAGCTCCTTATTAAAGGTCCCAAAGGGGCGTGGCCAGAAAGAGTGGGCGTGGCCGGGGGAGCGGCCGCTGAAGGCGGCGAACGGGGAGTCCTGGGTCCGCTGCAGCGTCAAGCTCGGCTGCGCGGGAAGGCTGTGACAGGGAGGGGTCCCTGGATGCAGGTGAGGGTAATTTAAAATAAAGCGCTAAGCGAGCGCTATGCTAGCTGAGTGTGATTAAAATAAATCAGGGCGTTAGCTGGTACTCCCGCGGAAGGCAGGGGAGGAATCTGTCTGTTTGTTTGAGCTCGTATTCAGCTCCTTATTAAAGGTCCCAAAGGGGCGTGGCCAGAAAGAGTGGGCGTGGCCGGGGGAGCGGCCGCTGAAGGCGGCGAACGGGGAGTCCTGGGTCCGCTGCAGCGTCAAGCTCGGCTGCGCGGGAAGGCAGTGACAGGGAGGGGTCCCTGGATGCAGGTGAGGGTAATTTAAAATAAAGCGCTAAGCGAGCGCTATGCTAGCTGAGTGTGATTAAAATAAATCAGGGCGTTAGCTGGTACTCCCGCGGAAGGCAGGGGAGGAATCCGTCTGTTTGTTTGAGCTCGTATTCAGCTCCTTATTAAAGGTCCCAAAGGGGCGTGGCCAGAAAGAGTGGGCGTGGCCGGGGGAGCGGCCGCTGAAGGCGCCCCCGCTCCTCACCTTCCACCTTCCACCTTCCACCTCCACCAGACCGATCACCAGGCCGATCACCAGGCTGATCACAGAGTCGAGGATTAGTAGCTGACAGCTGAAAACAGGGAATGGAGTAAGGGCGGGGGTAAAGGGCAGGGCAGCCGTCGGAATCCTTGAGAGTCCGCTGGGTTTTCTCCAGTGAAGCTTTTCTCAGAGCTCACCTGTGGAGACATCAACCGGCAGTATCCGAAAGTGTCCGGTATTATCCCCAGGTATCCGAGGGTGTCTGCAATATCTTAAGTGTGAACAGTGTCAAAAGCCAAAAAAACGTGAACTATGATGAACACAGCTACAATCTCTTCGCAAATCTTTTCAGAGGTTTTTTTCACGAGTCATTAGCGATGAGCGGACCGGCAGGTTTAATTCCTCTCATTTCTTCTCGGTTTCTCGGTATCTCACGCACGGCTTCAGGAGAGCAGGAGAGTGCTCAGTCAGTGACTCCACTCACCGACGCCATCTTGCCTCCTACTCAGACTCTCTTACATGTAATGACTCTCTTACATTCTAACCTCTCTTGTTAATATTGCTGTCACTGACTCTCTCACATTCTAACCTCTTGTTCATATTGCAGTCTCTGACTCTCTTACATTCTAACCTCTCTTGTTAATATTGCTGCCTGTGATTCTTACATTCTAACCTCTCTTACAGTCTAACCTCTCTTGTTAATATTGTTGCCTTTGACTCTCTTACATTCTAACCTCTCTTGTTAATATTGATGTCTCTAACTCTCTCACACACTAACCACTCTTGTTCATATTGCTGTCTCTGACTCTCTTACATTCTAAACTCTTGTTAATTTTGCTGCCTCTGACTCTCTTACATTCTAAGCTCTCTTGATAATATTGCTGTCTCTTACTCTTTTACATTCTAAACTCTCTTAATAATATTGCTGTCTCTTACTCTCTTACATTCGAACCTCTCTTGATAATATTGCTGTCTCTTACTCTTTTACATTCTAAACTCTCTTAATAATATTGCTGTCACTGACTCTTAAATTCTAACCTCGCTTTATAATATTGCTGCCTCTGACTCTCTTACATTCTAAGCTCTCTTGATAATATTGCTGTCTCTTACTCTTTTACATTCTAAACTCTCTTAATAATATTGCTGTCTCTTACTCTCTTACATTCTAACCTCTCTTGATAATATTGCTGTCTCTGACTCTCTTACATTCTAACTGCTCTTGTTCATATTGCTGTCTCAGACTCTCATATATTCTAACCTCTCATGTTAATATTGCTGTCTCTGATTCTCTTACATTCTAACCTCTCTCGTTAAGATTGTTTTCTCTGACTCTCTTACATTCTAACCTCTGTTGTTAATATTGTTGTCTCTGACTCTCTTACTTTTTAACCGCTTGTTCATATTGCTGTCTCTGACTCGCTTACATTCTAATCTCTCTTGTTAATATTGTTGTCTCTGACTCTCTTACATTCTAACCTCTTGTTAATATTGCTGTCTCTGACTCTCTTATATTCTAACCTCTCTTGTTAATATTGCTGTCACTGACTCTCTCACATTCTAACCTCTTGTTCATATTGCAGTCTCTGACTCTCTTACATTCTAACCTCTCTTGTTAATATTGCTGCCTGTGATTCTTACATTCTAACCTCTCTTACAGTCTAACCTCTCTTGTTAATATTGTTGTCTTTGACTCTCTTACATTCTAACCTCTCTTGTTGATATTGTTGTATTTGACTCTCTTACATGCTAACCTCTCTTGTTAATATTGATGTCTCTAACACTCTCACACACTAACCACTCTTGTTCATATTGCTGTCTCTGACTCTCTTACATTCTAAACTCTTGTCAATATTGCTGCCTCTGACTCTCTTACATACTAAGCTCTCTTGTTAATATTGATGTCTCTAACTCTCTCACACACTAACCACTCTTGTTCATATTGCTGTCTCTGACTCTCTTATATTCTAACCTCTCTTGTTAATAGTGATGTCTCTAACTCTCTCACACACTAACCACTCTTGTTCATATTGCTGTCTCTGACTCTCTTACATTCTAAACTCTTGTTAATATTGCTGCCTCTGACTCTCTTACATTCTAAGCTCTCTTGATAATATTGCTGTCTCTTACTCTCTTACATTCTAACCTCTCTTGATAATATTGCTGTCTCTTACTCTTTTACATTCTAAACTCTCTTAATAATATTGCTGTCACTGACTCTTACATTCTAACCTCGCTTGTTAATATTGCTGCCTCTGACTCTCTTACATTCTAAGCTCTCTTGATAATACTGATGTCTCTTACTCTTTTACATTCTAAACTCTCTTAATAATATTGCTGTCTCTTACTCTCTTACATTCTAACCTCTCTTGATAATATTGCTGTCTCTGACTCTCTTACATTCTAAACTCTCTTAATAATATTGCTGTCACTGACTCTCTTACATTCTAAACTCTCTTAATAATATTGCTGTCACTGACTCTTACATTCTAACCTCTCTTGTTAATATTGCTGTCTCCCTTTCTCTTCCATTCTAACCTTTTGTTGTTCCTGACTCTTTTAGATTCTAACCCTATGTTAATATTGCTGTCTCTGACTCTCTTACAGTCTAACCTCTCTTGTTAATATTGCTGTCTCAGACTCTCATATATTCTAACCTCTCATGTTAATATGGCTGTCACTGACTCTCTCACATTCTAACCTCTTTTGTTAATATTGCTGCCTGTGACTCTATTACATTCTAACCTCTTGTTAATATTGCTGTCACTGAGTCTCATACATTCCAACCTTTCTAGTTCATATTGCTGCCTGAGACTCTCTTACATTCTAACCTCTCTTGTTAAAATTGCTGTCCCTGACTCACTTCCGTTCCCACTGTCCTTATCCGGATATGGCTGCTTCTGATTGTTCTACATTCCAATCTATATGTTGCTGTCTTGTTTTTTAACTCTTCTTCTGATATTGCTGACCCTGAGGATCTTGAAAACTGGTGTCAATGAAACTATGACCAGACGTTGTGACACTCACAGTGCAAAGGTCACAGATTTGAATCATGTGCCTTGTGAGAGGCTGTGTGAAGATTAATAACAACAGGGCACTTTCTTTAATTAAACAATGGGGTGTGCCCTGGACTGGTGTATTATTTACACGTCACTCATTATTGCATGCATCTGGTACATACTGATCCTGTGGCCGTTCATATACATTATTCTGTGTAGGTTTCTCCTTATGGAAGACATTCATGCCTACAGATCACGCATCATAACTAATGGTGGCTGTGCATGACCGGGTGGCCACCTCCATCAATGTCATTGCAGAAACTTTCTCCACTGCTGAACATCCGCATTATCACCTGCTGAATTCTGGGAGCTGTAGTCTTGCTGTACTTTCACTGAACCAGTGAGAGGAACAGATCTGAAACGATGATTTGCAGGTGAAAACTTCCGGACAGGAGACAAGTGTGTGTAGGGCCTAGAGTGTCACCCTTGGTCCTGATTGCTACTGGTCAGTGTGCATTGTTAATGATCGTTCAGAAGTTCATAGAAGTCAATGGACGGTGTAGAGGCGCCAGTCTTTGGATTCCGTATGGCCGACCTCCAACCAAGCTAAAGAATGTATCTCCTAGAAAAGAAACACTAGGTTGTCTGTAAGAAATCCTGTCTTAGTGCCCATATCGGCAACCCCTCCTGATTAGCAATAATAGTCGTGCTGCGCGAAATAAACAGTCCACTCAAGTTTTTGCAGGGAAACAGTTTGCTGACGTATTTTTTACACACAAGGAGTATGCACCTAGGTGGGCTAACTTACGGGCGATCCAAGGGCCGGTAGCAGTGACTAACCTAGGCTGCCCCACCCGCCTGATGAGCCAAACTGCACTGTGGCCAACCCAATAGGCGCCACCATTTATGTGGGGGTTAGCCCCCTTACATACCATGGACCCCTATTCCTTCACTTTTACTCGAGCCTTTCTCAGGGAGGAGCGTATCCAGGCAAGCCCCTGGTTGCTCAGGCTTACAGCCGCCTGAAGGACTAGCGGGGCACCGTCGTTTTCAACCAGGATCATGCCATAAAGACTCCTTGGATTTTGGCATAATGCACCCCTATTGTGCTCCTGAAAGGGCCCTTCTCGTACCAATCAGCCTCCGGAACGCTGTGTAACTCCACCTGCAACACAAATGTATACATTAAAATGTTCAATTCGTTAGCCAGCCATCCGGCCAGCATGCAGGGTAAGCGTATGGGAGGGTGACAGCGTGTCCAGCGGGGGACAAAGAGGGTGGCCAGTGGGTTGGGCAGTCAATCAACCAATCAATCAATCAAATAATTTGTAAAGCGCACTACTTACCCGCAAGGGTTTCAAGGCGCTGAGGGTGGGGCGAGGGGGGGTGCTGTTGCTACTGGTCGAACAGCCAGGTATAAGTACCTATCCCCAGCCCACTGTGCACCGGAAATGATGCAGCAGAGGTGCCAGATATAGGAGGGACTCCTAGAGTAGGGGGTCCTTGCAAAAGGGCATGGGGAGGTGCCTAATGCGGCACTAAGGGGGCCGCCCTCTTACAGGGCCCACATTGTGCGCTGAGGGCAGTTGCATTATTCCTGGAAGTGCGGCATACATATGAGGTTCTCTCAGTGGAAAAGAGTGTGTATTGTGCGGCAGCAACAAATCGGCCTTAAAGAAAGACATAACGCAGGTAATATTCTCAAATCAATTTCGTGAAAAAGTAAGTTACATTTTATAGTCAAAAGTGCATGAAAGGGCTCCAGCCGAGGTCCGGGCTCTGGAGATTCAAGGGGGTTTGTTTCCCTCCATCCAAAGAACATACTCCCTCACCTTAGGTGAGGGAGTATGTTCTTTGGAGCTTCTTCTGGCCCCCTTAGGTGATGCAGTGTGCTGCCCTCAGTCTTTTCTGCCTCCTTAGGTGATGTAGTGTGCTGTCCACAGTCTCTTCTGCGCCCCTTAGGTGTTGCACTGCGCTGTCCATGGTCTCTTCTGCCCCGCTTCAGGTGAAGCAGCCTCCTGTCCAAAATCTCTTCCCTCCCCCCTTAGGTGATGCAGTGTGCTGTCCACAGTCTCTTCTGCACCCCTTAGGTGATGCAGAGTGCTGCCCACAGTCTCTTCTGGCCCCCCCTTAGGTGATGCAGAGCGGTGACCACAGTCTCTTCAGCCCCCTTAGGTGATGCAGTATGTTGTCCACAGACTCTTCCACCCCCCTCAGGTGATGCAGTGTGCTGTCCACAGTCTCTTCACCCCCCTTAGGTGATGCAGTGTGCTGTTCACAGTCCCTTCGGCCCCCCTTAGGTAGTACAGTGTGCTGTCCACAGTCTCTTCTACCACCCTTGGGTGATGCAGTGTGCTGTCCGCAGTCTTTTCTACCCCTTAGGCGATGCAGTGTGCTGTCTACAGTCTTTTCTGCCCCCCTTTGTGTGCTGTTCCTATTCTTTCCTAGTCTTCCTTGGGTGATGCAGTGTGCTGCCCACAGTCTCTTCCAGCCCTCCTTAGGTGATGCAGTGTGCTGTCCACAGTCTCTTCTGCCCCAGTAGGTGATTCAGTGTGCTGTCTAAAGTCTCTTCTGCCCCCTTAGGTGATGCAGTGTGCTGTCCACAGTCTCTTTTGGGCCTCCCCTTAGGTGATGCAGTGTGCTGTCCATGGTCTTTTCCCGCCCCCCTTAGGTGATGCAGTGAGCTGACCACAGTCTCTTCTGCCCAATAGGTGATGAAGTGTGCTGTCCACAGTCTCTTCTACCCCCCCTCCCTCAGGTGATGCAGTGTGCTGTCCACAGTCTCTTCCACCCCGCTTAGGTGATGCAGTGTGCTGTCCACAGTCTCTTCTTCCCCCTTGGGTGATGCTGTGTGCTGTCCACAGACTCTTCTGTGCACCTTAGGTTATGCAGTGTGCTGTCCACAGTCTCTTCTGCCCCACTTGGGTGATGCAGTGCTGTCCACAGTCTTTTCTGCCCCCTTAGGTGATGCAGTGTGCTGTTCACTGTTGGACCCGGCCTCGTGGCGTGGTCCTACCCCTCCCGCATGGCGGACCCTGGACGACATTGGCCCTCCATCGACCCGCTGTCGCCCCTCCGGACACCACCCTCAACGAACTCTCGACGAGAGCCGCCCTTAGCAAACCCCGGCTCTCCCCCTCTAGAACCCGGCTCGCCCCAACTCTGCAGGTCCGGTCACCACCCCGGGCCACCCTCTCAGGCCCGACTCCATCTTGGGCCCATCACGTCCCGAGCACGTGGCCTCGGCCCGACCCCGGCCGCGGCCCCAGCTAAGCCCCGACATCATGGCACCAAGATCAACCCCGGTGGTTAAGTGGCCACTTGACGAATCCCGGAGGAGAAGAGTTTCGATGGCCCTCCTGCCGTCCCCGGACGCCTGGAATCGATCGCCCTCCGGCCTCCCTGGGCGCTGGCTCCACCCCCCTGCTGGGTGTCTGGACACCTTCATCCCCGTCCCTCTGACCCCCAGGCACGAGGGTCCGGACATCAAAGGACTCCAGTCCTATATCTGGGCCAGCCCTGGATCAGGACATCAGTTGTGTCTGGGAGTCGAAGCCCTGCTGACCTGGTCGCGGCTGATCCTCATAAGAACTCTGGAACCTGGAACCTCTGAGCCCTGCTGACGCTGTCGCGGCTCCACTACGCTGAACCATCCTCCGAGCCCTGCTGACGCTGTCGCGGCTCTACCAAGCTGAACCATCCGCCGAGCCCTGCTGACGCTGTCGCGGCTCTACCAAGCTGAACCATCCACCGAGCCCGGCTGACGCTGTCGCGGCTCTACCAAGCTGAACCATCCACCGAGCCCTGCTGACGCTGTCGCGGCTCTACCAAGCTGAACCATCCGCCGAGCCCTGCTGACGCTGTCGCGGCTCTACCAAGCTGAACCATCCACCGAGCCCTGCTGACGCTGTCGCGGCTCTACCAAGCTGAACCATCTTCGGAGCCCTGCTGTCGCAGCACCCGGCACCCCCCAGCTCGAGGATTGAGAGCTGTGCGCAGGGTTTCCTAGTACCAGCTGGTACCAAGACTGCCCCGCTACCCCCTTCCCCGGACATTGAGACCTTGTTGGGATCCCTCGATCCCCCTTGTACATTTTGCTGCGGAACCTTGCCTTTATTCCTTATATAATGACTCTTAAATCTACTCTTGTGTGATGTCTCTCTGTGGTGGTGTGCTTGCTCGGCTGTTACGATAGTAGAAGAGGAGCCTCGCCAAAGAGGCCTCTCGACGGCGCTCGGCCAATTCCATACGGAAAGGTGGGTTTCGGGGCGGCAGTCAGACATCTTCTGTCTCCCCTGGAATCTCCTTTCTAACATTCACAGTCTTTTCTGCCCCCCTTACATGATGCAGTGTGCTGTTCCTAGTCTTCCTTGGGCGATGAAGTGTGCTGTCCACAGTCTTTTCTGCGCCCCTTAGGTGATAAGGTGTGCTGTGCACAGTCTTATCTGCGCCCCTTACACAATGAAGTGTGCTGTCCACAGTCTCTTCTGCCCCACTTAGGTGATGCAGTGTGCTGTCCACAGTCTCTCCTGCCCCCCCCCCCGCTTAGGTGGTGCAGTGAGCTCTCCACAGTCGCTTCAGGCCCTCCTTAGGAGATGCAGTGTACTGTCCACAGTCTCTTTTGCCCCCCTTAGGTGATGAAGTGTGCAGTCCACAGTCTCTTCTGCCCCCCTTAGGTGATACAGTGTGCTGCCCAAAGTCTCTTCTGGCTCCCTTTGGTGATGCAGTGTGCTGTCCACAATCTCTTCTGCCTCCCTTAGGTGATGCAGTGGGCTGTCCACAGTATCTTCTGGCCCTTCTTAGGTTTTGCAGTGTGCTTTTCCCAGCCGTTGCTAGTCTTCCTTGGGTGATGCAGTGTGCTGTCCACATTGTTTTCTGTGCCCCTTAGGTGATGCAGTGTGCTGTTCACAGTCTTTTCTGCCCCCCTTAGGTGATGCAGTGTGCTATCTACTGTCCCTTCTACCCTCCTTAGGTGATGCAGTATGCTGTCCACAGTCTCTCCCGGCCTCCCCTTAGATGATGCAGTGTGCTGTCCACAGTCTCTTTTGCCACCCTTAGGTGATGCAGTGTGCTGTCTACAGTCTCTTCCACCCCCCTTAGGTGATGAAGTAAGCTGTCCACAGTCTCTTCTGCCCCCATTAGGGGATGCAGTTTGCTGTCCACAGTATCTTCCAGCCCTCCTTAGGTGATGCAGTGTACTGTCCACAGTCTCTTCTGCCCCCATTAGGCAATGCAGTTTGCTGTTCACAGTATCTTCCGGCCCTCCTTAGGTGATACAGTGTGCTGTCCACAGTCCCTTCTGTCCCCCTTGGGTGATGCAGTGTGCTGTCCACAGTCTCTTCTGCGCCCCTTAGGTTATGCACTGTGCTGTCCACAGTCTCTTCTGCCACGCTTGGGTGATGTAGAGTGCTGACGACAGTCTTTTCTACCCCCCTTAGGTGATGCAGTGTGCTGTTCCCAGTCTTCCTTGGGTGATGCAGTGTGCTGTCCACAGTCTTTTCTGCGCCCCTTAGGCAATGAAGTGTGCTGTCCTCAGTCTTTTCTGGGCCCATTAGGCGATGAAGTGTGCTGTCCACAATCTCTTCCTCCCCCCCTCATGTGTTACAGTGTGCTGTCCACAGTCTCTTCTGCCCCCTGTGGTATATAAATAAATAATACCGGATCTAGGTTTGACTGGACATAGCAATAACAGATAGCTCAATAAATAAGAGTCAAGATTCGAGGTAGTAGGAGTTTGCAGGTTTAATACAGCATAAAGGACAGGAATAGGACAACCTGCACGGGAACAGGATGGCAGGGCCCTGCAGGGGGGACAGGATTGGACTGGCGTATAGGCGTAACATTTAATAACAGTGCACAAGCATATATACTAAAACAGTTGCATTACAGTGAATACAGTAGGCGGAGCAGTGGGTGTGGTCAATAGCAGTCGCGAAAGATAAGGGTGAAAGTGGGTGTAACAAGAGGCGTATACATGGACATGTGATGTAAACGTAACAGAATATGTCATAAATGGGGCGGAAACATGGAGGGGGCTACCTAAGGAGCCGGGACCTCTGACCTAATGGTGCGCGCAAACTGACAATGACGTGTTACTAGGAGAAGCTGGGGGCTATGAACTCTGCGCTAGGAGTAAAGACTGAAGTCTGGAGAGTCAGGGCGACATGTACCTAAACCCTATCTAGTATCTGATGTTTAGAGGACATGTTGATATAAACTAAGAGTCAGGAGGGGAGAGGCTAACAGACTCTAAGACTGGAGCATGCATTATTCTACATGTAGTGCGTGTTGATGAATATTAAATGACCATTAATACAGTATTTCTCCTACATGGAGACGTAAAGGCTAGACAATGACGGAAACTATTGATGCGATTCAGTAGCTTAGGAATGCAGAGAAGGAGGGCTGGACTGATAACTAGAATCATAACATACTCTTGGCAGACTCGTGGGCAGAGCCAGGCCGAGCCGGGCACTGCGAGGCAGGAAGTAAGTGAAGGGTCGAGGATACAGGTGGGGGCTGTATCGCTCCTCAGCGAGGGTTCAGGAGACAGGAGCTGAATCTGGTGTCCGGGCCCTTTTGAGGCCTAGAAACGGGGACTTTACAATGAAATAACGTGCACACTGAGAAACGTGGCAACGTAACTTTACATAGGCCTAATACTCGTAGCTTTCACGAGAACTGGAAACTAGCATACTAGAGATGGACACAACTGTAATTGCGTCTTTAATCAAACATGGGGGATACATATGCATATTAATCATGCACACATAACATAAGATGGGGGACACGTAGGGACACAGAACATGGCAAAATTTACTTTTCCACATTCCCTCCTTGTCACTACGTTTCCATCAGGAAACATCAATATTCATGATACCCTCTATCATTTCATACAGTATCATTTGCTCGTCTCGAATTGTCTTGGAACTGGATTTAGAACGGGACTTGGGGCTAGGAATGCAAGAGGTAGCACAAATGCCGCAAATCGCAGGGCCACATTGTAAACAGAGGCAGCAACTGAATATGATCGCTACTGCAATACCTAGAAAGGACAACACTTTCCATCCCCAGGTGGAAATTATATTCCAGAACCAACCGGACCATGTCCAGGTGCCTGGATTTTGGTGTAACAGATGGGCAATTTTATGGAGTCTGGTTATAGCTGAATAAACAGACGGCGCGTTATTAGGAATGAAAATGCAGCAACTAGATCCGATGACTCTACATGCCCCGCCCCTATCGGCCAGTATGACGTCAAGGACGAGACGATTCTGGAGCACGACAATTCTCATAAAAGATTGCTCTTCGGTTAAGTTACCTAGAGCAGAAGTAGTCTCAATCACTACTGCTTCGAGGGTTCTCGTTAATCTACGTATCAGTTTACTATTCACGACAGTACCTAAATAGGGGAAGACACCTTTATTGATATCTATGTATTGTTCTAGAGCAGTTTCAGTATAATCGACAATCGGGAGGTCTCTCTTGTGTCTGATATGTACTAGGTGGGAATTCCTATGATAGTCAGGTGGGGCTAGAAAAACTGGTGGCAGTAGGAAGGCAATGTAACAGGTTCCCTCCCAATCGAGGGGCAGACGAACATATGCGGTCTGACCACAAACAAAATAAGAATGACGTGAAGCTTCGAAAATAGATTTCCTACTGTCACTATACTTGACAATAGTAGTACAATCACTATGGCCTACATGTACGGAACCATTATTTCGGACACATAATTCGCCTTTTACTGGTAATACTGACATAGCAGGTAAGTCTGGAGTAGAATCAGACTGAACATTCAGGACCATAAAATTCGAAGAATAATTACCCAAATTATAAACTTCATTTTCTAGATCTAACCCTGTTCTGTGGGGAAGACCTTGCTTGTCTGGAAAACATGTACTGTTAAGAAAAGACATATCTGTTGAGGATGACGTTAACGTGGACCATGCTCCACACGAACCATTATGTGAAAATGGATAAGGAAAGAGTGGCAGAACTCCCTTCGGTGTCTGGAAAGGGGGGAGTCGACCACACACCCAACAATTAGTGGCATTGCTGGTCTGGTGTGAATAATGTAACATGCGGATAAAGGAATTATTACGCATAGCAAGACGATAAGATAGTTCATGAGGAGGCAGATCACTAAACGTGTGCTCTACTGTAGCAATAGAAGACTTATTTACATGAGAAACTGGAAAACACAAATAAAATGCATAACTTATGCAGGTAATCATAAGGCTGAGATATAGCAGAAAACATAAAATAATAGTGCAACTTTTAGGGTTCTCACTAACTCTCTCTCTGTGGGGGTCTATTATATACATGTCAGAAACTGGTCTAACCGTTTCACCTAGGGGAGGACTTAGACAATCAAACTGGCTGACTTATTTTACTAGACCTTAATTTTAGCTTATACTCCTGCTGCGGAGTTTTCTCTAACAGGGAGGAATCTGTATCATTGTCTTTTGCGGGACAGTCCTTGAGAATAGTATTTTGGCAATCTTTGAAATCCTCGGAAATGTTCTTTGAAACAGTCTTTAGTCCATAAAATGTTTTCACATGAGACAGGTGGACCCAGCCCTTCCTGCCTTCCAGCTTGACGGCAGTACGGGTGGCCAGGAGGACCTGCTTGGGCTCCTTCCAGATGGGCTCCAGCGGACTTGAACGATCAAAGTTCCTTACAAGAACCAAACTTCCAGGAACGATTTCATGCGGTGCCACCTCGGTATTGTCTGGAAATGCGGCGGCAACCTGTGAACGACAAGAGTGTAGGGCAGACATCAAGGAAGCTAGGTAATCTGTCAGCATATTACTTGAAACATCGGTAATACTTCGGGGTCTAGGTGTACCCCACATATTAGGGGGGCGGCCGAATACGACCTCGTACGGGGACAGACCTGATCTGGAATGTGCGACCATGCGCATATAAAACAGAGCGACTGGCAGAGCTACTAACCAGTCCACACCTTTCTCTTTACATATTTTGGCAATGCGGATTTTCAGGGTCTGATTATGTCTCTCTACTAGACCGGCTGCTTCAGGATGGCGTACACAATGGAACTTCCACTGGTACCCTAACAAAAGGGAAATATGTTTCATGAGCTCAGATGAGAATGGCTGGCCGTTATCAGAATATACGACCCTAGGGAGTCCATAGCGGGGGAAGAATTCACGAACCAACTGCTTGGCATTGGTCGCGGCTGTGTAATCTGGGACTGGATATGCTTCTGTCCACCTGGACAAAGCGCATACAACTACAAGGACATACTTGAAACCTCGACATCGCTCCATCTGAATATAATCCATCTGGAGGACTTCAAAAGGGTGGTCAGGGGGCTGGAATCCACCTTGTTCCACCGGGACACTTTTACCTGGATTAAACTGGCAACATATCATACAGGTACGGACTTTCTGCTTGGCTGCAGCTCGTAAATGCTTGTTGAACCAAATATTCTGGATACTATCTATCATAGCTTTTTCTCCTAAATGTGCTGGACTATGTGCGGTATTGATAATGACTTGAACCATAGAGTCGGGGAGAAACCATGTGGCTTTACCCTTCGTTACCCATCCCTGATCTGTCTGGACCCCTCCTTGTTCGGACCATTTCTTGATTTCATTGGGAGTAGCATGTAACTGGATATCTATGACATCTTGAGTGGGGTCCTTAACTGTCATACAGGTAGTCAGATCTGAAGTATGTGTCTGTGTCGGATTAAATGAAATGTCTGGAGTCTGTGCTGTAAGCTTGGCTGTGCGATCTGCTAGATCATTACCTTGAGAAATAATATCAGTAACTTTCGTATGTGCTTTGCATTTCATGATAGCAATAGATGTCGGTAAGTGTATGGCATCTAACAGAGCTTGAATAAGGAGACCATGCTGAATCTTGGTTCCATGAGAAGTCATGAAACCTCTCTCCTGCCAGAGTACTCCGAAGTCGTGTACAACTCCAAATGCGTAACGTGAATCTGTGTAAACATTGACTTTCAGGTTCTTGGCGTGTATGCAGGCTTGTGTCAGAGCAACTAGCTCTGCTGCTTGAGCAGACAGGGTGTCAATACGGTGTGTTTCTATAACTTCAGTGTCAGTAGTCACTGCATACGCGGCTACTAGTTCTCCTGTACTTGTTCTCATACATGAACCATCCACATAAAGTGTCAGGTCGGGATCTGGTAATGGAATATCTGTCAGATCTTGTCTTGGCTTAGTCATAGTGTTAACTACTTCCACACAGTCGTGTGTGGCAGGATTCGAATTAACTGACGGTAACAGTGTAGCAGGATTTAGAACGTTGCAGCGTCTGATTTCTATGTGTGGCTGGAACAGTGTCAGTTCATAACCTGTTAAATGTGCAATTGTCAAGTGCTGAGTCTGTGTTCGGTTTAAAAGAACTTCCACGGAGTGTGGAACTTGTACTGTCAAGGAATGTCCTAATACTATGGAATCACTTTGTCTGATAGCTAGTGCTGTGGCTGCAACTGACTTGAGGCACGCAGGCAGAGCCTGGGCTACAGGATCTAGTGTGCTCGAAAAATAAGCACAGGGCTTGTACTGTCCTGCTTGATCTTGTGTGAGAACAGATAATGCTGTACCTTCCCGTTCAGTGACGAAAAGTGTAAAAGGCTTACTGTAGTTCGGTGTAGCTAGAACTGGAGCTTGGCATAGAGCTTTCTTTAACTCATTGAAACTAAGTGTATGTTCAGATGTCCAAGGGAGGACAGTCGATACGGCTGCCTCCTGTGTCGTTAACTGTATCAGTGGCTTGGCTAAGAATGCATACTGAGGAATCCATTGTCTGCAGTAAGAAGTAAGGCCGATAAAAGCACGTACCTCCTTCTGGGTCTTGGGCTGAGGAAGACTCGCTATTAACTGGATACGGTCAGGTGTCAACTGCCTACCCCTCTTGGACAGTAAGTGGCCTAAATAGATCACTTGCTGGACACAGAATTGAAGCTTCGAAGGGGACACCTTGTGCCCCATCTCTGCTAGGAAATACAAGACTGTAAGGGATGCTCGCTCGCAAGCACGTTCAGAACGGGCTGTGATCAGTAGATCATCGACATACTGGAGCAGGGCAGTGTCAGTTGGCATGTGAATATTGTCTAGTTGTCTCTTAAGTGCTTGACTATAAATACTAGGGCTTTCTGTGAAACCTTGAGGAGCTCGTGTAAATTGGTAGCTCCTTCCATTTAAACAAAATCCGAAAAGAAACTGGCTGTCTGGATGAATGGGGACACTGAAAAATGCGTTCTTGAGGTCTATGACTGTAAAAAATGAGGCTTCGGAATCAATGGCTGTCAATAGGGAAGAGATATCTGGGACAACTGGGTACTGGGGAATAATACATTTATTGAGTTCTCGAAGATCAATCACTAATCGATATACTAGGGGTGCATTTGGATCAGTACGTTTCATGACTGGAATGATCGGAGAATTACATACATTGGAGTCAGTTTCTACAACTACTCCTTGAGCGATGAGCTCGTCAATAATTTTGGATAAGGCTGCTACAGCCTCAGGTGGCAATCTGTACTGTCTGATTCGTGGTAACACTACACCTGGCTTGAGAGTCACACGATGGGGTGTGATTTGCATGAAGCCAACATCAGTTGGACCTTGCGCCCATAGATGCTGCGGAACATTAGACAATCTCGGATCAAAATCTCGTAATACATAGTGACCCTTGAAGTCACGTAAAAACAGTCGTATTCCTTCTGGGGAGCAGCAAATAACTGCACCTAATTCTTTCAGTGTTTTAATGCCTAACAAATTTTCTGGACATGACTTCGTAAGTAACAGATCAGTAGTGCGGGACAATGGACCTACTTCTAGAGTAACTGGCTTAGATATCTCATTTACAATAGGCTTTCCTGTTAATCCAAGGGAAACATTTCTAGAGCCTGAGAGCGGAGCCCCTGGAACTTCGGCGTGACTGATGGTCGTCCTACTTGCCCCTGTATCAATCAGAAACTTTCTGTCTTTCCCTAGTACTTGACTATGAACATAGGGACCCTCTTGATCTACAGGAATCTCGATAAGAGGCAAGCCTACCTCCCTCTCTAGGCTGTTTCATGAATATGGCTGATACTCTGGATACTCTGTCTGAGCATACTGGTACATCTGCTGTGTAACATGCTGTGTTGCAGCAATAGGCTGCGGTGCTGAAACTGTCTGTTGTGCATTCTGTGGCTGAGAAGTCTGTGAAACTTGTTCTTGTCTAGGCGGACGTGGTCTTTCTTTAGTCTTACCAGTAGCTATATTGTGTTTCAGAACTGCAGCACACTCGTTTATATAGTGACCTGGCTGTTTACAATAATTGCAGGTCCCTTTAACGGGAGCTGCAGGATGACTGGCTTGATTCGTACCCCTCTTCTGACTGTCTTGTGGAACAGATTGTGCAACTAGTACTTTCATTTTCGTGTCTTTCATACGTTTTCTTTCATGATCTTGCTCTTCTCTGATTCTATTCTGGTGATACTGAAGCATCTGTAACATCTGGGACGGGGTATTAGCTTGCCAGGTACTTTCGACTTTCAAAACTCGATTCTTAACTTGTGGACTTGAATTCTCGACTAATTTAGTAACAAAAAGATGAGGGTATGACTCACTACTTGTCTTGAGGCCACTGTTAATACTAAAGCATTTCTCAAATCTAGAATAAAAATCACTAGTGTCTTCGTCTTGTTTCTGTTTACAGGCTGAGATTGCATCCCAGTCTTCCTTTTTAGTGGCTAATAATCTGGGCAAAACTTGTATTAACAGTTCTGGTAATTCTTTACATTTCTCTCCAAGACCGGTACCTGGTACTCGTATCTTATCTTCAGCTTCTAGAGCTGCCCAATCGATCTTTTTCTCTCCCACCTCCCATTCTTTTTCCTTTAGTTTTTCATATACCCCTGCGGGCAACAGGACCTTTAACATTTTAATTATATCTGGATACGTGTATTCTCCCATACGGAGCATGTCTTTTAATTCTCGGTGGAACCCTGCTGGATCTTTGTCGTGACAGGGAATTAATTTCTTCATCTCTAAGAGTTCCATTTTTGTAATCGGGGTGTAAACAAATACTCGTTGCATTTCGCCATCTGCTGTCCTGACTGGGTGTACTTCTCGTAACGGATTCTGTCTGTCTATATAAAAGGGTTTACTTTCTGGAGGTGAAACATGAACAAAATGCGGGTTCAGGAACGTTCTATATTTGTGGCGCTGTTCTAGAATGACACTAATTAAATCGGTACTTAAACCTTTCCATCTATACTGGAGTAACTCGTTCAGGACATCGTGTAACGGACCTGGATCAGAATGTTGACCCTCATACAATGTGATGAGGTGCTGAATCATATACATACCCACCAGTCGTTGCTCGGCTGGGGGCAGTTTCAGAAACATTTGTGCCACTATTTCGTCTGGAAAAGTGGTAGAATCAGTAATCCATCGGACTGCTGATCGGGCTAGTTCTTGTTCATGCATAGTACTTAACTCACTGTAACCGATTCGTGATTTCAGAATGTGATCGGTAGCTTGAAATACTTGTTCTAGAGAACCTTGTTCTGGTGTTGGATGAGGAACAGTTTTCTTGTAGTCTAGACGTGAATGTCGGTCGGAAAGTCTAGTTCTACCTACATACGCTATTCTGGTGGGATTCTCGTCGTCTACCTCTTCAGTAGAAGAGTCATTCTCTTTCTCGTTTACTAGTGCTTCTTTGCGTTTCTCGTGTAACCTTATTATTTCTTTACGAATTTTCTTGTACATACTCTCTATACTACTGATGGTTCTGTGCTTACCCTCGGCTATATTATCACTCCACCTTGTCAGGATTCTCATTTCGGCCGGATCTTTAGTCGGAGAATCTTGTTCTCTTATTAAACAATTAATCAGAAACTTTAATAACATGAGCTGGATCTCAGTTTTTCTTTGAGACATGGCTTCGCCAATACTTTCTGGATCATCCCCTGTACGGATGAAACGATATATTCTGTCTAGATCTTCTTTCATATTCGGTAGGGTGTCCAAATACCCGGTCACCCGTCTTACACGGATGGAATATATAACCGTACTATCATCGCCTGCAACTGGATCATAGCGGCATTCAGTAAGAGCTCGTCGGATATCTGCAACGGACTTATATTTGGGCGTACGCTGTAACGCACTTTCATGTAACTAGACTAACGTTACACGTTGGTGTGGCGGCGGGGTACCAGGAGGACCTCCTCCTGTGGCCCCTAAACTAGAATCGTCGACCGATACTCTTCGTGCTGGCGCGGCGGGAAATTGTAATGTGGGCTGGACCGGGGGTACCGTAGCAGGTACTCCGGTGACTGGAGGAGCAGGATTTACATTATTTACAGGAGCTGGCGGAACAGGATTTGCATATTCTGGGACTGTGTCGTCCAAATAGGACGAAATAAAAATATCAGCTGCGGTCGGTTTGTGACGTAGCTTGATCGGAACTAATGGTGGCGGAAAATTACTGGATGCCTCCGGGGTCGCTTTTGGCAAGCCCTCGGCAAGAAGAGGGTACATACCCTTAATGAGGGCATTCCTCTGTCTGTCCGACTGTTCGGTTTTAACTCGTTCACCTATCTCGATTAATTCCCTTTCTTGGGCTCGTTCTAAGGATTCTCTACTTAGTTCTGACTTTCTGATTTCTTTTTCGGCTCTTTTATGAGATTCTTTGCGCCATAACTCGATGGCATCTTTCTGTGACTGTCTGGCTTTCTTTTTCCATAATGCTTCTTCTACTCGCATGATGCACTCGGCATCCCACGTACCTGATACGGGCCATCTATACTTTTCTTCTAACTCTTTGGTGTACTCTACCCATAAATCTAGATATAATATGGCACTTATGCCATGCTTCTGATACATAAAATGACCTGGACTGTCCCTAGGCGGGACAGGAACTGCTGCTTCTAACAGACCTTTTCTAGTTTTCAACTGACGTAGTTTAGAAAATAGCGGCATGACTGAACTGTAATCTAGACACAGTACAATACACAATGAACACAATAATTACACCACTTTCATACCACGACATTAAAAATACATGAAGAACATTTAAAATAACAGTTCGAACAGAATACTACCTGGAATACTGAAAACAGAATACATGAATCTTCTCGAGAACAGAACTGACTAGAACAGAAACTAGATGCACTGCTAAAACAGTACGAAACTTACCGGTCTCATAAAGAGACACGTCAGGACCCGCATCCACCGAAGTGGACACTTCGTTTTGGGTCTGTGTACCACCAAACCCCACGGACCAGAGACAATTAGATTGACCCTGTCTAGATACTACCCCAGCAACGGTACTCACCGGGCAGCAAGAACGGAAGGCCTCGGACTGGACGGGACTGCTTCGACGCCGGACGGACGAACTTCGGACTTCTGTTACGGGTGGGCCTCCGGATACCTCGGACCTTGGACTCTCGGCTTGGGCTCTGGTCGGGACTCGCCGCGTTCCTCCACCGCCTCGTCTGGATGCTGGACCGCAACCTCCGTCTCCTCCGTGGGCCTGAGGGATACTTGAAGCAGAAATATCTGCACGTGCACGGTATGGTTCCGTCACGGCTGCAGAGGGTCAGGGGGCCGGCGTGGCTTCACCGGCACGTGGGGAAAGGGCAAGTCCCTATTCGGGCGCCATTATGTGGTATATAAATAAATAATACCGGATCTAGGTTTGACTGGACATAGCAATAACAGATAGCTCAATAAATAAGAGTCAAGATTCGAGGTAGTAGGAGTTTGCAGGTTTAATACAGCATAAAGGACAGGAATAGGACAACCTGCACGGGAACAGGATGGCAGGGCCCTGCAGGGGGGACAGGATTGGACTGGCGTATAGGCGTAACATTTAATAACAGTGCACAAGCATATATACTAAAACAGTTGCATTACAGTGAATACAGTAGGCGGAGCAGTGGGTGTGGTCAATAGCAGTCGCGAAAGATAAGGGTGAAAGTGGGTGTAACAAGAGGCGTATACATGGACATGTGATGTAAACGTAACAGAATATGTCATAAATGGGGCGGAAACATGGAGGGGGCTACCTAAGGAGCCGGGACCTCTGACCTAATGGTGCGCGCAAACTGACAATGACGTGTTACTAGGAGAAGCTGGGGGCTATGAACTCTGCGCTAGGAGTAAAGACTGAAGTCTGGAGAGTCAGGGCGACATGTACCTAAACCCTATCTAGTATCTGATGTTTAGAGGACATGTTGATATAAACTAAGAGTCAGGAGGGGAGAGGCTAACAGACTCTAAGACTGGAGCATGCATTATTCTACATGTAGTGCGTGTTGAAGAATATTAAATGACCATTAATACAGTATTTCTCCTACATGGAGACGTAAAGGCTAGACAATGACGGAAACTATTGATGCGATTCAGTAGCTTAGGAATGCAGAGAAGGAGGGCTGGACTGATAACTAGAATCATAACATACTCTTGGCAGACTCGTGGGCAGAGCCAGGCCGAGCCGGGCACTGCGAGGCAGGAAGTAAGTGAAGGGTCGAGGATACAGGTGGGGGCTGTATCGCTCCTCAGCGAGGGTTCAGGAGACAGGAGCTGAATCTGGTGTCCGGGCCCTTTTGAGGCCTAGAAACGGGGACTTTACAATGAAATAACGTGCACACTGAGAAACGTGGCAACGTAACTTTACATAGGCCTAATACTCGTAGCTTTCACGAGAACTGGAAACTAGCATACTAGAGATGGACACAACTGTAATTGCGTCTTTAATCAAACATGGGGGATACATATGCATATTAATCATGCACACATAACATAAGATGGGGGACACGTAGGGACACAGAACATGGCAAAATTTATTTTTCCACACCCCCCTTAGGTGATGCAGTCTGTTGTCCACAGTCTCTTCCGGCCCTCCTTAGGTGATACAGTGAGCTGTCCACAGTGTCTTTTGCCCCGCTTAGGTTATGCAGTGTGCTGTCCACAGTCTCTTCCACCCCCCCTTAGGTGATGCAGTGTGCTGTCCACAGTCTCTTCTGCGCCCCTTAGGTTATGCAGTGTGCTGTCCACAGTCTCGTCTGCCCCGCTTGGGTGATGCAGAGTGCTGTCCACAGTCTTTTCTGCCCCCCTTAGGTGATGCAGAGTGCTGTTCACTGTCTTTTCCGCCCCCTTACGTGATGCGGTGTGCTGTTTCTAGTCTTTGCTAGTTTTCTTTGGGTGAGGCAGTGTGCTGTCCACAGTCTTTTCTGCGCCCCTTAGGCGATGAAGTGTGCTGTCCACAGTCTTTTCTGCGCCCGTTAGGCAATGAAGTGTGCTGTTCACAATCTCTTCCGCCCGCTCTCCCTCAGGTGATGCAGTGTGCTCTCCACAGTCTCGTCTTCCCCCCTTAGGTGACGCAATGTGCTGTCCACAGTGTCTTCTGGCTGCCTTAGGTGATGCAGAGTGCAGTCCACAGTCTCTTCTGCCCCCTTAGGTGATGCAGTGTGCTATCCACAGTCTCTTCTCGCTCCCTTAGGTGATGCAGGGTGTGTCCCAAGTCTCTTCCGCCCCCCTTAGGTGATGCAGTGTTCTGTCCACAGTCTCTTCTGCCCCCCCCCTTAGGTGATGCAGGGTGCTGTCCACAGTAGCTTCCGGCCCTCCTTAGGTGATGCAGTGTGCTGTCCACATTGTTTTCTGCCCCCCTTAGGTGATGCTGTGTGCTTTTCCCAGTCTCTTCTGTCCCCCTTAGGTGATGCATTGGGCTAATTAAAAGCACAGGTGCACCATGAAATGAACAGGTTATCAATGAAAATTAATGTCCAGAGAGTCCGTTTTGTTTAGATGATTTATTTTTCAATAAAGTGAAAATAGGACAGCCGACGCGTTTCGTCCCTGCCGGGACTTCTTCAGGGCTGTGTTTACAAAAGACAAAAGATAGACATACAATTAAAAGCTGGAACATTGCAACACCCAGCCGAGTATACAATAGTCCCATGCATTAAAAACAGTGAATCTACACTTCCAAGACAAGCATCATAAATAGCTGCGTTCCTGGAATTTAACCAGTGAGTGATGCCCCAAGTTAACATTGTATGAAAAAAAGGGGGAAACATATATTATTTATATTTTATAAAATCATTTACAACTCTTTGTTGAAGGGTGAAAACGTACAATTTCAATGAATCATGCATTATTGTATGCAGTTTAGTATGGGATGGGTACAAAACATATCTTGATGTGTGTTTAAGAGGGTAAACAATCTAATGATTTAAGAACCTCTTGGTGCCTAAAGATAAAGGGCCCAAGTTGAGGAAAGTACACCTACCAAGAGATAAGTCAATGTCCAGGATAAAATTTGGAAACCAGTTGGGTTGCAAACAGCTCTGTCAATCTCTATTTTCAATACTGTAAACAAAAATAAATGAAAAAATGATAAATAAACAAAGGTAAAGGGAAGGCCCATACGTGGAGAAAACAAAGGAATCAAAAGGGGGAAAGAACCAATTGTGCAGATAAACTATCCTATCACAGCAAAGGAATCATGTATAAAGAGTCAGCATTAATGATCCAAAATGGAGACGAGAAAGTATACCACTTACACAATAGTGAGTATCCACGTGAATATTCATGAAGCAAATCAGTCACTGAATCTCATGTGTATGTAGAGTCTTGGCAAAAGGTACTATGAAGGGGGATAAGCTAAAAACAAGATTATATTATATAATTGTAATTAGAACAAGACAGTCCAGTATATAGTGTCCTTTTTAGGAAATATACTTGGATAAAAAGTGACTCATGCACAACTGTCTGGTTTACACTATATTGGAAAAAAGCTAAGCAGAAGCGAAGTGGCAAAGCCAAAGTGCAGAGAAATGTTAACCCTGCTTACCTATAGATACGTTATCAACGTTATTCAGAGGAAGTAGTTAAACATCCAAATGTCTCATCAGAATAAATATATAGTGCACCAACAATACGATGTGCACTAAAACTGAATAAACGAAGAGAAAAAAAAAAAAGACAATAATAGTTATTGCACTTAATTTTGTAGAATTAGGGTTGGGAGAAGAGGGGTGACATCAAATGTAATAGAATATACCTATGGGTGGCTGAAAGTCCCTTACAGCCGATATTCTGACATCAAAAGCAAATATTCATGTTTTTCCTCCTTGGTTCTAAAAATCAAAGACACCATAATTCAAGACAGTCCGGTGTCTAAAGTCCTTACCAAGAAGTTTATTCTTAAGATAGTAAATTGCTCATGCCCACTAGTCTAATTTGGACTGAGTTAGAAGGACTAGGTAGGGGCGAAATGACAAAGCCAAAATGCACAAAATTGTCAACCCTGCTTACCTATAAGAGCACTAACAGCGTTTTTCAGAAGGATGATTTCACATCCAAATATCTCATTGGATAAATATATAGTGCACCAACAAAACGTTGTGCATAAAAATCTGAACAAACAACAAAAAGAAGAGAGAAAACTACAATTATTATTGCAAGTCATGTTGGGTAGTTCGGCTTAAGATAAAAGAAAAACATCAAGCAATAGAATGTACCTATAAAATGGCCAAGAGCCCCTTACAGCGGATATCCTGACTTCAAATGAAAATATTCATGATACTTCCTCCTTGGTTCTGAAATTCAAAAAACACATCCAAAAGAAAAAGTGATGTGGTCATAAATTTGTACATGCTTTGAACATAGTAAGTACAAATAAATCATAAGCCCAAAATGCAAAGTGTGTTCATGTATCGCTTATTGGACTTTAAGGAGTGGGGAACTATGGTAAATATCCTCAATCCAAGAGGTTGGACCTGTTGGTATAAGTCATGGTCCAAAACTTCCTGAAGGCGTAACCCCAAGCAAAGTCAAACAATAAACCCAAAGAGGGACAAGCTACAGTAGACCTTGTAGGCAATATTATGTTTGAGAAAAAAAAATCTGTTTTTTAAGTTTTCTTAAAAACAGGGGGGGGGGGGGAAAAATAATAACAGAAGTGACCCAAAAGCACTCACCTCAAAGAAGATGGGAAAAAGCGGGAAATAACCGCCCACACGAACTGTCCCCTCAGTATGGATAACGCCTGATGGTAACCGGCCATGGCTTCCCCCGTATATATACCTATCTTAATTGAAAGATATGATTCACCTGCACGGCGGTAAACGTGAGCAGGCTGTAGGATGTCGGCAAATTGCGGCCGCCATCTTATAATAGTAAGAGAGTGAAGGTTTGATAATATAAATTTGGCCGAAAACCTGTTTGAGGAGAGCAAAGAATCGAAATAACTCGATTTCATCAATAGAATCGAAGGCTGGTGGATGTTTGTATTGCATGCCAGATACGTGGTGGCCTGATCCTTTGTAATATAGGAAAGTCATTTAGAAGTTAATCCACTTGGCCGCCATGTTAGATCAGTAAGGGACGTCAAATCGCGGGCGGCCATCTTGAATCGGTATGAGTATAACCGCGTGCCTCTGGAAATCACTAGATTAGACTATGGGTTCTGGCTAAAACTATATTAAAACGAAAGATAAAGAATTGTCAAGAGATTGTGGAATATATTGCGAGAAAAGGCCGAATAGTACAAAGTACCAAAATGCATGTAAACGCAGTTACGCATGCGTCAACGTGAAAAGCGTAGCGGCCATGATGGAAAAGTCATGATCTATCAACTAAGGGGCGGCCATCTTAGAGCAGTTAGTATGCTAGGTCCATGCGTTAAACGTGCGTCAGCGTGAAAAGCGTAGCGTCCATGATGGAAAGGTCATGATCTATCAAATAAGGGGCGGCCATCTTAGAGCAGTATAAATGCTAGGTCCATGCGTCTAAGGGCCACTGCTTCAAACTATGCTAATAACTAAAGCTTTACATTAGACCGAGACGACATGGATCTGTAAGTAATAATATATGGAATATATTACAATACAATGCCGATTTATGCAAGGTGCCACAATGCACGTGCGTGCAGTAAATAAGGAGTAAAAGTGAGAAAGCATGGCGGCCATGATGGTAAAGTCGTAATCCGTCTACTACGCGGCGGCCATCTTGAGGAAGTATATGAGCGTATATTGTATAGAAGGTGAAATGAGTCCTATATAGCACAAGTTCCTTATGGAGTCAGGTCTGAAGGAAACTAAAGCAGTCTATACGGTAATAAAAAACATATACTTCTGAAAAGAATATATAATGGAAGGAGGCACATACTATGAAAAAATCTACGATACAAAGAGTGTATGAAAAAATATTTAGGAGAAAACATATATAACTGTGCAGTAATGAGAGACAGAACGGATAGCAAACCAACTGGACCCAGCTCATTGAATGGCTAAATCTTGGGTGTACAAGAGGGAAAAAACAGAGTTATATAAAAAAATAATCTCATTATGAAAGACATAATACACATAGTCATAAATCAATTGTGTATAGTACATCTGTATTGTATAATCCAGATGTTGACATTGTGCCCCATTGCTGATAATAGTTCGCAACACAGAAAGTCAAACAATGGAACACAAAGAAAACAGGTGAGAGAAAACATGTCCGGCACAAGCATTACAGTCCCAGGGGTAATCATAGTAGACGAACAATCAATTTAAATTGTAAATACTGAAGGCATTTCTAATTCGGACATCTGGTCAAATTATGCCAAAAAATTGTGTAATTCATCGTCAAAATTATGGCCAAATTCCAGTGTCCTTAATCTACAGATCCACATTGCTTCCTTCTTGCGTAGTGCTGTTAATCTGTCCCCTCCCCTAGGGTTAACCGGGATGTGATCTATACCCATGAACCAAATAGTATCACTGGGTAGATGTTTTTCTAGCATATGATGTGTCATTGCATATTTGAAATCCCCATTTTTATGTGCCCTTACATGTTCCTGTATTCTGATTTTGAGTGCCCTCTTTGTACTGCCCACATATATTTGATCACATGGGCATCCCAGAACGTACACTACGTAGGGAGTGTTGCAGTTAATGTAATGATTGATTTTGTATCTATGTGTGGTATTGAAACAGAATTCTTTCGTTTTATCCTTGCCAAGACCACACATATTGCAACCTCTGCAAGTATAAAAGCCTGTTAGTTTGCTGTTAAGCCAATCCACCCCTTTTTCCCGGGTGATGTAGCTGGGACACAGGATGTTTGAGGTGAGTGCTTTTGGGTCACTTCTGTTATTATTTTTTTTCCCCCCCCTGTTTTTAAGAAAACTTAAAAAACAGATTTTTTTTTCTCAAACATAATATTGCCTACAAGGTCTGCTGTAGCTTGTCCCTCTTTGGGTTTATTGTTTGACTTTGCTTGGGGTTACGCCTTCAGGAAGTTTTGGACCATGACTTATACCAACAGGTCCAACCTCTTGGATTGAGGATATTTACCATAGTTCCCCACTCCTTAAAGTCCAATAAGCGATACATGAACACTCTTTGCATTTTGGGCTTATGATTTATTTGTACTTACTATGTTCAAAGCATGTACAAATTTATGACCACATCACTTTTTCTTTTGGATGTGTTTTTTGAATTTCAGAACCAAGGAGGAAGTATCATGAATATTTTCATTTGAAGTCAGGATATCCGCTGTAAGGGGCTCTTGGCCATTTTATAGGTACATTCTATTGCTTGATGTTTTTCTTTTATCTTAAGCCGAACTACCCAACATGACTTGCAATAATAATTGTAGTTTTCTCTCTTCTTTTTGTTGTTTGTTCAGATTTTTATGCACAACGTTTTGTTGGTGCACTATATATTTATCCAATGAGATATTTGGATGTGAAATCATCCTTCTGAAAAACGCTGTTAGTGCTCTTATAGGTAAGCAGGGTTGACAATTTTGTGCATTTTGGCATGGTGATTTCGCCCCTACCTAGTCCTTCTAACTCAGTCCAAATTAGACTAGTGGGCATGAGCAATTTACTATCTTAAGAATAAACTTCTTGTAAGGACTTTAGACACCGGACTGTCTTGAATTATGGTGTCTTTGATTTTTAGAAC
Source organism: Lissotriton helveticus (assembly GCF_964261635.1). Classification (NCBI taxonomy): domain Eukaryota; kingdom Metazoa; phylum Chordata; class Amphibia; order Caudata; family Salamandridae; genus Lissotriton; species Lissotriton helveticus. The sequence goes on from NC_136058.1 coordinate 369,299,348, forward strand.
CAAGGAGGAAAAACATGAATATTTGCTTTTGATGTCAGAATATCGGCTGTAAGGGACTTTCAGCCACCCATAGGTATATTCTATTACATTTGATGTCACCCCTCTTCTCCCAACCCTAATTCTACAAAATTAAGTGCAATAACTATTATTGTCTTTTTTTTTTTTTTCTCTTCGTTTATTCAGTTTTAGTGCACATCGTATTGTTGGTGCACTATATATTTATTCTGATGAGACATTTGGATATTTAACTACTTCCTCTGAATAACGTTGATAACGTATCTATAGGTAAGCAGGGTTAACATTTCTCTGCACTTTGGCTTTGCCACTTCGCTTCTGCTTAGCTTTTTTCCAATATAGTGTAAACCAGACAGTTGTGCATGAGTCACTTTTTATCCAAGTATATTTCCTAAAAAGGACACTATATACTGGGCTGTCTTGTTCTAATTACAATTATATAATATAATCTTGTTTTTGGCTTATCCCCCTTCATAGTACCTTTTGCCAAGACTCTACATACACATGAGATTCAGTGACTGATTTGCTTCATGAATATTCACGTGGATACTCACTATTGTGTAAGTGGTATACTTTCTCGTTGCCATTTTGGATCATTAATGCTGACTCTTTATACATGATTCCTTTGCTGTGATAGGATAGTTTATCTGCACAATTGGTTCTTTCCCCCTTTTGATTCCTCTGTTTTCTCCACGTATGGGCCTTCCCTTTACCTTTGTTTATTTATCATTTTTTCATTTATTTTTGTTTACAGTATTGAAAATAGAGATTGACAGAGCTGTTTGCAACCCAACTGGTTTCCAAATTTTATCCTGGACATTGACTTATCTCTTGGTAGGTGTACTTTCCTCAACTTGGGCCCTTTATCTTTAGGCACCAAGAGGTTCTTAAATCATTAGATTGTTTACCCTCTTAAACACACATCAAGATATGTTTTGTACCCATCCCATACTAAACTGCATACAATAATGCATGATTCATTGAAATTGTACGTTTTCACCCTTCAACAAAGAGTTGTAAATGATTTTATAAAATATAAATAATATATGTTTCCCCCTTTTTTTCATACAATGTTAACTTGGGGCATCACTCACTGGTTAAATTCCAGGAACGCAGCTATTTATGATGCTTGTCTTGGAAGTGTAGATTCACTGTTTTTAATGCATGGGACTATTGTATACTCGGCTGGGTGTTGCAATGTTCCAGCTTTTAATTGTATGTCTATCTTTTGTCTTTTGTAAACACAGCCCTGAAGAAGTCCCGGCAGGGACGAAACGCGTCGGCTGTCCTATTTTCACTTTATTGAAAAATAAATCATCTAAACAAAACGGACTCTCTGGACATTAATTTTCATTGATAACCTGTTCATTTCATGGTGCACCTGTGCTTTTAATTAACTCATGTTGTAGTTCTCTTTTGAACTGGCATTGTGTTGGCGGGTGTCGTATCGGTGTGCACATGATCCCCACCCAAGGGTTTAGATAAGGGGAATTTTTTCACATAAGTGGCAAAAAGATATTTTGTATCAGGTGCATTTGTATCAAAGTCCGCCATCCACCATGCTATAGAAGTCTCTGTTCACCTTGTTTGCACTGATCAGCCTCAGATTTAGATTGTTACTTAATCAATAACCGTGGGCATAATTTCTGGCCAGGTTTGACAACATGCCTGAGTTTAAAGATAGATGGCAGGAATTGGCTCAGGACCTTTTTGCAACAACTCCCAAGACTGGTACAATTCAAGGTCCTAAAATGGAGGGCTTGAAAATGAAATTTCAGAGACTTGAACGTCTCAAAAAAAGTGAGATGTCTAGGTGGTGGGATGGGACCACTCTAGAGAAGTACATCGAAAATGAAAAAATCCCTCGTGGATTGAGAATCCTCATATTTCCAACTTTTGAGGATCTGGATGCTGAACAACTAACAGATTGGGAGGGCAATCTTAGAAATGCCTCCTATAATATGATGAAGATTCTAATTCTCAATGCAGAAAAGAAGGGTGAAAAGCTTAGGAAGGAAATTGAGGAATTAGAAAAGGAAATTGATAATTCACTACTTAAGGAAGTGATCAAGAAAAACTATACTACCCTTGAAAAAATCTTGGAAACCCACCAACTTTATCTCAGGGACAAAAAATTAAAAAAAATTAAACGAGATGACAAGGACTATAAAGAAGGCAGAATTTACACCTTCGCCCACAAGTATGACAACGTAAAAACAACAAGGGAGGCTAAGAGAGGTAGGGAGGAAACCTTAGAGTTAACCTCCGCCAGCAGCATCACCTCTCTGTCATCAGTTGCTAGTACAGCTTCAATAGAGATCATTCCAGAGACCAATGAGGGGGAAGCAAGACCTACCACCAATAATCTTTTATTGGAAATGGAAAGACTGAGACTTGGTGCAAGACCAAAGGAACAAAGACTAGAAGGGGGGGCAGGAGGTGGCAGGAACGAAAACAGAGGGAGAGGTCAAAGTGGAGAGGCAGTGGCAGGGCGAACAAGGTCGAACAGGACAAAGAAGCAATGAGTAATATTGTTAACAACATGGTCGAAACGGATAAAAACATTGTTGTCAATCTTTCAGATAGAGCCCTCACTGAAGTGGAAATAACAGTTCTGAATAAGGGTTTGTGTTTCTGCCCTAATAACATGGGTGTAGATACTGATATTTTTGTGGATTTGTTTAAATTTATTCGTACATTAAAATTGAAAGATCATTTTGTCAGAAACCCTACCACTGTGCCCACTGTTTGTAATGTTGACACCATCTCTGTATATACAGCTACGGAAATAAAAGTCATCCAATCTATGATGTCAGTGGAACTTGATACATCTTTTGAAAGTGATGTTGTTTGTGCAGAATTGGGTGTTGTGGATAAACTTACATCTGATAGTGGCTTAAAACCCATGTCCAAATTCATCCCAGTAGGGACGCATGCTAACATTGATATTTTCAGACAGAAAGTCACACAGGGTTTATACCAACTCCTTGACCACCCGATCCGTCCTAGTGCACGCCATCACAACCTCTCATTAGAGGAACGCGTCGCCCTTAACAATCTCAAGACAGACAAAAATATAGTCATCCGCGAAGCGGACAAAGGGGGAAATGTAGTTCTGATGAGAAAGGTAGACTACTTCTCCGAGATTGAACGACAACTCTCTGATATCTCTTGCTACACTAGGATCCCCAACAACCCTATTGCTGCCCTGAGTGCCCATATTAACATGCGACTCGTAGATTGGCGAGAAGAGGGACTAATTAGTTCTGAAGAGTGTAGATACCTCATGGTGTCTGAGCCCATATTCCCATGTATTTACATATTACCCAAAATACATAAGGGCGGCGCTTTTCCACCTGGCCGCCCTATTATTTCTGGGGTTAACTCTCCGACTGAACGCCTTTCGGAATATGTTGATACCTATATTCAACCTTTTGTACAGAACCTCCCATCCTATATTAAGGATACACAAGCGGGGGAGAGCACCGAAACGCCGACACTGCCGAGAGTCTTACCTGGCCACTTGAAATCCACGTGAAATCTGCTATAGCCTCAGCCGCCACGCCAAGAGTCACGAGTGCAGCAGACTCCGCGCCGCCGCTCCGGGGGACCACAACACCCGGCAGGCAACGCGGCGGCGCGTGCAGGTGACGCAACAAGCGCCAGAGAGCGCCAACAGCCAGCACAAAACCAGACGGATCCCGGCAGAGCGGGGGAGAGCACCGAAACGCCGACACTGCCGAGAGTCTTACCTGGCCACTTGAAATCCACGTGAAATCTGCTATAGCCTCAGCCGCCACCGCCAAGAGTCACGAGTGCAGCAGACTCCGCGCCGCCGCTCCGGGGGACCACAACACCCGGCAGGCAACGCGGCGGCGCGTGCAGGTGACGCAACAAGCGCCAGAGAGCGCCAACAGCCAGCACAAAACCAGACGGATCCCGGCAGAGCGGGGGAGAGCACCGAAACGCCGACACTGCCGAGAGTCTTACCTGGCCACTTGAAATCCACGTGAAATCTGCTATAGCCTCAGCCGCCACCGCCAAGAGTCACGAGTGCAGCAGACTCCGCGCCGCCGCTCCGGGGGACCACAACACCCGGCAGGCAACGCGGCGGCGCGTGCAGGTGACGCAACAAGCGCCAGAGAGCGCCAACAGCCAGCACAAAACCAGACGGATCCCCGCGTCGCGGGAGCGCGCGGGTGCGCCCGGGGCTAAGCCCGGGCAAAGGGCGGGCCCTCTACGGCCCTCATCGGCTCGACCGGCCAGGCTAGGCCACCCCCCTGATACCTCTCACACGGATTATAAGGTACTGTCTCTAGTTAGTTCTATTTGATATAATTTTTCATAGAGGCATTGGCCTCCCATTCCGTTACTGGATTTCTGATTGACTTGCATAGCATATCGTTGCCAACATCGACTGTATCCATCTGAATTGAGCCTTGAAAGGTCGTCTATAATTACCGCTTCAATAATGGTGAAAAAGCTGGTTCCTGCCCCAGCTGAGACAGTGAATACTATTGATTCATATCTTGTACAAGTGGTCAGTAACATCAATAATAAGAGAAGGCAATCTCTTGGCCTAAGCCAATCACCTATTCTGCCTACAGACAGCCCCTCTACAAGTATTTTAAGTACAGCGACATCAGATTCACTCACAGAAAAACCGACGTCAGATCTTGCAGACCCTAATTCTCAAAACAATAGCACTGAGGCAGCTGCTGCTGCTGACGTTGACTTTCCAACAGATAGAACAGAATTAATAGATCTATCAGATAGCGTTTTTATTGATGTGAACCAACAGTTAGCTGCCACGGACGAAGACCCACAATCCCTGCAGCCTTCTACACGGGCTGTTAGAGCCTGTAGAAGACTCCCAGTAAAGAGGGGGGGGAAACAACTAGGAAGGAAAAAACCCGCCACACCACCCTCTAGGCGGGGGGGGGGGGGAAATACGTAGAGTCCGATACTGATATAGAGTCTAAACGCATTATCGATGACGATCTTTTTAATAGGATTCAAGAAATGATAGACATCAAGATCAGGACTATAATCAAACCCCTGATCGGGAAACTAGATAAATTAACATCTGAGGTCAAAAAACTGGGTGGGGTACATAGTAAACTAGTAGATGAGGTAGAGAATCTATCCTCCCTCGTCACAAATCTAATACCGACGGACGTGGAGGTTACCCCAATTGAAAGTAATTTACAGCCCATTCAACAAGGGCCGCTGCTTCTGCCAGCGTTACCGTCAGTACCTATTCCTGGTCAGGATGCTGTTGTAGATGCTGGAGTCGCCCGTAACAGCACTACTGGCCCTATAGTGGTTGCGCAACAAGAGGACGTTTCAGCCCAATTTATAGTGGAAGCCTCGCCGGTAGTGCTGGTGCTGGCAAATGTCCTTGTTCTATCACAAGATAAAAAAGAGTCCAATCAGGATCTAAAAGATAAAGCGTTACATTGGCTCTCTAACAATATGTATATGGCTCAACAAGGGCTCGACAAACTGGCAGGGGATATTGTTATGACCAGGAGGGTTTCTTGGATTGGCAGTAAGCCAAAAAAGTTCCAAGGGGACTGTGTCATCCTAAACTTTGCCAATGCCGAGGTCCTTCCAGAAATCTTGAGTAATGTTTTCCCACCCCAACGTCGTAGTGGTTCTATAGTTCCTCTCACTCTCAAGTTCTTTTATGATGAGACTCAGCTTGCTACCATACCCATTATTCCCAGTTACAAAAGAAACATTAATACCAGTAGCTGGGGAGGGGGTACCAGATCTCGACATTTTAATGACTGGTTTCAGCCTATAGCACATCGGGAGCCAGGAAGATTCAACTACCAGAAAGAGTTAAATAACAGGCCTGTCCTTGCACGTGAGCCAAGGTTTAATGGTTGGGGTTCCGGCCTTATGGGCTATGAACATAGTGCTCGGGGAAATAGGCCCACACATTGGTTGAGAAACGATCAGTTTCTTACACACCCAAATACCCCACAACCTATGTGGAACCCAGCTCTTTATGGACAGGGTCAGGCGGCTACTCCATTTGAGTGGGGCTTTGCCACAGGAAATAGGTTTGGCCCTTTATCTGACTTGAATACCTGTGATTGACTCGAACCAGGAATTGATCTGGAAAGGGAGGTGTTGAACAACCCAATAGTAAAATGTGGAGATTTAAATACTGTTGAGCACTTGAACAATTCTGTCCCCAATGTAGCACCAGAGTCTCAAGCGTCAATTAATCCTGTACAGCAACTGCTTTTATCTCGGACTGTGGCTTTTGTAAATACGAGTACGTTGGGAGAGGGCATACAGAGCCTGTGTCAAGCTGATATCAGCGAAGGCCCATTATCGCAACTAGCAGTCGAAGGTGATTTAGAGAATGTAAACGAACTAAGGCTATCCACTGATTCCTGTAAGATCATTAGTTGGAATGTAGGAGGCCTAACTGCAAAACGTCAGGACCATGCCTGGCTGAGCTTTGTTACTAAGCATCATATCATCGCCTTGCAAGAAACCTGGGATACATCCAACAATCTCTGGTGGGATGGGTTCACCTGCTTTACCAAACCCGCAGTGGCTAGCAGGGCGGGCAGAGCAAAAGGTGGATTGGTGATTTTGTTCGCTTTAGACTTAGTGGGAAGCTACAGGCAGATCAGTACTGACTCTGACAACATCCTAATGGTTGAAAGGGTGATTAATAAAACAAGCAGGACTTTATATGTAAATTTCTACAATTCAGGGAACAGTGATTATAGCGGTCGCAACATCTCCAGTTTGGATAACATTTTAAACACAGCAGCACAGAATATCGAGTTAGTTTTTGAGCTCATTTTATTAGGCGATTTTAATATTCATTTATGCAATTTAGCATGTAAGGGAAGAGGTAGAAACGAGTTTGACGATGCGGCCTTACAGGGACCTCATTTTGAACACTCTGCAGAGGGCCAGGAGCTTGAAGATTTATTGGCCAACTATGACTTATACGAACCTGATTGCGGCCTGAGGTCGCCAACTTTTAACGGCGCCCAAAATGGCACAGTGATCGATTACATTTTTGTCTCACCAGGGATCTTAAATCGGACCATGGCTTACCGTACAGTTGCAACACACTATAGTGACCATAACCCAGTTTTACTCGAAGTGGCCTGGGGTGCCCAGATGGGGGCGCCACCAATAACAGCAAAACCGGCACATCCCCTGAGGACCACTGACCAAGATCGACGAGTGAAGTGGGCTAAAGTGATTCCGGAAAATTTTTATGAAAAATGCTTCCCTAAAATCAAAGACCAGGTGGAGCTTTGTAAAAATCCGGGCACGCAAGGTAAACACATAGTAGCAGCTTATGAGGCAATCTGTAACCAGGTATCTAAGGATCTTTTAGCAAAACCAACCCAGGGAGTACAAGGACATAAGCGATGGTTCGATTCTGTATGCTCGAAAGCCCATAGAGAACTGTTGGCAGCCCTAAAAAATGCCCCAAGGGATAAAGAAGTAATCTCGAGATTAAGGAAAACCTATAGGGCAGCCATTAAGAATCGTAAAGACACCATCAAACGCGAAACATGGGACAATCTTCTTTCAGCGGCAGTGCTTAAGGATAGCAGGAAATTTTGGGAAATTATCAAACAGCCCCTATTCTCTGATGACAGCAATGCACCCATGGACTGCGTGATCACAGATGAAAAATGGTTGTCTTTCTTCAAAAATGTTTATGGGGGTGATGAAGAGGGTATTAAAAAGGGCCCATTAACTAATGTGGATGTTCATCCCATCATCTTTAATTCCCAAGAAGTGGAGAAAGCTCTCTTGGCAACCACCAAACACAAGGCACCATGCCCCGATGGAGTCCCTGCTGACTTTTTTATGTACTCTCCTAAATTGTGGGCTGAGGTTATGTCAAATGTGTTTAATGCAGTTAATGGTAATCCAGCTCCCGCCTCGTGGGATCCAATAAAGGTCAGCGGGACGACCCTGCGTTCTATAGGCCCATATCCCTCTTGGACTCAACTATAAAAATTCTGGGCAGAGTCCTTTTATCTAGATTGAGGGAGAATGTTGAGGGCTGTGGTGGGCTGTCTGACCTGCAATATGGTTTTAGGGAGAGAAAAGGGACCATCGAACAATGTATTAATCTGCATTTACTCATCTCTAAGTATACGGTGGCCAAGGAGGGTTCTGTGTTTTTGGCATTTATGGACCTCTCCTCGGCCTTCGACCTCGTCAATAGGGCAAAACTTTGGTCAATTCTTTTGGAAATGGGTATTGATGAAGCTTTGGTTACGTTTATGGCCACCATGCATCAGGAGCTTTTTGCAGCCGTCCGAGTGTCAAACAATGGCAGATGCACCCCACTTTTTAAATCTTTAAAAGGGGTTCGGCAAGGCTGCATCTTAGCCCCCACGCTTTTCACCATCTATATTAATGGCCTGGGGGAACACCTGCGAGACCAGGACGCGGATGTGCCACGTGCAGGAGATGTCCATATCCCGGCACTCCTGTACGCGGATGACGCCGTGTTGATCGCCCGCACTGGTGTAGGTCTGCAGCGCCTCTTGGACGCTTTTGGCTCCTTCATGGATAATCTGGACCTTAAGGTCAATGTTTCCAAATCACATACGATGGTTATGGGGCGTGAGCGTTCCAAAAAAAGACATAAATCATTCTTCTGCAGAGGGGCCCCGGTGGCTAAGGTAACCACATTTCCTTATTTGGGTGTACTGTTTGACCAGAATGGAACGTGGGGGCCACAGATTAGAGCAAAGAGGCTGGCGGTTATTAGATCTTCCTCAGCTCGCTTGGGCTTTGCTGGCAAGCTGGGAGCCAGGCCCATGGAAGCCCTCTTAAAAATCTACAAGTGCAAGCCTGTGGCTATTGCACTATATGGATCCCCTTTGTGGGGGTATGTAAATCTTGGGGTGCCGCTCGTGGAGGAGTCCTTGATCCCTGCTTGCTGCTGTTGCCAGGAGCCCCGTAGGGCATTTCTTCATTGTGCCAGGAGCGCCGCTGGGCATTGTCATCACGAGGGGAGCTGCTCACGAAGAGAACGGGACTGCGAGGGCCAGCAGGCTGTGCGTGTACCAGCCAGCACACCTGCCGCCTCTTCCCGTGGCTCCGCCCCCTGCCTGCCTGCCTGCTTCAAAACTCCTCGCGGCCCCCGCTCCGCGGGTGCCGCTCGTGGAGGAGTCCTTGATCCCTGCTTGCTGCTGTTGCCAGGAGCCCCGTAGGGCATTTCTTCATTGTGCCAGGAGCGCCGCTGGGCATTGTCATCACGAGGGGAGCTGCTCACGAAGAGAACGGGACTGCGAGGGCCAGCAGGCTGTGCGTGTACCAGCCAGCACACCTGCCGCCTCTTCCCGTGGCTCCGCCCCCTGCCTGCCTGCCTGCTTCAAAACTGCTCGCGGCCCCCGCTCCGCGGGTGCCGCTCGTGGAGGAGTCCTTGATCCCTGCTTGCTGCTGTTGCCAGGAGCCCCGTAGGGCATTTCTTCATTGTGCCAGGAGCGCCGCTGGGCATTGTCATCACGAGGGGAGCTGCTCACGAAGAGAACGGGACTGCGAGGGCCAGCAGGCTGTGCGTGTACCAGCCAGCACACCTGCCGCCTCTTCCCGTGGCTCCGCCCCCTCTATCCTCATTTGGCTTAATTCCTGAACTCTTTACGCGTCAGCGGGACGCGTGTGCGGGACATCACCCGGGACAAAGCCCGGACTAAGGGCGGACCCTCTTAGGCCCTCATAGGCCAGAGTAGGCCGGACCGGGCTTACTTTCCTGTCCCTTTGTTCTTTGGTACCGGTTTCTACATAGCCCTGTTGTCCAACATACACCATTCACCTATCATGCCTTCACCAGTTCTGGACAAATCCATAGTGAAACTGGGGGGGTCTAAGATTAGAACTCTGGATACATATTTTCCACGCTCCATGGCGGAGGACGAGGGACATTTGGATACTACCCTTGCCGAACGCAGGGCTGAGCGCCGACGCTCTATTGAGAATCTGAAACGTGGACCCCTGGTAGATATTGTAGATGGTGGCACTTCGATGATTGCTAGTGAGGAATCTCTTTCACAGGAAGGAGTTCCTCTTTTGCTGAGGGAATGTACTGTTAGTCCCAGTCAGGTTCCGGTGCCCAGCTCCTCCCCTAGCCTCTGCTGTACGGCTATTGATCTTATATCACAACCTACCCTGACCTCTAAATCAAGGAAAGCTAAGCCCAAATTAGTTACTGTGGCCGAGCTACACGGCCCTCCTCCTAATAAGCATAGAAGGAAGTCGAGGGCAAGTAAGGGTAATTCCAAACTTTCCTATACCGATTTTGGAAAACCTACTAAGTCTGTTCCTGTTCCCGGTAAGTCTAATGAAGATACGGGTACTGTTCCCCCCCCTATGAATAGCTTGCCTATTTTACCGCCCCCAGTTGCCCCCCAGGGAAACCTAGAATTCTTACTCAGATCTCTGCTGCAGCCTATCACCGAGAGTATTAAGAGAGTAGAGATCCGTCTAACCATTCTTGAGGCTACCTTAAGTAGTTTGAATTCGCAGGTTAATACCCTTGGAAGACTCCCAGAGACTATGTCCCTCCCCACCTTACCCCCCACCTCACAACCCCCCCCAGCTATTCCAGAATCAACTGTGGTGACTTCTGCCACCCCTATTTTGCAACCCCTCATGGCCATACCAGTTCCTCCACGCCATAGGGAAACTATTATTCCCCCACTACTACCAGCAGGTATTACTCTCCCTGTTATAAATCCCAATGGGCTTGTAAATGGTGACGGTATTCCACCCCCTTTACCGGAGAAACCTGCCCCTAGAGTTCGGAGACCCGACCTTCCCCCCGAAGCAAACGATCTTATGGTAGTTATGGCCGGGGTTCCTCCCCTGGAGATGGGGGGAGGTGAGAATTTTTTCTCACTAAAAAATCAAGTAATTAAATGGTTGAACTGGAATAGACCTCTTCCTGTATATTTTAATAATGAAATTGTGATGGTAAGGAGGGTACCCTGGCTGGGCAAGACCAGGAAGTCAATAGTTGGGGACTGTATTTTGGTGAGTTTTAGAGACCCAAGGACTGTTCATCACATCTGTTCGGGGTCGAATAGATCATTTGAATCCACCATCCGGACCCTGCCCGTATCTTTTTTCTTCCCTCCGGTACAAATGCATCGTGATCAAGTTCAGGACAAATGGACAAGGGTTGCTCGGAGGGGTAGACTCTGTGGGTATCCAGCACAACTTGTTCTTCAACCACCTATGACACCCTTCCATAATTACAATCGTTTTAATTGTCTGAGTGGCCTTAATGATGTTGATTGACTGCCCACTGTTGTAGACCCCACTATTTCCTCTGATAAAGTGCCTACGGTATTGCCCGACGTTAGCCCTATTCCCATCCAAGACCTTACAATGTCCCAAATTGCCCCGATAATCCCCGTGACTTATCCAATATTGCTGGACCCTCTACCTGTCATTAATGCTTTAATCACCACGGTACCAGTGTCCATTCAACCCCCCATTTGCTCCCCAGGGCTGAAGTTTGTTACTTGGAATGTTGCAGGGTGGAGCAGGCAATCGGCCTCATTGGGGTGGAAAGAGATCCTCTCGGATTTTGATATTTTATGCTTTCAAGAGACTTGGGCAACCGCTGATATTGAACTCGATGGGTTTGTGTCTTATAACAACCAGGCAATAAGGACAGGTATGGGTAGGGCTAAAGGGGGATTAGTGATTTTTACTTCAGTCAAACTTCCACTATGTGTGATTTCCTACCTCCCTGTGGGACACCATTCCCACATTTTAATACTAGAACATCCTAAGGGCCATGTCCTAGTGGTGGTCAACCACTATAACAATTTGTTTAATGCTTCAGATACATCGGTGGCAGAGGAGTTGGGTCCTTTTTTGAAGAACCTACGAAACGATGTTAGTAAGCCAATTGAGATCATCTGGGGTGGGGATTTTAATCTTCGTACTTGCCCACATTCCTTTTCTAGAACCTGTGGTTTTGATGGAGACAACGGGGAAAACAGAGCACATTTTGTACACTCCCCCCATGGTGACTCCTTTAATTCCCTTGTGCTGAACTTGGATCTTATGATCCACTCCCCGGCCCTAGATGTAGATGGTATGCCTGTTCCAACTTTTGTAGGACCCAATTCGTCCTCTGCCATTGATCACATACTGGTTTCTACGCATTTCACCCCTCACTGTACAGTCCCCGTCGTTACCGATTTGGGAGGTAGTGATCACCAAGCAATCACCATGCTTATTTCTGCATGGGGGCCTAGTGCTAGGAGTGATTATTTGGTATTAGAAGATGCTACCCCATGCAGACAGAATGGTTTCCGTATAAAGTGGAAATTGGACAACTCCGACAAACTGCAAGCTAGAATTATTAAAGAGGGGTTTGCTGAAATTTATAGTTGCCTTAATCCTGAGGCCCCTAACGGGTGTATTATAACTAATTTTGTGGCACTCGGTGATGCTGTAAAAAGGTGCCTTACCATTACTAAAGCCCGAATTAGGAACCAAAATGTGGGCTGGTTTGATAGCCTATGTACTCAATCCCTACGGGAACTCAAGCTGGCCTTAACAAAACACCCGAGAGATAGGGAGGCCGTCAAATTACTTAGGCTTACCTATAAAAGCAATCTTGTACGCAGGAAGCAGGAACTAAGGGAACTGGCCTGGGATGCCCTGAACCAAGCTTCGGTACTACGGGACAGTAGGCTGTTCTGGTCTACGGTTAATAGCCCTCTCCTTGCCATTGAAGAGTTCCCCAAACTATCAGCGCAGGTTAGCGAAGCCAATTGGGTCTCCCATTTTTCTGGTATTTTTAATCCACTCGGGGGAGACCCTAACGGTCCTACTATCCCGATGTCTGAGATTAGGATACCCTTGGATATTACCCTACCAGAGGTGGTTATCTCCCTAAGCCAGAGTAAAGGTGGAAAGGCACCGGGACCCGATGGGGTACCGGTAGATCTGTACAAATCTAACCCCAGTCTCTGGTGCCCACTCCTGACCCAGGTGTTTAATGCATCAGTCCTGGAGAACACCCCTCCTACTTGGAGTGAATCCTTGATTCTACCTATTTACAAGAAGGGAGATAGAGGTGAGGCTAAGAACTATCGCCCTATCTCCCTTCTTGATTCCTCCCTGAAGATTATGAGTAGGGTTCTCCTTATAAGGCTCGAGGAGTGGGTTGAAGAAAATAATATCATGGCTGAATCCCAATTTGGTTTTCGCAAAGGCTTGGGGACTACGGAGCAGTGCCTCAACCTTGATCTCCTTATAGGGAAATATACGAGAGCGAAAGAAGGGTCCCTATTTCTCTGTTTTGCCGATCTTTCGAGCGCTTTCGACCTTGTGGACCATGAACTCTTGTGGTGCACTTTATTGGCCATGGGCGCCCCCCAGGCAATCATTCACTTTTTGGCCCGTCTCTATAATAAGCTGTCGGCCCAGATACGTTTTGGTCCGTCGGGTGAATGTACCGAGAAAATCAGGGTTAAGTCAGGCATAAGGCAGGGCTGTGTACTGGCCCCCCTGTTATTTTCCCTCTTTATCAATTCCATCGAATCTGAACTCAAAAAGGTCCAGGCGGATTCCCCTCAAGTTGGTGGACTCCCCGTACCAGTTCTGCTTTATGCCGACGATACGGTGCTCCTTTCGCGTACTCCAAATGGGCTACAGAAACTTATGAACACTTTCTTTGATTTTATTAATGCGAGGAAATTGAAAATAAATAACACCAAGACTTTTATTATGGCCTGTGGTAAACGGATGAAATCTGTTATGCCGTTCCATTTTAACAATCATACTATTGAGGTAGTGGATAGGTTCTGCTACCTCGGTGTTACCTTTAACAACAAGGGGACATGGTCCCAGGAGATCTTAAATGTTAATGGTAGAATGGCCAAAAGCTCATCTGGTATTTTTCGATTCGCTGCAAAGCTAGGAAGCCGCCGTATACCTGATATGGTAGACATTTACAGGCATAGATGTGCGTCTATTGCTCTGTACGGTTCCGGTATATGGGGCTACAGTCAGCATAGGACACTGCAAAATACCGAGAATGGGTTCCTTAGAAGATTGCTTTGTCTACCTCCCTCGGCTCCTACTGTACTGTGCCATAGCGAAGTCTGTTTAAACTATCTGACTGATCTTACGGGTTTAAGACCCCTCATGGTATGGAGGTCAATATGGGCTAAAGAAGAGACTACTTTTTCTAGGAAGATTATTACTGATTGTTTGAAGTTGGACAAAGTCCTTAAGATTCCCTGGCTAAGTTATGTTTCTTATACTTATGACAAGGTATTTAATTTTGATATCATTAAGGACCCCTATTGTGCCGTTACTGTATCAAAAAAGGAACTTAAAGATGTTTTCATCCAAACTATGTCTGATATGCGTAGTGTAAAGTGTTCTACCATGTCTACCTATGTATTTTATCACACCACTAAATTTGAAGGAAAGGGCATGCCTATGTACTTAAAATTCATAACGAAGCAGTCTCATCAGTTTGTTCTGACACGTCTCAGACTTGGTATAGTACATAACTTAGTTGCCTTCCCTGAGATGAAAGTTCCTAGCCATTCCCCCTGTCCTTGCGATGGTCAGACTAGGCAAAGTACTCGGCACTTTATGCTTATTTGTCCACTCTATATGCATCTTCGCCGTCTCTATCTCAGACCTATGTTTTTAAGATTATCTGTGTATACTATTACCCAAGCCATGGAATTGCTATTTGCACTTGACTCTGCAGACACCTGTTTTTTTATTGCTACTTTTTTACTTAAAGCCATTTCTCATAGGAAAAGTTTGGTGTTTTAAATCTTCCTAAATTCTTCATTTCTGAGCTATTGTTTTATCATAATGTTTGTATTGTGTTTTATTGTATGCTTTTGTGATTGTTTTTAATTGTCGAATAAAGCTTGAAAATTGAATTGATTGATTGACCCCATTCAAAGGGCAGAAAATAGATTCATAAGATCTCTTCTCTCTATCCCCCAGTCAACTCCGACTTATTCCATACATAAAGAGGTGGGTTTATCCTACCTGTCAGACTCACTGACTTTAGCACCCCTAACCCTGTGGCTGAAAATGTGGTTGAATGAAGATCTTCCTTTGAACCATATAATATTGAAGGATGTCTTATCACTTGATAAATATAGTAGTATCCCATGGCTGGCCTATCTAATTAAATCATTTACTGAATTGGGCCGTCCAGAACTCTTTTTAAGCCCAGATAAAATTAGGGCTCTGGACATAGATCTTATAAAAAAGTCATTCAGGGATATGAAGGAAGTGCGCCGTGAGGAAGCTGAACTGCAAAAGCCAGCAGTTAGGGCACATAATCTTTTGGTGAGTGAACCCTCCCTTGCACCTTACCTCACTTTTGTTACAGTCCCTTATCACAGGTTTTTACTTACAAAATTCAGGTTTAACCTGTTACATTTTTATTTAGGTTCTTTCAAGTCTTGGCAGAAGCCAGACCTAGCCCCCCCATGCAGTTGTGACCATTTCTCTGTGCAGGACACAATGCATTTTATCATGTTTTGTAGCCTGTACCATGAGCAGAGGAAAAAATATTTGCTCCCTATTCTGAAAGAAGTGGGTTTTACTCAGGTGCGTCCGGCGTTGATGTATTTACAACTCCTGACAAATCCCCGTACAACTTTCTGTATCGCTAACTTCTTAGTGGCCGCTGCGAGGGTAAAAATGGGGGGCCAAATCTCGCCTTAAAAAACTTTTAAAGTTGCTATGTTTTTTCTTTTGATATGAATTGTAAAATGCATTTTCTATTTATTCTTGTATATAGTATTTATATTATTCATCCAGATTGATGTTTTTAGGAAATTGAAGGGTCAATTGTTAAAGTATGTATCCCTTCTCAGGGTTTTATTGTTTTGTTTCTTTGTATGACTTATAATAAGTCGAATAAAGATATTCTGACTGACTTCTGACTGATACACAAGATATTCTAGCTAAATTTGATGATCTGATATGGGCGGAGAATATGATCTTCGTGACATTAGATGTCACGAGCCTGTACACTTGTATCAAAAAGGAATTTGGCATTACAGCACTGGAGTTCTATCTTGGACAGAGGGCCGCTGGCTATATGGACCACAACGAGGTTCTTTTGGAGATGACCAATATCATCCTCTCCAAGAACTTTTTCTTACATGACTCCATGTGGTACCAGCAAACCCAGGGCACAGCGATGGGCTCCAGGTTTGCTCCAGCTTATGCCGGCCTCTTTATGGGGTGGTATGAGCGGGAGCATGCCTGGAGCCGCCATGCTACAGAATGGTCGGAGCATGTGATTTTCTGGGGCAGGTACATTGATGACGTTATAATGTTATGGAATGGACCTGTCCCAGCTTTGCTGTCTTATTTCGAATATCTGAACAATAACCCCTACAACGTCAAGTTCACTATGGAGTATAGTACCAAGGAAATTAATTTCCTTGATATCACATTCTTTGTGGAAAACAACAAGGTGAACAGTAAAACCTACAGGAAGGCCACTAGCTGCAATAGTACACTACACTTTACTAGTGCCCATCCTCGACATGTGGTCAATAATATCCCTTATGGGGAGATGATCAGGATGCGCCGAAACTGCAGTACCCCAGAGACATTCTCTGAAAATATCAAGGAGACCACAAACCGCTTCCGAAACAGGGGCTATCCCCCTCAAGTACTAAATAAAGCTTTGAAAAGAATCAACAATGTCCCCAGAGAGTCCACCCTCAGTTCATCTAAAAAAATTAGGGACAAATTTCCTGGTGTTGCACTCATTACTCCATACACAGATGAGAGTGCAAGAGTCTATAATACCTTGCGCAAGCATTGGCATTTGCTTACCTCGATACCTAGTCTACAAGGGATCATACCAGCAAAACCCAAGATTACATACAAACGGAGTCCCAACTTAAGAAACATCCTGTGTCCCAGCTACATCACCCGGGAAAAAGGGGTGGATTGGCTTAACTAACAGGCTTTTATACTTGCAGAGGTTGCAATATGTGTGGTCTTGGCAAGGATAAAACGAAAGAATTCTGTTTCAATACCACACATAGATACAAAATCAATCATTACATTAACTGCAACACTCCCTATGTAGTGTACGTTCTGGGATGCCCATGTGATCAAATATATGTGGGCAGTACAAAGAGGGCACTCAAAATCAGAATACAGGAACATGTAAGGGCACATAAAAATGGGGATTTCAAATATGCAATGACACATCATATGCTAGAAAAACATCTACCCAGTGATACTATTTGGTTCATGGGTATAGATCACATCCCGGTTAACCCTAGGGGAGGGGACAGATTAACAGCACTACGCAAGAAGGAAGCAATGTGGATCTGTAGATTAAGGACACTGGAATTTGGCCATAATTTTGACGATGAATTACACCATTTTTTGGCATAATTTGACCAGATGTCCGAATTAGAAATGCCTTCAGTATTTACAATTTAAATTGATTGTTCGTCTACTATGATTACCCCTGGGACTGTAATGCTTGTGCCGGACATGTTTTCTCTCACCTGTTTTCTTTGTGTTCCATTGTTTGACTTTCTGTGTTGCGAACTATTATCAGCAATGGGGCACAATGTCAACATCTTGATTATACAATACAGATGTACTATACACAATTGATTTATGACTATGTGTATTATGTCTTTCATAATGAGATTATTTTTTGATATAACTCTGTTTTTTTCCCTCTTGTACACCCAAGATTTAGCCATTCAATGAGCTGGGTCCAGTTGGTTTGCTATCCGTTCTGTCTCTCATTACTGCACAGTTATATATGTTTTCTCCTAAATATTTTTTCATACACTCTTTGTATCGTAGATTTTTTCATAGTATGTGCCTCCTTCCATTATATATTCTTTTCAGAAGTATATGTTTTTTATTACCGTATAGACTGCTTTAGTTTCCTTCAGACCTGACTCCATAAGGAACTTGTGCTATATAGGACTCATTTCACCTTGTCTATACAATATACGCTCATATACTTCCTCAAGATGGCCGCCGCGTAGTAGACGGATTACGACTTTACCATCATGGCCGCCATGCTTTCTCACTTTTACTCCTTATTTACTGCGCGCACGTGCATTGTGGCACCTCGCATAAATCGGCATTGTATTGTAATATATTCCATATATTATTACTTACAGATCCATGTCGTCTCGGTCTAATGTAAAGCTTTAGTTATTAGCATAGTTTGAAGCAGTGGCCCTTAGACGCATGGACCTAGCATTTATACTGCTCTAAGATGGCCGCCCCTTATTTGATTGATCATGACCTTTCCATCATGGACGCTACGCTTTTCACGCTGACGCACGTTTAACGCATGGACCTAGCATACTAACTGCTCTAAGATGGCCGCCCCTTAGTTGATAGATCATGACTTTTCCATCATGGCCGCTACGCTTTTCACGTTGACGCATGCGTAACTGCGTTTACATGCATTTTGGTACTTTGTATATAGTTTTAGCCAGAACCCATAGTCTAATCTAGTGATTTCCAGAGGCACGCGGTTATACTCATACCGATTCAAGATGGCCGCCCGCGATTTGACGTCCCTTACTGATCTAACATGGCGGCCAAGCGGATTAACTTCTAAATGACTTTCCTATATTACAAAGGATCAGGCCACCACGTATCTGGCATGCAATACAAACATCTACCAGCCTTCGATTCTATTGATGAAATCGAGTTATTTCGATTCTTTGCTCTCCTCAAACAGGTTTTTGGCCAAATTTATATTATCAAACCTTCACTCTCTTACTATTATAAGATGGCGGCCGCAATTTGCCGACATCCTACAGCCTGCTCACGTTTACCGCCGTGCAGGTGAATCATATCTTTCAATTAAGATAGGTATATATACGGGGGAAGCCATGGCCGGTTACCATCAGGTGTTATCCATACTGAGGGGACGGTTCGTGTGGGCGGTTATTTCCCGCTTTTTCCCATCTTCTTTGAGGTGAGTGCTTTTGGGTCACTTCTGTTATTATTTTTTTTTTCCCCCCTGTTTTTAAGAAAACTTAAAAAACAGATTTTTTTTCTCAAACATAATATTGCCTACAAGGTCTGCTGTAGCTTGTCCCTCTTTGGGTTTATTGTTTGACTTTGCTTGGGGTTACGCCTTCAGGAAGTTTTGGACCATGACTTATACCAACAGGTCCAACCTCTTGGATTGAGGATATTTACCATAGTTCCCCACTCCTTAAAGTCCAATAAGCGATACATGAACACACTTTGCATTTTGGGCTTATTATTTATTTGTACTTACTATGTTCAAAGCATGTACAAATTTATGACCACATCACTTTTTCTTTTGGATGTGTTTTTTGAATTTCAGAACCAAGGAGGAAGTATCATGAATATTTTCATTTGAAGTCAGGATATCGCTGTAAGGGGCTCTTGGCCATTTTATAGGTACATTCTATTGCTTGATGTTTTTCTTTTATCTTAAGCCGAACTACCCAACATGACTTGCAATAATAATTGTAGTTTTCTCTCTTCTTTTTGTTGTTTGTTCAGATTTTTATGCACAACGTTTTGTTGGTGCACTATATATTTATCCAATGAGATATTTGGATGTGAAATCATCCTTCTGAAAAACGCTGTTAGTGCTCTTATAGGTAAGCAGGGTTGACAATTTTGTGCATTTTGGCTTTGTCATTTCGCCCCTACCTAGTCCTTCTAACTCAGTCCAAATTAGACTAGTGGGCATGAGCAATTTACTATCTTAAGAATAAACTTCTTGTAAGGACTTTAGACACCGGACTGTCTTGAATTATGGTGTCTTTGATTTTTAGAACCAAGGAGGAAAAACATGAATATTTGCTTTTGATGTCAGAATATCGGCTGTAAGGGACTTTCAGCCACCCATAGGTATATTCTATTACATTTGATGTCACCCCTCTTCTCCCAACCCTAATTCTACAAAATTAAGTGCAATAACTATTATTGTCTTTTTTTTTTTTCTCTTCGTTTATTCAGTTTTAGTGCACATCGTATTGTTGGTGCACTATATATTTATCCTGATGAGACATTTGGATGTTTAACTCCTTCCTCTGAATAACGTTGATAACGTATCTATAGGTAAGCAGGGTTAACATTTCTCTGCACTTTGGCTTTGCCACTTCGCTTCTGCTTAGCTTTTTTCCAATATAGTGTAAACCAGACAGTTGTGCATGAGTCACTTTTTATCCAAGTATATTTCCTAAAAAGGACACTATATACTGGACTGTCTTGTTCTAATTACAATTATATAATATAATCTTGTTTTTGGCTTATCCCCCTTCATAGTACCTTTTGCCAAGACTCTACATACACATGAGATTCAGTGACTGATTTGCTTCATGAATATTCACGTGGATACTCACTATTGTGTAAGTGGTATACTTTCTCGTCTCCATTTTGGATCATTAATGCTGACTCTTTATACATGATTCCTTTGCTGTGATAGGATAGTTTATCTGCACAATTGGTTCTTTCCCCCTTTTGATTTCTTTGTTTTCTCCACGTATGGGCCTTCCCTTTACCTTTGTTTATTTATCATTTTTTCATTTATTTTTGTTTACAGTATTGAAAATAGAGATTGACAGAGCTGTTTGCAACCCAACTGGTTTCCAAATTTTATCCTGGACATTGACTTATCTCTTGGTAGGTGTACTTTCCTCAACTTGGGCCCTTTATCTTTAGGCACCAAGAGGTTCTTAAATCATTAGATTGTTTACCCTCTTAAACACACATCAAGATATGTTTTGTACCCATCCCATACTAAACTGCATACAATAATGCATGATTCATTGAAATTGTACGTTTTCACCCTTCAACAAAGAGTTGTAAATGATTTTATAAAATATAAATAATATATGTTTCCCCCTTTTTTTCATACAATGTTAACTTGGGGCATCACTCACTGGTTAAATTCCAGGAACGCAGCTATTTATGATGCTTGTCTTGGAAGTGTAGATTCACTGTTTTTAATGCATGGGACTATTGTATACTCGGCTGGGTGTTGCAATGTTCCAGCTTTTAATTGTATGTCTATCTTTTGTCTTTTGTAAACACAGCCCTGAAGAAGTCCCGGCAGGGACGAAACGCGTCGGCTGTCCTATTTTCACTTTATTGAAAAATAAATCATCTAAACAAAACGGACTCTCTGGACATTAATTTTCATTGATAACCTGTTCATTTCATGGTGCACCTGTGCTTTTAATTAACTCATGTTCTAGTTCTCTTTTGAACTGGCATTGTGTTGGCGGGTGTCGTATCGGTGTGCACATGATCCCCACCCAAGGGTTTAGATAAGGGGAATTTTTTCACATAAGTGGCAAAAAGATATTTTGTATCAGGTGCATTTGTATCAAGGTTCCGCCATCCACCATGCTATAGAAGTCTCTGTTCACCTTGTTTGCACTGATCAGCCTCAGATTTAGATTTTTACTTAATCAATAACCGTGGGCATAATTTCTGGCCAGGTTTGACAACATGCCTGAGTTTAAAGATAGACGGCAGGAATTGGCTCAGGACCTTTTTGCAACAACTCCCAAGACTGGTACAATTCAAGGTCCTAAAATGGAGGGCTTGAAAATGAAATTTCAGAGACTTGAACGTCTCAAAAAAAGTGAGATGTCTAGGTGGTGGGATGGGACCACTCTAGAGAAGTACATCGAAAATGAAAAAATCCCTCGTGGATTGAGAATCCTCATATTTCCAACTTTTGAGGATCTGGATGCTGAACAACTAACAGATTGGGAGGGCAATCTTAGAAATGCCTCCTATAATATGATGAAGATTCTAATTCTCAATGCAGAAAAGAAGGGTGAAAAGCTTAGGAAGGAAATTGAGGAATTAGAAAAGGAAATTGATAATTCACTACTTAAGGAAGTGATCAAGAAAAACTATACTACCCTTGAAAAAATCTTGGAAACCCACCAACTTTATCTCAGGGACAAAAAATTTAAAAAAATTAAACGAGATGACAAGGACTATAAAGAAGGCAGAATTTACACCTTCGCCCACAAGTATGACAACGTAAAAACAACAAGGGAGGCTAAGAGAGGTAGGGAGGAAACCTTAGAGTTAACCTCCGCCAGCAGCATCACCTCTCTGTCATCAGTTGCTAGTACAGCTTCAATAGAGATCATTCCAGAGACCAATGAGGGGGAAGCAAGACCTACCACCAATAATTTTTTATTGGAAATGGAAAGACTGAGACTTGGTGCAAGACCAAAGGAACAAAGACTAGAAGGGGGGGCAGGAGGTGGCAGGAACGAAAACAGAGGGAGAGGTCAAAGTGGAGAGGCAGTGGCAGGGCGAACAAGGTCGAACAGGACAAAGAAGCAATGAGTAATATTGTTAACAACATGGTCGAAACGGATAAAAACATTGTTGTCAATCTCTCAGATAGAGCCCTCACTGAAGTGGAAATAACAGTTCTGAATAAGGGTTTGGATTTCTGCCCTAATAACATGGGTGTAGATACTGATATTTTTCCACAGTCTCTTTTGCCCCCCCTTAGGTGATGCAGTTTGCTGTCCACAGTCTCTTCTACCCCCCTTATGTGATGCAGTGTGCTGTCCACACTCTCTTCTGCCCCCCCTTAGGCGATGAAGTTTGCTGTCCACAGTATCTTCCCGCCCTCCTTAGGTGATAGAGAGTGCTGTCCACAGTCTCTACCGTGCCCCTTAGGTTATGCAGTGTGCTGTCCACAGTCTCTTCTGCCTCCCTTGGGTGATGCAGTGTGCTGCCCACAGTCCCTTCTGTTCCCCTTGGGTGATGCAGTGTGCTGTCCACAGTC
This sequence comes from Lissotriton helveticus, assembly GCF_964261635.1. Lineage (NCBI taxonomy): Eukaryota > Metazoa > Chordata > Amphibia > Caudata > Salamandridae > Lissotriton > Lissotriton helveticus. The sequence continues at coordinate 369,322,200 of NC_136058.1, forward strand.
TCCTCTGCACCCCTTAAGTTACGCAGTATGCTGTCCACAGTCTCTTCTGCCCCCCTTGGGTGATGCAGTGTGCTGTCCACGGTCTCTTCCGCCCCCCCCCTCCCCCTTGGCGATGTAGAATGCTGTCCACAGTCTTTTCTGCCCCCCTTAGGTGATGCAGTCTGCTGTTTCTAGTCTTTGCTAGTCTTCCTCTGGGATGCAGTGTGCTGTCCACAGTATTTTCGGTTCCCCTTAGGTGATGCAGTGTGCTGTCCACAGTCTTTTCTGCACACCTTAGGTGATGCAGTGTGCTGTTCCCAGTCTTTGCTAGTCTTCCTTAGGTGATGCAGTGTGCCATCCACATTGTTTTCTGGGACCATTAGGTGATGCAGTGTGCTGTCCACATTGTTTTCTGGGCCCCTTAGGTGATGCAGTGTGCTGTTCACAGTCTTTTCTGCCCCCCTTAGGTGATGCAGTGTGCTATCCACAGTCTCTTCGGTCCCCCTTAGGTGATGCAGTGGGCTGTCCACACTCTCTTCCAGCCCCCCTCCCCCTTAAGTGATGCAGTGTGCTGTCCACAGTCTCTTTTGCCCCCCCTTAGATGATGCAGTGTGCTGTCCACAGTCTCTTCTACCCCCCCTTACGTAATGCAGTGTGCTGTCCACACTCTCTTTTACCCCCCTTAGGCGATGACGTTTGCTGTCCACAGTACCTTCCCACCCTCCTTAGGTGGTACAGTGTGCTGTCCACAGTCCCTTTTGTCCCCCTTGAGTGATGCAGTGTGCTGTCCACAGTCTCTTCTGTGCCCTTTAGGTTATTATGTGTGCTGTTTATAGTCTTTTCTGCCCTCCTTAGGAGATGCAGTGTGCCGTTCACAGTCTTTTCTGCTACCTTAGGTGATGCAGTATGCTCTTTTCTGGGCCCATTAGGCAATGAAGTGTGCTGTCCACAATCTTCCACCCTCCCCCCCCTTCCCTCAGGTGATGCAGTGTGCTGTCCACAGTCTCTTCTGCCCCTCTTAGGTGACGCAGTATGCTCTTCACAGTCTCTTCTGCCCACTTAGGTGATGCAGTGTGCTGTCCAAAGTCTCTTCTGCCCCCCTTAGGCGATGCAGTTTGCTGTCCACAGTCTTTTCCGGCCCCCCTTAGGTGATGCAGTGTGCTGCCCACAGGTCCCTTCTGTCCCCCTTGGATGATGCAGTGTGCTGTCCACAGTATCTTCTGCACCCCTAAGGTTATTATGTGTGCTGTCCACAGTCTCTTCTGCCCTCCTTGGGTGATGCAGTGTGCTGTCCACAGTCTTTTCTGCCCCCCTTACGCGATGCAGTGTGCTGTTCACTGTCTTTTCTGCCCCCCTTAGGTGATGCAATGTGCTGTTTCTCATCTTTGCTAGTCTCCCTTAGGTGATGCAGTATGCTGTTCACAGTCTTTTCTGCCCCCCTTACGTTATGCAGTGTGCTGTCCATGGTCTCTTCCGGCACCCCGCTTAGCTGATGCAGAGTGCTGTCAACTGTCTTTTCTCCCCCTCCCCCCCTTAGGTATTGCAGTGTGCTATTCCTAGTCTTTGCTAATCTTCCTTGGGTAATGCAGTGTGCTGTCCACAGTCTCTTCTGCACCCCTTAAGTTATGCAGTGTGCTGTCCACAGTCTCTTCTACCCCCCTTGGGTGATGCAGTGTGCTGTCCACGGTCTCTTCCGGCCACCTATTTGGCGATGCAGAGTGCTGTCCACAGTCTTTTCTGCCCCCCTTAGGTGATGCAGTCTGCTGTTTCTAGTCTTTGCTAGTCTTCATTGGTTGATGCAGTGTGCTGTCCACAGTATATTCCCGAACTCCTTAGGTGATACAGTGTGCTGTCCACAGTCCCTTCTGTCCCCCTTGGGTGATGCAGTGTGTTGTCCACAGTCTCTTCTGCCCCGCTTGGGTGATGCAGAGTGCTGTATACAGTCTTTTCTGCCCTCCTTAGGTTATGCAGTGTGCTGTTCACAGTCTTTTCTGTCCACCTTAGGTGATGCAGTGTGCTGTCCACAGTCTTTTCTGGGACCATTAGGCAATGAAGTGTGCTGTCCACCACCTCTTCCACCCCCCCCTCCCTCAGGTGATGCAGTGTGCTGTCCACAGTCTCTTTTGCCCCTCTTAGGTGACGCAGTGTGCTCTCCACAGTCTCTTCTGCCCCCCTTACCTTAGGTGATGCAGTGTGCTGTCCAAAGTCTCTTCTGCCCCCTTATGCGATGCAGTTTGCTGTCCACAGTCTCTTCCGGCCCCCCTTAGGGTATGCAGTGTGCTGCCCACAGTCCCTTCTGTCCCCCTTGGATGATGCAGTGTGCTGTCCACAGTCTCTTCTGCACCCCTTAGGTTATTATGTGTGCTGTCCACAGTCTCTTCTGCCCCCCTTGGGTGATGCAGTGTGCTGTCCACAGTCTTATCTGCCCCCTTAGGCGATGCAGTGTGCTGTTCACTGTCTATTCTGCCCCCCTTAGGTGATGCAGTGTGCTGTTTCTCATCTTTGCTAGTCTCCCTTAGGTGATGCAGTGTGCTGTTCACAGTCTTTTCTGCCCCCATTAGGTTATGCAGTGTGCTGTCCATGGTCTCTTCCGGCACCCCCCCTTAGGTGATGCAGAGTGCTGTCCACAGTCTTTTCTGCCCCCCCCCCCCCCTTAGGTGATGAAGTGTGCTGTTCCTAGTTTTTGCTTGTCTTCCTTGGGTAATGCAGTGTGCTGTCCACAGTCTTTTCTGCCCCCCTTAGGTGATGCAGTATGCTGTCCACAATCTTTTCTGCACCCCATTAGTTGATGCAGTGTGCTGTTAACAGTCTTTTCTGTGTCCCTTAGGTGATGCAGTGTGCTGTTCACAGTCTTTTCTGCCCCCCTTAGGTGATGCAGTGTGTTTTTCCTAGTCTTTGATAATCTTCCTTGGGTAATGCAATGTGCTGTCCACAGTCTCTTCTAACCCCCTTGGGTGATGCAATGTGCTGTCCACGGTCTCTTCCGGCCCCCCCTTTGGCGATGCAGAGTGCTGTCCACAGTCTTTTCTGCCCCCTTAGGTGATGCAGTGTGCTGTCCACAGTATTTTCTGCCCCCCTTAGATGATGCAGTGTGCTGTCCACAGTCTTTTCTGCACGCCTTAGGTGATGCAGTGTGCTGTTCACAGTCTTTTCTGCCCCCCCTTAGGTGATGCAGTGTGCTTTTCCCAGTCTTTGCTAGTCTTCCTTAGGTGATGCAGTGTGCTGTACACATTGTTTTCTGGGCCCCTTAGGTGATGCAGTGTGCTGTTCACAGTCTTTTCTGCCCCTCTTAGGTGGTGCAGTGTGCTGTCCACAGTCTTTTCTGCCCCTCTTAGGTGATGCAGTCTGCTGTTCCTAGTCTTTGCTAGTCTCCCTTACGTGATGCAGTGTGCTGTCCACAGTTTATTCTGTGCCCCTTAGGTGATGCAGTGTGCTGTTCACAATCTTTTCTGCCCCCCATAGGTGATGCAGTGTGCTGTCCACAGTCTCTTCCCCCCCCCCCCTTAGGTGAGGCAGAGTGCTGCCCACAGTCTTTTCTGCCCCCTTTGGTGATGCAATGTGCTGTTCACAGTCTTTTCTGCTTCTCTTAGGTGATGAAGTGTGCTGTCCACAGTCTCTTCCAGCCCCCCTTAGATGATGCAGTGTGCTGTCCACAGTCTCTTTTGCCACCCTTAGGTGATGCAGTGTGCTGTCTGCAGTCTCTTCCACCCCCCTTAGGTGATGAAGTGTGCTGTCCACAGTCTCTTCTGCCCCCTTTAGGGGATGCAGTTTGCTGTCCACAGTATCTTCCAGCCCTCCTTAGGTGATGCAGTGTACTGTCCACAGTCTCTTCTGCCTCCATTAGGCAATGCAAGTTGCTGTCCACAGTATCTTCCGGCCCTCCTTAGGTGATACAGTGTGCTGTCCACAGTCCCTTCTGTCCCCCTTGAGTGATGCAGTGTGCTGTCCACAGTCTCTTCTGCGCCCCTTAGGTTATGCACTGTGCTGTCCACAGTCTCTTCTGCCACGCTTGGGTGATGCAGATTGCTGACGAAAGTCTTTTCTACCCCCCTTAGGTGATGCAGTGTGCTGTTCTCAGTCTTCCTTGGGTGATGCAGTGTGCTGTCCACAGTCTTTTCTGCGCCCCTTCGGCAATGAAGTGTGCTGTCCGCAGTCTTTTCCGGGCCCATTAGGCGATGAAGTGTGCTGTCCACAATCTCTTCCTCCCCCCCCTCATGTGTTGCGGTGTGCTGTCCACAGTCTCTTCTGCTCCCTTAGGTGATGCAGTGTGCTGTCCACAGTCTCTTCTGCCCCCCCTTAGGTGATGCAGTCTGTTGTCCACAGTCGCTTCCGGCCCTCCTTAGGTGATACAGTGAGCTGTCCACAGTTTCTTTTGCCCCCCTTAGGTTATGCAGTGTGCTGTCCACAGTCTCTTCCACCCCCCTTAGGTGATGCAGTGTGCTGTCCACAGTCTCTTCTACGCCCCTTAGGTTATGCAGTGTGCTGTCCACAGTCTCTTCTGCCCCGTTTTGGTGATGATGCAGAGTGCTGTCCACAGTCTTTTCTGCCCCCCTTAGGTGATGCAGAGTGCTGTTCACTGTCTTTTCCTCCCCCTTACGTGATGCGGTGTGCTGTTTCTAGTCTTTGCTAGTTTTCTTTGGGTGAGGCAGTGTGCTGTCCACGTTCTTTTCTGCGCCCCTTAGGCGATGAAGTGTGCTGTCCACAGTCTTTTCTGCGCCCGTTAGGCAGTGAAGTGTGCTGTTCACAATCTCTTCCGCCCCGTTCTCCATCAGGTGATGCAGTGTGCTCTCCACAGTCTCGTCTGCCCCCCTTAGGTGACGCAATGTGCTGTCCACAGTCTCTTCTGGCTGCCTTAGGTGATGCAGAGTGCTGTCCACAGTCTCTTCTGCCCCCCTTAGGTGATGCAATGTGCGATCCACAGTCTCTTCTGGCTCCCTTAGGTGATGCAGGGTGTGTCCCAAGTCTCTTCCGCCCCCCTTAGGTGATGCAGTGTTCTGTCCACAGTCTCTTCTGCCCCCCCTTTGGTGATGCAGTGTGCTGTCCACAGTCGCTTCCGGCCCTCCTTAGGTGATGCAGTGTGCTGTCCACAGTCTTTTCTGCCCCCCTTAGGTGATGCTGTGTGCTTTTCCCAGTCTTTGCTAGTCTTCCTTAGGTGATGCAGTGTGCTGTCCACATAGTTTTCTGCGCCCCTTAGGTGATGCAGTGTGCTGTCCACAGTCTCTTCTGTCCCCCTTAGGTGATGCAGTGTGCTATCCACAGTCTCTTTTGCCCCCCTTAGGTGATGCAGTTTGCTGTCCACAGTCTCTTCTACCCCCCTTATGTGATGCAGTGTGCTGTCCACACTCTCTTCTGCCTCACTTAGGCGATGAAGTTTGCTGTCCACAGTATCTTCCCGCCCTCCTTAGGTGATAGAGAGTGCTGTCCACAGTCTCTTCCGTGCCCCTTAGGTTATGCAGTGTGTTGTCCACAGTCTCTTCTGCCTCGCTTGGGTGATACAGTGTGCTGCCCACAGTCCCTTCTGTTCCCCTTGGGTGATGCAGTGTGCTGTCCACAGTCTCCTCTGCACCCCTTAAGTTAAGCAGGGTGCTGTCCACAGTCTCTTCTGCCCCCCCTTAGGTGATGCAGTGTGCTGTCCACAGTCGCTTCCGGCCCTCCTTAGGTGATGCAGTGTGCTGTCCACAGTCTTTTCTGCCCCCCTTAGGTGATGCTGTGTGCTTTTCCCAGTCTTTGCTAGTCTTCCTTAGGTGATGCAGTGTGCTGTCCACATAGTTTTCTGCGCCCCTTAGGTGATGCAGTGTGCTGTCCACAGTCTCTTCTGTCCCCCTTAGGTGATGCAGTGTGCTATCCACAGTCTCTTTTGCCCCCCTTAGGTGATGCAGTTTGCTGTCCACAGTCTCTTCTACCCCCCTTATGTGATGCAGTGTGCTGTCCACACTCTCTTCTGCCTCACTTAGGCGATGAAGTTTGCTGTCCACAGTATCTTCCCGCCCTCCTTAGGTGATAGAGAGTGCTGTCCACAGTCTCTTCCGTGCCCCTTAGGTTATGCAGTGTGTTGTCCACAGTCTCTTCTGCCTCGCTTGGGTGATGCAGTGTGCTGCCCACAGTCCCTTCTGTTCCCCTTGGGTGATGCAGTGTGCTGTCCACAGTCTCCTCTGCACCCCTTAAGTTAAGCAGGGTGCTGTCCACAGTCTCTTCTGCCCCCCTTGGGTGATGCAGTGTGCTGTCCACGGTCTCTTCCGCCCCCCCCCACCCCACCCCTCCCCCCTTTGGCGATGTAGAGTGCTGTCCAAAGTCTTTTCTGCCCCCCTTAGGTGATGCAGTCTGCTGTTTCTAGTCTTTGCTAGTCTTCCTCTGGGATGCAGTGTGCTGTCCACAGTATTTTCGGTTCCCCTTAGGCGATGTAGTGTGCTGTCCACAGTCTTTTCTGCACACCTTAGGTGATGCAGTGTGCTGTTCACAGTCTTTTCTGCCCCCCTTAGGTGATGCAGTGTGCTATCCACAGTCTCTTCTGTCCCCCTTAGGTGATGCAGTGGGCTGTCCACACTCTCTTCCAGCCCCCCCCCTTAGGTGATGCAGTGTGCTGTCCACAGTCTCTTTTGCCCCCCTTAGATGATGCAGTATGTTGTCCACAGTCTCCCCAACACCCCCTTAGGTGATGCAGTGTGCTGTCCACACTCTCTTTTGCCCCCCTTAGGCGATGAAGTTTGCTGTCCACAGTACCTTCCCACCCTCCTTAGGTGGTACAGTGTGCTGTCCACAGTCCCTATTGTCCCCCTTGGGTGATGCAGTGTGCTGTCCACAGTCTCTTCTGTGCCCCTTAGGTTATTATGTGTGCTGTTTACAGTCTTTTGTGCCCTCCTTAGGTGATGGAGTGTGCTGTTCACAGTCTTTTCTGCCCTCCTTAGGTGATGCAGTGTGCTCTTTTCTGGGCCCATTAGGCAATGAAGTGTGCTGTCCACAATCTCTTCCACCCCCCCTTCCCTCAGGTGATGCAGTGTGCTGTCCACAGTTTCTTCTGCCCCTCTTAGGTGATGCAGTATGCTCTTCACAGTCTCTTCTGCCCCCCTTAGGCGATGCAGTTTGCTGTCCACAGTCTCTTCCGGCCCCCCTTAGGTGATGCAGTTTGCTGCCCACAGTCCCTTCTGTCCCCCTTGGATAATGCAGTGTGCTGTCCACAGTATCTTCTGCACCCCTTAGGTTATTATGTGTGCTGTTCACAGTCTCTTCTGCTCCCCTTGGGTGATGCAGTGTGCTGTCCACAGTCTCTTCTGCCCCCCTTGGGTGATGCAGTTTGCTCTCCACAGTCTCTTCTGCCCCCCTTACCTTAGGTGATGCAGTGTGCTGTCCAAAGTCTCTTCTGCCCCCCTTATGCGATGCAGTTTGCTGTCCACACTCTCTTCCGGCCCGCCTTAGGGTATGCAGTGTGCTGCCCACAGTCCCTTCTGTCCCCCTTGGATGATGCAGTGTGCTGTCCAAGGTCTCTTCTGCACCCCTTAGGTTATTATGTGTGCTGTCCACAGTCTCTTCTGCCCCCCTTGGGTGATGCAGTGTGCTGTCCACAGTCTTTTCTGCCCCCCTTACGCGATGCAGTGTGCTGTTCACTGTCTATTCTGCCCCCCTTAGGTGATGCAGTGTGCTGTTTCTCATCTTTGCTGGTCTCCCTTAGGTGATGCAGTGTGCTGTTAACAGTCTTTTCTGCCCCCCTTAGGTTATGCAGTGTGCTGTCCATGGACTCTTCCGGCACCCGCCTTAGGTGATGCAGAGTGCTGTCAACAGTCTTTTCTGCCCCCCTTAGGTGATGCAGTGTGCTGTTCCCAGTTTTTGCTAGTCTTCCATAGGTAATGCAGTGTGCTATCCACAATCTTTTCTGCACCCCTTAGGTGATGCAGTGTGCTGTCCACAGTCTTTTCTGCACGCCTTAGGTGATGCAGTGTGCTGTTCACAGTCTTTTCTGCCCCCCCTTAGGTGATGCAGTGTGCTTTTCCCAGTCTTTGCTAGTCTTCCTTAGGTGATGCAGTGTGCTGTACACATTGTTTTCTGGGCCCCTTAGGTGATGCAGTGTGCTGTTCACAGTCTTTTCTGCCCCTCTTAGGTGGTGCAGTGTGCTGTCCACAGTCTTTTCTGCCCCTCTTAGGTGATGCAGTCTGCTGTTCCTAGTCTTTGCTAGTCTCCCTTACGTGATGCAGTGTGCTGTCCACAGTTTATTCTGTGCCCTTTAGGTGATGCAGTGTGCTGTTCACAGTCTTTTCTGCCCCCCATAGGTGATGCAGTGTGCTGTCCACAGTCTCTTCCCCCCCCCCCTTAGGTGAGGCAGAGTGCTGCCCACAGTCTTTTCTGCCCCCTTTGGTGATGCAATGTGCTGTTCACAGTCTTTTCTGCTTCTCTTAGGTGATGAAGTGTGCTGTCCACAGTCTCTTCCAGCCCCCCTTAGATGATGCAGTGTGCTGTCCACAGTCTCTTTTGCCACCCTTAGGTGATGCAGTGTGCTGTCTGCAGTCTCTTCCACCCCCCTTAGGTGATGAAGTGTGCTGTCCACAGTCTCTTCTGCCCCCTTTAGGGGATGCAGTTTGCTGTCCACAGTATCTTCCAGCCCTCCTTAGGTGATGCAGTGTACTGTCCACAGTCTCTTCTGCCTCCATTAGGCAATGCAAGTTGCTGTCCACAGTATCTTCCGGCCCTCCTTAGGTGATACAGTGTGCTGTCCACAGTCCCTTCTGTCCCCCTTGAGTGATGCAGTGTGCTGTCCACAGTCTCTTCTGCGCCCCTTAGGTTATGCACTGTGCTGTCCACAGTCTCTTCTGCCACGCTTGGGTGATGCAGAGTGCTGACGAAAGTCTTTTCTACCCCCCTTAGGTGATGCAGTGTGCTGTTCTCAGTCTTCCTTGGGTGATGCAGTGTGCTGTCCACAGTCTTTTCTGCACCCCTTCGGCAATGAAGTGTGCTGTCCGCAGTCTTTTCCGGGCCCATTAGGCGATGAAGTGTGCTGTCCACAATCTCTTCCTCCCCCCCTTCATGTGTTGCGGTGTGCTGTCCACAGTCTCTTCTGCTCCCTTAGGTGATGCAGTGTGCTGTCCACAGTCTCTTCTGCCCCCCCTTAGGTGATGCAGTCTGTTGTCCACAGTCGCTTCCGGCCCTCCTTAGGTGATACAGTGAGCTGTCCACAGTTTCTTTTGCCCCCCTTAGGTTATGCAGTGTGCTGTCCACAGTCTCTTCCACCCCCCTTAGGTGATGCAGTGTGCTGTCCACAGTCTCTTCTACGCCCCTTAGGTTATGCAGTGTGCTGTCCACAGTCTCTTCTGCCCCGTTTTGGTGATGATGCAGAGTGCTGTCCACAGTCTTTTCTGCCCCCCTTAGGTGATGCAGAGTGCTGTTCACTGTCTTTTCCTCCCCCTTACGTGATGCGGTGTGCTGTTTCTAGTCTTTGCTAGTTTTCTTTGGGTGAGGCAGTGTGCTGTCCACGTTCTTTTCTGCGCCCCTTAGGCGATGAAGTGTGCTGTCCACAGTCTTTTCTGCGCCCGTTAGGCAGTGAAGTGTGCTGTTCACAATCTCTTCGACCCCGTTCTCCATCAGGTGATGCAGTGTGCTCTCCACAGTCTCGTCTGCCCCCCTTAGGTGACGCAATGTGCTGTCCACAGTCTCTTCTGGCTGCCTTAGGTGATGCAGAGTGCTGTCCACAGTCTCTTCTGCCCCCCTTAGGTGATGCAATGTGCGATCCACAGTCTCTTCTGGCTCCCTTAGGTGATGCAGGGTGTGTCCCAAGTCTCTTCCGCCCCCCTTAGGTGATGCAGTGTTCTGTCCACAGTCTCTTCTGCCCCCCCTTTGGTGATGCAGTGTGCTGTCCACAGTCGCTTCCGGCCCTCCTTAGGTGATGCAGTGTGCTGTCCACAGTCTTTTCTGCCCCCCTTAGGTGATGCTGTGTGCTTTTCCCAGTCTTTGCTAGTCTTCCTTAGGTGATGCAGTGTGCTGTCCACATAGTTTTCTGCGCCCCTTAGGTGATGCAGTGTGCTGTCCACAGTCTCTTCTGTCCCCCTTAGGTGATGCAGTGTGCTATCCACAGTCTCTTTTGCCCCCCTTAGGTGATGCAGTTTGCTGTCCACAGTCTCTTCTACCCCCCTTATGTGATGCAGTGTGCTGTCCACACTCTCTTCTGCCTCACTTAGGCGATGAAGTTTGCTGTCCACAGTATCTTCCCACCCTCCTTAGGTGATAGAGAGTGCTGTCCACAGTCTCTTCCGTGCCCCTTAGGTTATGCAGTGTGTTGTCCACAGTCTCTTCTGCCTCGCTTGGGTGATGCAGTGTGCTGCCCACAGTCCCTTCTGTTCCCCTTGGGTGATGCAGTGTGCTGTCCACAGTCTCCTCTGCACCCCTTAAGTTAAGCAGGGTGCTGTCCACAGTCTCTTCTGCCCCCCCTTAGGTGATGCAGTGTGCTGTCCACAGTCGCTTCCGGCCCTCCTTAGGTGATGCAGTGTGCTGTCCACAGTCTTTTCTGCCCCCCTTAGGTGATGCTGTGTGCTTTTCCCAGTCTTTGCTAGTCTTCCTTAGGTGATGCAGTGTGCTGTCCACATAGTTTTCTGCGCCCCTTAGGTGATGCAGTGTGCTGTCCACAGTCTCTTCTGTCCCCCTTAGGTGATGCAGTGTGCTATCCACAGTCTCTTTTGCCCCCCTTAGGTGATGCAGTTTGCTGTCCACAGTCTCTTCTACCCCCCTTATGTGATGCAGTGTGCTGTCCACACTCTCTTCTGCCTCACTTAGGCGATGAAGTTTGCTGTCCACAGTATCTTCCCGCCCTCCTTAGGTGATAGAGAGTGCTGTCCACAGTCTCTTCCGTGCCCCTTAGGTTATGCAGTGTGTTGTCCACAGTCTCTTCTGCCTCGCTTGGGTGATGCAGTGTGCTGCCCACAGTCCCTTCTGTTCCCCTTGGGTGATGCAGTGTGCTGTCCACAGTCTCCTCTGCACCCCTTAAGTTAAGCAGGGTGCTGTCCACAGTCTCTTCTGCCCCCCTTGGGTGATGCAGTGTGCTGTCCACGGTCTCTTCCGCCCCCCCCACCCCTCCCCCCTTTGGCGATGTAGAGTGCTGTCCAAAGTCTTTTCTGCCCCCCTTAGGTGATGCAGTCTGCTGTTTCTAGTCTTTGCTTGTCTTCCTCTGGGATGCAGTGTGCTGTCCACAGTATTTTCGGTTCCCCTTAGGCGATGTAGTGTGCTGTCCACAGTCTTTTCTGCACACCTTAGGTGATGCAGTGTGCTGTTCCCAGTCTTTGCTAGTCTTCCTTAGGTGATGCAGTGTGCTGTCCACATTGTTTTCTGGGCCCCTTAGGTGATGCAGTGTGCTGTCCACAGTCTTTTCTGCCCCCCTTAGGTGATGCTGTGTGCTTTTCCCAGTGTTTGCTAGTCTTCCTTAGGTGATGCAGTGTGCTGTCCACATAGTTTTCTGCGCCCCTTAGGTGATGCAGTGTGCTGTCCACAGTCTCTTCTGTCCCCCTTAGGTGATGCAGTGTGCTATCCACAGTCTCTTTTGCCCCCCTTAGGTGATGCAGTTTGCTGTCCACAGTCTCTTCTACCCCCCTTATGTGATGCAGTGTGCTGTCCACACTCTCTTCTGCCTCACTTAGGCGATGAAGTTTGCTGTCCACAGTATCTTCCCGCCCTCCTTAGGTGATAGAGAGTGCTGTCCACAGTCTCTTCCGTGCCCCTTAGGTTATGCAGTGTGTTGTCCACAGTCTCTTCTGCCTCGCTTGGGTGATGCAGTGTGCTGCCCACAGTCCCTTCTGTTCCCCTTGGGTGATGCAGTGTGCTGTCCACAGTCTCCTCTGCACCCCTTAAGTTAAGCAGGGTGCTGTCCACAGTCTCTTCTGCCCCCCTTGGGTGATGCAGTGTGCTGTCCACGGTCTCTTCCGCCCCCCCCCACCCCTCCCCCCTTTGGCGATGTAGAGTGCTGTCCAAAGTCTTTTCTGCCCCCCTTAGGTGATGCAGTCTGCTGTTTCTAGTCTTTGCTAGTCTTCCTCTGGGATGCAGTGTGCTGTCCACAGTATTTTCGGTTCCCCTTAGGCGATGTAGTGTGCTGTCCACAGTCTTTTCTGCACACCTTAGGTGATGCAGTGTGCTGTTCACAGTCTTTTCTGCCCCCCTTAGGTGATGCAGTGTGCTATCCACAGTCTCTTCTGTCCCCCTTAGGTGATGCAGTGGGCTGTCCACACTCTCTTCCAGCCCCCCCCCCCCCTTAGGTGATGCAGTGTGCTGTCCACAGTCTCTTTTGCCCCCCTTAGATGATGCAGTATGTTGTCCACAGTCTCCCCAACACCCCCTTAGGTGATGCAGTGTGCTGTCCACACTCTCTTTTGCCCCCCTTAGGCGATGAAGTTTGCTGTCCACAGTACCTTCCCACCCTCCTTAGGTGGTACAGTGTGCTGTCCACAGTCCCTATTGTCCCCCTTGGGTGATGCAGTGTGCTGTCCACAGTCTCTTCTGTGCCCCTTAGGTTATTATGTGTGCTGTTTACAGTCTTTTCTGCCCTCCTTAGGTGATGGAGTGTGCTGTTCACAGTCTTTTCTGCCCTCCTTAGGTGATGCAGTGTGCTCTTTTCTGGGCCCATTAGGCAATGAAGTGTGCTGTCCACAATCTCTTCCACCCCCCCTTCCCTCAGGTGATGCAGTGTGCTGTCCACAGTTTCTTCTGCCCCTCTTAGGTGATGCAGTATGCTCTTCACAGTCTCTTCTGCCCCCCTTAGGCGATGCAGTTTGCTGTCCACAGTCTCTTCCGGCCCCCCTTAGGTGATGCAGTTTGCTGCCCACAGTCCCTTCTGTCCCCCTTGGATAATGCAGTGTGCTGTCCACAGTATCTTCTGCACCCCTTAGGTTATTATGTGTGCTGTCCACAGTCTCTTCTGCCCCCCTTGGGTGATGCAGTGTGCTGTCCACAGTCTCTTCTGCCCCCCTTGGGTGATGCAGTTTGCTCTCCACAGTCTCTTCTGCCCCCCTTACCTTAGGTGATGCAGTGTGCTGTCCAAAGTCTCTTCTGCACCCCTTATGCGATGCAGTTTGCTGTCCACACTCTCTTCCGGCCCGCCTTAGGGTATGCAGTGTGCTGCCCACAGTCCCTTCTGTCCCCCTTGGATGATGCAGTGTGCTGTCCAAGGTCTCTTCTGCACCCCTTAGGTTATTATGTGTGCTGTCCACAGTCTCTTCTGCCCCCCTTGGGTGATGCAGTGTGCTGTCCACAGTCTTTTCTGCCCCCCTTACGCGATGCAGTGTGCTGTTCACTGTCTATTCTGCCCCCCTTAGGTGATGCAGTGTGCTGTTTCTCATCTTTGCTGGTCTCCCTTAGGTGATGCAGTGTGCTGTTAACAGTCTTTTCTGCCCCCCTTAGGTTATGCAGTGTGCTGTCCATGGACTCTTCCGGCACCCGCCTTAGGTGATGCAGAGTGCTGTCAACAGTCTTTTCTGCCCCCCTTAGGTGATGCAGTGTGCTGTTCCCAGTTTTTGCTAGTCTTCCATAGGTAATGCAGTGTGCTATCCACAATCTTTTCTGCACCCCTTAGGTGATGCAGTGTGCTGTTCACAGTCTTTTCTGTGCCCCTTAGGTGATGCAGTGTGCTGTTCAATGTCTTTTCTGCCCCCCTTAGGTGATGCAATGTGCTTTTCCTAGTCTTTGCTAATCTTCCTTGGGTAATGCAGTGTGCTGTCCACAGTCTATTCTGCACCCCTTAAGTTATGCAGTGTGCTGTTCACAGTCTCTTCTACCCCCCTTGGGTGATGCAGTGTGCTGTCCACGGTTTCTTCCGGCCACCTCTTTGGCGATGCAGAGTGCTGTCCACAGTCTTTTCTGCCCCCTTAGGTGATGCAGTCTGCTGTTTCTAGTCTGTGCTAGTCTTCATTGGGTGATGCAGTGTGCTGTCCACAGTAACTTTCGGAACTCCTTAGGTGATACAGTGTGCTGTCCACAGTCCCTTCTGTCCCCCTTGGGTGATGCAGTGTGCTGTCCACAGTCTCTTCTGCGCCACCTAGGTTATGCAGTGTGCTTTCCACAGTCTCTTCTGCCCCGCTTGGGTGATGCAGAGTGCTGTATACAGTCTTTTCTGCCCTCCTCAGGTTATGCAGTGTGCTGTTCACAGTCTTTTCTGCCCACCTTAGGTGATGCAGTGTGCTGTCCACAGTCTTGTCTGGGCCCATTAGGCAATGAAGTGTGCTGTCCACCATCTCTTCCAATCCCCCATCCCTCAGGTGATGCAGTGTGCTGTCCACAGTCTCTTTTGCTCCTCTTAGGTGACGCGGTGTGCTCTCCACAGTCTCTTCTGCCCCCCTTACCTAAGGTGATGCAGTGTGCTGTCCAAAGTCTCTTCTGCCCCCCTTATGCGATGCAGTTTGCTGTCCACAGTCTCTTCCAGCCCCCCTTAGGGTATGCAGTGTGCTGCCCACAGTCCCTTCTGTCCCCCTTGGATGATGCAGTGTGCTGTACACAGTCTCTTCTGCACCCCTTAGGTTATTATGTGTGCCGTCCACATTCTCTTCTGCCCCCCTTGGGTGATGCAGTGTGATGTCCACAGTCTTATCTGCCCCCCTTAGGCAATGCAGTGTGCTGTTCACTGTCTATTCTGCCCCCCTTAGGTGATGCAGTGTGCTGTTTCTCATCTTTGCGAGTCTCCCTTAGGTGATGCAGTGTGCTGTTCACAGTCTTTTCTGCCCCCCTTAGGTTATGCAGTGTGCTGTCCATGGTCTCTTCCGGCACCCCCTTAGGTGATGCAGAGTGCTGTCCACAGTCTTTTCTGCCCCCCCCCTTAGGTGATGAAGTGTGCTGTTCCTAGTTTTTGCTTGTCTTCCTTGGGTAATGCAGTGTGCTGTCCACAGTCTTTTCTGCCCCCTTAGGTGATGCAGTGTGCTGTCCACAATCTTTTCTGCACCCCTTAGGTGATGCAGTGTGCTGTTAACAGTCTTTTCTGCCCCCCTTAGGTTATGCAGTGTGCTGTCCATGGTCTCTTCCGGCATCCCCCCTTAGGTGATGCAGAGTGCTGTCAACAGTCTTTTCTGCCCCCCCCCTTAGGTGATGCAGTGCGCTGTTCCCAGTTTTTGCTAGTCTTCCATGGGTAATGCAGTGTGCTCTCCACAATCTTTGCTGCACCCCCTAAGTGATGCAGTGTGCTGTTCACAGTCTTTTCTGTGCCCCTTAGGTGATGCAGTGTGCTGTTCACAGTCTTTTCTGCTCCCCTTATGTGATGCAATGTGCTTTTCCTAGTCTTTGGTAATCTTCCTTGGGTAATGCAGTGTGCTGTCCACAGTCTCTTCTGCACCCCGTAAGTTATGCAGTGTGCTGTCCACAGTCTCTTCTTCCCCCCTTTGGGTGATGCAGTGTGCTCACCACGGTCTCTTCCGGCCACCTCTTTGGCGATGCAGTGTGCTGTCCACAGTCTTTTCTGCCCCCCTTAGGTGATGCAGTATGCTGTCCACAATCTTTTCTGCAGCCCTTAGGTGATGCAGTGTGCTGTTAACAGTCTCTTGTGCACCCCTTAGGTTATTATGTGTGCTGTTCACAGTCTTTTCTGCCCCCTTACGCGATGCAGTGTGCTGTTCACCGTCTATTCTGCCCCCCTTAGGTGATGCAGTGTGCTGTTTCTCATCTTTGCTAGTCTCCCTTAGGTGATGCAGTGTGCTGTTAACAGTCTTTTCTGCCCCCCTTAGGTTATGCAGTGTGCTGTCCATGGTCTCTTCCGGCACCCCCTTAGGTGATGCAGAGTGCTGTCAACAGTCTTTTCTGCCCCCCCCTTAGGTGATGCACTGTGCTGTTCCCAGTTTTTGCTAGTCTTCCATGGGTAAAGCAGTGTGCTGTCCACAATCTTTTCCGCACCCCTTAGGTGATGCAGTGTGCTGTTCACAGTCTTTTCTGTGCCCCTTAGGTGATGCAGTGTGCTGTTCACAGTCTTTTCTGCCCCCCTTAGGTGATGCAATGTGCTTTTCCTAGTCTTTGCTAATCTTCCTTGGGTAATGCAGTGTGCTGTCCACAGTCTCTTCTGCACCCCTTAAGTTATGCAGTGTGCTATCCACAGTCTCTTCTACCCCCCTTGGGTGATGCAGCGTGCTGTCCACGGTCTCTTCCGGCCATCTCTTTGGCGATGCAGAGTGCTGTCCACAGTCTTTTCTGCCCCCCTTAGGTGATGCAGTCTGCTGTTTCTAGTCTTTGCTAGTCTTCATTGGGTGATGCAGTGTGCTGTCCACAGTCCCTTCTGTCCCCCTTTGGTGATGCAGTGTGCTGTCCACAGTCTCTTCTGCGCCACCTAGGTTATGCAGTGTGCTTTCCACAGTCTCTTCTGCCCCGCTTGGGTGATGCAGAGTGCTGTATACAGTCTTTTCTGCCCTCCTTAGGTTATGCAGTGTGCTGTTCACAGTCTTTTCTGCCCACCTTAGGTGATGCAGTGTGCTGTCCACAGTCTTGTCTGGGCCCATTAGGCAATGGGCAATGAAGTGTGCTGTCCACCATCTCTTCCACCCCCCCCCCCCCCTCAGGTGATGCAGTGTACTGTCCACAGTCTCTTTTGCCCCTCTAATGTGACGCAGTGTGCTCTCCACAGTCTCTTCTGCCCCCCTTACCTTAGGTGATGCAGTGTGCTGTCCAAAGTCTCTTCTGCCCCCCTTATGCGATGCAGTTTGCTGTCCACAGTCTCTTCCGGCCCCCCTTAGGGTATGCAGTTTGCTGCCCACAGTCCCTTCTGTCCCCCTTGGATGATGCAGTGTGCTGTCCACAGTCTCTTCTGCACCCCTTAGGTTATTATGTGTGCTGTCCACAGTCTCTTCTGCCCCCCTTGGGTGATGCAGTGTTCTGTCCACAGTCTTATCTGCCCCCCTTAGGCGATGCAGTGTGCTGTTCACTGTCTATTCTGCCCCCCTTAGGTGATGCAGTGTGCTGTTTCTCATCTTTGCTAGTCTCCCTTAGGTGATGCAGTATGCAGTTCACAGTCTTTTCTGTCCCCCTTAGGTTATGCAGTGTGCTGTCCATGGTCTCTTCCGGCACCCCCCTTAGGTGATGCAGAGTGCTGTCCACAGTCTTTTCTGCCCCCCCCACCCCCTTAGGTGATGAAGTGTGCTGTTCCTAGTTTTTGCTAGTCTTCCTTGGGTAATGCAGTGTGCTGTCCACAATCTTTTCTACACCCCTTAGGTGATGCAGTGTGCTGTTCACAGTCTTTTCTGTGTCCCTTAGGTGATGTAGTGTGCTGTTCACAGTCTTTTCTGCCCTCCTTAGGTGATGCAGTGTGTTTTTCCTAGTCTTTGCTAATCTTCCTTGGGTAATGCAATGTGCTATCCACAGTCTCTTCTAACCCCCTTGGGTGATGCAGTGTGCTGTCCACGGTCTCTTCCGGCCCCCCCTTTGGCGATGCAGAGTGCTATCCATAGTCTTTTCTGCCCCTCTTATGTGATGCGGTCTGCTGTTTCTAGTCTTTGCTAGTCTTCCTTGGGTGATGCAGTGTGCTGTCCACAGTATTTTCTGCCCCCCTTAGGTGATGCAGTGTGCTGTCCACAGTCTTTTCTGCATGCATTAGGTGATGCAGTGTGCTGTTCACAGCCTTTTCTGCCCCCCTTAGGTGATGCAGTGTGCTTTTCCCAGTCTTTGCTAGTCTTCCTTAGGTGATGCAGTGTGCTGTCCACATTGTTTTCTGGGCCCCTTAGGTGATGCAGTGTGCTGTTCACAGTCTTTTCTGCCCCCCTTAGGTGATGCAGTGTGCTGTCCACAGTCTCTTCTGTCCCCCTTAGGTGATGCAGTGTGCTGTTCCTAGTCTTTGCTAGTCTCCCTTAGGTGATGCAGTGTGCTGTCCACTGTTTATTCTGTGCCCCTTAGGTGATGCAGTGTGCTGTTCACAGTCTTTTCTACCCCCCATAGGTGATGCAGTGTGCTGTCCACAGTCTCTTCCGCCCCCCCCCCTCCTTAGGTGATGCAGAGTGCTGCCCACAGTCTTTTCTGCCCCCTTAGGTGATGCAATGTGCTTTTCACAGTCTTTTCTGCTTCTCTTAGGTGATGCAGTGTGCTGTCCACAGTCTTTTCTGCCCCCCTTAGGTGATGCAGTGTGCTGTTCCTAGTTTTTGCTAGTCTTCCTTGGGTGATGCAGTGTGCTGTCCACAGTCTCTTCTGCCCTCCTTAGGTGATGCAGTGTGCTGTTCACAGTCTCTCCGGTCCCGCGTAGGTGATGCCTCTTCTGCCCCCCCTTAGGTGATGCAGTGTGCTGTCCACTGTCTCTTTTGGGCCCCTTAGGTGATGCAGTGTGCTGTCCACAGTTTCTTCTGCCCCCCTTAGGTGATGCAGTGTGGTGTCCATAGTCTCTTCTGACCTCTTAGGTGATGCAATGTGCTGCCCAGAGTCTCTTCTGACCCCCCCTTAGGTGATGCAGTGTGCTGTCCACAGTCTCTTCTGGGCCCATATAGGTGATGCAGTGGGCTGTCCACAATCTCTTCGGCCTCCCTTATGTGATGCAGTGTGCTGTCCACAGTCTCTTCTGTACCCCTTAGGTTATTATGATTGTGTGTGCTGTCCACAGTCTCTTTTGCCCCCATTGGGTGATGCAGTGTGCTGTCCACAGTCTTTTCTGCCCCCCTTACGCGATGCAGTGTGCTGTTCACTGTCTATTCTGCCCCCCTTAGGTGATGCAGTGTGCTGTTTCTCATCGTTGCTAGTCTCCCTTAGGTGATGCAGTGTGCTGTTCACAGTCTTTTCTGCCCCGCTTAGGTTATGCAGTGTGCTGTCCATGGTCTCTTCCGGCACCCCCCTTAGGTGATGCAGAATGCTGTCAACAGTCTTTTCTGCCCACCCCCCCCTCCCCCACCCTCCCTTAGGTGATGCAGTGTGCTGTTCCCAGTTTTTGCTAGTCTTCCTTGGGTAATGCAGTGTGCTGTCCATAATCTTTTCTGTGCCCCTTAGGTGATGCAGTGGGCTGTTCACAGTCTTTTCTGCCCCCCTTAGGTGATGCAGTGTGCTCTTTTCTGGGCCCATTAGGCAATGAAGTGTGCTGTCCACAATCTCTTCCACCCCCCCTTCCCTCAGGTGATGCAGTGTGCTGTCCACAGTCTCTTCTGCCCCTCTTAGGTGATGCAGTATGCTCTTCACAGTCTCTTCTGCCCCCTTAGGTGATGCAGTGTGCTGTCCAAAGTCTCTTCTGCCCCCCTTAGGCGATGCAGTTTGCTGTCCACAGTCTCTTCCGGCCCCCCTTAGGTGATGCAGTGTGCTGCCCACAGTCCCTTCTGTCCCCCTTGGATAATGCAGTGTGCTGTCCACAGTATCTTCTGCACCCCTTAGGTTATTATGTGTGCTGTCCACAGTCTCTTCTGCCCCCCTTGGGTGATGCAGTGTGCTGTCCACAGTCTCTTCTGCCCCCCTTGGGTGATGCAGTTTGCTCTCCACAGTCTCTTCTGCCCCCCTTACCTTAGGTGATGCAGTGTGCTATCCAAAGTCTCTTCTGCCCCCCTTATGCGATGCAGTTTGCTGTCCACACTCTCTTCTGGCCCTCCTTAGGGTATGCAGTGTGCTGCCCACAGTCCCTTCTGTCCCCCTTGGATGATGCAGTGTGCTGTCCACAGTCTCTTCTGCACCCCTTAGGTTATTATGTGTGCTGTCCACAGTCTCTTCTGCCCCCCTTGGGTGATGCAGTGTGCTGTCCACAGTCTTTTCTGCCCCCCTTACGCGATGCAGTGTGCTGTTCACTGTCTATTCTGCCCCCCTTAGGTGATGCAGTGTGCTGTTTCTCATCTTTGCTGGTCTCCCTTAGGTGATGCAGTGTGCTGTTAACAGTCTTTTCTGCCCCTCCTTGGGTTATGCAGTGTGCTGTCCATGGTCTCTTCCGGCACCCGCCTTAGGTGATGCAGAGTGCTGTCAACAGTCTTTTCTGCCCCCCCCCCTTAGGTGATGCAGTATGCTGTTCCCAGTTTTTGCTAGTCTTCCATAGGTAATGCAGTGTGCTATCCACAATCTTTTCTGCACCCCTTAGGTGATGCAGTGTGCTGTTCACAGTCTTTTCTGTGCCCCTTAGGTGATGCAGTGTGCTGTTCACAGTCTTTTCTGCCCCCCTTAGGTGATGCAATGTGCTTTTCCTAGTCTTTGCTAATCTTCCTTGGGTAATGCAGTGTGCTGTCCACAGTCTATTCTGCACCCCTTAAGTTATGCAGTGTGCTGTCCACAGTCTCTTCTACCCCCCTTGGGTGATGCAGTGTGCTGTCCACGGTCTCTTCCGGCCACCTCTTTGGCGATGCAGAGTGCTGTCCACAGTCTTTTCTGCCCCCCTTAGGTGATGCAGTCTGCTGTTTCTAGTCTTTACTAGTCTTCATTGGGTGATGCAGTGTGCTGTCCACAGTACCTTCCCGAACTCCTTAGGTGATACAGTGTGCTGTCCACAGTCCCTTCTGTCCCTCTTGGGTGATGCAGTGTGCTGACCACAGTCTCTTCTTCGCCACCTAGGTTATGCAGTGTGCTTTCCACAGTCTCTTCTGCCCCGCTTGGGTGATGCAGAGTGCTGTATACAGTCTTTTCTGCCCTCCTTAGGTGATGCAGTGTGCTTTCCACAGTCTTGTCTGGGCCCATTAGGCAATGAAGTGTGCTGTACACCATCTCTTCCAACCCTCCATCCCTCAGGTGATGCAGTGTGCTGTCCACAGTCTCTTTTGCTCCTCTTAGGTGACGCAGTGTGCTCTCCACAGTCTCTTCTGCCCCCCTTACCTTAGGTGATGCAGTGTGCTGTCCAAAGTCTCTTCTGCCCCCCTTATGCGATGCAGTTTGCTGTCCACAGTCTCTTCCAGCCCCCCTTAGGGTATGCAGTGTGCTGCCCACAGTCCCTTCTGTCCCCCTTGGATGATGCAGTGTGCTGTCCACAGTCTCTTCTGCACCCCTTAGGTTATTATGTGTGCCGTCCACATTCTCTTCTGCCCCCCTTGGGTGATGCAGTGTGATGTCCACAATCTTATCTGCCCCCCTTAGGCAATGCAGTGTGCTGTTCACTGTCTATTCTGGCCCCCTTAGGTGATGCAGTGTTCTGTTTCTCATCTTTGCTAGTCTCCCTTAGGTGATGCAGTGTGCTGTTCACAGTCTTTTCTGCCCCCCTTAGGTTATGCAGTGTGCTGTCCATGGTCTCTTCCGGCACCCCCCTTAGGTGATGCAGAGTGCTGTCCACAGTCTTTTCTGCCCCCCCCCCCCCCCCCTTAGGTGATGAAGTGTGCTGTTCCTAGTTTTTGCTTGTCTTCCTTGGGTAATGCAGTGTGCTGTCCACAGTCTTTTCTGCCCCCCTTAGGTGATGCAGTATGCTGTCCACAATCTTTTCTGCACCCCTTAGGTGATGCAGTGTGCTGTTAACAGTCTTTTCTGCCCCCCTTAGGTTATGCAGTGTGCTGTCCATGGTCTCTTCTGGCACCCCCCTTAGGTGATGCAGAGGGCTGTCAACAGTCTTTTCTGCCCCCCCCTTAGGTGATGCAGTGTGCTGTTCCCAGTTTTTGCTAGTCTTCCATGGGTAATGCAGTGTGCTCTCCACAATCTTTGCTGCACCCCCTAGGTGATGCAGTGTGCTGTTCACAGTCTTTTCTGTGCCCCTTAGGTGATGCAGTGTGCTGTTCACAGTCTTTTCTGCTCCCCTTATGTGATGCAATGTGCTTTTCCTAGTCTTTGCTAATCTTCCTTGGGTAATGCAGTGTGCTGTCCACAGTCTCTTCTGCACCCCGTAAGTTATGCAGTGTGCTGTCCACAGTCTCTTCTTCCCCCCTTTGGGTGATGCAGTGTGCTGTCCACGGTCTCTTCCGGCCACCTCTTTGGCGATGCAGTGTGCTGTCCACAGTCTTTTCTGCCCCCCTTAGGTGATGCAGTATGCTGTCCACAATCTTTTCTGCACCCCTTAGGTGATGCAGTGTGATGTTAACAGTCTCTCCTGCACCCCTTAGGTTATTATGTGTGCTATTCACAGTCTTTTCTGCCCCCTTACGCGATGCAGTGTGCTGTTCACTGTCTATTCTGCCCCCCTTAGGTGATGCAGTGTGCTGTTTCTCATCTTTGCTAGTCTCCCTTAGGTGATGCAGTGTGCTGTTAACAGTCTTTTCTGCCCCCCTTAGGTTATGCAGTGTGCTGTCCATGGTCTCTTCCGGCACCCCCCTTAGGTGATGCAGAGTGCTGTCAACAGTCTTTTCTGCCCCCCCTTAGGTGATGCACTGTGCTGTTCCCAGTTTTTGCTAGTCTTCCATGGGTAATGCAGTATGCTGTCCACAATCTTTTCCGCACCCCTTAGGTGATGCAGTGTGCTGTTCACAGTCTTTTCTGTGCCCCTTAGGTTATGTAGTGTGCTGTTCACAGTCTTTTCTGCCCCCCTTAAGTGATGCAATGTGCTTTTCCTAGTCTTTGCTAATCTTCCTTGGGTAATGCAGTGTGCTGTCCACAGTCTCTTCTGCACCCCTTAAGTTATGCAGTGTGCTGCCCACAGTCTCTTCTACCCCCTTGGGTGATGCAGTGTGCTGTCCACGGTCTCTTCCGGCCATCTCTTTGGCGATGCAGAGTGCTGTCCACGTCCACAGTCTTTTCTGCCCCCCTTAGGTGATGCAGTCTGCTGTTTCTAGTCTTTGCTAGTCTTCATTGGGTGATGCAGTGTGCTGTCCACAGTACCTTCCCGAACTCCTTAGGTGATACAGTGTGCTGTCCACAGTCCCTTCTGTCCCCCTTGGGTGATGCAGTGTGCTGTCCACAGTCTCTTCTGCGCCACCTAGGTTATGCAGTGTGCTTTCCACAGTCTCTTCTGCCCCGCTTGGGTGATGCAGAGTGCTGTATACAGTCTTTTCTGCCCTCCTTAGGTTATGCAGTGTGCTGTTCACAGTCTTTTCTGCCCACCTTCGGTGATGCAGTGTGCTGTCCACAGTCTTGTCTGGGCCCATTAGGCAATGAAGTGTGCTGTCCACCATCTCTTCCACCCCCCCCCTCAGGTGATGCAGTGTGCTGTCCACAGTCTCTTTTGCCCCTCTTAGGTGACGCAGTGTGCTCTCCACAGTCTCTTCTGCCCCCCTTACCTTAGGTGATGCAGTGTGCTGTCCAAAGTCTCTTCTGCCCCCCTTATGCGATGCAGTTTGCTGTCCACAGTCTCTTCCGGCCCCCCTTAGGGTATGCAGTTTGCTGCCCACAGTCCCTTCTGTCCCCCTTGGATGATGCAGTGTGCTGTCCACAGTCACTTCTGCACCCCTTAGGTTATTATGTGTGCTGTCCACAGTCTCTTCTGCCCCCCGTGGGTGATGCAGTGTTCTGTCCACAGTCTTATCTGCCCCCCTTAGGCAATGCAGTGTGCTGTTCACTGTCTATTCTGCCCCCCTTAGGTGATGCAGTGTGCTGTTTCTCATCTTTGCTAGTCTCCCTTAGGTGATGCAGTATGCTGTTCACAGTCTTTTCTGCCCCCCTTAGGTTATGCAGTGTGCTGTCCATGGTCTCTTCCGGCACCCCCCTTAGGTGATGCAGAGTGCTGTCCACAGTCTTTTCTGCCCCCCCCCCCTTAGATGATGAAGTGTGCTGTTCCTAGTTTTTGCTAGTCTTCCTTGGGTAATGCAGTGTGCTGTCCACAGTCTTTTCTACCCCCCTTAGGTGATGCAGTATGCTGTCCACAATCTTTTCTGCACCCCTTAGGTGATGCAGTGTGCTGTTCACAGTCTTTTCTGTGTCCCTTAGGTGATGTAGTGTGCTGTTCACAGTCTTTTCTGCCCCCCTTAGGTGATGCAGTGTGTTTTTCCTAGTCTTTGCTAATCTTCCTTGGGTAATGCAATGTGCTATCCACAGTCTCTTCTAACCCCCTTGGGTGATGCAGTGTGCTGTCCACTGTCTCTTCCGGCCCCCCCTTTGGCGATGCAGAGTGCTGTCCATAGTCTTTTCTGCCCCTCTTAGGTGATGCGGTCTGCTGTTTCTAGTCTTTGCTAGTCTTCCTTGGGTGATGCAGTGTGCTGTCCACAGTATTTTCTGCCCCCCTTAGGTGATGCAGTGTGCTGTCCACAGTCTTTTCTGCATGCATTAGGTGATGCAGTGTGCTGTTCACAGCCTTTTCTGCCCCCCTTAGGTGATGCAGTGTGCTTTTCCCAGTCTTTGCTAGTCTTCCTTAGGTGATGCAGTGTGTTGTCCACATTGTTTTCTGGGCCCCTTAGGTGATGCAGTGTGCTGTTCACAGTCTTTTCTGCCCCCCTTAGGTGATGCAGTGTGCTGTCCACAGTCTCTTCTGTCCCCCTTAGGTGATGCAGTGTGCTGTTCCTAGTCTTTGCTAGTCTCCCTTAGGTGATGCAGTGTCCTGTCCACTGTTTATTATGTGCCCCTTAGGTGATGCAGTGTGCTGTTCACAGTCTTTTCTGCCCCCCATAGGTGATGCAGTGTGCTGTCCACAGTCTCTTCCCCCCCCCCTTAGGTGATGCAGAGTGCTGCCCACAGTCTTTTCTGCCCCCTTAGGTGATGCAATGTGCTGTTCACAGTCTTTTCTGCTTCTCTTAGGTGATGCAGTGTGCTGTCCACAGTCTTTTCTGCCCCCCTTAGGTGATGCAGTGTGCTGTTCCTAGTCTTTGCTAGTCTTCCTTGGGTGATGCAGTGTGCTGTCCACAGTCTCTTCTGCCCTCCTTAGGTGATGCAGTGTGCTGTTCACAGTCTCTCCGGTCCCGCTTAGGTGATGCCTCTTCTGCCCCCCCCCCCTTAGGTGATGCAGTGTGCTGTCCACTGTCTCTCTGGGCCCCTTAGGTGATGCAGTGTGCTGTCCACAGTTTCTTCTGCCCCCTTAGGTGATGCAGTGTGGTGTCCATAGTCTCTTCTGACCTCTTAGGTGATGCAATGTGCTGTCCAGAGTCTCTTCTGACCCCCCCTTAGGTGATGCAGTGTGCTGTCCACAGTCTCTTCTGGGCCAATATAGGTGATGCAGTGTGCTGTCCACAATCTCTTCGGCCTCCCTTATGTGATGCAGTGTGCTGTCCACAGTCTCTTCTGCACCCCTTAGGTTATTATGATTATGTGTGCTGTCCACAGTCTCTTTTGCCCCCATTGGGTGATGCAGTGTGCTGTCCACAGTCTTTTCTGCCCCTCTTACGCGATGCAGTGTGCTGTTCACTGTCTATTCTGCCCCCCTTAGATGATGCAGTGTGCTGTTTCTCATCGTTGCTAGTCTCCCTTAGGTGATGCAGTGTGCTGTTCACAGTCTTTTCTGCCCCGCTTAGGTTATGCAGTGTGCTGTCCATGGTCTCTTCCGGCACCCCCCTTAGGTGATGCAGAGTGCTGTCAACAGTCTTTTCTGCCCACCCCCTCCCTCCCCCACCGCCCCCTAGGTGATGCAGTGTGCTGTTCCCAGTTTTTGCTAGTCTTCCTTGGGTAATGCAGTGTGCTGTCCACAATCTTTTCTGTGCCCCTTAGGTGATGCAGTGGGCTGTTCACAGTCTTTTCTGCCCCCCTTAGGTGATGCAATGTGCTTTTCATAGTCTTTGCTAATCTTCCTTGGGCAATGCAGTGTGCTGTCCACAGTCTCTTCTGCACCCCTTAAGTTATGCAGTGTGCTGTCCACAGTCTCTTCTACCCCCCTTGGGTGATGCAGTGTGCTCTCCACGATCTCTTCCGGCCACCTCTTTGGCGATGCAGAGTGCTGTCCACAGTCTTTTCTGCCCCCCTTAGGTGATGCAGTCTGCTGTTTCTAGTCTTTGCTAGTCTTCATTGGGTGATGCAGTGTGCTGTTCACAGTACCTTCCTGAACTCCTTAGGTGATACAGTGTGCTATCCACAGTCCCTTCTGTCCCCCTTGGGTGATGCAGTGTGCTGTCCACAGTCACTTCTGCGCCACCTAGGTTATGCAGTGTGCTTTCCACAGTCTCTTCTGCCCCGCTTGGGTGATGCAGAGTGCTGTATACAGTCTTTTCTGCCCTCCTTAGGTTATGCAGTGTACTGTTCACAGTCTTTTCTGCCCACCTTAGGTGATGCAGTGTGCTGTCCACAGTCTTTTCTGGGCCCATTAGGCAATGAAGTGTGCTGTCCACCATCTCTTCGACCCCCCCTCCCTCAGGTGATGCAGTGTGCTGTCCACAGTCTCTTTTGCCCCCTTACCTTAGGTGATGCAGTGTGCTGTCCAAAGTTTCTTCTGCCCCCCTTATGCGATGCAGTTTGCTGTCCACAGTCTCTTCCGGCCCCCCTTAGGGTATGCAGTGTGCTGTCCACAGTCTCTTCTGCACCCCTTAGGTTATTATGGGTGCTGTCCACAGTCTCTTCTGCCCCCCTTGGGTGATGCACAGTGCTGTCCACAGTCTTATCTGCCCCCCTTAGGCGATGCAGTGTGCTGTTTCTAATCTTTGCTAGTCTCCCTTACGTGATGCAGTGTGCTGTTCACAGTCTTTTCTGCGCCCCCTTAAGTTATGCAGTTTGCTGTCCATGGTCTCTTCCGGCACCCCCCTTAGGTGATGCAGAGTGCTGTTCACAGTCTTTTCTGCCCCCCCCCCTAGGTGATGAAGTGTGCTGTTCCTAGTTTTTGCTTGTCTTCCTTGGGGGTTCCATGATGAAATATCGATTACTAAAACATTGACCTACAAAAATATCGCCACAAATACATCGTCTACAAAAATATCGTCACCATATACTTAAACAAGGATTTACACAAATATCGATATTTTTTTATCGACTACTCTAATATCCTTAACAATTATATTGACTACATAAATATCGACTACTACATTATCGACAATATTTAAAATAACATTACCTTCTACACTAATATTGACAACACTAATATCGACTACCTTTCTACTTATATTAATATTAAAAAAATCGTCATTTTCTTTATAATCTTATATACACATTACCTTTCTGTTATTCACTTTTTCATAGTTATTTTTTTTACCCTGTACCCCTGTACCCCAAAAACCCAAAACTGACCCTGAACCCTAAAAATACCCCTTTACCCAAAAACTAAAAACTGACCCTGAACCCTTAAAATACCCCTTTACCCAAAAACTGAAAACTGACCCTGAACCCTAAAAAATCCCCTTTACCCCAAAACTGAAAACTGACCCTGAACCCTAAAAATACCCCTTTACCCAAAAACTAAAAACTGACCCTGAACCCTAAAAATACCCCTTTACCCAAAAACTGAAAACTGACCCTAAACCCTAAAAATACCCCTTTACCCAAAAACCCAAAACGGACCCTGAACCCTAAAAATACCCCTTTACCCAAAAACCCAAAACTGACCCTGAAGCCTAAAAATACCCCTTTACCCAAAAACCCAAAACTGACCCTGAACCCTAAAAATATCCCTTATATAACACATTCAATTATTTTGTCGATATTATATTCAACGATATTTCTCTAAACGATATTCTATACAACGATATTTTATTTTGACGATATTTTTGTCATTATACAAAATCGATATTTACAACAACGATATTTACTTCAACGATATGTTTTTTAAAGTCGATATTCTTACCTCGATATTTATGCTAGTCGATATTATCCCGTCGATATTCCTGCTTTATACCTTCCTTGGGTAATGCAGTGTGCTGTCCACAGTCTTTTCTGCCCCCCTTAGGTGATGCAGTATGCTGTTCACTGTCTATTCTGCCCCCCTTAGGTGATGCAGTGTGCTGTTTCTCATCTTTGCTAGTCTCCCTTAGGTGATGCAGTATGCTGTTCACAGTCTTTTCTGCCCCCCTTAGGTTATGCAGTGTGCTGTCCATGGTCTCTTCCGGCACCCCCCCTAGGTGATGCAGAGTGCTGTCCACAGTCTTTTCTGCCCCCCCCCCCCCTTAGATGATGAAGTGTGCTGTTCCTAGTTTTTGCTAGTCTTCCTTGGGTAATGCAGTGTGCTGTCCACAGTCTTTTCTACCCCCCTTAGGTGATGCTGTATGCTGTCCACAATCTTTTCTGCACCCCTTAGGTGATGCAGTGTGCTGTTCACAGTCTTTTCTGTGTCCCTTAGGTGATGTAGTGTGCTGTTCACAGTCTTTTCTGCCCCCCTTAGGTGATGCAGTGTGTTTTTCCTAGTCTTTGCTAATCTTCCTTGGGTAATGCAATGTGCTATCCACAGTCTCTTCTAACCCCCTTAGGTGATGCAGTGTGCTGTCCACTGTCTCTTCCGGCCCCCCCTTTGGCGATGCAGAGTGCTGTCCATAGTCTTTTCTGCCCCTCTTAGGTGATGCGGTCTGCTGTTTCTAGTCTCTGCTAGTCTTCCTTGGGTGATGCAGTGTGCTGTCCACAGTATTTTCTGCCCCCCTTAGGTGATGCAGTGTGCTGTCCACAGTCTTTTCTGCATGCATTAGGTGATGCAGTGTGCTGTTCACAGCCTTTTCTGCCCCCCTTAGGTGATGCAGTGTGCTTTTCCCAGTCTTTGCTAGTCTTCCTTAGGTGATGCAGTGTGCTGTCCACATTGTTTTCTGGGCCCCTTAGGTGATGCAGTGTGCTGTTCACAGTCTTTTCTGCCCCCCCTTAGGTGATGCAGTGTGCTGTCCACAGTCTCTTCTGTCCCCCTTAGGTGATGCAGTGTGCTGTTCCTAGTCTTTGCTAGTCTCCCTTAGGTGATGCAGTGTGCTGTCCACTGTTTATTCTGTGCCCCTTAGGTGATGCAGTGTGCTGTTCACAGTCTTTTCTGCCCCCCATAGGTGATGCAGTGTGCTGTCCACAGTCTCTTCCGCCCCCTCCCCCCCTTAGTTGATGCAGAGTGCTGCCCACAGTCTTTTCTGCCCCCTTAGGTGATGCAATGTGCTGTTCACAGTCTTTTCTGCTTCTCTTAGGTGATGCAGTGTGCTGTCCACAGTCTTTTCTGCCCCCCTTAGGTGATGCAGTGTGCTGTTCCTAGTCTTTGCCAGTCTTCCCTGGGTGATGCAGTGTGCTGTCCACAGTCTCTTCTGCCCTCCTTAGGTGATGCAGTGTGCTGTTCACAGTCTCTCCGGTCCCGCTTAGGTGATGCCTCTTCTGCCCCCCCCCCTTAGGTGATGCAGTGTGCTGTCCACTGTCTCTTTGGGCCCCTTAGGTGATGCAGTGTGCTGTCCACAGTTTCTTCTGTCCCCCTTAGGTGATGCAGTGTGGTGTCCATAGTCTCTTCTGACCTCTTAGGTGATGCAATGTGCTGTCCAGAGTCTCTTCTGACCCCCCCTTAGGTGATGCAGTGTGCTGTCCACAGTCTCTTCTGGGCCCATATAGGTGATGCAGTGTGCTGTCCACAATCTCTTCGGCCTCCCTTATGTGATGCAGTGTGCTGTCCACAGTCTCTCCTGCACCCCTTAGGTTATTATGATTATGTGTGCTGTCCACAGTCTCTTTTGCCCCCATTGGGTGATGCAGTGTGCTGTCCACAGTCTTTTCTGCCCCTCTTACGCGATGCAGTGTGCTGTTCACTGTCTATTCTGCCCCCCTTAGGTGATGCAGTGTGCTGTTTCTCATCGTTGCTAGTCTCCCTTAGGTGATGCAGTGTGCTGTTCACAGTCTTTTCTGCCCCGCTTAGGTTATGCAGTGTGCTGTCCATGGTCTCTTCCGGCACCCCCCTTAGGTGATGCAGAGTGCTGTCAACAGTCTTTTCTGCCCACCCCCTCCCTCCCCCACCCCCCCTTAGGTGATGCAGTGTGCTGTTCCCAGTTTTTGCTAGTCTTCCTTGGGTAATGCAGTGTGCTGTCCACAATCTTTTCTGTGCCCCTTAGGTGATGCAGTGGGCTGTTCACAGTCTTTTCTTCCCCCCTTAGGTGATGCAATGTGCTTTTCATAGTCTTTGCTAATCTTCCTTGGGTAATGCAGTGTGCTGTCCACAGTCTCTTCTGCACCCCTTAAGTTATGCAGTTTGCTGTCCATGGTCTCTTCCGGCACCCCCCTTAGGTGATGCAGAGTGCTGTTCACAGTCTTTTCTGCCCCCCCCCCTAGGTGATGAAGTGTGCTGTTTCTAATCTTTGCTAGTCTCCCTTACGTGATGCAGTGTGCTGTTCACAGTCTTTTCTGCGCCCCCTTAAGTTATGCAGTTTGCTGTCCATGGTCTCTTCCGGCACCCCCCTTAGGTGATGCAGAGTGCTGTTCACAGTCTTTTCTGCCCCCCCCCCCAGGTGATGAAGTGTGCTGTTCCTAGTTTTTGCTTGTCTTCCTTGGGGGTTCCATGATGAAATATCGATTACTAAAACATTGACCTACAAAAATATCACCACAAATACATCGTCTACAAAAATATCGTCACCATATACTTAAACAAGGATTTACACAAATATCGATATTTTTTTATCGACTACTCTAATATCCTTAACAATTACATTGACTACATAAATATCGACTACTACATTATCGACAATATTTAAAATAACATTACCTTCTACACTAATATCGACAACACTAATATCGACTACCTTTCTACTTATATTAATATTAAAAAAATCGTCATTTTCTTTATAATCTTATATACACATTACCTTTCTGTTATTCACTTTTTCATAGTTATTTTTTTTACCCTGTACCCCTGTACCCCAAAACTGACCCTTAACCCTAAAAATACCCCTTTACCCCAAAACTAAAAACTGACCCTGAACCCTTAAAATACCCCTTTACCCAAAAACTGAAAACTGACCCTGAACCCTAAAAATTCCCCTTTACCCCAAAACTGAAAACTGACCCTGAACCCTAAAAATACCCCTTTACCCAAAAACTAAAAACTGACCCTGAACCCTAAAAATACCCCTTTACCCAAAAACTGAAAACTGACCCTAAACCCTAAAAATACCCCTTTACCCAAAAACCCAAAACGGACCCTGAACCCTAAAAATACCCCTTTACCCAAAAACCCAAAACTGACCCTGAACTCTAAAAATACCCCTTTACCCAAAAACCCAAAACTGACCCTGAACCCTAAAAATATCCCTTATATAACACATTCAATTATTTTGTCGATATTATATTCAACGATATTTCTCTAAACGATATTCTATACAACGATATTTTATTTTGACGATATTTTTGTCATTATACAAAATCGATATTTACAACAACGATATTTACTTCAACGATATTTTTTTAAAGTCGATATTCTTACCTCGATATTTATGCTAGTCGATATTATCCCGTCGATATTCCTGCTTTATACCTTCCTTGGTTAATGCAGTGTGCTGTCCACAGTCTTTTCTGCCCCCTTAGGTGATGCAGTATGCTGTTCACTGTCTATTCTGCCCCCCTTAGGTGATGCAGTGTGCTGTTTCTCATCTTTGCTAGTCTCCCTTAGGTGATGCAGTATGCTGTTCACAGTCTTTTCTGCCCCCCTTAGGTTATGCAGTGTGCTGTCCATGGTCTCTTCCGGCACCCCCCCCTAGGTGATGCAGAGTGCTGTCCACAGTCTTTTCTGCCCCCCCCCCCCCCCCCCCTTAGATGATGAAGTGTGCTGTTCCTAGTTTTTGCTAGTCTTCCTTGGGTAATGCAGTGTGCTGTCCACAGTCTTTTCTACCCCCCTTAGGTGATGCAGTATGCTGTCCACAATCTTTTCTGCACCCCTTAGGTGATGCAGTGTGCTGTTCACAGTCTTTTCTGTGTCCCTTAGGTGATGTAGTGTGCTGTTCACAGTCTTTTCTGCCCCCCTTAGGTGATGCAGTGTGTTTTTCCTAGTCTTTGCTAATCTTCCTTGGGTAATGCAATGTGCTATCCACAGTCTCTTCTAACCCCCTTGGGTGATGCAGTGTGCTGTCCACTGTCTCTTCCGGCCCCCCCTTTGGCGATGCAGAGTGCTGTCCATAGTCTTTTCTGCCCCTCTTAGGTGATGCGGTCTGCTGTTTCTAGTCTCTGCTAGTCTTCCTTGGGTGATGCAGTGTGCTGTCCACAGTATTTTCTGCCCCCCTTAGGTGATGCAGTGTGCTGTCCACAGTCTTTTCTGCATGCATTAGGTGATGCAGTGTGCTGTTCACAGCCTTTTCTGCCCCCCTTAGGTGATGCAGTGTGCTTTTCCCAGTCTTTGCTAGTCTTCCTTAGGTGATGCAGTGTGCTGTCCACATTGTTTTCTGGGCCCCTTAGGTGATGCAGTGTGCTGTTCACAGTCTTTTCTGCCCCCCTTAGGTGATGCAGTGTGCTGTCCACAGTCTCTTCTGTCCCGCTTAGGAGATGCAGTGTGCTGTTCCTAGTCTTTGCTAGTCTCCCTTAGGTGATGCAGTGTGCTGTCCACTGTTTATTCTGTGCCCCTTAGGAGATGCAGTGTGCTGTTCACAGTCTTTTCTGCCCCCCATAGGTGATGCAGTGTGCTGTCCACAGTCTCTTCCGCCCCCTCCCCCCCTTAGTTGATGCAGAGTGCTGCCCACAGTCTTTTCTGCTTCTCTTAGGTGATGCAGTGTGCTGTCCACAGTCTTTTCTGCCCCCCTTAGGTGATGCAGTGTGCTGTTCCTAGTCTTTGCTAGTCTTCCTTGGGTGATGCAGTGTGCTGTCCACAGTCTCTTCTGCCCTCCTTAGGTGATGCAGTGTGCTGTTCACAGTCTCTCCGGTCCCGCTTAGGTGATGCCTCTTCTGCCCCCCCCCCCTTAGGTGATGCAGTGTGCTGTCCACTGTCTCTTTGGGCCCCTTAGGTGATGCAGTGTGCTGTCCACAGTTTCTTCTGTCCCCCTTAGGTGATGCAGTGTGGTGTCCATAGTCTCTTCTGACCTCTTAGGTGATGCAATGTGCTGTCCAGAGTCTCTTCTGACCCCCCTTAGGTGATGCAGTGTGCTGTCCACAGTCTCTTCTGGGCCCATATAGGTGATGCAGTGTGCTGTCCACAATCTCTTCGGCCTCCCTTATGTGGTGCAGTGTGCTGTCCACAGTCTCTTCTGCACCCCTTAGGTTATTATGATTATGTGTGCTGTCCACAGTCTCTTTTGCCCCCATTGGGTGATGCAGTGTGCTGTCCACAGTCTTTTCTGCCCCTCTTACGCGATGCAGTGTGCTGTTCACTGTCTATTCTGCCCCCCTTAGGTGATGCAGTGTGCTGTTTCTCATCGTTGCTAGTCTCCCTTAGGTGATGCAGTGTGCTGTTCACAGTCTTTTCTGCCCCGCTTAGGTTATGCAGTGTGCTGTCCATGGTCTCTTCCGGCACCCCCCTTAGGTGATGCAGAGTGCTGTCAACAGTCTTTTCTGCCCACCCCCTCCCTCCCCCACCCCCCCTTAGGTGATGCAGTGTGCTGTTCCCAGTTTTTGCTAGTCTTCCTTGGGTAATGCAGTGTGCTGTCCACAATCTTTTCTGTGCCCCTTAGGTGATGCAGTGGGCTGTTCACAGTCTTTTCTGCCCCCCTTAGGTGATGCAATGTGCTTTTCATAGTCTTTGCTAATCTTCCTTGGGTAATGCAGTGTGCTGTCCACAGTCTCTTCTGCACCCCTTAAGTTATGCAGTGTGCTGTCCACAGTCTCTTCTACCCCCCTTGGGTGATGCTATGTGCTGTCCACGATCTCTTCCGGCCACCTCTTTGGCGATGCAGAGTGCTGTCCACAGTCTTTTCTGCCCCCCTTAGGTGATGCAGTCTGCTGTTTCTAGTCTTTGCTAGTCTTCATTGGGTGATGCAGTGTGCTGTTCACAGTACCTTCCTGAACTCCTTAGGTGATACAGTGTGCTATCCACAGTCCCTTCTGTCCCCCTTGGGTGATGCAGTGTGCTGTCCACAGTCACTTCTGCGCCACCTAGGTTATGCAGTGTGCTTTCCACAGTCTCTTCTGCCCCGCTTGGGTGATGCAGAGTGCTGTATACAGTCTTTTCTGCCCTCCTTAGGTTATGCAGTGTGCTGTTCACAGTCTTTTCTGCCCACCTTAGGTGATGCAGTGTGCTGTCCACAGTCTTTTCTGGGCCCATTAGGCAATGAAGTGTGCTGTCCACCATCTCTTCCACCCCCCCCTCCCTCAGGTGATTCAGTGTGCTGTCCACAGTCTCTTTTGCCCCCCTACCTTAGGTGATGCAGTGTGCTGTCCAAAGTTTCTTCTGCCCCCCTTATGCGATGCAGTTTGCTGTCCACAGTCTCTTCCGGCCCCCCTTAGGGTATGCAGTGTGCTGTCCACAGTCTCTTCTGCACCCCTTAGGTTATTATGGGTGCTGTCCACAGTCTCTTCTGCCCCCCTTGGGTGATGCACAGTGCTGTCCACAGTCTTATCTGCCCCCCTTAGGCGATGCAGTGTGCTGTTTCTAATCTTTGCTAGTCTCCCTTACGTGATGCAGTGTGCTGTTCACAGTCTTTTCTGCCCCCCCTTAAGTTATGCAGTTTGCTGTCCATGGTCTCTTCCGGCACCCCCCTTAGGTGATGCAGAGTGCTGTTCACAGTCTTTTCTGCCCCCCCCCCCCCCTAGGTGATGAAGTGTGCTGTTCCTAGTTTTTGCTTGTCTTCCTTGGGGGTTCCATGATGAAATATCGATTACTAAAACATTGACCTACAAAAATATCGCCACAAATACATCGTCTACAAAAATATCGTCACCATATACTTAAACAAGGATTTACACAAATATCGATATTTTTTTATCGACTACTCTAATATCCTTAACAATTATATTGACTACATAAATATCGACTACTACATTATCGACAATATTTAAAATAACATTACCTTCTACACTAATATCGACAACACTAATATCGACTACCTTTCTACTTATATTAATATAAAAAAATCGTCATTTTCTTTATAATCTTATATACACATTACCTTTCTGTTATTCACTTTTTCATAGTTATTTTTTTTACCCTGTACCCCTGTACCCCAAAAACCCAAAACTGACCCTGGACCCTAAAAATACCCCTTTACCCAAAAACTAAAAACTGACCCTGAACCCTTAAAATACCCCTTTACCCAGAAACTGAAAACTGACCCTGAACCCTAAAAATTCCCCTTTACCCCAAAACTGAAAACTGACCCTAAACCCTAAAAATACCCCTTTACCCAAAAACTAAAAACTGACCCTGAACCCTAAAAATACCCCTTTACCCAAAAACTGAAAACTGACCCTAAACCCTAAAAATACCCCTTTACCCAAAAACCCAAAACGGACCCTGAACCCTAAAAATACCCCTTTACCCAAAAACCCAAAACTGACCCTGAACCCTAAAAATATCCCTTATATAACACATTCAATTATTTTGTCGATATTATATTCAACGATATTTCTCTAAACGATATTCTATACAACGATATTTTATTTTGACGATATTTTTGTCATTATACAAAATCGATATTTACAACAACGATATTTACTTCAACGATATTTTTTTAAAGTCGATATTCTTACCTCGATATTTATGCTAGTCGATATTATCCCGTCGATATTCCTGCTTTATACCTTCCTTGGGTAATGCAGTGTGCTGTCCACAGTCTTTTCTGCCCCCCTTAGGTGATGCAGTATGCTGTCCACAATCTTTTCTGCACCCCTTAGGTGATGCAGTGTGCTGTTCAGTCTTTTCTGCCCCCCTTAGGTGATGCAGTGTGTTTTTCCTAGTCTTTGCTAATCTTCCTTGGGTAATGCAATGTGCTGTCCACAGTCTCTTCTAATCCCCTTGGGTGATGCAGTGTGCTGTCCACGGTCTCTTCCGGCCCCCCCTTTGGCGATGCAGAGTGCTGTACACAGTCTTTTCTGACCCACTTAGGTGATGCAGTCTGCTGTTTCTAGTCTTTGCTAGTCTTCCTTGGGTGATGCAGTGTGCTGTCCACAATATTTTCTGCCCCCCTTAGGTGATGCAGTGTGCTGTCCACAGTCTTTTCTGCACGCCTTAGGTGATGCAGTGTGCTGTTCACAGACTTTTCTGCCCCCCCCCTAGGTGATGCAGTGTGCTTTTCCCAGTCTTTGCTAGTCTTCCTTAGGTGATGCAGTGTGCTGTCCACAGTCTTTTCTGCCCCCCTTATGTGATGCAGTGTGCTGTCCACAGTCTCTTCCGCCCCCTTAGGTGATGCATTGTGCTGTCCACAGTCTCTTTTGCCCCCTTTGGTGATGCAGTGTGCTGTCCACAGTATTTTCTGCCCCCGTTAGTTTATGCAGTGTGCTGTTGCTAGTGTTTGCTAGTCATCCTTGACTGAGGCAGTGTGCTGTCCACAGTCTCTTCCGCCCCCTTTGGTGATGCAGTGTGCTGTCCACAGTATTTTCTGCCCCCCTTAGTTTATGCAGTGTGCTGTTGCTAGTCTTTGCTAGTCATCCTTGGGTGAGGCAGTGTGCTGTCCACAGTCTCTTCCGCCCCCTTAGGTGATGCAGTGTGCTGTCCACAGTCTCTTCTGTCCCCCTTAGGTGATGCAGTGTGCTGTCCACAGTCTTTTCTGCCCCCACTTAGGTGATGCAGTTTGCAGTTCCTAGTCTTTGCTAGTCTTCCTTGGGTGATGCAGTGTGCTGTCCACAGTGTCTTCCTGATTTTCCCAGTTTTTCAGTTTGGAGTCATTTAGTGTCCAATTAAATCAGTTCTGAGAGTGGTCATGAAAGTAAGCGCCACTTCCCACGCTTTCTAATGACAAAATCATTTGCTCTTTTTCACATACCTGGTCACTTGGCTAATTCACATTTCATTATAGTGTATGGAACCTTCCACTCCAGCTTCGTGAAATATTATGGAAAGTCCATTCTTCTCTAAATCAAGATCTCCAAATTGTTGGAGCCAGGTTTCTGGCAGACAAAGTTATAATATGTCTACCAGAATCAGGATATTGTAAGTAGGTTGAGCCCAATTCACAGAACTAACTTAATACAAAATCCTAAACTTACTACCTTTTTGGTATTCACAGAAGGAACTTACTCATTTTGGTATTCACAGAAGGCACTTACTAATTTCGGTATTCACAGAAGTTAGGACTCCTAACTCTAGGACTAAATGCCCTCTGTGAATACCGAAAGTCTTAAAGTTAGGATTTTTCTCAGTTTAGGAGTAGTAAAGTTAGGACTCCTAACAGAATTCAATGTGAAGACACAGGGTCTAGACATTTTTGAACAAAGGTGTTCTCCGCGGAAGTGATGTCTTAAGTGTTGCTATTTGTGGTTGACTAAGTAAAATACCTAAAACAGCTGAAGCTTTTGACAAGGAGGCAACGTTATAAATACTTCCCGTAATTTCATTACTCTGACTCCTTCCTCGCTCAAGTCATTAGGACCTGCCCCCACCCCTCTCTGGATGGGACTGTCAGCGATCTAGCTAGTTCAGGACAAATTGTCAGAGAGCCTAGAAGATGTCAGGACAAGACAGCACAAGGAGGGTTCTTGCTCTATTGAGGGACAAAGCCTTGCTAAAGAAGGGGTTTATTGTAAACACGACAATATCTACAGGCTTGGAGGGAAGCAGGACAGAAGCAGGTGGAAACAGGAAGTCTCCAGGGTAAACTATCAAGATAACACAAGTACAAACTGGAAGGTAAAAGCAGGGAAGTGATAGATAAACTATCACAAATTATAGTTTGCTCCTTGGATCTGATCTCTCTGTGGAGTGAAAAAGCTCTTACAAGCATCAAGGATCAAAATAATCTCACAGAGTTCAGGGAGACACCCAGCAGTTTCTATCGAGAATAAGATCTGGGTGGTTCTCTGTGCCAAAGGCACATGCCTTAGAATCCAACACTCACCCTTGGCAGCAATAAAACTGAGAATATAACATAAACACACAAGAAGAAAAAAGGAAAATGCTAGAAGGAGCACAGAACCATTAAATGTGGCCTAGGACACTCTGGACTGGAATACGGATCAGGAACATGACTGGAATAGACAAAACGAAGTATACTGGAATTCTGCACACTAACTACAACAGGACAGAACAGGAATACAAGACAAGGAATCTGCATAGATAGGACAGGTGTTCGTGTGGGCAGACAGGATCTAGGGTCAAGGCAAACAGGGAAACAAGGAGGCAGGATGAACAAGAGACTGACAAAAGAGACTAATAACTAATCAGAACAGGAAAAGTAGAACAAACAACAATGACAACTGAAAGCAGAGGCAAGTCTGGATGTAGCCAGAAGTTCACACAGATATCAAGGAAACCCAGCAACAGTCAGTTGCAAGCTGCTGCACACTGTGCTCAAAGGGATGAAATAGCTGGAGGCTCAGGGGAGAACCAGGTACAAGGAATCAAGCAGGTGCTATGAATCAGGAAAACACCAATGAAGGGAAGGCAAAACTGGGACTTGGAAGGGGGAAGACCAGGGAAACCAGCAGACACAGGACAGGGCACTGGAAAGCCAGAAATGGAGTACTTGGTGGAACCAAGGGAGTGAAAAATACAGAATGCAGATATAAAGAGGCCAGAAAGGCCATGGGATACAGGAATCAAGGTAGAGAATAGAAAACCAAGCCGGGAGCGCGGAGGGGCTGAGTAGGTTATATGCCGTTTTCTGAGCTGAGCTGAAAAACTAATACGTTTTGAGCTCTGTTGCCTCTCCCCTCAAACCCCGTGCAGCAAGCATTTCTCCATTGAGGAGTTTTTGCAATTTTATTGTAACCACTCTTGGGTTGCAATTTATTTTTACCCACTTAGCAATTTTGCTATTTAGGGTCCTGAAAGGGTTGCAGGTATGGCAGGGTGTTAGTGTACCCTGACCACCCAACTCCTTTTACATCCTTTTGGTCCTGAAGAAAAACCGGTAACTCCCACCCTGGTTTGAAACATGTAGACCTACACATACAACAGATACACTAGGTCCTATTAAAGCCTTTATTGTATCAACACACACTGTTTTTAACATTGTCCAGTAGCCTTAGAATAAATAATATTTGGATAAGTCATACCAGGACAATTTTTAACTCACTGACTTTTTTTCTTTTTTCACATTCATCACTCACATACCCGCTCCACTGTATCTCAGGTGTCGTAGCACACCTTGGCGGCACTCGGCTGTCAAGGTGGCCCCGATGATGAAGCATGTCACCGACCAGGTCGGTGAGTGAGGGGTTCCTTAAAAACAAAGAAGGACTTCTTCTTTCACACTAGTGTCTCATTCCACCAATATCGGCTGCTTAGCCTTATCTTTGGTGGTACTCCTTAAATTTGTTATATAGCTACCTAACCAGGGGAACGGGAGTACCCTTCTGTCCACTCAAGTGGATAAAATCCCTTTGCTCTCTAAACCTTGTTAAATATTTAGAGAATAGAAAACCACCATCAGTGTGTGATCCGGGCAGGGTTTGGAGATTGAGTGAACTACAAGGACCATAATTCATCAGGGAAGTGTGACAAAAACCTGGACTGGAAGTTGAGGAGAAACAAAGAATACTAAGTGGAGATGTGAATTCTTTCATGTGCTGATGTAAGGCATGATTCTCAAAGGGCCTTCAGGAGTGACATCTGACGGCAGAATGGCAGAATCCTGACGGGGACATTTTGGGTCGGAACTTTCAGCTTTGATTTGAATAGCGATATCATTAGTACCTGATAAGGTCTACGGATAGGGCACACTAGCACCATCTGCTGAATAAACATAAATATACTTTAGAATGAAAGAACATCCATCTTTCTACCCATATAATACTCCAAAAAGATTCCAAATCTGTATGCGGCTTATAAATCCATAAAAGAATAAAACATAATACAGTTTGCAGTACATTACACCCATGTTGCCAGTTAGTACAACGCCATTTTATATTACATTTATATAAAATAACCCCTGGCTCAGACATCTTAGAGGGAATACTTAGCCATAACATTTCCTAATATCAAGTGCTATTCTAATAGGATCTCCGGAAGGGAAGAAGCGTCCTTAATACCAGGAATGTTTTTCCTTAGGAAAATTAGAAGTAAGAACAGAATAAGATTACATCTCTCTAAGAAGATGTGCTCTTTTCATAGGAGAATGACTGGAGTGAGGAAGGGGCTTGGAGCAGTGCACTTACCAGTAAGTTATTGTAACATTCAATGCTCTTGTTCCATAAAAAACATCTTCAGGCAGCAAATGCATGATGTCAAAATCTTACCCCACATCATTCCCAGCTAACACACACATTTCAGGTTGAACCTGGCCCTCCTTGGGGTTTCACAAGGTGAGAGGAATGCTAAAGGAGGACAGAACATTTCCACACACTTTAGTTTCAGTACAAAATAATTATTCATTACTCTGTAATCACTTATGAACCATTCAGGTATTTACTCTGCCCAGGGACTGTCACATGGCCCATGGGGACATTGTTGTCTTCTCTAAGTTAGCATGAGCTCTGCAGATAGTACGCGGCTTTGCGCACGTTACTACAGAGCTTTATTTTTGCAATGACTCTGTTCATACTTTTCACATGAAAACTATCTGCTGTGTGCATTCTCTGCCAGTTCATGGAATTTAGTCAGAGCATTATAAGCAAGGTCGATAAACAATGCCCCGTGTTATTCTGTTCTGGTCAAGCCCTTGCACCTCGACAAAACATAGTAATGTAGCTGTTGTTTGGAAATGGTACTTTGGTCTGATGGGGATATATGGATAGGGGGCAGACACCTGGAGAGGGACCTTTCCATGGAAAAGAGGGAGACAGCGTCTATGATGTAGAATTACCATCTATAGTCCAAGGTATGGGGTCTGGAGACAAAACCCAGAGATCTTCTAATATATAAAATGACTGCTTCTAAGCAAGGGGAGGGAGGTTAGGCACAATTGTCTTTTTATGATGACATCTCCCTTCATGATTTATGGACTAGCTGCTATGCTGAGTGTATTTGTAATATGCATTTTCCTACTTGTCTTCGCACGTATACTGCATGTTAGAGCATGTTAGATAAAATAAATTCTTGTTGTGGAATGTATACTACATGTTAGCGTATGTTAGTTAAAATAAATATTTTAAACTGGTTTATGTCTGTCAGATCTTATTGTGGACAGGTACAAGAGAGTGAGCGAATTGGTGTGTCTTGCAACCGCGAGTCCTGAGAGATTCGGGAGTGTTGTGCTCTGGGGTGTCTAATCACTTTTTTCTCGGTGAGTGAGTAGGAGGGCAAGTGAGACACTATAGCTAGTTGGTCTCGTGCTCGTGGGTACTCAGGTGGTAGGATGACTCAGTCTCTATGCAGTAAGGTCCCGTAATCCTATGCATAATTCTGTTCTTGGGCAGAATCCTTGCAACAGGACTTCCGCCCTGCTGTCTATCCGTTGAGCCACCAGATTGAGAGAGCCAGATCTCATCCCCTCCCCTATTTATATAAGACATGGCTACCATATTGTCTATCTTGATTAACAAATGTTGTTTGCAAATGTATTCCTAAAATTGCAACAGGACTCCGTAGAGGGCCAATGTTTCTTTCCAAGAAGAGGACATGACTCTTTCTTGTATTGACCATCTTCCCTATATCATTCTTGGTAGACTTGTTGCTACCATAGCCTCCTTGCTGGTATCGAGTGTTAGTACTACAGGAGAGAGTTGATGTAGCAGAAAGCCCTTCCTGAGAGAAGTTGGTATCAGCAACTCTTGTAATTGTTGAGCGATTTTGGAAAGTTTCAGGAATTTGTAGATCCCAGTTAATCAAAGCTGGTTTCCAGTATGTTAACAGATGACCCATCAGGATTCAGACAGGTCGTCTTGCCCAGGATACCAGGAACACACATAACACCACATGTCCCTCTACCCTCACCCAAAGATGATTGCAAGTTTCCCTCAGAGTCAGCAGAAATACTAGTGTCTTCCTTAATCTCTGTGTACTTTTCTCCTGAAGAAGCACCTTCCCGTTCTTGAGGATGAACTTTAGATGTTAAATACCAATAATGGTATACGATTATTGGTATATGGAAGTAGGCATCCAGCAGATCCACCGGTATTACGAAGACTAAGCATTGTGTATTATCAACTGAATATTCTTTTGTAGCGTGTCCATCTTGAGAGGAATCTCCTTGATCCAGACGTTTAGACTGCACAGATCTATAATCATTCTGTAGTCTCTCAAACCTTTTGTACCAGCAATACACTGGCATAGATGCCTTTCCCCTTCTTGCTCGCTTACCTGAATGACTGCATTCTTTAGTTTAACTTCTTGATCTCTGCTTTCAGGGCTTGCTTCCATATTAGTTTTCTGGGGTAAGGTGTAGTTATGGTCCCAGGGTCTAGAGATATGGAAGCAAAGTCTATATTGTAGCCGGTCTTCTCTACCTCTATCACCCATAAATCTGAGGTAGACCTTTCCCATGTTTCCTGCCTGATTTAGATCTTGGTGGGCGAGTTATCCCGTCACAACGGTAAGGAATATCCCGTCCACGGAAATATGAACCACATTATATCCTATGTGATTTATACTTCGACTGAAGGAATACCCATCACCGTTGTGATGGAGTGACCCATCCGCCAAGATCTAAATCAAGCCCTTTATCCTCCTTCCTAGTGGCCACTTTACCCCATTTCCTTAATTGTCAGGAAATGTCTTCTTGAAGGCTGATGACACAAAGATATGGAATAAGGAGAGGTTGAAGAACTGCCACTGGTAGACTAACAAATAGAGAAAGAGTGTTTCTTTTATTTACATAATGTATGCAACTACTCTTCCAGTCAGCTCCAAGCAGTTTATTATCCCCAAAAGGTTCTTTTAGCACCGTAGATTTTTTAGCTGAGTCTGTATGCTATTTATATAAGAATAGATTCCCTCTTCCTTATGGCAGCAATTGTGGCTCCTTCTGCGAGCGCCGTAGCTCTTAGTACATCAAAAGAAATGCCCAAGAGAAATTCATTTTATTTCATGTCTCAATTTCTTCTAAACGGTCAGAGCATTCCACTTCTTCTTCGATGGTTTTGAAAAGCTCTTTATAGTTTGTACTTATAGATTGCAAGGTACAAGCCCCATAAATTCCAGCTTATATATTTAGGTGAGATCCAGGATAGGGTTTCTTGAGGACTGAATCAATCTTTTTATCTGTCTGGTCTTTCAAAATAAAAAGTCCATGGGTCGCTCACTACTGACCTCACCAGCGGGTGTAACCGAAGAGCATCACGGTAGATGCAGTCCTTCTAGGCGTGTACGCCTTTCGTCAGTAGTGAGCGACCCATGGACTTTTCACTTATATATGGTTCCCTTGAACCATTTGAGCTGACGGGCTCGGACACCGCCCCTACGCGCCTTGAGTGGTACCAGACCTGTGAACTCTTTGGCAGCCTGCCCAGCAAATCCTGAAGAAACCTACACTCTGCTGATGAGGAACAATAATTCCGAAACACCGGTGTACAGAGTTGGTGCTGCAACTTTGCTTTCTACACTTCCAGAGCTACGAAAGGCATACACGCCTAGAAGGACTGCATCTACCGTGATGCTCTTGGGTTACACCCGCTGGTGAGGTCAGTAGTGAGCGACCCATGGACTTTTCACTTATATATGGTTCCCTTGAACCATTTGAGCTGACGGGCTCGGACACCGCCCCTACGCGCCTTGAATAGTACCAGACCTGTGAACACTTTGGCAGCC
This sequence comes from Lissotriton helveticus, assembly GCF_964261635.1. Lineage (NCBI taxonomy): Eukaryota > Metazoa > Chordata > Amphibia > Caudata > Salamandridae > Lissotriton > Lissotriton helveticus. The sequence goes on from NC_136058.1 coordinate 369,365,434, forward strand.
TGCCCAGCAAACCCTGAAGAAACCTACACTCTGCTGATGAGGAACAATAATTCCGAAACACCGGTGTACAGAGTTGGTGCTGCAACTTTGCTTTCTACACTCCCAGAGCTATGAAAGACGTACACGCCTAGAAGGACTGCATCTACCGCGATGCTCTTGGGTTACACCCGCTGGTGAGGTCAGTAGTGAGCGACCCATGGACTTTTCATTTGGTCTATCAAAATAGTTTCCTCAGCCACTGAAGTATGGCCCACTAGGCTGGCCACCAGAGAATCCACTCCCACAGACTCAGGCATATTTTTATCGCTTTACTCCAGAAGATATCATTTTGTCAAGAACCTCAGAATAGAACTGTCAGGGTCCTACTTCCAGTCCCTGAATGCCACATCTAAAACATGTCCATGTATGGGTAGCTCTAAGGCTGGAGCTTTCTGGAGTTACCTAAGGACAGGATCTGCTGACTCACTGGGAGCCTAATCCACTGGGAATCCCGTATTGTTGCATATTCTTCCCAAAATCTCAGGTGGAAGCTTTATCTATACGCTGCTTCTCTGGTCCAAAAGGAACATGTGCTATATTCTCCTCTTCAAACCCAGACACCGAGGAATCAAAGATGTTATTGTTCAGAGGTTTAGAAGAAGGCGGAGGAGGAGCCTGTAGTTCCTTCATTGTGTCCAATTCCATCTTCCTGGTGGACTTTTCAGGGGCTAGATCCACCATCTCACCCCTGGATCTCTTTGAGTGAGCTATAAAGTCAGGGTTGGATTGGGAACAACATTAGGGCCCTGGCAACTTAAATACCAAGGGCCTCATTTATGAGGCTGTGCGTCACTTTTATGCCGCTGGTGGGTCACTTTTTGTGACGCACCAGTGGCGTAAAAAATGTGCCATATTTACAAAGTGACGCATCTAGGTAGATGCGTCACTTTGTAAACCCCTGCGCCACATTAGACCTGCGGATCACTGACAGAATATCGACAGTCAAAATATCGACTTACCGAAATATCGAGGTAAAAATATAGAATGCCAGAATATCGACTTCCTATCTACAAACAGGTAACTACAAAAATATCGACTCCAAAATATCGATAGGAAAAAATATAGGCAGTCAAAATATCGAATTTTAAAAAAATCTTAAAGTACTATAATAATAAATATAATTGATTTAAACATACTTAAAATACTTAAATAAACTTAAAATTAATAAATAATTATTGTAACTTAAAAAACATTTTTTATTTTAAAACATATATATATATATATATATATACATATTATTAACAAAACATATACATTATTTTTTCCGTAGGATAGCGAGAGATTTAAATTTACTATTCCCACTCCAGTGAGTGTAACAGTAGGGAAAGCGTTGGATAGCGTAGGGGTTAAAAATTACTATTCCTACTCCAGAGAGTGCAACAGTAGGGAAAGCGTTGGATAGCGTAGGGGTAAAAATGACTATTCCCACTCCAGAGAGTGCAACAATAGGGAAAGCGTTGGATAGCGTAGGGGTAAAAATTACTATTCCCACTCCAGAGAGTGCAACAGTAGGGAAAGCGTTGGATAGAGTAGGGGTAAAAATTACTATTCCAACTCCAGCGAGTGCAACAGTAGGGAAAGTGTTGAATAGCGTAGGGGTAAAAATTACTATTCCCACTCCAAAGAGTGCAACAGTAGGGAAAGCGTTGGATAGCGTAGGGGTTAAAATTACTATTCCAACTCCAGCGAGTGCAACAGTAGGGAAAGCGTTGGATAGCGAAGGAGTAAAAATTACTATTCCCACTCCAGCGAGTGCAACAGTAGGGAAAGCGTTGGATAGCGTAGGGGTAAAAATTACTATTCACACTCCAGAGAGTGCAACAGTAGGGAAAGTGTTGGATAGCGTAGGGGTAAAAATTACTATTACCCCTCCAGAGAGTGCAACAGTAGGGAAAGCGTTGGATAGCATAGGGGTACATTTTAATATCCCCACTCTAGTGAAAATAAATTAATATAAATCACATAATTATAAATTAATCAATTAATAAATTTTAATTACCAATTAAGAATTAAATAATTACCAATTAAAAGTTAATTAAAAATGTATTTAAAATAAATACCAATTAATTAATTATCATGTTTAATTAATTATATTAAATTACTTTCCACCCTATTCCCCTATAAACCCACAACCCGCTACTAAAAATAAAATAATATTATTCACATAATTATCAATTACTCAATTAATAAAATGAATTATCAATTAACAATTAATTAATTACCAATTAAAAATTAATTGACAATTTATTCAAAATAAATACCAATCAATTAATTAATTAACATATTTAATTAATTATAATTAAATTACTTCCCACCCTATTCCCCTACAAACACACAACCCGCTACAGAAAATAAAATAATATTATTCACATAATTGTCAATTAAACAATTAATTAAAATTAATTATCAATTAACAATTAATTAATTATCAATTAAAAATTAATTAACAATTAATTAAAAATAAAAACCAATTAATTAACATTTTTAATTAATTATAATTAAATTACTTCCCACCCTATTCCCCTATAAACCCACAGCCCGCTACAGAAAATAAATTACTAAAATTAAAATATTTATCGATTAATCAATTAAAATGAATTACCAATTATATTTTAATTAATTACCAATTAATAATTAATTAACAATTAATTCTAAATAAATAACAATAAATAAAATAACATATTTAATTAATTATAATTAATTTACTTCCACCCTATTCCCCTATAAACCCACAACCCGCTACAGAATTATATTACACACAAAATAAAAATTAATATTAACTTACCTAAAATTCGATATTTTTGTTGTCTATATTATGTCTAGTCGATAGGTCCATTCTAAATTTTTGATTCGATATTATGTCCATTCAATTCGATATTAACATTTTCTAGTCGATATTTTGGTAGTCTATATTATGTCTAGTCGATATTATGTCCATTCTATATTTTTTACTCGATATTATGTCTAGTCGATATTAAAAACTCGATATTTTGACTCTATACCTATACCTGCGCCAGGTATAATGTATGCAAGGGGGTGTTTTAACGCAAGAAAGGGTCGTAGAAGTGATGCAGGGAAATCTATGTGATTTCACTGCGCCACTTCTAGGACACAAATGCGTCAATTTCTTACGCCTGCCTCACTGCAGGCGTAAGACTGAAGCAGGCCCTTTCACATGGGGCTTGCCCCATGTGAAAGGATACATTCCTGAAATTGCGTCACTTTTGTGACACACTCCAGCAATGCGTCACTTTTGCGCCATACAGTTACGTCAGAAATACTGATGTATCTGTAAAGTAAAGTAAAGTCCACATTTGTAAAGCGCACAATCACCCGTAAGGGTCTCTAGGCGCTGGGGGCCGTCGGGAAGATTAAGCGAGCTATTGCCCAGAGTCACAGTCTTCCTGACTTCCAGAACAGCTGATTACTAGCTGTGGGGAAGCAGAATCTACTCGTTCCTTGGCGCCATTGACCGCCGAAAGGGAGACGATAGCCACGCCCATTTATTTATTTATTTATTTGTGTATTTTGTAAAGCGCAACAGCTGCCCCAATGGGGCGTCCCGGCGCTGATAAATCATGGAACTTAGAGGCTAGGCACCAATGGGGCATTATATGGGGAAGAGATGTGTTTTCAGGGACTTTCGGAATGCTAATTCAGTTTGACAGGCTCGTAATGCAACCGGGAGGTTATTCCAACACCGAGTGGCACAGACCTCGAATGTTTTCCCTCCGGCGCGAGTACGTTTAAATCTAGGGGTTTCCAGCAGAAGTAGGGAATTTGAGCGTAATGTCCTGGTGTTGACATACGGTCTCAGAGTGCTTTTCAGATGGGCCGAGCCTTTGCCCTTGGAGGCCCGGAAAGCCAGGGTCATGGCCTTAAAAATACATCTCTTGGAAATGGGGAGCCAGTGGAGTTTACGGAGGTGTGGGGAGATGTGATGTCTGGCAGGAATTCTCTCCACCAGCCGAGCAGCAGCATTCTGGACAGTCTGTAACTTGTGGCATAGGCCTGCTGTGATGCCAAGATATAGTGCGTTGGCGTAGTCCAGGTGAGATATTATCAGGGCTTGTACCACAGTCTTACGGCAGTCCATCGGCAGGTAGTTGATGAGCCGTCTAATTGTCTTGATCTTAGCAAAACAGGATGCTGCTACTGTTTGAACCTGGGCGTTGAAACTGAGATGATTATCCCAGCGCACTCCCAGGTTTCTCACCGAGTCTTTAGGCGTGGGGGCATGGCTGAGATCATCCGGCCACCATAAATTAGAATCAAGAGGGGATGATGAGTTAAAAAACAAAATCTCTGTCTTTCCAGCGTTGAGTCGGAGGGAATTGGAGTCCATCCAGCTAGAGATGTCTCTTAGACAGTTTTTCAATGGGTCGAAGGCAGAGGCAGTGGGGGTATCAAAGGTGAAGAGTAACTGAATGTCGTCAGCGTAGGAGGTGGATTTAATCCCAGTTTGCGCAATCAGTTTAGCCAAGGGGGAAAAGTAAACATTGAACAAGAGCGGGCTCAGGGAGGAGCCCTGTGGAACTCCCCATTTAAGTGGTCTAGCGGTGGAGGTGTAGGGAGGGGTGTATACCTGCTGAGTACGGTCACCCAGGTAGGAAGAGAGCCATCTCAACACTGTACCGCCAATACCCAGGTCTCCCAGCCTTCTCAGCAGGATCTTATGAGAGACGGTGTGCTGGCCACGCCCCCTCCGCAGTGATATAGGACGCGCTGACGCCGCGCTGCCCCATTGCTGCTAAACTCCTGAGGCGAAAAGCCGGGAGGTGTTCCAATCATTTTTAAAGTTGTGACTGTGTATTATTACTGTTTTTAAAAGGAAATAATTGCCGTTTTGCACACTTCCTGACTTCCAGAACAGCTGATTACTAGCTGTGGGGAAGCAGAATCGACTCGTTCCTTGGCGCCATTGACCGCCGAAAGGGAGACGATAGCCACGCCCATCTACTGCTGGCCACGTCCCCTCCTACGCCACCAGCTGTTACTATAAATCATGTGTCAATACCGGAAGCGCAGCGGACGAGCGCAGCGGGCGCGCCGATTGCGCGCCGAAGGCGCGCTTAAGGCAAGCTCGTCTGCGCTCGTCCGCGACGAGGATGCGCCTAGCGCCACAGACCCTGCCCAACTCAGCTCACTGTCCCCCTGCTATTCCCGCGATGCCCTGCTTAACCTCCGAGGATATGCTCATGAAGGTAAGCTCATCTTTGAAGAGACTGCCTCTCCCCTAACAGACATCACCCACAAGGACCTACTTGTAGGAGGCCTCTTGAATGTGCGATCGCTACCGAAGCATGCCACCGAAATCAACCTCCTTATAGACTCACATCATCTAGATGTACTTTTTTTAACAGAGACTTGGACACATGCCAACTGTGAGACTGACTTAGCCTCTGCTTGCCCTCTAAATTTTAACATTCTCCATCTCCCTAGACCCAAAGGCCGAGGTGGCGGTGTCGGTGTCATCTTCCGAGCCTCGTGGCAATTGAACACCATTGATATAGATTCAGTACCCGGAATCAAGCTTTTCGGTCTGACTATAAACCGCCATTTAGGAGTCACCTTCACGGTCATTATTTGCTACCGACCGCCTGGGGCCTTTTCCCTCTCGCAACAGCAAGCGCTCCTCACGATTATCACTAACTTGGCAACCTCCCATAATAAACTTATTATTCTGGGAGACTTCAATCTTTGGCCAAACGGCAGCCTAGACACGGGTCTAAACAATCTTCTGCTGTCCTGTGATAGTGTGGGGCTTCACCAATTGATAAAGGACCCCACCCATTCTGCTGGCAACCGCCTCGATCTCATCTTTTCGAGTCCGGGTCTAACGCAAGTAGGAGACATCCTGCCTATGAGCTGGACAGATCATTCGCTCATTAAACTTTACATCAACAACACCACTACAAGAAAGCCCAAGACCCACTTGCCACCACAATTCTTTTATCGTAATTGGAAAGCCTTAGAAAAACTTAGTATCTCCGCCAAAGTCTTCGAGGTGGAAGACAGTGTCTCCTCTTCCAATTCGGTGGAATACAACTACAGATCCTTTAGCGCAAAAATTACATCCATCGCGGACGCGGTCGCTCCTCCAAAACTCTGCAAACCTAAAGGTAGAGCACCTGCTCCCTGGTACAACGACTCCCTGAAAATCCTCAAATCAACCTGTAAACAGGCTGAGAGACAGTGGAGACAAGGATACTGTAATAACAAGAAAGTCCTCTGGAAAAAGGCACTTCGTGAATACAAATCCGTCATCATAGAGAGCAAAGCGAATTACTACTGCTCCACCATAGCTAATGCGGCTAACAGTCCTAAAAGCATATTTCAGATTCTGGACAATATTTTACATCCTGACTGCGCCAAAAACCCTATATCTCCTTCTCAGACTCTTTGTGATAGCCTCGCTCAGTTTTTTACTGACAAAATTGAGACTATCATAAATAACTTAGTCTCGCCTCCGCCACACATCCATCCCACCTCTTCCGAAGTCAGCCTCATCAATTCTGACTCTTTGAAGTTAGCCTGCCCTCCCACGAACAGGCTCCGAGTTTTCCCCCTTCTCTCTCAAACTGATTTCGACAAAGTGGCACAAGGCATCACTTCTGGATCTCCCCTAGACCCTTTGCCTCCGAAAATGTGGAAAGCATGTGGACACGAATTATTCCATACTCTCCGGATGATTTGTAATCAATCCCTCAGCTGTGGCTTTGTCCCCACCTCTTGGAAGCAAGCGCTCATCACCCCGCTTCTGAAGAAACCAACGCTCAATCCAGAATGCTTGTCCAACTTCCGCCCCATATCACTTCTGCCATTCCCGGTGAAGGTGCTGGAACGTTGGGTCAGTAACTGCCTCTCAACCCACCTCGAGCAGCATCACATTCTGGACGAATTCCAATTTGGTTTTCGGCCAGCCCATGGCACCGAAACCGCTGTGCTTACCACCATGGAGGAGCTTCGAATGCGCGCAGACAGGGGCCAAGCTGTGGCCTTGATTCTATTAGACCTGTCTGCCGCATTCGATACTGTCAACCATGGGATTCTGCTCGAGCGGCTGAGAGAGGCAGGGATCGACGGCACGGCCCTGATCTGGCTCCACTCTTACCTCAGTGACAGAAAACAGGCGGTATCCCTTCCCCCTTTCCAATCGGCCTTTTCCCCTGTCCCTCACGGTGTTCCCCAGGGCTCCTCCATCAGCCCGATTCTATTTAATGTTTACTTGAAACCTTTGGTCACCCTAATTAAATCATACAACATGACCACAGTAAACTACGCGGACGACACGCAGCTTCTTCTCTCCTGGGAGGGCGAAGATTCCATCCCCTTAGAAGCTTTCCACAACTGTCTAAGAGACACCGCGAGCTGGCTGCACAGAAACTCCCTCCAGTTTAACTCCTCGAAAACCGAGGTTCTGTTTTGCCCTGCGAGCCGTATATCGCGCCCTCTGCCTGCTGAGTTTTGGCCCCCGGAAAACTCTAATAACCCGCCACCGGTCACCAGTGTCCGCAACTTGGGCGTCATGCTTAACCACCAACTAAGCATGGAAACGCAGGTTTCAAGAACAGTCGCTACCTGCTCAGGCCTTATACGCTCACTGCGCAAAGTCCTGCCTCTATTACCATCTTCTGCCCGAGCATTGATAGTCAGGTGTACTATTCTTAGTCGCCTAGACTATTGTAATGCGCTGCTGTTTGAATCTCCTGCGACACTATTGGACAGACTCCAACGAGTTCAGTCGGCAGAAGCCAAACTGGCCCTTGGCTGGACCAGGAGATCCTCGGCCACTGCAGCACTGGCCGAGCTGCACTGGCTGCCGCTGAAGCAACGCATTGCCTTTAAAGCCCTCTGCCTGGTCTTTAAGGCACTACACGGTGCCGGACCCAGGCCTCTCCAACGTCTGTTCTCGTGGTATACTCCCACCAGAACACTTAGGTCGACAACTGCCTGCCTTGTGAAAGTGCCCAGATGTAAGAAGGCCAGGACTGGGGGAAGATCGTTCAGAGTAGCTGCTGCCAAGTTGTGGAACAGTCTGCCTGTCGATATTCGCCAAATCCCTCACCTCCTTCCCTTCAGAAAACGAATTAAAACCTGGCTCTTTCCCCCGCCCCTTTAAATTCCTAACCATTGTTCAACTCCCGTCTAAGAACCTTTAGGAGTAGCCAACAGCGCCAGGATACCTGCCAGGTGACAGTCGCGCTCTATAAATATTTTAAATAAAATAAATATAACATGGTGCTGGGCTAACCTGCCGCCGGAGCCGGGGATCGAACCGTGGTCCCCAGATTCCAGCGTCAGTCGCCCTGGCCGCGGCGCCACACCTCTTCAACTCCTTGCGCAATGAGAAGTGACGCATCGCTGTTTTCACGCAGCGATGCGTCACTTTTCATAAATGAGGCCCGAGCATTTGCAATGCAGTAGGTCTCACATTTGCAAGAGTTAGAGCTATTGGCATTATAAATGACAATGCCTTTTATTTATGTGTGTTAAAATCCTGCAAGCAGTGTGTAAACACGCATTTTGTACATAGTCATAACTGCACCTCTTTTACTGCCAGCCTTGTTTCTCGTAAGCAAGGACTATAAGTACAAAGTTTGTGTATACACACTGCTTGCAAGTTTTCAAAATACATAAGTAAAACGTATTATCTTTTACAATGCCAATAGCTCAAACTTTCGCAAATGTAAGATCTATTGCATTGCAAATGCTTTTCACTGCAGGATTTTTCAACACCGTTGATTGATTATTTTGGGAGCAGTGCAAGTGTTTGATAAAACGTTCATAGCAGTGGATTCGTTTCACCTAGTCTTGAATGCTTACAGAGCAGCTACAAATAAAATGGGAAATTAACACCTGCCTTCATTTCCCGTGCTATCCATTGCATGTAGTAATGTCACATGCCATTTCTGCACAAAGGGGCATATTCTCAAGAACGTGTGATAACCATCGCAAAAGTAACTTAACACAACTTCCAACATTGCAGCCTATAGCGGGAAAATTAAGCTGTCTTAACGAAGCATACTCAACATGGCGGTACCATGCGATGGTATCCAGATAACGCATCAAATATCCGCATTAAAATCAACGCCACGCCACAAAAATGCAAAATGGCAATGCAAAAAATCTTGCGATGAGGCCCATCGCGGTACAAAAAGCAGTCCAATGCGAACCCCACAACCCCCACAGACCACCAACAAGGAACAGTGGAGACGGGGACGGACAAGTAAAAGAGGGAGAGGGAGATGGGGTGCAGTCTGCAGCAAAACCAGATCTGCGTCACGAAGGTGACAGAACACTACCATCAACTGACCCAAAAGTAGACAACCTGGAATTTTTTTATTTAATTTATTTTATTTCTTGAATTTATGTAGCGCAAAAACTGTCACCCTACGGGTATCCTTGTGCTGTAACTTGCCATAGATGACATTGTGCATAAAGATAACCTGTTAACAGTGGTATGCTCGTATTGCTAGTTCTTAGGCTTTTTCTGAATGGGAGCAGAGATTTGATTTGCCTAATGTTCAGGGGAAGGTCATTCCAGAGTCGTGAGGCTGCTACCCCAAACAATCTACCACCTGTCCTGGTCTTCTTGAATCTAGTGGTGGTTACCACATTTGCGCTTGATGAGCGTAGATTTCTCCCTGGAGTGTACCAGGTGAATTTCTCCTGCATGGATATAGGACCTAGGCCATGTACTGCTTTGAATACCGTGCAGAGGGATTTAAAATGAATTCTCTCATTAATGGGCAGTGTCGAGGAGGCCAATCGGGAGGCCAAGAGGCGCTGGCATAACAGGAAGGCAGAAACGGCGACTGGAAGTGGGAGTCCTGCGCCACAGGAGAAGCTGGAGGAAACCGAGGCCACAGTCATCATTGTGGAGTCGGTGCAAGGAGTAGAGAGTACGGACACAGCTCGAGAGGACCTGACACAACATCATCAGGGTGAGTAATGTCCAGGGACTGAGGGGATGGGGGGAGATGGGCACACTGGCACACATGCACAATGAGGTGTAGCACACTGCACACCCACAATGACCCTGGATCATGTTCCTGATCCCCGTGGCACACTCCAGTACACACACATAGCAAGAACAGCACACCCACATTGACGACAATGTGGTACAATGCGCAAACCCAACACTGCAGAACAAAGGACACAACTGGCTCCACAGATGTGCAGAAACAGGCCTACTACATCTGACTGGGCTGGAAACTGTGAAATGGAAATGTACGCATCCAACCTCACATCCGTCATGTAGTCCAAATGTACACGGTCCCACATCCAAATCCTGCACCTCCTAAACAGTCACAATGTACATTGTCATACAGTCTGCATGTTAACAAGAACAATGCACCAACATACATGTCAACAAAATGTCAGCGTGCATCTCCCCTTCACATTGCAGAGGGACACACAACACCTCCAACAGAGCACAGAAGACCACACATCTGTGATGCCGGAGAGAACCACCACACCTTCGACACCGATGCCCTACAACAGCCCACGGACATCCCACGCAACCCACCACCAGGATCCGGGCAGCCAAGCTACTTAGAGGAGAACACAGACCCTGCAACAGACCACACAGCAGAAAGTACACGCAAGCACACTTCACCGACCCACACATGGCACCCCAATGCCAGGTGTCAGAATGCCAAACGCAGGTGGCTGAACAGGTGCGGGTGGGGTCTGTACTCAAGGAAGGTGAACTAGATCACATACGTGGGTGTCCTTTATCCTTCAGGGGCCACCGACACACCACAGTGGAAACCCACACTTCCATGGAGACACATGGAGAGGCACATTCACAGTACAGAACCACGCCAATAGCAGTCACACACCACGTTAGCTCTGTGGACGATGGCCCAGGCCACTCCCCTTACAAATTGAGTGGGTGACGACAAAGCTACATGCCCAAGCTCCAACCCACTGCCTGCTATGACATGTCTGCACCCGCTGTACACAGCACAATGTAACGTTGTAGGGCCCAGGGCCCTCATGCATACAACAAGACAACAGGGACACATGCAGATATTATGTTGAACTGGCTACGGGCACATGCTCGCGGCCCCTTTATTGGCAGGGCCACATGTACAGTGATGCCTGTGCTGGATGTATGTGGGGTGACTGTAAGCCAGCCCACACTGAGTGCTTGGTGCTGGCTACAACCTGAACAGTTGACACCAGTGCAACGGAAACTGAAAATACTTGCATAACAGAGTCAACTGCTGAGCAACATGGAGGGAGCTGGAGCAAGTACAGAGGTCACCCAACATGCAAAAGAAGTGTCCATGAGTTGCAGTGCACTGAGGTTGGGGCACTAGAGCTGAGCGCGCTCATGTGATGAATATGACTAGGCTTGTGACCATTCGGGATATTCATTATGCAGATGCAGTGGGGTGTGTTAGACCTGCATAATCTTCCTCATCAACGTCCAAGGTCTCCCACACTGCCTGAGGTGACATTGCTCCGCAACCTCTCCATACCACAAAACTTAATCAGCAACGGTCCATGGGTTGTGGTGCACTGAGTCTGAGTCAGTGGCAAGTGGAGTACTGAGCAGGGGATCAGGCAGATGATGGCATCCACGACAGGTGTGAGCAACTCCGTCAGTCTGCCAATACCATTTTTTTTACTCTGGCAGATGGCGGTTGGAGGTTGTCCTGGCGATGGTGGATTGGATGTGTGAGCCTTGGTGGACCACAGTTGAGGCCGGAGGCAGCGGACAGTGCAGGACCATATGCACATGGCGTTGAAGACCCCAAGACCACCGTCTCAGCGGTCATCCAATATAACAGAAGAAAGGGTCCATGACTTGAGCTGCACAGAGTTAGTGGCCCCGGATGCACAGAGGACGGCACAGGCACTCCGACATAGGATGGTGACTTGTGGTCCACTGAGGGAGGGCCATGCTGACTGAGTGGGTCCTCGTCGATGTCAAAGTTGAATGTGGTGGAGGGTTGCGGGGGACAGTGGAAGGTGTCCTCCAGGGCATGATGCAGAAGTCTGATGTTATCCGGAAACAGCAAATGGGGGAGTGGAAAGCAACAGCCTTGTTGCCACCACCAATTCTCTATCAGGTACATGAGGAAGAAAAGTACCCCCTTGTCCATAGACTCAGACGCCACCAATGTATGACCAGAGAGTGTCCATGAATGTCGGGGAACAGACTTAGTGGCACCGGGGCTGAGAGGGGATGCAGTCTGCGATGATGCCCGTACACCGATATGTACTTCGCCATTGCTAAATGAAGACTCAGTCCCAAATGTGTGACCTACTGGACCACAGTGTAGGCCGGAGGCCCACAGCCACGTGTTGTAGGCTCGCTATGCACAGAGTTAGTGACACCAGGGCAATTGTCGGTAGTGTTCGATCACCTCCGTAACGATGATTTTTTTTTCCTCCCAAATGCAATGCATCATTCTCTTGTGACTCTTCTTGCGTGCATTGATATGTACTCCGCCTTAGAAAAATCGATGCTCAGTTCCAATTGTGTGACCTACTCGAGTGCAGCATAGGCCGAGAGCAGTAGTCCGTGTGAGCCCACAGAATCTTGCGGTTGTGATACACAACTAAGACCTGGTAGCACCACATCGAAGGGAGTATAGTAACATAAACTCAGCCAGAATTAACATGCTTGGCCATGGTGTAATCAAGACCCAGTTCCAAATGTATGACCTACCAGTCCACTGTGTCAGCCGGTAGAGTACGTAAATGAGAAAGGAGTACTGCACGCCTTGCTCGCGGAGGTCTTGACGGTCATAGCAGGCTATTTATCAACAGGAGGACAAAGTTCCTAGATCAGGGTGCAAAAGTCACCCATGGATCAAGGTGCAGACAGTCACCAACAAGGGTGCAAAAGTCACCCATGTGTCAAGGTGCAAAAAGTCACCAACAAGGGTGCAAAGGTCACCCATGTATCAGGGTGCTAACAGTCACCCATATTTTAAAACAAAGAAAAATTAAGAAAGAAGGTAGACTAAAGTAATCCTAGGTGTAAAAATTTCCTAATGTGAGAGGGAAAATAATTCTACATCCTCTGTTGCCCTCACACACCCCGGGGGGTGTCATGCTTCATCATCGGGCGTTTGCTCCTCGTAGGGCCGGCGCTACAATTCCCTACGGGTCCCCCGAAGGGTCACTTTATAGGAGATCTTTTTTTAGGATTGCCGGATGTTGCATGCGGGTGTGTGGGGATTGGGTAAAAGGAGGGTAAATCAATGTATGTGCACGTGATAGTGTAAACAATTACTGACCCAAAAGGGCCCATTCGGCCTAGGTATCAAAAGTCAAGACCAACATGTTTCGCGCCTCTGTTGCCCGTAAGTCACTGGCGCTTCTTCAGGACCACAATAATAAAGAGTGTAGTGCACGTGCTATAATAGGTAAAGATTAAAATGAGAACCCTCTTAACTCAGCCAGGGCGGGTCTGTATACCCTCAAAGTGGTTACAGCTGCTACATGGAAGCCGCTCCTGGGTAACACCTAGGAAGAGGAAAAACATAGTAAACCCCAAGTGCGCATCGATGACATCTTAAGCTTCACAGAATGCCATTTTTATGCACACATCCTTCCAAACAGAAAATGTAAGCAGACACACGGGACAAGTCCAACAAGGGGCGGGGGCCGCTGTTCAAAAGAGCCCTAGGCTGGATTGACATTTATAAAATTGTAAGTACATTCTAGATACTTGTACAAAGCCAACAACCTTTACCTATTGACTATATGGAGACCTTGTGGTTTATGTCCTGTTATATGTCCTGGCTTGTTTCCATAGCCCGACCATACGTGGGTGTCCTTTTGACTTTACTATCGGAGGAGCACTTGTAACGAGTCCTTGGTAAGCATGCTGATGGTTATCTACTAATTCCACATGTAGATAGTACTGCCAACTTGAGTACGTTACATTATTGTTACATTGTTGCCATCCGCTATACAAATCCCTAAGCTTAGTCTAGGTGCTGTACTTTACCACTAAAAATGTCAATCCAGCCTAGGGCTCTTTTGAACAGCGGCCCCCGCCCCTTGTTGGACTGGCCCCGTGTGTCTGCTTAAATTTTCTGTTTGGAAGGATGTGTGCATAAAAATGGCATTCTGTGAAGCTTAAGATGTCATCGATGCGCACTTGTGGTTTACTATGTTTTTCCTCTTCCTAGGTGTTACCCAGGAGCGGCTTCCATGTAGCAGCTGTAACCACTTTGAAGGTATACAGACCCGCCCTGGCTGAGTTAAGAGGGTTCTCATTTTAATCTTTACCTATTATAGCACGTGCACTACACTGTTTATTATTGTGGTCCTGAAGAAGCGCCAATGACTTACGGGCAACAGAGGCGCGAAACATGTTGGCCTTGACTTTTGATACCTAGGCCGAATGGGCCCTTTTGGGTCAGTCATTTTTTACACTATCATGTGCACATAAATTGATTTACCCTCCTTTTACCCAATCCCCACACACCCGCATGCAACATCCGGCAATCCTAAAAAAGATCTCCGATGAAGTGACTCTTCGGGGGACCCGTAGGGAATTGCAGCGCTGGCCCTACGAGGAGCAAACGCCCGATGATGAAGCATGACACCCCCCGGGGTGTGTGAGGGCAACAGAGGATGTAGAATTATTTTCCCTCTCACATTAGGACATTTTTACACCTAGGATTACTTTAGTCTACCTTCTTTCTTAATTTTTCTTTGTTTTAAAATATGGGTGACTGTTAGCACCCTGATACATGGGTGACCTTTGCACCCTTGTTGGTGACTTTTTGCACCTTGACACATGGGTGACTTTTGCACCCTTGTTGGTGACTGTCTGCACCTTGATCCATGGGTGACTTTTGCACCCTGATCTAGGAACTTTGTCCTCCTGTTGATAAATAGACTTATATTAGGAGCATGGACACTGGACCTTTATAGCTCCTTGGTCCCCCCCCTCTTTGTTTAATAGGTCATAGCAGGCTGCCAGGGTCACAGGCCTCAGCCTTGGAGCTTGCACCCGCATGTGGTGGGCCCTCTTCGACAAACGCCAGTATTGGCAGGTGTTCATTGAGGCCCGGGTGCGCAGGGACAGTTAAGACCGGTTTGGGGACGACCAGCGGCCCAGGGTGCAGCTGGCGTACAGGATCACTGGCAACCCCGCTCACGGACCCGGTCTTATGGGGGGGTGAGAGGCACCACCATGGCAGAGATGTTGGGCATTCCAGAAGAGGACCACGCCCAGAGTTACGTGCCTTTTATTCACACCCCTATGCTGGCCTGGCGTACGCCGGGCCAGCCCACTCTGCTCACGCTTACGGGGGGAACGTAACAAGCTACAGTCCTGACATCTTCCTTTCTAGCTGGGGTGACATGGTTGCGTCCGCTGTCCACTACACTTCAAACACCTAGTGGTGTGTGTCGACATGGATATCTGTGTGTGATCTGCATACCGCAGTCTGGCTATCTCATCCACGCCACACTTGGCATTGTCTACAATCTCATTCATTGGTCACTTGCCTCCTTCACACATGCCTGGTCCCCACCTCTACCTCACCAATTCTGCTATTGTGTGGCTGACGTGCCATACCGTTGGTGGCTAATGTCCATGGCTGGGCCACCTTCCCACAGTGAGTTGTACTGTCATTTCTGGTGGCTGTGCATGTTGTATGTGACCTTGTGATGTCTGCATTTCCTGTGTTGTGAGTTGCATGATTGTGGAGTTGAGGTGTGTGGTGTGTGCATTTGGTATTGGCCAACGAGCAGTGCATTTCCCTAGGTGCCGTCCTGGAAGCGCTGGTTGATGATGGACTGTGGGAGGTGTATGAATCATGCACGCTGCCTGGGTGGTTGGGGGCAACGTTGGCAGAGACTACCCGGTTGTCCACTAGTGCCTGCATATTGGTGGAATACGTGAGCTTTCTGTGGCACTTATTGTGTGCAGTGTCGGCAGGGGGCACAAGTAGGACGCGTGCAGTCAATTGCCCCCAACACATGTGGGAAGGCAGCTATGGCATAGATGGCTTGCTTGGTCTCCAGCTGTCCCTGCGCTGTGGGGGGGAACTGTAGATAGTAGGGTACCAAGCTGATTATGTCATCCATGACCGTTGTGAGGGACTTGGATTGGCCTGGCTGTGTGACTCCTCCGACTCGTGCGGATGTTGGTTGGAGGGTACCAGCGGCCAACAGGTGCATCACGACCAGCAGCTTGGTCTGAGGTGGAATGTTAGTTGTCCGCTGTGGACAATGGTGGTCAGGATGCGGAGGTGGGTTGTCCCTTTGAGCATGTAGTGGGCAATGACATTCTCTGGTGTTGGGTCTGTGAGGTTGGTGCATTTTCTGAGGGTCGCTGTCTTTGTTTGCGCTGCCTCAGTGTTTGTCCCGGGGAGGGGGGGCAGTGGAGGTCCGGGGGGTTTGGAGGGTCCTGTGGGTGGTGGCGGTGGGTGTTGAGGCCCTCTTGGATGTCGGCCCACATGTTCAGTGGCTCCATGGCATCTGTTGTTCTTCAGGTGAGGCTCTGGGCTGGCCTCCCTTTTGTGGTGCAGGCTGTCGTCCGACTTTTGCTCTACGTCAGAGCAGGTGTTAGTTTCCTGCTGCTAACGCACCTTATCTCATGTTCCATGGTCTTTTCGCCGATCTTGTAGTGTAGT
Source organism: Lissotriton helveticus (assembly GCF_964261635.1). Lineage (NCBI taxonomy): Eukaryota > Metazoa > Chordata > Amphibia > Caudata > Salamandridae > Lissotriton > Lissotriton helveticus. Next base: position 369,382,095 of record NC_136058.1, read on the forward strand.
TCCTATCTTCCCAATAGGCTCTGCGCATTGGAATAATACCTACAGCAGTAAAGGCCTAGGCCAGACGTTAACTAGGTCTACTACTGTCGATACTAGACTTAAGTTTTGGGTTTGCCAGCGTAGCTCAGAGTTCGCTAGAAACTTTCTCGAATGTTCAGGAAAGAATTAACTCCCCTGATTAGACAAGAAGGGATTTAGTTTCTGACAACAATAGAACATGACAACTTTGCTCTCCCCTAATCAAGAGTGTATCTCCAGAGTCGTGTGAGCACAAGGCAATTATTTTACTCAGTCAGTACGTGCATTCTTAGTCTCATCAGATTGTAGAGAAAAGGAAGAGACGGGCGTGTTCAATAAAAAGGTGTTATTTATTGATCAGTCTCTTTTCTCGTACAAGAGAAATGGATCGATATTATTGCAATACTTATAGTTAAGTAAAGTGCATACATTAAAAGCAATAGTATAAAATAATACTGTAAAAACATTGATATGGTTTCTGAGCCATATGATGTTTAAAATGATTAAAATATATTTACATACACATATACATTTGACTAAACGTACTCAACTGGTGTTTCTAAATACGCCTACCCCGTGTACCTGACCTAAGTCTAATGCGTGGGCGGGAATAGAAAGTTACAGTTTAAGTTAAGTTTGTTTTTGCCAAGTGAATAACTAAAGAATTCTCTGTGAGGGGTTATTCAGTTCTGTACCTGGAAGTTAGGATGAATGAGGAATGGTATCTCTTTCTCTGCTCTCGATATTCCAGGCCGCCTGCGAGGGCTGCCCGAAAGCGCCGGTGCTGGGTCTCTCGGCAGGAGATAGCAGCGCGTCTCTCAGCGCGTCAGGAAGGCGGGGCTGCTGCCAGCGGGGTCTGCTCTGCTTCTGGGCTTCGGCAAGTATGGCTGCTCCGTCTCGTCACCACGCGTGTGTTTGCATAGGGCAAGATCGGCAATATTTATACCTTAAAGGTGCCGAGATTGACGTAAGGATGGACATAGATACGTCAATAAAGATGTCATACGACTTGCTCGTTAGCACATTCTTTTACTGAAGTTCTCTGTGAAATCAAAACAATGGCCGCACAGATTTTCCAGGTTGTCATAGGTTTGATTTGTTATGAGAACGTCGTATGCCTTATCAGGGGCTGGAGGAATGTCGCTTGTCTAATTAGATCTCAAGCGTTATGACCTAATCAGATAACACGTTCCTGTGCCGTAGTGTGACTGCGTCAGATAACGGTATCTGCATCATGGGGGCTTTTCTTGCCTCATGGGCTGACTGTTAGTTAACTTGATAGTTAGTTTAACCAGAATAGGGTCAGGAATAGTGGGATTGATTCAGAACCTATAGGAATACATGACACCCACTCCACGCTAACTATGGTCATATTTACTAATCTATGCATAGTATAACATAGTACAACATACTATAGAGTATAGTGTATACCTCACCACCCCAAAATACATAAATGCATATTGAAATTTTCAAATATACTGAAAAATTGCAGTTATATATATTGTATGCACTTAAGCTATGAATTAAACGCTAAAGTAAACACGCATTTGTAGACATTATTGCTTATTTGGTATATGAGAAATACACATGAAATGGCTCTTAATATGGCTATACAGAAAGAAAGTTCGAGACCATTTCATCACATAATAAAATATTTGTGAACATACCAGCGGGCAGTTTATAAAGTATCTAAAAATAGAAATCTTAGTTCTCTAGGAATAGTTTCTTACTTTAAGCAGAAGATAAGTGTCCCGAAAATTTTGTAAAAAATAATTTGGGGCTGCTAAAAAATTGCTGTCCGTGAACTGGTGGGAAAAATTGTTCATGTGACTTTATTTTTAAAGTTGAAGGCCGAATTCAGGGAACGCCGTGTGCGAGCTTGCTCAAAAGTCTCTATTTCTGTTCTGGAGAGAACATCATATCATTAAGGCTTTCGAAAAAACTGTCAACAGCTTCATGGGAAAGTTCCACTAAGTCGGAAATAGGTGTAACCATGCATTCGTGCGCATGATTGTCTCCATTGACATTCTGATTCGCATTGCTGACAGAAGGTCGTACCTGATCGATGCTGCTTTCATCTTGAACTTCACTAGTCTTCAATCGTAGTGGTGAAGATTCCACGAATACCGTCACCAGGATTGGCAGCCTTTGAGGGCAGCACAAAGCGTGAACCTTGGTAGGAACCAACAATGTATCTGCATCCACTGGCGCATCCGATTGTAGCGTCAGACAGGTGTCTAACACGCATTCTTCTCAGCATAGCAGACACCTCAATACAGGTAAAACACATCTTTGCCACATTGGTCGAAATGATAGAAACCAAGTCATGTTCAGGTCTCTAAGCCGGGAGAGTCCCAGGATTTTTGATATCCGGTCCCGGTATCCAATGGCTAGGATTGTTTCTTCCATTGTCGCGAGAGTTTGATCTGTGACATGGGTTGCCATAACGAAAAATAAGGACTAAGAATAGGATTCCTGCAATTAGTCCCAGGATCAGGGGAAGTCCGCCAAAAATCGAATGGACGAAATCTGGAAAAATACCCAGTATGGCTTTGAATGGTGTTAATGCCATCGAAAATACTGTCTTAAATACCTTTGAGACCCCAGTGGTATCAGAAATATTTAAGATTTCGCTCAGGATTTCCGCGAAATGTACGGGGGAATTAGTCGATAATAATGTATGTATCTCTGCAGTCGTCCTTGCGACTTGTAGATCATACGTTTCTTTTGATGACGTGAGCCTTGTAGGCGTCTGAAGAAGCACTGTTTTCATTCTGCTTAAAGTATCTATTCGAATAGAAGTAATTTTCAAACTGGGCCATGCCCTTGCCTCCCTGTCTGGAAAGGAGCTGGGGAACAAAGAACGTCCACAGTACTTGACCTTCGCAGTCGTAGTGACTAGATAAGGAGTCCCGGGCATAAGACTACAACATTTGCGGTCTACAATAAGAATGTAACTCCCATTATAGAGTCTTTGAAAGAATGGTTCTATTTCAGTTGCAGGTGCGCCTTGCTGGTGACATGAAAGGTTGTATGAATTCCCTTCACAGGCTCCATGCAAACTAATTCCGTTACACAGAAGCGTGCCGCTTAGTGACATAGCACAATTGTTGCCACTAAGAAACACTTTCTGTCCTTTATTACTGACACATGCATGTGAATAGGGCAGGTTCCAAGTTGTTTTAAGGTACCCCTTCCCCAATTTCTCGTACATGCCAGCCTGTATATATTTTTGGCAGTATTGAAACCTGAAGGTTGAGATTGGAATATTTATGATTCCGTGGATTATCCATTCACTGACAGGTCGTTCTGACATTGTCATTGGTAATCTTTCTAGTTTTTCAATGCTCAAGATTGTATAATCAGCACCCTTTTGCGCCATACCGATTTGTCTATCAGTAAGGTTAAAGATTTGGAATAGTGACGTTGTGTTGATTAAACGCCAAGGCACATAGCCTGAACGCAGATTTTGTAACGTCCAGCCAAGCTGTACAATAGAACGCAATTGTGACTGACCATGTTGTAATAACAGTAAGTCTTGCGATAATATATCGATTGCTGAAGACACAATGCTGTCCAATGAAAAAATTCTGGAGGACAGAGTCATTAACCCATTGTCCACTACAGAAAGTGATTTTTCCAAATTAATACGGTCAATTTCCCGTATTCTTTCTGCTGTTTCAATTTGATTAACCTTCCAGGCCTCATTGTATGCTGCATATACAGAGGCTGCTATGAAACGCTTTTGACGCTGTTTGCGTGGTCCCATTATGAAATCACGCAAGTCAGCACCATCAGTAAGTAAAGTTAGGTGTTGCTTAATTTCAGGCAGTGTGGAAGTTTGTAGCCACTTGAAGGCATAATTTGCCCACACTGTAGGTTGTTATTATCCCTGGGTGATGTCTTTGGGGATATCTAGGGTCTGGCCTGGTCATTTTGAACCCCTGTGTTTTATTCAGGAATCTGTCTTGACAGTTATTTGTATCTGTGGGCCAGATTAACCATTGTTTCCAATCAGGATGTGTTCTGTTTTGGTTTAATATATGGTTTACGTCTATCTCTTCATCCGTATCAGAGCTATTGCTAAACATTGTTGGCTTTGGAATAGACGGTTTATTTAAATCTTTGATTTTGGCTAGGCCAAGACAGGTGGTTTGTTGAACAGTGTCATTTAAAAATATCATTTGTTCTGGGATCATGCAAGCTCTAAACAAAGCTTCTAAACCCTGTTCTTGCCATTCTTTTGTACCCCAAACACTTTTCAAATCAACATTTTTGTCCCAATAATCAAATCCAAAAGTATTCATTTCTTCGAAGAATGAATCTGAATATATCAACTTTGTGTTGGTTATCATGGTTTTCATCCCTGTCTTGTTTGACAATTTAAAATAAAATGTTTCAGCATTACTTGTGTTAAAACCTGAAAAATATGAATATTTGTCGTAAACGGTTCTTGAGCTCCCTTTTGGAGGTGTTGCACAATGTTCCCATTGATTATAATTTAAAACATTTCTAGGTTGTGCAGATTTATGTAAAAAATGGTTACCATAGTGGTCATAGCAATACATACTATCATAATTTGTAGAACCTTGCAAATAATCATGTTTTGTAAATTTAGCAGACATTACTAAGTCAGACATCATGTTATTAATGCTTTCGAAGTCCCAATCATCAGCAAATGAGTTTGGTTTTGCAAAGTCACTCAAGGAGATCTTGATTTGGTGTGGATATTTCAGGATCTCGACCGGACCATAAATTTCATAGTCAGTGTTGTCCCAGGCTACCCCACCAGGTATAGGATTGGCTGTGAAGTTGGCTGAAGAAAGTTCTCTTTTCTTGACGTGTGAAGATGTGTGTGGTTTGAGGACCAAGTTGATGTTCTGACTTGCTGTGTCCATTTTAGCATATTTTCCCTCAATGAAGCGTCCCAAAGTTAATACCATGATGAGCCAAAGTATGAGGATAAATGCACCAAAACCCACCCAAAATTCAATCCATGGAGAAATCAGATATGTTTCTTTCAGTTGGTTCAAAAGTTCCTTAGCTTTGTCTTTAAAGGATTTTGATGATGGCTGTGTCTTTGATTCACTGAGGCTTTCAGAGGAATCATCGAAGTTGATGAAGTAGCCGGATGCAGTTATGTCAATTGTTCCAATTGCTTCAGTATTTTTGTTTCTTGAATTGTCACCTGGTACTTCATTATAGATTGGTGTGTCTCTGCTAAATGTTTTTATTTGGGTTTTCAGAGGTCTGAGTTCTATTGCATTGTTGCATAGTCCTTGTTGTTCTTCTGTAGGCGTTTCGAATGTGATGAGCCTCTTTGTTAGGACCTCTGTACTGGTAGCAAACCTTGGTGTTCTGCTACTTATTGGGAGTCCACTTGGCCTACTGTTTGTTATCGGCCACATGTTGTGGTTTTACCAGGTCGATGGATACAACTCGGTTCTCCTTTTTACCAGCAAGTGGCGGTAGTACAACTGATCTTGTCCCGTTGACAGACAAGACAGGAACTGCTTTTCTGTAAGAAGGCCCAAATTCCTTCTTTACCGCGATCTTCTCCCTGACTAGATCCCCGACTTTTGGAATCCAGACAGGTCTTGCTGGGACAGGTGGTGATTCTTCAGTGGTTGTTGGCTGTTGTTTCAACTGTATGTTGCTCAGGTCTTTTCTTGTTTTGTTTAAGTCCTGCAAAATAGCCAAACGGTCTTTGACATCAAAGCTTTTTTCTTTAACCACTGAAGTCTGACTGTCGAGGTCAGAGATAATCATTCTAGTTCCAAATAATAATTCGTACGGACTGAATCCCTTCAGAGAATTTCTTGGCAAGTTATTTAGACTACGTTGGACACTTATTAGATGTTTGACCCACCCAGCTCCCGAACCTAATACCTTTGCCGTTATAGATTGCTTTATGTCACGGTTTTTTCTTTCAACAATTCCGTTCCCCTCAGGGTGAAATGGACAAGAGTACCGCAATTGCACGCCCATGCTGACCATGGCCTCCTTATAAGCCCGAGAGCTAAAAGCAGGACCATTGTCCGAATGCAGCATGCCAATTGCGTATGTGCCGATAAAGACTCGCAAATCTTTTATAACAGTTCTGGCGTCAGCCGTTCGCTGGGGCCACATCCATATAAATCTCGTGCATGAGTCCACTGCAACCAAGATATATTTATAGTTACCATCCCTTTGTAAGGGACCGCAGTGGTCTAGATAAACACAGGCTAATGGTTTATCCGAGATTAGAAGGGGCGTCTGCGCTGGACGTCTCACCGTTGATACTTTCATTTTTTGACATATTTCACATGCTAGAACATAGTTCCTCGTTTGTCTTCTCATTTGTGGCCACCAGTATCTCTGTTTTAATAATGATACTGTGGCTGAGACGCCAGCATGGATAGAAGCAAGCCCTTCGTGTGCCGCTATTATTAGTCCTAACCTATGTTCCATGTTTGGAATTGCCCTATCCCCCACTCCAGGGATTCGAGCAAAAGGAACATTGTTTGCATCAGTTATGTATGAGTATTTTACTGGAAAGCCTTTAGGGAGTGGTTCTATCGAATCCTTTTCTGAAGCGCTGACAGCTTGTAATATTTCGCTGTCTATTTTTGTTTTTGACCGGGTGACGGCAGCTACGGAAGCCGTTTGCACAGCTGCCTTCGCGGCCTCATCAGCCAATGAATTCCCTGTAACGTGAACGCCATCACGTTGATGACTCAGTGTATGTATCACGTGAGTCTTTGGTAGTTCTTTTTGTAAAAGAGCTACTTGTTCCCAGAGCATTTTATGCTTGATTGTGCCACCTTTCGCATCCTTGAAACCGTTCTGAAGCCAGATCTGCAAGTATTCATTATAAGACTGAACGCAATAATACGAATCGCACACTATGAGTGTGGGGAATTCTCGATCGGTATTTTCAAGCGCCATCTTGAATGCTAGTAGTTCAGCTCGCTGAGCTGTACAATCTCCTAGGGATTGTGTTTTAGTGAGGGTTGGTTTAAATTTCCCTTCGTGCCAACGACCTTTAACAATCGCGCACGCAGCACTGTAAGCTTGTTTACCCCCTACTGCGGGTTGTGCTGATCCGTCTGTATATATTATACAGCCGTAGTGATCTAGAGGCAGAATTTCGGTTGGCGGAGGACATTCAAATTCATATTGGAGAAATTCTTGTGTTTTTAAGTAAGGATCAAATTCGTACACCACGTCTGTTGCAGCAAGAGAGTTAGCCCATTGTATCCATCTTGGATGGAGTGCTTTAGCATTTGGAATGCTTGCCTTTGTTACCGCCTCTAAGGCTGGTATTGGTGTCACGATTACTATTCATTTACCTTGTGCCAGGGCTCGTTCTTTTGCTATAGCTGTCTGTGTTGCTGTAAGAATTTTTTCCGTTGGGCTAAATTTCATTTCAGCCTTAGTGTACAAGTGTGATTTGAATGCAATTGGTACCTTTTCTCCCTCATTAGAGGTTAGGTATGTGAATCCGCATCTCCCTGGGATGACTCGAATCACAAGATTGCGTGTGTTATCACGTGTTTCTAATTTTGTTTTAATTAGCATGTCTGTTTGTAAGGATCTCAAAATTTCTGTGTGTGTTTGAGTCCAATTGGATCTTTTAAAGTCTGGTTTAATTAGATCATAAAGGGGTTTGACCCTTTCTGCGTAATTTGCAATGTATGTTCTTCCGAAATTTAGGAAGCCTAGAATTGACTGTAGGTTTTTTAGTGTTTTAGGAGCTTGGATTACGGCACATTTCTCTAGGAAATTGTCTGCCAGGCTTTTACCTTCACTTGATAACTCATATCCTAAGAATAGGACTGTCAGATGGGCAATTCTGGATTTTTTAAAGTTGAATTTGTAACCCTCTGCTGCGAACCCAAGTGAGTATCCAAGTCATCGTCTGTTAAGTAAATGTCATCGACATAAGATAATGCTTCATCATCATATAGTTGCAGTAATTCTGTTACTCTCGCTGAGAATACCCCCGGCTGTTCTTGTACCCCTGGGCTAACCGACAGAATTGCTTTTGAGTGCCATTTACTGAGAATGCAGTTAAATATCTGCTCTCTGGTGCTATGTTTTGACAAAAGAATCCATTGGAGATGTCCAAGGTTGTTTTGTATTTTTTGCGCACTATGTTATTCATTAGTGCAGCACTGTGTGAGTTTTGCACTGCAAAGGTTTTGCAACATGTGTTAAGGTGTCGGTAATCCAAAACTAGACGATATGAATTGTCTGGTTTGGAGACCGGAAACAAAGGATTGTTCATTTGTGAGGTGCAAGTTTCAATCACCCCCTGGTATTCTAGCTGATCTAGTATTTCATTTACCTGTTTTTTAGCTTCTTGCTTAATTGGGTACTGCCTTTGTGCAGTAGGTTGTGATTTTAACTGGATTTTGTGAGGAGGAGAATCCTCATCCCATCCTACATGATTTTTATATAAAGCAGGTGCTAAGGCCACTGCCCACTTTCTACCAAGTGTGTATTTTTTATGAATCGGGATTTGATTCGAGAAGGCAGGCATAATTACTTCTTCGCCATGAGGGCACTCCCTGACAAACTCTGGTGGCCAGTCTTTTTCAGCTAGAAGGATGTCATAACCCTTGGAGAGGTTATCCCAAAATAGTCCCCTAATTTTCCTAGTCTTATCTCCCTCTATACGTAATGTTATCTCGTATATCTTGTGGGGTTTGCTAACTCTGGTGTCTGCAGTTTCCACTTGAAGATATTCATTCGTGTCCACTGTCTCCAGATGATTCATAAGGACTTTGCGAGCTATGCTCACTTCTGCTGCGCTGTCTAGCATTGTCTGAGCCCACTCTCCGTTTTTCAGTTGTGTCCTCAGTATTCTCGGCATTGTTAACTACCTTGATACTGGCTACCTTCTTTTTTGGAAATTGTAATTTCTTTTTTAGCTGAGAAGGTTCCTTGTCTTTGGACTTGGCGTGCTCTTCTCTTTGTTCTGATCGTCCTCTTCTTTCCGATTTCTGCGAGGAAGTCTGAAAAGATTGAGAGGGACGTGTATCAATGTCTTGATATCTATCAGGTTTTTTAATATTATCCCTATTTCTAAGGTTATATCTTTTCCCAGAGGGGTCACTCTGGGGTGACCTGTGTCTCTGGTTCGGAGATTTCTCCCTTCGCCTAGGAGACCTTCCTCGGGACTGGAATTTCTTTTCTTTTGGATTGGATTGTTTGTTTCCATCCCAGTTCTTTTTTGGTGAATTATTATAAAAAAATATTTTTTCTGGACTTTCAGTCAGTTGCGGTTTTACTGGTATTCCACCTAAACTATCTCTACCTAGTTCTTCATAGGATTTTTCTATGATTCTGGCAATTTCAGCTGGTTGGTCTGCTATATCTGTCTCTTTTAACCTCTGGCGGATCGCCACGTTTGCTGCTTCACCTTTTATATTGGCTAATAATATAGCCGAGACCTGCTTGAAGTCTTTCAGTAATTTCATACCAAGAGTTAAAGCTGGTTCTGGACCGTATTCATCTTGAATTTGTTTTAGCACATCTGGTATTACCGAAATGGATGGAACACCGTGCGTTTTTGTGTAGATTGAAGCAAAGACTGTACCCCAAGTGTCACAGTCCTCTATGTGTGGTGCGATTCCCATTGGGAGACATATAGTCAGAATCCTGTGTTTTTCTAGCGGGGTGGTGTCAGGAAACACCGCCTCTATTTGGGTGATTTTCTGTGCCAACCAGAATGGTATCTGTTCCCGTTTAGCCGGAACTTTACCTAGGCAGGATTGGATGTTCTGTGGTGTGATTTTATTTGTGTTCCCCTGGTGAGGGGTCAGCTGTGGAAGTTTAATCGCTGGCTGAATTGTTGAAGTCCGCATTACATACTGGACTAATTGTCTATGAATTTTTAGTAATTGTTTTAGCTGTATTAACAGCTCTCCTGTAGACATTCCTTCGATGTCTGGGTGTGGTGTGTATCCGGCTAAGACCGGCCACGTTGCTCCTGGTCTACCTAAAGGACCGAGCCTGGTGATGTGATTATTATGTATTAGGGCGCCATCAAATAAGAGCAAATGCTCTTGGAATTTGAGTGGTACTTCCACCTCCTCGAAAGGAGTGTAAATGTCGGGTGTAACCTCTATTTTGTAATAGTGGAAGTACTTTGTTACAGCATTTGCTGCTGGAAAATGTATCCATGTATAGTATACCTCTGTCTGCCGATATTCGTGTGCCTCAATTACGAATATGACTGTGCCACCTCTAGGTGTCAGTCCATTTTCTATAAGTTTTAAGGTTATAGATTTCCTTTTGGCGACCGGGATGAGTATTATATCCCCGTCCGCATCTAGTGCTGCAGTATCAGCTGCTGCTATTTCAGCTGCTAATCTAACTGCCTCTCTTTCATCATCACTGTCTCCCATTTTACCGACAGGATGGTATTATGTTTGTTTGCAGATCAGGTTTCTTATGGAACAAAGATTAGATGCACAATATTTTGGAACAGTGTATCCTTCAACGTTGACTAAACCAAGAACCTTACATAGGAGTTCCCTCCTGCGAGGTTTTGGAGGATATTACCTTTCACCCACTCCAGACGTCTTTGGAGTATTTGGGAAAAGGGGTCTGAGTGAGAAAGCACGACTGAGTTACTCTAAATGTCTTACGTTAGTTTTATCGCCCTTTCCAAACGCGTTGGGCGCCATGTAGTGTAGTTCCTATCTTCCCAATAGGCTCTGCGCATTGGAATAATACCTACAGCAGTAAAGGCCTAGGCCAGACGTTAACTAGGTCTACTACTGTCGATACTAGACTTAAGTTTTGGGTTTGCCAGCGTAGCTCAGAGTTCGCTAGAAACTTTCTCGAATGTTCAGGAAAGAATTAACTCCCCTGATTAGACAAGAAGGGATTTAGTTTCTGACAACCATAGAACATGACAACTTTGCTCTCCCCTAATCAAGAGTGTATCTCCAGAGTCGTGTGAGCACAAGGCAATTATTTTACTCAGTCAGTACGTGCATTCTTAGTCTCATCAGATTGTAGAGAAAAGGAAGAGACGGGCGTGTTCAATAAAAAGGTGTTATTTATTGATCAGTCTCTTTTCTCGTACAAGAGAAATGGATCGATATTATTGCAATACTTATAGTTAAGTAAAGTGCATACATTAAAAGCAATAGTATAAAATAATACTGTAAAAACATGATATGGTTTCTGAGCCATATGATGTTTAAAATGATTAAAATATATTTACATACACATATACATTTGACTAAACGTACTCAACTGGTGTTTCTAAATACGCCTACCCTGTGTACCTGACCTAAGTCTAATGCGTGGGCGGGAATAGAAAGTTACAGTTTAAGTTAAGTTTGTTTTTGCCAAGTGAATAACTAAAGAATTCTCTGTGAGGGGTTATTCAGTTCTGTACCTGGAAGTTAGGATGAATGAGGAATGGTATCTCTTTCTCTGCTCTCGATATTCCAGGCCGCCTGCGAGGGCTGCCCGAAAGCGCCGGTGCTGGGTCTCTCGGCAGGAGATAGCAGCGCGTCTCTCAGCGCGTCAGGAAGGCGGGGCTGCTGCCAGCGGGGTCTGCTCTGCTTCTGGGCTTCGGCAAGTATGGCTGCTCCGTCTCGTCACCACGCGTGTGTTTGCATAGGGCAAGATCGGCAATATTTATACCTTAAAGGTGCCGAGATTGACGTAAGGATGGACATAGATACGTCAATAAAGATGTCATACGACTTGCTCGTTAGCACATTCTTTTACTGAAGTTCTCTGTGAAATCAAAACAATGGCCGCACGGATTTTCCAGGTTGTCATAGGTTTGATTTGTTATGAGAACGTCGTATGCCTTATCAGGGGCTGGAGGAATGTCGCTTGTCTAATTAGATCTCAAGCGTTATGACCTAATCAGATAACACGTTCCTGTGCCGTAGTGTGACTGCGTCAGATAACGGTATCTGCATCATGGGGGCTTTTCTTGCCTCATGGGCTGACTGTTAGTTAACTTGATAGTTAGTTTAACCAGAATAGGGTCAGGAATAGGGGGATTGATTCAGAACCTATAGGAATACATGACAATCTGGCTGGTCGTTGATGATGTTGCAGAGTGGTGTTGTTGCTGCTATTTGCACAGGAACACATACTCTGCATCTCATTAGCGATAGTTGCCGGGGTCGTCTGTGGCAATGTTTTTTTACGCCTGCTATCGCGGGTAAACTCGTGCTATAGGCTGTTAGCACCAGCTTGTGAATGGGGTGATAACTTTATCGCCACTTTGGCTGCGATAAAGTGCCGTTAACTTGACGATACCTCCTTGAGAATATGCTTCAAAGTGTGGTGTGTTTACTAACCTCAGGTGTACTGGTATCTCTCTCTACACAACAAGGGAACGTATGCTTCTTGTGAAAGACGTCTGAGGAAGGTGCAGATGCGGTGATGCGTAAATGTGCACAGTACTGACAAGCATTGTGCTTGCAATATTGCTCAGTTTAATTAATGAAAAACAGACTTTTTGAATGTTTGCATTTTGTAATAGAGGTGTTCCCGTTAGGAGTGTCTATAAGAATGTCCTCATTTACAAGGATACCAGATATGTCTGATCAGAAACAAGCTTGGAAGTTTTGCATGTTGTACACATTTGTGCTTATGTCAGTTGCGTTTTTTGGCGCTGGAGGAACCTTCCGGCCCACGAGAGGTGCTGCGGCTGTAAAGGGATCATTGTCAAAGATTTTTCCGTTTTAAATTATGCCAGCAGTAGCATAATAAGCAAAGAAATTCCTTTCACAAAGGAAAGAGCGCAGTACCACCGGCTGTAAATAGGTGTTCCTGGAACACCTAGAAAAGACATTCTAGGGACACCTACTAACAGCATGTGTTACTGCTCCCTTTCCTTTGTGAAAGGAATTTCTTTTGAATTACATATGTCATAACTCGTTTCATGAACTGCAGTTTCATCTTTTCATGGGAGCTTTATTTCCCTGTCGCATATGGGAGTGCTGCGGCAACATAAACATGTATTTACAAGTTTGCACCATTGGGCGCAGAAGATGAACTGCATAATATTGCAAATGTATCTGCAGCATTTCTCTGGACCATGCAACTGGGAACCAGACCGATCAATCACAGGGCATAGTTTTGATATTGATAACTGCAGCTGGAAAGCCTCGTTTGCCACACATGCACGCCTTATTTCACAGGTTTCTGGCGCACACAACTGTGTTAGCCCTCCTGCTTATTTTCTTTTTTTTGTTTTTATGAGTATCTGTGTGTTATTATTTTGCATGTGTTTTGAGCGTGCAATGAAAAAGAGAAATGGAAAAGTTTTTGAAAGCTCTCAGTTAAGTCATTGTTTACATTGACCCTACAAAACCTATAACCCTAACTTCCCATATTGTTTTCCCAGCCTGGCGGCCTGAAGGAACCGAAAGGCGACATACAACACTATGCAAAAACTACGCATGAATATTAATTTCAATAAATACAATAAGTACTTAGAAGCACTGTGCTTGCAGAGGTGCTGCCGCTGTAAATGGATCAATGTCAATAGATTCTTGTGTTTCAAATTATGCCTGCAGCAGCATAATTAGCAAAGAAATTCCTTTCATGAAGGAAAGGGTGCAGTACCAGAGGCTGTTACTAGGTGTCCCTGGAACACCTAGAGAGAAATTCTAGGTACACCTAGTAACATCCTGTGGTACTGCTCCTTTTCCTTTGTGAAAGGAATTTCGGGGCATATTACCAAGCAATAGCGATAATTATCGCTATTGCTTGGTTAGAGACAAAAATTTACCACTAAGCTGCGGCGATTTGTATCGTAGATAAACCTTGGTATTACCAAGGTTTATCACAAATGTGATAAAAATCGGCCGCAATGCATGAATATCGCTGAAAAGTCCGCGATATTCATGCATTACCGAGCTAATGCTCTTAGCCATGTTATCCACCTCCCATTGGATAACACGGCTAAGAACTGCTCAGGGCAGGTGTTAGCTTTTGGAGATATTCGTGCTTAGCGCGAATATCTCCAAAAGTTGGTAATAGGAGATAGCGATGTTAGCGACTGTTTCCAGTCGCTAACATCTTGGCACGCCCACTTTGCATGTCATTAGTGATAAATATCACTGACATGCAAAGTGGGGCCCAAGATGGTCGCTATCTCCTACTAGCTGTCGCTAACTGGTGTTAGCGACAGCTAGGTAATAGGGAGATAATTTTATCTCCGCTTTCTTGGCTTTTAAAGCCAAAAAAGCGGAGATAAACCCCCTTGATAATATGCCCCTTCTTTTCCTATTATGCTACTGGTGGCATAATTTGAAACGAGAAAAAAAAATGCATCTGCGATGCCAATAGCTCACATTTTGAGTAATGTGAAACGTGTTGCATTGCAAATGTTTCTTTTCATGAGCAGCCTACTGTCTAACTTCAGCAGTGGAGAGGTTATTGAGGCAGGAAGCAAAGAAGAAACCTTGAATTCTCAGAGTGTAAGTTAAAAGGTTAGACCAAGTAAAAGGAAACAAGTACTGATGACTGAAGAATCAATAAAAACGAGGAAGTAGTTAAAAAGATAACAGCCCAGCGCAACAAAACAGTAGTTGGTCGGTCCTGCGTCCTGCAAATCGGAAGAAAAAAGGAAGCAAGCGGCAGGAGAAATTACCCTCGATATTGTGTTTACTTTAGGTCTTGCGAAAGCGCATGCGCTGTCTAGGCTCAACCTAAAAATGGCCCACATTTGCGGATTGCACTTTTTCACAAAAGACTGCTTCAGTGTTTTAAGTATTATGAAAAGAAGGAGGGGGGTTCTCTAAAAGAGGCATGTTTTCTTAACCTCACTGAGATAGAACAAAATGCAGCTGTTGCCAGGACTCTGTGCTCAGATTAGTTCCAATGGAGAACCACACCTGAACATCAGTAAGGTCACTTCTGCTAAGACTCCCTGCCCCGCTCAATCTGCAAACATTAATGAGCCGGCCCAGCGAGAGACCGGGACTGGCACCTCTCTGGTCACTGGTAAAAGGGAGGTAATAGAGGCCCATCTGCCAATGGAAAAGCTGCTCAGACCCCCACTGGGCCGCTGGAGGCATATGAACAGCACAAAGCCCAGTTCAGCAAGTACGCTGCCCAAAAAGTGGCCCTCAGCTGCCACTCAGCTACCGGCCCATCGCTCGAGTGCCTGTCTTACCAATCCGACCCCGGGGAGAGTGGCTGGATGGAGAAGGAGGAGAGGAATCAGCACATTTCCTCTTTGCAAAGAGTTTTTCCATTGTTACAACTTGCCAGATAAGCCACCAAACAACTATTGTCATCTGCAAGGGGGTGTGTTGTCTTTATATGGTGACAGAAAGCTAACTTGTGCACTCACTGCATTGATCACGCTTGTGTGTAACAAGGACCATTAGCTAAAAGGGACGTGCAATGCCTGCGTGTCCTTCAGCATGGTATTCTGCATTCCCAGAGCTTAATTTCAGCCAGTGGTGCAGCACTTATTTTTCATCATCAGACTTTGAGCAAGAGCCACGAGCTTCTGAGCAAAACTCTAGGCACTGAGACTTAATTTGAGGATGCCCATGGCACACACAGTGTGCCCACTTAAGAGTAACCCTGGGCATAGTGGGCATAGTGGGGCTACGCGGAGGTCCACGGAGTTGCAAACAAACTCCGTGGAATGCCGCTACGCCACCAGCCTCCACCCCCCCATTAACAAGTAGGTAAATATTAATTAAAAATAAATTTAAAACCACTTACCTCTGGGCTGCCCTCCTCCTCTTCCTCGCCATATCGGTAATGCTTGTGAAAACTGTGCATGCGCATGTTTTGCGAGAAATGTTTCATGTCCATTCGAGGATACCCGGTGATCCTCTCCATCCAAAAAGAAGAAAAAGGTGGCTCTAGAAAAAGGGGGACCCCAAGTGTGCTCAATTATTCTGCTACAGCATGTTCTCCTTGCTTGCAACCGTCAGCCTGACTGCGATCTGCAGCTGCTGTGTCACCATGCTGGAGGCCCCGCCCTGGCGTATGCAGCCCCTAGCCAGGCTTTTGCCAAAGGTACACTTGTGTGCAGTACCTTAGGGTATTCCAAATCTTCTGCAACCTTCAAGACTTTTAATGGATGTTGTGTTGCCGTACTGATGCACCAACCATCGCGTGAAGTGCCCAACACCCGAATTCTGATACAGCTATTGCCGGGATGCACACGAGGAAATGTGAAAGGCTGTAATACCCTTTGTCAGCCAGAGTCCTCCAAATAACCACACACCATGACAACAATGCCCCTTTTACAGGCCAACCACTCCGACACCACCTGGCTGGACCAGCCATAGGGCAAGCAGTCCCTAACATTAAGTGAAGCGCCCTGTGGTCCACACTGGTTTTGCTGAGAGCACATTTCTGTTAACAGGCCACTAAGTTTGCTCTTCCCCCAATTTATTGATACCACTCTGTTGAACCAATATTGTGTCTTATTCAGTACCAGTGGGTACTTGCCTTTTGTGCCTCGCCAAGTCAGTCCCCCACTTGGTTTGACCGTATAAAACTTGTGTTATCTACACACTCTCTTTTCCTTCTCCGACTGTACCATGAAAGGAGTTTGCAGCACCAGTCCCAGTGTTGCAATTAATTGACATTTTACTCAGTAATTGTCTGGGTATGTACTCTCCTTTGACCTCTACTGCTGGGAAACCTGACTTTTCTTTTTTGCATAATGCAGGATCCCGTTAACCATACTCTCAGGTTTACAGAGTGCATATCTTCTATAGTAATGGCGAAAAGGAAAACCTATTTTAAACCCACTCTATTTACAGGTTCCTGCCAATGTACACTTCTGCCCATATATGGGCAAATGCAACGCCTCTAGCATTGCGGATCCCACCACCCTACCATCTAATGCGATAACGGAGGGGGCCTGCACCCCTACTATTCCACTTCATTTTATGTCCATTTTGCATGCAAGTCCCTCACTGCCAGACTGCGATATATAAATGCTGTGTCGCCATGCTGATATCCCCACCCTAGCGTAAGTAGCCCCATGACAAACTTCTGCTAATGTATACCTGAATGCAGACAAGTGGATTGAAATGCTTTTCAAATGGTGAGAACAATGTGTACAGGTTACAGCCCTTTCATAAATTAAGGGAAAGCCAAATTATTTCCAATAACTTGTAGCCTTTGTGCTCAACCTAGTGTTACCCTGTACTTTGGAACCACTGCAAATTTTTTGGACGACCAATTTATGCAACCCGCCTAGCTGCAATGGCGATAAGGCAGGTGGAATTGTGCTTAACTGACGGCAACCTGTAACACACACTCATTGCAGAGCACATACTCTCTTGAAATTACCAATACATTTGCACAGGCAGTTTTATGATAAAACAGTGGCAAAGAAATTAATAATGTGTCAAATCTGGAACAGACTCCTCTGGCCATCCATGATAACAGATCTTGAGAAAGAAAGATCAGGGACAGACCACACAGCAAAGCAATTTGGGGGACACCAATCAGGAGGATGACCCGAGTGGACGTCAAGACAGACATGCCCGCTACCCGAAAAATATAGTTATGACAAAACTATTGCTAATCACAGTAAGTGGATTTGAGTCGCCTTGAAGGAAGGGGAGGGAGGGGGGTTGTGTTTGTTTGCTGTTTTCTTTTCATATTTTTAAACTGTAGCGTAATAGGTCATTAATATATAAAGTGATATTATACAACGTTTTAAGATTTAGCTGGCTTAATTTATATGGACATGGGACATTCTCGGTTTACGCCGGATTATGAAATGCGTTCAATACTATATGCTGTGAATACAAGTAATGATGTGGTGTGTATACAATTTTAAAATGCCAATAAAATATATATTAAAAAAATGTGTGTCTTATGTGCATCTGCCAGCAAATACCTTGATTTGTTTTGGGCTGTGTTAAAATTGTTGCTTCCGTCACACCTCAGGATTACACAACAAGTGCTTAATCTATTGCTTTCTTGACTGCTGCGTGTGCCCAGTCCAGTCAAAGATATTTCATTACATCAACCACTTCTGAGTGCAAAATAGAGGAGATAGTGTGTTGTGGGCTGCAATGACTAGGCGTCACTGAAGGCTACGGCAAGTAACACTGTAATTAATTATACAAACCTCTTTACTCAGCAGAAGACTGACAGTCGACATAGCCATCCCCCGTCCTGTGCCCTTTCTGCTCTAACCCAGTGTTTCCCCAAAACTTGGATCCACAGCATACTTTTAAGATGGCAAGCTTACGCAACCAGCCTAGCTACAAAGGCAGTAAGGCGGGCATTGTGTCAACCCAGTCTCAGCGAATGTTTGTCCTTTGAGCATCTGCCAGAAAGTACCTTGATTTGTTTGACTTTTTTTTAAATTGTTTCTAGTGATTGGACAGAACATTGGAATGTTGGGAGCTCCATTGAAAACAATGGAGTGCTCCGGGCTTATAATGGCTGGTATATGCCCGGAGCATTCCAATGCTTCTTTGTTCACAGCTCTGGCTGTCAACAAAGGCTTCAGGGAGCCTGAGGGGATTCCAATCCCCTCACGCTCCCATAAGGCTTTGTTCTTTTTTGATAGAACATTCTGCCCTCTAGTGGCAGAATGTTCTAATAGCCTTATAGCCCTTCGTAGCTGAGCTATACCGGCTATTAAAGTCCCTCTCCTCAGTGGCGTCACTAGGGAGGTGCGGGGGGTGCGGACCGCACCGGGTGTCACCTCATCATGGGGTGACACCAATCTGGTTACGCTGGCTGGCTCGCTGTGTAACACAAACACAGCTCTGCACTGCAGTGCACTGTGCAGCCTCACCTCTGCTCTCTGCTGCTTTATTATAGTGCACGGACGGTGCGCAGCGCACGTACCTGCTTAAAAATAAAAATATTGCAGTCAGTGACGTCGCCACGCACGCACGCACCACCTACTATAGAGGTGATGTGATGATGGTGCGATGCGCGGCGGCATACCCAGTTTGTGGGTCCCAGGGCCGTCAATCTTTAGCACTACCAATGACGGCCCTGGGACAGCCCCCGCGCGCTGTGTTCCTCTAACGCCAGCACCACGTCTATGGAGAGACAGTCAGGGAGTGCGTGCGCACTGCTAGATTAAGAATTGTCACCGACATCTCTGTCGGTGTTTGACATCGCACGGGCGCCGTCGTCTCCCTCCCCTTCATCAGGTAAACCCTTCATCAGGTAATTGTGGAGGCCGAGGTGAGAAATATAATTTATATTATTAGGAAGTTTACGTGTCACACACCCTTTCCCTCGCTGGGCCGGCCCTTAATATATGCAGATTGAGGGCGGCAGGGGGCCTGAGCTGAAGTCGTCTCACTTTTATTCTTATGTGTATTCATTTTACAAGGCTTTAAGGTTGCAAATGGCACTTTCTAATTCCTTATGGTGTTATTGTGTTCTTTGTTTAGGGTTTCCTAACTGTGTCCTTAATGTCAGATATTACCGAAGCCTGTGAGCAGAAGCAATTGAATGAATCTTTTGTACTAGTGTTTTGCTTCATGACTGGGTAGCAATAAATACGTTCCTGAAGTTTGCTAGGATCTTACTTTACGCAATACACAGCGATGGTGGCATGAACACATTTTGGAACTGATTCATAAAGGTTGAAATTAAATAAAAGGGGCAAACCCCGGAAGCAGAAATCCATTCCGCAAAGGCAATCAGCCTACCTGGTTAAAAAGAGGCCATCATGTTGAAACAGACAAAGATGTTTTCAAACAAAAGGATTTCTATTGTGTAATAAGTCTACATCTCGTGATGGTTAGCCGAGCATCTCTGTAGTCGTGGGGCAGAAGTTAGATTTATTTTTCAGTCCTTTTATGCTGTTTTCTTCCAGGCATTTTTTTTTAATCTAAGTGAAAATAAGAAAACATTCCTCTGTTAGAGACCCCCGCCCCGTTCTTTTCATAAAACTAAGCCGAAGCAGTGTTTTGCGTAAAGGCAATCCGCTAATGTGGGTAACTTTTTTGTAGCGTGCCTGCGCCTATTTTCAACCCCACTGCAACTCTGGCATTTACAGAATGCATTTTATTATCAGCAGTACGAGCATGTATGGCCGTTCACTCTGGGCCCACACTGAAGTTTGTTAAATGAACAGTAGTTTTACGCAGAGGCATATTTGAAATATTCCTAGTGGATTAAACATTTTCAAAAGAAAGCCATTCATTTTGGACAACTTGTACTTTACTCTATATTCAGCAGTCCTTTAAATTGGGATGAAAAAGGTGGGGGGGAGGAGGGGTGTCTGTAAAAGGTAGTAACCAGGGAAGCATAACTAGAAGTCCTTTTCAAGAGACCTTATGTGGCACACAACAATCAGATCGCAATCGCATTAGACTCCCAGTCCCCAAGGCCGGCCCAAGACAGTCACAGTGCTATAAAAAAGGAAGCTTTAAAGACCTGTCAAGGAGCGATCTAATGATTTCAGAGCTGTGCTCGCTATCGCTTCATTATTTATGTGCGTTGCTGTCTTTCTACTCTTTGGGGGTCGGGTTTGGTACTGAAGGTCACTGCACATCCGATCCCTTTTAAATATAACCAGGCGGCACCACCATGTCCAGGCACTAAATGTGTGTGCCACCAAATTCAAAACCCACATTGAAATAGCAGCACCTGCACCACGATGCCGTGAGAGGAGCTGGCCGGTGTCAGGGCCTGGGTGCTCCGGTATCAGTAGCCGGCAGGAGCCAGACAAGCTTGTAGCTTGAAGGAAACTTCTGGTTGCTTCGACAATTTGGATGCTGAAATACCTGTGCGCGTGCCATCATTTTCGCTTTTTTTTCCAAACAGGAAGGTTTTTTTCAAGGGCCAACAAGAATTAGAAGAATGATTTGAGCGGGAAGCTAGGGCTGATGGCGAGTGTAACAATGTGTGTGAATTATATGAGAATGAGTGCACAAACCATAGATTGCTTAAAAACAACAATAAAATGGCGCCTTGTTAGAACACTGCTGGCATAGTTCCTTCGCCAAAACACCTAACATTTCAGAGCCAACTAGATTAGGTCTTTTTTGCGGGGGGGGGGGGGGTGTAATCAGAGCAGATTTTTTGTAAGGACAAAAGGCTTCCTATCTTGGATCTCACTGGACGTGCTCCTTGTTGTTTTTGAAGCCAGCTGGGGTATTGGTACAGAGCCCCCTCACCAGTCTAAGGGAGACAGGCAGCTAGCTGGTGGCAGCTATGCATGGTGAGTGGAACAGGGGGGGCTTATTTACAAGCCCCTTGCGCTACCAGTGCGTCACTTTTAATATGGGAAAAAGTGGCGCACCGGCGACGCAAGGGGCTTGTAAATAAAATAAGCCCCAGGGTTTTTACTGGTATCCTTGGTATCTTCAGGAGAGGAGTCTATTGACAGCCACTCTGTAAAATATGCTAGACTCTCCCTTAACTAGTGATTCCCCCTTAACTAGTGTGTTGTTTTGTGGTGTTAGCCGGTGAGTGCAATATAAGTTGGAGTTTATCTCCAGGTTGCCTTCTGATTTTGCCTTCCCCCACACAGAGTCCCTCTACAGTGCCCTGACACCCATCTTGGAGAATCCACACTCATCCCTAGCCAGGCGTGAGTCCTTCCAGAGGACACAGTACCTAAACCTGTTTATGCTTGTTACAGACCTGTCTGTAGCTTTGCAGAACTTTGATCAACTGATGGTTGATGTTACTGTTCTGTCTTCCCTTAAACCCACATTATGTGGCCTGGCCATCTTTGGTCCTGCAATGACAACTGTATTGAAATTGCAGTGATCCCATATAATAGGACTACGCCCTCCTATTGAAATACAAGTTCAGTTCTTCATGTCTGCAGCCACTCTTTCTATGTGGTGAAGTGCTTGGAACCTGTGCCTTTTGGTGGTTGACCTGAGAATATGATTTTGTAAACATGGCACCTTTTGCCATGCCCTGACATCCACCAAACCCTGATACTGATCCCTTTGCCAAAATATTATATTTCATCTGGACAGGGCTTTGTGTGCTTGTTCTTTTTTTTTGGCGAATGCCTATTGTGACCTGGCCAGTAAGAGGATGAAGCCATACAGCAAAGCGTGGAGATGAGATGGGCTCTGTCCAGGAGGACAAGAAGCAAGCAAAGTAGTAGGAAGCACGCATCAAGGTCGATTTGAATAGGTGAGCCGTTCAGGTATTGAGCGATAACCATCGAAAAGTACCTGCATCATGAGAAAAACCCATCAAATTATGTATAGGATAGGTTGTGTGCATTGTTATGTTACGTGAATTTGTAGAGCGTGGCTAATCACCTGATTGAAGTATCACAAGCCCAAGGGATGTCTCCTACCTCGACATATATGTGAGGTATTAACGTGAACGAGTTGGGGAAGTAAGAGTTAAGAAGGATTTGTTTGAGTTCTCATTTTTAGAAGATGCAAGACAGAGTATAGTCCGGAATGTAGGTGGGATAGAATTCCAGACTCTATGTGCACAGCTTGCGAAGGTCTATATCGAGTTTTAGTTTTTTGAAGACCGCTGTGTCAAGATGAAAAGTGTCAGAGCTGGTGAGCTGTAGAGAGTCCTCTTCCCCTGCAGTTCCGATGTTTGGATCAGGAACATACTGCCATTATTGGCTGCTACAACACAATTACTACCCTGCTGGTGCCTTCCCCTACCAAGAAATAGCAGTGAAGTGGAAAATGCCACTAGTCAGCAACACTCCTTGGTGCTGCCCACGATTCCTACAGATAGTTGGAAAAATGTTGGTCGAGGTTTGTGTTTCACATTACCACATGCTTCAGTCAAGAACCTGGATGGCTTCCAGGGCACAGTCAATCAGCAGATTGTAACCTGATCAGTTGGACTAAGAGCTGCAAACTGCACTGACAGTTCTTCAGGACCCCCCCAACCAGGGAGGAATGGCTAACGAGCTCAAGGTGCACATGGGGGCAGCTAAGCTCAGATGTGGAGTCACAAGGACGCTTAGGGTCACCACAGTTCTTGAAGAACTGGTCCTGTCCCGGGGGCTTGCTGTGCTGGTGTTTCACAGATGATCCAAGTGTAACCTTCCTCTGGTTAGCTACATCTCTTCCTGGCAGCTGAGTTGGGATCCCATTCAGACAGTTTTCCTTCTACAGAGGCATATCGAGTGCTTCTCTTCCCAGAAGCAAGGGCACATTCCTTTCCTGTGGGAGATCTTCGATGCTTCCAGGAGGATTCCTCACTCTTCAGGTTTTGTTCCCTAAACTGGCAGTGAAACTGGCTGTCATGAGCACCAATTCTGGATCCGAGACGTTGGCTGTAAATAACTCCTCCAGACCCCAGGACCTTTCTTTCTGTCTTATTTCATTACACTGAGACCATTAGTGCTCATGCTTGATGGCCATAGGTGCTGAGATGCAACTAAAAAGCATCCGCAGACTTGGTACATGTCATGAGTAAATCAGGGCAGGTGTGCACATACTACAAAACGATGCAGCGGACATTCCGCTCTCAGCATCTCCCCCATCAGCCATAAATCTGAGCATTAGCCTTAGCCCTCCATTATCATTAACTTGCCCCATTAGCTTTCTTTTTATTAGTCATAATTTGATACAATAGTTGTATCTCCTTTCATTAGTCCGAATGTTCATTTAACCTTATTGCTCCATCATGCTGGTATTCATTCTCACTGATAAATATAACTCTCAGAACTAGCCTTAATTCAAACTGATAATTTTAACTCTCCATTGTAGCCTTAACTCTCCTAGTTTGCTCCATCTCTGCAAGTTAACTTGAACATTCCAGTTAAATTAACTCTACCATTAAACTCAACTCTTGACGTCCTCCTCGCCCTTGTTGACCAAAGTTCTTGTGTGATTAGCTTTCTCGTTCCCTGTTCACCGACCTTATCTTCATTCTTAGGTAAATCTTAGTGATTTCATACCAGTGTTGGCTTAAACATGCCTCATTTGTTTTAACTCTTTATATTAGACTTAACTCAATCCATTGCCATCTTTAACTCTTGCTGTTAGTTTTAACTCTCAGCCTGAGATTTATCTATCCCATTAACCATAACTCCTCCATTTATCCTAACCCCTCTCTGTTATCCTTAACTCTTTCCTTTAATCTTGCTCTCAATATTAGCAGACCCTTAAATTAGCCTTACCTTGCCCTTCAGCCTTAGATTTTCCAGTAGGCATATGCCATTTTTACCCCATTGCTGTACAACACATTGCTGAGAAAAACCATCACTTGAACTACTGACACACGTCAACCACTCCACCCCAATCAAAGCAAAATCTTCTCAAGAGTGGTAACAAAGCAGCCACAACTTAAGGTGGAGAAACGGCTTGGGTCTAGATTAAGGACTTTCAGAGAGACATACTCTATTGGTTTCAGGTAGGTGAAGCAAGAACGTATTGCATCTGGGGTGAAGCTTCTTGTCACGAGGCGTCAGTTTTATGTGGGTGCTTTTGGAAAAACATCTATGGTAAACTGAAAGACCATATCTGGGCATTTACTCTTTCCACGCAGACATGTATTTTCTGGAGCAAATACATGTATTCCACCAGAAAGCATAATTGTGGCACTGCTTTTTAGTAAATATAACTTTCTTTTTTGAATCAGTTATTCTGAGCTTGCAGTTTCCCAGGATACAAGCGTGAGGGGGTGACACCATGAGTCACCCGCACCGGGTGACACCAACCCTAGTGACGCCACTGCCTCTCCCTTGTTGTTTAACGCTGGAGAGGGCCTTTAATAGCCGGTATAGCCCTCGACGGCGTGCAATAAGGCTATGTTATAGACTTCCCGGTGAACTGCTTGTTCGAGGAGGTACATCTTGAGCAATGTGAAACATAATTATGGGGTTGGTAATGGCTTCCCTGCTAGACCAAATTGTGTGATCCTAGGAGATTGTCTGAATTTTACTTGTACGTTCATTTGCCATAAGGGCACCTTCACATGCATGTGGTCAAGATATCCGCTGTATAAAACTCCCTGGTGCTTGGACTATTAAACTATAATGTTGTCAAAGTCATAAAAACCAACAACGCAGAAGGTTCCTTGTGTTAACTGACTCTCCAGGGAGGAACGCTTGTTAATGAAATACACTTTTTAATCAAGAAGAGACTGTATATTCTGGCATTTGTTGAGAGGTTGTATGGATGCCAGTAATGCCAGTAGTATGTGTGGTGGGGCAAGGAATTGTTCACCGCTGATTCCATTTAAACCCCAGTTTTATAATTGCAACAAAACTTGTTTTGCCGAGTGCATCCAGACCTGCTCAGGCATCTCAGCGCTGGGATTGGCAGATGCAACTCTCTGCATGCGTTGCTGCCATTAACCGTGTAGTGTATGCCCTGGTAAATGTAACTTTTTTGTTAATTTTATTTTTTATTATAAACCAGATTTGTTTAACGCTGTGTATAGTGCGGTAAATCGGGTTGTCACCATTTGAAAATTAGAAAGTTGGGAGAAGCTGTATTTTACCCCTATAGATACAACCTTTAACCTGAAACGAGATAGGAGAACCCGCTGCCCTAACAACCCTGGCTGATCATTTAAGATAAAGACTGGTTTAAACTGAATACTGGCGACTTCCCTTAAAGTGCTACTTACATAGCATGCCAGGGACTAGAGTCTTAAAACGTGGACAGATGGGCTGTATTTTTCTTTGGGCTAGGTGGTGAACAAACCAAAGGCAGTTGCCTATGTATACAGCATGACAGGACAATGAGCCAGATGTATGAAGCTCAAATGGGTTCGCAAACGCTGAAATTCTCAGAATTTCGGCGTTTGCGAACTCATTTTCGCAAAATTGCGATTCTTTATTTTGCGATTGCATTTAAGGAATCGCAAATATTGCGATTCCTTAAATGCAATGTATGAAGCACCCAAGTTGTGCGATTTCTCATTAAGAAATCTCAAATTACCACCAACTTGAAGTTGGTGGTAATTTGCGATTTCTTTCACAAAAGCACTCTTTTGCATTTGTGAAGGTGCCATGTGGCGCACATACATGCCCTTAGGGCATGTATGTGCGCCATTGCGCACACATGTGAATTTCAGGGGTGCATTAGGGTGTCCTTATGACACCCTTGCACCCCTGAAATTATTCTCAATTTGTGATTCTCAAATTGCAAATCGCAAATTGAGAATAACTTCCCATTCATTCCTATGGGTCTCCTGGCCCATCGAAATGAATGAGAAATTATTCCTTAATTGCGAATTCGCAATTTGCTATTCGCAAATAAGGAATAATAAGAAATCACTAAAAAATTTCGTTTTTTAGATACATACCATTTTGCAATTCTCAAATATCGATTCTCAAAAAATCGCTATTTGACAATCGCAAATAGGTATTTTGATACATCTGCCCCAATGAGAGGTATTCCCCTGTGCCAGGAATGTAGGAAGATGCTTAGGCAGAGGAGGCGGTTGTTTACGAGTATAGCATACCTCCAGCCCATTAATCAGTATGGATGGCATGCTCCAACCAAGTTACCAAGAAGAATTAAAATGTATACCATCCCATTTCCTTAAAAGCATGGAGCACATCCTTACGAAATGGGAAAAAAACAACCGAACGCTCCATCTTTACCCTGGCCACATTCAAAACAGAACTGAGTCTAACTACACGTATTCTGAATCGACTGCTGTAACCTTGTGGTTGGCAATTCCCCCTCTTCCACTGAAGTTAATGAGCACAATTTGCAGCTCTTGAACACCGCGACATGAAACTTGTGCTGCAATGAATTTTTGACAAACCAAAGTGTGCAACTACAGGACCCGAGCCCTGTGGGAGAGATATAGAAGTCTACAAGATATTCGTCGGACTCGGTCCAGGAACATTATACACAAGGACAGATTGCTTTTGTGCAAAGGAATTTTCATTGCTGTGCCCAGGATAAATGAGTTGCAAGCTGGCGCAGGGACTCGAACCTGGTCTCCCATTCCAACACAACAGTTTGGCCCATGAGCCACCTCTACCTCCTCTGAGATCAGGACTCGTGGTGCTGTTCTCTCCATTACGTTTGCAAGGACACGGTTATTCATTTTTAGGTCTCGCCTGGCGTTGCAGCGCAAAATGCTGCTCCCTGGGCGAGAGATTTTGTAGGAGAGTAGATGTGAGAAGGGGACTTGAAGCCCCGTCCCTCATTTTTATTGGCTGGCATCACCGTTTATGGTAAACGGTGGCCTGCCATTGGAAATTAGGGTTTTTTGGTGACACCCTTTCGCCTTTTAGTCTGGCCGATTCGGACTGGCTTGTCTACTTTGCGGGGATGTATGATCCTACATCGCGGACCAACACATCGCGGGATTTAACACCGCGGCTAGGACATCGCACAGGGCACTACTTCGCCCTCTGTTATATCGCATGCCTTTACAACGCGAATGCGTGCATTTCTATTGGAAAGGCTGCAATATCGTAGGCACTTACATCGCACGTCACCACAACGCGTGCTTTGCATTCCCCTAGTTCTAGTACATGTACCCGCACCTAACCCTTGGCCCCCATTGCCCCCTCCCTCCCCACGACGCTAAACCTTTTATGTCAGACCACATCCTCTCCCTGTCATCGAGGCTGGAATTATAACATATATTAATAAGAATATGTTGAATTATTATTCACACCCGTCCCCTCACCTAGCCACTGTTTATGAAATATTTTCAATTACTATGTACACACGTTACATCCTTTCCCTGTCACCGAGGCTGGAATTATAACATATATTAATAAACATATGTTGAATTATTATTCACACCCCTCCCCTCAAATAGCCACTGTTTATGAAACATATATTAATAAGCATATGTTGAATTATTATTCACACCCGTCCTCTCACATAGCCAGTGTTAATGAAATATTTTCAATTACTATGTACACACGTTACATCCTGTCCCTGTCATCGAGGCTGGAATTATAACATATATTAATAAACATATGTTGAATTATTATTCACACCCGTCCCCTCACATAGTCACTGTTTATGAAATATTTACAATTACAATGTACACACGTTATTTCCCACTTTTGACATTCCACGTCTATTTATAAAAAAATTTACACTTGATAGGAGGATCGAACCTTGGTGGACAGCACCAAAGTCGGCAGAGCTAGCCGTCAGACCACACCCCCTCCCTATCATGTCGTCACACGTTATTTCACACTTCTTTAGCCACTGTTTATTGAATATTTACACTGTATTTATTTGTTTGTGTTTACTTTTTACAATCACCACACGTTATTTACCACTTTTTTGTTTTTACAATCACCACACTTTATTTGCCACTTTTAACAATCATAAACTTTTACAATTACAGGTTATTTGTAAATATTACATTATTTCACACTTCTTTAGCCACTGTTTATTAAATATTTAGACGGTATTTATTTGTTTGTGGTTACTTTTTACAATCACCACACGTTATTTGCCACTTTTTTGTTTTTATTATCACCACACGTTATTTGCCACTTTTAACAATCACAAACTTTTTTAATTACAGGTTATTTGCCACTTTTTACAATCACAGTGTTGGCATTGGTAGCGATCACGGCACAAGTCCTAAAAAAAGAAGTGGGGGAACGCTGACGTTACGACAGTAAGTGACGTCACGAAAGGTGGCTTGTACCATCAGACTCATTGCCTCCCCTCGCTCACCCATTAGATGAGATTGCATCAGAGAAGCCAGCACGTGATCAGCGTTCTGAATGGGCTCGGATCGCCCCCCAGAGAGGCCAAAGAGTGAATAACAAAAATTCAATTATCGATTGTTTGAGGTTTTGGTGGTTTAAAGGGATCATCACACTACTCAGAAGCATACAAGATACTATCAATATGTACTAAGAAAAACTGAAAGGAGGGTTATGCAAGAATAGATGGGATGTATGATCCTACATCGCGGACCAACACATCGCGGGATTTAACACCGCGGCTAGGACATCGCACAGGGCACTACTTCGCCCTCTGTTATATCGCACGCCTTTACAACGCGAATGCGTGCATTTCTATTGGAAAGGCTGCAATATCGTAGGCACTTACATCGCACGTCACCACAACGCGTGCTTTGCATTCCCCTAGTTCTAGTACATGTACCCGCACCTAACCCTTGGCCCCCATTGCCCCCTCCCTCCCCACGACGCTAAACCTTTTATGTCAGACCACATCCTCTCCTTGAACCATCAGACTCATTGCCTCCCCTCGCTCACCCATTAGATGAGATTGCACCAGAGAAGCCAGCACGTGATCAGCGTTCTGAATGGGCTCGGATCGCCCCCCAGAGAGGCCAAAGAGTGAATGTGTGGCTCCATTTGCTCCAGTTACCGAGCTCCTGGTAAAATAAGTGGGGGGACGCCGTCCACCCGCGTGGTACCCCGACTCGAGCCCTGGTAGCGATGTACACACTTATTTGTCACGGGTGTGTTAGCGGTAGCGATGTAATAGCTAGTGATGTCTATGTACATGCGATGTTATAGCATGCGGCTGGATAACATGCGTTCTGATGCCGGGCTGTGCATACGCAATAGCAGTGGAGCGCTTGAGAAGGGCCGCAAGTCGACCACCCATCCATCCATCCCTCCATTCATCCATCCACCCATCATTCATGCATCCATCCATCCATCCACCCATCCACCACGCACCCATCCATCCATCATGCATCCACCCATCCATCATGAATGCACCCATCATTCATTCATTCATGCATCCATCCACCCATCCATCCACCTGCCCATCCATTCATCAATCCACCCAGCCATCCAGCCACCCATCCATCATGCATCCACCCATTCAGCCATCAATTTGTTTGTTTTCCGCCTCATGAGCTAGCCGTCAGACCACATCCTCTCCCTGTCATCGAGGCTGGAATTCTAACATATATTAATAGCATATGTTGAATTATTATTCACACCCGTCCCCTCACCTAGCCACTGTTTATTAAACATTTACAATTACAATGTACACACGTTACATCCTCTCCCTGTCATCGAGGCTGGAATTCTAACATATATTAATAAGCATATGTTGAATTATTATTCACACCCGTCCCCTCACATAGCCACTGTTTATTAAATATTTACAATTACAATGTACACACGTTATTTCCCACTTTTTACATTCCACGTCTGTTTATAAAAAAATTACTCTTGTAAGTGTGGTAACTTGATAGGAGGCGCGAACCTTGGTTTACAGCACCAAAGTCGGCAGAGCTTTCCGTCAGACCACATACTCTCCTTGTCATATCGTCACACGTTATTTCATACTTCTTTAGCCACTGTTTATTAAATATTACGTTATTTCACACTTCTTTATCCACTGTTTATTAAATATTTACACGATATTTATTTGTTTGTGTTTACCACGTTATTTGCCACTTTTTACAATCACAAACTTTTACAATTACACGTTATGTGCCACTCTTTACAATCACAGTGTTGGCATCGGTAGTGATGTACACACTTATTTGTCACGGCTGTGTTAGCGGTATCGATGTAATCGCTAGCGATGTCTATGTGCATGCGATGTAGTAGCATGCGGCCGGATAACATGCGGTCTGATGCCGGCCGCGATGTAATAGTCACGTTGCGATGGCAGCGCGATGCGATAGATCCGTTGTAATGGGTGTTTCCCACTTTGCGGCTGTCGCAAAGCACTTTCTTATCTTTATGGGGCCATGTATTTCTAATTAGTGTGGAGGAGCGCACTGCCCCGACCTTTCGAAATAAATAAATCTTAGTTTTGTCAAGATTTTATTCCTTTGAGAGGTCGGGGCAGTGCGCGCCTCCACGCTAATTAGAAACACATGGCCCCATAAAGATAAGAAATCGATGCTTGTATCTGATTTCCAGCTCCGGGCACGTCCTTATATAGTCCTTTGTTTGTTTATTTTCTCGTGTATGGTCATTTCGTTGCCATACACCCCCCACCCAGCACATATAAGTAGTCTTAGGTGCGCATGCTTGTTTTTTCTATAATTATTTCTAAAGCATGCTTTCAGTTACTTTCCCTCTAATAGCTGGACGTCGCTCAATTCACAACAGATAAATAACTGCACATGCAGGTGTTTCCTAGCTTTCCCACCTGCATCCTTTCACTGGCATTGTGCACAATGACTTCTGAGGTGACCATGAATTGCTGGGTATTGTTCTCACCAAGACATGACACCTCTGCTTAAAGCAGACCTCGCAAAGAGGCAGGTTTACAAACGAGCTTACCTTGCAGCCAGTGCTGCATGGGTGAGTACACAAGCTGCGAGTCTCCAGGAAGTGAGCATAGCATGTGCTGCCAATTTACCACAAGTAAAGCATACCAGAAGCCCTGGGTTTATTGTGGAACTAGTTTACGTGCATTTTTAAAACACCAACGGCAGGATTTTAAAGATGTCTAATGTTGAATGTATTGTTATGTCCGCACATGGTGGTTGACTGTCAGCCCCGAGAGAGACATGTTGGCGCCACCCACACTGTGCTGAGTTTTGTGCTCCACCCGGGCTTTGGTGATTGCAGCTGAGTGGGTTAAAGCACAGGTTGTGCAGGCGGATGATGCAGTTTGATCACACGTGAAAGGAGGGCTTTGAGGCCTACATTTCACTATTCCCACTTTTTTAGCTCAGCTGTTGTTTTTGTCACGCCCCTAACTCCACTCCACTCTCCTTCTTTCACAGGTGAGAACTTACTCGTACCTCTCTCTTGCTTTTTTGCTCTACAGCCACGGGAAGTCGGGGAAATGAAAAAATCAACCATCATTTGCCAGGTGCAGAAAGTGGGCAGTTCTGTTCCGGTACAAAGGAGCCTTCCAGGGAGAGAAGTTGTCTCACATCCCAGCCAAATAGGGCAACAGTGGAACAACAGAGGTACTGCCCACGTGAGGTGAGACTGCTGGAGCCATGTATGTGTGGCACATCAGACCAGCAGAGGTTGTAGTGTAGTTCCTATTATCCCAATAGGCTCTGCGCATTGGAATAATATCTTCAATAGTATAGACGTAGGACTGAGGTTAACTAGGTCTTCTACTGACGATATTAGACTTAAAGTTATGTGTGCCAGCTAGCTCAGAGTTCACTAGAAACTTTCTCGAATAGGCAAGGAAGAGTTTAACCTCCCTGGATAGACAAGAAGGGATTTAGTTTCTGACAACCATAGAACATGACAACTTTGCTCCCCCTAATCAAGAGTATATCTCTAGAGTCGTGTGAAAACAAAAGACAGCTATTTTACTCAGTCAATACGTGCATTCTTAGTTTCACCAGATTGTAGAGAAAAGGAAGAGACGGGCGTGTTCAATAAAAAGGTGTTATTTATTGATCAGTCTCTTTTCTCATACAAGAGAAATGAATCGCTATGATTGCAATACTTAAGGTTAAGTAAAGTGCATACAGTAAAAGCAGGATTATAAAATAATACTGTAAAAGCATTGATATGGTTTCTTAGCCATATGATACTTAAAATGGATAAAAGATATCGGGTGTCGCTCGAAGTCGCTGCTGGAAGCGGGATGTGCCCTCTACTGAAGTATCCCAAATAACTCTTTCGCTTGTGGGCACTAGCGGGAGCCGGCGTGCTCTAATCACTGACTTTTGTGCTCCCATTGCCTGTTCTACTGGGGATATCAGCGGGAGCCGGCGTGCTCCATTCCTGGCTTTCTAAACCCGGTGTGATCAGAGGACTCCCACAGCGCGAGCGGGACTGCGAGGCCCACAGGTAATTGCGCCGGACCAGCGCGCACACCTGCTGCCTCTTCCCGCTCGCTCCTCCCTGAAGCCTTCCAATATTCAAATACGACTCGCGGCCCCCGCTCCGCGGGTGTCGCTCGAAGTCGCTGCTGGAAGCGGGATGTGCCCTCTACTGAAGTATCCCAAATAACTCTTTCGCTTGTGGGCACTAGCGGGAGCCGGCGTGCTCTAATCACTGACTTTTGTGCTCCCATTGCCTGTTCTACTGGGGATATCAGCGGGAGCCGGCGTGCTCCATTCCTGGCTTTCTAAACCCGGTGTGATCAGAGGACTCCCACAGCGCGAGCGGGACTGCGAGGCCCACAGGTAATTGCGCCGGACCAGCGCGCACACCTGCTGCCTCTTCCCGCTCGCTCCTCCTCCCCCTATTTAACCTCGTTCACCCGCGCGAACGCGGGACGCGCGCGGGCGAAGACCGGGCAAAGAGCGGGCCGTTTTAGGCCGTTAGAGGCCGGAAGAGACCGGACCGGGCCACCCCTCTAACGTCCCCGCTAAGTTGTCCCACACTCATCTCACCATGGCATCCAGAGCATTAAGGAGTAAGTCGGTGCAACATGGCGCAAGCACCCTGGAAATTTTTTTCCCCAAGGCAAGCTCCCAAATCAGCAAGTGTCACTCATCCACGGATTCACACCATGAGATGGAACCTGAAAGTGTCTTCCTGGAACTTGGAGAATCTGCCTCTAATGATGTGAGTACACCTATTACCACGGACGCTACCCACATGTCTCTGCTGGATAGTATCGATCAGACTATTGAGTCGGTGCTCCGGCAGTTAAGAACTCCGGTTACACAGAGGGATCGGGATTCCCCAGGGTCATCGGGGGTTGCCGACCACTCTGCTGTCATGGACAACATGGGCCTAAACACGCTGGAAGCGGGCCAACCGGCCTTGCCAACAGTCCCTGCAGATAGTGGTGTGTCTCAGCCCCTAAAAAGGAAAAGGCCTGTTGAAATAGAGAGTGCAAAAAGGGCAAGATTTGTTGCATCTGCATCAACCCTCGGAGATAGTACTGATATTTCGGTCTCCCCTGAGCTCACTTCATCTGGGTCTGGGTTGGATCTTGGGGCCTCGCCAACTCCTGTGGTATCACCAGTGGCGGCTGGCCCATTTATCTTTGGTGGGTCATCCTCAAATATTTCAGATGCAGTAATTAATTCCCTCACAGCTATTATCAAGAATTTGCTAACCCCCATCACAGTTAGATTAGAGGCTATAGAGAATCTACTCCAGTCCCGGGAAAATATCCTCGCTAGGAGTAGCCTTGGCGTAGCTTCAAACGTTCCTGTAACCTCCAGGGAATCTATAGGGAATAGCTTACCTCCTTCAACATTACCTCAGGCCTGTAGTAGGGTATTGCCTAGTGCAAATGGTGCGTCCATCCCCCAGACGCACACTTTGCTAACACTAGTGCCTGGTCCCCCTGTCCCGGCTCCCAGGAGATCTAAGCTACCCCCTGTGCCGCGGCTTGTGCCGCAGACAGGGGCAACAGTGGGTCCTAAAAATACCCCAAGTGATGGTTGTGTTCCTCCCCCAGACAGACGCAGGGTGGTAAATCTCCCGCCAGAAGCCGTTCCATACACGGCAATCATGGTGGGAGTTCCTGAGCTAGCGGGTGGTGGTAGGGAGTCACAAGACTCCCTACGCAATAAGGTTGTAAGCTGGCTCAATATCAACAGACCGCTGCCCCCAAACTTGAAGGGTGAGGTTCTGATGGTAAGGAGGATCCCGTGGATCGGCCCTACCAAAAAGAACAGGCCAGGGGATTGCATTGTCCTAAGCTTTAGGAGCCCACATGTTGCAAATTACATCTGCAACTGGCTTGTAAGGCCTGACAAGTCCGCAATAGAACTTGTACCCCTTTCTTATTTTTACCCTAGTGGTAGCAACACGGTGGGAGTGAGTGAGAAGGGATGGACTAGGGTGGGCTTTGCAGTAGATGGCTCCCGTTATAGATCAAGGCCCCCCTTACCAATTGTGCAGGCAAATTTCATTCATCACAATAGGTTTTCCTGTCTGGACCAGGTCGATTGACCACAAACTAGGCCAATCTTGTCTGGCCCTGAGAATAGGGGGGATGTGGTGCAAAGCCCTGTGGGTTTGGGGGTGACCCCTTTGTTGCAACTAGCCCGGCCCCAGGCTGCCAATGAGTGCGGGGCTGATACAACTGACAATTTGTGCCAGCTGAGTCCCCCTCTGGATACCGGGCTAGTCCATATTCCGCGGACAGGGACGGCAGAGCAGGCTGCCCGTGCTGCCGCCGCTGTCAGCGGAACTGGCGCCTTAGATGTCGGTTCTCCCATGGCTACTACGCATTCTCATGCTGGAGTTCAGGGCAGCCTGCCACTTGATCCAGGATTGAGAATTCTCTCCTGGAACGTGGCGGGAATTGCGAACAAGGAGGGCTCTCCTGATTGGGACTCCCTGGTAGGTGGATGTGATATCCTTCTCCTTCAGGAGACTTGGGCGAGGGTCGCTCATACCAAGAGAGGGTTTGAAGTATTTGAAATCCCTGCCAAATGGGCTGGGAGGGGGAGGCCATCTGGTGGTCTGGCAATCTGGATTGCGAGTCACACTGGGTGTCAGGCGGAGCAAGTATGTACGGGTTCGCATGACATCCAGTGTGTAGGGCTCACTTGGCCTGGTAAAACTCCGTGGGCCATTGTCAACGTTTACTCGCGCCCGGTTGCCCCGCTGAGTGAATCACCCACCTTAAATGATCTGGCTTCCTTCCTGGGCCAACTTCCGGGTGATTACAAGGTGGTACTTGGAGGAGACTTCAATTGCCACTTCGAGCCCCTGGAAGGTCTACTTGATGGTGCCCTTACGGCTGAGGACGACCATTGGGGGGTTCCACCCTCTTCTTCCCCTCACCCTAAAGCCTGGTCCCCTCTAGCCTTGCAACTCCTGTCCCTTACTTTGAATAGCGCGCTGAGGGCGTGTAATGGTCGTACTCCTTCCGACACCCCCTCGGTGTGCACTTTCAACAGGAGGGGCCATGAGTCAAGGCTGGACTATATTATGGTGGACATTTCACTTTGGCCTAAAGTGTTGGACTTTAGGGTTATTAAGAGGACAGACAGCGACCACAACGCCCTTTCCTTAAATATTGTGTGCCCTTCGCCCTTGACGGACCCATCCCCAGCTGGCCAAGGGGCTGACATGGGGGACTTGCTTCTGACCACAAACAGGCGCCGAGTCAAGTGGGGAAAGCTTGTGAGGTCGGAAGAGTCCATCAGGAAACTATATGAGCTGGCGCTCCCAAGCCTTATGGAGGTGGAGGCCCTCTTGAACGAACCAAGAACTGCTGATTATTGTGAGAAACTGGGTAACGTCCACCTGGTCTTAGTGAGGGACTTGGCCGAGATATTTCATCCGGAGGTCCCATTTCGAAAGAAAAGGACCCCTCTCCCCACCTGGTACACCCCAGACTGCAGGGCAGCAAAATCTGACCTTATTGCAGCCATAAAGGAGGGGTCAGATAAGGCCAAAGTGCGTGACCTAAGGAACCACCATAAATCAGTGCTGGCGGCTGCAAGGACCGAGTGGGACTGGAAGTACTGGCATGACCTCTACGATGCCCTTAAATCCAGGGACCCCCGGCAATTCTGGGCCCTTGTAAACAATGGGTCAGGGGAGCTCTCTAAAGCGACTGAGCCTAATATAGCCCCTGCAGTTTGGGAGTCCCACTTTGGGGCTCTCTACCTAGACACCAGTCCCTGCTCGGCCGCGGAGCCGCATCTGCCTTTGGGTACCGAGGAGTTCGGAATGGAATTATCCCTGGGGGAAGTGGAGCTTGCCATAGAACGTCTAGCAGTGGGGAAGGCGCCAGGCCTGGATAGGTTACCCGGGGATCTATTTAGGCATCATCCGGACATCTGGGGCCCATACCTTCTTGTTCTATTCAATGCCATCCTCGGAGGTATGGCGATCCCTGGGTCGTGGTTGGGGGCAGAGATTGTGCCCATCCACAAGAAGGGCTCCACTCTGCTCCCTTCCAATTACAGGCCTATAAGCCTCATAGATGTGCCCCAAAAGATCTTTGCGCGCCTCATTTTGGATCATCTCCTAGATTGGGTCGAGGCCAATGACATCCTGAGCCCTCTACAGGCTGGCTTCAGAAAGAACACGTCGACCATGGACCAAATTTTCCGCCTCCTTCTTCTGTACTGGAAGACGGTAACGATAGAGGGAGGTCGACTGTACATGGTCTTCGTGGACCTGAGGTCAGCCTTTGACCTCGTCCCGAGGGGGAAGTTATGGGAGGTTTTGCAGAAGCTGGGAGTTCCCCCCCATCTCCTTAGAATTATCATCAGACTGCATGAGAACAACTTTGCGGTAGTGAGGTGTGGGAGGAATGGCAGGCTCTCGGGTAAATTCCCGGTCCGCCGAGGTGTCAGACAGGGCTGTGTT
This sequence comes from Lissotriton helveticus, assembly GCF_964261635.1. NCBI lineage: Eukaryota > Metazoa > Chordata > Amphibia > Caudata > Salamandridae > Lissotriton > Lissotriton helveticus. The sequence goes on from NC_136058.1 coordinate 369,419,161, forward strand.
TTGGCTCCGACACTCTTCTGTCTGTACATCAACAGCGTCATTGAACACCTTGACGCTGTCGGGGATAACGATGCCCCGGTTTTGGCAGGAAGGAGGGTTCCGGCAATTATGTTTGCCGATGATACCCTCCTTCTTTCCAAATCTCCTATGGGGATCCAGAGGATAGTGGATGGTTTTGGCCACTTCTGCAGACAGCATGGGTTGGAGGTGAACACGGAAAAAACTAAGTTCATGATCTTCAACCCACCGGCCAGGACCAGACCCAATCCAAAACTGGGGGGAACCAGCCTGGAAAGGGTTTCTACCTTTACATACCTGGGGGTCTCACTCCAAGAAAATCTGACTTGGGATTCCCAGGTGGCAAGATCTAGGCTGAAACTCTCTCAGTTATCGGGCGCACTCCTGAGGGTATCCAACAAGTCCACCTTTAAGCCCGTTAGTCCGGCCCTGGAAATGTACAGGACCCAGGCGAAGGCAGCTGCCTTGTATGGCAGTGAGCTGTGGGGCCACAAAGCTGGGAAGGCCATGGTAGGGGTGGAAAATTGTTTTCTTAGACGCCTTCTTGCTCTCCCGCAGGGCACACCACTCCTCCCCCTCAGACTTGACCTGGGCCTCCCGTCAATCGTAGAGGATTTACGGTCGAAGCCGGTGAAGTACTGGCATCGGCTATGGTCAACTGAGGAGTTGCACCACTACAGGCAGGACCTTATACATGTCCTGAGGCTGGATGTTAACGGTAAGATCCCTTGGCTGGCACTCATCAAATCGGAGTGTTCCAGCCTGAACCTGCCAGACCTTTGGGATGACCCTGCTCAGGGCTGTAGAAGGATCCCGCGCAAAACCCTGGCACAGCTCTACAAGAATAAAACCCTTGCTGATATGGACAGCGCACATGACAGTGGCACCCTGACGGATCGTTTTATTGTATCCAAAAATTCTTATCTTTTTGAACTTTTTATGGATTTTATTCATCCCCTTCTGGCGAGGAAACTGTTCCTGCAATGGAGGTTTGGTACGCTCCCTACTAAAGTCTTCACCCATAAGCGGTCGCTAGGGGGCGACAAGCTTTGCCCATGCTGTAAAGTTAGGGAAGAAGATGACTTGCACATAATGTTCTGTTGCCACGCTTACTGGAGCCCGAGGAGGCGTTGGCTAGCCCCTCTATGTCGGAACTTGGGCTTCAACAACTATCTACAAGCCTACAGGGTGCTGAAAACTAATACCCAGGGCCACATTGTGTTTGCGGTCTCCAAATTCTTAATGGCAGCATGGATAATAAGGAAGAAAATGTTTGGTTAAATCTTCTTTACCACGCTTCCCAAAAAACTGCAGGTCCAGTTGGGTTTTTATTGTACATATTGTCTTTTATCTGTATTGTATTTTATTGCTTCTTTTATGGCCCATGTGGCCGAAATAAAGAATTTTTTGGATTGGATTGGATAAAAGATATACATACATATATACATTGACTAATCGTTCTCAACTGGTGCTTCTAACTACGCCTACCCCAGTGTACCTGACCTAAGCCTAATACGTGGGCGGGAGTAAGTAAGTAGCAGTTTAAGTTAAGTTTGTTTTGCCAAGGATCTGACTCAAGAATTCTCTGTAAGGGGTTAGTCAGTTCAGTACCTGGGATTTAGAAGGCTGGAGGGCTGGTATCTCTGTCTCAGAACTCGATATCCCAGTTACCCGCGAGGGCGGCTGGAAACGTCGGAGGCTGGATTTCTCGGCAGGAGAAAAGGCAGCGTCTCTCTCAGCACGTCAAAAGGGAGGGGCAGCGTCCGTGGGCTTTCTGCATCAGCTGGGCTCTCCGGCAAGTAGCGCTGCTCCAAGCTCGTCACCACCGTGTGTTTGCTTAGGGCAATGTCGGTATTATTTATACCTGAAAGGTGCCGAGGTTGACGTAAGGATGGACATAAATACGTCAATAAGGATGTCATAAGAACTTGTCGTTCTTACATTCTTTACTGGAGTTCTTGGCTGAATCAAAACAATAGCTGCGGGGGATTTCCTAGGTCTGCTGGAGGTTTGATTTGTTTTGAGAACTCCGTATGCTTTCTAGGGGGGCTGGAGGAATAGTGCTTGCCTAATGTGATAGCATGCGCTATGACCTAATCAGAAAACAGGTTTCTGTGCCGTTGTATGGCTATTAGTGATTTATTAACCGGACAAGGGTCAGAAATAGGAGTATCGATACAGATCCCTAGATAAACATATTACACCCACTCCACGGAATATATGTCCATATTTACTAAACTAAGCATAGTAAACATAAATAACAGTGTATGTGTACATTGAACCACCCCAAAATACATTAATTTGCATTAAAAATGGTTTTGCGTAATACACGAAAAATGAGTATAGCTACTGTATGCATTCAAGCAGTGTAATCATTCAAAAGAGGATGCATATTTCATATTAGCATGAATGACTTTTGCGAAAATAACACATGAAATGGCTCTTAATACAGAAGAAAAAGTGCGAGACCACTTCATCACATAAAAATACAATTTTACTTGTAAATAACCTAGAGGTCGAGGTAATGTCTCTAGAGTTCCCTAAAATAGAAGTGGGTCTGGGAAGGCAAAATCTAAGAATAGTTTTACTTTAAGCAGAAGATAAGTGCCAAAAGGTAAATATTTTGGTTTTGGAGAAAAAAGTTTTTGTTTTCAGGAGAAGACGGGAAAAAATTCTTAGTGGCTTTGTTTATTAAGTCGAAGGCCAAATTCAGAGTTCAGGGAACGCTGTGTGCACATTGCTTAAAGTCATTCTCTCTGTACTGGTGAAAACATCATATCATTTAGATTTTCGAAAAAACAGTCTACAGCTTCTGGTGAAAGTTCAACTAGGTTGGAAAATGTCGCTACCATGCAGTCATGCGCATGATTGCTTTCAGTGATGGTTTGATCAGCATAGCTAACAGAAGACCGTACCTGATCGATGCTGCTTTCATCTAGTACTTCACTACCCTTCAATCGTAGTGGTGAAGTCTCCACGAATGCCGTCATCAGGATAGGTAGCCGCTGGGGACAGCACAATGCATGAGCCTTTACTGGACTCAACAAAGTCTCTGCTTCCAATGGCACTTCTGATTGTAGTGTGAGACAGGTGTCCAACACACATTCTTCACCGCATAGCATGCACCTTAGTACAGGCATAACACAATTCTGCCACAAGGGTCTGAACGAAAGAAACCAGGTCATATTTAGATCTCGTGGCCGGGCTAATCCAAGGACTTTAGTTATGCGGTCCCGGTAGCGGATAGCTAGGATCGTTTCTTCCATTGTTGCTGGAGTCTTGTCTGTGACATGGCTTGCCATAGCGAAGCAACAGTAGCAAAAATAGGATGCCTGCTACTAGTCCCAACAGGAGAGGAAGTCTGCCAAAGATGGAATGGACGAAGTTTGGAAAAATACCCAGGATCGCTTTGAATGGGGTTAAAGCTCCTGAAAAAACTGTCTTAAATACACTTGCGATACCACTTGTATCAGAAATATTTAGAATTTCGCTTAGCATTTCTGCGAAGTGTAGGGGGCAATTTGTTGATAACAGTGAATGAATCTCTGCCGTTGTCCTTGCAACTTGGAGATCATACGTTTCTTTTGATGACGTCAACTGGGTTGGCGTCTGTAGGAGCACAGTCTTCATTCTGCTTAAAGTATCAATTCGAATAGAAGAGATTTTTAAACTGGGCCATAACCTTCCCTCCCTGTCTGGAGCATCATTCGGGAACAATACTCTTTCACAGCACATGACCCTGGAAGTCACGCTTACAAGATAAGGTTTTCCTGGCAGCAAGCCACAACATCTGTGATCTACAATTAGAATGTAACTCCCGTTCCAAAGTCTTCTAAAGAATGGTTCTATTTGTGTTGCAGGTGTGCCTAGCTGGTGACATAAAAGGTTATTTGAAGTCCCTTCACAGGCCCCATGCAAACTTATACCCTGACACAGAAGTATACCACTTAGTGATTTTACACAATTATTGCCACTAAGAAATACACTCTGTCCTTTATTACTGACACATGTGTGTGTATAGGGCAAGTTCCATGTTGACTTAATGTATCCTTTACCCAACCTTTCATACTGGCCTGCCTGTATATATTTTTGGCAGTATTGAAACTGGAAAGTTGTTATCGGAATATTTATTATCCCATGTATTATCCATTCAATGACAGGTCGTTCTGACATTGTCAATGGTAATCTCTCAAGTTTTTCAATGCTCAGAATTGTATAATCAGCACCCTTTTGTGCCAAACTGATTTGTTTATCAGTAAGGTTAAAGATATTGAATAGTGACGTTGTGTTGATTAAACGCCAAGGCACATAGCCTGAACGCATATTTTGTAACGTCCAGCCAAGCTGTACAATAGAACGTAATTGAGACTGACCGTGTTGCAACATCAGTAAGTCTTGCTCTATTATATCGATTGCCGAAGATACAATACTGTCCAGTGAATATATTCTGGAAGACAGAGTCATTAACCCATTGTCCACAACAGAAAGTGATTTTTCCAAATTAACACGGTCAATTTCCCGTATTTTTTCTGCTGTCTCAATTTGAGTTTCTTTTCAAGCTTCGTTATAAGCTGCATATATAGAGGCCGCTATGAAACGTTTTTGACGCTGTTTGCGTGGTCCCATAATGAAATCACGCAAGTCAGCACCTTCTTTAAGTAAAGTTAAGTGTTGCTTAATTTCTGCCAGTGTGGATGTATGTAGCCATTCAAGGCAGAGTTTCCCCACACTGTAAGTAGTTACAATCCCTGGATGTTGTCTCTGGGAGTATCTTGGGTCTGGCCTGGTCAATGTGAACCCCTGTATTTTGTTCAGGAATCTGTCTTGACAGTTATTTGTGTCTGTGGGCCAGATCAACCATTGTTTCCAATCAGGATGTGTTCTGTTTTGGTTTAAAATATGGGTTACGTCTATCTCAACATCCGTAGTGCTATTACTGTCCGGTGTTGGCTTTGGAATAGATGGTTTGTTTAAGTCTTTGATTTTGACTAGGCCAAGACAGGTAGTCTGTTGAATTGTGTCATTCAAAAATATAATTTGTTCTGGGATCATGCAGGCCCTGAATAATGATTCTATACCTTGCACTTGCCAATCTTTTGTGCCCCAGATCGTTTTCGTTTCAATGTTATTGTTCCAGAAATCGAAACCGAATGTATTCATTTTTGCAAAAAATGAGTCCGAATATATCAATTTTGTGTTTGTAAGCATGGTTTTCACTCCTGTCTTATTTAACAATTTGAAATAGAATGTTTCTGCATTACTTGTGTTAAACCCTGAAAAGTATGAATATTTATCATAAAATGTTTTTGAACTGCCTTTCGGTGGAGTTGCACAATGTTCCCATTGGTTATATTTTAAAACATTTCTAGGTTGTGAAGATTTATGCAGATAATGGGTACCATAGTGGTTGTAACAAAACATCTGATCATAATTAGATGAACCTTGCAAATAATCATGTTCTGTAAACTTAGCTGACATCACTAGATCTGACATCATATCATTAATACTTTCAAAGTCCCAATCATCAGCAAATGTGCTTGGTTTTACAAAGTCACTCAATGAAATCTTAAATTGATGTAGATACCTCAGGAGCTCAACCGGACCATATATTTCGTAATCAGTTTTGTCCCATGCTACCCCACCGGGTATAGGATTGGCTGTGAAGTTTACTGAAGAAAGTTCTCTTTTCTCGATGTGTGAAGACTTGTGTGGTTTCAGGATCAAGTTGATATTCTGACTTGCTGTGTCCATTGTAACATATTTTCCCTCAATGAAATGTCCCAAGCATAGTACCATGATGAGCCAAAGTATGAGGACAAATACACCAAGTGCCACCCAAATTTCAATCCATGGAGAAATCAGATAGGTTTCTTTTAGTTGATGATAGAGTTCCTTTGCTTTATCTTTAAAAGTTTTTGTTGTTGGCTGTACCTCTGGTTCACTTGGATCCTCAGAAAAATCATCGAAGTGATGAAGTAGCCTGATGCTGTTCTGTCAATTGTTTCAATTGCTTCTGGATTCCTTTTTGCTTTAGGAATTTGCTTTGTTTCATTAGCATAGTCATTTGTTACTTCATTGTAGATTGGTGTTTCTTGATGTAAAATTTTGATTTGGGTTTCAAGAGGTTTAAATTCCATTGCTTTGTTGCATAGTCCTTGTTGATTCACTGTAGATTTATCAAATGTGATTAGTCTCTCAGTTTGAACCTCTGTATTTGTATCAAACTTTGGTGTTCTACTACTTCTTGGGAGTCCACTTGGCCTACTACTTGTTATCAGCCACATGATTGTGGTCTAACCAGGTCGATGGATACAACTCGGTTCTCCTTTTTACCAGCAAGGGGCGGTAGTACTACTGATCTTGTCCCGTTGACAGACAAGACAGGAACTGCTTTTCTGTAAGAAGGCCCAAATTCCTTCTTTACCACGATCTTCTCTCTGACCAGATCCCCGATTTTTGGAATCCAGACAGGCCTTGCTGGGACAGGTGGTTTCTCTTCAGTGGTTATTGTCTGCTGTTTCAACTTTATGTTGCTCAGGTCCTTTCTTGTTTCATTTAAGTCCTGTAAAATAGCCAAACGATCTTTGATATCAAAGCATTTTTCTTTCACCACTGAAGATTGACTATCCAAGTCCTGGATAAACATTCTAGTCCCAAACAATAATTCATACGGACTGAGACCTCTCAGAGAATTTCTTGGCAGATTATTAAGACTACGTTGGACACTTATAAAATGTTTGACCCACCCAGCTCCCGAACCTAATACCTTTGCTGTTATAGATTGCTTGATGTCATGGTTTTTTCTTTCCATGATTCCGTTTCCCTCAGGATGAAAGGGACAAGAGTACCGCAACGCAATGCCCATGCTGGTCATGGCCTCCTTATAAGCTCGAGAGCTAAAAGCAGGACCCTGGTCAGAATGTAGCATGCCAATTGCGTATGTGCCGATAAAGACTCGCAAATCTTTTATAACAGTTCTGGCGTCAGCCGATCGCTGGGGCCACATCCATATGAATCTCGTGCATGAATCCACTGCGACCATGATATATTTATAGTTACCATCCCTTTGCAAGGGACCGCAGTGGTCCAGGTAAACACAGGCTAATGGTTTATCTGAGATTAGAAGGGGCGTCTGGGCTGGTCGTTTTACTGTTGATACCTTCATTCTTTGACATATTTCACATTCTAGAACATAGTTCCTAGTTTGTCTTCTCATTCGTGGCCACCAGTATCTCTGTTTTAATAATGATACTGTGGCTGAAACACCAGCATGTACAGAAGCAAGCCCTTCGTGTGCTGCTATAATGAGTCCTAACCTATGTTCCATGTTTGGAATTGCCCTATCCCCCACTCCAGGGATTCGAGCAAATGGAACGTTATTAGCATCAGTTATGTATGTGTACTTTACTGGAAAGCCTTTCGGGAGTGTTTCTATCGCATCTTTTACCGTAGCGCAGACAGCCTGTAATATTTCGCTGTCTATTTTTGTTTTTGACCGGGTGATGGCAGCTACGGAAGCCGTTTGCACAGCTGCCTTCGCGGCCTCATCAGCCAATGAATTCCCTGCAACGTGAACGCCATCACGTTGATGACTCAGTGTATGTATCACGTGAGTCTTTTGTAGTTCTTTTTGTAAAAGAACTACTTGTTCCCAAAGCATTTTATGCTTGATTGTGCCACCTTTTGCATCTTTAAAACCGTTCTGAACCCAGATCTGCAAGTATTCATTGTAAGACTGAATGCAATAATATGAATCGCACACTATGAGTGTGGGGAATTCTCGATCGGTATTTTCAAGCGCCATCTTGAATGCTAGTAGTTCAGCTCGCTGAGCTGTACAATCTCCTAGAGATTGTGTTTTGGTTACCAGTGGTCTAAATTTCCCTTTGTGCCAGCGGCCTTTAACAATCGCGCACGCAGCACTGTAAGCATGTTTACCCCCAACTGCGGGTTGTGCTGATCCGTCCGTATATATTATACAGCCGTAATGTTCCAGAGGCAGAATTTCGGTCGGCAGAGGACATTCAAATTCATATTGGAGAAATTCTTGTGTTTTTAAATTAGGATCAAATTTGTATACCACGTCTGTTGCAGCAAGGGAATTAGCCCACTGTATCCATCTCGGATGTAGTGCTTTAGCATTCGGAATGCTTGCCTTTGTTACTGCCTCCAGGGCTGGTATTGGTGTCACGATGATTATTCGTTTACCTTGTGCTAGGGCTCTTTCTTTCGCTACAGCAGTCTGTACCGCGGTCAGAATTTTTTTCGTTGGGCTAAATTTCATTTCAGCTTTTGTGTACAAGTTTGATTTGTATGCTATTGGTACCGTTTCTCCCTCATTAGAGGTTAGGTATGTGAATCCGCATCTTCCTGGGATGACTCGAATCACAAGGTTGCGTGTGTTATCACGTGTTTGCAATTTTGTTTTAGCTAACATGTCTGTTTGCAATGATCTCAAACTTTCTGTGTGTTTTTGAGTCCAGTTGATTCTTTTAAAATCTGGTTTTATTAGATCATAGAGGGGTTTAACCCTCTCTGCATAATTTAAAATGTAAGTTCTTCCGAAATTTAGGAAACCTAGAATTGATTGTAAGTTTTTTAGCATTCTAGGTGCTTGGATTACAGCACATTTCTCTAGGAAATTGTCAGCCAGGCTTTTGCCTTCACTTGATAGTTCATATCCTAAAAACAGGACAGTTAGATGGGCAATTCTTGATTTTTTAAAGTTGAATTTGTAACCCTCTGCTGCGAACCCAAGTATTATGGTGTTCACTCTTTTCAAGTGAGTATCCAAGTCATCATCTGTTAGATAGATGTCATCGACATAAGATAATGCCTCATCATCATACATTTGTAGTAACTCTGTTACTCTCGCTGAGAATAATCCTGGGCTGTTCTTGAACCCCTGTGGTAAACAACAGACATTTTTTTGCGAGCCGTTTATTGAGAACGCGGTCAAATATCTGCTTTCTGGTGCTATATTTTGACAAAAGAATCCATTAGAGATGTCTAATGTTGTTTTATATTTTTTGCGCACTATGCTATTCATTAGTGCTGCACTGTGTGAGTTTTGTACTGCAAAGGTCTTGCAGCATGAGTTCAAGTGTCTGTAGTCCAAAACAAGACGATATGACTCATCTGGTTTGGAGACAGGAAACAAAGGATTGTTCATTTGTGAGGTGCAAGTTTCAATCACCCCCTGGTATTCAAGTTGATCTAGGATCTCTTTTACCTGTTTTTTAGCTTCTTGCTTAATTGGGTACTGCCTCTGTGCAGTAGGTTGAGATTTTAACTGGATTTTGTGAGGAGGAGAGTCCTCATCCCATCCCACATGGTTTTTATATAATGCAGGAGCTTGGGCTACTGCCCACTTTCTTGCAAGTGTGTATTTTTTATGAATTGGAATATGATTTGAGAAGGCAGGCATAATCATTTCTTCGCCATGAGGGCACTCCCTGACAAACTCTGGTGGCCAGTCTTTTTCAGCTAAAAGCCCTTGGAGAGATTATCCCAAAATAGACCCCTTATTTTCCTAGTCTTATCTCCCTCTATACGCAATGTTATTTCATATATTTTATGAGGTTTGCTAACTCTGGTATCTGCAGTTTCCACCTCAATGTATTCATTCGTGTCCGCTGTCTCCAGATGATTCATCAGGATCTTGCGAGCTATGCTCACTTCTGCTGCGCTGTCTAGCATTGTCTGAGCCCATTCTCCGTTTTTCAGCTGTGTCCTCAATATCCTCGGCATGGTTGATTACTTTAATACTGGCTACCTTCTTCTTTGGAAATTGTATTTTTTTATTTTGATGAGCAGGTTCCTTGTCTTTGTACTTGACGTGCTCTTCCCTGTGTTCTGACCGTCCTCTTCTTTCTGATTTCTGCGAGGAAGTCTGAAAAGATCGAGAGGGACGTGTATCAATATCTTGATATCTATCAGGTTTCTTTACATTATTCCTATTTCTAAGGTTGTATCTTTTCCCAGAGGGCTCCCTTTGGGGAGACTTGTGTCCTTGGTCCGGAGATCTTTCTCTCCGCCGAGGAGACCTTCCTCTGGTTTGGAATCTTTTTTCTTTGGGAGTGGATTGTTTATTTCCATCCCAGCTCTTTTTTTGAGTGTTTAGATTATTTTTAATAAATACCTTTTCAGGATTTTCAATTAGTTGGGGTTTCACCGGTATTCCACCCAAACTATCTCTTCCTAGTTCTTCATAGGATTTTTCTATGATTCTGGCAATTTCAAATGGTTGGTCTGCTATATCTGTCTCTTTCAACCTCTGGCGGATCGCCACATTTGCTGCTTCCCCCTTTATGTTGGCTAGTAATATTGCCGAGACCTGCTTGAAGTCTTTCAGTAATTTCATACCCAGAGTTAGGGCAGTTTCTGGACCATATTCATTTTGAATCTGTTTTAGCACTTCTGGTATTACTGACATGGATGGAACACCATGTGTTTTTGTGTAAATGGAAGCAAAGACTGTGCCCCAAGTGTCACAGTCCTCTACATGTGGTGCGATCCCCATTGGAAGACAGATAGTCAGAATTCTGTGTTTCTCAACAGGGGTGGTATCTGGAAATACCGCCTCTATTTGAGTGATTTTTTGTGCTAACCAGAATGGAATTTGTTCCCGTTTAGCGGGTACTTTACCTAGACAGGACTGTATGTTCTGTGGTGTAATTTTATTTGTGTTCCCCTGATGAGGGGTCAGCTGTGGAATTTTAATAGCTGGTTGGACTGTTGAAGTCCGCATTACATATTAGACTAATTGTCTGTGTATTTTAATCAGTTGTTTTAGCTGTGCTAAAAGATCTGGTGTAGACATTTCTTCAATGTCTGGATGTGGTGTGTATCCGGCTAGGACCGGCCACGTTGCTCCTGGTCTACCTAGTGGACCGAGCCTAGTGATGTGATTATTATGTTTTAGGGCGCCTTTAAACCAGAGCAGGTGCTCTTGGTATTTTAGTGGTATTTCCACCTCCTCGAAAGGAGTGTACTCATCCGGAGGTTCCTCTATTTTGTAATAGTGGAATTCCTTTGTTACAGTATTTGCTGCTGGAAAGTTTATCCATGAATAGAATACTTCTGTCTGCCGATATTCATGTGCCTCAATTACGAATATGACTGTACCACCTCTTGGTGTTAGTGCATTTTCTATAAGTTTTAAGGTTTTAGTTTTTCTTATGCTGACCGGGATTAGTATTGCCTCCGGGTCAGTTTGCAGGACACTATTGTCATCTGCTAGGAGTTGAGCTGCTACTCTAGCTGTCTCCCTTTCTACTTCACTGTCTGACATTTTACTGACAGGAAGGTTTTTTTTGTTTATTCGCAGATCAGGTTTCTATGGAAACAAAGATTAGATGCACAATATTTTGGAACAGTGTATCCTTCAACGTTGAATAAACCAAGAACCATACATAGGAGTCTCCTCCTACTAAGTTTGGCGGATTTAACCTTTCACCCACTCCAGACGTCTTTGGAGTTTTATGGAAAAAAGGGTCTGTGTGAAAAAGCACGACTGAGTTACTCTAATGCCTTGCGTTAGATTTATCGCCTTACCAAACGTTGGGCGCCATGTAGTGTAGTTCCTATTATCCCAATAGGCTCTGCGCATTGGAATAATATCTTCAATAGTATAGACGTAGGACTGAGGTTAACTAGGTCTTCTACTGACGATATTAGACTTAAAGTTATGTGTGCCAGCTAGCTCAGAGTTCACTAGAAACTTTCTCGAATAGGCAAGGAGGAGTTTAACCTCCCTGGATAGACAAGAAGGGATTTAGTTTCTGACAACCATAGAACATGACAACTTTGCTCCCCCTAATCAAGAGTATATCTCTAGAGTCGTGTGAAAACAAAAGACAGCTATTTTACTCAGTCAATACGTGCATTCTTAGTTTCACCAGATTGTAGAGAAAAGAAGAGACGGGCGTGTTCAATAAAAAGGTGTTATTTATTGATCAGTCTCTTTTCTCATACAAGAGAAATGAATCGCTATGATTGCAATACTTAAGGTTAAGTAAAGTGCATACAGTAAAAGCAGGATTATAAAATAATACTGTAAAAGCATTGATATGGTTTCTTAGCCATATGATACTTAAAATGGATAAAAGATATACATACATATATACATTGACTAATCGTTCTCAACTGGTGCTTCTAACTACGCCTACCCCAGTGTACCTGACCTAAGCCTAATACGTGGGCGGGAGTAAGTAGCAGTTTAAGTTAAGTTTGTTTGCCAAGGATCTGACTCAAGAATTCTCTGTAAGGGGTTAGTCAGTTCAGTACCTGGGATTTAGAAGGCTGGAGGGCTGGTATCTCTGTCTCAGAACTCGATATCCCAGTTACCCGCGAGGGCGGCTGGAAACGCCGGAGGCTGGATTTCTTGGCAGGAGAAAAGGCAGCGTCTCTCTCAGCGCGTCAAAAGGGAGGGGCAGCGTCCGTGGGCTTTCTGCATCAGCTGGGCTCTCCGGCAAGTAGCGCTGCTCCAAGCTCGTCACCACCGTGTGTTTGCTTAGGGCAATGTCGGTATTATTTATACCTGAAAGGTGCCGAGGTTGACGTAAGGATGGACATAAATACGTCAATAAGGATGTCATAAGAACTTGTCATTCTTACATTCTTTACTGGAGTTCTTGGCTGAATCAAAACAATAGCTGCGGGGGATTTCCCAGGTCTGCTGGAGGTTTGATTTGTTTTGAGAACTCGGTATGCTTTCTAGGGGGGCTGGAGGAATAGTGCTTGCCTAACGTGATAGCATGCGCTATGACCTAATCAGAAAACGGGTTTCTGTGCCGTTGTATGGCTATTAGTGATTTATTAACCAGACAAGGGTCAGAAATAGGAGTATCGATACAGATCCCTAGATAAACATATTACAAGGTGAGCGAGATGCAAATTTGACAGGGTGAGCCGAGCTAGGGGGTCTGGCTCCGCTCCTAGAGCCCATGGGCGAGCTCAGCCGTGAAAATGTTTGCCATACATATCGCACAGAAAACATTAAATATGATGAAGTGCCTCCAAAATTCAATAAAGTTTATTTAACTTGTGGAAGTTTCGATATTAATTTGTCACATTGTAGCACTACACTGCGAAGTAATTGTTCAAAGTGATCGTTTTTATACATGAACATAGAACCAATATGTTGTGCTCTGTACATGAAGACACTGGTAGCCATGTTGTAAGTTTCTAAGTCTTCTTTATTAAGTCCAAAACAAGAGGTATCAAACAAGGATCAGCCATGTACCAGCTCCTACACCAGCCCCACCAGGAGCAGCCTCCCTGCTGCTCAGCCCAGGATCCAACTGACACCACTCATCCACAGAGGCACCCAGGCCTTCCATTCTTCACAGTCACACCAACATTCCATCACCATCTCTCACTCTGGCTGAGCAGCTAGGAGGACCTAGGCTGATTTACATATAAATGTACACCTTAAGATATAACACATTGTGTCCTCACCCCCATCCTGGGCGACAGCACCATTAGTGAACTAGAAAGCCCAATAACCCTGTATATAGCACAGATTCTTAAACATAGGGCAACAATAGGTTTTGTACAGCTTGTATTCTAAACCTGCCCGAAGTTGCTTTCGTATTGGAAACTAAAAGAAAGAGGTTCGATAAAACAAAATACTTGCCGAAGATCACACAATTTGGTTAAGCAAAAAGCCGCAAAAAATGCAGGTTTTCTGGTTTCACTTAGTAGAAAACAGCCACCAAAAGGCTATCCATGGTCTCTCCTTTTGCCTCAAAGGTTAATTCTTTATTTTTACCTCTCTGTGCATGACGGTAGAAGGAGTTGGGGCAGCTATGATAGTGTTATCAGCGCCCCACGAAACTGAGTAAGGCCCGTTTATGTCTTGTTTTTCATGTAGCCGTTCTCTTCTGTATGTTTCTATGGAGCTCATGCTAAACAGTTCTACATATCGTTATGTATTTTAAGATGGGCAGTAATCGGGTTGCAATCTATAGTTTTTTTTGTGTAAAAGCTAGTTTTTATATAATGAGTTTATGGCTGACACAAAATGCTCTGCATTTCAATGTATGCATTTCAATGTACTTTTAGATAAACTTCATATTCCTATTTTTTTTGCCTCTTTGTAGCTCATTTCTGCGCTCCTCTGCAGGATGTGGCTTCGCTTCAATGTGGGTCACTTTGACGGTTTGTGGTCCTTTATCTTCCTTATGTAAAATTCACTGCAGCCTCTAAAGAGCCCGAACATAGGTAGGGGCTTGTTTGGAGGCAACGTAATGGGCTTGGTTTCTGTAGCTGAAGTGCAGGTGGTGTCTCAATAAGGCCATGATCGGTGAATAGGGCCATATGTATCATTAACAATTCCGATCGCAATTAGGCTTAATGGTATGAATAAAAGAAAAAACTGCCTCTCAAAATAAGGAATCACAAAATTTGCGATTCCTTATTTTGCAAATGCATTTAAGGAATCGCAAATTGCGATTCCTTAAATGGAATGTATGAGGAACCCAAGTTGTGCGAATATGGCGTAAGATATCGCAAATTACCACCAACTACATGTTGGTGGTAATTTGCGATTTCTTTCAAAAATGCACATTTTTGCATTTTTCAAAGTGACATGTGGAGCATACACATGCCCTCAGGGCATGTATGTGCGCCACATGTGCACCCATACTCATTTTAGGGGTGCAACAGGGTGTCCTTTTGACACCCTGGCACACGTGAAATTGCATTCTCAATTTGCGATTCTCTAATTGAGAATCGCAAATTGAGAATGTCTTCCCATTCATTCCTATGGGCCTCTAGTTCTATAGAAATGAATGAGGAGGTATTCCTTAACCCTTTGCGTGCGTCGGACCCCGGCCGTCCGACATCACAGTGGGTGTGTGCGGAGGACGCCGGGGACCGTCCTGACCACGCCCAGTCATAAATCACCCACACCGCGGCGGAATTCCTGCCCCAGTCAACGGGTTAATTGCAAATTGCAATTTGTGATTCTGAATTAAGGAATATGTAGGATTCGCAAAATGTATTGCAAATCCTAAATACATAGCATATTGCGATACTTAAATAGCGATTCCCAAAAACTCACTATTTGAGAATCACAAAACCTAACATTGATACATATGGCCCTTAGTCTTTAAAGCTCGGTTCATGTCTTATGGGTTGTTTGTTGGGTTTAAGTTCAGACACTACGTTTGGGTTAGTTTGCTTCCTTATGAGAACTATTGTAGGGGATTTTGTTCATGCAGAAAAATTTAATTTGCTCCAGCTTTTATTTTTTGTGGGGAGGGGACTTGAGGAGGAGCTTTTGTTATGCTAGAATTTTGTAAAGTCGAGGAGCCTTCTTTGGGTAAATTTGCTCAGGCATGTTTACTGTTTCAGAGGGCATGTGATCTGGTGTTGATGGCAGGGCAGGGTTTTGCTCCGGTTCTTATTTTATAGAAACTGTACAAAGCTGTATCTTCTTTACTCAGTTCATTTAGCCTTTGAAATGTTATGCATATCAGATAAAATGTTGGGTCTCCAAGCGTTGGTGGAGGTTTAGGACAAGCAAGAGAATGTTTAGGAATAAATACATGTTAAGTGGCCTGCTCTAGGGCTCCCAAACAAACAAATACAAGCATTTGCAATGCACTAGGTCTTGCATTTATGCTAGTCTAAGCTATTCACGTTGCAAATGACAATGCCTTTTATTTGTGTTTTCGTTTTTAAAACATAAATAAAAGGCATTGTCATTTACAATGCCAGTAGCTTAAACTCGCGTAAATGCAAGACCTATTGCATTGCAAATGCTCGCTTGATTTGGGAGACTCTGGGGCGTATTATCAACAGCCAGCGATAATTATCGCTGGCAGTGCTTAGCGATAATTTTGTTATCGCAGGCTATCTCTGGAATTTATCGCCCTGGTAGCGCGTTATTAAGAACACGTGCTGTGTGGGCCGGTCTCAGCAGTTGCATTCCCCGTCCCCGTGAGGCCCTGAGCCGAGCCTGAAACCCCTGTATGTGCAGAAACGGTGCTGGAAAAGAGCTTTTCGTCATGGATTTGCTGCTGGAAGATGCTTTATATGGAACAAGAGCCTGCAAGAAAGATTGGAAATGTTATGGAATCATCCCGACGTTTGGACAAGGGGCTGCATTTTCAACGCTGTGCAGCTGAAGAACAGCTGGATCCGAAAGACTTCTTGGCTTTGAAGGGCAGATGTTGTTTTCATGTGTAACTGATAATGCGTTAAACCGATCTGTGCCACCTACCACATGCTGTCCTGGGCGTGGGCTTTACGAGGAGGGCACGGGCTGTGACTGAGTTGGAATAAAATGCATCGGGTTACCGATGTTTGTCGCCAGGGACACTGTGCCCCAGCCCGGGGCTTTCAGTTCACAAACTGCTGAAACCTGGCACTGACAGACCCGTTCCTTTCCTAAGTAAAGACTACATCTCCCAGAATGCTTAAGGTGATTCAGGAAGTCATGGAGAGTAAATGTGATGCCCACATAATGGACGCCTCCTAGTGGTGCCCAGCTGCCTCCAGCACCTCGTGTGTGTACTAAAGCCAGCCTCGCCTGTAGCTCTCAAGCACCGGTGTGTGTGTGTACACAGAGCCCTGCATGAAAGGACGCGCAAGAGCAGCTGCCAGCTGCCCTCCTGCTGTTTGTTTTAGGGGTGTGCCACCTGCAGTGAATGCCAACCGGGATTTGTTCCTCTAGCCAGCCACGGGCAGTATGTTGTGTGCAAGCCACAGAGAGAGGCTGTGCAGAGGCAGACACACAGACAGCGTTCAGGGCGTACAGGGAGCAGGGAATGATTGATGGGAAACACTCTAAGAAGGTGTGATGTCTCGGTTTTGGGGCATGGTTTGTGCTCGTCCTTCAAAGAAAATATCTCAACCATGGAATATATGACTGCCAAGTGCCTAGAAGCAGTCTTTACATCAGAGCACGTGTCTCCATTAAATAACCGTCCAGGCTCCTACACATTTACTGCAGGGGGTACTAGACCTTCCCACTGCACAACACGTGATGATCTGAGGGTACTAAGCTCTCCAACGGCACTACACGTGATGACCTGTACGAGGGTACTAGCCCCTCCCACTGCACGACACGTGATGACCTGAGGGTGCTAAGCTCTCCAACGGCACTACACGTGATGACCTGAGGGTACTAAGCTCTCCAACGGCACTACACGTGATGACCTGTACGAGGGTACTAGCCCCTCCCACTGCACGACACGTGATGACCTGAGGGTGCTAAGCTCTCCAACGGCACTACATGTGATGACCTCTACGAGGGTACTAGCCCCTCCCACTGCACGACACGTGATGACCTGAGGGTGCTAAGCTCTCCAACGGCACTACACGTGATGACCTGTACGAGGGTACTAGACCTTCCCACTGCACAACACGTGATGACCTGAGGGTACTAAGCCCTACAACGGCACAACACGTGATGACCTGTACGAGGGTACTAGCCCCTCCCACTGCACAACACGTGACTGGACCTGTATGAGGGTACTAGCCCCTCCCACTGCACAACACGTGACTGGACCTGTATGAGGGTACTAGCCCCTCCCCCTGCACAACACGTGATGACCTGCATGAGGATAATAGGCCCTCCCACTGCACTACACGTGACTGGACCTGTCTGAGGGTACTAGGCCTTCCCACTGCACGATACGTGATGACCTGAGTGTACTAAGCCCTCCAACGGCACAACACGTGATGACCTGTATGAGGGTACTAGCCCCTCCCACTGCACAACACGTTATGACCTGCATGAGGGTACTAGCCCCTCCCACTGCACGACACGTGATGACCTGAGTGTACTAAGCCCTCCAACGGCACAACACGTGATGACCTGTATGAGGGTACTAGCCCCTCCCACTGCACGACACGTAATGACCTGAGTGTACTAAGCCCTCCAACGGCACAACACGGGATGACCTGTATGAGGGTACTAGCCCCTCCCACTGCAGGATACGTGATAACCTGAGTGTACTAAGCCCTCCAACGGCACAACACATGATGACCTGTATGAGGGCACTAGCCCCTCCCACTGCACAACACGTTATGACCTGCATGAGGGTACTAGCCCCTCCCACTGCACGACACGTGATGACCTGAGTGTACTAAGCCCTCCAACGGCACAACACGTGATGACCTGTATGAGGGTACTAGCCCCTCCCACCGCACGACACGTAATGACCTGAGTGTACTAAGCCCTCCAACGGCACAACACGGGATGACCTGTATGAGGGTACTAGCCCCTCCCACTGCACAACACGTTATGACCTGCATGAGGGTACTAGACCCTCCCACTGCACGACACGTGATGACCTGAGTGTACTAAGCCCTCCAACGGCACAAGACGTGATGACCTGTATGAGGGTACTAGCCCCTCCCACTGCACGACACGTAATGACCTGAGTGTACTAAACCCTCCAACGGCACAACACGGGATGACCTGTGTGAGGGTACTAGCCCCTCCCACTGCACAACACATGATGACCTGAGTGTACTAAGCCCTCCAACGGCACAACATGTGATGACCTGTATGAGGGTACTAGCCCCTCCCACTGCACAACACGTGATGACCTGAGTGTACTAAGCCCTCCAACGGCACAACACGTGATGACCTGTATGAGGGTACTAGCCCCTCCCACTGCACAACACGTGATGACCTGTATGAGGGTACAAGCTCCTCCCACTGCACAACACATGATGACCTGAGTGTACTAAGCCCTCCAAAGGCACAACACGTGATGACCTGTATGAGGGTACTAGCCCCTCCCACTGCACGACACGTGATGACCTGCATGAGGGTACTAGACCCTCCCACTGCACTACACATGACTGGACCTGTCTGAGGGTACTAGGCCCTCCCACTGTACTTCCACTGCACTACACATGATGACCTGTATGAGGGTACTAGCCCCTCCCACTGCACGACACGTGATGACCTGTATGAGGGTAATAGACCCCCCACTACACTACACGTGACTGGACCTGTATGAGGGTACTAGCCCCTCCCACTGCACTACACGTGATTGGACCTGTATGAGGGTACTAGGCCCTCCCACTGCACTACACGTGATTGGACCTGTATGAGGGTACTAAGCCCTCCCACTGCACTACGCGTGATGACCTGTATGAGGGTACTAAGACCTCCCACTGCACTACACGTGATGACCTGCATGAGGGATCTAGGCCCTCCCACTGCACTCCACGTGATGACCTGTATGAGGGTACTAAGCCCACCCACTACACTACATGTGATGAGCTGTAAGAGGGTACTAGAACCTCACACCGCACTACATGTGATGAGTAAGCAGGGGCTGAATATTTGTTCCGCTCGTGGAATTTGCGGATTTTCCACGACTTCACGATCCGCGAATCTCGCGAAATCGCGGTAAAATCCGCGAATCAACGGGGACGAATTTTCAGCCAAGCACTTACAGGGTTATAGCAGCAGGTGCAAAAGTTGAAGCTAAGTTTTTGTAACCTTTTACAAAAGGGTTACAAAGAAATTAACTTCAACTTGGGCACCTGCTGCTGTAAGCCTGTAAGTTCTTCCTGGCGCCTCGTTGCCTACTTGCAACTATTCTCTGACCCTTGAAGCAAGGTCAGAGAATAGTTACAAGTAGGCAATGAGGCGCCTGTCACGAAAATTAAACCTCAACAGGAAGCACGGACAGATATAAAAACAAGCATTTGCAATACAATAGGTCTCGCATTAGGAAAGTTTGAGCTATTGGTCTTGTAAATGACAATTTTTTTAATTTATGTGTTGGTTTTGAAAATAGCTAAATTAATAGCTTTGTCATTTACAATGCCAATAGTTATAACTTTCGCAAATGTGACACCTATAGCATTTGTAATGCAACATGTTTTGTATTTACGTGACTTAGCTGTATTGATATTACAAATTACAATGGCTTTTCATTTTTTTAAATAATTAATACTTAAATAAAAGTGATTTTAATTTATAATGGCAATAGCTTAAACTTTTGTAAATAACTTTTGTGAAGAATATGTTCAGTGTATTTTATTGTGACGAAAATCCAAGAACAGAAGTGAAATATTAACATCTTTTTGTGACATTTGTAATAAAGTTTGAAACATTGAGAGAACATATTTAAACCAGTTGTTGTTGAATGGTTGCGCAGATTGATGCTGGGGTGGCGCTGAGTGGTGCTGTGGTGGTGCTGTGGTGATGCTGAGTAGTGCTGTGGTGGTGCTGAGTGATACTGGGATGGTAATGAGTGATGCTGGGGTGGTGCTGAGTGGTGCTGTGGTGGTGCTGAGTGATGCTGTGGTGGTGCTGAGTGGTGCTGTGGTGGAGCTGAGTGATAATGTGGTGGTGCTGAGTGATGCAGTGGTGGTGCTGAGTGATGCTGTGGTGGCGCTGAGTGGTGCTGTGGTGGTGCTGATTGGTGCTGTGGTGGTGCTGAGTGATGCTGTGGTGGTGCTGAGTGGTGCTGTGGTGGTGCTGAGTGATAATGTGGTGGCGCTGAGTGATGCTGTGGTGGCGCTGAGTGATGCTGTGGTGGCGCTGAGTGATGCTGTGGTGGCGCTGAGTGGTGCTGTGGTGGTGCTGAGTGATAATGTGGTGGCGCTGAGTGATAATGTGGTGGTGCTGAGTGATAATGTGGTGGTGCTGAGTGATGCTGGGGTAGCGCTGAGTGATGATGTGGTGATGCAGAGGGCAGAAAGGCACAAAAAGCAGTCTAACAAAGGGCAGAAGGGCAGAAAAACAAGGGAAAAACGAGTCTAACAGAGGGCAGAAGGGCACAAAAAAACAGTCTAACAGAGGGCAGAAGGGCACAAAAACGAGTCTAACGGGGCAGAAAGGCACAAAAACGAGTCTAACAGAGGGCAGAAGGGCACAAAAAATGAGTCTAACAGAGATCAGAAGGGCACAAAAACAAGGGAATAACAGAAGGCAGAAGGGCACAAAAAACGAGTCTAACAGAGGGCAGAAGGGCAGAAAAACAAGGGAAAAATGAGTCTAACAGAGGGCAGAAGGGCACAAAAAACGAGTCTAACAGGGGGCAGAAGGGCAGAAAAACAAGGGAAAAACGAGTCTAACAGAGGGCAGAAGGGTAGAAAAACAAGGGAAAAACGAGTCTAACAGAGGGCAGAAGGGCACAAAAAAACAGTCTAACAGGGGGGCAGAATGAATCCCGCCCTGCGTGTTTGTCCACGAAGATGCCACCTTTTTGTGCAATACCTCTACTCAACTGGAGTACTTTCTACTATCTAATCAGTAAGTGCTCCCTCGTTGGCTAAATGTATTGGGGCAGATTTACAATAACTGGCGCATCCCCAGGGATGCGCCAGTTATTGTGCGCCGCAGCTCCGCCACCCATGGTGCGCCGCATTTACAATGCAGCGCACCATGTGGCAAAAACGGCACAGATGCGTCACGCATCTGTGCCGTAAAAGCAGCGCATTGCTGCTGCGACGCAGCTCCAGCAATGCTCTGGGGGGCCCTATCTCCCCAATGCTGCATCAAGCCTTGCGCCTGCTTCAAGCAGGCGCAGGGTTTTGACGCAGCATTGGCCTAAAAGTGACTGAGTGAATTCTTGTAGATTTCACTGAGCCACTTTTAGGAAGCGTTCCTGCGCAGGAACGCCCTCCCCTGCGCCGGAACGCCTCCTGATGGCGCAGGGCTTTACAACGTGACGCATCTCTCAGATGCGTCACGTTGTTAATACCCAGCACCATGGCGCATCTTTTGTGCTGCCGCTGCGTCACAAAAGGTCTCGGTAGAGGGTGGCAGTGGTGAACCAGAGGGTGACAGTGATGAACCAGAGGGTGGCAGGGGTGAACCAGAGGGTGACAGTGCTGAACCAGAGGGTGGCAGTGCTGAACCAGAGGGTGGCAGGTTTGAACCAGAGGGTGGCATGGGTGAACCAGAGGGTGGCAGTGGTGAACCAGAGAGTGGCAGTGGTGAACCAGAGGGTGGCAGTGCTGAACCAGAGGGTGACAGTGGTTAACCAGAGGGTGGCAGTGGTGAACCAGAGGTGCTGTGATGAACCAGAGGGTGGCAGTCGTGAACCAGCGGGTGGCAGTGGTGAACCAGAAGGTTACAGTGCTGTACCAGAGGGTGGCAGGGGTGAACCAGAGGGTGCTGTGATGAACCAGAGGGTGGCAGTGGTGAACCAGACTGGACCTGTATGAGGGTACTAGGCCCTCCCACTGCACTACACGTGATTAGACCTGTATGAGGGTACTAGGCCCTCCCACTGCACTACACGTGATTGGACCTGTATGAGGGTACAAGCCCCTCCCACTGCACTACACGTGACTGGACCTGTATGAGGGTACTAGGCCCTCCCACTGACCTACACGTGACTGGACCTGTATGAGGGTACAAGCCCCTCCCACTGCACTACACGTGATGACGTGTATGAGGGTACTAGGCCCTCCCACTGCACTACACGTGACTGGACCTATATGAGGGTACTAGGCCCTCCCACTGCACTACTCGTGACTGGACCTGTATGAGGGTACTAGGCCCTCCCACTTCGCTACACGTGACTGGACCTGTTTGAGGGTACTAGGCTCTCCCACTTCGCTACACGTGACTGGTCCGGTATGAGGGTACAAGGCCCTTCCACTGCACTACACGTGACTGCACCTGTATGAGGGTACTAGGCCCTCCTGGCCTTCCTGACAGCTCCATCACAGCTGCCAAGTTGTATGATTTATTAAGTGTGACATTTCTTTGTTTTCATTATGTTTATGTGTGACATTTGATTACCTTATGTGTGACACTTTGAGAGATATGTTATGGTGAGTGTACTCAAGCTGTGTTGTCCATTTAATTAGGGCATGTGCCCACCACCACCCTGTACACACACTGAACATACGTGCAGCTCAGCTGCGATGTGTAAATGTGCCTATGATGGGCCAACATGTATCGACTGTAGGGGGGATATACCAGCTGCTGCACATGAATGCAATTGGGCGGGCTGTTTTAAAACATGTTTATATTTATTGGCACCACTAAGTCATGTGCTCTCATGCAGTGACAACGTTCTAAACCAATATTTAATGTAGCCAACTGATCCGGTTAATAGGTAATAAATTGGATTGCAAAGTCAGAACTGGCAGAAAGTGAAAATCACCTAAGAGAAGGCCACTTGGCAACCACTGCCTCGCCTGCAAAACACAAACCCTGCAAAAATATATATAGTGTTTCTCATTCAGTGGCTTTTCCCACCTGCAGAAGGAGAATTTTCAGATATGCAAATGTTTTCAGTTAATGAAATATGATCTGCAAACATCAATGTATTGGGTTTATTTCGCCACCCACCACTAGAGCACTACAGTTAGCGCCGTCTACTTACTCCAATACTCTTACCAGCAGTCCTGGTCGGGTAAGAGCGCCTCTCCTCGGGTGCTTATTTTAAGTAAGCTTGCTCCTGTGTCAGCAGCGCTCTAAGGCTTTTTGACCATCGGAGCTGGCTGCCACTAGGTGTCACTGCCTGACAGCTAATCATAAAAAGAGCCATTCGCCGGTAAGGAATCAGAGATGACCTGTGTAGCTTTCTCTTCATCTTGTTTGCATGACAAATTACTGAGCATGCGGTAGTAAGGGAATTTAACTTTACCCAACGCGACATGCGGGGCACTTGGCAGTACTGCTCCATGGGCCTCACGCATGCGCACTCCATTAGCCGTACACAAGAGTGACTGAATATGGGGACCAGGTCTTGCTGGGTTTCAGTGTCTCTGAGCCCCTCTCTGACTCTGGCACACCCACCTGCTAGGGTAAATGAAGGATGTCTCTTGGGAGAGAAAATACATTTCACCCCTTATTGTGAGATAGCGCTCAGCAGTCCTTTCCTAGACGACTGATTGCGTTATGGGCTGGCGACCTTACCCCTAAACGCCTAGGCTAGTGCCTGGGGGGCTGCAAAGAGTGGCGAGACGGGCCATACATGGATGGCGGATACAGGTGGACGGAGTCACCCCACTTAGGAGTTGGGAATCTCCCTCAGCTGCCCAATCAAACGCAGTGGTCGAAGTGCATTAAAAAAAAAGTATGAGAACTCTGATCCTGCGTGCAATGGGGGAGGGGCGAGTGAGCATGTGACATGCTCAAAGGTGTAGCAAAAAATGTAGGAGCATATTTACAAGAGCTTTATCTCCGCTTTTTTGGCTTAAAAAGCCAAAAAAGCTGAGATAAAACTATCGCCCTATTTACAAGAGGGTGCTAACATGCATAATCGCATTTTAGCACCCTTTTTCCCAACGCCTCCTTTTGCGTCTCTAATGAGATGCAAAGTGGGCGTCACTGGGCGTACTCCGGTTGGACTACCTTGCAAATATCGCTGATGTTCACATTGCGATATTTACACGGCTGCCCCAGCATTTTAGCACACGTTATTTTTTAGAGAAAACTGCTAAAATGCAGACTTACCTATCCCTAACATTGGGGTGGATTATGCTGATACGACCCTGTGGGTCGTATCAGCAAGGTTATCGCCGTTTTGCAGGGAACATCGCTGGAATTTTTATCGCCCGGGAGTAACGCATTTTTAATAACGCGCTACCAGGGCGATAAATTCCAGAGATAGCCGGTGATAATAAAATTATCGCTAAGCACGGCCAACGTTAATTATCGCTGGCCGTTGATAATATGCCCCGAAATATTCTGTAACTTTTTTTGGTCTTTTGCCTTTAGGTAGCAACATTTAAAATAACACACAGGGTTAAATCAAAATTAAATGCAAGTTGCAGTAATCAGTGGAAAATGCACTATCCTACGTTATGGAACCTCTATTAGTTAATGCATTGCACTAGAGAGACACAGATTTGAATCCTGGTAGGTGCAGTGGAGAATAGTGCCACAAGGTCCCAGTCTGTGACAGAAAGCACTGTGAACATGTGTCATTATTTCGAAATTGCATTACAAAGAGTATAAGATAGGCTGCTACAAAATGCGCAAAACAGTTTAGGATAAAAAAAATGCTTCCAAAATACAGATTTTAGTAACGTCCAGACTGTAACAAAATGCAATTTATTTTTCAACCTGTCTTTTAAAAGCACACACTTCACAGCTCAGCTGGTGGCTCCCTTACAATACCTCTCAAAAGAAGGAATCTGCAACATCAGAACGCTTCATGCGACTCCACCAAGGCTTCCGAGCTCCCTTTGTATTTCCAGATTTACCAGTTGCGCAGATTTGCACCCTGGCAAGAAGTCTTTTTTAGCTGTCTGCCCCTCCCTTGGTTTCACACACAGGAGACTCCCTGCCTTACAATTCAGCTGAAGCATTTCAACTGCCAGAAATAACTTTCCGGGGACAGTAGTCTTTTCACAAAAAAGTAGAGGAACTGTTTTTCTAAAATTAGAAAAGTATGGGTATGTTGTGTCCCTCAGACCCCCATATGTGATCGACCACTGATATTTAGGTGTCTCAATTGAGGGAACGGGGGCATGGACCACCGAGGTGAAAAATAGATCCCTAGCATTTAAACGCTCGGTTGCTGCTGTAAAGCATTTTGCAAGCAAATTAGGGAAAAAACAACCAGATATAATGCTTAGGATTTATGTGGCCAAATGTAGAAGTATTGCCCTGTATGGAGCGGGAGTATGGGGATATCAGGACGTAACAACCCTCCAAATCATCGAAAATGATTTCTTTCGATACCTTTTGTCCCTTCCAAAAAGCTCCCCAGTTTACAATTCCCACACGGAATTAGGAATGGAGCACCTAACAGATTTGATTAAAATGCAGCCAATCCTACTGTGGAGGAGAATTTGGGGTGACACCTGAACTAGCACTGAACCGAGCAGTAATTAATGATGTTATGGCCCTGGACAACGCAAAAAGTATCAAATGGCTCGAGTATGTGAGGAAAGTCTTTGTGGACATTGAAAGGCCCGAATGGTTCTATAAACCTGAGCTAATCGGGAAAATTCCCAAGAAATCTATAAGAAATTTATGCATGGAGCACTTTAACAACTTGAGGTTTGAGATCGAAGTCAGCAAAAAAAGTGTGATTGGTCATCAATTGCTACTGACTTCGTATAACATACAACCATATTTGACCATCACGACTTTGGGGTTTGAACGCTTTGTCCTGTGTAGATTCAGGTTTAACATTTTTCACCACCTGGTCTCTTACCCGGAAAAAAATGATTGGAATAGACCTCTGGCTCCCTGCCCATGTGATAACGTATCTGCCCAGTCTACCTTCCATCTTGTCTTGCTATGTAAAATGTATCAGAAAGAGCGGGCTAGATGGTTGAAACATTATTTAAAAAACGGGGCATGGCGGCAATGTAGGGTAGCTTACCTGAATCTTCAACAATTAGGGAATCCTCTATGTATTAAGATCATGGTAATGTTTTTAAAAAGCGTGTTAAAACAACGGAATCTTTTATGTATCAAGGCCTAATCGATTGTTCATTTGCTCAATTGTTTAATACTCTTTTAATCTTTACGTGTACTTTGTAATGTGAAATATGAAATGCTTTTATGATTTTTAATATATGAGAAAATCGAATAAAGCTTTTGAATTTGATCGACCACTGATCATATGGGGAGGGGGGGATAGGAGGGGTTTTGTCTCTGGGGTCCCAGGACCCAGAGCCCTCTTTGGCCCACATTGTTCTAGGCAGGAAAGATGTGTATAGCGCCTCGCTCCGTTTCCAGAGCGTCAGTCCCTTAGCGCTAAAATGCAAGCACCTGCACTTCCAATGTTACTTCGGCCCTCTGCCCCACTTGCCGTATAAATATCACCCCTGTTGTTAGAAAGTTTAAAGTAACAGTAAAACGGTGCTCTTTTTTTGCCTTAATTTCAGCTGACAATTACGGCCAGTTTTTGGGTCAGGAAGAGGTCTGTTCGGAGAAACCGGTTTTATCTTTCATACCAGAACAACATTATTTTTTTTACCCCAAAACACGTGTGAAATAAAGTTGGGCGCAGGAAGAAAACCACAAACTGCACTTCATGTATTCCACTTCCAAAGTGGCAGTGGTATATCAGCCGGTCCTGACTGTTCAACTGACCGCATGTTACACTCTGGGGTATTTAGTTCTGCTTTTAACTATGGCCCAGGGTTTCAATGCTCCAACATGCAGAGCGATGGGGGCTAAAAAGCCAGGACTGGTTGAAGGTGTCACACTTGACATGGAGTCCCTCGGCAGCTAATGCTCTGCATACACCTGCCAGCTTCTTGGAAAAGGCTTTGAATGTGAGTGCTTTGCACAATCCCAGCCAGTTCGAACTATTGAGCGCAACCTCAGAGGCCGCAAGGGTCACCTTGATTAAATGTTTACTTAGCATGTCTGGTGGCTGGGCAAGAATAGAAGGGGCAAAATTGGCCATTCTTTTTAAAGTGTGGGGCTAATACCCTGCGGAGAGAGAGGACTGACTGAGGTTCAGCTCAGTGGGGTAACATTGCCCCCCGCAGCCCCATCCATGCTGGAAGGCCCCCAAGCTCCTGCACTGTGCACGGGTGTCAGGCCCCTGGCCTGAGAGCTCCTGACTGGAGCACGGGCCCCCATCCATGTTCTTTGCAGGCGGGCCCCCTCAAGTTTCTTTGCACCACTAGTCCAGCTCATAATGATGATCCACAAGTCCAGGTTGTGTTTATAACATTCGATGTTTTAGCACATAGACAATTTAATTTTAGGGACCACTTTGCAGAGGCCTAAAATGAGACCGAGCCAGCCAGCCAGCCTCTAAAAGGGCTACAGCAACCCTCCCTGCCTCTGCACCATCCTTGGTCTTCTTCAGGACAGACTGTCACGGTGATGGCCTTGTCTGAAGGCAGTGGCTTCACCTGGGCACCCCCTGACTCCATCCTTTGTCTTCTGCAGGACAGACTGCCACTGTGATGGCCTTGTCTGAATGCAGTCCATTACAAACTCCAAAACTGCGGATGACTCATGGTTCAGTACCTCAATCCCCGTTAGATAATGTAAATGTGATGTGAATAACACTTCCGAAGTCCGCTGCTGTTGGGCTCCACTGAAATCCAGATAAGAAATTTTAAGATATTGGAAGATGCCCCAGGAAAAGAGACCAAACGCTAATAAGGAAGTCCTTTAAGTTTTTTTTATTCTTTATAGTAAAACATGCAGTCAGACATCAGCCAACGTGTTTCGTTCTTTACAAAAGGACTTCTTCAGGGCAGTATCAGTAATTAGCCGAGGTCATGTCGAGGTCAAATCACGGAGGTATATGAACCGAATCCCTACTGGAAACCCCTAAATGAGAGTTCCAGTACAACAATAGCAGTCACAACGGTTTATATTAGTAGTGTAAAAGAGTCATTACGAGGTGTATCTCAAAATGTATGTCACAGGTAATCCCATCTGAAGGTCCCACAGTAAGAGTTCCAGTGCATCAATTCCAGCCCCAAATGTCTAAAGGGTTTTCGAAATGTGAATGGCAGGTGCGCCTGACAAGGGCAGATAAATGAGGAATGGCTCCATGGTTCTGTCTCTTTTTGCATCCAAGTGTGGATGTATGACGGTACAACGCGTGCTTTTACAACACGTACCGTTACGACGCAGGTTTTACAATGCAAGTCGTTACAACGACTTGCGTTGGGGGGCGCTGGATAGTGAATAGTTTAATATACTATTCCAACTCCAGTCCCCGTGGATAGTAGGGAAGGTGTTGGATAGTAAATTAAACTATTACCTATCCTAGAGCGCCCTCCAGCGAAAGTCGTTGTAATGACTTTCGTTGTTAAACCTGTGTCGTAACGGTACTTCGTTGTAAAATTTCCGTTGTTTAGGACGATCCCCTCCAAGTGCAGTGGGGAAGAAGCAGAGGGGCCTCATGCAAGGTAGACTCCCAGGAGACACTCGACCTACAGCTTGACAAGGAAAACAGTGCTTAATTTGTGCCGTTGTTTGTAGGTGCTAAACGCCGGCACTTATTTATGAAAGTCCACCACATAATGGCGCTGTCTAATTCGGAGCAGAGCTCATAAATAAGAAATAGTGTCCAAAATACTTTAGAAAGTTATAAAACTGCAGGGGGAAGCTATCTTTACAGCATGAGGTGACCTGTGAATACCTCGGGCCCTGGCACTTGTAAGGTTACAAATTAAGCACTGTGAAAGAGACCTTCAGGAGGGACTGGATGCCAGGACGACAGTGCTGCTGATAAACCCCAGACTCCAGGGAGAGTGGGACGTACTATTGGGTTTTCGATGGCTGTGCCCCCACTGTAGTATCCCCAGGATAAGAGTCCTAGTTAAATTAGCACGGAGATAGAGAATTGTTGGAAGAAAGAAAGATCGTTCTTTTAAGAAACCCCTCACTCACCGGCCTGGTCGGTGACATGCTTCATCATCGGGGTCCACCCGAGTGACCGAGTGCCACTCTGGTGTGCTGCGACGCCTGCAACTGCAGCGGAGCTGGTTTCTTTTGGGGGTGTGGAGAAATTGTGAGGTTAAAAAGTGTACTACATGTACTCCCTATAGACTTTATTCTGGAGTCAGTATAACACTACTAAAAACAAGTGTGATACTTCTATTGGTTTTAATAGACCAGGTAGTATTAAAATGTGCATACAAATATGGTCAACATGTTTCAACCGTATATGATTATAGGTTTTCTTCAGGACCACAAGGGGTGAGCCGTAAGGTCTGCACATGCTAAGGTGCACCCTTCCCCGACCCGCCTGTGTGCTAGACCGTTTACTTATGGTTTAGCTTTCTTACAGCATTCTGTGTAAGGAAAATCTGAAACAGATAGAACAGAGCATGGTGATGATGCAATGATGTACATAACTTGTATTATACTCCCACTGGCTAAACCAGTAAAAAACATTCAACAGCCTGAAAGAAGCTGAACCAGCATGAAGAAGACCACACTGCCTGCCCTGTTTAGAGTGGACTCTATGATGTTTTTTTTTTCTCTTTTGTTTTTTTGGTCCTAAAGAGAAAAAAATAAAACATTTAAAAAATAAACTTCAGCTTTAGGAGTTTGTTTTTGAAAATCAAGAAAGTTTGCTGCCCGTTCACCTGAAACATGGCAGCGGTCAAACAAACATTTTGTGCCTTCACAGGAGGTTTGCGGCTGTAGGAAAGGTACAAAGATCACTGCTGGGCCGGCGGTGATCTCCCAATATGGCAGGCAGTAGTCCATCAGGATGGCAGACCTAATGTTCTCTGACACACTGACAGAGGGCGTGCCATCTGGCCAACACTAAATCATGGTATCCGACTCAAGTCAAAAGAGTCCTCTATAAGCACAGGCTCCCTATAGATGTCAAACTTACAAGGGGGCATATTATCAAGAACGTCGTTAAAATAATTGCTGCTTTAGCGGCAGGAAACTGCCGCTAACGCGGCGCTAATGGGCTTGATAATATGCCCTAGTGAATTCCCATAGAAGCCCAGGTTTCCTGCCGCTAAAACAGCGATCATTTTAATGCCGTTCTTGATAATATGTGCCAAGGTTCCTTCTGTTATCTACTGTCTCTTCATGTGTTGCACTATGGTCCAAACACTGACATATTATACCTGATTTGTCCCACATTAACCAATTTCAAGGTTGCTGAATCTCCTATTATTTAAAAGGTGAACCATTTACACCAGCCAAAAGTGAGTAAAAATGAAATATCATGGGGAAAGCGTTAACAGCTTGATGCTTTAACAGGTTAGCCATTGTATATTTCGGGGGAATTATTCTGTTCAGGACACTACTCAATTAGTGAGACAATGAGTGTCGGTGCCCAAAGCGCTGCTCAGAAGTCTGTGGCCGGCGCTATTAAATGTCGACATGCCCAGTACCAAGGCTGCATAGTGCGGAATCCACCACAGACCTCTCTAATCCACTTCCAGACACACCCTCTCTCTTTACCTCACTCCTGCAGGCTCCTGCTTTCACCCTTTGTGGCAGTTTTTCCGCCTTTCTCTTCCTCCTTTTGTCCTGTTTGTGTCTTCCCCTCTCTTGCTCTTCGAATATGTTTCATGAAAAAAAGGTGCTGAACCCCAAATATGAGTGCCTTTGGTCACCAATGGCTCAAATTTCCCACTGCTCCAGGGGGATTCGCACCTACGCCCTATAACTATATGGTATCAGAGGTGAGGAGGCCGAAGGAGGGTGGGAGGGCATGCCTACAGTAAATCTTCACATAACCATTTGTACCTAAGCTTTGCCCTGTTCTCAATTGTGGCAATGATATAAATACATGTAACACTGTTTTGAATATCCCTGTAACTTGGCACATTTTCTCCTTTAAATATGGTGTCGAGCTGTGAGGGGGACTCAATGGGCAGGCAGAAGGGACGCCCATGTATCCAGACACAGCCCGCTTTCCATTTGTTGCAGTTCAAGATGGTAGGCATTGTTGAGGATGGAACTCGTTGGATGGGGCAGCTTCCATCACATCAATGATTGTCAGACCCAGCAGCCCTTACAAGCGCACCATGGAGCCGGTCACGCAGGGACATGGACTGGATCGCATCTGGTGTGACTCACACTATGAACTAGATGTACTATTCACTGGTTGCAAAATGCTGTTCGAATCATAGTGGGTTGGAACCCGACCTACGTCATGAATATTAATGATGTTGGTTACCAATTGTGACTCACTATGTTTGAGGCCTATAACAGGGATGATGGCCTGCCAGAGGTCAGCAGACCACTGTGTCTGTGATTGCTTTTTAATAATGCAAGCTTTTTTTTTAATGCAACCTATTTTCCTTCAAGGAAATAGGGCTAGGTTTAAAAATAAGTTTACTCTATTTTGATTAGTTTACGAGTTAGCAGTGGACCCTTCGTCCACTGTTTACTCTTCTACAAACTTTTTTACATTCACAAAGAGGAAGTTGTCCCAGGTAGACACCTTTCCCTTTGTGAATATATTACCACCCACATAGAGTTGCTGATACAATAATCAATGTTTTGCAACCAGATTTCAGTCATAAAACATTGATACATAAGATAACAATTTGATATTTGGATATTTGGATATTTGGAAGAGACGCCTACAACACCCCCCTAACAAATGCCACTTTGTATGGACTTGGGATCCCATTTTAGTGTTGGAAGAACTTTGCTGGACCCCAAAA
Organism: Lissotriton helveticus; assembly: GCF_964261635.1. Classification (NCBI taxonomy): domain Eukaryota; kingdom Metazoa; phylum Chordata; class Amphibia; order Caudata; family Salamandridae; genus Lissotriton; species Lissotriton helveticus. The sequence goes on from NC_136058.1 coordinate 369,451,210, forward strand.
TAGTATTAGTACTTAGGGAAAAGCATTTCAACGGTCCCAAACACTGAATAAAAGTGTTTCTCACCATTAAAATGCATAGTACATCTGGCCCTAAGTTTGCCTCCCTTTTAGCATCCTTTAAGCAATCAAAGATATTCTAGCTCTGATTGGTTTCAGCTGTATAGGGGTTGTCTAGGGTCCATCATGCAGTAGGTCTCTCTGCAAAGCCTTGCATGTCTTCCAGTTTGTTAACTGCAGCGTGTGTGTTTGATGACTGTAGTTCTGGTTCTCATCTTTACTCTTCAGACACAAATGTCACAGATCAACTGAAATGTAACTGATTTTGTCAAGATTTTTCTGGTCACTTTATGTTTCTTCTATATATCTATAGTTCTGGCTTCTTGGAAACAGTGGCTTATGCTAGGGGTGGGTGGAACTAGTGGAGATGTACTCTTTGGAATTCCGTGGAGTTACATAAAAACTCTCCAAGATTCCACTGAGTTCTGCAAACGGACGAAAATATGCATGCTGCGTAGCAATTTAGCGCCAGTAGCGCGAGGAGCGCTGAAAAATCAGTGTGAACAGCACCATGCGGTGCAGAAGAGTGCACAGCCATTCAAGTCGAATTTTCTGCCTCTTAAGTAGAATATTTACTCGAGGGGCAGCAAATCTACGGAAGAAGCAGCCCTCTGACCACGTCAGTTCTTGTTAGAAAATGGCGGTAGGGGATGACAAATCTCGCTCGAACTCACATTTTGGAGCCTCGCAGGAAAAAATTCCACCACATGGCGATTAGCGGAATTTGGATTGAACTCTACTATACAAGAGTAATGTGGATTCGCCAAGTTCAGCCACTTCCATGGGCAGAATGTTTCTCTGAGGTTATACTGTAAATACATGTTTAGCCATGAATACATAGCCAATAAACGCTTAACAGCATCCAAACACTCACCAGACCAGAGACTATTTTTTGTGCTCAGAGGGCTCTTGGAAATGTTATTTCTGTCTTTTTTGTGCTTTATACATTTTTATATAAAAACATTAGCAATATATATCTCTGATTGCAATCCAATTTTTGATCGAAATTCCGTAAGATATGACTGGGGAAATATTAATAAACCTTAATAAAATACCCTACTATAATATGGGAATCACAGGATTGCCTGAAGAACATCAAAATGCACGAAAGAACATAGCACTATAAAGAAAACAAACTAAACTTGGAAAAAGGGCAGAAAATATAGAAGATGTGCCATTAAAGATAGAAGCCTACCAAAGAAAATATTTACAACACAATAGCAATGCAGCGAGACAGTACATACCATTCTTTCTTAGTCATGATTAAAGCCAACATAGAATAAAAGCACTTCTATGAGGTTTTACAACTTCATGATTCATATTAATATGAGAATTATACGTCACAGATATTTTTGTTAAGCAATATGTCTGAAGTAACCGTGCTGTATTATGCTGTTTAAGCAATTAAGGTGAGCAACAAGTATTAGTATTAATTTTATGTGCATATCATATGTCATTCTTCCTTGCAATTAAGTGATAAACAGAATGTGGGAAATACTGATGGCACCCAAGGTAGATACATTACTTCTCAATGTATTACTCATATTAAAGGTTAAAGACATACTTTAAGATCTTTTTTTCATTCCACCTCTATGTTACATGTAACATCAACCTTGACACTAAACAATAAATAATATGTTACAGAAACTTTAGGGGGTAAGTTATTCTCACATAATTTAATAACACTTTGCGGAGTCCTAGGTAACATTGACGTAGGTGCACATTGTAAACATTTAGAAATAATTTATTTTAATTTCTTATGTTTTTTAACAGGATGTTGGTTGTTAGAAATGGGGGTCTCTAGTTGGCAGAGGCTGGCCACAGTCCAATTAGGGACCCTTCTTCCTAAGTCAGAATAAGGGGGCCACACCATTTGATAACCCCTGCTCAACCCTGTGGTAATGTAGCACGAGCAGCTAGGCTTATCTCAGAGGCAGTGTGTAAAGCATTTATGATCATACACAGTAACACAGTGAAGGACACAACAAAGGGACACCACACAAGTAGTTATAAAAAATAAGTATCTTTATATATAGACTTAACACAAGACCAATAACGGTAAAAAGCCACAATACTGAAAAGAGGGGTGGGGGGTACTCTTGAAAAACTGGAAAAAGAGTTCAAAGTGTTCAAATAGGGGTTCAGTTCAAAGCAGGGGTCTCTGCGATCCTTTTACTTACAAAGTACCTGGGTTTCGTAGCAAAACAAGCAAAATGTCGCATACGAGCAGTAACGATGATTTTCCCCACGCTAGGCCGGCGATGCGTTGAATCCTTGCCACAAGGGAGGATGATGCGCCGGTCTGCGGGTGTGTGCGGAACAAAGCGACAGACTTCTTCACGCTAGGCCATCGATGCGTTGAATCCTTGCCGCAAGGGAGAATGACGTTCTGATCCTGTTGCGTGTGCGATCTTGTTGCGACGAAAGAAAATGGCACCCGGCGACAGAGCGACGATCTGGTGCGATGACAGGAAAATGGCGAACGCACGGCGCCCGCCGTGCGATGTCGTGATGCGATGATCTCGATGCAATGATCCGGGGTTAGCGAACCTTCGACAAGCCGCAAAAGTGCGATGCGATGATCTCGGGAGTTAGCGAGCACTTTGTGGTCCGCAAACGTGCGTTGTGAGGATCTTTGGTTTGCGAGCGCTCGGTGGCAGCAGCGCAATGATTTTTCTTATGCTCTTCTGCTGCGATGGCTCATAAACGGGCGTTAGCGACGATTTCAGCACTCTCTTCTCTGTAGTAAAACTAGAGGCCCTGGAACTCACAGGGGCCTTAACTGCAGATAGAAATCCTCGCTGGGAGGAATCAGGAGGCTAGTGGGGTAGTCAGATGTGCCTGTGACTCCAGCAGGAGACTAGCTCACTTCTAACCCTTGGGTGATTGCTTAGCAAAATAAAAGTCTCTCAAAAGTCCTTTTCCCTCTTCTTCCAAGTCCAAGGGGAACTACTGCATCCAAATTCAAGAAACAGCACACAAGCACAAGGACAGTCCTCTCCTGCAGATTCCTTCAGTAACACGGACAGAGGTTCCTCTTGACATCCAGGAGCAATACAAAAATCAGGGGTTTGGGCACAGATATTTATACCCCAAAAGTCTTTGTTCTCAAAAGTCTCTAGTCACTGAACCCAGCCAGAACCAGTTCTGCTCAGGCCTGGAGCACTTTGTTTACCAGGCTGCATCCTTCCTTTCAGAAAGAGGGGGTCTGCCATCAGACGCACAGTAGGAGGTGGAGCCAGCATTCACCTTGCCAGGCACAGGCCTATTCAGGTCAAGGAGCTACTCCTCCCCAGTACTCAATGCAGATATCTCTATTCAACCCAGGTCTGGCTCAGCCTGCTTTGCCCCTCTAAACCCAGACAGCCAATACACATAACAGCAGAGCACACAGGAAGGCTTAGGCAAAAAAACACCTACTTTATAAAAGTGGTATTTTCAAACACAGAATGTTAAAACCAACTTCACTAAAAGATGTATTTTATCATTCTGAGTCCAGGCATAGTAAACTCAAATTTCTTCCATGTTCCCTGAGTCAGATAGGACGATAAGATGTAATAGCCAGTCTGCCTATTCTAGCCTATAGAGAACAGGTAGTCTTGCAGCAGTGAAAAACAAAATGGAGGGCGATTCACTACCAGGACATGCTACACATATCAAGCTAAGTCCTACCTTACACACACAATGCACCTACCATAGGGGTGACTGACATGATGCTAAGGGAAGGTTCAGAGGCTGGGAAGTGTGGGCACTTTACAGCCAAGATGGCATTTCTGGACTGCACGCAGACACTGCAGTGGCAGGTCTGAGGAACACTTTACAAGCTGCTTCTGTGGGTGGCGCAAACCACCGCTGCAGGCCCACCAGCAGGATTTGGGTAACCAGCCCTGGGCACACAGGGGCCACACTAATAGGGACAAACAGGTAAACCAAATAAGCCAATCAGGGATATACCAATTCACAGTCCTATTTACACAGGGAGCATTTGCGCTGTGGCACTGCGCCCGAGCATCTAATACCAGCAAAAACAGAGGAGACAACAGCAAAAAACAGAAGGGAGACCCACGCCAATGGTGTCAGGTCTAACATTGGTAAATTATACTGATCTTGTAATTGAACATAAGGGAGCCACTCATTATTATTAGAAAGTTCATGTTCCCTAAAAATGCCTTTTTTAGTCCAGCTGATCCCAAAAATGGTCTTATTTTTACAGTCAATATAATTATTGTAACAGATGAGTGAGTACTTAAGTATATCATTATCAACTCGTTTATCAGTAGAAAAAACCTTTGATACAGTCTACACATATCTTTGAAAATTGGCAAAACTAAATAAATGGGTTTTTGAGAAATGGAAATAAAATCAGAGAAAGAGAAGGGGAGAATGAAAGACTTCTCCAAACCAATTCATTACTACTTCCAAAGCCAAAGTTGTCTAAGGAAATAGCATCTTCACAACTAGAACATAGTAAGTAATCTAATGCCTTGTTCCTTCAGCAGTGTTAATTTGTAAAAATGCATTGTAGGTTTTTTAATTTGCATTAAACATGTAGATAATATATCTACATATAAAAGAACTTTGGTATTTTAACCAGTAACTTGGAAAAAGAGTATAGAATAATCAGTGAAATCATCATTCCAACAGATCCAATCTACCCCACCAAGATCATGTGTAAACTAAAGAATCAAATGTTTCCAAAAGTTATTGTAAGTTCTATTTTGAGGTATGGTGTACCCATCTAGAGAACCAAACACCATAATGTTTTAACATGTCTTAAGACAGAATTTGTTTAAAGGAGGAGCTTCCTATTTATTTAAATTGAGCTTACAACGAGAAACATAAGAACATTTTCCGACATATTCATGAAAAGCTAGTAATGAACTCTCAGGGTAATTCACTTAAATCATGACATCATCCATGTCATGAGATTATTTAATTACAAAAGACCCACACGAATCAATATTAGAGTTTTGTCAGATCGTGGCCAAAAAAGTTCAAGAGATGAAAATAAAGAAGATGAGACAAAGACCAGCTTTGTCTGGTTCCTCTTTTAAAGGGGCAAATGGATTTATTAATATTATTAAGAAGGATAGAAGCACATGGTGCCTTACATAAGAAAGAAGCATATTTTTAAACTGTAGGGGCTACGCAATGCATTTCAACATAAAGTCCCAATTAAGACACTCAAAAGTTTTCTCAGCATCCCAAGACAATACTGCAAGGGGGGATTTCATCAAATGTTCTTGGCTAATAATATTTAAAATTAAAAAATTAGGGACAAAGATCTCTAATCGATTAGCTAATATTTTAGCAAATATTTTGCAATCATTATTAATTAATGATGTCAGATGATAGTTCTTTCAAAAAGATGTATCTTTTCCAGGTTTAGAGGTTACGCAAATCCTAGCTTGTAAAAAGGTTCCTTGAGGTTTGAAGATAGAACAAAAATGTTGATATAGGAACAATAATTTAAGAGCCAACCAATGGAAAAGTGGATCTAAAAGTCTAAACATAAACTGTCTGGCCCAGATGCTTTCCATTTCGCTTTCTTACATACTTCATCTATATACTATTTAATCATAATCTAAAGGAGATGAGGTTAACAGTCTTATGATGTTTCTGAAACATATTTAGCAATATCAGTGAATGAAGGAAAATATTAATAAGAATATAAATTGGAATAAAAATGAACTAAGTATTCTCAGTGTCTTAATGAGCTGTCTTGACACACCCAGGATCTGCATTAATAATAGAATAAAAAATCTCTGTTTTTTTAACTTTTAACTGTTTAGTCAATATATTCCGCATTTTAGTATCACCCCCATAATACTTTGTTTAACTCTAAATGTTATCACAGCCTTGCTCTGTAGTGAATTTATTCAACTCTATTTTGGCTTTAATCAAATCTGTTTGTTGTAAAGATCATGTCTTCCAGCTCAGAGACCCCGTTTTCAGTTGAGTTTGAAGAAGTGTTAATTAACATGCAACAATTGATGAATTGATATTTAATCAAATGCAAGCTTCTGGCATATACATTTATTCTGTAAATGTATAATGAGTACGTCTGATAAGCAAGGATCAATCAAAAACACATTTGGTGATAATTTAGTGACTATTCAGCTTAGAAATTATTCCAGGAATGTCATAAATCCTATGAATGTTTCCCTCCATAATTCTGTTATTGTGTCTTTATTCACTTGCTTTTAGGCTTCTTTGTTTTAGTTTTAGGTTCTTAAAAACAAACACAGGACATGTTCTAATTTAGCTACAGTCTCCATTTTAGTTAGCCTGTCCACCTTGTTTACCTTTGGCCACAAATCCATCTTAGGCAATAGAGGTTGCATCTCAGTCTGTGGAGACTGCCATCCTTGACAATGGAGGCTGTTATTTTTACTCACATTATGCAGAATCATTAACATGTCTGCCTTTGATGCTTATGTCATCTGTGCCTATCTTTCCAAGAATTGTGAAAGTGTCATTCACATATATGTGGTCATTTAGCAATGATTAGGTTAAGCATTAGCAGAAGACATCTTGTATTTAGAGACTATCTTGTCCATTTTCCGGAATCCATTTTGTATTTCTGTCGGCCATTTTGTTTGCCATGTGCTCTGTCCTACCTTCCTGTTAACTGCTCTTGAAATCTGCCTAGAGACAAGATATATTTATCCTCTTCTGCTTTGCACATGCTCAGTTGAGCATGCAGCTGTCTCCAACTTGTAACTGTCAAGATGTGTCCACCAGAATTAGCTAACTGTCAGCCCTTCCCACTTGTTGCTAGCACACTCTTTGTATGACCTTATATGTATTTGAAACCAACACTCTGTGCCTTGTACTGCCTTCATTGCAGCCCCTGTGTGGGTATAAAAGGACCAAGCTCCTTCCAGTCAGTGTGCTACCTCATACTCTACCGAAGGGTGTTGTGTGAATGTAGTTCCACCTCATGAGGTTTAATAAACTCTGTCTTCTCTATTCCAGTTTCTGTGCCAACTTCTTATTATTGGTCTGAGGACTCTAAGCAGAGAAGGGCGAATCCCTTGCACTAGTAGGCCTGGCTGAGGCTTGCTACCACAAATTGGCGCCCAACATGGGGCTCATCGGCAACTCGGATGCCCGAAGGACTGGTCGAGACGAAGGATTGGACGTGATCACTGCCGGAGGAGACCCGAGTCTTGGCATCCACAGCGTTTTCCCTTTCTTTCTGATCTGACCATCCAGGTGGCGCCGGTCCTCGACTGAGATCTCTTCTGTTGATTCGCTGTGCAATGACCGTTTGGTAGATTTGAGAACTTGGCAGTAGGAACCTGGACACCATTTGATTAGTAAGAGCCGTTTTGCGGCACTTGCTGTAGGTTTTGACGCCTTTGATAGGTAAGGTAGTTTAGAAACACTTACTGTGGCATTTGTTTATGAAAATGGCCAAATAGGGAATTTTGTTCTATATATGTATATATATGGTGCACAGACATAATATCGACTCCAAAATATCGTCTGGACAGAATATCGAGTTTTAAATATCGTTTGGAGAAAATATCGACTAGACAGAATATCGACAGCCAAAATATCGTTTTTAAGGTAAGTGAAGTAATATCGACTGTAAATAATATAGACAGTGAAAATATCCAAGTATATAATCTAGATAGTAAAAAATATAGTTTTTTAAATAATATTTAATTATTTATAGTGTGTTTATGTTATAATATGTGTGAAAAGTGTCAATTTATTTTATTATTTTTTTAAATTAATTATTTTTTTAATTATTGTGTAATTTAATTCTGTAGCGGGTTGTGGGTTTATAGGGGAATAGGGTGGGAAGTAATTTAATTATAATTAATTAAATATGTAAATTTATTAATTGGTAGTAATAATTAATTAATTGGTAATTAAATAATATATGTTAATTATTTAAAATTTAATTGGTAATTAATTTTATTTAATTGATTAATTGCTAATTATGTCAATTAAAATAATTTATTTTCTCTAGCGGGTTGTGGGTTTATAGGGGAATAGGGTGGGAAGTAATTTAATTATAATTAATTAAATATGTAAATGTATTAATTGGTAGTAATAATTAATTAATTGGTAATTAAATAATATATGTTAATTATTTAAAATTTAATTGGTAATTAATTTTATTTAATTGATTAATTGCTAATTATGTCAATTAAAATAATGTATTTTCTCTAGCGGGTTGTGGGTTTATAGGGGAATAGGGTGGGAAGTAATTTAATTATAATTAATTAAATATGTTAATTTAATAATTGGTAGTAATATTTAATTAATTGTTAATTAAAAAATGTTTGTTAATTAATTAAAATGTAATTGGTAATTAATTTTATTTAATTGATTAATTGCTAATTATGTTAAATGAAAGGGGTATTTTTAGGGTTCAGGGTCAGTTTTTAGTTTTTGGGTAAAGGGGTATTTTTAGGGTTCAGGGTCAGTTTTCAGTTTTTGGGTAAAGGGGTATTTTTAGGGTTCAGGGTCAGTTTTCAGTTTTTGGGTAAAGGGGTATTTTTAGGGTTCAGGGTCAGTTTTTAGTTTTTGGGTAAAGGGGTATTTTTAGGGTTCAGGGTCAGTTTTCAGTTTTTGGGTAAAGGGGTATTTTTAGGGTTCAGGGTCAGTTTTCAGTTTTTGGGTAAAGGGGTATTTTTTGGGTTCAGGGTCAGTTTTTAGTTTTTGGGTAAAGGGGTATTTTTAGGGTTCAGGGTCAGTTTTCAGTTTTTGGGTAAAGGGGTATTTTTAGGGTTCAGGGTCAGTTTTCAGTTTTTGGGTCAAGGGGTATTTTTAGGGTTCAGGGTCAGTTTTCAGTTTTTGGGTAAAGGGGTATTTTTAGGGTTCAGGGTCAGTTTTCAGTTTTTGGGTAAAGGGGTATTTTTAGGGTTCAGGGTCAGTTTTCAGTTTTTGGGTAAAGGGGTATTTTTAGGGTTCAGGGTCAGTTTTGGGTTTTTGGGGTACATATACAATATTGCCTATTATTTAATTAAATGTTGTTACTATATATATATGTTTTAAGAAATATGATTAAAAATATATTTATTTTTTTACTTTCATTAAATATTTAATTATTAAAAGTTATTTTAAGTATTGTTAATTATATTTTAGTAATTAATTTTTTATATTAATGTAATTAAACATTGTTTTTAGTAAAGTCGATATTTTTTACAACGATATTTTTGTAAACGATATTTTGTAGTCGATATTTTTGTACTTACCTGTTTGTACATACAAACTCGATATTTTTGTAGTAGATATTTTCACCTCGATATTTTGGGTACTCGATATTGTGGTAGTCGATATTCTTTCAGTGATCCATATATATATATATATGTGCTGCAACACATATAGGCAGGTAATGAGGAGATTTTTCTCTATTTAAGATTATTTGAACGGCGCAACGTACGAAGAGTACCATAAGCGCTACGTTTTGATTATAATACTGCATATTTTGCATTATTTTTTGACATGCCTGTTTCCAGCACACTTCGTAGGATGTGTTGCTTTTGTAGTGGTACCACATTGAAACTCGACAAAGCACAACCGGCCCCCCCCCGGAGGGGACGCCAAATAGGGACATGTATATTAAGTATGGTATTTCGTCCATATTGTTCAGCACATTGTGGCATAAACACACCCGCAAGGATCCTGAGTTGCGTTGGCCTATGCATGGGTCATTTGATTTGCGAAAAGATTCAGTATGTGGAGCAACGGATGTTCAAGCGAAAGGCTAGGCAAGATATGTTTGACTGTGAACAAATGTGGGAGAAGGAAGTGCGTGAGCGAAAGAAGCGTGAACAGGCTTTGATTGAAAAAGAACTGCGTAAAAGTGTGCATGCGAAAGCATTAGAAATGAAAAATAAAGAGATTAAAGAAATTAAAGAAAGGGAAGATAGGGAGCGTCAGTTACAGGTAAATGGCCAATACGCTATTCGTAGGCATATTTATCATATCCTTAATAAGCCCCAAGATGATTCTCTCTTATTAGATTGTTGTCCACCTCCGTATACTTTTCCCTCTGCTCCTGATGAGTCAGATGAGGACTCTCCTACGAAGCAGGATAAAGCCAGAGACACTCGCTCAATGTTAAATACCGAACGTTCCTCTCAGATTAGATCTTTGGCGCGTAAAGCCGATCGTAGTACTAATACTGCTTCTGAAATTCTAGATACTATTAAGAATTGGTCGGAAAGGGAATAAAAATATTTCACCGAGATATTTGCGGCCGAGGTTCTTGAGCGATTTAGGATATATTCGGTGGAAGTAGAGCCAGATGATATAGCAGCTGATTGTAAGCAATTACGTGAAGGTTCTTTTGTCTTCTCCCAGGTGGCTGACACGATCAGACGCTTGGTTAAACTACGTGATGAAGCAGTCCGTTTGCAGGAGGAGAAAAAGGCAGCAGACGCAGCTGCACAAACATCTCGAATCAACATGGCACGAGCTCCGACGCTCGAAACAGATAAGAATGTTGTAAATGTGAAACCTATGCGGGAAGCCGCGCCTTTATATGTTCCTCCTAAATGAACAGGCATAAGTGATGATAAGACTTCTACTGACGCGAAAGGATACTTTCTTTATAATTGGGTTTACACTCCTTGGAATAGAGCAGATGTCATGGCTCTTAAAAATGCATTACCTGATCCGCGAAAGAATCCGACAGCCTTTTATGAAGAAATTGAGGGTGCCATTAGCTCTTGTACTATGACTTTGTCTGACATTGATTTGTTTTTTGGATCAATATTACCGCCTGATATGTGGAGAACTGTGCGTAAAGTTGATGATCGTGTGGTATTTGGGGCATTGTAGACAGATATAGAACAATTAGATAAAGATAGAGAACCTGCACACAAACCGTGTCAACTAATTTTAGATCTTCCAGCAGCTATCTTGGTTAAATTAAAGACAACTACTCCCCCTAAAAAAATAGATTGGACTATGTTAGCATCTTGTAAGCAAAAGATAGATGAATCGGTTTCAGACTTCTTCACACGCTTTGAAGAAGCATTCCACGATTTTAGTGGTCAGTCATTGACAGATGACACGGGTAGGCATCTGTTTGTCAATAAATATGTCACAAACCTTTGCCAGAAATAGCTAGTCGCCTAAAGGCGAGTGAAAGTTCATGGACTACCTCCTCTCCTGTTTCTCTCTTAACTATGGCTCAGTATTATGAACGACAAGAATTAGAAGCTAAAAGTAAGGAGGATAAAAAATCTAAAGTGTTAAAAACAAAGGTTATGATGGCTCAGGCTTATGGCCCACCTTTTAGAGATAATAAATAATAGAGGTGGACGTGGATCTCATGGTTCGTCCTTTCCTTCCTATACTCGTCCGAATTTGTCTGTTGATCAGTGTGCGTATTGCAAGAAATTTGGACATTGGCTTTCTAACTGTCCAGTATTGCGTGCTCAGCAGGGTTCACGTGGTCGGGGACACATGAGAAATTGTTCAGGATATTCAGGGCCTAGACGAAACACAAATGATTGTGCTAGGTTTGATGTTAATATACATGGACAAGAGGGGTCTAATACTTTTGACAGACGGAACCAATATCGAATATCCAACTATGAGCCGTCTGATTTGCAAGATTCTGCTTATGCATAGGATTGCCTAGGATGGGGTAAGGAATCAGTTGAAGTTCCAGTAGATCAGAGGGGTCCCTATGTTACAGCACATGTTTTGGGTTCTACTGATCAGTTTCTGGTTGATACAGGAGCTACTCGTAGCGCCTTGTCTAAACACTTGATTCCAAGGGTTCCCCTGTCTAGCTTAACTATTACATCGATAGGTTTCGATGGAACATCTTCCCTTTGCCCATTGTCACAACCACTTGCACTCCATGTTGATAAGTTCACTGCTCCATGTCCGTTTTTGCTTTCTCCAAATACACCAGACAATATTGTGGGTCTTGACATGCTCAAATATTTCAGGGCTACGATACGATGTTCTCCGGAAGGAGTACGGGTTATTTTAAATGACAACTACCCCATGATTGAGAGACCCTGCATTGTTAAAGAGGACATTGCACTAGCTTCACTCCCTAGTACTTTATGGGCTACTTCAGACACTGATGTAGGACAAATAGATATTCCACCAGTACATATTAGTGTCAAGGAGGGTGCTGTACTGCCGAGATTGCCTCAGTATAAAATTTCTCGAGAAGGAGAAGAAGCACTTACACATATTGTACAGGATTTGAGTAAGGTGGGGGTTGTGGAAGAAGTTTCTTATAATGACTGCAATAGTCCGATTCTTTCCATTTTGAAAAAAGATACTGACACTAAGATTTATAGATTTATCATCGATTTGAGAGAAGTCAACAAGATTGTAGTACCACAGTACCCTGTAGTATCTGACATAACGACATTGCTTACCCTGGTCCCTCCAACAGCAACTACATTTTCAGTAGTGGATTTGAAGAACGCTTTCTTCTTGATTCCTATTCATCCTGATAGCCGATATTTGTTCGGTTTCACTTTGAATAACAGATCATACAGATTTTGTAGAATTCCTCAAGGGTTCACTGAGAGTCGGAGTATTTATAGTCAAGCCTTAAAAAGACAACTCAATTCTTTTATTTTGCCTGAAGGAGGGTCTCTCAAACACATGTCAATGATATCTTGTTGGCAGCTGATACACTTGAGCAGTGTGAAAAATGTACTTTGTCCTTACTTTCTTTTCTTGCGACTCATCACCATAAAGTATCACGGAAGAAATTGCAATATTGTAGACCGAAGGTAACATATTTAGTTAATCTTCTGTCCAAGGAGGGACGTGCACTGAAACCAGATCTCATTCAAGCAATTTTAGACACTCCAGTACCTGCCACCCAGAAAGATGTCCGTGCATTCATTGGTTTGACTTCTTTTTGTAGGCAATGGATATTGGGTTTTTCACACATTGTTAAACCTTTGCTAGCACTCTTGACTAAGAACACTCCGATTCCTCTTCCTTGGACAGATGAATGTCAAAATGCTTTTTGTCAGTTAAGACAAGCTCTTTGCTCTGCACCAGTGTTAGGCACACCAGATTATACGAAGGCCTTTACACTCTATGTACACGAGAAAGATGGATGTGCATTGTCAGTTTTAGTATAGACACGCGGTGACAAGCAGCGTCCCTGTGCATATTTTTCTGCAGTTCTTGATCCTGTTGCTCATGCGTTGCCTGGATGTTTTCATTCAGTTGCAGCAACAGCTGTGTCCATACGTCAGAGCGAAGGGATAGTTTTGTCACACAAACTGTTGGTGCAGTAGATGCCCTTTTGATTCAGACCAAGACACAGCATTTAACTAGTGCTCGCCTGACAGGATACGAATTGACACTGTTAGCACCTCATATTACATTGAAGAGGTGTGCAACGCTAAACCCAGCCACTTTGTTGCCATATCCTGTGACTCAGTCTCAATCAAAGGAGCCTCACGATTGTATATTCCTTACTGAGGAACTGACAAAGGGTCGCATCGATTTGCAAGATAGGCCCTTTCCAGATGTCGATGGGGAGCTGTGGGTTGATGGGTCCTGTTTGAAGTTACCAGATGGCACAACCTCAGCCGCATATGCAATCACCACACTTGAGACAGTAGTGGAAAAAGCTTGCATACTACAGAAGTCGGCTCAAGCAGCTCAACTAATAGCTTTGACACAAGCGTGTGAGCTTAGTACTGATTTATGTGTGACCATCTACACGGATAGCCACTATGCTTTTGGAGAGGTTCATGATTTTGGCCTACTCTGGAAGGAAAGAGGCTTTCTTACATCCCACGGGATGCAGATAATGCACGGAGAATTAGTACATAATCTTTTGACTGCATTTACATATCCCGAAGAAAGTGTAGCGCACACAAGAAGATCACTGACAAAATAGGACAAAGAAATGCCTTTGCAGATCGTGTAGCTCGTGAAACTGCAATACAGCGAAGCACTACATCTATGAACGTAGTAAAATCACAAGCTGAATGTTGGCATGATGCTAGAGAGGAAGTATTGGATATAACGGGCCTGATTCACAGAATGAACTTAAGACTCAATCCTAAACTTACTACTATTTTGGTATTCACAGAATGCACTTACTATTTTTGGTATTCACAGAAGTTAGGATTTTGTCTTAAGTCTGTCTTAAGTCTGTCTTAAGACAAACTTAAGACAAAATCCTAACTTCTGTGAATACCAAAAGTAGTAAGTTCATTCTGTGAATACCAAAATAGTAGTAAGTTTAGGATTGAGTCTTAAGTCATTCTGTGAATCGGGCCCACAGAGATTTGCCTCTGTGGAAGAACTTGAGCAGTGGTCCAAAGAAGGAATGTTAGATGATGAGGGTTGTTGGCCTAACAAAGAAATTAATAAATGGAAATTGCCTGCAGCCTATTTACAACCTATGGTTCAAATGGCACATGGGCTGACACATGTTGGAGCTCTAGCAATAACTAAATTGCTTACACAAGTCTGGGAGCATCCTGAAATTGAACATGTGGTGTACGCATAGAAATGCGGATACATCCCCCAATGAGGCACTCCGTGAGGGGTCAAACAAATTGATTCCAAAGTTTTTTTGAAGGTTGAAGAATGTATTATTCCATAGTAGTAGTGTCAAAGTTCTCGTAGATATTCATATCATATCAACGGTAAATGGTTCAATACATGTATAATCACTGGTGAATACAAACTCCAATGCATTTCAGGCAGGACGCCCTTTGTCAAGGAGAGCTAAAAAAAGAAGAAATGAGTTAGGGTGGGAAATCAGGAAAAAACGATGTTAAATAATTACGATGCTAAATATTAAGTGCCGATCAAATCAGTGTGATGAACAAGCGTTCCGTAAATGGGTGTGAATGGTGAACCGGGTCGTGGTGCCTAAAAGTGAAGTTAAAGTGACGACGGTTGATGGGGATTTAACGTTAAAGTAAAAGGAGTGCGCGGAAAGTGCAGAAATTCCGGCCGCCTAGCCGGTTGACAGACTTACTTCATAGGATTGCCGGGGAGACTCGCCGCTCCAGTCCGAGGGTCTAGAGATCCCAGTATGTTTACCGTTCGTTTGTGTTGGTTAGTTAAGTGTGAAAATGGGGTGTGACGAAGGGTAGAAGAAGGACTATCGTGATCAGTACAAAAGAGTAAACAAAGAGCGCTGAGATGGGGGCCATCTTGGACTGGTGTAGAACTAAGAATGATTGATCCAGACGGGTAGAAAAAAAGATAAAAAACGAATGAGGAAAAATAAGGAGAGGAGAATAAAGAGCAATGAGGTACACAATTGATATATGATGATTAAAGATAACAACTATATTCAACACGATCATTGAGACCGTGGGGTTTTAATGTCTGTAAACGATACATCCATTCGAGTTCTCTTTTCAGTAGTAGCTTGCGATTATCCGTGCCTTCTGTGGAAGTAATGAGTTCAAGTACGTTGAATTGAAGTTGTGCAACTGTATGATGGAACTCATGAAAATGCATAGCAACATTGGATTTCTCCTGTTTTGTACGAATGTTGGATTTATGTTCATTCATACATGTTTTAATTTTTCTCTCAGTCTTACCGATGTACATTTTGCTGCAGGGACATTTCAGCGCATAGATCAGATTTTTGGAGTCACAGGTGGCATTGACTTGTAGTTTGATGGGGTTGCCTTTCATTGGATGTCTGATGGTGTTGCCCTTGATGACACAATTGCAATTTTTGCAGTTTAAGCATGGCTGTGTTCCTTTATAGGTTTTGATGTTGGGTGTTGGTTTTGCAAGAATTTCCTTTATGTTCTTACTGCGGGTGTAGGCAAACAATGGAGGCGTTTTGAAAATGTCCCGAAAGTCAGGTTCCATTTGTAGCATTGGCCAATGTTTGAGGATGATTTTCTTGTATTTTGTGCTAGCTGTTGAGAATTTGGATACCAAAACCATGCGTTCATCTGATTGTTTGTGTTTTTTAGAAAGGCTTTCTTGTCTGGTGATACTTGTCACTCGGGTGTGAGCTTCCTTAAGAATTTTTTCAGGGTATCCTCTATCTAGGAAACGGTTGTGCATTTCCTGGATCCTGGTGTTGAAAGTTTCTTCTTCTGATGCAATGCGTCTGATGCGTAACATTTGGGAGAATGGTAAATGCTTCTTGAGCGATCCCTGGTGGAAACTGGTAAAATGTAGTGTGTTATTACGATCAGTTGTTTTCCGATGTAGGTCAGTGCTGAATCCTTTTTCAGTGATCTTGATGTGAACATCAAGAAAAGAAATCTCTTTGTCACTAATTACCCAAGTAAGTTTGATGCGTTCATCTTTCGTGTTCAGTTCCACTAAGGCATTCATGAGTGATTCTTTAGTGTCGGTCCATATAAGAAACAAATCGTCAATGTATCTGACATACATTTTGATTTTATCACTGAAGGTGTTATTTGTATATATGTGCATGTTTTCAAAGTTCTCCATGTAAATATTGGCATATGTCGGAGCTGCGCAGTTCCCCATTACCATTCCGGATAGTTGAAGGTACCATTTCTTGTCCACTTGAAAATAACTGTGATACAGTGTGTACACCATAAGTTCCATGATGAATGACTGCATGGATGTGTCAATATCACTATTGAGAAGGGCTTGCTCAATGGCTTCTATTCCTCCCTGGTGGGGTATAGAGGTGTATAACGAACTGACGTCTGCGGTGCAGAGTATCAGCGAGTCACTGTTGTTAAATTGAATCTCATTAAATTTGAGTAAGAATTCTGTGGTGTCTTTGATGTAGCTTTTAGTTTTCATGACCAATGGTTGGCTGTGGCTCACTGGTTAGAGGCGGCAGACCCGAGAGCAGAGGACGGCCCGGGACCAGGGTTCGATTCCCGGCGCGGCAGGTTTCTGGACCAGGGTCAGCGGACTCGATAATTCTCTCGCCTCGGTGCCCACTCTGATCAGCGATCACACTCGGCAACTCTGGGCATTAGCTTGCCTCATCTTCACTAACGGCCCCACCAGACCGCCGGGGATGCCTGGTCTCACCCTGGAGATACCCATTAAGGGACCATCTCTCAGGGAAGCCAGGAAGGGTTTCGCAGCGGTCGAAGCGCCTTGGGACCCTACGGGTAAGTAGTGCGCTATATAAATGCCTATACACACATATTTATCAATAAATTTGCCAGTAGGTTCGTGTATTGATCCTTTGGTGGACACAATAGGCCTGAAAGGTGGATTATGAAGGTTCTTGTGTATTTTAGGACTCATGTGGATTGTAGGACTCTTCGGGTGTTCTTGCAAGAGATAATTTTTAGTGCGATCTTCAATGATCCCAGTTTGGTTGGCTTGCCATACAATTTCTTTCAAAATATTTTGAAAATCATGAGTGGGATTTTGGTCTAGTTGCATATAGATGGTGTTATCCTCGATATGTTCACTAAGACGTTGGTGGTACATGCTTGAATTGAGAATCACAAGGGCCCCGTCCTTGTCAGCTTTAACACATTTGATGTGTGGATTGTTTGCCAGGCTTTTGAGGGTATCTCGGTCTTTCTTTGTGATGTTCTTGTGTTTAGGTGAGGATTTGAAGTTGATATTCGACAGATCATTGCGTACTAGATTTTCGAAAAGGTCTATACACTTATGGCTGCTGGGTGCTTGATAAGTGCATCCTGAAATTGCCAGCACAGCTAAAAGAATAGTACAGTCCTGTTTGATTTGTTGGCAGAACAATCCTGGAAAAGGGACACAAACTCCTACAGGAGGGTTTGCTACACCAACCGCACCTTTTGAAGTTTTGCAGATGGATTACATCCAACTTGAACGCTGCAATAATCTAAAATATGTCCTAGTGGTGGTATGTGCCTTCAGTAAATGGATAGAGGCATATCCTACAAAGGATAATACTGCTCTTACCACAGCAAAGGTGCTTCTGAAGGAATTCTTTCCTAGGTATGGTGTTTGTAAAATTTTGTGGAGTGACAACGGATTTCATTTTATTGGGCCAGTTGTTTAGTATGTCCTGAAAGGGTTAGGGATCCAACAGAAATTCCATATAGTCTTCCACCCACAATCAGCTGGATTGGTGGAAAGGTATAATGCTACCTTAAAATTGAAGTTGGCAAAAATACTGGCTTCCACGTCCCTAAAGTGGCCAGATGCACTGCCTTTGGCACTGTTATCCATAAGATCTGTGCCACACTCACGATCAGGTCTTCCACCATATGAGGTGGTATTTGGGAGACCGATGAACATTTGGGGAGTTCCTAAGCCACGCCCCATACATGATGTACCTTGTGTTCTGTTGAATGATTATTTGGCACAGTTAACCGACAGTTTGACCTCTATTCATCAACAGGTTCGAGAAGCTCTTCCTGATAGATTTACAGGTGAGGCCCATGATCTCCGTCCTGGTGACCACGTGATGGTCAAGGTCTTCGACAGATCGAACAGCTTGGAGCCGAGGTGGCGAGGCCTGGAGCAGGTGCTGTTGGCTACAAGGACAGCAGTTCGAGTGACGAACAAAAAGAATTGGCTCCACACCACGCATTGCAAACGTGTATCGCCCGCATTGGTGGAACCTGCTGTGCTGACCGACCATCGAGAAATTCTGGAGACGGAGAAAGGTCAAGCTATCTCATCTGACGAGTCTACGGAATTCTTCCCGGACCACGCGATTTCTGGAGCATCGCAATACAATTTGAGACCGAGAAAAGAATCTGCAGTTTTGAACGAGACTGGTTGAGCTACCACCCTTTGTTTGTGAAACAGAGAGCCAATGAGGCAAGGGGGGGGATCAGCCTTGCATTAGTGTAGTGACACCCGTCTTGGCCCGTGGTGAAGAAATTAACGGCTACCCAAGGGAGAAGAGCTCCAACGATTGTTTTCAACAGGTTCTTAGAAAGATCGAGCATCGCTGTTATTGAAATGAATAACAGAAAAATCATTTGTGCTGTAGGGTTTGTTGTTGCCCTGGTGTTTTTGGCAATAACCACTTGGTTCATTGAGAAAGCAGTTCCTGCTCGACAGCTTTTTGTTGCAACTACTCCAACTCCACTGGAACACTACTATTACACTCTTCCTTATCATGAGCAGAAACATCGACAATCCTATCTGGACACATTCATCCAGATGTTGCAGCATACCCTTAATGCTACGAATACTACCAATTGTTGGGTATGTGGGATGATACCTGCACACCGGAAGAAAGGAGGAACACCTTTTATTCCTCTACCGTTTTCCCATAATGGTTCATGTCAAGCTTGGTATGCACTTTTGTTTGCTTATGGAAAGCCTTCAGTAGGTGGAATCATTTTTCAATTAAATAAAGAATGTTACCAAGATGAAAATGGTTATCCTCAAGCCAAAGGGACTAAATGGGAATGGGATGAATAACAACCGGACAATATTTCGACACCATATGTCTTCACAAATGTGAGGAATATGAAGAACATTGGACCCTTTGTGATTTGTGTAACCAGAGCACAAGCAGATTTATGTATTGGCAGTGTTGGGAGAATTCCTGTAGGACGAAGTGAATGTATTTCTGTACTGAACATTGAGGGCATGAATAATAGTAGTTTTACCTCGTCGCACAATACCTACTTTGTGTTTGGTAATAAAGGATTTTATCAATTACCTGTTGGATGGTCAGATGTATGCTACATATCATTTTTGTTACCCCCTGTGTTTTTAGCACCTGCATCATATCATCTTAACCTGAAGTTGTACAATGATATTTCTAAGAACAGATACAAACGAACAACAAGTACAGATGAGATTGACTAGACATATACCGCTTTGCAACAATATGTCGATTTCAATTTTGGTTTGTTCTTCTTTGTGGGTGCTGCATTGAATAGCAGAAAAATCAGACGATTGACTCGTGTTGTGGAAGCTGTCATCAATCAGACAGCTATGGCACTTGGGAACATTACGGAAGAACTGCAAATTACAAGAATTGTAGCACTCCATAATAGGATGTGGAGGGGAAGTGTGTTCCAAAGAATAGGCCCTCTGACAGAGAAGGATCTTCCTCCCATTCTTGTCAGTCTGAACCTGGGGACGGCGAAGTTTGCTGCTGTTTGGGAGCGCAGCTTTCTTGCTTGTTGGTAGGGAGTGGCTAGTGATTGCAGATATTCCGGTGCCGTTCCTGATTTAATCCTGAACATATAGCTCAGGGCTTTGAAACTGATGCGGTTTTCCACCCTGAGCCAATGCAGGTCGTTCAGATGCTTTGACACCCTGGCCATTTTTGGAATTCTGCACAAGAGTCTCGCAGCTGAATTTTGAACAAGCTGTAATCGTTTAATGACTGCCTGGTTTGAGCTCAGATAAAGAATATTGCTGTAATCAAGACGCAATGTTATCAATGCGTTGACTACGGTCTTTTGGGTGGCAAGGGGCAGCATCCATAGGATTTTTTTCAGCCACTTCATGATGGTGAAGCAAAGGCCTGCCACTTTATTGTCCTGTTGTTTCAAAGATAGGGCGTTATCAATGATGACCCCTAGGTTTCTTACCTGGGTTGCAGGGGTGGGGAGGTTTCCCAACTCGGGGGGCCAGTGGGTAGAGTTCCATAGTTCTTTATTTTTTCCTAAAAGGAGGATCTCGGTTTTGTCACCGTTCAACTTCAGCTGGTTGGTGGACATCCAGCTGAAGATTTTATGGAGCCCTTGTTTGAGAAGGGAAGGAGCTGCAGGGTTTGAGTCTGACAGTGAAAAGATGACCTGGGAGTCATCAGCGTAGGTCGTGAGGGTGAGTCCTACGCTGTCGGCTAGGTCAGCTAAGGGTCTGAGGTAGAGGTTAAAAAACAGCGGGCTCAGGATGGAGCCCTGAGGTACTCCGTGTGGGGCACTGAACGTGTCAGAGCAGGCGAGAGCCGATTTGATCTGGAATGTCCTAAATGTTAGGAAGGACTCGATCCATTTTAGTGCGTCACTGCGGATACCATTCCTCCCGAGTGTGGCCAGGAGTTTGCTATGTGAGATGGTGTCAAAAGCCGCACTCAAATCTAATAAAATGAGTGCGACCGTTTGACCGTCATCTAAAAGTTTCCTGATGTTTTCGGTCACACCCAGCAGGGCGGTTTCTGTGGAAAATCCCGCTCTGAAGCCCGACTGTGTTGGGTGAAGGAGAGCATTTTCCTCAGTGAAGAGAGTGAGGGCAGAATGAATGTGTCTTTCCAAGAGTTTGGAAAAGACTGGGAGCAGAGATATTGGTCGGTAATTTGCTAGTATTGCGGGGTCGGCTGAGGGTTTTTTCAAAAGTGGGTTGACCATAGCGTGTTTCCAGGATGATGGGACTGTGGACAGTTGGAGGGAAGAATTTAAAGTGTCGGTTATGATGGTCAGGGATGGGGTGTCAATCTGTTTCAAGACGCTAACGGGTAATGGGTCACGAGGGGAGCCTGATGTGATGGTCTTGAGGGAGGACTTAAGAGAGTCCACGGTTATAGGAGGCCAGCGTTCTAAGATGTTAATTTCGGCCAACCTCTCGGGGATGTCTTCCTGTGGGCCATTTGCAGCGGAAATTGAATTGATGTCAAGGATGATCTTGTCAATTTTTTCAGTGAAGAAGGAGGCAAGGTTTTGGCATTGTTTTTTGTTTAAAGGGTGGGTCGTTGCGGTTGTTTGAGCACCTGCAAGGTCTTTAACCGTGTTAAAGAGTGTTCTTGCCTTATTGGAGGCAGTGTTTATAGTATTTGCTACATACAAGGCACGGGCCTTAATGCAGGCAGAGTGGTAGAGGTTTCTGGCTTTATTGTATATCAATTTTTTTTCTTGAGTGTTATCCTTCCGCCACTGTCTTTCGAGGACTTTACACTTTGATTTTTCGATTTTTAGGAGTTCGTTGAACCAGGGGGCTGGGGGACGACGGACATTCCTTTTTGCCTGAGATGGAGAAAGACATTCATCAGCTGCATTTTCCAGCCATGAATGGGTTGCTTCGGGTATACTTTCCATATTCAGGGCCTGGATAGGGGGTTTATTGGCAAGGGTTAGGTTTAGTTTTTCAACATCAAGTAGCTTCCAGTTTCTCATGGAAGTAGCTGGCCAGGCCATGTTTGTTTCAGGGAGTTTTGGTAGTGTGAGACAAAAGTGAATGAGATGGTGGTCTGACCAGCAAATGGGGCTGGTTTGTAGCCATTTTAGTTCGGGAATATTGGAAAAAATGGGGTCTAGTAGGTGTCCTGCCTTATGTGTGGGTCCTGAGTTGAGTAGTTTCACGTTAAGTCATGCTAGGTCATCCAGTAAGTTACAGCATGCCATATTGGTGGAATCCTCGAGGTGCAAATTTAAATCTCCAAGAAGGTTGAAGTTTTTGGAATCCAGATGAAAAGGAGTGATATGGTTTGCCAGGTTAGCCGCCCAAGTTTTGGCATTTCCGGGGGGCCTGTATATTAGGAGATCCGGAGAACGTGAAGTTGGGGTTTAGAGTGATTTTAAAAAATGCCGCTTCACAGTCTTGGATGTTGACAGGCTCCAGATTGCAAATGAGTTCTTTACAGAAAATAATCGCAATACCCCCGCCTACTTGGCCCTGTCTATCTTTCCTCGCAATGGCGTAGTTTGAAGGGAGAGCGGTTGCTATATCCGGGCCCGCACTTTCGTGCAGTCATGTTTCTGTTAGGAACAGGACACTGGGTTCTTTGTCTAGTAAAAAGTAAAAAATGTCAAGTTTATGCTGCGGTAAAGATCTGCAATTAACGCTATAAAAAGAGTATTCACAAGAAGCATGTTTCGGCCGTTGGGACGGTGTTAATGTGCAGGATCTTGGGTCAGGGTGGGGTTGAATATTGGTAAGGGTAAAATTACAGTTAGTGCAGTTGGTGCTTACTGATGGCGTTAGCACCGAGCAGTTGCTATGTTTTGCAGGCCGTAGGGCTCTTAATTGTTCCGAGCTCATACCTGTGATATGTCAGGCTGGTGAGGTATGGTTCCATGCCCCTTGTCCCGGCCTGGCCCGGACGGGCCATGTGCTCTGTCCTACCTTCCTGTTAACTGCTCTTGAAATCTGCCTAGAGACAAGATATATTTATCCTCTACTGCTTTGCACATGCTCAGTTGAGCATGCAGCTGTCTCTAACTCACCAGAATTAGCTAACAGTCAGCCCTCCCACTTGTTGCTAGCACACTCTCTGTATGACCTTATATGTATTTGAAACCAACACTCTGTGCCTTGTACCGACTTCATTTCAGCCCCTGTGTGGGTATAAAAAGACCAAGCTCCTTCCAGTCAGTGTGCTACCTAATACTCTTACGAAGGGTGTTGTGTGAATGTAGTTCCACCTCATGAGGTTTAATAAACTCTGTCTTTTCTATTCCAGTTTCTGTGCCAACTTCTTATTATTGGTCTAAGGACTCTAAGCAGAGAAGGACGAATCCCTTGCACTAGTAGGCCTGGCTGAGGCTTGCTACCACAAATAGACATCAACAAAACCCCCAGTGCAACATCAGTCTGGGACAGGTGTCTTTATCAAGGTCCTAAACCAATCATAACTCAAATAATGTAGTCTATTTTTCCATATTTCTCCCATATTAGTACATATACTGATGTACATTGCAAATTCCATCTTAAATAGGATACAATATATAAGGTTTTTCGCTTGACCACTTAGGGCACAACTTTGGTCATGCACTGCTGGCTCCGCAACACGAAAGCCATGGTCAGACCGCCTGCCAAATTAGGAGTCTCCTCCTGTCTGGTGAGCTGGTTTTTAGCGTTCTCATGGCAGTGCCTCAGAAAATGGGCACCACAATGGGACTGCTAAAACTGTTTCTGCACGGCATGGACTGAAAAGTCCATGCTATGCAAGAACCCGGGCACATGCACACAGGGGGCATATGTTGTGTCCCCATGTGTGTATCCCCATGCGGAGGAGACACAGGGAGTCCCGCAGGGCCTCCTTTGATTCCTCTCTGCCACAATGTCTATGGAGGATGAACCTCCATGACACCGCCGGCGGACAGGAAACTCATAATATGCTTGGCGGGACCGCGATTGTGCCTGGAAGCATATTGGAGCCTCCTGACAGCCCAAACACCACCAGGGATGGTGGTTTCCTGGCTCCTGTGGTGGTGCTATGGCAGTCCCACTGCCCTGGTTGTATTAGGGTGGTCTGGAGACTGCCACCACTGCCCCCCCATGAGTCTGGCAGTCCGTGGACCACCAGACTCATAATGGGGCCTTAGTTAAGAAAGGAACTCCACCCAGTTCACAGATGCAGATTACAGACGAGCACAACACCAGATTCCATCTCCCGAAGAAGCCTCCAGCAAGACTCCTCGAGGCTCAGCGAAGCATTCCATTCTGCCTTTACGAACGAGTGGCAGGATTGTGTCCTCCTGTAGACACAATCTCCTAGCTTTTGGGCTTGGGCTTGAAATAGCTGACAAGCTATTCCAAACAGACAACAAATCCTGTTGTTCAGGTATGCGCTCCACCTCCGAAACTCAAGCTTATTATTTACTTATCTGCTGTAACTAGCATAGCGCTTACAGATGGCACAGTGGCGTTATGATTTTCCCTGTTTGCACTGTGATTGAAAGGCTTAGCTGCATTTTATTATCTTCTATGATGTTGCCAATATTATGTGCACTAGATTGCAGCATTTTAAAATAAATATGTTGAAATACATATCCCTTTTCCAGTGATCTTGAGTGTGTAATCATTAATGAACGATCATCTGGATTACCATTGCTCCCAGTTAGTAACCCTAAATGATTGACACTGGCTCATTTATATTTTGGGATGGGTTCTGCAGGGCTACAATAAGATGTCTTTCATATTCACAGCTGGTGCATTGGATTAAGATCACTGGTGTCACCCGTGGGTGTGGAAACAAGCCTTATGGAGCTGAGCCAGAGATGCAGTTTACACAACGTGCTAGGGCTTCCACAGATTTAGAAGAATAGTATAAGTGCTCCAGGTTCTTAATATTTGCTAACATTTCATTTGCTTTTCTTGCTGCTATCTTTTTATTTTTACTGACAAATCTAATAATAAAATCTCTGGAAACTGTTTTAAAAGCATTGCAAGTATTATAAATGTGATGTATCAGAATATTTATTAATATAAAATAATTATTACAATATTAAAATTCTTTATTAAATTATCATCTTTTAATAATATCACATTACATCGCGATCTACTATAACTCTATTCCCCTAAAGGGGTGTCAAAAAGTGAGAAAATGGAAGTATGATCTGAAATCAAAATACAACCTACTGCAGAGTGTGGAAAATTAGCAGAATGATTTATACTACAGAAAATATAATGTAATCAGGACTGTGAATGATGTACAAAGGAATATAATGTACAACTTAGTCTGATAAGGCAATTTGTGCAGCAATTCTTTTGAACAATTTGTGTATTCTATCATGAAAAAATATAGTATTTGATTTTCTGTCTAAAAGATATCAGAGTGCCAATTAAAATCACTTCTATATTTAGGTTCTCATCATCACATTGCAATTTGTTTTCCTTAACAAAAGACCACAATTATATATTGATGTTGTTAGGACTTTATTTTTTCAATAGATAGATAATAGATATAAGTTCCTGTACTATAGAATCTTTTCAGTGTTTTCCTGTCAATAAAACCTCCTGCCAGCAAGAGCTTTGTATTCATTTTAGGAAGACTTCCATGTATCTGAGTGCTATGCTTACTTAGCGGATGGATTGACTTGAAAGGCAGAGAGTTATTATTTTAAGTAATTATCGTCATGTTCTGCTCTATATCAACACGTCCTTCCATGCTAAGTAAGCCTTGTGCAACACAGGGATGAAGTGAGGGCGGTGACAGGTTCACAAATCACCCCAGCACCTCTTCATGGAAGGTGTGGTGCACTCATAACAACAAACACTTTAGCTTCTCCTCAGAAGCGTTTCACATTACTATAAAACATATTAACTTGCTCGCCCTTCAATAAATCTGTCACCACATGTTTCTTTTACTTGTAAAATCCTAATTCTCCCCAGCAGGTGTTGAAACACGGCCTGGAGCCAGGCACAGGCTTGTGAAAACAAACACACCTCTTGTCTCTTTCGGAGAACAGTCTGAAAACGTTTCTCTTTCTTCAAGAGTTAGATTTGGAAAGAAACTAGGCCCAGGCACCATAATAAACTTGGCCCCATTATTGAATCAGAGAGCCAAAAAAGTAGCCCTCATTGGAAGACCGTTGTGAGTTTTGAACTTGTACAGACATGCTCTGTAGTCGTTTTGCAAGATATGGCAGACTGCTTGCATTTGTGCTTGATGCTGCGTACGTTTGTGGTGATTTCAGGGAAAGCAACAGTAAAAAAAAAAAGCCTTGGCAAAGCCAACAAGTGTAGTTCCTTCAAGAGCTGTTATTGGCTTTATCAATTACTTTAGCCAGATTGTACAGCAGCATGGCGGAAAGTTAGGGGAAAAAAGTGCTGTGAGGTGGCCCCTGCTGACCCCGAGGGGCAGTGATCTGTTTTTTTAGTAGGGGATTATTCTCTGCCTTCTTCTGCGTTTGAATGGAACAAATAACTCTGCAAACATAAACCAACATGAAATTAAAATACACATTTATACATCAGTCTTTTTTTATGAGAGCAGGAAATGTCAGCTAAAGGCTGAGCATGCGGGGCAAAACACAAATTAAGCCATAATACCAAAAATAAATGATAATCGCCATCCATATATGGGTGTGACGGTTGCAATCTACTTAAGGAGGTCTGAAGGATCATGGCATGGCTGTGATGTCTGAAACTTACAAATACATAGAAGGCATTCAAAAAAATAAATTCACTTCTTTAGTTATCTTACCGCTGAGCTGA
Source organism: Lissotriton helveticus (assembly GCF_964261635.1). NCBI lineage: Eukaryota > Metazoa > Chordata > Amphibia > Caudata > Salamandridae > Lissotriton > Lissotriton helveticus. Next base: position 369,478,003 of record NC_136058.1, read on the forward strand.
AGTCCACCATGTTGGCCCAGCATAAAGACAAAGTGAAAAAGACCATGCAGCGTAGCGAGCACAGCAGCGGCTGCATTTTTGTAGCATCTTGAAACCCTCTGGTGTGACTTTTGGGTGCTTTTTTGTGGCAAAATAGGAGGGTGCAAACTATGAAGGGGAGAGAGAGGCGATTCGGGCAGGCAAGGCAAACAGCAATGGGAGATGGTGTGTGGCGGACCGGACAAGCAACAATGCAGTAGGAGTTGGGGGATGAGACAAGAAACAACGCTTGTGGGGGAAAGGAGGAAGAGGCTGCAAGTAAAAAAAGAAAAGTATCGCTGAAAGCAGCAAGTGGAAGGATGTGGGCAAGCAACGCAGTACTTGGTCCATGCTCCAGGGTAGGGTCAAACATGCAAAGAGGAAGTGAAGCCGATACTTGCTGACCGGAGAGAAGCAAAGAAATAAGAGTGATGATGAAGCAAACCAACGGTAAGCAATGGGAGGGCTCAAGCCCCCTGTAAGTAAACAAAATGTCTTGCAAGCGACTGGGCATGTGCTGTCTAATATGAGACCTAATGTATATGGTGTCAGGGGGGGTGGGAGGCAAACTGTCAAAGAGATTAAGGTGCCCAACACACATTACTGAAGGGAATAAAAAAAACAACAGTGTCCCCATACTTTTTATGTTATGGTAAAAAAGTCATTTTAAGGCTTAGAGGAGGGTAGAATTAAAGGGCAGTATGGGTGATTGTAGGGTTTAGATTGGAGAGAGGTAACTGGTTTTAGGGTTTCTGGGTGGGTCCAGGTAAATGGAGGTAATGGGGATTTTAGGGTTCAGGCGGGTAGAGCTAAGGAGGTTTTAGGGTTGAGGGATGGGTGGAGGTAAAGAGAGGTAAGGGTGATTTAGGGTTTAGAGATGAGTAGAGGTAAAGAGAAGTTAGGGTGATTTTAGGGTAATGGGGGTTAGAAGTAGAGGGGGGTAAGGGTGATTTTAGGGTCCAGGGGAGGGTGGAATCAAAGGGACGTATAGGTGAATTTAGTGTTTGCAACTGGGTAAAGGTAAATGGAGGATGATTTTAGGGTTGGAGTAGGTAGATGAAGACAGAGTTAATACTAAGTACCTCTAAATTATAAGAGGTTACCAACAAGTAAGTAAATGCAACACAGTGGTAAAAGTTAATTAAAAAAAAGACATTATGGCAACAATCTTCAACAAAATGAGTATTTTACACCTTCATCGTAAATTAACGTGAAAGGCAGTCAAAATGTATGTTTCAGACATTGGTCACTTACAGCAAAATGTTATTATTGCTAGTGTTTGCCATCAGCTTTCAGAAATACTGGAAAGCACCAGCTTCAACTTTAGTGTTTTGGAGTTGTCCAGCAACCAAAAACAAAACAAAAGTGCTATAATCGGGCTCAAGCAGCACCGAAGAACACTAATCAGGAAATCAACCACTACATAGTCCATGCTACAGGGAAGAAAACAAACACATGGAGACAACATGAAGCCCAAGTGAAGCCGACACCTACATTCACCAATGTAAAGGAAGAAAATGGGAGTGACATTGAAGCAAACCAATGATAAGTGATTCCAGATTGCCGTACAGGCCAGACCACCCCAATCAAATCAAGTCCCCCATCTTGGGTTCTAACAGTTCACAGAGTGTCCCAAAGTAGAATAAGAAGGCACTTACACAAGCAAACTGTGACATGCACCCATAGTTCCTTAACAGGAATGACCCTAACTTATTTAAAATCAAGGTCAAATGAAGTATATTTGTGAAATAGCAAAGTGCTAATTTATACTGTCAGCATGTTCTATTGAAAGTGGTTTGTGCCAACTTCTACCATGTCACTGACTAAGTCCAACCCTGCTTTGCAGAGCTTGTGCTTTAACATTTGTGTAAATCTGTTGGACAGAGTTTCTCAGTTTCTGAGCATCATTGTTGAAATGAACAATATCCAACATTTTATAAAGAAGTGGAACATGGAAGGTTCTTGGATGTCAAAGCTGTGGGTCACTCGGTAGGATACTTCAGAGGTTTCCCTGCCATCCTACAGCGATGGTGACTCTAGCTGACCTGCCCCACATTTCTTCCTCCTTGTCCATACTATTTCACATTACTGACAACCACCAAAAGGGCTGCTGCTGTGGTGTTTGCCTGTTGTTTTTAACACGGAGCTGAACTTGACACTGCTGACAATTTTAATTACCCATGTTCAATCATCAAAAAAATAATGAATTCAGGGCACCACGAAGATGAACAGATCTGATGTATTTATTTACGTTCACCTTTGCTGTTGTATGTCGGACTCCACTACCCCCCCCCCCCCCCCGCACCCAGCCACACCCTACCCGCCTCTCCGCCTCACAGCGTTTCCTTTGCGAGCCGCCAATGTTTGTGAGGATTTTAATGCTGGCAGTTGCTGCCAGAGTCTCGGTGTTGTTGAATGCAATAAACGTTCCTGTTATCTCTGAAGGGGTGTCATCTTTTCAATGGTGATGAGTTGGCAACACCGAGGTATGCATCAGCCTAATTTTGCCTCTTGGTCTCTGTACAGCCTCGATGAAAGTGGGACACTTGGTGTGTACAATGGAGGTTGCATCAACTGGCATTCGACAGTAAGGCAGGGTTGGTCTGCTGTTTTTCTGGCTGTCTATTTGAGGAATTTGTTTTGTTAATGATTTGGAGGTGCAATCACGTCATGAGAACTGACAGCGCATATCAAAACAAGCCCTAATGCCCTAGGAAACCTTGATTCCCTGTGTCAACATCGGGCCCGATTCACAGAACTAATTTAAGACAAAATCCTAAACTTACTACCATTTTGGTATTCACAGAAGGCACCTACTCATTTTGGTATTCACAGAAGGCACTTACTCATTTCGGTATTCACAGAAGTTAGGAGTCCTAACTTTAGGACTCCTAAATGCCTTCTGGGAATACCGAAAGTCTTAAAATTAGGATTTTCTCAATTTTACTACTACTAAACTGAGAAAAATCCTAATTTTAAGACTTTCGGTATTCACAGAACGCCTTTAGAAGTCCTAAAGTTAGGAGTTCTAACTTTACTACTACTAAATTGAGAACAATCCTAATTTTAAGACTTTCGGTATTCACAGAAGGCATTTAGGAGTCCTAAAGTTAGGAGTCCTAACTTTACTACTACTAAATTGAAAAAAATCCTAATTTTAAGACTGTCGGTTTTCACAGAAGGCATTTAGGAGTCCTAAAGTTAGGACTCCTAACTTCTGTGAATACCGAAATGAGTAATTGTCTTTTGTGAATACCAAAATGAGTAAGTGCCTTCTGTGAATATGAAAATGGTAGTAAGTTTAGGATTTTGCCTTAAGTTAGTTCTGTGAATCGGGCCCTCAATCTTTAGTGCCCATTTTATTAATTTGGGAAGGAATTGTGCCCAATCAACGCTGGAACCTTCATGTTACCACATCCTGAGTGGCCTAGGATGTTCAAGTCTTTTAGAAATCAACAGTATCATAGTGAACAAGTTGTGAAATCCATTGCATCCGATGGTGAAGAGAGTGTGAGATTAATGTTGTTGTCATCGCACTACCGTATGGAGAATGTTACCCAAGTGGCATAAATGTGTACTGTTAAATGTAGAAATCCCCTGGTTTGTGATAACACTATCAATAATGTCAAGGTGCAAGTTATTTCTGATTCAGGTTCACTATTTACTTTGATTGGAAGTATAAGAGTTTGGCAAGTAGAATAATGCTTGTCTTGAAGGCTCACGGATTAAACGTTTTGCATACAGTGGTAAAAGGGTGAAGGGGATGGGCCAGTTCAATGCTACTCTTGGTTTTAAAAATAAGACAACTAAGGGCACCATATATGTGGCTAAGGGTGGTTCAAATTTATTAGGGTGGAATGAACAAGAGGATCTTGACATAATCTTTGATCCTAACCATCCTGAATCATCAGTTTTCTCTAGACAATGTCCTTTAGAATTATGTCGCAATGAAGTGTGCAACATGGATGAGTGGAAGTGGGGCAGCATGTATCCTGAAATATTTGCGGATAATCTTGGAAAACTAAAGGGATTTGAGCATCAGATTGTATAGAAAGAAATAGCTAAGCATGTGTTACATAAAGTACAGCGTGTACCTATTATTTTGAGCCCAAATCTGAGTTAGGAAAATTGTGTGATTTGGGTATCACTGAGGCAATTGAGGGCTCACAATGGTTGTCCCTCATGTTTTTTGCACACAAATCTGATAAGACCTTGAGTTTTTTGTTGATTTGTGTGACTTGTATTCTAATATTTGGGTCGACCACCAACCACTTCCTAATATTAATGAGGTGTAGTCCACCCTTAAAGGAGCTGATGTATTTATTTCACTCCAGATATCTGCAAAACATCATCAGGTAGATCTGTGTGAGGAGCCCAGACATTTAACTTTGTGATTACCTATAAGTATATGCTATTTGGTTTAGCTTCAGTATCAACTGTATTTCAGAGATTAATGTTTATGGGATTTGTAAAGTTTATGTTTATGGGATTTGTAAAGCGCGTGACTACCCTTGGGCATTTCAGCGCTAGGAGGCAAAGTTGGGGGCAGTCAACACTTAGTCCAGCGGATATGTTTATGTTAATGAACAATCTTTTCATGGATGTGGCAGGCATGTTGTGTTTCCAGGGTGATATATTAATTTACGCAAAGAATGAGTGCAAGCATGATAATGGATTGAGGAGAATATTGGACATTCTGAGAAGGTGTCAGACTTGACTTTAAAAAGACACAGGTGCAAGTTTCGCCCGGATGGTGTGGATTATTTTGGACATCATGTGTCTAGTAATGGGGTTGAGCCGCAGATGAAGATATTGAGTGCTATTGAGGAAGCGCATGTGCCTATGGACTCAGCTCAGCCTAGACTATTTCTTGGTTTGATTGAATATTGTGCTAAGTTTGTTGGCAATTTTGCTAGTAAAAGAGCATGTTTCTGTGAGTTGTGTGGGACGGCTGATGTCAAAAGGTTTTTGAGTCAATCAAGAAAGATATAGTTTCTACTCGACCCCTGAACTCGTTTCACATTCATAATTTGTGCATCATTACTACTGATGCAAGTAATCATGGTTTGGGAGCAGTTTTAATGTAAAGAAGAAGCAATGATAAAGAGGAAATTATTGATTTTGCCTCTAGAATCAACGTATTCCACTATTGATAAAGAAGAGCTGGGATTGTGGTGGGATGTACAGTATTCCGAAACTATGTGTGGGGTAGTTAGTTTTACATTCTGATCACAGACAAATGGTGGAATTATTTAGCACGAGTGATGGTGGAAAAGCTACCTGCAATGCCAGATAGCAATACCAGTTGCAATAATATCAGTACAAGTTGCAGTATCTTCCAGGGGTTCGGGCTTTTGCTGTAGTGTCTATCACAGTTGCCTGTGGACATTGAATTGAAGGATGAAGAAGTTGGAGAAGATGATTTAGAATTTGTGTGTTCCGTTAACCTGGCTACTAGTGCAGTGTTGTCTGAGGAAGAGTGGAGAGTAGCTACCAGCGAGGATAATGTTTTGCAGGTAGTCATTAAGTGTATAAGCAGTCTTTGGTCTAGAGCATGTGACATGGATGAAAGGTTAATTCCTTATTAGAGATCTGCTAATTAATTATCCTAGGTTGGTGGAATTTTACTACAATGTGAGCATTTAGTAATTTGTCAGAATCTTAGATCCCAAATTCTTGAACTTGCCCATGGAGAACACATAGGTACAAGGGAAAATAAATGTAGAATCAGGGAGGATTTATGGCAGCCTGGTATAGACAGAGCTGTGGAATATTGTGTAAGGGAATGCAGTGCATGTCTTTTGAATGACAAATCTCAGATTACCAAGCCAATATATCCAGTGGCCAGTAAAGGAGTAAAGAGGCACAAGTTAGCATTTGATGTGTCTGGGACATTTGGGGTGTTGGGAAGTTCACCCAAATATGTTTTGATACTGATTGACTATATGTTCAAATGGACTGAGATAAAGTTTGTCAATAGTATTAGCACAAGGGGGACCATTGATTTTTACAGGAAGTAATAATCAGAGAAGGATTTCCAGAAGAGATAGTGACTGATAACGGTACACAATTGGTATCCAAAGAGATTAGTGCATTTTTAGAAGCTAATGGAATCAAATATTTGGAAACATCATTATATCACCCTCACAGCAATGTTCTTGTTGAGATAGTTAATTGAATCATTAAAGACCAGGTAAATCCAATATAATATGTTAATGGTTTGAAGAGTGAATAAGTAGTGAAAGATATGTTGTGGGCTATGAGGACGACTCCACACAACTGTACAGGAATGTCTCCCTTTTCCATCTTGAAGGTTAGAGTAGCTGGAACCCATTTGAAAAGGGAGTAGATAGGAAGGAAATGTTTGGATTGTGACAAAGAAAGAAATGTGTTGGATCTGCTAAGCTGTGTACAGGGAAGGTATGATGCTAAAAGTAAAGGAAGAACTAAGAGAGAGATTTATGTTCAGGCAGGGGACTTTGTGAGGGTTCAAATTCTTTGTCACATTGAAAAGGGTCACTCCAGATTTTCATCTCCAGTTTAGAAATAACAAGGTAAAGGATTATGTGGTGATACTAAAGAATGATAAAGTTTGGGACAAAAGTATGGTGGTTGTTGTGCCAAGACCCAAAACTGAGTATGTGTGTGAGAAATTGGATGGGGAGAAATACAATAACAGCCAGAAGCAGCGCCCGCCCCGATGGGAGGAGAGCGGGAAGAGCCCCTCGTCATCAGCAGGGAGGCTCCGGGGGAAAAAAAAAAAGAAATACAATAAGTCAGCAGAGTCGGTCAACATTTGAGGGGATCAACTATGTTCGGTAAGAAGGAAGTCTATGCTCAAAAATTTGTGACTTTGTAATGTAAATTCTTTCTGTCCATTTTCCTTCCCCACAGGTTCTTGAAATTGTCTTTGGGGTTGCAGAATTTAGGGGGATTATGACTACTTTATTTGTTTTGTTATTTCTTGTTTTTATGTTGTTGTAATACTGTAAGGGAAGGGCATATGTTGGGCTTTGCTGTAAGTAGAATATTCAAGGATAGCTAGGATGAAATATGATATAACATTTTATGAGAGATGGTTGGAAGGATTCTAAGGCTTGCAGTTGCTGCCAGATTCTCGTTGTTGTTGGATGCAATACACATACCTGTTATCTCCAAAGCTGTGTCGTCTTTTCAGCCCCAAATCCAGAGTGTAGGCTAGACTAAAAGTTAGGGCCTTTCATGAGAGTTATAGCCCTTGTTCATTATGTAATAACATTATAGCCCAAGGCAGAAGGGCTATAATGCTAAGAGAACATTCCAGCAGAGTGACAGAAAGACAAGCATTGGAATGTGGGAGCAGAAGATCTCTACCACCCATTATTGGCCCTGAGCCACTTCATTATCTTTAATTGAGCTCCCAAAAGTCCAAGGTGCTAATAATAATTAGAACATTGAACTGTTACCTCAGAGTAACCAAAACATACCTCACACTCACTCACTGTATCACACTCTGAAAGATGAAAGCTGAAGCAAACCTGCCAGTACTCAAGCGTGTGTGAACTTTCTGTTGCACACGGTTCCCAGCAGCAGTCATACTGACCTATGAGCTGTGCCCCAGCTGAATGTAATCCACAACATATTGGTTCACTGTCCTCTCAGTGATAAACATCTTTCTTCAGTGTTCCTACTCACAAGCAGTTGTTGCATGTAGTACAATGTGTAAGTACATATTGTGGGATCCTCACCCTCCGCCTGGGACGACTCCTGGTGGCCCCCCGCCCTGGGCAGCGCACCCAAACCAACAGACCACGCACGCAACCTGGGCTTCATCCTGGACTCCTCCCTCTCCATGACCAGACAAGTCAACGCCGTCTCCTCGTCGTGCTTCAACATCCTGCGCATGCTACGTAAGATCTTCCGGTGGATTCCCACCGAGACCAGGAAGACGGTCACCCAGGCCCTCGTCACCAGCCGACTGGACTACGGCAACTCCCTCTATGCCGGAACCACCGCCAAACTCCAGAAGAGACTCCAGCGGATCCAGAACACCTCAGCACGACTCATCCTGGACATCCCCCGCCGCAGCCACATCTCCGGACACCTGAGAGATCTGCACTGGCTCCCGGTCAACAAAAGAATCACCTTTCGGCTCCTCACCCACGCACACAAAGCCCTACACAACCAAGGCCCAGGATACCTAAACAGCCGCCTCAACTTCTACGCTCCCAAACGCCAGCTTCGATCGACCAGCCACGCCCTCGCCGCCGTCCCCCGCATCCGAAGAGCCACCACAGGAGGAAGGTCCTTCTCCCACCTGGCCTCCAAGACTTGGAATTCCCTCCCGGCCCACCTCCGCCTGACCCAAGACCATCTCGCCTTCAGGAAGCAGCTCAAGACCTGGCTGTTCGAGCGGTAGCGGACCCCCCACCCCCCAGCGCCTTGAGACCCTCCGGGTGAGTAGTGCGCTATATAAATGCTTTGATTGATTGATTGATTGATTGGGATTAGCCAGATCATTGTCGGAGTGCTTGACAAGTGCATGGCTCTCTGTGACTTCTGGAACACACCCTCCTCCTTCTGTGATCAACCTGGTGCATTGCTGAAATCACAAAAAGCTAGGTGGGTGTGGAGAAGACCAAGCAGTGCCTCTTTCTCCCAGGATACTGTTGTATCTCATTAGGGTGAGGGAACTTCAGTGGAAGCAGGGCTGCAACCAGATGTGCTCTGTAAATGCACAGTGTAGCAGAAACGGACCCTTGCTCACAGGGGCACTACCAACCCACCAGCTCCAGGCTAACACCTGAACTCAATTGTACTCTACCCTAGGCCCCTAACCCATGATATTAAGGCTTTAGGGGACACTACACCAGTGGAGGGTATAGATACTGAGATTGCTACCAACCATCTTCGAATATGTTTTTCCTGACCATGCATTTGTAACATTTAATGCCTACTAATAGGACGATATGTGACTCCTTCACCTTGTAGCCCTTATTTTCTTATGTAACATTTCTTGTAAACTGACTCAAACACTTGCATCATCTATTGTCTTTGTATGATATCTGTGTGATGAAAAGCTCTCTACATGGACTACATAGGGTTGAATAACGCTAAATAAAAAGTAGTAATCGCTATATAAATAGAAATCAGTGTAATAACTTCTACAATCAGATACATCTGCAGCGCCTGGATACCATCATGGGTGATTAGGAGCACTTTACAAATCTGCACTGATTGATTATTAATTGATTGAATTTATATTCTAAAACTGCATACACATCTCTTATATACAGGGACTCAACAAGTTACAAATGTACCTCCAAATGATTTTTTGTCTCTTGAGCACCTTACGAAGTGACAACAAGCTCTCTATGGAATATAAATGAAGGAATTAGGCTGTAGACAGTCCCCAGCCAAGAGTTGAACAAAAGGAGGGCTAATGGCCCTTTAAGGGAGGTCTTTGTGTTGGGCACAGCTAGAATTGAAAATAAGAAACCAACCCACGCACCTTGCAGGTTGCTTCTACAAATGCGTAGCAGACCAAGTACAGAAAATGTGTCTTGGGGCCATATGTATCAAGCCTTTTCCCCATTTGCAAACAGGCTGATTCTTAGAATTGGCCCGTTTGCGAATTGGAAAAATGGCATCACAAAATATAGAATCGCAAAATTTACAATTCTCTATTTTGCGAATGCATTTAAGGAATTGCAAATTGCGATTCCTTAAATGTAATTCTGGAAGCACAAAAAATTTGCTATTTGGCTTTAAGGAATTACAAATTACCACCAACTTCAAGTTGGTGGTAATTTGCGATTTTCTTTAAAAAAACACTTTTTTGATTTTTAAAAGTGCCATATGTCACATATACATGCCCTTAGGGCATGTATGTGCGCAAAATGTGCACACATGCATATTTCAGGGGTGCAAGAGGGTGTCTTTTTGGCACCATTGCAACCTTGAAATTGCATTCTCCTTATTTGCGAATCTCAATTTTCGAATCACAAATAAGGAATATGTAGGATTCGCAAAAATTTTAGGAAATCCTACATACATTGCATTTTGCGATTCTCTAATTGTAATTCTCTGAAATTCACAATTTGAGAATCCCCAAACTCTTTTTTGATACATATGGCCCTTGGTGTCTGCAAATTGCACTGGGACAAATTCACTGGGGTTTGCCCTATCCTGGAGCTGGCTCTGTAATAACTGTAGGGGCTTACTGGATCCCCACATTTCCTTCACAAGATGGTGTCAGTAATGTTATGTAATGTAATGCGTCTTTTATACCGCGCTACTGTCGCTCCAAGGAGCATCTAGGCGCCCATGAGTGACCCAAAGATGTATGAGACGGTCAGACTGCTTAAGTTAACTAGTCCAACTATCACACTAGTGCTCTAGCGCTGGTGTCCTGTAGCTTAAAGATCCAGTTTTTCAATTCCTTTCTAAATTCCTTTTCCCTCTCTATTGCCTGAAGGTGAGGGGGAAGCGTATTCCAGGCTTTTGATCCTAGTACTGGTAAAGATTTACCCCCTCTCGTGCTAAGTCTGAAGGCTGGAACAGACAGCAGATTAGCATTTGAGGAACGTAGGGTACGTGTTGGGTGATACCTAGAAAACTTCTTCCGTAGGTACTTTGGCCCTAAGGAGTGGATGGCTCTGAAGGTGATGATCAATATCTTAAAAAGGACCCTTTTGATTATAGGTAACCAGTGCAAGGTGTTTAATGCGGCAGATGCTGCAGATCTCTTCGGCCATTTCAGCACTAACCTGGCTGCTGCGTTTTGCACCATCTGGAGTTTATATGTAACCACTTTGTTAGTCCCTGCATATAGACTATTACAGTAGTCTATCCTTGATGTTACAAGGGCAACTGTGACCGTTTTTCTAGCCTCAAATGGAAGCAGATCGAAAAACTTCCTTAGTCCCTTGATAATGCCGAAACATGTCCCAGCTACTTTCAGGGCCTGTTGCTTAAAAGACAGGGTGGTGTCAAAATGTATTCCCAAGTTCCGGGCCGAGTCAGTGGTGTGAGGCGGTATTTCTGCCTTCTCTGGCCACCATAGTTTGGGCACAAACTCATTTTGTGGGCCCATTGGCATGATCTCAGTCTTGCGCGTATTACATATCTTAAAGATAGCTTTTTTGTTTGTTACTGGCAGTCTCTATTGCTGCCGTATAAAACTTCATTTTGGCTTGTTTGATCAGTGCATGATATGTGCTCATAGCTCTTTTATATTTCCCGCGCTCCTCATCGCAGTAGCTTTTCCGCCATCTACGCTCAGCTTTCCGTACCTCCCCTTGTTTTGCTTTAAGCAGCCGGTCAAACCACGGAGCTGATTGTCTCTTTTGGCCAGTCCTATTTCTATATCTTGCCGGGCCTGCTTTGTCTTTAAGTTCGAACATCCATTCTCTAAAAGTGTTATTATCCGCGTCCGGACGTCCTATCATCTGAGGCCTACAATCCCTGGCCAACTCAGCCAGTTCCGGGTGTCCCATAACGGCTTTCCATTTGTCCTGCCTAACCTGAGTGTTTTTTCCATGCAGCCTGCCTTTCCTAGATCCTTCTAGTGATAGAGTGAAGGGTATCAGTGCATGATCTGTCCATGTTTGGGCCATAGGATGTTTGGCCTTAAGTGCAGTAAGATTGGTAGAAATGCAGTCAATAGTGTGGCCTGCCTCATGAGTGGGCTGTGTGGTACGAATATCTAGCCCTAGGACGTCCATGGTGTCTTCTGTGTGTCAGTCTATTCGTTCCTTCACTGGTGCTAGGAGTTAACCTGTTGAGCCCTGCTGCTCGATGCGCTCCTCCTGAGTCTGCGTCTTGAAACACAGATGCAGCAGGAAAGCCTCCCCATTTCACCTGTGGATACCCTATAGACCTGGGTTCAGAATCTGATTTGACAATGTACTCATCAGCTGTTCCAGCCTGTTGCATCTTTACAGCTCCTTTTACATAATACTACATTTCCAAAATGGTCTAATTTCTCTAAATAATCTCTTTATAAGGACCAATTTCCATTTTGGCTCTTGATAAGATGTCACTCATAGTGTCACACTCAAGGTTTGAAATGTGACACATAAACACTCTGCAAACTTGGAAATGTCACACATGGAAACTGGAAAATTTGCACTATCTGCACACATTCTGCACACATTCTGCCCACAGTAAGTGTCTTGTTTGTGGACATTTTATATTCAATCTAGATGGTCATGTTCTACCCACAGGCTGCTCACAGTAAGTACCCTGCCTTTGGAAATGCTGTGGCCATGTTGGTTAGCGTTTTCTGACCACACACTGTCCAGGTCCCGCCCAAGCTCCCCTAGGGTCACCGGGGATCACCTACACAGCCGCAGCACGTACCAGCATCATTATCGGATTAATGAATTACATTAACCTTCATTAAAGTAATATCTGTAGGTTGCACCACCCGAACCATGAATGTAATTACACATACATCCATATGCTTATGTAAAGCAGCTTTTTTCATTGATATGCATAACCCAAGGAGTTCAGGCACTGCTTTCCTCCAGTGTGCCCTTTTTAATCCATAAACCCTTGTAAACATGTGAACACCTGCTGCTTGAGGGCAGCAGATACTCAGCAGACACAGGCAGACACCAGGTCTCACAGATGAAGAAGATGCTCTCTGACTGTCAAGGTGTGCTGCATGTTTTTATGCACCGTACATCTGCAGAATACTCCACCCCTTAGCGCTGTTACTTGCAGACGTATGTCTCTGCCCCTCAGGGGGTGCCTGCGGAGAGTCTCCAGGGGCTGTCTGTGGACATGTGGACAGTCCCTCTTGATTATAGTGAGAATGGGGTTGTGTTGAATTTTTACTGTGGACCCCTCCTGAAGAGGTCAGTCATTGAGAGTTGTCAACCAAGCCCATGAGGGGGTGAGGTGATTTCAGGGTTCTCTTGAGGGGTGCAATGCAGTGGAGGGCTGGGGATCTTATTTGACCATCCATTCAGTCTGTGCCAACTGTACCAGCTAGCTTGTCCGCTTGGGTCTTGGTAGCCCTAGTGCTGTACGGCGTTTACCTCAACTTTCCTTGGTGGAAGTGTAGGCCACAACGGGATGCGAGATGCACCTTCCTCCACGCGTGGGTCCTGCGCAGCACGCTATTCCGAAGCTTCTGAACATGCATGTCTTCAAGAGCAAAAGAGGATGGAGGGGAGAGCAGCACTGGGGCATTGTCCAGACAGACGCCTCACTCCTCAGAGTAAGTTGCTATCTTAAGGACCAGGACTAAACTCCAGAGGGGCTCCATGTTCCATGGAGCCACAGGACTCTTACAAGACTTGCTGATGGTGGGGGCCATCTTGAATGCCTAGAGTATACATTACTCATGTTTCATCGTGTCCTTGCAAGCAATCATGATGCATTGTTGCTGCAGCTGGAACCTGTTGTTAGATTTATTATTATTATTTATTATTATTTATTTATTATTATTATTATATTATATATATTATTATAATATATATTATTATAATATATATATTATTTATTATTATTATTAATATTATTATTATTTCTGCAACTTGTTGTCTCCAGCAGTTAACAATAGACATCACTTGAATCAGGGAACTCTTTTTGCTAAGGTACAAACTTCAAGTTGTTGATTTCCATAAAGAGCCATCTATTACTATTACAAACTCTATTTTGCACTTTTTTTATTTTTATCAAGGTTCACCCCACAAGATTATGAACTTTATTTTGCACCTTGGTATCTTCACCAGGAGGCCTCCATTGGGATTACAAACTGTCTTTCATTATGGTGTTTTCATCTCTCATAGACACGAGTTAGTCGAAGCAATTTTTCGATAAGTGAATTCAGTAGAATCATATTGGTTCAGAAATGTTGGCAAACACTGTCTAGCAACCCAGAGTGTTGTTCACAGTTACCCTAGCAACTTTAATTGGACTACAGCCCAAACAAATATTGATTTTCATTTAACAGCAGACAGAGTGAGAAATGCAGAGAGTTAGGAGGTATAGCATATACAATATCTGAAGGTATCGTTCAGTAAACCTGTGAAAGTCTTCTTTTGTTTTCAGATATCAGCGCCTCTGACGCATAAAACAAGTGATGTGGTGCAGCAAGGCTATGTGTCGATATCCAGTATCTGTTTCTCTCTCTTGTCCCTTTTCACTCTCCCCAGGTCTTTTTTTGTATCTCAATTGTTTGAAAAAATAACGATAAAAAATTAAATATCTTCATATAAACAGAAAGTACCAAATATACATTATGAGTTATGAACAAAAAGCAGTCAAAACAAAAAAACAAAACAAGAATCACACTAGTTCCCTTCTTAGCACTGCAGATTTGCACAGCAGTTGCTGTGTCTAAAGCGCCACCTCAGCAAACTTTTTTGTTCACAGAAAACAAGCTCCCAGCGCATGACTTTGATTTCTCTGTACAGCTGTAAATGGTGACGCCAGCAGTGACTCATCTCTCTGCGCGTGGTGCTAATATACACTTTCCCTGCCTGAGTCAGAGGCGGGCAGAGAACATGAGTCGCAGCTGCCCTGCGACCCTCACCGTGACCCGGAGGCCCCCGGAGGGCGGGCCGTGTTGTGAGAGGTTTGGTTGTTGTAAACCGGTTTTAAGCTACAAACCTCAAATAATGCAATAGCCTCAAACTAATATTTCTGTGTTATTCTCCTGGTGCAATTATCTTTTTATGAAATGACCTGAATCAAACCTGTTATCCACATGATAAATTTACAATTTTCGGTAGTTTCTATATTGTATTGTATTGTATTGTAAATGCATTTATATAGCGCTTACTATCCTTGACGAGGCTTCGAATCGCTCTTTTGGCGAGTAGCACACTACTCCGGAATCCATAAAGGATTAGTGTTGAAATAGTATAGTGAAATATGAAAGTAATTTGAGTGGTGGATATGTTATTCAGTTATTTGGCTTGAGAAGGATAGTGAAGGAATAGAAGGGAGGGATTTAGAGGTTTTTTATATGGAGCTCGTAGCAGTAGGAGGAGCTTTGGATGAGTAAAAGGAAGGTGAAGGGGATGAGTAAAAGGTTTGGTGGTGGGAAAGAGTCAGAGGGATGGCTTAGAAAGGGTTGTTTCGAGGACTGGAATAGTAAAGGAGGTATGAGATGATGCAAGGAGGGTAGAGTAGGGCAGAGTCTCAAAAGGGTTGTTTGGGGGCTCATAGTAGTGGTATGGGTTTTGGGAAGAATGAGAGAGTGGAGATAGAGGACATATTGGTAGAGGTATAGGGTGACAAATAGGCTAGTGCATTGAATAAGCTGAATTAGAAGACAAGTAATAAATAAGTAAAAGTAATAGATATATAGATCCAAAAGTAATAAAGATATAGATCCATAAGTACATTGAAGGTATATAGATGTATAAAGGAAGGTAGTATATGTAGATTAAAGATGCATTAAATAAACTCTGGCTTTCAAGTGTTGTACTTTAAATCAGTATTACTTATTTATATATACATATATATTTGCAGATCAATAGTGAAGCAATTGTTGATAAATAGTAATGATAAAAAGTTTTACTTATCTACGCAGTCACTTATATACATTTTAAAAACATAGAATAATGTAACTATAAGTAATATGTACATTTGGTAAGTAGAACAAATTAATATCTATATATAATAATGTTTTTAAACATAAGTATCTACACTTTAATATATGCGGTTTCCAGTGTAAAGTGGTCATCCGTTTAACACCGATAAAGCATTCTAACCATACTCAGTAATGGGGTCTGTTTCCAGGTTTGATACCCGCCACTGCCAGCAACATACCCCTTTAGCGAAGTTTGAACCGCGCCCCCGGGCTATAGGTACAGAATAGGGAAGTTGTAACTGCTATGAGGAATAACAGCAAATAAGAACCTAAGATTGGCTGACATTGAAGCAGCATCAACCACGTGGTAGTACCATGTATGGGCTGTGCATTGTGTGTGAGGAAGGAAGGGAAAGTATCTGAAAGGTATACCTGAAGCCAATCTCTAACAATATGAAATCTCAAATAGTTGTGTGCATGGTCTAGCCGGCGCTATATAAAACTCTTCAAATAAATAAATAAAATAAATAGTTCTAAGGACACCACTTCTGTGCACAGTAAAGTAACCCCCCGCTCACGAAAGACAATGCATTAGCTTACATTTCCACTACAATCCCATACCAGCTCGCAAAGAGTGCATAAGGGTAACATGTGACTCAACCAGGCACATTCTAAACAACAGTACTTATTTCATGAATGATAAAACTATAAGTCCATCAGTTAAGAAATGATTTAGATACATCAAACTACACGCAGGAACACCCAAACTACATACAGTTTTAATTTCCGTCTAAAAAGAATACCAGAAAATTCGTTGGGAAGACAGAGACTCAAGTGTTCAGGTTAAACACACACTTTGAATAGTTGCTTGGGCCAAAGATGCCCCTCAGAAGAGTGCACTCTACCAACAGTGGATACAATCTATTACAGAGTGATATATAATATCCTCAGTCAGAACCCATAACCACAGGACAAAATAAGGTACCCAATCCGGTAAAAGAAAGGAAAGGGTGAGATTCTTCTACAGTGAATAAAGGAATAGTATGGAACTAAACCTAATAATGATGCAAAGGTACTGGTAAGACCCGAGGCAAATGTAATTTATAGAACAGTAACCCGTGCTGGGAACTGCAAATCGACAGAGAAGGCACACCTCACTGCCACACCCAACCGACTCTCAGACACCAGCAGGGACAGATCCCAACACAGGACGCGAACTGCCACACTCCACCGTTCCTCAGCAGACTCCGGCACAAATAAATACTTGCACAGAAAGCAAACTCCAAAACCCAACTGATTCTCACTGATGAGTTCCAGACAAGAAACCAAACCGCTGCAATCAACCTACACTCAGCAGACGGATGTATGACGCTACAACGCACACTTTTACAACGCATACCTTTACAACGCATTTTTTACAACGCAACATCCATTACAACGCATTCCATTACAACGCATGCCATTACAACGCATAATACCTTTACAACGCATACCATTACAACGCATAACATTACATTGCATGTTTGGTAAGTATTGGATAGTGTAGGGGTACAAATTACTATTCTAACTCCAGGGGGTGCAACAGTAGGGTAAGTGTTGGATAGTGTACGGGTAAAAATTACTATTCTAACTCCAGGGGGTGCAACAGTAGGGTAAGTGTTGGATGGTAATGTTATGCGTTGTAATGGTATGCATTGTAATGACTGTGTTGTAATGACATGCGTTGTAGTGGTGTGCGTTGTGGTGTCATGCGTTGTAATGGTTGCGTTGTAATTGCATGCGTTGAAAAAGTTTTGTGGTAATGGTAGTGCGTTGTAAAAGTAGCGTTGTAAAGGTTGTTTCCCTAGCAGACTCCCACATGGATAGATGCCAAAACAAGAAAAGGGCGCCCAGCGTGACAACTACAACCATGGGTAGAAGCATTAGCAATAAATGAAAAATACTGGTCTGTAAATACCAGAGCAAAAGCAGAGTTATAAACATTTGATAAGAAACATTCCCTTCAAGGTCGCTGCTGGACTATTTACTGATGAGCCACCAGCAAAATAGCCACAGTCAAGATGACGCCCAGTGACACTGAATCGTTTCCCAGGGTTATTTAATTAAACAAGAGCAGCTTGCCCTTATTACAGGTTACGTGTTGCCAGGAAATCAAATATAATTCAAGATGCATACCGTCTCAGAGGCAAGCTGAACCTAAAAATAATCTAAACACAAAACTCTATATATAACTACCCTTTTATGCACAGTCCCAAGTCTTTCTTCCTAGTGTGTAGTGATAAATGGACACAAGCCACTCACTTCCTTGAACCCTTCACATGTACGCATTTGACCCTCACTGGGAGCCATATGTATGACCCGTGTGGCGCAGGGCAGCCCAGCAAGTCACCCTGCTACCTTGGGAGACGTCACAGGAAAAAGGCAGGAATGTGCCGCATTTATCCAATACCGCACAGTCCTGTCCTTCCCCCTGTTCGGGTGCCGTTATGGCAGCCTGGCACCAACGCCGGCATGCTTGCACCGTGGCAGGATTGTTTTAGCACAGAGGCTTTTTTTTCTTTCTATGTGTGCTGCAAGTGGAAATAAGGAGGAGAAAAAAATATATTTCTCCTCGTTTTGCCTCAACTGGGGAAGTGTATCTTTTTGGCGCATTCCCAGGTTTACCAGGTTTGGTAAATCTGGGGATGCCTCATAAGCCATGGGAGTTGCGTGGGAACACACACGCAACACCCATGGAGCAGCTCCCTTGTGCAGGCAGGGTAATGCAACGCAGCGATTTGTGATTTTAATCCATTCAAAGTCACTCAAAGTGGCTTTGCTTGGTTTAAAACATATAACTTTAGGTTTCCGTCGCTCTCGCACCACCTTGCGTAGTGCAAACACAACTCAAAACAGGTCATAAATGTGACCCTTAGTTCCTCGCATGAGTGTGCTGCTGTGTGTAGCTTTGGAACTGTATCCTGTGGCTGTGCACTCGGTTCTGCTCTGTGTGTAGTTACACCTTGCCTAATCATCACACCTAATACTGTGTCTGCTCTCACTTTGATTTTGCACAGTGCTTGCTCACTGTTTGTGCATTCATGGTCTTGAGTCTCATCATGTGTGCTCAGGTGTATCTAGAGTGTTTACTGCGCCACAGAGGGACTCACTCACTACGTTGTGTGTGTGTGTGTGCAGTTACAGCTAATATGTTCATTATTTCTCACAGTGGCTCACTTACTGTCAGACTTATTGGGTACAGCTAGCCAACCACTGCATAATTCAGTGACTCATCCACTCTGTGTGTGTGTGTGTGCGTGTCTGTATGTGTGTGTGCGAACATGTGTGAGTGCACATGTGCGTTCGCTAGTTCATGGTTACAGCTAGCATGTGCATTGTATAATATAGTCTCATTGGCCACTCTATGTGTGAGTGTTTTTGTGTGTGTGTGTGTTAGTGTGTGGTTGCAGCTAGCCTGTCCACTGTATAACACTGTAGCTTACTGGCCAATCTGTGTATGTATGTGTGTGTGTGTGTGTGTGTGTGTGTGTTTCTACACATTTGTGTGTTCACATGTGCATGTGTGTGGTTGCAGGTAGCCTGTCCTCTCCATAAAACAGAGACTCATTGACCACTCTTCGTTCATGTTTGTCTGTGTGTGTAGTTGGAGATAGCTTGCTCGCTGAGTCCAGTGATTCACTGACTGACATGTGTGTATGTACAGCTAGCCTATTCACTGCACATTTTTCACTTATTTAGTTCTTGCCACATGCAAGTAGCTAATCGTAGCCTTTTCACTATAATCCCTGCACTTGGGACACTTCTTTCCCTTTTGCTTAACAATAAACAAAAAGGACCATGCTGGAATTATATGTCCTAGGATGCTTGTTTTCAGTCCAGGGAGGACCTGGCTTGGCAGTTTGGGCTGGACTGTTCCCATTGGGCGCTGGGTCAAGACTGATTTGCATATGGCTGGGTCTAAACTGGGGTGGCATGGTGAGAAAAAGAATAATGGATTTAACCCATGTCTCTTGACAGGGGGTGAATGTTTTGATTTGTTCTGCATTCCGTCCATCAATTGTGTATATTTTGCTTTCTCTCCCTAAGTGCGCCAGGTATGCCCAGACGTGGGTCCTGGGCTCATTGTGCCACTGGAATCAAGCTATCCTGGCTGAAGAGGGGTGAAATCCTGAAACCGGTCCTAGGATGCTACTTTCCGGTCCAGGGAGGACCTGGTTTGGCAGTTCGGACTGGACTGTTCCCATGAGGCACAGGGTCAAGACTGATTTGCAGATGGCCAGGTCTAAACTGGGGTGGCATGGTGAGCAAAAGAATGATGGATTTAACCCAGATCTCTTGACTGGGGTGAATGTTTTGATTTGTTCTTCATTCCATTCATCAATTGTGTGTCTTTTGGAATTATATGTCTGCAGTTTATTTAAACCTTTGTCACCTTTTTCAGGTGGGTGAACCACTGAAAGCTCGAGCCAAACACCAGTCCGAAGCCTGGCTCCGACTCAGCTCGAGATCCTGTTGGAACCTTGAGCCCATAATGAGCTGAGCTTTAATGTAACTTCTACCTGCCTGCCTCCCTCCATCTCTCTATCCAGGATGTAGCATTAGTCTCAGAGCTGCTGACTGTGAAACTGGTAAACCAGATTTGAGCATCGGGTCAACATCCTGTGATTCTGGGCAAATCACTTCATCTCCCCATGCCTGAAAACAATGCATGTGACCTTGTGTAATGCAACTGGTGCTCATGTAATGCGCTCAGGCTTCGGGTCGAGTTTGTACTGTATTTAAAATCTACAGAAAATGAATTAAGAGGGAAGAACAGAACCTTAATATAAGAAAAGACAAATAAAGCCCTGTTTACTGGCTGATTTGTACAAAGTGAAACCAGGAAGTCTGGATAAATCGCTGCTTCCCAGTTTAAATTGAGTGATATAATGCAAAAACTTGATTCCACTAAAACTCTTTTATATTCATTTTAGCGCATGAAAGCACTTTCAAATATGTGAGTTCAGACAACAACTGTACAAAACTATCACTTTTAATAAGTACTTTTCAGTGCAGACCCAAATGTGCCTCATTGACGTTAAAGCTCCTAGATGTTAAAAAACACTATTTTGAATTTTGGCGAGACTTTAAAATATTTTATGTGGTTTGTTGTATGATTTACATGGCAAATATTTTCAGGGCTTGGCTCGTGCCGAGCTCTAAGACCCGAGCCAGACCCTTGGGCCGGCTTTGGCTTGGCTCTCCCTGTTAATTTGTTGGCTCGCCACTCTACTTTTCGGTCTCCCTGTAGCTGCCCTGCATTTCAGCATCCCAAAGCTGATTAAAAAAACATGACTACATTTTCCGGACGCCTCTGTGGCCCTTGTCCATTGGATTGTTGTGGGCGGAGTAGCAAAACATTTTTAACTGGCAGTATTTTTGCTTTTGGTAGAAAGTTAAGGCAGTGCTTTCTCAAAACACCTTTTACCACCATATTATTTCAATCACTCAGTCAGGATTTGTATAGCGTCATTGCTTCACCGGTGAGGGTCACGAGGCGCTGTGGGGTTCTGTAGTGGGATCACAAAGCTTGGTGCTATTGGCTCATTATCCAGGTCTTGAGTTCCTTCCTGAACTGTTGGAGCGACAGTGCTGCTCTGAGGTGTAGGGGGAGGGTGTTCCAGGTCTAAGCCGAAAGGTGGGAGAAGGAGCGGCCTTCGTTGTTCGCCCTGCGGACGCGCTGGGTAGCTGCTAGGGAGATGGATCTGGAACAGAGTTCCCTAGAAGGTTGGTGGAAATTCACTGGTTTGTTGAGGTTGAGGAAAACAGAATTCAGAAGGTGGTGATATGTGACAAGAACGTTTGTCATAATTTCTGCATATTTGTTGTGTGGCAGCTTGTGGTGGTTATCTGTTCTGCTGGTTTTTGTGCTGGTGTGTTTTTGTGCTGTATTATTGCAATATGATTTTGTTGTGTTGTACTACAGCTTCTGTGTTGTGTTCTCTTTTGACTTTGCCTTTGCCCTGTTATGCTGTATTGTGTTGTTGTTTTTTTTAACAGAATTTTTTATTGTTTTCCACGTCGCTCGTATCCTTTCCAATAATCATCACATTTAAAGCCATTACGCAGATGGCCCATCAAGCATTTTTCATGTCAATCAAGGATACTTAACTGTCCCCTTTCCCCAATAGTCCTAACACCCCCTACCCTCTACCCCCAGCCCCTGTCAGTGTGCCCCATCCCATCCAACCCAACCTGCAGCTACCAAACTGTCCTGTCTTCCTGCCAATCAAACAGAGGAAAAGAAAAATAAAAAACAAAAAGGAAGTTCCGCTGCCTAAATGTATGTTCCCTTGCGTCACCACTCTAGTCCGCTAGTACCACTAAGCCTGAAATGTGCAAAGCGGCCCTTCTCCACACTGCAACTTGGTGCACCACCCCGCACTATACTTCCTGTTGGTTCGTCATCTTCGCTCTGGCCCCCTGATCTAACTCTACATCCTCCTCCTCCTCCACAGCGTCCATGGCAGGGGTTTGAAGCTCTGCCACCAAAGCCCCCCATGCCCTTGCCGCCTCCAATGCCTTATCATTAGCAGTGCGCCTAGCTCGTTGTAAGCGAAGTGTCCCTTCGCTACCTGCCCAATTTAAAAAGCTTGCTCTCCATCTCAGATAATTAGGCCCTGCCTTCGACTTCCAGTGCATAGTAAGCTCCCTTTTTGCCATAATTAACCCTAAATCATAGAACATACTAGTATTGGGGGTATGTGGGGACCAAAGTAATAAGCAAGTCTCCATCTCTGCCTCTATTGTTCGTCCCGTCGCCTGATTCAAACATGCTACCACCTCCTCCCAGTAAGACCCCAGCCCCGTACAAGACCAAAACATGTGATGGAAATCAGCTCCGTCGGCATTACACCTCGGGCACGGCGATAGGGAGCCCCCAAAATACTGTAGGATTTTAACTGGCGTCAAATAGGCCCTATGGAACGTAAAGAAGTAAACTAATTGGAACCTGGCGTTACGTGTACCCTTCCAAGCATGCCACATCAATTTAGACCACGTCGTCTCTGGTATGGATTTACCAATATCCACTTCCCATTTGCCATTCAGAGCATCTAGGGGTGAAAGCCGCTCGGTCGACAGTCGTTTGTAGAGGCACGTGATAGCCTTGAACGTGCCTGCCGCCATGGTTACATACTGGCAACCTAATGAAGTTGGGGGTTCCAATAGCCCCATCTTCCACTGTCGTTGAATCCCTACTATTAGGGCAGCATACAATAAATAGTCACCCCGCGGCAACCCAAAAGTGCTCTGCAAGTCTTGAAATGACAATAGAGCTCCGTCTCTGTATAAGTCCCCCAACATATGGAGCCCAAACTCCTCCCAAACAGCCAGCGCCGACCAGTTCCCCCCATGCGGAAGGGCTGTACACATGCCCAGAGAGATCTCCGGAGCATATGGGCGGGGAAATCCTGCTCGTTTCTGGCTCCGGTTCCAGCATAAGCGGAGAGTGCGTTCCTCAAGAGTAAGCTGATCAAGACTGATCTTCTGTTGGAGAACTATAAATGACAATACATGCCGGGGGATTACTATACCGTGCGGTCCTTCAGGGCCTCTAAACTCCCGGGCCACCGCCTGCGTGTGAGGTTCCGTGAATCCTGAACCCGTTTCATAAAGGTCATGGTTTCGCTACGAATTTGATATTAGCGAACCGTAACCAGTTAGTACGGCAAGCATGAGTGTTTTTGTCACGTAACACCGATGGATTCACTACGTATTTAGGGATTCGTTTTGAACCCTTGGGATCCATTTTGTGTAAGGCAGCCATTTTGTGGTTGCCCTCACATAGGCCGATGACTACGGCAGAACGAGTCTTTAGCACACGTACACTTTAGCTGACTTCTGAATGACCTGAGCAAACTGACCCTCTTGCCTGAAGCCAAACTTGTTAGGCCAGTTCCCTTCTCAGTAGCTGATCAAGATTGAGGATCAAGGCACAGGACATCATAAACCTTTATTGCATACAAATATGTCTTATCTTACTCACACCTGTTTCTGCTCCTTTCTTTATGGTCTATTTACGATGGGGATGTACCCGTTTTTAATATGGGTTCGTTCGACCTGTCTGATGAAGAATGTTGGGTTAGACCACTAATTGATCGTGGGCTGGGCAACTGAAAAGTGGGTTTTACCGTCATGCGATACCTCTGATTTGGATGCATGTGATTGGACAGTTTGTAAATGTAAGGTATTTGTCTGGAATGTGATTATTGGCATAAAAAGGGATGGCTTGCTTTGTAAAATTGAGCAGTCTCCTGAGAACTCATACCGTGTTGACTTCTAGGACTTCTGTTACTGGCTGCAGCCAATAAATTCAATCTTTGACGTCACCAAGAAGTTTCCGTGTCTCTGTGTTTGAAGACAGGTGATACCCGAAGACTTTGGGCCTGCCCCTGGCGCCGCCGGGTCTTAAATAACCCGGTTCTTCAGTTGGCGCCCAACGTTGGGCCACTTCAGCGGTACCGGTCCAAGCCTGAAGATCATGAGGAGCTTCGTGTGAAAATTCTGGAGGAAGGCCTGCCACTTCATTGACCCCTGTATGTCATCGTGGTCCGAAAGTCTTTGCTGCGAGGTTCCCCGCTTTCCGACGGCTACGAAGGACTGCTGCCCTGACTGTCGCCCTGTCTTGGAGCCTTTGATGATTTGTAGAGCGAGATGATAGACGGATCTTCTGGCGACGTCATCAATACTTCAGTTAAGTATGAGTGGAGCGTCTCCCAGTCCTTCGTTTTTGGTTATCCCTTGGGATCTTTGATTTGGAACTTGCAAGCTCCAAAGCCGAGGGACTTGTGTATTCACGAGACTATCGTATTCGATACTCCCTTGAAGTTTGAAGCTAGACTAGTGAGCAAAGATGCCTGGTTTTAGCAGGCTTGGAAGACTATTTTGTTGTGGTCGTAATAGGGATTCCCGATTGGAGGACTCGTGTCCGGTCCCTCCAATTGGAACTCCAACCTATGAGCTCTATGTGAAACATGGCGTGGGCCCCATCACGTATAATGAAGTGTGGATTCGCTACACTAGAAAGGATGGTGTCCTCAAGTGGCCCCAATATGGTAGTTATGACACGGAAATTTTAGATAATCTAGAGGTTAGACTTTTTAAGAAGAAAGCCCGGCCGGCGATGTTTGACTCTTTCCGCCTGTGGCGAAAGGAAGCCAAACAGAAAGAAATTAAATTATCGAAGAGGAATAAAAGAGAAAAGGGTATTTCGATAATGCAAGCTGCTATACAGTTTAAAGATGATGAAGAAGAACAAGCGAGTGAGCAGTTGCACAGGCAATGTAAAATGGAAATTGATAAATGCTACCCAGTTTTTCCACCTCTTCAGCAAGATGCGATGAAGGACCTTGTGAAAGATCCTTTGATGTCACATTTGTTGACTAGGCCACCCCCTTATGCGCAGAGTGCTACAGCACCTCCGCAACCTTTAGTTGCGCAACCTCCGGTTGCTTTGCCTCTTGCTATTACACAGCCGCCAGCTCCTCTTCAGTTGGCTCCTATTCCTCTGGTACAGCCTTCTCAAGGGCCGCCGACTTTGCTACTTGCTCCGCCTCCAATTCCTACGAATTTTCCTCCTGTTCTTGCTACTTCTTCTGCTACTGTTCCTACATTGGTTTCCTCTCAGTCTGCTTTGTCTCCTGTCCTTTTGTCAACTTCTCCTTCTGTTCGACAGAGGATGACTGATACTGTTACTGGTCTCTTTTCTCCTCTCTTTGGGTCACTAGGTATGACCCCTGTTTCAGAGCGAAAACAGTGCTGGATCATTTAGCACGTAAATGGGTTACTAATACTTTGAGTTATGATTCAGAGTCTGTTATGGATGTTTTTCGTCAATGGGAAGCACCCAAGCAGAGATATGTTTTTGACAAGATGTGTGTTTTCCTTTGTGAAGAATGGGAAGATGGTGATCTGGGACAGACTCCGTCTGAGTTGTTCCGTGTACAGTCCGAATTTGCGAAAGGCACGATTGTGGGTCTCGACGTCGACAGAGCAGTAGCGACACTGCTTTCGTTCAGGAGCGAGTCTCCTTCTTGGTCGTTGATTGAGCCTGACCCTTCTGTTAGGAGGAAAGTGTGACAATACCCGATGAGAGAGGTTCCTCCAGTGTGGAAAGAGGCCGTTCAGGCCGATCTTAATGCTGGTATTGTAGCCGCACCGGCTCATTTTCAGCGTGTTTGGGTACATGTTCCGTGGAAACGAGCTGAAGTTTTGGCTCTTAAGCAGACTTTGCCTGACCCTCGTAAAAATCCTGCAGGGTATTATAAGGAATTATCACAGACCGCAGACTCATGTGTTATGAATCTAGCTGATATAGACATGTTGTTTGCAAATGTGGTCCCACAACCTCTATGGGGATTGATTCGTCATACTGATCATGCGCCGGAGTTAGGTGATACATGGGCTAATATTGGTGCTGCAGATGGCCGACAAGTTGGTGGCGCTAAACCTGACCAGGTTTGAAGAAACGTTCATTGACCATAGTGGTCAAGACATGAGTACTGAGGGTGGTCAACGGTTGTTTGTTGATAAGTTTGTGCATAATTTACTTCCCGAGTTATGTACTAAGTTAAAGGATTCAGAGAGTTCTTGGGCTGTTTCCTCGTCAGCACAGATATTGGCTACTGCACAATACTACGAAAATAGGGATAAGGATGAGAAGGATAGAGCAGACAAGAAGACTAAAGATTTGAAGACGAAGGTTCTTTTACAGCAAGCGTACCCGCCTCGTAATAACCAACGTGATTATCAGCAACCTCAGCAGTTTCAGCGGAATTCGCAAAGGTTCGAGCCTTCTCAACCGCGTTTTCCTGTAGGCCCTAATCAATGTGCATATTGCAAAGAAGAGGGTCATTTTAAAAATAGTTGCCCTGTTTTGTTACAGCGTATGAATGGTGTTTCCGGAACAAGAGGTCGAGGTGTTCCGCAAGTTTCTAGAGGTAGGGGACGTGGTGCATTCCCCCAGAATGCGCATTCCTTTCCTCCGCAAAATTCAATGAATTGTTTTGATCAGCAGAATAATGCGTCTGGTAGGACGACTCAGTACTATGCTGACGACTACTATGTCGAAGGTGAGAATATGGATGGTAATGACTGCTAGGACAGCCATGGACAAAGAGAGGGAGTTGTTTCAGTTCCAGTAGATCAGAGTGGACCTTATGTTGAAGTGATTACATCAGGTGTGTCAGAGCCTTTTCTGTTGGATACTGGTGCTGCGAAGAGTTCTATTATGCACTCTAGACTCCCTGGCGCACCTTTGTCTGGCTTAACGAATGTTTCAGTAGGTTTTTCTGGCGCCCCAGTTAGAAACCCGATTTCTAGTCCTTTGTCTCTTTCTGTTGGACCTCATGAATTTGAAGCACCCCTTATTCTGACGACAGGTTGTGGTGAGAACTTGTTGGGATTGGATCTGTTGAAAAGATTGTATGCAACGTTGTATTGTTCTCCTTCGGGAGTACAACTTACATTGGGTAGGAAAGTGGTCTCTCCGATGTATTTGTCAAAGGATCAACTTCCGACAGAATTGTCTTCTCTTCCTGACACTATTTGGGCTACTGGTCTTAATGACGTGGGTCTTTTGGAGATACCGCCATATGTCGTGACGCTGAAAGCGAACGTTAAAATGCCACGTATTCCCCAATATAGGATCTCTAGTGATGGTGAAAGGGTGTTGCTAGCGATTATCCATGATTTAATTGACAAAGGCGTGATTGAGGGAACAAGAGGTAATGTGTGCAATAGTCCGGTTTTGCCTATTCTGAAACGCACCGATGCTTCGCAACTGCCTGTATATAGGTTCGTGATCGATCTTCGCGAGGTGAATAAGATTGTAGTTCCACAATTTCCTGTTGTTCCAGATATCACTGCCTTATTGACCATGATTCCAGCTTCGGCCACTTGGTTTTCGGTGATTGATTTGAAGAATGCTTTCTTCAGCATCCCGATTGCCGAGGAGAGTAGGGCTTCTCTCTAGGAGGTCGAAGTTTCCGGTTCAAGCGCGCTCCTCAAGGCTATTGTGAGAGTCCGTCAATATATAGTCAGGCTTTGAAAACACAGCTTGATACGATTGTTTTACCTGATGGTGCTGCTCTTATTCAGTACATCGACGATTTGTTAGTTGCTGCCGATACTGAGGAGATTTGTAAAGAAGCTACTTTGTCGTTGTTACGTCATTTGTCTGGCTTGCACCATAAAGTGTCTCTTTCGAAGTTACAGTATTGTCGACAGGAAGTGACCTACCTAGGTCATCTCTTATCGAAGGAGTGAAGACGACTGACCCCAGAGAGAATTCAAGCGATTGCGAGAATGAGTGTGCCAATTACACAGAGAGAAGTGCGTGCTTTTCTGGGTATTACGTCGTATTGTCGACAGTGGATTCCGAATTTTTCACTTCTTGCGAAACCTTTGATAGCTCTTACTGTTAAGGATGCTCCGAATCCTATTCCTTGGACCGATGAATGCCAGACAAGTTTTTCTGAATTGCGCGATGCATTGTGTTCGGCTCCTGTGTTGGGTACCCCCGACTACAGTAAGCCCTTTACGCTTTATGTCCACGAGAGAGAAGGATGTGCGTTGTCAGTTTTGACACAACAGTTCGGCGATAAGCAACGTCCATGTGCGTATTTCTCGTCGACCTTGGATCTGGTAGCTAGAGCGTTGCCGAGTTGTTTGAGAGCCACAGCGGCAGCAGCTGTTTCTATTCGACAGTCTGCTGGTTTGGTGATGAATAATACGTTGATTGTTATGGTTCCACATGCAGTGGATACTTTGTTAAACAGGACTAAGACACAGCACTTAACTAGTGCTCGATTGTCAGGTTATGAGTTGACACTTTTAGCGAGTCATGTGCACATAAAGAGATGCAATACGTTGAATCCAGCTACGTTGTTGCCGATTTCAGTGGAGACAGATGTTTCTGAACAGCATGATTGTTTTCTCAGGACAGAAGAAGAAACGAAAGGGAGAGTAGATCTTAGGGACACTCCTCTTGTGAAGTGTGATGGTACCTTATGGGTGGATGGTTCATGCTTCAAGCTTCCAAATGGTGATACGACTGCGGCATATGCTGTTACGACTTTGCATACGATTGTTGAAGCTGCACGTATCCCACATAATTCAGCTCAAGCAGCAGAGTTGATTGCACTTACGAGAGCGTGTGTGCTATCGAAAGGAAAGAGAGTGACCATATATACCGACAGCCAGTATGCGTTTGGTGTGGCTCATAGTTTTGGACGCTTGTGGAAGGAACGTGGGTTCCTCACGTCTCATGGAACGAAGATTCAGAATGGTCAGTTGGTGAACGAACTTCTTGAGTCACTTACCTTGCCGTTGCAAGTTACGATTGTGAAATGCAGTGCACACAAGAAGGTTACCGATGACGTTGGTCGCGGTAACGCGTTTGCAGATGAAGTTGCGAAAGATGTGGCGAGGGATGTGATGAGTCGAATGTATGTCTCAGGCCCTGCAAGATTGATTGGTGTTGTTGGAATGTGTGAGGATACGATAGAAAGTGTGAAGTCTATTCAAGCTGAAGCTACAGAGAGAGAGCTGAGTGTATGGAGAGAGAGTACGGGCAAATTGGATGCGAATGGTTGTTGGGTTGAGTTGTCAGAGCATCAGCGATGGTTGTTACCCGATGCGTACGTGCTTGCAGTGGTTACGATGGCGCATGGAATGGCTCATATCAGTGTGAAAGGGATTTGTAAATTGTTGGCTCCGGTATGGCAAAATGCTGGAATTCCTAAGTGTGCAGACATTGTGGTCAAGAATTGTATGGTTTGTCTGAAGTACAATCCTGGTAAGGGAACTCCAACTCCAGCTGGTCATTTTGCGCCTCCCACGTATCCATTCGAGGTTTTGCAGCGAGGTTTCATCCACATGGTGAGGTGCAACAATTTGAAATATGTACTTGTGGTTGTGTGTGCCTTTTCGAGATGGGTAGAAGCATATCCCCTAAAAGATAATACTGCCTTGTCCACAGCTAAAGCCCTTGTTAAGGAGTTTTTCCCTAGGTATGGTTTGCCGAGAATGGTCTGGAGTGACAATGGGAGTGAATTTGTGGGTCAAGTGATGAAAAGAGTGTGTGATGGTTTAGGAATCCGACAAACGTTCCACGCTGCAAATCACCCACAATCAGCTGGTCTAGTGGAGTGTTATAATGGCACTCTTAAGTTAAAACTTGCCAAAATACAGGCGAGCCCTGGTCTTAAATGGCCTGACGCGTTGCCATTAGCACTTTTGTCAACTAGGATGACTGTACATTCTCGAGTGGGACTTAGTCCCTATGAAATATTTTTTGGTCGCCCGGCAAACATATGGGGAGTGCCGAGGCCGACGAAATTCAGCGAGATTGAACACCCTGTATTGCTTGACAATCTGTATGATTTGACGGCTAAATTGCGTGTGTTACACCAACAGGTTCATGATACATTGCCTCAGGCTTCTGAAGATCCAGGACACGCCATTGCTCCTGGCACCTGGGTACTGATAAAGAATTTTCAGCGTACAAAGAACGATCAGCCCCGTTGGACTGGTCCCTACTTGGTGCTATTATCTACGCGATCTGCAGTGCGAGTGCAAGGAAAGAAGAACTGGATCCACGGCGTACATTGTAAGAGGGTTCCTTTGCCTCTGCCGTACGACCGGTGGGTCCAGGAGGGTATTCCTGATTCAGAAACTGACACTGTGCCTCGTTTTCTGCCTTTTAGCAATGCACGTTTAATTGGGACAAGTTCTGAGCGTGAAAGCGACGATCTTCTGCAAGAAGCTGTGCCACCGTCAGTTCGATTGGACACTACTGAGCCTGAACTTTTATTCCACGACCAGACATTGCCTGATAAAGGCCGTTATAATTTGCGACCAAGAGTCATGGGACAAATAAAATAAGAAATTTTTCCTTTTTGCTATTTTTGAAATTCAGATCTCCCATCTGAGACACTGTTTCGGCCGATTCTTGTTTTTCGAACCGCCATCCGGGTTCAGCTGTAAGGTCACGGTGCAAAGACTTGGGAGTGCAAGCCGAAGACACAAGGTCGAGGTTCTGGTTGGTCCTAGGGCATTCCCTGGACTGGCAGACGCATTCCTCAGCACGGAACACCCAACCGCCGCGAACAGCACGGTTAGAGGATGGAGTTTTTCAAGATGGAGAGACCTGTTGAAGAAATTAGTTTTAAGAGCAAAATGTTTCGAATTATGAGTAGAAAGTGTTTTTTAATAATATGTCTTTTTATGTTACTTAGCTTGATGATGTTTTTAATGGGATATATTATATTCTCTTTTCAAGTGACGTTTGCACCCACTACACAACCCATACCTTATTCTACTGTTTCTTCGCATTCTTTTCATCCTTTGCCTGAACATGAATCCATTAGAAGATTGGAATTCGTAAATAACTCCTTTGTTAAGCTTCTGCACCAACACCAACTAGTAGTGAACACGACTAACTGTTGGGTGTGTGGCCTTATGCCTCATACTACTGGTAAAGGTATTCCTTAACTGCTCCTGCCATTCAGCTATAATGGTTCTGTGTGGGCATACAGAACGCTGTTCATCTATGCCCGTGAAGTCTACCCCCTACGTTCTGTGAAGGACAATCCAAAGAATAGTGCTCTAGTTAAGGGTATAGTCGATATGATTAGAGGAGTTAGTTCCTATGAGAAAATCCCGAGAGATGAGACACTAGCGTATATTGGATGGAACGTGACTGGATATGGAGTTAGTCTGAGTGAGAACCAGCGAGCGAAAAGATCTTGTCCGATTTGGATTGTACC
The DNA here is from genome assembly GCF_964261635.1 of Lissotriton helveticus. Lineage (NCBI taxonomy): Eukaryota > Metazoa > Chordata > Amphibia > Caudata > Salamandridae > Lissotriton > Lissotriton helveticus. The sequence continues at coordinate 369,509,362 of NC_136058.1, forward strand.
CCATCAGGGTCATCTTTGTCTGCAAGGTAAGGGCAAGAATCCAAGAGCTCAGTTAGGGAAGACTATCTGCACTGAGACGTATGTTTTTGCGTCCCAGACTTCCCCACCGTTTCTGGCAGCTAAGGGTACCTATTTTGTCTGTTACGATAGAGCGTACACATGGTTGCCCCCTGATTTCTCGGGCACATGTTTTGTCTCGTTCCTGTTGCCTCCCACCTACACAGCTGCGGCAGATTACCACAAGAAGAGAGTTGTCAGAGGTGTCTTCAGTAAGGAAGATACTGCAGGACAAGAATTAGGAGATTTCTTGAAGGGTTTTCTGCCGTTTTGGGGACCGATGGTTAACAGCAGGAACATACAGCAATTGACGAGAGTGGTTGAGTCCACCGTAGTTGAAACTGCCGGTGCCCTTAGTAACTTGACTGCTGAGCTCCAGTCGGATCGCCTTATGACTCGCCAGAACAGAGTTGCGTTAGATGTCATACTTGCAGATAGAGGAGGGGTATGTAAATTGATTCAATCGAGCTGCTGCGTTTTCATTCCAGACAATGCTCCGACAGTATACCAGGCCATTTCCAAGTTACATAAGATCTCTGAGTCCATACACATGGATAAAGGAGATTGGTCGTTGATGGGATGGTTCTGGGAACTGTTATCCACCTGGGGATGGAAGATTCTGATGATCATAGGGATGGCTTTAGCGATTCTTTTCCTGTTCTGTCTCTGTGTGCAGTGCGCTCCTGCTATATGTGGCCTCTGTGCTACTACGTGTGCAAGGAGCCCTGTCCCAAGAGAGGTACTAAGTAATAGGATAATGCTTCAGCAACATCTTGATGATCTGATGAATATAGACCTGGACACAGATTGACGTGAGTGTAGGTTATTGTCTATGTAAGGGCAAAAGGAGGGTCTGAGGTTCCGTGAATCCTGAACCCGTTTCATAAAGGTCATGGTTTCGCTACGAATTTGATATTAGCGAACCGTAACCAGTTAGTACGGCAAGCATGAGTGTTTTCGTCACGTAACACCGATGGATTCACTACGTATTTAGGGATTCGTTTTGAACCCTTGGGATACATTTTGTGTATGGCAGCCATTTTGTGGTTGCCCTCACATAGGCCAATGACTACGGCAGAACGAGTCTATAGCACACGTACACTTTAGCTGACTTCTGAATGACCTGAGCAAACTGACCCTCTTGCCTGAAGCCAAACTTGTTAGGCCAGTTCCCTTCTCAGTAGCTGATCAAGATTGAGGATCAAGGCACAGAACATCATAAACCTTTATTGCACACAAATATGTCTTATCTTACTCACACCTGTTTCTGCTCCTTTCTTTATGGTCTATTTTCGATGGGGATGTGCCCGTTTTTATTATGGGTTCGTTCGACCTGTCTGATGAAGAATGTTGGGTTCGACCACTAATTGATCGTGGGCTGGGCAACTGAAAAGTGGGTTTTACCGTCATGCGATACCTCTGATCTGGATGCATGTGATTGGACAGTTTGTAAATGTAAGGTATTTGTCTGGAATGTGATTTTTGGCATAAAAAGGGATGGCTTGCTTTGTAAAATTGAGCAGTCTCCCGAGAACTCATACCGTGTTGACTTCTAGGACTTCTGTTACTGGCTGCAGCCAATAAATTCGATCTTTGACATCACCAAGAAGTTTCCGTGTCTCTGTGTTTGAAGACAGGTGATACCGGAAGACTTTGGGCGTGCCCCTGGCGCCGCCGGGTCTTAAATAACCCGGTTCTTCACGTGAGCTACTGTAGCTGCGCTGCCAGATAGTACCACTCAAAATCAGGGACCGCCAGTCCTCCCTCTGCCCTCGGTCGCATCAGGGTGTTTAGCGCGACTCGCCTTCTACCTGATCCCCAAATAAACCCTGTAGTCAAGGCCCTAAGTCTCTGAAAGAATGACGCCGGGATCCATACGGGTAACGTACGAAAAAAGTAGAGCAAACGTGGGAGCGCCACCATCTTCAACAGCGCTACCCTCCCGGCCACTGATAGGGGAAGGGTTCGCCATAACCCCATACTGCCCTGGAGCCCCCTCATCGCCCTGCCCACATTGCCTTCCAGGAGGTCGGGCTGGGTGTGATAAACGTGAGTACCCAGGTAAGGTAGGCACTGGGGCTCCCACTGCAAATCCCCCACAGCTAGAGGCACACGGTCATCCGGGGTCAAAGGGAACAAACAGGTCTTACCCCAATTCACTTTTAACCCAGAAAAACAGCCAAACTCCCGAAGCAGAGCCTTGGCACCCTGCAGTGAGTCATCCACATCTGCCAGGAACAACAATAAATCGTCCGCATACAAGGAAATGTAGTGGACCTCCCCCCGCAGCGATAAGCCCTCATAGGACCGTCCCAGTCTAGCATGTGCCGCCAACGGCTCAATTGCCAGGGCAAACAATAACGGGGATAAGGAACAGCCCTGGCGAGTACCTCTCCCCACCTGATATGCCGCTGAGATGGCAAGCCCCGTTCGAACCCTAGCGGTAGGTGAGTTGTATAACAGTGTAGTCCACTGTATGAACTGATCCCCAAGGCCAAATTCCCTCAGAACTTGAAACAAATACGGCCATTCCACGCTATCCAAGGCCTTCTCAATGTCGACCGATAGCACCACCGCGCCCAGTGTCCTATCGTGTCCTTCTCCCATAACCCTAATCAGCCGACGTATACACGTCGCTGTGTTCCTGGTGGGGATGGAACCCGTTTGATCCGGGTGTACCAGAGCATTCATGTGCTCCAGGAGTCACGTTGCAAGAATCTTACTTAGAATTTTATAATCCACCGTGAGCATTGAGAGCGGCCGATATGCCGATCGAGAGCAGGCATCCCCACCTCGCTTCAACAACGGTACTATGATCGCTTCTCTGGCAGTCGAAGGCAACCTACCCAGTTCCCACGCTTCCCTGTACACAGATTGTAAATGCGGTGCAAGGAGGTCGAGATATGCCGCTTAAAACTCCACAGGGAGGCCGTCCGCCCCCGGCGTCTTCCGCCTAACCATATGCTTAATCGCTGTTCTATTCTCTCCTAGAGAGATTACCTCTCCCAGCCTGTCCCCCTTCTTCAGGGTCTAAACGGGGGAGTTGCGCCGCTGACAGGAAGTCGTTGACCCCGTCCGGCAGGCTCTGCATCGTACTCTGTTAAAGTGACGTTTAATAGATCAGGAACTGATCATTAATCTCCTTTTGTGAGTATACTAGGTTCCCAGCCGCTGTAGTCAGTGATAAAATCGGAGAACCCCGGGCTGCTGGGTTAGCCAACCAAGCCAGTAAGGACCCCACTCTGTCCCTCTCTGCATGAGCCCGTACCAAGTATTCCTTATGGTCAAAACAGCGTAACCGTTCAATTTGAGTAGCCACTTTTTCGCGCGCTGCCAGGACTGCCTCCTGCCCCTTCGTATCTGTATGGCGAGCCTTCTCTGCCTGGCGCAAACGATCCTCCTCCTGCTCTATATCACGCAATAATGTTTTGCGAGCACCCGTCGTGGACGAAATATACACCCCTCTCACTACAGCTTTAAAAGCGTCCCACTCCTGGGCCCTACTCGTTGCTGTCCCCAGGTTCTCCGTAAAGTAATGCTCTATACCATCTCGGACCTCAGCACTAAAAACTGGGTCCTCCTGTGTCATAGGGTTTGAGCACCACGAGGGGATCGCCTGTCGCTGCCTGGACCACTGTACCGCTATCAGAAAAGGGTTGTGATCAGAGATCGTCCTCGCCAAATATTCACTATGGTAAGTCAGCCCCTGAGCTTCCGGTGAACACAAAATACTATCAAGTCGTACATGTAAATCATGCAGCACTGAATAAAATGAGTAATCTCTATCCAGACCCCAGGCGTTTTGCCACTCTCGCCTCACCTTCGCTAGTCGGTGTACCACAGATTTGGGCCAGCGGAGGATGCGATCGGTCCAAATCTATATCAGTGACTGAATTAAAATCACCCCCCAAAAACACCGTGCCAGCCAGGAATGACGCCAGCTTCCCAGACAACAGTGAGAAGAAAGCAGGCTGATCTACATTCGGGGCTTACACACTACACAGTGCTACATCTCTCCCATCTAGTCGCCCTTGTACTGCCACAAATCTCCCCTCCGGATCAACCACAGTAGTCAAAGGCAGGAAGGGAACACCTGATCTCACCCATATCAATGTCCCCCGTGCAAATGCAGAATAGGTAGTATAAAACAGTTGGCCCCTCTATCTCCGCTGCAACGCCCGCCCCTCAATCTGATCAATGTGAGTTTCTAGTAGAAAGGCCACCTGAATCCCCCTACGCACTTAATATGCATGCACCTTGTATCATTTCGTAATTCAGCCCCCGCACATTCCAGGTGATACATTTCAACTCAAGTCGGGTCCCCATACAGGAGCATGCAACAGAACAACCTCCTCCCTAGCTTAGTAGGCACACTGACAGATCCCCTGAATCCAAAACATCCCCAACAAGCCCTCACCCCTCCCCTCCCCAGAACAGGTGCTAAACCATAGTTACCCATCCAAACCCAATCCCAAATAATGGGAACTCTCTGGTACCTACCAGAGTCTCACAACTAGCGTGAGGTCGAGGGGGTAGCTATACACCAAGTCAAGCTGGACAGCGATTCCACCGCCCCTCCACCCACGCTCAACCTCGAAAGTAAAACCCCCCCGCGCCGCCCCGTCTCTGAGGAGCCCCCTCCTAAATAATCGCTGCTCCCCTCCCACCAAACGGTGAAAACATTGGAATAAACCTCCCGCCACCGTCTCAAGGCCCAAATCTGCGACCTCTGTTATCACATTCTATAGCTAGGATTTCACCCCCTTACTACATACAAACTGGAACATGCAAGGTTCATTCGTCCAGGAGGCCATCAGCAGTCCCCGGGGTAACATGAGGCATGTTCTAGCTGTCCTCCTCAGGGCCCTCCGACACCAACTCATCAAGTCAAGCTCAATACGTTTCCAGCCAGCTCCATGCGTCATCCGGTGTACTATAGAAAGACGCTTTACCATCCATCAGCACTTTCAGGCGAGCCGGGAACAGAAGAGATTACTGTATGCCCTCGTCACAGAGGGCCTTTTTGACCGCCAGGAATGAAGATCGGTTGCGCTGGACTTCCTAGGAGTAGTCAGGATAGATGGAGACAGAGGCATTATCCACATGATAGGGGCCCATTGTCCGTGCTTTCTGCAGGATAGCGTCACGGTCTTTAAAGTGCAATAGGCGTGCCACCACAGGTCGAGGGGGCCGCCAAGAGCCGGCGGGTGGGCCGGTACCCGATGAGCCCGCTCCAACGTGTAGAACTGCGATAATCCATCGGGGGCAACCACATCGCGCAACCAGGCCTCCAAGTAGGCGATCATACTGTCCCCTTCAACTTTTTCGGGCAGGCCCACCACCCGTATGTTGTTACGCCGATTACGGCCTTCGGCGTCCTCAGCTCTTTTCTTTAGGTGCTGCACCTTTCGCAAGAAATCTCCCACTGCTGCCTCCCTTGCCTTTTGGGCCAGTTCCAGCACTTCCAAGGTAAGTTCCGTGTGCTTGACACGGTCCTCCAGTTTTCCATGGTCTGCCCGTAATAGCCCCAAACTCGTCGACACTTGTGCTATGTCATGGTGTAATGCTTCCCTTGTGTCCGAGATGGCTTTCAGAATTTGGTCCATCTGTCGCTGTTGCAGCCCTGTTGTCTGTGGTCTGGATGGATCTTGATCCTGACCCTCCGGCAGCTCCTCAGTGGGGTCAGGGGGCATTGCCCCGGGCTTCGGTCGTGGTTTTCCCATATTCCAGGCCCTAGCTGCTTTCCAAGACCTCCGTCACTCGGAATCTCTCAAGGGCAGTCCCCAGCGGCACGAGTGCCGGCACGGGCGGTCCGCCGCCACCACTCTATGCTATATGAGAATGGGTCCCAGATGGAACAACATAAAACACACAAATTGACAAAATTTACCTCATAAGCATAGACTTCAAAGAATGTTATTTAATATACATCCTTCTTCGAAAACTAATTACCATGTCTTTTGCAGTAATACAGTTTAAAGCATTTCATGATAAGCCCAGAAAAGGGGGGGTGGAGGGGGGAGTGAAGAAAGGAAATTTGTGCAACATAGATTTAAATTAGTCATAGAGGAATAACATAATATGTGGTCTCATCAATATTTACACATGTAGTGCCACACTAGACATATATACATTGTCATGTATCAACTCATAGGTTAAGAAAATCCTATCCTGTTGATGGCTGGCACAGTCAACAAATGATCAGTTTGCCAACAGGTAAGAAGAGATAACAGTATGTCGACGTTTCGACCCCAGTTGAGCAGGCGACGCTATTACCCTACAGTGGGGTCTTCCTCAGGACAGGTGATAGTGGGGTGTGGGAGTACAAAAAGGGGCACCTAAAAAGGAAAAACTAAATTAGAATTGATATATTCTTACAAGAAGAACTGAAGGCTAATTAAAGCCATACCAAATTACCTACACGAAGCACGGTGATTCTAGCGGCTCCGTCTGATACTGATGTTGGGCCAAGGGCTCCTATTACCAAGAGAGCGTAATCCTAAAAATAAATTAGGCATTTATAAGACAGTGGACCGTACTCGGCTATAATCCACGCAACACCATAATTAATATCAGCACAAGTGTATGATTTAATGAAACATCACACACTACCCAGCCGGGTTAAAAACATAAGTTACCAAATCAAACAACGGAGAACCAACCAAAACAGCCAACCTCTGGGCTGGCCTTTATCATTCATGACATTCCTTACTCCACACCAATACGTGAGACACTAGTCAGAAGCTCACCTATTCACGCAGCGGCGATCCTAGGTGCTATTTTACATGGGAACGCTTCTATTGGTGACAAAAATCTCATCTGCAATTAACAAAAGGACGAAATTCAAAACATATCTCTCATGTCGTCATTGCAATTTAAGCCACTACTTCTTTGTTTACTCACCAAATGTAAAGGTGAAACAAAACGAGCCAAACACCTCGCTCGCAGTGACTTCTTACTTCAGAATTGCTTTTAGAGAAAGCTGCCTTTTAAAAACACTTCAAGATTCCTCTCGGGTTTCGCTTGTATGTCTATGAGGTAAAATAAACAGGAGGCGCGTATTAGCATAAGCACTCGCGACCTCCGCATAGCCAGAAAGGGTATGACTAATGTTTTTCCTCAAGCTTACCCGAACAATGAAGAAAGCGGGAAGAATCCTCGCTGCTCATCAGTACACGTTTACTCTAGTGACTCGCCGCGAGGCCAGGAGCGGGATAAATGGTGCCTTTTAAAAAACTTCAAGATTCCTCTCGGGTTTCGCTTGTATGTCTATGAGGCAAAATAAACAGGAGGCGCGTATTAGCATAAGCACTCGCGACCTCCGCATAGCCAGAAGGGGATATGACTAATGTTTTTCCTCAAGCTTACCCGAACAATGAAGAAAGCGGGAAGAATCCTCGCTGCTCATCAGTACACCGTTTACTCTAGTGACTCGCCGCGAGGCCAGGAGCGGGATAAATGGACCGGGCAGCAGCTAAATGTCACTGCTTGCATGTAGCCAATGGGCGCACACTGGAAATAGTAAACAGACTCGACCCCTGGTGAAATTAAGCGGTGGAAATACCTGGTCCCTCGTTATACCGCGTTAGGGATTCATGTCTTAGCGCAAAAGGAGAATATCCTTGGTGGCGCACAGACATCTATTTATCAATTTATTAGTTTAATCAAATCAGGATTAATTTAGCGGGGCGCTCATCATGGCCAACCACCAAAGGGGGGTACAGTATGTAAAAACAGTGTAACACCCATCAATTATATTACATTTCAAGATCGTAAAAGCGTACAAAAAATGCAGAGATGTAATGGTTGAACACATGTACATAATTGACAAATTGCAATAAAAGCATCTTACCTCAGTTGGATTAAAAAAGCCCTCAAGTCATAGTTACAACCTTTGCACTGACAATTATATATCCCATTAGACAAACTCAATCATGATAACATTACATGGAATCTGACACTATAAACATGCCAGTTGTGCATAATTGTTCTCCTGTTCATTAAGCCCATGCACTATGGTGTCCAAAAGGTGCATCCATTTGCTTTCTCTTACAGTGAGGATGGAGGATATACTACCTCCCCGGGGACCCAAGATCACCTTTTCGAGGACCACCCACTCTAGTTCATCTACTGTATGGCCAAACCTCCTGTAGTGGTCTACGAGTGGTGCACCCACTACCTCACATCTGATCCTACTTTGATGTTGCAAAATTCGGACCTTAATTTTCTGTTGTGTTTGGCCTACGTAGGCCAGGCCACACGGGCATTTAATACAGTAGATCACACAGGTTGTATTACAATTCGTAAATGATTTCAAATCCACACATTGCTGTTTGTATTTAAACTGTTTAGTTTGTACACACATTGGACAGGCTTTACACTGGCCACACCTATAATGGCCAAGCACTGATGGCTAATTCCACAGAGATTGTAGGGTGGGAGGCTCAGGTGTCATTAGGTAGGAACTAACCACTTGATCTTTTATGTTCCTGGATTTTTTGAACGAGTGCATGGGTTGCTCTGGTTGACCAATCTCATCAGACACCAGAGGCCAATACTTGTTGACAATTTTCTTTATGTTGTTACTTTGTGTGTTATATGTGGTAACACAGATCATCCGCTCATTAGTGTTGTCATTTCTGGTGTGAGGCGTAAGTAATTCATCTCTGGGGCTGTACCATGCTCGTTTTTGTGCTCTCTTCACAAGTCTTCTCGGATATTCCCTTTCCAACAATTTAGCAGTGAGGGCTTCGGACTGCAAAAAATAATCATCTTTTTTGGAACAATTGCGTCTTATCCTAAAAAATTGACCAACCGGCAGGTTGTCCCTCAGGCCTCTAGGATGATGGCTGTTATATAATAAGAGCGAGTTCCGTTCAGTGGGTTTCCGATACAATGTTGTGGACAGTTGACCTTCTTCGTGGAAGATAGTGATATCAAGGAAGTCGACTTTTTCTTGATGTGACTGCATGGTGAATTGGATATCCGTACTTCGTTCATTCAACCAGAGATGAAATAAATTCAAGGTTTCTTCTGAGCCAGTCCAAATCATTAAGACGTCGTCTATGTAGCGACGCCACATCTGTAGTTGTGCTTGGTAAGGATTGTCTTGATTCAGGACAAATTTCTGCTCAAAATCTGCCATATATATAATGGCCAGGTCCGGCGCAAATGCTGCCCCCATTGCCACTCCCTTGGATTGTACATAAAATTTGCCCTGAAACATGAAGAAATTCTTTCTCATTGCGATGGTTAGCAGTTGGATAATGAATTCAGTAGGCACCAACACAGGTGCAGTACGTCCATCAAGAGCTACACGTATGACCTCTAGTGCGTCTAGTTGTGGGATGCTCGTGTAGAGCGAAACTATATCGCATGTCACCAACCTCTGTTCGCTTTTGTCGAAGGCAAAGCCATCCACAAGATTTACGATTTGCATAGTGTCCCTCAGGTATGTGGGTGTCCCTTCCGCAATAGGTTTTAGGAAAAAATCAATATATTTACATAAGGGCGCCAAAATCGACCCACACCCGGACACAATAGGACGACCTGGGGGTTCTTGCATGCACTTGTGAATTTTGGGGAGGGTATAAATAGTTGGTAATCTGGGGTCTTTTTGGTTGAGGTACTTAAATTCAAGCTCACTCAGGAAACCTTGATCCTTACCCTCTGTTGTCACTGCCAGGATCTCCAAGGCTAGATCTTTAGTTGGATCACATCTTAGTGGCTGGTAGCTCACTCCGTCGTCCAATTGTCGAAGAATTTCGTTCTTGTATTTTCCTACATCCTGAATGACAATTGCTCCCCCTTTATCCGCTGATTTAATTACAATATTGTTATTGTCTCTCAGGGTGGTTAATGCTCTCCTTTCACTTTGATTGATATTAAACTTAGTGTACTTATGTGTTGATAACGTTTTTTCAACCTCCTTTAGTACCATATCTTCGTAAGCTAAGATTTGGTTCGTAATTGCACTCTTGGGTGGTACAAATGTCGATGGTACTCTTAGGCCTGTAACAGATGGACTGTTGTAGGTTGAACTATTTCGGAAGAAATAACGTAGCCGTACTTTTCTAAAGAATTTCATCAACTCTGTTTTTATAGCAAAGCAATTAGGGAGAGATGTCGGTACAAACGACAGGCCCTTTTCAAGGATCCTGTATTCGTTCTCATTGAGTTCATAGGATGATAGGTTTACAACCGGACTGGATTCTGTGTTCACCACCGGTATACCTTGCGGCGGGTCGAGATTTCGCCGTGGCTCTCCTGTGGGAAGTGCGCCGAGGGCAGACCCAGAAGCAGGTGCACTTCCCACAGGAGAGCCACGGCGAAATCTCGACCCGCCGCAAGGTATACCGGTGGTGAACACAGAATCCAGTCCGGTTGTAAACCTATCATCCTATGAACTCAATGAGAACGAATACAGGATCCTTGAAAAGGGCCTGTCGTTTGTACCGACATCTCTCCCTAATTGCTTTGCTATAAAAACAGAGTTGCTGAAATTCTTTAGAAAAGTACGGCTACGTTATTTCTTCCGAAATAGTTCAACCTACAACAGTCCATCTGTTACAGGCCTAAGAGTACCATCGACATTTGTACCACCCAAGAGTGCAATGACGAACCAAATCTTAGCTTACGAAGATATGGTACTAAAGGAGGTTGAAAAAACGTTATCAACACATAAGTACACTAAGTTTAATATCAATCAAAGTGAAAGGAGAGCATTAACCACCCTGAGAGACAATAACAATATTGTAATTAAATCAGCGGATAAAGGGGGAGCAATTGTCATTCAGGATGTAGGAAAATACAAGAACGAAATTCTTCGACAATTGGACGACGGAGTGAGCTACCAGCCACTAAGATGTGATCCAACTAAAGATCTAGCCTTGGAGATCCTGGCAGTGACAACAGAGGGTAAGGATCAAGGTTTCCTGAGTGAGCTTGAATTTAAGTACCTCAACCAAAAAGACCCCAGATTACCAACTATTTATACCCTCCCCAAAATTCACAAGTGCATGCAAGAACCCCCAGGTCATCCTATTGTGTCCGGGTGTGGGTCGATTTTGGAGCCCTTCTGTAAATATATTGATTTTTTCCAAAACCTATTGCGGAAGGGACACCCACATACCTGAGGGACACTATGCAAATCATAAATCTTGTGGATGGCTTTGCCTTCGACAAAAGCGAACAGAGGTTGGTGACATGCGATATAGTTTCGCTCTACACGAGCATCCCACAACTAGACGCACTAGAGGTCATACGTGTAGCTCTTGATGGACGTACTGCACCTGTGTTGGTGCCTACTGAATTCATTATCCAACTGCTAACCATCGCAATGAGAAAGAATTTCTTCATGTTTCAGGGCAAATTTTATGTACAATCCAAGGGAGTGGCAATGGGGGCAGCATTTGCGCCGGACCTGGCCATTATATATATGGCAGATTTTGAGCAGAAATTTGTCCTGAATCAAGACAATCCTTACCAAGCACAACTACAGATGTGGCGTCGCTACATAGACGACGTCTTAATGATTTGGACTGGCTCAGAAGAAACCTTGAATTTATTTCATCTCTGGTTGAATGAACGAAGTACGGATATCCAATTCACCATGCAGTCACATCAAGAAAAAGTCGACTTCCTTGATATCACTATCTTCCACGAAGAAGGTCAACTGTCCACAACATTGTATCGGAAACCCACTGAACGGAACTCGCTCTTATTATATAACAGCCATCATCCTAGAGGCCTGAGGGACAACCTGCCGGTTGGTCAATTTTTTAGGATAAGACGCAATTGTTCCAAAAAAGATGATTATTTTTTGCAGTCCGAAGCCCTCACTGCTAAATTGTTGGAAAGGGGATATCCGAGAAGACTTGTGAAGAGAGCACAAAAACGAGCATGGTACAGCCCCAGAGATGAATTACTTACGCCTCACACCAGAAATGACAACACTAATGAGCGGATGATCTGTGTTACCACATATAACACACAAAGTAACAACATAAAGAACATTGTCAACAAGTATTGGCCTCTGGTGTCTGATGAGATTGGTCAACCAGAGCAACCCATGCACTCGTTCAAAAAATCCAGGAACATAAAAGATCAAGTGGTTAGTTCCTACCTAATGACACCTGAGCCTCCCACCCTACAATCTCTGTGGAATTTGCCATCAGTGCTTGGCCATTATAGGTGTGGCCAGTGTAAAGCCTGTCCAATGTGTGTACAAACTAAACAGTTTAAATACAAACAGCAATGTGTGGATTTGAAATCATTTACGAATTGTAATACAACCTGTGTGATCTACTGTATTAAATGCCCGTGTGGCCTGGCCTACGTAGGCCAAACACAACAGAAAATTAAGGTCCGAATTTTGCAACATCAAAGTAGGATCAGATGTGAGGTAGTGGGTGCACCACTCGTAGACCACTACAGGAGGTTTGGCCATACAGTAGATGAACTAGAGTGGGTGGTCCTCGAAAAGGTGATCTTGGGTCCCCGGGGAGGTAGTATATCCTCCATCCTCACTGTAAGAGAAAGCAAATGGATGCACCTTTTGGACACCATAGTGCATGGGCTTAATGAACAGGAGAACAATTATGCACAACTGGCATGTTTATAGTGTCAGATTCCATGTAATGTTATCATGATTGAGTTTGTCTAATGGGATATATAATTGTCAGTGCAATGGTTGTAACTATGACTTGAGGGCTTTTTTAATCCAACTGAGATAAGATGCTTTTATTGCAATTTGTCAATTATGTACATGTGTTTAACCATTACATCTCTGCATTTTTTGTACGCTTTTACGATCTTGAAATGTAATATAATTGATGGGTGTTACACTGTTTTTACATACTGTACCCCCCTTTGGTGGTTGGCCATGATGAGCGCCCCGCTAAATTAATCCGGATGTGATTAAACTAATAAATTGATAAATAGATGTCTGTGCGCCACCAAGGATATTCTCCTTTTGCGCTAAGACATGAATCCCTAACGCGGTATAACGAGGGACCAGGTATTTCCACCGCTTAATTTCACCAGGGGTCGAGTCTGTTTACTATTTCCAGTGTGCGCCCATTGGCTACATGCAAGCAGTGACATTTAGCTGCTGCCCGGTCCATTTATCCCGCTCCTGGCCTCGCGGCGAGTCACTAGAGTAAACGGTGTACTGATGAGCAGCGAGGATTCTTCCCGCTTTCTTCATTGTTCGGGTAAGCTTGAGGAAAAACATTAGTCATATCCCCTTCTGGCTATGCGAAGGTCGCGAGTGCTTATGCTAATACGCGCCTCCTGTTTATTTTGCCTCATAGACATACAAGCGAAACCCGAGAGGAATCTTGAAGTTTTTTAAAAGGCACCATTTATCCCGCTCCTGGCCTCGCGGCGAGTCACTAGAGTAAACGGTGTACTGATGAGCAGCGAGGATTCTTCCCGCTTTCTTCATTGTTCGGGTAAGCTTGAGGAAAAACATTAGTCATACCCTTTCTGGCTATGCGGAGGTCGCGAGTGCTTATGCTAATACGCGCCTCCTGTTTATTTTACCTCATAGACATACAAGCGAAACCCGAGAGGAATCTTGAAGTGTTTTTAAAAGGCAGCTTTCTCTAAAAGCAATTCTGAAGTAAGAAGTCACTGCGAGCGAGGTGTTTGGCTCGTTTTGTTTCACCTTTACATTTGGTGAGTAAACAAAGAAGTAGTGGCTTAAATTGCAATGACGACATGAGAGATATGTTTTGAATTTCGTCCTTTTGTTAATTGCAGATGAGATTTTTGTCACCAATAGAAGCGTTCCCATGTAAAATAGCACCTAGGATCGCCGCTGCGTGAATAGGTGAGCTTCTGACTGGTGTCTCACGTATTGGTGTGGAGTAAGGAATGTCATGAATGATAAAGGCCAGCCCAGAGGTTGGCTGTTTTGGTTGGTTCTCCGTTGTTTGATTTGGTAACTTATGTTTTTAACCCGGCTGGGTAGTGTGTGATGTTTCATTAAATCATACACTTGTGCTGATATTAATTATGGTGTTGCGTGGATTATAGCCGAGTACGGTCCACTGTCTTATAAATGCCTAATTTATTTTTAGGATTACGCTCTCTTGGTAATAGGAGCCCTTGGCCCAACATCAGTATCAGACGGAGCCGCTAGAATCACCGTGCTTCGTGTAGGTAATTTGGTATGGCTTTAATTAGCCTTCAGTTCTTCTTGTAAGAATATATCAATTCTAATTTAGTTTTTCCTTTTTAGGTGCCCCTTTTTGTACTCCCACACCCCACTATCACCTGTCCTGAGGAAGACCCCGCTGTAGGGTAATAGCGTCGCCTGCTCAACTGGGGTCGAAACGTCGACATACTGTTATCTCTTCTTACCTGTTGGCAAACTGATCATTTGTTGACTGTGCCAGCCATCAACAGGATAGGATTTTCTTAACCTATGAGTTGATACATGACAATGTATATATGTCTAGTGTGGCACTACATGTGTAAATATTGATGAGACCACATATTATGTTATTCCTCTATGACTAATTTAAATCTATGTTGCACAAATTTCCTTTCTTCACTCCCCCCTCCACCCCCCCTTTTCTGGGCTTATCATGAAATGCTTTAAACTGTATTACTGCAAAAGACATGGTAATTAGTTTTCGAAGAAGGATGTATATTAAATAACATTCTTTGAAGTCTATGCTTATGAGGTAAATTTTGTCAATTTGTGTGTTTTATGTTGTTCCATCTGGGACCCCTTCTCATATACCATTGATTACCCAGGTCCCAGTACTAGTGGGTTGACCCATTTATTATAACACCACTCTATGCTGGCAGACATCCAACAGCGCTGGTCAGCCCTCCGCTGGTCACTCACGGTCGCAGTGGGGTATCCCAAGAGTCCAAACGTAACTACCCAAGATCCTCGCCGCCAGGTGGCTCTCCAAACACTATTAGTCGCTGTGCAAGCACAGATGGGCCGCGAGAGGAGAGTGTTAGAGAGAGAGGCTCCTGTGCATAGACAGAAGAGAGTGTCATGAAGAGACAGCCTGCTGTGTTCGGGGAGAGGAGAGTGTTGGAGAAACAGGCACCTGCATATAGGGAGAAGAGAGTGCCACAAAAGGCAGCCAGCTGTGCTCAGGAAGAGGAGAGTGCTGTAATGACTGTCTCCTACGCAGAGGGAGAAGAGAGTGCTGTGAAGCAGCAAGGAGCTGTGTTCGGGGAGAGGAGAGTGTTGGTAAGACAGGCTCCTGCACTTAGGGGAAAGAGCGACCCACAAAGAGACAGGATGCTGTGTTCGGGGATAGGAGAGTGTTTGAGAGTCAGGCTCCTAAGCTTAGGGAAAAGTGAGTGCTGCGAAGAAATAGGCTGCTGTCCTAGGGGAGAGGAGGGCGTTGGAGAGACATGCTCCTGTGCATAGAGAGAAATGAGTGCCATGAAGAGACAGGCTGCTTTGCTCAGAAAGAGGAGAGCGTTGGAAACCAGGCTCCTGCACATAGGGAAAAGAGAGTGCCACGAAGAGACAGCCTGCTGTTTCGGGGAGAGGAGAGTGTTTGAGAGTCAGGCTCCTAAGCTTAGGGAAAAGTGAGTGCTGCGAAGAAATAGGCTGCTGTCCTAGGGGAGAGGAGGGCGTTGGAGAGACATGCTCCTGTGCATAGAGAGAAATGAGTGCCATGAAGAGACAGGCTGCTTTGCTCAGAAAGAGGAGAGTGTTGGAAACCAGGCTCCTGCACATAGGGAAAAGAGAGTGCCACGAAAAGACAGCCTGCTGTTTCGGGGAGAGGAGAGTGTTGGAGAGGCAGGCTCCTGCGCATAGGGAAAAGAGAGTGCCACGAAAAGACAGCCTGCTGTTTCGGGGAGAGGAGAGTGTTGGAGAGGCAGGCTCCTGTGCATAGGGAGAAGAGACTGCCACGAAGAGACAACCTGCTGTTTCAGGGAGAGGAGAGTGTTGGAGAGGCAGGCTCCTGTGCATAGGGAGAAGAGTCTGCCACGAAGAGACAGCCTGCTGTTTCAGGGAGAGGAGAGTGTTGGAGAGGCAGGCTCCTGTGCATAGGGAGAAGAGACTGCCACGAAGAGACAGCCTGCTGTTTCAGGGAGAGGAGAGTGTTGGAGAGGCAGGCTCCTGCACATAGGGAGAAGAGAGTGCCACAAGGAGACAGCCTGCTGTTTCGGGGAGAGGAGAGTGTTGGAGAGGCAGGCTCCTGCACATAGGGAGAAGAGACTGCCACGAAGAGACAGCCTGATGTTTCAGGGAGAGGAGAGTGTTGGAGAGGCAGGCTCCTGTGCATAGGGAGAAGAGACTGCCACGAAGAGACAGCCTGCTGTTTCAGGGAGAGGAGAGTGTTGGAGAGGTAGGCTCCTGTGCATAGGGAGAAGAGACTGCCACGAAGAGACAGCCTGCTGTTTCAGGGAGAGGAGAGTGTTGGAGAGGCAGGCTCCTGCGCATAGGGAGAAGAGACTGCCACGAAGAGACAGCCTGATGTTTCGGGGAGAGGAGAGTGTTGGAGAGGCAGGCTCCTGCGCATAGGGAGAAGAGACTGCCACGAAGAGACAGCCTGATGTTTCAGGGAGAGGAGAGTGTTGGAGAGGCAGGCTCCTGTGCATAGGGAGAAGAGACTGCCACGAAGAGACAGCCTGATGTTTCGGAGAGAGGAGAGTGTTGGAGAGGCAGGCTCCTGTGCATAGGGAGAAGAGACTGCCACGAAGAGACAGCCTGCTGTTTCAGGGAGAGGAGAGTGTTGGAGAGGCAGGCTCCTGTGCATAGGGAGAAGAGACTGCCACGAAGAGACAGCCTGCTGTTTCGGGGAGAGGAGAGTGTTGGAGAGGCAGGCTCCTGCACATAGGGAGAAGAGACTGCCACGAAGAGACAGCCTGCTGTTTCGGGGAGAGGAGAGTGTTGGAGAGGCAGGCTCCTGCACATAGGGAGAAGAGACTGCCACGATGAGACAGCCTGATGTTTCGGGGAGAGGAGAGTGCCGTAGGTGAAGACAACGTGCCTAGCAGGCACCTAGGGTTATATTACAGTGGCAGGCGACTGGTTAATCCAAGAGAGTGCCCTGAAAGGAGGGAGGGGTGGGTCCTAGGAGAAGAGGGTGCTGTGAGAGACAGAGACAGGCATCTCTGCATAGGGAGACGAGAGTGTCGTAAAGAAACACGCTATTGTGCAAGGAGTGAGGGGTTGCTGTAAAACATGGATATTCAAAGTACGGCCCGGGGGCCGCATGCGGCCCTCCGACCGTTACACACGCCCCCTGGTCCACAGTAGCACTGGGCTGCTGTTTGCTCGACTCAGCACCAACAATAAAAATATATTAAATAGTCAATCATGTATTTCAAGGTTAATTGATGTTAAAGAAAGGATGTAACTAGGGAGTTCTACTCTTAACTTTAGAAACACCTTCAATTTTAAAGACATCTTGCAGCAAAAGTGTAAAATGACCACAGTCACTGCAAAATTCGAAAAGTGTATTCAATTAACATGCAAAACCTTTCCACCTTAGTACAGTTGATTATATCAGTGCATTGAGAAGTATTAGTTTAATGTGATAGTTTTCAAACATGAATTTAGTAACATTCACTCTCCCCCCTCCCTGACAACAACGCCAATAGTGAACTTAAGAGGCACGTCAGTTGTTATGTACACTTTTTGGGCGGCCTGGTTTGCTATTATACATGAACAGCATTATAGTTTATTAAATCAAACACAGGAGCAAGTGTTGTGCAGCGCACACCCTGAAATCATGTATTTTGCAGTCCTCTTATATGTGACAATGAAGAAAAATGTGGAATTATTCAATTTCCTGGGATAACACAATTTGGAAAAGTGGGGAAGCCGGGATTAATCCCAGGTTTTCTGGTTTAACATTGTTCATTTCAGCCACTGGATGATAATATTTCACTTTGCCTACACCTAGCTTGCCGCCAAACCCCCCAACCCCCTTACCCGACTGCCATTTACTTCAGGCATTAATGCAACCCATCACACACCAAACTTTTTGGACCCTGGCAAAATGTTTGTGAGTACCCATGCTGTATAACGACATGGTTATGCATGGAAAGTGCTGTAAAAAGACAGGATGCCGGGCACGAGGAAGAGCCTAGGGGAATATGTATCAACATCCGTGTTTGCGATTCTCAAATAGCTATTTTTTTAGGAATCGCTTTTGAGAATTGCAAAACGGGATGTATTTAAAAAATCGCACATTTTTAGCGATTTCTTAGTATTCCTTAATTGCTATTCGTAATTTGAGAATCGCATATTGAGAATAATTTCAAGGGTGCAAGGGTGTAATAATGACACCCTGATGCACCCCTGAAATGAGCATGTGAGCACATATGGCGCACATACATGCCCGGGCATGTATGTGTGCCACATGGCACTTTGAAACATGCCAAAAAGTGCATCATTGCCAGAAATCGCAAATTAACACCAACTTGAAGTTGGTGGTAATTTGCGAGTTCTTAGGGAGAAATCGCACAACTTGGGTGCATGATACATAGCATTTAAGGAATCGCAATTTGCGATTCCTTAAATGCTTACGCAAAATTAAGGAATCGCAAACTTTGCGATTCCTTAATTTTGCGATGAGAAAACAGCTAATACATTGCGTTTAGCGATTTTTTATTCGCAAACGCTGTATTTTTGAGAATCGCAGCGTTTGCGAATGAAAAATCATTTGATACATATGTCCCATAGTTCCTTAAAGCGATCTGGCTGCCTTGAAGAAAGAGAGTAGAGTGAATGCTGTCGAACTGTGGGCTGCTGTGCCAGCAGAGGGCAGTGTGCTATAAAGTCATCAGGTAATGTGCATAGCGAGAGCAGGGCGCTGTCGAATGACAGGCTGTCCTGCATACAGAGAACAGGGTGCTGTAAAGAGATCATCTACCATGTATAGGGAGAGCTGTATACTGTCGAAAGACGGGCTGATATGCCAACAGAAAGCAGGGTGCTGTAAAGGGATCAGCTACGGTGCATGGGGTAGGAGCAGGGCATGTCGAATGAAAGGCTGCCATACATACAGAGAGTAGGGTGGTGTAAAGAAGTCAGTACTGTGCATAGGAAGAGCGGGGCATTGTCGAACAACAGGCTTCAATGCATATAGAGAGTAGAGTTTATGCATAAGGAGAGCACAGGGCTCTCGAACGACAGGCATCCATACATAAAGAGACTTGGGTACTGAAAAGAGAACAGTACTGGGCATAGGGAGAGTAGGGCGCTGTCAGGTGACAGGCAGCCATGCAGAGGAGTGCTATCAAGAGACAGGGTAACATGCATAAAAAGAGAGGAAGGTGTTGCTTGCTGTTGTACTTAGGGATAGAGGGGTGTGGTGAAGAGACGGGCTAACATGCATATAGAGAGAAAGGTGACACCTGCTGTTGTGCATAGGGATAGAGGGTTGTGGTGAAGAGACAGGCTAAAATGCACACAGAGAGAAAGGTGACACCTGCTGTTGTGCATAGGGATAGAGGGTTGTGGTGAAGAGATGGGCTAACATGCATACAGAGAGAAAGGTGCTGTAATTACGCCTGCGCTGTGCAAAAGGTTATAGGAGTGCTGTCAAGAGACAGGCTAACATGCACACAGAGAGAAAGGTGACACCTGCTGTTGTGCATAGGGATAGAGGGGTGTGGTGAAGAGACGGGCTAACATGCATACAAAGAGAAAGGTGCTGTAATTATGCCTGCGCTGTGCAGAAGGTTATAGGAGTGCTGTCCAGAGACAGGCTAACATACACAGAGAGAAAGGTGACACCTGCTGTTGTGCATAGGGATAGAGGGGTGTGGTGAAGAGACAGGCTAACATGCATACAGAGAGAAAGGTGACACCTGCTGTTGTGCATAGGGATAGAGGGTTGTGGTGAAGAGACTGGCTAACATGCATACAGATAGAAAGGTGCTGTAATTATGCCTGCGCTGTACAAAGGGTTAGATGAGTGCTGCCAAGAGACAGGCTAACATGCATACAGATAGAAAGGTGCTGTAATTATGCCTGCGCTGTACAAAGGGTTAGATGAGTGCTGCCAAGAGACAGGCTAACATGCATACAGAGAGGAAGGCGCTGTAATGAAGCCTGCGCTGTGCAAAGGGTTAGAGGAGTGCTGCCAAGAGACAGGATAATATGCATACAGAGAGGAAGGCGCTGTAATGAAGCCTGCGCTGTGCAAAGGGTTAGATGAGTGCTGCCAAGAGACAGGATAACATGCATACAGAGAGAAAGGTGCTGTAATATTCCCTGCTGCTGTGCAAAGGGTTAGAAGAGTGCTACCAAGAGACAGGCTAACATGCATACAGAGAGGAAGGCGCTGTAATGAAGCCTGCGCTGTGCAAAGGGTTAGAGGAGTGCTGCCAAGAGACAGGCTAACATGCATACAGAGAGGAAGGTGTTGCCTGCTGTTGTGCATAGGGATAGAGGGTTGTGGTGAAGAGACGGGCTAACATGCATACAGAGAGAAAGGCGCTGTAATGAAGCCTGCGCTATGCAAAGGGTTAGAGGAGTGCTGCCAAGAGACAGGATAACATGCATACAGAGAGGAAGGCGCTGTAATGAAGCCTGCGCTGTGCAAAGGGTTAGATGAGTGCTGCCAAGAGACAGGATAACATGCATACAGAGAGGAAGGCGCTGTAATGAAGCCTGCGCTGTGCAAAGGGTTAGAGCAGTGCTGCCAAGAGACAGGCTAACATGCATACAGAGAGGAAGGTGCTGTAATGAAGCCTGCACTGTGCAAAGGGTTAGATGAGTGCTGCCAAGAGACAGGCTAACATGCATACAGAGAGGATGGCGCTGTAATGAAGACTGCGCTGTGCAAAGGGTTAGATGAGTGCTGCCAAGAGACAGGATAACATGCATACAGAGAGGAAGGCGCTGTAATGAAGCCTGCGCTGTGCAAAGGGTTAGATGAGTGCTGCCAAGAGACAGGCTAACATGCATACAGAGAGGAAGGCGCTGTAATGAAGCCTGCGCTGTGCAAAGGGTTAGATGAGTGCTGCCAAGAGACAGGCTAACATGCATACAGAGAGGATGGCGCTGTAATGAAGACTGCGCTGTGCAAAGGGTTAGATGAGTGCTGCCAAGAGACAGGATAACATGCATACAGAGAGGAAGGCGCTGTAATGAAGCCTGCGCTGTGCAAAGGGTTAGATGAGTGCTGCCAAGAGACAGGCTAACATGCATACAGAGAGGAAGGCGCTGTAATGAAGACTGCGCTGTGCAAAGGGTTAGATGAGTGCTGCCAAGAGACAGGATAACATGCATACAGAGAGGAAGGTGCTGTAATGAAGCCTGCACTGTGCAAAGGGTTAGATGAGTGCTGCCAAGAGACAGGCTAACATGCATACAGAGAGGAAGGCGCTGTAATGAAGCCTGCGCTGTGCAAAGGGTTAGATGAGTGCTGCCAAGAGACAGGCTAACATGCATACAGAGAGGAAGGTGCTGTAATGAAGCCTGCACTGTGCAAAGGGTTAGATGAGTGCTGCCAAGAGACAGGCTAACATGCATACAGAGAGGAAGGTGCTGTAATGAAGCCTGCGCTGTGCAAAGGGTTAGATGAGTGCTGCCAAGAGACAGGCTAACATGCATACAGAGAGGAAGGCGCTGTAATGAAGCCTGCGCTGTGCAAAGGGTTAGATGAGTGCTGCCAAGAGACAGGATAATATGCATACAGGGAGGAAGGCGCTGTAATGAAGCCTGCGCTGTGCAAAGGGTTAGATGAGTGCTGCCAAGAGACAGGATAATATGCATACAGGGAAGAAGGCGCTGTAATGAAGACTGCGCTGTGCAAAGGGTTAGATGCGTGCTGCCAAGAGACAGGCTAACATGCATACAGAGAGGAAGGCGCTGTAATGAAGCCTGCACTGTGCAAAGGGTTAGATGAGTGCTGCCAAGAGACAGGCTAACATGCATACAGAGAGGAAGGCGCTGTAATGAAGCCTGCGCTGTGCAAAGGGTTAGATGAGTGCTGCCAAGAGACAGGATAATATGCATACAGGGAGGAAGGCGCTGTAATGAAGCCTGCGCTGTGCAAAGGGTTAGATGAGTGCTGCCAAGAGACAGGATAATATGCATACAGGGAAGAAGGCGCTGTAATGAAGACTGCGCTGTGCAAAGGGTTAGATGCGTGCTGCCAAGAGACAGGCTAACATGCATACAGAGAGGAAGGCGCTGTAATGAAGCCTGCGCTGTGCAAAGGGTTAGATGAGTGCTGCCAAGAGACAGGATAATATGCATACAGAGAGGAAGGCGCTGTAATGAAGCCTGCGCTGTGCAAAGGGTTAGAGGAGTGCTGCCGAGAGACAGGCTAACATGCATACAGAGAGGAAGGCGCTGTAATGAAGCCTGCACTGTGCAAAGGGTTAGATGAGTGCTGCCAAGAGACAGGCTAACATGCATACAGAGAGGATGGCGCTGTAATGAAGACTGCGCTGTGCAAAGGGTTAGATGAGTGCTGCCAAGAGACAGGATAACATGCATACAGAGAGGAAGGCGCTGTAATGAAGCCTGCGCTGTGCAAAGGGTTAGATGAGTGCTGCCAAGAGACAGGCTAACATGCATACAGAGAGGAAGGCGCTGTAATGAAGCCTGCGCTGTGCAAAGGGTTAGATGAGTGCTGCCAAGAGACAGGCTAACATGCATACAGAGAGGATGGCGCTGTAATGAAGACTGCGCTGTGCAAAGGGTTAGATGAGTGCTGCCAAGAGACAGGATAACATGCATACAGAGAGGAAGGCGCTGTAATGAAGCCTGCGCTGTGCAAAGGGTTAGATGAGTGCTGCCAAGAGACAGGCTAACATGCATACAGAGAGGAAGGCGCTGTAATGAAGACTGCGCTGTGCAAAGGGTTAGATGAGTGCTGCCAAGAGACAGGATAACATGCATACAGAGAGGAAGGCGCTGTAATGAAGCCTGCGCTGTGCAAAGGGTTAGAGCAGTGCTGCCAAGAGACAGGCTAACATGCATACAGAGAGGAAGGTGCTGTAATGAAGCCTGCACTGTGCAAAGGGTTAGATGAGTGCTGCCAAGAGACAGGCTAACATGCATACAGAGAGGAAGGCGCTGTAATGAAGCCTGCGCTGTGCAAAGGGTTAGATGAGTGCTGCCAAGAGACAGGCTAACATGCATACAGAGAGGAAGGTGCTGTAATGAAGCCTGCACTGTGCAAAGGGTTAGATGAGTGCTGCCAAGAGACAGGCTAACATGCATACAGAGAGGAAGGTGCTGTAATGAAGCCTGCGCTGTGCAAAGGGTTAGATGAGTGCTGCCAAGAGACAGGCTAACATGCATACAGAGAGGAAGGCGCTGTAATGAAGCCTGCGCTGTGCAAAGGGTTAGATGAGTGCTGCCAAGAGACAGGATAATATGCATACAGGGAGGAAGGCGCTGTAATGAAGCCTGCGCTGTGCAAAGGGTTAGATGAGTGCTGCCAAGAGACAGGATAATATGCATACAGGGAAGAAGGCGCTGTAATGAAGACTGCGCTGTGCAAAGGGTTAGATGCGTGCTGCCAAGAGACAGGCTAACATGCATACAGAGAGGAAGGCGCTGTAATGAAGCCTGCGCTGTGCAAAGGGTTAGATGAGTGCTGCCAAGAGACAGGATAATATGCATACAGAGAGGAAGGCGCTGTAATGAAGCCTGCGCTGTGCAAAGGGTTAGAGGAGTGCTGCCGAGAGACAGGCTAACATGCATACAGAGAGGAAGGCGCTGTAATGAAGCCTGCACTGTGCAAAGGGTTAGATGAGTGCTGCCAAGAGACAGGCTAACATGCATACAGAGAGGAAGGCGCTGTAATTATGCCTGCGCTGTACAAAGGGTTAGATGAGTGCTGCCAAGAGACAGGCTAACATGCATACAGAGAGGAAGGTGCTGTAATGAAGCCTGCACTGTGCAAAGGGTTAGATGAGTGCTGCCAAGAGACAGGCTAACATGCATACAGAGAGGAAGGCGC
Organism: Lissotriton helveticus; assembly: GCF_964261635.1. NCBI lineage: Eukaryota > Metazoa > Chordata > Amphibia > Caudata > Salamandridae > Lissotriton > Lissotriton helveticus. Next base: position 369,533,343 of record NC_136058.1, read on the forward strand.
TGTAATGAAGCCTGCGCTGTGCAAAGGGTTAGAGCAGTGCTGCCAAGAGACAGGATAACATGCATACAGAGAGGAAGGCGCTGTAATGAAGCCTGCGCTGTGCAAAGGGTTAGAGGAGTGCTGTCAAGAGACAGGCTAACATGCATACAGAGAGGAAGGCGCTGTAATGAAGCCTGCGCTGTGCAAAGGGTTAGATGAGTGCTGCCAAGAGACAGGCTAACATGCATACAGAGAGGAAGGCGCTGTAATGAAGCCTGCGCTGTGCAAAGGGTTAGAGGAGTGCTGCCGAGAGACAGGCTAACATGCATACAGAGAGGAAGGCGCTGTAATGAAGCCTGCACTGTGCAAAGGGTTAGATGAGTGCTGCCAAGAGACAGGCTAACATGCATACAGAGAGGAAGGTGCTGTAATGAAGCCTGCGCTGTGCAAAGGGTTAGAGGAGTGCTGTCAAGAGACAGGCTAACATGCATACAGAGAGGAAGGCGCTGTAATGAAGCCTGCGCTGTGCAAAGGGTTAGATGAGTGCTGCCAAGAGACAGGATAACATGCATACAGAGAGGAAGGCGCTGTAATGAAGACTGCGCTGTGCAAAGGGTTAGAGGAGTGCTGCCAAGAGACAGGATAACATGCATACAGAGAGGAAGGCGCTGTAATTATGCCTGCGCTGTGCAAAGGGTTAGATGAGTGCTGCCAAGAGACAGGCTAACATGCATACAGAGAGGAAGGCGCTGTAATGAAGCCTGCGCTGTGCAAAGGGTTAGATGAGTGCTGCCAAGAGACAGGATAATATGCATACAGGGAGGAAGGCGCTGTAATGAAGACTGCGCTGTGCAAAGGGTTAGAGGAGTGCTGCCAAGAGACAGGCTAACATGCATACAGAGAGGAAGGCGCTGTAATGAAGCCTGCACTGTGCAAAGGGTTAGATGAGTGCTGCCAAGAGACAGGCTAACATGCATACAGAGAGGAAGGCGCTGTAATGAAGCCTGCGCTGTGCAAAGGGTTAGATGAGTGCTGCCAAGAGACAGGATAATATGCATACAGGGAGGAAGGCGCTGTAATGAAGACTGCGCTGTGCAAAGGGTTAGATGAGTGCTGCCAAGAGACAGGATAACATGCATACAGAGAGGAAGGCGCTGTAATGAAGCCTGCGCTGTGCAAAGGGTTAGATGAGTGCTGCCAAGAGACAGGATAACATGCATACAGGGAGGAAGGCGCTGTAATGAAGACTGCGCTGTGCAAAGGGTTAGATGAGTGCTGCCAAGAGACAGGATAACATGCATACAGAGAGGAAGGCGCTGTAATGAAGCCTGCGCTGTGCAAAGGGTTAGATGAGTGCTGCCAAGAGACAGGCTAACATGCATACAGAGAGGAAGGCGCTGTAATGAAGCCTGCGCTGTGCAAAGGGTTAGATGAGTGCTGCCAAGAGACAGGCTAACATGCATACAGAGAGGAAGGCGCTGTAATGAAGCCTGCACTGTGCAAAGGGTTAGAGGAGTGCTGTCAAGAGACAGGATAACATGCATACAGAGAGGAAGGCGCTGTAATGAAGACTGTGCTGTGCAAAGGGTTAGAGGAGTGCAGCCACCAAGAGACAGGATAAAATGCATACAGAGAGGTAGGCGCTGTAATAAACTCTGCGCTGTGCAATGGGTTAGAGGAGTGCTGCCAAGAGACAGGCTAACATGCATACAGAGAGGAAGGCGGAGTGATGAAGACTGTGCTGTGCAAAGGGTTAGAGGAGTACTGCCGAGAGACAGGCTAACATGCATACAGAGAGAAAGGTGTTGCCTGCTGTTGTGCATAGGGATAGAGGGTTGTGTTGAAGAGACGGGCTAACATGCATACAGGGAGGAAGGCGCTGTAATGAAGCCTGCGCTGTGCAAAGGGTTAGATGAGTGCTGCCAAGAGACAGGATAACATGCATACAGAGAGGAAGGCGCTGTAATGAAGACTGCGCTGTGCAAAGGGTTAGAGGAGTGCTGCCAAGAGACAGGATAACATGCATACAGAGAGGAAGGCGCTGTAATTATGCCTGCGCTGTGCAAAGGGTTAGATGAGTGCTGCCAAGAGACAGGCTAACATGCTGTTGTGCATAGGGATAGAGGGTTGTGGTGAAGAGACGGGCTAACATGCATACAGAGAGAAAGGTGACACCTGCTGTTGTGCATAGGGATAGACGGTTGTGGTGAAGATACGGGCTAACATGCATACAGAGAGAAAGGTGACACCTGCTGTTGTGCATAGGGATAGAGGGTTGTGGTGAAGAGACAGGCTAACATGCATACAGAGAGAAAGGTGACACCTGCTGTTGTGCATAGGGATAGAGGGTTGTGGTGAAGAGACAGGCTAACATGCATACAGAGAGAAAGGTGACACCAGCTGTTGTGCATAGGGATAGAGGGTTGTGGTGAAGAGACAGGTTTACATGCATACAGAGAGAAAGGTGACACCTGCTGTTGTGCATAGAGATAGAGGATTGTGGTGAAGAGACGGGCTAACATGCATACAGAGACAAAGGTGACACCTGCTGTTGTGCATAGGGATAGAGGGTTGTGGTGAAGAGACGGGCTAACATGCATACAGAGAGAAAGGTGACACCTGCTGTTGTGCATAGGGATAGAGGGTTGTGGTGAAGAGACAGGCTAACATGCATACAGAGAGAAAGGTGACACCTGCTGTTGTACATAGGGATAGAGGGGTGTGGTGAAGAGACAGGCTAACATGCATACAGAGAGAAAGGTGACACCTGCTGTTGTGCATAGGGATAGAGGGTTGTGGTGAAGAGACGGGCTAACATGCATACAGAGAGAAAGGTGACACCTGCTGTTGCGCATAGGGATAGAGGGTTGTGGTGAAGAGACAGGCTAACATGCATACAGAGAGAAAGGTGACACCTGCTGTTGCGCATAGGGATAGAGGGTTGTGGTGAAGAGACGGGCTAACATGCATACAGAGAGAAAGGTGACACCTGCTGTTTGTACATAGGGATAGAGGGGCGGGGTGAAGAGACAGGCTAACATGCATACAGAGAGAAAGGTGACTCCTGCTGTTGTGCATAGGGATAGAGGGTTGTGGTGAAGGGACAGGCTAACATGCATACAGAGAGAAAGGTGACACCTGCTGTTTGTACATAGGGATAGAGGGGTGTGGTGAAGAGACAGGCTAACATGCATACAGAGAGAAAGGTGACACCTGCTGTTGTGCATAGGGATAGAGGGTTGTGGTGAAGAGACAGGCTAACATGCATACAGAGAGAAAGGTGACACCGGCTGTTGTACATAGGGATAGAGGGGTGTGGTGAAGAGACAGGCTAACATACATACAGAGAGAAAGGTGACACCTGCTGTTGTGCATAGGGATAGAGGGTTGTGGTGAAGAGACAGGCTAACATGCATAAAGAGAGAAAGGTGACACCTGCTGTTGTGCATAGGGATAGAGGGTTGTGGTGAAGAGACAGGCTAGCATGCATACAGAGAGAAAGGTGACACCTGCTGTTGTACTTGGGGATAGAGGGGTGTGGTGAAGAGACAGGCTAACCTGCATACAGAGAGAAAGGTGACACCTGCTGTTGTGCATAGGGCTAGAGGGTTGTGGTGAAGAGACAGGCTAACATGCATACAGAGAGAAAGGTGTGGTGTAGAGACAGGCTAACATGCATACAGAGAGAAAGGTGTGGTGTAGAGACAGGCTAACATGCATACAGAGAGAAAGGTGACACCTGCTGTTGTACATAAGGATAGAGGGTGTGGTGAAGAGACAGGCTAACATGCATACAGAGAGAAAGGTGACACCTGCTGTTGTGCATAGGGATAGAGGGTTGTGGTGAAGAGACAGGCTAACATGCATACAGAGAGAAAGGTGACACCTGCTGTTGTACATAGGGATAGAGGGGTGTGGTGAAGAGACAGGCTAACATGCATACAGAGAGAAAGGTGACACCTGCTGTTGTGCATAGGGATAGAGGGTTGTGGTGAAGAGACAGGCTAACATGCATACAGATAGAAAGGTGACACCTGCTGTTGTGCATAGGGATAGAGGGTTGTGGTGAAGAGACAGGCTAACATGCATACAGAGAAAGGTGTGGTGTAGAGACAGGCTAACATGCATACAGAGAGAAAGGTGACACCTGCTGTTGTGCATAGGGATAGAGGGTTGTGGTGAAGAGACAGGCTAACATGCATACAGAGAGAAAGGTGACACCTACTGTTGTGCATAGGGATAGAGGGTTGTGGTGAAGAGACAGGCTAACATGCATACAGAGAGAAAGGTGACACCTGCTGTTTGTACATAGGGATAGAGGGTTGTGGTGAAGAGACAGGCTAACATGCATACAGAGAGAAAGGTGACACCTGCTGTTGTACATAGGGATAGAGGGGTGTGGTGAAGAGACAGGCTAACATGCATACAGAGAGAAAGGTGACACCTGCTGTTGCGCATAGGGATAGAGGGTTGTGGTGAAGAGACGGGCTAACATGCATACAGAGAGAAAGGTGACACCTGCTGTTGCGCATAGGGATAGAGGGTTGTGGTGAAGAGACAGGCTAACATGCATACAGAGAGAAAGGTGACACCTGCTGTTGTGCATAGGGATAGAGGGTTGTGGTGAAGAGACAGGCTAACATGCATACAGAGAGAAAGGTGACACCTGCTGTTGCGCATAGGGATCGAGGGTTGTGGTGAAGAGACGGGCTAACATGCATACAGAGAGAAAGGTGACACCTGCTGTTGCGCATAGGGATAGAGGGTTGTGGTGAAGAGACAGGCTAACATGCATACAGAGAGAAAGGTGACACCTGCTGTTTGTACATAGGGATAGAGGGTTGTGGTGAAGAGACAGGCTAACATGCATACAGAGAGAAAGGTGACACCTGCTGTTGTACATAGGGATAGAGGGGTGTGGTGAAGAGACAGGCTAACATGCATACAGAGAGAAAGGTGACACCTGCTGTTGTTCATATGGATGTGGTGAGGAGACAGGCGAACCTGCATTCAGCAAGGAAGGTGATGTAATTATCCCTACTGCTGTGCATAGGCATATAGGGTTGTGGTGAGGAGACAGGCTGGCATGCAAACACAAAGTAGGACGCCGTAAAGAGACTGTTGCATGCAGGGGGAGTGTGCTGTAAGAGACAGGCTGCTTTGAATAGGGATAGAAGGGTTCTGTCAGGAGACATGCTGCCATGCAGAGGGAAAGTGGAGTGCTGCAAAGAGACAGACGCTACACATTGAATTTGAGGGTCCTGTTAACAGACATACAGGTGAGCTTGTGAAGTGAGAGATACAAAGAAAGACAGGTGTGCACAGGTGGGGAATGGTGCTTTATTGAGAGAGACTGCTGGGTCTTAGAGAGAAACCGACTGTGAAGAGACCGCCTTCGGTGCACTGGAAGAAGACAGTGCTATGTAGTGACAATGACTGTGCACAGCCAATGAATAGGTTTATTGAGATAGGCTGGTGTCCATTGGGAGAAGGGATTCTGTCAAGGGACAGCCTTGTGAGAACAGAGAGAGACAGTATTTTAAAGAGACAGGCTTGCTTTCACAGTCAGGGGAAAGCACCGTCAGGGCTTAGGGTGATGTCCCTGTGTCCCAGGGGGTGTTATTTGGTGTCAGATTCCATGCTTTGCTCAGAGACTCTCTATAAAGGAGAGAGAGCTTCCCATGGGCTCTCCCTCCAGGCGGCTCTGTATGGGGGGCTGGAGACCTCTCCAGGTACCAGGCCCTGGGTGCAGGTAGGGAGGGGGTGATGACCTCAGGTGATTCATAACCTCTCACACTAATCCTTTTCCCTACATCAATACCTCCAGGTTAGCCTGTGATGCATAGAACAAGAGATGTGTACTCAGTGAAAGCAGGGAGGAGGCCAGCTCTGCTTCACAGGAGCATCATTGTTTGTGCCAAAGCTGCTACTGTTGGTCAGCAGGTGAGAGAGCCCTGCCCCAGCAGCCCCAGCCCTGCCCATCACGGCTCCAGTCTGCCCAGACGGCCCACACAGCAGACCCTTTTGTTGACTCTTGTTTGTTGTTATCCAAATGGTACTCATTGTATTGACTTAAGAAGGATGAAAGGCAGCCCGGCCCCCTGTGCGTTCATAGTCTGCACTGCACTTGCTTACTTAGCTATGGGCTTTGTGCTGTTGTCATTATTCTAGTCTCCTAGTTTTCAGCCGGACCCAGGGTGACTTTCAACCAGTCTCGATGGACTGTTAGACCTGGCATCCTTGCCGAGGTTCTCCCCTATCTTTTTGCCTTCTACTCTCCTGTTTTTGCTTACTTCGTTTTTGCGGGCTTTGGACTTGGCGCACTTTACCACTGTTAACACCAGTGCTAAAGTGCTTGTGCTCTCTAAAAAATGTTGAAATTGGCTTAGACCCAATTGTCACGTTTAATTTACGTGTAAGGCCCTAGTAAAGTGGTTCTACCTATGCACAGGGCCGGTAAATAAAATGCTACTAGTGGGCTTGCAATGGTTCTTGAGGACAATTTGCAGATAAATGGGAAGTAACTGCAGAATAGCAAATTTAAACCAGAGCCGGGGATGTCAAAAGGAGAAATTATTATACACACATGAAAAAGAGTGTTACATTTTTTTCTTATACAAGTAATATTTGTATTGAAAGAAAGGTAGTGCTCTGTGTTCAATGGGAAAAAGATCCAACGAGAAGTACATTTAACATATTACAATGTGCAATAGGGTTTTTTAGGGCACAAAAAACGACCATCATAAATGAGCAATGTCCTAAAGGGGCCACTTTTGAATATCAAAGTGGCACAGAATGGTTCGGTATGGCAATAGTCGATGACGTTTTGACCCCGTGACGGATTTGGGGTCTCATCAGAACCTTAAGATAAGGGACATCTAGTGATTCAATGGGCACACCAAGCGAAGTGAGAGAAAAATGAGGAGGTGTTACTCATGTAGTGCAGAGCTGGGCACCTAGTGAGGGCAGGAAAGGAAGTAAACCAGCTGGAAAAACAGGAATCCAGAACAATATGGGCGACAATAGCTATAGTCACAATGGATGTGTGCCGTTTAAGTGTGCTTTATCTAGCAAACAGTGGTTCCTGTGGTGCAATGAATGTACGGTAATAGATCAATACATAGCATAATAGCAATCACAGTTTAGAGGGATTGAAGAGGGATGTAAGAGGGAGAAACAAGGCTCATAAGACCAGATTTTTAAATCAGCATTGTATTTGTATTCACAAAAAAAGAAATGAATCAATGATATACATTTTACACAAAGTATTCATGAAAAGTGCAAAGTGTCCCATGTGTATTGTGAGATCCAAAGAACAGTTAAGTGACAGTAAGTGAGTTATATACAGGTTTCTACTGGGGGTATTTTACAGGGAAAGGGAAAGCGACCATGAAACAATAATTTTCACAATGGTTGTACAGAAGCTATCTACAATCATAGGCACTGTTTGTATGGTTCATTTCCATATGGCGTCAACGGCGTTTCGACCCGGAAGGTGAGTGACGGGTCTCGTCAGGACTAATTTGTTGTGGGATATCTAGGGGAATGCAAACAGTCGGTAAGGGCATAATACTATGGGTCTGCGATTAAGGTATTGACGGACCACTTAGATGGCTGAGTTACCTGGGTAAGGTGTGCTTGGGATTCAAGAAGTGGCAACCATGCGTGAGTGAGGATCGTAAAAATTACTTACAGTGAACCCGGCCGGGTACTGTGGCATGTTGGAGAAGGGAGAAAAAGTGAGGAGGTAAGAACCTGGTACACGTTGCAAAGTCCTAAACACGTACTGCCTGCATGGCAAGTGTACTTACCACTGTGGGTGGAAGTGTAGAAGACGAAGGATTGACCCGTCCTAGGATCAGGTGCTGGGTCTCTGCCCTCACGGGGCCGAATTGAATTCGGGCAACCGAGGCCTCCGGTGATGTAAATGGAGCGGGTGGGGTGTAACAGGAAATTGCCTGGCAAAGCAAGAGGCAGAGGCTACTTAGACAGGGGTAAAGCATAAGGCAGGGCAGATGGGATCGAGGGGGGGCCACACGGGGCATCATACCTGTAGATTGGGAATCTGGAGCGTGGTCGCGTCTTTCAGTCTGTCTGGGTCCGACTGAGAACTCGGGGTGGCGCATCAGCCAGCGTCCTCGAGGATATACCGTAATGCGTATTGTTCATGCGCAGGCATGACAAGGAGAGGGAATCGCTCGATCCTCGTCAGTGTTCGGGACAGGAAAGCAGCACGGTCTGCATGGAGATCCTGATGCGGGCAGCTTGCACTTGTGTCGGCAATGGACAGGGCGTGTGGTGTTAGTGGTACACGGCTAAGGGTGATGGCAGCGAGAGGGGCCTCGATATTAGACATGCTCGTATAGATGCAGATGGCTAGTCATGGATGTATTAACAATTGAAAACCCATATCGGTAAACAGTACAATTTATGCATATTGGTGCAACATTTGATGACAACGTGAGCCGTGAAAACGCCATGTTAAAATGTAACCAGTTACATGGACAAAAATACGTCACACATCTAGGTTTATAATAATGCAAACCATGTGCAGGAAGGTATCCCATACATAAATTAAGTTTTGCTGCTTCTATGTGTGCTGGATTGAGCAGCACGCATAGAAGTTACAAAACGCCATTTAAACATTGTTTATTTGTGGAAAGGAACCCCTTCCTGAAAGTAAACAATCTTTCCCTGCAAAGCAGACACCCTTGCACTATGGTGCAAGGCTGCCTGTGTTGATGCTAGGCAGCTAAATTAAGCACCAACACAGGGGGAAATGCAGGCCTGCACCATATTCTTGTAAATATGGTGCAGCCCTGCATTTCTAAAGTGATGGAGTGTGCCTTTAGCCTTCTTGCCTTAACGACACGCTTCACCACTTTACTTGTAAATATGCCCCTGTGTTCTTTCCATGAGGAGGGAGCCTATCCAGTAGAAGACAGGGCCTTGGATAGCAATGTCTTGGTCTTTTCTGATGAGTGTGCTGTGAGAAACCTTACAGAAGACTGCAGAGAGGTCGAGCAGGACGAGGACAGCGGTCTTTCCTACATGCAGTATGGTTTGGATGTCGTCTGTCGCTGCTATGAGTGCCGTTTTCGTGCTATAGTTACTTCTTAATCCCGATTGTGTGTAGTCCAGTAAGTGGTGTACTTATTCAATTCAATTCAATTCAATAGATTTATATAGCGCGCTACATACCCAGAGGGTCTCAAGGCGCTTGAAGAGGGGTGGGGAATTACTTGTCAAATATCCACGTCTTGAGTTGCTTTCTGAATGCTAGGTGGTTCTGAGTAAGGCGAAGGTGAGTGGGAAGTGAGTTCCAAGTTTTAGCTGCTAGGTAGGAGAAGGATCTACCTCCCATGGTGGTTTTGTTGATGCGAGGTACAGTGGCAAGGGCTTGAGGTGGCTGGTGAGTTGTTTGTTGATGGCCTTGTCCATCACTTTGACTGGGTGTGGGAGCAATGAAATGGGACGGAAGTTGCTCAGTTGGTTTTGGTCTGATGGCTTTTTGAGAGGGTGTTGACTGCTGTATGCTTCCAGTCTTACGAGAAAGCAGTGGATGTGATGGAGGTGTGGATGAAGTGTGTGAGGGTATTGCTGATAGGTAATTCTAAGTGGTTGTAGATGTGATGGGGGGCATCAATCTGGTGGGGTCCCAGAGTTGATTGTCTGCATGATTGATGCTGTGTCTTCTCTGATGAGTGTTTTTTATCCGGTCAGGTGACCTGCTTGGTTGGTGGTGGGCAGGTTGGTGATGAGATCTCTGGAGTCCGGTTGGTGCTCGAAGTTGGTGTAGATGTTTGCTTTCTTGTGGAAGAAGTTTGATAGGTTGTTGTAGAGTTCTTGGAGGGGGGTGATGCTGTTGACAGCGGTCTCAGGGGTGGTGAATTCCTTGACAATGGAGAGAAGATCTCCTGGCAGCTGTTGGTGCTCACTTCAATGTGTCCAAGTGGTGCTCTTTTGTTTTTTGTTCTCAGTTGCTGGTGGTAGCATTTGAGCACAGCATTGTATATGATTCTGGAGGTGGTCTCAGGGCTAGTTCTCCATTACCTTTCTTGCTGTTTGCAGTGATGTCTTCAGTCCCTTAGTTCCTCTGTGTACCAGCTGGCTTGTTTGTTGGTTCTTCTTTGTTTGTTGGTTTGGTCAGGTGAGAGGCAGCCTGCGTAGTTCTCAATCCATTTGTTAAAGTTGGAGATGTCCTTTTTGAGCTTGTTAGTGGTGCTGGGTTGGTCCATGCTGACGGTGTTGAGTCAGCTTGATTGTGTGATTTTGCCCTAGCTGCAGCTTAGTAGGCTGATGCTGGCGGGTGCGTTGACTTGTGGTGTGATGATTTGGTTGTGGATGATGGAATGGTCCATGTGAACGGTGAAGTGTAGTTGTACTTGGCGCTGTCACCGGTGGTGAAGATTGGGTCCAGTGTGTGTCAAGTGATGTGTGTTGGGTCTGTGATGAGCTGGGTAAGTCTGCTGTTGTCTAGGCTTTTGAGGAGTGCTGTGGAGCAGGGGTCTGTTTGGTCTTTTAGGTTAAAATCTAATTTTCCGTGTAGTATGGAGAATGGCGTCCCGGGCACCCCAACACATGTGTGGTGGGGTGACATGTGGTGGGGTGCCTTGCCTGCCAAACTGTTAATGAGGGGCTTTGTGTTGGCCAAATATGCATCGAAGTACAGAGATAGAACTTTCATTGTGCCAAAGCCTCCTGTGTGAGGTCATCCAAGGCACCTATTAGGTCATATAAATAATTTATGAGGTCATGCAAGACATGTTTGACATCATATATGGTATGCCATTGTATTCCTGAAGCTTTTTATGAACTCATTTCAAACTAATTAATTGCTGAAAGGGCCACACGTTTAGAAATTAATCACCATTATGTTGAAAGCTCTGGTTTTTTTGGGAGGGGGAAGAGTGCACAGTGAGGCTCAAGCGATGCAAGAAGTAGGCACACTGATGAACCTGCACTTCCACCAGCACAGGCATTATGTTATTTTGATTTTCATTATCAGATGACATGAACACAGCAGTCAGAGCCCTTGGTTTCATTCATTAAACCTCATTTGCAGCTCGCAGGTGTGTTTGAATTCTCCACAGCGGGTGCAGCAAGAGGTGCACGCAGATGCATACTCTCCCTAACAGGAGACATGGGGGTGGTTGGGTTTAGGCGAGCCCAGTATGCAGTGATGCACATGTATCTGTCATCAGTCCAATGCTCCCCGTGTCTGTTGATTCAGAGCAAGAACATCTAAATTAGTCATTGCGAACCTCCCATGTGTGCGCTGTTCTGACTACCACAGCCACCCACCTTCTCTGTCACTGTTCAACATTTATGCAAACCACTGAGGACATGTGCAAGAACAACACCTGTCTCTCCACAGTGTATGCTTCCCACAAACAAATACACTTTTGATTAAAAAACGACATCTCTTGCCGAACTCACTGGTATTGAAGTCACTCATGTCCCTCAAAAAGGCTCGGTTACGTAGCTTCCATTGGTGCAGCAGGTGCAGTGGCACCGGGGCACAGGTCCCTGATTACTGCTGTATATCACAGTTTGAACAGCGCCAAAGGGCCCATTTCCTTTCTTGTACTAGGGCCCATGACACACTGGTGGTGCTGCTGCTGCTCAGTGGTGGCAGCAAAGGCAGAGTGATCAGGCAGCCAGATTGTGCATGAGTTCATGGGATACAACACATGCCACAACCCATGAGGCTCCACTGTTGGCTCTCAATGGAGTCAAGAATAAACTCAAGACACTCAAAGTGCTAATCTGCATACATAAGGCACTTTGAGGGTCTATTTACTAACATTTAACACCATGTTTACATCACAAAATCAATGCAAAATGAAGCTAAATCTTTTGTTATCTATTTACTTTCCAGTGTGGAACCTGTTTTACGCTGGAAAATCACTTGAAAGTAATGAAAAGCAACTGCTATGCATTACTTAGTGCTAAGGGGGTGTACCATGGGTGGTCCACGGGTGTTCTCTTGCAAACACCCAAGGTTTCTGATGCTAAGCCCTAATTACTTAAAAAAGTACACAAGGTTTAGCATCAGAAAATAGCGCCAATTTCAAATAGACGCTATGAAGAAGAAATGCTTTTTTTCTCCCTTATTGTCCGAATTTGCATGTGTGCTACACTGCACAGAACGCATACAAATGGGAACATTTTTAAAGTGAGTCTAAGCAAAGTATTTTGCACTTGTAACATAAGTATTCGTAAAGCGCTCGTTCTCCTTTGACGGGATATCTTGGCGCTGAATAACAGATCTTAATTATTACCCAACTCAATGGTACTCGTTTTATTGACGTCAAATGGATGAAAGGCTGAGTGGACCCGCCGGGATTTGAACCTGTGACCATGAGTTTCAACATAGGCTGCTGCAGTGGATGCATTAGTCCACTGAGCCCACCAGACCAGGAGTAGAGCACCCTTCCAGTACTAAACCTATGCTAGACTCAACGACACCTTTGCACTATGGTGAAAAGATGTGTCCATGGAGCACGGGCGCACATTTCTGCACCGGAGAGAGGAGGAGAGAGCCATATTTAGTTAAATATTGTGCTCTCCTGCTCTCTCCTTCTCATGTGTCGCAGCGCAACATTATGTTCTGCCTGGACTTTTAGTCGTACACCATTGTGAAACAGGGAGAGTCTCCAACATTTTGCACTGGGTTAGCATCACAAAAGTGATGCTAACCAGCACAAAATGTGTTTTTCCCTGATTCACTTTATAATGCAAAACGTGTTTTGCGCTGGAAAGTACCCAAAAGTAACACAAAGAAGCGTCAAAGGAGTGTTAAACGGGTGGTATATGTTCATTCCCATGCAACCACCTATGCTTTTTGACGGTAAACCCTATCTACTAACATTAGTAGACTGGGTTTAGTGCCAAAAGTTAACGCCACTGAAAAGCAGGCACTAAAAGGAGAAATGTTTTCAATTTTCCTTTCTTTTCTGACTATGCATGTGTGCTGCACTGAGCAGCATGCATGCAAAGTAGGAAATGGGTTTCCACTTATCTAGCCATAGTAATTTGTACATGAAGGGTACCCTTTCAGTACAAAACCTATGGTGACTGAGGCATGCACCCTAGCACTATGGCGCTGAGGTGTGTGCCTGGTGCACGGCAGCTGAGAGAGCGCCGGTGCTGGGGAGAGGGGAGAAGAGGCCCATGTCTCTGTAGATAATGCTCTCTCTTGCTCTCTCCCTGTCATGCAACTCAGCCTCTTTGGGGGCTGTGCTGCATTCCATGACACCTTTGAGAATCTAAGCCCAGGCGTTGTTTATGCACCTTTTCACTATTTTTCTCTAGGATCGTGTATTTTTATTTTGTTAGTACAATATTTTTGCTACCCATAAGCATAGTATTTACAATGTTTGTGAATCAAGGAAGGTTTCTAACTATTAAACTTCTATTAACGACTTTGTGAATATATACACTGGGTTGAATCTCAATGGATTGCACTATGTCTATTTGGTCGTAAAGAGTTTGATGTAGTGAACATGTATTTTACTTCTGCTCTTAAGATGTTTGTTGCACAGATTTTAATTTGTAATGGTTTATGTTCTGAGTTGTTACACTAATGGTAACACTTTTCTTGTTGCTCTTTCGTGTGTTATTTCATCTTTAGTTGGCCTCAGAAGTGTGGAAACATTTTCCTTGCAGTTGCTGATGAAATATACATGTTATTCTTTGCATATTAAGAGGACAACGTTTAATGTCACTGAAAAGTTTCTATACTGTAGTTTTTTACTTGTGTGTTTGGGTGGGTAATTTGCCTAACTTTGAAGTATTTTCATTAGTTTAAGCAGTTTGTGTTGCACTACAATATACCATACTGAAACAGGATTGTGTTTCTCGCCTCAATCACTTGAAGCTGAATTTTGGTAATTTCAGCAGAATTGAGGTCTTCATTTCCACGTTTTCGTCACTGTCCTGCGTCAAAAGGAAAGGGCAGGAATGCATTGTATTTATAATATACGGCGCATTCCTGTCCCTTCCCACTCTGCTGGTGCCCTCTTGGCTGCCTTGCACCAACGCAGGCACCCTTGCACCATGGTGCAGGGTCTCTACCTTGGAGGAATGATTGTTTTGTGCAGAAATGTGTCCCTTGCAGGCAATGGAGGAGTTTCCCTCCTTCTATGAGTGCTGCAAATAACTAGGAGAAATAAAGTCATTTCTCCGCGTTACTCCTCCCCTGGGTAGGCGTCGGTTGTTGGTACATTCCCAGGTTTACAAGTCCTTGTAAAGCTGGGAATGTGTAAAAATCCGTGTTCTTTGCATGGGAACAAGAAACGCCCATGGAACGCCTTTTTGAAGCAGTTTAGGGCAATGTAGCAACATGTGCTGCATTGTCTTACACCGCATCCACAAGGTTTTGAAAAGCCACGCCTAGTGGTTTTGCGTGGCATGGTACATATGGGTCTGACCGCTGTGCCACAAGTGCGTCAAAAAAGTGATACACCGGCGTCGCAATGTTTGTACAAGTTTGGTTGGATTGGTGTGACATCTTTGGTACGTATTCCAATGTGTGCTTTTGTTTGTTATTTATTATGTTATATTTATTTGTTACATTTGTAATCTTGATACATTTGTATATCTTCCAGTTTTAAGATGCAATGTTTATTTGTTCGTAAAGTAATGTGAATTTAAATGAGGAATAGCATCAAGCGGCAGAGAGCAGTTGGCTTGTCAAGACAATCACTCCTTAAATGTAAGGCCTGTTTCTCTTTCTGTGATGGATTCAGATTAGTTTGATGTCCTTAACACCAGAACCTGGGCTTCTATTGGAATTCTATAGGGCATATTATCAAGCCCATTATCACCGCTTTAACGGCAGTTTCCTGCCGCTAAAGCGGCGATAATGTTATTGGCGTTCTTGATAATATGGCCCTTTGTGTTTCCTTTTTGTTATCATTGTTTGTATGGTATCCCAGTAGTGGGTAATGGTTAGACTGTGGTGACCAATCTCACTCCTATTGTTATTGACTCTTATTAATTTCCATTGGGTTTGTAGGTCTGGATTGACAGTGAAGCAGTCTCTTTACCTTATGTGAACAGTAGAATAATATCTTTAAGAAGCACGGCTGAGACAGGGGCTTTGACTCCAGCCATCAGATGCTGTGTGCTTCTGTTTAGTAAAGGTGTTTATATTGCAGTTTTTGCCATGAGAGAAAGTTTGCGCTCAGGACAGCAGTTCTATGCTACGTGCAGGGCAGGCTTGGTGGCAGGCTTGGTGGCAGCCGGTGTGAAAATCTTTGTAGGTGTCCCCGTGACCTCCTCCTACCATTCCCTTGCTACTACCTGGTAAAAGTGCCCATCATTTCTCCCACAGACATTTCATTTGTTTTAAACTGCTGGTAAAGTCTGGCTTTACTAATCTACTCAGATATTCACATAAAATACAGTTATTTCGTTTGCTGCTGGTATAATAACCCACTGTGCTACTTTATGGTGGGACATAACTGCCTCTAGACAAAACCTTGATCTCTCTCTAGTAGGAACTTTAATCACAAGAGTCATCTTTACATTTGTATTGCTGCCTGAAATCTGAATGCACAAGCAAATCTGAAGCAGGTGCTTTTCAATTGGAGGTTATTGCTAAACAGAGCCCCCCTCCTTGAGGTCAGTGCCCCATCTACAGGTCAGAGACCAGTGCAGCCTCACCACTCGCACCACCCTAAAGCCGGCCTGGTTATGTTATAGTGACAACCAACCAACACACATCCTTCTGATCATCTACACTGAAGTGGACATAGAATTATGTATGTCTCAGTCACTCTAGAGCCTGCAAAGTGGCTTGTCTGCTGACCAGAGTGGTTTGGATGTCTCACTCAATTGTGGCACCACATACGTCTGGAAACTATACATTGTATGTGGATGGAACATCATTGCCTGCTGCTGCCCAGAGATTGTCTGTATGACTCTCATAGATATGGGTTTTTGCTGTGGCATCACTGTGTATCTAGCTAATAGACCCAGCTCTACAAAAGGGGGCGGGTTAAGTTACAGGGACTTGTAGGACTTGGCATTTTTGTCTAAAGTTCCCTAAACTTTTTGCTTTCCCCCAGACTGTTTTCCTGACCTAGAGTTGCCAATTTAGATGCTTTGGGTGCTTTGCTACTGCTGATCAGTGTCAAAGTACAAGGGTTCCCTGTTTAACATGTAATGGTAATTGGTTGTCCATGATTGGTATATTTGGCTTACTAGTAAAGTCCCTAGTGATGTGCACTTTGAGTGACAGGGCTAGTAACGCAAAGGTGCGCATAGAAGGGAACTCAGGCCTGCAGTGTAGGGTCTGCACACATTTTGCTAAGTCAGCATGTTGTCCTGACAAGTGCAACCACTTGTTAGGCATTACCTTTCCTTTTGCATACACAGGAGGTACCCCTATGGTAGGTCCCAGGTCACCCCTGCGCAGGGTGAAGTGTAAGTAAAAGGCAGGACATATACTAAGGTGTGTGGTATGTCCTGACAGTGAAAAATACTCCATTCAGTTTTCACTGCAGAAAAGCCATCCTACCCATAGGACAGAATGGGGGAGGCTGGGTGTTGTGTTTGTTAGCCTAGTTTCCTATAAGTTTAAAATGTAGAGGTGACATTTAGTATGTAGGAACTCACAGTGTCATAACACATCTTTCTATGAATGTGGTTTTGTCACTGTGTGTTCAAAAACACCCTTTTAGAAAGTGGCTGAGTTTTGTGCTTTATATATTTCTGTGTGTCTCTGCTGAATGTGGATTGACTGTCTGGATCTGAGAGGTGAGAGGAGCTGGGAGAAGTCTTGACCCTTGGAAGGGTTGAGATGGCACCAGGCTGCCCTGCATCTGGAGTGCAGGGGGAGGAGAAGCTCCGGGAGGTGAAAAGTCCTGGGTTGCTGCTATAAAACTATTGACCCATCCCCAGCTGAGTGATTAAGGATCCAGACCCCCAGTATCAAAGGGAAAAAGGTCGCACTGGGAGGGAGACACCCAGAACTGATTTAGGCTAGGGTCATGGACCCTTGAGCACAAAGAACTTCAAAGACATCAAGGGGTATAACTAAGAGAACTGAAATCCCTAGAATTTGGTGTAGTTTTGAATGGCAAAATGGACAGGTCGAGTCTGCAAAGGCTTTGACCTCTTTCGTGGTCAAGAAAAACCTCTGCCAAGGAAGAAGTTGCTGAGGAGACTGCTGGATAGGACTGACCCTTGCTTTATGATCTGGGGCTGGCCTGCAGTATGTAGCTTTTACTATGGAAAAGACTGAAGGGTCCCCCCCTTCTTGAACAGGACTGTGCTTTGTGCTGTGTCATGAACCCCAAGGGCCCGAGGTGAAATGGCCGCGTGGGTAAAAGATATCAATGCGCTCAATGGGAACCTCACCCTGACTGACTCCGTTAAATCATTAGGCATCACGCTAGACTCCAAACTAGACTTGACCAAACACATTAAGATCTTGGTAAAGAGCGCTTTCCTTAACCTGAAGCCACTAAACAAAATAAAACCTTTCATTCCATCCAAAGATCTCAAACAAGCCCCCCAAGCATTGGTGCTGTCAGGACTGGACTATGGAAATGCAATCCTCTCGGGAATAGCCAAAACTCATCTTGCTCCTCTGAAAACAAACCTCAACGCGGCTGCCAGAATGTTCACTGGAATAAAGGAATTTGATCACATCTCTCCGGCACTAAAAGAACTCAAGTGGCTCCCATTGGAAATGCGGGCGAACTTTAGAACAGCCTGCCTCACCCACAAAGCCCTTCACACAGGCAAACCAGAATATCTGGCGGCCAAACTCAAAAAAGCAGGCCAGAACAGGAACCTCAGAAGCTCTAATAGCCTACTTATTATCCCGCTAAAAGCTCGCGAACAAAAGAAGACGGACACGTCCTTTGCCGGAAATGAGCCCAAAATATGGACCTCTATCCCCCCCACATCAGAACTATTCCTTCCTTCCCTAAAATCAAAAGTCAGCTCAAAATCCTTTTTCTCGACCGCTCCCTATCTAACAGATAGGAGCAGTTTGGAGTGTTTAAAGTGGCATTGCTCCTCTCTCGGATACGGATTGTCAAGACCCTGCAATGGAACTCATCATCATTCTCTCTACTACGATTCGTATCCTGAATGTCTCGCTTTATTGTATTATGTTTTGCTTTCTTTTGCACTGCTCTGTAATTGTTGTGAAGCGCTCCAATCCCCTTCGTTCAGGCTAGCACTATATAAAACTTCTTAAATAAATAAAATAAATAAAAAATAAAAGTTTCCGGAGAAGTCCCAAGCAATGCGGTGTGTGCGTGCTTTAGCAGCTTCAGACCCTCGGAAGTTGTGCCTTGTGATCGTGGGCACACAGGAGGAAACTGAGACTTCGACACGCAGAGTGTGTGTCGTGTTGCAGCCAAGGCATCGGTGAAGAGCACTTGGTCGTTGTGTGCACCGAGCAAAGAAGTGAGTCTCAGCTGCGCAGGGTGCGTGACGTGGTGCAAGCTAAGGCGCTGGTGAGGAGCGCCTGGTCATCATGTGCACCAGGAGAAGAGGTGGGATTCAGAGGCGCAGGGTGCATGTCGTTGTGCAAGCCAAGGTGTTGGTGAAGAGCGCCTGGTCATCATGTGCACTGGGAGAAGAGGTGAGACTCGGACACGCAGGTTGCGTGTCATGGTGCAAGCTGAGGCGTTGGTGAAGAGCGCCTGGTCATCGTGTACACCAGAGAAGAGGTGAGTTCCGGATGCACAGAGTGTGTGACGAGGTGCAACCAGAGGTGCTGGTGAGGAGTGCCTGGGTAGTGTATGCACCGAGATCGAAGTAAATCTCCACAGTGCTGAGTGCCGGTCTCAGTGTCCACTGAGACAGCTGGAAGGAGGGCCAGGTCATTGGGCCCTCGGAGTTACACAGTAGCCGCCCGGACCGGCAGCCCCGGAGGAGCTGAGCAGCCGGACCGGGCTCGCAGTGCCCATTGATGGAGTTCTGGATAAAGGCCCAATTCACTGAAGGGGGAGAGCAGAGTGGGGTTGCACCCCCCAGGTAACGTGGATCACCACCTGGGGTGGGGTGTGGGATCGGAGGGACACCATCTCGGCCTCTCGCTTTTGTCAGCTGCGTGAGCCTGTTGCTTTGGCTCAGATTGAGGTCCGTGCTGGCCCAAGGAGGGGCAGTACTGGGGTCGGAGTGAGAAGCGGTACTTTTGTGTCATCATTGATCCGTGTTGGGTGCAACTGTTAACGGAGCACCTTGACCCGGGGTCTCCAACCGGTCTATCACAAGCTACCGATAGCTCGCGGAGACCCCGGGAGTAGCTCGTGTAGCCCTTAAGCCTTTCCAGCTCCATTTGCCCACCCAAAAACGAGTGGAACAGAGGGCAGAAGGGCACAAAAAACAAGGGGAAAACGAGTGGAACAGAGTGCAGAAGGGCACCAAAAATGAAGCAAAAACGAGTGGAACAGAGGGCAGGAAGGCACAAAAACAAGTGGAACAGAGGGCAGAAGGGCACAAAAAACGAAGCAAAAACAAGTGGAACAGAGGGCAGAAAGGCACAAAAAACGAGTGGAACAGAGGGCAGAAAGGCACAATAAAACGAAGGAAAAACTAGTGGAACAGAGGGCAGAAAGGCAGAAAACACGAAGTGGAACAGAGGGCAGAAAGGCACAAAAAACGAAGGAAAAACCAATGGAACAGAGGGCAGAAAGGCACAAAAAACGAAGGGAAAAACGAGTGGAACAGAGGGCAGAAAGGCACAAAAAACGAAGTGGAACAGAGGGCAGAAAGGCACAAAAAACAAAGCGAAAAATGAGTGGAACAGGGGGCAGAAAGGCACAAAAAATGAGTGGAACAGATGGCAGAAAGGCACAAAAAACGAGTGCAAAACAGGGCAGAAGGGCACAAAAAACAAGTGGAACAGAGGGCAGAAAGGCACAAAAAACGAAGGAAAAACGAGTGGAACAGAGGGCAGAAAGGCACAAAAAACGAAGTGGAACAGAGGGCAGAAAGGCACAAAAAACGAGTGGAACAGAGGGCAGAAAGGCACAAAAACGAAGGAAAAATTAGTGGAACAGTGGGCAGAAAGGCACAAAAAACGAAGGAAAAAATGAGTGGAATAGAGGGCAGAAAGGCACAAAAAACGAAGTGGAACAGAGGGCAGAAAGGCACAAAAAACAAGGGGAAAACGAGTGGAACAGGGGGCAGAAAGGCACAAAAAATGAGTGGAACAGAGGGCAGAAAGGCACAAAAAACGAGTGGAAAAGAAGGCAGAAGGGCGCAAAAAACGTGTGGAACAGAGGGCAGAAAGGCACAAAAAATGAAGGAAAAACGAGTGGAACAGAGGGCAGAAAGGCACAACAAACGAGTGGAACAGAGGGCAGAAGGGCACAAAAAACGAAGGAACAACAAGTGGAACAGAGGGTAGAAAGGCACAAAAAACGAGTGGAACAGAGGGCTGAAGGACACAAAAAACGAGTGGAACAGAGGACAGAAGGGCACAAAAAACTAAGGAAAAACGAGTGGAACAGAGGGCAGAAAGGCATAAAAAACGAGTGGAACAGAGGACAGAAGGGCACAAAAAAAGAGTGGAACAGAGGGCAGAAAGGCACAAAAAACAAGTGGAACAGAGGGCAGAAGGGCACAAAAAACAAGGGGTAAACGAGTGGAACAGAGGGCAGAAGGGCACAAAAAAGGAAGCAAAAACGTGTGGCACAGAGGGCAGACGGGCACAAAAAACGAAAGGCACAGAGGCAAAATACAGAATACAGAAATATAGGGGCAGCTAAGAACAGAAGGCAGGACGGGCAGAGAGGCACGGGGGCAGCGAGGGGAACAGAAGGGAAAACCGGGGGAGAGACACGGGGTAGCGAGGGGTACAGAAGGAAAGACCGGGCAGAGAGAGCACGGGGACAGCAAGGGGAACAGAGGGAAGAAAAAGGGGCACGGACCACGTACAGGCAGCGGGGGAAGACAAACAACAGCAGTCACAGACACAACAATGATAATACAGGCAATACAATAAAATCAATAAAACGTTGAAAGGCACATGTGTATAGGTTACCGTTACTTGGCAGGCAGGTAAAAATAGATACAGCCAGGATCAGCAGTAGGATTTTCGTGCTGCTGTCTGATTGCTCACTTTCCACAAGCCCTTGGGTACCACTGCCTCTTACAACTCTGCAGTTATCTGTGTCCAGTAGTCAAGGCCAAGCTCATGATGAGGCGGGGGGGAGTAGAGGGCTATGGGGGGCATGGGATTGAGGGGGCATGACTGTTAAGTCATGGTTCAGGGTCACGGGTATTATGTGGCACTGGGGGACCAAATTATGCAGCAAGTTTGATAAAATCATGCAGCAAAAAATGTTGGACCTTAATTTTCGACCTATTAATTGAAATGTCTTGAACCGTCAAAATCCAAAGTCATTCCTTTTGGTGTTCTAGGGAACTCTTAAGTCAGGCCTGTCTTGGGTATTTTGTTCAAACCACAGTATGGGCTCTGATTAAATTAGGCTTAAAGTCAATGAAACTAGGCGTGGGGGGTCTCTCTGAAAAATGCGCGAGTTGCTTCGGGTTCAGTAGCTCACAATGATTTTCACTGGCCAGAAGTAGCGCTGACTACACAAAAGGTTGGAGACCCCTGACCTAGACTGTCGCATTATACTTTGCATTATTTCTGCTAACGAACTATCGAACTGTTGTATGACGCCTGACCATATTTGTGCCTGACAACCTACATGCTTGGTGCGCTACGCACTGCGTTATTTTTCCCTTGCAGAGTACATGATTGTAACGTGGCGTATTGCATTGTTTCTTCATTGCACAGTACATGATTGTAACATGGCGCATTGCATTGTTTCTTCATTGCACAGTACATGATTGCAGCATGACGCATTGCTTTGTTTCTTCATTGCACAGGGCATGCTGATAGTGATACGCATTGCATTATTCCTTCTATTGCAAAGTACATGACTGTGGCGCTACGTATGGCATTGTTTCTCAATTGCACAGTACAGGAGTATATCGTTACGCATTGCAGTATTTCTTTTCTTTTGCAATGTGTGTGATTCTAGTGGTACGACCTGCCTAACCTTTTGGAAACGGTTAGAAGTAGGCTTAACTGTTGGTTAGAAGCAGTGGTTGGGATTAGAATCTACCAATCCACCGGAAGGAATACTACTTATTCTTTAATGTTGGTTTTCTATCGTGTGGTCATATTGTTTATCTTCTTATATGAAGATTATACTTGTTTTATAAAAACTTGTTTGGAGTCTATTTGTGGTGACATCATTGGGTTGCTGTGAGTGTGGTTGCACATACTGTACACTTGTGTCTTGGAGATAGGCCTGGATGCTCATCCAAGCTCACTTAGCCTAAAGTTGAAATGAGGGGCCCGGATCTCACACCTGACAGCGGTGTGGTACGGGGACTCCTGCCTCCAGCATTTGGTGGCGGCGGTGAGGCATAAGGACCCTCACTTCCAACAGGACTCATTTGCTATACTTGCCTTTGTCACACACCTGCACATTGCCTGTCCCAAAATGAGTGTTGTTTGTGTAATTTTTAATTATTACAATTTAACAAATGTTTTAAGTCAAAATTAATCTTTGAGGAGCTCAATTTCTGTAAGGCACTGTAGCCTGTGATGTGTGTTCTTACTGTGCTGTATTCACACCCGAATATCCATACAAAGCCTTTGATTGATCACCATTACTAACAGGGACAGTCAAGTGCTTGAGATGTTGTACTTGGCACAGTGTTGCTAACATCTAGTAGGATAAACACTGGGACAGAAGAGCCAAATTCGAAAGTAGGGCGAGGAAAATTTCCGATGAGCCGTCTGACATTGTAAATATTAGTAAGGAGCAATGGTCTACAGCGTATCATATCAAGTTAAACAGCAAAAACCCTAATTGTTTTTGTTTCTAATAGTATGTTTCTCTGCAGGGAAAAGTTGTGAAGCATACAACATAACACAACAATCTTACAGACCTTGCTAGGAACCTCCGGTCTTGTCCAGGTACCTGAACCAGGCACTCAAGGGTCCAGGCACATGAAGCAAGCCTTCCATCTCAGCAGGAACCCTTGTTCGCACCGGGGCTCATTATAATGGACTGCCCCTGGCATTCTTGGGTTCCCTATTCAGGTACATCTTGGGTACTCTGAGTCCTCTGAAATACATAATCACAAAAGCACACATAAGTGAACTGATGTTTAGATGCACACAGAATAACATGATAAATCACTTAAGCATAATAGTTGAAACTTACCAACAGGCCAGGTCCTCTTCAGTGGAAGGCCTGTCATCTGTTGTGGTTTGCAGCTGTTGCGCAGCATCAGCGAGTCAGGGGTGGAACCTGGAAATCTTGCACAGACACTGGTGATGTGGAGGTTAGTGATTCAAACCACCTGCACATTGATGGAGTAGAAATACCACCTATTGCTTTAGAGTTGGCATTAGTCATGAGGTCATTACATAACAATGTGGTAACCCAAAACCAATCTGATGGATCTGGGTAAAATGTGATACGTAAAAACAGTGGTTCAGTCGGACACACTGATGAAAGGGATTAAGTT
The DNA here is from genome assembly GCF_964261635.1 of Lissotriton helveticus. Lineage (NCBI taxonomy): Eukaryota > Metazoa > Chordata > Amphibia > Caudata > Salamandridae > Lissotriton > Lissotriton helveticus. The sequence goes on from NC_136058.1 coordinate 369,556,854, forward strand.
AGGTGAATTAACTTATCCGGATTTCACCTACATATCCTAAACTCATCTAGCTCAAGGGTAGGAGTGAGTACTGTTTCTGAAAGTAGGAAAGAGTATACATAACAATATAAAGTTTCATCACACACAAAGAAGTTACACTTAGATATATGAATTTCAGACTGGCATCCTCCCTTTTCACCTTCCAGTCGTCTTCAAAGACATTCCTGGTATCTCCTTAAATCTAAGAATAACGAGGTCGAATTCCAGCACCTGCAGTAGGATGAGATCATACTCTCTTCGCATACAAAAATAATTCATTTAATTAATTCTTGAGCAACCAAGGAGAATGAAACCAACAACAACCTGAAATGTTGGGCCTCAGGTACTTCAACGACATACAGTTACATTTGTATAGATATAATATCATCCTGGACATTATGCATCCAGGAATTATAAGTGTCTCTAATAAATGTAAAATCCTGCTTCAATGTGCACACTACATTTTCAATACTTATATAGCGTGAATAAATGCATCTCAATAAACATAAAACACTGCAAATGATAAATATATATGTGAGTGCGTTTGAGCCATTAGTATAATGCACCCTTTACAATTTAGAGTGCTGTGAGCGCTCTATCAGCTGCTATATTACAAGTATTACCTACTCTTTGACACAAACACCATCCACATACTCACACCACACTCTCACGCATGCTCCTCAACCCCCACTCACTCACGAAACAAAACACAAAGATATAGGACCTATTGCAAGACCATGCTCCAGACCTGCTCTTCTTCACGGGAACGTGGCAAAACCCAACCGCTGCACCTAACATCGCTAGAGCCATCCCTGCTGGCTACAAAATTGTTAGGCAAGACCACCAGCACAATCCCGGAGGTGGAGTCACTATCATATTCAAAGATACCATCAGCTGCACCTCCCACACAGACACCCCCACTAGTACATGGAGCATCTCACATTCAAGATACGCTTCATAGCCAACTTCTCCTGTGGCAGGACCCTCGTATAAAGATCAATAGGACCCTGCAACACTTTTGCCAATCAATCAATCAATCATAGCATTTCTAAAGCGCACTAGAAACCCGTGAGGGTCTCAAGGCGCTGGGGGAAAACGCTGCTTCTGTTCGAAGAGTCAGGTCTTGAGGAGTCTCCTGAAGGTTAGGAGGTCTTCGGTCTGCCATAGGCGGATGGGGAGGGAGTTCCACGTATTAGCGGCGAGTTGGGAGAATGAACTGGCACGGGCGGTCACTCTTCGGATGCGGGGGACGGTGGCGAGGGCGCGGTCTGCAGAGTGGAGCTAGCAGGATGGGGTGTAGAGGCTGAGTAGGCTGTTGAGGTACGCTGGTCGGGTGTCGTGGAGTGCCTTGTGTGCATGGGTGAGGAGCTTGAAGGTTATCCTCTTGTTGATGGGGAGCCAAAGCAGGTGTCTCAGGTGGGGTGTGATGTGGCTGCGGCGCGGGTGTCGAGGATCAGGCGTGCGACGGCGTTCTGGATGCGTTGGAGCCATTTCAGGAGTTTGGCCAGGACTCCTGCTTAGAGTGCGTTGCCGTAGTCCAGTCTACTGCTGACGGGGGCCTGGATGACCGTCCTTCTAGTTGTGGTGGGGATCCACTTGAATATCCTGTGAAGCATGCGGAGGGTGTTGAAGCAGGAGGAGGAGACAGCGTTGTCATGGAGAGTGTGGAGTCGAGGATGACCCCCAGGTTTCATGCGTGGTCGGTGGGTATAGGGGGTGCTCTTAGTGCCGTCAGCCACCAGGAGTCGTCCCAGGCTGTGGGGGTGGAACCGAGGATGAGGACCTCCATCTTGTCCGAGTTCACCTTCAGATGGCCTTCATTCCTTCGTGGAGGTTGGTTTTGGCGGTGTGGGGGTCCTTGGTGAGCAAGAGGATCAGCTGGGTGTTGTCAGCATAGGAGATGTTGTTCAGGTCGTGCCGTCGGGCGATGTGGGCGAGCGGTGCCATGTATACGTTGAACAAAGTTGGGCTGACGGATGATCCTTGGGGTACGCCACAGATGATCTCTGTGGCTTTGGAGCGGAAGGGGGGAGGCGGATGCTCTGGGTTCTCCCAGTGAAAGAAGGAGGTGGTCCAGTCCAGGGCTTTTTCTTGGATTCCGGCGTTGTGGAGAGGTGTTTTTAGCGTGCGGTGGCAGACTGTGTTGAAAGCGGCTGATAGGTCCAGGAGGATGAGGGCTGCGGTTTCTCTTTTGTCAAGCAGGATCCTGATGTCGTTGGTAGCGGTGATGAGGATAGTTTTGGTGCTGTGGTTGCTACGGAAACCGGATTGGGACGGGTCCAGGATGCGGTTCTCTTCGAGGAAGCTGATCAGTTGTTTGTTGATGGCCTTTTCGATGACCTTCGTCGGTAACGGGAGCAGGGAGATGGGTCAGAAGTTCTTTAGGTCCTTGGGAGCCGCCTTGGGTTTCTTGAGTAAGGTGTTGATCTCTGCGTGTTTCCAGCTCTCTGGGAAGGTCGCTGTCTCGAAGGAGATGTTGATGTTTTTCCGGAGATGGAATGCGATGGTGCTGCTGGCTTTGTTGAAGATGTGGTGTGGGCAGGGGTCTTCTGGGGATCAGGAGTGGCTGGTGTTCATGATCTGGATGTTATTGTTGTCATTGATGTTGGTCCATGTTAGCAGGCGGTTGGTGTGGGTGGTGGCCATGGGGGTGGGGGTGCCAGTGCTTGCCGGGGTGATGACGGCATCGAAGCTGTCATGGATGTCTGCGATCTTGCGATAAAAGAAGTTGGACAGTGAGTCACACAGGTCTTGTGATGGTGGGATATCGTTGGTGAAGAGCTCTTTGCTTTTGTGTGTGTTGTTGTCTCTGCAGTCTCTGAAAGTGGCCCTTTTGGTGGATCTGATGAGTTGGTGGTGTCAGCGGGTGGCATTCTTGTGGGCTGTGTAGCTTTCTGGTTTTTCGCGGGTCCAGTTTTTTTCCTGTTTTCTGCAGGTTCGCTTGGAGGACTGGAGGTCTTTGGTGAACCAGCTGGCTTTCGTGCTGGTCTGGGTGTTGGGGGGTTTCTTGAGCGGGGCAAGGGTGTTGGCGCAGTCGTCGATCCACTGTCTAAAGTTGCAGGCGGCGTTGTCAAGGTCGGTGGGGTCTGCGGGTGGGATCTGGGAGAGGGAGGTGGTGAGCTGGTCCTCGGTGATCTTGCCCCAGCTGCGGCGAGGTATCGGCTGGGTGTGGTGGTGAGTGGTGTTGCCAGCAACATCACAGACTTTATTGCACCCCTCATCATCAATGGCAGCCCCTTCATCCTCCTCGAGATCTTAACTTTCACCCTGAAGACCACACTGATGCAAACTCTACGGCTCTTCTAGAAAACCTTGCAAACCTTGACCTCACCCGGGATGTTACCGAGCCCACCCACATTGTTAAACAACTATTGGACTTGATTTGCTCCTCAGTCAGCAACATCCAGCAACAAGCTAGCAACTATGACCTGGACAGACCATGCTCTTGTCAGTTTCCACATACCGATCCAGCACCACCACAGACTTGTCACCACTGGAACTACCCGTCGCAGCTGCAAAGGTATCATAGAAGAGGAATGGTCTTCCACACTCTCCACACACCGGCTTGGCAACATCAGCAATGTGTCAAAAGCCATCAAGAATTTAAACAGCTGGTCACTACATATACTAACATCCTGGCTCCTCTCAAGCACAACCAAAAGGCAAGAACCCGACCTCAGGCCAGTTGGTACAATGAGGAACTCAGTCTGATAGAGAACACACAGCAGCCTTATGCTCTTGGATCTCTGTGCAGCATTTGACATGATCACCCAACCCATCCTCATCAAGTGCGTACACGAGATTAGCATTCAAGGCCCCCTCTTCTCGGGATCTGCACATTCATAACGGATAGAATACAAGCTGTCAGCCTGGCACCTGACTCCTTGGAAGTCCACACACTCCTCTGTTGAGTGTCTCAATGTTCATTGCTCAGCCCCACCCACTTCAATGCATACATCATTCCTTTGGCCAATGGCATCCATGCACATAACATCAATATCCTCTCCTACGCTGATGACACACAACTCATACTCACCCTCTCAGGCAGGGCCGGCTCTAGGGCGGTGCGATGGGTTCCACCGCACTGGGTGCTGACTTCAGTTCAGAAAGCGCAGTGTTGGCAGGTTATTTTTGTTTTAAAAGCACCGGCTTCCACATACTTTGCCTCCAGTAATTTCCAGACAACAATACAAATGTCAAGATAACTCTGGTGATTAATGTTCTTCACGGGAGAGGGTTCTGAGTTTTGAATGGGTGAGGTTTTGACTGCTCATAAAATAGTACAGAGGATTATGCCTGCTGCAAAGTGCAAATAATGTAAATTGGTCAGAGGTTACTGCTTTTCTAAGAGACATCCTTTTGTTGCTTGCAGTTTATAAGTTACAATCCTAATATAGAACAGTAACTGATTAACTGTCATCAAAGAACTGCATGCACACTGCAAAGTATAGAAAAGTGCATAGATTCATGTTGCAAAAAGGGGTAATTAGTGTAAAAATCGGTTCTTGTTATTAAAGAGATCCCACAACTATAATGTTCCATTTTCAATTCAGAGTTAGTGCTTCTGCAGACAAAGCACTCTTAAGCTATACTGTCTACCAGTATGGATGACGTGTGACCCCCTACACCTTATAGTCCTCTGACTTATGTAACATTTCCTATACACTGACTTACACATGTATCATTGCTTGTTTATGTGTCATGTGTTGTGTATGCGATGCAATGTGCTCTGACACCCTACACTCGTATGAGTAGTGCTATGTACCTAATTAAATGCATCTGAAATAGAGTGGTTATGGAGAGTTAAGGGACACTGTTAAAAGGTGATGGTGATGAATCTGTGGTGGAAGTGCTCATCACATCCGCCATGGATGGGGTGCACCAACAAATATGTTACAGCAGGTGTCACACGCACTGCTCTCGGGTAAGACACGAGAAACAAGTTCACTGCCTGCATGAACGAAGTCACCAATCAGATGAAACCCAACTTTCTCAAACTCAATACCAACAAGACAGAAGCACTGATCTTCAGCAAGAACACTTCACTATGGGACTCAAACTGGTGGCTGGCTGAACTCTGACCCACACAAGGAACCTCAGAATAATCATCAATGGCAAACCAGCTATAGCCGCGTAAGTCAATGCCATCACTGCATCCTGCTTCCACACCCTGAACATGCTGAGGAAGATCTTCAAATGGCTCCTAGTGCAACACTAGAAAAACTGTCCCTCACAACCTAGTCACCAGCAAGTTGGGCTGTGGGAGCACCCTCTATGCCAGGTCACCAAGCAACTCACTAGAAGATTAGAAGATAACACACCATTAAGAATTCGGCAGCCAAATCCATCCTCAACCTCCCTAACAGAACTCACATCGCCCATACCTCAGTGAGCTCCAGAGGCTCCCAGTGCACAAGCCACTAACTTCAAACTCCTCACACACAAGTGTTCTCTAGCTTCGCTCATAAATCATGGACTCTACATACGAGCCTCCTCCTCTCTTCTTTAATTCTACATGAAGCTGAAGACCTGACTCTTCAATTGGCCAGTTTACCATAGGCAGTGCTACACACACACACACATCTTCGCAGCGCCGGCATAAACTTGCAGGTGATAGCAAGCTTTACAAATACACACAACTTAACACACCTTGCCTATTACTTGAGGGAAGTTTGTAGTGGACATCCAGGTCTAGGGCATGTGGATGGGCAGATTACTGTAGTAAAACTAGTCCTTCACATATACACACAGGGTTTGTTCTAGGTTTGGTCCATATAGTTCAGAAAGTAAGATAGCAGTTGAGGTTAGGTCCATTAAGTACAGAATCTGAGATAGTAGATACTTAGAAATGTGAATGCAGCACATGAACTAGAAGTCTTCAGCAAGCAGGGAACATTCATATCAACAATATTTCAAAAACTAAAACCAACAATATGGGCCTCATTTTGAGTTTTGCAGATGGGATACTCGATGGAAAACATGGCAGATAATTTATCTCTTGCTGAGATACGTTCTCCCAATTAGACATATCAAATTTTTCTGTGCTGCCCTGCATGTGATAACTCAAACTAAAAACAATGTACTATGTACCCCTCCTCCACCCCCTCCCCCCCGCCCCCTTCCCCCTCCCACCCTTCCCTTACGGGCAAATAGGTCAGTCCTGACCTATGCGTGACAGCTGTGGCCCCAAGTGTCACCCGCCCCTCCAGCTCCCGCTCCAAAAAGAACCTTCACATGCCTCTGAGATACACACCGCTAGATGTTACTGCTGCTGCCAAATTTTAGTCCAAATTTTACCCTTAAACTCATCCTTTTTCTGGATTATGCCTTATTGCTTCCGATGTTTGGAGGCCACCGTCATAGACTTTGAACCTTCTTTCCTCCCTTTCACCTCATCCAAATATGCCTGCGCTTTGATTTCTGAGAAGAAAATCTTAATCTGCCCATTAACTATAACTTTAAGGCGACAAGGGAACAAGGGAACAAGGGAATAGGCCTCGCAGCCGATATTTTGAAAAGGGGTTATCATTTGCCTCATGGGCCATCGCCTTTCCACTGTCGCATGACAGAAGTCCGGCCGGGCAAAAAACGTCGTGCCATTGTAGGATCGTCTGGCCTCAGGTTTGGCTTTATCCATAATTTCCTGCCTTAATAGGAAATTTCCTACATATATCAGAATCGCCCTTGGTTTATCTGATGTTTGCTCTTTCCTTTGTACCATAGGGAACCTGTGAGCCCTCTGTATCTCACTATCCCAATTCCAGGTAGACAATTCTGGAAAAGCCCCCTTAAGTAAAGTAACAACAAATGCTCGCACATCCTGCCCCTCTTTTCCTTCCGCAACCCCTAGAAGTCTAGCATTGTTCCTTCTCTGACGATTTTCATAGTCCTCGAGCTTCCAATGGACATCCGACGCCATCTTTTCCTGCTCGTTTTTGAACTCATTCCATTTCCCATGGTCCTCCTCTAGTCTCTAAGTTCTTGCTTCCACTTCTGTGACCCTGGCTTCCATATCTGCATAGAGTTTATTCACCTTGCGTAGTGAGCCCTGTATTTTTTGGTTGGCCTGTTTCGCCCTCTGATACTCACTTCTTGCCTCCCCCTGCATCTATTTCAGAGTAGCATAGAGCATATCCATGGTGGTTGTCTGTCCTGGGGTGTTATTCTGGGTTTGAGGTAGAGTAGTGCCTCCTTCTTGGTAAAGCTAGGAGGTTGCTCAATAGTCCCAGTCTAGCTTTTGGATACCTCTGCATGGGTCGACCTCGCATTAATCTTCGCCCGGTTGTGTGATCTATTCTTAAGACTTCTCAGTGGCTTGGCTCTCCGTTTTGTGCATACCTTGTGCACTAATGCGCTTTCTTGAGATGACGCTGCTGAATCTGTTCTCCCCTCAACTTCTGAGGTGTCAGACTGACTTTCCTTTGCAGAGCCAGATGCTGTGTTTTCATCGTCCTCCTCCCCCTCTTCATCATTGACAGAGTAAAAGCAATCATTGCTGGGAGAGCCTGGGTTGAGCAGCCCACCCCTTGCCTGTTCTCTAGATTCGGTGCAAGCATAGCGCACGTCAGGGTTTGGGCCACCCCCAACCTCAGCGCCATCAATATCAGGAAAGTTACCCTTAGGTCGCGATATCTGCTCTATGTCCGGTGGTAATGACATAGTAGGCTCCTCCGGGACCTCCTCATGATCCCTATAGTGACTTATTTCATCCTCGAGTATTCAGAGATACATTGTACATCAGTGCGCATATTTTGGGTCAATAATAAAGGTGGGGGAAGGGTGGAGCTATCCACCTCTAACAGTGATTCTCTGCTATCAAGAGTCTCAATTTCAGCATTATGCCCAGTCAGTAGTAAAGGTTCGCCCCCAGCAGCACCCTCCTTACCGCATTGCTTTTTAGAATCCATGAAGTCTGCTTGTATCGCCTGTGATTGCGGGTGTGCTCCACTATTGCCATCAACCACACCAGCGTCAACGCCAATCCTTGCAGTTTGTTCATTCTGCACAGCAACTGCGGCCACAGGCAGATGCGCTGATGATTGTTGCCTCTCTGAGCTCCACACGTCGTTCTCAATGGCTGCGGCGGCCTCTGCTGTCCTGATCCTGTCATCATGCAGCTCTGGGCTCCGCACCTCTGTCTCTGCTGAATCTCCCGCGCTGCCGTCTCCTACCCTACGGGTTGCAGGTGAGGCGGAGGTTACCGGTCCTGATGCTTGGGTTGCGAACGATTCCCGGAGGGTAGGCTGTCGTAGATTCCCCTCCTTGGTAGATACTTCACTGTTCTGTCGTTTACCATTCTTTTTAATTACTGCAGTTTTCTTTTCCTTATCTTTCGACGTCGTGCTTTTTTCAGGAGGAGCGATTTCCATATTCTCCATATTCTCCTGTCTTTTATTTCTCTGTAATTGGGCTGCTGATCTCAGGTTAGTCGACATTGTGGCTGACATTGAAGCTGTGCCCGGGTCACTGAAGAAAGCTTTGTCCGCTTCTTTTTCCTTATCGTTCTGTGGTGTCTGGAGTTGAGGGGCTATAGCTCGCTTATCAGCTCGTCTTACCCCCTGATGTAGAGCGTCAGTTCTCAGCGTGTTTAGCCAGAGATGGAAATGTGGCAGCCGCAATGCACTTCTCGCTAACCAGACAATAATACAGTGAATCAGTTCAAATGAATGAGGCATACTCCGCTTTCCGCATACTCCAAATCAATTTTTAGCAGCAGTCAGTGGTCAGCGGGACCCAGAGGTAGTACCAAACTTCCAACATAGCAGGAGCAAGAAAAAAGGCTCCCTACGGCCTGTCAGCGGCCATCTTGCCCCATCAAGGTTATCATAACATGTGACCTGTTTATTACTGGTATGAGTCTTATGGGAAATCCACTTGATGTACACTAATGAGTATACGTGTAGTTACGGTCAATGTTTGCGGTCTAAATGACCGAATTAAAAGACAGAGGGTTGCAACATGGTTAAGAACCCTAAATGTGGACTTGGTTTGTTTACAGGAAACCCACGTAGAAGGGGGGCAAGGTTACCTATTAGAACAATTGGGATTCATCGTATTAGCATATTCTAAGCAAGGGGCTAAGAATAGAGGAGTGGTAATATTAGCGAAATGTAGGGATATTATAGTAAGGAGGAAGCTCGAAGATCAATGGGGGAGATGGGTCCTAATAGAGTGTAAAGTTAATTAGAACTGGATTACTGTAGGCTGTGTTTATGGTTCAACGGAAGATGATCCGGATATTCTGGATTTCTTGGATCTGGAATTAGCCACCTGGTCCCCTAATGTAATCCTGGCTGGGGACTTCAATATTAATGGGGCAGGAGGACTGGGAATGGCCTCCGGTGGGGGTTATTACGGCAGGAAAAAGAGAGTTTGGCGCTCACTTTATAACCTCATAAGGAACAATGCGTTAGTGTATGTATGGGGGGGCCTTAAAACCTGCTGAGCAGGGATTTACTTATTACTCAGCCCCACATAAAGTCTGTGCTAGACTAGATTATTTTTTCATCTCATACTCTCTGCAACCTAAAGTTAAGATTGAAAGGCTTCCTCTGATAATATCCGATCATAATCCCCTGATCTTAACACTAAATATTGGGGTGAGCACTGACCTGGCCCGAGCTTGGACATTTGAGAGAGGGCTACAAAGGATGATGCCTATATTATGCATATGAGGAATTGGATCAGGAGTTTCTTAGATATCAATAGAGGCAGTACGGCAAAAGGAAATATGTGGGACTCTTTTAAGGCGGCCATTTGAGGGGAGACAATAAGCTTTAGTGTAGCAAGCCGAAGAAAGGACAGACAAAGGGATGTTCAAGCAGTGGCAGAGGCTGAGGAGGAACTAACTCAGAGGTGCCCCTCTAGATCAAGAATTGATTAGAATAGCAAAAGCAAGGATGGAGGCGGAGGAGGGTATAGCTAATAAGGCAGCGAAAATATATCTAGCAAACAGAGAAAGATGTTATAAATTTAATGAAACCGTTGGCCGTACACTTGCTATTCGCACAAGACAGAACGTCTCTATAGGGCAAATGAGAGAGATACAGGATGATGCAGGAACAATAGTCACAGACTCAGAAGGGATCCAAGAAGTTTTTCGAAAATGTTATACTTCTTTGTATGATCAAGATTGCCTGACTGATATTCCCAAAATAAGTAATTATCTACACAACATACCGGTAGTTACTCTATTAGAAGCACAGACTAATATATTGGAGGCTTTGTTTACAACAGAAGAAATATTGACTGCCTTAACCAGCCTCCCGTCAGGGAAGGCTGCAGGACCTGATCAAATCCCACTGGAATTTTATAAAATATTTTGGGATGTAATTAAAAAGGATTTTATTGCCACAATGCAGCAAGCGCAGACAGGAACATCAACTCCAAATAGCTGGACAGGGGCGGACATCGTTATAATCTTGAAAAAGGGCAAGCCATCAAACCAACCTGGGTCTTACAGGCTAATAACCTTAATGAACACAGACACAAAAGTATATTCGAAGATACTCGCCCTGAGAATAGCGGAGGTAATTGACACTCTGGTTAGTATTAAGCAACATGGGTTTATACCAGGGAGGGGTACCACTCATCATACATGAAAGGTTATTACTTTATTTGATTTTGCAGAGGTTACAGGAGACCCGCTCGCAGTGATGTTATTGGATGCTGAAAAAGCTTTTGATCGGGTCTCCTGGGACTTTCTTTGGTTTATTTTGAGAAGGGTGGGATTTGGGTAGGGAACGGTGAAACCCCTACAAGTGCTATATGCAGGACCGACCGCTCGTATAAGAGTAAACGGAGGGTATACGTTATCTTTCCAGATAAAGAGGGGCACACGGCAGGGGTGCCCTTGCTCCCCGCTTTTATTTGCCCTTTATATGGATCCATATATAAGGCGCATAGAATTAAATGACAATATTTCCCCAGTAGATACTGGTAGGGGCCCTTGCAAAATCCTGGCCTATGCTGATGATGTGGCGATTGTAACATCTAGACCCACAGAAGCTATAGAGTTGGTTGAGGTAGAAGCGCAATTATTTGGAGAAGTGTCTGGCCATGCCCTCAATACTGCAAAAACACAAATTATTAAAAATAACAAGATAGAATGTACTGATTGTCGGGTGGTCCAAAGTGGAGTTTATTTAGGGGTAACAATAACCCCAGATTTAAGACAACCTTGTGGAGTTAAATATATCGCCAATAATAAATAAAGCTAAGAAGGATTTAGACAGACTAAATAATATACATTTTTCGATAGTAGGCCAAACCAACATAGTTAAAATGATCTTTCTCCCAAAGTTTTTGTATTTATTTAGGGCCATACCCTTATTATTTGAAGGAAAATGGTTTAAGCTTTTGGAACATATGGTAAACCGATTTGTGTGGGCACATGGGAAGACTCGAAGGGCGCTTAGATACATGGCATTACCGAGGGAACGAGGGAGGTGGGCCCTACTGGACTTAAAATGTTATTATTGGGCAGCATGCCTCCAATATATGACAGGTCTGCTTGGAGGAGCAGAGAGTGAAGGATATTCTGAGTTAGGAACATTGGCAATTTATTCACTAGTATTAAGGGATCAAGCAAAAATTTTCTGTTGAAGTTTACAGAGTATAGTTATTTTAGGAGAATTAAATTCAAAACGGTTATGGCCGCTTACAAGATTTGGTTTTCTTTCTCGAAAAAATTTGGTCTAGGCAGATATAATGCTTATACTAGGTTGAGTAATAACCCTAATATTCCTGGTGATATATTTTCAGGGGCAGTGTTTTCGGATTGGGGCAAACATGGGATTTACAGATTGGGTGATCTGATAGGAGCACAGGGGGTGATGCAGTTTAATAATTTACAAGCAATATACAGGCTAGATACTAACCACTACTTTAAATATTTGCAAATTAGAAGTTTTATTTTGACAAAAATTTGAGGGCCGGCGGGATTTGCAACAAATTCAATTTTGGACACTATACAGGCTGGTACAGACTGTACAATTAAAAGATTTTATTCCGAAATAATAGAGTATCAACCAGATGATCTGGCAAAATATGAAGGCAAATGGATACAAAAAGTGGGTGTAGAGAAGGAAAGTTTCCATAGATCCTTGGAACTAGGGCAGAAATTACTATGCTCAGCATCACTCCAAGCACAGCACTTTAAAACGCTGTACTTTCTGTATTACACTCCATCACGGTTGGTGCAGTGGGGAGGAGTAGCTGGCATTACGTGTCTGTGATGTGGCAGTACTCAGGCTGATTAAGTCCATATGTTTGCTACTTGTCCACACTTAAAAACAACCCAAGAGGAAATTGAAGTATTTCTTAAAAGATCACTAACAATAGAAATTACCCTTAGTTGTACTCCTAGGAATAGAGGATATCCTTGGTAAGACTAATTATCAGTATTGTATTTTTGTGGCTATGGCTGTTTTAAGACTTTGTATTGCTACAGCATGGCTGGACCGATTGCCACCCACTTTCCATCAATGGTTAAAGATACTATTAGCTGTCTTTAACCTTGAGAAAGCGATTTATGCAAGGAGGGGCAGAATAGGCAAGAAACTTGGAAACGAGATATGGGATCATATACAGAAGTGGAAAGAGAGCGATCAAGAGTAGATTAGAAAATAAATTGTGCTAAACTTCTGTTTTTATTGTAATTGTATGTCTTGTTTTGCCTTCATTTATATTTTATCGCTTATGCTTGATCAATTTGTATAATTTTTCTATGATTTGTGACAAGTCCTGTATATTAAAATGTAATGAATTTTCTTATGTGTTCTGTACAACGAAAATGGGGGGGGGGGAACTCAAATAAAAATATTTAAAAAAAAAAAAGGAAAACATGGCAGATAAGATGCACCATATAACAAGTGCATTAAAGTGTATGACACTTGTAAATTTATGTCACATGTGTGACAGAGTGTCTCTCCTGTTAAACACTGTGGCATGGGACCTAGTGTTTTTGAGCCATATACAATTACAATTCAGCATTATTTGTAAATGCTACTTTTGTTTCAGATTACCAGATATTAGGCCTGATATAGAGTTTTGTAGATGGTTACCCTGTCTCAAAAGTGACAGATATCCTAGTACACCTTAGTGTAAGTGCAGTAGGATATAATGCGCTTGTAATAATGCAGACGGGATATCTATGAGGTTAGGCATGACAGAACAACCGTTTTGCCAAATTCTAAATCAGATGATGTCGCATTGGGTGTCCTTTCTTTAGAAGACTAACCTTCAGTGTATACATTGAGGCCCTCCTTGACATGTTTACAATATTTTAATTCACTCTGTAGTGTGTAACTGATGCGTGCATAGCTCTGCTTTCAGTTTCCTCTGGAGCAAATAAGAGACATGCTGGCCACACTTTGAGGGACCATCAGGAGGGCCACCTGGATTCTGTAAATGGAGCCACTAACACTCACGGACTCATGGTCACTGAGGGTGAGGGAGGTGACCTGGAGGGCGGTTCACCAGTTTTGTTTTTTCTGACCATGAGAGTATCCATCTTAATGAACACCAACCTGGTGGTTTTCCTGGTTTGTTGGAAAGCGAGCATGGAAGAGGCGGTTTATGGAAGTTGACCACTGTTTCCCAATATATTTCTCTTGAGCTAAACCCTTTCCCATCTACCAAGTACTGCACAAGACTGCAGATTTTTCTGACTCGAGAAATTCCTTAACTTCATACTCATGTTTCCATTGATTTGCACAGGAGGATGCCTTGGAAAGTAGGAATAGCTGCATTGGGCTTGGTAGTTACAGGCCATTGCTACAGAATTGCAATATTTCCCCATTTCAAAGGGTCCAATGACACAAGAGTTTATCTTGGATGAGCCTGAAGGGTGCATATCCTTACATACCAACCAGACTTTGAATACTTGGGTGCTGCTGATCGTATTCTCTCCGCGTGCATCTTAGACTCGTATAGATGTGTGCCCACCTAACGTAACTTGTTTGAGATGGTCATGGTTCTGAAGGCAAACATTGTTTTTAACTTGCTCGAGTGCTATGGATTTACAGGGATACCTGTAAATACAATAAAATGGTGTTGCTCCTAATGTTGCAAGGTTTTTATTATTGAAGGTAAAATCAGTCAACAACAACAGCTTACTTGATTCCTCTTTCTATTGAATACTGAAACGTTTCAAGTATTTTTCTAAACACTGGTTTAGATGCTACGTCTAGCCCCTCTTGGGGTGATAGCTTTGATAGAGTCACCTCTATCCCAGGACAGTGCAAAGAGCAGACCAGAAGCAGGAGGTAAACTGAGATCCCCGATTAGTTATTATTACCGTGGGCACTCCATGGACCTTTTTTAGAGAATGAAGCAACCTACCTCGGTGAGGTGATCTATTATCACTAAAATGGTAGTGAATCCATTTGTTTTAGGTAAATCAACAGTGAAGTAGATGAACAAAGTATATTGGTATTAGCCAAAGAAACCATACAGATTTCAAGAGGTGGTTTGGCTTACACGCAGATAGCATATGTGATGACAGATGAAAGTCTTTTAGCTCTCCACTACTCTGCCGCAATATTCGTCAATAGCAGTAAGCTCTACACACAGTGGTGGGAGTGGTATTTTGAATGGAATGGTGCACCAGGAGAGTATATCACTTTCCAGTGAAATTCAAGATGATGTATATTTACAGCAACAGATTCAATCCTTTATTTTCTCGCCTGATACAAACATATAAACATTAAAAATGTCCGGCCAATGGATTTCGTTCAGTAAAAAGAATTTTCCCATACTTCCTCGGGGCTCATCAGTGTCTTGATATCAGTAACTGATTTCATGCTTCGGTAAGTTTCCATGTATATGTTTAATCCATGGGGAATGTACTCCCATCAAATCCGCCCACAATAATAACTTGGCCCTCCATGGGTTTCCCACAGTAGTAGGAGTGACAGAAATCAATACTCCACCATCAACAGAAACTTGTCACCTGTGTGGGATGAAAAAGTGTATAAATAGCCACCTATGCCCACTACAACCACAAACCTACTCTATCAGCCTGTCCCTGCTACTCCAAGCCCTGGTACTCTGTCTGATAGTTGTGGATGAACAACAAGGCAATGCACAATAAAATACATAACACCAATCTATCCCGTCTCACAGTCTGCCCACATGGCTCACAATGTATAGCCACATATAATTCACCCAACACAATTTCAGTAAACACCCCCTTCATGCCCATACTCAGACAGACATACAGGGCTAACACACCACAACTAATCTGTTTAGAAATTTTTAAATGTATCTAAACTCCAAACTGAAGTGATTAGAATGAATGACAAAAAAAGAATAGATAGCAAAACAATAATGAGGCTAGTCTGGATCATGGTTTATCCACTTACCTCACACTGCACAATAATATGATTCAACCAAGTACCCCTAGTAGATATTGCCACAACCAACTAGCAGTTATGGTACGTCTTTAGAATGTGAACATAATAGAAAGGGAAGGCCAGACATACATGCCAGGCATTGTACTCATACACGCAACCTAGGTGTAGGTATACTTAGTGTACAGCATGTGTTCTACACGAATCCCAATATCTGAAGATATTTATACACTTTTACATAAAACATAATATAGTAAAATGTATTCACATGTACTCCCACTCTACATGCCACACACTCCCTCACAACACCACTCACAATTCCATTAACACTCATGGGAAAGGGAATGAACTACATGTTCCATGGTGCAGTACATAGGGAACAAAAGACCTGACAATGGAAGTAAATGTTTACCTTAAGCAACATATTGGAATACACAATCACATTTTGCAAATATTATAACATTTTCAATAACAACCAATATCTACCAGTATACAACAGATACAAAATATTCATGATTAACATTTTCTAATTTTTTTAAAAACAGGGCTGAAAACATCTTTTTTAATGATTAAATGTCTTTTAAAAAATGAATAAAAGAAAAAATCTGGGTTTGCAGCAGACAGAAATAGTGTCCTTTCATAATCTGTATTCAGGAGTTGTGCTTGCCTCCAAGCATTTGCTGCAATGTCCTCGTCAGGGGGCTCTCCATGCGCACTCTATGCCGGAATCCCAGCCAAACACCTATGACGACTACAACGCATCCAAAACGCCTCCACCCGACTGATCCTCAACATCCCCCGCTGCAGCCACATCACCCCTCACCTGAGAGACCTACACAGGCTGCCCATCAACAAGAGGATCACCTTCAAGCTCCACACCCACGCACACAAAGCACTCCACAACACCGGACCAACCTACCTGAACAGCAGACTCAGCTTCTACACTCCCACCCACCAGCTCCGCTCCACCAGCCTCGCCCTCGCCGCTGTCCCCCGCATCCAACAAACGACCTCCAGCGGCAGATCCTTCTCCTACCTCGCCGCCAAGACCTGGAACACCCTCCCTGCCCACCTATGGCAGACCCAAGACCTGCTCACCTTCAGAAGACTCCTCAAGACCTGGCTCTTCGAGCAGTAGCGGCACCCCCATCCCCTCAGTGCCTTGAGACCCTCACGGGTGAGTAGCACACTTTACAAGTACTCTGATTGATTGATTGATTTATTGATTGATTGATTGATTGATCCTCCTGAAATAGATAGTAGTCTGGGCACCTACTTTTAGGGACAGGATGGAAATGTAAGAATTTTTTAGGGGAAACAGAGCCTGGGCTTTCTGGGGAGAAAAGCTTATAGGACCCATTGCTCCTTTGTAGAGCAGCCCAAGATCATTTCCCAGGAAAAGGTAGAAGTTGCATTGTTAACCATGCCAATTCAAGTTCCCAGCTGGAGGCAAACAAGTAGGCAGGACAGTGTTGTGCAATGGTGGCAGATGGAGAAAGAAGCTTCTTCTCGGGTCTTGCTGAGATGTTCAGTTACAGAGGAACTGGGTCCGGATATTGGTGTTTTTGAGGAACTAGGACAGGGACGGACTACCTATTCTGGGCATAAGACGTGTTCCTGGAGGATGGAAGGGGGAGGGGGGACCGTTTTGCAGCTGTGGGGGCTGATTTTGTTATTGGAGGACAGTTTTGTAGGGGTGCTTCAATATCGGCCCCCAGTAACAAAAGCAGCAAGCAAATGTTTCCTACCTCCCGGGTCAACCAGTGCTTCACCAGGGGCTGGTCCAAAAAAATTGACAGGGCTGCTTTGGCTTCCCTGTACTGCTCTGAACTAGGACTTCCTGAGTTCTCTTGAAAAGACTGAGATATCGGCTGTTAGAAATGGGATTTCTGGTTGGCTAGGGCATGCATCTAAGCCAGGCAGAAACCACCACTCTAGTCAGGGCAAGGGAGATACACGCTGAAGATAACCCTTGCTCACCCCTTTGCTAGCTTGGCACGAGCAGTCAGACTTATCCCAGAGGAAATGTGTAAAGTGTTTGTGCAACACACACACACAGCAGCGACACACAAGGCACACCACAAAAGAACCTCCACATAAGGTTATATAAGAAATTGTCTTTGGATTACTCATAAACACATTAGATCATAATCACAAATATACCCCGTGCCAACTTGCACTGCGTAGTACTTTACAGGGGAGCATATACATGGCAGGGCCAATCGGGCCACTGTCAGAACCATTAGGAAGCACAACTAGTAAATATAGAACAACCAGGGTACACAGTCAAAATATCGAGTTAATAATGTCGATTGGCACTAATATCGAGTTTGCAACATTGAAGGTAAGAAATATCGATGTAGTAAATATCGTTGTGAAAAATATCGATTTGAATGTATAGTAAATAATATCGAGATAAGTAATGTTGATAATAGAAATATCGACATATATAATGTCAAAATGTCAAAATATCGACATTTAAAAATATGTGTGTTTAATATATTATTAATAATAAATGTTAAATAAATTTGCTATAATGTTAAAATATAATATAAAATATTTATATAATGTATTATATATTTTAGGAGCGGGATGTTGGGTTTATAGGGGATAAGGGTGGGGAGTGTATTAAAAGTATAAATAAATAAAATAATAATTTAAACATACATTTCATATAAAAAATATTTCGAAATTTAAAATTTGAAATATGAAATTTTAAATTTGAAAATTGAAATGTGAAAATCTATACAATTTTTAGGAGCGGGATGTTGGGTTTATAGGGGATAAGGGTGGGGAGTGTATTAAAATATAAATGTAAAAAATAATATTTATAATTTTTTTTATAGAAATTAGATTTCGATATTAAATATTTGAAATATGAAATATCAAAATCCAAAATATATAAAAAAATTAGGAGTGGGATGTTGGTTTTATAGGGGATAATGGTGGGGAGTGTATTAAAAATATAAATAAATAAACTATTAAATAAAAAATAAATTTCATATAAAAAATATTTGGAAATGTAAAATTTGAAATATGAAATTTAAAATTTTAAATTTGAAAATTGAAATGTGAAAATCTATAAAAATTTTAGGAGCAGGATGTTGGGTTTATATGGGGATAAGGGTGGGGAGTGTATTAAAAATATAAATGTAAAAAATTATATATAGAATTTTTTTTCATAGAAATTAGATTTCGAAATAAAATATTTGAAATATGAAATATGAAATTCGAAAATATAGAAAAATTTGAGGAGTGGGATGTTGGGTTTATTGGGGATAAGGGTGGGGAGTGTATAAAATATATAAATAAAAAAAATTATAAATAAATTTCATTAAAAAAGTTTTCGAAATTTGAAATTTGAAATATGAATAATTAATATTGAAATATGAATTTAGAAATTAGAAATGTTTTATAAATTGTTGGAGCGGGATGTTGGGTTCATAGGGGCTAAGGGTGGGGAGTGAATAAAATATCTATAAATAAAATTATTTTTTGTGAAATTAGAAAATATTGTTTTAGAATTTTGAAATAAAATTTTTGATTTTGAAATATCAAATTTCAAATTTATATTTTGAAATTAACAAAGATATATTAAAATTTCACAGTGGGATTTTGTGTTAAATCGGATAAGGGTGGGGAGTGGTTACAATATTTATATAAGGATGTTAATATTTAGTCAAATAATACTATAGAAATATGATTATACATCTAAAATTTTGAATTTGGATTTTTAAAATTGAAATTAGAACTACAAATAAATGTTTATGAGTGGAATGTTGCTTTTATAGGCGATACGGGTGGGGAGTTTATACCAAAAATCTACATAGTTAGAGTTCCCAGCACCTACCCTAATTAAATGTAGATTGGAGTTGGAATAGTAAATTAAATAGGTTCAGTGTCCAGCACCTACTCTAATTAAATGTAGATTGGAGTTGGAATAGTAAATTAAATAGGTTCAGTGTCCAGCACCTACCCTAATTAAATGTAGATTGGAGTTGGAATAGTAAATTAAATAGGTTCAGTGTCCAGCACCTACCCTGATTAAATGTAGATTGGAGTAGGAATAATAAAATAAATAGGTTCAATGTCCAGCACATACCCTAATTAAATGTAGATTGGAGTTGGAATAGTTAATTAAATAGGTTCAGTGTCCAGCACCTACCCTAATTAAATGTAGATTGGAGTTGGAATAGTAAATTAAATAGGTTCAGGGTCCAGCACCTACCCTAATTAAATGTAGATTGGAGTGGGAATAGTAAATAAAATAGGTTCAGTGTCCAGCACCTACCCTAATTAAATGTAGATTGGAGTTGGAATAGTTAATTAAATAGGTTCATTGTCCAGCACATACCCTAATTAAATGTAGATTGGAGTTGGAATAGTAAATTAAATAGGTTCAGTGTCCAGCACCTACCCTAATTAAATGTAGATTGGAGTTGGAATAGTAAATTAAATAGGTTCAGTGTCCAGCACCTACTCTAATTAAATGTAGATTGGAGTTGGAATAGTAAATTAAATAGGTTCAGTGTCCAGCACCGACCATAATTAAATGTAGTTAGGAGTTGGAATAGTTAATTAAATAGGTTCAGTGTCCAGCAACTACCCAAATTAAATGTAGATTGGAGTTGGAATAGTAAATTAAATAGGTTCAGTGTCCAGCACCTACCCTAATTAAATGTAGGTTGGAGTTGGAATAGTAAATTAAATAGATTCAGTGTCCAGCACCTACTCTAAGTAAATGTAGATTGGAGTTGGAATAGTAAATTAAATAGGTTCAGTGTCCAGCACCTACCCTAATTAAATGTAGATTGGAGTTGGAATAGTAATTTAAATATTTTTAGTGTACAGCACCTACCCTAATTAAATGTAGGTTGGAGTTGGAATAGTAAATTAAATAGGTTAAGTGTCCAGCACCTACCCTAATTAAATATAGATTGGAGTTGGAATAGTAAATTAAATAGGTTCAGTGTCCAGCACCTACTCGCTCCCCACGCTCCCTGGCCGGATATCGCAGCGCTTGGCTCTGACTGCTTGCCTTAAAAAGATTGCTGCTTGGGTATCGTAGCTCTGACTGCTTGGCTATAATAACATTGCTGCTTGGTTATTTTTGCGCTCGCATTGCTGGACTTTAAAAACAATTATTATTGCCTGATTGTATCGTATTGTATCGTAGATCTGACTACTTGGCTGCAATAACATTGCTGCTTGGTTATTTTTGCGCTCGCATTGCTGGACTTTAAAAACAATTATTATTGCCTGATTGTGCTGGTACCACCGCCCATAGCGCCATTCATCTGTGTGCCCCAATCT
The DNA here is from genome assembly GCF_964261635.1 of Lissotriton helveticus. Lineage (NCBI taxonomy): Eukaryota > Metazoa > Chordata > Amphibia > Caudata > Salamandridae > Lissotriton > Lissotriton helveticus. The sequence continues at coordinate 369,577,538 of NC_136058.1, forward strand.
CGTCCTATATCAGGTTTGTTTTCGCTGCCATTTTGTTTATTGTGCCTCGTAGCCAGCCTCCCCACCCCGCACCCGCCTCCCAGCTGCTCCTCCCTCGCCCCCGCCCCCTCCATTATCTACATATGACAGATGCCTCCGCGCGCAGCGTCCATGCGCAGCGGTCGTGTCCCATGCGCGCCGAAGGCGCGCCAAAGGTAAGCCCGTCTACGACCGTCCGCGCCTGGACCGCACCCAGCGCCAGACCCCCTGGCCCCTGCATTTCCCAATCCACCAACATTACTTATGACGCCGCAACCCTCTTAACCCTTAACCCCGGCCGACTCCCAGACTGCTACCAAGCCGCCCCAGGTCACACCCATGGACCCTTCGCCTGCCACTCCTGCAAGTTCGACTGCATCAGAACCCACACCAAATCCACAAACTCCAAACAAAGCTCCGACACTAACTACCTAAAGTGCATCCTGATAAACACCCGCTCAGTCCACAGACACTCCATTGAACTCTGGAACCTACTCGACACTACATCGCCGGACGTCGCCTTCCTCACAGAAACATGGATGAACGCCTCATTAGCGCCCGACATCGCCATAGCCATCCCAGAAGCCTACAAGATCATCCGAAAGGACCGCATCAACCAAACAAGAGGAGGCATCGCCATTGTCCATAAGAACACCATCCGCATCACGACCAGTTCGGATGATAACCTCGCTTCCGCCGAACACCTTCACTTCCAGATTCACACCGACCACAAAACCAAATTCAGAGGCACCCTCATCTACAGACCACCAGGACCCCGCACACAATTCAGCGAAGACATCGCTGACTTCATCAGCCCACATGCCCTCCCCTCCAAAAGCTACATTCTACTTGGAGACCTCAACTTCCACCTGGAAAAGAAAAACGACAACAACACCACCACCCTTCTGGATAACCTGGCCAATCTAGGACTCAAACAACTGGTAGACACCCCTACCCACTACGCCGGACACACGCTCTACCCTATCTTCACCTCCCGCAAGCACATCTCCATCGATCACACCACAGCTCTCCATTGGACGGACCACAGTTGCGTTCACTTCAACTACAAAAAATCCACGACCCACAACCCCCCACTACCTATTCCTCGAAGAAATTGGAACAAAATCACCACCGAACAACTCTTCACATCGCTTCACCAAAATCCCCCCACCAAATCATCGGACCCAAACCAAGCAGCCACTAACCTCACCCAATGGATCACCCATAGCGCCGACGAACTTGCACCCCTGAAAAACCATCTAATCAAACAAGGTAGCAAAAAAGCCCCCTGGTTCAACAACGACCTTAAGAAATCCAAGAAGCTCTGTCGTACTCTCGAGAAAACCTGGAGAAAAAACCCAACCACTGACAACCTAGCCACCTTCAAGAATGCCACCCGCAAACACCACCAACTAATCCGATCCACCAAGAAATCAGCATTCAAGGACCGAATTGACAACAATGCCCAAAACAGCAAAGAACTATTCAACATCGTCAAAGAATTTACTAACCCCACTGCCGGCACTAACGATATTTCTCCCTCCCAAGACCTCTGCGACTCCCTATCCTCATTCTTCCACAACAAAATCGCCGAAATACATAACAGCTTTGACAAACAGTCCGAAGACATGTCCACTCCACCCATTTCCGATCCAACACCGCCCTCGAACATCCTTTACGCCTGGAACCCAATCACCACCGAAGACACCATCCGCTTGATGAACTCCATCCACTCAGGATCGCCAACCGACCCATGCCCCCACCACATTTTCAACAAAGCAGACTCCATCATCGCACCCCACCTCCGCGATGTTATCAACTGTTCCTTCAACTCCGCTACCTTCCCGGAAATCTGGAAACATGCCGAACTCAGCGCCCTTCTGAAGAAACCCACAGCTGACCCCATCGAACTTAAGAACTACCGCCCCATCTCGCTCCTCCCTTTCCCTGCCAAAGTCATTGAGAAAGCCGTCAATAGTCAGCTCGCCGCCTTCCTCGAATCCAACAAATCCCTCGACCCTTCACAATCCGGCTTCCGAGCCAAACACAGCACCGAAACCGCCCTCATCGCAGCAAAAGACGACATCCGAACACTACTGGACAACGGAGAAACAGTTGCCCTCATCTTACTTGACCTCTCCGCAGCCTTCGACACAGTCTGTCATAACACCCTAATACAACGCCTCAGCAACATCGGAATACAAGGAAAAGCACTGGACTGGATCATCTCGTTCCTCGCCGGAAGAACCCAGAGAGTTCGCCTCCCCCCTTCAAATCAGAGGCCAACGAAGTCATCTGCGGCGTACCACAAGGATCATCACTCAGTCCCACCCTCTTCAACGTATACATGAGACCCCTCACATCCATCGCGCGCCAACACAACCTCAACATCATCTCCTACGCAGACGACACCCAGCTGATCCTCTCCCTCACCAAAGACCCAAACACCGCCAAAACCAACCTACACGAAGGAATGAAAGAAGTAGCCGAGTGGATAAAGAACAGCCGTTTAAAACTGAACTCCGACAAAACGGAAGTCCTCATCTTAGGATCATCCCCCTCGGCCTGGGATGACTCTTGGTGGCCACCAGCCCTGGGAACCGCACCCATACCAACGGATCACGCACGTAACCTGGGCTTCATCCTGGACTCCTCCCTCTGGATGACCAGACAAGCCAATGCCGTTTCATCATCCTGCTTCAACATCCTACGCATGCTCAAAAAAGTCTTCCGCTGGATCCCCACTGAAACAAGAAAGACGGTCACCCACGCACTTGTCACCAGCCGACTGGATTACGGAAACACCCTTTACGCCGGTACCACAGCCAAACTACAGAAAAAACTCCAACGCATCCAAAACGCATCAGCCAGACTCATATTGGACATCCCTCGTCAAGCTCACATATCCGGTCACCTGAAAGATCTCCACTGGCTCCCCGTCAACAAGAGAATAACGTTCCGTCTCCTCACCCACGCACACAAAGCCCTCCATGACCTAGGACCCGAATGCCTCAACACGAGACTGTCCTTCTACACCCCCACCCGCCAACTGCGATCATCCAACTAAGCCCTCGCCGCCATTCCACGCATCCACAGATCCACCATGGGGGGAAGATCCTTCTCCTACTTAGCGGCCAAGACCTGGAATTCTCTCCCCACCCACCTCCGCCTGACCCAGAACCACCTCTCCTTCAGAAAGCAATTAAAAACTTGGATATTCGATAAGTAAATGCTCCCGCCTCCTCAAGCGCCTTGAGACCCTCTGGGTGAGTAGTGCGCTATATAAATTTTTGAACTTTTGTTGAACTTTTTTAATTAAATGTAGATTGGAGTTTGAATAGTAAATTAAATAGGTTCAGTGTCCAGCACCTACCATAATTAAATGTAGATTGGAGTAGGAATAGTAAATTAAATAGGTTCAGTGTCCAGCACCTACCCTAATTAAATGTAGATTGGAGTTGGAATAGTAAATTAAATAGGTTCAGTGTCCAGCACCTACCCTAATTAAATGTAGATTGGAGTTGGAATAGTTAATTAAATAGGTTCATTGTCCAGCACCTACCCTAATTAAATGTAGATTGGAGTTGGAATAGTTAATTAAATAGTTTCAGTATCCAGCACCTACCCTAATAAATGTAGATTGGAGTTGGAATAGTAAATTAAATAGGTTCAGTGTCCAGCACCTACCCTAATTAAATGTAGATTGGAGTAGGAATAGTAAATTAAATAGGTTCAGTGTCCAGCACCTACCCTAATTAAATGTAGATTGGAGTTGGAATAGTAAATTAAATAGGTTCAGTGTCCAGCACCTACCCTAATTAAATGTAGATTGGAGTTGGAATAGTTAATTAAATAGGTTCATTGTCCAGCACCTACCCTAATTAAATGTAGATTGGAGTTGGAATAGTAAATAAATAGGTTCAGTGTCCAGCACCTACCCAAATTAAATGTAGATTGGAGTTGGAATAGTACATTAAATAGGTTCAGTGTCCACCACCTACTCTAATTAAATGTAGATTGGAGTTGGAATAGTAAATTAAATAGGTTCAGTGTCCAGCACCTACTCTAATTAAATGTAGATTGGAGTTGGAATAGTAAATTAAATAGGTTCAGTGTCCAGCACCTACCCTAATTAAATGTAGATTGGAGTAGGAATAGTAATTTAAATAGGTTCAGTGTCCAGCACCTACCTTAATTAAATGTAGTTTGGACTTGGAATAGTAAATTAAATAGGTTCAGTGTCCAGCATCTACCCTAATTAAATGTAGATTGGAGTTGAAATAGTTAATTAAATAGGTCAGTCTCCAGCACCTACCCTAATTAAATGTAGATTGGAGTTGGAATAGTAAATTAAATAGGTTCAGTGTCCAGCACCTACCCTAATTAAATGTAGATTGGAGTTGGAATAGTAAATTAAATAGGTTCAGTGTCCAGCACCTACCCTAATTAAATGTAGATTGGAGTTGGAATAGAAAATTAAATAGGTTCAGTGTCCAGCACCTACCCTAATTAAATGTAGATTAGAGTTGGAATAGTAAATTAAATAGGTTCAGTATCCAGCACCTACCCTAATTAAATGTAGATTGGAGTAGGAATAGTAAAGTAAATAGGTTCAGTGTCCGGCACCTACTTAATTAAATGTAGTTTGGAGTTGGAATAGTGAATTAAATAGGTTCAGTGTCCAGCATCTACCCTAATTAAATGTAGATTGGATTTGGAATAGTTAATTAAATAGGTTCAGTGTCCAGCACCTACCCTAATTAAATGTAGATTGGAGTTGGAATAGTAAATTAAATAGGTTCAGTGTCCATCACCTACCCAAATTAAATGTAGATTGGAGTTGGAATAGTAAATTAAATAGGTTCAGTGTCCAGCACCTACCCTAATTAAATGTAAATTGGAGTTGGAATAGTAAATTAAATAGGTTCAGTGTCCAGCACCTACCCTAATTAAATGTAGATTGGAGTTGGAATAGTTAATTAAATAGGTTCAGTGTCCAGCAACTACCCTAATTAAATGTAGATAGGAGTTGGAATAGTTAATTTAATAGGTTCAGTGTTTAGTATTAATTAAAATTTTCTTTACATTGGATTTGGATTAGTAAATGTTTTATGTTCAGTGTCCAGCATCTACTTAAATAAATTGTATATTTATTTGTGAATAGTAAATTGATAACAATAGTTCATTATATATGTAAAAAATTATAAGATCTATATATATATATTTAAAAATATTTTAAATTAATATATTGGTAGTTATTATTTAATAATGGGTAGTATATCAAAATGACACAGTTTTAAACAAAAAAACTTCTTTATTTGTTCATTTAGTACATAAAGCAAATAATACATGTTTAAATAATGATTTTATAAAATTTAAACAAATAAATAAATCTAAATTGTCACAAAAAAAATTGAATTTGGATACTTTTCCAGTAAAGTACATTTTTGGTATATGTAAATAATATAGTAAATGAGAAAACATTGAACAATATAATATATAGAGTATATACATTTTAAGAGAAATTACAATAAATCAAAATTGGTATTAAATGACATAGTAATACATTTGTAACATATAAATGTGAACTTCAATATATGTTATATATGTAGATATATTTTCAAATAACAACATACATAATAATTATTGTTAATATCATACAATGTATTTTATTACAAACATTTTAAATTATAATATCTGTTATATATTTTTAATGTATTAATATTATTTTTTTAATATTAATATTAATACATTGAAAATATTAGTAACATTTTTTATATAAATACTGAAAAAAACAACTTTTATTTTCACTAATTTAAACACATTATGTTTTTCTGTATTATAACATTAAATATTAAACTATATTAATAATTAATGTAATAATAAAAAAATAATATTAGAATATTATTGTTATAGAAAGAATAATAATACATAGCATAAATGTACAAAAATAATTTATACAGTTTTAACACTTTTCTACTAGTAAAACAAATTTATTTGACATTTATTTCACTATTATTTTGATAATACTATCATTTGGGTCTTTTATTTTGTAACCGCTCTTAGTCTTTTTAGGTCATTTTAGAAGATTGAAGCTCGCGGTTGGAAGCTACTCCACGTCTGAGAAGGTAAGAGTGCTATTTGTTATATTTTAACTAATTCAAGTAAATTTTGAAGGTAGTAGTTTGTTATTTATTGTTTGTGGACTACTATGTTAGGGTTAACTTCGTATGTAGTTGGTTATTAACGTTTTTACGTTTTCTTAGCGTTTTCTCAGTAACGGCCTTGGAGTTCTTGTGTTTGTGGCTTTTTATTTATTTTTGGTTAGATATATGTATGTTCTAGTTATTAATAATGTATTGTTCTAAGTTTTATGTGGGTGGGAATGTTTTTTTTTCTCTTGTAGGTTTTTGGAAACAGCCTTTTCCGTTTCCAGACTGTAACGTTTTTGTTTTTTTTAAGAAGTGCATTTCAGTTGTTGTAACTGATATGTGTTTTACACTTCGTTTATTTTTCGGGTTTCCTGGAGCGTTAATTTAAATTTTGTACCATTTTCGGGTTTTTGATGGATTCAGAATTATCAAATTATTGGGATTTCGATTGGATTTTGAACAGTTGTATTTTTGCATTTTATTGGGCCACTTTTTTCTTTATGCTGTGGATTTTTTGCTACATGGATTGTTATGGATCATTGGATTTGCTAATTACGTTGTTGTGAAAAGGTAAATGCATTTATAATATTACATTTTGTGGGTTGGGAAATGTTCTATTTTAAAACTATTTATGTTGAGTTAGATATTTTTTTGGGCTAAAAATGTATAAATATTTATAATTATTAGACAAAAAAAAATCTTATAATTTGTGAATAAGATGTTTTTGGTAACATTTAAGGCATTTTTTAGATGTACAGAATTTTTTAGGATTATTATTTTCAGTTTAGTGTTTTGGCTATCATTTTTAAGTATTCTAGTCCTCTTGTTTTGGGGTAAAGTTGTACTTGTTGTTGTAAATATTGGTACATTTGGGCTGTTTGTCTTGATAGTTTGGGCTTTAATTGTAAGACAGATTGCTCCATTCTTAATTCTTGGAAACGTTGTTCTTTTTGTATTGCTGTTAGGAGTTTGTGTAGTGTAGGAGTTGTTCGGCCAGTTGAAGATAGAAATGCATTATGCCAACCCTCCACTGCGTTGTTTGTCTTGGCTTCTTGGTTTAGGGTTGGTAGATATACATTCCACCAAGGAATTAGGAATTTAGGTTGTCGTCTGTGGCCTGACCTGTGTAGTCTCCCCACCCAGGTGTCCTCAAAATAATCCAAAAGTGGAGCCAATTTTTGTTCATTTTGTGTATAGAAAAGACTTTCTATTAAAATGTTATAGTGTTCAGCTACATCGGTTATTGGCACGTATGCTAGGGCAATGAGGTGTTTTATTTGGTATGCAAATGTAATTTTTGTTGCATATTCAACACTATGGGGCCGATTATGATGGCGGGCAGACCTGAGTCCGTCCGCCACCATAAAGTAGGAGGGAACCTCCGCATGGCCTGCGGAGTTCCCTCCTGTGCAATTAGGATGTGACCGCCACCCTGGCGGTTACATCCTCTATTTTTACCATTGCGGCGGGTGCAGCTTCAAGCTGCATCCGCCGCAATGGTATAAATGCATACATTGCATTTGTATGCAGAAAGCGGCAGGCACCGTGGGGTGCCTGCAGATTTCTGCATTCAAATGCAGGGGGGTACCATAGGTACCCCCCATGTGCACCCCCCACCGCCCCTTCACCTAGGGGGCCTGCAACGGGCCCCCGCAGTGAAGTTACACATGCTTTTCCACGGCGGAAAACCCGCCACGGAAAAGCATGTTTCAGAGCCCATCCTAATCTGGCTGACGGTGTCTGAGAGACACCGTCACCATATTAGTGCTTTTCTGCCGCGGTTGTGAGCCAACCGCGGCGGAAAAGCTGCGGATGGAAACCAGGACCCACCAGCCATCCTAATGTGGCGGTGGGTCCGCAGAGGATTTTCCGCATCCTCCGGGCCGGCGGTGGCTTCCGCCGGCCCGGAGGATGCGAAAAATCCTCCATCGTAATAGGCCCCTAAGTGTTAATTTTTTCAAATGTCTCCATATACATTGGTTAAAATGGAAGTAACATCCTTGTATGGATGTGTGTGGATATGTTTTAAGGATAGAATTAATCATTGCTTGTTCAAAGTCTATTATCATTTTTAGGGGAAAGAAGTCTCTTGTTTCTTCTTTTATTTTGTTTAATATTTCTGTGTATGTAGAAGTTTGTTTGTTTGGTAACAAACAATAGATGAATGGTATGCAGGTATTATGGAATTGCCCATGTATAGCATATAATTGATAGAATGGTTTAGGGCATATGCTAAAAGTGCCATCCATCATCCATGTTTGACTATCTGTTAATTTTTTTAGGTTGGTGTTTGTAGCGAACATTATTATCCTTTTATCTTTGTTGTTGTTGTCGTAGAAGATAAAAGGTTCATCATTATGAGTTATGGTAAGCTCAGGTGGAATTATGACCTCTTCAAAGGTTTTAGGTGTTGCTGTTGTTGGTCTACTAGATTCTTTGGTTCTAGCTATGGTTCTTTTTATAGCAGCTATAGTTGGTAACTGACCTCTTGCCTCTCTAGGTACTCTAGGTATTAATTCCTTAAGTATTACACTTGTTGGTAGGTCAGAGGTGCTGCTTAGTTCCTTAATATTTTCAAGAGTAGATCTAACCTCTATTTCTGAGAGATTAGGTGGATGGTTATGTTCAGTGGTATTAATTACACTAGTTTCTCTGGTTGTTGCACGGCCATAGCATTTGTTAGAGTAATACTTTGTACATTTCCAGTTAACTTTAAGGTCTTTTTGTTTTTCTTGAGTATAAGTATACCCCATATAGCATAACAAAAATTTCCCTTTCTGAGATGTTATAAATCTTGCATCTTCTGTCATTGTTGGTTTCTTAAATCTAGAAAAGGTGTATTAAATAATATTAGAAACAGTCTTTTTATTAGAAGAGTAATTAATTAAGTATGCAACATTTGTGGGTACTTACCTATTGTAAAGTAGTAGATTTTCAAAGTTGATGTATTTGTTGCTTGATGCTTTAATAGATTGTAGTGGTCTGTGGAAAGAAAATGAAGCATATTTTAGTGAATGTTTATATGTGTAATTTTATAACACATTTGGTAAGGTACTATGTTTTATTAAGAACAAGTTTAGTACATTTAATCTGATGTACATATCAGTTTAAAAAAATACCTGTTTTAAATTTACAAAAAGTCAAGTATTAACATTGTCAGTGTTTTAAAGACAAATATTAGTACTTGGGCATGTGTTCTATGCTTACCTAGTTTTAAATTTTAGTTGTTGATGGTAGAATCTTTGTTGTTATGTTGCAGCTTTATTTGTAAAGGTATCTGTGGAAAAAAATAATGGTATGATTAATATTTAGTTTAGTATTTATAATAGAAGTAGCTTTTTTTAAAACAAGCATTTCACATTTTCAGTATTTAAAACATGTGTTTAATAAAAAAAAAATTAGACATTTAAGTAGGAGTTTATGAGATAGTTATAACATTTTTACTATTGAATTAGCATTCCCTTAGTGTTTAAAGAGGACATTTAATAGACTTACTTTTTAACTTTGTTGTTGTAGTTTTCTAGAAAATGTTCATCTGTTTGTTAACGTTGATTCTGTTTAGGAAATATGTAGAGATAGATAGAAAAGCAGTTTTAGATATTTACAATGAACCGCAGGTTGCATTGAATGTAACATTTTATCCAGAAACATAAGATTACTTACTTTTAGTTGATTAGTAGTATTTTCGTATAAGAAGAATCTTTAGGGTAGTAGAAATAAGTGCAGTTTTCCTTGAAGCTGAATAATTTCTGCTGGTTTTTTAGTCTTAATTTTAACTCTTTATATAGGGTATGTTTAATTAGTGTTTGTTTGTGATTGGTTAGAAACCTAGAGAAGAGTTTCTATTGGTTAGTTTGAATTTTTTTCATTTAAAAAATCTAGTTTGCTGAATGTGAAATGTTTACCCAGAGAATTAGTGTATTAGTAAGTATTTTATAAATAATAGAATTAAATAGTATAGCTTAAAAAAATTTATAATATTAAATTAAATATGTGTATATATTAAAAATGTTAGTATTATTGTTTGTATACATTTAGTTATTTTTTATAATTATTTTAGAGAGATATATTTATTTAATAGTGTTTATTATGTATATACCTAGTTATATGGGTATAATGTTAATTTATTTAATGTGTATAATGTTTCAAAAAATTGTTAGAATAATTTAGAGAAGTCGATATTTTGATAATGTCGATATTTTTGATGTCTATATTTTGGTAATCGATGGTTTTTGTACTGTGGTATATATATAATAATGACTGTCGATATTATTTTTTTTCGATATAAGTGTGGTCGAAATTAGTGTAGTCGAGATTTTTGTATATCGATATAGTTAGATCGATGTTTTAGTAATTTTATAAATAAGTATGGGGTGTCGATGTAATTGTAATCTATATTTAAGACACGATATTTGAGTAGGTCGATTTTAGTGAAATCGAAATTTTGTCAGTGATTCAACAACCAGCAACTACTGGTAACGTACTGTATTCAGCATTATCACATTAGGCATAAACACATTATGCATCACATTAGGGACTTTCGCCCTACCAGTACCTCAGGTACTCACAGGCCAACTGGCCTTCCTCAGAGGCCCATCTGGTACTTCCCCGCAATGCCCTTCGTCCATCAAAAGTCAGGGTGCTAAGCTGCCACTGCCGCAGGTTGCAGGCCCAACAGGCCGGCACCAGAAATGAGAGGTGAAGGTGTAATCCACCCTGGTCTCTCTAGAGACCCAAAACAATGCCCCCTCAACATTGCATCTGCCTGCAATCAGGCGGTGCAGTTGTGTTCCTCAGAAATCGGAACCAACAGTGCCTCCTCAGCCCCCCTCACCGGGGCTTCTATGGTGAGCTCAAAAAGGAATGGCCCAGTAGTTGCAGCTGCCCGCGATCTCGCAGTGCAGCTGTGAAAATCAGCCTGGCACCCACAGTGCCTTTAGAATCCCCTCTGCCGGGTCTCTTCCAGTGCCACTCTAAGGCACCAACAACGCTCAATTGCAAACCACTCACCAGGACATCTCTTGAGGGCCAGACAGCGATGCCCCCGTTGGTGCAGGAATCCGGCACCCAACCCTCAGGCACCAACAGTGCCTTCTTAGCCCCAGAAAGCTGACGAGCAGCCTCTCCTCTGTACCTGCCGCCTGTGGAGACTCTGGTCGAGCCCTTCCTCTCACCGCCACTCTTCGGCAGTGCACAGTGGCTGTGAGCCGTCCCGAGGCTTCGTCTCTTTTGCAGAAGCTCCGCCCTTGATCAGGCGGACTTGCCTGACTTCCGGCCCGTGCGTGAGCCGTCCACCACCTGGAGCGAAGTCTCCTTTGGCTGGGCTCCTTCCCGCTCCATCGGCTGCAGAGGATGTCCCGAACCGGGAATCCTCATCCTCGTCACCCTGCTGGACAGCTCAGGCCACGTCTCAGTGCCCCGGCTGTTGTGCCACAAGCCCCGCCCACAACCAGACAATGCCTGACTTCCTGGTTGCACAGAGGGAATCCCCACGCCGGGATTCCTTCGACCCAGCATGGGCACGGAACCTCTGAGGCACTCTTCCTGTCCTCTGGCACAGGCAAGGTTGGAGCCCCCCTCTGGGGCTCCGGCAATAAAGAAGTAGCGCTCACAAGGCACTAGGATTCAGGTTTTTTTAAAGGGGCAGTGCTGGACACTGGCAGGCCAGCACGTACGGACCCCCAGGAACAGCAGCTGGGTCCTCACGGCGGTTCCTCCTGACACCCAGCAGGTACAATTAAGCACCCAAGCACACCACCATGGGGTCACAGCCCAATATTTACATCATAGTGTGTCTTTGTTCTGCCCTTGCACAGGGCTTGGGGAACCACCCCCAACTGGTTCTGGGGGGGTGCTGAAGCATTTTCTATACAGTGCTCACAGCCTCCTTTGTTAGGTCAAGCTCTGGCCCAGACACACAACAGGGGGGTGGAGCCAGGATTGAACAAGGCAGACACAGACCTATTCAGGGTCAGGGGCTACTCCTTCTACTTTTCCAAATGCATATCTGACTATCAGCTTAGCGCCGACTCACCCTGCCCCTCTGGAGCCACACACCTCACCAGCCCCTGTCACTCCAGAGCCAGACATGCAATACACATCAGGCAGGTACAAAGGCACATAGCACACAGAAATGGCAACTCCTAAAAGTGGCATTTCTAAAATAGTGATAATAAATCTGTGTACCCCATTGTGCAGCATTTATTACCACTATTCCGAACATACCAAACTTGACCACTCTACTATTCTCAGATCGGGAACTACCACTGAAACATTTATCAGGGAATCCCCATGCATTCCTATGAGAGGGTAGCCTCACAGTAGTGAGAAACCAAAATGGCTGTTTGTCACTACCAGGACATGTTATGCAGTTAAGGTACATGTCTTACCTTTTACCTCCAATGCACCCTGCACATAGGGCTAGCTAGGGCCTACCTTAGGGGTGACAACATGCAGTAAAAGGGGGGTCACAGACATGGAACTCACTTTATGTGCCACGTCACAGCAGCAGTAAACTGCAGGCACAGGCACTGCAATGGCAGAGGCCTGAGACAGGTGTGAAAGGTTACTTTGGTGGATGGCGCAATCAGCGCTACAAGCCCACCAGTAGCATATAATTTACCAGCCCTGGGTATCTGAGATACCACTTTAAAAGGGATTGACAGGTAAATTAAATACGCCAAACAGGTGTAGACTAATCTTAACATGTTTACCACAGAGAGCACCCGCACTTTCCACTGGACAGCAGTGCTAAAGTGCCCAGAGTCCTAAAACCACCAACACCAGGTCAGAAAAAAGACTAAGAGGAAGGCAAAAAGTTCAGGGATGACCCTGCAAAAAAGGGCCAAGTCCAACAGCGGCTTCTTAGAGGCCACTCTATATAAACCATGCTCTTTATTCATTGTCTTGTTAGGCAATCAAGAAACCATGGTGGTTTTATCTTCAACCTAATCCCTAGTACACATTGAAGACCAAATGACCTGTGAAAATAAGAAAGAAAAGGTAAGATATATATATTCAAGAGGAACAATGAACCTATTTGACAGAATTAAGACTAGTCAAGTCAAAATTTTATTATGATTTGGCTCTCATTGAGGGCCACATAAAGATATACACACATATTAACACAATATTATACATACAAAGCATCATACGACATAGGAAATAGCCACAAGAATTATCTGCACGAAAGGCAATTATCAACATCTCCCGGAAATTCATTAATAAATATCTAAAAACGCTTTAAAATAGTTAAAAATTCTGGAACAGAACATTTCGCTTGGGGGGCAATAAAGTGCATGGAAAAACATTTTTACATTCACAATTCCCAATTGTAAACAAATTGGTTTTATCCATTTTTGGCGCATGGGACCCAATACCGGGCAAATAAGCAAAGCATGATTAAAATCCTGAACAACATTTTTACAAAAACTGCACAGAGGCGAAACCCCATACCATTTTGCTAAAAGTGAATTCAGTGGAAGCAAATTATGGCGTAGAAGGTACCAGAATCTACGGACGCCATGTGGAATATTCCAAATTAAATATTGTTGGGCTACTTTGGGAGTATATGTCATAACCAGTGCTTCCCTTTCTTTTTGCTTTGGTTGGGCAAGTATATCTGACTTGATACAGAGTTCCCAGGACATACTTTTTAACTTCAACTTTAACTCTAATGGAGAAAGTAAGAATAATGTGCTTTCATCCAGTTCAAGCAGCGATACCGCTTTTCTAAAATTTCTTACCAGCTGCGAGAACTCATTAAAGTTGCCTAATAGTTCTTTTTTTATGATTTCCCGTAAGGTTCCCGGTTTACCTCTGGCCAGACAAGCTACCCATCTCACGAGGGCTACCAACCCCTGTGCCCAACAACTTCGAAGTCCGAATTCCAGCCTGCATGAGGATGTAGAGCAGGCTCAATTAAATGACAATATTTTTCTTAGTATCTTTCCTTCCATTTTTTGCATGAAACCCCATTGTTTCAACTCCACTAATTCCATTCCATAGAGGAGAGTTGCAGGAATTTTCATTCGGAATACCTCCAAGCATATGGAGAAATGTCTCTTCCCAGTAGCTTTATACAAGGAACATAATCCCATACCATGGGTCATCGCTTTTCTGGAATTATGTTCGATGTGAGGCTTCTCACTAAGGTTAGCAGATATTATTTTGCCTAAAAACGTGTAGGTTTTTACCACCTCAAGTTTTTCTCCGCTAATTATCCAATTATAGCTACTAGACCTGCTTTTCTTCTTACCGAAGATGCACATAACTTTACTTTTAGAACTATTAATTTTCATATAATGTACATCTGCGAATTGATTCAATGCATGAAGACGATTAGAAAGACCTTTCGGAGTCAGATCTAAGACAAGTATATCGTCCGCATACATTAGAATTGATATAGCTGACCCTCCAATTTTCGGGGCTAATCCCTCACAAACTGAAACAGTCGTAGGGAGATCAGCCGTATATAAAGAAAACAATATGGGTGCCAATATACAGCCTTGTTTTAATCCGTTCAGGGAGGGGATAGAATTAGAAAGACCCCTCTCACCTCCTTGTAACACCTTACACCATGTGCACGAGTGTAAGGACTTAACTAAGTCTAATAAGTATCCCGGCATACCCATAGCCGCCAATTTTCTCCACAGCGTTGGACGATCCACTTTGTCAAACGCTGTGGAGAAATCAATAAATGCAACGTATACGCCACCACCTCGGACACGTGCATATTTATCCATTATTACCTGTAGCAATGTTAAATTATCTAAAGTTCCATGATCTTTTCGAAATCCTGTCTGTTCCATGGGTAAAATATTATGTTGATTTATCCATTTCATTATTAATAATAACAACAGTTTAGCAAAAATTTTCCCTATTGAGTCTAATAAAGCTATTAGACGATAATTAGAGGGGTTGTCCCGATCACCTTTTTTAAAAATTGGGATTAGGATACTTCCCCGCCAAGAGTCGGGGACTGTTCGTAATTTAAAACATGCCAGAAATACTGGATGAAGAATCTTGCTCCAAGTCATAACATCTTGTTTAATTATAGACATGGGCAATTCATCAGGCCCCATAGCCCCGGAAGAGCGCATGCTCTTTATTACGGTAGCTATGGATTGCTCAGTGGGGAGTTCCATTATACAGTCACTATTTAGCCCTGGCACCCAAGGGTCCGCCCCTGCGCCATTAGGCGCGTATAGGGTGGACACGAATACGGTCCAGACATCTTCCGTAATAACTATCGGAGTAGGCGTTGTTATAGAGCCACATCCTTGCCTTATTATGGACCAGAAGTCTCTAGAGTTATTACGAATTGAGGCCTCTCTTAACTTGATCCATAAATTATCTTCTTTTTCTTTTTTTAATTTATATCTCAATCTAACCCTCCTTCTTTTTAATAAAGCTAACTGAGATTCAATTTCCCCCGATCTATTGAGGTATTGCTTCCTCACAAGTTTATTTATTTCTTTATTTAACCTTAATAGAGGACTAGGAGAAAAATATTTCTTTTTTGGTTTTCCTGAAATCTTAGCCACCGCGGTGACTTTTTTTATAAGGTTTTCCAGAAAAAGGAATTCCCTACCTTGCCAGTAGTCCAACTCCAATAATAATTGGCTAAGGATAATTAGTACATCCTTACTAATAATATTTCCCCAATAGCATCTATTTGTATTGCACTTAATTGAAAAATCTCTATTCTTTAAAGACCAGAGGCTCGTTGCAGGGGGTGTTAATGAGACAGTTATATTGATAATTTTATGATCACTCAAAGGGGAGTGAGAGATCACCAAATCTTTAAGAAAAAAGAACATATCAAAATCCGTTATTACATAATCCAAAATAGATTCACCCCTAAAAGATCCATGTGTATAATTTGCAGGAGTATCAGAAGGCATCCTGCCATTTATAATAATTCCCTCCAAGGAGCAAAGTTCCCCGAGAAGAATCTTGCCTCTTTTGTTAGTTTTAATATGGGCAGGCAGGACTGCTTCAGGTATATTATATGCTTCTTCCTTATCTTTATTTCTAAACATGGCCAAAGAAGTGTTAGACACTTTACAATTTAAGTCCCCCACCAACAGTAAATATGGCGGGTGATCCACCTCTATTAGTTGTTTAACATGGGAAAACATACGTTTTAAAACTTTCGTGTAATTATCTTCTGGAGGAATATAGGCATTTAATATTATAAGCGAGGACCGTTGACTAACGGAGTCCATATTGGATATGGTTATGGATTGGAATAGATTACTCTCGTCCTTATGATGGGAAAATTGCCATTGTAGTGCGTTTGATAACAAACAGGCAATTCCACCCTTAGCATGGCCTTTTTTTGATGGTGTTGCAGGAGCCTCTAAGACAAAGTAATCTTTCCCTCCATAAGGGAGAGTTTTACACCATGTTTCTTGGATACATATCACATCTGCTTTCAGAGAAGAAAGAAAATCAAATTTCTCAGGGCAATTCGACAAACCGGCGGCATTCCAAGAAACAATTTTTAAACAAGTGTTAAAGATGCGAAAAAGGTCGTGGGTTTCTCGAGGTTGTATTTGATAAAACTCCTGGTAACCAGTTCCACATCAAAATGTCTTCATTTAGAGGAACGTCTGTACTAACAGGTAAGGGAAGCACCTGTGAAACCATTCGTTTTCCTTTGGAGACCCAAATTTTTAGGTCTTTATTGCACATAGAAAAATCATCATGAACAGAAGCCAACTTTGTGTTTCTTTCACTAGATGAGAGGCACAAATTGTTATTCACAAAGGGTAGCACGTCGATTCCTCTACATTGAAATGCTTCCGCCTGGTGAAGAACTAAATTGGTTATTATTTTTGAGTAAAACTTTACCCTTGTTCGTTGCCCATTTACAGATTTTATTGGGAGAACTAAATCAATATCATTTGTTAAAGCTAACTTTAGACTTTCTATCTCTTTAAAGCAGTTTAATAACCAGGCTCTATTCATTTTTAGATCTGAATCAAATAATGGGAGAAAATCCAATGACAAAGTATCCACATTTAAAATTGGGCTTTTTGCTGAATGAGGAATTGAATTCCTGACAACCTCTGTCTGTGGCCGAAATATGGGAGCAGACGGATTAAATACTCTTGTTACTATCGGCGTATGTACAGTGTCTTCGGGACTTATGGACAGAGGAACAGAGACATTTTCTAATGGACATGGGACTTCCTCCTTCAAAGGTACTTCAATCGGGGTACTCCCA
Organism: Lissotriton helveticus; assembly: GCF_964261635.1. Lineage (NCBI taxonomy): Eukaryota > Metazoa > Chordata > Amphibia > Caudata > Salamandridae > Lissotriton > Lissotriton helveticus. The sequence continues at coordinate 369,594,941 of NC_136058.1, forward strand.
TATACAACTTTTTTGCTACCTCCCACTTCCACCATACCGGGGATATCTAAGGCTGGATTATAACCACTATCTATAAGAACAGGCCTTTCAGATGTTATATTTTTTTGAAAAATAATTTGCCTAGGTCTTTTCTTTTTATATTTACGTATCAGTTTCCTATTTTTCCCTCTTGATTTTACTTTAGGAGCTCCAATAGTCCCCAAAGGGCCTTCAGGCTCCTTTTTATCTTGTACAAAAATAGGAAAAAGTTCATGACCCTCCGTTTGCATCTCAACAACCACATTTTCTTCCTGCTCAGCCAACACAGAATCATTTATCTGTGGCAAGGAAGATGGGGAAGAACAATTTGGGGGCCTATGAATATCCACCTCTATAGACAATCCTATGGGGGCAATTCCCCCCACCTCTGCAGTGTTATCAACAGCTTTTTGGACAACAGAAACAGAATTAGTAGGAATAATAAGAGGATTAATCATATTTTCAGCATTTTTTACATTTTGTGCCAGCAATACCTGCAATATCTCAGTAACCGAAGACAAAATACAATCAGAATTTACAGCAAATTTACCCATTAAGAGTAATATGGAAGACAAAATCTGCTCAAGGGCTATGAGAGACTCAGAAATAGGTTTATCATTTTTTGGATAACTGGATGAAGTAAAAGCACAAATCCCCGATAAATTAAGTTCCGGAGATTGTACACCACTCTGCGAGGAAAGGTTGTCTGTGGATTTGACGGAGGGAGTGCTGCTATAAAGTAGCAATCCTGATGGTGTTTCTCCAGTAGGGGTTTTATTAGGCACTAGATGAAACAAAGATGGCTTATCCACATATCGTCCGCAGAGGTCAAAATCAATGCTGGTGGCTATTGAAACATCAGCCTTATCCTTTTCCAAGTTATCATTTCCCAAGAGAATACTACGTCCCATTGTTTGTGCTGGAATTAGCAAAGGTTCAACGCCAGACACGTATACTGGGCATGTAGGAATATTTACTTCGCTTGACTGACTCAGTGTCCTTTTTGTTTCCAACATAGGATCAAACTGACAAGCTCCCTCCATATTAGGACGACGTTCCGATTGAGGTAACAAATCAGTATCAGTTTTCCTGGGAGCGTCAAGGGATTTATTCAAGCTTTTTTCCCAGATTTGAGACAGTTGCAACTGACCTTTCATAGTATCACAATGAACATGCTTTTTCCTCAATTGAGTAGAACCGGGTATTGTACCGGGTTTCTCCATTACAACTTTCCCGGATCGGAGTGTCTTTGCCTCCATAATTCAGGCAAGACTGGTCCTACAGCTAAATTCCCCACTAATGAAGGTAATACACAATGATTAATAATATGACCTAATAATAAAAGGAATAAAAAACCCAGGGGGGTGAACACAAGAGTCAAACCTGCAGATAAAATACTTTGTGACTACAGTTCTATCGGCGTATTTGCATGCCTATAAGATATAATAGCTCAGGCAGCATGCAAAGACATTAAAAAGAAAAATATTCAAAAATACCAGGGCCCGGCCCGGCCTACCTCGGCCACTGAGGGCCACAGAGGGCCCGCCCTTTGCCCGGGCTTCGCGCCGGGCGTCCCGCTCGCATCCCGCGAGACGGGGGTGACTGGTGATTTATGCGCCTCCTGGCGCGCAACTGACGCGAGTAGCGTCGTGAAGGCTCTTGGGGGATGTAGTTTTTATCTCCACCGCGCTCCACTCGGCGGCCTCACCCCGGGATGGAGAAAGGGTCGGGCGGCGGGAGGCGGGAGGTCAGGAACCACAAGAGATAATGCAGGCAGCAAAAGAATCTTTGTAGCGGTCAGCAGCCAAGAATCACCACGTCAGGAGTCACCCACTCGACCGGGGTGACTGGTGATTTATGCGCCTCCTGGCGCGCAACTGACGCGAGTAGCGTCGTGAAGGCTCTTGGGGGATGTAGTTTTTATCCCCACCGCGCTCCACTCGGCGGCCTCACCCCGGGATGGAGAAAGGGTCGGGCGGCGGGAGGCGGGAGGTCAGGAACCACAAGAGATAATGCAGGCAGCAAAAGAATCTTTGTAGCGGTCAGCAGCCAAGAATCACCACGTCAGGAGTCACCCACTCGACCGGGGTGACTGGTGATTTATGCGCCTCCTGGCGCGCAACTGACGCGAGTAGCGTCGTGAAGGCTCTTGGGGGATGTAGTTTTTATCCCCACCGCGCTCCACTCGGCGGCCTCACCCCGGGATGGAGAAAGGGTCGGGCGGCGGGAGGCGGGAGGTCAGGAACCACAAGAGATAATGCAGGCAGCAAAAGAATCTTTGTAGCGGTCAGCAGCCAAGAATCACCACGTCAGGAGTCAGGAGAATCTCTTTGCTGTTTGACCCTTGCTGCGGGCTGCTGTGGGCTGCATTACTTCACGCCGGATTTCACCTCTCCACCCTACCAGCTCCTCGCCGGACCCGCTCCGCGGGTCCCGCTTCGTGAGGCGGGAGAGGAGCACCGAGTTTGAAGGGGCTGCGCAGCTGGGCGCTTGTCAGAGGGAAGCACAGGGCTGCGAGCGGACCCGCAGGGACTCAAACTTCCAGGAGTCCCTGCGTGAGGTCAACCCACAACACCTGGGTCGCTCTCCCTGTCTGCCCCTCCCCTCGTCCCAGCATTAAAACCAGCCCAGCCTCTACACGCCGTGGGATCTCTTTGCTGTTTGACCCTTGCTGCGGGCTGCTGTGGGCTGCATTACTTCACGCCGGATTTCACCTCTCCACCCTACCAGCTCCTCGCCGGACCCGCTCCGCGGGTCCCGCTTCGTGAGGCGGGAGAGGAGCACCGAGTTTGAAGGGGCTGCGCTGCTGGGCGCTTGTCAGAGGGAAGCACAGGGCTGCGAGCGGACCCGCAGGGACTCAAACTTCCAGGAGTCCCTGCGTGAGGTCAACCCACAACACCTGGGTCGCTCTCCCTGTCTGCCCCTCCCCTCGTCCCAGCATTAAAACCAGCCCAGCCTCTACACGCCGTGGGATCTCTTTGCTGTTTGACCCTTGCTGCGGGCTGCTGTGGGCTGCATTACTTCACGCCGGATTTCACCTCTCCACCCTACCAGCTCCTCGCCGGACCCGCTCCGCGGGTCCCGCTTCGTGAGGCGGGAGAGGAGCACCGAGTTTGAAGGGGCTGCGCAGCTGGGCGCTTGTCAGAGGGAAGCACAGGGCTGCGAGCGGACCCGCAGGGACTCAAACTTCCAGGAGTCCCTGCGTGAGGTCAACCCACAACACCTGGGTCGCTCTCCCTGTCTGCCCCGCCCCCGCCCTACCTCTCCCTTATTACTGTGCTTCAGTACCGCAGAGCGGGAGCGCGCGGGAGCGCGCCGGGAGAAGCCCGGGACAAGGGCGGGACCGTCTGTGGCCGTCCGGGGCCGCAGGAGGCCGGGCTGGGCCCCCCCTCTTGGCTGTGCCATATACCATCTACTTCAGTAAGTGATTTGGATTATTGTGCATAACTTGATCATTGTAACTGATATGGCGTTGTCGGGGAACACAAGCCCTGTAATTGGCCACCTAACGATTTTACCAACGGAGACTGGTCCTTTGGCCATTGGTCCCTTAGACAAATTCTTTTTTAATCGATCAATGTCTATAGATAAGGAATTAACTTTGGCTGAAAAGCGTGCAGAGCGGAGGCTATCCATTGAAATTTTAAAGAACTCTACGGACAAGTCCTCAATCGTTGCATACCCCACGTTGGTAACCCCTCTATCATCAGTGATTCTACCAGTTACCCTTGAACACTCGGAGGTTCAGGGTGATAAAGCAAACAAGAGTGGTGTGGCAGATTCAAACAATCCTTGTGGTGGTAATCTCCACCTATCTCCGCAGTCTGATCTAGGTTCCCGGGTTACATCGGCCAACTTGAAAATTGGGTCCAAAAGGAAACAACCAGCTTCAGTAAACAAATCCAAAAAGGCGGCAAGACCTCCCCAAAAATTCAGGAAGTTACACAAACTTGTGAACATTGGAAAGGCAGGCAATGAACAAACCCAAAGTTCTGGAAGTGCAATTTCAACCATCTTTGGGAACCAGGATAACCAAGACATAGTGGACAATCCTAGTACTGCTCCCAATGTACCAAGTAAAGAAAACACTGTATTATTCGCAGATGTGCTCCCAGAACTTGAAAAAATGTTTAGACTATTACTTACCCCTATCGAGGATAGAATTGCTAAACTCGTAGATAGGTTAAACCACTTCGAACAGACAACCCTAGACAATTTCTATTCTACAAAATTGCTAATTAAAGCAAATAGGGTGGAAGTAAATGCAAATTCCCAGGTCGTAACTAATCACCATGCACAGGATAAGGGTAGAATTCCCCAGAATGCCTCCCCTTTACCTCCAAAACAACATAAACAACCAGCTAAAGGCGCCACAAAAATTCTAGATAGGGCTGACAGAGAGACTGCTGGCTCTGACCTTTTGCAGTCAACTGCAATACATCCTACACAGCCTATACTAACCCAGACACAAAATTCATCAGCTGTTGCAAACACTGCGGTTACTCTGTGTCAAAAAATGGGTAAAGGGTTAGCCTCTGCTAACGTAAACACCAGTACACATTTACCTCCACACACTTCGGGGGGAGGAAGCGGAGCTATTGTATGCCAGTTGACTAGTAAATCTTTAGCAATGTCGCAAACAAATAGCAAACCACAGGTGCAGAAACTAGCCCTTCAACCTGCCTCCCAAATTTCCAAATCTATTCCACTGCCCTCACAAAAGCCACCCTATAGGAAACCCCCAATAAATCTTACTCCAGACTCCTTCCCCTATGTGGCAGTTCTTATCAATGTACCACCCTTACCTCTTGGTCAGAGAGAAAATTTCCAGATGCTTAAAAACAAGACTATGCACTGGTTGAGGGAAAACCGTCCTCTGCCGGGTGACATTGATGGACTAATAATAGGGGCTAGGAGAATTGACTGGATGGGTTATACACCAAAAACCCTGGGGGGGGACTGCATAGTGGTTAATTTCCAAGATCCTAGGGTAGCGGGATGGATTACAAGGCAGGGATGGGGAGCAAACAAGGGAGGTATTGGTATTGTAGACCTCACCTTTTTCTACCCCAGACCCTCAAGTGTCACAACCAGTTTACTTAATGAGCCCTTAATTCCCCCTACTGTCCCTTGGCCAGTTATTCCTTTACCACCTCCCCCCGGTGGTCACACCCATACCTTACATATACCTTATAACCCTCATGTAGGATGGCAGGACCCGAGTTGGGGGTGTTGACATACTGGTATTGATAATATGGGTGGAAATATAAAAGTTGCAGGAGGCCTAGGTGAAGCTGGTAGAAATACTATTGGTACAAATCTATTGGTGAGCAACAGCAAGTCTAGGTGTGTGGCTGATGAAGGCGATTTAGGACTGGGAACTTACAACACTAATGTCTTACACCCTGTAACAGATGATTTTATTGTGGATCCAATAGTCGATCGTGAAAACCAGCCTAGCTTAAGGGAAAGTCCAATGTCAGCCCATGCATTTTCACCTGTTAAAGATCGGGATGGGATAAATACAGATATTGGTACCCTTTTATCATGGAATGTTGCCGGGCTGGCTAACAAGTTGGATTCCCAATTTTGGGTGAATTTCATAAGTGGTTTTGACATTTGTTGTTTCCAAGAAACCTGGGCGTGTGATCCACTCTTTTGCCTAGGTTACTTGAACTATTGTATACCAGCTACAAAAGGAGGAAGAGGGCGGCCCAAGGGTGGCCTAACCGTTTGGGTTAGACAGGATTTGCACATAAACATAAAAACCCTAGACGTGGGAAGTATTGACTTACAAGCATTAAGAATCTCGGATGTTAATGGTCAATCAATTGATTTATATAATGTTTATGTGAGAGGAGATAAAGTAACAAATCCATCCACTATTGAGTTGTTGTCTGATGCAATAGAGGCTATTTCCCAGGAAAATGCAAAAATAGTCGTTGGGGATTTAAATAGGACTTTTGAACCCTTGAACTGCGCAAACGACCCTATGGATAGTGAAGTGGAAAATCTCTGGGGAGTACCTTCTCTTAATCTAAAACCTGTGAAGCGGTGGACCAAAGAGATTCTATTGTTAAATGGCATTTGTTTAGAACACGGACTTAGAGCTCTTAACGGTAGAACACCTGGTGACATGGAGGGTAGCTGCACCTTTGATAATGGTATCAACAGGAGTCGAATCGACTATATATTATGTAGCCTCCAGTTGTGGAGCGGGGTTGTTGATATGGCTGTCAGGCCTCGGGTTGAAAGTGACCACAACCCCCTATGTGTGTCCCACAGGTGGTGGAATACCAGCCCCGGAAACTTATCTCAGACACACGACGAAACCCCATTTTTAAGTAACGATGAGCGAAGGTTAAAATGGCCCAGGGTACTAGCAAACGAGGCCATCATGATATATATCACCGACAAGGTCAATAGTGCAATTTCCGCGATTGAAGCAGCCGTCCCAGTCGTTCCTGGGGACAACGGTACCACTGAAATCCATAACAAGCTATTCTCCCTTTTAAGACCATGCTTTTTCACTAAGAAAAGAAAAGGGAAGAGAATTAAGGAAGTGGGCAGGTGGTTTGACAAGCACTGCAGAAAAGCACGCTTAAACCTGGGGAAAGCAATAAGGAACAGGGACCATGCCGCAGTGGTAAAAAATAGGAAATTGTACAAACTGGCCATTTATCGTGCCAAAAAGAATTGGGACGAAGACCATTGGGCCCAATTACAAGAAGCCTCCGATAACAAAGACTCAATGTTATTTTGGAAAATCATCAAGTGGGGCAGTGGTGTGGGCTCAGTAAAACCCGATAGCAATGTACCAGTGGAAGCCTGGGTTAATTATTTTGGGCCACAGTACGCGGAAAGTAATAAATCCATGGTAGTTGATAATATAATACCGGTTTATGCAACTAAAGATTTATTTTCCCTTAGTGAGGCAGAAATTGCTATCTGTTCAGTGAAGTGTGGGAGGGCGCCAGGTCCAGACGGTATCCCACCCGACATTTTCAAATATGATGTGACTAGATGGGCTAGATACATCCATCTTGTAGCAAATGCATTAGCAAGGGGGGCAGTGGTTCCAGATATTTGGAAGGGTGCAACCATCATCCCCATTCACAAGAAAGGTGATCGCTCACTACCTGCTAATTACAGGCCTATAAGTCTAATAGCCACCATACAGAAAATTGTTGGGAGAATGGTAGTAAATCAGCTAATGGACTGGGTAGAAGATAATAGCGCCCTCTCCCCATACCAAGCGGGATTTAGAAAAGCAACTAGCACCATTGACCAGGTCTTTCGCTTCACTATATTGCGGTGGAAGACCGTTGAGCTGGGAAAGGGTAGCCTGTACGTCGCGTTTGTCGACCTACGGGCGGCGTTTGATTTAGTCCCCCGGCATAAGCTATGGTCGGTCCTTTATAAGCTAGGTATTCCTGCTGAACTGTTAACACTAATCATGCGGCTACATGAATCCAATTCTGCTAGAGTCCGATGGGGTGGAAGTAGTGAAACAACACTGGACTTCCCTGTGGAAAGGGGTGTCAGGCAAGGCTGTTCCATGGCCCCTCTACTTTTCTCGTTATTCATTAACGGGATAGTAGAGAGAATGTTGAAGGCCAGTGTAGATGCCCCATCGTTAGCGGACACCAGGGTTCCGATCCTGATGTTCGCTGACGACACTCTTATCTTGTCTAAGACCCCCATGGGATTGCAACGTGCACTAAGCATTTTTGATGCTTTCTGCTTGGAGCATGGATTAGAGGTGAACGTAGGAAAAACCAAATTAATGGTTTTCTCTACAGGACGTAAGAGCAACCCAAATATAACACTAAATAATAGCAGGCTTGATATAGTTAAGGAATTTACGTATCTGGGAGTGCAGATCGCGGGGGGGGATGGCTGGACGCATCACGTGAATAAAGTAGTCCTAAAGCACCAGCAGCTTTCGGGTGCTCTAAGGGGGGAGCATCGTAAATCAAAAACAAAACCAATAAAACCTGTAATGACAGTTTACGATGCGAAGGTCCTGGGTGCCACTTTATACGGCGCGGAACTTTGGGCATGGAACAGTCTGGTGGCTCTCCAGACTTCCGAGAACAAGTTCATGCGCGGGATTACCGGACTTCCACAGAGTACCCCCCTAATCCCATTGTTCCTGGAGTTAGGCAGACGTACGATTGTCGACAGAGCCCGACTGCGACCAGTTCTCTACTGGAGACGCCTTTGGACGACTCCAGAAATAAGACAGTACGCGGAGGGCCTTTTGTGGATAATCAAGGAAGATATCTTCCACAAGATAAAATGGTTAAAACATCTGAAGACCATGTTGGCTAATATAGGGTTTTCGAATTTGTGGAATAACCCCGAGGGAGAAACCTTCCCAAGTAAAGAAGCCATCAAGGAGCAATATTGGGATTGGGTGGGAGGCAAGATGCTGAATGACTCCAGGGCAGGCTCTATGTCTGGCCGCTTCTTGGAGACTAAAATGTTACCTGTCCTAGAAAAATACTGGGTCGACATTACTGTACCTATGGACAGGAAACTTGTCTTTCAGCTAAGGGCAGGATCTATCCCCCTTAAGAAATTGACATCAGGCTGGCACAGTCCCACTAATAACCTATGTCCCGTTTGTGAGAATGCGGAGGAGAGTATAGGCCATTTTCTTTTCGCATGTCAGGCTTATGCAAATCCGAGGAGAAAATGGCTCTCGCCGGTATGTAGAAACCTGGGGACACGAGATAGTGTAGTGGCCCTAAGAATCCTGCGTACAACAACTCAGGATTCGATAATTATGGGGGTAGCGAAATATATGGGTTGGGCGTGGGCGATACGACGACGATTTTTGGGGGGCAGCGGGTAATTAGGGATTCCCTTTTTATAGCTTTTATGTACAATGTACAAAATTGTTTTATGCTTAACTTTGTATGAGCTGCACTGTGTTTAATGATTTTTTACTCTGATTATGTATTTTGTGTATTGTTTGATTTTATGTGCTTTTATGAGAATTCTCTCGAATAAAGCTTATACAACCAACCATTAAGACTAGTTAGAAGTAACAAATGTAAGAATGACATGAGGTGCAAAAGCACAAAGAAAAGTTACAGAATCAACATATGAGATATAGTACACGCGTCGTTCTTCGTGCGTAGGAAGGAGCGTAAACTTGAGTCAACAATCTTTGATGTAACAGATGTAATGAATAGGAAAGTTGAGAGGAAGAAGAAAAAGGAAAAAACAAGCAGCACAGAGAACTGTTTCTAATGATAGCAAGAATTAAGAGTGGTATCAGATAAGAAATCACAACAAAGTTTAATTAATGAAATCTATTCTTCAAAAGCAGGAGCCAACGTTCACGTGTGGCACTTAACACGACGGTGAGCCCTCTCGAAGTCAACACTAAAGGAGAGGGACAAAAGAGTTACAGATTTCAGACGGGTAAGAAAGAGTACAATATTTCTGTAGACATCAACGAAAGTTTAAACTCCTGGGGTTTGAGCGAGGTAGAAATGTCATCGCTCATGTGGACCAAGGGCCCATTTCACAAAGATATTTGCGTGTTTTAAAGTTATGAGTGCGGAGTATCCACACTCGTAGTAGAGCCTTCGCACTTGAGGCACAAGCTCCACACTGTAGTTCTGACTACAGAGATTCTGTCCCGAATGGGGAGACTCTGCCTTGAGTGCAGATGACTCTGACCCGAGAGCAGACACTCCGTCCGAGTGCAGAGACTCCGCCCAGAGTGCAGAGACTCTGCCCGAGTGCGGATACTCCGCCCCGAGTGCAGATGACTGTGCCTGAGTCCAGATGACTCCACCTGAGTGCGGAGACTCAGCCCCCAAGTGCAGAGACTCCGCCTGAGTGCAGAGACTCCACTTGAGTGTGGACACTCTGCCCCGAGTGCAGATGACTCCCACCGGGTGCAGAGACTTCGCCCCCGAGTGCAGATGACTCCGCCCTAAGTGCAGATGATGCCGACCGAGTGCAGAGACTCCGCCCCGAGTGCAGAGACTCTGCCCTGGGTGCAGATGACTCCACCCCGAGTGCAGAGACTCTGCACTCATTACTTTGCTACACTTACGTACAGTTCTGAATCAGCCCCATAGATTTTAAAGTTAGTGTACTTGATAATATACTAGAATATGAATAAACTGTGGAATTACGTGCAGTAACGCAACAGTCAGGAGCCGGTGGTTCACTACCGACTCTGGAGAGCGTTGGCTGGCCATATATGACACTGGAACATCCCCTGTGACAGAGGCCTGGGCTCTGCCTTAGGTGGTGTTGAATGAACTCATTTTTGCACACTGTGTTCTTTTGGTCACATACTTAATTTGCTGCTGCATAGAAATGATGAGCCAGGTATGTGACATACCCTGAGGTGTTGATATATTTATATGTATTCTTCAGCACTGCCTCAGCAACCAATATTTTTTGCCAATAAATCTAAAAACGTGTGCTTCAAAATGATTTGATTGCCCCGTTTATAAAGAATCATTGGCAAAGCCAATAAGTCTCATCTTTAGAGGGTGAGGACCCGACTCACAGAACTAACTTAGGACAAAATCCTAAATTTACTACCATTTTCGTATTCACAGAAAGCACTTATTCATTTTGGTATTCACAGAAGACACTTACTCATTTTGGTATTCACAGAAGGCACTTACTCATTTTGGTATTCACAGAAGTTAGGACTCCTAACTTTAGGACTCCTAAATGCCTTCTGTGAATACCGAAAGTCTTAAAATTAGGATTTTTCTCAGTTTAGTAGTAGTAAAGTTAGGACTCCTAACTTTAGGACTCCTAAATGCCTTCTGTGAATACCGAAAGTATTAAAATTAGGATTTTTCTCAGTTTAGGACTCCTAAAGTTAGGACTCCTAACTTGTGTGAATACCAAAATGAGTAAGTGCCTTCTGTGAATACCGAAATGGTAGTAAGTTTAGCATTTTGTCTTAAGTTAGTTCTGTGAATCGGGCCCCGAGTGCTGACCTATTGGCTTCCCCAGCACTTTTTTGCTTTGGTCCTATTCCAGCATGGATGCTAGTCATATTGGAACAGTATAGGCTAAAATGGCTGCCGGCAGATTGCATTATGGGACATGCAATATGACACATACAATTAACATAATACATAAACGATCAGCAATGTGTGTGTGTGAAGTACTTTTTAAGTACTTCACGTCTGTGAAATGCTGTGGGCTGATACTAACACTGATGGACCTCCCCTAAAGCCAGTGGCGAAAAGGGGATATCCAAAAGCTCTTTTCTTTATGTATTAGGAGGTGTGTGTTGTGCAGTGTGTGCTGTTGATGTTGTGTGATGACATAAGGTCAACTACTTAACAATATCCATGCTGATGACGGAAGCACTCTGTCACCAGCCACGGACGCGCTGTGCTGGTGATGGAATGGTCCCGTCACGGCCTGGCCGCCGCACCTGCGCGGCATCAATTTCGCGCCTGCGCGGCGCGTTCTATTAAGCGGGTGGGGCCGTGACGGAACTACTCCGTCACAAGCACAGCGCGCCCGTGGCTCGTGACGGAGTGGTTCCGTCACGAGCATGGCGGCGCCGCGCAGCCCTCCCTCCCCCTCAGCGCCGCAGCGGAATTACCGCCTCGTCCAAGGGGTTAAACCCCAAAGGAGAGAACTGGGCTTGTTTACTAAGCTGTGTCATTAAAACGTTTCCAGGTCTGCTTTTAGTTCTCAGCCCATCTCCCTTCAAGAATCAATTAATATGAATTACTCTTTTCCCGAGACACATTTGTGGATTTGCAGGTCAGTCCCACTCCACATGGAGAGGTGTGGTGCAGCGGGCAGGCCAGCTGACATCATAGCACAGGGTTCACGGTTCGGTTCCCGGAGCCAGCTCAGCTCAGCACCATGTGACTCTGGGCAATAGCTCACTTAAATTACAGGACGGCCCCCAGCGCCTTCAGAGTGAGTAGTTCACGCTTAACAAATACGGATTTACAAATCATTAACATGTAAGGCAATGTACCAATATTTATTAATCTTCTGGAAATTAAAAATACCTTTACTTTAAATATTACAGAAATTATGTAATCTACAAATTCAATATTCTTCAGCAAAACACTGAATAATAAGAGTTGTTATGTGGAAAGAGGTATGAAAAGCAGTGCAGCAATGACACCTTATTGAGTACTGACTGCATTTAGGATACTGGGATTAATTTCAGTCACTGTGTTATGAAAGAGAGAATAGAGCATGCACTGACCACAACTTGTCATACAGCAGGTGTAGTGATTGTAGGCCATGGCTGCATGTGTTGTGTTGTCCTACACAAGGCCTTTGGCCATCGCCGCTTATTATGACTCGCGGACTCCTTCCTTGATTCCCTGAGATATACATGATCTCTTCCTCGGTGGGCTCAGTAAAGGCTGACTGCTTACTTTTAAAAACATAGGGCCATATTATCAAGGAAGGGCGATATATTATCCCTGCTTTTATCGGCGTGAAACTGCCGCTAAAGCGGCGATAATGAGCTTGATAATACGCCCTTGTGAATTCCCATAGAAGCCCAGGTTCTGGTGTTAATCCGGGCTTCTATGGGAATTCTCAAGGGTATATTATCAAGCCCATTATCGCCGCTTTAGCGGCAGTTTCCTGCCGATAAAAGCAAGAGCGATAATGTATCGCCCTTGCTTGATAATATGGCCCACACTTTGTATGACATCATCATCGCCCTGGGTTGTGTTGTGTGTCCATCTTAGACTGCATTCACCTTGTATACCCACCTTTAGAGGTACTTGCTGAAACATCTAGTCATCTATCAGTATATTTACACCTATCTGCAGTCTGGTGAGTTGTGTCTGAGTACAAACCACGTCTGGCAGGCTTGTTCTGCAGGCCCACAAGTTATAAAGAGCAACAAACACTCCGGGCTCAAGGACTCCAGTCAACCGGTCTGCAGTGAACAGCGGGCCTCACACACCTCTTTATCTCTCCAGGTGGACAGAGATGAGCAGACAGGACCAACCTCCAGGGAAGTGTGTGGGATGATTCTAGGTGCATAACTAAAGAATTACGGGGCAGATCTACAAGGAAGTGCTGCAGCGTGGCGCCACAAGCCCTTTGGCTGTGCCACGCTGCAGCACTTCTGAAGCACAGGGATGCGACATAGTTACAAGAATATGTTGCATCTCTGTGCACAAACGGCAGCCATGTGCTAGCGCAGGCACCCCTGCACCATGGTGCAAGGATGCCTGCATCGTGGAGAGATTGTTTTTGTGCAGGAAGGATCAATTCCTGCACAAAAACAATCACTATAGGCAGTTTCCTATTTCAACGCGTGCTGTAGAATGCGGCACACATTGAAGGAGGGAAAAACGAGGAGAAATTAAAAAATTTCTCCTCGTTGTGCCTCGCGACGGGTGGCGTAGCATTCAGACGCATCTCCAGATTTGCGATTTCTCATAAATCTGGAGATGTGTCTTGTTCCATGGGTGTTGCGTGGGAATAACCACAACAACACCCATGGAATGCCCGTTTAACGCAAAGTGCTGTGTGTAAAGAGGCGGTATTTACAAGTAGAGGAAAAGTCATTTAGGGTGGCTTTTCCTGTCCTTTTAATTATGGAGGAGCCCTCAGCACCACCAGTATGTCACAAAAAGTGACGTACTGGTGGAGCAGGGGGCTTGTAAATCTGCCCCTCTGTGTTTACATTTTTACTGTGAAGCACACTGATACCATTCAGCAGAACACATAGAAAGAGAAAAAAACGCCTCCATTGGTTATTTTTTGCAGGAAGGTGTCCCTTCCTGATCAAAAACAATCCTTTCTACAATGTGGACACCCTTGCACAATGGTTTAAGGCCGTCTGCATTGGTGCAAAGCAGTCATTTGTGCACCAACGCTGTGGAAGGGACAAGAATGTGCCGTACCTCATAGCTTCTGCCCATATCTTTTGATGTTGGGCAGTGCCGCAGGAAGACTTGCACTGCTGCCCAAAGCAAAAATATAGTAAATGAGGACCTCTATGTGTGCTGCATTCTGCAGCACATGTATAAAGAGGAAAACACCTCCATTGATTGTTTTTGTGCAGGAAGGTGTACCTTCCTGCACAAAAACAATCATTCCTACAGCGCGCACCATGGTGCAAGGCAGTGGCTGTTTCTTCACTTGGGCTGGGGAGCGTCGCCCACGCAAGCTGAGAGCCTCACAGGAAAAAGAAAATGACAATGAAAAGATTTAATTGCCATTTTATTTTTCCAATGTGCACACTTACCACACTGCAGCACCCTGAGCTCAGAGACATGGGTGCGTGTCCTCTGCTGCTGATTGACAGGAGCAGTGGCTGTGTGTATGTTACTTTGATTGGCTTTTGTGCGCCGGCCAAAGTGACATGCACACTTTGAAGCTCTCCACCTAGCTGTCTTAGACAGCAGGTTGGAAAGCAAGCACCGGCCTACAGGTCCCCAAGGAGCATCCAGACAGCCATCTCCATCCAATCCTGGCACTGCTCTCACAGCATGAAAGCAGCAAAAGGATTGGTTAAGGGAGTTGGGTAGGCCCATGCTGTAGTTGAGAAGATTGGGAAGAGCGAGGACGTACAAGACAAGTAATTGCTTTTTTTCCTTTTCCTCCTGCCCTGTCTTCTATCCCTTCCCCTCTCGACTCGATGGTTTGCCGACCCCCTCCCATTCCCCAGAACTGGCAGCCCCCACTGGTGCAAGGATGCCTGCATTGGTGCCAGGCAGCCATTGGTGTCCCAGTGTAGTGAAAGAGGACAGGAATGCGCCATATCTCATTGATACAGACCTTTGCTGCCCTTTTCTTTTAACTTAGAGCAGCACAGCAAGAAGCTTCGCAGCAATGCCCTGTGCCAAAATGTTGTAAATGAGGCCCAGCATTAGGGGACAAAGGAAAATGGCAAGGAGGGTCCAGAACAGCTGCACAATGTGCAGAGGGCGTTTGTTTATTCACATTATGATGCCAGCTCATAAGTGCGTGAACTCCACTAGTAATCATGGAGGCTGCATTCATTACCCATTCCCTTGTTCATGCTAAATAGACTGTAGGAGACATCTTTTGAGAAGAGCCACCCGGATGTCTTCTCTTCTTTTGAAAGTCACCCAGATGTCTTCTTTTTTTTAAGAGTCTCCCGGACATCTTCACTTAATTTGAGAGTTGCCCAGATGTCTTTGCTTCATTTGAGATTAGCCCGGATGTCTTCACTTCATGTGAGAGTCGCCCGGATGTCTTCGCTTAATTTGAGAGCCACCCGGATGTCTTCGCTTCATTTGAGAGTCACCCAGGTTTCTTCTTTTCTTTTGAGAGTCTCGCAGATGTCTTTGCTTCATTTGAGAATATCCCGGATGTCTTCGCTTCATTTGAGAGCTGCCTGGATGTCTTTGCTTAATTTGAGAGCTGCCAAGATGTCTTTGCTTCATTTCAGAGTTGCTCGGATGTCTTCGCCTCATTTGAGAGCCGCCCAGATGTCTTCGCTTCATTTGAGAGTTGCCTGGATGTCTTCGCTTCATTTGAGAGTTGCCCGGATATCTTCGCTTCATTTGAGAGCTGCCCGGATGTCTACGCTTCATTTGAGAGCCGCCCGGGTGTCTTCGCTTCATTTGGGAGTCACTGGATGTCTTCGTTTCATTTGAGAGTCACAGGATGTCTTTGCTTCATTTAAGCGTCACAGGATGTCTATGCTTCATTTGAGAGCCGCCCTGATGTCTTCGCTTCATTTGAGAGTCGCCCGGGTGTCTTCGCTTCATTTGGGAGTCACAGGATGTCTTCGCTTCATTTAAGAGTCACAGGATGTCTGCGCTTCATTTGAGAGTCACAGGATGTCTGCGCTTCATTTGAGAGTCACAGGATGTCTTCGCTTCATTTGAGAGCCGCCAGGATGTCTTCGCTTCATTTGAGAGTTGCCCGGGACTCTCCTCTACATTTGGGAGTCGCCCGGATGTCTACGCTTCATTTGAGAGTCGCCTGGGTGTCTTCACTTCATTTGGGAGTCACAGGATGTCTTCGCTTCATTTAAGAGTCATAGGATGTCTGCGCTTCATTTGAGAGTCACAGGATGTCTTCGCTTCATTTGAGAGCCGCCAGGATGGCTTCGCTTCATTTGAGAGTTGCCCGGGACTCTTCTCTACATTTGGGAGTTGCCCGGATGTCTACGCTTCATTTGAGAGTCACCCGGGTGTCTTCGCTTCATTTGAGAGTTGCCCGGGTGTCTTCGCTTCATTTGGGAGTCGCCCAGCTGTCTTCTTTTCTTTTGAGTGTCAACAGATGTCTTCTTTTCTTTGAGTGTCAGCAGATGTCTTCTTTTCTTTTGAGAGCCGCCAGGATGTCCTCTTCTCTACATCTAGCGCCACAACACTTGAAGTATGCATATGCTTTAAAAAATCTCTGTCATTATCATCATTCTTTTCTACACTGACCCCGGGAAGCATCTCGGTGCACACAAGCAGACCCTCGCTAGCCCATGTCTACAGCAGAAAAGCAGGCACTCGCTAGCCCATGTCTACAGCAGAAAAGCAGGCACTCGCTAGCCCATGTCTACAGGCAGACCTGCAGACACTCTCTAGCCCATGTCTACAGGCAGACCTCTCCAGCCCATGTCTACAGGCAGACCTGCTCAGAGAGATGAGCTACCGCCAAGAAAAGCAAGTGAACAATGTGAATTATTATCACTACTCTCTTATGCAATAAAAGTATATATATATATATTTTTAAATAACAACACTTCTACACTGAAAAAGTTCCAAATATTCTGAAAAGGGGCATGAAATTTATCACGAAGCAGTGACTAAGGAGGGGCTACTTTCCACGCACCTTGGGAACTCACCCTGTTGTTGCTTTAGCGTTCTGGGCGCTCGGCTACCGCTTTTCCTGCCAGGTTGACGCTTCCCCCCGCCGCAGACGCCGCATGTCACCAGGCGCTGCCGCTGAGAGGGGGAGGCACGAAACTACAACCCCCAGGAGCCCGCAGTACCTCGACACGCCCCTAACCGCGCCCGGAGGCGCTTCATAAGGACGTGGTATCTGCTGACAAGTGGGCTACTTTCAACGCACCTTGGGAACTCACACTGTTGTTGCTTTAGCGTTCTGGGCGCTCGACTGCCGCTTTTCCTGCCAGGTTGACGCTTCCCCCCGCCGCAGACGCCGCAGGTCACCAGGCGCTGCCGCTGAGAGGGGGAGGCACCAGACTACAACCCCTAGGAGCCCGCAGTACCTCGACACGCCCCTAACCGCGCCCGGAGGCGCTTCATAAGGACGTGGTATCTGCTGACAAGTGGGCTACTTTCCACGCACCTTGGGAACTCAGCCTGGTGTTGCTTTAGCGTTCTGGGCGCTTGACTGCCGCTTTTCCTGCCAGGTTGATGCTTCCCCCCGCCGCAGACGCCGCAGGTAACCAGGCGCTTCCGCAGAGAGGGGGAGGCACCAGACTACAACCCCCAGGAGCCCGCAGTACCTCGACACGCCCCTAACCGTGCCCGGAGGCGCTTCATAAGGACGTGGTATCTGCTGACAAGTGGGCTACTTTCCACGCACCTTAGGAACTCACCCTGTTGTTGCTTTAGCGTTCTGGGCGCTCGACTGCCGCTTTTCCTGCCAGGTTGACGCTTCCCCCCGCCGCAGACGCCGCATGTCACCAGGCGCTGCCGCTGAGAGGGGGAGGCACGAAACTACAACCCCCAGGAGCCCGCAGTACCTCGACACGCCCCTAACAGTGCCCGGAGGCGCTTCATAAGGACGTGGTATCTGCTGACAAGTGGGCTACTTTCCACGCACCTTGGGAACTCACCCTGTTGTTGCTTTAGCGTTCTGGGCGCTCGACTGCCACTTTTCCTGCCAGGTTGACGCTTCCCCCCGCCGCAGACGCCGCATGTCACCAGGCGCTGCCGCTGAGAGGGGGAGGCACAAAACTACAACCCCCAGGAGCCCGCAGTACCTCGAAACGCCCCTAAACGCGCCCGGAGGCGCTTCATAAGGACGTGGTATCTGCTGACAAGTGGGCTACTTTCAACGCACCTTGGGAACTCACACTCTTGTTGCTTTAGCGTTCTGGGCGCTCGACAGCCGCTTTTCCTGCCAGGTTGATGCTTCCCCCCGCCGCAGACGCCGCAGGTCACCAGGCGCTGCCGCTGAGAGGGGGAGGCACCAGACTACAACCCCTAGGAGCCCGCAGTAGCTCGACACGCCCCTAACCGCGCCCGGAGGCGCTTCATAAGGACGTGGTATCTGCTGACATGTGGGCTACTTTCCACGCACCTTGGGAACTCACCCTGGTGTTGCTTTAGCGTTCTGGGCGCTTGACTGCCGCTTTTCCTGCCAGGTTGATGCTTCCCCCCGCCGCAGACGCCGCAGGTCACCAGGCGCTGCTGCTGAGAGGGGGTTTCACCAGACTACAACCCCCAGGAGCCCGCAGTACCTCGACACGCCCCTAACCGCGCGCGGAGGCGCTTCATAAGGACGTGGTTTCTACCGTGCGGGACCAGCCTGGCTGAGCCCGGGCAGAGAGCGGGCCGTCTGTGGCCGTCCGGGGCTGGCCAAGGCTGGGCTGTGCCACCCCCCTTTTCATATTGTCTTTCATATTGTCTTGAAGACTACAAAAGTAAGACTGTAATATATCTCCTGACTCTATATATCATCAGTACACGTGATTGTTACTGCTGTTTACATAGTAGAAATATATGCGGTTAGCCATTCTCATATTCTGATTTGTAATCAGTTCCATTGAAGTTATTGCCTACCCTCGGTCTATTCCCATTTATAGATATATACTGTGCACACACATTACACATTATAGGAACATGAGTGGTCATCACAGAAAATCTAGGAAATCCTCGGTGGGAGGTTCTGTCCAAGGGACTCTGGATCTCTTCATTACAAAAGCTGCATCCTCACTTGAACGAGAGATCTAAATGACGGAAAGGCGCATATCCATTGAACAGTTGTATGGCAAGCGCTCATCCTTGGGCAAAATACAGCTAGTTACCACTCCACCGACCCAAATTTCCCAAAAACCCTATGATGCTGACATCAGCATTCCATTACAACTTCAGGATCAAATATCCCCATCCGTAGCACACACAGACAAGTCATCTATTGATCAGTACTTAGATATTACTTCAGAGGAGGAAATATCCATCACCTCCTCTAGAGACTCTTCATCTAAGGAAATACAGAATAGTCCAACAGCTTACACTAAAACAACTAGAAATAGGACAAGCGGGGCTACACATCATAACCAGAGAAAAGCAAAAACACCCAAATTACTTAGGAATTGCCCAAAGAATATCGGGAAAAATCTGGGCAAGCATACTCAGGATCTTTACACTCCATCCACCCATCTTTCTAGTGAGTTAATGTGTGGTATGGAGAAATTAGTTAAATCATTAATACTTCCGCTAGCAGAGCGATTAAAAAGAATGACTGAACAAATAGGTTGTATAGAAAAGGCAATTCAAAAGAATACAGAACTGGTTATAGAAATTGCTAAGACAAATAACAACCAACAAGTTTGTAAGACACAATCAAGGCCAATACCAGTCGAGAAAGTATCCTGTAAAACTCCATGAACTCCACAAGCTAAGGACAAAATGGTTCCTTTGACAGCAGATAAAAGACAGTCCAAACACTATGAAGCGAGCACGGATAGTTATGATAAAACCACAGACAATCCGCAGATCACTGTCCCTATGAACCCTCTTCCAGCTAAAACCCAAACGACTAATAGGGAGGAAATATCGGACGGACAGAATAAAAATACCGATAACCCCCAGACTAGCGAACTTAGGAAGTCTATTTCCGCCAAACCCCAAATGCCATATCAGCAAAAAATTGATTTATCACCAGAGGCGGCACCTTATGTCGTAATTCTAACAGGGGTACCGGAATTAACAGCGGGAAAATATGAGGGCTATAAGGAACTTAAGAGCAAAGTTATATTTTGGCTGAGGAGTAATAGGCCACTACCCCCCAACATAAATGGGGACATTTTTCATGTTAGAAGACTTGGGTGGGTAGGTTCTAGACCTAAGGATATTTGAGGGGACGTTATTATAATACATTTTAGGGTTCGCAGAGCAACCAGACACATAAGCGACTGGTACTCTCTGAAAAGAGGGGAAGAAATCTCCACCTGCAATCTTAGTTATTTCTACCCTCAATCCCTATTCACTCACCCCTCAAGATCAAGGCCCCTTTATGGGCCCACTACAAGAAACTTTGGTTTCAATGGCCTTGATTCCGACTTTAATGTCCCTATTTACAATCACTTCTCCGTGCTTTCTGGGCTAGGAGGAGTTGATTGACTTTCTATCCAGGAGACTGCGGCCAATTATGCTTTAAATCAAGTCGAAAGATCACAAAATCAAAAAGCCAATCCAAGGGGCAGTAAACAGCTGGAAACCCCGAAACCTATTCGATACAGATCGACAATCCAGAGCAAGGCAGTTAATAAGTGCCTTATGGCAGAAGAATTAATATTGCCTATCACCACGGTGGAATGAATAGAAGTACTGGGCTATAGTAATGAGCTGTCCTTGGAACAAGGGTTAATAAAAACTCGCCCAGGAAAAGAATATTCTCCGATTGTGTTCTTATTTTGGAACATTGCTGGTTTAAGATCAAAGATAGAAAATGGCTTTGGGACATGTCTGTTACAGAAATATAACATAATATGCCTTCAGGGGACCTGGTTAAAAACAGAAACTCATATGGTAACCTTTTTTTCACCTGCAACAAACACAACCTCAGGGAGAGCAAAAGGTGGGATGATAACATTTATTTCAAATACAATAAGGGGTTTGGGTATCATTCCGATAGCCCTAGAAACAAATTATCAAATTCTATCCTTGTGCTTTGGTAAAGATGACACAGTATTATTGGTAAACTTTTATAATACCCTCCCGGTTGGTGAGCTGCTGACTCTTGTGCGACAGCTGGGTTCCCAAATATACAAAATGTCTCAGGCTTCTGCAAAGGGGGTCACCATTCTATGGGGGGGGCGATTTTAATCAACACCCCTGTGACCACTGTAATCATAATCTTTGTGGCCCAATGGACGAGAACGGGTTAACTCTGGTACATTTTTCCCATTCTAGTTACGGGAATTGTCTAAATGAACTCCTTCTAGATCTGGACCTTAAAGTCGCAAATAAAGTGAATCCTTCCACGCAGAGGTTAGATGCAACATTTATTGGTAGAGGGAGTCAAACTACTATTGATTTTATCTTGACTTCAAATACACTGG
Source organism: Lissotriton helveticus (assembly GCF_964261635.1). Taxonomy (NCBI): domain Eukaryota; kingdom Metazoa; phylum Chordata; class Amphibia; order Caudata; family Salamandridae; genus Lissotriton; species Lissotriton helveticus. The sequence goes on from NC_136058.1 coordinate 369,616,182, forward strand.
GGTATCGTGTCACCAACTTTCAAACCCTTATAAATATACATAGTGATCACTGTGCTCTCACAATAATATTTCATCCTTTGCGTGATGATAGCACACAAAGCATAGCCAGTGCATTGAATCAAAATGCCCTACATTTGGACAAACTAAATGGATTTTCCTTAAAATGGAGAAAAATTGACCCTCAAAAAATCCTAAAGTCAGTCATAAATAGGGCATATAGCTCAATTCTCAAATGCCTAGACTTGTCGGTTAGCAGTGAAGAAGTAATAACAAACTTTAAGGTGGTCGTAGAAGCAATAAACGCCGCACTATTTGTAAAACCTAAAAATACTCAGGAGAAGAAAGTGGGGTGGTTTAACCACAGTGTACAGCTGCGCACTCAAAATTGAAGGTCGCATTACAAAACCCTAAAAGGGTGCCCCAAAAGATAGCAATTTTGAGACAGGAGTATAAAACTGTTTTAAAGGATAGGAAAACAGAACTCAAACAGGCTTTATGGGAACAGCTACACAGGAGCTGTACTGTTAAAAACAGCTCAGCATTCTGGGCAGTGGTAAAATCTCCCTTTTTAATAGACCAAGAGAACCAACCATATATTGATGTGGCAATTGACGAATCGACTTGGGTCGATTACTTTTCAAAGATATTCGGAGGGGGGCCACCGGACGCAACCGCACATCCAATTGTCGCTCCACTCTCCACTATCTATCCAATGGAAATAGATATTGACCTTGCTGAAGTCCAACTGGCCATTAAGGTCAGTAAAAGTAATAAAGCCCTGGGACCCAATGGTGTCCCAGTAGATCTATTTAAAGGAAACCGAGATCTCTGGGCACCATTACTTACAAGGGTACTTAAGGCAACTTGTGAGGTGGGACTATTGGACTCATGGTCCAAATCAATCATGGTCCCTATTTTTAAAAAGGGGAACCGTCAGGAGGTATGATGTTACCGTCCGATCTCCCTGCTGGACTCTCTGGGCAAAGTCGAGGGCAGGATCATCCTGGAGCGACTTCAGCAGTGGGCGGAGGATGGTAGGATACTTTCAGATATTCAAAAGCGGGCAGTATCCACATGGTATATGTGGATCTGTCCGCAGCATTTGACTGCGTCTGTCACACCAAACTGTGGTCAATACTGCTGAATATGGGGGTGGATCTACCTCTGGTAAATTTCCTCCAGGAACTTTATACAAATGCCACTGCCAGGGTGAGGCTTGGTGCAAAAGGGGAGCTATCGGCATCGTTTGGAGTGGCAAAGGGGAGTGAGACAAGGATGTGTCCTGGCTCCCTTTCTTTTTACGCTTTATACCAACGGCTTAGAACAAGCCATGTTGAACGGGAGCCAGGACCTTCCTCAAGTTAACAATCGCTCGATCCCGGCATTGCTCTATGCAGCCGATGCCGTGATATTGGCACGCACTCCCCTAGAGCTCCAAAAAGCTTTAAACAGGTATTCCCAATTTATGAGTGATTTGGATTTGCGTATTAATATTAGAAAAACTTTTGTTATGAGTGTTGGTCCAGCTAAACAAAAACGAAAAAGTATATTCTTAAACAAGGAAAAACTGGAAGAAACACCACATTATCCATATCTGGGTATCATAATTGACCATAAATTAAATTGGGTTACTGCAATAGAGTCCAGAAAAGTTCACCTAGTAGGAACTATTACGGCTCTGGTAAATTTCTCAAAAAAACTAGGAAGGAGACCACCGGCAGAACTCCTAAAGATATACAGAGCCAAATGTCAGTCAGTGGTGTTATATGGCGCAGGAGTGTGGGAGTATGTGAATACTAAAAACCTTTAACTGGCAGAAAATACATTTCTCCTATTTCTCCTAGTTGTATCCAAAAGCACACCCACCCTCGTCTGCCATACTGAACTGGGAATTCCCTACATCATGGACCTAGCAAAAATACAGCCACTCCTTCTCTGGCATCGTATATGGTCGGGGGAAAAAAACACACTTACCCAGCAAATTATTTTTGATTGCATGTCCCTGGACCACTCACTTAAAATAGGTTGGTTGGCATATATAAAGAGCTTTTTACATGACCTAGGACTGGAAAAATATTATTTGGCTCCCACAACAATCCGGTCATTATCTAGAAAGGCCCTACAGGCACTCTCGCTGGCTCACCTAGAAGAAATTCGATTAGTGAATGAAGCTTCCAAACCATCTGTTCAACACAGTGTTGCTGTACAAATAACTCCATCAATTCAGCCATATCTAACCTATGATCTAACTATTTTTGAGAGATTTCTCTTAATAAGATTTAGGTTAAATATCTTTCACCGTTTGATCGCTTTCCCGGAAAAAAAAACAACTGTGATTCTGTCTTACCTCTATGTCCCTGCGATGAGTCCTCAATTCAGGCCACTATTCACACCTTTTTTTTCTGTAAGTTTTATAGAGAGCATAGAAAGAACTGGCTTATACCATTATTAAGATACCTTGGCATAAGAAGATGTTGTCCGGCCCTGCTATTCTTACAATCGTTGAGTGAAGAGTGGATGTCGAAAACTATTGTAAAATTTCTGAAATGTATTTTCCACCATCGATTGAACTTGTAGCTGAGTTTTGTTAAATATGAATTAACAGAGTAAAACGGGACCGATGTCCCTGTAATTAGTTTTAATTATTTATAATGTACTTGTTTTATCCCAAAAGGTATTTTTATGTAAAATGTTGTACTAAGTGTCAATATTTCGTTTTAAAGTTGATCACGAAATGTAAATGTTGTATGTAACTGCTTTTATGGTTTTGTACCTGCTAAAAACCGAAAAAAGAAATACTTGACTTGACTTGGCTAAGGAGGGGAGCACGTTTGCCCTTTACAGACTTTCAAATAGTTAACCAGAATGATGTGGTCATGCTTTCTTTTACATGCTAGTTAAGACGTTTAAACCATCAGGGCCGAGTTTTCCTTAGTGCAGAAGGTGCAGTAGCACCGGGGCCCAGAGGTTTGAGGCATGCATTAGGACCCAGGTCCCCTTGCTATCCCACTGCTACCCATCAGAAGAGCTCCCACGTGGGGCAGCCTCCGACACGAGGCGCTTTGAAGCTCACCGGTGCAAGACTGGCGTCACTGCCACAGCACCATCTGTCCGGGCCTGGCTGTGCGGGAGAGCAAACACCACACACCGCTTCCAGCTTGATTTCACTGCAGATCAACCATTGTCTGAGGCCTTCCAGGGGCCCACGTGCCATGTAAAAGATGTATGTATGACTTGGTATGCATGTATATGTATGTTCACATGTTTACATACAAACAGATGCATTCGCAGGTACACACGATCACTTTGCGGACGCGATTGCAGCTTCATGTATGCTTTTCCTAGCGCACTGAGGCGGGCGGACAGCAAGAGCCATGGGGTCTCACCAGCTCTTTCGGCACAATTAGGACAGGGGCTTCCGGGGTTGGCTTTTCAGTCCGACTGTTAGAGATTCGATGTAATTAAACATACATGATACGCTTTGGGAAGGACGGGACCACCTTCTTGAGAGGGAGACAGTACTTTGGCCGCCGTGCGCGCACCGTCTGCGCATCTGCAGCGCGCAGAGCCAGGATCGGCGTTCATCCTCTCCAGGGCGCGCCCAGCTCTGCGCACCTGCCTGTGTTCGCAGCGGCCGGATTGAGTTACAGCCGCCGTCCTGAAACAAAGCCATGTGCCCGTGTTTGCACGGGGCCCTGGTCTCATGCCATCCCGACCTCCCCGGACCGTCCTCCCCGCGCGGTGCTCAGGGGCGCGCGGTGATTTGCATATTCATAATGCTGAGGGTAGGATCAGAAATAGGGAAATCACTGAGGCTCCATCTCGGCAGCGCGAGGAGGACGCTTCACCTGCTCTTCATCTGAGGGTTGAGACAAGGGCAGAGGCTGCAGGCGCCGCTCTGAACACCCAAGACTGCCTGAAGAGCCCCAGCGGTGGCGCCCAGGAGCCAAGGCAGGGCACTGCTGGCACCCACGACTGCGTGAATGGGCCCCAACTGTGGCACCCAAGACTGAAGGCAGGGCCATAGCGCTGTCACCTGGCACCCAAGGCTGCGCGAAGGGCCCCAACTGTGGCCCCCAGGAGCCAAGGCAGGGCCATAGCGCTGCCACCTGGCACCCAAGGCTGCACGAAGGGCCCCAACTGTGGCACCCAGGACCGAAGGCTGGAACCCAAGACTGAGTGAAGGGCCCAGAACTCGAAGGCAGGGCCCTGCTGCTGGCAGACAAGGCTGTGTGAAGGGTTCCAACTGTGGCACCCAGAACCGAGTGTAAGGCCCTAGCTGTGGCACCCAAGGCTGTGTGAAGGGCCCCAACTGTGGCACCCAGGACCGACCGTAGGGCCCCCCCTGTGGCACCTGGGCTAGATACACTGAACCATCCGGAAGCAAACGAAAGGCCCTACAGGTGACACGCAGGACTGGGTGCAGAGAACCACCTGCACCCAACAGCAGGAGTAGGGTTCCACTTGTGGCACACAGGAGCAAGTTCAAGGCCCCTACCGTGACCCCAGGATCCATTGCGGGGCCTTACACATGGTCCCCAGGACAGGGTGTTGGCTCTCACTCATGGGCACAGTGCCCAGTGACTCGAGGTACGCAGCAGAGAGCGGACTAACTGACCGAGGTGCTGATGCTGGTGGTACTCCACAACCCATTTCCTGATTATAAAAACTGTGAATTCTGGGCCACAACTGCAGAGCTGCAACTGGTTTCTCAGCAGTGGAACAGAATGATGCGGGAATGTCTCCTGTGGTGCCCAATCTGAGGGTGCTGGATAGTCTCCTGTGAGGCCAACTCTGAGGACCCTGGAGCATCCCGTGTCAGTCTAATCTGAAGATCCTGGATCTTGCCCTGTGACTTGTAATCTGAGGACCCTGGAACATCCTGTGCCAGTCTAATTTCAAGATCTTGGAACTTGTCCTGTGATTTGTAATCTGAGGACCCTGCAACATCCTGTGCCAGTCTAATTTCAAGATCCTGGATCTTGCCCTGTGACTTGTAATCTGAGGACCCTGGAACATCCTGTGCCAGTCTAATTTCAAGATCTTGGAACTTGTCCTGTGACTTGTAATCTGAGGACCCTGGAACATCCTGTGCCAGTCTAATTTCAAGATCTTGGAACTTGTCCTGTGAATTGTAATCTGAGGACCCTGGAACATCCTGTGCCAGTCTAATTTCAAGATCTAGTAACTTGTCCTGTGATTTGTAATCTGAGGACCCTGGAACATCCTGTGTCAATCTAATCTGAGGATTTTAAAGCTTCTCCTGTGATTAGTAATCTGAGGACTCTGGAACATCCGGTGTCAGTCTAATCTGAGGATTTTAAAGCTTCTCCTGTGATTTGTAATCTGAGGACTCTGGAACATCCTGTGTCAGTCTAATATGAGGATTTTAAAGCTTCTCCTGTAATTTGTAATCTGAGGACTCTGGAACATCCTGTGTCAATCTAATCTGAGGATTTCAAAGCTTCTCCTGTAATTTGTAATCCGAGGACCCTGGAACATCCTGTGTTAATCTAATTTGAGGATTTTAAAGCTTCTCCTGTGATTTGTAATCTGAGGACCCTGGAACATCCGGTGTCAATCTAATCTGAGGATTTTAAAGCTTCTCCTGTGATTTGTAATCTGAGGAATCTGGAACATCCTGTGTCAATCTAATCTGAGGATTTCAAAGCTTCTCCTGTAATTTGTAATCTGAGGACCCTGGAACATCCTGTGTCAATCTAATCTGAGGATTTCAAAGCTTCTCCTGTGATTTGTAATCTGAGGACTCTGGAACATCCTGTGTCAGTCTAATATGAGGGTTTTAAAGCTTCTCCTGTAATTTGTAATCTGAGGAATCTGGAACATCCTGTGTCAATCTAATCGGAGGATTTCAAAGCTTTTCTTGTGATTTGTAATCTGAGGACCCTGGAACATCATGTGTCGGTCTAATCTGAGGATTTTAAAGTTTCTTCTGTGATTTGTAATATGAGGACTCTGGAACATCCTGTGTCAATCTAATCTGAGGATTTTAAAGTTTATTCTGTGATTTGTAATCTGAGGACTCTGGAACATCCGGTGTCAGTCTAATCTGAGGATTTTAAAGCTTCTCCTGTGATTTGTAATCTGAGGACTCTGGAACATCCTGTGTCGGTCTAATCTGAGGATTTTAAAGCTTCTCCTGTGATTTGTAATCTGAGGACTCTGGAACATCCTGTGTCGGTCTAATCTGAGGATTGTAAAGTTTCTTCTGTGATTTGTAATCTGAGGACTCTGAAACATCCTGTGTCAGTCTAATCTGAGGATTTTAAAGCTTATCCTGTGATTTGTAATCTGAGGACACTGGAACATCCTGTGTCAATCTAATCTGAGGATTTTAAAGCTTCTCCTGTGATTTGTAATCTGAGGACTCTGGAACATCCTGTGCCAGTCTAACTTCAAGATCTTGGAACTTCTTCTGATGCTGGACAAACATCCATTAATCCAACTCCAATGATAGTCAATGTTCTATTTGACGCCCATTGTAAGGGTCTTGGATCATAATCTGAGGATACTGAAGTTTTTGTGTACATCTGGTCCTAGGTTGCTGCACCTGTCTGAGGATCCTGGACGTCATTCAGTCACATCCTGAGGATCCTGGAGTTTCCTGTTTCTGGAACCTCCTCCCATGAGTCTAAAATGCTTCGTGTCTCAAGTCCCAACCTCAGTGTTCCCACTATAGTACCACTATGATGATCCCAGACCTTCTCCTGTGATTACTGGTGTATCAGTACGAGGAAACTGGACCATCTCCTGTGGTTCGTGGTGTATCACTCTTAATATCCTAAGCTTTCTCCTGTGACTCCTGGTGTATCAGTTTTAAGATCCTAAACTTTCTCCTGTGATTCCTGGTGTATCAGTCTGAGGATCCTGGACCTTCTGCTGGGATTCCTGGTGTATCAGTCTGAGGATCCTGGACTTTCTCCTATGATTACTGGAGTATCTCCTGTGAATCTCAATTTGTTGAACTGGCCCTTCCCTGTCCAGTGACTATCTCCTGACTAGTTATTATGATAAACTTGGACCTTCACCTCTCACTTCCATTCAGAAGAGCCTAGCCTGTCTCCTGTGATGTCCAGTTTTCTGACCCATTTCTTGTGAGTTCCAAACAGAGGATTTTGGGGTTTCTTATTTGAATTCGTCTTTGAAGCGGTCAGAGAGAATGCTGCGTGTCACCTAGGATCCTTCCATTCATGAACCTGCAAGTGGCACCTAGGCTTCGCACCATGAAGGTAACAGTAGGTGGACAGGGGACTGAGGGCACATATTATAAACTGCTCCACACTTTGAAGGATCTGTTTGAGGAAGTCTTCCAAAAGTCTGGACCCGATTCACAGAACTAACTTAAGACAAAATCCTAAATTTACTACCGTTTACTTATTTTGGTAAGAGGTGTGGCGCCGGGGCCAGGGCGACTGACGCTGGAATCTGGGGACCACGGTTCGCTCCCCGGCTCCGGCGGCAGGTTAGCCCAGCACCATGTGACTCTGGGGAATAGCTCGCTTAATCTTCCCGACGGCCCCCAGCGCCTAGAGACCCTTACGGGTGATTGTGCGCTTTACAAATGTGGACTTTACTTTACTTTTACTTTAAGGCACTTACTCATCAATGAGTAAGTGCCTTCTGTGAAAATGGTAATAAGTTTAGGATTTTGTCTTCAGTTAATTCTGTGAATCGGGCCCTCCCTGTTTATGTTCAGTTGTCCCTAAATCTGAACTCCTGTTGGTTTCTGCAGACTCAAGGCAACGCTTAAAGTTCTCTCCCTGCTCTCTGCCCTTTGTGTACACAAAGCCGACTTTAGTGATGGTGGTGCAGTGCGACAATGTTTGTTGGAGTCCCCTCAATTACCTCCTCCTCCATGGATTCCCTCACCACCATTGTTTAAGAGTGCCCCTTAAGTCCCCATAACCACGCTCTCTTTTGCATGCATTTCTTTTTTTTATAGCGCCACTCATACCAGTGTGGGTGTCAGAGCACTCTACATCACACACGCAGTACACATAGACAATGAATCATATGTGTGTAAATCAGTGTATAGGAAATGTTACATAAAACAGAGGTGTAAGAGTCACATGTCATCCATACCGGTAGACAGTATATCGTTTAATGGTGCTTGGTCTGGAGAAGCATGAACTCAATTTAAAATGTAACAACATAGCTGGGGATTGTCCTTACTAATAAGAATTGATTTCTACTCAGAGTAACCCTTTTTACAACATTTCGGAAACGAAAGCCTGGGGAAAAAGTCATAACTCTCTAACCTATACCTTGCAGTTTGCGTGCAGATCTTTGATGACAGTTAATAGCTCACTATTCTATATTAGGATTTTAACCTATAAAATGCAAGTAACAAAAGGATCTCTCTGGCAAAAGCAGTAACCCAATGAAGAAGCTACATTATACGCACATGTAGGCTTCATGGTATGCACGCTTTGCAGCAGGCATATTAACCCTCTGCCCTAACTTAGATGAGTGAAAACTGCCACCAGACAAACCTCCGACCTCTCTCCAACATGTCCATTAATCACCAGAGTTATTTTGCCATATTTTTTGCTGCCTGAAAATTGTTGGAGACAAGGAGCGCAGCAGCTGGTACTTTTAAAATCATAATATTTTGGCACGAGGGGGACCTCGCACCACAGCGCCCAGATACCCCCAGGGGTGACAGTGCCGTGCTCTACAAATGCTGATTGATTGAATGAATACAGCACCTCTTGAAGTCATCGCCCGGTGCGGTGGCACCGGTTACACCGACCTAAGGCAGCCCTGTGTGAACCCTGTATATCCCTGAGGGTGTGTGGCTGCAGACAGATCCCACATTTAAGGGTTCCATCTCCCCCTCTCTTTGCCCCCCTCTCCTCCCACCTCCCCCCTCAGTGCTGTTTACCACAGTGACTGAGTGCAGGGGAGTGTGATGCTGGGGTTTATATCTCTTTATTGTCTGAGGGAGAGCTGGAGTGAGCCGGATATTCCAATCAACCCTAAGGTTAAAACTGGGGTTTGCAAAGATTTTATTACAGAAGAAAAGTTTTGCATAAATGCAAATGATTTGCTTGGCTATAATTGTGAGGTTTCTACGTTTCCAATATATATGTCCTGCCAATATTTTCTTGTTAGTGGTGGTTGGTGCTGAAAATGGATGACACATTTTTTCACAGCTCCCACCTCGGATCTCCAGTAAGAGGGGGTAGAAGCTGGGGGTCTTGGCATCTCATTTTCACCGTTAAACTCTGCCAAGCTGTTTACCCTTCACACAAGTGGTTGAGCATTCCCTCTGATGTGGTGCCCTATAGCCGAGATTGATCTTGCTTTCCATGATGTCCAAATCTAAATCCGGTATTTGTAAAGCACAAACTACTCACCCCTAAAGGTCTCAAGGCGCATGGGGCCATTGGGGAGATTAAGGGAGCTATTTCCCAGAGTCACATGGTGCTGAGCAGAGCTGCCACCGGTGATCGAATCGTGAGCCCCGCGCTCTGGAGTCAGCCGCTCTGGCCGCTGTGCCACACCTCTCCCATGACCAGGAGCCTACTTGCTATTTAAAACATCTAAGCATGTCTCTGTCTGCCTATATGTCTATTATCTATATGCATTTATGTGTTTAAATATAAGCAGATACATTCACACATACATACAGTCACTGCTAGAGATGCCACTGAAGCTTCAAGAGAATAGAGCCATAACAGCAAACAGCACCAGACACCGGTGTGTGCATGCACACACAGGAAACAGAGAATACAAAACATGCACACACGGGAAACACATTACAGTAAACAGCACCAGACACAACACACACAGGTAACACATAAGAGGAAACATCAGCAGGCACTGGTGTGTGCATGTACACACAGACAACACAGAACAGGAAACAGCACCAGACACTGGTGTGTGCATGCAAACACGGGAAACACAGAACAGGAAACAGCACCAGACACCGGTGTGTGCATGTACACTCGGGAAACACAGAACAGGAAAAAGCACCGGACACTGGTGTGTGCATGCACACATGGGTAACACAGAACAGGAAACAGCACCAGACACTGGGGTGTGCATGCAAACACGGGAAACACAGAACAGGAAACAGCACAAGACACAGGTGTGTGCATGCACACACAGGAAACACAGAACCAGAAACAGCACCAGACACCGGTGTGTGCATGCACACATGGGAAACACAGAACAGGAAACAGCACCAGACACCCGTGTGTGCATGCACACACATGAAACCCAAAATAGGAAAAAGATCCGGACAATGGTGTGTGCATGCACACACAGGAAACACATAATAAGAAACAGCATAAGACGCTGGTGTGTGCATGCACACATGGGAAACACAGAAGGAAACAGCACAAGACGCTTGTGCGTGCATGCACACACAGGAAACACATAATAGGAAACAGCATAAGACACCAGTGTGTGCACCACACTACCACACCCACAACCACACCCACACCCACAAACACAACCACACACACAACCACACCCAATCACACACCCACAACTACAACCACACCCAACCACACTACCACACCCACAACCACACCCACACCCACAAACACAACCACACTCATAACCACACACAACCACACCCACAACCACACACAACCACACACACACAACCACACACACACACACACAACCACACACACACAACCACACACACATCCACACACACAACCACAACCACACACAACCACAACCACACGTAACCACACACACAACCACACACACACAACCACACAAACACACACACACACAAACACACACCCACTCCCCCAACCACCGGCCACTCACTACCTATCAGCCTCCTCTCAGCCAGGCAGCACGATCGTGATCAGTTTCACTTTCACGCAATCAGTTTCACTTTCACGGCCGCGTTCGCCGCGAAAGTGTTTGCGTTTCTAGTTTTATTCAACATTCACTCTTGTTTCCTAGTGCTTGACAATCCAATCTCTACAATATTTAAGCAGCCTGCACGTCTCCTGTCAACCATACCACTCCCTGCATTTTCTCCAATCCACATAGATATCAGTGGTACAGACAAAGGTAACCAGGTTTCTTATCCTTCTTTCAAGCAATAACCAGAATGCTAAACTGCATTCGTGCCCCACTTAGTTTTAAACAGCAAACAGTTATTCTAACCGGTTTGTTTCACAGAGGTTGTGTCTTAGGAGAAGGGCAGTGGCACTTGCATGCACTATACTCTAGTGTGTTCAAAAGAGTTGATTAAAAAAAAAAAGTTTAAAGAAAAATTTACTCTATTAAAAAATTCTAATTCCACCAGAATCCGAGTCCTCCATAACACCCTGTTTTTTTGGCTGTCAGCTGTGAAAAGGAGACCAATATTGCCCCCATTTTTATTATTCTGTATCCTCGGTTCGATACTGAGGTGCTTTTTAGGTCTAGCACCTGCGACGCATCGCGAAGCGATGTCACTGCGGGACCTATAGTCGGCGAGTCTGCTTTCAAGGAGACAGGAGATGGGCACTCGCAGGCTGCAGGCCGGACTGGGGCACGCACGCGTTCACCACGTACAGTTACGCGCTGTGCCCATCTCCTGTCTCCCTTGCAAGCCTCCTCCAGTTACTTTCACTTTCCCTCCCCCCTACACCGTTGGCTCCACGGCCCGTCAACGCGCCCAAAGTGCTCCTTTCCCCTATCACACAATTGCATTTTCACTAACACCGGCTCCCCAGCCCATCCAAGCCCCCCCCCCAAGTCCCTGCTCACCGGGCTCTCTTTCGTCAGCTGGGCAGGCGGGGCTCTCCACAAGCATAGGAGCCCCGCTGGCCCGACCAAGCCCCGCCCCAAGTCCATGCTCACCGGGCTCTCTATTGTCAGCTGGGCTGTCGGGGCTCTCCACAAGCATAGGAGCCCCCCTGGCCCGACCAAGCCCCCACTCCAAGTCCCTGCTCACCGGGCTCTCTTTCGTCAGCTGGGCAGGCGGGGCCCTCCACAAGCATAGGAGCCCCACTGGCTCACACGCTCTCTTTTTCCTGCTGGCTTCACAGGCACAGGAGCGCGGGTAGGCTCCTGTCTGCTTCCTGTCTTCTTGCGGCTCCGCCCCCATCCCAACACAGGTTGCCTGGCTTCCTGTCCGAGCTGGGCTGTCTTTAAATGTAGGTACACAAAGGAGTTAGGTCCTTGTCGGGACTGAGGGTGGGCCAGACCGTTATACTAAAGAAGACAAATGAAATGCCCACAACCTCGTATCTTAATGATACAATTATTTCAACAAGACCAAATGCAAATTCATTAAACCTGGTCAGGTACTTTTATTTATACTTTTTTTGAAGAACTTATTCTTTTTAGGCAAAAGAAGATATACAATTATAACATGACATTACAAAGTGAGCAAATTTGACAAAAAACACATAAATCAAGAATATATCCAATTAACACAAAACATTGAACATTAAAAATTTAATTTGTTTCATAAATGTTTACAAATCAATTTCTTAATAGAGACAACAAAGCAACGTTAAATCACAAGAGTAACACAGTATGTATCTATTTTGATATATCACTCAATGATATATTTAACTCTTGTAGGTGTGCCGACGCGTTTCGGGTTCGAGTACCCAATTCTCAAACCCTCATCAGGGCTTTGTTATTTATCTGTATAGGATGCAAAAAAAAATAAAGTTTTATTGACAACCTGTACGCCTCAAATCTACCACTCTTAATTTATAAAATCATCGAAATATACATGTATCTTTCAATCAGGCGAGCAGTGTTTCCATTAGTATCAAAGGGAGACGTTGTACTGTACTTCGAGTTTTATTTCTAAAATGAATAAGGCGAAAGCTATGTAAAGAATGTTAGCAACAACGCAACGTCTTTTAGCGCTCAATGGCGCGTATCTTAGGTCTACATACCTCCATATGCACCATCCGGCGCCTCTAGGAGGGGAGGAAGAGGTCGTGGTAACTGTGTCAGGGATCCTGATTCAAAGAAATTTATTTTGTATAATCTTATTTGACTTTTTTTATAAGTATCGGATCGATATACATTTCCATCACCAAACTGCCCCATACCTTATGTCCGTGTCCCGGATTGAATGGACGTTTCAATTCTCTGTCTCTCAATAATAGTTTGTTGCGACCTGTCAGGAATGGAGGACCAGGTACAAACAGCACAGGCCCAAGTTGTTTTAGATACCCAAATCTCTTTTTGTGCATGTTGTTTTCGATGAAATAAAGCGTACCTGTATTTTACAATTCAATTCCTCTCTCGTTGTCTTTATCGACAGACCCCGGGGGTCCGTTATATCCCTCGTTAATCGTCACGCACTACGCGAAAAAAATATATAATGGCATACGATCAATAACTGTCTGGGTCAGTCATAAACTTCGCAAGTTGTAGAGAAGGGGGTTGGGGGAGGGGGAGGGTGTTTTTGGCAATAGCGGTTCTAACATTCCTACCTTAATGCGCCCGCTCGCTGCTTCCACTGTCAGGCTCCCACTGAATTGCCTCACTGACTGCGGTGGCCATCTTAGATAGTTTTAAAGTCACGAGTTCAGAGTCCCAGTATGTTAGGGGACATGTAGTTTTAGTATACATACTGTATAGACTTGGCTCCACAAAGGTATTGTGCCATGTTGTGGGAAGTGTGTCCCACTCTCAAGTTGTTATTGTGCGCATATATTATGACTTATTAGGTTTATTTTAAGACGGTAAGAGACAATTTTTGATCTGACACCGCAACAAATTTATTTGGTACTGGACGACATGAAAACTCGCTGGGAAGGTCTTCATTTTGCATGGCTGTTGTTGTTGCGAACGTTGCCAACATTCTCAACCACCCTGTATTATTCATAAGGTGTCGTGGTGGAACAGGTGATCTACCTATTGTGTAACTTTTTAGAAGGGATGTCATTATGTCCATATCTCATCAATTGGCTATTGTGAATAACGGATCCATTTAAATCCTTGACAGTTCTGACATGCTATTCAGGCCTGTCAATGTACTGTTGAATTTAAGAATAAGGTATGCTTCCTTTTGCAACAACACCTTGTCTACATCCGCGGGGCGCTGCACTGTACCCATTGTGAAGAGTACTGACCATTTAAAATCATTCTCAGTGTGGATTTTCTCTATAAAGTGTTCAACCATAGAGGCGGTTAACACCTTCTTTTTAATACGTGACCTGTGCTGACTGATGCGTAAATTAACCTGCTGGTTCGTTTTGCCAATATAGATTTTTTGGCACGGACAGATTATCATTCCTCCCCAACCACCCCCTCTCTATTGCCTGTATTTCTTGCCTCTCTACCCATATCTTCCCGTTCTTCTCTTCCAGTCCACCTGTCTCTCTTCCTCCTCACTCTCCCCTACATCTTCTTTACTGCCGTTACCGACCCAATCTTCATTCTTGGTTCTTTCTCTTCTATCACCCCCATCCTTAAACCACCTCTCGCATCTCATGATGCCGCCCCCTAAGACATTTATTGAGAGGTACCTGGAATGTTAATTTGTGCCGGCCACCTCGTTGATCAAAAAACGGCCTTGGCTTGGCAGGAGATCACTCTTTGCCCCTCTCACCTCTCTGTAAAGCACTTCAGTGCTCTGTAAGGGCTCCAAGTGCGTCTCTGAGCTCAGATCACCATAGGTGGCAGCAGCACCAAAGACCCATCCACGCCCCAGCTCGTGTCAGGCAGCATTGACATGCATTGGTGCTCACTCTGATAGCTCCTGAATTAAGGAAACTGAACCAAGCGCTTTGTATTTCAAGTCCCATCTGGTGACAGGCCAATGCCGCAGCGCTTTGCTGCCCACTCTGGCAAACCCTGACTACAGGATGCATCATATTTTAAGTCCCGGCTGGTATCAGGCCGCATTTGTACTCAGCGCTACTCACCTGGTCCTGGTAGCGCCTCAATGAGAGGCCCTGCAAGCGTTTCATATTTCACGCCCCTGCTGATGCCAGGCAGCTGTTCTACCAGTTTCGTTTCATCCTGAGAGTTCCTGCACCCAGCGTTTTATATTTCAAGCGCAGGCCGCGTCGCTAATCTGGAGTCTAACATTGTCTGACTGAAATCAAAGGAATCCTGCCCCAGCTGAAAATATTATCACATAGTCAGTCACTAAACGTTTGTTATCCAGCCCTTGCTGGCTGCTGCTCAGCTGCTAGCCAGGTCGGGCGCAGACACCCTGCGAACAATAACAAGCTTGTCAAATGCTTTTCTGAATGTCAGGAGCTTTGTTTATTTCATGGCTGGCTCATGGAAGACATACGCAGAGCATCCGTGTTTTGACCGAAACAAAAGTCTTCCCTTTTTGCATTCTTAAAAAATAAGAGAGTTTCCCAGAAACCAGAAAGGACCGGGTATCAACAGTATAAACAAGAAAATTTCCTTTCTGTGCTGTTATGCTTCTAATAGGTGACCAAAAGGCCTACACACAAACCATGATTAACTTTTATATCACGATTATGACACAGGTATTTAATGCTACACAACACGAGTAATTACTATTTGTTTCTCTGATTTTATTTTCTTTAAAAACATTATCTTTTCCGTTAAAAGCATAAACCAATCAAGCATTCATTCTATATTGTGATCACGATCATGTGCTCTGGTACATATAAAAAAAGCTATATAACAATTCCGATTTACGGTTTACTAGCTCAGAGTCACTGATCCTAATGTTTTAAGCAAAACTTGACTCATATCACAATTTAGACGAGACACCAAAAATACAATCAATTAAAACATAATACATAAAGAGTCCTTAGTCGACGCGTTTCGGTGCTTTTGTTGTGATGTAACACCTTCCTCAGGACAGACGAATTAAAAACAGGTATAGTCTTCTTTTTTGGTTAGTTGACTATTGGTCCTTCTTATCATTTAAGCCCAATGGAAATTCATTTTAAATCAGGAGCCAGTCTAATAAACGCTCTCAGTTTTTTTGCATTCCAGCATGCCACCATTGCGCACTTGAGGATGCCTAATTACAACGCAGGCACTCTTGCGCCACAGTGTAAGAGTGCCTATGTTACATGCAGGATTGTCTTTGTGCAAGAAGGGATACCTTGGTACATAAAAACAATCCTTAGAGATATTTCCCTCTTTCTACGTGAGCTGCAAAAGGCAGCACAGTGCAAAGAGGAAATAACGAGGAGAAATGAAGATATTTCTCCTCGTTATGCCTCACTGGCAAAGGTGTAGCATTTTGACACATTCACAGGTTTATATGTCTATGTAAATGTTGAAATGCGCCAAAATCCATGTGTGGATGAATGGGAGCACCCATGGAACACTTTCCCAGTGCAAGGCAGCACTTTGCAATGCCTTGAGTGGTTTTGCATTTGCAAAACTACGTAAACTATCATTGCATGGCTTACTAAATAATAAAAATGATTTTGCGTCAGGGCTGAATAACAAATGTGATGCAACCCTAATGCAAACTCCTTGTTTATCTGCCCCTAAGATGCCTATTCACAAAGATCAAGTTACATGTGAGTAAATCAACATAATTAAATTTACTAATACAATTTTTAGTAAATATACTACTTTTGACTTATCATCACCTCTGAGTTTAAATTATTTACCCCCGGAAAAGGAGAATGAGACAAATTTACAACTGCAAAGTTGCTACTAGCAATTTTTCAGATATAGGCAGATTTCTCTGCCACCGGCGCAGATATGGAGAACATTTAAAACAAATTATTAAAATATTAAAATATTTTTTATCAAATGTTATTGCAAGATATTTGTATGTGTTTATTTTAAATGAGAAACAAAATAAAAAAATGCTACAGGACTACAACCTAAATTGTGAATTAAATAGTTAATTATTTAAACATATTAAATTAGAATACAATTTTTTTTAAAGGTTAATTAAAAACAAATCCCATCTAGGTAAATGTTTATATATATATATATATTTATTATGTCAAAGAAAAAGGTTGCCAATCTGAGGAGCCTCTCACGTCAGGATTACACACCAAACCGCAGGCAGCAGTGTAGACAGCATGTATCATGCGTTTCAACAGCCATACGCGTTTCGGCAATTTGGACGCTCTTGATCACTGGCAAACACAGGCAGGAAGCGGATCTGTGAAGAACATTACTTTTATTGAAATTGGAGAGTCCCGCCCATGTGGGCGTACCTTTTAGCATGCTGGTAATTGTAGTCCAAAAATTGCTAATATCAGACTCCATCAGGTCTCTTGCCAAGTGGCCACAAATCCTGCCTTGTGTGAAAATAAAGTTCCTTGTTAGGTGAAATGCGCAAAGTACACCGCTGTACCTCACCGCCCAATGTCACTGCGGGCGAGGCTCCTGACATCCCAGGAGCGCTGGTGATTCCCAGCTCTCGGGGTCCGCCTGCAAGCGTCGGGGCTCCTCGCGGCTGAGCAAGCCTCATATTCCATCAAAGAAAAAGGTTGCCCATGTGAGGAGCCTCTCACGTCAGGATTACACACCAAACCGCAGGCAGCAGTGTAGACAGCATGTATCACGCGTTTCAACAGCCATACGCGTTTCGAGCAATTTGGACGCTCTTGATCACTGGCAAACACAGGCAGGAAGCGGATCTGTGAAGAACATTACTTTTATTGAAATTGGAGAGTCCCGCCCATGTGGGCGTACCTTTTAGTATGCTGGTAATTGTAGTCCAAAAATTGCTAATATCAGACTCCATCAGTTCTCTTGCCAAGTGGCCACAAATCCTGCCTTGTGTGAAAATAAAGTTCCTTGTTAGGTGAAATGCGCAAAGTACACCGCTGTACCTCACCGCCCAATGTCACTGCGAGCGAGGCTCCTGACGTCCCAGGAGCGCTGGTGATTCCCAGCTCTCGGGGTCCGCCTGCAAGCGTCGGGGCTCCTCGCAGCCGAGCAAGCCGCATATTCCATCAAATTTATTATGTAGTAAACATTTCAAAAAGTTAGGTATTGAATGCATTTATATGAATTTCATTATTTTTAAAAACAAGTAACATTTATTTTTTATTACATTGTTAATATATATTCTAACAAAATATGTATATTTTTTATTTATACATATATTTTATTTATCATTAAATTAAGTTTATCTAATTTTGAAAAAGTCAGAAAAAATAATTTATGGTAACATTGTTTCCTTGGGTTCTATTTTAGATGCTTGCCTTGATTTTTATTTTATTTTACGGGAGTTTGTTGGATTATCAGTGCTTGACCATATGTGATGCCGCATTTACTCCTGTTCTTACTGTTGATTTGGGTACTTTATTTTGCTGTTGTAACTAAGAAGTACTGTTTGTGAATAGCTTACTCTTTTGTGGGTGGATGTCTGTCTCTCTCTAAATTCCTCTTAACTCCTACTTAACCTCCTGCCATTTAGAAGTAATTCTTCCCCATTTTCCAAACACTCCCGCACCCCTCACTACATTTACTACTAAAGCCCAGATTTCAAGTACAGGTGCTATTTACCGCACCTAATAAATAATGATACCACTGGGTATGTTATTTATTCAGAGTGATAAATAGCTCCTATTATGAGTTTCTGAGGAATGGCATGTATATTGTGGTGTTTAACGCACCAACATCTGCCTGATCCGGTTAATCCCATATGCTTTTCCCCTATTACATTTTGGTAGATTTGACCTTCTGAAATGTAAGGGCGGTTGAGATATTTAATGCATCTGATAGCTATCAGATGTGTCAAATAAAGCCAAAAACATAATTCCGAACCCTGCCTAAACAGTAGTTAATGCAGGGGTCTTAAAACAACAATCCACTCGTAGTCAGGACCCAGTACTAAAACGTGTGAGGGTCTCCCCTCAGAACAGATAGAAGCAGCGAGATGCAGATGTACACTCATAGGTTTGTGAACAGCATTGTGTAGTAAATAGGCAGCACTACTGTAGTACTACTTTACGTACTACGAAAAGCATTTTGTAACTTGGGCTATTTGTGTCTCTTTGTGTTTAAAGACTAGGGTACCTTTGTAAGAAGTGTAAAGTTCTGTGTGGCTTTTTGTTGACGGTTGAGGTGTAAAGCTTTGTGTGGCTCTTTGTTGATGGTTCAGTTGTAGATCAATGTGTGGCTCTTTGGTGATGGTACAGTTGTAAAGCCTTTGTGTGTCTCTTTGTTGATAGTTCAGGTGTAAAGATTTGTTTCGCTTTTTGTTGATGGCTCAGGTGTAAAGGCTTGTGTGGCCCTTTGTTGATGGCTCAGGTGTAAAGGCTTGTGTGGCCCTTTGTTGATGGCTCAGGTGTAAAGCCTTGTGTGGCTCTTTGTTGATAGCTCAAGTGTAAAGCCTTCTGTGGCACTTTGTTGATGACTCAAGTGTAAAGCCTTGTGTGGCTCTTTGTTGATGGCTCAGGTGTAAAGCCTTGTGTGGCTCTTTGTTGATGGCTCAGGTGTAAATCCCTGTGTGGGTCTTTGTTGATGGTTGAGGTGTAAATCCCTGTGTGGCTCTTTGTTGATGGCTCAGGTGTAAAGCATTGTGTGGCTCTTTGTTAATGGCTCAGGTGTGGATCCCTGCGTGGCTCTTTGTGTGGCTCTTTGTTGATGGTTGAGGTGTAAATCCCTGTGTGGCTCTTTGTTGATGGCTCAGGTGTGGATCCCTGTGTGGCTCTTTGTTGATGGCTCAGGTGTAGATCCCTGTGTGGCTCTTTGTGTGACTCTTTGTTGATGGCTCAGGTGTAAAGCCTTGTGTGGCTCTTTGTTGATGGTTCAATTGTAGATCCCTGTGTGGCTCTTTGTGTGGCTATTTGTTGATGGTTGAGGTGTAAAGCCCTGTGTGGCTCTTTGTTGACGGTTCAGTTGTAGATCTTTGTGTGGCTCTTTGTTGATGGCTCAGGTGTGGATGCCTGTGTGGCTCTTTGTTGATGGCTCAGGTGTAAAGCCTTGTGTGACTCTTTGTTGATGGTTCAGTTGTAGATCCCTGTGTGGCTCTTTGTGTGGCTCTTTGTTGATGGCTCAGGGGTAAAGCATTGTGTGGCTCTTTGTTGACGGTTCAGTTGTAGATCCCTGTGTGGCTCTTTGTGTGGCTCTTTGTTGATGGCTCAGGTGTAAAGCATTGTGTGGCTCTTTGTTGATGGCTCAGGTGTGGATCCCTGCGTGGCTCTTTGTGTGGCTCTTTGTTAATGGCTCAGGTGTAAAGCCGTGTGTGGCTCTTTGTGTAGCTCTTAGTTGATGGTTGAGGTGTAAAGCATTGTGTGGCTCTTTGTTGATGGCTCAGGTGTGGATCCCTGTGTGGCTCTTTGTGTGGCTCTTTGTTGAAGGTTAAGTTGTAGATCCCTGTGTGGCTCTTTGTGTGGCTCTTTGTTGATGGTTATGTTATGTAAAAATTCTTATAGAGCGCACTTACACCCAACGGTATGGGCAAAAGGGAGACAGATAGGGAGAGGCGAGAAGGGACGGGGGGCAGAAGGAAGAACTAGTTATGTGCTTTACAGAACAAGTAGGTTTTCATGAGAGACCTTAAGTGGGGGTAAGAGGTGGTGAGCCTAAACTCTAAAGGGAGTGTGTTCCAAAAAGAAGGGGCAAGAAACGAGAATCTGAGCCCTCCATGTTTCTTGCGTTTGAAGGTGGATTTTTTAAGTAAGGCAAGATGAGAGGATCGGAGGTTACGGGAGGGGGAATAGTGGTAAAGAAGAGAAGAGATGAAGGCTGGGCTGAGGCCGGCCAGCGCTTTAAAGATGGTGCAGCCTAGTTTGAAGTTACAACGTTCGGCTACAGGGAGCCAATGAAGGATTTTTAACAGTGGACGAACATGCTGGTGCCTGGGCTGTTTAAAAATCAATCGTGCAGCCTGGTTCTGAACCAGCTGCAATTGATTCAACTGGTAGGCAGGAACGCCAGCATAAAGGGAGTTGGCATAATCTAGCCTGGAAATTACCAGGGTCAATAAAGCCAGGGTGAGAGACTCTGTAGTGAGGAATCGGGATATCTTGCAGATTTTACGTAAGTGAAAAAAAACTAGAGGAAACCACCGTGTTAATCTGGGGTTTCATCAAAAGGTCTTTACAGATGACCACCCCAAGGCTTTTAGCAGAGTCATCAGGACGGGGGGTGAGACCTAGACGAGTAGGCCAAAAGTTCGGGCTCCACGGGTTGGAGGCGCCCCCGATAAGAACCAATTCGGTCTTATCGGGGTTGAGTTTCAAATGATTTGCCCCCATCCAATCGCTGATATGACACAGAGTAGACTGGAAGTTGCAGATGGATTGGTCCGAGGGGTCGATATCGAGGATCAGTTGAATGTCATCTGCATAATTAAATGCAGTGATATTGCTGCCTCGTAAAGTCCAAAAAAGGGGGGTAAGATAACAGTTGAAAAGGAGGGGGGAAAGAGAGGAACCCTGCGGGACACCGCATGTCAACCCAACCTTGTCAGTAGAGAACTGAGAAAGACGGACAGCCTGGTGACGATTACTCACGAACTAGAGAACCCAATCAAGGGCTAATCCCCGGATGCCGGCCTCCTCGACATGGCCGACCAGAATATCATGGTCGACCGTGTCGAAGGCAGCCGATAAATCGAGTAGCACCAACGCCTGACTGATGTTACAGTCCGCGCCCCTCCGCAGCTCCTCCATCACTGAGAGAATGACCAACTCAGTTGAATGGGCAGGTCGAAAACTGGCCTGTTGAGGGTCGAGGAACTGCGAGTGCTTAATGAATGAACTCAGGAAGTGGGTGACATCAGCCTCAAGTACTTTACTGAGGTAAGGGAGTAAGCAAATGGGGCGAAAGTTGTTCATGAGGGATGGATCAGCATTGGGCTTCTTGAGAATGGGCACCACAACAGCGGTTTTAAAAGAGCTAGGGACCAGGCCCGCTTTGAGTGAGTTGTTGTGAAGAGTCAAAGGGGGGATGGGGCAGGCAGTAAGGGCCTCACGCAGGACATGGGGGGGACAGCAGTCAATGGGGGAGCCAGAGGTCACCTTATTTAGCAGAGTTAGAAATTCGTCCTCCGAGAGAGGGGGTATCTGTGTAATTTGCTGAAGATTGTGAACAGCAGGAGTGATGACTAGAGTGGATGAGTCAGAAGGGGCAGGACAAGAAATACTGTTTTTAATTTTAGTGACTTTTTCAATGAAAAACGAATTAAGGGAATCACAGAGTGCCTGGGTGGGGGGAGGTTTAATAGTAATCCTATCTGGGTGCGAGAGTTCTTCCACAATGGAAAAAATATCTTTTGCCTTAGAGGCTGAGTCTACAATTATCTTGGAGAAATAGGAAGTTTTGGCTTGCAGGATAGCTAGCTTATAGTCTTTGAACAGGGTCGTGAATACCAGCTTCTTGTCAGGGGCGTAGTCTCATCGCCAACAGCGCTCAGCCTGTCTAAGTTTAAGTTTCTTTACTTTAAGTTCCTCCGAAAACCATCTTGGCGCATCATGGGGGCGCTTTAACCTGACATGTTTAAAGGGAGCTACGGTATCACTAGCAGATTCGAGCCAGCGCTGCAGGCCTAACACTTGAGTGTCTAAAGAATCGCACTCAGGTGGGGGAGAGGCTCTAAGTAAATTGACAAAAGTGCCCAAGTCAGCCCAATTCCAGTACCTAGCTGGAAGATTGCCCTCAAGGGTACGACTAGCATGGGTGGCAACGGCAAAGGAGAAGGTAATAATGGAATGGTCCGACCAAGGACAGGGAAGAACAAGGGGAGAGGAGATGGTTGAGGTGTAAAGCATTGTGTGGCTCTTTGTTGATGGCTCAGGTGTGGATCCCTGTGTGGCTCTTTGTGTGGCTCTTTGTTGATGGCTCAGGTGTAAAGCCTTGTGGCTCTTTGTTGATGGTTCAGTTGTAGATCCCTGTGTGGCTCTTTGTGTGGCTCTTTGTTGATGGCTCAGGTGTAAAGCCCTGTGTGGCTCTTTGTTGATGGAATCGTACTACAGAGTCAGAAACACTGGCTGTTTACTTCTGGTAGTAGGCATAAAATGTCTTTAGTTCCCCTTTCTCTGTCTTTTGGGTCACCGCATTCTTGTTTTTAATTCCCTATCTGTGTCTATGCAATTTGTTCACCAGGAGCTTGACCACTTTGTACACCCTTGTAGAGAAGTGTGGCTCAATGGTTAGAGCGGCAGACCCTGATGCAGTAGGCTGGCCGGGACCAGGGTTCAATTCCCGCCTCGGCGGATCTCGGGCTCAATTTCCTCAGACCTGATAATTCTTGCTTCGGTGCCTATTCTAATGATGAGTCCCACTCTGCACCTCTGGGCAATAGCTTGCTTAATCTCTACAATGGCCCCAACAACGCTGAGGATGCCTGACTTCACCTTGGGGGTGCCCAGGAGTGGGCTCCTCACAGGGAAAGGCCAGGAAGGGTTCCTCGGCGGTATTCGTATAAGTGCCGAGATGCCTACGGGTAGTCGTGCGCTATACAAGTGCGTAATCATTTCATTCATTCCATTTCATAATGACAGCACACACATATCCTAACTTGTGCAACATCTTCTCTGACTCAAGGGTCCAGAGATGCCCTCACATTGCAGACAGTGTCCTCTAAATATTCTTGCAGAGAGTTCCTTTATTCTGCCCTTTCAGTTCCTTAAGTTGGGCTAGTGGGGAATTGAATTACTTATTGTATGGTTCTTCTCAGTAAATTCTCCTTTCTCAAATTATGGGCATACTGAGCTGCTTGCATGATGGGCAGTAACTTCAAAATCCCTTCATCTGCCACCCATCTCCCTGCTTTGTCCTCCTTTGTGCAACCCTCCACAAATGTATGCTTTGAGCTTACCAGCAAAGCCACCCCTACCATTTTCTTTGGTACAGCAGTACTTTTTGGATTCTGTTTTGATCCTAACTACTTGTGTTCAAAAGTTGTGAATATTGCTTTTGCAGAAAATTGGGAATAATGGAAATTTATGAAAATTGCAGGAAATTATGTGAAAAGCAACTCCATCATTTAGCACTATGTTTTAGCATACAATGTGTCCTTGTGTAAATTTTTGATGTCAGGATGCAATTCACGCTATAAAACTGCACAATAATTATTTAACGTGGCATAATGGCATAATTTCAGGAATTTCGCATAACAGCCTGTTATAAAATTCTCAACATTACGCAAATTACATCAGCGTAATATAACTTGCACACAGGCCTAATCATAACCTATATTGGTCCGCTCTAAGATGATTTTCTTCTGTAAAAGGGAACATTCTGCCTCCAGGTCTTTCAGCCCTCTTAGAACGCTTCCCCTCTACATGGGTTGCTGATGCATCTAATATTAAATTATGTGGCTCTTCGTCTTAGTGATTGTGGTGCTGTTTGTATGTATAGTCTGTGTGCTGACCTCATATGCCTATGATATTTCTGCTGTTATTGTTTAGTTCTATATTGTCTCTCTGACTAGACAGGTGTCTCTCCCATCTTTCTGCATACATCAGTCCCCTCTGGATTTCAAACCTGTGAAATGTAATAAACAAACTGTAACCAACCAGTGTGAATGTAAATAAATTCCTAAATTTAGCTTTTTTCACCTTGGACTCATTACCAAACTCCATCATCACCCACTCACCTTCTTTGAGTTTAAAGATAATTTTATTGGGTATAAGAATGCAATTCGTACAAGGAATAACAACTGTAATATGAAACAACTCAAACAAGCTAGTTAATATTTATAAGAGAAAGTGGAAAGAAAGAGAGAGAAAGGGGAAGAGGGAAAGAGAGAAAGGATGGGAGAAGGGGAAGGAAAAAAGAGAGAAATGTAAAAAGTCAGCAGAGAAAATACAATTGCAGTATTCAAGGCATATCACTATAAAATAAGCATAACCATTTGAACTACATTAAATCATGAAACGAGTTGAGAACGTATTAAAAAGAGTAAGTAAAAAACAATTCAAGGGGGTTTGGGCACTTCCTCAGTACGAGGGGAATGAAGTGTAGAAGATGCAGCTGAGGAGTCTAAGAAAGAGGTGATAGGTAACCACAATAAATCACGTTTGATAGCAATCGTAATAGGATAAACATAAGCTCTATCCAATCTATGGTTAAAACAAACACCATACCACCAAGCCTGATATGATATGGATGAGGTATCTTTCCACGCTTTGGTGATTTGCTGGAAGGCGATTGCTAGAAGGAGATCAATAATAGAAGTGTTGAAGGGAGAGGAGGACCATATATCGGAAAGGCTACCCAGGAAAACATTTGTATAGGAAAAAGGAAAATTAGTGGAGAAAATATTATTAATTTGTTTCCAAACCTTGGACCAAAATGTACGAACAAGGGGGCAGAGGAAAAGCATGTGTTTGAGATCCGATCTTGCTTCAATACAAGACCAGCATGTAGAGGGAATAGAGGAATTCACTTTATGTAATCGTGCAGGGGTGAGCATAAGACGATTATAGAGAAAAAATAAAGTTTGGGTAGTGTTAGCTGCTCTAGAGGATTTCCGTATTTTATTCCATATGTCTTGCCACAAAGAGGTAGAGAACGTTTCACCTAGGTCTGATTCCCATGCTAGTTCGACGGTCGATTTATCTCGGGTAGGGGAGGATTCATGTAGTTTTTTATAAATCTGCGAAGCGGAAGATGAGGATAAGAGAAAAGAGAGTGTAAGAGGAGAAGAAGAGGAAGAAGAAGTAGAGGAGGGAAGGGAATCATAACCTAGTTGGACCGCAGTAGTCAAAAGAGTGAATTTAGAGAGGGAGGAAGGAGGAAGAGAGAAACGCTGTTGAAGAGTAGGGAAAGAAATACAAGTACCATGTTGAAAAACTTGATGTACCCAAAAAAGTCCGAGATCATACCAAGCCTTCCAGAAAAAAGTCCTATTTTTGATCTTAATAAGAGGATTATACCAAAGAGGAGATTGTAAATAACGCGAATGGCTATCAAGGGTGGTCTGATACACTGGAAGGAAAAGTTTCCTGGAGATCGTAAGAGTAGGTAGAGACAGCTGTTTTGGGATACGGGGTAAGGAAATAAACTCTTTAAACGAAAAGGGATGAAAAAAGGAGGCTTCAACATCAACCCACAGGGGAAGAGAGGTATCATCAAGTAAAGTAGGAGACAGCAAAGAAACTGAATGAGAAAGAAAAAAGGAAGTATGGTAAGAGGAAAAGTCGGGAAAATTAACACCTCCCAGATGTTTGGGACGGCGGAGTTTAGAAAACGACATTCTAGCTCTTTTATTTTGCCATAAAAAACGGGATAAAATGGAATAAATAGTTTTAAAACAAGATTTTGGAATATTAACAGGAAGATTAGAAAGAAAAAATAAAATAATAGGAACCAGCATCATTTTAATTGAGTCTAATCGTCCCCACCAAGATAAAAATAGCGGATGCCATCTTGACGTAGAATCTGTGAGAGTGGTATGTAAGTGTTTAATATTAAGAGCCACTGTTTCTTTAATGGATGGAGCGAACCAAAGGCCTAAATATTTAATCTTAGAGGGATTCCAGTGAAAAGAAGACATCAAAAAATCCGCATGAAAACAGAATTTGTTAAGGGGAAGAATCTCGCATTTATCGACATTTAGTTTATACCCGGAGACAGCTGCAAAATCAGAGACTTCAGATAAGAACGCCGGAACAGAAACTTGAGGGTTAGAAATAAAGAGAAGAATGTCACCAGCATAGGCGGACAACTTTAATTGTTTATCCCCATACTGGAGGCCCGAAATCTTTGCATTGAGTCGGATTTTTGTCAGGAAAGGTTCTAAAGCAAGAATAAAAAGAAGGGGTGAAAGAGGACAGCCTTGACGAACTCCACGAAATAAAGGAAAAGAAGAGGAAACAAGGCCATTAGCAAAAATAAAAGATCTAGGAAAAGAATATAACAAAGAAACGTAAGAAAGAAACTGCGACCCAAAACCAAACCATTTAAGAGAGGACAAAAGAAAGGGCCAGTTAACTCTGTCAAAAGCCTTTTCAGCATCTAACGCTATAGCAGCCAAAGATTGAGGGGAAGCATGTGATTTAGTAAGGACATCAAAAAATAAACGTGTGTTATCTGATAGATGTCGACCTTTGATAAATCCACACTGTTCCTTACCAATAAGCTGAGGTAAAATTTTGTCTAAACGTAAAGCTAAAATTTTCGCAAAAATTTTATAATCAAGATTAATCAAAGAAATAGGCCTATAATTTTTACATAAAGTATGATCTTTATTATCGTTGGGGAGAAGACAAATCAGTGCTTCCTGAAAAGAACCCGTAGACTTTTGGGAAGAAATAAAGAAAGAAAATAATTGAAATAACTTAGGAACAAGAAAAGCAGAGAAATGAGAATAAAATTCAATAGAAAAACCATCTGGACCTGGAGCTTTCCCCCTTTTAAGGACACGAATGGCTTCTAAAATATCTACAGACGTAATGTCTTTGTCTAAAGAGGAGAAATCTACATCAGAAACAGAAGGAGAAGGAATAGAAGATAAGTAATGATCAATGACGGAGGGGACAGGAGGAGATTCAGGAGTGTAAAGATTCTGATAAAAATTAGAAAATTCATTCAGTATATCTTCATCCTTATGAAGAATAGCGTTTGTGGAAGAGACAATTGATTCAATTTTGGTGCGTTCTTTCTTAACTTTGAGATAATTCGCCAACATATTACCAGCTTTATTCTGAGAGGAATAGTACTTAGCACTGGATTTAAGTAGAATTAAATTCGCAGATTCGGTGGACAGCTTATTGAAGGAGAATTTGGCGGAAACAAGATTATTAAGGTCAAATTGAGATTTAGATGAGTAATAAACTTGTTCTAAATGTTTAATACGAGCGGTAAGCGTAGAGATAGACTGTGTGCGTAGACGCCTCTTCTTGGCAACATAAGAAATGATGAAATCTCTAGAAGCAGCCTTAAATGTGTCCCATACTAGTTGGGGGGAGGTCTGAGGGGATTCATTCTCTTTAAAGAAAAGAGAGGCAAATTGAAGGAAGGATGTAGAGAATGTAGTGTCGAGGAGTAGGGAATTGTTGAATCTCCATCGTTTAGTCCCCTTAGTAGGAGGAAGTAAATCAAGTTGAAGGGAGACTGGAGCATGATCGGAGATTAAAATGGAACCTATATCTGAGTGAGTAATGAGTTGAGAAAGAGCTTTGGAAATAAAAAGATAATCTATTCGGGATTGGGAAGAATGGACTGGAGAAAAATACGTGTATTCTTGTAGGGTAGGGTTACAAAGTCGCCATGAATCAACTAGGGATCGTTGGTCAATAAAGGAGGTGAATTGAGTATGGATTGGAGACGGGGAGAATCGGGAGTGAGATTTACGATCCAGGAAAGGATCCATAATCGTGTTACAATCCCCACCAAAAATAAAATAATCATCAGTATATTGCATGGTGGAGGAAAGGATTTGTGGCCAGAACAACTTATCAGGAATGGTAGGGGCATATACATTAAAAATGGTGAGAGGAATTTTGTTGACCAGTAATGATGTAACAACCCATCTGCCCTCCGTATCATTATCCTGTTGAACAAGTTGAACATTCAAACGTTTATGAGTCAAAATAGCAACCCCATTACGTTTTCCCGTCCCCGGAGAAGCAAAGACATGACCCACCCAATTACGTCTAAGTTTAGAAACTTCAACATCTTTAACATGTATTTCCTGCAACAATACTATATCTGCTTTCAGATGAGCTAAGTGAGAAAGAACACGTTGTCTCTTAATAGGAGACCCCAAACCTTTAACATTCCAAGAGATAATATTAATTGCCATTGAAAAGATTAAAAAACATCCAAAATATATAAATAATCATACATAAAATTAACAATGCAGCAAATGAAGAAAAGGGAGAAGAAATGCAAGGAACTGCTGAAAGCTGAGAAAAGAGAAAAGGGAAGATGCAATATATGAAGACATAAGAAAGAAGAAAATGAAGAGAAGAAAAGAGGAGAAGAAAGGAGAGGGAAAGAAAAGAGAGGAAAAAGCGAGTACAAAAAGAAGAGAAAAACAAGAATCAATGTGATAATAAAACACATACCGTACAAATACAAGAGAACTGGGGATGGAGGAGCCATAAAGGAAGGGAGCACAATGAACCGAAGACTCCACGGAGACGCGGCGAGGGGAGGAACCACCGGGCAAGTGAGGAGGAGTGAACGGATAACAAATGGTAAGGACCACATGACCAGCAACTAAAGGAATAGGGGAGAGAAAAAATAAACATATGAGAAACAAAAGAAGAGAGAAAACACATTAGCTACATAACAATTGCACATAACAACCAACATTGGGAAAGAGAGGGAACATCACAAGAAAAAACAAGAAAGGCAAACAAAAATCATCATGGATGCGGAATGTCCATCGTTTCGGCGTGACAGGAATCCAGGAACTGCTGCAAGCGAACAGGATCTTCATAAGATGTCGTCTTGTTATTATAGGTGACCCTAAAAATGCAAGGATGAAAGAGTCCGTAGCGGGCATTGAGGGCCCGTAAAGCAGGTCTCATGTCCAAAAATCGTTTACGACGGTCTGCAGTAGCTTTAGCATAGTCCTGAGCAAAGAACAAGTTAGATCCATTGTGTGAAATTTTTCCTTTTTGTCTGGCAGCATGAAGAACTCGAAGGAGGTCAGTATATTCTAGAAAGTACAGTATAACACCTCTAGGTTTTACCGAAGTGGAGACATTTGCTGAATGAGATACTGGACCTAGACGGTGAGCACGTTGAATATTTAAAGGAGGCGAAGGTGGAATATTGAGAAGAGTGGGAAGAAAAGATTGAAAAAATGAAATTGGAGTGGACCCCTCAAGATTTTCGGCAAGGCCATAAATACGGAGGTTATTGCGCCTATTTCTATTTTCCAAATTCTCAACCTGCTGCTTGAGGGAAGCAATCTCCTTCTGCATAGTAGGAACCTGGACAATGACCGTTTGAGCTGAAGCCAGGGAATCTTCAATATCCACCACTCTCTGCTGTGTGTGAGACCAATTATCCTCAAGACTCTGGAGGCGGGAGTTGGTCTCTGACATGTATGGTCGAAGGGCTCGAATCTCTTCCAAAAGAAGTTCCATAGAAATTGCGTTGGACATATTTGTAGGAGAAGGAGGATTAGCCTTAGTCCTCTTTCCTGAGTTGAGATTCGAAGATGGAGAGACAGCCTTAGAAAATGGCTTTGTGGAGCGCGACTTAGGAGTACTAGAGCCTTTGACGCTAGCAGAATCAGAGTGTGAATCATTAAATGAGTCCTGCAACACATTGAAAGGGTTATTATCCGCCAAAGGTGCATGAGAGACAGAGCGTTGCTGAAGAGGAGCATTACGGTTTGAACGTGACGTAGCCATTGTAGTGAAGATTCAATTGAAAAATGAACTACGTGAAAAAGGAGAGCTCAGCACAAGCAGCCGCTACAGTGAGGAGAAATATCAATAAAATGTCTTGAAAACACAACAGCAACTCAGCAAGGACGCCTGGGTTTGAAATGACAGCAGCAGGGCGCAAAACTAAGGGCTACAGGAAACAGGAAGAGGCCATGAGAAGCATAATAATCCTGCGAGAGCCCAGTGAGGAAAACATCAAAAACAAAATGGCGGCAGGAATTTGAGGAGAGAACCAATCATGCTATTAAATCAGCATGAGAGGTCAAAAGATGAGGAATATGCAAAGAACAGTAGCCAATGTCCAAAATGCACTGCAGTATACTAAAAAATGCAGCATCTCTAAGAAAAGCAGAAAGTCACCTCAGAAATGCGATACAGCTCGCAAAATGGCGGCCGCAGGGCGAGCGGGCCGTCAGGAACTGCAGGTGGAGAAATGCCGGCACTTAAAGCTGTTCGCGAGCTGGCGGACACATGGACATGCGCCGCATACCTTCCGACGCACTTCAGCGCTGGTCCGGTAGGCGAAGAAGAGAGAAGTCACCCGGTGAAGCTCCCGTCACCTCACGTCGCGACGGAGCTGTCCGGGATTGCGGCCATCTTCCTCGGCGCCTTAGCCACGCCCCCCACCCACTCACCTTCTATACTCTAAAATGAGTCAGTGGTTGAATAAAATAAATAGTGGGAAGTAGTCCTACCAACTCCTGTTTCAACCCCAACCCACCCTGCCGTACCCCAGTCTCACATTCAAAGCGTGTTGATACTTTTGACTGCGCCAGTCTGGGTCATGTTCTGTTTACTGGTGATTGTGTGGGCAGGTTATCTGGTTTCCTCTGTTCAGTTATGTTAGGTTATGTTAAAGATATGTATTGAGCGCACGTTCACCGGACGGTTTCTTAGCGCTGGAGTGGAAGTAAGGCTGCAGCAGAGGGGAGAGCCTAGTTGTCATATGCCTGGGAAAACAACCAGGTCTTCAGCTGTTTTCTGAATAGTGCACAGAAGGTGTCTGACCTCAGCTACACAGGGAGCGAATTCCAGAACTGAGGGGCTAAGACTGTGAATCGGGAGCAACCATGTTTCTTGCGTTTAAAAGTGGGAGTGACTAACAGATTCAGATAGGATGATCGTATATTACGAGTGGCGGCATAGTGTAGAGATGAAGGCTGGATTGTTACCATGAAGAGCTTTGAAAATAGTGCATCCTAATTTAAATACACAACGCATAGCCACTGGGACTCAATGGAGGCTCTTCGTCAGTGGTCTGACGTGATGCCATTTAGGTTGGTGGAGATCAGTCTAGCAGCCTCATTCTGGACTAGGTGGAGGCATCTAAGTTGGTAGGCCAGGATGCCTACATAGAGTGAGTTGGCATAGTCCAGTCGGGAGATGACCAAGGCCAAGATCACTAAGGTCAGTGCTCCCTGAGACAAAAATCTGCTGATCTTCTTAATTCTATGCTGTTGAAAAAACCCAACAGAGACCACCGAGCTGATCTGAGCCTTCAAGGACAGGTCGTTGCTTATCACTATACCTAAACTTTTGGCTGAGTGTCTTGAAAATGGGTCACAGATGATGGAGAGAGATTGATGGAGGGATCACTTTCCTTTCTCGCCGCGCTGGTTCTTTGGATTTGCTGTTTCACCATTTCTTCGCTGTTCTTGATTTCAATAATCTTTGGGTAACTTTCTTTGTGTTATAGGGTCTTTGTCAGTTTTCTGGGGTCTGTCTTAAACTCGTCTTTGGCCTCCTCTGTTTTAAATCCCTTGAGACCTTCAGCCTTCTAGAGGGATGTCACGGTTTACTGACGACCTTGCCACTGCTAAATTACCTTGATGGGGTATCCCTAGCGGTTTATGTCCTTCAAGTTCAAAAAGTCTGTGATGGGCTTGCAGGCTTCTCTATTTGCCATTGAGATGGGAGACAAGCTAAGTGAATGTGTGTTATGTTGAAGAATATCGCTCCTCCATGTCATGTCTTGACCATGATAGCCTCCTCATTGTATGTGTAGAAAGGAATGTGTATAACTAAATCTGGAAAGAGGGATCCTGCTTGTGGCACAGGGACAGCTCTATATGCTTTGCCATTTGGCAATTGCCCAGCTGACTTTGTGCACTGGACCTCCCTGGACCTGCAACTGCAACTGTCTGAGCCCTGCTGACCTCAGCTGGAGTGAGTTCCTGATCCCCAAGAGATGCCTCCTCGGGTCCAGGGCCCTTGGCTGGCATCATAACTTGCATAACGTCATCTGGAAAGAGGACTCCTGCTTGTATCATAGGAATAACTCTTTATGTTTTTTTAATTTTTATCAACTTAACCTTCTGCTTTCTCTAGAATGGCTTCTAAAAGGTCTGAAATGTATACCTGCAGGTCTTTACAGGAAATTGCAGGAGGCATTAAGCAGATATGCATGTAACTTTGTCTTAAGGGATTCTCCAGATCTCCATATTTCCCCTGTAGATTCACACAGTGTTAGCCGTTAGCTCATTCATCCTGTTCCCAGGTCACTGACGTCTTTCTCCATGTCTCTCAAGTTTTTATGTTGGCCAATGTTTATGCCCTTTGTCTCTTCCTTCAGTTCCTGAAAGTCCTGAAGCAGAAAGGCTTTGGTGATAGTCTGATCCATTTCCCGTTGAGTATCCAGCTTGGTCGGTCTAGTACATCCAGTGGGGGTTTCAGACTCTTTTCATTTGAGTGGCGAATGAAGATTGCGTAGGCTGGTGGAAAGTGAACTCCATATTTGAGGGGTGTGGCCTGCGAATGCACATTTCAGTGTTGGGGATTTGTTAGCTTTGGGTTGATTGAGGCATAACAATGCTTTGTCTCTTAGATTTTAAGATCTACCAATCAAAGTACATGTTGAGATGGGATATGAAAGAGTGAGTGTTCAAGTGATTAGCCTAATATATAATGCAAGCAGTTCTATAAGTGCTTCAAACCTTCAGAGGTATCCATTACAATGCGGAGAGAATAGGAGGTATAGGGAGGAATTTTCTCTTGCCATCAAGAAGTTGGGTTGCAGAGTGCAGCATGATTTTGAAAGATGTGAAGTGGGATAATGGTTAGACCGGTGAGCAGTGAGTTGATAAATTCAATTTTGGGGATGACAATGGCTTTTACCAAGGTTTTGAGATTTAATTCTGGAGCACATTTTCTCATGTTTCTTAAAAGTCTAAGGTTCTAGTTTGCACTTTTTATAGTTGCTTTAATAACAGAGTCAATGGTTGAATTGAGAGTCCAGTAAGGCACCTCAGGATTTTGCTGTGGTGACGATTTTTGGGTAGATGCCTTTGTAATATGGGTTCCAATCAAGTCTGTTGGTAGTTCAGTGTTCATTTTGAGTCAGAGGATAAGGAACTTGTTTATTTGGACGATCAGTTTAAGTCTCATATTATTCATTCAACTTTGAGTGTCAGCGAGGCAGCTGATTAATCATGGGAAGTGATCACAGCAGTCTGTCATCAGCATATTGATGGAATAAGACATCGCGTTTATGTAGAGAGACCCTGAGACAGTCTACCTATAGATTAAGGGTGGGGAGTTAGGCCAGAGTTTTGAGATACTCCAAGTGATGATGAGGCTAGTTTAGATACCGAGTTGCTTATTCTTACATGCTGGAATCAATTTGAAAGTTAGGAATTCAACCACCTCAGAACAGTTCCATTAATGCCCAAGTGTTCTTGAAAGATGGTTAATAAGGTACCATCATCAATAGTATCAAATGTCAAAGAGAGGTCTAGTAGGATGAAGAGATAATTGTTATCTTGATCAAAGAACTGGAGGGAGCCATCCAATATCTTGGGAAGACTGGTTTCAGTGTGGTGGTCTTCTCTAAAGCCTAACAAGTAGGTTCCCAGAAGGTGGTTTTTGTTAGGAGCTGTGCCGCTATACATTTGTTAGCTGCGTTAGATAGAAAGGGAAGACCAGGTATTGGTCTGAAACTTTCTGTCTTAGAGTAATCAGCTGGTTCCTTCTTTAGTAGAGGTCTTACATGTCCAATTTTAAGGGTTTCGGGTACAGAGCTATAACGACAATATGTATGTATACATTCTAACAATATTGGTGAGACGGTATCCCTGAATTCTTTAGCCTAGAGTGCGGGATGAGGTCATCCATATAGTATGATGGTTTGATATCAGGGGTGCATTTTTATGACGTTATGAGAACAGTTAGAGGGTGATGCAAGGAGATTTGAGTTTTCTTGGAATGAATGTTTGCCCTGGCTTGGATTCAAGAGATTGGTGATCTGGTTTAAAAACAGCTAACACATTTTTCATATCTGGACTTATCTGGTTGGTACATAGGAGTGAAAGACTTTTGTTTTTGTATGTTAACCTGTTCTTTAGACCAGTTAGAGTCATTAGCGGGTTTGTTCGTGAGGTTAGAGTGTTCAGCTCTGTAAAGCATCTTTTTGCAATTCTGACCTCCTTGAGATATGCAAGGATAGATACAGGGGAGTAGTTTCTCCTGGTGTGCTTAATTTGTCTTGCAGTGAGTTGGTGTGAGTCTGTTTTGAAAACCAGAGAGATTACATTTTCATGTGTTTTCTTGTCTTTTTAATAGGAGCATAATTATTCAGGGTGTTCTTTAGTTTCTTGTTATAGTCTTCTACTAAGATTGAACGGTCTGTCTATGCTCAGCTGGAAGCATTAGGTGAGCCTGGAGATTCTCTGAAGGCTGATGGATTGATGATGTTTGAGTACATTTGCAGTATTTCGGTTGTTGCTTGTGCGGTATCAGGAGGAGGGGAAATTGAGGTGACAGGGTAGAAGCAAGTGGACTATCAAGTTTACTGTGCATGGGTGGAGATGCTCTATTGGTTCTTATTTGACAATAATGAGCTCGATGTTTGATGCGTTTGTGTGTGCACAGAGAATAAAGTGTTGAAACAGGTGATGATCTTTGCACAAAGCTTGCAGTGGCCTGGTCAATGTTTGTTTCCTATCATTCGAGGGACAGTTCAAATCAACTTTTTAACGTGACCAAGTGGAGCGAGCATTTGATCAGTCATCATGAGGTCATTACTTAGTGAACATTGTAGCATTTCCTGGAGGATGATAGATGAGGCTGATTTTGCAGGGTGTATTATTTTTGGAGGGTAGGTAGAGGGTCCCGGAATGTGTTCATAGACGACCTTCATTGATACCTCTAAGAGTGAGATCTTTTTGGCTAAATATTACATTTTACACCTCCTGAGTCCAATACTTTCCCTACTGTTGCACGGATTGAAGGGGGAATAGTAAGTTTGACCTCTCAGCAATCCAAAACTTTCACTACTGTTGCAGTGACTTGATTGGGAATAGTAATTTGTACCCCTGCTGAGTCCAAAGCTTTCCCTACTGTTGCACGACTGGAGTGGAAATGGTAAACCTGACCCCTTCAAAGTCCGAAGATTTTCCTACTGGTGCACAGATTGGAGTGGGAATAGTTAAATCAATATTCCTCGAATTTTATAGTTTTGTTTATATTGTTTACATTTATACTATGATGTTTCTGTGTATTTGACATTATTTTATTTTTATTTATGAATGTTTGTAATATATTTCTAGTCAAATGGAATATTTTGTTTTGTTTACTTTTTAATGTGTAATTTAGTATGTTTTTTAGAACTTTTTCAGTTTATCTATTACAGTTTGTAATTTATTGTGCATATGTATAAATATATATTAATATATATTTAATTGTTATTTTTTCATGTTTACAAAAAATGTGTAAATTGGAACATAAATTATAATTATTATTTTAATAGTAGTTTTAAATTACATAGGTTCAAATAAACATCAATATATATGAGGTTTTAAAAGAAATAAGTATAACATATAATTTTAAATTATTTAAATATATTTAGTTTACATTATATATCTGTTTAATATTAATATATTTAATGTTTACTATGTTTAACTATGTTTATATTATAAAATGTGTGCTCGCTGTCAGTGTATAATGATATTTTTGTTCGATATTTTTGTTATTTATATTATAAGTATAGGATTACAATATTTTTGTGCTCGATATTTTTGACACAATATTTATGTCGCACGATATTTATGTATTTTATCAGTGAATCCAGTAGCATTATGGAGCAAGAGGTACAGACAAACATTTGTGTACGTAGATTTCTGAATTTTTAAAAACCTTTGCATACCCCCCAAGGTAATTACAATCTGCAGTCGCTTTTCGGCAAAATATGTATTCTGTTTTAATGGCAAGCTTTTTCAACAAAAAAACATGGAATTTTCATGTGTCCATCCACTATTTTACTTATCAGAGCCAAGGTGCTCTCACATTCAGAAAATACCTGCTAATGAACTATATTTAAACCCATTAGATGTATTTAGGCGTTCTCTTTATTTGGTATACGGTCTTGTTTGTTTTAAGCTTCTTAATTTTGCATCACAGCGTCCAGCTAATTAGATTTTTTCCAGAGGTGTTGTAGGTTGAATTTAGAAACATTTCCAAATAGCTAAAACTAAAAATTATGGAAAACCTAGCTATTTCATGAAATTTGCTGTTTATTTTTACTAAGAACTGTGGAGCATATTAGCAAGAACCTTGTTAAAATTATCGCGGTAACAACAATAATGGGCTTGCTAATATGCGTTATAGAATTCCAATAGAAGCCCAGGTTAGATGTGCAGGACATGTTACCTGGGCTTCTACTGGAATTCTATAACGCTTATTAGCAAGCCCATTATCGCCATTTTAGCAGCTGTTTCCTGCCGCTAAAACAGCGATAATTTTAACGAGGTTCTTGCTAATATGCCCCGTGTTAGTGGAAAAGAATGACAGGTCTATTTTGGATGAAACATCATCGTCAGTGGGTGGTATGGAAAGTAGGATTGACATGAGTGTGACGTAAGTTGCTGAACTTAAAAGGCATTGGGCAGATGAAGGTTGTGGGAGGGAGGAGAATGGAAGCACTAACACAACCACAGGAGGGGAAGAAAGACCAGCTTATGCAAACCCACATCAAGGCAAATGTCAGTATGTCTGTGTAAACAAACAGTTTTACAAGCCCAAGAAACATCTATCTCATCAGGCCAGAGTCAACATATGTATTTGAATTAAATTGGAAATAATCAAAGGGAACCGGTTGGGCAACTGGGAAAGGTAAATTATGAGTCACTGAGTCCAACAAAAGGAGTTGGAATCTGTCCCAGGATGGGATTTACAGGAGGACAAGAGTCACAGAAAGGAGAAAGGATGGGGGGGGGGGTGATGTCTTCAGAGCAAATGTACCCACAGCACAACAGCTCCATCAAAGGAGGTAAGATATGTAGGGGTAACCATGGATTCTGAGATACCACATGTCCACAAAGTCACAAAGTGTGCCTTCTACATAATGAAAACACTGTGTTGCATCTTCCCCTACCTTGGATACCAACAAAGGCGACACTATGTCCTCACAATCATATGCCAGCAACCTATATCTCAGCATCCGGTTTCATCCAGTTTCATCATACGCAAAATGCAAACAATCCAAAATTGCTGCCACGTCTTCTCCTTGACCAGTTTCACCCCAGAAATGCATAACAGCCGCCCGGCAAGGAGTCCACTGTCTACCAGTGGCTAAGTGATCAATGTTCATGGCACTCAGCATCATCCATGGGGTCTCACAAGGAAAAGGCACACTGCACTTACAAACTAAATATAAGCAATACAAGCAAATCAGGGAAAAGCACCAAGGCTTGCACCGTGAATCATCACGCCGCCTTACTTCAGGAAATTCATTCAAACAGTAACAAAGCACCGTCCACCAATAGAACAGGCCTGTAATAGCTGAAGGGGTCTGCTACATACCACTGTCCACCGAAGGACTCTAATTTATTCCAACTAAGTAGATACTGCGACTGCTTCTTGAAATCCAACAAAGGCCATCAAATAAGGGATGATTGTAACAAAGTCCATTGCAGCAGATATACTGACCGTCTCTCCCTCCAATCTATGCCTGCTGCCGACCATCAACAACAAAACACACAACGGACAACCCTGTGCAATAACCAGTGTAGAGGACGGTGATCATAAGAGGGACCATGAAGGGACCTTCAGAGCTGATCAAAACCACGCCTTACTAAAAACCACCAACCACACACTCATTTCCACACATTTCTTCATCCATCACACTGCTAAGTGCTCCATTCCATGACACGGTGAACACATCAGTGGTCCTCACACACAACATGGAAACCCATCCCACATAGGATCACAAGAAGACAAGTTTCCAACCACACACCCTTCATGGTGTTGTGTGCTGCTCATGTATGCATGTAGGAAGAGCCACAAGAATATAACAGGAATGTACATGCAAATTGAGTAAAAGCTTCAAGGAGCAGTAAGTGCATTTGTTTAGCCTTAAAAGATAATATTCTGGATTTGCTCTTGCCTCCAGTCGGAGGGTCTCACCAAAGAAAGATGGGCAAGGATATACAACACGGTATATCTTTTGTTGTGACCCCTGCATTTTTCCTTTCTATGTTTGCATTACCACTGTCACACCATAGTAAAGCTCCCGTGCTTCGTCCACAACCTATAGTGGCCGATTATGATCGCGGATAATCCGCATCCTACGGGCTGGCGGAAGCCACCGCCGGCCCGGAGGATGCAGATTAACCGCTGCGGACTGAAAAAATACCCCCCGTCAGATTAGGATGGCTGGGGGATATTTTTTCCGTCCGCAGCTTTCCACTGCGGCATTTCCGCCGTGGAAAGGCATACGGTCTTTTCTTTAGAGGCCGGTTGCAGGCCCCCAGGTGTGAAGGGTGGTTGGGGGTTGCAGGCAGTGCCTGCCGCTACATGCATGCAAAGGTCAACATGCACTTTTTAACCTTGTGGCGGGTGCTGCTTGGAGCAGCATCCGCCGCAATGTTAAATGTAGGGGATGTGACCGCCAGGGTGGCGGTCACATCCTAATTTTCATGGAGGGACCGCCGCTGCCCATGCAGACGGTCCCTCTTCCTCGGGGGTGGCGGACGGACGCAGGTCCGTCCGCCATCCTAATAGGGCCCATAATGTGGAATTGGAAACCCTCTTTGGTCTACTTAATATCTCTGTCGGTCTATTCTAAATGGTGCCTAAAATGCACCCCTGTCATTGAAGGTTAAATATAATATGTGGGCTGCAGTGTCTATGTGCCGCACCTGCATATAACACAAATATATCTATCTCGAAGGCAGGCTAGGCTGCGGTTTAAAGATACTGCAATAACACATGGCAAGGAAATGTGCTTTTGCCTTTGTCAAAGGGTCTGGTGCACAACGAGATGAGTCCCACCAGACGCTTCAGGTTAAACAAATGAGAGTTGCGATTCTGTACCGCCCTGGAAATGAGGCACTATGTCCAGCCCACCTTAATGTTGTTTGCCCAGATGATTCCGGGGACACCCACAGGCCCAAGTTCCGCAGTGCCTCACGAGGTAGAATGAGATTCTGCAATGAGTGCGGCCCCCACCACCGATGGTCACATCCTGTGAATCGAACACCACACACAAAGAGCATGCAGTCAGCATGGCACACGAGAGAAATGAGCCACAGTTGACAAAGCAGGCCACTTTGGATCCCACAACTGGTGAATCCGCTCACCACCAACAAGAAGCGTTTGCATGCTGGGGCCCCTGCAGTATAGGAACCAATTTGCTGTAGAGGTGGGCAATGTCCTGAGCTCCTCACTAGGCACTCTGGTCTCCATGCATGACTCTTTAGTCCCAAGCTCATACTACGCTGTCCAGCTATCAGCAGGCGATGTGGGCACCTAGAGGGCACCACTCACCGGATATAGCCGGTAGATGGTTTGGGCCAGGGTGTAGGGAGGGTGCTGGTACCTTCCCACTGCAGTAGAGTGGAGCCATGCCCTGAGTTCTAGGGTCACGAACAGAGAGTAGGCGAAGACTAGGAGGACAAAAAAGCAAAATGTTTCAGGGATTTTCCCCTAAGAAGACCATTTCCAACAGTCCAGAAGTAGAAATAGTAGTATCAGTAGTATCTGTTGAAGTGGTAGTAGTAACAGTATTAGAAGCAGCAGTAGTTCCGGTAATAGCAGAAGCAGTAAGAGAAGAAGTATTAGAAGCAGCAGTAGTTTCAATAGTAGAAGTAGAAGCAGCAGTATTAGGCATTTTGGTTCAAGCAGTAGTGGTAGTAGTATTAGAAGCAGCAGTAGTAGTATTAGCATTATTGTTTGAAGCCGTAGTAGTAGCTGTATTAGAAGTAGAAACAGTTCCAGCCAGAGTAGCAGTAGTAGTATTAGTAGTGCTGGCTGAAGCAGTAGTAGTGGCAGTATTAGATGCAGCAGTAGTTCAACTAGCAGCAGTAGCAATATTAGTAGTTTTTGTTGAAATGGAGGTAGTAGTGGTATTAGAAGCATCAAGAGTTGCAGTGGCTGTACCACTACTACTACTAGTAGTATTGGTGGATGCAGTAGTACTAACAATGTTAGAAGCAGCAATAGTTCCAGTAATAGCAGTAGCAGCACTACTAAATGAAGCAGCAGAGTATTATAAGCAGCAGTAGCTCCAGTATTAGTGCTTCAGTAAAATCCACTTAGTTTGTGTATTTTAGGGATGAGTAGAGGAGATCCAGAGGACATGGCCTGTGGTCATGGTGAGCACTGAGTAGAGTAGACCCAAGGGACATGTCCTGTGGTTATGGTACTGAGTAGAGGAGACCCATGGGACATGTCCTGTGGTCATGGTACTGAGTAGAGGAGACCCATAGGACATGGCCTGTGGTCATGGTGAGCACTGAGTAGAGTAGACCCAAGGGACATGTCCTGTGGTCATGGCACTGAGTAGAGGAGACCCATGGGACATGTCCTGTGGTCATGGTACTGAGTAGAGGAGACCCATAGGACATGTCCTGTGGTCATGGTACTGAGTAGAGGAGACCCATGGGACATGTCCTGTGGTCATGGTACTGAGTAGAGGAGACCCATGGGACATGTCCTGTGGTCATGGTACTGAGTAGAGGAGACCCATGGGACATGTCCTGTGGTCATGGTACTGAGTAGATTAGACCCATAGGACATGTCCGGTGGTCATGGCAAGCACTAAGTAGAGGAGACCCAGAGGAGACCCTGTGGTCAGAGCACTGAGTAGAGGAAACACAGAGAACGTGTCCAGTGATCATAGTGAGCACTAAGTAGAGAAGCCGCCAGAGAAAATGTCCTGTGCAAGACTGGGCAATGAACTCCGCTACCAACAGTTGTGGACATTTGGTAACCACACATTTCATTAAAAACACAGAATTCATGCAAGAATTCCCACTCTGCTACGCAATGGAGCTACCTCCTGTACCCACAACCCTTTGATAAACAAACTTTACCTTTACATGCTAAAAAGCATATACCAATTCACAAAAGTGAACTTTGAAAAATATCAGGCAATGAGAGAGGTGATGATTTTGGGGTCACCCCTTACCTAGGGAGAGGGCAAGCAGATGCCCTGAATACAAAGAGCATATCATGCTGAACGATTTGGTGGTGGTTTCATCCTCGTCGGATCGCCCCACGTAAAGTTATGGGCAAAAATACAATCCATACAAGGCATTATGGGGCGAGATTCTAGAGTTTAATGAATATTATAGTATTAGCTCTCGGCTGAGCCCAAGAGCCTTCCCCTTGAGAAGGGGTTTTGATATTGGGCACAATAATATTCACTG
This sequence comes from Lissotriton helveticus, assembly GCF_964261635.1. Classification (NCBI taxonomy): domain Eukaryota; kingdom Metazoa; phylum Chordata; class Amphibia; order Caudata; family Salamandridae; genus Lissotriton; species Lissotriton helveticus. The sequence goes on from NC_136058.1 coordinate 369,658,054, forward strand.
CACCCTAGAATATTGTCCCATAATGCTTTCAGGGCCTTTGGTTGGCATTGTATTTTTGCCCATAACTTTGCTTGGGGTAGTCCTAAGAGGATGAGAACACCACCAAATCATTTCAACAAGATGTGCTCTTTGTGTTCAAGGCATCGGCTTGGTCCTCTCCCTAGTTTAGGAAGGACCCCAACATCATCACATCTCTCACTGCTTGCTATTTATCTTTTTCACTTTTGTGAGATGACTATATGCATTTTAGCATGTAAAGATAGAATTATTTATTGTTTAATTAAAGGCACTGCTTGTCAGATTTTCATTTTTGTGAGATGGCTATATGAATTTTAGCATGCAAAGATAATCTTTTTTTGTATTTAAGGTATGTGAGATTTCTGTTTAAAACTTTTATTACTACACAACAACAGAGTTCATACAAAAACTTTGGAATTAGCTACTACACCAACATTCCATTGATAAACAATGTTACCTTTAAATGCTACAAAGCATGTAACTAATTCACAAAAGTGAGCTTTGAGAAATATCAGTCAACAAGAGAGGTGATGATTTTGGGGTCCCCCCTAACCTAGGGGGGAGGACCACGCAGGTGCCTTGAACACAAAGAGCATATCATACTCAATGATTGTGGTGGTCCCATCCTCCTAGGACCACCTCAAGCAAAGTTATGAGCAAACATACAATGCCAACTAAATGCCCAGCAAAGCATTATGGGGCGAGATTCTAGAGTTTAGTGAATAATATAGTATTAGCTCTCAGCTGAGCCTGAGAGCCTGCCCCTTGAGAAATGGTGTGATACTGGATACTATAATATTCACAGCACCCTAGAATATTGTCCCATAATGCTTTGCAGGGCCTTTGGTTGGAATTGTATTTTTGCCCATAACTGTGATTTGCGTAGTCCTATGAGGATGGGACCACCATTGTGTTTAAGGTATCTGCTTGGTCCTCTCCCTAGGTTAGTGAGGACATCAAAATCATCACCTCTCTTACTGCTTGCTGTATTTTCATTTTCACTTTTTTTAAATGATTATATGCATTCTAGCATGCGAGAATAGAGTTACTTGTTGTTTTACCAAGGTATGGGATGTTTCTGTTTTATTCATTGTGGTGGGATGGAAAGGAGTTGTGGAGAGCAATTCATGAAGTTTTTGATCAATTCTTCAGAATTCCGTGTAGTGGTACCACGCCCACCCTTAGTTCTGTGGTCAGGGCACTGAGTAGAGGAGACCTATAGGACATCTTTGTTGGTTATGGTGAGCACTGAGTAGAGGTGGCAGCAGACTCTCCAGCCCATCTCTGGTATTTACAAGTGGTGCTGGGATGACCACTTCACACCACCTGTCAGACTGTCCCTCACTCACCTCACACCCTGCTGGTAACGGGAGTTCCATCACTCATGCACGTGGCCTCGATACACACATCTGTGCAAGCTGCTCCTCATTTCTGTTTCTTTCCATTTCAGGCTTCAGGATCATGTTTTGTAAAGATTTCTGTGACTCTGCTGTCACAATGAGGGGGGTGCCACAGGCGGCTGCCTTCCTCCTCCTCCTCCTCATGCTAGCAGGTACGTCTTCCTCTCTTTACAACACTGACAACAAGTGACATATCTGCCATTTGAACTCTGTGCTATGGGCGAGAGATGCATGCAGAGGTGAGAGGAGCTGAATGTGGGGTTGGGAGCAGCACAATGAGGGTAAAAATTACACATTGTCCTAGTGGTCCCTTACATTTAAGGGTGCTACTTAGTGTGCAGGCGTGCTGCTTATAAAATGGCGCAATGCTGCCACTCACAGTGAAGTTAGCCAATGACTGAAGTAGACTAACCCACTGCCCTATGATGTATGCTGTAACGGGCTGAAGAAAAGTGATTGATCTAATTACAGACCAATGGATTAAGAAGGTTTGCTGAAAGGCCCTATAAGTAAGCATATTTTAAATATAAAAAATCAAAAGGTGGCTAACGCTAGCCCCAAAAAACAAAAATCTGTATCATAGGTTTCCAAAGAGTTTGTATCCTAATACACCCCTCAGCCTGAAATATCTGCTTTCTTCTGGTGTTGAGTTCAGTCACTCAGCCATTCAACGTGGGACAGAAACAAGGTCCTTTAAATTGTTATTTTTATATAGTTTGCCCAGTAATCATAGCTCCAATTCTTCTTTTTTGTTTTGTTTTGCAATTCTTTATTGAAATGTTAAAACAAAGCAGGGGGTAAGGAAATGGGGTGGAGAACTTGAAACATGATACATGAAGGAGTCATACATGGCAAAATAGGCACAGCACTAGGTACTAGGGCATGCGGCAGCCCTTCAAATCCAGTTCGTGCTGGAGTTCAGTAGGGCCAACTCCAGGACAAATGCACAATTCTGTAATGCCATCCATGATGATCAGCACAGAGAGGGGCAGCCAGCGAGAGAACACTACATGAGAAGGGGGAGGGAGGTGATTGAGGAACCCCACAAGCCCAGGGGGAAGGAAGATAGGCAGGACAGTGAGAAAGGAACAGAGAAGTAGGAGGCAGAGGGGAGGTTAGGGGGGAAACGGAGGGGGGAGTGGGAGAGTAGGACTGATGGGGTGGGAGGCTGAACTCTTCGGTACGTGCTGCAAAGGTTTTGAGGACGCCTTGCTCGAGCACTTGTTGGAGGGGGCAGATGCTTCAGAGCAACACACACCCCATTACAGTACTTCACCACCTATGCGGAGGCCATCGTTATTATAGAGGAGGGACAGCCCCTGTGTGCAGTCCAGCAACGTGCATTCTGTCTGTACCAACTACGATTTGGTCTGGGGTACCAGGGAGCATGTAGGCAAGCTGTGCTAAGTAAAGGGCCAGAGCGTAATGCTCAACCAAGGAGAGACTCAGGACCAGGAGTTTGCTACTAGCCGGGAGGAACCCCAGATGAAGGACCGTATTCTCATGTACGCGGATCATAGCAATGAGAGAGGCAATAGCAACGGAAGCATTCTGTGGACATAGGTGTATTGTGGCGGAGTCTCCATCCTGACTGCCTGCACCCAGCCCCACAATGAGAGGTTGAGGTGGGCCCACTTCTCGAAGCCCAACAGGGGACCACGATTATCTGACACTAAAGAATTCAGCCATAGGTTGATGTACACCCCCAGGCACAAGGACTTCCACTGAACAGGATAAGCGGATATCACTCCACTGGTGGTCACCTTGGACATTGGCAATTCCTTGTTTTTATACCAGTTGACCTGGAATCTCAAGATCACTGCTACGCAAGAGATAACTTCCAATAGGGCCAGGAGGAAGTGAGAGAGGTCTGTGAAGGTGAGCAGGATGTAATTGGCATAAAGATAAATGGTCGACATAGAATGAGAATGCTGGTTAGATACGGGGATTGGCGAAGAGGCGCCGCAATGGGTTCCAAGGTGAGATGGAACAGGAGGGGGGACTGCGGTCAACCCTGCCATGTCCCCCGGTGAACTGGAAAAGGGTCAGAAAGAAATCACCAGCAGTTAACTTGGGCAGTGGGCGAGTCTTAGACCCATTGGACCGTAGCTATGAAGTCCTCACCCAGACCATATCTCCGAAGGGTTGCAATTAGGTATCTGCACTCAATCCTATCAAACGCCTTCTCTGCATCCAAGGAGAGGGCAAGGGCATCCTTGTTCATGTCCTTGAAGGACCACAGGGTATGAGTAAGTGTGTGAAGGTGATTCCTGGAGGAGTGACTGGGGAAGAACACAACCTGCGTATGATGACTTAGGGATGGGATCACGGCTCAGAGGTAGGTCGCAAGTAGCCTGGCATGTATCTTAATGTCCCCGTTAGGCAGGGAAATGGGCATGTAGCTCCCGCAGAGTAGGGGATCTTTCCCCAGTTTAGGAAGGACTGCAATTAAAACCCTGTTGGAGATGAAACTGAGGGAGCCTGACTAGTCAGCTTTGCGGGAAGCCTCATAAAGGTAGTCCACCACCTCCTCACCTGCCCAATTATTAAACTCTGCAGGGAAGCCGTCTTTGCTGGGGGCATGGTGGTATGAGAGACTAGGGAGGCGCACCCTGTCGAAGAAGGCTTCCAGGCAGGCAAGATCATTTGCCAACTCCGGGGTATATAGGACCTGGTACACCATTCCTCTTTGTATTTTCCACCAATCATTCGGGCTGAGGATGGGAACGCAGCCAGCACTCCCACCAGAGACCTTCACTGGCACCATCATTTGTAGCACCTGAGCAAGGTACAAACAGTACAAACATTGTATCACAAATAAAATATTTTGCAGCAAACATTTCAACACCAGGTGAGCCCATCACAATCAGATCGGCAGCATTAACTAACCCTCACCGGTGAGCTGTACAACCATACGTGCAACATTGAAAACCATCATCAAAGTCAGTACAGCCTCACGTGAATCAAGAATAGCTTCACCAACAAACAACTTTGTTTGCAATAACATAAGGCAGTACACTTTCAACTGAGGAAGGTATAACCATGACAAAACCTTTATCACAGTTATTATCATTCTCTGCAAGCATTTTAGTACTAGGTGAAACCACCCCACCAGTTAAGCACCATTAACAGACACTGCAGTAGTACAGCTTCACCTACGACTAGTCCAACTTTACCTGTACCACCTAAAGTCAGTACAGCCTCATGTTACCTGCCAAATTTAAAAGTAGTATACCGTCGTCTGCAGCAAGTATATCTTCGCCTACATGCACCTGGAGGCAACACAGCTTCACATTGATCAAGTTAGCTTGATGTTTCCAATCATCTGTTTGCACAGGAAGTAACATTACTTGTTTCCTCCCAAAATCATCTTTAAAAAAAGAAGGCAAGCGGGCACACTTCATTTGCCACTATCCGTCTACTCAAGAAGAGACATCACTGGATTTGCCATCATTCCTTCGCTCAGGAAGTGATATTGCTCGATTTCCCATCATCCATCTTCACAAGAAGTGGCATCACTAGATTTCCCATCATCCATCTGCACAGGAAGTGGGATTACTAGATTTCACATCATCCATCTGTACAGTAAGTGGCATCATTAGATTTCCCATCATCCATCTGCACAGGAAGTGGCAGCAGTGCTTTTCTGCCAAAGCAATCTTTAAAAGAAGAGTCCAAGGAAGACTTAATTTCCTATCATGCCTCTTTACAGGAAGTGATATCCCTTGGTTTCCATTATCCGTCTGCACAGAAAGGCCCATCACTGGATTTTCCATCATCCATCTGTACAGGAAGTGACATCATTGGTTTAAAGGAGAAGCCAAGCAAAAAAACTTCATTTCCCATTACCCATCTGCACAGGAAGTCGCATCACTGGATTTTCCCTCCTCCATCTGAACAGAAAATTACATCACTGGTTTCCCACCAAACTGATCTTTAAATGAAAAGTCCAAGCAAGAAGACTTAATGTCCCATCATCCATCCCTTCCTGCCTTCTCACTACTTCAATCAACTCTTCAGGGCATCTAATTGCATGGGAGTTTTCATCAAAGGATTGACACAGACATGGGTGTTATTTGTTTGGACTTGATAGGGGTTTGGGCCAGAAGCTCTTTTCCAGTAAAACTAACAAAATAAAACTGAAAATCACATCAAGATGTAGATGATCCAGACACACCATTTGGATAGCACATCAATCAATCAATCAATCAATCAATCAGGGGTTTGTATAGCGTGCTACTCACCTGTGAGGGTCTCAAGGTGCTGGGGGGGGCTCCGGATCAGTCGAAGAGCCAGGTCTTTCAGGCCTTCCTGAACATGTGCAGGGTTGGGGAGCGTCTGAAGTTCAAGGGGTGCTCATTCCAGGTTTTGGCAGCGATGTAGGAGAAAGTTCTCCGGCCAGTTCTGATTCTACTGACGCGAGGGACCTCTGCCAGGGCGAGGTTTGTGGAGCGGAGGTTCCTCTTGGGTACAAGGAAGGATACTCTCTTTTTGAGGTATTTGGGTCCAGTGTTGATGAGGGATTTGTAGGCATGGGTGAGGAGTTTAAAGGTGACCCTCTTCTCGATGGGCAACCAGTGGAGGGCTTGAAGGTGTTGGGTCATGTGGTCGTGACACGGTGTCCTGAGGATGAGTCTGGCTGCGGCGTTCTCGATAGTTTGGAGTTTGGGTAGAAGAGTTCTGTTGATTCCGGTGTAAAGGGCGTTGCCGTAGTCCAGTCTGCTGGTTATGAGTGCGTGGGTGACGGTCCTTCTGCAGTCGAGGGGGATCCATTTGAAGGTCTTACAGAGGATGCGAAGGCAGTTGAACCTAGTCAAAGTGATGACGTTGACCTGGCGGTTCATAGAGAGCAAGGAGTCAAGGATGATGCTGAGGTTCCGAGTTTTGTCTGTAGGGGTGGGAGGATTCCAGAGGGTGGAGGGCCACTAGGTGTTGTCCCAGGCGGAGGTGCAGGGTTCGAGGATGAGGACCTCAGTCTTCTCTGAGTTGAGCTTCAGGCAGCTGCCTTTCATCCAGGCTGCCACGTTCTGTATTCCTTCCTGGTAGCAGAGTCTGGTGTCATCGGGATTCTTCATGAATGAGAGGATGAGCTGGGTGTCGTCGGCGTAGGATACAATGCTGAGCCCATACTATCTGACGGTGGTGGCGAGGGGGGCAATGTAGATGTTAAAGAGCGTGGGGCTGAGTGAAGATCCCAGGGTTACTCTGCAGTTGATTTCCGTGGGTACGGAGAGTTAGGGAGGGAGTCGAATCCTCTACGTTCTGCCAGAGAGGAAGGATTGGATCCAGTCGCGGGCGGTTCATTGAATCCCCGCATCGTGAAGTCTGGCTGCGAGCGTGCGATGTGAAACGGATTCAAATCCTGCGGAGAGGTCTAAGAGGATGATGGCAGCAGTGCGTCCCTGGTCGAGTAGTGTGCAGATGTCGTAAGTGGCAGCAAGGAGGGCAGTCTCTGTGCTGTGGTTGCCGCGGAATCCAGACAGGTAAGCATCTAGGATGGAGTTCTCTTTGATGAAGGCAGTCAGTTGTGCGTTTACAAGTCTCTCAGTGACTTTGGTCACAAAGGGGAGGAGAGAGATGGGCTGGTAGTTTTTCAGGTCCGTTGGGTCAGCCGATAGTTTATTGAGGAAGGGTTTCACCTCTGCCCGTTTCCAGTCATCTGGGCAGATGCTGGATCTCAGCGAGGCAATTATGGTCCGTCCTAGCTTGGCCTAAACCCAGCCTCAAACACACCCACTAACTACCACAAACTCTTAAACTACAGAACAAACATTCTAACTCCTACTCATTAACCCTTGCAGTACTCCATGCACCTGACATAACAGACCTCTTCAGTTATCACAAGCTTGATGCCTTCATCACCACAGATGTATGTATTCTCACAAGGATAACCCCTTATATGCCCATGGGGACCATGGTCAATATTATTTATATGCAAAACAGTGTCCACTGTGGGACTCTTGTCAGACTCCCGTAGGCAGCCCTCGTACATCAATTTGAGTCAGCCTTCATTCAATGTAATATTTCTAAACACCAAAGTGGTCCCTTCTCACTGTGGTAATATTTCCTATCACCATGAATACAAACAACGATCTAGGAAAATATATACTGACAAAGGTTTCTGTGATAATATTTGTATCATTTTCAAAAAGGTTTTCTATGCATGTAATAGTATAGTGAATAATGTACGTGCAGGCGTGGCAGTGCTCACGTGTGACAATGATATATAAAAATATACACATAAGAATCAAGATATAAAAGTTCACTGGTTATATATTTACAAGGAAAGACACGTGTATATTCCATTATAAAATGTGCATCAGTTATTTCTCAAAGCAACCAAGTTAAACCATTTGTCGAAGTTTCGACCCCAGTGGAATCTTGGGGTCTCCTCAGGACAATAGTCATCTGACTTATTACCTGCAAATATATTTAAGGGACAGAATCCAAGAAAGATCGTCAGTCTAAGTTCACGAACTTTGCCAAGTATATATGACCCATGTCATCTTAACTTACCAAGAGAAAGCTTTCCACTAATCAAAGTATCGATCAGTCTTGGGACTCGTCTCGTTCTACTGTGTGCTTTCTCAGTGGAAAACTAATTCCAGGTGGTAGTGCTGAATCACCACCCACACCGTTGGGCATGTCTCAGTCTGCCTGTGTGTGATTCTGAAAAATTACACATAGTCGAATTGTCCTGCATGGTCCAAAAAACACATTGTATGATACATCCTGTGAGCACTGCATGATCGTGCACCAACTAGGTCTTGCATGCAGGTGCCTAACAATATAAGCATGCACAGTGGTCAAGTCTCAAAAGTGCATTGCATGCATTAAAAAACACGTGTGATATAACCTATGCAGATAGCTACAACTGCTGATGTAGGCATGTGTGTGTGATCCCTCATGCTTCCGTCTGAGATCAGAGTTCATCTAACAATACCTTGGTCGACCCTCTATGCAGATCAAGGGTCGTTATCTAAAGGTCCAAAAAATCCATATATCCGTGTGTATGCCAACATATATATAAATAAGGCCCGTCTTGCTTAACTGCCGGTACTCAATATAGGTGAAAAAATCACCCAAACAAGATCAAGCCGACTTATGAGAACACTGACGTTGTGTTATATATGTAACATCACGTGCCGGGAGTGTCTTGTAATACAAAGAAAGCTGGTAGCGGGTGAAAGGGAAGGAGAACACACACAAATCAAAAATTACTCCATGTATCCAAATATTACCCGCCTTAAAAGTAATTTGCTACGTAGACACATATATTCGTCTATATCGATATTCTGCAAATACATGTCGAGATATCATTATTTATCAACAGCTACATGTAGTCATGTCAAATTCCAACCACAATATGCCTCTGTACTCACTATAAAATTACGGACGTGATGGGTTAAGACTCCATCTCTGTGCCTCGCGGGTAAAGCCATGGACGACCGAATGTGCCCGGAAGTAGTCCTCTCTTAGTCTCTCTTCAGTCAATAAGACGAAATATAAGTATAGGTGGCATCCAGCCCTTCTCATTGCCAATGCATAGCACTACTAGTCACGTGAGGGGGGGTCACTGTAAAGGTGTGAAAGACAAATAATTTAGTGTGACCACCCTCTGGCATGAGGGGTTCAATGGTGCTACATATCCATCATAAAAGTGCACCAATCATAATGACATACATCCCCAATTTCTCTCATACTACCACCAATGGAGATACGGTCATGCATTTTGGTGAACACCCCCTAGGTGTGTGTTTGTCCAGAACATAGTCCACCATTGGCTACCTTTATTGTCCAGGAAGAATGGAAAGGCATCTCAATTCATCTACATCGCCCATGTCAATATCAAACACCCAGACACCCAGGGTGGTGGGAGGATAAGCAATCAGAAGATCAAGATCAAACACCCAGACACCCAGGGTGGTGGGAGGATAAGCAATCAGAAGATCATTATCAAACACCCAGACACCCAGGGTGGTGGGAAGATAAGCAAACAGAAGATCAATATCAAACACCCAGGATGGTGGGAGGATAAGCAATCAGAAGATCATTATCAAACACCCAGACACCCAGGGTGGTGGGAAGATAAGCAAACAGAAGATCAATATCAAACACCCATACACCCAGGGTGGTGGGAGGATAAGGAAATAGAAGATCAATATCAAACACCCAGACACCCAGGTGTTTGATATTGATCTTCTGTTTGCTTATCCTCCCACCACCCTGGGTGTCTGGGTGTTTGAAATTGATCTTCTGATTACTTATCCTCCCACCACCCTGGGTGTCTGGGTGTTTGAAATTGATCTTCTGGTGGGAGGATAAGCAAACAGAAGATCAATATCAAACACCCAGACACCCAGGGTGGTGGGAGGATAAGCAAACAGAAGATCAATATCAAACACCCAGACACCCAGGGTGGTGGGAGGATAAGCAAACAGAAGATCAATATCAAACACCCAGACACCCAGGGTGGTGGGAGGATAAGCAAACAGAAGATCAATATCAAACACCCAGACACCCAGGGTGGTGGGAGGGTAAGCAAACAGAAGATCAATATCAAACACCCAGACACCCAGGGTGGTGGGAGGATAAGCAAACAGTAGATCAATATCAAACAACCAGACACCCAGGGTGGTGGCGGATAAGCAAACAGAAGATCAATATCAAACACCCAGACACCCAGGTGTTTGATATTGATCTTCTGTTTGCTTATCCTCCCACCACCCTGGGTGTCTGGGTGTTTGAAATTGATCTTCTGATTACTTATCCTCCCACCACCCTGGGTGTCTGGGTGTTTGAAATTGATCTTCTGGTGGGAGGATAAGCAAACAGAAGATCAATATCAAACACCCAGACACCCAGGGTGGTGGGAGGATAAGCAAACAGAAGATCAATATCAAACACCCAGACACCCAGGGTGGTGGGAGGATAAGCAAACAGAAGATCAATATCAAACACCCAGACACCCAGGGTGGTGGGAGGGTAAGCAAACAGAAGATCAATATCAAACACCCAGACACCCAGGGTGGTGGGAGGATAAGCAAACAGAAGATCAATATCAAACACCCAGACACCCAGGGTGGTGGGAGGGTAAGCAAACAGAAGATCAATATCAAACACCCAGACACCCAGGGTGGTGGGAGGATAAGCAAACAGTAGATCAATATCAAACAACCAGACACCCAGGGTGGTGGCGGATAAGTAAACAGAAGATCAATATCAAACACCCAGACACCCAGGGTGGTGGGAGGGTAAGCAAACAGAAGATCAATATCAAACACCCAGACACCCAGGGTGGTGGGAGGGTAAGCAAACAGAAGATCAATATCAAACACCCAGACACCCAGGGTGGTGGGAGGATAAGCAAACAGAAGATCAATATCAAACACCCAGACACCCAGGGTGGTGGGAGGGTAAGCAAACAGAAGATCAATATCAAACACCCAGACACCCAGGGTGGTGGGAGGATAAGTAATCAGAAGATCAATTTCAAACCCCCAGACACCCAGGGTGGTGGAGGATAAGCAAACAGAAGATCAATATCAAACACCCAGACACCCAGGGTGGTGGGAGGGTAAGCAAACAGAAGATCAATATCAAACACCCAGACACCCAGGGTGGTGGGAGGATAAGCAAACAGAAGCTCAATATCAAACATCCAGACAGACACCCAGGCTGGTTGGAGGATAAGCAACCGGAAGGTCAATATCAAACACCAAGACACCCAGGGTGGTGGTAGGCTAAGCAAACAGAAGATCTATTAAACACCCAAACACCCAGGGTGGTGGGAGAATATGCATACAGAAGATTTATATCAAAGACTCAAGACATCCAGGGTGGGGGGAGGATCTCTTTTAGACCGATCCTTTGACCCGACCTTCGAATTAACCCCAGCTGGGATTAAGGAACAAGTGGGGTTTAGTGACCATCACAGACAATACAAAAATACGGTATACAACCTTTACAACACAACTTTTACAACGCACTACCATTACAACGAAACTTTTACAACGCAAAATCTATTACAACGCATGCATTTACAACGCTGTCATTACAACGCATGACACTACAACGCACACTACTACAACGCATACCATTACAACGCAGTCATTACAACGCATACCATTACAACGCAAAACTTACCATCCAACACTTACCCTACTGTTGCACCCCCTGGAGTTATAATAGTAATTTTAACCCCTACACTATCCAACACTTTCCCTACTGTTGCACCCCCTGGAGTTAGAATAGTAATTTTAACCCCTACACTATCCAACACTTACCTTATATGCAATGTAATGTAATGCGTTGTAAATGTAGTATGCATTGTAGTGGAATGCGTTGTAATGGTGTGCGTTGTAATGGATGTTGCGGTGTAAAAAATGCGTTGTAAAGGTATGCGTTGTAAAAGTGTGCGTTGTAACGTCATACATCCCAAAAATACTGAAGGGAAACAGTAGGACACAGGACTTGTTATCATTGATTCTCAGACAGTTGGCCAATCACGAATCTCTGGTCTCAGGCATAAAAATTGAAAATCATTTTTATTTTATGATCTAAAGTCAAATTGCCTTGCAGTTACTTTTTTACCACTTTTACCTTTCTTCTCCATGGTGTTTCTTAATGTTGCTTCATCGTGGTGCCTTTAGCTTCACAAAAAGAGACCTGTGATACAATTTGCTCCTAACTATTAACCAATTAAGGCAAACATCTAGGAAGAAACCGAGAATAGATGACACTTCTTTTATTTCTATCTTCTAATCCTAACTGCCTAAAGGAAGAATAGAGACTTAAGCAAGTGTAGACAGTCAGACCATGAATTGTGTTGGAATTGTGGCAAACATCACAGCCTCTCTACTGTGCATGCACGTAAATACCAAGTGTAGAATGACAGTCAGCTTGAAAATGTGATCTGGATCATAGAGGGCAAACTTATTGTTTCTGTAATTTGCATTGTAAAGGACAAAGCTGGGACTTGATTTAGAATTTGCCAGATGCGTTACTCTGTCACAAATGTGCCAGATATTATGTTTGCCTTATTACAACCCGTGTTATTATATTCTATGGTGCTTCCGATAAGGCACGTGAGATATCCATCAGGTTTGTGACAATGTAACCAGTCCGCCAAATTCTAAATCAGGCCTTTAGTATTAATGTAATGTGCATCATAAAGGGAAGGATAGTAAAACAAAACTGTCCAAACTGAAAATGTTTGATAATGTTTACTCTTATCTGAATTCCCATCTGCAGATCAGGTAATGCCTAAGTCAGTGGCAATGCAAACAGACTCAACTCTTACAGCAGCAGCATCTGTAACTGCAGTCATCGATACACCTGGGATAACTTTCCTGACTGGAACCAGAGCATCACCTCCAGCAGGTGCAAGCACTGCATCTGGAGGCGGTACAGAACCTACAGACAGTCCTGCATCAAGTGCAAGCAGTGTTGCATCAGGAACAGTAACAACAACAATTGCCACTGTGGCCTCTGCAAAAGAAACAACAACTGCAATCAACAAAGCATCTGAAACAGCTTTAATACCCACAACCAGTACAACATCTGCAAGAACTGAAGAAGCCAAACCCAGGGCAGTATCTGGAACAGGTACAACAAAAATAGCCACTGCTGCGTCTGCAGCAGATACAACAGTTACACACAATGAAGCATCTGAAACAGTCACAACAACAATAGCAAACGCAGATTCAGAAACAGCTACAATACCCAACAGCAATGGAACATCTGAAACCAGAAAGGCATCCATAACTAGGGCAGCATCGGTACAAGATATATCAGTTGTTACTGCGGCAGCAGTTGCAACAGCTACATGCAGTGAAGCATCAGAAAAGGCGACTATACCCGCAACCAAAGCAGCATCTGAAACTAGCAAAGCAACCACACCCGTGGTAGAATCTAGAACAGAAACGATAATGAAACTCATTCCTGCTTTTGAGCTAGGCACAATAACAGCACCTTGTGTAACATCTGAAACGGGTACAAAACTCACAATACGTGCAGCATCTGAAACAGGAAAAACAACCATAATGAGTGCAGAACCTGTAACAGATCCAACACCCTCAAGCTGTGGGGAAACTGTGATGCCTACAAGTACAGCTAGTTCAGCATCCGAAGTAGGTACTACCACAACAGCCAGGGCTATCTCTGAAACAGGTACAAATCTTGCATCTCAATCAGATATAACAGCCACAGACAGTGCCAACTCCATGCCAAACACAGCACCCACAGTTATAGTGGTACCTGTAAAAGATACAACTAAAACCAGTACTAAACTCACAACTAGTGGAGCAGATACATCAAGTACAGCACCAACAGCCAACACAATTTCTGAAACAGGTCTAACACCAACAACCAATGCAGGCTCAGAAACAGGCACTACAACTATTGTAGCATCTGCAACAGGTACAGCACCAATACCTAGTGCAGCAAAACCATTAACAAATGCAACATCTGGAAACACTAAAACAATTATAATCAGTGTCTCTTCTGTAATAGATGCAACTCACAAACGTCCTGCAGCATCTGAAGTGAATACAACTGATGCAGCATCTGCAAAGGATCCTGCAACAACAACAAGCAGTGTAGCCTCTGAAACAGGCACAAATGTTTCATCAGTAACAATTATAACACCCACGGCCAACACTGCATCTGCCCCAAGCTCATCACCCACATCCAGTGGAGCAGATGAAACAGGTAAAACAACACCAATCAGCAATACGTATGAAACAGGTTCAATAACCACATCAAGTGCAAGAACCCAAACAATTAAAACACTCACTATTAGTGCAGCAGCATTAGAAATGGATCTAGCAAGTGTAAGTAATGCAGCAGCAGAAACAGTTGTGACACCAACAATCAGTGCAGCAACTGAAACAAATACAACAACTACTGCAGCATCTGTAACAGGTACAACAAAAACAACCAGTGCTGCATCCGGGCCAGCTGTAACACCCACAGATACTTCAGCATTCAGGAAAAATAAAACATTCATATCCAGTGCATTAGTTGAAATAGATACAACATCCCCAACTAGTCCAACATTTGAAGCAAGTCGAACATTCACAACCAGTAGAGCACCTGCCACAGGTACCACACTCACAACTAGTGGAGCAGTATCTGGAATAAATACACCGGATACAACCAATACTTTGTCTGATACAGGTACAAAAGCCAAAACCAGCACCACCTCTAAAACAGATGCAACTACCACTAAGGTAACATCTGAAACAGGCACAACACCAACAGCTTATGCAGCATCTGAAACAAGTAGTATCACCACAATTATTGCAGCCTCTGACATAGGTACCACACTTGCAACCAGTGGAACAGGGTCTGGCACAGATACAGCAGCTACACTCAGTGCAACATCTGATACAGGTACAACAATGACAACAAGTGCAACATATGAGCCAGGTACAACAGCTACCAGCGCAGTATCTGAAACAGGTACAATACCAACATCTGGTGCAGCATATGAAACAAGCACAAGCAGTGCAGCATCTGAAACAGGGAAGACACCCATAAACTGTGCAGCTTCTCAAACAGAAACAATAGCATCTAGAGTAGCAACTGAAATAGGGCCAACAGCCGGTGCAGAATCTGAAACGGTTACACCAACCACAACTAGTGCAACACATGCAATAGGTGCAACAAGCAATGAAGAATCTGAAACAGGTACACATAGTACAGTATATGATACAGGTACTATACTTGCAACTAGTGCTGTATCTGAAACACGTACAATGGCCACAATTAGCGGAGCATATGAAGCACGTGAAACAACCACCACAGCATCTAAAGAAGCTAGAACAACAACAAGTAGTGAGGAATCTGACACCAGTACACTTGAAACTAGTGGAGCAGAAGTTGGAGCAGATACAGCAGCTACAGTCAATGTATCATCTAATACAATTACAACACCTACAAATAGAACAGCATATCGAAGCAGTACTACACCTGCAGCCAGTGTAGCACTGAAAACAAGCCCAACAACAACAACCAGTGTAGTAATGAAAACAAGCCCAACAGCAGCAACCTCTGTAGTAACAGAAACAAGCAACACACCTCCAGCCAGTGCAGTAGCTGAAACAAGCACACCACCTGCCACCAGTATATTAACTGGAACAAGTACAACACCCACAACCAGTGCAGTACTAGAAACAAGTCCAACACTTTCAGCCAGAGTAGCAACTGAAACAAGCACAGCACCTGAAACCAGTGTAATTACGGAAACAAGCACAGCCGGTGCAGTAATGGAAGCTAGCACAGCATCTGAATCCAGTCTAGTGATGGAAACAAGCCACACACCTTCAGTCAGTATAGTAACTGAACCAAGCTCAACACCTGCAACCAGTGTAGTAGCTGAAATAAGCAACACACCTGCAGTCAGTAAAGTAACTGAAACAAGCACAACACCCACAGTCACTGTAGCAATGGAAACAAGCCCAACACCTGCAACCATTGCAGAAACGCAAACTGCAGCTAGTGTAGTAACAGTAACAAGCAACACACCTACAGTCAGTGTACTATCTGGAACAAGCACAACACCCACAACCAGTATAGTAATAGAAACATGCACAACACCCACAGTCACTGTAGCAATGGACACAAGCACAACACCTGTAACCAGTGCAGAAACACAAACAAGCATAGCACTTGCAGCCCGTGTAGTAACTAAAACAGGCAACACACCTGCAGTTAGTATAGTAACTGAAACAAGCACAACACCCACATTCACTGTATCAATGGACACAACTACAACACCTGCAACCAGTGTAGAAATGCAAACTAGCATAGCACCTGCAGCTAGTGTAGCAAAGGATTTAAGCAAAACACTTCCGGTCAGTATAGTAACTGAAACAAGCACAACACTGTCAGCCAGAGTAGCAATGAACACAAGCAACACACCTACAGTCAGTGTACTAACTGAAAGAAGAACAACACCCACGACCAGTGTGGTAATGGAAGCAAACACAATACCAGCAACCCATGCAGTAATGGAAACAAGCTTAACACCTGCAGCCAGTTCAGTAACTGGAACACGCACAGCCCCTGCAACCAGTGAAACATTTGGAGCATCTGATACATCCCCAAGCAACACAGCAGCTGGAACAACTGCAGCATCTGTATCTCTTGGGGATGCTGCAGCCAGTGCAGCCGCTGGGACCACTGCAGCACCGGTGACTACAAGCACACAATTATCCACCAAAATGTCTTCAACGCTTTCAAGAAGTTCCTCAGTGCCACTGACACTCAGGATTCAAAGTCTGACTTTTACAGAGAATCTACTGAATACTTCCTCTCCAGAGTTCAAAGGTTGCAGCCGGGAGCTGAAGACACTGGTGAGTAGCTTTGCATGTCCTGAATCCCACGTAGCCATGAACGATAATTCAGCAAAAAGCCAGGGGTAGCAAAAGTGACATCACACGCTATTTGAACTTTACTTTTACTCACACAAACATGCTTGCACATACACACACGTTCACACACACAGTCTCACACAGAGTCTCACCACAAGCATGCACACAACATACATTTACAAGGTTTTTTTTTTACTTACCTCTGCTGCCAGTGAGGATCATATTTCAGCTAATTGTCTCCTTTATTAAACTAATAGTGAATCATATATTATACACTATTAGTGTAGTAGAAAATTGACGGAAAACAAGAAAAGTGGAGCCCCAGCTGACCAGGAGTGGCTCGTGCTGTTAAGAGCAGTGAGGCGCGGGGAGGGGGATTCGACAGACGACACAGAGGGTAAATTAAATAAATAATACATTTTCCCTCGTAGTCTTTTGTCGAATCTCCCCACCCCGCTCCACTGCCTCACCATTCTTACGTACACGGGCGGCACCGGCAACTGACGTCCCTAAGTACGAGCTGACCCTGTGTTCCTGGTACTGATTTTGCCACTTCTGAGGCCAGGGATCACGAGGGGCAAAGCAGGGGTCGCAGCTGAGACCCCTGGCAAAACAAAATGACATTCATGACTGTAGCTGAGAGATTTCTGTGAAGAGATTTAGTCAAAGCACTGATCAAACAGATGCATGGAGTCAGGGTGAGATGTAGAGTTTTACGTTCAGACTTTCCATCCACCCGCGTGGTAGCCTCAAAAGTACAGAAACTGTGATCCTGAGTGCCACAGGGCAGGGTTAATGAGTCAGGGGCTGGATCAAAGACATAGATAAAAGGTACTAAATATTCTGCAGCTATTTTGTTATTCTGTCATCTTCAGGTAAATGCATAAAAAATAACATATATACCTTATATGTAAAATAAATTCAAGTTAAACTTTTCAGTGTGAAATGAACTATTTTACATTATGAATACTAAGTTGGTTAATGTGATCACAGAAGATGTCTGTGTGTGTAGCCAGAGAGTCACAGAAATGAATCCTGCTTGGTGCATTCGGGAGTGGTGGCCTGTGTGTTTTATAGTACTACAAGGTCCCAGACTGCAACTGAAAGCACTGTACAATGTAAGTCATTATTTTGAAATTGTATAGCACACAGATTTAGGGCTTGATGTGGAGTTTGACGGGTGGTCTACCCCACCAGACATGTGATGGATGTTCTGTCTCCTTTTTTGCAGGAGCATGATATCCTGTGGCACCTGTAATCATTTGGACAGGATCTATCCGTCACGTTTGTGACCGGTAACCCATCCACCAAAGTCTAAATCAGGCCCTTTGTGCTTGAGATAAAAACAAGTACATTCAAGATATGTATTTTAGTAATAGTCAATCAGTCCATACCTAATGCAAACATTTGTTGTGTGTCCACGAGAAGGAGGCAGCTGGTAGCACCCTTACACTACCTCTCAAAAGGAATCAGTCGTTGTGTCCGTAGATAGAGTTTCAAGTGACTCCATCATTTAAAACCTATACTGGCTCCCAAGCAGCCTTTCATTGCTGATAAACCAATTGCACACATTTACATTTCTTTCAGGTATCAGGCACCCTGGCTAGAAGGCTTGTTCTTTCTTCTTTACCTCTTTGTCATTCCCTCGACTCCCCAGCACAGAAATTCCCCTCCTTCTGTCGATTTCAGCCAGAGGCTCCTGAAGGTCGACATTAACCATTTATGGACGGTTGTATTTTAATCAGATGTGTGTAAATGTTACTGCAAAATTAAAATAGCATGGATGCGTCTTCCCCCACAGAGCCACCTCACAGTGGAGAAGCGTGGCTCAGGGGTTAGAGGCGGCAGACCCGGAAGCTGAGATCAGCCCTGGACCAGGGTTCGATTCCCCGCCTCGGCGGGTCTCGGGCTCAAAATTCCACGGACTTGACAATTCTCGCTCCAGTGCCTACTCGACTCACGGGGTCACACTCTGCGACTCTGGGCAATAGCTTGCTTAATCTCCACTACGGCCCCTCGCGGCGGGATGCCTGGCTTTCACCTTGTGGATACCCTGCCGGGGAATACCAGGACGGGTTCCCTAAGCAAGCGCCTTGAGACCCCTGGGTGATTCGTGCGCTATATAAATCGAAATACATTTACATTTACTTTGCCCTCTTGGCACTATAATATTCACCATGGGGCAGATCTACAAGAAACTAATGCAGCGCCATTTTGCTGCTCTGCACTGCGTTGGTTTTGAAGCACAGGGATGCGACATATTTACAATCATATGTTGCATCTCTGTCCTTCCCCTTGCTCTGGAGCACAAACTGTTGCCATGCGCCGGCACAGGCCCCCTTGCACCATGGTGCAAGGGAGCCTGTGCCTTGGGGAGATTGTTTTTGTGTAGAAAGGGGCACTAACCAGTGCTAAAATACCCAGAGTCCTAAAACCACCAACGCCATGTTAAAAAAAAAGCTAGTAGGAAGGCAAAAAGTTCAGGGATGACCCAGCAAAAAGGGCCAAGTCCAACACGTAGGTACTTAAAAGATCCCTTACAACGAAAGGTAGCTTGTGTTACTCCATCCCCACCTATATCTTGTTTCTAAAGTATGTCCCTAATAGCTGAAACTCTGTGATGACAGTCACTATGTCCCATGGATCTTTTGTGACTTGTTGTACTCCTAGTCAAACATCTTACAAATTAAGCACTGTAAAATCTGCAGTTATTGTAGTTGAAAGTACAAACATGGCAAATAACGGGCCTGATTCACAGAACTAACTTAAGACAAAATCCGAAAGTTACCACCATTTTGGTATTCACAGAAGGCACTTACTCATTTTGGTATTTCTAGAAGGCACTTACTCATTTTGGTATTCACAGAAGGCCCTTACTCATTGGTGAGTAAGTGCCTTCTGTGAATACCAAAATGGTAGTAAGTTTAGGATTTTGTCTTTAAGTTAGTTCTGTGAATTGGGCCCAGCATTCATAAGAACCCACATCGCCCAGCATCTGAGGGACCTTCATTGGCTCACCGTCGAGAAAAGATGCAAATTCAAACTACTGACACACACTTACAAAGTCAAAATATATGTTTATTATGACCATAGTCTTTAAACAAATGCAAGAAACAGTATCACAGAGCAAAATATTCACATAAAAAGCGTTAAAACCTTGTAAAAATCGATCCAGTAAAAATTCTTACGCACCATTATACAATTACCAAACACCAATAAAATTACATTTGCGTTAAAACTTAAATTTACATTTAAAACACATTCCTTTCATTTACTACAGGATGTAGTTTCATTGGTTTAAAAATTCAAACAGTACATACAGATTATTCCTGATTTCTTAGTGCACTCAGGGCCACCTTTATATATTTCCCAAGGGCAATTGCAATATCAATAGTGGGGATTTCAGTTAATAGGTTGGCCGCCTGCGCCCTTGTTCTTATATCGTGTTTTAGGAACACTGGGCGCAGCCACTGTTTCCGCTGTTCTAATAGTGTCAAACAATCAAGTAAGATATGTAGCAGGTCTCCTTTGGTTCCCAACTTACACCTGCAACACCCTTGCTGATCTAGCATTTTTGCTTTAAGGTCTCTGTTTATTAACCGTGGGTTGATCCCAATCCGCAGCCTTAGGATCTCTTGCCTGTAGCCGCGATTGGGTAGGATGTCTAAATAGGGGAACCAATTTTCGTTGGACCAAGCGTTTATCATATGTGCTACTGATTTCTTCTTCGCTAAATAACCTATGTCAATCATTCTGGATACTTCCTTCCCATTTAGCTTCAGCTCACTCTTGGTACAAGGAACTTGATACGTTTCCTGGTCCACATCTATCTTTAACCTTTTACAGATTTGCACCAATCTTTCCCTGCAGGCCTTTGCCCATTTTAGCTCACTATTCTGTATTTATTTCCTACACCAGTGAGCTACTTTTTGCCCATGGATCTTCAAGTCTTTTCCAGAATCTGATTACAGCCATCTGTGTTTGTATCTCCCAAGCCTTTGTGCCTATTTCTGTTCTTATGGCTTGTACCATAGAAGATTGTGGAAGTGATAAAAGGCTTTTTATGCATTTCCCCTCCACCAAGTCCCAGGCTCCCTTACCGCTCAAATAAAGGATTTCCGCTCCATACAGGACTTGGGGGGGGATCATTGCCTCAAAAGCTCTTAACATTGGTCAATGTGACATCCCTCCATAATCCCAATTAAACATTTTAGACCACATATGGAAGTGTGTGCTTTTGCTTTTTGTGTTTCCAGATGGGCGCTCCAATTTAAAGACTTATCGAACCATATACCTAGGTATCGATACTCGTTAACTGTCTCTAGTTTGAGCTCGCCTATATACCAGCTTAACCTGCTTGTCTTTTTCCCAAAGCATAAGGTTTTAGTTTTGTCTAGGTTGATTGTTAGAAATTTGCTAGCGCAATATGTATTGAAGGCGTTAAGCTTTCTTTGAAGGCCTCTCTTGGTCTGGTCTACTATTACCAGATCGTCTGCGTATAGTAAGCAGGGCTCCTTGTTTCCATCCATTTTGGGGCTTGCACTACCCTCAACCTCTAGGTGGGCCGGGAGGTCTGACAGAAATATGGAGAAAAGCTGTGGGGCCAACATACAGCCCTGTCTTAAACCATTGGCAATGGGTATTTTTTGGGTCAGAGATCCCACGGTATCCCTAATAACTTGCCCCCAGTTTTCCCTGTGCAGTTCCTTTATTATGGTCAATAAGTCTTTGGGAATATTTACCTTCGTTAGAGTATCCCATAGACAGGCCCGATCAACTGAATCGAAGGCTGCTCGGAAGTCGACGAAACAGCAGCATAACTTGCCGTTTTGTTCCGTCGACTTCTTTGCCATAGCCCATAAAGCAAATCCAAGGTCTATTGTGGAGTGGTCCGCTCTAAATCCTCCCTATTCTGTGGGTACAATTTGAAATTCTTTTACCCATGCGTTCAGTTGGTTCAATACAATTTTGGAAAATACTTTCTCTCCTATATCAAGGAGGTTAATCAGCCGGTAATTTTGTGGAGCCTCCATGCTCTCTTTCTTGTGGATTGGCCTAATTATGGCGCCCTTCCAAGTAGGTGGCATTATGCCTTCTTTTAGTATTACATGGAACATCTGGGCCAGAAATCTTGCCCACCATTTTACATCCGACTTCAGTATTATTGCAGGGAGATTGTCTGGTCCTGCCGCACGGGTTAGCTTCAGTTCTCTTATTGTAAGCTCTACTTGCTTTTCATTAAATTTGGATTTTAGATCCTCTGATATTTTTTGCCATTTTTTGGTCTCTACATACTCTCTAGGAGCTCTTACCCCGTACAGTTCCCTTATGTACTCCTCCCATGCGGCCTCACTCACCACGCAATTTAATTCTCCATCTGTTGTTCCGGTTGCTGCCTTTACCAATTTCCAAAATTGTCTTACGTTTTTTTCCTCGATTGCTTCTAGCAGGTCTAACCAGCATTTCTCTTTATATGCCCTTTTTGCATCATTTACCATTGTTTTGAATTCTTTTTTCAGCTTGTTTATGTGTGCCTGTCTCTCTTGTGTGAAGTTCTTTTTTTGCCTTCTTTGTGCTGCCCGTATCTCCTTTTTTTTGGTTTGGCACTCCACAGAAAACCCTTTACCTCGGTTTGACAGTTTTACCCTATTATGTTTGTCCCTTTTTAATTCTATTCTTAGGCACTGGACCACTTCTTCTAGCTTTCCTATGAACCATTAACCATTCTAAGTTTTTCTTCTCTAGATTTTCAGGTTCCATTTTAATTTGCATGGCCTTCAGTTTTTCCAGATATTCTTCCGTTAATCGAGTCGTCACCCGTTTTGGGTACTCGACCTCCTGTGTAATTACTGTATCTCTATGCAGTTTCCTTCCCCCAGTTATTGTTAGGTGAAGAAGGTTATGGTCACTCACCTCTTTTTGGTCTATCCTAAACCTCTGTACTTGGGGGAAATTCCAGGCTTGTATGAACATATAGTCGATGGGGCAGTTCTGTAAGCCTAATTTAAAGGTCTTCCCTGCTGGGCAGTCTGTCTTTATTCTATCATTGAGACATTGAAGACCCCTACCTCCTAGGGCGTGTACTAGTTCTGATTCCTGTTTCGAGATCTCCCCAATTGGAAAACTAGCAGGGTTTATTCCGTACACCTCTAACAGTTCTCTATTCCATTGGTCAGCCTTTTTAGGATTTAGTTTGTGGTTAAAATCCCCCATTATTATTAATATATCTGATGCATAGTTTTCTAGTATGCTGTCAACATCCTCTTTAAAGAACCTCATCTCCTTTTCATACTCTGCTCTATTGTCCCACTGCATATATACATTCATCAGAGTCAGCATTTTATATTTCAATTCCACTGTCAGAAGTTCTATTCTACTTGATTGAACCCATTTACATTTCATTTTCAACGGTGTTACTTCTCTCAGCACTTTTGTTGAAACCAGTGTCATCAAATCCCCCGATGGGCGGCCAAAGCTTTTCTTCGTGGCTGGGCGATTTAACTGTAGGTATCCCTCGATAATTGGGGTTTTGTCGCATGTCCAGGTCTGTTGTAGGCAGGCAATGTCCACTTTATTTATTATTTCCTTTATGTATTCTCGTTTTTGCTCATTGCCTAGCCCATTCACATTCCAAGTTATGAGACCTAGATTTTGCGACCGCCCCGTCCTATTCTACCTCACTCAGACCACCTTCTTCTTCCTCATCCTCCGTGTAGCTTTCATTGGGATCTCCCACGGGACTACTACGTAAAGACCAGTTATCCCATGAGGTTTCCTTTCCTGTGTTATCTATTACTATGTTCAGGCGGCTGCGGTTTCCTTCTTTTTCTCTATATAAGTTCACTTGTCTCTTCTGTAGACCGGCATGCTGTTTTAGAAAGGTATTGTCTGTGGGGGTTTTTATTTCTCTCTCAGGAATTATCCTTATTCCCTGTTGGTTTATCTCATTGGTGGCTTTCAGGATTGCCCTTTTTACCAGGTCTGAGTGAAGTGAGATTTTTGTTATTTCCTTTCCATTCCTATTCTCTACAAAGCCAACTTGCCGAAGGTCGTTTGTACAGATCCCACTCAGGCTACAACATTTTGCAAATGCAGTTAAGATCTGTGCCCTATTTAGGGGGTTCGTTTTTCTTACCGACTTTCCCTTTTTCCCTGCAGGTAACTGATCCAAATATAACAATTTGTTGTTATCCCTCTCTTGTGCTTTCATGTTGATTTCATGATTGTGATGACTAACATTTGTTCTCCCTGTCTGCCACCCTTTGCTTCTCGCACCGGATAGTGCCTGTGCCTGTGGGCTAACTGTACTATGGCCATTGGATTGTTCTGATGTTATCCTTACTTTCTGCTTCACAATGCGGGTATTTGAGGGTTTCTCATTCACTTACAAAGCACTCCACGACCAAGGACCAGCATACATGAAGTATCACCTGAACTTCCACCAACTATCCAGAAACCTTCGCTCCTCCTCACTCGCCCTGGCACAGACACTGCACATCTGACATAACCACTGCAGTGCACGCTCCTTCTTCCTCCTCACTGCCAAGTCCTGGAATACCCTTCCTCTCCACCTACGACCTACTTCCTTGCTGATAAAGTTCAGGAAGAAACTCAAGACATGACTCTTCGACTAGACAGAATCCTAGTGCCTGGATACCCTCACTGGTGATAAGCTGGGCTCTACAATTACCAAATAATTGATTGTTAATGTGTGTGGAAACCATATGTAAAATATGTGTAAAAACTAACCCTGGGCAATTAACGAGTTTGCGGAGATTTGTTAACTATGCATTCCATTAAAAACACGGCAAAAACTCAGTTCATCCACGTAGCGGAGTCAGCTACTACACTGCACCCACAAATGCTTTGATGAAGCAACTTTACATGCTAAACAGCATATAACCAATTCACAAAAGTGAACTTTGAAAATGAAAAATATCAGGCATGGAGAGAGGTGATGATTTTGGAGTCCCCCGTAACCTAGGGGGAGAACCAAGCAGATGCCTTGAACACAAAGAGCACATCATGCTGAAATTATTCGGTGGTGGTCTCATCCTCTTAGGACCACCCCAAACACAGTTATGGTCAAAAATACAATCCCAAACAAAGGTCTTGCCGAGATGTGCAGTGGGCAGTGAATATTATAGCACCCAATCTCAAAACATTCCTGAAGGGGCAGCAGCTCTCGGGCTGAGCCGAGAGCTAATACTATAAATTCTACAAAGAGCTGCAGTTCAACTAGTCGTTGCTAGGTGTCCCTCAAGTCAAATGCTTTTGCATTTGACTCATGAGAGACACCTAGTAATGTCTAGTGAAACTGCAGCTTCAGGAATGGGTTTCAATGCTTTTGCATTTGACTCGTGAGGGACACCTAGTAACGACTAGTTGAACTGCAGCTCTTTGTAAAATTACTTTGATATTGGATACTATAATATTCACTGCCCACTGCTAATCTCGTCCCATAATGCTTTGCAGGGTCCTTTGTTGGGATTGTATTTTTGCCCATAACTGTGCTTGGGGTGGTCCTAAGAGGATGGGACCACCACCGAATTGTTCAGCATGATGTGCTCTTTGTGTTCAAGGCATCTGCTTGGTTCTCTCCCAAGGTTAGGGAGGATCCCAAAATCATCACCTCTATCACTGCTTGCTAAATTTTCATTTTCACTTTTGTGCAATGACTATATGCATTTTAGCATGTAAAGAAAGAGATACTTGTTATTTTACCAAAAGTATATGAGGTCTCTTTTTTATTAATTAGGAGTCCCATGGAGCTGGAATTCTTAAGTAAAAACCCTCATCCCAATTGTCATCACCATCAAGGGATGACTTGATTTATACAGCAAGAGCGTTAAGGAAGATCAAATATCATGGAGATACAGAAAGAAATTGTGTTAGTAAGGGGCTACATTTATAAATGTATTGTTTTGGTATGAATCTGCTTTCTACAAATGTGTGTGCCCTCAAGATGGTATTTAAAGATATATTTCATTTGTAAGTCCTATGGACCAATCTGAACCTGAAAAATAAGATTTAACGTGACCTTTGAGGAGCATGCGCTTTTCAAAACCAGTGACTGACCCCAACCTACAACAGACATAGAGGATGCCAAGAGATGGAATTCCCTGCTGCTTCCTATGAGGCTCATAGAGAATGACATAGAGAACAAGGGGTCAGCTGTGCTAACACTGGTAAAAGCAAGTTTCAATCTGCGAGTTTCTCCGAATTGCCACTAGGAATTCATTGTTCCTAATGTATGGAACTTTTAGTTTTGTAACTAGCAATTCCTAGTGGGTTGCAAATCAAATTACCTTATTATTATTAATGAGGAAGGTCGCAATTTGCGACCCATAAGGAATGACTGTCATCATAGGGATGGTGGCCTGCTGAGGTCAGCAGACCACCATGCTAGTGATTACTTTTTTTATCAGACAGTCTTTTTGTATATTGGTGGCATTGGTGGGATTGGTGGTGGTATTGGTGGTAATGGTATTGGTGGTGGTGGTATTGGCATTGATGGTGGTGGTATTGGTGGTGGTACTGGTGCTGGTGGTGGTATTGGTGGTGGTGGTATTGGTATTGGTGGTATTGGTGGTGGTATTGGTGGTGGTGGTATTGGTAGTGGTATTGGTGGTGGTATTAGCATTGGTGGTGGTGGTATTGGTGGTGGTATTAGTGGTTGTATTGGTGGTGGTGGTGGTATTGGTGGTGGTGGCATTGGTGGTGGTATTGGAGGTTGTGGAGGGGGTTGTATTGGTGGCGGTAGTGGTGTTGTTAATAAAACAGGCTTTTGAGAACAACCATCAGGTGGCTCGAGTGTAGATGACATGTAACACAGATGTGCTGTTGTCAGCTTCAGCCCATTAGCACACGATTATGTGCTACCTGGAATTCACATGACTTAATTCTCCTCTCATTTCTAAATCCCCTTTACTTAGGGGTTGAAACAGACACGAGATAATGCCGGAATAAAGTGATTGAAAGCAGGTGCCCGTTTTACGGGAAGGCCGTGCAGCTTAAAAAAGAACAAGCGGTTTCAGTTGAAGCAGCGCTTGTCCAGCCTGCAGTAAGAGAAACTCAATAAAGTAAATAGTACTTATAGACTAAATAACAGGTCCCTTTAAACAACCGAAGTAACTGGGCCAGTAGCCATGGGAGGTTACAAATGAAGACAAGGCTGTATTAAGGAGGGACTAACAAGCCTATTAACGAATCCAAAGACAGCATTTACTAAAGACAATGACACAAGCTAATAACAAATATGGGTGGGGATTGGGCTTGGCTTCTCTCCCATTCTCTACTACAGCAGTCTCGCAGAGCGAGCAGTGCATGGGCGCTGCCTCTAGGCTCGACCTAAAAATGAAAGGGCTTATTTACAAGCCCCTTTCGCCACTTTTGCATAATATTTTCCATGTTAAAAATGGCGCTAAAGTGGCGCAAGGGGCTTGAAAATAAGCCCCAAAAAGTGGATTTTTTTTTAAGAGTAGGCAAAGACCTTTCTACTCTTAAAAAAGCATTTTTACTATTCTCTTTTTTAACATTATCAAAGGGGAAGTGGCCCCAGGGGGGGCCTGTCTCATTTGCAAATGGATTACTACCTCCTTTAAGGAGGGCTTACCACCTCCTTTGACGAGGTGGTAATGTATTACTAGTTTGAAACCGGAATACAGTCACAAAACATTAATACATATCATAAGGAATCATTGTTTGGAAGGGACCCCCTGAACATGCCACTTCCAAATAGCGACTACTTACGACCACTCCTTCATACTACTTTCACAGTAGTGATACACCTAAAGCGTCTGACGGCTTCTCCATATTTAGACGTTCATCCTACATCAGCTCAGCAGAGCCCACAAGTAAAGCAGGAAGATGCAAAGGTAAGTATAGGAGATTGTCTCCCGACATCAGTGCCAGAAGCCTCAAGAGAGATTCCGTTAGGCTCCCAGATCCAATTAGTTATCCATCTTTCCTTGCTTCCGACCGTATGGGACGCCGCCACTCTGAACTCAGGTATTGGATTGGAATACCTGGACCTTCGTTCTGAGCCCCGCTCCGACACTTCTAATGGCTAGACTGCGTGCCTTTGCTTGGACTTTTTGAATCACTATAATAGGTATTGGATTGGAATACCTGGACCTTCGTTCTGAGCCCCGCTCCGACACTTCTAATGGCTAGACTGCGTGCCTTTGCTTGGACTTTTTGAATCACTATAATAGATTATGCAAACCTGAAAACTCCGATTTTTACGTCACTGTACTTTGACATATTCTTCCAGACTGCGGGCAGAATTTGTGCTAACTCACACCTGACAGATTATACGTGATACAAACCTCTGGATATACCGTATCCTGAGACTCCTTGACTTTGGGTTCATTTTAAACGTTGAATTTTTTGGACGTAAGGTGTGAAGAGCTGACAATTAACCCCTCAGCTTCTTCTGGAGCCTAACAGACGTCGGCGTTCTATTGTACCAGACTTCCTTATATATTTCCTGTATATTCTTCTTCAGCCTTGAAAAAGTTTTAGTACTCATCTAGTACTTACGAAACACGTGTCGGCTGTTCCTTGCTTTATGAATTGAAGCTGCTGTTTTTTATATGATGTATTGAAGAATAAAAAGACAGAGAAGACTCTTTAACTACGAGGGATTGCGACCATTTCTTGTGTCCTGTATTACTCAATGTTATTGTCCGAATGTGATTATCAGATTACAACCTTGTGATATTGATTCTTAGGATGGTGCACATTTGACACAGCCATTTCTTTATGATCCATCTTTCCTGACTGTCCAGCAGAGGTTAGGATTTCTGGAGCTCCTGGGGCCGCATTATGCAAAGGGCACCCTGCCCCCGTTTGTCCCTGAAATTATTGGTGGTCTAAAGGTGGTGATTTTTCTCCAGGGAACAATATGTTCTCAGTGGAGAGAAAATGTGCCATTGTATGATGGGGTTGACATTTTTCCAAGCATAATACTACAATGTGTTTACTTTCGCTCATAGAGATGCTTCTGCATGGTTAGAAATAGGAATTGCAAAGCATATTTTCTGGAACTGCTCTTGAAAACCTGTGCATGTCACACGTCTTCACAGGGTGCTTCTGGAAACTGGTGAAATCCTGAAAGTCAGGAATATCTATAACATAAGGTGTCAGCTTACTTGCCATTAGGAGTGTTCATATAAAGATGGTAGTCTTTACATGTGACCTTGTCTGGCAACTTCCCAGAGATGGTCAACAATCACAGACACATTTCACATTACAAGAGGTAAGTAGTACGTAGTGAACTGGCTATGCTATTAAACCTCATTGACTTGCGCGCATATTCTATACCCTGCAGGGTACAGTATGATCGCTAACATATCAATAATTTTTCATCTCTCTCTCAACAGCTGACAGAAATCTTAAAAAAGCAATTTGGGGACATCTTGCAAGAGATACAAGTCGCGGGACTTCGGTAAGTGTCACATGCACTGTGGCATTGGAGGTTGTTGTGATCACATAAGCTCCCTTCCCCTAAACTAATAAGTGATCACTCACCTTGTTTCATCAAAGGATATCTCCCTAGCCTGGTTTCATGGACTCAACCACGCGTGTGTGATGTGTTGAGTGATGTTGTGTGTGACCTTGCTCTCTGGAGCCCTCAACACTGCTCTTCTGTTGATTGTCATCTCCCCAGAAAGGGAAGCCCTCTAACCATATAAACACACTGTACCCTGTGACTCTTGCGTAGGTATTTAGAAGGTTAGACGAGTATTGGTACAAATTGTTCATCTGGGCATGGGTACATCACTCGAAATGGCATAATTAAGCCAATGCAAATTCAGAGGTTAAAATATCTCAACATTTAGAATAGTGACTGGGGTGTCATCTGCACCTGAGAACCAGCCATTCCAGGATTCCAAGGGTTCTACTTGCTTTCCAATGATAGATGAGTCCCTTTCAGATCATCAGGGGTATGAAGAGATCCCTTGATACAATTAAGTGGACCCTTCCATTCAACATCACTGCTGGGGTGAAGGGCTCAGGTGACTGCATTAAATAGACCTATGTGAGGGGACAATGAAAAGGACATGTGTCTTGCATGTCGTTCTTCGAGAGAAGGTTGACGATTCAATAATGAACCCTTCTCTTTGAGTTCCCAACAGGGGAGCATGTTCTGGTGTTTCCATGGATTGGACCCTTTCATCTAAAACCTTTTCTTGTGTGAGGGGTTCCGTAAGTCTCCATGAAAAGGGCCCTTCTATTGAGATCATTGCAGGAGTGGAAGTTTCTGGGGATTCTATGAAATGGTCTGTTCCATTTAAGCGCATTGCAGGGGTCATTTCTCCTTTCGCCCCAAACATCTGTCAGAGGATTCTGCCTCCTTTCATCAAAAAATACACATTTTTCCCACAGATCTCATAATTCTGTTGGAGGTTCCACCTGCTGTTACCAGATAAACACAATTAAAATGTACCCCACAATATGGCCCTTTCTGTGTAATATGGGAGATGAATCAGGGTGCCATTGGAGGCCCTGCACTCAAAACCACTAGGTGTTGGAACACCTAACCTGACTTTACTGGGTCCATTTACAAACATAAACCCAATCCTAGCACACATCTCAGTAACCTCCACATAGAGTTAAACCACTGAAACCACAATCTAACACATTAACACATGATCTGCGGTACTCCTGACAACACAGGTCTCATCCCCTATCTTAAGATTTATGTTGTCACAGAAACATGGCTATTCCCCAAGTCCCCACATTTCCTAGATGTCCTCATTCTCAAAGGATACTGCTTTTTAGCATCTGGACTGCGGACCATACACCTAAAAATGGAGGAGCCTCACTGCCATCCACAAGAACTCCTGGTCCCCAGTCCTAGACAAGTGACCCGCAAATTCATAAATTCTCCTACAAACCACTTCCCACTCTCAACCTCTCAGTCTGCTACATTCTTCCTCACCTACATGCCTCCTTGACAGAAAAAGAACTTCACAGAAGAATGCTCAGTCTTCATCACTACCCCTTCCATTTCAGTTGGATAGGTAGAAGGAGAACCATTGAAAGATGTTAACAGGGAATCCTTAGGTGTGGATAAGGGTGGGATGAGCGATGGTGTTAAAGGTAACTGAGATGCCCAGCAAAATCAGGAGTCATTAGACTGAAGACAAATGAAGTGAAAAAAACGAAAAAAACAAGGCAATAGGCATCCAGAATCTGGGACAACATCCCTAAATCTATCGGGGGTACCATAGTCCTGCTCCAATATAGAAAATAGCTAAAG
The DNA here is from genome assembly GCF_964261635.1 of Lissotriton helveticus. NCBI lineage: Eukaryota > Metazoa > Chordata > Amphibia > Caudata > Salamandridae > Lissotriton > Lissotriton helveticus. The sequence continues at coordinate 369,689,118 of NC_136058.1, forward strand.
ACACGTCTCTTTAAAGAACACTACATAAAGACAAAGTAACCATCCATCTCTATTCTCAGAACCCAGCATTACCTGTAGTTACCTATTGACTGTAGTTATAGTTAGGACCTAATTTCCAAAGGAAGAACGTTTTTTCATTTGCCAATAACTTTAGTACCATCTGACAAATCCTCACCAAATTTTCAAAGCTAGAATGACGCTCACTCCAGCTGCTGTCTTAAAAGTTTTGTGGTGATCCTTCAAGCGGGGGTCAAGAGAAAAGGGATCTCAAAACCCATTTTCTCCATGTTAATTCCCATGGAGATTTTAAGACATTACTACAGCCAGAACTGCTGAACGGAATTACACCAAATTTGGCAGGAAGGTAGATGTTGGTCCAGAAATGTATCTTTTTGTAAATTGCCATAAATCCATTCAGTAGTCTTTGAAATATTAAGGACAAACAAATTTGTATATATAGGGACCCTCCCAATCTCATGCTGAGATCTGATTGACTGCGAACACTTCAATCCAGGAAGTGTTGGCAGCCATTTTGGGACTCTGTTTGAACCGAGCTCCAGAAAAAGTGTTAACAAAGAAAGAAAAGGGGACAGGGTAGGAATACACTGACCCCTTGGCCTCTTGGGGGGGGTCCATAGGGACCCCTCCAGGGCAAAAAAAATGTTTCGGTGGGAGTTGTACTGCAGCCACAGCTCCTGCCAAAAAATTAAACAAAGGGAAGCGTGGGCTCTCACACTTATCTATTATTAAGCCCCTGGGTGGGCCAGGTCCCGGGGGTATGCAACAACTATTAATTTAAAGAAAGGGGTGGTCTCACGTTCCCACCGTGCCCCAGGGACTAGCATCTTCCCAGGGCTTACAGATAACTAATAGGGAGTCTCGCGGGCTATTCTTAAAATAATTCAGGTGGGCCTGTGCAGCCTCCTCTGTAGCCCAGGGACTGCCACCTGCCTGAGGATAATACAAAAGAAATCTGGGGGACTCATGGAACCCTCCCCATGCCCACAGGACCACCACCTACTGGGATTATTAGAATTGATAATGGGGCCCCCTCCTAGAGCCAAAAATCGCCCTGGGGACTGCCATCCCCAAGGGCTGGCTCCTGCCAAGTCCTAAGTTGCTCATCCCTGGGACATAGTTGTTTACTGTGGCTTGGCAGGAACTTTACCGCTACTGCCAAGTCACAGCAAACGAACCGCTTCCAGCAAGGGAGAGCTCAACAAAATGCTCTTGCTTGCTGGAAGCGGAGCAGACCTGCATGTTTAGCAGCTCCCTTTGTCTGAAAGCAATGTCGGCTCCCACAGGAGACGGGGAGCTGGCAGGGACCATGAGGCATTCAGGCTTCCCCCCTGAATCTCAATGGGCACCAGCAGATATGGCCTGGTCCCGGGGATGAGATCCGTGGGGCTGAAATCAGCCAGTGGAGGGGTGCCTTGTGGCTCCCCTCATCAATATAAAAAATAAAATTGAACAGGTGGGGCCCATGGAATGCGGCCCCCGAGGCCAAAATCAGCCCAGGGAGGGGGGGGGTCTGGTGGCTCCCCTCCCCTATTTCGAATAGGCCGGGGACTGGGGGATGGGTTTTCCATTGCCGAATTGGGCCTGGGTAAGGGGGGCCATGCCGCCGCTCTCCTCTGATAAAATGTTAAAAAATTGCAAATGGCTACTTACAGGGAAGTCGCCGGAGACCCCGCCCCCTTTCTAAACCTCTCTGTAAAGTAACCCTGGCAAACAGCTTGTAGGGCAATGAAGTCCCCTTGGCTTTTAGTGTCCTTAGTGGCCAAGAACCCCTCCTGTTACCTTCAGTAAGACCCAGATAAAGGATTGCTGAGTGGTCATTGGTGGCCCCACCCTGTTGTCCAACACTCTGCAAAAGTGCCTCCTTCTGGTGCACTATTGGTTGGGGGATGAAGTCCCCTTAGATGCTGAGGGTCCTTGGGGGCCAATAACCTCTCCTGTTACCTCCATTAAGTCCCACACAGCGGGATTTTTGAGAGCTGGTTGGAGCCCCCCCCCCCTTTCTGTACCACTCTGAATGCACATAGTATTTTTAATAAACATAGAAATTCACTTAAAAAATACAAAAGTTACAGGGAAGTTATAATTAGGCAATAGAATTTAAAAAGCCCTAGAAATTCATTAAAAAAACAGAAATGCACTGTTTATGACCTCACATAATACATCACTCATGACATCACTCATGACATTACTGATGACATCATCCACAGAACAACTTACAGTCTCATACTGCCTCTCTCATTACGCACACACCCACACAACCACTCACATATCCATTTACAGTCCCTAACAAGTACTCACACAACCACTCACTCCTCCATAGCACCATCCACACACCCACTCACTCATACAGGTGCTCACACAACCACTCACCCATAAAGCTACTCAAACAACCAATCACTTACCCATAGAGCCACCCACACCACCACACTCCTTCAGCCATACAGCTACTCACACCCTCACTTATTCACCTATACAGCCACTCACGCAACCACTCACTCACCCATACAGCCCCTCAACAGAGCTACATACTCACACACTCACTCACACAGGCACACAACAACTAACATACCCATTCGCACATCCATGCAAGTAGTCACACATTCGCACACTCACCCATATATCCATTCACATAGACATTTACTCTACAATATAGCATCACACACCAACTCACTTAACCAAACAGCCACTCACTCACCTATACAGCCACTTACACAGGCAGGCACCCACTAATACAGCCACTAACATACCCATCCAGGCACTGACACATCCACTCACTCACCAATACAGTCACTCGCACAGCCGCTCACTCACCCACACAGCTACTGACACACCTACTTATACACCCATACAGCCTCTCACATACTCACTCACACAGCCATACAGGCACTCAGACACAAATTCACACAGTGAGACAGCCACTAACATAATGTATGTTACAAACAGTATCACTCATTATTAGTACAGAAAGTATACTATTTTGACTTTTATAGTACCTTGGTACATATGTTTAAAACTCATAAACCACGGACCACTTTTTTGAACATTATCAGCCCCTTTGTCGAATATAGTCTAGAGGCATCGTATTTCACAATACTAGGAGACTTTAACTATCACCTAGAAAAGCTGGGTGGTCGTGATACAGCCTCACTAGTTGATTCAATGGCTAATTTCACATTAACACAGATTGTCAAGCAGGACACTCCTGCCGCTGGACACACCCTGGATGGGATTTTCACCTGTAATCCATTGCTCAAAATATCAGGAGTAATTCCTGTCCCTTGGTCAGACCATAAAACTATACTGTTTTCCATAAGTGCAGTTCAGAACTCACTTACATTCGCAAACGCACCTGTCTCGGTCACTCGGTGACACTGGGTTAAAATTAACCCTCCTACCCTACAAGCATTATTATTAGGTACTTAAACCAGACCTCCAGACAGACAGCAACACCTCCATCTATAGGGTATCCTCATGGATTGAATCAGTGGTTGACATCTTGGCTCCCCTGGCCTCAATCATCAGACAGTCTGGGTTCTCGGTTGTCTCCTAAGTGTGAAGAACAGACAGATTGAGAGGTAAGGGTTCCCACAGGTATCCAAACAGAATCGTTATGAGTGAGGGAATGTTATAAAAGGTGAGAGGGAAGGGATTCTGACACATTATCCAATAGAATGATTACAAGTGTGTGGAAGGTAAAAAGAGTGCAAGGAAGGTAGTGAGCATGTGAAGTGTGTAAAGGTCAGATACTATGAGAGTACAAATGTCCCCACTGATCCACCCAGTGGAAGAAAACTTGCATATAGATGTCAGTCTCCTCATGCCATGGTTAAATCAGTCTTTTGAAATCTTCTCTTCACAGGAATGGCTCAGTAATTGCTGATTTCAAAATAGTCTTTAAAAATGGCACAGAAGTGCCTCTCCCAAAGGAAATTATGGAATTGATCTATGAAGCATATAGAAGTGGGGCATTTGGTGACTTGGTGATTGACCCTTCAAGCATTGTGTCCAAAGGTAGGTGAATGAATAGCCGTAATGCTTCTACTCTTGCAGTATCTATAAAAAGGAAACAATGTGGTAGATAAATGGGTAGGAAGCACACAAAGGCTTTAGATCCACCATCTAGGGTATCAAAGACCAAACAAAGCTACGATGACAAACTTCTGACTGTTGGACAGGCCCCATGAAGGGCTCGCTCCCTCCCCGCATTACAGGGCCCTGGTACCGGCCCTCCAGGTGCTACCCGCAGAAGCAACCCGCAACCCGTCCCCCATGGGACGTCTGCTCCCGGGAACCCCGGTGTCCCTGGCCTGGGCCACCGGCAGCACCCTTGCCCGGGCCAGCCGCCATCTTGGACACTGCGCCACGAGGCCGCGTGGCCTCAGCTCGACCCCAACCCCGGGCCTGGCCAGGCCCCGACATCCCGGCACCACCATCCACCCAGGAGGTGGACGGACAACTTGGCAGGTCAATGGGAGTAAGAAGTGTCGATGGCTCCCTCCCGCCAGGTGCCGATCACCCCCAGCCTCCCCGGGCGCTGGCTCCACCCTCCTGCTGGGTGTCTGGACTCCCTCATCCCGGACCTCCCGACCTCCAAGAGCGAGGGTCCGGACATCAAAGAGTGCCAGACCTATAACTGAGGCAGCCCCAGAACAGGAAGGCAGTTGTATCCTGGAGTCGAGAGACACCGAGAAGAACTCATCCTTGACGGACTGCTGGTGCTGCCGCAGCCCTGCATTGTGAACTATTGTCCTGCCTGCTGGCGCTGCCGCGGCCTTCTGCAACCTTCATCCTCGTGGGACCTGCTGGCGCTGCCGCGGCCCGTTGCAACCTTCATCCTCGTGGGACCTGCTGGCGCTGCCGCGGCCCGTTGTAACCGTCATCCTCGTTGGGACCTGCTGGCGCTGCCGCGGCCCGTTACCACCTACGATCTCTTCGGGACCTGCTGGCGCTGCCGCGGTCCGATCCGTCCGAACGCCGAGCTCGAGGATTGTGAGCCACCGCCGTTTTCACCCCAGTACCCGTAGGTACCAAGACTGTCCCGCTACCCCCTTTCCCTACGAGAGACTAGAATTGAGAGGATCATCGTGTCCTGATCTCCTTGTATCGTACTACCTTACTTCAAGAACTGCCTATAAAAGGTGTTAATCTGATCTTCGTGTGGTGTCCATCTGTGGGGGGGAAGTTACTTGTCTGTACGATCGCTGGAGACGGCCCTCACCGGAGGCCTCTCCCCTTGTGCTCGGCCGACCCTCCAGGTCCCCGTCTAACATTGGTGGCCAGCGGCGCGATCCGAACCAACGCGTACCGTACAGATAGTAACTCACCCTACGACTAAACCACAATGACGACCAAAGAGAGCGGATCTGCAGAGAAGTTCCAGATGGAAAAGCTGGAGGAATACAACCACCGAGAGCTAAAACAATTTTGCATGGACTTAGGCATTGCTACCACCGGGCTAAGCACAAAAGAAGACTTCAAAAACGCCCTAGAGTCCTGGACAGAGACGGATACCGCCACACCCCGGGACCTCGAAGCCCCGGAAGTCAACACCACTCTGACGGAAGAACGGAGAACAGGTCCCTCCCGAGAAGAGATCCAGGAGCGGGAAAAAAATAGACTACACGAGTTAGACTTGGCACGGCTCAAATTAGATGGAGAATTGAAGCTGGCGGAACAAAAAATAAACTTAGAACACTTACGGCTCAGAGAAGAGCGAGAGGAAAAACAGAGACAGAGGGATCTCAAAGAAAAAAGACTGGCATACGAACACGAGTGCAAACTAGCAGAGATAGAAATACGCAAACTGAACAAAAACCTAGGGGTGCCCGAGCCACCGCGCTCCCCGGGTACTACCGAACAGAAGGTCCACATCCCCAAGGATGTGGTCCGAGAATACCACCGGAACGACGACATACAGCAGTGGTTCAAGGCCTACGAGATCGCCATGACGGCCCACCAGATCGCTCGAAGTGACTGGGGAGCCGGGCTGTGGGGAAGATTCGTCAATGAGGGCCGTGATGCCCTGCTGCAGCTTCCGGACCATCAAATGACGTCCTATGACCACATGAAGGCCGCCCTCCTCAGTCGATATGGGCTTACGCCCGAAATGTACCGCCAGAGGTTCCGCAACTGCACCCGGATCCCAGGTACAACTTGGTTGGAATACGTAAACTATTTCAGCAGAGCCTTCGAGGGGTGGATCAAGGGTAACAACGTAACCACCTACGAACAACTCTTCAATCTCATTGTGTGGGAGCACCTCTCCAACAACTGTTTCGTCAAGCTCAGGCAGCACCTCCTCGACAGTAAATTGACTGAACCACGGCAGCTCACCACCGAGGCGGACCGGTGGGAGTGCACCCGAGTGGCCCGGAGTGGGCCGAATGAGCAGAACAGAACCAACCAAGGTCATCATCGTCCCCGAGGAGGAGGAGGAGGACAGGGCCGGGGCAGAGACGCTGTCCCGGCCACTCCCGCTAGCACCACCTCGCCCCCAGCCGGCCGGGGAAACCCCCCGATGCGCCCGGGGTTCCGAGCCAACGTTACGTGTCACCGATGCCAGCGAGTCAGCCACTATGCCAGTGACCCGACCTGCCCGAAGAACCAGACTCCCGGGCCCCGCCAGGTGGCGGCCGCCGCCCTAGGAGAAGAACAAGTCTCCGAAGACCCTGAAGCATACGAGTCGGAGCAGTTCGAGTCACTGGCATAGTGGCTGACTCGCTGGCATCGGTGACACTGCCGCCATGACCCTGGCCTGCCTAGGGGGAAGAGACATGGTCCAGCGGACTCCCCTGCCAGCCAACACTGGGAAGTACAGCCAATGGGTGAGCATAAATGGGCGCAAGGCCGAAGCCCTGCGTGACACCGGGGCCAGTGTGACGGCCATCCGTTGTCACCTGGTGACCCCAGAACAAATCCTGCCAAACGTTCTTTGCCCCGTCCGATCGGCAGACAATTCGGAGAGCCTGTGTCGGATGGCCTGCGTCCCCTTCGAATGGGGAGGAGTGTCCGGCATGCTAAAAGTAACTGTCCGCGACGATGCCCCCGTGGACTGCCTCCTGGGGAACGATCTCGAGAGCTCCCCGTGGGCAGCTGTTGAAAGAAGAGAGCATCTGGGGATGTTGGGTCTCCCGGACTGGGCGTGCGTGACCACCCGGTCCATGGCCACCCGCACCATCCCTAGACCGGAAGAACCCGAGTGGTCAGCACCTCCTCCCCCGATCGCTCCAGAAGAAGACTTCATCCATACCGACCACACTGAACCAACCCCAGAGGGGTCCGCACAGCCCCCCGAACTTCCCGACCTGGCTCAGTGGCGTCAAGAAGGGGGGCCCACCCAAGAACAATTCCGGCAGGAGCAAAAGACCTGTCCCTCCCTCGAGGGACTGCGACAGCAAGCGCTCGCCCAGGGTCAAGGAGACACCACCGGGGCCCACTGGGTTTATTGGGACAATGATCTCTTGTACAGCGAGCAAAGAATCGCAGAGCTGGGGGCCGGTCGAGTGCTGGTGGTGCCCCTCCACTTCAGAGACTTCCTGATGAACTTGGCCCATGATGTCCCCCTGGCTGGGCACCTGGGGCAAGACAAAACCTACCACCGCCTGGTGACTCACTTTTTCTGGCCCAAAATGAGAAATGACGTCTCCAACCACTGCCGGTCCTGCCCGACCTGCCAGGCCAGCGGGAAGAGCGGCCGCAAACTCAAGGCACCCCTACAACCATTCCCCGTGGTGACCACCCCGTTCGAAAGGGTGGGAATAGACATTGTGGGGCCCCTGGACCCCCGAACAGCACAAGGGCATCGCTTCATCCTGGTCCTGGTGGACCACGCCACCCGCTATCCTGAGGCGGTCCCCCTTCGCACTGTAACAGCCCCAGTAGTGGGTCGAGCCTTAATGGGGATCTTTTCTCGAGTGGGCTTCCCCCGGGAAGTCGTCAGCGATAGGGGTACGAACTTCATTTCAAAGTATATGAAATCCCTCTGGCAGCAGTGCGGGGTCACTTACCGGTTCACAACCCCCTATCACCCCCAGGGAAACGGACTGGTTGAGCGGTTCAACCGCACTCTCAAGGGGATGATCATGGGGCTAGAAGAACCCCTACGCCGCCAGTGGGATGTGCTACTACCGTGCCTCCTCTTCGCCTACCGAGAAGTCCCCCAGAAGTCCCTCGGCTTCAGCCCCTTCGAACTCCTGTACGGACACCCCGTTCGCGGGCCTCTCAGCCTAGTGAAGGAGGAATGGGAAATGGCCCCCCTAAAAACCCCTCCAGACGTCTACAAATACCTCCTGACCCTCTGCAATCAGACCCGGCGATTCAGGGAGATCGCCAAAGCCAATCTTGAGGCCAGTCAAGAGGACATGAAGAAGTGGTACGATCAACATGCCTCCTCCATCGAGTTTGAACCGGGTCAGCAGGTATGGGTAATGTCCCCCACCGAACCGTGTGCCTTGCAGGACAAATGGACGGGGCCCTTCAAGGTGATCGAGCGCAAGAGCCCCGTCACCTATCTCATCGACCTGGAGTCCCCCCGGAACCCCCTCCGGGTTCTCCACGCCAACAGACTCAAACCACACTTCGCGCGCTCAGAGCTCAGCCTGCTGATGGCTACCGACAGTGGCGCAGAAGGAGACTCCGAGCCCCTCCCTGACCTACTGAGGACCCGTGAAAGAGATGGTTCGGTGGACGGGGTCCGACTCTCCGAGGCCCTGACCCCGGAGCAGCGTCAAGATTGTCGGGCCCTCCTGCTGCCGTTCGCAACCCTGTTTTCTCTCACACCCGGAGTCACCTCCTGGTGCCTGCACGACGTGGACACTGGGGACAGTCCTCCTGTCCGACACCGGGCGTACCGAGTACCGGATCGGGTACGTACCTGCATCAAAGAAGAAGTCTCCAAGATGCTCGCCCTCGGGGTCATCGAACCTTCGGACAGTCCCTGGGCCAGCCCGGTCGTACTAGTCCCCAAGGCCGCGGCCCCGGGCACCACACCTGAGCTCCGATTCTGCATCGACTATCGGGGTCTGAACGCGGTCACCCGAACCGACGCTCACCCTATCCCCCGAGCAGATGAACTAGTCGACCGCATGGGGGCAGCCCGCTACCTAAGCATCTTCGACCTGACAGCGGGCTACTGGCAGATCGGCCTCACCCCCAGGGCCCAAGAACGTTCCGCTTTCTCCACCCCGGATGGGCACTACCATTTCAGAGTGATGCCATTCGGCATGAAAAACGCTCCAGCCACTTTTCAAAGACTGGTGAACCAGGTATTGGCGGGCCTCGAAGAATTCAGCGCCGCCTACCTGGATGACATCGCGGTATACAGCCGCCACTGGACAGACCACCTCCCCCACCTCCGAGAGGTCCTGCAGGCCCTCCAACAGGCCGGCCTCACAATAAAGGCCAGCAAGTGCCAAATCGGCCAGGGGTCCGTGACCTACCTCGGACACCAAGTGGGGAGCGGTCTGGTGGCCCCCCTTCAACTCAAGGTAGCTGCCATTCAGTCCTGGCAACCCCCCGAAACACAAACCGAGGTCCGAGCCTTTCTGGGACTCACCGGATACTACCGGCGGTTCGTGAAGGACTATGGCAGCATTGTGGGGCCCCTCACGGAACTCACGTCTAAGAACCACCCAAAAAGAGTCAACTGGACTCCCGACTGTCAAGCGGCCTTCGAGAAGCTGAAGGCCGCCATGTGCACCGCTCCTGTGCTCCAGGCCCCCGACTAAAGCCGCGAATATATCGTTCAGACCGATGCCTCCGACCATGGTATTGGGGCCGTCCTCTCCCAACTGAACCCCGAGGGAGTCGACCAACCAGTGGCCTTCATCAGCAGACGCCTACTGCCCGAGAGCAGCGCTGGAGCACGATTGAGCGGGAGGCCTTCGCCGTAGTGTGGCCCCTCAAGAAGCTCCGGCCTTACCTCTTCGGAACCCACTTCCAGGTACAAACAGATCATCGGCCCCTGCAATGGCTAATGCAAATGCGGGGGGAGAATCCCAAACTATTGCGGTGGTCCATCTCCCTGCAGGGGATGGACTTCACTGTAGAGCATCGCCCTGGTCAAGACCACGCCAACGCGGACGGCCTGTCCCGCTTTTTCCGCCTCGACGAGGAAAGTCCCCAAGAGGATGGATGACTCTCCCCGCCTTCAGCTGGGGGGGACGCATGTTGGACAGGCCCCATGAAGGGCTCGCTCCCTCCCCGCATGACAGGGCCCTGGTACCGGCCCTCCAGGTGCTACCCGCAGAAGCAACCCGCAACCCGTCCCCCATGGGACGTCTGCTCCCGGGAACCCCGGTGTCCCTGGCCTGGGCCACCGGCAGCACCCTTGCCCGGGCCAGCCGCCATCTTGGACACTGCGCCACGAGGCCGCGTGGCCTCAGCTCGACCCCAACCCCGGGCCTGGCCAGGCCCCGACATCCCGGCACCACCATCCACCCAGGAGGTGGACGGACCACTTGGCAGGTCAATGGGAGTAAGAAGTGTCGATGGCTCCCTCCCGCCAGGTGCCGATCACCCCCAGCCTCCCCGGGCGCTGGCTCCACCCCCCTGCTGGGTGTCTGGACTCCCTCATCCCGGACCTCCCGACCTCCAAGAGCGAGGGTCCGGACATCAAAGAGTGCCAGACCTATAACTGAGGCAGCCCCAGAACAGGAAGGCAGTTGTATCCTGGAGTCGAGAGACACCGAGAAGAACTCATCCTTGACGGACTGCTGGCGCTGCCGCAGCCCTGCCTTGTGAACTATTGTCCTGCCTGCTGGCGCTGCCGCGGCCTTCTGCAACCTTCATCCTCGTGGGACCTGCTGGCGCTGCCGCGGCCCGTTGCAACCTTCATCCTCGTGGGACCTGCTGGTGCTGCCGCGGCCCGTTGTAACCGTCATCCTCGTTGGGACCTGCTGGCGCTGCCGCGGCCCGTTACCACCTACGATCTCTTCGGGACCTGCTGGCGCTGCCGCGGTCCGATCCGTCCGAACGCCGAGCTCGAGGATTGTGAGCCACCGCCGTTTTCACCCCAGTACCCGTAGGTACCAAGACTGTCCCGCTACCCCCTTTCCCTACGAGAGACTAGAATTGAGAGGATCATCGTGTCCTGATCTCCTTGTATCGTACTACCTTACTTCAAGAACTGCCTATAAAAGGTGTTAATCTGATCTTCGTGTGGTGTCCATCTGTGGGGGGGAAGTTACTTGTCTGTACGATCGCTGGAGACGGCCCTCACCGGAGGCCTCTCCCCTTGTGCTCGGCTGACCCTCCAGGTCCCCGTCTAACACTGACACACCGTTAAACATCTTTGGAGATAGCTATCTACTGAAGAGGAACATGACGAATACCCTCATTCCAACATGTTACGTGAAATCCAAGTACTGTAAACAAACCAAAACAGTGGCCCTCCAACCCAAGAATAAATTGAGAAGTAACAATGAGACCCTTATTCTAACAGGTTGTGGATAATTCAAGACAGCAGGCCAGAAACCAAAGACCATGATGGAAACCAACAACAATAAGACACAAATTCCACATGGAATTTATAATCCAAGTCAGCAGCCCGATGACCAAAGAATAAGAGGAAAACCAACAACATGAAGGCTCTGATTCCACATTGGCATTTTCAATCCAAGACGGCAGCTCAACAATCAAAGAACTGGATGAAACCAACAACAAGACGACTTGTATTCCACACGTCATTTACAATCCAAGACAGCAGCCCAACAACCAAAGACCAAGATGAAAACCAGCAACAAGAATACTCTGATTAAACAAGTCCTTTGCAACCCAATACAGCGGCCCTTCAACCAAAGAGTAGAATGGAAACCATCAACCAGAAAGCTCTGGTTCCACATGACATTTACAATCCAAAACAGCAGCCCAGCAACAAAATAACAAAATGGAAACCGACAACAAGTAGACTCTGATTCAACATTGTCATTTACAATCCAAGACAGCAGCCCAACAACCAAAGACCAAGATGGAAACCAACAACAAGAACCTGACCATGACATGGCATGGTGCACATTCACATTCACGTTGCATAGTTGTTTAAACAGGTTAAGCAGCTCAATGAAATGGAGGGCTATGGTGTCATCTGCCTCGGCGTTTCAACACCACCAATTCAGTTACACAACTTACTTGCCAACATTCTTGAACAGGTAAGAGAGAGAGTCAGAAAAAATGTTTGGGGAATTTTATTGAATTTAGAGTTGGAAAAAGGTAAAATAATACATACTTTTCTGCTTAAAAAATCAGGTGCCTCTCTACTAGTAACCACACCTATTAACTGTGACCTCACTTCAATAAATGCCACAACATCAGAATCAATCAAACACACACTTCAAGAGTCAGAACATTTATTTGATGCAGATTGAGCTTATCCTCATCAGATGCCTTTCACCGCATGATTATTATATATATATATAAATAGGATTGTACTGTATAAGGCAGACCACTGGTCCTACATCACATGAATTTGCCGAACAGCGAAAGTGGCCTATTCACTATCAAAATGGGACCTAGAAATGTTATTAATGGTCTGCTGGTATACCGGTAGTGCGGGACAATTTGGTAACCAGCTTCTAGATTTTATTACCCAGCCGGCACTCCGGTACAAAATACAAAAAATGTATTATTTTAGGCGATTTAAATCTCCATTTGGCTGATAGTGAGTGCAGGGAGGCACAAGAAGTGGTGGCAGCATTGACATCTTTGGGGCTTAATCTGCAATCCACTGCCCCCTCACACCAACTTGGCCATCTCCTGGATCCCATCTTTGCCAACTGGGGGGGGCATTAAAGTCTCCTCTCCAATCAGAATAATTTGGTCAGATCATTATATCATCCCGTTCTCTATAGAAAACACGCCTTCAGAAAAGAGACTTACCAAACCCCTCCCACTTAAGCGAAGAAAATGGAAAAACTTTAATCAAGAAGCATTTAAATGTGCTCTATTAGAAAATCTCCCTCCCCAAAGTAACTCTCTTCAGGAGGCGTGGAACAGCTACGAACATTGGGTGTCCACTGCGCTGGATGTAGCAGCTCCCTGGACATCTAAGCCCCCTGCCAGGCAATCTAAAACCGCCCCCTGGTTCTCGGAAAAACTTAAACTTGCCAAAGCCAGATGCAAAAACTTAGAACGTAGCTGGAGGAAAAACTATAATCCTGAGGATAAAGAACACTATAAAAGGGAACTAAAAAAATTCCAGAAATCAGTGAGATTAGAAAAAAGTTGCCACCTCAAGAGCAGAATCGAGCTAGCGGATAACCCCACTAGAGAACTCTTTACTATCTATAGAGAGCTTACGGTCCCGACCAGACTGGAAGCCCAAGATACCTACTCGAGAGAGTTGTGTGACACTATTGCCGATTTTTTTGTAACCAAGATCGACAAAATCCACGCTACCTTCACTGAGGACAAAGACTATTCGAACAAAATTACAGAAGTCAGAGACACCTATACGGGGAAACATCGTCTTACATGCTTCACAACACCTGAAAGGCAGGAATTACTAAGCATCGTCAACAGCATACAATCTGGTTCGCCCTGTGACGTTTGCCCGCCGGCTTGCTGCAAAGGAGTCATGGAGAATATGATTATCGACCAGATTAGCCACATTGTGGCGCTATCTTTTCAAGAATGCCGGGTATTGGATGTATGCCCAGGTCATCCCTCTTAAAAAGAAATCTAACATCCATATCTCCCAATTCCAGAACCTTCGCCCTATCTCCCTTCTCCCCTTTTGCGCGAAGATTGTGGAAAAGGTGGTTAATAGGCAGCTCATGAGATATTTGGAGGAGCAATCTCTCCTGCACCCCACGCAATCGGGCTTTAGAGCTGGCTACTCTACTGAGTCAGCCTTACTCTTTTCTACTGAGTGCCTCAGACAAATAGTGGATGAAGGAGAGACAGCAACCCCTGGCTCGCATAGTTGAAGCATTTGGGGTGGGCATTGTAGGCTATGCTGATGACACCCAACTGATGTTCAAGCTCACGCCCGACCACAGTGAAGATGCCACTAATTTTTCTAACTGCCTGTCATCAGTGGCATCGTGGATGAACAGCAATTGCCTGCGCCTTAATGGCGATAAAACTGAGCTGCTGGTGGTAGGGAAAGCAGTTTCAGCCTGGTCACACATGTGGTGGCCTACAGAACTAGGCAACCCTCCCTGTCCTGTGGACTCAGTGCGCAATCTGGGCATTATTCTTGACTCAGATCTTTCCTACAAATCTCATGTCAGTAAAGTGACGGCCACGTGCTTCAGTATACTGAGAGTCCTCCGCAAGGTTCTAGACCTTCTTCCCATAGAAGCCAGAAAGACCATCGTCCATGCCTTGGTGACCCCCCACCTTGATTATGGGAACGCTCTGCTTTTAGGTCTGAGCAAAAAAGGCCTACACCAACTTCAGTGTGTTCAGAACGCCGCCGCTCGCCTTGTGCTCAGACTCCCTCGCAGAGCGTCTGGGAAACCCGCTCTGGCTAAACTCCATTGGCTCCCTATTAAGGAGTGAATTAAATTTAAGTCTCTTTGCTTTGTGCATCGAATTGCCTATGGCAAAGGTCCGGATTATCTGAAAAATCTCCTCACTATACATCGCCCCATCAGGAACCTGAGATCGTCTGGAACGATGATGCTCAAACTCCCCAGAATCACCAAAGCTAGAATGGGTGGGTGTTCGTTCAGACACCTGGCTTCCAAATACTGGAACGAACTCCCGCTTGATCTCCGAATGGAACCTTCTGAAACTAGGTTCCGGGGAAAGCTTAAAACGTTCCTATTCCCCCCTGCATAACCCCCCCCCCCTCCTTTCCTTTGCATCTTTCCCGGCTCGCTCCCGATCCTGCCTCTGGCGATTTAGCAGTATTTAGCGCGGGGACACACTGTTTTTTGTGCAGCCAGGCGCTTTAAAAATGGTTTTATTATTATTATTATTATTATTATTAATGAAAGGAGCCGGTCAATGGCTACACAGGAATCAACAACACTCCTAGCCCCTCCATTTGCATGGGGGGTAAGAGTGCAAGATGTCACTGTCCTGCAGGCTGCCTGCCATTGATAAAATTGTCAATGGATTAGCATATATTTACAGCACATAATTGTGCCTCAAATGTTTGAGCTATGCTATGCTATGCTACAGGACACTAAGAAGGTCCTGTATCAACTAAAGCTTCCTGTAATGCTGATCTGTCAAGCCTTAACACATTTGCTCTCTCTCCTACCTCCCCAAGGGCTATGAAGATGCTCACCGGCCTCCTTCAGCATAAGCCTTCTATTAGCATCCCTGCAGCCCGGATGTATGACGTTACAACACATACTTTTACAACGCATACCTTTACAACGCATTTTGTACAATGCAACATCCATTACAACGCATTCCATTACAACGCATGCCATTACAACGAATTTTTAAAAAATACCTTTACAACGCATTCCATTACAACGCATACTACCTTTACAACGCATACCATTACAACGCATACCATTACATTGCATGTATGGTAAGTATTGGATAGTGTAGGGGTAAAAATGACTATTCTACCTCCAGGGGGGTGCAACAGTAGGGTAAGTGTTGGGTAGTGTAGGGGTAAAAATAACTATTCTAACTCCAGGGGGGGTGCAACAGTAGGTGTAAGTGTTGGATAGTGTAGGGGTAAAAATTACTTTTCTAACTCCAGGGGGTGCAACAGTAGGGTAAGTGTTGGATAGTGTAAGGGTACTATGCGTTGTAATGTTATGCGTTGTAATGGTATGCGTCGTAATGACATGCGTTGTAGTGGTATGCGTTGTAGTGTCATGCGTTGTAATGGTTGCGTTGTAATGGCATGCGATGTAATGGATGTTGCGTTGTAAAAGTTTAGTTGTAATGGTAGTGCGTTGTAAAAGTTGCGTTGTAAAGGTTGTTTCCCCTGCTACCCCAATGCCATCCTTCTCTCTCAATGCCACCCTTCCCTCTCAATCCTTAGCCTTCCCCACCATACACCTAACTGCGAGATCCACCTCTCACTTAACTGCCTCTTCGCCGATGCACAATCTGTGAACAAGAACCACATAAACATTTACTGCTTGATCGCCTAGTCATCACCAGACCTCCTGTCTGTTACAGAAGCATGACTCAGTGATGACTCAGCACCAGTCTGCCATGAGCTCATTCCACCTGGATAATTGGAATGTATGACGTTATAAATCATACATTTACAACGTATGCCTTTACAACGTAGTTTTTACACCGCAACATCCCTGTCACCGCATACATTTACATTGCATGCCATTACAACACATTTTTTAAACTACATTAACAACGCATTCCATAACATCGCATTATACCTTTACAACGCATACCATTACAACGCATACCATTACATTGCATTTAATTGGATACTAAGGATCCCGCGCCGCTTCAATGTAATTTCCATTGAAATCAATGGAAACTCCATGACGAGTTACCCTTGTCATTAGCACTGAAGGGGTTAAGGTAAGTGTTGGATAGTGTAGGGGTAAAGATTACTATTATAACTCGAGGGGGTGCAACAGTAGGGTACGTGTTGGATAGTGTAGGGGTACTATGCGATGTAATGACATGCGATGTAATGCCTGCATTGTAGTGTCATGCGTTGTAGTGACATGCGTTGTAAATGATGCTGCAATGGAATGACTGCGTTGTAAATGTAGTGTGATGTGATGACTGCGTTGTAAAGGTTGTTTCCCGGATAATTCACAATCTGCCCAAGAAGACAGGAGGTGGACTTGCAGACGTTTTCAAAAACACAATAAAGAAAACCCTCTTTGAAGGCTCTACTATGTCTGCAGGGACCATCATACTATTTCCATTTCACATCAAACTGCCAAGCAGAAGGACTCAAAAAGAAATATATCAGACAAAGGTTCTTGTAAGCCCTGAAAGAAACTAGGAGCCAGATGTACGAATATCTGACAATAAAGTATTGGTTCTAAATTGCGAACAATATTTTTGTGATCAGTACAGATTTTTAAGAACCAGGCTATGTATTAATACTTTTAGGTCATTTCTCAAAATATAAATTGTAATGAGTTACAATCCTAACTACCGTGCGAATATTAATGAGGCTGGTCACAAATTGCAATATACTATGATTGTAGGCCTTCACAGCAGACCATCATGTCTGCAACTCTTTTTAAATAAGATTAACTTTTTTAAAGCGGCCCATTTTCCTTAAAGAGAATTGGGCCGTGTTTAAAAAGAAAAGTTATTTTTTTAAAGTTTGTTCACAAGTTGGTAGTTGTCCCCTGGACTACTGCCTACTTTTTAGTAAATGTTTTTGGTTTAATTCACAAACTTGGAAGGGATCTCAAGGGGAATATTGTGCAAATGGGTTAACACCTCCTCTGAGGTCTCGGTAACTTTTCAATGTTTTGCAACCACATCCTTGCTGCGATCTATTGAAAGTCATCCTCTGAGGCAAGCTTTTCTCTTCGTCTGTCGGTGCCTGTTCCTCCATGGGGTCCCTCTGCCGCCAGGCTGGTACAAGTGATTTTGTACGGGCCCGTGGTAGGATGCCTCCACCAAGTGCATGCGGCATGGGGACCTCCCGTTTCTGCCTTGCACCGCCGGCTGAAGGGATGGGGGCACAACTACTCGCAGGTCAGCAGGGTGACCAGATGGTCAGAGTGGGAACCAACGGAGCCTCCTGGAGGCAAGAAGCTGATCGGTGGCTCAAAGATGGTTCCTCCTGAGTGATAGCCTCTTCATCAGTTGCAGCCCAAACACTCTGGTCACCTAGTCAGGCTGTGCAACTTGGTCACGGGGCTGGGTGACCAGATGACAAACCTGTGGCTGGCCGACCAGATAACCGGTCAGTGGGTGGCCCACCAGATGGCTAAGAGGCTGGAGTGGCTAACTCTGACTTTTGACCCACATGGGTTCTGTTAGCCCCAATTCATGGGTGCTTAATAGTCTAGGAATACTTACTTTCCAGGCAGGCCCAAGAGCAGGTGGGTGGTTGGCTGGGTGTGTAACCTTCCTTAGCACGACCAGGCTCGGGCACCAGGAAGGTGGAAGGCACCAACCCAGGTCATCCTTAGCCAGTGGACTAGGGGTGACAGTCTCTACACCGGGCATGGTGGCTGCAGACTAGGGAGGACCCTCATGCTTTTCCAGGGTGTGGAGTGGAGACGGAACCCAACATGCAGGTCCAGGGTAGTGTAGGGCTGGGGAAGAGTCTGGGGCTTCTGCGGACTGGACATCTTCCATAACCCCCGTGAGAGGAAGGTAAAGCAGGTATCCAGACCCTGGACAGGGCCACCTTCCTACAGAGGCCACGGTGGTGTCAGACCGTGGAGGAGTCTGGGGCTCTTGAGGCTCGACAGCTTCCGTAATCCCTTGTGAAAGTCAGGTGAAGAAATGGCTTTCACCTGGGAAGCTAGGGCTCAAGGTACCAGCAGAGCCACCTTCTCAACCTGGGCCAGGGTGGCGTAGTACCAGGGAGGGGTCGGGGTCTCCTTCGGGCTGGATAGCTCTTGTAATACCCCTGGGACTGTTGGGCGAAGCCATGGCTTTCACCTGGGAAGCCATGGCTCCTGGCACTCGGCAGGGCCACCTTCACCTTCCCAGGCCAAAGTGGTGTCGGAACGGGTATGAGTCTGGGACTCTTAAGGGCTGAACCGCTCCCATAATCCCCCTCGTCGGAGGCTCGATCCCTACAGGCTGGTAGTGCCAGCCTCCCACCCTGCCCATGGTAGGTTGGAGCCCCACCTGTAAGGGTTTGCCAGGTTTCAAGATGTCCACCAGTTAGCTTGAAAGGTTTGTTTGGGCAAAAATACCATCAGTGATGTTTCATCCCTAAATCTAATCCAACTAATGGATGAGTACGGGTGTACCAACTCAGTGAACCATGTCACCAGCTCAACTTTCCTAAGTTGAATATCACCTAGGCCTAACAGTAAGCCTGGGTGAGGGTGGGCACACTTGTGGCCTGAGTTTCCACCAGGGGGAATCTTTTTGTGAATAAGACATTGTCTAAACATTCACTGAACCTTTAATTGGTTTCATGGCACAGGTCTGAGGTTCTGTGGTTGGCGAAGACAGATACAGGCTCTGGCAAATCAAGAATAGTGCTCGTGAAGGGTTAGACATCTCTGTGAAGATTGTCAAGGTTGAGCAAGTAGTGATCAGGTTCTGTGGGTAGTCACAGATGTTGGCTGGAGCACATCCAGAATAGAGCACATGTAGTGTCAACTCGATCAGCAAAGATTGAACATGCAGTGATCATGTGTTTGGCAAGATAAAGAACAGTGCATGTGAGGGTCTGTCATTAAAGCTTTTTCTTTGGTTTCTCAGGTGAACAAGTTAACTCCTCGGCAACTGCAGCCCCAACAATAACCACAAGCAGCAAGGCATCAGCCTTAACTACAGCATCTGTGGCACAAACCACAAGTGCAGCACCTGGAACTAGTGCAGAACCAGCAACTACCATAGCAACTCAAACAATTGCAGAACCTGCCATCACTAGGGCAACTGGAACAAGTACAGCACCTGCCGTCACTGAGTTATCTGGAACAAGTAAAGAACCTGCCATCACTGGGGCATCTAGAACAAATACAGAACCTGCCATCACTGAGGCATCTGAAATAAGTACAGACGATAGAGCGAAAAAAGCATCTGGAACTTGGTCAGATACTACAATACGTGCAGCAGCTGGAACAAGAATAGAAACTAGTGCACAATGGCAAACTAGTGCAGAACCTGGCAATAGGGCAGCATCTGGAACAAGTGAAGGCCTTTCAAAAAACACAGCACCAAGGACGAGTGCAGAACTAGGAGTTAGTGAAACATCTATATCAGTTACACCAAGCACAGGACCTGCAACCAGAGCAACATCGGTATCAGCTACAAAAAGCACAGAGCCTGCAACCAGAGCACCGTCCGTATCAGGTACAGCAAGCACAGAACCTGCAAACAGGGCAACGTCCGTATCAGGTACAGAAAGCACAGAACCTGTAACCAGGGCAACAACTGTATCAGTTACAAAAAGCACAGAACCTGCAACCAGTGTAGCACCTGTATCAGTTACACCAAGCACCTATCCTGCAACCAGGGCAACATCTGTATCAGCTACAAAAAGTACAGAGCCTGCAACAAGGGCAGAATCTTTATCAATTACACCAAACACAGAAACTGCAACCAGAGCAACCTCTGTATCAGTTACACCAAGCACAGAACCTGCAACCAGGGAAATATCTGTATTGATCACAGCAAGCTCAAAACTTGAAGCCAGGACAGCATCAGCATCAATTACAGCAAGCACAGAACCTGCAACCAGGGCAACATCTGTATCAATTACACCAAACCCAGAACCTGCAACCAAGGCAACATCTCTATCAATTACACCAAGCACTGAAACTGCAACCAGGGCAACATCTGTAACAGATACACCAAGCACAGAACCTGCATCCAGGGCAACATCTGTATCAGTTACACCAAGCACAGAACCTGCAACCAGGGCAGCATCCGTACCAGTTACAGCAAGCACCAAACCGTCAACTAACGCAACATCTGCATCAGTTACACCAAGCACAGAACCTGCAACCAGGGCAACATCTGTATCAGTTACACCAAGCACAGAACCTGCAACCAGGGCAGCATCTGTATCAGTTACAGCAAGCACAGAACCGGTAACAAGCGCAACATTCGTATCAGTTACACCAAGCACAGATCCTGCAACCAGGGCAACATCTGCATCAGTTGCAGCAAGCACAGAACGTGCAACGAGGGCAACATCTGTATCAGCTACAAAAAGT
Source organism: Lissotriton helveticus (assembly GCF_964261635.1). Taxonomy (NCBI): domain Eukaryota; kingdom Metazoa; phylum Chordata; class Amphibia; order Caudata; family Salamandridae; genus Lissotriton; species Lissotriton helveticus. The sequence continues at coordinate 369,709,901 of NC_136058.1, forward strand.
ACAGAGCCTGCAATCAGGGCAGCATCTTTATCAATTACACCAAACACAGAAACTGCAACCGGGGCAACATCTGTATCAATTACACCAAACACGGAACCTGCAACCAAGGCAGCATCTCTGTTGATTACACCAAGCACTGAACCTGCAACCAAGGCAACATCTGTAACAGTTACACCAAGCACAGAACCTGCAACCAGGGCAACATCTGTATCAATTACACCAAACACGGAACCTACAACCAAGGCAGCATCTCTGTCGATTACACCAAGCACTGAACCTGCAACCAAGGCAACATCTGTAACAGTTACACCAAGCACAGAACCTGCAACCAGGGCAACATCTGTATCAGTTACACCAAGCACAGAACCTGCAACCAAGGCAGCATCTGTATCAATTACACCAAACATGGAACCTGCAACAAAGGCAGCATCTCTGTCGATTACACCAAGCACTGAACCTGCAACCAAGGCAACATCTGTAACAGTTACACCAAGCACAGAACCTGAAACCAGGGCAACATCTGTATCAGTTACACCAAGCACAGAGCCTGCAACCAGGGCACCAGCCGTATCAGTTACAGTAAGCACAGAACCGGCAACCAGCGCAACATCTGCATCAGTTACACCAAGCACAGAACCTGAAATCAGGGCAACATCTGTATCAGTTACACCAAGCATGGAGCCTGCAACCAGGGCACCAGCCGTATCAGTTACAGTAAGCACAGAACCGGCAACCAGCGCAACATCTGCATCACTTACACCAAGCACAGAATTTGCAACCAGGGCAACATCTGTATCAATTACACCAAACACGGAACCTGCAACCAAGGCAGAATCTCTGTCGATTACACCAAGCACTGAACCTGCAACCAAGGCAACATCTGTAACAGTTACACCAAGCACAGAACCTGAAACCAGGGCAACATCTGTATCAGTTACACCAAGCACGGAGCCTGCAACCAGGGCACCAGCCGTATCAGTTACAGTAAGTGCAGAACCGGCAACCAGCGCAACATCTGCATCAGTTACACCAAGAACAGAACCTGCAACCAGGGCAACATCTGAATCAGTTACACCAAGCACTGAACCTGCAACCAGCGCAACATCCATATCAGTTACACCAAGCCCAGAACCTACAAACAGGGCAACATCCATATCAGTTACAGCAAACACAGAACCTGCAACCAGGTTAACATCTGTATCAGTTACACCAACCACAGAACCTGCAACCAGGGTAACATCTGTATCAGTTACACCAAGCGCAGAACCTGCAACCAGGGCAGCATCCGTATCAGTTATAGCAAGCACAGAACCGGCATCCAGCGCAACATCTGCATCAGTTACACCAAGCACAGAACCTGCAACCAGGGCAACATCCATATCAGTTACAGCAATCACAGAAGCTGCAACCAGGGCAACATCTGTATCAATTACACCAAACACAGAACCTGCAACAAGGGCAACATTGGTATCAGTTACACCACGCACAGAAACTGCAATGAGGGCAAACTCTATATCAGTTGCAGCGAGCACAGAACCTTCAACCAGGGCAACATCTGTATCAGTTGCAGCAAGCACAGAACGTGCAACCTGGGCAACATCTGTATCAGTTGCAGCAAGCACAAAACCTGCAACCAGGGCAATATTTGTACCAGTTGCAGCAAGCACAGAACCTGCAACAAGGGCAACATCTGTATCAGTTGCAGCAAGCACAGAACCTGCAACCAGGGCAATATCTGTATCAATTTCAGCAGGCACAGAACCTGCAACCAGGGGGGCATCTGTATCAATGACAGCAAGCAAAGAACCCGCGACCAGGGCAACATCTGTTCCAATTACAGCAGCCATAGTATCTGCAACCAAAGCATCATCTGCATCAAAAACAGCAAGTGCAGAACCTGCAACCCGGGCAACATCTGTATCAATTACAGCAAGCAGAGAACCTGAAACTAGGGCAGCATTTTTATCAATTACACCAAGCACAAAATCTGCAACCAAGGCAACATCTGTATCAATTACAACAAGCACAGAAGCTGCAACCAGGGCAACATCTGTATCAGTTACACAAAGCACAGAACCTGCAACACAGGCAATATCTGTATCAGTTGCAGCAAGTACAAAACCTGCAACCAGGGTAACATCTGTGTCAGTTACAGCAAGCCCCAAACACGCTACCAGGGCAACATCTGTATTAGTTACAGGAAGCCCCGAACCAGCTACCAGGGCATCATCTGTATTAGTTGCAGCAAGTGCTGAACCTGCAACAAGGGCAGCATCTGTATTAATTACAGCAGGCACAGAACATTCATCCAGGGCAGCATCTGTATCAGTTACAGCAAGGCCCGAACCTGCTACCCGGGCAGCATCTGTATCAATTACAGCAGGCACAGAACCTGCAACCAGGGCATCATCTGTATCAGTTACAGCAATCACAGAACCTGCAACCAAGGCAACACCTGTATCAATTACAGCAAGCAGAGAACCTGAAACCAGGGCAGTATCTTTATCATTTACACCAAGCACAGAACCTGCTACCAGGGCATCATCTGTACTAATTACAGGAAGCACAAAACCTGCAACCAGGGCAACATCTCTATCAGTTGCAGCAAGCACAGAACCTGCACCCAGGGCAACATCTGTATCATTTGCAGCAAGCCCCGAACACGCTACCAGGGCAACATCTTTATTATTTACAGCAAGCGCCGAACCAGCAACCAGGGCAACATTCATATCAATTACAGCAGGCACAGAACCTTCATCCAGGGTAGCATCTGTATCAGTTACATCCAACACAGAACCTGCAAGCAGGGCAACATCTGCATCAATTACAAAAAGCACAGAACCTGTAACCAGGGCGGCATCTGCATCAGTTATAGCAAGCACAAAACCTGCAACCAGGGCAACATCTGTATCAATGACACCAGGTACAGAACCTGCAGCCAATGCAACATTTGAACCAATTACAGCAAGCACAGAACCTGCAACCAGGGTAGCATCTGTGACAATGACAGCAAGCGCGGAACCAATGTCCCTCTATGCAGAACCTGCAACCGGGGGAGGGTCTGGAACAGCTACAGCATCTGAAACAAGTCAACAACCTCCATCTAGTTTTAAACCTGCTATTACTGAAGCATCTGTGACAAATGCAGGAATCACAAACAGCCTAATACCTAGAATCAGCATGGAACCTAGATCCCAAGTTAGCACAGGTGTAGTAACCCCACCAGCACCCTCCCCTACTGCACTTTCTGCACAAAACAGGACGAGGAACCTATCCTTCAGGATCCTGAACAAGAACTTTACAGAGCTGCTGAGGAACACCTCATCTGCGGAATACAGAACCATGAGTGCAGAGCTCGAGGAGCTGGTGAGAGTATATTATTTTTTTAAAGATGTTTTTATTGGTTTGAAATAAAAAACATGTACATCACATATTGGTTAATTGCAAGCATTTCGCTACATTTACCACATTTATATATTTTAAGGAATCAACAATGCTCCTGTCTCATCTCTATTACTTTGACTCATTTCCATATCCTTAGTGGGTGATGTACACAGCTCACCTCGGTACATGTTCCATTTGCCCCATGTTTATCCCACTTCTTAGGACAACCCCTGGATTTGAACATTTCCTTTTCTGCTATCATACATTTGTCTAAGTCCTGCGCCCAGCTTTTCAGCGATGGATCCTCCCTCACTCCCCACTTCATTGCAATTGCCCGTTTTACTAATGTGTATCGTGGTGTGGTCATTTGTTGTTCCACCTCCGTTAGGTCCGTAGCCTCCCATATATTAAAAAGCCCTAAATGTGGCGTAAGGCTAATCTCTTTACTCAGTGCCCTCTGCATGTGTCTTGTAGCTTGCTCCTAAATAATGTGGTAAAAGGTTGCCTCTTGACAGCAGCGACAGAGACACATTGTGTCTGGTTTGTTGCCTATTTTTGCTAGCGTGACCCCTGTTAGGTATGTTCTGTGGAGGATTTTTAATTGAATCAAGCAGAGCCTTAGAGGAATGGCTGTTTCTCTTAGGGACATTAGTGCTGTTTGCCAATCATCATCTTCGATTTGCCCAATATTCGCTAGCCGCCTCTCTGCATATTTCTTAATGTCAACAATACAGCTTTCTCTGACATAGGTTCCAAGAGAAATCAATCCTCTAAAGGGGAGGACTTGGATATACTTGCTAGGTCTAGAATAGCTGCTTTAAGGGCATGGCGGATCCGTAAATAATGAAAAATCTCCCCCTGATCTAATTCATACTGATCTCTTATTTCCTTGAATGTCAATATTTTCCCGTTTTTCACTAGGTGGCCTATTGTCGAGATGCCTATGGTATCCCACTTATCAAATCCTGGTTGGTGACATAGTGATCCCAGCTGTTGGGTGGACCATAGTGGAGTGGCTTGAATCAGTCGGTCCGACCATCCTAGACGTCTATTAGCTTGGCTTCATAGCTCTGCTGTGTGGGCTGTTGGCCCAGGTTTCGATCTTTCCGGACTTTTGAGTAGAGGGCTCCTAGGTAGCCCTCCCTGCCGATTTGATATTTATCCAACAGATATACTGGGTCCATAGGTGAGCAGTATATTCAATGATTCACCACTATTAATTGTGTAGCCCAATAGTATAGTTGCATATCGCAGAGTACGATACCTCCATCATACCAACCCTTGGTCCATTTATGCAATGGTATATGGGGCACTCTTCCATCCCAAAGCAGATTTTAACTTCACTTTCTATGTTTCTGAAGTAGGAGTCGGAGACCTTATGTGTGCAGTTTTAAAGGAGATATAAAAACCGGGGAAGTGCTAGCATCTTGAAAAGGGCCGCTCGACCCAGTAAGGAGAGGGGAAGTTACCTCCAGTGTTTGACATCGTTATGAAGTCTCTCCAGCGTGATGGGCAGGTTTTTTTTCATAAAAGGTCTGGGGGTCCGGAGTTATATAAACTCCCAGGAAGTGAATCCTATGGCTGCTATTTTGGTATCGAAGCCTGAATTGCAAAAATCACCGATTTAGCCCAGTCTATTGAATACCCGGAGCATTTTCCAAAGTTTATCAAAATATTTAGGATTCTATGCACCGATTTATAAGGGGATGCGAGTTACAGCAGGATATCATCGGCGTAAAGAGATTTTCTATCTTCTTGTCCTTATGCCCACTTCAACCCTCTAACCAGTGGATCCCTCTTCACCCTTGAGGCCAGTGGTTCTAAAAATAGAGAGAAATTCAGGGGAGACAGGGGGCATCCCTGTCTGGTGCCTCTCTTCAAGGAGAATGTTCTGGACAGATGGTTATGACCATGACCTGGCTCTTTAAGTCGGTATAGAGCAACTTGACACAGTTCATAAATTTCAGGCCAAACCCAGGTGCCGAAGCACCTCAAAGAGATATGGCCATTCTATGGAGTCAAACGCCATTTTGGCGTCCAGTGATAATACCACTGCGTCTTCTTCTATCAATTGTTTGCGGCTAAGGACGTTGTGAAGGCGACGGATGTTTAATGTGGTATTTCGGCCAGGCATGAAGCCCGACTGATCTGCATGGACCCATGACGGGATCCTCGAGATCAGACGAGACGCCAATAGTTTCACAAGGATTTTCGCTTCTACGTCTATGAGCGAAATCGGCCTGTAAGATCTGCAGCTTTCCGCTGGCTTCCTGGCTTATGAATAACCACAATGGAGGCTAGCCTTTGGTCCTCCGGTAGAACTCCTTTTTTGTAACTCTCATTATACATTTCTCGCAGGTGAGGTGCAAAGTATGAAGCTGTTGTTTTAAGGAATTAAATGGGGACCCCATTGGGTCCTGTTGCCATTCCTGACTTGATACTATTTTTTTGCTGAGCGGATCTCATCATCCGAGAAATCCTCTTCTAGTGCCTCTGTATTCCTTGGACAGGTTAGGCAATTGAATATCGGCTAGCAATTGTCAGGAGTTGCCCGCCGTGGCGGTAGTCGAGGAGATATAGACCGCTTCTAAATGATCCGCGAATGCATCTGCAACAGCTTGCGGATCTGAGATATGCTGCTTTGCCTATTGCCAGGCACCCATCTCTCTTCTTGCTCCATTTTTTCCAACCATGCCAGCATTTTGCCAGCGCTATCGCCCAGTTCATAAATCCTGTGCCGTGCGTCAAGCACTCAGGCCCTTACCCACTCGCCAGCCAGAGATCTATATTCTACCTGTTTAACGTCTAGGCGATGGGCCGTATTTTTACTAGGTGACTGTGTGTGTTCTATTTCGAGCTGTTGGATTTCGCTCTTGAGTTGTATCAGTTGCTCCTGCTGTTTTGTCTTGTAACCCACCTTGAGCGCCAATGCCTGTCCCTTCACGACCGTCTTAAAGGCCTCCCATACGATTTGTGGCGATTCGACTGAGCCTACATTTTCAGTAGAATATTTTTATGTATGTGTTATTAAACTCTCCTTTATATCTGGGATTTTAAGCAGCATGGGGTTGATTACTATCGTGTTGTTTTGCCTCTGATTATAGCATGTAAGTTCCACCTACACCGGAGAATGATCAGAGATACCTCTTGGGAGGCAACGTGGGTTATGTAGATTACCAATTTGAATTTGAAGAGATTTGTATAGCGCTCATACACCTGGCGGTTTCTTGGCGCTAACTAGCAACTGCTACTCGGTGGGTCGGAAAGGGGGGGAAGGTGAGCATTCAGGATGGGAAAGCTTGGGTGAAAAGGAAAGTCTTAAGGTCTCTGCGAAAGAGGGGGTACTGGGTGCAGGTTCTGAGGGACAAAGGGAGGGAGTTCCAAAAAACTGGACCCGCAGTTGCAAACTTGGAACCACCCCACTTCTTCCGTTTGAAGCGCGGAACCATGAGAAGGTGGTGGGAAGAGGATTGGAGGTCTCGTGAGGGAGTGTAAGTTTGAATGGCAGAGTTGATGAAAGAAGGGGCAGAACCTGCCCGGGCTTTAAAAATGGTGCAGCCGAGCTTGAATAAGACGCGCTGCCGGACAGGGAGCCAGTGCAGGGAAAAAAGGAGAGGAGTTACATGATGTGATTTAGAAAGGTTAAAAACCAGCCGAGCGGCCTGGTTTTGAACCAGCTGGAGGCGCCTCATGAGGTAGTCGGGCATGCCGTGGTAAAGGACATTGCCATAGTCTAGGCGGGAAGTTACCATGGCCAGAAGAATTAGTTTGAGCGCGTCTGGGGCGAAAAATCGTGAGACTCTGCGGATGGTCCTGAGTGAGAGGAAGGCTGAGGAAACCACAGCAGATACTTGAGAATGTAGGGAGAGTTGATTATTGATTTTGAATCCAAGGGTTTTGACAGAGGGTACAGGAGTGGGTGGGGAACCTAGTGAGGGGGGCCAGAAGGAGGAGGACCAGGGACTGGAGCAACCACCTGTCAACACCAACTCCGTTTTATCGGGGTTGAGTTTCAGGTGGTTGAAATTCATCCAGTCCTGGATGAAGGTCATGATAGACTGAACTTTTGACATAGACTCAGGGGAAGAGGAAAGGGAAAAAATGAGCTGGAGATTGTCTGCGTAGTTGTACACAGAGACCTCCAGTTGCTGTAAAGCAAAAATGAGGGGGGCGATGTAAAGATTAAATAGAAGGGGGGATAAAGAAGAACCCTGGGGGACACTGCACTGAATGGGTTGAAATTCCGCAGAGAACTCTCCCAGACGGACCGCCTGAGTCCGACCGCTCAAGAAGGAGGATAACCATAGTAGGGCAGATCCTCTGATTCCCGCCGCCTCGACACGTGAAAGTAAGATGGTATGGTCCACCGTGTCGAATGCGGCGGAAAGATCTAAGAGGATCAAGGCCTGATGTTGATTGGTATCCATTCCTTGTCGGAGGTTGTCCAGAACCGATGTTATTACGGACTCAGTTGAGTGGGCCGGACGAAAGCCGGCTTGTCTTGAGGCAAAACACCATGACTTTCCACGAACTCACTCAGGGTTTTTACCACGTGTCGTTCCAATACCTTTGCCAGAAAAGGCAAAAGAGAGATTGGGCGGTAGTTGACTGGGTCAGAGGAATCCGCTCCAGGTTTTTTTAGGATCGGAACGATCACTGCTGATTTGCAGGGGTAACAATGCCCTGAGCCAACGAGCTATTGAGGAGCACTAAAGGTCGTGAGGGGCAGTAGGTGTAGATCTGCTTTAGGATGTAGGCAGGACAGGGGTCCAGTGGGGAGCCGGACTTGACCAGCGGAAGAATGGAGAGAAATGAGTCGGTTGCGAGGGGGGGGATTGAGTCCAGATGTACACTGACTGAAGGGCGGCAGGGGTCAGTGAAGGTCGGGGATGGGGGAGGAATTTTACTTTTAATTTTGCTGATTTTGTCTAAAAAAAGTGATTGAGAGAGTCACATAGTATTTGAGAGGGTGCTGGTTTGAGTGAAACTCTATCGGAAAAGGCAAGGTCTTGGATGATAGAGAAAATTTCTCTTGGCCGGTCTCCGCGAGTTGGATTTTAGAGGAGAAATAGTTTTTCTTTGTATCTAGTATAGCTTTCTTATACTGAGTGAGAAGTTCAGTATACCGAATTTTGGCAATAGGGCAGTAGTTCCGTCTCCATTGTCGTTCAGCTTGGCGGAGAGTGAGTTTTTGGATCTTTAGATCATCTGAGAACCAGCGATTTGCATCTTTAGGGCGTTTGGTTGCGATGCGTTTTAAAGGAGCGATGATATCGCACCCGGCCCGCAGCCAGTTGGTAATAGCTACTACCTGACCGGAGGAAGGCAATGCGGTCAGATCGGGGCTGGAAGAAGAGAGGAAGGTCGAAAGGGCTTCGATATCAACGCGGTTCCATGAGCGCGCCCAGACATTTCTCGCAGAAGCGGGCTTAGGTGGTGGAACAGGGGATAGGGAAAAGGTGATCAGAGAATGATCTGACCATGGACATGGGATGACAGAGAGAGAGTTGACCGGGCAATCACGTTGCCAAATTTGGTCCAGGATGTGACCCAGCCTATGTGTGGGAACATTGACAACTGATGTAAAGTTGAGCGACTGAAGGGAGTCTGAGAACTCCTTGGACGTAGCTCATTCCGCAGGGTCGGAGGGCCAGAAGTTAAAATCTCCCAGGACTATGATGGAGGAGTGGTTAACAACCAGAGTCGCCATTAGGTCTTGAAAACAGGGGAGGAACATTTGGGGGGAAGACGGGGGTCGATACACAAGGACACAAGTAAGAGGGGGAGTAAAGGAAAGAGAGCGAACCACTAAACAGTCTGAAATTCCCATAGAGGGGGAGGCTAGAGGGTGGAAAGTGAATTCCTTGCGGGCGATCAGGGCGACCCCTCCACCAGGCCTGCCAGAGGAGCGGTCGGCTCGAATGGCATAATAGGTCGGGGGGAGTATCGCTAGCAGGGAGGGAAGAGAACTGTCCAAGAACCAGGTCTCGGTAAGAAATAATAAGTCGGGTTTATGGGATTCAAGTAGGGTGAAGAGATCGAGCTGATGTTTTACTGCCGATCTTGTGTTTAGGTACATAGCAGTTATTGCTGTGAGGGGAAGGGCATCTGGAAGCGGATTAGAGGAGCTGGTATTTAGGGACGTGGACAAGGTGTTGGTATGGGCTGGATTATATGAGGTTAATAGTCCGAGATTGGAGATGTGAGCTAAGACTGCAGCAGGTAGAGTCCACTTGCCTTGATAAGCGGTGAGTTGCGAGTGGGAGTATTGAATGGGAGAGGCAGGGTGTATGGCCTCTGGTCTCGGTCGGTCGCGGACGGGCGCAGACGGGCTTTCCTTAGGCGCGCCTTCGGCGCGCAATCGGCGCGCCCGCTGCGCTCGTCCGCTGCGCTTCCTGGGGAGGCACATACTTATGGAATAGTAAGTGGATGGGCGGTGGGCGTGGCCTCCAAGGGGGGCGTGGCCTATCGATCGGTCGAGGCGCTGGCAGGCGTTTAACACGCCGGTTTCAGCTCAGCGGAGGGTCCGCTTGTCAATTGCAGGCTTGGGGTGAGTGAAGTTCAATTTAAAAACACAACGTCAGCCATGTGTGTCAAAAAATAGTCTATACGTGATAACCATTTGAATAGTAGGTAAAGAGTGTTAGGTCTGGGTGAAAGTATCGCCATACATCTGCAAGTTCCATGGCCTTGGCAGACTCTGGCATATGTGTGCTGGGGCTTGCCTGGGGGCGCACCGGTTATCTATCTAAATGCTCATTGAAGTTCATATTAAAATCCCCAGCTAGGGTAAAGGTTCCACTCGGTAGGTCTACCCTGATTTTCCCATGGTCTGTGAGTGCCTCCTTACCCAATTCTGGTGGAAGGCTTCATGCGATTACATTGAGCGCTTTACTTTCCCAGCTTGCCTCCAACACAGCAAATCTACCCTGGGGGACTGCCCATGTCTGTATCGAAGTCTATTAAGGTATTGTAACACAACACCACTTTTTATTTTATCCCCCATCCAGTGAACTTTCCAGGTTAAGACAGAAAGTGATGTTTCTACCAATCTCCCCGCCACAGTTTCATTAAAAAAAAGGAAAAAGTGGCCAAGGACCGATCAAAAGGTGCACAGAGTTGCATACACACTGTCTCTATCGCTTCTTGAAAGTTCAAGTGATTTTTAGCCTGATGACTCCTTGATAATAGCATAGATACATATCTGACACAGTTAGAAATGCTACGTGTGGCTATTTCAAATATTTCAAACATTGTGATTGGATTACATAAACAAAACATAACCCCCCTCCACCCATCCCCCAACTCCCCCCTGCCTGCTCCCCTGCCAGTGGATTTTGAACTACCCACTCCCAAACAAGGCAGAGTGCCTTTCGCCCCTCCCTCCAGTTGAAGGTGCCTGGTCTATATCCCCTAGTCCCCCACCTAAATCTAACTATTTCTATATAGGATATATATGGGATATATATTATGTGGGGAGACCCCCGTCCCATCCTCTGGTCATAGCCCATGAGGCACAGGGTCAAGACTGATTTGCATACAGCTGGGTTCAAACTGGAATTGCATGGTGAGCAAAAAACTATGGATTTAGGCCCCGATCTCTGTACTGGGGTAAATGTATGACATTGTTCTGCATTCTGTCCATCAATTGTTGTTTTTGCATTGTACAAATGTTAGCAGTCCTCCCAAAGCCGGTAATACCCACTTGGGTTGGTTAAGCCCAACAACTTCATTGACAGGACCCTGCCATGTTCTGCAGGTTTGACCTAATCCCATCAGAGTCACTTAGCTGTAGTCTGTGTAGTCCACTGCTTGGTCCAGAGCTTTTCCGCATTCAGCTGCGAGTTGTCGAGTCTGGTTTATTATTCTGTGATCCCCATGTTGTTCCTTCTCCACTCGCCGCCAACCTTCTATCCAGTCCCATGCATCCTCAGGTGTGGAGGAGAACCAGACCTTACCGTTGGCTTCTACTCGGAGCTTTGCTGGAAAAATCATAGCATATTTCAACTCTTTGTCTCGCAACGCTTGTTTGACCGCTAGGAAACTGCGTCGTTGATTTCGGACTTTCGTAGTAAAGTCTGGAAAAAAGGACACCACACTCTCTTCCAGCTTGAGCACACGCCACTTGAAGTATTACGTCGCGATCACTGAAATTGAAGTCTCTGGCTATTATCGGTCGAGGGGGAGCTCCTGGCTTAGGTCTCACCCATGGAACTCGATGAGCCCATTCAATAGAGAAATATTTTGATAGTCTTTTCGTTGCAAATATTTTTATATTAATTCCTCTACAAACAAATCAATTGCCGAACCTTCTGCGCATTACGGAACCCCCAGGATGCGCACATTATTCTGTTGCGCCCTGCATTCATAATCGTCAAGTTGCAGTTCCATTTTTGCTTGCTTGTCTTGCAATTGTAGGACCTGTTGCTTGAGCAGGGAGGTGTCTTTATGGAGTTCTGTGGTAGCATCTTCAACTTCCTTCACTCTGGTTTCATTTTCCGAATATCCTCTCTAATGAGGGAGACCTCTATATTCACTGTATCAAGACGGGACTCGAGAGAGGTGCGTACTCCTGTAATTGCCTCCATGATATCCTGGCACGGTAGGTCTTGTTGCATTTGGGGGGACTCCATCTTTTCTGGAACTTCCTTGTGAGTAGTTTCTTGGTCATCTCCTGTATTAGTCCACGTAAACGTAGCCAGTTTACTCTGCACCGCTGCCTTGTTTCCTCTCCCTCTTGCCATCATTGCTGGTCACTTTAAGATAAAGCTGAGTGACCAGGGGTCAGACCCGGTACTCTCTGTCGCCTGCCCAGGGGACGTGATCCTCTAGTGGTTTAAGTAAAAGATGGTTCTGTTGGGTCAGAACAATTACTTTGGATGAAAGTCATTAAATGCAAACAGCAAAGGCTCTCTGATACAAGTCCGAACTTAGAGAAATGAATGCTCTAAGACTTAAGATTGTATGATCAATTGATTATATTATAAAATACAAACATTTAGTATCCAAATTGAAATCATTCATAGATAACATTCAATGCATGTTGTGACTGTCAAAGTGAAGTGACTTTTTTTGAAGTGTGCTCAGTTGATCACAAAATATACAGTGCAGTTAGTTTCTTATGTACAAATATATACAGATATTCACATTGGCCAGATAACAGGGGTGCAACAGGGTCGAAACGTCGACGAACATCATAGGCCCAGAAATACCAGGATCCCAATAGGAACATTAGGAATCCTTGGTTTAGAATCATTATCTGGCCAATGTGAATACCTGTATATATTTGTACATAAGAAACTAACTGCACTGTATATTTTGTGATCAACTGAGCATACTTCACAAAAAGTTCGGACTTGTATCAGAGAGCCTTTGTTGTTTGCATTTAATGACTTTGATCCAAAGTAATTGTTCTGACCCAACAGAACCATCTTTTACTTAAACCACTAATGCCCAGGTTCTGAGGGACACAGGGTTATCCCTTTGCGTGATCCTCTAGTGGCCTGTTTGGTTTCCCAGTGTCGCCACCCCGATCCTCGCTATGCACCCCTCGGCGTCGTAGGTGCAGGAGGGATTACCAACTCTGCGGTATCTGTCGCGTCGCGAATTCTTTCAGACAGATCAAACAGCTTGCCTGGCTTAATGGCTCTCTGTCTGCGTGCAGGGGTGCAAATACAGCGGCTCACTCCTGTGTGAATTAACCTTTAGGGGGGCTGAAACCTTTGCCTCTGTGCCACTGTGTTTTTGTTAAGGAGGATAAGCTGCCTGGCTAATGGGACCCGGATATATCCACTATGGGATGGCAGGCTCTATTACTCTGATTGTCTCTTGTATCTTAGGGGGAGTGCTTCACCCTTCTGAGTTCTTAGACCCAGCTGTTTCCTGTAGGCCTTCTGTGCCCTTCGTCTACCATTAAGTCCCAGGGCCCGCTGCACCCCCTAGGCCGCAGATGTCACCCAGGCCTCCTTCAGCTGGCTGAGTCTGCTCTGGCTCCACCAGGGGTCCTGATGGTACAAGCCTGCACTCACCATTCAGCCGTCATTCAGTGCCTCGCTCTTCCCCCTCCGGTGACTGTATTCTTACTCAACAGTATTCTACATCAAGGCTCTCCTGTATCCGCGCCGGCCTGGTGTGCTGCCTCCACTCACGGGTAAGACGCACATCCCAGGGAGTCAGGTGTTGGGGTCCGCTGGGTCACTGGATGCAGTTCCAGGACCTGATGCACTCCCTACGTCATAGATGCCACCCAGATCTCCCGCAGCCGGCCACCACGTGGCAGACTGTCATAAGTGCCGCTGTTGAGAATGAAGTACCTGTGCCGAGCACCAGAAACCACTGGCTCAAGTTACGCACTGATCAGCACAGAGCCCAGCGCCTGCTTTTAGGGACCTGCAGTGTTCAAGTGAATTAATTGAAGCCAATAATTCTGAGTTTGTTCTTTGTTTTCAGGTAGCACAACATGGAATCAATGAACAAGGTTTGAAAATAAGGCATTAAGAGAAATATCAGGTTATGTGAATTCATTACCTATATCAGATGCATAAAATAAGTTCTTCAATGTTTTACCAGTAGGAATTTGGGTGGGCCTAGAGAGTGATGACCTCTCGTCCTACTTTCTGGTGGGGCTGAAACCAAATTGCTGCTGCTGGTAGCTGCTGTTTCTAGGTAACCCCATCCTGGAGCAGCCCTCTTCTGCTTTCAGTATTCGTCACTGTTTCTCTAATGATCAACTTACGAACAAGCTGAAGGATTCTTTCAACTTGTCAGGATACATTACAATATTTATATATATATTTTTTGTATCTATCAACAGGTGAAAAAGGTTTTAAGCATTGGATTTCCTCGTGCATTTGAGACTGTGAACATGACAAGATTCTGGTAAGTACTAGAAAATCACTTAGTGTCAGTCTGCGAGGAAATAAAAGAGACACATGATTTTGGCATTGGCCCTCTTCAATTTTCTTCTCAAGGGTCTAAGCTCTTTCACTCTCTGCTACTCTGGAACCTTTCATTCTGTTCTCAGGGCCTAACTTCTTCCACTCTCTCCTCTGGTCTCTAATCTCCTCCACTCTCTCTTGTTCGGGTTCTAACTCTTCCACTCTCTCTCCCGGCTCTAATCTCCTAGACTCTCTTTTGTTTGGTGTCAAATCTCTTCAAGTCTCTTCACAGAGGTCTAATCTATTCCACTCTCTCTTCCGGGGTCTAACCTCTTCCACTCTCTCCTCTGGTCTCTAATCTTCTCCACTCTCTTTTCTTTGGGTTCTAACCTGTTCCAGTCTATTCACAGAGGTCTAATTTCTTCCACTCTCTTCTACAGGGTTTAATCTCTTCCACTCTGTTCTCTGGGGTCTAATCTTTTCCACTCTCTCTTCTAGGGTCTAACCACATCCACTCTCTTCACAGAGGTCTAATCTCTTCCACTCTCACCTCCGACGTTTAATCTCGTCCACTCTCTCCTCCGGGGTGTAACCTCAGCCACTCTCTCTCCCGGATGTAATCTCCTCCACTCTCTACACAGAGCTCTAATTTCTTCCACTCTCTTCTCTGGGCTTTAATCTCTTCCATTCTCTCCTCCGGGGTCTAATCTTTTCCACTCTCTCTTCTATGGTCTAACCACTTCCACTCTCTTCACAGAGGTCTGATCTCTTCAACTCTCCCCTCCGGGGTTTAATCTCGTCCACTCTTTCCTCCGGGGTGTAACCTCTTCCAGTCTCCCTCCTGGCTCTAATCTCCGCCACTCTCTCTTGTTCGGGGTCTAACCTCTTTAACTCTCTCCCCTGGTCTCTAATCTCCTCTACTCTCCAATTCGGGGTATAACCTCTTCCACTCTCTTTGCAAAGGTCTAATCTCATCTGCTTTCTCCTCCGGAGTCTAACCTCTTCCACTCCCTTCACAGGGGTCTAATATCTTCCAATCTCTCTTTTGGGGTCTAGTATCTTCCACTCTCTCTCCTGGCTCTAATCTCCTCCACTCTCTCTTGTTCACGGTTTATCCTCTTTAACTCTCTCCCCTGGTCTCTAATCTCCTCCACTCTCCAATTCGGGGTATAACCTCTTCCACTCTCTTTGCAAAGGTCTAATCTCATCGGCTTTCTCCTCCGGAGTCTAACCTCTTCCACTCCCTTCACAGAGGTCTAATCTCTTCCAATCTCTCTTTTGGGGTCAAGTATCTTCCACTCTCTTCTCTGGGGTCTAATCTTTTCCACTCTTTCCTCCAGGTTTACCATCTTCTACCCTCTGTTTTGAGTTCTAACCTCTTCCTCTCTTTGCTCAGGGGTCCAACCTCTTCAACTCTCTTCACAGAGGTCTAATCTCCTCCACTCTCTGGTTTGGGGTCTAACCTCTACCACTCTTTTCAAAGGTCTAATCTCTTCCACTCCCTCCTCCGGGGCCTAATATCTTCAACTCTGTCCTCCGGGGTCTAATCTCTTCCACTCTGTCTCTGGGGTTTAATCTCTTAAACTCTGTCCTCCAGGGTCTAATCTCTTCCACTTTGTCTCCCGGTACTAATTTCTTCCACTCACTCCTACGGGGTCTAATCTCTTCCACTGTCTTCTCTGGGGTCTAATCTCCTACGCTCGCTCCTTCGGGGTCTAACCTCTTCCACTCTCTCCCCCGGCCCTAATCTCCTCCACTTCCTTGTTCTGGGTCTAACGTCATCCCCTCTCTCTCCTGGCTCTAATATCCTCCACTCTCTCATTCCGAGTCTAACCTCATCCACTCTATTAACAGAGGTCTAATCTCTTTCACTCTGTCCTCTGGGGTCTACCCGCTGAGGACCTCCTCCTCTCTCTGCTCAGGGGTCTAACCTCTTCCATTCTTTGTTCAGATGTCTAATCTTGTTCACTCTCTTTTCCAGGGTCTAATCTCTTCCACTCCATCCTCTGGGGTTTAATCGCTTTCCCTCTCTCCTTCGGGTCTAACCTCTTCAATCTTTCCCTCGGCTCTAATCTCCTCCACTCTCTCTTCTGAGGTCTAATCTCTTCCACCCTTTCCTTTGGGGTCTGATCTCTTCCACTCTCTTCACAGAGGTATAATCTCATCATCTTCTACCATCTGCGCTGTGGTCCTACTTCTTCCTCTCTCTGCTCAGGAATCTAACCTCTCCCTCTCTCTTCTCAGTTATCTAATCTCTTCCACGCTCTGCTCTGGGATCCAACCTCAGCTATTGTCTTCTTGGGGTCTATCTTCTTCCAGTTACTTCTCTGGGGGTTAACCTCTTCCACTCTCTTCTCATATTTCTAACATCTTTCACGCTTTTCTCAGGGAGCTAACCTCTTCCATTTTCTTTTCAGGAGTCTAACCTCTTTTACTCTCTCCTCCTCCTCCTTGGTGGCCGAGCTTCTTCCACTCGGTTCTCAGGGACCTAACATTTTACACACTCTTCTCAGAGGTCTAACCTCCTCCACTCTCCTCTCAGAGGCATACCCTCTTCCATTTTCTATTTACTTCTCAGGGGACCTGCACCTACTGTGACTCATTTTCCTACTCAGAAATGTCCCCAATTCCTGCCCATACCTTCCACAGTACGTGCTCAGAATCTTCTCCAGTCTGCACCCCAACTCTTCCTTCAGCCTCTGCTAGAAGCCTTGTGTAGACTCTGCCCTTGGCCATACCTTCCGACAACTTTCGCAGGACCATCCTCCAAACGCTTCCCTATCTAGTCTCCTCAGGGCAGTCTCTGCTCAGGCCCCGCCACCCTCTATATCTGCTTAGGTAAGAAGAAGAACAACTCACTTAGCCAAAATAATGGCTGCGCGAGTTGTTGGTCACTGTTGCTCCGTGTTCTGCAGTGATTGGGAGGTCACACCTTTCATCCTTTGGTAAATAAAGTGCCTTTCAAGTGGCCAATTTAACGCTCTAGAAGCATCAACGTGCTGTATGAAGTGCCTTACTTCACTCTGGTGGACAGAATTACTGATGCATTCTCTGCTTGATTTAGCACTTTCTACGGAAAGTGGAGCATTTCCTCACCACACATCTGCATATGAAGCTTCACAACACTGGTCTGGATTTCCTGCCTTTAGTGCTGTTTATGGACCTTATATGTGATTATGGGACCTACAGATGGACATATGAAGGCGGAAAGGTCTGCCCACCACATATCTTTAGATACATTCTCATCTCCAGATCCTCTGTTTGCAGGAGTGGCTCCGTTGTGGTTGGTATGGTGCTTAACTTTGCAGAGGGTACTGAGATCCCGGTCCCCGTGGATATTCTGCTCCCAATCTACAACGCATTGACCAATGGAAACATGCTGGGAAGCTTTCAACTTGATCCCTACTCTCTGGAATGTGACGGTAAGGGATCCTGCTGACGGTGAGCGATCAATTAGTATGACATTGTGAACCTTGTGATTCACTATTGGGAGTTGGCAGCCTAACGGAAATAGACACTAGTCTCATAGGGAAAAGGGATGAGGATCGATATACGACAGACAGATAAAAAATCAAGAGTCACCAGTCAGGGGCTATATTAATATATAGTAACCTTTTTGGGTAGCTTCCAAACTTTTGGAGGACAGGAGTAAATGCCTTTGAAGGAAAATTTAACAAACTTGTATTAATGGACCTGAACGAAAAGATATTTCCATCATCAGGCAGAGAACTTTGTTATGTTATGCAGATTTGTAGAGTGCACTATCACCCGGGAGGGTATCCTAGCACTGAGCAGGAGTGATTCTAGACACATAAAGGCCTAGATGGACTACTCGAAAAGCCAAGACTAGGATTAGGTAATTGTAAAATATTGTTTCTTACTGGTTGAGGGGGTGAACCCTTATTCAAGCAGAAACCACAATCCTTGTCAAGGTGAAGTCACAAGCAAAACCCAAATTAACCTGTGTTCAACCCTCTGGTAGCTTGGCACAGAACAGTCAGGCTTAACTTAGATGTCTAAAGTAGTTATGCAGCATTTCAAGCATTAATAAAGTGAAAACACAACACAAGAAAAATCCTTCACCAGTTTAGAAAGCTACAGTAAATATTAATAAATAATTCAAGACCAAAACGACAAAACTCCAATCAGTAGAACAAGAGATATGCAGTTTTGAAGATTTAAGTGACAATTGCACCAATAAGAACAAAGTGGCAACTGTCGATAACTGGGTGCAACCCTCTAGGGTGCAACATGCTAACCTTTCCATAGCCCCCTCAGTTAGGGCAATCTGCCAGTACCCTAACGTCAAGTCAAAAGTACTCAGGAACGTGACAGCCCACAACCAATCAACGAGCTTATCTGCTCAGGGTGGGGTGAGCATCAGTCTTTGTGACTGAAATGAGCCTCTTGTAGTCCACACTTTGGGCCCTATTACTATGTCAGGTGGAGTTTCCTCCACCCAACATTGTCTTGGTCATGTGACCAACCGACACCCGGTAGGCGGTCCCGACCGACTAATTAGGATGCGACTAAACAATGTTCGGTCGCATTCCTATATGTTACAATGGGAGCATGTATTCCGGCCAGAATGCATGCTCCTATTGTAAAATAGGAGGTGCCGTTCATCCCTGCATCCCATGGCAGGCACCTTGAGGTCCCTGCCATGGGGTGCAGAGATCAACAGGGGTAACCATAGGTGCTCCATCGGCCTCCAACCGGAGTCCGTGCACCCATGGAGTCCCTGCTGTGGGCTTCCAAATTAGAGTTCTGACAACCTTTCTGTGTCAGAAAGGCTGGCACAGAAGGGCTGCTGAAATGCAACATTGTAATCCCGAAAACAGAAAGAGCCGCCTTTGGGATTACTGGCTGCATTCCGACTGGCGGACAGGCTCACTGAGCCCGTCGGAAGCCAGTCGGAATGAACGGTCAGATTCCTTTCCGAATGCCTTGATTGTAATGAGGCGGGCAGAAAGGAATCCGACCGGCATATTACAACGCTGTTGGAAAGGCTCCGACTGATGGTTGGAGCCTTTTCCACGGTATCATAATCAGCCCCAGAATCAGAGCTATGGGGTGGTGCCTGGTGAGGTAGCCTTTGGAATCAGCACCACTGGGCTGGACCAGGTACTATTGGTCAATCACTCCCAACTCCAATATCCTGGAGACCTCCTCCTTGATTCTAGCCCTCACCTTGTCTGACAGTCTGTAGATTTTGTTCTTGACAGGGAGACTGTCACCAGTGTGAGTATTGTGGGTATACAAGGGTGTAAGCCCAGCGATGAGGGAGAACAGAGAAGTGAACTGTCCCAACAGCTGGCGACAGTCCCTCTGCTGCTCTGGGGTCAGAGTAGGAGAGACGGTGACAACCTCTACTGACCCATCTTTCTCCTTGGATGACAGGCGATTAGGGAGATGTTAACTCTCCTCCTCTACTCCATCATCTGTCACCAACAACATGGTGACTTCAGACCTCTCATTGTGGGGCTTCAGGTGATTAAGGCGCAGTAAACATAGGGGATTTCAGGGGGGCTTGAGGTCCACCAGGTAGGTGGACTCCCCTTCTTCTCTATCACTTCATAGAGCCCTATCCATGGACCTTGGAGGGCCCTGGGCCCGACTGGTTCCTTCACCCACACCTTCTGGCCAGGATGAAACTCGACCAGCGTGGTCTTCTGGTCATACCATTGCTTCATCACCTCCACTTCTATGTAGATAACCACATCCTGTGAAGGTTTCTTCACCAAAGGAGAGGCCCCCTACCAGGTAACCATAGAGGAGTTCAAAAAGGCTGAAGCCTACTCCTTACTGTGGTACATTCCTGTATACAAAGAGTATGCAGGGCAAGATTATGTCCCACTTCCACCTCGTGGGCTCCAGTAGGCCCTTAATCATTCCCTTGGGGGTCTTCTTGAACCTCTCAATAAGCCCATTAGTCTGGGAGTGGTAAGATGGAAAACCTATAGGTTTCCCCATAATCCTTCCACACGGACTTCATCTACGTGGACATGAAATTGGTGCCCGTGTCTGACACAACTTCCTTGGAAGAACCCACTTGGATTAAAATCTCCACTGCCAGTGCAGTTATGGTCCTCAGAGGGATGGCCTAAGGGTACTGTGTGACATGGTCCACAAAGGATGGTCCTGTTGCCCATGGCAGTTTTGGAATGCAGGCACCCACAATTTTGATGCCTACCCTCTCAAAGAGGGTGCCACTGACAGGCATGGGAGTCAGAGAAGCCTTGGATTTTTTCCTTGTCTTCCCACTGGCTTGGCAAGTAACAGAAGTCTACAGAAAGTATCTGAGCTACCCTCATTCAGGACCAATAAAAGTTGGTGACAAGCCTGTCAAATGTTTCATCCTGCTGCAGATGTCCTGCCAGGGGTATCACATGAGCCAAACCCAGTAGGAAGGGCCTGAAACATTGGAATACCACCAGCACATGTGTGGCCCCATTCACAGGGTCACTATAGAGAAGTTTGGGGCATATTACCAAGCAATAGCGATAATTATCGCTATTGCTTGGTTAGAGAGAAAATTTTACCGCTGAGCTGCGGCGATTTTTATCGCAGATAAACCTTGGTATTACCAAGGTTTATCGCAAATGCGATAAAAAACGGCCGCAATGCATGAATATCGCTGAAAAGTCAGCGATATTCATGCATTACCGAGCTAATGCTCTTAGCCATGTTATCCACCTCCCATTGGATAACATGGCTAAGAACTGCTCAGGGCAGGTGTTAGCTTTTGGAGATATTCGCGCTTAGCGCGAATATCTCAAAAAAGTTGGTAATAGGAGATAGCGATGTTAGCGACTGTTTCCAGTTGCTAACATCTTGGCACGCCCACTTTGCATGTCATTAGTGATAAATATCACTGACATGCAAAGTGGGGCCCAAGATCGTCGCTATCTCCTACTAGCTGTCGCTAACTGGTGTTAGCGACAGCTAGGTAATAGGGAGATAATTTTATCTCCGCTTTCTTGGCTTTTAAAGACAAAAAAGCGGAGATAAACCCCCTTGATAATATGCCCCTTTATTCTTCCAGGAAATAAGATGATCTTCAGAGGTATCACCAGATGTATGAGCTTTGGCTTGCCACCTCAGCCTCTCTAGAATTGGGCACTCTTTCTGAACCTTGCAGAGCTCCTTCCTGGTAGGCCCACCCTCAACTTGCGACTCAGCAGGCTCAGGCAAGTCTCCTAGAGAGGAAATGTCCTCCCCGTCAGCTCTAAGGCCGCCTCCTCTGGCACTTTGTGAGCTTTAGAGGTCAGTTTTTGACGACCATGCCCTTCCCTTTCTTTGTAGTTTCCTGGGCCATTCTTCCAGGCTACAGGCTCTCTAGACTGTTCTCTGCCATAGACCGAGTGGTCATGCAGACCTACTCAGGCAACCTCAACATTCCAGGTGCAACTTGAGCTCCGCTTCTTTCCTGGTAGTGTTCTCCAACTCATTCCCTAGCAAACAATCCACAGGCATGACAAGGCTCACAGCTACATTAAGAGAACCAGAGACCCTCCCCCCCACCCCCACTCGAAGGGAACCAGAGCCACTGGGAGTGCCTCTCACAGTGGTCTTCTACTACAACCTGGTGAAATGTACTGGGTATCACCTGCTCAGAGGCACCTGACAGTAGTCATGCTGGCTCCTGTGTCCATCAGAGCCTCCACCCTCTGCCCATTGATGGTGACCCAATGCCTGTACTTGGAAGTATTGGGTCCCTTGAAAATCTTTTTCACTCACCACATCACGTTTCTTTTCACTTATTTGTTAGCACTGGATCTATAATGCGCTTGCAAAAATAAAATGAATATTGTAAATAAATGAATTGCCTTACAATATTCACGTGTCCCTTCCCATACTTATTTAGAGTGCCTTATGATAATTGATTAGATTGTCGTTCTCTCAAAGATAATTCATCATTATTAGGACCAAATGGCCTTTTTTGAATCACTGTTTTTTTACAAAACTGGGATAATCTATGTAGCAGAGGCGATATGTTGCTTCTGCTCAGGTTGCGCTGCGCAGCAGAAGAGATACGTTGGTTATGCTGGGTAAGATGGGCTCAAAGAGCACCTTCAGGCCCACTTCCAAGGGTCCAGGACTGGAGTAACACCACTTGGCAGGGTAGGACTTGCAGATGGCAGAGCCAGGTGCTGGGTTCAAGGTTGTGGGAAGCTTGCTTTGTCCTTGAGGTTTCTGATCAGGAGACCATACAACTAGCCCTTGGGGTCACTATGTGGTCCAGGGTTTAGAGATGCAGGTCCAGTCCTTCTCACCCAGGCAAGAGGGCAGTAGGGCAGCAGGCCTTCAGTGCAGCAGTCTAGTAGAGTAGCAGTCCTTTCAGCAGCACAGCAGTCCTGCTTCCTAAAATAGAACACAGGTCCAGAAGAGTACTGAAGAGGATGGGGCAGATTTATGAGGCCCTTGCACCACGTTTACGCCGCTGTTGTGTCACGCAAGGCGGCGTAAACGTGGCGCATCCCTATGAACGATTTACAACGTGACGCATCTAGGCAGATGCGTCACGTTGTAAAGCCCTGCGCCGCTTGTGGGCGTTCCGGCGCAGGGTGGGCGTTCCGGGGCAGGTGCGCCTCGCAAAAGTGGCTGAGTGAAATCTATAAGATTTCACTCAGTCACTTTCAGGCCAATGCTGCGTCAAAAGCCTGCGCCTGCTTGAAGCAGGCGTAGGTCTTGACGCAGCATTGTTAAGATGGGGCATCCCCGAGCCTTGCTGGAGCTGCGTCGCGCTTGCGACGCAACTCCAGCAATGCGCCTCCTTAACGGCACAGATGAGTCACGCATCTGTGCCGTTTTTGCCCCATGGTGCGCCGCATTGTAAATGCGGCGCACCATGGGTGGCGGAGCTGTGGCGCACTGTGGCGCACATTAACTGGCGCATCCCTCGGGATGCGCCAGTTAACATAAACCTGCCCCTTAGTGTCTGAGATGCAATATTTATGCCTGGCACCTTCTTTGAAGTGGGAGAAGTTTCCAGAGGATTCTACCCCACAGAGGTGCCTGGAATTTCCTTCCTCCCTACCTTATCCCCAGACTGTCTGGGGTCACAATAGACTAGTATCAACCCCCTTTGTGAGAGTGCTCAGGCAGGGCCTTTGTGATTTGCAAGTGTGGTAGGTGACAGCAACTCCCACTTGTTAACTCTGAGTGGTCACTCCTGCCAACAACTAGCTTCCTTTTGTCTCCCAGTCTTGGAACAAGGCACAATGATCAACTGCTAACTGCACCTAGTAATGTGACCCAGGATACAAGCAGCAGACACCATATGGTTGGGTCAAGAAAATGCCAACTTTTTAAAAGTGTCATTTTCAAAATTGTGATTAAAAATCTGACTTTACCCTTTAAAACGGCTTTTATTTACTATTATTTAGACACCAAACTCGATCTGTCTCCCTGCTTACATTTGGGAGTCGCAGCATACTATATATAATAAAGTAACTCCAATGTCATCCTATGGGAGAGATAGGCCTTGCAGTAGTGAAAAATTAATTTAGGGTTTTTTCACTAAAAGAACATGTAAAACTTAAAAGTACCTGTCCTACTTTTTAAATGCACTGCACCCTGCCTTCTCAGCTTTTTAGGACCTACCCTAGTGGTGACTTATTTGTAAGACTGGGCGTAGTTATCGGAGTACCACTAGAAAGAATTTTGCAGAACTGATCAACAACTCTGTGAATTCCGCAACTCCATTCTGTCTTATGACAATTAATAAAACAGAAACCTCACATACTCTAAATAAACCAACAAGTAACTGTATTATTACATGCTAAAATGCATATAATCATCTCAGAAAAGTGAAAATGAAAATACAGCAAGCAGTAAGAGAGGTGATGATTGGGATGTCCTTACTAACCTAGTGAGAGCACCAAGCAGATGACTTGAACACAAAGAGCACATCATGCTGAACGATTGGGGGTGGTCCCATCCTCCTAGTACCACCCCAAGCACAGTTATGGGGAAAAAATACAAGCCCAACCAAAGGCCCTGCAAAGCATTATGGGACATCCTCCTAGTACCACCCCAAGCACAGTTATGGGGAAAAAATACAAGCCCAACCAAAGGCACTTCAAAGCATTATGGGACAATATTTTAGGGAGCAGTGATCATTATAGTATTCAATATCAAAACATTCCTCAAGGGGCAGGCTCACTGGCTCAGCTGGGAGCTAATACTATAATATTCACTAAACTCTAGAATCTCGCCCCATAAAACTTTGCTGGGCCTTTGGTTGGCATTGAACTTTTGCCCATAACTTTGCTTGGGGTGGTCCTTGGAGGATGGGACCACCACAATCATTGAGCATGATATGCTCTTTGTGTTCAAGGTACCTGCTTGGTCTTACTCCTAGATTGGGGGGACCCCAAAATCATCACCTCTCTCATTGACTAAAATTTACAAAGCTTACTTTTGTGAATTGGTTAAATGTTTTGTAGCATGGAAAGTAGGAATACCCAACAGTCGGTATGAAGGAATAAATAATCCACTAATTCTGGTGAAGGTATTTTTAATTTACCTTCCTGTGTTTTATAGTTCACAATCATACATACATTGTCTCATCCTAGCCAATAACACCTAATCAATGAGTTACAACAATTCACATATAAACACATTCTGTACAAGGACATAAACTCTACAAGAGAGCCACAAAGTAACCCTAAATAATAATACAATTTTGATAGTGGCTTCCATTCACATCTGGACAGACCACTCAGAGGTAGTCGTAAACACACACTTCTAAGTCAAAAACACCTACTTCTATACTTTACAGTGTGACAATCTTGTAATTTAGAAGTAACTATATCTCTATTGACTCCTCCTTAAAAGTGTCGTCGACGTGACCACGTTTCAGCCTATCTTCATCTTAGGCCTCCTCGGGACAGGGTTGAAACATAAATTCATTGTCCATATATGAACAGCTGAGTTCCTCAAACTCTATGGCCTAGGACGTAATCATTTACAAAACGATGGAACATCCACAGCCTGCTGCCTCCCTTGAGGATATTAGTCCATGGTTGTACCTCCTCTTTTAAGGCGTTTATACAATAACTTGCTTCTACTGCTTAAACAAGGCTTCTCTGAATGCACGTGTTACTTAGTGACTAGAAGGACCGCATCGGTCTGTCTCCACGTTCAAGCATGGAAAGGTCAAATTGTTTTATTTTTGGAATGTGGGTGAAGTAACCTATGGTGTATTAATAAAAGTTTTAAACAGAAATCTCACATACCTTTAGTAAAAAAAAAACTATCTTTGCATGCTAAAATACATATAGTCATCTCACATAAATGAAACAACAGCAAGCAGTGCCTTTAGTTAAACAATAAATAATTCTATCTTTACATGCTAAAATGCATACAGGCTTCTCACAAAAATTAAAAATGAAAAATAGCAAGCAGTGAGAGACGTGATGATTTTGGGATCTTCCCTAACCTAGGGAGTGGACCAAGCAGATGCTTTGAACACAAAGAGCACATCATGCTGAACGATTGGTGGTGGTCCCATCCTCCTAGGACCACCCCAAGCACAGGTATGGGCAAAAATACAATCCCAACCAAAGGCCCTGCAAAGCATTATGGGACGATATTCTAGAGTGCAGTGAATATTATAGTATCCAATATCAAAACACTCCTCACGGGGTAGGCTCTCGGGCTCAGCTGAGAGCTAATACTATAATATCCACTAAACTATAGAATCGCGCCCCATAATGCTTTGCTGGGCCTTTGGTTGGCATTGTATTTTTGCCCATAACTTTGCTTGGGGTGGTCCTAGGAGGATGGGACCACCACCGAATCATTTCAGCATGATATGCTCTTTGTGTTCAAGGCATCTGCATGCCCTCCCCGTAGGTATGGGGTGACCCCAAAATCATCACCTCCCTCGTTTTGTGAATTGGTTATATGCTTTTTAGCATGTAAAGGTGATTTACCAAAGGGTTGTGGGTACAGTAGATAATTCTATTGCGTAGCACAGTGGGAATTCTTGCATGAATTCTGTGTTTTCAATAAAATACGTAGTTACCATATTTTCGCAACTTCTGTGAGCGGAGTTCATTGCCCTGGGTTACTTATTTGTATTAAAAGGGAAGGTTTGTGCCTGGCAAAAAGTTTCTTTTGCTAGGTCAAAATAGTAGTTTAGAAACAGCACACACTAGGTATAATGGCAGGCCTTTGACATGTTTAGAAGGGCTACTTTATTAAGTGGCACAATCAATGCTGCAGAACCAGTAGTATTTAATGTATAGGCTCTGGGTATATGTGGTACCACTCTATTAGGGAAGTACAAGTAAATTAAATGTGCAAATTCTGTATAAGCCAATTCCACTATGTTTTAGAGAGTGAGCACAACACTTTAGTGCTGGTTAACAGTGGTAAAGTGTGCAGAATCCCCCTGGCCAGCAAAAATGAAATCAGCAAAAATAGGAGGGATGAAGGTAAAACGTTTGCGGGAAGACAACCTTAAGACTGACAGGTCCAACAGTCATTGTATTGTGTTGTAACTGCATTTATAGAGTGCTCCCTGCCTCTGATGAGCCACTGAAGTGCTTTGTGAATGGTAGCATGCTACTCCTTGGGAGTGCTATGGATGGAAGAGTGTGTGTTTTGTATGGCCTGTGTGGGTCATGAAGGTGTCTGCATGAGGACCAGAGTTGCGATCTCAGCCTATTTTTGTAATTTCATCAATGCATTTGCCTGGGGCGGAAAGACTGCGTGATTGGGTGGTTCTGCATGAGAGCATCTCTCATGAAATATGTTAAGCAGTCTGTCATGCAAGGGGATGCACCAGCTGTCATGCAAGAGGTCATGCCTGCAGTTGTACAAGATGTAAAGCACGGTCGCAGTTATCCTCTATCAATATGCATGTGCGCCAAGGCTGTGGTGCTGGTTACCTTGGCAAGTCCTGTCTCCAAGACAAACTATTAAATATGCACCAATATTCTCTCTGCAGGTTTACGACTGAGCCTGACCACTACACGTGCTCCACCAACAACACCCACATCCAGAGCAATTACAGCACCATCAACCACCACAGTGTCTAAATCTGTCGCAGAAACCTCAACCAACCAAACATCTAAAGCTACCAAAGAAACATCAACCACCATAACATCTCAAGCTACCACAGAAACATCAACCACCATAACATCTAAAGCTACCACAGAAACACCAACTACCGTAACATCTAAAGCTACCAAAGAAACATCAACCACCATAACATCTCAAGCTACCACAGAAACATCAACCACCATAACATCTAAAGCTACCACAGAAACACCAACTACCGTAACATCTAAAGCTACCAAAGAAACATCAACCACCATAACATCTCAAGCTACCACAGAAACATCAACCACCATAATATCTAAAGCTACCACAGAAACACCAACTACCGTAACATCTCAAGCTACCACAGAAACAACTGGAGCAAGTATAGCAGCTGCACCCAGTGCAGCATCTGGACCCACTTCAGCTTCTGGATCAAGTGCAATATCAGGAACAAATGCAGTATTTAAAACAAGTGCAACATCTGGAATAAGTGCAGTATCTGGAATCATTGCAGAGACTACAGCAAGAGTATCAACTGGAACTAGTTCCTTCCCCTCACCAAGTACAACAGCTACAACTAGAGCTGCCTCTGAAATAAGTGCAGTATCTGAAAAAAGTGCAGTTTATATAGTAACTCCAGTATCCGGAATAGGTGCAGCCTCCACAAGTGCAGCCTATGGACAGTCTGCAGCCCCTGTACCAACTACAGAACCTAAACCCACCTCAGCTTCTGGATCAAGTGCAGGATCTGGAAACGATTCAGAATCTAAAACAAGTGCAACGCCTGGAATAAGTGCAGAGTCTCCAACAAGTGCAACATCTGGAATTACTGCAGCAGCTATATCAATAGCATCAACTGGACAAACGTCCACCTCCTCACTAAATACAGCAGATACAACCAGTGCTGCTTCTGAAACAAGTGCACTATCGATGACAGACGTGGCTTCTGAAATAAGTGCAGCACCTAGAACAGGTTCAGTCTTTATAAAAAGTGCATCATCTGCTGTGACTGTAGCCTCTGAAGTAATGTTATCTATCACCAGTGCAGCATCTGATACAAGTACAGCACCCACAATGAGTGCAGCATCTAAAACAACTACAGCACCTACAACCAGTGCAGCACTTGGAAAAACTTCAGCACCTACAACTACTGCACTGTCTGAAACACACATACCAACTGCAACCAGCACAGCTTCCAATACAAGTACAGACTCTACAAAAAGTGCAGCACCAGGAAAAGGTGCAACATTCAAAACAAATGCAGCACCTACAACCAATACAGCACTTGCAAAAAGTGCAGCAGCTACAACTAGTGCATTGTCTGGAACAAATGCACCAGCTGCAATCAGTGCAGCTTTTAGCACAAGTACAATCTCTACAAAAAGTGCGGCATCAGGAAACAGTGTTACATCTGAAACAAGTGCAGCACCTACAACCAGTGCAGCACTTGGAAAAAGTGCAGCACCTACAACTAGTGCAGTGCCTGGAACAAATGCACCAACTGCAACCAGCACAGCTTCCATTACAAGTACAGTCTCTACAAAAAGTACAGCAATAGGAGAAGCTGTTGCATCAGAAACAAGTGTAGCACCTACAACCAGTTCAATACTTGGAAAAAGTGCAGCGCCTACAACTAGTGCACTATCTGGAACAAATGCAGCAATGGCAAGCAGTGCAGCTTCTAGTACAAGTACAATCTCTACAAAAAGGGCAGCATCAGGAAACAGTGTGGCATCTGAAACAAGAGCCGCACCTATGACCAGTTCAATACTTGGAAAAAGTTCAGCACCTACAACTACTGCACTGTCTGAAACACACACACCAACTGCAACCAGCACAGCTTCCAATACAAGTACAGACTCTACAAAAAGTGCAGCACCAGGAAAAGGTGCACCATCTGAAACAAGTGTAGCACCTACAACCAGTGCAGCACTTGGAAAAGGTGCAGCGCCTACAACTAGTGCAGTGCCTGGAACAAATGCACCAACTGCAACCAGCACAGCTTCCATTACAAGTACAGTCTCCTCAAATAGTACAGCATCAGGAAACAGTGTGACATCTGAAACAAGTGTAGCACCTACAACCAGTGCAGCACTTGGAAAAAGTGCAGCGCCTACAACTAGTGCAGTGCCTGGAACAAATGCACCAACTGCAACCAGCACAGCTTCCATTACAAGTACAGTCTCCTCAAATAGTACAGCATCAGGAAACAGTGTGGCATCTGAAACAAGTGCAGCACCTATGATCAGTGCAGCACTTGGAAAAAGTGCAGCGCCTGCAACTAGTGCACTGTCTGGAACAAATGTACTAACTCCAACCAGCACGGCTTCCATTACAAGTCCAGTCTCTACAAAAAGTGCAGCACCAGCAGTAGTTGCAGCTTCTGAAACAAGCACAGCACCTAAAATTAGTGCACCACTTGGAGAAAGTGTGACGCCTACAACCAGCACGGCTTCCATTACAAGTACAGTCGCTACAAAAAGTGCAGCACTAGCAGAAGGTGTAGCATCTGAAACAAGCGCAGCACCTACGATCAGTTCGACATCTGGAACTAGTACAGCACCTACAACAAGTGCAGCACCAGGAAGAAGTGTAGAGTCTAAAACCAGTGCAGTATCTGGGAGGATTGTGAGCCCTACAAGCAGTTCATGGACCACAGCTAAGGGTTCCGCTGCACCCACTCTCTCATCAAAAACCCCAAGTCTCTCCGGACCCTTATCGGCAGTGTCCAGCACCCGCGCATCCTCGTCACCTGGATCAGCGACACCACGGCCCACTGCGGTGACCCCTGGCTCCAACTCATCCACAACTCCAGCCGCCACAGGTATGACCACAGCAGACCTGCACTCCATGTCTGGGGGAGGTTCAGCCAGCAGAAGAGGTAGAAGCAAATCCAGCAAACGTGCAGTAAAAAGAGCCAGGTAGACAAAGGGCAGAATAAGGAAAAACAAAAGTAGCAAATGTGCCAGGGGCGGTCAAGATAGGGCGGAAGCGGTAGTAAGACAGACCAAAGGGGCATAATGGTGGGTAAGTAAAGAGAATGTTGCAGACCAAAGAAGGTGTGAGGCTTGGACAGTTACATGGGTAGGCATGACTGATTGGTAGAATGCTCAAAATGTGATTAAGTAATTAATTACATTCCAACTATTTTTAAAATGTAAAATATTGAGCTGTTATTGTTACCTGTCCTAACGTTTTCTCAATAAGCACCAAGATTGTCACATTCCCTAGTGTCTGTTATACTTTGTAAAGTTTTGGGAGGATTGTCTGTTTCAAAGTTATAATGTGAATCTTAACTTTCTACAAAAAAATACCAATCCAACACATTTTAGTTTTTGGTGTGAAGCTGGTATATGATTAAATGAATTTAAAACACAAAAAACACTTAAATCCTATTTCAAAGATCTATTAGTTGCTTTCTTTGCTGTACTAACAATAACTTTATTTTAAATATACATATTTAGTTGTTATTGGAAAATTACTTTTTAACTTCTTAATATAATGCCATTATTAAATTTCCTTCAAGCATTATACAATTTCCTGTTTTGTTCAATGACTGTATAAATACATTAATAGGCTTTTATTTGGCATACTAGTTCACACAAATGAATAAATTTCACATATTTGCATCTTGTAATTACAGGCAGTTTAAGTGATTTTAAGCCAAGTGCCCTGGTCCTTCAATTCCAAAGTCAGCCTCTTGGAGACGACTAAAGTTAACCTCTTAGGGGCATATTTATAAAAAAAAAATTTGCGGGTCCTTAATAGCGATTTTTAGCAAATCGCTATTAAGGACTCGCAAAATGCAATGTATGTAGGATTCACAATTATAATTGCGATTCGTACATATCCTTAATTGTGAATTGCAAATTGCGATTTGCAATTAAGGAATACCTTCCCATTCATTCCTATGAGCCTAGAGGCCCAAAGGAATGATTGGGAAGACATTTGCCATTTGCGAGTACCCATTAGGTACGCACAAATTGCGAATGCAATTTCAAGGGTGCAAGGGTGTCAAAAGGACACCCTGTTGCACCCCTGAAATATTCATTTGTGCACATGTGGCACACATACATGCCCTAAGGGCATGAATGTGCGCCACATGGCACTTCGAAAAATGCATAAAAGTGCATTTTTCAAGGATTTCGCAAATTACCATCAACTTGAAGTTGGTGGTAATTTGGGCAACTCCAAATTTGTGGCT
The DNA here is from genome assembly GCF_964261635.1 of Lissotriton helveticus. NCBI lineage: Eukaryota > Metazoa > Chordata > Amphibia > Caudata > Salamandridae > Lissotriton > Lissotriton helveticus. The sequence goes on from NC_136058.1 coordinate 369,741,422, forward strand.
GCTCCCAGAATTGCATTTAAGGAATCGCAATTTGCGATTCCTTAAATGCAATCGCAAAATAGGGAAGAGCAAATTTTGAGATTCCCTATTTTGCAATGGCCTTTTGGGATGATATATCCCAAATTACTTTTTCCCGTTTGCAAACAGGCCGATTCAGCCCATTTGCAAACGGGAATAAGGCTTGATATATATGGCCCTTAGTGACGTAACCTAATCTCCCCACCTTGTGTACTGCATATTTTCTGGTGGGGCCGGGACCAACAGGCACTCAGGGCTGGGCGTTTATCTGATAGAAGCAAGGGGTGAGTAGCTGCAGAGAGATCTGCTTTCAAACCTCACAGTGTTTGGGCCAGTGATGCTGAGCCCACAGAGTGCCAAGAGGAGTCTGAGGGGGTCTTAGACTGTTGAAGACTACAGCGCCTTCACAGAAACATCTCTGACCTTTGACCTCTTGCCTGTACTTGTTTTCTGATGCAGCCGCCAGTGACCTTGGAGCAGGAACAGGAGCAGCCATTTGGCCCAATATTCCTCCGTATGCCATTGCCCTGATTGTCATCTTTGGTCTGCTGATCGTTGTTATTGTCGCAGTCATCATTATGGTAAGTCATGTTAGCCCCATTGTGTAAAAGGCCTAATGTAGTAGGAACGAAACCCCCAGCATTTTAAATGAAAGGAAGAGTCATGGTATCCACGCTGGATTTATATGTAACAAGCTGCATGTCTCAGAAGACTGTTTCAAGTATGGTGCTATTGATCCAGCGCTCTCACCAAAATTTTGCATAAATGACTCTACTACCACCAAACTTACACTACAACACTAGGCCCATATCAACAACAGAGCGACTGAATCATGAGGCGATAAGATCTAAATATGTTGTTTTAAACTATCTACAATAATCAAGACCAGCTTGTCATTTAGAAAGTTTATTTAAACATGACTAGAAAAACTCAGGTTTTGGAATTTTATTAGACAAGCATTAGAAAATGTCATAAAGAGAGGTTTATTCAGAATTAATAAAAAGAGCATAAATCAAGAATTATTATTCATTAGCAGAAATGAGTAAAATTAAGCATTTCCAAACCCTAACTATCTCTCTGTTTCTACCCTCATCACTTAGAAATAAAGCATTTAATAAAAACTCCTGTCCTTACGTATGTAGTCCATCAGCATATCACGCCCCTCAGGAATCTCGAGCGCAAGCCAAATGTCTGTTCTTTGAGCCCATTTTTATACCCTAAACTTAGCTGAGCTAACTATTTTTCACATTCCATCAGATGAATTCTAGCTCTCCATTGGCTGAGCCACCTCGTGCCACAGTAAATTGTGACATCTCCTTCCCACATGTCCGGGCTTATTCACTAGTTCATTGTTCATGTAGAAGTCTTGGCAGCACTTCCTCAGGCTGCTACATTTTGTAGCGAAAGAAGTTCAAGCAATGCAAAAATCTGTCACGTCTCTTCCTTACAACCATGAGCCTGTCCGTTCTGAGCTCCTGCGGCATGTTAGGAAATTTCTCCACAGATTCACCCTTTAACAGTTCTTTCCAAAACCTTTCAAAATAAAAGCTCATGGGCTTTTCAACTTTTTCAGAATTATTTTCTCTTGTGCCATTTTCATCAACAGGCCTCTTTTCAGAAAGCGTCATTTTTCTGCGCCACCTCTCTTGCGTCACTTTTTAAAAGTGCACTATTTTTCTGCAGCCATCTCTAAGCTTCATTTGTATAACTATTATATAAACAAACACAAAGAATAATTAATGCAAGAAATATAGTTTGTTCTGTTGCCACCCACCATTGCTAATAATTAACCCATTAGTCTAAATTACCTAGCTGAAGCGAACAAATAAAGCAGCATTTATATTTACCATTCTTCATTAAATCCAACGAAATTCTTTATGCATCTATAGAGATTAAAGTGACACCACATAGACAGGAAAGCAAAATAAGCACATGCCACTTTTTTAAAAACAGCCGCAATTAGTTATGACATGACAATAGACAAGATTAATTTATTATTTTCCACAAACAGAAAGATGCAACAATAATGCACATTTATGAGCACACATGTTAGTTTCCCGCGTGTTCTGTGAAAATGCAACTTTAAACTAGGTTGAATTAATACACACAGCACAAATTGTTAACATGATTATTTTATTATGGAAGTGTGACTTCACGAGTTGAAATAAGAATTATTTCTAAATCTCGCTCCATCAACTCCCCCATCTGGTGATTTTAAAATCACCAAACCACACCAAAAATGTTAGCAAAAATTTTATCTAAGATGAACATGATTCAATTTCACCTGTGTTACTATTTCTAAAGACTTATCTCATCCATTTTTCTACAACTCTCATATTGAGTTTTAAGAAACTCCTCCAGTTCTATCTCTTTCTCATTTTAAAAATTCTCTTCTCCTCCTCCTCAAGTATTTCTTTCTCTTGTGTAACATGCAACTGATCTTCAACAAAAGTGTCGCAAAAACTATAACTAATAAAACTGTCATTATTACACTATGTTTGTCTTGACTAGCTGAAGCTTTACTTGTCATAATGACCTTAAACTTTTCCTTGATAATTCCAAAGGAAAAATGACAACCTAAACTAACCAAAATATCAATTATTAGGAGCACATATATCAGAGACATTTTACAATATATCTTTAACATTAAGCATCTTGAGCTGTTATTAATAAAAACATGAAAGTATTTTTACTAAGCTTACAAGGAAAAATAAAACAAAAATTTTAAACTTTTGTCTAAATTTTCTAAAAATTTCTAACACCCCCCTTTTTCAATTGTTTTAAAAACATTTTTTATATATATATATACCCTTAAACCTTCTAACAGTTTTTCTTCGACCTTGTGTCACAAATTATTTTCCAGCTAACACAATTTCTTCAGCCTAATGCCAAAAACAGAAAATTTTAACAGGTATGTACCTCAATCATTGTCACTATTCTCTTCAATCTTTTCCTGACTGTGACTATTTACCTCCATTACAGGTATCACCTCTATTTTCTTTCCTGTCTCACTTTTCTTTTCAAGATCTTTTTGACTTGATATTTTATCAATCTGTTCCTTTGATCTGAGTACCAATTTGAATTTTAGGCTTTCATTTTCTTCTGGCCAATCATCTTTTGTTGATAATTTCTTCTTTTGCTCGGTCACATTGCATTCTGTTCTCCAAGTTCCTTTTCTGAATTTTCTTATTTGAGAATCTTCATCACTCTCATCAGTTTCACTGTCAGAAATTTGAATTCTGGACTCAGGTACTTCTTTACTCGGCAGCTTCACTCTGTTAGGAACATCATCTTTGTAACTGGTACTTGGCAATTCGTCTTCTTCTTCTTCTTCAATTACCTTCAACTTCCCAGTTTCAGAATTCCTGTTCCTGCTTTCAGAGCTTCTTTTCTGCTTTTCAATACTCTCCTGGTCTTCAATCACAATCTGATCAGATTCTTCTTCTGCTTCTTTTTCTAGCAGATCTTCATCATTTTCTGAGTCTAATGTCACAACTTTCAAGTCTTTTTCATTCAAGACTTCTTTTTCATTCAAATTCTCCAGATATCGACCAACCTGTCGATCTTCAAGATCTGAATTTCTTTCATGTTCTTCTCAAAAATCAGAATCAGCAGTGGTGACACTTTCTTCATCATAATTTTCAGGTGCAGGTACACGAAAAGTATGGCCAGTGTCAATCCACCTCTTCAGTCTTTTGCGCTTCACTGCATTTGTTATGACAAGACTAACTGGCCTCCCTTTCTGCCACCATGGCACTAGACAATTTCTTTTTAGGCGAACCTTTCTCCTGATCCTTTCACCTGGTAACAGATCACGTGCTTGCTCTTTTTCTCTTGTTTGCACTTCAGTTTCATCTTGATTAGACACAGAAGTCACTACATCTGATAAATTCCTGCAGTACTCCAAATTGATGCTATCATTAATAGTCATCATTCTTTTCACTGGTATGAATGCCTGACTCATGACCTTGTCCATCATAATATCATGTGGTCTTAAATCTGTCTTTTTATCAGTAGTACTTCTCAGAAACATTAAAACAAGTGGAAGGACATCTGTCCACTGTATACCTGTAGCTAGGCACAATTTTGCATCTCTGTTCTTTATAGTACCATTCTCATGCTCCACAATATCTGAAATTTCTGATCTATATATATACAATGGAGCAATCTGTTTTCAATATGTCTTCTGTCATCTGATAACTTTGCAACAGTAATTTCATCATTATGTCACGTCTGAAATGTTTCAACCGATCTTGAAATCAAACAGATAATCACAAAAACATAGTACAGTTTGTTATGCAGTGCAATCTCAATGAAATCCATTTGTAATTTGGTGAATGAACCACTCTCCTGTCCTTCTGTTCCCATTCCCACAATTGTTTTCTTAATTGGGCTCACTTGTTGGTAAGTCAGACACCTCTGGTAAAGAAATTCTACAATTATTCTGAATTTTGTATTGAACCAAATTCCTCTGAAAAACTTGACCATTGAATCTCTTCCAATTTGTTCAAAATCATGGTACATTCTGGCCATGTCAGCAATCATGCTATTTGGCAAAACTACTCATCTTTGTGTGTCCAAATTTCATCCTCTTCTCGCTGTCTATAATCTGCTCTCAACCATGTGTTTTTCTCCTCATGAGTTGCTTCATCTTGTAAATCTTTGACTCCCTGCCATGTTTCAACTACAGATGTTAGTATTATTCAACTCAAAGCATGTTCCTCATTCTTTTTGTATGCTGCACATTTTATGACAGCAATCTTTTCTGGCAACTGAATGTCATCAATCAATCCTTTTATTAAATTAGCATTTCTGATAGGTGAACTTACAGAAGTTAGGAAACGACTTTGGGACCAGAGCTGTTCATAATCATGCACAACTCTATAACCGTATTCTCTGTCAGCAACATATGCAACTATGTAGACAGAATATGCTGCTCTCATAAAGCCTTCCTCTTTTTTTAGACAAGAGCCATCAGTAAAGTAGGCATAACCTGACTCTGGCAGAGAAACAATTTTAATGTCCTGTCTGGGCTTTTTGTAAAATTCTAATACATCCTGAAATTCCTGATCATTTGTCAAATTTGTTTTAATCTGTTGATCAATTTCATCTATTGACTCATCAGGCTGTGTCAAATCAATCAGATCAATTTCAGACTTCTCACTAGCTAGAACTGAAGTCATCACTCTTTCTTGCTGAGTTGTAATCCTTACTAGTTCAATTTCAAGTACAATAGAATAAAGTTTTTCAGTAAAATTTTTAATTTCAGAATTTAATGGGACCATTAAAGTTGTGGGACTAGTTTCATCTTTTCCAAGCACAGGGACTGTCACTGCTTCCATATATTTCATGGACTGTTTTAAATCTTTTGATGAATTCACATGATCAGGAATATTAATTCCAGAAGTACTAGTCATTTCATCATGCTTTTCTGTCACGTCCATTTGAGAAGAAGTCTGAGTTGGGACTCTATTAATCTGAACCGGGACTTTTGGCATTACATTAATCTGTTCTGGGGGTCTTCTTGAATTTCTGTCCTGATCTGTATTCACAACATTAATTTTACATTGATCAATATTTTCTACTCTGACACGTTTATTATTTATTTTTGCTAATTTGGAAATCATTAATTTGTTCTCACATTTAACAACATTTTTCATTTTCTTATACCAAGAAATCTTTTTCTTTTTCTTTAGAAAATTGTTATCCATGTTGAAAATAGTTAAATATAATTTCAATAGGTAAATGCACTCTCTTAATTTGCCTTACAGCGTTTGCTGATCAATTAATTTATTATTTTAACACTATCAGGTGTAGAAAAACCTTATAACTTGATCAATTTAATATATCTCCTAATTTACCTGCATCACTATTTTTAATAAACCTGGAAAGAAAAACATGAATTTGCAAAAACAGCAATATAAAGTATTTAATTTGCAACAACAAAACACCTAAATGTGATTGGGTATGTTTAAAATGTATTTATTTGCACTTACACACCTTTCTCCATCAACAGTTGTAAAAAAAAAGAAAATCTAATCTGTTTGCCTTTAATTTCAATAAATTGTTTTGCTGTAAAAACCTTTAGACTCCTTTATTAATAAATTTAACCCAAATCTGCTTTCTTCTGACTCATACACCCTTTAAGAAATCTTTAAATCTTTTATTTCAATTACAATCAATACTTTTGCTGCACTTAGTTGCTACTGGCTATTCGTTCTAATTTTTAAGAAACTGCAGCCTTCCTTTGTTCATTAGCGCTAACAAGGGAAACCAACCTCTCTAATGCTTAGCCAAGCTTTATTCTACTTCCAGCGCTATCACAGCATTTAAATTCCCCTTCGTTAATATAACTTCTCAGCAAGCAACTCCTCGGTAGTCTCAATTATTAAAACAAAACTCACAGCCAATTACAGTGCCCACCCGAGCCTCAACCAATCCGGTCGCGGCTCCCTTATGATGATATGAAGTCATCCACCAATCAGCGTACAGTGGCTCCAAAGCACCACTGTAACAGGAGCCTGTCTCTCAGTAAGCTTGAGAAAGCCGCACTATAGCTATAGCGTAATCCATATAAAGCATTTACTCTTAAGACTAAGTCAGCATTAATCTTTTAAAAGCAAATAAACGCAAAAAAAATTATCACGAAGTTTACAAAGTTTTGACCAATAAGGTCGCAGCTTTTCTTGTGACACTGCGCGTCACCATCCAATGGGTGCGCGGCTCCTCTGTGATGTGTCGGGACCTTAACCAATAGAAGGGCGGCTCTTTCGTAAATCTGTAGAGCCTCAAACAAGCTTCAGTCAACACACAATCCTTCACAAAGCAAGAAGCCCAATCAGAGCGCAGACACTCCGAGATCTTGCCTAATGAGAGGGCGGCTCTGGTAATGACGCTCTGAAGCACGGAGCTTCTGTGGCTTTCAGTTCTCTGCAATCTGCCTTACTTTAAAAAAATGTTATTTTAACATAGTGTGCAATCGCTCATCATGCACATCATTTGTAACACATTTCTTTTAAAAATAATAGAGCAATCAAGAAGTAAACCAAATCGGGCACATTTATAAACAACTCAGCAGCTCCAGCCAATTACAATGTGGTTTTTACAATATTCAGCCAATCACAGTACGGCTGTTGCTATGACATATACTGCTGCTAGTGTAAGTCTCTCTCCCCTCGCGCTCAGCCCCTCTTTCTCAAATTGTGCGCAACGCTCATCACACATCAGCTGTGACACGCGTTCCTTTTTAAACAATAGCGTGGCAAAGAAGGGAACTAAAATTAAAACGGGGATTTATTTCTATATTCGAGGATACTTGCTAAAACTAATAAAAATCTCGGTAGGCATTGGAGATGCGCATTAACCAATCACGCACAACCACTCTATTTTTTTTATTTATTTATCTAAACTTGTATTGCGCACAGCTACCCTCAAAGGGTTTCCCGGCGCCAGGGACAGACAGGAGAAGAAAGCAAGCAAAAAGCCCAAACAGAACAAACAGTGCAGACGGATCAATTAAACAAAAGAGTCTTTAATTTTTTCCGAAATGAGAAGAGATCAGTCTCGGCTTTCAGAGCCGGCGGAAGAGCCTTCCACATCCTTGGACCAAGATAGGAAAACGAGCGGCCGCCCATTTTTGCCAATTTAATTCTAGGGACCAAGAGATTGCCACTGGTGGAGGATCTTAAAGTACGACCAGGCTCATAGACTTGAACCAAGTTCTGCAGGTATTTAGGAGCAGAGCCCTGCCGAATTTTAAAAAGAAGACATAAGGTTTTAAATTGTACGCGGTTCGGGACCTTAAGCCAATGAAGGTCACACAGAGCCTTGGCTGCAGAAGACATAGAAACGCTGTTAACGAATCACAGCGCAACTTTACATAACTCCTCAGCCAATCAGAGCGAACCTTTGTCGAGACACTCCAGACGCTTGAATTAATCGGAGCATGACTTTATTGTGACGCGTTGGGTACTTCACTCAATCAGAGCGCGGCGGCTCACACAGCTGCTGTGGCTCTCATTTCTCTGCGTTCTTAAAAAGAAGTGAGTTCATAATATATTACAAAACGCTCGCTAGCCGAGAAGGAAAATCTCGTCAATGCTACTACTGCCTCTCTTTCCTCCTTGCACTCTCGTGCTCAACAACGCTGATTGACAGCTGTTATCATATTTATTTAGTTAACGCAATTGAAACGAGGGAAACCAAAGCGGAGGCTTAGCTAGTCACATCAAAACGACGCCTCAGCCAATCAGGGCGCAGCTTTCCTATGACGAACCGGATGCTCTAGCCAATCCGAGCGCGGCGGTTCTGACGAAGACAGCCGCTGCGGCTTGAGGCTCTCCCCACACGCTCTCGCTCTCTAAAACAGCCCCTCCTTTACCATTTTCGATCGGCACACTTTTAAAATACTTCTTATTAACGTGCAATACTTTAAATGTATTTAAATAGTGCGCAACACCTTATAAAGTCTTTGAATAGCACAGACTTTATCTTAAACGTTCCTAAGTACCTTAAAATTACTTTTGGTACAATTTAGTAATTACATAAAACGGACTCATCTGCCTGCTTCTCTAAATAGGATAGTTTTATACATTCGTTCAAGTATTCTCAGCTTGGAATAGTCGGCGCTATTCTCATAGAATAATTTCAATCGCCAATAGAGCAATTCTTACTCTACCCTTCTAACAGGTAATAATCAAAAGAGTTTCAGTCGAATGCAGGTACATTTAGCAATTCAAGTTCAACCCAATTGACATTACAGAGCATTCACGCACTTTCAAACAGGAAAACCCTAAAAACATACATACATGTTATCCCTACAGGACTCTCACCTGTTTATAGATAATCATGCACCGTTAGTAAAATAAGCGACGTTATTTTACCCTTCACTCTAGCTCGAATATATACTATTACTCTTTTTACAGTGAGTTTTACAACAGGCTCATTGTCCCTATACTCATGCTGCTCAAATTTCTTAGATAATCCTCACTATGCATACATTCACACCTATGTCCCTAACATGTGTTGCACGACGACAACACGATGATATACGGCGATATCACCTTCAGAAGCAGAACAAATGTGCTTGTGTAACCTGCTTACATATCAGCGTCCTGATCACAGCGTTACACATCTCTAGCCATGGCTAACCTGGGAATTTTCACACTTCTGGAAAAAACCCTTACATTAAACAAACTGACAAAATCACTAACTCAACATATGTTAAACATTATTCCTATGAATATACCAACATATATGTATCATGCATGTAACATGTACGTCAAAAACAACATATAAACCATCCGATTGCTGCCAGGGAATTGATCCAGCGCTCTCACCAAAATTCTACATAAATGACTCTATCTACTACCACCAAACTTACACTACAACACTAGGCCCATATCAACAACAGAGCGACTGAATCATGAGACGATAAGATCTAAATATGTTGTTTTAAACTATCTACAATAATCAAGACCAGCTTGTCATTTAGAAAGTGTATTTAAACATAACTAGAAAAACTCAGGTTTTGGAATTTTATTAGACAAGCATTAGAAAATGTCATAAAGAGAGGTTTATTCAGAATTAATAAAAAGAGCATAAATCAAGAATTATTATTCATTAGCAAAAATGAGTAAAATTAAGCATTTCCAAACCCTAACTATCTCTCTGTTTCTACCCTCATCACTTAGAAATAAAGCATTTAATAAAAACTCCTGTCCTTACGTATGTAGTCCATCAGCATATCACGTCCCTCAGGAATCTCGAGCGCAAGCCAAATGTCTGTTCTTTGAGCCCATTTTTATACCCTAAACTTAGCTGAGCTAACTATTTTTCACATTCCATCAGATGAATTCTAGCTCTCCATTGGCTGAGCCACCTCGTGCCACAGTAAATTGTGACATCTCCTTCCCACATGTCCGGGCTTATTCACTAGTTCATTGTTCATGCAGAAGTCTTGGCAGCACTTCCTCAGGCTGCTACATTTTGTAGCGAAAGAAGTTCAAGCAATGCAAAAATCTGTCACGTCTCTTCCTTTCAACCTTGAGCCTGTCCGTTCTGAGCTCCTGTGGCATGTTAGCACATTTCTCCACAGATTCACCCTTTAACAGTTCTTTCCAAAACCTTTGAAAATAAAAGCTCATGGGCTTTTCAACTTTTTCAGAATTATTTTCTCTTGTGCCATTTTCATCAACAGGCCTCTTTTCAGAAAGCGTCATTTTTCTGCGCCACCTCTCTTGCGTCACTTTTTAAAAGTGCACTATTTTTCTGCAGCCATCTCTAAGCTTCATTTGTATAACTATTATATAAACAAACACAAAGAATAATTAATGCAAGAAATATAGTTTGTTCTGTTGCCACCCACCATTGCTAATAATTAACCCATTAGTCTAAATTACCTAGCTGAAGCGAACAAATAAAGCAGCATTTATATTTACCATTCTTCAATAAATCCAACAAAATTCTTTATGCATCTATAGAGATTAAAGTGACACCACATAGACAGGAAAGCAAAATAAGCACATGCCACTTTTTTAAAAACAGCCGCAATTAGTTATGACATGACAATAGACAAGATTAATTTATTATTTTCCACAAACAGAAAGATGCAACAATAATGCACATTTATGAGCACACATGTTAGTTTCCCGCGTGTTCTGTGAAAATGCAACTTTAAACTAGGTTGAATTAATACACACAGCACAAATTGTTAACATAATTATTTTATTATGGAAGTGTGACTTCACGAGTTGAAAAAAATTTTTTTTCTAAATCTCGCTCCATCAACTATCACAAGAGTGCCAGAGAGACCTGCGTGAGAGGGGTTGGTTAAGAGACAGTCTAAGCAGGAGGACCTTCCAGCCAGTGCTTGATGACATCTTGTTTTATAGTCTAGAATGTTCCTTTGTTCGATGACATCTTGTTTGGTTTTATAGTCTAGAATATTCCTTTGTTCAATGACATCTTATTTGGTTTTATAGTCTAGAATGTTCCATTGTTCGATGACATCTTGTTTTATAGTCTACTAGAAGCCCGTCCCGACGTTGTCCGGGTATAAAAAAGAATGACAGGCTCTGCATTTAATAATGACGGCGCCAACGTTCATCGTGTGTGGCCTCACAATGTCCCAAAGCGGCACCGCAATGCTGTGCTGTGCTGATGCAGATGCTGTGCGTGTCTGTAATCCCCACCAATGACATGGTGCGGAAACGCGCCTTACCCATTTTTGCCTGCACAATGTTCCCGGATGCCTCTGTACGCGATGCTGTGTGTGTCCCGAATTTACCCCAATGACACAGTGTGCACACGCGCCTCATCTGTCTTGGCCTGCACAATGTGCCCAGGTGCACTGAGACGCCGTTACCATCTACGTGATGCGACGCTATGCGCACACACTATGGGATGGTCTGCCCACGTCATAGGACGCTACAACGCTATCCGCACACACCATGGGCCGCTCTGCCCACGTCATAGGACGCTATTCTAACACCCCTGCACAGATGCTATTCCCTGCACAGACGCTATTCCCACGCTGCAGGCAGTGTATGCTCCTCAGAGCCGGTATGCTTTTCTCACACCCCGGCACAGACTATATTCCCTGCACAGAGAGCTGGTGCTACTTCCAGTAGGACGCTATTCTCACACCCCTGCACAGACGCTATTCCCACGCTGCAGGCGGCATATGCTCCACAGAGCCGGTACTACTTCTAGCGGACTACTTTGTCCCGCAACGTGCTTTGTCCCTTGCAAAGTATTTGTTGCGCTGGTGTATAGCCTATGCCCATCTGCTTTGCCTCACATTTCCAATGCTGCATGTGGTGTCCCGGTTGGCGCTGTGGTTCCTGAGCTTACCCACCTCAATGGTTTGGGCTCTCTCTTTATAATAGTAGTATAGATAATATTCCGTTGTTCGATGACATCTTGTTTGGTTTTATAGTCTAGAATGTTCCATTGTTCGATGACATCTTGTTTTATAGTCTATAATGTTCCGTTGTTCGATGACATCTTGGTTGATTTTATAGTCCTTTATGATCCTCTGTTTGATGACATCTTGGTTGGTTTTATAGTCTATAATGTTGCTTTGTTCTATGACATCTTGTTGGGTTTTAAATTCTATAATGTGGCGTTGTTCAATGACATCTTGGTTGGTTTTATATTCTACTAGCAGCCCATCCGACGTTGTCCGGGTATGAAATAGAATGTGTGTAATGTGTGTATTTGGCAAGGGCAATTTATTTTAAAATCTCGCGGTACACAACATTTTTTGTTTTATTAGAATAGGGACGGAGGAGGGCCAGCTGCAGCCCTGGTTGATGTTAGCAGGCACGTGTAATTGGTGTAGTGATCCGCCGCCTGAGCCCGGCTACAGCCCTGGTTGATGTTAGCAGGCGCGTGTAATGTCGTTGAATGAGAGAGTTATCAGCCGCGGGTAAATCCGTTTAATGAGAGAGTTCAGTGACAGCGAGTAGGAGAGGCTGCATTAATTGTCTCCGCAGACACGCTCATTTGCGTGTTCCCCCGCTTGAGGCCCAGATGCAGGCCTGTTTGATGTTAGCAGGCGCGTGTTCCCCCGCTTGAGGCCCAGCTGCAGCCCTGGTTGATGTTATCAGGTGCGTGTAATTAGTGTACTGATACGCCGCCTGAGACCAGCTAGAGCCCTGGTTGATGGTAGCAGGCGCGTCTAATTTCGTTGAATGAGAGAGTTCAGTAACAGCGCGCAGGAGAGGCTGCAGTAATGTTACTTACCAGGCCTCCAGCTGAACGCGTTTGTCATGCCCCAGCACACGCCACAGCAGACGATCTTCTGATTAATGTACGACCCACATGGCATGAAGGGCGGAACGTAGCACACGCCCCCAGCGTTTCTCACGCCCCCAGCGTGCCCCTTGATGTGGCGCAATTGCGTTCACATGGCATGAAGGCCGGACACACGCCCCCAGCGTTTCTCAATCCACCAGCGTGTCACGCCCCCAGGGTGCCCCTTGATGCTGCGCAGCAACGTAAATGGCGCTTGTATGTACGACTCACATGGCATGAAGGGCGGACACACGCCCCCAGCGTTTGTCACACCCCCAGTGTTTGTCACACGCCCACAGCCCACGATGTGATGGCGTACCACACGCCCCCAGCGTTAGTCACGCCCCCAGCCCACGCCCAAAGCACAACGCAGACACGCCCACAAGGGACTACTTTGCTGGCACGGTTCTTTTACCTTTTAAATGTATATGGTGTCCTACGGTACAATTGTATGTCTTGCACTGTATGATTGTGATGAACACCACTGTTTCTTGAAAAGTTAATAAAAACAATAAAAAAAAAAAAGAATGTATATGGTGGTCGTCTGCATAGCTATGTTCTTCTGCTGCAACTCCCCTTTCCAACGCTGTATTGGGTGTTGTGTGTTTTGATTGGTGCTGTAGTTACTGAGATTACCTGCCTCAAAGATTTAGGCTCTCTCTTTATAATATTAGTATGGATAATGTTCCTCTGTTTTATGACATCTGGAGGAGTGTGGCTCAATGGTTAGAGCGGCAGACCCTGATGCAGAGTTCTGGCCAGGGACCAGGGTCCGATTCCCGCCTCGGCAGGGTCTCGGGCTCAATTTCCTCGGACCTGTTAATTCTCGCCTCGGTGCATATTCTAATCACGGGCCCCACGCTACAACTTTGGGCAATAGCTTGCTTAGCCTCCACACCGGCCCCAACAGTGCTAAGGATGCCTGGCTTCACCCTGGGGGTGCCCAGGAGTGGACACTTCACAGGGAAAGCCAGGAGGGGTTCCACAGCGGTATGAGTATCAGCGCCAGGAAGCCGAAACCGCAAGGTGACCGTCTGGTGACAGTGCGCTCTATAAGTACCATGACATTTACATTTATTTTATTTACATCTTGGTTGGTTTTATAGTCCTTAATGTTCCTCTGTTTGATGACATCTGGTTGGCTTTATAGTCTGTAATGTTCCTTTGTTCAATGACATCTTGTTGGGTTTTATAGTCTATAATGTTCCTCTGTTTTATGACATCTTGGTTGGTTTTATAGTCTATACTGTTCCGGTAGAATTGCCCACTGCTGTTCCGGTTTCCATCTCCCAGGCTGAGGTTAAGGCTGCCGTTGCGGCCGTGGTGAACTCTGGCATTCCTGCCGCGGCGGCAGCGGTCCCAATACCAGACTCCCGATGTGTAGCCACGCTGCACCAGCACCGCCGCGCACCGGCCGCTGCCCCTCTGCTGCTGCTACAGCCACCATGACTCCCCTGCCATCGAAGGTGGTGGAAATGGCCCGGTAAGCCAGTTTAAGATGCTCCGGGTGCCGTTCACGGGTCGTGGTTGTTGAGGCCTGCTGCCTGGGTTGGGGGTTGGCAGTTGTCAATGGTTGGTAGCGGTTGGTTTCCTGCGGCGGAGGGGACAGGGGGGTAAAGCGGGTTAAAGCGGGTCAAAGCGGGTGTGGCAGAAGGGCTTGTCCCACATCGGCATACTCCACTCATCTTCACCCTGCCAGCCTCGCACCCTGTTGCTCTCTTGGTCTCTCCTGTGCTCTCAGCTCTACCTGCACTCCTGCATCTACTCCTTTGCCTGACCATTAGCCTCCGTGCCTGGCCAGGCCTGACCTCTGCACCAGCTCCTTGCTCCTGGCCGTAGCACGGACCTGAAACATCCAGAAGCGCTGCGGTGGAGCTCAGAGCTTAGAGGAGAGCGAAGGAGCAGTACCGCGGGGGGGCAGGTGGAGGGGAGAGAAGGTGCATGGGGCTCGGCACAGTGGAGTGTGCACTAGTGCGGAGGGGGCAACTTCTGAGTCCGAGCTCGAACTTTAGACCCCGACAAGTTCAATGGCCACAGCATCTCAAGACGCACCTCAAGACGCCAGACGCATCACGCGGCAAAAACGTATCCACCCCTCCATCCCTCCCAACTTCAGCTCCAGCTCCAGATCTCCAGCTCCTGATCCACCACTCCAGATCACCACACCATCTAGACTACTGAGCTACTGACTACTGGGCTACTTATAGTGAGGGAGGAAGGAGGAAGGGAAAAGCAAGGCAAGGCAATAACCACTGTGTCATCGAGATTACAGCCAAGGGTCAAGGACCAAGCCAAGGAAAAAGTGGGGAAGAAACCGGGAAGGGGGCCCACAACACACCACCGCTACAATGAAAACAGGGAAGGCAAGACAGCAGCCAGCACTGAATCCCAGAAGGAAAGCACGCAGGACAACAAAGAAGCCTTCCGGCACTAAAAGCCTAGAAAGCACAGAAGATCTGACGACAAAGGAGGAGACCTCCTTTGTCTTCCCACTTTTCAGCAGCCTGCCGGCACAGCCGACTGTCAATGTAAGTAACACAACCACTGGGGCCATCAACACTAAAGGATATCAACCGAAAATATACACCGAATTCTCCTTCCTAAAATATGCCGGATTGGTCCTATGCCTATCCAGCAACAAAGAAAGCACTCTCCCAACCCCTCTTCAACCCATCAAAACACTTCACACTACGTGACAGCAGCCAAATGGAGACAGTAAGGGGCTCCCGGCAGGCTGGGAAATGCAATGCGCAACAAGACCTTGTGTAGCAAGCACAGAAGATGAGACACCCAATGAGGACAAGGAGCAGGGGGAACAGGGCGACAAGGCATATAAAGGAACAAACAAGGTCAAACAGGGCCAAACGGAGCTGACACCAAAAGAAAACACCATCAACAAAAACACAACCACCAAAAACATCAACAAAATCAATGGAAGGGAGACAGATGCCCAAGCTCAGACTAACAGCTTCACAGAGGCCATGAGAGAGGAAGCAAACCAAAATATCAACAAACACACCCCTCTCAGTGACAGTGACAACAAGGAAGGAACCCCGTTCAATTGGTGCACCACACAACCCGGGAAAAGTGGGGTCGTAATGATAGAGATCGCAGGTCACCCGACCAATATTTTCACCACTTCGGTTTCGGGCCCATATACTTCAATTCACCATATACATTGATCAGATGACCTTACAATCCACTACCAGTAATTGTGAGTCCTTTTTTTCCTTTTATTTCCAGTGTACCCGACTTACCATCCACTGTTACGGGTACCTATGACCACGATGGGTCAGCGAGCTAGCTGTAAAAGGAAAGGCAGAAAAATACAAACCCAACATATAAACTTTGAATTTTCATAAAATGACCACGGACAACTGAGAATTTTTAAAAGTTTTATCTAAGATTCGTTTTCTAAAAGCATTAGGCTCACAGTTATAAAACAGTCAATAATCAAGATAACAAAAATCATATAACCATAAAGAAACAAAGGCAGGGCAAACATTTAGTTTATCAAAAATGCTAGTGCGACAGGGAACCTGCTTAAGTCGAAAGTAGTTACTCAAGAATAGACATCTTTAAGGGCAAGTTAATGCAAGTATACATTTATACTATGGAATGGGAATTTAAAAAGCCTAACACAGCTATAATAAGGGTGAAAAGTAGAACACGTTATAACTCTTAGAAAATTACTTCAGTCAGTTTTCTAAGAGAAAATTAGAGACCACATCAGGAAATTGCAAACTGCAATGGAGAAAATGATTTCTAAAAGGTAGGGTAACATAGGAACACGCTATGAAATTAAATGGCAAATGACTTTTATGAGATGCAATGTTTGCGGAAAGGATGGAAAATTATCATATGCAAAGGTATGTCTTTATTGAAGCAAAGACAGAAAATAGAAAGGTGCAGTTTAGAGATTTCGGCAAGATATTTACCTAGACTGGTGTGAAAACCAACCCTGGCCACGGGTCAGTTAAGGACAGGAAAACCCTCAAGGAAGGATAACCCTCAATGGGACAGCAGGTGCAGAATGGACACCCCAGGACAGGACAGGAAAACCAGATTAGGATCAGGACAGGACCACCAGGACACGACCAGCACCCACAGTTCGGAAGCAACACCTGCGCTCCACCCTCTCTGCAGCTATCAGTCAGGACCCCGATTGGGTTAGCGAACTCCCCAGCAAAGTGCTCCGCCAGCACTTAAGGTTTAGTAAAACCTTAGTCTATGGTCAAATTCGGACAGAGTGCTCCGCAGCTCTCTGTAAATTCAGTCACCTATTGAGTGCGTTGGGTCAGTGACAGGTCAGCTAATTCAGACAAGTCGAACAAATTCCCTAGGTGAACCTAGGCTAGTTATACTGTTTTCGGGTCAGTGTACCACCCCCCAATGTTGCAAAGTGTCAGAATCCCCAATTTCGATTGGTCCTAAGGTAGGTTTGGTTGACACACCAATCAGAACAGACTTCTGCAAGTCCTAATTTACATTCTAAGATACCGCCTAGCAAGTTTGGGGTTCCCATGAGAAGTCACACGGAATACAATAGAAAAATATCATTGTAACAGTTTCAGAACAGTTAACTCCAACTTGCTGGGTCGCAGGTCACTTTCTCATGAGCATCTTGACTGAGGCTGCCAACTGGCCGAGTTCCACGGCCCAAGGTTGTTTCTTGCCTCGCAACACGCGCATGCGTGGAAGGGACCTTCAAGATGGCTCCCAGTGCATTCAGACCCCCCCAGTCATCGTGATACATGAAAAGTAAGCGAAAACAAATTAAAACATAGAAATAAATGAATGTATTACATGTCATGATTTCGTACTTCAGATTTATCATCATAAAAATATACTATGCGATTAAGGGTAAGTGCAACAAACAGTATCACAAGAGCAGCGGTACAAGCTTCACCTCGTTATCACAAAGCGCGGCCATCTTATGGCTATTACGCATGCGCACCCTTTCCCTCCAAACTGTGACTGCGTCATGTCACGTGATTATGTCTAACGCATGCGCAGGAACAAAAATTCAAGCAGCGGCCATGTTTAAGGACAAGGGTTATTCGTATTAGTAAAACACATAGGCAAGCTTCACTAATATACATGTATATCATAATAAAAGAGATTAGTAAACGTACAATTTGTTTATAGGGTTACAACAGATTCGAGGTTCTTGAATCGAGCAAGTCGCGATGCGAAATCTTGCTCTATCAATCCCCTCTTTGATGATATTTACTATCATCACAAAATAACGGAACCAGATGCCAACTTTCTTTCACACTTTGTACAATTCTATCTCTTCCAACAGCCGATTCAGTTTCTCTTTCTCGTTTTTGGTAGGGTGAGAATTTTTCACCCTTTTGTAAATCTGATTATTCATTTCTTCTAACTCAAGCTCATCCGCATTCCGTTTCACTCCTCTCGCATTCACTTGGTACTTCTTTGTGTGTTTGCGACATTTGCAACAGACGAATATGAGGAATAGGATAAAACCTATGACTCCAATTGGCATCAGTATCTTGAACAATAAGCTTTTACCTAAACTAGCAAACCAATGACCTACATTGGAGAGACCATCAACCAGTCTCTTCCAGGCACTCTCAACCTCGAGTGGTTTGAGTTCCTTTTCCAAATTTGTAATATTTTTCACATATCTTTTGAGCTGCACACTTTTGTCCGGAATGTAAGTGCAACAATGTTGTGCCTTCAACATCCGGCAGACTCCGCCCTCTTTTGCTAATAAGGTGTCAGGAGCAAGTCTGTTCTGCAAAACCATTGATCTGATCGCAACCATTTCGGTATTGACCAGCAGAAATCCATGAGCTGTGTCAGTGGACAGCACATCCACTATTGTGGACAATTTGCAAATTCTGTGAGTGTTCAGAACCACTCCCACTCCAGGTATCAGTGCACTAAAAATACTACCCATTATTTCACCTACGCTTTCTCTTTTACTACGCACTAAGCCATTAGTGTTTTCATTGCTTCCAGAAATTTCATTCACATGGTATATTTTCGGGGAAGACAATGCCAAAGTAGCAGCTTCCATACCAGTGATCCGGCAATTTGAAATAAGCCTTGTCTCCACATATATAATAAATTCCAGGAAACACAGGCTCTGACCCATTTTTGAATCCCCAACCTCCAATTACCTTGTAATTGTGCTCACATTGACTGGAACCAATGAAAATTTTATTATAATAACTAGTCTTCTCGCGGTGAAGACAGAGTTTCCCTTTCTTCTCGAAATCCAGCAACAAAGCAGGTCCCGCCCCGCCATTTGAGGTGCTTTCCATGTCCTCAGCCCATTTTGGGGTTTTCTGTCTTTTAACACACAACTACAAACTTAGGGGTCTAAATACGGATTCAATCGTAATCCTCTGCTCGTCAACACCTTATCAAAAGTACAAGGGTACGAACACAATAATACTGACAAACCAGATCACAAGATGTGAAGAACCAGTAACGTGAGTCACCCCTGGTGTAGGATTCCCATCAACAGTCTTGTAATGATCAATATTATCATGTGGAAGTCCTTATCGGGTATTGTGTCTCTAGATCATTGAGACCGGCATACCCCGATAACCAGATGCGGGGTAGCGACCCACAATCACTTGGTACTACCACATAATGTTGATGTGATGGGAAGTGCAGTGTAACAAAAAAAGTAAGTGGTGCTCTTAAAAAAGGATAGGGAACTCAACCCAGAAAGCTTTAATAATTATTGGCCCCTTCCTTAATAAAAACCAGAACAGTATAATATCGTCATCGCAGTCCAAACAAATAGCTGCGAGGAGACCAACATGTTTCAGCCACTAAGGGATAACTCCTTCGGCTTTCGTCAGGGTCTCTGTTCTTTAATACTACTACTGCATTAATTGTGAATAAAGTGTGAAAAAATAAGGGAAAAAAACACACGAGTGAAAAACCAGTAAAGGATATAATGTTCCTTCGACTGTGTCACCTCCTCTCTTCGGAACCTGGTTGGCTATGTACTGTTTAGGGAGGACAAACATACAGGAAAATCACAATCCGCTAACCTGGTCTGTACAAAACATATTAAATTGTTTCACAAAAAATGTAACTGCTTGCTTACTCACCCAGAGTATCCGGGGAGGGGACCTCACCTCTTCCTGGACCTGGCTCAGGATATATGAGACCCCGCTCTACAATAACAAGAACCAACTGCGTAAAATACAAAGACCAGAGACACAGACAAGATACTGCTCTGGCGATGTATATATCTACGTAATCTACGGTGTTCTGTACATGGAGTTGATTAACACCCATCACAAGGTTCCCACACCCCCTCTACCCCCTCCCTGTAAGCTACAGGCTAAACTGAACCTGCTCTGCACAGCTTCTTACATGCCACATATATCTGGCACAATGGCAAACCTCTAATATCAGGCTGACAACGCAGGTAATCATACCTGCCCGTCGGTATCTCCGGCCGTGACTGAGTCAGGGGGAGGCTCAGTCACCTGTAAGTGCTGGCTACTTGACTGTTAAGCTTAGCATCACGCAGCCAATCGATATCTGTCAGGGCGGGGCTGGCCCGGTCGCCACCGCCCCCGAGATCACTGACATATCTAACAGTTATGTCCACCTGCCGCTTACCTACTTGGTAGTGCCCGCTGGCGGTCTCTGGTGCTGGTAATGCCCCCGTCTTAGACAATGCCCTCTCTTCCAAACCATTGCAGCCGCGCGCGCGTGATCTCGCGTGCTTTGCCGGACTAGAACTACAGAATGACGTCACGTCATTCGTACTTGTAGTTCTATATACGGAAAATGCTTCCGCATTGCTGGCGGCGCGAGGCAAGGCGCCTTATCTCTCAGATAACCTCATACCTAGCGCCACAAACCTAACTCGATACACTCGGTCACAATACTCCTCCCTCGAGATGTAGGGACTTGCAACAAAGGCCGTTTTCGGAAGTGTCAGCTCTTACACTCCACCATGGCCACTTGACACGCCCGTCACTCGGTATTGGCTGTGTAAAACTACAGGATGACATCATGTCGTTAGAGAATGTAGTTTTTAAGTTTTATACGTGTTATGTGCTCAAACAGGCTCACGCAAAGATCCTAGGTCCACCGCAGGACGCAATTGATAACAACTATCAGCACATCTGTTCTAAGATAAGGCAGATTACCAGATGCCATTTGAGCGTGGCAGACCGCAATCATTGTCAAATAATAATACACTGCTGGGTCAATCCTTGGTACTAACCTGTTTATGGGCATAAGACCAGGCTGCAAAGAGATTATTCGGGGCGTAAACAGAGAGTGCTGGTGAAAAGTAAAAAGCGGACCCCAATCCTATAAGGGTTCTTTAGGGGTACACTAGCTATCAACAGCTACCCTGGGACCGGGAACGCCGTCACAAATGCCCAAGAATACTGAATAAGCCAACAAACTACCTTCCCATGCGCAAAACGCTGGAAATGGATATGGCTGGTAGTGAGCATCAGACCCCAAGCGAATTACTTGTGAGAGAAACAATAGGTGGTGGACTATGCTCAAACGGAGAATCATGTTATGTGCAAAGACAGATCCCAATGTGCTAGGTAAAAGTAGGTGCTAGGTTAGTACCAAGGATTGACCCAGCAGTGTATTATTATTTGACAATGATTGCGGTCTGCCACGCTCAAATGGCATCTGGTAATCTGCCTTATCTTAGAACAGATGTGCTGATAGTTGTTATCAATTGCGTCCTGCGGTGGACCTAGGATCTTTGCGTGAGCCTGTTTGAGCACATAACACGTATAAAACTTAAAAACTACATTCTCTAACGACATGATGTCATCCTGTAGTTTTACACAGCCAATACCGAGTGACGGGCGTGTCAAGTGGCCATGGTGGAGTGTAAGAGCTGACACTTCCGAAAACGGCCTTTGTTGCAAGTCCCTACATCTCGAGGGAGGAGTATTGTGACCAGGCTTGCGAGTTAGGTTTGTGGCGCTAGGTATGAGGTTATCTGAGAGATAAGGCGCCTTGCCTCGCGCCGCCAGCAATGCGGAAGCATTTTCCGTATATAGAACTACAAGTACGAATGACGTGACGTCATTCTGTAGTTCTAGTCCGGCAAAGCACGCGAGATCACGCGCGCGCGGCTGCAATGGTTTGGAAGAGAGGGCATTGTCTAAGACGGGGGCATTACCAGCACCAGAGACCGCCAGCGGGCACTACCAAGTAGGTAAGCGGCAGGTGGACATAACTGTTAGATATGTCAGTGATCTCGGGGGCGGTGGCGACCGGGCCAGCCCCGCCCTGACAGATATCGATTGGCTGCGTGATGCTAAGCTTAACAGTCAAGTAGCCAGCACTTACAGGTGACTGAGCCTCCCCCTGACTCAGTCACGGCCGGAGATACCGACGGACAGGTATGATTACCTGCGTTGTCAGCCTGATATTAGAGGTTTGCCATTGTGCCAGATATATGTGGCATGTAAGAAGCTGTGCAGAGCAGGTTCAGTTTAGCCTGTAGCTTACAGGGAGGGGGTAGAGGGGGTGTGGGAACCTTGTGATGGGTGTTAATCAACTCCATGTACAGAACACCGTAGATTACGTAGATATATACATCGCCAGAGCAGTATCTTGTCTGTGTCTCTGGTCTTTGTATTTTACGCAGTTGGTTCTTGTTATTGTAGAGCGGGGTCTCATATATCCTGAGCCAGGTCCAGGAAGAGGTGAGGTCCCCTCCCCGGATACTCTGGGTGAGTAAGCAAGCAGTTACATTTTTTGTGAAACAATTTAATATGTTTTGTACAGACCAGGTTAGCGGATTGTGATTTTCCTGTATGTTTGTCCTCCCTAAACAGTACATAGCCAACCAGGTTCCGAAGAGAGGAGGTGACACAGTCGAAGGAACATTATATCCTTTACTGGTTTTTCACTCGTGTGTTTTTTTTTCCCTTATTTTTTCACACTTTATTCACAATTAATGCAGTAGTAGTATTAAAGAACAGAGACCCTGACGAAAGCCGAAGGAGTTATCCCTTAGTGGCTGAAACATGTTGGTCTCCTCGCAGCTATTTGTTTGGACTGCGATGACGATATTATACTGTTCTGGTTTTTATTAAGGAAGGGGCCAATAATTATTAAAGCTTTCTGGGTTGAGTTCCCTATCCTTTTTTAAGAGCACCACTTACTTTTTTTGTTACACTGCACTTCCCATCACATCAACATTATGTGGTAGTACCAAGTGATTGTGGGTCGCTACCCCGCATCTGGTTATCGGGGTATGCCGGTCTCAATGATCTAGAGACACAATACCCGATAAGGACTTCCACATGATAATATTGATCATTACAAGACTGTTGATGGGAATCCTACACCAGGGGTGACTCACGTTACTGGTTCTTCACATCTTGTGATCTGGTTTGTCAGTATTATTGTGTTCGTACCCTTGTACTTTTGATAAGGTGTTGACGAGCAGAGGATTACGATTGAATCCGTATTTAGACCCCTAAGTTTGTAGTTGTGTGTTGATTCCTACGGGGGATATTACTTAGGCACGGTCTATAAACATCCCTCAAGCCCTGCAATAGATTGTGTTTTTTTTGTTTTCTGTCTTTTGTCATTTGCCTTTCTTTGGAAACTCTCCCTTCTTTTCTCTGCCATGTTCAAAAATATTTTCTCTTGTTCATGTAATGAACAGGTCAAGTTGCCTCTGTGTGCTTCATTTAAGTTTAGTACCTATAGTCAGAAAGTATTCTCCCATATAACGTGTAACGTCACTTTTGGTATGTACAGGATTCAGATTTCCACGTATAGGAAGTCCAGAAAAGATCACGTCATTGTTAGAGTAATAGTACTGTAACGGTCCTCTTTTGTAAAATAAGCTTGCTAAAATGCTACAGGAAATTCCATATGTCAGGGGTAGGTGATGATAAGTCACGCCTTCAGCTACAGAAGTAGGCAGCTTCATACAGACATAGCAGTCTTCTATCTCCATAGTTTCTACATAGTGTACTAACAGGTTTGCGAAAACATTTAAATGAGTCTGGTTCTTAATTCCATGGTAATGTAGTCCTTCCTCATCTGATGCTTCTAAGTCTCGTTTTGTTTGTCTGAGTGCTTTTTCACGTCTTTCTACACTTCGTGTTGTCAGTTCTTCAGTGTCGGTAGTCTGTGTAGGGACAATATTAGCATTTTTGCTTACCATAAAAGAAATAAAAACTGTTAGGCCTATCCAAACTAATATAACTATAACTATACTACATATACATACTTTGCAGCATGTTTTGCAACAACTGCGACTAGGTCTACCACTCACTCTTGAATCAGACATTTTGGCTCAGAAGAAGTTTTCAACTCCTCTTTGTATCTTTACACAGGTAGCTTACTCTGTGCAATTTCAGGTGAGCTCTTCTTCTTCGGCAGACAAATCAGCAACCTGTTCTTCGTCGCTCTCGTCAGAAGTGTCAAGATCCTCAAAATTTTCCAAAATCAAGTATGTCCATTCAGGATCTTGATATTTTTCATTCAGTCTTTTTATTCGATCACTCCTTCTTTTGGAGCTATCTCCAGCTTGCTCTGCAATCCGTGGGCTTCTCCTTTTGTCTGCACGTTTTTCCTCCACAGTTTTTATTCTCAGTCTCAGTCTCTTAATATATCTTGGCTCAATGTGTTTCTTTTTCTTGAGTCTTTTAGCTGGCACTGTGATTTGGCTTTCTTCTAATGCTCTTTTATTTTCATTTGTTTGTGGCACTTCTTCTGTCTCTTCCCTTCCTGTCTGACTAGTCCCAGGTCTTGTATCTATTTCTTCTGCCTGGTTACTAAGCTGGCCTCGTTCAGGTAAATTTTTGTTTTGGCTTTCAAATGTCTCTGTTTCTGTTTCCTGAACACGTTCTTCTACTTCTATCTGATCCTGTTCAAGCACTTCGATCCCTTGATTTTCTTCTGCTCGAACTTTTACACTAGTTCTAGTCTGTCCCTTTTCGATTTCAGGAGTCAGTGGGGGAGTGTCAATCACTTGCTCTGTCCCTGTCTGACCTTCCTCTTCGTCCTCAGACTTGACGTGAATCTCAATGATCTGAGGGTCTTCGCCTGTGCCTGTCTCGACCTCTCTATCCCACTCTCTATCTTCGTAGATTCGCTCTCTCGTTCTGATTGGGTCTTCAATGAGATCGATTATGGGTATCCAATCATCTTGGCTGGTGCTCGGTTGCTCGTCATCAGCTACTTCCGGACCAACGTCTACAGGATCCTCAGCTGGACTGGTGCTCGGCTGTTCGTCATCAGCTACTTCAGGACCAACGTCTGCAGACCCCACAGCTGGACAACCTTCAGCTCCAGGCTCCTCGTCTGGTATCACCTTCTGGGTATGGCTGGCATGGATCCACTTGGGAACGCCTGCACACTTCACCGCTGTCGTGGTCACCAGTATTACTTGGCGCTTTTTCCCCCACCTCGGTTCAAGGCAACTCGAACGAGTATGTTTCTTGATTTTAACCCAGTCACCAGGAACCAATTTGTGAACTGGAGTTGTCGGGTTGGCGACGGCATCTTCCCCAATCTGGCGAGAGATAGAACGCACTTGGTCACCCAGTTGCTTGCAGTACTCAAGTACCAAATCATCAGAAATGCTTAACAGTTTGTACCCTGGTACCCACGCTTGTCTCATCATTCTTCCCATCAGGATTTCGTGGGGGCTCAGGCCTGTCTTCCGGTCTGGAATACTTCTGAGTCCCATCAGAACAAGAGGCAAGGCAGTTATCCAGTTCATACCAGTAGAGTCACACATCTTTGCTAATCTTGTTTTTATGGTGCCATTGATTTGCTCTACCACTCCAGAAGCCTCTGGACGATGTGCACAGTGCAACTTTTGTGTGATCCCAAATGCTTTGCATAGTTGAGCCAGTACTTCATTCTGAAAATGTCCGCCTCTATCTGATTCAATAGTGACTGGAACCCCGAACCTAGGTATCAACTCCTTTAGTAGTAGTTTGGCTACTGTTATGGCATCATTCTGTGTGGCAGGGTAAGCTTGCACCCATTTTGAAAATAGGCAGACAACGACAAGGACATATCTTTTTCCCTCGCAACGAGGCATGGTGATGAAATCAACCTGTATTCTCACAAAGGGACCCCCTGTTTTCCCAATTTTTCCCAGTTCAACTACTGTTCTTTTGCCAGCGTTGAACTGTTGACATGTCAAGCACCTCTGGCAAAGGGATTCTGCTACCTTCCTGAACTTCTTGTTGTACCAGGTCTGTTGAAATACCAGAACAATGGCATCCCTACCAATGTGTGATCCTTCATGTATCAATCGGGCCATAGGGGCGAGCAGGTGTCTAGGTAACACAGGCATACCATTTGGGCCCACAATGACACCATCCTCACGTCTTGGTCGACAACCAAGTTCCTTCCACTTCTCTTTTTCCTCCCAGGGCACAGCATGCTGCCATTCTCTCACTTCATCCCAGGTAGGCACTTCTTCAAACACCATAAGTTGGCAGCTGTTTCCAATCCCTCCCCGTCTGACATTTATTGACATGAGATCCATAGCGCATTGTTTTGCTACCCGATCAGCAAAATCATTTCCCAAGGAGACAGGGTCAAGGCCCCTTTTATGAGCAACACATTTGACCACTGCCAATTCCTTTGGTAATTGGATTGCCTCTAAAAGGTCTTGAACTACTTTTCCGTTTCGAATGGGGGTACCTGATGAAGTCAGGAATTCTCTTTGTAGCCATAATTGGCCAAAGTCATGCACAACCCCATAACAGTACTGGCTATCAGTATACACTGTTATTCTTTTGTCTTTTCCCAATTTGCAAGCTCTTATCAGAGCAATCAATTCGGCTACTTGTGCAGACTTTATTCCGAATAAACAGGATGCTTCTTCAATTTTGTCTAAATTGACCACAGCGTATGCAGCGCTTAGGCCTACAAGTTCGTGTCTCATACATGAGCCATCCACAAACCATTCCTCATCATGTTTGGGCAAAGGTGTTTCTTTAATGTCTGGACGGGGTTTAGTACTGAATTCTGTCAGGTCAATGCAGTCATGCTCATTCTCTCCCTTATCTTCTATTATCATTGAGTCAGGGAGCAGAGTGGCTGGGTTCAAAATATTACATCGAGTGATGACTATATTTGCAGCACCCATGAGAATTCTCTCATATTTAGTCAGCCGACTAGGGGTGAGATACTGAGTTTTTGTGCGGGTCAATAGAATCACAACTGCATGTGGAACATACACAGTTACAGGATGTCCCATGACAATGGACTCACTCGGTTCTAAACTTGTGCAAGTTGCAGCTACTGCTTTCAGACACCCAGGTAATCCAGCAGCCACTGGATCCAAAGTGGCAGAGAAATATGCCACGGGCCTTCTGGTCAAACCATGCTCCTGAGTCAGGACTGACAATGCGCAATTATCACGAGTGTCACAGAATAGGCCAAACTCCTTGGAATAGTCAGGCATCCCTAGAGCAGGGGCTGTACACAGACAATCTCGCAACTGTGTGAAGGCTGTTAAGCTCTCATCATTCCATTCCACTGGATCTTTTGCTCCTTTCTTTGTCATATTTATCAAAGGCTTTGCCAGGACTGCGAATCCCACAATCCATTGCCTGCAGTAACCTACAACTCCGAGGAACATTCTGACTTCTTTCTGAGTACGGGGTAACTGCATATTTTGAATTATTTTGACTCTCTCTGAGGTTACTTTTCTGATGCCCTTTTCTATCTGGTGCCCCAGATACTTTACTGATTTTGAACAGAATTGCAATTTTTCAGGGGCCACTTTATGTCCCTTTTCACTTAGGTGATTCAGTAGGGCAATGGTGTCAATTACACAATCCCTATGACTTTTGGACGCCACCAATAGGTCGTCAATGTACTGCACCAAAACAGACTTTCCAGGTAAGACTAAAGATTCAAGACATTTTTTCAAGATCTGATTAAAGATAGAGGGGCTTTCTGTGTACCCTTGGGGGACCCTATTCCAGACATACACGTGACTGTTGAAAGCAAATGAGAAAATAAATTTGCTGTCTGGATGCAATGGGATCGAAAAGAATGCGTGACATGGATCTATCACGGTGAACCATTCAGCATCCCAGGGAATCTGATACAGAATCACTGCTGGGTTTGGGACAATAGGACAACAAGGAACCACAATTTTGTTTACCTTTCTCAGGTCCTGCACTACTCTGTATTTGCCACTAGGCTTTTTGATGCCCATAATGGGTGAATTACACTGGCTACTCATTACTTCCTGTATGATGTTTGCTTCTAGCAATTTCTGTACTTCAATGGCAACACCTGCTCTCACTTCGGCACTCATTTTGTAAGGCTTAGTGTTGGGGTAAACTGCATTTTCTTTCATGGTTATTTGTATGGGGTCTACGTTTTTCATCAATCCTACATCCTTTCCAGTAAAGTCCCATACTTCTGGTTTCACTGTCTGTTGAAGTTCTTCAGGTAAGTCCTGTATAGTCATTCGCTTTATTTCTGAGTCAGGTCTGACTAACATTAATTTGTAGATACCATCTTCATCTGGGGTCTGAATTTCGACGCCCTTTGGTGTGCAAAAGATAGTGCAGTTTATTTTGCACAGCAAATCACGTCCCAGTAAGTTCACTGGACTGGTATCGCAAACGACAAATCTGTGCATTTCTTTAAAGTTTCCTATTGAGATCTCCATGGGCTCGGTAACAGGTGTACTAATCAGTTGATTAGATACACCCACTACTTGGATTGCTTCTCCCGAGAGGGGTAGGTTTGGAACGTCCGCTGTTCTCACAGTAGAACGGGTAGCACCAGTGTCCAACAGAAAAGTGACATCATTTCCATCCACCTTTCCTTCAATGTATGGCCCTGACTGGTCTACCGGCAAGGAGGCGCCAAGTACACACTCCTCGTCCTCCCCTCTCAGGCCCCGTCAGTACTGGTCATCACAGAAAAAGGTGTCATTCATTAAATACTGCGAAGTTGCTGCATTTCTGTTCTCATTGCCTCCCCAGATCTCTACGTCATCACCCTGCGGTGATTTCCCTTTAAAAATAGGTTTTGGCGCTCGGGGCACTTGAATCGTTTTTACCTGCTGCTGGGTCTTTCTTGGTTTTTCATTCTGCGTCTGTGGAATTAAATCAGGGGTTTGGGCATTATCATGCTGTAAATAGGGACACTCGTCTCTCCAATGTCCAATTTCTCCGCACTGGTGGCAGGGAAATTTCCTTTTCGCTTCCTCTCTGCTCATTTTAGCTCGGGGCTTTCCTCCACCCCCACCCCCAGGGCCTTGGTTCTGAGTAGTTTTATTTAACTTACTCAATTGCTTTTCTTGCTGTTCTGCGAGCTTTACTTGTGCCCACATCACCTTCTCCTTTAAAGCCTTTTTCTTTTCTGCCATCTCATCCTCACAGTACTTTGCGTACCGTAGGACCTCATCCATCTTTTTGGATTGCCAACAAATTTTGTTATCTTTTATCCACTGACAAATTTCGGGTCTTAAACCATTTACAAACCTGTAAATGAAGTGGGTCATGTCCTTCATCTCGATGTTATCTATACCACTGTATGTTTTGAATACCTGTAACAGCCTTTCATAAAAGGAGTGCACAGTCTCGTCCCTTTCCTGCGTGGTTCTATCTATCTTGGTCCAATCAGTTTCCTTTGCGGGCACCTTTTGCTTCAAATGTTGAATCACCTGTTCATATTTTTTCATCACTTCAATAGAGGGCTCCCCTGTTTTAGAGTCCCTCGGGTATTCCTCACTAGGCCAATCTATGGCAATCTTACACTCAGTCCAAAGATCTACAGGGACTACTATGTCGAAAAACCCATCCAGGTCCTTCCATAAGCATTTTTGCACTTTTACGAATCTTTCCACCTGCCTGTACCAAACCACGGGCTTCTCTCGTAATTTCGGGAAGTCATTGGTAAAGGACACAATATCCTGTCTGGACCATGGAACGTGCACATATTTTCCACCTGGCACTTCGCGCATTGGGTATAACTGTTCTGGTTTGTCAGCTTCCCTTAGAACGAATTCGGGAGATCTTGCAGCCTGGATGTCCGCAAACTGTTTAAAGCTGAACGGTAGCAAGACCGAGGTGCTCGTGGTGGGGGGCAGGCCTTCTGCGTGGTCGCCTAAGTGGTGGCCACCCTGTCTGGGCGAGGTCCCCACTCCCTGTCTGGAGGCCAAGAATCTTGGTATGTGGCTGGACAAAGACCTTGCCTTTGGTCCTCAGGTTGGCCGGGTGACGGGGGGGTGTTTCGGTGTCCTGAGAGCTCTGAGGAAGGTTTTAGATCTGCTTCCCATCTCTGCTCGTAGGACCCTGGTGCACGCCCTGGTCACCTCGCGCTTAGACTATGGGAACCTGCTCTATCTGGGGGCCTCAGGCAAGGTCATGGGTCGCCTCCAGGTGCTTCAAAATGCCGCAGCACGGCTCGTGCTTAGACTCCCTAGGAGGTCACCTTCTAAACCCGCCCTCCAAGCCCTCCATTGGCTCCCGATGGTGAAGAGAGTTGAGTTTAAGGCCCTCTCAACGTGCCATCGCATTTTGAGCGGCAAAGCCCCTGTGCCACTCCAGAGTCTGGTGTCCCACTATGAGCCTACCCGCAATTTACGGTCCTCTCAGACGGGACTACTAGTGGTACCCAGAGTTAGGAAGGCACGAATGGGAGGGAGATCTTTTAGACATCTTGCTCCCAGATGCTGGAATGTCTTACCTCCAGAACTGCGTCTCGAACCATCAGAAATCCTGTTCAGGAAAAAACTGAAAACTCACCTTTTTAGCAGGTAGCTCCTGAGGGAGGGGGGGACGGCAACTGCTCACTTATCATAGCGCGGGGACACGCCTTTAGGCGTCACCAGGCGCTTTACAAATGCCCTAAACTAAACTAAACTAAACTTGCTTAGACCTGGCCTCATCTTTTTTCTTTGCCCATCTGGCTTTCCATCTTTCTACATCTCCCCATTTCTGCAACACTGTCAATAATTCTTTGACCTGTGCCTTTTTCCCTGACACATTCAGGTTTTCCAAATCTTTGTCTGAAAAATCTGCTCTGTACGGTTTCTGCAAAGGTTTCGATTTAGAAATATCTATTCCCATGCTAGCAGCGGTGTCTGTCAATTTTTCATGAAGTACTCGGGTATTTCTGACTTTTGCAAATAAACAGCATTTCTTCTTCAGAGTAGGTATTTAATCTGTCTAATCCTACGTTTCCTGCCATTAATTCTTCTATTTCTACTCTTAATTTGTAGAGATCTAAAGGTTTCGTTGGTGGAGTTTGTTTATCTAATTCTTGACTCCATCTTTCGATTTCTTCAGGACTCACCAACGTGACACTTCTAGTACCCGAAGTCGATTCCATTTGAATCTCCCTCGTGTTGAAAGGATTATGTCTTTTCTGCATCCTTTTCCCTGTATTTCTAACAGGCAGATCTAACAGCGAGACCTCAGACTCACACTCACTTGTCTGGTTATCTACAATTAAGGGTTCTGGTCTGGGCTGTGCTATGACAGGGGTAATAACTCTAGTTTTCGGACTCCCTTGACGGTCCCCATACAACGGAACCACCTGTCCGATTGTTACTGGGATTGTCAAGGCTTCAGGACTTGTATTTAACTGAGAGATTTTCTGAATTATTTCAGTTCTCTGCTTTGCTAGAGCCTCTCGCTCCTTTTCTTCTAATAACCTGTCCAAGGATTTGTCATGTAACACCTGCGGGGTTAGAGTGGGAGCATAACTCGGGGCAGTGGGATGTGTCTCACTCGGTCCTTCACCATA
This sequence comes from Lissotriton helveticus, assembly GCF_964261635.1. Lineage (NCBI taxonomy): Eukaryota > Metazoa > Chordata > Amphibia > Caudata > Salamandridae > Lissotriton > Lissotriton helveticus. The sequence goes on from NC_136058.1 coordinate 369,772,985, forward strand.
ATTTTTTCTCGGGAACAAACTTCCTGTGCCTAGGGATCTTGGTTCTTCCTCACACTGAGGTGGTAAGAACGGCATTCCTGAACTTGAGGGTCTCACCTCACCTCCGTAGGGAGGTCGAGAGCAAAAGTCTCGTTCACGTGAATATCCTATCTCCCCACTAGCTGACATTCTGGGGTAAATGTTTCTCGTATCTACGGGTCCTAGATTCTCGGTATAGGGAGGCACGTGGTAACCCCCTCCTACACTTGCGGACCTGGCCTCTTCCTGGGGTGGAGGTCTTCGAGAATTTTCCCCTTTACTAGAAGGTCGGTGCTCTTCATTATAAGGTGGTGGACTCCTTATAAACAAGTCATCTAACAATTCATCATCTGATTCCCCAAGGGGCACCCAATGTTTGCATTTTTCTGTCTTTTTCTCCGCCCCAGGAGGACCACATGCTGGCAACATTGGAAACAATCCTTCTACAATCATATTCTGTCTCCATTGTTTCATCTTTTTGGCTCGGGCTTCCTGCTTCAATTTTGGATAAAATTTAGTTAACCCTTTATCCATTCGGGGCTTGTCCCTCTCAAAAGCCTCGATCTCCCATTCCTCTAGGGCTTCGTACTGCGTTAATCTAGGTCTGGGATGTAAATCATTCATTCTGGTTCTCAAATTAAATAGAATCCTGCTATTAAAGGTCCCTTCTAACGGAAAAGCCAATACTCCGTCATCTTTCGTGTATTCCGCCCAATTTTCCAACCATACACATGTGTTGTACCCTTTATCGAACATCATGAAAGATGCGGGAGTATTCGGTGGCGGAATGACAACACCTTCCCTTGTCTTAATCGGTTTGTCTTTTTTGAAATAATTCTTTACTTTGTTTACCAGGGATAATTTTCTCTTATTTCCGTACATAATGTCGTTTTTAACACCTTTCCACTGATCGTTCTCAAATCCCATACACCGTGGATCAGGTCAAGTATGCGGTCTATATGAATGCCACATACGATTCCTACAAGTGACCTCTGTTTACAAAATCACTTCCAATCTAAGTGCGTCTTTTATTTTAGTGCAACCAATGAAGTGCACGAATTCAAATAATCTCGACCAATGGGTGCGCGGCCCTTTCGCGAGACAGTTCTCACGCCTCGGCGCTCACCCCCCCTTTACAATTCCAGCTCCGCTACACACCCGCTGCGTCTACCAATCCCAGCGCGGCACGGAGTGACGTCAGAGCAGCTTCGCGACTGACTCCCTCCTTTACAAGGTAACGGAAACTTTCTTTCTTTCTAAAGTGCTTAGTGCTTGGTTATTTCACAACGAATACACATTCGCCACTGTGCTCAAGTGTCTAGACAGGAAAGAATTTCTCACTACAAGTAAACTACTTCCATTTACTTTTCACACACTACGGATAGGTCTCCCCTGCCTACCCTTCATTCAAGCATTGGAGAACCTGCTACTTCCCTAGACTCATCCACTTTTCCGGGATATATCCGAGTCCAAAGTTTCACCAGCGAACCCCTTTGCTTTCACCCAAGCTCCGATGAACCTGCTACTCTTCCGATGTGACCCTCACTTGGTTATGCCACAATGGGAATTTTGCCAATGAACCTCGTTGCTAACATTTATTCAACCATGCATTCAGAAAAAACCCTAGTTAGTGCTTCCGGTTCTGCCTACCCTGCACCAACTTTCCTTGAAAGCCAGTGACCTCAGAGCAAATGCATTCTATTCACCATTCGCTATTCAATTCCCCGGGGATTTCCGACAACACATATAACATTTTACATACAAATGAATTAACACATATAACAGTATAATAACAAGAATAACAAAGTAAACACTTCAAGTGAGTGATCAGTTCACCCAAATTGCCTACTCTCGTTACTAGCATCCGACTTAGCTAGACCAACTAGTCCTACCTAACCTTTAACTATTCCCTAACCATCCTCTATGCTACCAGAAACATACTGATAGAGATCGCAGGTCACCCGACCAATATTTTCACCACTTCGGTTTCGGGCCCATATACTTCAATTCACCATATACATTGATCAGATGACCTTACAATCCACTACCAGTAATTGTGAGTCCTTTTTTTCCTTTTATTTCCAGTGTACCCGACTTACCATCCACTGTTACGGGTACCTATGACCACGATGGGTCAGGGAGCTAGCTGTAAATGGAAAGGCAGAAAAATACAAACCCAACATATAAACTTTGAATTTTCATAAAATGACCACGGACAACTGAGAAGTTTTAAAAGTTTTATCTAAGATTTGTTTTCTAAAAGAATTAGGCTCACAGTTATAAAACAGTCAATAATCAAGATAACAAAAATCATATAACCATAAAGAAACAAAGGCAGGGCAAACATTTAGTTTATCAAAAATGCTAGTGCGACAGGGAACCTGCTTAAGTCGAAAGTAGTTACTCAAGAATAGACATCTTTAAGGGCAAGTTAATGCAAGTATACATTTATACTATGGAATGGGAATTTAAAAATCCTAACACAGCTATAATAAGGGTGAAAAGTAGAACACGTTATAACTCTTAGAAAATTACTTCAGTCAGTTTTATAAGAGAAAATTAGAGACCACATCAGGAAATTGCAAACTGCAATGGAGAAAATGATTTCTAAAAGGTAGGGTAACATAGGAACACGCTATGAAATTAAATGGCAAATGACTTTTATGAGATGCAATGTTTGCGGAAAGCATGGAAAATTATCATATGCAAAGGTATGTCTTTATTGAAGCAAAGACAGAAAATAGAAAGGTGCAGTTTAGAGATTTCGGCAAGATATTTACCTAGACTGGTGTGAAAACCAACCCTGGCCACGGGTCAGTTAAGGACAGGAAAACCCTCAAGGAAGGATAACCCTCAATGGGACAGCAGGTGCAGAATGGACACCCCAGGACAGGACAGGAAAACCAGATTAGGATCAGGACAGGACCACCAGGACACGACCAGCACCCGCAGTTCGGAAGCAACGCCTGCGCTCCACCCTCTCTGCAGCTATCAGTCAGGACCCCGATTGGGTTAGCGAACTCCCCAGCAAAGTGCTCCGCCAGCACTTAAGGTTTAGTAACCCCTTAGTCTATGGTCAAATTCGGACAGAGTGCTCCGCAGTTCTCTGTAAATTCAGTCACCTATTGAGTGCGTTGGGTCAGTGACAGGTCAGCTAATTCAGACAAGTCGGACAAATTCCCTAGGTGAACCTAGGCTAGTTATACTGTTTTCGGGTCAGTGTACCCCCCCCCGAATGTTGCAAAGTGTCAGAATCCCCAATTTCGATTGGTCCTAAGGTAGGTTTGGTTAACACACCAATCAGAACAGACTTCTGCAAGTCCTAATTTACATTCTAAGATACCGCCTAGCAAGTTTGGGGTTCCCATGAGAAGTCGCACGGAATACAATAGAAAAATATCATTGTAACAGTTTCAGAACAGTTAACTCCATCTTACTGGGTCGCAGGTCACTTTCTCATGAGCATCTTGACTGAGGCTGCCAACTGGCCGAGTTCCACGGCCCAAGGTTGTTTCTTGCCTCGCAACACGAGCATGCGTGGAAGGGACCTTCAAGATGGCTCCCAGTGCATTCAGACCCCCCCAGTCATCGTGATACATGAAAAGTAAGCGAAAACGAATTAAAACATAGAAATAAATGAATGTATTACATGTCATGATTTCGTACTTCAGATTTATCATCATAAAAATATACTATGCGATTAAGGGTAAGTGCAACAAACAGCATCACAAGAGCAGCGGTACAAGCTTCACCTCGTTATCACAAAGCGCGGCCATCTTATGGCTATTACGCATGCGCACCCTTTCCCTCCAAACTGTGACTGCGTCATGTCACGTGATTATGTCTAACGCATGCGCAGGAACAAAAATTCAAGCAGCGGCCATGTTTAAGGACAAGGGTTATTCGTATTGGTAAAACACATAGGCAAGCTTCACTAATATACATGTATATCATAATAAAAGAGATTAGTAAACGTACAATTTGTTTATAGGGTTACAACAGATTCGAGGTTCTTGAATCGAGCAAGTTGCGATGCGAAATCTTGCTCTATCAGTAACTCCATGAATGCTAAGAACATGGACACCTTGCTAACAATAATGTCAACAACAACAACGAAAACAATACTCGAAGGGAAGAATCAGGCACTCTTGAACTCAACCAACAACAACAAAAGGAAAAAGGCAACGGAATCGGAATACCGAAGAAAAGCCCTTACCAAAGCAAAGCAAATATCCCCCTTACTCCCGCCAGGGCTAGAGCCCTCGATGGCAACAGCGGGGAATAGCAACCACATGCACTCGTCTATTGAAACGGAAGCAGGAGAAACTCAGTCCACCTTCCAGATATCACTGGAAAGGCAGACCCAACCAACTCAGGAACAGCCATACGGCAACCATGGCCAATTACCTGCAGGCACTGCGCGTGATGAACTGGTTGCCTCATACTCTCTCACACCCCTGGCCGAACCCCAACAAAGAAACAGCTCACCAAGGACTAACATAATACACTCCAATTTAAAGGAAAAAGAAGACATTTGGCTACTTTGCTACACTCAATGCAAATGTCGGTAAACGCCATGCAATATCAGTCCGACAAAATGGACATCCAATTGTAAGTTCTCAACTCTCTCTTGATCTTTGTCACAAATATCGACGACAATCTGGCAGATCTCAATATTCTGATCAGAAGAGTTCAAGCAGAGACACAAATAGTACAGGCTAGCTGCACCTGCGTAACCATGGTAGATAAGCTGGCAACCCTCCCAAAGGTAATGGACAACCTCCTATCTAACATAAGAATCGCAGTGTCACAGAAATTAACACCAAAAGAACTAGCCACAATGGGAACTGCCGAGCAACACCCAACACAATTGAAAACCAAGGACGTGCCTCAGGACATCGTGGACCAGAAACCAGATATTAGTCTGCCTGAGGATGGCTCAGCCCCAACAAGATCAGAGGAAAAAACAAACAAGGCAAGGATTACTGACAGCCTCTCCAAGGCCCCCAAGGCATAACACGTTTCCTGACAGCAGACACCCTGGAACAAACCTTTCACCAACCAGCTCGCTAACATCCAAACAGCGAAGGAAGCTGAAGAGAAAGGGGTGAAACCAAAAGCTGATTCAATTAACATCTTCTTGCAGGGCCTTGATCCAGGAACAGGGGAAAGATCACAAGGGGTATCCCCTGATACAACAACCCAGATGGGCAACGGGCCAAAGAGTCAACAGGAACTTTCAGAACACTTGCCCTAGGAAGAGGGAATAGATGCAAAAGGAAGCAACTCCCCTAAAACAATCACAAGCGGTGGAGATGCCCCAAAGAGCGAACCCTCCGAGAACGGAGGACACATTCATGAGGGCACAGCTGATGGCGCAGCAATAATCACATCAAGTGAATCCCCTGAGGCTGCAGACATACCCATAGCCAATCAGGAACCAAACGTAGAACAAACGGTGCAATTGGATTCTGCAACAATCATTTTCCACCCCGAATATAAGTCACAGGGACGGATCGACATATTAAATAGAGGAAACATCCAACTCTTAATAAACTCCATCAAATGCCGGAAGAACATAGGAACTAATGATCTAGAGTCAATAGAATGTGTGGAGTCTTTGGAACATCCGGGAGTAGAAGCGAATAAAACAGTTTTGGCCACACCTAGGATAGCAGACAAAGTTCTAAAAGAATACACTAAGTTTAACACCCGGGGCATTAAGCTATGGCCCTTCACTAGACCAAGATACCCGGAACCCCTAATCACAACGTCGAAAAATCAAATAGAATCTGGGGGGACCCAACCGAGTACACACTCGTACTCAATGCTACATGGACCCCACAGCAAAACCCCAGAGGGAAAAGAAACTAGAGACCAGCGGCTCCATAGATCTAATGCAACAAAAGACATTCCCCCAAAAGAGTGGAGCTGGCTATCAAGGACCCTAAAAACAAAAAACTGAAATCTTTGACACTCCAAGTCCAGGACCAACCGGTATCCCACCCATACTATTCAAACAAGACCAGAATACTGCGCATCCGTATTAAAACCGACCTTTGAATCAATCCTGCGCATATCGACAATACCATCCTCATGGAGGGGTTCGTTCAACTCCCCCATTTACAAAAAAGGCAATAGGGACAACCCAAAAAACTATCGGCTGGTTGCTCTACTTGACAACGAAGCAAAATATTATGCAGGATTGCTCTTACAAGAATTAACATCTTGGGTGACGGGAATCTCTTCAATCCCGATAAACCAAACAGGTTGAACATGGGTACTACCACCAACATCATGACCCTCTCACTAATGATAGACGCCACATTTGCCATAAAACAGCCCTTGTATCTATGTTTCAATGACTACTGCTCAGCATTCGACCATATAAACAGGAACTTATTGTGGCAAAAACTAAAGAAGCTGAATATTCCACTGCTACTACTAAAACAGCTGGTCCTCTTGCACAGCAACATCTGGGTGCAAGTAAAACTGGGTACAGGAGACCACCTAAGAAAAAAGATCCCAACCACCAATGGACTAAAGCAAGGTTGCATTCTCGCTCCACTATTCTTTAATCTTTCCATGGCAGAGCTTTCAATTTCCCTTTATGGCAACAACTCGCACGCACCGAAAATAGGAGGCCTCCAGCTGTCTAACCTTTTCTACGCAGATGACTTGGTTCCCAGCGTCTGCTTGACACCACATCTCGGTATTCGGAGGACAACAAAGTCAGCATTAGTAGAGAAAAAACTAAAACTCTCTGCGTGATCTGGTGCAAAAAAAAAGATACAACCTCGCTGCCATTTGGCGTCACATAAACTGGAAGCTGTACAAAACTACAAGTACCTGAGAATCATCATCGATCCTAAAGGAAAGTACACAGCTCAACTTGAGTCCATAAAAAAAGGGGATTAACGACTGCTGTGGCACTAAGAAATGTAAAGAACAACATCTCTGGCCCAAATCTACTTCCCTTAATCAGAGTGATCTAGGTGAAGCTTATACCATCAATCAGCTACGGAAATGAGGCTATGAGAGGGAGAGACGCAGAAACTCTGGATCGCACAATAATAAGAGCAATTTGAATGATTTTTGGGCTACCAGGATATACATCTCCCGCATAATTAAGGCTGGAGCTTGAGATACAAATGCAAGAGCTTGCCCGCAAAGGGGCATTCATCAGAAGCTGGTTCAAAATCAAATGGGTAAGGTCACAGATTGGGGTTGTATCTGGTTATCTGGCCAGGTAATGGCATGTACCAATTTGTCTGAAAGATTGTTAGCCCTTTTATATGAAAAAAGAAGAGGTTCCAGGAAGGGGGCCTGAGTGCAGAGTATGGACTAGTTTCTTTTTATGTTTTTGCTGGATGGGCTGTAGGTTGAAACAAAGGAGATGCGGGAGTTGGTACGCTTGGGAGAAAGTGAAACGAGGACTTCTCTCTGGCAATACCAAGCGCGTTTGCAGGCCCATGATACCAAACAATTGGGATAGCCACGATTAGTCAGAGACATCATAATATGGCAGGCAGGAGACTACTGCAGTGGTGGTCTTCTTTAATACCGCGACATCTTGGCAATATGGCGGTTGGACTGTCAAACTCGTAATCAGGCTCTTCATGTGATGCAAAATCATGCACCTAGAATGGTGGTGGGCGCTCCAAGCAATAGTCGTATTAAACCTATTCTGTGTGGATTACACTGGCTACATTCATGTAACCGTGTTAGTTTCAAGACACTGCAGAATCCACCACTAGCCTTATGATAAGTCACCAGAATATATCTTGAGAAGAATTATTAAATACATCCCCATAAGGAATGTCCGCTCAGCATCTCCAGTGTCTTTGTTCCTTGCTTCCAAAGAAAATGACTGAAGGGCAGGGCCTTGTTTCGTCCAAACCACTGAGATCTGGAATCAGTTTCCCCACAAATTGCAAACTACAGTCAATCATTTACAATTTAGAAAGGAGTTTAAAACCTGGTTGTTTCAATAGACACCCCCTGTTATCTTTACTTTCAGTGCTCCCAAGCTGAATTCAGTTAACGAGGCTGTCAGTGCGTCAGTGGGGGGGAGTGGCTTACATTGTAAAAGACTTCAGAAACCACAGCTATGCAGGTCAACCTTGAAAAACCTACAACAGCAGACATATGCGAACTAGCTCATGTATCTTTCACTGTGTTTCTGGAACACAGCAAGGGTCAGACAGACCATGATAATATCAGTTTCTGAAATAAAATTAAAAACAATGTACAGAATTTAGGGACAGTCAGTTCCCAATTGCGATTCTTTGTAAATCGCAATTAGGAAACCACAATTACGAATATACAAAAATGTACAAGTTAGTAATAGTGACCCCTTGTGGGGTCGCAGTAGACCTACCTCATAAATATCACTGTGGTAGGTCGCAATTTGTGACCCATTAGGAACCAAAGCATTCACAGGGATGGTGGGCTGCTGGAGTCAGAAGACCACCATGTCTGTGAGTGCTTTTAAATGAAGCAATCTCTTTTTTTTAAATGTAGTCCATTTTCCTTAAAGGAAATGGGGATGCATTTCAAAAAATAAAATAAAACCTTTAAGTTTCATTTTTCAAGAATAGGCAGTGGTACTTTGGACCACTGCCTGCTCTTATGATGTGTTTCAACATTCACAAAGAAAAAGGGGTTCCATTTGAAAATGGTTATTACGAGGTGTCATGAAAAATGAATGTTTTGGAACCGTAATTCAGTTGCAAAATCCATTCATACATACCACTACAATTTAGTATTGGGAAGGGACGTCCTAAACAGGCCCCCTTCCAAAGATCGAATGCTAAGCACAAATTGTGACTCTGTAATATGTTACAAAATCGCAATTTGTGCTCTGCACATAAGTAAAAGCATTTATGCGACCAGAAATGGCCTTATTCACAGAATCGGGCTGTTTCCTACTACAAAAATGTTTTTGAATATATGACCCAAAATAAGAGACAGGAAATGTGGTGGGGGTGGAGCCCTGACTCCCATGTTGACAAGCTCCCACTGTTTGAGTTCATTGATTTGTAGGATGGACCCTCATCTCTCCTCTGTAGGTGGTGCTGAGCACTCTTTCTTGTTTTTTAGAGGATGAGGAGATGAAGGGTGCCAGGACTTTTCTGTGGGTAGTTGGGCAGGAAAAGGAGACTGGGCAGTTCTACTGGCCACCACTGACCCAGAGTAGCAGGTAGTGATACACTGCACCGGGAAAGCGTGTCCGGCAGTCCAGAATAGCGTACTTTAGGAGGGTCTGCAGGTCAAAAACTCAGGTAGAGCGGGACATACAGCCGAGGTCAATGCTGTCAGGGATACTAGCACTATAAATAGCACTTTATTCACATCTAGGAAATGTAGGGCAGTTTAAAAATCCACACAATACAGAAGGAACTAATCAAGTCAGAGGCGGCCAGAAAGGGGTTGAAAAGGGTCAAAGGTACCAACGCTCTGTGGTACTAAGCCCTGAGCCTAGAGCTTAGAGGAAAAAGGTGCCCATCATATAGCTGACATCAGGGGAGCATCTACTTTTGGTGTGGAGTGAAGCGGTGCGGTAGCCAAAGCAGGTTGAGAGAGGTGAGCAGAGGGACGGGGGGGTCACAGACTACCAAGACCCATCCCGAGCCCCTTGAGCGCCCCTGAGCCTCGGAGCCTTGCCGCAGTCCAACAGCTCCAGTGTCATCCTGCACAAAGTGCACTACGGAGCAGGGAGCAGAAGGGAGCCGAAGGAAGCTAAGACCTGAGAGCCAGTATCTGAGAGGCAACTGGGGACCACAAGACCACAACCGGCCACTTAACCTGCGCCGCCCCCGCAAACTTGCCTCCCTATGTTACTCCTATAAGATCCTACGATCAGTAGAAAAAGAAAGACAAAGAAAGAGTAAGATCAATACTATCCAGAGCAAGCATCCAAGCAGGAACCCAGATTGAGCGCTATTACCAGCAGTTGATAGAAAGCGTAACCTGCCTGAGCAGACCAACGAGTAGCTTCTACTACGAATATCTTGTTTTCTCCCTTTTAATGGCATATAAAAAATTGCGTTCACGGACAATTCATATGAAAAGATTGGGCACTGAGCAGACCTCACGAAATCATCCAGGCAAGGCCACCCATATCGGATTCCTCTCTGGGAACACGGATATCTAAAATTTCTTAACAAAACAAGCCAAATCTGCTAAATCTGACCAAGGGTCTCCCAATAATGTACAAAACGACCATGGCAAAGCCCAGGACAAAGAAACAGAGAATATAGAGAAAAGTAACTCTGTACTTCAAAACATCATAGCCTGTGATGGAAAACTGACCAATGACACCACTACCTCAACATCTTTCACTCTAACATCTGCAAAAGACGAGGATCATCAAGGATGCGCTGACTTTTCTCTCTCTCTTAATGATCAAAAGGCTCTTCAAATCGCCGAGACAGATTTTACTTTACCAGATATAAAAAACAATGAATCATTACCCAAAGGGCAGATAAAGCTACAAAAATATTAGAGTCCCCGGCTCCACAGAGATTTTTCATCTCCGAAGAGAAATATTCCCATCTTTCGGAAATACCTTTCTTAAATAATATGCTCTCACCAAATGGTCAAAACACAGTGTCTGACTCACTATTGACTATTCAAAAGATCTTGGAGTCAGTGCTACATCTCTTAGGGAATATGATGGAAAATTCCGATCAGATGTTGGACACCCAAATCAGAATGCTCTAATACCTCGTTAACAAGAAAAGGAAACACCAGCAAGCGGTCCAGCAAGTTTTACCTTTGAGATACTATGGAGAGGATAAAAGAATAGAGGATACTCCAAAAGACAACCCTTTAAGGGAAACTCCTCCCCAATTAAAGAAAGGAAAAGCGACCCAAACCAACTGGATTTCTAAAAAAAGAAAGGCCAAAAAAACTGAAAAAAGAACAATCTTTTCCCTTAGAAAGCTATTTAAAGAGGCAAATAAATTAACAGTCTGTAACAAAGCAATTCCTCTCTTTCCAATTTTTTATCAATGCAGAACAAAGGGCACACCTCACTCTCTAAAAAAAGAAATAAACAAAAAAACTCACAACAAAGAGTGAATCCTTATCAACTGACCCCCTGGACTCAGTCTAACCTAAAAAGGAAAAAAGGACTGAAAAAGAACTGTGACAAGTTACATAAAAAAGACCTAGGAGAAGGATCTCCAAAAAGAAAGCACAAAAGCTAACATTTTCGTTGCATTTAACTAAGCATTGCAAAACCCTCGAAAAGGTAAATCTCCAAGATCAGACGACAGACTTCACGAGACCGGACACAGTGATCTAGATCTAAAGGAGAAAGTAATACAAAAACAACAAAATCCTTTCACTGCAAAATGTACTATGCCTGGTTATGACATAGAGCACCCAGTGTTACCCTGTGGCCAAAACAAGGAACAGAGGCAACAAGTCCTTTAGCACAGCAGACTCAATCATGCTTCCTGGAATTTTCTGATTTATTTCCCTCAGGAAATGACCCACTAAACTGTGGGAGAATAGTGAATTTAATTCGCAAGATCCCACAATTACTGCCGATAACAAGTTCTGAAATAAAATTAGTAGTTTTCCCATCAAAGTCTAATAGCACGGTGGCTACTGTGGAATTTAGGTTGTGTGTTATTCCATCAATAATTATAAACGAAAGTGAGATTCTTCATAAAAATGGATACGACATTGCAGTAACAAACAATAGGGGTACTCAACCAAAGGGGTAACCAGAGGAAAAGAACACTATAAAAATACAGTACTCTGACAACAACATCAGCATTAAAAATACCACAAGCATCCCCAAGGAAAATGTGACCATCTAGTTAGAAAACGGAGAGAGAGTGATTAGGAATAAAAATAAAGTTAAGCAGGAGAGACCCTCGGTGGAACACCATTGGTCCTGGATACCGGAGATCCTAAATAGCCACAAGCAGGGAAGGGAAATCAAATTCCTCTTTTAACAGTAGATTGTCCATAGCATCGCGGAATATAGCTGGAAAAAATATAGAGAAAATGGCGTCAACTTTGGAAGATTTCCCATCATTGGTTATCCTCCAGGAAACCTGGGCAACAAAGCCATTCCATCAAAATGATTACTTTGTCTATGATAAAGCAGCAAAATAGGTGGCAAGGAGTCACGCTAAAGGAGATCTAGCAATCTTGATTCACAAGGACTTCTTTTGGGAACAGGAAGTAATCCTCATGGAGCACAGAACTATCCAATGCCTAAAGGTTAAATGCTGGCTTGCAGCCAAGGACTCTCCAACCGTCCTAATCATTTTTAATGCTTATATTCCACTACGCCCTTTTTAGTCAAAATTTTCGCAGAAATAGAAAGGGTGGTGTAAGAAAGAGGTTTCCCTCCTGTTTTTCTTATAGGAGACTTCCACTGGAAAATATCCAATGACCTCATAGATAAATGAGAATATGAAGAACAATCAGAAGCTTTATCAATCCCTACTCCACTATTCCCACCTGGGATCAAGGCAGACATACGAGGGAAAATCCTACTATCGCCACTGCCCATAATAAATAATACATGGATTCCTCCTAAATGAATGCACAGAAGGAGACATTCTATCATCCTTCACCAGAAAAGGCAACTTCACTGCTTCTATATTAGATTAGATGATCTGTAGTTTAGTTCTGCTCAACATGGTTTGAAAAATTAGGCAGAAAATGTTATCATGGAAGTGATCACGCCATAATAAGACTTGAACCCAAAATAACATTGCAACACACATCTCCAGGACTTATTATGCATGTACAAAGTACAGTACTCATGAATCAGGGCCAATGGAGAATATTGTGGGCATCCACTGCTTTCAACAAAATCAGCTATGCAATTGACAAGGCAAAAGTATTACAATTCATACATTTCTCCAACCAAATAGCTAATTTTGAAATAGTCCTCAATAAAATAATGCAAGCTCTACAAGCAAATCTAAAACATCGGGCTAACGGAGCCATATCTCAAATAAGAAAGTTTCGTGACATAAGAGTCGGCGCATTAAACAAATTAATACGTATGCAAATTTCAAAACCCTTCTAAGACAAGAGAACTGGAAATCAAACATCTAAAAAAACGCCGGAGGAGAAAAAAAGAAAAAATGCGAAAATCGCAGCAGAACAAAAACTGGGTCGAAATCCAAACTGCAGCAAATCAAAACAATACTCATGTGTATTGGAGACTAATAGCTAAACAGGAACAAAGAAATCTTTGCTAGCATCACTGGTTCCCCCTAAGGAACGGGAAAAATTCCTATGTAATCTTTACAAATCAAATCGGCGTCATGAAAAGCTGAATTATCTACTATGTACGCAGATGGAAAATATAAAAAATATTTCTCCTCCTGTGGCCCGTCAAATAGAGTATTACATAATGAAAGAAAGATCATCAGCTACAATGGGCCCGGTTTAAATTCCGATGAAGGCACTACAATCTAATTCTGTGGAATTTAGCAAATTCCTAGTACCATTATTTTCACATTGCTATAATACCGGGAAAATTCCCAAGTCATAGTAGGGAAGTATAGTAATTCCAATTTAATTCCAATTTATAAGAAAGGTTCCCGGCTGCATCCAGGCAACTATCGGCAAGGAAGATCTTTGCGGCGAGAGTCCTGGACCATCTCAAAGATCGGGCCTTTTCTTCTGGTGTGATTCCTCTTCATCAGGCCGGGTTCAGACAGAAACATTCAGTAACGGACAACATAGCGGTTCTACAGACTATTATCAACAAATATGTAGTCCTGAAATCACAGGTCGTCTATGCCATCTTTGTTGATTTTTCAACAGCATTTGATAGAGTGGATAGACCAACACTCTGGAAGAAACTTAGAAACTTGGGAATCCTGGAAATCCTTCTTTATCTTATTATTTCACTCCACTCCCAAACGTGGTGCCAGGTACAACAGGGACAAAAAAAGGGACTTACCAGCCCAATCGTTACACCAAACGGCCTCAGGCAAGGCTGCCTTCTGGCTCCCCTCCTTTTTTCCTTATACATCAGTGATCTACCGGACAGTTTTCTACAGGTTATAAATTTCCCCCCGAAGATAGCATCATGTAAGATACACACTGTGATGTATGCCGACGATGTTGTAATTTTCGATCTTACCCCTTTCGGATTACAAAGGAACCTGGACGTACTAACAAGATATACAAAGGAACATTTCTTGGTTCCAAATACAGCTAAAACGAAAATAGTCCCGTTCAGCGGTAGAAAGCATTACACAAATTACAACTGGACACTGGGAGGAGAAACATTAGAAGTGGTAAAAGAATACACCTATTTGGGGCGCATCTTTAATCAAACATTAGGAAACTCTACCCACCTGCAGCATTTAAATCGTAAAGCAGATATCCATGTGGGAGTGCTCCAACGACTATACTCTTCTTCTGGGAAAAGACACTTCCAATCCTTACTACAGGTCTACAGATCTTTGTTTCCCGCAATTTTATCGTATGCTCTGGAATATATCCCAATTACCCAGTGGCATCAAATACAAAAGAAAGAAGGAAAAATTCGTCAACTGACTTAGGTCCAACAAGCTGTTCCTGCACAAGCTCTGCGTTTGGAATTCTTCTTAGTCAGTTATTTTGCTAGAGCGATCACTAATATACTAAGATGGCCGTACAATCTTCTACACGCAGACCAGGGTACTTTAAGATTCTTATTAAAAAAAGAGACATTCAAGACCAAATTTACAAAATACACTCTTAACCATATATTGATTATCGCTTTTAAATTATCTAATTGCACAATTGCACTGTTGAAATCACGGACTCCTGCTCAAATGAAGCTCTTCTTGAAACATCTGACGCCAAGGCTTAGTTACGATCTGGACATCTTGCACTTCTCCAAATTACATCATTATGAACAGTATGCAGAAGCCATTACATACAAACAGGCTCAACAATATATTTGTTTTTCCTTAAGGCATGTAATCCAGCAGTATGTAATTTTTTTGAGGTTTGGGCTACTCCCTTTTAATTCACTGACTACCAAATGGACTCACAAAGAACAAGTTACCAGCATTTGAGATCTCTGCAATGATGGAGTGCCAGATTTGAAGCACGTATTGTCGGTATGCCCAAACCTGTTATTTGTTGAGGCTAGAAGGCATTATTTAAAACCATTACAATTTAGATACAACAGCACATCCGTGCAGAATTTGATCACGCTTTTTAACTCTCCCCCTGATGAATTCGTATGTCATAACTTGTTTACATTTTTTTAAATCTTTTTAAAATTTGTATTGATTGTTTTATATGTATAGTAATAGCATTTCTTTTGTAGGAAATTTGTTGTTCTCAGCAGAGAACTAAATCAAATAGATAATACTTTGATAAATAGTCAAGTCAGGTGTATTGCTGATCAGTTTAAATCTTACAGTAAAACCAGCACATTCACTTGCCATTAAAATAAAATCTGTGCTAATTTGCAAGTAAAATCTCTTAGAAAAAACACGTAAGCACAATTAGTCAATTTATGCACTACTAGTTTCATGTACATCATATTGAAACATAAGAGTACATAACTGTTTTAGCTGATTGAAATCTTACAATACTACATTTTACGCAACTACAATGCAAATACAAATCAGGTCCACAGACTCCAGGATGTAAGAGCAGCATGCTCATGCATCCTAAATCGCAGGTCCCGCCTCCAAAAGACATTCATTACTCTCTGTCGCTAACTGAGAAGTGTCACATGCAAACTACAGCATTTGCTGCCCTCTTACAATTATTGCTCAATAATTGTTATTCAGTCAGTCAGTCAAATTTCTTTATTTCGGTTACACAGGAACCATAAAAGAAGAAACGACCACATAAAAGACTAAATGATACATGGTAAAATAAGTAGGCATTCGAGCAAACTTAGGACATAAAATAAAAATACTAAACGAATACTGATAGGCACAAATAATACCTAATAAAATACACACGTGAGCATACAATTAGTTAGCTCTTGTTGACTAAAAAAGCCCTTAATCGAGATGAGAAATAGATAAAAGTTTTCTTTACAAGACAAAAAAATGCAGATAAAATCAGGTTGTTTACAATTTGACATCTCAAAGGGGATAGAAACCAACTTGGTCATGCCCAACTTCGCTTTTCAATCAAAGTATAGACGACATTACTAACTGGGCCCTCTTCCTGATCGCCCAAAACTGGCCCAGGAATTTAGATGTTGGGCAGGCAAAGACGGGTCTGCATCTGATTTTTAAGTTTTGTAGGGCATCTATGGAGCTTTGAATCCCTGTATACAGGTGTTAAGCATTTGCTTCTAGGTTTGGCATAGGCTGGGCAGACAAAGAAAACATGGCCTATTGATTCCTGTGGGTTTGGACAAGAAGGACATCCCATAGGTTGGGTTTTGTTATTCTGCCAAGTGTTGGTGAAGATATTGATAAGTAAGGTACCATGTCTAAACTGTGTTTAGCTCCCTGTCTGCTGGCACCTTAATAATATCAAAGTAGCTCTCCAGGCAGAAGTTATTTTACGAGGTAATAAATACTTCTGTTAAGCTATCAAGTTGTCTATTCAGGACAAAATTCTCTTCCACCCACGGCCAATACCTAAGTTTCAATTGGGCCCAAGAAAATGATAGTGGATGGCCAATAGCCTGCCCTGACAACTCAATGCTGGACATTAGGCCAGCTACCTGTTTTATCCAGCCGATTTTCCTTGAGGTATCAAGATTTATGACCTCACTAAAAGCTGCGGCATAGAACGCCAAATCGGCTTGGTATAAGATTGAGAATGCTCTTTCCTCAGTGCACCTGTAAACTGTGTGAGTTTCAAAAGAGCCCTTCCTAAATGGTTCTTCCATGCCATTCCCTCGGACAGCTTAATGCCCAAGTAATCAAATGAACTGACCCTCTCGAGCTGAACATTATCCAGCTTCATGGTGCCCTTGAAGGATTTGTGTGGGTTCAGCATCATTAGCTTGGTTTTAGTGGTATTAATTACCAATCCTCTCTCATCGCAGAAGGCTTTAAATTGATTTAAAAATTTCTTGATACCCAGGGGAGTTTATGATATCAATAAGGTGTCGTCTGCTAATAGTAGAGTGGGGATTTTATTATTCGCCAAAGTTGGAGCATCAGCGGGTATTGAGCACAAAAGATCAGCAACCTGTTAGTGTACAGGGAAAAGAGGGTGGGTGCTAGGACGCACCCCTGGTGAACCCCCCTCTGAATCATAAAAGGCTCAGTGGTCTGTCCTTGGTTCCCCCATCTTACATGGGCAGAATTGTCCTCATGCAACCAAATTAAAATTTCTAAAATTGCCAACGGCATTCCCATATCCCTGAGTACCCGCCAGAGCGAATCCCTGGGGACGAGGTTGTAAGCTGTTTTAGGTCAATAAAGGCAAGATAGAAACTACCTTTGCCCAACACAACAATTTTCCAATACAGTGTGACAAGACGAAACACCTGATCGATTGTGCCAGTCCTTCTCCGAAGGCCTGCCTGGAATGGAGAGAGAATATCATTCTCATCCATCCAGTCCTGGATTTTAACCAGGAGCAAATGGCAAAAGACCTTTTGGGCACAATCGATCAAGCTAATTGGTTGGTAGTTGGAGGGCGTTGACCTATCCCCTTTCTTAAAGATTGGTATTACTTCGGCCTCTTTTTGTTATAATTACAATTACATTTCACAGTACCTGCTGCCATTTTTAAATCGGTGGTCCTAGTAACTTTGGGGCTAAGATGAGACACATACTATTCAGTGACTTGAAGAGTCAAACGCAAGGCATTCCCAAACTCCTCTCCTCCTCATAAATTTACTCTAGCACAGGGCTAGCATAACTCCCTTTCCAGTTTGAGGAGGAGTACAGATCTCCCCTATATTTGGGGGGCGGGAAGGCTTAGGTGAGAGGCTTTCACCATAGAGTAAATATATTCCCCGCAGAGAAAAAAGAAAGCAAGGATTTGCACAGGAGATCCTAATCCCTCTGTGTGGAGTTCTGTGCTTCAGATGTCTCTGAACAGCAGAAATAGGAGCCTGCAAATATAGTCACCTGATCACTGACATAATATCAATGCATACAATACCGAAACCCACAAATGTAAGAAAATGAATATCCTTAGCAATAATATTGCCTTCCTATACTTAACTAATAAAACCACAAATATCAAGAACAGAAATATTGTTGCTAAAAATATCGATTTTTACTTATATCGATAACACAAATTTCGAAAACAAAAATATTTTCACCTTTAAATAAACATTTAATATATCAAAAATATCCATTCACAGACTTTCAACTACGATAATATCATCAAAACAATTACATTATCATTAATAAATATGTAAAAAGTAAAAATTTTCATAAACAAATTATTTAAAATAAAAATAAAACATTTTGTACAAGTTTAAATAAAAAATCCGTTTAGTACATAACCAAAATTCCTAATAATATAACAAAAAATATTTCTATTTAAACTACAAACATTTATATCACTTAAATATATATATACACACATATGTATGTATGTAAACATATATATACAGCGCATATTGAATAAACCAAGACTGAATCGTCGATTCTACCTACGTGTCGGTGTCCGTCTCTTGATTAAGGGAATCGGAAGTGGAGCTGATATATGTGTATATATATATATATATATATATATATATATATATATATATATATATATATATGTAGGAAGGGGCGGTCCCCGAGGGTCAGGTTGTGCTCACCCGGGCTCCCCCAAGACCCACCTCTCCTACAGAACTTGCCGAGTCTTGATCGTGAGGTCCTCACCGGGGAGGACTTCGGGTCTAGGATCGTACACACTGAGCTCACACCACACTACGAACAGACCCCACACCGGTGGGTTTTAGTAACAAGATCTTTATATAGCAAATAGGGAGGTAGCACTCTTATATACACAGGGGTCAAGGGACCACAGAGTCTCGGAGGATTCGGGAAGGGGGAAGCGGGACAGTCTTTGAGTCTCTGGGACAGTACGAGGCGTACCCTACGCACAGCTCTCAATCCTCGAGCCGGGGGGTACGGGAGGATGGTCGTACTGGCTGCCTCACCTCCGTCGAGTCGGCTCGGTCGTGATGGTGCTCTCGATGGTCCAACCGGACCAGAGTACTCCTCGAGCCGCGACGAGGTCAGCAGGGCTCGATCTGGAGAAGTTCGTGAGGACCCGCGCCAGCGTCAGCAGGGCCCCGATGGTTACAAGTTCAGCTCGAGCCGCGACAGCGTAAGCAGGGCTCCGATGGTCTTAGAGGTCGAGCCGCGACAGCGTCAGCAGGGCTCCGATGGTTCAGTTCAGCTTGAGCCGCGACAACGTCAGCAGGGCTCCGATGGTTACAAGTTCAGCTTGAACCGCGACAGCGTCAGCAGGGCTCCGATGGTTACAAGTTCAGCTTGAGCCGCGACAGCGTCAGCAGGGCTCCGAGATTCCAGATGAGTTCTTCTTAGGGTCAGCCGCGATCGGATCAGCAGGGCTTCAGGACCAAGATACAACTGCCCGCTAGTTGTCGGGCGGGCCCAGTTATAGTCCTTCGGCTCTTTGATCTCCGGACCCTCGCAGGCGGAGGTCTCAAGCCCTGGGGGCTGGTCGTTGGCGTGGTCCGGCGGTTCGCTCTTTGATCCCTTTGAAAGATGGGTCCGGGAATTCCCAGACGCCCAGCGGGTCTGGAGCCAGCCCTCGGGGAGGCCAGAGGGGTGATCGAAACTGGCCCACAGGGGAGGGCCAAAGGTGTGACAGATATCAGCCCCTCAGGGGAGGCCGGAGGTGTCATCGAAACCCCCTGGCTTATCTCACTCGGGAGCCCTTTACCCCCCCAGCCGGGACTAGCGCGCCTTTGGAGGCTGGGTTTCCCTGGGGCCGGGGTCACGCTAGGCCCAGGGAGACAGGGATGTCGGGAAGGGAAGATGGCGGCCGGGCCTTGTGGGGCATGCAATGTTAGGCGCTCGGAGCCGGGAGCGGGACGGGGACATGCGGCCTGGTCGTGGGGTTACGGGGGTTCGGCCTCATCGGGGGTGAGACGACCAGGCTGCTGAGGGCAGGCTATTCTTGCAGGGATGCTGCGCAGGGGCTCAGGGTGCAGGCCTACGCTCGCAGGGTTCTGGGGGACAGAGACGGGCCACGCCACGAGGCCGGGTCCAACACGTGTCCCCCCCAGCTGAAGGCGGGGAGAACTACCCATCCTCTTAGGGGTTCTCTTCGCTGAGGCGGAAGAATCGGGACAGGCCGTCTGCGTTGGCGTGGTCAACACCAGGCCGGTGCTCAACAGTGAAGTCCATCCCCTGGAGTGAGATGGACCAGCGCAGCAATTTGGGATTCTCCCCTCTCATCTGCATTAGCCTCCGGAGGGGTCGGTGGTCGGTCTGGACCCGGAAGTGAGTACCTCAGCTTCTTCAGGGCCCAAACCACCCCGAAGGCCTCCCGCTCGATGGTGCTCCACCTTTGTTCTCGAGGGAGCAGCCTCCGGCTAATGAATGCTACGGGTTGGTCTAGGCCGCTCTCGTTCACCTGGGACAGGACCGCTCCGATGCCATGCTCGGACGCGTCCGTCTGGACTACAAACTCTCGGGAGTAGTCGGGGGCCTGTAGGATGGGGGCAGTGCACATGGCGTCTTTTAAAGTTTCGAACGCCCCCTGGCAGGCGGAGGTCCAGCTGACTTTCTTCGGCTGGTTTTTGGATGTTAGTTCCGTGAGGGGGGCTACGATGTTGCCGTAATTCTTGCTGAACCGGCGGTAGTACCCCGTGAGCCCTAGAAACGCCCGCACTTCCGTCTGGGTCGTGGGGGCCTCCCAGGCCACGATGGCATCGATCTTGGGCTGCAGGGGGGCTACGAGGCCGCTTCCGACCTGGTGCCCAAGGTAGATTACGGACCCTTGTCCGATCTGGCACTTGCTTGCCTTAATGGTGAGACCTGCCCCCCTCAGGGCGGTCAGCACCGCCCAGAGGTGCTGGAGGTGCTCGGGCCAGTGGGAACTGTACACCGCGATATCGTCCAGATACGCAGCGCTGAACTCTTCCAACCCCGCCAGGACCTGGTTCACCAGCCTCTGGAAGGTGGCGGGGGCGTTCTTCATCCCGAAGGGCATCACCCGGAAATGGTAGTGACCATCCGGGGTGGAAAAAGCGGACCTTTCCTTAGCTCCCTCGGTGAGGGCGATCTGCCAGTATCCACTGGTCAGGTCGAATGTGCTAAGGAAGCGAGCAGCCCCGAGGCGATCGATAAGCTCGTCGGCTCGGGGGATGGGATGAGCATCGGTTCTGGTGACTGCGTTGAGCCCGCGGTAGTCAACGCAGAACCTCAGCTCAGGAACAGAACCGGGGGCGGCTGCCTTTGGAACCAGGACCACGGGGCTAGCCCATGGGCTGTCAGAGGCTTCGACCACCCCGAGGGCCAACATCTTCGATACCTCGGCCTTGATACAGGCCCGGACTCGGTCAGGGACGCGGTAGGCTCTGTGCCGTACCGGAGGGCTGTCCCCGGTGTCCACGTCGTGGACGCACCAGTTGGTGACGCCGGGGGTGAGGGAGAAGAGGTCTGAGAACTGTCCCAACAACTGGCGACAGTCCTCACGCTGCTCTGGAGAGAGGGAGGAGGAGAGACTCACTCCCTCTACGGAGCCATCTTTCTCTTTCGTGGACAGGAGATCGGGGAGAGGCTCCGTTTCTTCTTCTTCCCCATCGTCCGTGGCGAGGAGCAAACTCAACTCGGACCGGGCGAAGTGGGGCTTGAGGCGGTTCACGTGAAGGACCCGCAAGGGGTTCCTGGGGGACTCTACATCGATGAGGTAGGTCACTTGACTCTTGCGTTCGATCACCTTGAAGGGCCCTGTCCACTTGTCTTGCAGGGCACAGGGCTCTACGGGGGCCATCACCCAGACCCGCTGTCCGGGCTGGAACTCGACCAGATTGGCATTCTGGTCATACCACCGTTTCATTTCTTCTTGACTGGCCTCGAGGTTTGCCTCGGCCAGCTCTCGGAACTTCCTCGTCTGGTTCCGGAGGGCCAAGATGTATCGAAACACATCGGGAGGGGGCTCTGGGGCCGCCGCCTCCCACCCCTCCTTGACCAGGGTGAGGGGTCCTCGGACGGGGTGCCCGTAGAGCAGCTCGAAGGGGCTGAACCCCAGGGACTTCTGGGGGACTTCGCGGTACGCGAAGAGGAGACAGGGGAGGAGGACGTCCCACTTACGTCTCAGGGGCTCTTCGAGACCCATGATCATCCCTTTGAGGGTCCGGTTGAAGCGTTCCACCAGACCGTTCCCCTGGGGGTGATATGGGGTGGTGAACTTGTAGGTCACCCCACATTGCTGCCAGAGGGACTTCATGTATTTTGAGATGAAGTTTGTCCCTCGGTCGCTGACGACTTCCCGGGGGAATCCCACCCAGGAGAAGATAGCCATGAGGGCCCGCCCCACCACGGGGGCCGTCACCGTCCGGAGGGGAATGGCTTCGGGGTAGCGGGTGGCATGGTCCACCAGTACTAGGATAAAGCGGTGCCCCAAGGAGGTCTGGGGGTCGAAGGGGCCCACGATGTCGATTCCCACCCTCTCAAAGAGGGTACTGACCACGGGGAAGGGTTGGAGAGGAGCCTTGCGCTTCCCCCCGCTCTTTCCGCTGGACTGACACGTGGGGCAGGACTTACAGTGGGCCTCCACATCGGAGCGCATGCCCGGCCAGTAGAAGTGGGTGACCAGGCGATGGTACGTCCTGTCCTGTCCCAAGTGTCCCGCCAGGGGTACGTCATGGGCCAGGTTCAGGAGAAAGCCCCGGAAGCGTAGGGGGACCACCAGCACTCGGCCGGACCCTAGTTCGGCGGACTTTTGTTCGCTATACAATAGGCCGTTTTCCCAATAGACCAAGTGGGAGCCGGACTGGTCACCGGCGGCCTGGGCGGCGGCCTGCTGCTGCGGCCCAACCAAGGATGGACAGGAGGTCTGCTCTAGGCAGAATTCTTCACGGGACGGTCCCCCTTCCTGGCGCCACTGGGCCAGCTCAGGAAGGTCGTCCAGACTCGGGGTCGACTCGACGCTAGGGCCAAGGGGACCTGCGTCGGAGGGGAAGCTCTCCCCGGGGAACAGTTCAGGGGCTTCGGAGGGTTCAGGGACCTCGGGGTCCTCAGGGGTCGTTGGGGCCGCCTCTAAGGTCGCCCCGGCGGGGGTGATTCTTCGGGCGGTCATCGACCGGGTACTCACACAGGCCCATTCGGGCAGGCCCACCATCTCCAGGTGGGTCCTTTTCTCAACCCGCTGCCATGGGGAGCTCTCTAGGTCGTTGCCGAGCAGGCAGTCCACGGGCATGTCAGAGCGGACTGCTACTCGTAACTCCCCAGAGACGCCCCCCCACTCGAACGGGACTTGGGCTATCCGGCAGGTGCGGACGGAATTATCGGCTACGATCACCCTGCAGGAGATGTGAGGGACAATCTGGGCTTCGGTTACTAGATGCCGTTTCACCGCAGTGATACTGGCCCCCGTGTCTCGGAGCGCCCCTATGTGATGGCCATTGACAGTCACCTGCTGTCGATACTTCTCGGTATTGTCGGGTAGGGGGGCCCCTGGGACCATCTCTCTATCACCCAGGGATACTAACATCATGGCTGCGGGGTCATCTCCCCCGAACTCCTCTTCTCCCTCCTCTTCTTCTAGGGCTACTGAGGTGATGTGGCGCGCTGGGGGGCCTGCAGCGGCAGGCTTTTTGAATAACGGGCAGCGGGGGTCATTGGTATAATGCCCTGGTTGCTGGCAATGGTAGCAGGCTTGGTTGGCTCGGGGCCCTGGCTTAGCTGGGGGAAACCCTGCGCGCGCTGTGGGAGGCGAGGTGTCGGGCTGGTTTCTGGGGGGACTACGAGGGGACCCTACCTGGGAACCCCTCTGTCTATTCTGGTTCCCTCCTCCCCTCTGGCGGGAGGACCCCTGTTCATTTCGGCCAGAGTCTCCCCCGGGCCCCCGGGGTACTCTGGTGCTCACCCAGCGATCGGCCTCGACGGCCAGCTTCCCGGGGTCAGCCAACTTGCTGTCCAGGAGGTGCTGTCGGAGTTCCACAAAGCAATTCAGAGACAAATGTTCGTAGGCAATGAGGTCGATGAGCCCCTCGAAGGTGGATACTTTGCTGCCCTTGATCCATCCTTCCAGGGCCCGGCTGTAGAAATTGACATACTCCACCCAGGTGGTGCCGGGGATCTTCTTGCAGTCTCGGAAGCGTTGGCGGTACATTTCTGGGGTGAGCCCGTACCTTGTGAGGAGGGCCTCTTTCATGTGGCTGTAGGAGGTCTGCTCGGCAGACGGTAGGTCGAGTAGGGTGTCTCTCCCCTCACTCAGGAATCGACCCCACAGCCCGGCTCCCCAATCTTTCTGCGGAACTCGGTGGGAGGTCATGGCGACCTCGTATGCCTTGAACCATTGCTGGATGTCATTGTTTTTATAATATTCTTTGACCACGTCCTTGGGGATGTGGACCTTGGGTTCCACCGGGGGAATGGCCTCTCGGGTCGCTGCTGTCTTGCTGCCTTCGTTCCGGGCTTTTAGTTCTATTTCCAATAGGCTGCGCTCGTGCTCCAGCTGGAGCTTCTTTCCGTCATGTTCTCGCTGGAGCTTCTTCTCCTCCAGCTCTCCTTGCAGCCGCAACTGCTCGATGGCTAGCTTTTTCTCGGCCAGCTTGAGTTCTCCCTCCATCTTCAAACGGGCTAGTTCTAGCTCGTGGCTTCGGTTGCGTTCTCGGTCGGCCATCTCTTCTGGAGATAGACCTCTCTCCGTGCTGGGAGTCCGCGTCGGGGACTCTGTTCTTTCTTGTTCTGGAGCGTGGGTTTCGGTCAGAGGGGTTCTCTCCCCATCGGCTTCTGTCGGTGCTGGAGGTTGTGCTCCGGCCTCCACCCAGGCTGTTAGAGCTTGTTGGAAGTCCTCTTTGGTGTTTAATCCCATTGACGGGATACGGAGATCCTTGCAGAATTGCTTGAGCTCACGGTGTGAATAGTCTCCCAGAAGCTCCATCTGGAAGGTGGTCTTGTCGGCTGTGACGCTCATGGCTGCTTCTTCGTTCGGGTAGTGTGTCAGTACTGTACGATCCCTAGACGTAGGTTCTTATCGCGACCCTGCCACCAATGTAGGAAGGGGCGGTCCCCGAGGGTCAGGTTGTGCTCACCCGGGCTCCCCCAAGACCCACCTCTCCCACAGAACTTGCCGAGTCTTGATCGTGAGGTCCTCACCGGGGAGGACTTCGGGTCTAGGATCGTACACACTGAGCTCACACCACACTACGAACAGACACCACACCGGTGGGTTTTAGTAACAAAGTCTTTATATAGCAAATAGGGAGGTAGCACTCTTATATACACAGGGGTCAAGGGACCACAGAGTCTCGGAGGATTCGGGAAGGGGGAAGCGGGACAATCTTTGAGTCTCTGGGACAGTACGAGGAGTACCCTACGCACAGCTCTCAATCCTAGAGCCGAGTGGTACGGGAGGATGGTCGTACTGGCTGCCTCACCTCCGTCGAGTCGGCTCGGTCGTGATGGTGCTCTCGATGGTCCAACCGGACCAGAGTACTCCTCGAGCCGCGACGAGGTCAGCAGGGCTCGATCTGGAGAAGTTCGTGAGGACCCGCGCCAGCGTCAGCAGGGCCCCGATGGTTACAAGTTCAGCTCGAGCCGCGACAGCGTCAGCAGGGCTCCGATGGTCTTAGAGGTCGAGCCGCGACAGCGTCAGCAGGGCTCCGATGGTTCAGTTCAGCTTGAGCCGCGACAGCGTCAGCAGGGCTCCGATGGTTACAAGTTCAGCTTGAGCCGCGACAGCGTCAGCAGGGCTCCGATGGTTACAAGTTCAGCTTGAGGCGCGACAGCGTCAGCAGGGCTCCGAGGTTCCAGATGAGTTCTTCTTAGGGTCAGCCGCGATCGGATCAGCAGGGCTTCAGGACCATGATACAACTGCCCGCTAGTTGTCGGGCGGGCCCAGTTATAGTCCTTCGGCTCTTTGATCTCCGGACCCTCGCAGGCGGAGGTCTCAAGCCCTGGGGGCTGGTCGTTGGCGAGGTCCGGCGGTTGGCTCTTTGATCCCTTTGAAAGATGGGTCCGGGAATTCCCAGACGCCCAGCGGGTCTGGAGCCAGCCCTCGGGGAGGCCAGAGGGGTGATCGAAACTGGCCCACAGGGGAGGGCCAAAGGTGTGACAGATATCAGCCCCTCAGGGGAGGCCGGAGGTGTCATCGAAACTCCCTGGCTTATCTCACTCGGGAGCCCTTTACCCCCCCAGCCGGGACTGGCGCGCCTTTGGAGGCTGGGTTTCCCTGGGTCCGGGGTCACGCTAGGCTCAGGGAGACAGGGATGTCGGGAAGGGAAGATGGCGGCCGGGCCTTGTGGGGCATGCAATGTTAGGCACTCGGAGCCGGGAGCGGGACGGGGACATTCGGCCTGGTCGTGGGGTTACGGGGGTTCGGCCTCATCGGGGGTGAGACGACCAGGCTGCTGAGGGCAGGCTATTCTTGCAGGGACGCTGCGCAGGGGCTCAGGGTGCAGGCCTACGCTCGCAGGGTTCTGGGGGACAGAGACGGGCCACGCCACGAGGCCGGGTCCAACAATATATATATATATATATATATACTAGCAGCCCGTCCCGACGTTGTCCGGGGATGAAATGCAACGTGTGCAATGTTTGTAATATTAAATTCCAAATTATTGTAAGATTTCACGGTATACAACATTTTTGGTTTCATTTGAATGTGGACGTAGAATAAATTGATTGAGCACATTGCCGGACCTAGAAAGTGCGACATATAACTGTCCATGAGTGAAGCAGTGAGAAAAGGTTTGTTTAACTTTGAAATTCTGGCCGTACTATATAAAGTAAGTACTCTGACTGTTATCAGTAATGTTTTGTTAATGTGCCGGCGAGTGAATTCCGCGCTTGACAAAGCCGCGCCCCTTTTTTTATGGCAGCCCCCTCTGACAACTTATCGCCGCAAGTACAAAAAACGACTATCCGGTGACTGCCCAAATGTACCTAATCCCTAAAATTCACAAGAATGACAAAACACCACCTGGAAGACCAATAATATCGGCGATAGGGAGTCTATTTGAGAACACCAGTATTTTCATAGACCACTTCCTGCAACCAGAAGTCAAAAAACTACCTGCCTATATAGGGATACAGGAGACTTTCTTTCCAAAATATACAATGTCAAATGGAAGGAGGATTAAGTATTTATGACATTGGATGTCCAGGCATTGCACACCAGCATCAGACACAAGGATGGCCTGAACGCCATTAAACATTTTCTGGGAAAGAGACCTATAAACCTGTTTCAGCATACAAAGATGCTATTGGAAATGACAGAATGGTGTCTCACGAACAATACATTTATGTTTGACAGACTGCATTATAAACAGGTCCAAGGATCAGCCATGGGTACTTGCTTCTCCCCCAGCTATGCGAATCTGCATATGGGCTGGTGGGAGGAGCAGGTATTATGGGTGTTACACAAAGAGATTATGACAAACAATGTGATTGTATACAACAGATTCATTGATGATATCTTTATTTTGTGGGAGGGCAATGTGGAGAGTGCTCTGAGTTTTACAGAACAATTGAATGAAAATGGTTTGAATATAAAATTTACCTGCAACACGAGCACAGAAACTATACAATTTCTGGACATAGAGTTGTTTGTCCAACAGGATAGGATTCAAACACGCACCTACCGCAAACCAACTGCTGGCAACGGGATACTGCATGCCCATAGTTTCCACCCCACATCTCTGAAACAATCAATCCCATATGCCGAATGCCTAAGAATGACATGCAATTGCAGCACAACTGAGGGACTCGCAAATGCTAAACAAAATCTCTTCACGAGACTCCAAAAAAGAGGGTACACATCAGAAACATGCAAGAAGGCAGAAGTGAAGTGCAACACCAAAACTCGACAGGAATTACTATTCCCGGGGGCAAAGGAAGCCATTAGAGAGAACCAGGATAGACAACCACCCAGACTCATAACAGGCTATAACCGATACCACTCAAACCTTCGAAAAATCCTAAGAAGGCACTGGCCATTGATACATAATGACCCTATCATAGGAAGCACTGTAGGCGAGAGTCCATCAGTTTCATTCAGAAAAGCAAAATCAATGCGCAACCATCTAGTGTGCAATGCACCTGTCCTGAAAAAGCAAAAGAACTGGTTACAGTCCCAAAAAGGTTTTAAAAAATGCAGTAAATGCAAAGCCTGTAACCATGGCATCAATACCACCGATGTCCAGTTACCCTTCAGAAGAAAACCCTATGCCATAAGGGAACACTTCACATGCAAAACTGATTTTGCGGTGTACGTGTTAACTTGTCAATGCAGCAAAAGATATGTAGGGTCTACCATTCACCCCGTACATGTGAGGATTCTGCAACACTTGAGGGCAATTGCTAATTTGGACCAAGCCTACGCAGTGGCACGACACATCCATGAGGCCCATGGGGGCAATGCAGATGGTCTAACGTATTTCATTATAGACAGCATCCCCAGGAGCACAAGAGGTGGAAATCGTAAACTTGCGTTACGCCGCCTGGAGTCGAGATACATCATTCTCTTGAACTCCAAGATCCCTTCAGGCTTGAATGCGGATGAAGCCCTTAGTGTCCACATTTAAATTAATCACTCCAGAGAGTCCGCCCCCTTTCTTTTCCCGAGTACCCTGAAACACTTGCATCTAACCATGTCACTGTAAATACACTGCACACGTACTTGTCACTGAAGGGTTTTGGCACAAGTGTTGCACTGAAGAAATCACGTCTTGCCAGACATGTTGTATCATTAATCACCTAGTACCACCAAAGCCATTTACCGTATTCCCGTGGTAGGTCCCCTCGCTGTCCCACTTGGAAGAGCAGGATCGTAATACATATGTACAGGCACCAGCCGACAAAGGGGTTAACAGGGTGCGTGAAATAATATCTTAGCACTTACCTAGTTACTATGATGACTAGGATACATTCTGCTCTCATCGCGCCCAGTGACTTGCACAATCAGCAACGGTGTTACAGCCCCGAGCCAATCACTGTGCTTTTATGAATAGGTATGGACGGACCGAATCTAGGAACACACGGGATTCGCTTACAAATTTACTGGTGTATGTTTAGTGATATTCGGCTTAACGAGTGATGATAAAGTGTTTATTTTGACACAGTTTTATTTAACTACATTCACAGGATGCAATACGAGCACAATTTGAATTGTTGAAATTTCACTTTGATTAACGTAATATGTGGCTTAACAGTAAGAGAAAACAGACTGCCATGAAGTTATAATGTGCAAGTCATGTAAAAGGCAGCGTCATCACTTAGGGTGTAACCATGTAACTATAGTAACTGCCAGTAGAAACGAGTTGAGTCTACTAAATCCATGACAGCGTGTTTATGTATATAAGTCATACAATGTGGAATGCATTTGTTAGTGAACAAGGCGGGAGCAAGCCGCCGAAA
The DNA here is from genome assembly GCF_964261635.1 of Lissotriton helveticus. Classification (NCBI taxonomy): domain Eukaryota; kingdom Metazoa; phylum Chordata; class Amphibia; order Caudata; family Salamandridae; genus Lissotriton; species Lissotriton helveticus. Next base: position 369,802,477 of record NC_136058.1, read on the forward strand.
CGCGTCTGAGCAGAAACTGAGCAAACAGCAATAAATCGTTTGGATTTAAATTTACGGAGTCAGCACCTTCTTTTATCATAAGTTTGGTGTGGTAAAAAAATATATATATATATATATATACATATATATATATATACTAGCAGCCCGTCCCGACGTTGTCCGGGGATGAAATGCAACGTGTGCAATGTTTGTAATATTAAATTCCAAATTATTGTAAGATTTCACGGTATACAACATTTTTGGTTTCATTTGAATGTGGACGTAGAATAAATTGATTGAGCACATTGCCGGACCTAGAAAGTGCGACATATAACTGTCCATGAGTGAAGCAGTGAGAAAAGGTTTGTTTAACTTTGAAATTCTGGCCGTACTATATAAAGTAAGTACTCTGACTGTTATCAGTAATGTTTTGTTAATGTGCCGGCGAGTGAATTCCACGCTTGACAAAGCCGCGCCCCTTTTTTTATGGCAGCCCCCTCTGACAACTTATCGCCGCAAGTACTGTGAGTGTTATGAGTAATGGAGCGTGAGTGGGCACTTGTGAAAGCCGCGCCCCTTTCTTTAAGCCTGCCCCCTGTGACAACGCTGAGGCTCACAAATGAGTGAAGCTTTGTTTTTGTTCCCGCCGCAAATACTGTGAGTGTTATCATTAATGGAGCGTGAATGGGCTTGCACAGTGAAATTTGCGGCCATTTATTTATTGTTTCTAGTTTTGGGCCAGGCCCCTCTGACAACGTTGACGCCCACAAAGGCGTGAATGTGGCACCGAGTGAATTCTGCGCTTGTGAAAGCCGTGCCCCATTCTTTATGCCAGCCCCGCCGCCTCTGACAACGGTGACGCCCACAAAGGCGCGAATGTTGCGCCGAGTGAATAGTGCTCTTCTGAAAGCCGCGCCCCTTTTTTGGATGCCAGCCCCCTCTGCCAACGCCGAAGGTCACAAATGAGTAAAGCTTTGTTTTAGTTAGCGCGGCAAGTACTGTGAGTGTTGTCAGTATCAGTAATGGAGCGTAAATGTGCGCGCATATTTTATTATGGTTTTTTGTTTTAGGCCAGGCCCCTCTGACAACGGTGACGCCCACAAAGTGTAGTTTGAGACGCCCATCGCTACTATGACACGCCCACGCTACTTTGACACACCCATCGATGACAGCAGAACGCCAACGCCCACAAAGGACTACTTTACCCCTAAGGTTGTTTAACCTTTGTAATGTATATGGTGGCCAGATGTATAGCCTATGTCCATCTGCTGCAACTCCCCTTTACAATGCTGTATTGGGTGTTGTGATTGGTGCTGTACTTCTTGAGATTACCCGCCTCAAAGGTTTCTGCTCTCTCTTTATAATAGTAGGATAGATATATACACAGGTTTCAGTGACATTATAGTTAGGAATTAACATTTAACAAACCTTACAAATTCTCAGAAGAATGCACAGGTTACAGGAACGTTATAGTTAGGCTGACATTTCACTTGTACAAAACCTGTGAAATTCAGTTGTTATAGTTAGCTGAGCTAACTATACCTTGCTCCCCCGCAGTGCACTGCTGATGACGTCACATATTACCTCACTCATGACATGGTCAGTGACATCACTGATTTGTTATGTTGAGTTCTGGTTTCATTCTTTTAATGTTGTCATTAACCCATGGAAAGTTTTTTTTGTGGTCAACCTTGGATGTGATTTTTTTGGTATCTATATGTCCAGTGCAGTGGAGATCCAGTTGTAGAATGTGTGTATGTCTTTTGGCCGCATGTTTATTGGTTTTCTTTCAAGGTGGGCATTGAGTTGCTGTTTTTTCCATTGTCTGCATGACCATTTTATGTTGTTGATTTTATGTTGTCTTTGACGTCTTTTTCTATTGATAGACAGCCTCAGCCGCTGCAGGTAAGAGCGGTGGGGCCAGGTGAGGGGAGATGTCGAGAGACGACCGCGAGAGAAAAATAAATAAATAATTAATTTTCCCTCATGGTCGTCTCTCGAAATCACCCCTTACCTGGACCCACTGCCCCACCGCTCTTACCTGAAGCGCCACGGCTAATGATAGATGTCTTTATAGCAATGATCCACTCTGGCTGGATACATGCCTTCTGTCCCACTATAAGTAGAAAGCTTGCAGAAATGAAAACGCCTTCCCTGAAATGCGTGTGTGTAAGAAAAGCTGCAGAAATGAAAATACCTTCCCCGGAAATATGTGTGTATTTAAATCAGGAGAAGGTGTTTTGATTTCTGCAAACTTGCTACTGACAACCATGATCTTTGCTTTCCATGAAGCCCATTTCAAAACATTCACTTTGTCCTCTGCTTCAGATAACTCATAGGACTCCTAGGGGCAGCAGTAAAAGTGCAAGGACTAGAGTTAAAGAAACTTCATATAGGAGTGCTTTGTTTACATGATCTTCAAAGTTATTAGGTCTGTTGGAATGGATGGAGTAATGTTCTCCTTACCTATCAGTTTCCTTGATGCACACAATAATCACTATCAATGTAAAGATTTAAAAAGAAAATATAAATATTTATATCACAGAATAAAAGATGGTTATGTACATCAAAAGGATGCTTTAATGGCTGGATGAGAACAGATGTTTCAAGGAGTTAACAGGAAGGAAGAGTGAAGAAATAAGGGAACTATATGGCAAGTTGTTTGCATAAAGAAACTATCATGTCCTCTTTAAAGTGCTGGAAGGGAAGAGGATCAAAGTTAGAGGAAAGCGGGGAACATTCTGATTGGTTGGGTACTTGAAGAAGTCCTACGCCACGCTGAGGCTGTTTCAAAGAGCGACAGAGGGAACTGATAAAAGAGAGAGTGAAGGTGAAGTGTAATCCTTCATATGAAACAATATGAGTCCATGTTTCCTCACCTACCTTTTGCTTATTCCGTTTACTTTGAACCATTTTGTACTTTGAAGAAGCCTTGGGGCAGCATAAAAATTAAACAAGCATCCAACATGCTGTAATGTCCTCCTCTTCCATATACCCCATCTTCCCCCCCTCTTCATTTCCTCTTCTCGCATGGGAGCAGCATAGAATGGCACATGATCAACATGAAATTCCAGAATACCCCAACATTTCCCTTTTGTTTCTCTCCTCGTCTTACCTCCCTCCTGTCACTTCTTTCTTATTTCTATTCTCACACGGCACTTGGAAGCAGTTTAAAGATTGCATATAAACTATACACAATCCTAAAAAGCTATGATGTTTCTCTGTTACCTCTCTCTTTACTTTGGAGACAAATATGTAAATATCAACTATTTATATTATATTTAATGCTGACATGCAACCTCTTAGCAAGTGCTTACAATTCTGACAATTGGGTAATGGAGACACAAACATTGAATGGTGAAGCGTGTATGTAGTTTTCATTGGGCACTCTTTTGGGCTCTTGCAGTGGCAAAGATAATTTTGTTGTGAGGCTCTGAAGCCCTGTGTTTCACCTTCATCGGTGAGGGCATGTCTGCTGCAAAACATGCCTTCCTAAACCTAATATATATATAACAGCACATCTGATACAATATCTAGTAGTTTGGTTGGAGCCTTTGTAGAAAAGGAGATATGCTGACATTGTCTTCCACAAATGTTTTAAATGTATAAATGCTGAAGTCCCTGGTAAGACAGACAATTATTTGGGGAATGGAAAAACTACTGTAATTGCTGTCGGGCATTTACCAATTAACATGATTACCGCTGATGATGATTAGATGTCACATGTGAGTTTGTTGTCCACAACCCATCAGCAGTTGAGGAACTTCTTGCTCTGAGGGTTGTACATAAGACTACTTTTAATGACATGTTTGTGAGTGTTAGTAATACAGTGGATGCATGGAACCTGAAGATGGCAGAGAATGAGGAGATATCTTAGATCAGATGCCGAAATACTCAGGTATTTTGTGTGAACTCGCATTTTTCCATAAAAAGAGATATTTTATCTATTGCTGCAATATCTTTAGCATCATGTTGGATGGGAAGTGATTTGTGATGAAATTACAACAAGTGTCATTTACCTATTACAGGCAACTAAACTGAACCAAAATGCTCCATTTTACTTTGATTAATATTTGGGGGGGAGAAAAACCACTGATTATAGTACCTTATGTACTGCACTCACTTGCATTTTAATATTGCAAATGTCTGGTGCACATAGCTTTGGCTGAAGTGTTCAAAGACCCTTCGTTGTCGCACAAAAAGGACAATAATTAGAGGGAACATTGGTTGTTATATATGTATATATATGTTTGTGTGTGTGTGTGTGTTTATGTAATACAATAGAAACAGGTGGGGACACTCAATACCATTATGTATGTATGTACCCATATAGGAAATGGTGTTCAGCCACTTTGGAGTGAGATAGTTCACTCATTACTTGAGACAGCGTCCTCAGTCACAGCTAAGGGACTGACTGCAACAGGAGTAGGGGGAGGGATGCCAAATATTTGCTGGCACAGATTTCATTTGACTGGTGAATATAAGTGAAATATGCCTGCCCTGAATTCTGGAACTGAGAGGCTGCTCTGCAATTACAAGCGTCACTGATCATAGGAGGACTAAAGAGCAGAGTGTGTGGAAAGACATGTCAGTTCCCAATGAAATGTACCTGCTGTTCTTACTTAAGTCCCTTGAGATAGAAAAGTGTGGGAAATTCTGGCAATGGAGATGGATGTATCTGAAATGAAAGCAGCAAGACCTTTGATTTCTGGCTTTTAGGCTGTGAGACATAGATTGTTCTGACAGATATTACACTTGAACCCTGTGTATGGAGACACTTTGAGCATCAGGGAAGGCGTTAGAGAACCTTGAATACCTGGACATAGCTCCTGATGCCTATTTTATTTTGATTTCATTTAACTCATTTGAAGCTTTGGGGCCTGATTGCTATCATGGCGGACATGGTTACTCGGTCACAAACGCCAAATTACAATTCCATTATATCCTAGGGAACTTGTCAAGTGGTGGATAGAATATCCATCACGTATGTGACGGAGTATCCCATCCACCAAGATCATAGTCATGCCCTTGGTTTCTGAATGCCACCTGGGTCATTCTTCACTGAAATGCTTCTTTAGTGGTGTTCATGTGGATCACTGACTAAATATCAATGCCAACATATCGACGGACAAAATATCGAATTCCTATCTACAAACAGGTAAGTACCAAAATATCGAGTCCAAAATATCGTTTATATATATATATACACTGTAAAAATATCGAATTTGTTAAAAATAATGTAAAAATAAAAAAATTATTAAAAATAAATAGCTAAAATATACTTAAAAATACTTAAATTACCTTAAAAGTATTAAATAATTAATTTAACTTATAAAAAAGAAAAAATACAATCATATCTGTTAAAACATATATTATATATAAACATACTATTAATAAAAAATACACAATATTATTAAAGTAGGATAGCGTAGGGGTAAAAATTACTATTCCGACTCCTGGAAGTGCAACAGTAGGGAAGGCGTTGGATAGCGTAGGGGCAAAAATTACTATTCCAACTCCAGAGAATGCAACAGTAGGGAAAGCGTTGGATAGCGTAGGGGTAAAAATTACTATTCCCACTCCAGAGAGTGCAACAGTAGAGAAGGCGTTGGATAGCGTAGGGGTAAAAATTACTATTCCAACTCCAGTAAGTTCAACAGTAGGGAAAACGTTGGATAGCGTAGGGGTAAAAATTACTAATCCCACTCCAGAGAGTGCAACAGTAGGGAAAGCGTTGGATAGCGTAGGGGTAAAAATTACTATTCCCACTCCAGAGAGTGCAACAGTAGGGAAAGCGTTGGATAGCGTAGGGGTAAAAATTACTATTCCAACTCCAGTGAGTGCAACAGTAGGGAAAGCATTGGATAGCGTAGGGGTCAAAATTACTATTCCCACTCCAGTGAGTGCAACAGCAGGAAAAGCGTTGGATAGCGTAGGGGTAAAAATTACTATTCCCACTCCAGAGAGTGCAACAGTAGGGAAGGCGTTGGATAGCGTAGGGGTAAACATTCCTATTCCAACTCCAGTAAGTGCAACAGTAGGGAAAGCGTTGGATAGCGTAGGGGTAAAAATTACTATTCCCACTCCAGAGAGTGCAACAGTAGGGACGGCGTTGGATAGCGTAGGGGTAAAAATAACTATTCCCACTCCAGTGAGTGCAACAGTAGGGAAAGCGTTGGATAGCGTAGGGGTAAACATTACTATTCCCACTCCAGAGAGTGCAACAGTAGAGAAGGTGTTGGATAGCGTAGGGGTAAAAATTACTATTCCAACTCCAGTAAGTGCAACAGTAGGGAAAGCGTTGGATAGCGTAGGGGTAAAAATTACTATTCCCACTCCAGAGAGTGCAACAGTAGGGAAAGCGTTGGATAGCATAGGGGTAAAAATTACTATTCCCAATCCAGTGAGTGCAACAGTAGGGAAAGCGTTGGATAGCGTAGGGGTAAAAATTACTATTCCAACTCCAGTGAGTGCAACAGTAGGGAAAGCGTTGGATAGCGTAGAGGTAAAAATTACTATTCCCACTCCAGTGAGTGCAACAGTAGGGAAAGCGTTGGATAGCGTAGGGGTAAAAATTACAATTCCCACTCCAGTGAGTGCAACAGTAGGGAAGGCGTTGGATAGGGTAGGGGTAAAAATTACTATTCCCACTCCAGTAAGTGCAACAGTAGGGAAAGCGTTGGATAGCGTAGGGGTAAAAATTACTATTCCCACTCCAGAGAGTGCAACAGTAGGGAAAGCGTTGGATAGCGTAGGGGTAACTTTTAATATCCCCACTCTAGTGAAAATAAATAAATATAAATCACATAATTATAAATGTATCAATTAATACATTTTAATTACCAATTAAGAATTAATTAATTACCAAATAAAAATTAATTAACAATTTTTTTTAAATAAATACCAATTAATTAATTAACATGTTTAATTAATTATATTAAGTTACTTTCCACCCTATTCCCCTATAAACCCACAACCCACTACTAACAATAAAATAATATTATTCACATAATTATCAATTAATCAATTAATCAAAATTAATGATCAATTAACAATTAATTAATTACCAATTAAAAATTAATTGACAATATATTCAAAATAAATACCAATGAATTAATTAATTAACTTATTTAATTAATTATAATTAAATTACTTCCCACCCTATTCCCCTATAAACCCACAACCCGCTACAGAAAATAAAATAATATTATTCACATAATTGTCAATTAAACAATTAATAAAAATTAATTATCATTTAACAAATAATTAATTATCAATTAAAAATTAATAACAATTACTTCAAAATAAATAAAAATTGATTAATTAACTAATTTAAATAATTATAATTAAATTACTTCCCACCCTTTTCTCCTATAAACCCACAACCCGCTACAGAATTAAATTACGCAAAACTTAAATAACACAAAATTAATTACTTACAATAAATTACAAATAAATATACACTATTCACACATAAACTAACATATAAAACACTTAAAAATATTCGATATTATTAAAAAGTCGATATTTTTAATCACCTATATTATGTACTTCGATATTTTGACTGTCTATATTTTTAAATTCGATATTACAGTACTTACCTTCAAAACGATATTTTGGATGTCTATATTCTGTCTAGTCGATATTTTGTCCATTCTATATTTTGGACTCGATATTTAGGTTACTCGATATTTTGGAATCGATATTTAGACCGTTTACCATTCATGTACCACATGCAGTTCTCTGCAGAAGCTCTTGCTGCTTGTGCCAAGCTATCAACGGTGAGTTCGGGATTCTGCACAAAAACATGTATAATTCTTAGTAATGGGATTGCTTTGATTCTGTGGGAGCTCTGCCAATGTTCATCACAAGCCTGTGTCCTGCAGTGAGATCCACCTCAGATCTTGAGAAGGAACGGGGAGAGAACTAGAGCAAAGTACGGGGGAATCAGTGAAAGGAAAGGGAAGAGTGAGAAGAGGAGAGCAGTGGCTACAATGAGTGGTAGTTTTTTTTATATGTACAGAAGGTAGTGGGTGTAGGAGCATAGCCGCAGCATTACTTAATGTTTCAGGCCAGTGAATGAGACAGCAGTGGACTGTGGAAGTGACACTACATTTAAGGGTAACCAGTAAACGCAACCTATGGCTCAGCTCTTTCTGCCTTTGCTGCCAGATGTATACAATAATAGCATTCAAAGCACTACAAGGTAATGTGGTGGGCTCAAAACTCTCAGATCCCTATTTGTTTTTTTTTTGTGAAAGTCTATGTTGAGGTGTAGAGGAAAACTTTGGTGGTTTTTGGTTTTCTCAGAGAAGTCAAATTTGTGGGCAGTGCACTTTCACGAGTGGTAATCAGTTAAAACCGAAACCTGTTATTTGTTTTCTAAGGTTCGTACACTTAGTCAAAGTGCAGGCAGCCTGAGTGACCAGACACCTGCACATGACCATGCTGAGGATTAATGCCACTGATCAGGCACTCTTGCTGCTTTTGTATTTCAGATACTTTCAGGCAGATTCAACAATGCTACTGTGGGGGTCTTAACCTCAACATCGAGCTACAACCCCGAATTAGGGGGCAGAGTCCCCTACACAGACACCACTATGCCAAGCCTCAGCGTAAGTTATGTTGCCCCCTTCTTCCTCTAGCTAACAAGGTGATGAAGTAATCAAAAGCAGGCCTGGGCGTTGTTCACGGAGTTTTGCTATGCGAAACTTTGCAAAGTTATGAAAAAATTCTATGAAGTTCTGCGAGAAGCGGAGTGCAATGCGAACTGCAGTTTGTGCTGGTATTCCTGCCGCTTGTGCTTGCAAACTTACCGTTCCCATAGACAGGCTGCAGGCAATAAATGGCTAAGGAAGTAACATTTTTATAAAAGGACAAGGGAACCCAAAGGTAATTCGGTAGGGACCTTGGGTAGCATCATATTATAAAGAACAGTGGTCCCTATTCTAAAAGAATAAACAAGGGGAGATAATCATACGCTAAATAGAAAGTATGACTTTTGTCCAGCCGGACAAGAATTTATTTTCATAATATTTTTCAATAAGTAGCGTTTAAGAAACAATCAATAACAAGTGGGCACAGCCTTGACCCACAAAACACAAGACAAAACAACGAAAGGGATTTGCCAAAAGGCAAGCCAAAATGGGTTTGTATACTTGTACTCAGACATATATCAACTTTTAAACACCATTGCACATTCTAATACAGCTTAATCTTGGTGCATAAGGTGTATCAGTGTCGACGACATTTCGATGCCACTATTAAATACCACGCATCATCTTCAGGACAATAGAATTATACAATACTTGTTGAATTCGTACGCAATGGACCCATCATCAACAGGGGCTTTCCTAAAAATGATGGGTCGAGTGCGCACAAATCCAACAAGTATGCATATACACAATGAGTACTCAATGATTACAATACAACATTTGTTGATTTACCTCTAATGAAAAAAAACAATTCCTTGATAAGAGTGACTAAAAGACAGCACCACCCTCCAGAACCTTATGACCTTTGGAATACTGGAATAGAGGATGAGCTTAGAGTGTGGATGGAATGCCTGCAAAACACCAAGTAACTGAAAAATATTTCCCTCAAGTGGGCTGTATTAAAGTTAAAAACACAAAGTCTGATCGTAATTACTCAACCTATACATACAAAAGACCCTAACAAGTTGGGATTACCTTTTCACATTGATAACACATTCATCCCCCCAAAAAATTCTTCAAACATTCCAGTTGCTTTCTGTGGGGACCTTGAGGGATACGTCTCACTCTGTCCACATGGCCTTCATGTACACCAACATGTAGTTGGTACCCTGTCTGACACCACATCCTTGGGGAAACCTACCGAGGTAAAAATCTCCATCTATGCCCAAGCCACTACATGGGGATGTTATGGTCCTCAGTGGGATGGCCTCTGAGTTCCGCATGGCATTGCCACCAAAACTAGGATAAACCTGTTGCCTAAAGCAGTCTTGGGTTACAAGGGCCCAACAGTGTCGATGCCCACCCTCTCAAATGGGGTGCCAATGACAGGCAAGGGAGTCAGGTGAGGTAAGTCTTACAAAAAGCATATGAGGCTTTCCTCATTTGGGGCCAGTAAAGGTGAGTGACAAGCCTGTCAAAGGTCTTGTCCTGCTGCAGGTGTCCTTCCAAAGGTATCTCATAAGCCAGACCCAGTATGAAGGCCCTATTATATTAAGGGACCAACAGCACATGTACTGCCTCATGCACAGGTGCCTTTGGCTCAATGTAAGGAGGTTTTTCTCCCAGTGGATCAGGTAATCTCCAAAGGTGTCATAAGCTGCCAGGGCTTATGCCTGCCGCCTCAGCCTCTCTAGGGTTTGGCACTCTGTCTCCACCTTGCAGAGCTCTTCTCTGGTGGGCCCACCCTCAACTTCCCACCCAGCATGCTCTGGAAGGTCACCTAGAGATGCAATGTCCTCCCTGGTCAGCTAAGAGACCGCCTCTTCTGGCACCCCATTCACCGGTACTGCGGGAACTTCAGAGGTCGGCTTTCCCCACCTCCTGCATTTGTCCCGGTTCCAAGTTCCCTTAACTCTCCTCTCGGGCAGCCTTGGAATGAGTGGTCATACAGACCCACTTAGGCAGCCACAACATTTTGAGGTGTAACTGGAGCTCCACTTCCATCCAGACAGTATGCTCCAAATCATTCCCTAGCACACAATCCAGAAGAATGTCAGAGCTTAAAACTACCTTAAGAGTATCTGGGATTTTTCATAAAAATTCCAAAGAAATCAAACATGAACTGGTACCCTGTTCCCATTTGGACATTACTGCTTATTAAATGTAACATGGTAACTGCAAACTTATCCTATAGGAGATGTGGGACTTACAGTAGGGAAAAACAAATGTAAGTGTATTTCACTACCACAAGATACGTACAACATAAAATGACATGTTGTACTCTTTAAATACATTGCATACTGCTATCTCATCTGTCCAGGGCCTTATATGTGACTTATATGTATTAAGAACAGATTTGAGCCAGGCAAAAGGTTTATTTTGCCAGGTCAAAAAGCAGTTTAAAACTTCACCCACACAAGCAGCAATGTCAGGCCTGAGACATGTTTGAAGTGATACTTAACTGGATTGCACAATCAGTGCTGCAGGCCCATATACAGCATTTCATTTACAGCCACTTGATCCATGGAGTACCACTGTTCTAGGGACTTACAAGTACATTAAACATGCCAGTTGGGTATAAGCCATGTTTCAAGGAGTGAGCATTTGCACTTTAGCACTGGTTAGCGGTGGTAAAGTGTGCAGAGTTCTAAGGCCAGTAAAAAGGACGTCAGCAAAAATAAGGGAAGGAAGGCAAAAACTTTAGAAAACAACCCTAAAGCTGACAGGTCCAAAAATTGTGTTACTATTTATTTTTAAATCACTTTTGCGACAGTTTTTCTTGGTGTTCTAGTAAAAAGACCTAGCACAACCACTACTAGTGTAGCACATTCTACACAGAGGTGAGCATCCCAGTTTTTAAAAAGTTTCCTGAATCTCAAAAAAGTAAATTCAGAACAAATGTGGAAAGGAAGGAGACTGCAAATCTTGGCGGCAGAGACAAAGGGCCTGATTTACATCTTGGTGTAGGGGTTACTCCGTCACAACGATGCCAGATATCCTGTCTGCCGACATATAAATGCATCATATCCTATGGATGTAGATTTTGGTGAACGGGATATCCGTCACCATTGTGACGGAGTAACCCGTCTGCCAAGAACTAATGTGCCAAAGTATGCCCCATCGCTGGGCCCGCATATATAAATAAAGGAACTGTCAAGTGAGCTCAGTTGGTTGATCTAAAGGCTTGTCATGACCGGAACCGACTGTCAGGGTCATTGTGATCTCTGCGCAATGATTGGTGCCAGTGGGACGCACATGATCACTGTGGGATGCACATGATCTCTGTGGGATGCACACAGTGGGATACACATGATCACTGTGGGATGCACACAATGGGATGCACATGATCACTGTGGGATGCACACAGTGGGATGCACATGATCAATGTGGGATGCACATGATCTCTGTGGTATGCACACAGTGGGACGCACATGATCACTGTGGGATGCACATGATCACTGTGGGATGCACACAGTGGGACGCACATGATCACTGTGGGATGCACATGATCACTGTGGGATGCATACAGTGGGACGCACTTGATCACTGTGGGATGCACATGATCACTGTGGGATGCACACAGTGGGATGCACATGATCACTGTGGGATGCACATTATCACTGTGGGATGCATACAGTGGGATGCACATGATCACTGTGCGATGCACACAGTGGGATGCACATGATCACTGTGGGATGCATACAGTGGGATGCACATGATCACTGTGCGATGCACACAGTGGGATGCACATGATCAATGTGGGATGCACATGATCTCTGTGGGATGCACATGATCTCTGTGGGATGCACATGATCTCTGTGGGTTGCACATGATCTCTGTGGGATGCACACAGTGGGATGCACATGATCACTGTGGGATGCACATGATCACTGTGGGATGCACATGATCTCTGTGGGATGCACACAGTGGGATGCACATGATCACTGTGCGATGCACACAGTGGGATGCACATGATCAATGTGGGATGCACATGATCTCTGTGGGATACACATGATCTCTGTGGGATGCACACAGTGGGATGCACATGATCACTGTGGGATGCACATGATCTCTGTGGGATGCACACAGTGGGATGCACATGATCACTGTGCGATGCACACAGTGGGATGCACATGATGAATGTGGGTTGCACATGATCTCTGTGGGATGCACACAGTGGGATGCACATGATCACTGTGGGATGCACATGATCTCTGTGGGATGCACATGATCTCTGTGGGATGTACATGATCTCGGTGGGCTGCACATGATCACTGTGGGATGCACATGAACTCTGTGGGAGGCACATTATCACTGTGGGCTGTGATTGAAGCTCTGTGTGACGGGTGCACAGTCATTTATGCGGCAGAAGACAGGAGACGCAAAAGGGACAAATTAAAAAAATGTATTCTAGTGTTTAGTCTTTTTAAAACCATTACACAAAAAAATCATAAAAACCTTTTGTGCACTTATTTTTTTTAAAAACATTAAAAATGGGGCAGAGGGCTTAGAAGTGAGAAGCTAATGATAAAAACAAGGTGAAAGCAGTGAGAGGTAATACAGAGACTCAAAATAGTAAATTCAGATAGGTGTCTTAAACTGTCGGATCTAGGGCATTGAAGGGTATTTCAATAGTTAGGAGCCTGGATTTGTCGACCAACTTTCCTACAGAGGGGTGCGGAGCTTGCCGGCAACCAAGATGGCCAGGTAAGCCTAGAGCTCCGCTCTGTGGTTTTATAATATCCTGCATAATCCTGCACCAACTGGTGAATTAATTGCTGTAAACCGGCTCCCCGCTCGTGCGAAGTGAAGAGGCATCCGAGACTGCCCTCCCAAAGTTGCTGCGCTACTGCGATTGCCCTGGAGGAGAGCGCTGTCCGGACCAGTCGTGACAGGCCGAAAGCCACGACCTGACGTTAGAACACAGGCCGCCTGGCGTGACAGCGCGTGCGGCCGACTAGCCCCGCCCACCCCGGAAACGGATCGGACCGGGCCGCCTATTGCTGCGTGCTTGCTGCCAACTGTGCGGAGGCAATACCGGAGCCCAGCACCACCGCTGTGGGTCACAGCGCATGGGCTGGACATTCGGGCGCGGACTCACAACCCTCTGCATGCCCGATCCATCGGAGAAGACGGTTCGCGTGGTGGAGGCAGTCATTACGAGATGGTGCAGACGGCTCGGGTCTGAAGCGGTACGGATCAGCGGTGAGTGGAGGCTCACGAATGCACTTGGTGGGGCCCGGAGCTAGTGCCCAGGGACAGTGTTTAGGAAGGTGCGCTCCAGACAACGCTTGTGTGCGTGGTTCCACTACGGGGGTGGTGCTGACTCAACCCTAAAGGCAACACGCCAGCAGAGATGTAGCGGGCCCCAGGAGCATTTAGCAACGCATGGTCAGCAGAAGATCGTGAAAAGTGCAGACAACCCCACCATATGCCCAACGGGCGCGGACAGTAGAAGGCAGGTGCTTCCCGGGGGTTCCCTTGGGAGTGCGCTCCAGCAGATCGAAGTGGACTGCGAGCCCGCAGGAACAGCCCTGGAGGTGGCGAAAGGATAGCGGTGCAGCTACTTCGTGGTGGCACCTCAGAGCCGATTGCGGAATGGTGCAGAGCCCACTGCGCATCTCAGAGACTGCAGACTACTAGGTGACAGCGGCGAGTGGAGGCGCACACAGGAACTGGGTGAGAGAGGCCTGTGTGTGGCGAAGAGCACTAAGCGGCCAAGTGCGTCGCAGACCAAAAGGAACCCAGCGCTCCAGGCAAAGCGTAAAGCTGACCACACCAGAGAGTGCCCTACAGGATGGGGCGAGGAGACAAAACACAAACTAAGCTCTCTTTTGGGCAGCGGCGGACGAAGTCTCAGGAAGCCGAGAACGCACAAAAAGACGACATGCAAGCGGAGGAAGAAGCCACAGAAACCTCGGACATCAAGAAGATGCCGTTAGCCATGGAGAAGGGTTTACAATCCAGCATGTCTACATTGGGCTCCAAAATCGACTCCCTAACCTACAGGATGGATAGGATGGCGGAAAGGATAGATAAGCACGCGGAAAGGATAGACATGACGGAAAGGAGGATAACGGAAGTGGAAGAGGCGCAAATGGAGCTGGGCACCAACCATAAGAAGATTGATATTCTGATGCAAGTCCTACAGGACAAAACCGAGGACATAGAGGCGCGTTCATGTCGATGTAACCTCAGAATCACTGGCTTTCCTGAGACGACACAAACAGGGAATATGGAAAGATTCATAGAAAAACTGCTTAACACTCTCCTAGGGGATGAATCATTCTCACAGGTCTTCGTCGTGGAAAGGGCTCACCGCTCCTTGGGCCAGCACCCGCGCCCGGGCGCTCCACCGTGCCCCACCATAGCTAAACTCCTCAATTACAGAGACAGAGATGTCGCTCTGCGCCTGGCTAGAGAAAAGAAGGCGCTACAGTATGAGGGCTCCGAAATTTCATTATACCCGGATTTCACTGCCAGGGTTCAGGAGGCCCGGAAACACTTTGCGCCCTACAATAGGCAACTCAGGGAACTGGGACTAGACTAACTGAGAGTTAACAGACAAGGTCACTCCCACTTATTTACGGACTCTCATGCCTTGCAGCAAGCCCTGAAAGGTTGGGCGAGGAGCGACGCAGGGACGCTGAGGAACAGCACGAGGATGCGACGGGGAGCAGTCGTCTAGACGAACAGGAGTGACTGCTTTTTTGAGGTAGACACTTGCAATGGTACGAGGTGGGATGGTACCCCCCTGGGAGTCCTACACCCAGACTCTGTATATGTGTTATCCCTCACCTGACTCAAGATCCGTCCTGGAATGGGCGGGATTGCTAAGGGTGGAATAGAACAGTTATTAGACTCTGAGCAATGCATGGCCTGGAACGCATTTTTACACAAGATAGTTGCTATTACTGCTGAGGGTGTCTGTCTTGATCGGGGGGGACCTCTGCTTGAAAGGGGGGGTTCAGGATACAGAGACTTTGTAAACTGACTCGACATTATTTCTACATAGTTGCTACAGTGCTGCTGACAGCTCACTTTATGCTGATTGGTGCAACTCTTAAACCACGGTGGGAGGCAATTGGGGCGACCTCAAAGTAGTGCTGGCAAGCGCTGATTGCTGGTGGCATGGCAATCACGGCCCCTGTGCACAATGCTCCCAAAGGACTCTTCTGTGTTACTTAAGTTAAGAGGGAAGACAATGAGGGGGGGGAGGATCTGGGGACCGGCAAGGCCAGGTTGGGGGCGGTCTGCTGTGGGAGGGGGGACTTTTTTGTTGTTATACATTGCAGATGGAGGGGAGGAAGGGGAAAGTTTTTCATTGTTTACACACATGACCTGATCTGGCACTGGAGCGCTGTCTGATGCTTATGCTACACTTCCGCATCACTAATGGCTGACGCACCTAATATGACACATTGTGATTTGCCAGCTACGCTTCGCGGCCTCACGTGGAACGTGAGAGGCCTTAATGATCACCGCAAGCTCCGCAAGGTGCTGAGTTATCTGCAGAGACACCAGGTGGATCTAGCACTCCCACAGGAGACACACCTCCTGCTTACCAGCAAAATGCTACACAGTAGGGGACTGGTAGGCAATATAGCGGCCACGGGCTTCCCGTCACACGCCAGAGGGGTGCTGATCTGGATTAATCCTAGGACTAAACGATCACAGAGCCTGCTGACCCTGAGGGCCGATTTGTAATTTCACGATGTGTGGGGATGGGACTAGACCTGTTAATTATTAATGTCTATGGCCCGAATTACGACTCACCGGAATGTTTTCACAAGGTAGCGGCCGCAGTACGCAGACACCCAGCAGTGCATATATTGTGGGGGGGAGACCTAAACTTGGCGCTTGACCCAGCGCTAGATAGATCAGTGGGCCCTCCTCGCAGACCCTCAGCTGCGGCACAGGCGATACAATTGGAGATCGCCACCATAGATTTACAAGACGTATGGAGGCGCAGGCGCAATTCCCAGGGGGGTTACACCCATTCCTCGGCCTACCACGATATACACACTAGGATTGATTACTGGCTGTCATCGTCTACCATTATGGCTAAGGTTAGGTCCTGCACGGTCCTCCCTCGGACGCTGTCAGATCATTCCCCTCTCCTGCTGGTACTGGAGTCCCCTAGGAAAGTAATCCCCCCATTCACATGGCGTTTCCCTCCATATTCGCTGTTAGACCCGCTGTTCAGGGGTGCATTGGCGGAGGATATAGAAGTTTTCTTTGAGGTAAATATAGGCTCAGTCGACAGCGTCCTCACAAACGGAGGCCTTCAAAGTATACATGCGGGGCATAGCGATGTCTAAATACTCCAGTGTTTTGAAATCCATTAGACTGTTATCGCTAGAGAAACAGCTGACAGCACTCAAACTGCGACAACTACAGCAACCTGATGACACGGTGGTGGATGAAATTAAGTCCTTGATCACGGAATATAACGAAGAAGCTGACAGAGAAGTTCAGCACATGGGGAAATATGCCACCGCGCGCACGTACGGGGAAGGTGAGCGGCCTAGCACTCTCTTGGCCAGAGTAGTCAGAGGCACCAGGGGAAGGTCATTGGTCTCAGAGTTAAAGACCGCGGAGGGACGGACAGTCACAGAAGAATCAGTGATCGCAGACAAATTCAGAAAGTACTATTCTGGTCTATACTCCTCGAGAGGGGGGGACCTTACGGCAGAGGCAGATGATTATCTGGACCATATAGAATTGCCCCAGTTAACCAACACGCAGCGTGAATTTTTGATGCTGCCCATAGAGCGGGACGAAATAACCGAGGCTTTAGTGAGTATGCGATCTGGAAGCGCACCGGGTGCAGATGGACTGACGGTTGGCTTCTATAAAGCCTTCCAAGACAAGCTGATTCCCCACTTAGCGAAGCTGTTCGATGACATATGTATAGATGGAGCAATGCCGCCATCAATGCGGGAGGCTTTCATAGTTACCATTCTTAAACCATGAAAAGACCCTACTGAATGTAGTTCGGACAGACCTCTATCTCTGTTAAACGTGGACGCCAAGATTTACGCTAAAGTGTTGGCGACTCGCCTTGCTCTACTCGCCCCTGGCCTGGTGGCACCAGAACAGGCGGGCTTCATTCCTGGTAGAAATCTGACGTACAATATTAGGACGGTACTTGGCACTATTTAACATGTGAAGCAGGATTCGAAGGCAGTTGCAGTTTTCCTAGACATGGAAAAGGCCTTTGACTCTGTCGAATGGTCGTTCATGACGCTGGTGCTGCGGAGGCTGGGTCTGGGAGAGCCGTTTCTCCAAATGATAGGGGCTTTGTACCATGAGCCGACGGCACGACTTCGACTGGGCGATCGGGTGTCTGACTCTTTCCGGATTGGCAGGGGAACGTGGCAGGGATGCCCACTGTCCCCTTTGCTCTACGCATTGGTAGCTGAGCCATTGGCCTGCGCCCTATGGGAATATCATGGATATGAAGGCATCAACTTCCCGACATACAAAATTATAGTCTCGACATACGCAGATGACACACTGCTGTATGTGCGCGACCCGGAACACACCCTGTCTTCTGTACTCAGGGAGGTGGTCCGCTTTGGTGCTCTGTCGGGTTTGAGTGTCAACTGGCAGAAATCGGTAGCCTTCCCGCTCACCCCAGTGACGGGACAATTTGATATGGAATTCCCGTTGCGATGGTCTACTGACCCGGTCCGATATCTGGGAGTCAGGATCCATACAGATCCTGAGGCTCCACTCAGGGAAAATTATGGAGTTGCCTACAGCAAGCTGGAAGAAGATGTGGAGACGTGGTGTAAGCTCCCTATATCTCTCATTGGACGCATAGCCATCATAAAAATGGTGGTGCTGCCAAGATTCCTCTTTCTGTTTAGCGCTCTCCCGTTGGTGCTGTCAAAAGTCTTCTTTTGAACGTTGACACAACTGATGGTCAAGCTCGCCTGGGCGAGCAAGCAACCTAGAGTCCGCTGGAGTCTCTTGACGCTACCATACAATATGGGCGGGTTGGGTATGCTGGACCTAGAGCTTTACTACAGGGTGGCTCAGGCTGCCCACCTACACACTTGGATACACGGAGATGCATATATACCCCATGTTCGCATTGAGCGACTATTTGCGGAACCATTGCCACTTCCGGCTACATTATGCAGACCACAGGACCGCAGATCGGGACTTCTGGATTCAGTGACGGCCACGAATCACGCTTGGCAATCCCTTTTACAGGCACAAGGAGGCATATTACTATACTCGCCCAGAATGCCAATAGAGTGGGCTGTCTGGCTCTGTCCGCTTGTGGAGCGAGGTGTGACTCAGGCACTGTACAGTCTGGGCATCCACACTATGGGCGATTTATTCTTGGACGGTACAGTTAAAACGTGGGAACGAGTAAAGGTGGGCAATCCCAATAACTCATTACTGTTGCGCTTCCAGTATCATAGGGTCCGCAGCGCACTTCTGGACCTCTTGGGGCCTGATCTGGCGGAACCGCCGGAAGTGCCAGAACTCATGCATGTTATTAAAGCCAAGTCTCCTAGTAAGCTCATATCTTCCCTGTATAGGACGGCAATGACGCATAGGGAGCAACAGCTCATGAAAGCCAGAATAGCTTGGCAAACAGATCTGCAAATCGCCATAGATGACGAAATGTGGAGATACTGCTGCACGCAGAAGATTTCCTTAAATGGCAGGCACTGATTGATACACTTTAAGTTCCTGCAGAAGGTCTATTATACCCCGGCAAGGCTGCATAGATATGGCTTGCGACAGTCTGCAGAATGCGAAAGATGTCATGAGCAGAATGCGGACTTTATGCATTTGGCGTGGTCCTGCCCAGGAATACGTAGATACTGGGATAGCATTTACGCAGAGCTGAACAAAATCCTTGAAAACTGACTTGACCCGGGACCCGGCACTGGCGCCTATGGGCTATTCCAAAACCCTGCTGGTGGCAGTTAGACGCCTTGCAGATATGGGACTCTTAATAGCTAGGCGCGTGCTGGCGCTATGCTGGATGAGGGGCCCGCTTCCCACGGCAAAACGATGGGCGCATGATATGGTATACTGCTGCACGCAATCCGAGCATTACAGTGAATTATTACCCCCGACTAGCAGACCAAAGAACTTTTGGGGACTGTACCTAACACACTTGAGAACAGATGATCCGGAAGAGCTGGAGGAGGTCGGGGTGGCCGAGGGGGGAGCGCACTCAGACACCGGCAGTCTAGCGGAGGCAGGGTAGTTTTGGGAGCTACTGTTCAGATCAGAAGGTTAACTGGGGAGGGCGGGGCTTAGCTAGGAGGCGATTTGCGACAGAGAAGATAAGATGTCCAGAATATTAAACTGGCTGAACGCTTTGGGATACCGTGCAGGAACAGGACCATGCCACGGGACAAATGCACACTAGTGTAGGAAGCGAACTACATTACTGGACACGCTTAGCGGGTGGGTTGGCTTGGATTGAGGCGCAGACAACTTACGAGATCCAGGGACTCGGGGAGGGGTTTTGTGTGCGTATGGGAATAGGGTAGGGGGGTTTATTCACTGGGGCAGTTAGGTTGTCAGGACCTCATTTAGGGCAGATTGCGCGTAGGAACAGCGGGGCTAGGCAGCGACGGATTGACAGCCTTGCACACCACAGCTAGTATATGGGGATAGGTAACTATTCTAATCTTTCAGTGATTGACAATGTGTATGACGCTGTCCCATTTTCTTACCTCGCCGCCGGACCCCCGGGTTGTCGGCTGAAAGGCTGTGATGTTATAGCTGAGACTCAATATCTATCCTTCATTTACTGCGGCCGACCTCCGGGTTTTGGGCCTTGAGCTGTGTATGACGTTTATGACATAAATAAAGGTATTTTGGAAAAGAAAAAAATATGTAAACTTTCCTACAGAGTCTGCAAGACAGAAGCCCACTTCACCCAACAGGAATTCACCATACTGGACAGAATGTAATGTAATGTTGGATACTTGTAAAGCGCACTGTTACTCTACCCGAGTGTCCTGGCGCTGTAGACCGCTGGGGAACCCGTCCTGGTTTTCCCTGTGAGATGGTCCCTTTCTGGGTATCTCCAGGGTGAAACCAGGCATCCCCGGCGTCTGTGGGGGGCCGTTGTAGAGATGAGGCAAGCTTAATGCCCAGAGTTACCGAGTGTGTTCCCTGGTTAGAGTAGGCACTGAGGCGAGAATTATCAAGTCCGTTGACCATGGTCCAAGACCCTGCCGCGTCTGGAATTGAACCCTGGTCCCGGGCCAGTCTCTGCTTACAGGTCTGCTGCCTCTAACCAGTGAGCCACACCTCTCCAAAAGTTCCTTTACACATAACGATAAACTCAATAGGTGATCCCAGACAGGTCTTCAACAAGATTGTGTGAGGGAAGGGCATCAATTTATTAACTAGTACCTCCCAACCTCTCCTACAGAGCTTTGACCTCTTCTTTAATGAAGCTTCTTTGATAGAAGGTATTGTCACCTCTTGCTACAGTAGTTGAGACACAGAGACATAACCCAGATTCTGAGATTTGGCAAACCAGAAAGGATGCTGATGCAGCGACCAGCTTTTCAGGCAACACAGATTCAATACAGACCATACTGACTTAAAAAATGTAGCTAATGGAAAAAACATGATCACACTCCTTACTATACTTACTATGGAAAAGTTTCTAGGATACACTTATGAAACCTGGATGGGCAGAATCTTGCCGGCCTTTCTTATGTAGTGCAGTTGCAAAGGGAGGAGGAGATCCTCAGGTAGGGAAGTAACAGAAGAGTTAGGCACAATTTTTAAAAGGTCTTTTTAATCTGACAGTCACAGATTTAAACCCATGCAATCATTTTAGCGGTGTTTATTACCTATGGTGTATTGAATACACAATATGCTGATCCCAGAATGCACAATAAATAGAATCCTATCATTTGTAACTACAGATTTATATTTGTATTTCTCAAAACATATTTTTAGGATCAGCCACTCAAGGGTGAATTGCCCTCAGCATGGTGAGGATGGTCACATCAAAGAAAGTGACCATAATATTAAAAGGACAACCAATGGGGTTCTTACATCATATCAGTGCAGTGAATCTGGAACATAGAAAAACACAGCAAACAATTTTTATTCTCTGAGGATGCTCCAACCAAAATATTGAATAAGGAGTAGCTCAAATATTAATAGAAAGTGATATAATGTATTAAATTGGCAGGAAAGAGCCAGTGTTGGGGCCTGTTTATAATAAACGTCGCCAGTGTTAGAGTAGGGCATAGGTTTAAGGTATTTGTTGCTAGTGCTAGAGTCAAGCATAGGTTTAGGGTAAGTGTTGCCTTTGTTAAAGTCGGGTATAGGTTTAGGGAAAGCTTCCGGCATAAGTTTACAGTAAGCACCACCTCTATTTATTTATTTTATTTTATTTATGGGTTTATATAGTGCCAAAATCGACTCGGAGGAGTATCTCTGCGCTTATGTGGGTGCATATTATTCAAGGGGAGACTGTTGGTTATTTAGGGACAGAAGAGAGTGGTTTTAAGTAATTTTCTAAAAACAAGATGGTTCGAACATTCTCTTAGTGGAAGAGGAAGGTCATTCCAATGCTTGGGTCCAAGGTATGAGAGAGATTTACCCCCCAATCTCGCTCTCCTGATTCTGGGAACTGTTAGCAGATATTTGGTTGCTGGAGCGCAAGGCTCTCGATGGATGGTAGGGGATAAACTTTTCGGATAAATAGCTGGGGCCAAGATTGTATAGTGCCTTGTGAATGGTACAGCATACCTTGAACTTTATTTGTTGGCGTATTGGGAGCCAATGCAGTTTTAGGGGAAGAGGGCGGGAGACTGATCTGGGCGGCATATTTAAGACCAGAC
Organism: Lissotriton helveticus; assembly: GCF_964261635.1. Taxonomy (NCBI): domain Eukaryota; kingdom Metazoa; phylum Chordata; class Amphibia; order Caudata; family Salamandridae; genus Lissotriton; species Lissotriton helveticus. The sequence continues at coordinate 369,824,963 of NC_136058.1, forward strand.
GTGCTGCCGTGTTTTGCACCACTTGTAATCTGTCAATTGATGCTTCATTAGCAGAGAGCAGCAGACCATTGCAATAGTCTAAGCGGCTCAATATAAGTGCCTGGGTCAGAGTCTTTCGAACAGAGTCTGGAAGTAAAGGAAAGACTCGTCGGAGTAGGCCCAGTGTGTAAAATCATACACCCACTGTCTGACCAACATGCTCTTTAAAAGAAAGAGCTGGGTCTAACCGAACTCCCAAGTTTTTAACAGACGTTTTGGGGACAGGGGGCTTTCCAAGATTAATGGGCCACCAATTTGTGCACCATAATACTGGGGCCTCTCCAAAAAGTAAGAGCTCGGTTTTACCAACGTTACATTGTCAGAAATTACTCATCATCCATTGTGAAATGGTATTCATGCCCCAAGAGAAGGTCTCCTGAATGGTCGGAGTAAGTACATCGAAGGGGAAAAGTAGCTGTGTATCGTCTGCATACGATATTGGAATAAACCCATGTTTTTTTAGAACATTATCCAAGGGAGCCACATAGATGTTGAATAGAGTGGGGCTCAAACAGGAGCCCTGTGGAACTCCCTTGGTAAGTCCCATGGGTGCAGAACGATACGCGCCTAGAGTAACCGACTGAGTCCGGCCCGAAAGGAAACTTGCCAACCAACGAAAGGCAGAGTCCCTTAATCCCACTTCCTTCAGCCTTCCAAGTAGTATTTGGTGGGAAACAGTGTAGAATGTGGCGGATAGGTCCAATAGCACCAGAATCATAGAATGGCCCTTGTCTAGGGTCATTCTGATGTTTTCTGTGACCTCTAGTAGGGCTGATTCGGTGCTATAATTGGGCCTAAAGCCTGACTGGGAAGGGTCTAGGCTGCCTGAAGATTCGACAAAGCCAGAGATGTATTTGTTGACATGTCTCTCTAATCCTTTACTCTGAAAGGGCAGGAGTGAGATGGGGCGAAGTTTGGTCAGGTCGGTCAGAGGGGCCTTCGTATTCTTTCGAATGGGCATTATCTTTGCTGCTTTCCACTTCGATGGAACATGACCTTCCTTCAATGATAGATTCAAAAGATGTTTAAACAATGGTGCAAGTTGAGGGATAAGAGTGTTAACTATTCTGGCAGGGATTATGTCACTAGGAGAACCAGCCTTCACTTGGTATAAGATTTTGGCATAAGCTGAGGGTTAGAGGCGCCAGTGTTACTGTCGATCATAGGTTTATGGCAAGGAACTGCCATTTTAGAGTCAAACACTGGTTCAGGGCAAGCGTCACCTGTGTTAACAGTCAGGCATAGGTTATGGTAAGCGTTGCCAGTATTAGAGTCAGGCACAGGTTTGGGGTAAGTGTAGCCAAGTTAGAGTTGGGCATAGGTGTAGGCTAAGCTTCACCAGTGCTAGAATCTGGCAGAGGTTTAGAGTAATCGTTGGCAGTTTTATAGTCAGGCATAGGGTACAGGTAATCATTGCATAGGGTTAGAGTAATCGTCACCAGTATTAGAGCCAGGCATAGGTTAGAGTAATTGTCACCAGTGTTAGAGTTGTACATAAGGTTTAGAGTAATCTTCACCAGTGTTAGAGCTAGGGTTAGGTAATTGAATAGTACATGTTTAGGGTAGGAAGGGGTCTGGTCTACTAATTGGGTGTGGGTTAGTATTAGGATTAGCAGTAAAGATTAGGATTAGGGTAAACATTAGGGTTTAAGTTAAGGAAAGGATTGTGGTCAATGTAAGGGTCAAGTAAAATGTTAGGATTAGGGTTGGGGATAGTGCTCAAAATAAGACTAGCTAAGGTGGGTGTGGTCAAGTAAAATGTTAGGATTAGGGTTAGGGATAGGATTAGCTAGGGTCTGGTCAAGTAAAATGTTAGTATTCGGGTTGGGGATAGGACTCAAGATAAAATAATCTAGGATATGGTCAAGTAAGATGTTAGGATTAGAGTTAAGGAAAAGACTAAAAATAAGACGAGCTAGAGTAGGTTAGGGTAAAATGTTAGGATTAGGGTTAGGGATTGGACTCAAGATAAGACACGCTAAATTATGGTCAAGTAAAATGTTATGATTAGAGTTAGGGATAGGACTCAAGATAAAACAAGCTAAGGTGTGGTCAAGTAAAATGTTAGGGTTAGGATTAGGGTTAGGGATAGGATTAGCTAGGGTCTGGTCAAGTAAAATGTTAGGATTAGGGTTAGGGATAGGCCTCAAGATAAGACGATCTAGGATATGGTCAAGCAAAATGTTAGGATTAGGGTTAGGGATAGGACTCAAGATAAGACGATCTAGGATATGGTCAAGTAAAATGTTAGGATTAGGGCTAAGGATTTAAGATAACAAGAGCTAGGGTATAGAAACGATGTATAGTGGAGTTTGATATAGCAGTTTGTTACTGTAGACTACGTAATGTCTAATGATATTTTCATTGTATGTGGGTTATTGTATGGGTTTTTAATGATGTATTTTGCTAATGAGCATTCATTGTTGTGTGTCAGAATATTGAGAATATGAGAGCAATGAGGCACGTAACATACGCACCAGGTTGGCGCACTGCAGAATATGGGACCTTTTCCCTTTCAGTCCATACATTTCTCCATTTTTTTCAACCAAAACTTGACCACTGATTCCATATATTTTTACATTTTTTCCATATTCATGCCACGGAGACAGCGAAGTTCCAAGTAAGATGTTTATTCAACATTTTCAAATGCGACTGTATTCCATTCCAGGTTTTTAAACAGCAACATGTAATTTCATAAACATCATCGTAAGCCTTGTAAATATCACCCAATGCATTTCGAGCCGGGCAGCTCTTCGTCAGGTCCCATATTCTGCAGTGCGCCAACCTGGTGCGTATGTTACGTGCCTCATTGCTCTCATGTTTGAATGAGTGACCAGGGATGGGTCACTAGGATTGTTGCGCACGCAAGGTTCAATATGCATTATAAAAATGTGGTTTACCAAACAAAGGGAAGGAGTGCGCCCTTTTGAAATTACTTTTGTTGCTCACAATATTTCATCCCAACCAAGGGCGCACCCCATTTGCATATGGTGAGTTAAGTTCAAAGGCTAATATCGGAGACATCGATATTCTGGCAGTATATCTTGCACCAGCATCTTTCGTAGTTCTTACAAACTATTCTGCACAGTAGATGAACAGTGAGCTATCACCGTCACTCATGCAGTGCACCTTGGTATAATCTCATGACTGTCCAACATCTGTTGCCACACCCACTCTTCCTTGCGGCTGTCTCCATTAGCCTGGTACAATGACCTCGCTGCTCGTTCATCCTCTGATGTTGATCTCTCTGTTTCATCCTCAGGGTTTCTCCAAAACTCCTACAGTCTAAGGAGTCTCCAAAGAAGGAAGAGTAGGAGCGAGGACACCGTTTGCTTCTAGCCAATGGTCGATGCTGGACAGAGGACCATCACCAAGTCCACACTTTCACTAATAAGTGTGTGATACAAGCAGGCAAAGGGACTCCAGTGAGTGAGATGTGGTTTTGGGTCAGTGAGATGAGTCCCTTCTTGGTCTTAAGAAGACTCTCTGGTGAACAAAGACCTCACACTCATCCATGTCTCCTAGGAGGTGACCAGCAGAGCTAGCCTCCACCTCTACTGAGAGCAGCATTTTCGGTATATGCTCCACATGCACTGGTCCGCGTCTGTTTCTAAAGCTTTGTGTATTGCATAGATGACAGTGCAAAACAAATGTAGAATAAAGTACATGAATGAAATGAAGTGCCTTTATATATTTAAGTACTAACTATAGTTAAATACATTAAACTATGTATGGCTCTATGAAGAGGTCCAATCTCTTTAATGAATGTACTCAGTCAACCTGTTAATCAGAGAGAAGTGTGCTATTTCATCATGGGGGTAGGGGCATTCTGTGAACCCCTATTGGTGTAAATGCGAAGAGGGAATGCTGAGTAACGCCAGCGACATGCTGCTGGTGAGAAACACGAGGCAAGTGCAATGTATCCACAAGAGGGAAGTGAGGCATCCTATGGAATGCCAATAAATCATCCTGTGCAGCCTATGAGACATTGTAAGACCTTCCAGTATGTATAGATGAGGCCTGTTCTGTAGGGTAGCCATGGGCTGTTGGGCTCCTATGGTGGCAACTGGAGTTATTTACCAATGGTGTCCACTGATGTCCCAGGGTCTGTCGGATCCTGCACTGAAGTACTCAGTACTCCATCTTTAACTCTTAACTGTGCCGGGATAGCTAAGCAGATGGGTCCAAGGTTACTCAAGGAGGTGATGAGTGTTCAACGCTCAGTGCACATCCAATGTAGTCATATCACTCCATAAGGCTGCGTTAACGCTATAGTCAATGCTGTATATACTTAATGGCGATGTAGTATAATACAGCTAGCTACATGTAAGCTAAGTACACAATTGAAAAACAAAGCTCTCTTGTTCTTTCCTAGCCAAATACTTGACTCCAAACATTGTCATAGTGTCTCCACGACCAATTTAAAACTCATTGGAGGTATTCACCAACAAGCAGCCACACTTGCCATATATCTTCTCGGCTTCACAAATTGATGTCAATTTATTTCAATGGGGACACGTACATTCCATACTCATGGGCACACATTTTCAGAGTTAGCCACATTCCCTCCTGAGGTCGCGAAGCCAAACAGTAGCTGATCTTGCAGTGCACTATGGATACTTTTTCAAAGTATTTCATGACTTTATGATCACAATCCTGTAAATTAGATAGATTTTTAGACATCATTGGAAAGGAGTTGTGTAAAAAAAAGCATTGTTTTAAAAAAAGTTACGGGCATCTCTAACATGCTCCTGGAGAAGGTCAGATTTTTTAGCAGCGCTCACTGGTTAGCCGAAACGTAAGAAAGGCATTAACTTGTTTCTGTGCTGCTGTTGTCTCCTAGACCCACTCTCTAGACTCCCATAGACTGCTGCATCGTCTCTTCTCTAACAAGTGTTAGTCTGTCTTAACTCACAGGCTAGTAGAACATTACATGTAAAATAGGGCCCGAATTTTAAAAATAATGCATGTATTGGTGGGTGGTTTAATTGTTTGGCTGAAGATTCATACGTTCTTTAAATATACAATGATTTCCAGGAGCTCGACAGCAAATGCTTTGTGAGGAGAATGCAGCTTCTTGTTTATAAAGGCACATTGTGGACATGTGTGAATGTGAATATGCCTTTGCAGTAAAGCAATTACACTTTTATATGTGTTGTGCTTCACATGGAAATAATTTACCCCGAGGCCCGTCTTGTTTCCAAACAGCACCAACAATTATTCTGGGACTGCTTTCTCATTCAACCCTGGAACTGGGTTTACTTGTTCCCCTGGCTGGAGTCTGACTGTTTCCAGGGATTATTTCAAGGGTGGCATTGAGTCATTGAGTTTATGGGTGTGACCAAACTTTCATGGGCATCCCGCCTCGGAACGCCCACTTCCGCCCCCGAGAAAGGATTTATTGGTCCACAATATTACACCACACCTGGGTATTGTTCCACTTTAGTACATTTCTGTTGAGATTCAAATTCGTGCTTGTGAATTTTACAACATATTTTTCATTATTAAGTCAAGTCCTTCACAGGGGAATGTTCCACGTACAATGCAAAAGATTTTGAGACCCCTAGGGGATCCGCAACCTTCCTCAGGACTGAGATTCCTCAGTGCAACAACCTTCATCCGCAATTCCTTCACAATCATTCATTCATAACCTTTGGGAACATTGGTTGTCACATTTATCAATCCCTACCCCCTGTTAGATAAGAGTGTGGAAGCATGTCAAGACCAAGAAGTGAGAGTGAGCAATGCATTCAATTGTATCCCATTGTGGCATTCTTGAAGCAGAGCTCTCCCACTGCTCAAGCGGGTAGATACCCATTGCTCCATTGTGGGTAGCAGTGACACCTCTTAATGTTGAGTTTTGGTGTTGTGCATGAGACCTAGGACAGAATGCTCCAGACTTGGTGCATCCATTGCTGTCTCGTGCATGAAGCAGGAGCCAGAGTGTGACAGTAACTTTTCAGGGAGCATATCTCAACCAGTATAATTTGAGGTTAGCAGTGGCATCTGCTAAGTAGAACAATCTTTAGAGTTAGGGAGCTCACATCACTAAAGGCATAATACATATGCGACGGTCTATCTTTAGGAATTCAACACATGCAACAAGAACACTGGGAGGGCCTATTTATTGTTCACTCTCTATGTCCCCTTCAAGTTTCATAGGGGTGCTGCCTCGCCCCCCTAGTTCCAGCGCCACTGAACATGTTGGGGCACCCAAGTCTTTGATCCTATTCTGAATATAAAGTGGCTTTAGATGGTCACTGTTCTTGTTGGAATCATTCTCCAAGTCTTGCCAGTCGGTGTAGTATCCAGGTGATAGTCAACCCTGGAAAGGCAGGACCCCAAGTCCCTAGAGATTCCAAGTCCCTGGAGGCAGTCCAAAGGCCCCACTTAAAAGCCCCATTGAAGCTCACCTATAGTGTTGGTATGCCTGTCGCTTGGCACCGTAGGGTATTTCAAGGTTCTCTTTGTGAAGCCTTTTGTAGAGTTATATAGTGGGTGGAGGTAGTGCTGGAAGATCTTTGCTGTCAGCAGATTAAAGCTGTCACCAAGGCTGCAGTAAATAAATGCACGTGACTTCAGGCATATGTGGGTTCCTCAAATCTCGCATTAAGTACAGCTACAGGTACGTTACCTGTGCCAGAGAAGCTGGAGCTTTTTCTGCAATTTTGTTGTAATTCCTGCGTAGAGTGTGTTGCCATAGTCCAGTCGACTCGTGACCAGTGCATGGGTGACAGTCTTTCTTGTTTCGAGGGGGTGCTTCCGGGTCTTCACCCGACAAGAGTGAATGACTAGACCGTTACATCCCATCCCAAATTGGTTTTTCAAACAAATTAACAAAACATGTTTTAATATATAAAGTCCACTAGTCTCTTGCTAGGCCGGGGGTTCGGCCTGAGATGGTACGGATGTCGGCGGTCCTCTCGCTCTTGTTGGGGACTCCTTGTTTCAGATGACTTTACTGGACTTTGAGACGGAGGTTCATCAGAAGCACTCTCGCCTGGATCGGGTTGTAGCTCGGCGGATTCTAACTGGTCTGCGACCTGCTGGGTTCCGTCCGACGAAAGAACTCTCTTGAACCATGAGACGTTTCGTGTTATCACCTCTGCGTCCCGTTCCACCATGATGGCCTAGCCGTTGGACGACTTCACAGTCCACAGCCCTGCCTCATAGGGGGTATGGAATCTTCCCCAGCTCCACCGATTTCATAACAACACAGAACATCCAGGGGTCACTATGCGGACTGGCGCCCTTCGGCGCTGACTTGCTTTGTCGTTGGCTTGTCGTCTCCACGCCTGGGCATCTGCTGGGTCGTAAGGTTCTTGCCTCCAGTTGTCAGCCATGGGCAAAAGGTCTCGTCGAGATCCGGTCAGCATAAGCGACCAGGGGGACCGCCGTGTTGTACAGTGAGGCATGCCGCGGTATTCTCTAAGAAATTGTTGTAGAGCGTTTTCTGGGTCAGTGTGTTCGGCCATGGCTATGCGCAAGACTATATTGGGGGTGTGCATGAATCGTTCGACTTCGCCATTAGCTTGCGGCCACTGGGGTGTGATTCGTCGATGTTTGATGCCTAGTCGTGTCAGGAAGTCTTTGAACTCACTGCCCTGGAATGGGGGCCCATTGTCCATCTTGATGACGTGTGGCAGGCCAAATAGGGCAAACGATTTCTCTAGTACTGGTTGCAAGTTGGAGAATGCTGTTGACGGTAGGACTTCGACGATTGGAAACTTGGTGTAACTGTCGATCAGAACGGCTGTGACTCTCCCATCGGGAAAACTCCACCAGTAGTTCTGTTGAGCGAGTGGTGTTGAAATATGCCATGGTTGTGCTGGCTAGTAACGCTGACTGTACCTGTTTGAACGCCTTGTCCTCTTCTCCAGTCCACCGCCAGGGGGTTTCTTTCTTTGTCAAATTTTGCAGTAGCTCTGCAATTGTGGTCAGGTTTGAGGTAACGGGTTTTTAGGAACCCGCCGGTGTCAGGGGATAACACCCGAAGACCTCTGAGTTCCCTTGTTCCGGACCACAGAAACACGTAGTCTTCTAGTCGCAGTCAAAGATCAAGTTTTATTGGTAGCTACCAAGTAACACGTGTCCCAGAAGTACACCACACAGAGAGTAGGTTCTTGGGAGACTGTTCGTTTTTACAGAACCAGCCGTCTCCTTATATATCAAATATATGGCTTCAAGCAAGAATTCTTGAGTTTATGGTATGGCAACACACATATTTCTACAACAATACAAAGAGCGAAGTCATGTAAGCAAGCCCATATTTTAGATGTCCAGTTTGCTGATATATTACCCAGTTGGACCGGGAACTCCCATCAGATATAGATGAACCACCAATAAAGGAAGGTACAACCCAGCCATAAAAAGGCCATAAACAAGATACGGGGACAGGTGCGTGTTTGAAGGAAACATGGACTGTATGTAGTGAATGGTTCGTGGAATGTTATGTGTAGATGCTATCGTATTCGGTCACTGGGCGAGGAGCTGCCTAAACAGGTTTGGCCGAAGACAGTGGAGTCAGTTGGGACAGGTCAGGGGAAAGTCACGAAAGGTGTCTATTTGGATCAAGCTCGACCTTTAATTGACTTATCATGAGGGCAAGATGCAAGATGGATGCCGTTCACAAAATGGAGTTTAAGGGATGGGACGGAAACTGTGATTTAGGGGTGTTGGCAACCCTCGATTGTAACGCAAATACATAGGAATGATGTCCTAATCATTATCGGTTCGTAGACACCAAAATCGTCTTGGTACGTTGAGATTTTGTGACACGAGTATTGGACCTCGATATCGGGAAAACCACAGGGTCCGGATTTTGGGAACCACAGACCCTCCTTTTGCCCTCATATAAGGCAATAACTCATGCTAATCTGAGTCCAAATCGGTATGAAGAAATTCGTGGAGATGTTGCTGGAGCATCATTCTGTTACTCAGCTCGTCCTGTGACACAGGCTTCCGTACACACGAGGTAGCACAGAGGCCACATAGTGCAGGAGCACACTGTATACACAAGCAAAACATGAACAGAAGTGCCAAGATCATCCCAATGAAAATCAAAGTTTTCCATCCCCAGGCAGTGATCAGTTCCCAGAACCACCCCAGCAGGGACCAATCCCCTTTCTCAATGTGAAGGGAACCAGATATTTCGTGTAGTTTGGAGATGGCCTGGTATACTGTCGGTGCGTTATCAGGGATGAAAATGCAGCAACTGGATTGGATGACTCTACACACACCACCACGATCGGCGAGTATAATGTCTAAGGCAATTCGGTTCTGAAGGGTCATAAGTCGATCCGACTGAAGCTCTGTTGTCAAATTGCCAAGTGCTCCGGCCGTTGTAGTCACGGCGGATTCAACTACCCTCGCTAACTGGCGAATATTCCTGCTGTTCACCATAGGCCCCCAAAATGGCAGAAAACCCTTTGTGAAGTCAGCGAATTCCTGACCCGCGGTGTCGTCTTTACTCACGACACCTCTAGCTATCCTTGTCCGATGGTAATCTGCTCGGGCCGTGTAGGTAGGAGGCAGCAGAAATGAAATAAAACATGAACCTGAGAAATCAGGGGGCAACCACGTGTAGGCTTGGTCGTGGCAAACGAAATACGTGCCTTTAGCTGCCAGGAGTATAGGGGAAGTTCGGGAAGCAAATACGTATGTTTCCGTGCAAATGCTCTTTCCTAACTGTGCTGTGGGGTTCCTACCAATACCCTGTAAGCATAAGTGACCTCGGTGGGGAACTATCCAAACTGGGCGAGATTTCTGTGCTGCCTGGCTCTTGACCAGGTAAACCCCATGTTTGGTCACGTTCCAACGGGAGTAGGGACTCAGTTCATCTTTGGGCATTGTCAGATAGGTGTCGATATCCCTACTCATGTTTCTTATCCCTGCGATTAGCGCCTTGTTACTGGAATCGCTCACAGCGGAACGGGTGGGGTATGGTTCTAGGGCGAATAAGAACAGGGTCTGGAAAGCCCACAGAGAACCATAGTAGCTAAATGGCAAAATAAAGTATGGGATCCCCTTATCGGTTGTGTGTGGCATAAGTCCGCATATCCAACAGTTTGACGTGTTCATTATGGACTGGTGTTGGTGTAGAAGCTGGATGAAAGAGTTGTTTACAAATTCGAGTCTTCGGGCAGACTCGTGTTCAGGTAAAGGGTGAAAGTAGTGTGGAGAAATAGTGGGAGGAGGTGGTGTCTGGGTGTCATTCGAAAAGGTAACTTTAAATACGAACAAAGCATAACCAATAAAAAACACAAGTATGCTACATAACATTAAAACACATAATATCAGGAATGTTCTTCTGGACAGTATCGTGCATAACTGTTTTTCAAAGTTCGTGAGTCTGACAGGTCTCTCTACCCTTGGAAACTCCATCCTCTAGTTGCTGCCCGCGGTGGTTGATTGATTCTCCCAGGGAGCGCGCTCTGCTCAGTCCGGGGTAACTCCCGTGGACCAATCAGAACCGTGGACCTAGAACTTCCCAGTTGCACTCCCCAGACTTCAACCGCGACCCTAGCAGCAGAACCGGATGGCGGTTCGAAAAATCAAAAATGAGCTAGTTCCCTTGGGACGAGAGAGCTGAAAATTAAAAAATAGTTCTTAGGGGGAAAAGAAATTACATTAGATCACACTTTATTAGTTCTTTTGTTTAGATCGCAGGTCGTATCGTCGTTTCCCAGGTACGGTGTGATCTTCAAACAGCGTTTCAGGTTCAGTAGTGTCCAATTGTATAGATGGTGACACACGTCCTTGCAAAATATGATCACTCTCCTTTTCGGTACTAGTCTCTTTCAAACGGGCATCGCTGAAAGGGATGAAGCGAGGTACGGATTCTGTCTCAGAGTCAGCAAGTCCTTTGTTGACCCACCGGTCGTATGGAAGGGGTAGAGGGACCCGTTTGCAGTGGGTCCCATGTACCCAGTTCTTCTTGCCTTCAACCCGAACAGCAGATCTTGTTGAAAGTAGTACCAGGTGCGGTCCGGTCCACCTCGGTTGTCCGTTGTTGGTGCGATGAAAATTCCGCAACAAAACCCACGAACCGGGTTCGATGAGGTGACCTGGATCGTCAGAGGCTGGCGGAGAAGAACTGTGAACCTGTTGGTGTAAAACACGCAATTTAGTTGTCAATTCGCACAAATAGTCAAGCAGTACGGGGTGCTCTATCTCGCTCAGTTTCTTGGGTCTTGGCACGCCCCAGACATTGGCTGGGCGGCCAAACACGATTTCATGGGGGCTAAGTCCTAACCTGGAGTGGACAGTCGTCCTGGTTGACAAAAGTGCTAGAGGCAAGGCATCAGGCCATTTAAGACCTGTACTGGCTTGGATTTTGGCTAGTTTGAGTTTTAGAGTGCCATTGTAGCATTCTACTAATCCAGCTGATTGGGGGTGATTTGCAGCGTGGAATTTTTGGTGTATGCCTAGACACTCACACACTCTCTTCATCACGCATCCTACGAATTCACTTCCGTTATCACTCCAGACAATTCTAGGCATACCGAATCTAGGGAAGAACTCTTTGACAAGGGCTTTGGCAGTCGATAAGGCGGTGTTGTCCTTAAGGGGGTACGCTTCCACCCACCTTGAAAAGGCGCAAACAACAATGAGAACGTATTTCAGGTTGTTGCACCTCTCCATGTGGATGAAATCTAGCTGCAAAACCTCGAACGGATACGTTGGAGGCGCAAAATGACCAGCTGGAGTTGGCGTTCCCCTACCGGGATTGTACTTCAAACATACCATACACTTTCTGACCACGCTTTCTGCGTACTTTGGGATATTGCTATTCTGCCATACTGGGGCCAATAGTTTACATATTCCTCTCGAATTGATGTGTGCCATTCCGTGAGCCATCGTTACCACTGCAAATACGTATGCATTAGGTAGTAACCATCGCTGGTGTTCCGATAGTTCGACCCAACAACCATTCGCATCCAATCTACCTGTGCTTTCTCTCCATTCATTCATCTCGTTCTCAGTGGCCTCGGCTTGTATTGATTTTACGCTTTCAATAGTGTCCTCACACATTCCTATATCAGCAATCCATCTAGCGGGACCCATGACATACATCCGACTCATTGTGTTCCTTGCAGTTCCTTTCGCAACCTCATCTGCAAATGCATTTCCGCGGCCAACATCATCCTGAATCTTTCTGTGTGCACTACATTTTATAATGGCGACTTGTAGGGGCAAGGTGAGTGACTCAAGGAGCTCATTGACTAGCTGGCCATGTTGTATCTTTGCACCATGGGACGTAAGGAACCCTCGTTCACGCCATAATCTCCCAAAACTGTGAGCCACACCAAAGGCGTATTGGCTGTCAGTGTACACATTCACTCATTTTCCTTTCGCCAGCACACATGCTCTAGTAAGCGCTATCAACTCTGCAGCTTGTGCAGAACTGTGGGGAATGCGTGCAGTCTCTACAATGGTGTGTAACGTCGTTACGGCATATGCTGTAGTCGTATCACCATTCGGCAACTTGAAACATGAACCATCAACCCATAGAGTATCATTGCATTCGGGAAGGGGAGTGTCCTGTAAGTCTACTCTCCCTTTTGTCTCTTCCTCTGTCCTGAAACAGCAGTCATGCTTGTCAATCTTGTCTGTTTCTGTCGGGATGGGTAATAACGTAGCGGGATTGAGTGTATCACACCTCTTTATATGGATGTGACTTGCTAGCAGGGTAAGTTCTTAACTGGATAGTCGAGCGCTAGTAAGGTGTTGTGTCTTTGTCCTATTTAGTAAAATGTCTACTGCATGCGGAACCATAACGATCAAAGTGTTATTCATGACTAATCCAGCAGACTGTCGAATGCAGACAGCTGCTGCGGCTGTTGCTCTTAGACAACTTGGCAGTGCCTTAGCCACTGGATCCAGAGTTGCCGAAAAATACGCGCATGGGCGTTGTTTGTCCCCAAAGAGTTGCATTAAGACTGATAATGCACAACCTTCTTTTTCGTGGACATACAATGTAAAAGGCTTACTGTAGTTGGGGTTTCCCAACACAGGAGCCGAACACAATGCATCGCGCAACTCGCGGAAACTCGTCTGACAATCTTCAGACCAAGGCATAGGTTTAGGCGTGTCTTTGCGGAGTAGTGACAGTAAAGGTTTGGCTAGTAGTGAGAAATTCGGTATCCATTGTCTACAGTACGATGTAATGCCCAAAAAAGCTCGGACACCTCTCTGTGTCCTTGGGGCACTCAGTTCTGCAATTGCCTGTATTCTTTCTGGTGTCAGTCTCCTTCCCTCCTTCGACAAGATGTGACCTAGGTAGGTTACTTCTTGTCGGCAAAATTGCAGTTTTGAAAGGGAGACTTTGTGCTTCATGTCACATAGGTGACGTAATAGCGACAACGTAGCTTCCTTGCAGATCTCTTCAGTGTCTGCAGCGATCAGTAGATCGTCTACGTACTGAATCAATGTTGACCCATCTGGCAGTACAATTGTGTCTAGTTGTGTTTTCAGAGCCTGACTGAATATTGATGGGCTTTCGCAGTAGCCTTGAGGAGCGCATTTGAAGCGGAAGCTTCGTCCTCCTAAATTGAAGCCGAAAAGGTCTCTACTCTCTTCGGCGATCGGGATGCTGAAGAAAGCGTTCTTCAGGTCAATCACCGAGAACCAAGCTGCTGAAGCTGGAACCATTGTCAATAAAGCAGTAATGTCGGGGACGACTGGAAACTGCGGTATAACTACCTTATTTACTTCTCGGAGGTCAATCACAAACCTATACACAGGGGGCTGTGAAGGATCAGTACGTTTCAAGACCGGCAAAACTGGACTGTTACAAATGTTTCCTGTTGTTTCCTCGATAACATCTTTATCGATCAAATCATAAACGATCGTTAACAATGCCTGTTCGCAGTCGTTAGAAATTTTGTATTGGGGAATACGTGGCAATCTGACGTTTGCTTTCAAAGTTATGACATACGGTGCTATCTCTAAACGACCTACATCGTTGGAACCATTAGCCCATAGTAAATCTGGAAGTGATGACAATTCGGTTGGGATACCGTCTTTTGACAAGTACATTGGAGAAATGACTTTTCTCCCTAAAGTAAGCTGTACTCCCGAGGGAGAACAGTACAAAGTCACGTACAACCTCTTTAGCAAATCCAATCCTAACAAATTTTCACCACAACCTGTTGTAAGAATGAGGGGTGCTTCTAATTCACGGGGGCCAACAGAAAGGGAAATAGGACTAGAGATCGGGTTTCTAACAGGGGCGCCAGAGAAGCCTACTGAGACATTCATTTCGCCAGACAAAGGTGCGCCAGGAAGTTTTGAGTGCATAATAGAACTTTTTGTAGCACCAGTATCCAGCAGAAATGGCTCTGACACTCCTGAGGTAATTACCTCGACATAAGGTCCATCCTGATCTACTGGAACTGAAACAACTCCCTCTCTTTGTCAATGGCTGTCCTAGCGATCGTTACCCTCATTGTCGTGTTCGGTGTAATAGTCGTCAGCATAGTACTGAGCTGACTTGGACGATGAATTACCCTGTTGATCAAAGCTATTCATGGATTTCTGAGGCAGAAAAGAAGTTATATTCTGAGTGAAATTTCCACGGCCTCTACCTCTAGAGGCATGCTGAACACCTCTTCCCCTTACACCTTGTGCACCGTTTAAACGTCGTGCAAGAGCCGGACAATTATTCCTAAAATGACCCTCTTCTTTGCAATACACACATTGATTCGGGCCATACGTAGGACGCTGATGGGAAAGCTCGTTTCCTTGCGCGTCTCTAGAGTACTGCTGATTCTGTTGATAATTAGACTGGCTAGCCATACGAGGCTGATAGGCCTGTTGGAGAAGAACTTTAGTTTTCAAATCTTTCGTCTTTTTGTCTGCCTTGTCTAACTCGTCTTTACGCCTATTTTCATAGTACTGGGCTGTTGCTAGAATCTGCGCTGACGTAGAGACAGCCCAAGCACTTTCTGAGTCTTTTAGTTTAGCACACAATTCAGGAAGCAAATTGTGTACAAACTTGTCTACAAACAGTCTTTGGCCACCTTCGGTAGCCATATCCTGACCACTATGGTCAGTGAAGGTTTCCTCAAATCTCGTGAAGAAGTCAGACACATTCTCGTCTTTCTTCTGTTTGCACGCGGATAGCTTGTCCCAGTTTACACGTACTTCAGGCATAATTGTCTTCATGTATGCAATAATTCTACCAGGAAGTTCAGCTATTAACGGCTCAGGCTTGAAACCACCGATTCGTCTAGCATCTGTAGTCGCAATGTTTGCCCATGAGTCACCTAATTCTTGGTCATGATTCGTATGACGTATCTTACTCCATAAAGGATGTGAAACAATGTTCCCAAACAACATGTCTATATCCGCTAAATTCATTATACAGGAGCTTGCAGTTTGGGACAACTCCTTATAATACCCAGTCGGGTTTTTACGGGGATCGGGTAGTGTCTGCTTGAGTGCTAGAACTTCTGATCTTTTCCAGGGGACATGTACCCATACACGCTGGAAATGAGGCAGAACCGGTGGAACTGCGTTTGCATAACCTTCCCTCCAAACCGGAGGAACCTCTCTCATAGGGTACTGTCTCGCTCTTTTCCTACTAGATGTACCACTGTCAGAGGATGACCCAGAATTATCACCTGTACTTCGATGTGATAATAATATCTCTACTGCTCTTTCAACGTCGGGACCAACTATCATACCCTCCCCAAATTTAAATCGTAACCTACACAACTCCTGCATGTTGCTCTTCTGACCATTATCTTCCAAATCCTCACACAGGAAAACACACATCTGCTCAAAGACGTATCTTTGCGTTCGTTCATCCCATTGACGGAAAACGTTCATGACAGACTCTACATCATATCTCGCTGTATCCATAGCCCAATTTCGTGCTAACTTATTCAATGTTTCCCTTTCCTGATAATCAGGCATTTGGCTTCGTAATTGTCTTCGTTCCGTGTTAGGGGTCGTTTTAGGCGACCGAAAAAGTGGTGAAGGAAAGTTAGTAACAATGCTGGCCATTTTATGCCAGACGGAAGGTGAAAGTGAAGGAATAGCTGGTAGTAGAACAGAGTCACGCAAAGCAGAAACAGAAATGTTCGTAGAACGAGTATCAGAGAGACTAGAAGGTGCGCTAGGCGAAATTTTAGAAGGAACGGTAGGAGAAATAGATGTGATCGGTGAGCCTTGAGGAGGCTGTGCCAAAGAAACAGGAGCCAGCTGAAGAGTAGCCGGTGAGTGCGGTAAAGGAGCCTGTATTACAGCTACCAAAGGTGCAACGAAAGGTTGCGGAGGTGCTGTGGCATTTTGTGCATAGGGTGGCGGAAAATTTAATAGGTGGGACATTAATGGATCTTTCTCGGATCCTTCCTTTTGACCATGTCCCTTATTTGGCAACATCGGGTAACATTTATCTATCGCTAGTTTCTTGCTCCTAAGCATCTGTTTGCTCTCCTGCTCTTCCTCGTTATCTCTGTATGCAACGGCAGCTTGCACCATTGACATACCTCTTTTATTCTTTTTTGCTAATCTTATTTCTTTCTGTTTGGCTTCCTTGCGCCATAAGCGGAAAGAGTCAAACATCGCCGGCCGGGCTTTCTTCTTGAACAATTTGACCTCTAAGTTATCTAATATTTCTTGGTCGAAACTACCATATTGGGGCCATTTTAAAACACCATCCTTGCGGGTGTATTTTATCCATACTTCGTTATATGTGATAGGGCCTACGCCATGCTTCACATAGAGTTCATACGTTGGAGTTCCAATTGGAGGAACCGGACAAGAATCCTCCAATCGGGAGTCCTTACTACAACCAAGACAAAACAAGTTTCCAAGTTTGCTAAAACTAGGCATCTTCGCTCACTAGTCTAGCTTCAAACTTCAAAGGATTATCTATTACGATATTTCTCGTGAATACACGAGTCCTTCGGCTTTGGGGCTTGCAAGTTCCAAATCAAGTCGTATCTCAAGGATACCAAAAACTAAGAACAAACTAAGGACTAGGAGACGCTCCACTTATACTTAACTGAAGTATTTGAAGATCGATGACGTCGCTAGAAGACTCGTCTATCGTTTCGCTCTACCAAGGATCACTGGGTCCAAAACAAGGCGATAGTCAGGGCAGCAGTCCCTCGTAGCCGTCGGGACGCGGGGAACCTCGCAGCTAAGACCTTCGGAACCACGTCGACATACAGGGGTCGCTGAAGTGGCTGGCCGTCCTCCGGAATTTTCACACGAAGCTCCTCACGAACATCTGGCTTGGACCGTCACCGCTTGATATCGCCCCGAGTTGGGCGCCAACTGAGGTAACGGGTTTTTAGGAACCCGCCGGTGTCAGGGGATAACACCCGAAGACCTCTGAGTTCCCTTGTTCCGGACCACAGAAACACGTAGTCTTCTAGTCGCAGTCAAAGATCAAGTTTTATTGGTAGCTACCAAGTAACACGTGTCCCAGAAGTACACCACACAGAGAGTAGGTTCTTGGGAGACTGTTCGTTTTTACAGAACCAGCCGTCTCCTTATATATCAAATATATGGCTTCAAGCAAGAATTCTTGAGTTTATGGTATGGCAACACACATATTTCTACAACAATACAAAGAGCGAAGTCATGTAAGCAAGCCCATATTTTAGATGTCCAGTTTGCTGATATATTACCCAGTTGGACCGGGAACTCCCATCAGATATAGATGAACCACCAATAAAGGAAGGTACAACCCAGCCATAAAAAGGCCATAAACAAGATACGGGGACAGGTGCGTGTTTGAAGGAAACATGGGCTGTATGTAGTGAATGGTTCGTGGAATGTTATGTGTAGATGCTATTGTATTCGGTCACTGGGCGAGGAGCTGCCTAAACAGGTTTGGCCGAAGACAGTGGAGTCAGTTGGGACAGGTCAGGGGAAAGTCACGAAAGGTGGACGTGTCTATTTGGATCAAGCTCGACCTTTAATTGACTTATCATGAGGGCAAGATGCAAGATGGATGCCGTTCACAAAATGGAGTTTAAGGGATGGGACGGAAACTGTGATTTAGGGGTGTTGGCAACCCTCGATTGTAACGCAAATACATAGGAATGATGTCCTAATCATTATCGGTTCGTAGACACCAAAATCGTCTTGGTACGTTGAGATTTTGTGACACGAGTATTGGACCTCGATATCGGGAAAACCACAGGGTCCGGATTTTGGGAACCACAGGTTCGGAATAAAATGTCCACAATATGTTGCCATCCCTAAAAAACTTCTCACTTCGGAGGCGTTTGTCGGGGCGGGAGCAAGTTGGATAGCTTGTGACTTTCGGGGGTCTACCTTAACACCTTCCGAGCTAAAGACATACCCGAAGAAGTCGATCGTTTTGAGGAAAAACTGGCACTTTTCCTTGTGAAGGGTCACGCAATATTCTGCCAACCGCTGAAGAGTGTCTCAGAGTCGACGGAGATGTTCCTCAATTGTCGATGAATGGATGAGGATATCTTCACTTACATTGAGGACTCCCTGAAGCCCTGATAGAATTTCCCTCACAGTGTTTTGGAAAAAGGCTGCAGCGGAAGATATTCCAAAGTTTAATCTTTTGTAACGTAGAAGTCCAAGGTGCGTCGAAAATGTGGTAATATACCTACTTTCTTCCGGCAGTTTCAACTGATGATATCCAGCGTTTAGGTCTAATTTCGAGAACCATTGTGAGCCGTTGAGGTCGGCCAGGATGTCATCGACTGTTGGTGTTAAGTGTCTTTCTCTTTTTATGGCTTGGTTAGGCATCCTCATGTCAATACAGATCCGGATCTTGCCTGGTTGCTTTGGTTTTTCAGCGATTACCATGGGGGACACCTGTTACCTTTTCTATTACGCCTTGTTGCTCCAGCTTCAGGAGTTCTTGCTCGACTAATGGCCGGTGATGAAAAGGGATTCGTCGGTTTCCTAGCGCAACAGGTTGTACTGCCTTGTCGATGTGCAGCTTTACTGGTGGCCTCTTTATATTCCCTAGTCCTTTGAACAATTGTGGAAACAAATCTAGAATGTCATCAGTTTGGAGGAGTTTCACTGCGTTTGCAAATGCAATCAAATTGAGGTCTTCTGCGGTATGGCTCCCGACCAATATATCTGCTTCTCTATCAACGACATGGAAGGTTGTAGTTACTGCTTGGGTTTCCGAATTTTACCTGGACTGTCATCTTTCCTTTCAGGGGAAGTGGTTTCTCGCTTCCGTACGTTAGAATCCTGATCTTGGACGGGGTGAGTGGCGGTTTTGGGTTCAGCCTTTTGTAGTGTTGGGATCCCATTACATTGACAGTTGCTCCTGTATCGATCAGGCCAGTTGCAGGGGATCCATCAATTTCAATGTTGCACTTTGGTTGCAGTCGGCGTCTCTCTTTGAGGTCACTTGCAAACGACACAAAATAGCATTCTTCGTCTTAGTCTGTGGAGGAGTCATCCAGGCGCTGGTTGTGGCGAGTAGGGGTTCTAGTTGCTCGTGAAGTTGTGGGTTCTTCTAGCGATAGGTGTCTTACGGCTCCTGTCGGAGTCCTCCTCCCTGGGTTGCCTTTACCTCGCGAACCTCTTCGACACACGTTTGTAGAGTGGTTGGGGATGCCACATTTAGTGCACGTCTTACCTCTCGCCAGGTAAATGTCTAGAGGGTGCTCATCTCTCCTGCAGTATCCACACTGTGTCCGCCGCGTCGTTTTGGTGGGCCACCTTCCACGCCCACCACGAGATAGTGTGCGAATGGCGTCCACTCGCTCCGTCTTGATGCTACTTGTTTGCTCCGATTGTTGGTTGAGCGCGTTTTCCATTGCAGTCGCTCGGATGTCTGACAATTTGTGTGAGCGAGCGAGGATTAAAATTTCCTCCAAGGTTTTGAGAGGTTGTCGAAGTATGAGTGTCCGCAGTGTCTTGTTGCGGCAGCCCTGGATGAGTTGTGCCGTCACCTCTTTGGTCTGATCGTCCTCAGTGTATGTGCTTTCTAGTTCTCTGAGTCGTGCATGATAGGCGTCCATCGACTCTCCTTCTCTTTGCCTTGCTTGCCTGAGTTTGAAACGCTCGTAGTGAGGGTTAAGCTGGGGGTCAAAATGGGCGTTTAAGGCTCTGACTGCAGCATCATAGTCAGTTGGCGCACCAGTGTTTAGGAGATGCTCAAATAGCTTGTATATTTCGTCTCCAGCTGAATGTAGCAGTAGCGATCTTTTGATTGCTCCGTCGGTCTCTCTGGTTGCCACAAAGTAATTGTCATGGCGGCCAACCAACACCTTCCAACTTGGTGATGCGGTTGCTGGGTCAATCAGTTCTCTGAACGGAGGAAGTGCAGTGATTTGGGAGTGCATTGGCTGTGGTGGCGCAGGTGGGGCCACTGGCTGCTGGACTGCTTGTGCCTATGGGTTTGACATGGTGCCCTCTTACTTGGTGATAGCACCTGCGTCTCACCACGTGCTTGTGATGCTTTCAGCCTTGAATGCTTGCATTTTGTATGTGTCTTGGGCAGGGCTGTATTGCTTTTGCCAGTGCTTGTTGATCTTCTTTTGCCCTGGGATGTGTACTTTTGCTGCTGAGTGGTTTTTTTGTGCCACAGCTGTGTTGTTCTCGCCTGTGTTTGATGTCTCTTTTCTTTTCTCTGCTGTTTTCTGTGTCAAACTGCCGTTGTCTTTGCCAGTGCTTGTTGGTTTCGGCTCTTCTGACTGTGGTCGACACTGTTGCTTTGTCCTAAACCATTCGCGCGGTGTCTGGTGCCTTTGAGGGAGCTGCTCAAACTCTCAGTCGCTGCTATGCCCTCACGTGTCCTCCCTCGCGCTCGATCGGGTCTTGGTTGGTCCCCCTGCTCGTTCCTGCGCATGCGCGCTCTTCTGGGGAGATCCGAGCCTCCCGGGTAGCATTGGGATGCTCCCGGTCACTGCGCACAGGGTTTGTTTGCTTTTCCCAGCGGGGCAATCATGAGCGCTGCTTGCATCGCGCTCGTCTCACCTCGGGCCTCCTGATGTCGTCGCTCCACTCCTCGAGCTTTCCTGCTGCCGGAGGCTCGGCTGGGCTACACGCTTGCAGGTGCTGCACTTGGCTGCACAGTGAGTATTAGTTGGTTGTCAGGGGTACACTCTTCGTGCACCCCACCCTCATCGCCAGTGTGGGTACTCGCGATAACACACGCTGTCATTCACCCTGCGCATGCCAGTCGCAGCGCAGCACAATCAAGGGGACAGACACCTGGGTTCACTGGTCCGGACCGGAAGTCTCGAGCGACGCCGGCCCATTTATTTATGCTCTCTGGCCACGCCTAGCCAGAGAGTGAAACATTGTCAATGGGTGCTTCCGGGTCTTCATCCGACTAGGGTGAATGACTAGACCGTTACACCACCCACCCCCCCCAGGGGCGCAATTACTGTAACCAAACCTGAGCTTGTTTCTCTCGCTGAGCCTGCCGGGAAATGGCCTGAGTGGAAGGAATACTTTTTGAACTATTTATCCACAATTAAAGAAGACCTCACTGCACCTAATAAAAAGATAACATCTTAGCACACTTTTAGGTCCAGAAGGACTGAGGGTGTAGTTGCCACCTAGCCTTGTATTGTAATGGTATGACCAGAATCTTAATTTTCCAACCCATATAAAAATGAGGAACATCAAGTAAACCCTGCATTCTTTCCCTTTCCAGGACATAATTTGAATAGTATGGGGCAGATTTACAAGTCCCTTGCAACACATTTGCGCTGCCGTTGCATCACTTCTGTGATGCAGCGGCGGCGTAAAATGTGCGCCACATTGTGACTTATTTACAACGTGACGTATCTAGGCAGATGCGTCACATTGTAAAGCATTGTGCCACATGAAACCTCAGTCAGGTTTCATGTGGGTGTTCCGTTGCAGGCTGGGCTTTCCGTTGCAGGAAAGTCTTGTAAAACTGACTCAGTGAAATCTACAAGATTTCATTGAGTCAGTTTTACGACGCAGCTGCGTCAAACCCTTACACCTGCTTGAAACAGGCGTAAGGAGTGACGCACCACATTAAGCATGGGCGGCCCCTGTGCATTGCTGGGGTTGCATCACACTTGCGACACGACTCCAGCAATGCTCCGCCCTTACGCCATAAGATGTGACACGCATCTGCCTATCCTTGTGCCAAGTTGCACCGCATTGTAAATGCCACGCATCCGTGGTGGCACAAGGGGAGAATTGCGTGTCACATCTATTCTGGCACATCCCAGCTGATTTGCAGAGATGTGCCAGACATTGTAAATATGCCCCTAAATTTGTAATGGAATGGAATATGTATAGCACAAGCTAATCACCTGTGATGGTCTCTAGGCCCTGAGTAGGTGCAATGGGTAAGGAGCCACAGACGAAGATGCTGTAGGTGTGGTGGTTGTTCTGATGTCCTGGGGGAGGGTGCCAATGCAGGATGTGTGTGCGAGTGACAGCAATGCCAATTGGAGGTTGCATGTTGGTTTGTGGAAGTGTAGACAGCGGCGGTTAAGTTAGGTGGGTCCTTTCTGGTGTAGACCTTTGTAGGCAGTGATATTTTGAAGTGGGAGAGTTTCTGGATATGGAGCCAGTGGAGTTAACTTAGTTGAGGTGTCATTTGGATGCGGCGGGGAAGGTTGAGGACAAGTCTTGTGGTGGTGGTGAGCTTTTCATGAGATGGGCGGGTATTCTGTAGTAGAGGGCATTGTCATAGTCTAACCTGCTTGAGATCATGGCCTTGGTGACAGTGTTACTGGTGTTCAGGGGGAGCCATTTGAATATTTTCCTGTGCATGCAGAGGATGTTGAAGCAGGTGGATGTGGTGGTATTGATTTGGGTTCTTATGGAGAGTTTGGTTTCCAGGATGATCCCCAGATTATGAGCCTGGTCGGTGGGGGTCGGCGTGGATCTACGCTCGGTGGTGTCCCAGGGGGAGTTCTTGTGTCAAAAAATCAGAACTTCCATTTTTTCTGTGTTGAGTTTCAGGCAGTTGGTGTGCATCCAGGTGGCGATTTCCATCATTCAGCATTTTAATTTTTGTTCTTAGTGTTGATGCTTAGTGTTGATGGGGTCATCTGAGAGGGACAGACGGAGTTGAGGGTCATCGGCATAAGACATGATTTTGAGTCTGTGGGAGCGTTTAATCTTTGCCGGGGCTTGAGACAGATTTCGAAGAGGGTGGGGCTGGGGATGACCCCTATGGGACTCTGCAGATAACATTTTTGGGTTCAGAGGTGAAAGGCAGCAGCCTGATGCATTGTGTTCCACCAGACAGAAAGGAGCGCATGCACTGTTGGGCTGGTCCTTATATTCGTGTGTCGTGGTGTCTGGTGATAAGTGTGTTGTGGGAGACAACGTCGAAAGCTGCAGAGAGGTCGAGCAGAATTAGGGCTACGGAGTGTCCTTAGTCCATGATGGTGTGAATTTAATCCGTTGTAGCGATGAGAGCCGCATCGGTACTATGGTTGCTGTGAAAGCCCAATTGTGAGTCATCGAGGAGTTTGTGTTGTTTGAAAAAGCGGGAGAGCTTTCTGTGGATGACTTTTTCCAGGAAAGGGAAGCAGAGATATAGTTCGAGAGTTCCCGAGAACTTTAGGTCTGTTAATGGGTTCTTGAAGAGAGTGGTGACCTCTGGGTGTTTCCAGGCATCCAGACATGTGGCAGTAGCGATGGATGAGTTGATGATGGGCTTAGCATGATGCTGATATAGTTGAAGAGGTGGTGAGGGCATGGATCCGTGGGGGCACCTGAGTGAGTAGATGCCATGAACTTTGTAGTTTCTTCTGTGGCTAGCAGGTCCAGTTGGAATAGTTTGGTACCCCTGAGAGGAGGGCCTGAGTGGCAGGCACGAGAGTCGTGGAAGGAGGTGGAGGGTTGAAGTTTGCTTATACGTTGGAGGTTAAGTTGTGGAAGAAGTCTGAGAGTTGATTGCAGAGGTTCTGTGATAGGGTGATGGAGTTGTAGGTGGCTTGTGGGTGAATGAATTCTTTGATGATTGTGAAGGGCTTCTCTGCATTGTTTCTGTTTTCTATTCTCTGGGAAATGGCCCTTTTCTTGGCCATCATCAACACATGGTGGTAGGATCTCCTACCACTTTCTCCTTCTCCTCCTACACATGCTACCTTAGATGTTTTTACTCCCATCTCCTCCGCTAAGTCTCCTGCAGCTTTAAAGAGCCTAAAATCTGTCTCTACCCTCAATCCCTGCCCTATTATGGTGCTAGATATGGTGGCACCGTATATCAATTCCACTGTGAACCACATATTCAATACCTTGCTGGTAACAGGGGATGTTCCTTCTATGTGGAAAAAGGCCAAAGTTTTCCCGTTGCTAAAAAAACTGCAGCAGACCCAATACAAGCAGTAAACTATAGGCCTATCTCCCTTCTCACCGGTCCCTCTAAAATTCTGGAGAAAGAAGTCAACCACCAACTCTCCAGTTATCAGGAAGACAACAGAATACTCCACCCTACTCAATCCGGTTTCCGCTCCCATTTTAGCATTGAGACCGTGCTCCTCGAAGTAGTAGAGCATGTCCGAAGCACCCTTGACTGAGGTGGAAAAGTTGTGCTGATATTGCTCGACCTCACTGCAGCGTTTGACACCGTTCCCCTTACCTTAAACTGCTCAAGTGCCTTCACAAGATAGGGATCAGACACCTGGCCTTTAACTGGTAAGCCTAATTTCTGGACAGACGGACTCAGGAAGTCTGGCTGCCGCCCTTTACAGCACAAGCTAGACCCCTGTCTGCGGGTGTTCCGCAGGGTTTGGCCCTCAATCCCACTCTGTTGAATGTATATTTGACTCCCCTTGCTATTCTTGCTGAGTCTCTTGGCGCAAAAGTCATCTCGTACACAGATGACACACAGCTTCTGTTTACATGCAAGAACGGCATGGACTTAGATGGGAAATCGTTTTCATGCTGTCTCACCGTGGTGTTTCAGTGGTTGGATTTGCACCATCTGAGATGCAACCCTGTCAAAACAGAGATCATGACCTTCGGAGATGTCCCCCACAACTTTGTGGAAGCCTGTTGTCCAAACAATCTGCCACACCTTTGCCTCCCACAAAACGGCATCAAGAATCTCGGAATCAAAATAGATAGTGCCCTCTTCTTCTTACCGCAGATTCAAGTGCTTGCTGGGTCTTATTTCTTTATGATTTGCATGCAGAAAAGATTTCTTCCGCTACTATATGAGTCTGCTGGCAGAAAGGTAGTGCATTCCCTGATTACGTCTAGATTAGACTATGGAAATGCTCCGTACCTCATCCTCCTTGACTATCTCCTTAACAGACTACAGGTGGCTCAGAACTTCGTAGCAAGACTGCTGCTCAGACTTCCTCCCAGGTTCCAAATGACACCTCACCCTGCACTGGCTCCCGGGGAAGAAGAGAGTGTTTTTTAAGGCCATGGTCCTCATGCATAAGTAATTGTACTGGACGGGGGCATTGTATCTCAAGAATTAGTATATATACCCTGCTCGCACCCTCTGCTCTTCCTTGGCGTTCCTGGCAAAGGTGCCCTGCATTGGTCGCCTCAGAATGGGTGGGAGATTCTTTTCCTATCTAGGAACCTCCTTCTGGAATAGACTATAGCTAGATCTTCGGCTTATACACTACATCGATTTATTCAAGAGGAAGCTCAAACCCTGCCTTTTTAACATCTAATCCCATGGCCTGGCTGATTCCTCCTATGCCTAGTGCCGGGACACTCCGCTGAGTAGCAGTGCGCTTTATAGATGAACATAACATAGCAACATAACATAACATCTGAACATGACCTTGTAGGTGCTCCTATCAGAGGGCTATTGAGAGGAACAGCACTTCCTTTTCAGATGTCTAAAGTGTCTCTCAGAGTTCCTGATGATGGCTGTGAACCATTTTGCCAGTTTTGGGGTTTGCCTTGGTTTGTTGTCTTTGAGAGGAGCGAGGCTGTTGGCGCAGTTACTGAGTCAATCGTTGAGGCATTGGGTGTTTCTGTCAGCATTGTCTGAGAGAGTGCGGGGCTGAGAGTTGATCCATGCTTGTTGGGTGATGTATTTCCAATTGCGGTTCAGGCAGGGGGTTGTTGCTGTCGTGCTTGTAGGGGGCAGATGCTGAGGTGGATGATAAGTGGTCTGTCCAGGTGAACGAGTGGGTGTGGTTGAATTTTGGTTGTGGGGATGTTGGGGTCCAATGTGTGGTCTGCTGTGTGTGAGGGGTCGGCCACGAACTTCGTGAGGCCAATGTTGAGAAGGCTGCCCAGAAGGTTGGTGTTGTTGGGATTAGTGGGATCATCTAGATGGAAGTTGGGGTCGCCAAGGAGGAGACATTTTCTTGAGTTGAGTACAGTGGGGAGATGAGATCAGTGATGAGGTTGCTGAAATTCCATCATGGGCCCGGTGGTCGGCAGGCGAGGATTCCCTCTGTAGTTTATTTGCAATCCTTCTGGATCTTGAAGTAGATGGTATCTGGGTCGTTGATGGCAGTGCACTTTATGCTGTCTTTGTAGATTATGGTGATGCCTCCTCCAGGTTTAGAGATTCTGTCGTGGTGCATGATCTTGTAGCCTGCTGAGATGGCGGTGGTAATGTCTGGGGCAGATGACAGGTTGAGCCATGTATCCGTGCAGAAGGCGAGGTCAGGTGTGTGTCTCTGAATGAGGTCTCAAATCTTCTGTGACATGTTTGTGGAGGGAGCGGGCATTGAGTAGTATGCCTTCCAAGTGTTGATAGTGGATGTTGGGTGTGGGAGTGTGATGGAAGGGAGTGGGGCTGGGAGTTTGCTGGAGACTGGGGTGTGGAACAAATGAGAAGTGGCAGTGTGAGAATGAGAAAGATCCTACTGTGGTGAAGGGTGCAGCGTGGCAGCAGTGGTCAGCTCCTCGTCCAGGGTTCTAGCAATGGAGTTCTATGGAGGAGTACCTTTGGGTGGTGCAGGAACCAGGGTTTCAGGTGCTGGGCGCAGTCCAGGTGCAGACATGCTTGCCTCTTGCGCCCTTTTGGCATGCCCGCTGCACACACTTGCACTGTGGCCACCATTGAGTAGGTCCTAGTGGGGGCGGGGTCTGGAGGCGAAGTCCAGAAATGCAGGAAGCCGGGAGTGGGCAGCACCTGACACCAAAAGTGACAATGTAAATAGAGGTCCTTAGGTGGCTGGGGCTCCAGGCACCTACTCAATGGGGTTGCACTGCGGTCGCTATTAAGTAGGTCCTGGAGGAAGCGTGGTCTAGAAATAGCAGGAAGCCACTGCCGTGAATAGGCAGTACCTGACACCATAAGTGACAATGTAGGTGCAGGCGAAACAAAATCCGGTAAAATAAATAAAAGTAATGTCAAGCAGTGCAACTGTAAAAAGGCATGGAAAAAACAGTATGGAAACAGCTGAGCAGGATCTCTTGGGGTCAGCAGCAGCAAGGAGGCATCAGGTGCGAGCGGCCCTGAAGTGGACGGGGTGCCAGGCACCTACAACAAAAGACAAAAGCATTTTAACATGTGTTCTAGGGGTGCCTTAACGATCCCGGACTGCTCATTAAAGTAAACAAAGACAGAAAGGCCATGTTGAAAAAGAATACGGGTGATTTTATATAAAGTTCTATTTAAGTATCATGTCCGGGCCTTTGCAGAATCTTTAAAAATGTTAAATGGCTGGAAATTCATAGTTCTGGCCAAGGTGGCAACCCTAACTGAGGGTACAATCAAATTGAAATAAAACTTGGAACTAAAGCAGAGACTGATACATCAATAAACCTTGTTTGATTTCAACAAACCCTGTCGTATGTATAGCCATGGATAAGTTTAAATTTTTTCAAAGGAAGAAAGGGGTTCATAGAACATTGTTGACTATTTCTCAGTGTTGAAGACATAGGTTATCAATTGATGTTTTGGAAGTTTCCTTGAAAAATGTATATGGAATCAAATCAACATGCATACATCCTTGTGTACAAGATAGGCGTTAGGTTAACGAGGACTCTTCTGTAATAGTTGGTGTGGCTATTGAACACAAAGTGGTATTGTCCGTGACATGCACCTTAGTGGCCTTGAGCGGTGCTAAAGGAAAAGGGATACTCATCAAAGTAAACTTGAATAAATCATTCCATGTTGAGAAGGTGGGTTAACAGAAAAATTCTGAGGGCAAGAACAAAACATGTAGGAACAAGAAATACGATTCTGGGAGACAAATGAGTTATGAGATGCATTTGTGGTGAGCATCTGGTCTTTAGCAAGAATTTTTCAGCTTGAGTTGTGGAACTGTGCGGCATTCTGCTAGGGTCTGTAAGAAAGGAGTGAGCGAGAAGGTAAAATGTATTACAGATAATAATTCAATTAAAGGAAAGATTACTAAGGCCATCTTTAGAGAGTGGGGATCCTGACAAGTGTAGATGGATCTGAGAAGAGGAGGGAAGGTTCAGACTTTGAATTTCGAGAAACATAATACACCTGTGTGTGTGAGATGAAATTGAGTGATCGGATCATGCAAATCTTAGCAGATTTGAGATACCTATACATCATTGTATATCAGGAGGTGTGCAAAACACACGTTGAAGAAATTGGAGAAAATATTGACCCTCCAGATGCCAACCCTGAAAGCCTTACCAAGGAACCTGTTCACATACAAGGGTACAATATGGTCCTGCTTGAATTCAAAGGTAGGAAAGGTTTATGCAAGTTGTATGTTGCTGAAGAAGGGCCATCTGCCCAGTAATGGATTGACCAGAGAGCATTGGCGAAAGCATTTCACCCAATTTGGTTTTACTGATGGTATAGTATGATGATATGGGTGTTGAGGTACAGTCAGAATTCCATGAGGTATTTTCAGGAAAGTATGTACCTTAGAGTTATATTCACACAAGATTATTGTGAAGGAGGGAGCAAACCTGATTGTAAATAATGTGCACAAGGTACCTGTGCTCTTCAGAAATGAAGTTAACAAAGAATTTGAAAAATACAGGATGTTGGTAATATAGAAGCAACACAGTCTGCTAACTGGTATGGCCCCTTGGTCGTGGCCAGGCGAGCGAATGGTAAGTTCAGATTGTGTCGGGACATCAGCGAGTCTTATGAGAACGTTTTAGTAGGAAAATTTCCCCTACCTGGAATAACTGAGATATTGTCGATACCTAAAGGAGTATTAATTACTAATCTCAGATCCGACTACCTACCATCAGATACCATTAAATCACAGAAGCAAAAAACTGGCATCAATCATCACGTGCATCAGTTGTTTCCAGATCATACGATGGTGGTTTTTGAGTGATTAATGACGATTTTTATGTCACACTCATGTGAAGGAGCAGAGAGGAACATGACTGTCAATTTAGATGTTAAATATTCTTAGGAAAAAAGTGACTACTGTAGGTATTAGAAAATATAAGTTTGCTGTGTGACATATTTGTGGCATGACGTGAGAATCGAAAGAATTGTTGTAAGGATCATGTCTTCCGGCGCATAGCCCCCATTTTCATTTCAGTTTAGAGACGTGTTATTAAACATGTAGCAAGTGAAGAATTGCTATCTCATCAAATGCACGTTTCTGGCAGATGCTTTTATTCTGTAAATGTATAGTGAATATCTCTGATAAGCAAGATCAACCAAAAACACATTGAGTAATAATTTAGTAACTATTTAGCTTAGAACTTATTCCAGGAAGGTAAAAAATCTTATGACTGTCTCCCAACATAATTCTATTATTGTAATCACTTGCTTTTAGGCTTCGATCTTTTAGTTTTAGCTTTTTAGTCCTGTACGTGTATAAGCCTTTAGTTAGCGTGTCCAGCTTGTTTACCTTGGGCCCCGAATCCCTCCTAGGTAATGGAGGTCACCATCTTAGATCATTAAGACTGCTTTGATTGACAACGGAGACTTCCATTTTTCGTCAAAGTATGAGGAATCATCAACATGTCTACCTTTGACTCAGATAACATAACATGTGGATTTGTAAAGTGCACATTCACCCAGAAGGGTATCTTGGCGCTGAATAACAGATGTTTATTGTTACTCAACTCAATCGTACTCAGTTTATCGACCTCAGAAGGACGAAAGGCTGAGTGGAACTTCAGGGATTTGAACCTGTGACCGTAAAGTCAAACACAGGCCCCTACAGTGGATGCATTAGTCCACTAAGCCAACAGACCCAGCCGTGTTGCCATTACCTATATTTATAAGACCCACAAAATGTCACCTCATTTAGGTAAAGGCATCAACAAACCAGTGCAACATGAATCTGGGATATATAGCAACCATAAAATACATTGCAGGTCTAACCCGAACAAATATCGTCTATATTGATGCATGTTTACCTTATTAGTAGATCCACTGATGTATATGATTATGTCAAAACATTCCTAAGGTGACATTGCAAATTACAGCTTAGATAAGATAAAATATATAGGGACTACCATTTGACCACTAAGAAAGTAGAGAAACTTCAACCAGGTCACAAACGCAGATTCATATGAGCACAGCACCAGATTCCATCTTGACCAAAGAAGCCGCCAGCAAGACTCCAAGAGGCTCTGCGAAGCGTTCCATTCTGCCTTCACGAACTGGTGCCAGGTTTGTGTTCTTGTGTAGATAATCTTCTAGCTCTTGGTTGTGTGCTCAAAATAGCTGACATTCTATTCCAAACAGACAACAAACCCTTATGTGCACAAACGGAATAGAAGAGGTGCTAACGAGTATTTACAGCAATAAGTTCAAATCAATGTATTTCCCCTGCTATAAAAACAAGAATATTATCAACAGCAGAAAATGTTATCAGCACATCCTTACATCATTAAAGAAAACCTCCCTCCTCAAGTTATCAAATAAGACAAAAATAGTTTTAGAAATAATAATTTTTTTGAAACATTTAGCCTTTGAATGGAGGAAAATTGCCAGTCTGTAATTACCTAACTGCTCCCTTCTCAATAAGAGGTTATAAGTATAATCACGGCCGGGGGGACAATCTTGTCTCCAGTTTATTATTTTACAATACAAAAATCTCATAGGGCCCGTTTCACAGAATGAACTTAAGACTCAATCCCAAACTTACTAATATTTTGGTATTCACAGAATGCACTTACTACTTTTGGCATTCACAGAATGCACATACCACTTTTGGTAATCACAGAATGAACTTACTACTTTTGGTATGAACAGAAGTTAGGATTTTGTCTTAAGTCTGTCTTAAGTCTGTCTTAAGTTTGTCTTAAGACAAACTTAAGACAAAATCCTAACTTCTGTGAATACCAAAAGTAGTAAATTCAATCTGTGAATGCCAAAGGTAGTAAGTGCATTCTGTGAATACCAAATTAGTAGTAAATTTAGGATTGAGTCTTAAGTTAATTCTGTGAATCGGGCCAATAGTAATTAAATTGGGTAAACCAACAGCAATGCAAAATAAAACATCACAAAATGCAGGAAAGTAAGTAAGTGTAGACAGTGTAATAAACATTTCAAAGATGAATAGTGAAAACCGTAAAAAAAGATTTAAGGATAAGGAAGATGCATGAATCCTATCCTCTTAGATATGGGAAGCTACTCCACTTTTTAATGTTCAAATCATATAGCTTACTTTTAAATAAATTTCATTTTTTTAAAATACGTCGGTAGATGATGCAACCCTGCCACCTGCAGAACACATAAGAGGAAATTCCAAGTTTTCATTCGGAATTTCCAGAAATAATGCTGCAAAGTTAATGAAAGTTAATGAAAACAAAATAGGATAGGGCTCCAACATCAATTGCTCCAAGATCAATTATTCAGCATTACCGCCACTTACTGATTAATTACTCAAAGCTAAAAATATTGGGAAGATTTACAAGTCTTTTGCGAAACTTTGACGCAGCCGTTGCATTATTTATTGTGATGCAGCGTCGTCGTAAACAATGCGCCACGTTGCGACACATTAACAATGTGACGCTTCTTGGAAGATGCGTCACGTTGTAAAGGCCTGCGTCACTTACACCTGCGCCAGTTATAATGTGTGCTGGGTGGGGGTTCTGACGCAAGAAAGCCTTGTAAAAGTGATGCAGTGAAATCTACAAGATTTCACTGAGTCACTTCTACAACGCCACTGCGTCAAAACCTTACGCCTTCTGGAAACAGGTGTAAGGAGTGATGCAGTACAATAGGAATTCTTCTACTGATCTGCTTATGAGTCTTTATCATCTCAAGACTCCGGACAATCTTTTGTACATTACCAGTTTAAATTTTTTTTTATTGAATGGTATAAAATTCAGGAATCCAATTGGAATGTACCATGTTTAGACTATTGCTTTGTATTATTGTATAACCAATGCACATCTAGTTAAAAAGATTTCTTTGTTACAGCAGAATGTTTTTCTTTGTAATAACAGTATGGTATGTTTGATTCAGGTATGAATGTGGTGAATGCTTTTTGACTGAGATATGAGTGAGTTATTAAATTGAGTGTGATGTGTCCATAATTGTTTCATTTTTCTTAATGCTTCTCTCTTTTTTATGAAAAAGTAAAAAATCTTTGTGTAATGAATTGTTGAATTTCTAGAAAATAAAATTGCGACTAAGTAGCAATACCCTTTCATGAATTTACTTTCGTGATGTGGATGAGTAATTGTATTCATGATTAAATGTTATCAGCATTGGCATTTTTCTTTGTTATTTGATATTTAGGCTCAGCCTTGCTGATTAGAGCCAACCCTATGCTTGTTTTCTTACGTACAATAGGAATAGGCATTCCTAAGCATTGCTGGACTTGCATCGCGCTGTAGACACAACTCCAGCAATGCGTTATCTTTACGACAACAGATGCATCTATCAATCCTTGCGCTACTGTATGCCGCATTGTAAATGCGACACTTCTATGGTGGCGCAATGTTTTTATTTGCATGACGCACTTGAACTGACTCAACCCAGCTAGTATGAAGAGATGAGTCAGTTCTTGTCAATCTGCCGCAATGGATCCTTGCTGGATTCCAGGAGTTGAATCATCTAATGACAAACAAATGAAATTTAAAAAATCAGCGCAATTACCACAGCTGAATAAACTCACATAAAGATAATTTGGCTTAGGCACTCGAAGTTTTCCCAGCCTATGTTGCATCTTTTATTTGAGTCTCAATAAGAAATATTTGAAGTACTTTTCATAAAAGATCTTCTAATAAATAATAGCTTAAAAAAATATTTGAAAGTGAAACAGAAACACAGAGCAAAAACTTAAACCAAAATCTAAATCACCAGGCAGAGGTAAGAAGACAGAGCACATCATTAGACAAGTATAGCAAGTAATGTTGGTCTCTTAAATCTAAATAGGTGTGGCCAAACCTGGGATAGACCACCACACCTCATGCTACCTGGACCTAACTAACTAACTCTGAAGCTATAGCAATTTGGCCCACATCCTGCCAAGCCAGTTCTCGCGTCAGTAGTACAGGATTTGTGAATAATACTATCAGTACCCCTAGTTCCTTACTCCTTAGCAGCTTCTATTCAGGGCTGGGCCAATGTAAGCGTGCCTGCGTTCACACCATTAAATACAAGCACACCTGCCTTTTGTAGAGGATCAACCACACCCAATACCAGACCTGCCAACTTAATAAATTGTTCACGCTGTGAGGAGAGGGCGGAGCCTTGGAGGGCCTTGTGCCAAAAACTACCTAAGAGGCACTTTTTCCTCCCTCCAATAAAAAATGTTAGCTAGGTGGTTGCCAATATTATGGGATGTTTTCAAATCCTTTAATGATCATCTGCTGCTCAAAGCCTCGAAAGACGACCTAGAAGCCGTATTTGTGAAGTGGTTTCCAGCTCGTCTCATACAACTGTTTGATATCTTCCCCTCATTGGGCGACTGTGTGATGGGAGCAGATATCGTGTGACACATGGTGGCGTTGACAGAGTTGACAGGTCTGCAGTAAAGGTGCTTCCACCATAAACGCCAAGAACCTAGGAATCATCATCAACAGCAAACTCGTCATGACTGCCCAAGTCAAAGCCGTCACCACCTCATGCTTCCAGACCCTGGAGATGCCAAGGAAGACTTTCAGATGGCTCCCAGTGAGCATTCAGAAAACGTCAGGCAAGACCTGGTCACAAGCAAGCTGGACTAGGGGAACACGTTCTATTGCGGGATCAACAAAATAACTTACCAGAAAGCTGCAAAACTTTCTGAAAAAGTTTTTTAGCTCACTCTGCAGTGAGCTAAAAAACGGTGTTGGATCTAGCCCTGATCTCTTGACTGGGTGAGAGTTTTCTGCTTAATTCAGAGACTCTGTCCATCACCACCCCTTGTTGTTAATTATTTTGTCCACCCTAAGCGTGGAAGGGTATGCTCAGACATGAGTCCCTTGCTCACTGCACCATCAGGATTCAAGCAAGCCGGGCCGAAGAGGCTGAAATGCCAGAAACCGGTCCCCGGTAGCTTGTTTCCTTTCCAGTGTAAGAATTGGCTCTGTAGTTTGGTTTGCCCTGTTCCCATCATGCACTGGGACAGGAACAGACCAATTTGCATGCAGCCAGGTTCTGAAACTGGGATGATGCAGTGAGCTAAAAAACGGTGTTGGATCTAGCCCTGATCTCTTGACTGGGTGAGAGTTTTCTGCTTAATTCAGAGACTCTGTCCATCACCACCCCTTGTTGTTAATTATTTTGTCCACCCTAAGCGTGGAAGGGTATGCTCAGACATGAGTCCCTTGCTCACTGCACCATCAGGATTCAAGCAAGCCGGGCCGAAGAGGCTGAAATGCCAGAAACCGGTCCCCGGTAGCTTGTTTCCTTTCCAGTGTAAGAATTGGCTCTGTAGTTTGGTTTGCCCTGTTCCCATCATGCACTGGGACAGGAACAGACCAATTTGCATGCAGCCAGGTTCTGAAACTGGGATGATGCAGTGAGCTAAAAAACGGTGTTGGATCTAGCCCTGATCTCTTGACTGGGTGAGAGTTTTCTGCTTAATTCAGAGACTCTGTCCATCACCACCCCTTGTTGTTAATTATTTTGTCCACCCTAAGCGTGGAAGGGTATGCTCAGACATGAGTCCCTTGCTCACTGCACCATCAGGATTCAAGCAAGCCGGGCCGAAGAGGCTGAAATGCCAGAAACCGGTCCCCGGTAGCTTGTTTCCTTTCCAGTGTAAGAATTGGCTCTGTAGTTTGGTTTGCCCTGTTCCCATCATGCACTGGGACAGGAACAGACCAATTTGCATGCAGCCAGGTTCTGAAACTGGGATGATGCAGTGAGCTAAAAAACGGAGTTGGATCTAGCCCTGATCTCTTGACTGGGTGAGAGTTTTCTGCTTAATTCAGAGACTCTGTCCATCACCACCCCTTGTTGTTAATTATTTTGTCCACCCTAAGCGTGGAAGGGTATGCTCAGACATGAGTCCCTTGCTCACTGCACCATCAGGATTCAAGCAAGCCGGGCCGAAGAGGCTGAAATGCCAGAAACCGGTCCCCGGTAGCTTGTTTCCTTTCCAGTGTAAGAATTGGCTCTGTAGTTTGGTTTGCCCTGTTCCCATCATGCACTGGGACAGGAACAGACCAATTTGCATGCAGCCAGGTTCTGAAACTGGGATGATGCAGTGAGCTAAAAAACGGTGTTGGATCTAGCCCTGATCTCTTGACTGGGTGAGAGTTTTCTGCTTAATTCAGAGACTCTGTCCATCACCACCCCTTGTTGTTAATTATTTTGTCCACCCTAAGCGTGGAAGGGTATGCTCAGACATGAGTCCCTTGCTCACTGCACCATCAGGATTCAAGCAAGCCGGGCCGAAGAGGCTGAAATGCCAGAAACCGGTCCCCGGTAGCTTGTTTCCTTTCCAGTGTAAGAATTGGCTCTGTAGTTTGGTTTGCCCTGTTCCCATCATGCACTGGGACAGGAACAGACCAATTTGCATGCAGCCAGGTTCTGAAACTGGGATGATGCAGTGAGCTAAAAAACGGTGTTGGATCTAGCCCTGATCTCTTGACTGGGTGAGAGTTTTCTGCTTAATTCAGAGACTCTGTCCATCACCACCCCTTGTTGTTAATTATTTTGTCCACCCTAAGCGTGGAAGGGTATGCTCAGACATGAGTCCCTTGCTCACTGCACCATCAGGATTCAAGCAAGCCGGGCCGAAGAGGCTGAAATGCCAGAAACCGGTCCCCGGTAGCTTGTTTCCTTTCCAGTGTAAGAATTGGCTCTGTAGTTTGGTTTGCCCTGTTCCCATCATGCACTGGGACAGGAACAGACCAATTTGCATGCAGCCAGGTTCTGAAACTGGGATGATGCAGTGAGCTAAAAAACGGTGTTGGATCTAGCCCTGATCTCTTGACTGGGTGAGAGTTTTCTGCTTAATTCAGAGACTCTGTCCATCACCACCCCTTGTTGTTAATTATTTTGTCCACCCTAAGCGTGGAAGGGTATGCTCAGACATGAGTCCCTTGCTCACTGCACCATCAGGATTCAAGCAAGCCGGGCCGAAGAGGCTGAAATGCCAGAAACCGGTCCCCGGTAGCTTGTTTCCTTTCCAGTGTAAGAATTGGCTCTGTAGTTTGGTTTGCCCTGTTCCCATCATGCACTGGGACAGGAACAGACCAATTTGCATGCAGCCAGGTTCTGAAACTGGGATGATGCAGTGAGCTAAAAAACGGTGTTGGATCTAGCCCTGATCTCTTGACTGGGTGAGAGTTTTCTGCTTAATTCAGAGACTCTGTCCATCACCACCCCTTGTTGTTAATTAAACTTTCTGAACCCAGCAGCCATAATCATTCTTAACCTCCCATTTCACGCTTGCATCACATCACACCTGAAGTATTTGACTCCCCATTCACAAACGAGCACAATTCAATCCCTTTACCTACACTTTCAAGGCACTGCATATCACTGGCACAGCATTCCTCAACAAACGCATCTGCTTTCACAAACCTTCCAGATACCACAGCTTATCTGGACTTCTACTTGAACCAGTCCACGCATACAGAAAACCAGATCCAGCGGTCGAGCCTTCTCTTACGTCACCCCTAAAGCGTATAACGACATGCCGCTAAACATAAGAGCCCCCCCCACTTTTGGAATTGTGCAAGAAGATGTTCAAGTAGTCCCACCACGCCATAAGTGTGGCTATACTCACACCCGTTCAGCGCCACGATACTCTCCCGGGTGACGATCCTTTCTACAAATCTGCATAAAGTAACATATAACAGATGGTAGAGTACAATAGCTATGCAAAAGCCCATCTCTAATTATCTTATTGTTGTAGAGTAGTGATGTTCCCAGTCATCTATAATTAACTGAGACAATAGCTGAACTGCAATAAATTATAACAGTTGAATTGTGACATCATAATGCAAACTACCTGAGCCAGTACCCAAGGGGAAAGGCAGGTCATGCAGCATCATGAGAGCTGCAACTTAAACCACAAAAATGAGAACTAGCCTTTTCTCCTTCTGATCTGTTTTTCTAATATGAACAGAGATCAGCAGCAATGACACATTTATGGCAAAAGGTTTTGTTTTTGCCTTCTTTGGGTCAGTGTTTCCCAAACTGGGGTTCTCGACCCACTCCTGGGTCACTAGCAAGTTTCTAGTGGGTCCGGGAAAGAGCAATAAACAAAGTTGCCTTTACATTTTGTATTTATCTTGTCACATTTGCAGTGCTTCACAGACAGAGGTTAAATGTCAGGATATGTCTTCAGAAAAATGGCTGATTATTCATTTAACATGGCTTTTGGTGTTTACTTTTATTTCTCTGAATGTAAAGTGAGACAAGTTTTTTAAAGTAGACTATGTGACAATCTTGCTGGGGTACAAAATGTAAATACCTGTAAATTAACTCTGCTCATATTTGGAATATATCAGCAGATAGGAAATCGAAAATAAAGCATATTGTTTGTAATTCTGAAGTGTAATGTAAACAAAAAGTTTAATTGGATCAAAACAAATCATGACACATTTATGTAATGATGCACAATTTATATTCACTGAAACCCAATGTCCTCAATTTATCATTGCTGTCCGATATAGCTTCATCAGTAAACGTGTATGACTATGCAAATGTTGTGGCATTTCTATGGAAGATGTGTTGTCTGTTAATGACAGTGCTCTACCGCATGATGCTTTAGTGCTATATTTGTAACAGTGTGCTCCAAAATGCACCATCTGCTACATACTGAACCCAGAACCATTCTCCTGAAGAACACATGTGCTACAGTTTGTGTGAAGCTAGGATTTCTCACACTCCCAGGTATACAACATTGATGTCAACGCCGCCAATTTTCCGCATTCTTCAAGCCCCACTGTGCCAAGGCACTGAACTATGTCCTTAAGTCTAGATTTAAAACAAACCCATGCAATATTTTCAAGCAAGATTCTGGGAGAACCTTTCAGTGTCTTTTGGCTTTGTGTTTTTTACTTCACAAAGCCATTACAAGTGAGAATTTATTTATTTATTTGTGCGATTTTCTATAGCGCGAACTTTACCCGAAGGTGTCAGAGCGCTTTACATAAGAACCAGTTGTAAAACATAAGGACTTAGGATTACATGCGTTACAAAAAGGAAACACACGGAAAAAATAGCAAATGTACAAGATGTAAAGTCACACAAGGAGGCGATACACGTTGATATACTCTAAGATGGTATAAAGGTCTACTGCATATACTAGTGATTACTCTATATACATAGGGAAGGGATAGACATGGATATACTCTAGGAGTCACATAGAAATGGAAGAGAGCACAGCGGTCTACTGCATATACTAGTGATTAGAGTTATTTCTATATACATAGGGAGGGGATGTGCTCACTATATGGGATCATACACAATCATCCCGCTGGTTTCTAACTTTCAAACGTACACTGAGAAATATGGATGTGGCCTGACAGCTATCGCTGCTCACTTTGGATCTGGGGAACCATGTTTGAGTTGTGGTGTTAACTCTGGGGAAATCACTTGATCTCCTGTGGTTAAAATAAAATGAATTTGAACTTGTGCAATCATATAAAATGTTCCAATGCCTTTGGGAAGTGTTGGTGCCATGTAAAACTGCAATGTATAGATGGAGTCCAAAATGCACCACTGGCTCTCGTTTTAACACAAAAATTATCTGGTGGCGAATAAATTTTTTTAAATTATAATATTACTGGTATCAACGCCAAGATTTTTCAGAAGCCTTATGATTTGGGTGAGCAGATGCTACAGGCCAGCCCCCACAACTCTGAAAAGTGTTCCAGCTTCAGACTCCCGTGCAGTTCACTATCTGCCACTTTTACGGGCAGATCAATATATTGGGCACAGTTCAATAAAGACATATCAAACGGCATGGCCAAGGTTGTGACATTTACAAATAATTGCTGTCCAAGAGGAACACAAAAATGTGTATGTTAATTTGGTAATCCATAGCATTTTTGAGAGTATGTCTACTATTAAAGCTAAGTGGCTTGCAAACGTTTGTCATTCTAAACATTGGGTCATGATTCTGAGAAGTCTGGTAAGCACAGATATGGGTCATTACGGGAAAGGCAGAATCTTTTGCCGTTTTTCTGCTAGTTCTGAGCCACAAAAAAAATTGCTAGCTACTTTTTGAAGAATTTAATTTAACAGTACAGATTCCACTTTTATAATACATTTGCGAACATAGGGCCACATTATCAAGAAAGGGCGATTCATTATCGCTGCTTTTATTGGCAGGAAACAGCAGCAAAAGCAGCGATAATGGGCTTGATAATATGGCCTTGTGAATTCCCATGGAAGCCCAGGTTAACACCAGAACCTGGGCTTCTATGGGAATTCACAAGGCCATATTATCAGGCCCATTATCGCTGCTTTAGCGGCAGTTTCCTGCCGATAAAAGCGGCGATAATGTATAGCCCTTTCTTGATAATATGGCTCATAGTATGTCTTTTGTATGCAGGGCAGGCTCTAGGGCGGTGTGACCGGTGCCACCGCACCGGGTGCTGACTTCGCACAGGGGCGCCTGTTTAGTGTTTGCTAGTTTATATTGTGCTTAAAAGTACTGGACTGGAGCCTGGAGCTGGAACACTTTTCAGAGTTTGGGGGGGGGCTGGCCTGTAGCACCTGCTCACTAAAATCACAAGGCTTCTGAAAATTCTTGGCTTAAAAGTACCTGCTGCCACATTCCTGGCCTCTAGCAATGTTCAGGCAGCAATTAAAATGTCAAGAAAACTACGGTGATTAATATTCTTCCAGGCGAGATCGGCATTTTTTCTAATAGATGACTCCTGGAAGTTTTGATTCATGGTAAGTTAGCGCAAAGGGTTAATATACTTGCTACAAAGACCGTGTACCGTGCATATAACAAAGTGATTGTAATGTAAACATGTCAGTGGGTTACTGCTTTTGTCAGAGACTTCCTTTTGTTAGTTGAAGGTTACAGTGAACTATTAACCGTCATCAAAGAACTGCATGCAAACTTAGCCTAACCTCCATCATAAAAACATCTACTCCAAACGCCCCTCTAAATGGAAAAAGTATCTTTCTCCACCAACTTCCTGTCACAAACTCCTGCAAAATCCTTCACGGTCTGAAACTATCCACCACTCCTTCCCAAACTTTTCCTGGCAAAATCAATATCTCTATTTTCAAATCAGGAAATATCCTTATACAAGCCTCCGAAAACCACCACACCATCTTTTAACACCACTTCTACTTCCTATCCCAATACTTACTCCTACCTCTAACCTCTCAGCCTCCCAAACGCAAGGTGCCTTCTCGTCCCCTCTCACCCTGGCCCCAACCTATCCATTCCCTGACCTATCACTCAACAATGAAAACCCCAATACCCTGTTACATTTCCCACCTGCCTTATCAGCATCTCCCCCTCCTAATGACTTTCATATAACTTCCACAGCCACCAAACTCCCCCTCCTCCTCTTGTTCTCCCGCCCCCGATCCCCAGACGGCTCCACTAACACCTCCAATCTCCTTATCTCCTAGTAACCTTCCTATAACTCCCTGAAACACCCTAACCCTCCCTCTTCCTCATGATCCCCTGATGGCTCCACAAATAACGCCAATTCCTGCCTCCCTTAGTAACCATCCCCCCATGATCTAACTAACAGCTTTCAAACCCCCTCCTACACCCCCTTTTCATCTCATGACACCCAGTTGACCCCTGAGAATGCCCTCTCATACCCTTTGATTCTACCTCAATCCTGCAACCCTAGCACCCCCACTCCCCTCTACCTGGCTTCCCACCCCATCCATAACATAGGACACCATCCCTGACCAACACGAAACACACACCCCTTCCCCACGACCTCCTTGCCCCCTCTCTATCTCACTTCTCACCCAGTCACTCCTCAATATAGAACTCCACCGCTCAACCCTCGTATTAGAACTTTCTTCACTCAGAAATAACGTTAACTCCGTCGTCTCAAGGATCCACTCCAATCATACCTATCCCTTGGATTCTGTTCAAACTTACCCCGTACTCCATCTCCAAGGGAATACTTCCCCTTATGGCAACTCTCCTTCTATAGCGACCTGCAGAAATGGTTTACTCAGTCCACCCCTCTCCACGAGCCATCTCTCCCCTCCCGACCTCCATGACCCCAATAAAGCTCATCCTTTTCTTATCTCAACTACTTACACCCTTTCTCCACATTCTTCTATTCCTGTGATTCTGAGCACAAGTAGGATCCTGTCCTCCCCAGTCTCGGCCAGACCCCGCAACAACTCTCCGCTATCTATTCCTCTTCCCCCACAAAAAAAATGACCCTAAACCCCTTAACTGCATGCTGGTTAACTGCCGATCAGCAGCATGACATGCAACAGAAATCGCTTAAACTATCCTTAGTGAAGACATTGACATAGCCTTTCTCACGGAAACCTGGCTCAATGCCCACTCAACATCAATCCTTGTCCTGCGCTCCCCCCCCTGGTTACTCCATCCTCAGAAAAGACAGGCCTGATAAAATTGGAGGGGGACTCGCCATAATCTATAAAGAAGAACTTCAACTCTCACCTGTTCAGCATCCTGACCTTACTACTTTTGAATACCTTGGTGCTGATCTTATAGTTCAGGGATCCCCCCTATTCGTCTACATAACATCTACCATCTCTCCGGTGACCCTCTTTCCTTTGTGGAAGAATTGTCTGATCTTCTTACTCAAACATCGATTTCCAAATCTGGAAACCTCTTTCTCGGAGACTTTAGCCTCCACTGGAACAAAAATGACGTTAGCTCGGTTATTCTCATCAATGACTTACTTGATATCAGTGACTTGAAGCAACTCTGCCATTCTCCAACACACTCCAAAGGTGCCACTCTTAACGCTGTCATCACTCGCAAGGAACTGACTTCTCTTTCCCACAGCATCCCCGTTGACTGATCTGACTACCATTTCATCCTCTGCACGATCAACAGCTTCGTACCCCCACCATACACAAATACCATCAACCATAAGAAGGTAACTAGAAATCTCCACCTTATTCTTCCGGGCGAACTGGAGACTAAAATTAAAGCTCACCTAAGCCTTACTCCTCTTTCTCTGACTGAGAGTGACCTTACAGAACATTACAACAAATCTATCATTGACCTCCTTGACCAAATTACCCCAGCCAAATTAAAACAGCAGAAACGTAACCCCTCCAAATCCTGGTTCAATAGCGACCTCAACAGTGAAAGACGCGCTCTTAAGCAGACTGAATGCACTTGGAGGCAACAGCCTTCC
Organism: Lissotriton helveticus; assembly: GCF_964261635.1. Classification (NCBI taxonomy): domain Eukaryota; kingdom Metazoa; phylum Chordata; class Amphibia; order Caudata; family Salamandridae; genus Lissotriton; species Lissotriton helveticus. The sequence continues at coordinate 369,867,536 of NC_136058.1, forward strand.
ACCTCAAATCTTATCCTCCTCAGAGCCGCAAGAGTCAATAACAAAAACCACAACTTTAATGAAAACACTTCCTTCTTCCGTTCGCAACTTGACAGGGCAAGAAACCGACCTAGGGAATTATTTAGCATTGTCAAAAGCCAAACTGCCTCAGCCCCCCCCCAAACTTATGTCTACGGTCGATAGATGTAAAGAAATAGCCAGCTTCTTCTCAGACAAAATCAATAATATCGATCAATTCTTCCCTCTAACTACCCTCCCACATACCCAACCATCCTTCCTTAACATTCCCTCTAAGTCTCCACCCATCCTTTCCCCTTCTGAACCCTACTACATCATCCCCCAACTAAAAAACAATGCATCCTGGAATAACTTTTGTCCAGTTTTGGAATGGGATGTCTTCAACATCATCACCAAGCTTAAACTTCCTGCATACAAGAGATCCCCTCCCAGCCTATCTTGTCCAAAACCTAAAACACATCATTGCCCCATATTGGACCACTATCATCACCTCTTCCCTAGCCACCGGGAGTGTCCCTGCCTCCCTCCAACTAGGACAAATTACCCCCACCATCAAAAACGCTACTGCTGACCCCAATGACTTAAATAATCTGCACCCTATTTCTAACCTTCCTTTCCTATCAAAGGCCCTGGAAAACTGAACCCTGCTCCAGTTGGACAAACACATCAACTCATTCAACCTCCTGGACGCATTACAATCAAGTTTTCCTAAGGGCTGCAGCACTGGAACAGCCATGCTCAACATCATTGATGACATCCACCACTCCCTAGACAAGGGTGAATACTTCCTTTTCATTCTTCTTGAGCTCTCTGCTGCTTTTGATACTGTTAACCATTACGCCTTACTCAACATTCTCAAAGACCGTTTCTGCTTCAATGGTGCTGTTCACAAATGGTTCACCTCCTTTTTCCAACAAAGAACCCAACAAATTAAAGTCAGCGACTGCCTTTCCAAACCTCTACCGGTCACCTTGGGGGTCCCCCAAGGCTCTATCCTGTCCCCCACTCTATTCAACTTCTTCATGGAACCCATCACCCTCATTCTTAAGCAAGCGAAAATCAGTTACCACCTTTATGCTGATGACACCCAACTTTAATATAAAATCAAATCCCATGCCGATGTCTTGCACCTTAACAATGCCTTGAATAAGATTCAATCCTGGTTCCATCACAACCACCTCAAACTCAACCCAAAAAAAACCTGAAATCATTCTATTCTAACACCTCACTCCCTATTCTACACTGGATCTCTGACATCAAAGCTCTCAACTGCTCTCTTTCCATATCTAACTCAGTCAAATCCCTCGGCATCAGCATTGACCAGAACCTCAGTCTTACTCCCCATATAAATCAGCCAAAGGTGCTCTCTTTACACGCCACCATCTTAAAAAAATTAAACCCTTTATCCCAGCCGATGACTTTAAATCAGTGGTGCAATCATTAGTCCAATCTAGACTCGACTTCGGTAATGTCACTCTCTCTGGAACTCCTAAAGTCCACCTAGCCCCTTTCAAATCCGTTCTTAACCTTGCGGCTAGGCTTATTACTGACTGTAAGCAGTTTGATCACATCTCCCCAGTCATCAACAACCTTAAATGGCTTCCTATTGAAGGCAGATCCACTTACAAGACTGCGTGCATCCCCCTACAAAGCCCTCCACCAAAACACCCCATCCTACCTCTCTGATAAACTCCACAAATCGGGCTGTACTAGAGCTATGAGGAGCACGAACGCTCTCATCCTAATCCCGCCCTTATTAAAAAAAAAATCTACACAGTCTTGCTCTTTCTCTGGACACGCGCCCTAAAGAACTACGTTGCAACCCCTCCTACCCCAGCTTCAAAAAAGAACTCAAACAGCTCCTTCTCAACAAATACTGGGGTCCTTAACCCCTTCGACGCTCTCGTCATGAGGTACGCCTGTCGTACGCTGATGACGAGCTGAGCTCGTCATGTAACGCGGGTTTTTAAAAAACGCAGAGCGCAGCAGGAAAACCGCTAGCGCGCATGCGGTTAATACATTGTCACCGGATACTTTTTCCCAACCCTGACCTGACTGAATAGATACCCTCTACTTCGATCTCACCCCCTTTCACCCCCCTTCCATCAAACTCTTTCATTTATGGCCACCTCTCCCCTTTTCTTAGCATAGATAACCTTCTTCCACGTTCTTCTCCCTTACACCTCACCCTCCTCAGCAACCCTACACTTTCTCTCCCTCCCCCATCCACTAACTAACCTTTGCTTTCTTCCACTCCTACTATCTGCGATATATTGTTAGACTTATTGTTTCGTTGTTAATTTTACCTCATCTAAAATGAACATTGTTTGCCTAGTTTTATTACTTCAATGTATACAGGTTATACTGAATGCTCTGTTACCAAATCCTATAAAGCGCTCTGATACTCTCGGGTCCAGCCAGCGATATATAAAACCTTTTAAATAAATATATAAATAAATAAAAAGGTATAGATTAGAGTGTATCGATTTTTTGCGCAAAGGGTTCACTTGGGTACAAATCAGTTCTTGTTATTAAAGAGAGCCCCAATCATTTGTGTTACATTTTAAATTCAGAGTTTGGGCTTCTCCAGATCAAGTACTCTTCAACTATACTGCCTACCAATATGGATTAACCCTGGGCGTAGTTTGCGTAATAGCGCTATCCGTAGCAACTCAAAGTGCACTTCGCACTACGCAAGCTACGCTTAGCTACGCGAACTGCGTATTGCAGTAGGGAAAATGCTATTCGCACTGATTGCACAGTGCCGGATGCTTGTCCGCACTGGGCAATCATTGCAAACGTCATCTTGCACAGTGCAAGTTTTCTGTCGCTCAAGTAGATTTTAAGTTTTCTCAACTCGGACTGGTAGTTGCTCAGCGCGAGTGGTAGCGGGCATACACGACCACTCGCAATGAGAAACTTGACCTCCCCGTGTTGAGAATCTCGCCGGGGGGTTTATTTTCCACGCTCGCGATCGGCAACTTGATGTTGCTGATCGCGAACAAGAAAAAAGTCTTGCCGGGCTGGTGTTTTGCGCGCTCGCGGTCTCCAACTTGACGGTGAGGACCGCGAGCGAGCAAAAAATGCCTGCTACGCTATGTGTTTTTGCACTGTGCTACGTGCAATTCATGTAGCGCGTTGTTGCGCAAACTACGCACACTCCGCGAGCATAGAGTAGTTTCCCGCTCAGGCCTAATATGGATGACATGTGAATTCACCCCTTGTTATCCTTTGTCTTATGTAACATGTCCTATACACTGATTTACACACCTATGATTGATAGTCTCTGTGTAATGTGTGCGTTACGTACAGTGCTCGGACACCCTTCACTTTTATGAGTGATGCTATAAAATGTATTAAATGCATCTGAGAGAGTGGTTATGATGACTGTTAAAGGGCAGTAGGGAGGGAATCCGTGGTGGAGGTGGTCATTGGGGGGGGGCAAAGAACATGGTTGCACCGGGCGCAACCAGTGCTAAAGCCGGTCCTGTTGGTATGAATGAGCAAGACACAAAGGTTTTAAGTGTAGTATGGGAATGGTGATATTGTGACAATGTATTATAAAGACTAAAATGCCATCTGCTGTACATTAAAACGATATTGCAAGTCACCTTGTAGATCCAGGACCGTAAACTATTTTACCTCTTATGTTCAACAGATCGTTCTTTCAAAATTCATTAACCCCTTCCATGCTCATGACGAGCACAGCTCGTCATGCAGTACACTGATCGTGTGCTAATGACGAGCTGACCTTGTCATGAACAATGCAAAATCGGGATATGCAGCACAGCATGAAAATCTCCCTAGCAGCCAAGGTGTTAAGTTAGTAAGCCCCCATACTTGTATGCATACCAGGTGTAGCACCTTGGCCTATACTTCCTGTATGAATGTAGAGTAAAGTACTTTTTTTTTTTTACATCACACTGTTACCAGTAAAGCATGTTGTATCTTTACCATGCCCCTTCAGGGCTCTACAGTACAATGTATTTTGTTCTTGTCTATATTGGGGCCGATTCACAAAAGTAACCATACACTTTTGTGTCAGTTTATTCATATTTTAGTATTCATAAACTATTTAATAGTAACTTTACGACTGTGGAAACTCCGCAGTCAGGTGAAAAACTCTGCTCATAAAAAAGATAGGTCTGTCTTTTTATATGCGGAGTTCTCTGCCCCGACTGCGGAGTTTCCATAGTCATAAAGTTGCCAATAAATCATTTGTTTGTTAAGACCGAAATAGAGTAAACTTGCACAAGACTGTAAGCTTATCTTTGTGAATCAGGCCAATTGATTATTGGGTGGCGGCCAAGCTGCTGAGCAGGATTTACATGGGGTACCTTTTGAAGATGGGGTGGTCCTGGGGTGTAACAGACTTCCGTTATGCAGACGTGGCTTCGCAATGCATTAATCAGTGCTACTGCAGAGAGCAGCCCCTTAGGAAGATGTGGTGATTTCCTGGTGATGCAAGTGTGATTCAAGAGTGATACACCAGAGGGAGTGCAAGCAATGGGCATGACTTGGAAATGGTGCAAGAGATGTCTCAAAAAAGCACGTGCAGAGACGATGTAACCGGGTGCAGCCCAACACACCTGAACCTTGAGATTGCCAAAGCCTCACTAAGTACTTGGTAGGCAATAATTACATGCCTGAGGTGAACCTCACGGTATGACTCAAGGGTCCGCCAGATTGGCGATACTAGCCTCCAGACTGCATGAATATCATTTTACGATCTAGCATATTCCAGGGTGGAGGAATGCACAAGCTGACTGTCTCTCACTATTGTCCCTAGATTAGACTGAAGTTGATGGACAAAATATTTTGTCCAAAAAGCAGGAAGTGGCTGTGGCATGGTTGTATGATGTTGAAAAATGTGCAGATGGAAAGTTCATGGCAAAGGAATGGAATAGATGTATGGAGGATAACGAAGTAATTAAAAGTATTGAGAAAATGGTGGTTAGAGGAGGACGTAGGGATAGCACTATTGCTTCACCCATTAGACCATATGTTAAAGTCATGGTCTGAGTTGACATTGTGTGGCAAGGCTGTGATAATGAGGAATGACACATGTGTACTACCGGAAGGATTGAAGCAGAGTATTATTAACTTAGCTCAAGAGGGCCACTTAGAGTAAACCCTGACCAAAGAAAAATAAATTTTTTGATGGCCAGGTATGGATGACCAAATCATGTTGTGGGTGGAAAAGTGTAATATATGCAAAAAGAGTGAAAAGAGACTCAAAACAGGAGTCCAGATGATACAAGGTCATTGAAGACCCAGGCAGACTTTGGAGTACAGTGTGTTTGGATATTATAGGAACCATGAATTGTGTGAGTTTAAAGGTCAAGAATACATTGTAATGGTGGACGTGCATTCCAAATGGTTGATAGTTGAGTTTTTGTCAGAAGTGACCACCAATTGTACCATTAAAAGTTTGCAGAAAGTGTTCTTGGAAGAAGGGTATCCCTGTTTGATGTTCACGGATATCCGGACACAACTCACTTTACAAAAGATGAGATCATACTTGGAAAGTTGTGGAATAAAACACCATTGCACTGCACTGTACAACCCTCGAGCTAACGGAATGGTGGAAAGGGCCAACTGCTTACTTAAAAATGCCATACTAATGGCAAGTCAAGGTGGAAGAGATGTGGAAGTAATTGTGAATAACATAGGGCCATATTATCAAGAAAGGGCAATACATTATCGCCCCTTTTATTAGCAGGAAACTGCTGCTAAAGCTGCGATAATGGGCTTGATAATATGCCCTTGTGAATTCCCATAGCAGTACAGGTTCTAGTGTTAACCTGGGCTGCTATGGGAATTCACAAGGGCATATTATCAAACCCATTATCGCCGCTTTAGCGGTTTTCTTGATAATATGGCCCATAGCTTGGGACAATCGCACCACATAACTAATATTTCACCGTTTGAAAAGATGAGACGGAGGAAGCTTGCCACAAAGTTGGCACCGCCTTGGTTGGTTAATAATGGCAGTGAGGAGGAAAAGGAAAACAAATGGGAGGGGGGGGGTCAAAGAAATGTGATAAGAGCAGGCGATTGGATGAAGGTATAGCATGAAGGAGTGAGTAGGGGTTTATCCAACATTTGGGACCCTTTAAAAAAGTTAAGGAGGTACGTGAAGGATATGTTGAGTTGATGAATGCAAACAAATTGAATAATCGCAAAGTGGCTCTTTACCAGAAGGGTGATAGAGCCAAAAATAAAGAAGAACATGTTTAAGGGGGCATCAGCAGTTACATGTTGGTGGATGATGATGAACCTATGCTATATCTGGTGTGAGAAGACAAGGTGAGAATGGTCGGAAAGGTGTAAGAGAGCGTGACTGTGACAGCGTGGTGCCGCCGGTAGGTGTGACAGAAGTACATCATTAAAGGAGTCACAAACCACCTCATTATTTCGAGGATTTATGTACAAGTTTCTTGACCAAGTATTGTAGTTTTAAGTAGGATTGCATTATCTTTGTGTTTTACCTTTATTCTTTTCTGTTGTTTGGGTAGAGAGAGGGGGGATGTGTAGTAATGTATAGTAATGAGTAGCTATTTGTTTCTTGTAAAAGTTACTGTGTACTTTTAATGCTGTAGATCTTTTATTCTTTATGGCTCTGTTAGAACCCTTGTGTTGTATTGTGATTCCACTTTAGTCAGTTGGCATCCGGCTGGCGAAAGGAGGGTCAGGTTTCTTTAGGCTGCTGGAAATAAATGTACAACGCCTCCTTGGGAGTCCTGACTTTCAATCAGCACAGACTTTCAATCAGCACAGCAAGCAGGTTACAAATTGAACCCTCACTTAATCTCTGTTCACTCAGTTTTCAGCCTCTAGCTCTCTCTTCTTCTCTTTTCTCTGGGTTCCCTTCTCTCTCTCCTGCTTGTTCATTCCTCTCTGCCCCTCTCTCTCCCACATGCTTCCTTTTTCTCCCGGTTCCCTCTACCTCACCTTCAGTATGCCTGTTCTGCTCCTCGATTTTCCCGGCCCTCTTTTGAGGAAAGGTGATTGAAGGTGACTTCAGTCTCTTATCATTCCAGTGTAAGGGCTAGAGTAGTGAATAGAGCCTATTTACAAGGCACTTTGCTATAATTCTGTATTCTCCTCCTTAGATCAGGGCTCATACACATAGGCTAGGGGATAGATTCATTAGTATTAGGGATAATCCGTCCTTTAGTGAGGGTATTATTATACTTTCCATGGAGTTATGCTGAATTCGGGCCTGGTAGGCCTCAAACGGGAGAGACTCCATCTTTCTTTCTGCTCCGGCAGCTTGGGATGCTTCTAGGTCAAGTGTAATGTTTTAGTTATGAGGTGTTGTTCGCTTGGAGAGAACCGGTTCAGGCCGGCCCTTGTCGAAGGATTGTATTTTTCTTCATGCCGAAGACACAACATCAGGCCGGCCGGCTGGGAACGTGTCCTTGGTACGGGGAGGTACAAGAATTTGGTGGGCGGCAGGGTACTGGCCGGAATTTTCCATGAGGAGACACGCTTCTATATTAGTGAAAGCCCGAGACAGTTAGTGAGTTAGTCCGTAGGCGGCATCTAGCCGTTAGCAACAAAGCTATTACTTATTTCAGGGAAGACAAGCGCCATTCCACAGGCGGAGAAGAATCGAGAAACAGATACTCTCTTTGTAGAACAGCCAGGGAAGAGAGAGTAGCCGATGAGAGGAAGGTTCCAGTGACTTGGAGAAAGGTGAAGGGAACAGCGCATAGCGGTGCAGACGTGTACCCGTGATTGCGGAGGTGTGACTTCAAGACGAGCCAAGCCACAGACGAGAAGGGAACCTAGATGACTGCTGAGCGCAGACTTCATATTAATAAGGTGATGTCGACCCTTTCTTACTAGAGTGCACAGCCTAATCTTTCACTTTTCTTTGCAGGATATGTGTTGTAGTGTGGTGTTATATGATTGTTTATTGTAATGAGAAATAAAGTACCCCAGTTCTTTGTGAACCGACGTGCTTCGTATTCTTGTATGAGAGGGTAACCTATTCTTCTAGTCAGATGCAACTATGTGAACAGATGCTAACCCTGATCAGGTAAGTGGTAACTGAATAAGGGAGAGAGGAGACCCTTGAATTAGAGAATGAGTTATACATTATCCAAATTGGCAACCGTTGTGTGATCAGTAATACTATAGTTCTATACCCCTGATGAATAGTGAGATTGATCCCTTTATGTAATGGTAATCATAGGATAAGCTGCTGCCGTCTGGGTAGGTTGTCTGGGTTCGTATGGGACCGCGAGATCGCCGCTGATGCTGCCGTCTGGGTAGGTTGTCTGGGTTCGTCTGGGACCGCGAGATCGCCGATATTGCTGCCGCTATCTGGGTAGGTTGTCTGGGTTCGTATGGGACCGCGAGATCGCCGCTGATGCTGCCGTCTGGGTAGGTTGTCTGGGTTCGTATGGGACCGCGAGATCGCCGCTGATGCTGCCGTCTGGGTAGGTTGTCTGGGTTCGTATGGGACCGCGAGATCGCCGCTGATGCTGCCGTCTGGGTAGGTTGTCTGGGTTCGTATGGGACCGCGAGATCGCCGCTGATGCTGCCGTCTGGGTAGGTTGTCTGGGTTCGTCTGGGACCGCGAGATCGCCGATATTGCTGCCGCTACCTGGGTAGGTTGTCTGGGTTCATATGGGACCGCGAGATCGCCGCTGAGGCTGCCGTCTGGGTAGGTTGTCTGGGTTCGTATGGGACCGCGAGATCGCCGCTGATGCTGCCGTCTGGGTAGGTTGTCTGGGTTCGTATGGGACCGCGAGGCCGCCGATTGCTGATATTATACGAGGTTTGGGTATGTATCTTAGGAATTCCCTGTCCTTAGGCGGTAGATATATGTTGTTACCTATTGTAAATAGGCCCTAGGGAGGGGGAGGTGGTAACGTTCTGGCTGAGTTGGTGATGCTCTGATGAGCTGGTCCTATCTAATCAGAAAAACCAGGCAGAACATTTGGCGTCACGAACCGTTTACGAAACCTGTGTGCTTTGTTGTTGTTTTTTTTTTTTTTTTTGTTCTCGGCGCGTACGTGGTTTCGTTTGTATATTTTTGTATATAATTGTGTGTATAGTTCTTTTCTTCAAGATGTTTTTGAGAAAGTCGAAATCTGTTTTTAAGTTGCCTGTTGATATTCCCGGCTGGGATTCAACGCCTTATGAGGCCTTGGCCCACGAGTGGGCTGATTCTACTGGTTTGAGTGAAAATTGGAATTCTTGTCTGGAGCTGGCGGAGCCGGCTGATGTGATTTCCTGTTTGCAGAAGGCGCCAGTGGCGAAGGGTGAAGAGCTTCCTATTTTAGGGCGCAGAGGTTGGATTGTTTTGTCTGCGTACAGGCTTGTACATGAGAGGTTGTCGAAATTGCAGAAGGAGCATGTGGAAATGGAACGGAAGTTTGTTGAAATTCAAAATGCCCATACTTTGTTGCGGTGTCAAAATAAATTGCTTGCCGACAAACTTGAAACGTATCAGACTATCGCTGAAAGGGCGGCTGTTCGGATTGCACGATATAAATACAAGAATCGTCGTGGTCGCGTTTCTAAACGGAAAGTGCGTCTGGTCGTGGCGAAAGCCGGACTGGATTGGAATCCTGATGAATGGGATGGTAATATCTGGAACTCGAGTGATTCTCGTTCCTCGGATGAGGAGTCTAACAATCGCGAGTCTTCTCGCTCCGGACAGGCTTTTAAATCTGCTTCTTGTGCTACAGATGTTGAGTCCCGCGACTATGATCGCTCTTTGCATTGTGTTGATACTTCTACTGATCGGGCTCCTCGTGATGCTCTTCCTGCGGTCTCTGTACATCCTGTTTTTCGTAGGAAGTTGCAGCAGACTCCCGGTAATCCGAACGGTATTCCTTTGGACTCTTTGGAGGATTTTACTCAACAGGAAATTAGTGATATTTTACAGCGATTTCGACAGCGAGCAGGTGAGACCTTGCTTACGTGGATGGTGCGCCTTTATGAACTGGGCGCTGCTGGCATTATGTTGGATGCTGGCGATTCTTTGAAGTTTTGTTCCCTGAGTTTGGATTCTACTGTTCAAGATCATTTTCGTAATTATAATGGTGCTGGTCAAATCAGTTTGCCTCAGTTGGCGACTGAGGGTTGTAATCAAAAGTACCCTACTGAATCTGATTGGCCTGTGAATGACAAGCCGTGGTATACATTGCGCGATGCTGCAAAACGTCTCAAAGAGGAGGTGATGAAAACTGCAATTTTTCTGAGTACTGCTGACAGATTGCTTGATGGTTTGCTGACGTCTTCTGTGCGGAATCGTATTATTCGTTCTTCCCCGGTTGCTTATAAGCAGGTCATGATGACTTTATTGATCAATCAGACTGGTAACGCGTTGTCTATGGTACTGGAATCTGTACGCCAGCTCGGTGAGCTGGGTGATTGGTTTAAACCTGAACGACAGTCCCGGCCTGACACTCGTAGTCCTGGAGACAATAAGCTTACTAGACGTGACATGTTTCTTGCACTCTTGGCTGACGGTGTGAGGAAGGAGGATATTGATGGTGAAACTACTCCTCGTTTGTGGGACTTGTTTCACAAACGCGGTTTGGACCGGAAGGAGGGTGCACGGCGTGTGCGGACGAATGAGTGCGATCGCGATTATTCTGATGACAGCGGTGATGACAACCGGCGTGTGCGTTCTGATCGTCGTGATGATCGACGTTATGTACGTGATGCGTCCCCTCGTCGTGGAAGAGAGAGAGAGCGAGAGGGGGAAAGAGAAAGGGGGAGAGATGATTATGTTAACGACAGACAAAGGGATGAAAGGGATCAGTCCCCTGAGTTGAGGAGGAGGGAGGATCGACACAGATTTTCCGATCGAAATTCGCAGTACAATACAGAGGACAGGAATCCATTTCGTAATAGAGATGGATATGAACATGACATATTGATACCTGAGAAACGTGAGAACATTTATCCTGATTTGTCCTGGTTGACAGAACGCGGTAAAAATGACTAGGAAGTAGGTCAAGCTCCCGTACATAGATGGGCTCACCGAGATAATAGACCCTATGTTGATATTGAAATTTTTTGGAGACATCGTAATGTCCAAAGGGCCCGAGCATTGGTAGATACAGGAGCGGAGGCCACTCTTATTCATGGAAAATCAAAGAAATTTAAAGGCCAATTTTTTACAATTACTGGTTTAGGTGGAAAGGAAACTCCCGCAGTACAAACTACACTTGAAATGAGAATAGGTAGAATTCCTAGAAAAGAATACTCGGTATTAGTCGTGCCACTCTTAGAGTACATAATTGGAATTGACATTTTGAAAGGAATGACTTTGCATTTGGATGATGGATGTTATCAATTTGGAACTAAACATTATATATCATCCAGACCTGAACGGGTTGGTCGTTTAAGAATGGCCCCCATAAAGATTCCCCAGGCGACAAAAGTGGTTTGTCAGAAGCAGTATCGTATCCCAGGTGGTCATGAAGAGATTAGTACCACTATTCAGGATTTGGTGGATGCAGGAGTTATAACTCCGGTTACTTCTGCTTGGAATAATCCCGTTTGGCCCGTGCGTAAGAGTGATAATTCTTGGCGCATGACTGTTGATTATCGAGAACTGAATAGGTATACACCCCCTTTGACTGTTGCAGTACCGGATATCATTACTTTAATTGAAAGGATCCAAAAGCATCCAGGTACATGGTATGCGTCCATTGATATTGCTAATGCTTTCTTTTCGATCCCGATTGCCCCTGAGTGTCAGGAACAATTCAGTTTTACATGGAACGGACGTCAAATGACGTTTAGAAGTCTTCCCCAGGGCTATGTGCATAGTCCTACGATATGTCACCGGCTGGTGGCCGAGCACTTAGCTGAGGTACCTGTACATCCGCAAATTCAGTTATGTCATTACATTGATGATATTTTGATTCAAGGTGAAACACGAGATGAAGTTCAGACCCAATTAGATAAAATCCTGGAGTGTCTGCGCGAGAAAGGTTGGGAAATCAACCCGGATAAATTACAAGGTCCATCCCAGACTGTAAAATTTTTGGGTATTAATTGGCATGAAGGACACAGAGAAGTGATCCCACAGGTAAAACAGAAAATTCTTGATTTTGCAGTTCCGAGAAATAGGAAAGAAGCCCAAAGCTTCATTGGCTTGTTTGGCTTTTGGCGCCAACACATTCCCCATTTGAGTCAAATATTGGCCCCTTTGTATCGAGTCACTCGTAAAAAGAATGCGTTTGAATGGGGTAAACCACAGCAAGATGCGTTTAGTTTGGCAAAAGAAGCGATTCAGTATGCCTTGGATTTATGGCCTGTGTGCGAGGGTGATGTGGATTTGAATGTGTCTGTACAAGGCCTTTATGCAAATTGGAGTTTGTGGCAAAAACAAGGAACAAGTAAAGTACCGTTAGGTTTTTGGACCAAAAAGTTACCTGATGCTGGTGAGCGTTATACACCTTTTGAGAAACAGTTGCTTGCATGTTACTGGGCTCTGGTGGATACCGAGCAATTAACTTTGGGACATGGTGTGGTCCTGCGACCTGAAATACCTATCATGCAGTGGGTTTTGAGTTCGCCGAAAACTCACCGAATTCGACACGCTCGGGAGGCGAGTGTGATTAAGTGGAAATGGTACATACAAGACAGGGCACGTGTGGGACCAAAGGGAGTTGCATCCTTGCATGAGCAGGTGGCGTGGGCGCCATCGGTTGAGACGGAGAGTGAATGTTCCGTACCTATAGTACAGGAATCCCCTGTTAAGTGGGGTAAACCATTTGATGATTTGTCCGCGGAGGACAGAAACCATGTTTGGTTTACGGATGGTTCGGCAAGGTTCATAGGGACAAAACGACATTGGAAGGCAGTGTCCTATAATCCGATCACACAAAAGTTGCTGAGTACAACTGGTGAGGGAAAGAGCAGCCAATTCGCTGAGCTTTATGCTGGTAATCAAGTTCTGAAACAAGAGTTACCTGGCACCTGTCATATTTTTACTGATTCCTGGTCTACTGCCAATGGATTGGCAGTTTGGTTACCGACTTGGCATTCCCGTAATTGGGAATTGCATTCAAAAGAACTGTGGGGAAAAGAATTATGGCAAGAGATTTGGGAAATGCTCCCGCAAAGTACTGTTACAATCTTTCATGTGGATGCTCATACCCCGATAGACTCCCTTGACAAATTCTTTCATAATATTGCAGATGAAAAATCTAAAATTGCTGAGGCACTGGTGGACATGCAGGATTCTGATATGGAAGGATTGGCGAAATGGGCCCACCAGAAAGCAGGACATTACGGAGAGAAAGTCACTAGCAGGTGGGCTGCTGATCGAGGAATTTATATTCCTTTAGATTTAATCAAAGACATTATTTTGCATTGTCCCATTTGTCAGCATGCTAGACGGCGGAAAGTGCCTCAAATTGTTAAAGGTCATTTACATCGTGGGAAATTGCCCGCTCAAATTTGGCAAATTGATTATATTGGTCCACTCCCTATGAGTAAAAATTGTCAATGCATTTGCACCATTGTTGATACATACAGTGGCCTGTTAGTGGCCTTTCCTTGTAAACAAGCCACCCAAGTGAATACCATTAAAACATTGGAATTGATTATGCTTTATTATGGTGTCCCATTCCAAATTCAATCTGATAATGCATCCCATTTTCGTGGAAGATTGGTGCAGGAATTTTGTGTGGAAAATAATATTGAATGGGTGTTTCACATACCATATTATCCGCAGGCCTCGGGCCTGATTGAAAGATTGAACGGTTTGCTGAAAAATCAATTGCGAAAATTGACTGATGACAAGTATAAAAATTGGAGGGATTATTTGTTCCAGGCACTGTTAATTTTGAATAATCGTCCCTTTCTAAATGCTGAATCTCCATTGATGCGTTTGTTTCCTCCGAATGTTGATGCAAAGCCCAATACTATTGGTGACACTGTGATGTACTGGGAAATTACCCCCGGAGCACTGGCTCCATGCAGAGCAACCCCGGGGTCGGCAGGTCTAGACCTGCATGCCATGAATGATACTATTATAAAAAGTAAAGATCGAGTCATCATTGAAACCGGTGTTGGTGTCTGTATACCCACTGGAAATTTTGGATTAATCGCCCCTAGATCGGGGCTGGCTGTGAAAGGTGTTCAAGTACTCGGAGGAGTCATTGACAGTGACTATCAGGGAGAGATTAAGGTGCTCCTGCTGAATAGCAGTGAGGTTGATTTACCGATACATAAAACTGACCGAATTGCTCAATTGTTGATAATGCCTGTTTTCAGTGGTGAGATCACAAAAGGCACTGCCCCAACGTTGCTAACTGTACGAGGACAAAAAGGATTTGGTTCCACGGATAATCCTGGAGCTAGAGTTTGGGTGCAATCGCCTAAGAATCCCCCTGAAGAAGCTGAGATTATTGCAACCGGTCATTATAATACTGTTCTAGTCATGAGACCAGGGAAAGATAGCTGGGAAGCTGTCCCGGCTGACAAATGTTACCTACGAGAATGAATAATGCCTGTATTTGATTTTCTTTCAGATCATTCTCTGGACTGTTGCTGCAGGATGTGTCGGCGTTGGACTCCTTTTGGACTGCTACGACGAGAGAGGAGGGAACCCATCGACCCGGGCTGATCTGAGAACCCGAGTACCGCGTTCCTTTGCTGCGTGGGATTCGTCATCGAACTTTTGGACTACTTTAGCCAAGCGAGTGACTAATGCTCCTCATTTTTGTTTAACACCGATGCGTTCGGTGACTGACATTCTAGCGACTTGTTTAGTTGCTGTCCCTGCTTCATTAGAGACTTTGGCCCATATTTTTAATATATCGAATGCCCGTCCTAATGTCCTTTTGGGAGATTTTGCTACACATGAATACTGCCCCTTATGTACTGTGTTGTCCGATTCGACACCCCCGATCCAGTCCCAGATAATCACTTATAATATCACGCAGGGTGATTTATGTTTTTTCCTCACTTGCGATCCCAATGCTATTACTGAATGTGTGCGTTTAAAATTGAAAGGTACTACTTCATTCACAGCTCATGAAAGAACTTTGTGCTTCCGAAGATCACCGAAATCATGTAGTTCTGTTCAAAATAATATGACTTGTAAGAGTTTAGTGTTGGCCCCAGTCATTATCATACAATGTTGCTACCATCTGGGTGGCTCTTCTCTTGTGGTAATACATCCTGGCCATATATTCCTGCGAACATTTCCGGAGGCCCTTGTGCCATTACCAGACTGAGTTTGTTGATGTTCTCATCGCATCCTAATGCCAATTCTCGTGTGATCCGAGATACTGTAATGTTACAGGAGGACTGTGATTCGTCTATGCATTTATATTCCAAATCTGAATACCTTAGTTTAGCTATCTCAATTGTTGGTGTTCCTGCCTTGGCGGTCTATAATGCCAAGTCTATTGGGAAAATGGCCTGCTGGATGGTAAAATCCATTATTCATACTTCTACAATCCTGTCTGACATACTATTAGACGCCCAGGGTGAACGTAGAGCTATCTTGCAGAACCGGGCGGCTATTGATTATCTTTTACTTAAACATGGACATGATTGTTCTGACTTTGAGGGTCTTTGTTGTTTTAACCTGTCTGACCATACGAAATCTATTCAGGCCCATATTGACAAACTTCATGACTTGACGGAAGAGGTTAGAAAACACATTGACCAGGGCTGGTTTGACTGGCTCTTTAATTGGTTACCTGATTTACATATGTTGCGTGAAATATTAGGGGGTATTTTGATTACTATTAGCATTTTGATAGCTATCTGTTGCTTTATTCAGTGTATTCCTTCTCTACTTCAATACTGCAAACCTGGTACTAGACATAGATCAGTTAGTTTTGTTTCATATTATTCGTCCACAGATGTTAGTTCTGTTTGATGAATGTATAATAGACTGAAGTCAAGGGTGAAATGTTCTGCTCGATTTTCCCGGCCCTCTTTTGAGGAAAGGTGATTGAAGGTGACTTCAGTCTCTTATCATTCCAGTGTAAGGGCTAGAGTAGTGAATAGAGCCTATTTACAAGGCACTTTGCTATAATTCTGTATTCTCCTCCTTAGATCAGGGCTCATACACATAGGCTAGGGGATAGATTCATTAGTATTAGGGATAATCCGTCCTTTAGTGAGGGTATTATTATACTTTCCATGGAGTTATGCTGAATTCGGGCCTGGTAGGCCTCAAACGGGAGAGACTCCATCTTTCTTTCTGCTCCGGCAGCTTGGGATGCTTCTAGGTCAAGTGTAATGTTTTAGTTATGAGGTGTTGTTCGCTTGGAGAGAACCGGTTCAGGCCGGCCCTTGTCGAAGGATTGTATTTTTCTTAATGCCGAAGACACAACATCAGGCCGGCCGGCTGGGAACGTGTCCTTGGTACGGGGAGGTACAAGAATTTGGTGGGCGGCAGGGTACTGGCCGGAATTTTCCATGAGGAGACACGCTTCTATATTAGTGAAAGCCCGAGACAGTTAGTGAGTTAGTCCGTAGGTGGCATCTAGCCGTTAGCAACAAAGCTATTACTTATTTCAGGGAAGACAAGCGCCATTCCACAGGCGGAGAAGAATCGAGAAACAAATACTCTCTTAGTAGAACAGCCAGGGAAGAGAGAGTAGCCGATGAGAGGAAGGTTCCAGTGACTTGGAGAAAGGTGAAGGGAACAGCGCATAGCGGTGCAGACGTGTACCCGTGATTGCGGAGGTGTGACTTCAAGACGAGCCAAGCCACAGACGAGAAGGGAACCTAGATGACTGCTGAGCGCAGACTTCATATTAATAAGGTGATGTCGACCCTTTCTTACTAGAGTGCACAGCCTAATCTTTCACTTTTCTTTGCAGGATATGTGTTGTAGTGTGGTGTTATATGATTGTTTATTGTAATGAGAAATAAAGTACCCCAGTTCTTTGTGAACCGACATGTGCTTCGTATTCTTGTATGAGAGGGTAACCTATTCTTCTAGTCAGATGCAACTATGTGAACAGATGCTAACCCTGATCAGGTAAGTGGTAACTGAATAAGGGAGAGAGGAGCCCCTTGAATTAGAGAATGAGTTGTACATTATCCAAATTGGCAACCGTTGTGTGATCGGTAATACTATAGTTCTATACCCCTGATGAATAGTGAGATTGATCCCTTTATGTAATGGTAATCATAGGATAAGCTGCTGCCGTCTGGGTAGGTTGTCTGGGTTCGTATGGGACCGCGAGATCGCCGCTGATGCTGCCGTCTGGGTAGGTTGTCTGGGTTCGTCTGGGACCGCGAGATCGCCGATATTGCTGCCGCTATCCGGGTAGGTTGTCTGGGTTCGTATGGGACCGCGAGATCGCCGCTGATGCAGCCGTCTGGGTAGGTTGTCTGGGTTCGTATGGGACCGCGAGATCGCCGTTGATGCTGCCGTCTGGGTAGGTTGTCTGGGTTCGTATGGGACCGCGAGATCGCCGCTGATGCTGCTGTCTGGGTAGGTTGTCTGGGTTCGTATGGGACCGCGAGATCGCCGCTGATGCTGCCATCTGGGTAGGTTGTCTGGGTTCGTCTGGGACCGCGAGATCGCCGATATTGCTGCCGCTATCTTGGTAGGTTGTCTGGGTTCGTATGGGACCGCGAGATCGCCGCTGATGCTGCCGTCTGGGTAGGTTGTCTGGGTTCGTATGGGACCGCGAGATCGCCGCTGATGCTGCCGTCTGGGTAGGTTGTCTGGGTTCGTATGGGACCGCGAGGCCGCCGATTGCTGATATTATACGAGGTTTGGGTATGTATCTTAGGAATTCCCTGTCCTTAGGTGGTAGATATATGTTGTTACCTATTGTAAATAGGCCCTGGGGAGGTGGTAACGTTCTGGCTGAGTTGGTGATGCTCTGATGAGCTGGTCCTATCTAATCAGAAAAACCAGGCAGAACAATGCCCCTCTACCTTTTGTCTCATTTCATCATGTGCTCTGACACCCTCAGCATCCTTCTGTATCTCTTTTAGGGTCTTTTCTTTGCCCATCTCTCTGTTAAACTCTCTTTCAGCATTTTTTATCTCTTTCATGTGACTGAACCTCGCTCACTTTCTTGTTCTCCCATTGTTCACTCTCACCTTCCGACTTTCTTTCTCCCTCTGTATGTCAGTCTTCCTTTTTTTTTCACCATCCATTCTCTCTCTGTTTCACTCTCTGTTCCTCTGTTTAGTCTTCTCCCCCTCTCTTCCTTTCTCTCTCCTCTTTCACACACACTCTCAGGTTTTCAACCGCCTGTAGGACTAGCGGGGTGCCGTTGCTCCTCCAGGGTCTCCACCGCGAGGACTTCCTGGGGATATTTGGCATTTGCACCCTTGTGGTGCTCCTGAAGAGGGTACCCCGTATACCTTTCAGTCTCTGGATCACCCTGTAACTCCACCAGCAACACAAAATAACAAGTTAACAGCCTCTCCCACCCAACCCCCTGTATATACGCCGGGTAAGCGGTAGATAGGGGGAACGGCGTGAAGGATTGCGGCCAAAGAGGTCTCCAGGTGAGCGGGAGAGGTACTTATACCTGGCTCCCCTCCCACCAGTGTGCCGGAACTGACGTGAGGCGCACGGACCCAGAGGGGGTCCCTCAGCACTAGGCTGTCACTGTGTGTCCTCATGTGGCACTAAGGCGGCCGCCTCTTATGGGGGTCCTCTGCGTGGACCGCAAGCAGCCACATTCTCGCACTTAACACGCTCACAACAATTGCATTATCTTACCCACAGCACTTTCACAACACTGCCGCCCGCTCTCACCGACCGCCCTCACAGCCCCTGAACTCTCGCACGCAACGTCTCTCGGGAGCAAAGAATGTGTTAAGTCTGACAATTATGAAAAACAAACAGCTTCAGGAAAATAAAGAATTAAAAAGCTCGTCGACCTGCCCAGATAGCTGTAAAATTCAGCCCGAATTTATGTTTTGAATTTATACCTTCACTGCAGAGAATTTGCCTTTTTTGCCAGGTTTGCCATGTGCTGAAACATGTCTTAGCAGCGAGGTCGGGTGAAGTTTGGGAACGCAGTAAATTTTAAAAGCCCGGTGACTGCAACTCTGCCCACTTTAGCGAAGTTAAAAAAACTTTGGGCCAGATGTATGAAGCTCAAATGGGTTCGCAAACGCCGACATTCTCAGAATTTTGGCGTTTGCGAACTCATTTGAGCAAAATGGTATGTATGTAGCAAATATCAGTGCAAAATAGGGAATTGGAAATTTGCAATTCCTTATTTTGCGATTGCATTTAAGGAATTGCAAAATTTGTGATTCCTTAAATGCAATGTATGATGCAAAAAAAAAATTTCAAAGTGCCATGTGATGTGCACCCATGCTTATTTCAGGGGTGCAACAGGGTGTCCTTTGGACACCCCTGCACCTTTGAAATTATTCTCAATATGCGATTAGCAAATTGCGAATCGCAAATTGAGAATAATTTCACATTCATTCCTATGGGCCTCCTGGCCCATAGAAATGAATGGAAAATGATTCCTTAATTGCGATTAGCAATTTGCTAATCGCAATTAAGGAATATACGGGCACATGCATCATTGGTTTTTGCATTCGCAAACGGTGCGAATCGGAAAAATCGGCCGTTTGCGAATGCAAAAACCATTTTTGGGATGCATCAAACTTTTTTTCACAATTCGCATTTTTTAGCATTTCTAAAAAATGCGAATGCATTTAAGGAATCACATTTGTGTGATTCCTTAAATGCAATGCATCATTTTTTTTTAAATTGCAAATTGTGAAATTGGAAGTGCAAATTAACACGAGGTTGACCCTCGTGTTAATTTGCGAAAATTATTAAACAGGCAAAAAAATGCTTTTTTTAAACTGTCATGTTACAGACACATGTCCTTAGGACATGTGTGTGTGAAACATCCACTTAAAAATAAATTTCAGGGGTGCAGGGGGGGGGCTTTGGACCCCCCCCTGCACCCATGGAATGCATGAACATTATACGAATTCTAATTTGCGAATTCGCAATTCCCATTGATTCCTATGGGCCTTTTGGCCCATAGGAATCAATGGGAAATGCGAATTAGCAAATTAGAATTCGTATAATATTTGCGATTCGGTAAAAAATGCGATTTTTACCGAATCGCTAATATTATGAGAAAATATTCATGCATCCCGTTTTGCGAATTCCAAATTGCGATTTGCTATTTTTCGCAATTTGGAATTCGCAAACGGCCGGGATGATGCATGTGGGGGTTTAAGAAATCGCTAAATAATAGCGAATTTCTACATACATACCATTTTGCAATTCTCAAATAGCGATTCCTTAAAAATCGCTATTTGAGAAGTGCAAAAGTGTATCTTGATACATCTGTCCCATAATTTCTCTAACCTATGCTATACTGCAGTGTCGGCTGTAAAATAACCTAGACGATGCTCCGAATACAATCTCTAATACTTCCGCTAGAGGGCGCTGCGGCGCTGTCAGCATGGTTGTGTTCCTTACACTGAAGCCTTCCCTCTGGGGAGTGACATTGCTGACTCTTCAAGCTTCCCTGAGTCAGTGGTACCCACAGCAGCTGCCAGTGGACAAGAACAGGATGTCTCATGAGTTCCCGAGAATGTTCTAGACTGCAGGACGGACAGACTACACCCTCCGGCAACACAGAGCGAAGGACGGCTCCAGTGCCGCCGCCAAGCCGGGCCTGGTTGTTGGCCCCCGACCCCCCACTCTCCAGCCCCCACTCATGGAGAGGCCATCTCAGCAGCGGCTCAGGGCTCAGGCCCCGTGGGGCAGATTCCCTGTCAGCTCCCCTCGGGGCGGTCACTGTGGCCCCAGCCCACTCCAGCAAGCATCCTCTGAGGGTCATGACCCCGGCTCTTAGGGTAGTTTGATTGGTGAGGGCACTGAGCAGCGCCTCACCAATATCCAACACCTACTACAGCGCCTACTCCCGAGGTTAGCTAATCAGAAAGCCTCTACGTCGGCCCTCACTACTGTTCACCAGATGTCATCTTTTAAAAGTGAAAACAGCGAAAGCAGGGCTCTATGACTCTCTCTCTCTCTCTAACACACACGCCGCCGCTCTCTCTCCCACACAAACACACACACTCTCTCTCTTCTCTTCCAAACGTGCTCTGACCCGCGGTGCTACCTCGCTTGTTCCGTCTCGCTCCTGTCAGGGCACTCTTCCAGATGTTCTCAGCGGTTTATTACATCCCCGCTGCTCTCGGCGTTTTTGGCTCTCCCAGCAGTGATGAGGCGTCTCTACCAATCCTATGTGACTCTTAGAATTTATCCATTTGTATCTCTTCCTTGAGTGACTTTACAACTTGTACATTTGCAATTTTTTCTATTTGTATCTCTTCCTTGAGTGACTTTACAACTTGTACATTTGCAATTTTTTCTATTTGTATCTCTTCCCTGTGTGACTTTACACCTTGTACATTTGCAATTTTCTTTCCTGTTTGTATCTTTTATGTAACTCATGTAATCCTAAATCCTTATGTATCGCAACTGGTTCTTTTGTAAAGCGCTCTGACACCTTCGGGTAATGTTTGTGCTACAGAAAATCGCATTAAATTAAAACATCAGACCTGCCTGGTGTGAACTTTTACCCGACGAAACACGTGGTAGTTCAAATGCGACATATAAAGGACCGAGACTCCTCCGGCTCACACCGAGAGACCCTGGAAGTAACTGTCTGAAAACAGTAATAGGACCCAGCTGGTGTACAATCACTGAGGGGCGCTGGTATATATGGAGATATCGCCCCTCCCAAACTGAAAGCAACAATCAGGCCGGCAGAACTTGGGCAGAGTCAGAAAAATGTCCTAATTTACGACTAAGGGATTGACTCAGAGTATCTGACTGAAAGGCTTGTAGGGCTAGGTCAATGCTTTTTCGACCGTTTGTGATCACAAACATGGGTTCTGAACGGTAACAAACATTCGTAATTCGCAATATGGGTAATCACAATTATTTGCGATTACCTAAATGTAAATGCAGTTAAGCAATCACAATTTGCAATTCCCTAAATGCAATTCTTGTAGCTATCGCAAACTGCGAATTTGCATTAAAGAATCGCAAATTACCACCAACTTCTAGTTGGTGGTATATGGCAAATTCCTTGAAAAATTCACTTTTCTGCATTTTTCTAAGTGCCATTTGGCGCACATACATGCCTTTAGGCCCATAAGAATGAATGTGAAGGCAATCCTTTATAGCAAATCGCAATTTGCGATTCGCTATTAAAGAATATGTAGGATTCGCAAAATGTTTGCAAAAACCTACATGCATTGCATTTTGCGAGTCTATAAGAGCGAATCGGTAAAATTCACTATTATAGACTCGCAAAATCCAATGTTGATACATCTAGTCCGTAGTGTCTTAATCTATTTTTTTGAGACGGTGGTGCAGTTTGATGGAGATGTAAACAAGTGCCCTAAGCCAAGGGGAGAGATAGTGTTTCTGATGTGTATTAGCCACGAGATTCTGTGTGCATGGTCGAGGGAGAGGCAATCTTCTATCAGCCTCTGTGTAATGTTCGCAGATTCTCTCCTCCAGATCGAGTGCCATAAAAGTGTTGGTGCCACCCTAATTGTGTCGTTAATGTAAGGACTTGCACATATCAAGAGTATAACATATGAAAAGGCCGCAACCACTCTCTAATGTCCTGTGACACACCTAGCCGCCTGTAAGGAAGAGCTGACGTAGCCTTCAACAACAACAATTTAGCCAGCGGTGCCAGCAGGCAGGGAAAGGCAGGTCACAGAGCATAATTAGAGCTGCTGTTTAGAAAAGGAAAACAAAGCAGGGCTTTTCTCTCTGCTCTGTTTTTCTACATGAACAGTCACAAGACCAAACAAGGTATTAGGTAACATGTTTTTTTTTCTGCACTTATGTAATAAAAAAAAGTAGAATGTCTGTGCATCTTTCACACATTGTATTAAATAGTAATCACATTTATATAGCGCTTACTACCCCTGACGAGGCATCAAGGTGCTTTTTTGTTGAGTAGCACGCCACTCCAGAACCCATAAAGGATTAGTGCTGAATTAGTATAGGGAAATATGAAAGTAATTTGAGTGGTGGGCATGTTAGTCAGTTATTTGGATTCAGAAGGATAGTGGAGGGATAGAAGAAGGAAACAGGTGTGCATTTATATAGTGCTTGCTACCCCTGACGAGGCATCAAGGTGCTTTTTTGTTGAGTAGCACGCCACTCCAGAACCCATAAAGGATTAGTGCTGAATTAGTATAGGGAAATATGAAAGTAATTTGAGTGGTGGGCATGTTAGTCAGTTATTTGGATTCAGAAGGATAGTGGAGGGATAGAAGAAGGAAACAGGTGTGCATTTATATAGTGCTTGCTACCCCTGATGAGATGCTGAAGAGCTTTTTACGGCGAGAAGCACACTATTCTGGAAACCATAAATGATTAGTTGCGAATTAGTATAGTTAAATATGAAATTTGAGAAGTGGACATGTTAGTCTGCTTTTTTGATTAGAAAGGATAGTGGAAAATAGAAGAGTGAATGATTTAGACTTTTTTAGAGGTCATAGCAGTAGTAGGAGGCTTGGAATGAGTAAAAAGGGATTTGGAGGGAAAGAGTCAGAGGGAAGAGTTTAGAAAGGCTTGCTTTAGGGGATCAGTATAGTAAAAGAGGTGTCAGATGGTGCAAGGAGAGGTAGAGTAGGGGGGAGTCTAGAAAGGGCAATTTTGGGGATCATACTAGTGGTTTGAGATGAATGAGAGAGTGGATGTAGATAGAGGGTATACTGATAGAGGTATAGGGTGGGAAATAGGGTAGTGCATTGGAAATAGTAGTAGAAAGAGGTTTGAGATGAGTCAGAGTTGAGGTAGAAGATATATTGAGAGAGGTATAGGGTGAGAAATAGGGTAGTGCATACATATATTGATCCATAAGTACATGGAAAGTTTATAGAAGCATAAAGGAAGTAAGTATTTGTAGATTAAAGATATTGATTGAGGTATAAGGTGAGAAAAAGGGTAGTACATATAAAAAAAATTGTAGGAAAGTAATAAATATATAGATACAAGTAAATTGATGGTATATAGATGCATAAAGGAAGTTCGTATAAGTAGATTAAAGATGCATTCTGTTTTTTAAGTGTTGTACTTAAAAATGTATTTTAAAAAATGTAACATAATTGTTCTACATGTTAATATAAAGCAATACACATATATCGGTACATATCTACAGTACAAATAAATGCTTATATACAGAGGGATATGCTGTATATATATTTTTTGCGTATGGTTTTTATGTGTGGAAGAGCCAATTATTGAAGATAAGGTGGCTGTCGGTGGATCTGATGTTGTGGGGTAAAGAGTTCCATATTTTGGCTGCTTGAACAGAGAAGGATGTGCCACCCATGTTTTTTTTCTTGTATTTTGGAATTTTTAGGCGCGGTGGCACTCTAGAGCGGCATGTGTCTGGTGATTTTATTCCTGATGAAGAGTGGTCCCATTCCGCTTTGTGTGTGATACAAAGCAGCTTGAAGGTGGATTTTCTGGCAACCGGTAACCAATGCAGGGATTTCAAGGCAGGGGAGATGTGGTCTCGCAGTTTGTTCTGCAAGAGTAGTCTAGCAGTCGAATTCTGAATCTGTTGTAGTCGTCTCATAGTCGTTAAAGGTGATCCATGGTACAGGCTATTGGCATAATCGAGTATGGATAAAACAAGGGAGATGGGGGCTTTGACCTTGTGTGGAAATCCCAAAACGGGAAGATTCGTCACAGAGGTTTTATAGTAACAAAGCTTGATCTTGCTAGTTTGTCCACTTGGGCATTAATCGATAGCTTGGAGTCCATGGTCATTTCGAGGTTTCTTACTTTCTTCGATACTTTAGACGGTGATCCCAGTTCATCAGGCCAGGCGGCAAGCAGGTCATAATATTTCCAATCGCCACACGTGACTATTTCCGTTTTGGAAGCATTCAATTTTAAATGGCTCCAAGTCATCCATTGTTCCACGGCTCTGAGGCAACTGAAAATTGATGAGTTTCCAATGTCTTTGGGGCATTCCAGTTAAAGGACTATTTGTGTGTCATCTGCATAGTTATAGCACATGAGGTGAAATTGATTGATCAGTACTGGTAATGACTTCATGTAGATGTTGAATAGCAAGAGTGAGATGATAGAGCCCTGAGGGGCCCCAGCTTTTCTGGAGTACGGTTTGGACGAGAAAGGTGGGGTATGGATGACATTAGTTCTATTTCGAAGGTAGGACGTGATCCTGTCAAAAGCAGTCCCCTCTATGCCGGCTTCATAGAGTCTTGTTAGAAGAATTGTCTTGAAAGTCCGCGTGGACACGGGTCAGAAGGGCTGCCGGCAGGCCTGCTTACTTTAAATAGGTCCATACATTTATCATGTGAAATCTGTGGAAGGAACGAAGAGGCTGAGTTAGAGTATTCTTGGATTGTTTTGTAAACGGTTAGTGCTGGTGCTTCGTCTCTGTTTTAAGTACAAGTCCTACGTGTCTGCTTTGTCCATGTAAAGATTTGTCAGCTGGTCTGTGAAATCTTGAGTAACAGGATGAGTTCCTTCTAGGCATTTTGGTTTACGAAATTTTATAGAATTCTTTATTTACACATTTAATATTTTGAATTCTGTCTGAATAGTACCTTTTCTTTGTTTTTTTGATAGCTGACTTGTATAATCTGTTAATTTTCTGCAGGTGAGGTTTGTCTTGTTTGTTTTTTGTTTCGAGCCAGGCACGTTGCAGCTTTCAAATTTGTAGTTTTATGTCTTTTATCTCTGTATTTCTCCAAGGTGCTTGTTTTCTTTTGTTCTGTTGTGTGGTTTTGAGTAGTATCAGGATATCAAAAGCTTCCTGTAGCCACTCATATAGTTTTTTTAACATAATTTATTGTTTCCTGATCTGTACTGGATTTTAGTTGTGTTTCTAAGGGTTCCAAATTGAGTTTATTTCACAGTTGATAGGTGGATGGATGTAAGGTAGGTTTAGGTGAGTCACTTAGTGTTGTTTTATGTTGGAAAGCAAGCAAGTGGTGGTCTGACCATGTGACTGGAGTTATAGTTTGGAAAGTAACTAGTTCGGTATTAGCAAAAATGACATCTCTATGATATGGCCAGCGATGTTTGTGGGTTTGTGGACAATCTTATGCAAGTTCAGTGTTTCTAGGCCAGTGATTGTTGTTTTTGATGGGTTATATTGGATTTGTCATTCTGAGCAGCGGCACTTTTTTTTAAATATGACATGTTAAACTGAGTCTAATATCATTTTGCTGAAAATATCTAATTACTTTTTTGGTGTGTTTAATTTTACACTAGAGAGCCTACATTTATAGTCATCTTTCCAAACATGAGATCTGTTTCATATTAAAGAGGAACACACCAAGTATTTAAGAATTGTGTGGTAAAGGTGATGTGTTACCATGTATTTTAAGGAACCCCCTGAATTACATTATAAGGCTATTGCAACTCGACCCTGAGTTCCCTTACCTTATAAACGAACTCAGCGTTTGTCCTCGTTCTTCTATATGGTATAAGGCTGAATATCCTTGTGATGTACAGCAGGTGGTACTTTATTTCGTATATAACAATGTGGACAGGACATCAATCACATTTCTGCCAGTGACCCATCCACCAAACTCCAAATCATGCCCCAAATGTAGAACAAAGGCCTAGGGTTCCTGAACGTTTGTGGAAAAAGCAGCGCTGCAGGCTGTTTCACTCACTCATTGGTGGTATTTTCCCAATGCTCTGACATTTTTAATCCAATGAAGGTAAGGGACAACTGAGCCATTTGCAATTTATCAACAAATATCAGCAATCCTCCCATTCTCAATGTATTGAATGTGGCACACACATGTGGAATACATTCCTCCTTACGCTCACTGAAGAGCAAATGTAGTATGTTGTAGTAGGAGTTATGTGCTACGTTGTACTTGGTTCTGGAATAGGATGAGGGCTCCAGGTGAGAATGTAAATAAAACGAAGAGACATATAGAGTCCTGTGGACATTTCTGCATTTATACACAGCACATTATGAGTATCTTTGAGTTTGTCAGACATTTGGCAATTGAAAATAGAGAATCCAGTGATCCCTTGGGATTCATCTGCGGTTAGAATATGACCTTCTATCACAAGAATGACGCCATCTCATAGCTCTGGGGTCAAGGTAAAGGGGGCAAATCCTTTTCTGATGTCACAATAGGAGTAAATCCTGGACTAGGAGGGGTTCTTGTTTGTTAGAATGCATGAATACATTATTTTATCGGTGAAGTATCTGGTACCCACTGGGCCCTCTCTGATGTCCACTTCTGTAGAAGCATCGGGACAGCATCAATAATGGGTCTGAGGCACAGATATGGTTTCCGCACATGGGGTCCCCGTTTGTTCATAGAATCACTGTTATACCAGCGTTCCTAGTGTCCAAGGTAACCCACAAGAAAGCCCACATCAGCAAAAGCAATGGCGTCCAGAGAAATACCCTGAAACTCAAGCCCTCCTCTGCGGTCCTAAATTAATTCTGGGAAATTATTAGAAGGCAGCAGACCTCTAACTACCACTAAACATCTGAAGCACCCTGAAACCAAGGGCTGTGGATAGATGCAGAGGGACTCAAGTTGGATTACCCCCTCCCTAATGTTCCCAAACAGTACTTTACACCTACGTCTGACACCTAGGGTGAATTGGAGTGGGTTCCAGGCTACATGGGTTTACTCACAGACAGACAGTAGGCAGTGTGCCACCTTCAGTGCAGGTAAAAAGGCCTGTGCCCCCGACTGTCAGTCAGCTTCAATCAAATCCTAGACTTCAGTTGTATGTCAGTAGATCAGCCACAAAAACATTGTCTGACATAGGTATTGTGCCCCAAAAATATTTATATAAATATTGCCGTATTAGGTGTAGACTTTCTACTATACATTCCGGTGGGGTGATGTTTCTGTGACAATATTTATGACACAATATTTGTGTCAAAAAATCTGTAGTCACAGGTGCTCTGGTATCATAGAGTCTGCTCCTCTCGTGGTGAGGAATGTCCATGTTTGGAACTGTGCCTTTCCCAGAATCCCTCTGAACTGTGTGTTTTCAAGTGCCTAGTTCTGGTGACACATGTTCCCTTTGGAAACATGGAGGCGCTTTAAAACCTTCCAGTTCATGTACTCGGACCTCGTAACCATGCCACACAACTGGTTAACCCCATTTGACTCACGTCACTTTTGGGTAAGACCAGTAAAACAGTGTAAAAACTGCACGTGTCATAAGAGCGACATGGCACATGTGGGCCTAAGTGTCCACATGCACCATCTGCATGAGAGACCAAAACAACATATCTTCGGGCTGCCCAATCAAAGATGGCCGACTGCAGACTCTAAAGACATGTTTAAAATCCTTCCTCTAACATTAACTAAGTCATATGTAAGTAGTGAGTGGGAGGCAACACATTGTGTGATGTCTAGACATGAAATATGCCAAACACAAGGCTGGGATGTCCATTCATTAACCAAATTCAAAAGTTCCATTTACTGCATAAGCTGAACAGCATTTTTGATTGTTTTTTTAAAGTATAAACTCATTTTAGCATAGATTAGCTTAGGTATACCTAACAATGCTATCTTTATTAAATATCTAAATCAACAGGTGAACTTAGATTTTAGGTAACTAAAGACCAACATATGTTATAACAGTAGGTCATCTTTACCTGGACGTAGAATCTGGTGTGAATAACACCCATTAGGGCCTCCTAATAAACAAAGGCCTTTACCCCTAGTATCAGAAGGGAGAAGGGATTAGCACAGGATTTCAAAAATTGCCATCTCCAGGACTGGAAGGGTATCAGTGGATTGGCAAAGAGAGCGTTTTCGGTCTGTAGCAGTTTCAATGCAGGGGGTTGGAGGAAGCATACAGAGGTTTCACCTATAGGACCCTACCAATAAAATAATTGACTCACAGATAAAGATGTTCTAGGTGCTAGGATTGGATGGGCGCATTGGACTGGGCAGAGGAATTTGTGGCTACCACTTTTAGAACCAAAAGCCCTGAGAGATTGGAACAATGACTGAACTTTACCCCTCTAGAAATACAAATATAATTAATCTTCAGAAAAGTACAAACTGAAGCTGTAGGTTGGCCAACACAATATGTATTGCAAACATTGAAGGCCAAACAGTACATTTCTTCAGGCTGTGAGAGGGGCTTTATAGAATAACATACAAATGCCCTTTATAAATGACAACACACACAATTATCCTTCTAGCTATATATTGTATGTATAGATTTTTAAACATACAAATGTAAACAGTAAAATGTTGTATTTCAACTTCTCTGTTGTAGTGTGATTTATAGGGAAAGTTCCAGTTACTGAGACATGGTTTAATGTCATGTGGAGACAATACTTTCAATTGTCACCTTTTCATGGGACTCAGGTTTAAAAACTACCACTTTTAATAGGTACTTCTTAGTGCAGTGCTATAGTATGAGATCTTAATGTAAAAATGCTCCACATTATAAAGAAATACACTTTTTTGAATTTTGAAGAGACTTTCTGATATTTTCTGTGGTGTTTGCTGTATAATTTACATAGCAAACATTTCCAAGGCTCGTCTCATTCAAGGGCCCTAAGAGCCCAGCCATACCCTTGGCTCACCTCTGGCTCACCTCAGGCTGGGCTCGTCTTGTTAATCTGTTGGCTCTCTCACCTCTACTGTCCATGTAGTGGTAAATATTGCACACAATAGTACTGTGACACTTGCAAATTTAATTCCAAAGTTTTGCATGCTATCTCAGAAACCCTATACAATATTCCTAAAACCCTGCATGAAACCAATTTTGACTTAAAACGTGGGATTGTCGGTGTCCTTTTTCTTTTAATTGACTCTCTCCTTACTTTCCATCCACTGCATGCCTCCTCTCGCTGAGCACGGCCTACTCTAACTCAAAAGCATGTTTGCCTTAATCCCTATTATTACATCCCATGTAGGGGATAGGGTGTGGCGTTACAACCATAGCTGCTGATTTTGTAACTGGTGACCCAGGTTCAAGCCTTGGCATTGGTCCAACATCCTGTGATTCTTGGCTAATATTCACCTAGGGCCATATGTATGAACACATTTTCCCATAGACACAGAATGGGTAAAACCCTTTGATACATCTGGCCCTTAATCTCCCAGTGCCTTAAAAAAAAAACGAATGTGACCTTGTGTAAAGCGCTGCAAAGCCTTCTATGAAATGACAAAAAAAGTGCCCTCACCTTATTTCAAGATCACAGCCTTGATTTTAAGTCATACTCCTGCCCCCTAGCAAAACCTAATCTATTGTAGTTCATCTATGAATACCTCCAACCAATGCACGAAATTCCCATATCCCCCCTCCCACTAAACATAGCACCCAATTCCTACTAATGCACTCAACCACATACAAACTGGAGTAAAGGCGTGTAACGGCTCTCGATGAGTGCAAGGCTAATCCCTAAAACCAACAATAACTGAAAAAACCCACTAACACTGGTGCCTAGAGTAGCATGCACAACAATGACTCATCGGAGGTGGTTGGCACTACATAATACAATTACAGTACAACATGTAACCCACACTAAAACAAATACCATTCCCCTCAGCAGTCAGACAGTCAGATGCAGCTTATACAAGCTGCTTAATACTTTCCTTTAGTGCCTGTCAGTCTTACACCACTTTAAGGCATATCCATTCTCTACTACTGTACCAGTCCACAGCAATAAACCACCCATTATCATCTGACCAGGCATGGAATAACTGTAGAGCTCTGCCACACGCCACTGGTTGTTGATTTAGTTCTCCACTGTAGGTCCTGACTAGCCACATACTATGCTCAATTCTCGACATCTCACAATGACATTCATAATTGGGATGATATTAACATCTTACACAACCGTTGCGCCAGGCACAGACAGGGAAAGTGCACCCTATTACCTTGAATTGGCTGCCCCCAGGACAGCTGCGAACCTGTGCTGCTCTGGGGGCATCCCCCATCCAAGGGAGACAAAATGGAGTGGCTTTAAAGCAGCCGCTCCATGTTTTACTGTGCAGGTGGCAACCCTTTTGCACTTTTAAGAGGGGAGGTGGATCTCCCTCCAGAGGGTTTCCATATGGGGGCACAATGGCAGTCTGCCTCTTGAGAGCTTCTTAGCCTCTATCCCCGCATCTATTACACGGTGCGGTTGCAGAGGCAAAGGGATTCCATCATATGCATGGGGCACACCCCAATGTAAATTAGGGAACACCCTCTGGTGATAGCGCTGGCGCTGTATGTGCGACCTGAGCTATCTGTATTACAGAAGGGCAGCACAATCATCTGTGGTCCCTCTGAAATCCCCAAGTTCCCCCGGGGCTGCACACTGTATTCTTCAACCTAAACTGAGCTTCGTTGTAACCTTATTTGCACTTACATGTAACTATTTTCCTTTCAGTTCCCACACACTCGAATTATGGCTCAGTTTCTGTTTGAAAATGACCTCCAAAATATTTTGAAGCTGGGCACCCCCATCGTAACCGGCACTGCTGTTGCCCGATGGCAGCGACAGGCCTATGAAAATAGTTAACCAGCGGCAGATCACCAGTGTAGCTCCTTCCAAGACTCTGGGTAAGATACTTCCCGTGAACTGAGACCTCGCAGGTGGTGTATTCCTTTTAATTCTGCAAGGTACCATAACACTCTTAGTGTAACATGTTGCATGCAGAGAGATGGGCTCACGGTGAGTCGTTTGGGCATGGCCTGTTAGAGCTACTTACTGCCACCCTCGGAAAACCAGGGGCAGGTCTTCTAGAATGTCTGTCTGGAGGAAGGCTGTGATGTTTTTGTAAGAGTCCTGCTAATTCTGCAGGATATTGTGCTCAGGATTGATCCAGCTGTGCTACCGGCTTCGATTGTAGTCAGATTCTAGCCTCAGTGTGCCTTACTCTGTCGGAACTGTACAGGCTTCAGTCAAAGGCCAGGCATGTACAGCCACACAGGGAGGGAGTCTGGTCCTGCTGTATTAGCAAGCATCCTAATCTTTCAGCTTTGAATAGCATATAATGGGATTTGTAGTTCGGTAGATGGGATATTCGCCAAGATCTAAAACAGGCCCTAACACTTTTCAGGAATGGAGAGACCAGTGTTGAGACTTATTCTTCACGATGAGTTGTCGGGCAGAGCGTCTAGCATCAAGCTGCCCTATTGCAATGAGGGGACTCTACACATGACGCACCCGCCACTGAAACGGACAGTGCTCATAATTTGTGCAGTGTCAGATCGTCAAGAAGTTTGACACAAGTAGCACATTCAGATTTTTCTATAGAACCAGTGTTATGCATATGGTCTTCTTGAAAGGGGCGGTGTTTAAAACAGAAGAACACGAAACGTGCCTTGAACCTAGAAGTTTGCTCTGAATCAACGCTTCTTGTGGTTTGGTGTAAATCTGTTCAGTCGTTTGACGTTTGTTACAAAGGGTGAACCTTAGGGGATTAATACTGTCTATTTATCATCATCAGTTGATGTGAGGGTGATTTGTGTCTTAGTACAATAGAACACTGGTGATATTGGGTGGATTTCAAAAGCGGCGTAGGAATTCAAAGGTGTTAGACCTGGCACCATTGATGTGGGTCTCCCTTCCGTTTTTCGCTTTTGTCTCCTCTGTGTTTGCTAGTGTTAGATGCTCTGGGTGCTGTGCCACTGCCATTCAGTGCCACAGCATGAATGCTCTCTATTGTAAATTGACTGGGTGAATTGGTATAATCCTAAGTGACAAAAGGAACATGATAGGAAAGTCGAATTTAGTATGCCTGAGCTCCAAATATGAAAGTGCATCTTTTAGTTACGATTATTTTTATATTCTGTGATTGAAAATACCACTTTTAGGAAGTAGTTATTTCTTCGCCTAAACCTTCCAGTGTGCTGTTATGTGTATTGGCTGTCTGGTTTTGGAGGGTCAGGGCAGGCTGAGACTGACCTGGATTGAATAGAGAGATCTGCAGTAGAGTATGGGGAGGGGTGACCCTTTGATCTGAGAAAGACTGTGCCTGGCAAGGTGAATGATGGCTCCACCTCCCACTCTGCGTCTGATGGCAGGATGCAGCCTTGTAAACAAAGTGCTCCAGGACGACACCAAACTGGTTCTGGCTCCGTTCAGTGATTTGTGACTTTTTGAGAACAAAGACTTTTGGGGTATAAAGATCTGTGCTAAAACCCCTACACGGTGTGTTACTTCTGGATGACAAGACGAACTTCTGTCTGTGTAACTAGAGGGAAAGGACTCTGAAACTTTCATCCTTCTGGCTGAAGCAACTACTCAAGGGCCTAATTTGAGCTTGCCTCCTGCCGAAGTCTAAGGGACATTAGACTTCACCCATCAGCCAGCCTGGATTCCCATTTCAGGGTGATTCTACTCGCAGGTAAGGACGCTGTTGAGAATTCCAGAGCCTCTGGTTCTACTGTGGGAAACGTGGGCTGAAAGTCATCGCATCGCTCTTGTGGGCCGCGGCAGCTGAGGAGCTGTTGCCGCTGAGACCCCGCATTTGCATGTGTTACCACAATCCTTGTTATCACTATTGTGGCCCGCCGCAGCTGAGGAGCTGATGCCGCTGAGAGCCCGTTACCAAAGTCATCGTTATCGCTATTGTGGGCTGTAGCTGAGGAGCTGATGCCGCTGAGAGCCCACATTTGCATGTGTTACCAAAATCTTCGTTATCACTATTGTGGGCTGCCGCAGCGGATGTGCTGTTGCCGCTGAGACCCCGCATTTGCCTGTGTTACCAAAGTCATCGTTATCGCTGTTGTGGGCCGCTGCAGCTAAGGAGCTGTGCCGCTGAGTGCCCGCATTTGCTGTCCTACGAGAATCATCACTATCGCTATTGTGGGCCGCTGCAGCTGAGGAGCTGTGCCACTGACTGCCCGCATTTGCCATCCTGCAAGAATCATCACTAGCCCTATTGTGGTCCACTGCTGCTGAGGAGGTGTGCCGCTGAGTGCCCGTATTTGCCGTCCTACAAGAATCATCACAATTGCTATTGTGGACCGCTGCTGCTGAGGAGCTGTGCCGCTGAGTGCCAGACTAGTCCCCACTTCGAGGATCTTGTTACCACCTGCGTGTGCTGCTTGGTGCCCGCCTATAAGCCCTGTCCCAGGATTATCATGAGTGCACGCTGCGGACCGCTACAGCTGGGAGCAGTGGCCGCTGTGAGTCTGCCTGTCATCACCGCGGCTTCCTTGTGAGGCTGCATGTCGTGCCCCTTTTAAATCTCAGGTACATTGTGCACAACCGGGTCGCGTGGACCCCGGCCTCGAACTAGGGGGCATATTATCAAGGGGGTTTATCTCCGCTTTTTTGGCTTTAAAAGCCAAGAAAGCGGAGATAACATTATCTCCCTATTACCTAGCTGTCGCTAACACCAGTTAGCGACAGCTAGTAGGAGATAGCGACCATCTTGGGCCCCACTTTGCATGTCAGTGATATTTATCACTAATGACATGCAAAGTGGGCGTGCCAAGATGTTAGCGACTGGAAACAGTCGCTAACATCGCTATCTCCTATTAGCAACTTTTGGAGATATTCGCGCTAAGCGCGAATATCTCCAAAAGCTAACACCTGCCCCTGAGCAGTTCTTATCCATGTTATCCAATGGGAGGTGGATAACATGGCTAAGAGCATTAGCTCGGTAATGCATGAATATCGCTGACTTTTCAGCGATATTCATGCATTGCGGCCGTTTTTTATCGCATTTGCGATAAACTTTGGTAATACCAAGGTTTATCTGCGGTAAAAATCGCTGCATCTTAGCGGTAACATTTTCTCTCTAACCAAGCAATAGCGATAATATCGCTATTGCTTGGTAATATGCCCCTAAGTTCCTTCCACACACTTTTTGAATGTCTTTTTTGCTTTTGAAGTGAATCTGTAATTATGTGCATTGTGGCTCCTTGAGCGCTTTTAAGCCTCATGTTCAGTCTATATAAAGATAACCATTTTTCTATAACTGCTTGTGGTGTGCGTTTGTAGCGTCTTCCCTGTGTTATTGTGTATGGTCATAAATGATTCACACACTGCCACTGAGATAAGCCTAGCTGCTCGTGTTACGTTACCACAGGGTTGAGCAGGGGTTATCATAGGGTGTAGCCCCCTTACTCTGACTTAGGAAGAAGGATCCCTATTTGGACCTCGGCGATGGGGACAGGGTTCCAGAGAAGTTGTTACTGACGCGGTTGTCACACAGGATCTAATTCCCAGAGCCTCTATATTGTAATGCGTTGCAATCTTTTGTGATCTCACAACAGTTCTACGTTGAAGAGTTAGATGAATGTTCCATCAACGTGGCACCCAAAATACATCCCTTTCTGAGCCACTACTGCCTCTACCCAGGGTATATGTGGACTCCCAGCAGTGGCAGCATAGCTTATTTGGACAGGCCTCCTTTTTTTTTTCTTTTTTTTTTTGGAGTTCAACAAAATCTTTATTGGCTTGACAGTTCGACACAATTTTAACCGCCAATGGCCTACAACCCGGAGGCCGGCCGCAAGTAGCAGTATCACAATAATCTGTAGCACACAGCCATTCAGCTGATAACCCAGGGGTCCAGCGGCGTCATGTTAATTTTTACTGCAAGACAAATCATTCTACCCTGGTACCCCTTTTTCTTGCTATGACATGAACTTTGGTTTTAATTTTTTTGCCCAGAGTCAGAGTGCTTGGGCATAACAGTTGTAAACAGTAAACTTAAAGAGCCTCGGTCAATTCCACACTCCGTCGCCACTTGTATGCATCATTACTTTTTGGTATAACAGCATAATCGCAACTGTTCTTGAATGTGCCGGATATCCCCATGCCACATGTTAGCACATGCCACTTCAGTACCTCTTGTATTTTTTTATTTTTTTTTATT
Source organism: Lissotriton helveticus (assembly GCF_964261635.1). NCBI lineage: Eukaryota > Metazoa > Chordata > Amphibia > Caudata > Salamandridae > Lissotriton > Lissotriton helveticus. Next base: position 369,903,377 of record NC_136058.1, read on the forward strand.
CTGATTCCCCGACACTTTCCTCCTTTAATAGATAATCCGACAAATAACACCAACAGTCCTTCGGGCGTGATCTATTTGGCAGATCCTCTTCATAAGTGACTAACTTATCTCTACAGTACGTCATATCTTTTAGCCAAGTCTTGATATTAGGTACATTTCTTCCCTCCCAGCGTTTTGATATCTGCCTCTTAGCAATCAATAAAGCCACCGCACAGAACTTTCTCTTCCCCGCCCTAACACCTGATAGAAGGCCCAGCAAACATACCCTCATGCTGCAGCCTACCTCAGTGCCCACCATTTTGCCCAGCATACCCGTAACCCCCACCCAATACTCCTGGATCTTCTGGCAGTGCCATGCTAGGTGCACAAAATCCGCATCATCATATCCACATCTTTTACATCTGGCATTTTCTCGCAACCCATACTTATACAATCTTTTTGGCGTGTGATATGTTTGATGTAGATACTTCAGATGCGTGATACGCAGATTCCCATTTGGAGTGAGTAGTTTAAGCAGCGTGCATGCAGTCAACCAATCATTCTCTTGTAACGCCTCTGGCAGAACATCATTCCATCTTTGCATCGCTTTCTCAGAAGTATGTGGGATTTCACTTTGGGCTATCTTGTACAATCTAGACACCAGGTGTGACGTGTTGGATGATGTTATAATGAATTGCAGCGATTGCAGAGTTGGCGGTTCCTGTGGGAAGTCTGGATATAGATCCTGTATGGCCCTCTGCAATCTATAGTGCGTGAATCGAAAGAGTAATGTTGGGTTGCTAATATATGTTAAATCTACTGTTTTGCAGAAAGTTCCCTCATGATATAGATCCCCGAATGTTTCTATCCCTATATTCCGCAATATGTCCATGCCTACTTTTTCATTTGTTACCGACACCTCTTGGTGGAAATGGAGTGGGAGTGCTGGTGCATAGAGAGGTAGCTTATGGGCCATTCTCCCTAGTGTCCGCCATGCACGTGCTGTAGTATCTATCGTGTTGATATCTCTAGAGTGTAGCGGAGGCCTCTTGTGTGTCACTATCGCTGTCAGTGGGATTGGCGAGGCGTCACCCTCCTCAACCGCAGTGTGCGTCAGATATGTCGTGGGGTGGTACCAATGTGATGCATATTGTGCCTGTGCACATAAGTAGTAGAGTTTAAAGTCCGGCACACAAAACCCCCCTCTCTCGTAGGGTAGTGTGAGTGTATGCAGGTCAATGCGCGCTTGTTTACCTGCCCAGATTAGTTTTAATACTAGTGACGTTATGTTAGTGAAAACGGCTTTGGGTGGTGTTATGGGTATATTATTGAACAAGTATAGGAATTTGGGTAGGATATTCATCTTTACTATCGCGATTCGGTCTGCCAGTGACAGTGGTAGCTGTATCCATCTGGCTACGTGCCCCTCCACTTCTGCGAGTACCCTACCATAGTTTGTCCTAATAACCTCTTCTGGGTCTCGACTGTACCAAACTCCTAGATATCGAGTCGGTTCCGTCTGCCAGTCTAGCGGGAAATCTGGGACATATTGTTCTGTTGAATCGGTAAGTGGGATGATTAATGATTTCTCCCAGTTAATTTGCAACCCGGAGTGCCGTCCAAATCGTACATAGTCACGGAGTAATGGACTCAGGTTCTGTTCTGGGTCTCGTACATATAGCAGCATGTCATCCGCGTAAAGCGAAATATGCAGAGGTCTCCCAGGAAATTGTAGGGCGGAATGTTTGTGGGTCTGCCTGACTATACATGCTAGCGGCTCTAATGCCAGAGCGAAAATCAGAGGCGATAGCGGGCATCCTTGCCTCGTTCCCCTCGCGATGTCGAAAGGTCTAGATATGTACCCGTTTACTCTTACTCTTGCCACAGGTTTTGTGTAGAGTAGTGCAATCCATGTTATAAATCGCGGAGGGAAGCCCATTCTCTGCAAAATCGTGCTAATGTAAGACCATTCTATAGAGTCGAATGCCTTTGCGGCGTCCAACATTACCGCAACAGCTTTAGTTTGAGGTGTGAGGTAGTGGGAGAGTGCAAACAACGTTCTTGTGTTGTGCGATGTGGATCTCGCAGGAATAAAGCCTGCCTGGTCAGGTAGTATCAGGTTTGTCATCAAAGGCTGCAACCGTTCCGCCAAGAGCTTAGCTAAAATTTTTGAATCCACATTCAGGAGTGACAATGGTCGATAAGAGTCACATAGCTCTGGGTCCTTTCCTGGTTTTAATAGGGTGATATTCACCGCCTCCCTCAGCGTCGGTGGTAGTATCATCTGGTCAAATGCGGTGCCGTACATTTCAACCAGATGTGGGGCAAGTAGGCCATCAAATTTTTTATAGAATTCGCATGTGAATCCATCGGGTCCCGGTGCCTTTCCGTTGGGGAGTGCGTGTATAATCGCGGTAACCTCCTCTACTGTTATTGGTTGAGCCAGATATTCTCGTTGACTATCAGACAACCACGCTATGGCTATGTCTTCTAAATATTTAAGTGTTTCTTGAGGTGGAGCTGGGTCTTGAGAAGTATATAGTTCTGCATAATTATCAACAAAACTGCGAAGTATCTCGTCATAGTGGGAGTGTAGCGTCCCATCCTTGTCCCTAATTTGAGTTACCACCTGAGGGCCTCTCCCTTTACATATTTTCCGCGCTAGCACCCTACCAGGTCTACCCCCTTCGCCAAATTGTCTTGCCAGTGGTCGCTTGGTGACATATTTCAGTTCGTCCTCTGTGAATTGTTGATGGTCAGTGATTTTGATCTTGAGTTCCCCCAATAGCTCCACATTTCCAGTGCGGACATATTCCTGCTCTAGGGATGACATGTCTCTCTCCAGTCTGGTAATCTGTGTCCTTATGTCTTTAAGTATCCCTGCAGTCGTGCTGATGCATACTCCTCTTAGTGTTGCTTTGAATGCCTCCCATACAATACAGGGATCGTCTACCGAATCAGTGTTTAATTGGAAGTAATCTTGAATGGCAGTGGTGATGGTTGTGAGATATAGCGGGTCCAGTAGTGTTTGTGCATTGAAACGCCAACTGAATGGTGGTGGTGTGTAATGGGGTATTTGTAGCGTAAGTGCCACGGGGCTGTGGTCAGACAGGGTGCGTGGTAGTGGACTAACATTTGCAGTCCATAGGACCATGTTGCCAGTTCCCAACCTATAGTCTATTCTCGACCAACTCCCATGTGCCATATTTACGTGTGTTGCGCCAGGTGTTGTCGGATGTCGGATCCTCCAAATGTCTGACAGCGACATTTCCTCCATCATATCCCTGAGTTTTTCCCTGGCCTTCTTGTGTGGTTCTATCGAAGAAGTGGATCGATCTATGTCGTTACACAACCCTATATTAAAATCACCTCCCCATATCATAGTAGTGTCACAGAATTCCAACACATGATCCCACAATTCCTGAAAGAATTCCGGCGCATCCACATTCGGACCATAGACGTTTACTATTGTTACCTTTTGACCTCGCAAAACCCCGGACACAATTACATATCTTCCATTGTTATCAGTAATGGTACTGGTGATCTTATAATTGGTCCCCTTCTTCACCAAAATCATGACCCCCCTCGAGTAAGAAGAGTAGTTTGCTGCATATGTGGATTCCGCCCAGCGTGTGCCAATAGCTCTATGTGTCTTGGGGTCTATATGTGTTTCTTGGATCAATGCAATATCTATGTGGTGTCTATCAAGAGCAGCGAAAACCTGTCTAATTTTCTTAGGATCGGTAAATCCTCTCACATTCCATGTTATCAGATTCAGGTCCTTAGCATTTACCATTTTCCCACACCACCCTTATTTTGTGCTGCGATTGCTACCTCTATCCAACGTCCCCGTGTGTCACCTCCAGACAAATCACCTGTAGTCCTTGATTTGATAACACATCTGACTTTGAGTCCCGCAGCAGAGTATCTGACAGTGGCCTTCCCTCCCCTTGAATACAGCACATTAAATACCCTTGAATACAGCACATTATCGCAAATTCTTACCATGTGAAATGCTGTCCGGTTATCATACATTACAATATGGTATTTGGCAGTGTATCTTGATTGCTCCTTTGGCTCAGAAAATAACAACAACAAACCCCAACTTTCCCCTATCCCACCCACTCCAGCATCCCAATTTTGCCGAAGCCATTCTACCCTCATAACTTCTCTAAGTACTAGAACTGTTTGGGGACCACCCTAGTATAGGTCCGCCGAGGGCGCATCCCGCCACCCCGATTAGAGGATGGGGGCGGATCAATAACATGTAAACAGAATACATCGTCAACGCATATCAGCGTCCCTTTGAGGTCTAGAGCAAGCATTAATCCGTGTTCAGTGAGTGATCGGTGAGCCCAGTGGGGGGCCCGTGTCGCTACGCAATTGCACAGTCAGTGTGTACCCCAGGCCAGCGACAGTGTTAATCGCGGCAATCACGCTATCGCCATCTGTCAAAGTGGGTGCCGTATCAGCATCTATAGCGTCCAGCAAAGGTCAACGTCTGCCTGGGGCGCAGCGCAAGTAGTACAGCATCCCCACTTCAAACACCTCCCTGCCATCGCTGAGAGGGACCATCTGTGCCCATGTCCATAGTTCGTGCGCATAGGGAAGGTTCAATTTGTGGATTTCTAGCCTTCCACCAGATTTCGTACGTGAACATTGGCCGATCAGTCACCGCTGGACCACACTTTTTGTCGTTAGATCATACTAGGCATTAGCGTGGTCAGAGTTACCACCCACATCATTGAACAGTCTTACCTTCATTCCGCCTCTTGCTGGTGGTCTCTACGATTAGATCTTTTACCTTTCCCAACCGTCGATTTGATGAAGTCCATGGCAGCTTTGGGTGTCGCCAGGAACACCGGCTTATCATCCCAGGTGATCCTCAACTTTGCCGGATACAACATGGCGTATGGCACTTGCAGGTCTCGCAGTTTGGCCTTAACAGCGTTAAATTCCTTACGTGCTTGCTGTACCGCTACCGTGAAGTCCGGGTAAAATTCCAGCTTATTACCTTGATGTTGGATCACCCCTTTTTCTCTCGCCAGTCTTAACACAGTGTCTCTGTCACGATAATTGAGGACTCTCGCAATTATTGGTCTGGGAGGGGCCCCTGGTTTTGGTTGTGGAGCTAAGGAGCGGTGAGCACGCTCCACTATGAAAATGGCCGACAGGTTTTCGGCGCCAAACAATTCTTTGCAGAGGTTTTCCACGTATGGTTCCATGCGTCCCGTATTGGTGGATTCTGGCAGGCCCGCTATACGTATGTTGTTCCTTCTTGACCTCGCTTCCAACTCTTCCGACCTTGCCTTTATGACGTCCATGACTTTCTCCATCCCTGTACATTTGGCTGACGTGGCTCGCGATTCATCTTCGACCGTGGAGATCCTGTTTTCAGCTGTGTCTAGCCGCTCTCCATGTTTGTCTATCTTCGATGCTAGGCTATCCACCCTGCCCGTCAGAAGATCAAGTTTAGCATTAATTTCTTGTCTTGACTCCTGTATCGCCTTCAGAATGTTGTCCATAGCATTGGCCGCCGCGGAGTCCGTGTCCTGCTCCTCGTCGACTTGTTCAGTGAGGCCCTTAGGTGTTTTTTTGGCTTCAAACGTGAGTTTGGGTTGCTGCCTGTCCGGCTTCCCCATTGTGCAGCGCCGTGGATTTACAATGCAGTATCAGGTAGGAGCGCCCGCTTGACGCGCAGCATGTAGAGGATCTCCAGTGTGCGCCTTAACAGTTAGATGTAGTCAGTGGTGGTACAAGTATTAATGAATCATTGCATCGTCGCCATGATCTCAGTGGTAACAGACCTGGCCCAACCCTTGCTGAGTCAGTGCGTTATGTCCTTCACACCAGATCGCCAGAGTGCACTCACGTTATTAGGGGTCTTAGTGTTTTCCCTTTAGCACGATGGATGCGCCAATCCTGGTGTCAGGTCCTTGTGGAAGCGCGAGCTCCGATCTCGGGCCTCGCCACTGATCCCGCCGGCCTCGTTAGTTGGTGTCGCTAGTGCTCCATGGAAGCGTACCTCCGCTACGTGAGGTACCCTGCGCTCCCGCGCTCCGGACGTAGTTTCCCCGCCGTTCTGATGTTACATCCAGAATGGGATGGCGAGCACATCTAGCGTGGCCCGTTTTGCAAGTGCAGGCAAGAGTACCCGATAGGATCTACTGAGGTCGCAGTTAATTGTCACGGACGTACTCCAACGCCGTGTGTTGCATGGATTTTTATTTCGTATTTGGGCGCCGCCATTTTAGTTTCTGTGTCCAATGCGGTATGCCAGCCCAATTCCACCGCTTAGCCCGAGATCTCACTATATGTGCTCCCCATGTGGTCTCCTATGTTGCCCTGGCGTGCAACATCCCCGTGATAACCGCTTGGCAGCCGATCCTGCAATTGTACCTATGCGCTGCAGCCCGTAGTGCTCAGGGCCACCCTGCCCCCACTCCGACAACGGCCGTCTTTGCTGCCTAGGAAAGGTCCGGCGCTATATGTGGCCATGCATTGCCAGCAAGTAAGGGGTCATGTCCCGCTGCCCTGCCGAGCATTCAGGTCCCAATGTCTTTGCCACCGCTAGCGCCGGTAGGCTCTGCCCAGCAGACTCACCGCTCTCGTTTTCTGCCGGACTCCGGTCGCCATCTTGCCCGTTTCCAATCACCGCAGAGCAAATGTCCACATCGACGTGCCTGCGCCGCTATTATTGCCCCCTTCACATCCACCAGGGCTCCGGTCATCCACCTACAGTCCGAGATGTTTTGCGCTCCTTTCCATTACGAAATTCCGCACATTTTCGGCGATTTTGTGATCCGCCCGGCGGAGCTGCACGTCTAGGCAGCCATTCCGCTGTGCGCCCCCTAGCGCCTCCTTGGACAGGCCTCCTTACTTGTACCCCTGTGTTTGAGGCTCCCTTGGCACTCCCTTCTCAATGATGGCAGTTGTCTATTCTCTGCCCAGATCCAGTCATCCCTGTGAGTGGGGAAGGCTGCCCAGCAGAGCCCTATTGAAAGCACTCTGGACATGTGGGTGCCTCGTCTCCTCACCAGAGTCTCTAGCAAGTCAGTTCTGAAATACAAGCCCCGGTTTGCAAAGGATTGACTGTTTGTTGCTGTAATATGTATGTTATTGTATTGCAGCTTTGCATTGTTACTGAATTGTTCCATTCCTATAGACACCAATATGGGTTTGCTGCTTCTTTTCCAATATTCACGTAGAAATTAGTTATTTACCAATTCCGTCTTTTTCTTTTAAGAAATATCTAATGCTCTTTCTTTCATCTCTATTTTCCTTTTTTTCCCCGTTTCCTTATATTTTAGATTTGTCTAATAACTTTGTTCTATTTTAAATGCTTATGAAAGTGAGGTTTTTCCCAATGTAAAAAGAAGGAGGTATAATTATTCTCTTTTCCCTTCCCATTTTAATACAATAATATTACTATGAATATGAAAGAAACCCTTATGGAGAGTAGTTTTCCCCATATCACCTCCGAAGAAGGCTCACGTTCCACAGAGACAGTTTCTAGAAAGTTAGTCTGGGGCTAGATGTGAGAACGCATTTTCAGAAATCCTGCCATTTGGTAACACACACAATGGGTTTATCAAACCGCTAGCAAACCTGGACTAGAATGCGGTCTGCAGTAATAAGCACAGTTTGAGACATCGTCTACAAAGCACGTGTTACAACGCATGCAATTACAATGCAAAATCCATTACGTCATTACAATGCATGTCATTACAACGCATTCACTAAAGTAAAGCCCAGCGGAGTTAGAATAGTAATTTGAGTTGTAATGGATCATGCGTTGTAATGGTTTACGTTGTAATAACATGCGTCGTAATGGATTTTGCATTGTAATGGTGTGCGTTGTAACATGTCCTATTCTGCACAGTATGCCCCATGTGCTGTTTGCTTTGGCCACACGCATGAGTGTTTTCATGGTGATAAAGTATGGATATGTGTTTTTATGTCCTACGTGATATGAGCACACCTACATTGTTTATGTGATTTCCCTAGGATTTTATGACTTACTCCAGTTTAATACAGATAAGAAATAAGTTTTTCTTTTTTCAGTAGGTGAAGGTAAGCTAGGATGAGACAATTAGGGTTTTTGATCCTGAAGAAAGCCTGAGGATGCATTAGTCACCAGTTGAAGGACTGAAACATGTCAACCTTATGAGGACAGTGAGCAAGTTGGCATAGTAAATACCTTGCGTCTCTGACTCATGTTCTGTTTTTAAGCAGTGTGAGAAGGAAAAACATAAAATGATAATAACTTTCCCTTATTATCATGTTATGTTTGTGCTGCTTTGTAGGCGGGCGGGTGGGCAGGGCTGCTCTGCTCTCGGAGCAGGGCAAGGGAGGAGTGCTTTGCCCACTCCTAAGTGGGCAATGACTGTTTGGTCGACCCTCTCGGGCCGCCCAAACCAGTCATGCACACCTACCCCGTTCTCCATGCAGGCTGCATTACAGCCTGCATGGAGAACATGCTCAGCCCTCCAGTCCCGGGCTGAGCGCCGTGTCACAGTGCTGAGAACAATCAAAACGCTGCATTGCAGCATTGTGATTGGCTTAGGGAAGGGAGCCCGGCTACCTGCTTCCTATTACTTCCTGAAGTCAGAGGCAGGAGAGCAGGAGCAGAGACGAAGGGACCCGGCGTCAAGGTAAGTTATTATTATTATTTTTTTTTTTTATTCTGCTCACCCCTTCCGCAATTGCGACCCCCCCCCCCGCAACCTCCTCCCCAGCACCCACCCTCCTTCTGGGAGCCGTGCCGGCCGCCACTGGCTCTACTGGATGACAGAAAACATGACAACAAGTAGGAACACCACAAAATCCAAAACAAGGGTACATCCATGGAAACAGAAAAGAAGAGTCTCCTGGAAAAACATATTAATGAACCAAAATAAACAAAGCAATGTAACAACTAGCAGGATGTGGCACATTTACAGAAAACAACAGGAAAGACTATCTAAACCACCACTTTGTGCAATTTCCATTTCCTAAACTTTGTTATGATGAATGAACTCCTTCAAATTCCTAGTATCCCAGGCACTCAGCTCACACTCCTCACACAACATACCTTGAATAAATCACCACACGACTTCTCTTGATGGAAGTAAATGGGCGTAATTTATTCAATTCAAATCCGACCACTCTCAGGAGGCAAAAAACAAGTTAAGTTACTCACAAGTTTCAACGCATTAAACAACGCAAAACAACACATCAGTGTCCTCAGCAATCAAGCCATACAGAGTGGCAGCTCCTCCGCTGAGGCGGAGGAGCGTCGCCCCACTGTTCAAAAGGAAAAGTAACATGATAATAACGTATCATTATTATCCTTTTTTTTCCCTATCGCAGTCAGTGGTGGGGCGGGCCAGGGCAGGGTAGGAGACTCCCAAAGTGTGTATGAAGTGTTTCGCCAGCCCTCCTGGACCGGCCAAACAGTCATGCGCACTTTGCATGTTCCCCACCAGGCTGCATTACACAGCCTGGTGAGGATCATGCATAGGCACCCTGTCCGCGTTGTTCGGCGCTCAGACCAATCAAAATGATGCATTACAGCATCGTGGTTGGCTCAGGGGAGCCTGTGTGCCATGGGGCTTCCATCTGCCAGCCGGGACCAGAGACAGGAATAAGGAAGAGGACGGTGAGAGGAGGCGGCCAGCCGTTTTAGGTAAGTCCTTTTTCTTTTTTTTCAGCCCCGCCACCCCGTGCGGTAGCAGCCGCAAACCGGTCATACATGCATCAAGTCATAAATCATTGGTTTGGTAAGTAAACCCCACACTCTCTAGGAGCTGGAGATTTCCATTGTTGACGCACAGAGAAACCCTCTCAGGTGTTAGGCTTAACTACTACAATGTGAGTCCTCTGAGCCCTGCCATCTTGTGGGCCCGGGCTGCGAGTGCTGTGCTCCATGTACTCCCAGCTAGCTGGCTTAACCTGACCTGAGATATCCCAAGGCAAGTCCAGTATCTCAACCGCCCCTCTGTGACCAGTGTGGCCTTAAGCTGATCCATGCAGATATCGCTTGCTCTCTGCTGCTGTTGTAAAGTGTGACATTGACGACTTTTCTTTTTTCTCCTGCTTGTTTCTCAGCCTTGCTTTCCACCTGTTGCCCCATTTTGTTTTGTTTTTTAGGTGTGAGTGGGCGGGATTCCCCTTGCCTGTCCTCCTGCTCCAAACAACCTGTGGTCACCAGGTAGGCACTTATATCTGGATCCCCTCACTACTGATTGGTCAGTTCATATGTGCTCTGGGCCATTAGTGGTTGTTCGCTCCCTTGTCACAAATTTGGTGCCCTGGCCTTCTCACTGCGTATGAGGGGTAAAGGAAAGTGGATGGGGAGGGAAGCCTAGGGACTGGGGTGACCAGGTGTCCCGGATTTGCCAGTACGGTCCCCGTTTTTCACCAGCTGTCTGGGCAGATTTTGAGAAATTTAGCGCATGTCCCGGTTTTTGGAGAGGGTTGACTAAAAACGGGGGGGAGGTGTTTTTTATGTTTTACAAAGCAGGGATAGTTAGCAGTTGTTCCAAGAAAGCAATTTGATTCACAGGCAAGCTACTGGGTTTAAAAATTACATCGTATGTATGTTCTTACCTCCTGTTTTGTAATTCTCTGCTGAGGAGGCTGTCATTCTGTGTGCTCTCTTGACGTAAAATTATAGTCCTTCCTCTATTTTTGTGAAATGTCCTATTTTTTTGCTTTAAAATTCTGGTCACCCTACTAGGGACCCACCATCCGGCATGCTCTTTCTTGGGCTGCTTTGTCTGGACCTTTGCCTGGGTTAACTCTTCGGCCCCTCTATGCCCTCCTCGTGGGCAGGCATTCGCCAGAGCATCAAATATAGTGGTTTATCTTTGATTGTGACCTTGAAGTAACATAGGTTTATAACATGAAGTGTGGCGAACAGCGACTCACCATGACAAACAATATGGCTGCCGCGACCAAGATTTAGCAGAGCAGGAGCACACTGAAAAAGAATATCAAACTGCATCACAAAAAGCGGCTTCTACATCCCCGCTGTGTCTTTCTATGGGGATTTGTAAAGCGCGATGGCTACCCAGGGGCGTCCCAGCGCTGTAGAAAAAGAATGAGTTGTGCCGGAGGGTTTGGGGAAAGAGGCTGAGTGAAGAGTTAAATTGAGGTTTTACTGAAAAGCCAGGTTTTTAACAGTTTGCGGAAAGCGAGATGGTTAGGTTCAGATCTGATGTGGAGGGGAAGGGAGTTCCACATCTTGGCTAGGTTATAAGAGAGCATGCGGCCTCCACATCTGGCCTTCCTGATGCGTGGTACTGAGGCGAGGTGGGAGGTCGCGGATCTGAGTGGGCGAGAGGGTAGGTAGGCTTCCACCAGGGGGGAGTTGATAACGGGGCCTGTTCCCCAGTAGGAGCGGTGTGCGATGCACATGCTCTTGAACTCGATTCTGGATTTTACAGGGAGCCTGGTGTCTTTGGCACCAGGGCCGGACAGGGAACCAAAACTGGCCCTGGCAAAGAGCTCGGCCGGCCCCCCTGGGAGCGGCAGAGCTCTTTGCCAGGGCCAGTTGCGGCCAATTTAGTTACGGGAGCCGATTTTGCAGCTATGCTGCAAAAACGGCCCTGTAACAAAAACGGCCCCCAGGAGCCCTAAATCAGCCCCCACCCTAGCGGCCCACCGGGGAAACGCCCGTGTCAGCTACAGCCAGTCCGGCCCCGCGGGCACCTCCTCTGCCACACACAAAATTGGAAAGAACGGAGATCAGATGTGTCCTCACACAGACACGCCGGAGCCGCCAGGGAGGCTCTGAGTGAAGCAGCCATCCTTGTTGGCCTTAAGCCATGCCCTACTTCCTGTGGATAAAAGAGAATCATAATCCACTAATCACTTAATTATTTTAATTGGCAATAAAAGGTTTTGACAGGTGTATGAAAGGTTGCATTCCTGTCCAGAAATGTCTCTCTCCCGCCGGAGAACACAAGACGTCACTCTCATTCACAAGTAACTGATTGCAGGTAAAGCAGGGGTCTTCCGCGTCAGAGGAAACCCAGGCCCTGGCGAGCGAGCCAGATTGCCTGGAGCATCCGGTGCAACGAGGAACGAGGGTTAAGATCCGCATTTAAGTAACACAGTTTGTTCCTTCCATGGCCGAAGCTGGCTCTGCAATGAGAAAAGCTTCCATGTGAACGTAATTTTCCAATCCATTCAGAAATACATTTTCACAGAGGCTTCCACATCTAAATCACAAGTATTGCCTCGAGAAATAAGAGTATGTGTTGGAACTGGCACTTTCTGGTTGGCTGAAGCAATGCCCCAGTCAGGCAGAACCTACCACGCCCATGAGGTGCAGTGATTACACTCATTGTATAACCTGCACTCACCCATGCGTAGCTTTGCCCTGGACAGTCAGGGTTACCAGAGAGGCAAAGTGTAAAGCAAAGGCACAGCAGTCACACACAATAAATACACTGAGCATCACAAAAGAGACTTCACACGTGATGTATGTAAACAACGTTTGTATTCAGCACACACAATGATCAACACTACATGAACAGGATGTATTTGTAGGCATAAATCACATTTGAAATTATTACTAGCAGTACTAGGCCCAATCGTGTTCGAATGACACCGTCAATATGCACTCTTGGGAAAGATCCTATTCTACACCCCCCACACCCCAACATAACACCCTTATGGAGTGCAACAAATTGTCCCACACAGTTCGAAGGTGCGCCCCAGGTCACAACAATATCAAAAATATGTACATACACAGAATTATACCACTTTTATGAAAAAAGTGATGCTCTTTTGGGAAGGAATCAACATATCAGACACACCACAGGCTAGTGCTGTGAATCATTGATGGTTCACCCGCTGTCACTCCCAAACATTCACACGCAATTCGCTATGATACGCGGTGCAAAGGATATCAGGCAAGTCTGTATGGAACGCGCCTGCACACATACGTACTCAGCACCCTAATGCAGTGCGCTGATACCCAGCTGGTCAATTGATAAAACACTCTGAAGACCCTGTGGCCCCAAGTCTTCCTCCACCCTAAACATCACCCCGACTATCCTACACCCACCCTGCTTGGCGACACCCTGGACACCAGGCCACACAATGTGGGCACTTGAAAGGGCACTGCTCTCTAGATGTCTCCTGTCAGAGATCTTTGATGCCCCTGAGATCTCCAAGAAAACAGGGGGCAAGCTCAACAAGCCCTTGGAGAGCACACTTCAAGGTCTCACACAGCAGCATGTAGTCAGCCCAGGCCAGCCACTATTCAGGAAGGGCACGCAGTCCCTTGTGATGGCATTAATCCTCCTTGTGCACAACAGAGTCCTCTGGCAATGTGCACCAGTCTCTCCGGTTCTACGTCCCAACAAGAGTATCTCACCCTTTGCTGAAGTGTATCACCAGTAGTTATACTACGGAGATCATTTGAAGTACAGGGGTTGTTCCCCGTTGATCCTTAGATGTCTCCCCTAAATTTCAGTCCTGTCTGCCATGTGTCCATGGCATGTAGATATTAATCTTTAGCGGGGCCATAATCTGGCTCCAGAGGCCAAGTGTCAAAATCTCCTCCTCCAATATCTCCATCTAGGCCCGCAAACAGCAGTGGTCTGTTGTTCCAGGTGCATGCCCAGTATTTTATAGCCGTCACTTGGGAATGCCCGGATGTGCTCCCCCGACATCCAGTGTGGACTGGACGCATGCACATAGGCAAGTAAAGAGTTTTAGAGCATAGAAATGTCCAATTTCTAGTAGTGGCATTTCTATGCGCATCATGACAAAGCCACCTTTACTACTTGCAATGGGCTGTTCCTGCAAATCCAATGATATGAAACATCATAAAACTGCTCCACTGTAATCTACTATTAGAGCCTATGGTGAGTTCACCCATATCCCCATGTTAGCCTCTAGGAAGAGCAAGCCTCATAGGTATAGTGGACACACATGGGTATTCCTTACTACCTGGGCAAGGGACACGTGTACCTGCCCTGTCTTTCACCTCACACTCACCTCCTACCTTCAGCCGTACCCTTGGTGTACTCGGATGAAAGTGAAAGGTCATCTCAGGATGGCAAGGGACTTAAATAGGCCAGTCTAAGTAAACATGCGATTACGCACACTAGCCTGAAATGGCAGGCTGGACACTTATTTAGGAGCACCATCAGTGCACTGCTCACACAGACCTGTAGTGACAGACTGGACATGTATTTAGGAGCACCATTGGTGCACAGTGCACACCGACCTGCAATGGCCAGCTGGACACGTATTCATAGACACCATCGGTGCAAGTACGCACCAGCCTGCAATAGCCAGCTTGACACATATTCAAAGACACCCTCGGTGCAAGTGCGCACAGCAGCTTGAGATGGCTGGCTGGACAGATATTGAGAAACACCATTCGTGCCAGTGTGCACACCAGCCTGCAAAGGCAGGCATGACACACCTTTCGAGACACCTCGGTGTAAATGCGCACAGCAGTCTGCACTGGCAGGCTGGACCCAGGTCTTAAAACATTAGAGGTGCATGTACGCACACTGGCCTGCAAAGGCAGGCACGACACTGGTTTAGGATCACCATAGGTGTGAGTGTGCACACACTGGCAAGCCACGGCGGACCTGATTAATGTTTGAGAATCCTCAGGTGAGCACCACTTCCTAAAGTGTATAGGAAGGGTGCCCGCCCTTTTGCACTGCATTTGCAGTGGGAAAGTGCCCCAGGCCCTAATAAGAGAATCAGCCCTACCGATAAGGGTCCCATTGGGAGAGCTGACCCACAGGGTAGGGAAAACCCACATGGGGGCCTGTTCCTACCCGGGCAGCCACCTACCTCGTTTGGTGTTAGTGAAAGGCACCCTCAGGGTTGGCTATGGAGTGAGACCGGCCAGCCTGAGCATAAGACAGTTTTGATAGGCTATTCAGGTGGGTGGCACAGTCAGTGTGGCGTCCCCCTATTAGCCAGTGTCGCACCCGCCCTGGGTATGTGGTGTAAATTCTTACAGGGGACTCACCGATACGACGCCTCAACCAAACAATCAAGCACCCTATCCTGGCATGTGCAGGAAGGGCGCACTTACATTCCCACTGCAGGACAGTGGGAAAGTGCCCAGAGTCCGAAGGTCAGGAACAGAGAGTTTGCAAAAACCAGGAGGACAAAAAGCAAATAGTTTTAGGGAACTCACCCTAAGAAGGGCCATGTCCAACAGTATGGTTGTGTTTAGTTATCCAAAAGTAGCAGTCTTGTCCTTCCAACGACAAACAGGAGACATGTCTAAATCTCCCCCAATTACCCTGTTTGTTTACTTTGGGTAATGTCCCAGGCAGGAAAACATTCAAACCATGGGAGTGTATGAGTGCAAAAGTACCCATGCTGTACACATTCCTCTCTGGGGGGGGAGGATTCAGACTCCCTTGATGGATAACAGGAATGCTATCTGGTAGGAGGGGCTTCAGAATGCACGTCAAGTTATATCGAGGCACTCACGTAGGGGACCGGCTTCAGACTAGAGGATGTAGAACATAGGGACACTCGCCCATTGGATGGACTTCAGACTCCACATTGAGGTATGTTGGGGCACACACCTAGGGGAGAGGTTCCTGACTCAGCAATGTAAAACATCGGTACACTCACCCATTGGAGGAGTTTCAGACTCCACAATGGATAATGTAGGCGCAGTCACCTAGGGGAGGAGCTTCATGCTCCATGATTGGTAACCTAGGGGCACTCACCCATGGAAGGGAGTTCAGACTCCATGATGGAAAACCTAGGGGCACTCGCCCATGGAAGGGCGTTCAGACTCCACGATGGATAACCTAGGGGTACTCGCCCATGGAAGGGCGTACAGACTCCACGATGGATAACCTAGGGGCACCCGCCCATGGAAGAGCGTTCAGACTCCACAATGGATAACCTAGACGCGTTCATCCATGGGAAGGGCTTCAGACTGTACAATGGATAATGTATACGCAGTCATCTAGGGGAGGAGCTTCATGCTCCATGAGGGATAACCTAGGGGTACTCGCCATGGAATGGCGTTCAGACTCCACGATGGATAACCTAGAGGTACTCGCCCATGGAAGGGTGCCAGACTCCACGATGGATAACCTAGGGGCACTCGCCCATGGAAGAGCGTTCAGACTCCACGATGGATAACCTAGAGGCGCTCGCCCATGGGAAGGGCCTCAGACTCTACGATGAATAATATATACGCAGTCACCTAGGGGAGGAGCTTCATGCTCCATGATGGGTAACCTAGGGGCACTCACCCATGGAAGGGCGTTCAGACTCCACAATGGATAACTTAGGGGCACTCGCCCATTGGAGGGGCTTCAGGCTCCACGATGGATAACCTAGGGGCACTCTCCCATTGGAGGGGTTTGAGATTCCAGGAAAGAACACTCGCTTGGCAGAAGAACTTCAGGCTCTACGACTGATAACCTAGGAACCCTAGCTTTGGCAACAGCTTCTGACTGCACAATAGATAATGTAGGGTCACTTACCCAGGGGAGGGGATTCAGACTCCATGATGGATAACCTAGGAAGATTCACTGTAAGGAGACTCCACAATGGATAATGTACTAACACTCTTGCATGGGAGGGGCTGTGAACTCCATGATGGAGTCTGAGACTTTGCAAGGGTTATTGTAGGGATGCTCGATTCTCCTCCCCAATGCAGCATTGTAACATTTACTAACCTGCTACAGCGCACATGTACTACATGTGATGAATGGTACAGGATAATTAATACAGGCATTATATTGTCTACCCCAGTACCTAGGGACTAGGATGGGTTAGTGAATAACTTTAGAGGAAGATAAGGCTGCATCATCATCTTCAATACCAATACCACATCGATTCCTTTCCGGCAAGAGCTGTGGGAGCTGTTGCCAGGTAGATAGACCTGGCCAAGTGAAGGCTTTCTTTGGAGCAGGGTGCCGGCTTTTTTAAAATGTTGTCTACCTCCTTCCTGGAAACAGAGAAGGATAAAATAGTGCATCTGGATTGCCTACGGAAGTCTGTGGTGAGCACCATTTTGAATCTCATCAAGTGCTGCCAACAAACTCCTAAGGGACGCCCATCAGCGAAGAGGAAATGCCAGGTCAGGGCTACAGGGCGCGCCAAGGCTGAGCTCTTCATAGCTAATAAAGATAAAAGGGAAAAAGACAGTGGCTGGAACAACTACAGGCAATAGTGATCCTCCTGGGTCAGGGCACGGTATTTGCCTTGGTACTCTGTAGTCAAGGTAGCGGGTCAGTGATTTTACACAGGATTGAGGGCTGGGTAAAGCAGAATGGAGTCTTGAGTAGGGCCCAATATGGTTTTCAGGAAGGTGGAACACACAGGAGCAATTCCTCAACCTGAATTTATTTGTGGGAAAATAAAGAATTGCGTAGAAATGCCCATTATACTTGGCTTTTATGGACCTGAGCACTGCATTTGACAGGCCCAACAGAAGCAAGCTGTGGTCCACTCTCCAGCGGATTTGCATACCGCAGGATTCGGTTGACTTTCTGCATGCACTGCTCTGCACTGCAAGGTATTGGCCAGGGTGAGGTTTGGCACAGATGGCGAATGTACCCCTTTGTTTTCCTTTGCTTGAGTTGTCTGCCAAAGGTGTGTTTTCTATTATATATACATTATTTAGACTCCTTCCTCATTAGTAACTGCCGTGATTTAGTCAGGATCAAGTCCAACCCCGTGTCGGCATTGTTATATGCTGACGATGCTGTTCTACTTTCAGGCACATCCAACATGCTTTGGTCTGTAGTTGCCAACTTTGTATCCTTTATGTATAAATTGGACTTAGATACTACTGTTACCAACTCACACTATATGATTTGTGGCCTGCAGCGCTCCAAGGTCAGACCGGTATCCATCAAGGGAACTAACATCACCATGGTCAGGGAATTTCCCTATCTAGGTGTGATCTTTGACAGTATCAACCATTTTGTGCCCTGTCTTTCTAATCGATGCTCACGATTGAACAGTGCACGGGGGTTCCTTTAAATGTATCCACCAGAGTAGGCAGTAAACCTATTACACCCTTACTGAAAATCTACAAATAGAAATGTCTACCTGTTTTTACCTAGAGGGCTGGAATATGGGGTATAGAGGTTGTAGCAGACTCCAGAAGGAAGACAATTGTTTTTGTAGTTGGCTTCATGGCCTTGGACCAGGCAACTCACAGAATTTTAAATATGAGGAGCTGGGGTTGGGTTATGTCACGGGCCTGGTGGGGCTTGCTCCCCTCCTTCTCTGGATCTCCATCTGGAGAAACCCAGAGGCCTCTTTTAATCGCAGAATTATAGATGACTGTTTGTCCTGGGATTTTGGCCAAAGAATCCTTTGGCTGAAATATATACAAAATTCCAGTAGCGGCCCGTGGAGGGAATGCCGCGGGGTGGTGGGCAGAGCGGGGGAGGGCAGGGTGGGGGTTAGTAAACCCCGGCTCACGGCCGACCGGAGTAATGTAAGGAACTAAATAAATAAATTAAATGAACTTCATTGCACGCACTGAAAACATTCATTGGAAGCCTTGGGTACACAAATAATTTTCTAACCAGTGCATCATCTTAAAGGGAAAGTCCTAGCAAATCAAAGACCTGGTCTTAAAAAACAGCAATCAACAGGGAAGATAGAGAGGTGATGAGGCCTAACATGAGAGAACTGATGTGTTTACAAACGACCTTTGGGATTGAGACATATTTATTGTATGTTAATAATATAAGGGAAAGGGTATTACTGATGAAGTTTCGGTTAGGTTAAATCAGATGTTATCTGAGCTTCTCTGTTGGCCAATTTGACCCAAAATCCACCCTGCTTTGTTCTTGCGATGAGTAATCCTCACAAACCCTGGCACATTTCACATTCTTTTGGAAGCTTTCTGAAGTTTTTAGAAACATTTTTATACTACCAACTACAAACCAAGAAGGTAATCAAATATAGACCTGCCCTTTAGTAACTGCACACGCTACAGAAGTATTATGTGTCCCATTCCGTGGAAGCCTTCTTAAAAAATGCACTTTACTGTTGCAATTCTATAGCTTTTTAGATAGTAAGCATAGACAAGAGGCTAGACCAACTTGTTTATGAAAATTTGAAACATATTTGATTGTGATCTTATCAAATATTTTTATGCGAATGAGGATGGTTGTAACATTGCATTTTAAAGTATCTGTTTGCACTTTTATGATTATATTTAATAATCAAATAAAGTGCTTTGATGATGATGATGAATATCAGCATTCTTCTGCTCTTCCTTCTCACAAAATAGACGTCAATGACCTGAAGCTGATGCAAAGTTAGCCATCTCCACCTCATCCAACTTATTGTGAACCCAAGACATTCCACTTTAATTGTCTGCCCATCCCTTAAGTAAACTCCCCAATGACTTAATTATTGCCATTCATTTGAGATTGATTGACTTTCACATAATCAAGAGCTGGAAAATAATTGATGTTTATTTTTGAGTTACAGTAATTTCATGCATCAGAGACCTGGAATGGCTTCGCCCTGACTGGTTTAGCAAGGTATACCTGAGAAAGTTGGCAAACATTAAACACATGAAAATTCAGCTAATGCTCAAATCTAGCAGACAGGATCACACACCAGGAAAACCACTTCAGGCATTGTCTTATCCATACTTAGATGTCAATACGGTATCTGAACCTCACCCCATCAAAATTAGAGTCTTAGCTATTCACAGCTCAAAATCTGAGATCGAAACATGACTCTCACACAGCTGCCAAGTGACCCTATACCCAGTAGCGTCTCTAGGAGTGACATTTGGAGAGGGCACACTTTGGGCCATAGACCTTAACTGGTGCACCTCTTACACCTCCGACAATATATACATGTATTGTGGTGGTATCCACTCTGAAGTTATAGTTAGGATGTAGAGGAACTCCTTGGATTTTTGCTTGCTAATAAGTTTACCCCTTCTGCAGAATTGCAACAAAGCTTTCAAGACCTATTACTTTCTCTTCTTTGACGGAGAATGGAAAGTTTGGTGGTGATTAGTCAAAGAGGTACAAAGAAAAGAGGGGAATCCCAAAAAGCATTTGGGCACCAAATGCATTTTTCCACTGACTTTGTAGTCACATGTAGCGGCCAAACGCCTTGTTTGCTTTCAATTAAATTGGGCGATTGTACGGTATGGAGTGCAGATGATCCTTTTTGGTATTACAGATAAGTATTTTTTTTACTTTGTAAGGCATTTACCATAGTGATATCTGTTTCTGTGATAGTTTTGCAAAATCTTGTGGTATTTCATGGTATTTTACGAAACAACTACTGTACATAGTGATGGCAAGACATTATGTGATTGGCTAAGGACTGCCTTTACAAAAGTTAAAGGCAGCCCAGTTGTTTTAAGGCCTCTTTCCCTGTGTACTAGGTTAGGGCCTTAGATATAGGTATTATGATTTTATAATTTTTCACTACCTATTACCAATTATTTAAAGTGGTATTAAGTAAGGAAAATTAGTTACAAGTTTATATATATATTTTTTTAAATGTACTGAGTTCTGTACTACACTATTGGTATGAATATTGAATACTACAGTGTGTTTTCAATTTTTACATCTTTAATTCTTTCTGAAAAATTCCACTTAGTTCCACAGTAATACTTATAAATTGCAACAGTACTTAATTTTTCTTTTTTCAAATTGCGTGCTTCTCCGTAAATGTAAAACTATAGAACAATATAACCACATTTTTCTACCTATTACCACTTTAGCAAAGTAGTAATAGGTATGGATCAAAAATAAACCTACAACTTACCTATATCAAAGCTTTACACCACTCCACTGTACACTACTCTATACAACTCCACTGTTTGCCACTTCACTCCAGAACACTCCAATCTATGAAATTCCTCTATACGCCTCTCCACTATATGCCATTCCACTCTAAGCTACTCAACTCAATGCTATAACACTCTACACCAATCCAATCGATTCCATTCCACTCTACCCCACTCCACTGTACTCCACTACACTATAAGCCACTTCACTGTACACTTCTCCACTCTATGCCACTCCACTGTACACCACTCTACTCTACACCACTCCACTGTACACCACTCTACTCCACTCTATGCTATTCCACTGTAGGCCACTCCACTGTTCAACTCAACTCTATGCCACTCCACTGTATGGTATTCAACTATAAACCACTCTACTGTACAACACTCCAGCCCAGGCCACTCCACTGTAGGGTATTCCACTATACAGCACTCTTCTCTATGCCATGATACTCTACGATACAACACTCTACGACACAACACTGTACAACACTGTACTGTACGCCACTCCAGTGCAAGCCACTTAGTCTACTCTGCTCTACAACCCCCTACTCCACTCTGCACCCCTACCGTTTATCAAACTCTAATCCACTCTATGTAACTCCACTGTACAACACTGTACTCCAGTCTGTCACTGTACAACACTGTAGTCCACTCTATGCCACTCTACCACACTCTGCTACACTCTACCACAGTCTATGCAACTACTTCTATGCCACTCCACCACAATTTACTCCACTCTACTCTATAGCACACTACTCCACTCTGCACCACTGTACTCCACTCTACGCCACTCCACTGAACCGTACTGTATGCCACTTGAGTCAACAACACTCTATGCCACTCCATCGTACCACATGCTGTTATACTCTACCTTACTACACTCCACATCATTGTACTCCACTCTATGCCACTCCACTATATGACAATTTCCTGCACTCAGCAACAAAGCATACCAGTCCAGTGTGTGACACACTACTTCACTCCATAACACTTTACTCTAGTCTCTGCTACACCACTACACTATAGTGTACTGCACTCCACAGCACTGTACTGTTTGATACGCTAATTCACTATATAACACTTTACTCCACTACGATATGCCACTCCACTCAAATCCGCTGTTCAACACTTTACCCCACCTTACACCACTGTGTGACACTCCACTCTATGCTGCACAACTCTACAACAATCTATTCTACTCTACACAAGTTCACTCTCCAACACTGTACACTACTACACTTTATATCCTCAACACCTCTACATTCCACTGTGAAACTCTGTACTCCATTCTATACCACTCTACGACACTCAACTCAACTCTGACACTATAATCCACTCTATGCCTCTCTACACAACTCCCTCAATGCCACTCCACCAAAATTTACTTACACCCTACTCTATAACATAGTACTCCCCTCTAAACCACTATATACCACTCCAGTCTATGTCACTGAACTCTACAACACTCTATACCACTACATGCTACCACACTCTACAACACTGTACTGTATGTGTTGCTGATTTGTACAGCGCACAAATCACCTGAGAGGGTTTCCAGGCGCTTGGTCTGGTGTGCTTATACAAAGAGCTTGTCCTTCAGCTTCTTGTGGAATTCAACAATTGAGGAGTATCGTCCTGAGCTCCTCAGAAGCGGTCGCTCCTCACGCTGCTCCCTGGCCTGGATCTGGTATCGTAGCGCTATAGTGCGAGACTGCTCTTTACCTCTGAAATTGCTCTTTACCTCTGAAATCAGTTGCGCTTTGCTCGCATTGCTCCTGCATTTATTTGTGCCTGAATGTAATTGTATCGTAGCTCTATACTGCTGAGCTGCGCATTAATTGATACTCGATTGTCCATTGCTGCCTTTACCTGCTTGATTAATCTGTGCCTGATTGTGCCGGTGACGCTTCCCTTTTCATAGCTCTCAGCACCACTAGACCCACGCTCTCTCATGACCCGATGTTAAATAACACCAAATATGTCGAGTGAATAACCACCTCTCTTGACTCGGTTCTCCCTTTATACCCATCCAGGTCAAAAAGGCAAAGTAAATCAGCCCCGTGGTACACAGAAGACCTCAGACATCAAAAGCGTCTCCGTAAGAGACAAGAGAGGAAATGGCGCATGACCTATATCCCTGCCGAAAAAACTGCCTATAAGGAAATGATTAGGAATTGTAAACTGGCCATAAAAACTTCACAAGCAGCTTACTATAACCATAAAATAACAACGGCTAAATCTAAGCCGAAAGAAATATATCGCATAGTAAACTCCTTGATAAAACCCTCCCTGCCCGCCACAGATAATAGCAGCTCACCATCCATATGTAATGATTTGGTGGAGTTCTTTTTTCAAAAAGTGAATAAAATCTACCTCTCCTTTCCAAACCCATCCACTGACCCGCCCTTTCAACGCCTGGTCCCAGCTCCTGATAAGGACAATAGGCTGGAGTCTCTTCCTCTGATGACACTGGAAACATTGGAGAAACTAGCTCAACAAATAAAAACCGGCTCTCCGTGCGACCCTGCTCCACCGGGCTCACTGGGGCTAGCCAGCACAACCATTCTCCCTATCCTTCTGGAATTACTGAATTCCTCCATACTGAGTGGGACGGTACCTGTAACCTGGAAACATGCAATGGTGCGGGCCCTACTAAAAAAACCTTCCCTCGACCCAGCCAACCCAGGCAACTATCGCCCGATTTCTCTGCTCCCATGGGCATCTAAGATCCTGGAGAAGCACGTCAATACCACCCTGACGAAATTCTTCGAGGAAAACCATCTCCTCGATGCTTCCCAGACGGGCTTCCGCCCAAAACATGGGACAGAGACCGCCCTATTGGCCGTAACTGAAGAGGCAAGACGGATCTTGGATCGAGGGGGGTCAGTGGCAGTAATCCTCCTCGATCTGAGTGCCGCGTTTGACACGGTACACCACAAAATTCTGCTGAACCGTCTTGCCGACCTAGGAGTGTCCGGAGAAGCCCTGGAGTGGTTCGAATCTTTTCTATCGGACAGAACCTTCCAGGTCTTTGACGGCACATCCGTTTTGTCTAGTAGGCCTTTGGGGTGCGGAGTTCCTCAGGGATCATCCTTGAGCCCGACGCTCTTCAACGCATATATGAGGCCGCTGGCTGGGATTGTTCGTCCGCATGGTATTAGTATCATCTCCTATGCGGACGACACCCAGCTGGTGGTTTCTCTTGCACAGAAGAGCGGCCTTCAATCTCCGCCTAATCTAGCGGCCTGCCTGGAAGATGTAAAGAGCTGGATGATGAGCTCATGTCTGAAACTTAATGACGACAAAACTGAGCTCATGCTCCTGGGCCCGGCTGCCCCCTCCAACTTGGAGCTGATATGGCCCACAAGCATGGGTATGGCCCCACCCCCCAGAGATAATATCAAAAGTCTGGGAGTATGGCTTGATAAATCATTGAGCCTCAACACACAGGCCACCAAGGTGTCGGCCACTTGTTTCGGCCTTCTTAGGGTGATCAAAAAAATTCTTCCTCTTCTCCCTTTTGAGGCCAGACAAATAATTATACAGGGCCTTGTCCAGTCTCGTCTGGATTTTAACAATGCCCTCTATCTTGGAGCACCAGACTACACCCTACGGAAACTTCAGCTCACTCAAAATTGTGCTGCCCGTGCGTTACTGGGAGTCCCACGAAGGACCTCAATAAAAACTGGCCTATGAACTCTACATTGGTTACCTGTTAGGGACAGAGTGAAGTTTAAAGCTCTATGCATTGCTCACCAGACTTTCTGGAAAATGGGCCCAGAAATCAACTGTACCTTGATCTCCTCATATCTGCCCAACAAGGCACTTCGCTCCTCAACCGCATCACTAGCCAAGGTTCCCAGAATCTTCAGAGCCGGAGCAGGAGGACGTTCGTTCTCGTACAATGCGGCTAAACTGTGGAACACCCTCCCCCTGCAAATGCGAGACAATTCCAACTTAACTAGCTTCCGGAAACAGCTCAAAACCCTTCTGCTTAATAAAGAGTAACCTCTGAGGGTATCCTTTTGTTTTTTTCAGCGCCTGGACGCCTCAGGGCAACTGTAGCGCTTTACAAATCTCATTTTCATTTAATTTCATTTCATAGCGATTGTTCCCAGTCTCGTCCTGTTTGGCCTTTGGCTTGCTGCCATTTTGTTGTTTGTTGTTGTGCCTCCCAGCCTGGCCCTCCACCCCGCTCCCGCCTCCCAGCTGCCCCTCCCTCGCTCCGCCCCCCCCCCACTATCCGCTTATGTCAGATGCACATGCGCGCAGCGTTGACGCGCAGCGGACGCACCCTATGCGCGCCAAAGGCGCGCCAAAGGTAAGCCCGTCTACGCCCGTCCGCGCCTGGACCTTGTGCAGCGCCAGACCCCCTGGAACCCGCAAAATCCACTCCTCCCGCATAACATACAACGCCGCAACCCTTTCAGCACTTAACCCCGGCCAACTCCCAACTTGCTACCAAGCCGCCCCAGGACTCACCCATGGACCCTTCACCTGCCACTCCTGCAGGTTCGACTGCATCGGGACCCGTACCAAATCCACACACTCCAAACAGAGCTCCGACACTAACCACCTGAAGTGCATCCTGCTCAACACCCGCTCGGTCCACAGACACGCCACTGAACTTTGGAACCTACTCGACACCACTTCGCCGGACGTCGCCTTTCTTACAGAAACCTGGATGAACGCCTCATCAGCACCCAACATCCCCATAGCCATCCCGGACGGCTACAAGATCATCCGAAAGGACCGCATCAACCAAACAGGAGGAGGCATCGCCATCGTCCATAAGAACACCATCCGCATCACAACCAGGTCCGACGATAACCTCGCAGCCACCGAACACCTTCACTTTCAGATCCACACCGACCCCAAGACCACACTCAGAGGCACCCTCATCTACAGGCCACCAGGACCCCGCACACAATTCAGCGAAGACATCACAGAATTCATCAGCCCACACGCCCTCCCCTCCGAGGACTACATTCTACTGGGAGACCTCAACTTCCACCTGGAAAAGAACAACGACAGCAACACCACCACCCTTCTGGACAACCTCGGCAATCTCGGACTCAAACAACTTGTTGACACCCCCACCCACTATGCCAGACACACGCTCGACCCAATCTTCACCTCCAGCAAGCACATCTCCTTCAATCACACCACAGCTCTCCATTGGACGGACCACAGCTGCGTTCACTTCAACTACAAAAAAACTACGACCCACAACCACCCACAACCAATTCCCCGCAGAAACTGGAACAAAATTACTACCGACCAGCTCTTCACACCGCTCCACCAAAATCCTCCTGCCAAATCATCGGACCCAAACCAAGCAGCCACCAACCTCACACAATGGATCACCCACAGCGCGGACGAATTAGCACCCTTGAAAAACCATCAAATGAAGCAAGGCAGCAAAAAAGCCCCCTTGTTCAATGATGACCTTAAGAAATCCAAGAAGATCTGTCGCACCCTCGAAAAAGCCTGGCGTAAAAACCCTACCACTGACAACCTGGCCACCTTCAAGAACGCCACCCGCAAACACCACTAACTGATCCGATCCACCAAGAAATCAGCATTCAAGGATCGACTCGACAACAACGCCCACAACAGCAAGGAACTATTCAACATCGTCAAAGAGTTTACCAACCCCACCGCCGGCACCAATGACATCACTCCCTCCCAAGACCTCTGCGACTCTCTAGCCTCGTTCTTTCACAACAAAATCGCTGACATACATAACAGCTTTGGAGACCAGTCCACCCCACCCACCTACGAACTAATACCCCCCTCCAACAACCTTTACGCCTGGAACCCAATTACCACTGAAGACACCATCCGCCTGATGAACACCATCCACTCAGGATCGCCAACCGACCCATGTCCCCACCACATATTCAACAAAGCAGACTCCATTATCGCACCCCATCACCGAGAAGTCATCAACTGCTCCCTCAACTCCGCTACCTTCCCGGAAAGCTGGAAACATGCCGAACTCAGCGCCCTCCTGAAGAAACCCACAGCTGACCCCACTGAACTTAAGAACTACCGCCCCATTTCGCTCCTCCCATTCCCTGCCAAAGTCATTGAAAAAGCCGTCAACAGTCAGCTCGCTGCCTTCCTCGAATCCAACAAATCCCTCGACCCTTCACAGTCTGGCTTCCGAGCCAAACACAGCACCGAGACCGCCCTCATCGCAGCAACAGACGACATTCGAACTCTACTTGACAACGGAGAAACAGCTGCCCTCATCCTACTTGACCTCTCCGCAGCCTTCGACACAGTATGTCAGAGCACCCTTATACAACGCCTCAGCAACATCGGAATACAAGGAAAAGCACTGGACTGGATCATCTCGTTCCTCGCCGGAAGAACCCAGAGAGTCCGCCTCCCCCTTTCAGATCAGAGGCCACCGAAGTCATCTGCGGCGTACCACAAGGATCATCTCTCAGTCCCACCCTCTTCAACGTATACATGAGTCCCCTCGCATCCATCGATCGCCAACACAACCTCAACATCATCTCCTTTGCAGACGACACCCAGCTGATCCTCTCCCTCACCAAAGACCCAAACACCGCCAAAACCAACCTACACGAAGGGATGAAAGAAGTAGCCGAGTGGATGAAGAATAGCCATTTAAAACTGAACTCGGACAAAACGGAAGTCCTCATCTTAGGATCATCCCCCTCCGCCTGGGACGACTCATGGTGGCCACCGGCCCTGGGAACCGCACCCACACCAACGGATCACGCACGGAACCTGGGCTTCATCCTGGACTCCTCCCTCTAAATGACCAGACAAGTCATCGCCGTATCATCATCATGCTTCAACATCCTAAGCATGCTCAAAAAAATCTTCCATTGGATCCCCACCGAAACAAGAAAGACGGTCACCCATGCACTGGTCACAAGCCGACTGGACTACGGAAACGCCCTTCACGCCGGAACCACAGCCAAACTACAGAAAAAACTCCAACGCATCCAAAACGCCTCAGCCAGACTCATCCTAGACGTCCCCCGCCAAGCTCACATTTCCGGTCACCTGAAATACCTCCACTGGCTCCCCGTCAACAAGAGAATAACGTTCCGTCTCCTCACCCACGCACACAAAGCCCTCTACAACCTAGGACCTGAATACCTCAACACACGCCTGTCCTTTTACACCCCCACCCGCCATCTTCGATCGTCCAATCAAGCCCTCGCCGCAATTCCACGCATCCAAAGATCCACCATGGGGGGAAGATCCTTCTCCTACTTAGCGGCCAAGACCTGGAATTCTCTCCCCCCCACATCCGCCTTACACAGAACCACCTCTCCTTCAGAAAACAACTAAAAACTTGGATATTCGATAAGTAAAGTACCCCCCTCCCTCAAGCGCCTTGATACCCTCTGGGTGAGTAGTGCGCTATACAAATTTTAAACTTGAACTTGATGTGTTGACAGAGGTCATTCCATGTCTTGGGTACGATGTAGCAGAATGAGCGACATCTAGTTTTGCTTTTGCGGATGCGGGAAGTGTGCCTGAGTGAGCTTGAGGCAGAGCATAGGTGTCAGGTGGGTTGGTGAAAGTGTGTGTGACTGTTCAGGTATTCTGGTTCTAAGTTGTGTAGGGCTTTGTATGTGAGCATTAGAATTTTGAATTGGCCGCACTTACAAATGGAGAGCTAGTGAAGCTTCATGTGGTGAAGTGTGATGTGGGTGCCAGTCAGAGGTCAATTATTAGTCTTCCAGCGGTGTTCTAGATGGTCTTGGGTTCATGTAGGAGTTGTTTGGTCTTTCTCTCTTCTTGGTCCCAGACTATGGAATGCTCTTCCGGCCTCTTTGGGATGCTCTACCTACCTTTTCACTTTATGAAAGGAGCTAAAGACTTGACTGTTTAGCTCCTATTAGACTGATTTACTGGTTCTCTAAGCGCTGGGAACCCCTTTTAGGGTTGCCATGTGCTATATAAGAACTCTATAGTAATAATAACACTCTATAACCTGCACAGGCATCTGGGAATGTTTTGCTTTATCATAACACCATACAAATCATGCATGCAGAAAGCTCCAGGAGCCATCTTTAATGAGGACTTCTATCTCATTGCAATAACAGAATACTGGACATGGAACGGTTTACCAAAAGGCATGGTCCTGATAGCTTTGTGTAATGTATTTTTAATCTGTAACTGTGGTTATGCAACTTGAATGTTCTTTTGCAAACCTTTCAGAAACTGTAATTGTGTGACTGCATGCAGTGAACCCAGAGAGGCTGGGCTGTTGTAAGCAGTGTTAAAGGCTATTTTGTAAAGCGGTCTGATGCTCGTTTGGCTCATGTATGTTAGCGCAATATGAAAATGCCGAATAAATGAATAAATATTCTGTGCTCTTGAATGCAGTGTTTAATTCAGAGCCATACAAATGGTGGCATGTACAGGGCTGGAGATTCTATGTAATGTTCCTCAAAAAGATTTGTAACAAAATACATTTTTCTCAATTTTTTCCAAATTCATGTAATTCAATAATAACTGCACATTTTTTATTTTACTGTTTCAATCTTTTTATTCTTCATTATGCCTTTCCTCCTGTTTAAATTTGAATTTATGAAGCAGCTTTGTTCAAACAATAGAGCTGTGATCATTGTTTCTGCATAATGAATGGTAGTAAAATACTTTTCTGAATAATAGCCACTCTGTAAGCAACACAGCTCTCACAGGCTTGCCACTTCTTTATCTTACACGTGATTGGGCGGGATGGAGCCCCAAAGAACCACTGACTAATTCTCAGAGTGGAAAAGGTTGCTTTAATGAAACAGGTGCTCATCAATATGAACAAACCTTGGCTCTAAGCCTTACATAATAACTCAATGTGGCCTCGCCATACAACTTCATAACTATCTAAAAAAAAACTCCCTCCTCCCCTAAGTAGCTCTTCGCCACAAAACCTCCTCAAATCCAATCACACTCTCCTCATTTAAACTTCCCACATCCAAAATCTCATGAATACATCACTGTTACAATTTCCTTCTATTCAACAAACCCCCCACCCCACCCAGCCCCAAACTTCAACTGGTGTTGCAGGGATTCTTCACATACACAGAACTATGAGCAGGAAAACAGGACCTCGGTGTGTAGGAGTTGTACATTCCTACCACCTTAGTACTCAAAATCCCCTTACCGACTAGCAAGAGTTTTTCATTCGTTCTCCGACATAGTCACAAAGCTACAAATGATTAGACAACCCAGAACACAACACTCCTGACTCTCTCAGGAATCGCGGTAGCAAGACATACCCTTTGGCTCACTCATACTTGTCCACAATAAGGATTTTGTCAGAGTCACTGAATAGTTCAAAATGTTTATTTTAACTATCGTGCTCTATAACACAGTATACGAGCCACTACCAGCAGCAAACAGTTAGCATTGTTACAATACCATAGAATATAAAGGGGGATGTCATCATATACAGAGAGTGGAAAAAGGACTATAAGGAAGATCTCTGGACTTTGTCAGCAGACCCCGTATCTTAGAGCCTAGATGGTAGATTTACATCATAGGAACTGCATAGCTCTTCTTCAAGGAAAGGTCTCTCTCCAAGTGTGTGTGAACAACATGCATCCCCGTAATATCAAAGCACGAGTATCCAGCAGTGCAGCTGTGTTTAGCATGTTTTGTCTAGATGCTACGGACTGGCCAGAACAGAATAACAAGGGGTATATTTATCGACCTTGCACATCATGTTCAGACTAAATTCCAGGAATAAGCAGAGAACGCAGAAAGCAGACAGTTCTCATGTGAAATGCATAAACAGATTCTTGCAAAATAAAGTCATGTAGTAACGTGTGAAAAAGCAGCATCATGGCAGCAGAGCTCATGCTAACTTAGCAATGTTCAGAATGACCCTAATGGCCATATAACACTGGGTGTGAACATGCCCAACATTTTCTGCAATAACCTTTAACATTGTATACCAAAACTGCCACCAGAAAAACCCGTGAGTTTTTCAGCCTCCCCCACACACACAAATCCTTACATTGCCAAAGGCAAACAAAGCATTTCTGCCAAAACATTCCGAATCTGCATCAGATACAATTCAAGTTCAAAAACAGACAAAGGTACCTTGTCATCTCTGAAATATTCCAAATTCTCATACCTAATGTCACTATGCTCCATAAATATGAAACCTTCCGCTCTGCAAAACTTCCTCAACTCCCAGTTACCTTTCCAACAAGCTCTGGGGCATATTAACAGGGGCTTTATCTCCACTTTTTTGGCTTTAAAAGCCAAAAAAGCGGAGATAAAACTATCGTCCTTTTTACAAGAGGGTGCTAACATGCATAATCGCATGTTAGCACCCTTTTTCCCAATGCCTCCCTTTGCATCTCTGAGGAGATGCAAAGTGTCTTCACTGGACAGTACAGCCTTGCAAATGGTATACAGTCAAAATATCGAGTAAAAAATATAGAATTACATTAATATCGAGTTAAAAATGTAGAATGGACAAAATATCGAATGGACAGAACATAGACAACAAAAATATCGAATTTGAGGTAAGTAAGTTAATATCAATTTACATACATATAGAAAGTCAAAATATCGAAGTACATAATATAGATGTTAAATATATCAATTTTTTAATAATATAACATTTTTTAAAGTGTTTTTATGTTAGTATATGTTTGAAAAGTGTATATTTATTTTATAATTTATTTTAAGTAATGAATTTTATGGTATTTAATTTTTGCGTAATTTAATTCTGTAGCGGGTTGTGGGTCTATAGGGGAATAGGGTTGGTAGTAATGTAATTATAATTGATTTAATGTTTGAATGTATTTATTGGTATTTATCTTGAATTATTTGTTAATTAATTTTTAATCAGTAATTAATTAAATTATAATTGGTAATTCATTTTTATTAATTGATTAATTGATAATTATGTTAATTTTTATTAATTTGTTTTCTGTAGCGGGTTGTGGGTTTATAGGGGAATAGGGTGGGAAGTAATTTAATTATAATTGACTAAATGGTTTAATTTATTTATTGGTATTTATCTTGAATTATTTGTTAATTAATTTGTAATTGGTAATTAATTAAATTATATTTGGTAATTAACTTTTATTAATTGATTAATTCATAATTATGTTTTTTTTCTGTAGCGGGTTGTGGGTTTATAGGGGAATAGGGTGGGAAGTAATTTAATTATAATTGATTACATGGTTTAATTTATTTATTGGTATTTATCTTGAATTAATTGTTAAATAATTTTCAATTGGTAATTAATTAAATAATAATTGATAATTAATTTTTATTAATAGATAATTATGTTAATTTATTTAATTTATTTACTGTAGCGGGTTGTGGGTTTAAAGGGGAATAGGGTGGGAAGTAATTTAATTGTTATTAATTACATTTTTGAATTTATGTATTGATATTTATTTTTAATTAATTGTTATTTATTTTTAATTTGCTAATTAATTAATTGAAAATTGGTAATTATTTGTATTAATAGGTAATGATTTTTAATAAATAATTTTTATTTGTATTTTTGTTTGATTAATTATTATATTATATTAAATTTGTAATTATTTTAAATTATTTTGTAATTGGTATTAATATATATATTTTTTATTAATAATTGAAGTATTTCAGTATTCAAAATAGTCTTTATTCGATATTTTTTCAATCATAAAAGACATTTACAATTTAAAAATTGTTGTTTCTTGTTACCCCGCCCCCCACCCCAGAGAGGTATAAGATCCACAGTGAATTGATTCTGATCTAAACAGAAAATAAATAAATATTACCCTAGCTCATCCTATTTACATTTTTACATATTCTTAGATAAAAAAAAAAAGCTATTATAAAACAGTTATAAAAGCAGGTAATAAAAGGTAATTCATCAATACAAAACTACAAAAATAACAGTTACTGATACAATGTAAGTAGTTAATCACTTATTAATACAGTATGCAAAATTAGATAGCAACAGACAATGACTGTCCTATGATTTCTCCATACTCATTTTGCGTGCCCGAATTATCCACATCCAGTGGAGAAATTTTGACATGGCTATGATAACAGGCTGAGTTGTATCTGTTCTTAAAATCCTAACAGCCTCATTTGCAGTTCTTAAGCCTAACTGGGCGCAAATCGGTTTTAGCCATGAACGTCTAGGAACACTATATTCCGGGCAGGCAAACAACACATGACCTATATTTTCCTTCTGGTCAGAGCAAAAGGGGCACTTTGAGGTTTGACTCTTGTACCATTTCTCAGTTAGGGCGTTTAAAGGTAGAGTCCCCACCCTCAGTTGATGATACCTCTTCCGGTCCCCTGGTACTGTAATCCAGTCCCAATAAGGTTCAAGGGCCGGTGCATGCTTGAGTTCTAGGAAATCATAGGTAAAAGATCGATCAATACGATTTCCAAAACACTTGGTCTCAACCATGCTCCAATATAGTTCTCGAAGTATCTTTTTATGTGGGAATACATTACTTACAGGATCATCCCACAATTGGGATAATCCCATTGCCCTATATATAGTTTTTACATCTCTCATCCAGACTATTTTACAATTTTTATCCAGGGATCTAACATCTAAGAAGCCTTGGGCGTACTGGGAAAGTTATGGGGTTACCCATAACCTTCTCCAGTAGGCAACTGGTCTATACCTAGCCATATCCTCAAAACTATAGAATGCCAGGTCATAGTTTAAAGGTATCAAGGGGGTTGAGATCGGTAAACCAGTAATATTACGGAGGAATTTATTCTGAGCTACCGTCAACTTTGTGAGATTACTGGGCCCCCAGATTTCGGCTCCGTATAGAACAGCCGCTCCTACCTTTGCGTTATAGATTTTTAAAACCGGTCTAATTGGTTTAGTATGTGATGAGAATAGTTCCTTCGTAAGGGCTCCTGTTAATTGAGCATGTCTTGTGGCTAGCTCATTTGTGTGTTGTTTCCAGTCTAAATTATAGGACAAATTAATTCCAAGGTACTTAAAGACCTGGGTCTGTTCTAGCTGGACACCGTCCATGACAACCTTCCCTCTGATGTGTCTCCGTTTGTGCAAAACCATAAATTTTGTTTTACTTGTATTGATAACAAGGCCATGGTCTGCGCAAAATGATTCAAAAGCTCCAATGGCCCTCTGAAGTCCCTGTTGTGTCTTAGATACCAGCAGGGTATCATCCGCAAACATCGGCAGGGGGATCAGTCTTCCTGCCAGCTTTGGGGCATCTGTAGGTTGATGTTCGAAGTACCTGGTCACCCTGTCGATGTATAGCGAAAAGAGCGTTGGAGCTAGGACGCATCCTTGTCGTACTCCTTTCTCAATAGGGAATTTATCAGTGACGCTGCCCTGTTGGTTCCACCGAACCTGTGCAAAATTATTTTCATGCATTCTGATTAATATGGACAAAATTTCATTTGGAATACCCTGTTCTTGCAGAATATTCCACAACTTGTGGCGGGGAACTAAATCAAAAGCCGATTTTAAGTCGACAAAAGCTGCAAAAAGCATCCCCCCCCAAGTAAAACTACGCGCCAGTATATTAAAACAAATCTAAAAACCTGGTCAATAGTACTAGTATGGCTACGAAAGCCTGCCTGCAGGGGTGACAATATGTCATGTTCATCTATCCACCCATGAATTCGCTGTAATAAAAGTCTTGCCAATACTTTATGTATACAAGCGATCAGGCTAATAGGCCTATAATTACCTGGGTCCGAGCATGCCCCCTTTTTATAGATGGGGATAATCTCGGCTCCCTTCCATGTCTCAGGGATAGGCGAGCCGTTCGCAATACCATTGGCTAACAACTGTATATAGGTAGCCCATAAATCTTTATCGTGCATAAATAAGTCTGCAGGGACAGAATCTAGGCCCGGGACTCTAGCTTTGGGTATGTTATTTAGGGTTTTTAATACATCTGCTTTGGTGAAGAATAAGTTGTTCATCATCGGAGTATCTACTAGAGCCACACTCCCCTCTTTATCCCCCTCCTCGGAAGCAAACTGGTTTTCATAGTAGGATACCCATGCTTCTGGTGACACATGGTTCATGGGTTCTCCTCTTATGGCCCCCCTTCCCCATTTTACAATGTTCCAAAAGGGTGTCATAGATCTTTCCTCACTAGCTTTAAGGAGATCCCTCCAGTAACCTTCCTCCCATTCCCTTTTTGCACTATTTTGAACTTTTTAATACGTAAAACGGGCATCCCTTATCTTATTTTTATCTTTCATTTTTACAGCTTCGGACAATGGCTTATAGGCACCCCTGCAGTTTTTATCGTACCACTGATCTTCCTTTCTTACTAGGCTACGCTGTTTCTTAGTAACTATTTTAACAAAGAAAGATTTTAACCTATTAAAAAATTCGTCGTGGATCCTACTAATTTCAGATATCAGAGAATCCATAATGGTTATACTCCTAACATCTCTGATGGCCTGGTTTGTTAAATCCCTCATAGCAATTATACTTTCCTCGTTGGCTGCACAAGTTGACCATCTGATGCGTCTGTTGTCATTTGAGAGATTTATTTGAACACTCCCCCTCTGTTTGTCATTTTTCAGTAGGTCAAACAGTTTGAATGTCAAAATTAATGGGTCATGAAGTATTTACTTTCCCTACTGTTGCACTCACTGGAGTGGGAATAGTAATTTTTACCCCTACGCTATCCTACTCTTTCTCTACTGTTGCACACTCTGGAGTGGGAATAGTAATTTTATCCCCTATGCTATCCAACGCTTTCCCTACTGTTGCACTCTCTGGAGTTGGAATCGTAAATTAAATTTCTCCGCTATCTAACACTTACCCTACTTTTGCACTCACTGGAGTGGGAATAGTTATTTTTACCCCTTTGCTATCAACACTTTCCCTACTGTTGCACTCTCTGGACTGGGAATAGTAATTTTGACCCCTACGCTATCCAACGCTTTCCCTACTGTTGCACTCACTGGAGTGGGAATAGTAATTTTTACCCTCCCACTATCCAACGTCTTCCCTACTGTTGCACTCTCTGGAGTGGGAATAGTAATTTTAACCCCTACGCTATCCTACGCTTTCTCTACTGTTGCACACTCTGGAGTGGGAATAGTAATTTTATCCCCTATGCTATCCAACGCTTTCCCTACTGTTGCACTCTCTGGAGTTGGAATCGTAAATTAAATTTCTCCGCTATCTAACACTTACCCTACTTTTGCACTCACTGGAGTGGGAATAGGTATTTTTACCCCTTTGCTATCAACACTTTCCCTACTATTGCACTCTCTGGACTGGGAATAGTAATTTTGACCCCTATGCTATCCAACGCTTTCCCTACTGTTGCACTCACTGGAGTGGGAATAGTAATTTTTACCCTCCCACTATCCAATGCCTTCCCTACTGTTGCACTCTCTGGAGTGGGAATAGTAATTTTAACCCCTACGCTATCCAATGCTTTCCCTACTGTTGCACTCTCTGGAGTGGGAATAGTAATTTTGACCCCTACGCTATCCAACGCTTTCCCTACTGTTGCACTCACTGGAGTGGGAATAGTAATTTTTACCCTTCTGCTATCCAACGCTTTCCCTACTGTTGCACTCTCTGGAGTGGGAATAGTCATTTTTACCCCTACGCTATCCAACGCTTTCCCTACTGTTGCACTCTCTGGAGTGGGAATAGTAATTTTTACCCCTACGCTATCCAAAGTTTTCTCTACTGTTGCACTCACTGGAGTGGGAATAGCAATTTTTACTCTCCCGCTATCCAACGCTTTCCCTACTGTTGCACTGTCTGGAGTGGAAATAGTAATTTTTACCCCTACGCTATCCAACGTTTTCCCTACTGTTGCACTCTCTGGAGTGGGAATAGTAATTTTTACCCTCCCTTTATCCAATGCTTTCCCTACTGTTGCACTCTCTGGAGTGGGAGTAGTAAGTTTTACCCCTACGCTATCCAACGCTTTCTCTACTGTTGCACTCTTTGGAGTGGGAATAGTAATTTTTACCCTTCTGCTATCCAACGCTTTCCCTACTGTTGCACTCTCTGGAGTGGGAATAGTAATTTTTACCCTCCCACTATCCAACGACGTCCCTACTGTTGTACTCTCTGGAGTGGGAATAGTAATTTCTACCCCTACACTATCCAATGCTTTCCCTACTGTAGCACTCTCTGGAGTGTGAATAGTAATTTTTACCCCTACGCTATCCAAGGCTTTCCCTACTGTTGCACTCTCTGGAGTGGGAATAGTAATTTTTACCCCTACGCTATCCAACGTTTTCTCTACTGTTGCACTCACTGGAGTGGGAATAGCAATTTTTACTCTCCCGCTATCCAACGCTTTCCCTACTGTTGCACTCTCTGGAGTGGAAATAGTAATTTTTACCCCTACGTTATCCAACGTTTTCCCTACTGTTGCACTCTCTGGAGTGGGAATAGTAATTTTTACCCTCCCGTTAAACAATGCTTTCCCTACTGTTGCACTCTCTGGAGTGGGAGTAGTAATTTTTACCCCTACGCTATCCAACGCTTGCCCTACTGTTGCACTCTCTGGAGTGGGAATAGTAATTTTGACCCCTACGCTATCCAACGCTTTCCCTACTGTTGCACTCTCTGGAGTGGGAACAGTAATTTTGACCCCTACGCTATCCAACGCTTTCCCTACTTTTGCACTCACTGGAGTGGTATTAGTAATTTTTACCCCTACGCTATCCAACGCTTTCCATACTGTTGCACTCTCTGGAGTTGGATAGTAATTTGTACCCCTACGCTATCCAACGCTTTCCCAACTGTTGCACTCTTTGGAGTGGGAATAGTAATTTTGACCCCTACGCTATCCAACGCTTTCTCTACTGTTGCACTCTTTGGAGTGGGAATAGTAATTTTTACCCTCCTACTATCCAACGCTTTCCCTACTGTTGCACTCTCTGGAGTGGGAATAGTAATTTTTACCCCTATGCTATCCAACGCTTTCCCTAT
Source organism: Lissotriton helveticus (assembly GCF_964261635.1). Taxonomy (NCBI): domain Eukaryota; kingdom Metazoa; phylum Chordata; class Amphibia; order Caudata; family Salamandridae; genus Lissotriton; species Lissotriton helveticus. The sequence continues at coordinate 369,941,086 of NC_136058.1, forward strand.
TGTTGCACTCTCTGGAGTGGGAATAGTAATTTTTACCCCTACCCTATCCAACGCTTTCTCTACTGTTGCACTCACTGGAGTGGTAATAGTAAATTTTACCCTTTGCGCTATCCTACGGTAACAATATTTTATATTTTTTTATTAATATTACGTTCATATATATATATATATATATATATATATATATATATATGTATATGTATTAATAAATCAATGTGTATGTTTTTTTACTTACATTAATTATTTATTAATTGTAAGGGTATTTAAGTATTTTTAAGTTAATTATATTTATTATTTCATTAATGTTTAATTACTTTAAAGCATTTTAAAAAATTCGATATTTTGACTATCTATATTTTTTACAACAATATTTTTGATTCGATATTTTTGGAGATGGGAAGTCGATATTTTTGCATTCTGTATTTTTTACTCGATATTTTGGTAGTTCTATATTTGTGTCATCGATATTGTTTCAGTGATCCCTGGCAAATTGTGACCCCTACGCTATCCAATGCTTTCCCTACTGTTGCACTCACTGGAGTGGGAATGTAATTTTTACCCTCCCACTATCCAACGCCTTCCCTACTGTTGCACTTCCTGGAGTGGGAATAGTAATTTTTACCCTCCCACTATTCAACGCCGTCCCTACTGTTGCACTCTCTGGAGTGGGAATAGTAATTTCTACCCCTACCCTATCCAATGCTTTCCCTACTGTTGCACTCTCTGGAGTGTGAATAGTAATTTTTACCCCAACGCTATCCAAGGCTTTCCCTACTGTTGCACTCTCTGGAGTGGGAATAGTAATTTTTACCCCTACGCTATCCAAAGTTTTCTCTACTGTTGCACTCACTGGAGTGGGAATAGCAATTTTTACTCTCCCGCTATCCAACGCTTTCCCTACTGTTGCACTGTCTGGAGTGGAAATAGTAATTTTTACCCCTACGCTATCCAACGTTTTCCCTACTGTTGCACTCTCTGGAGTGGGAATAGTAATTTTTACCCTCCCTTTATCCAATGCTTTCCCTACTGTTGCACTCTCTGGAGTGGGACTAGTAATTTTTACCCCTACGCTATCCAACGCTTTCCCTACTGTTGCACTCTCTGGAGTGGGAATAGTAATTTTGACCCCTACGCTATCCAACGCTTTCCCTACTGTTGCACTCTCTGGAGTGGGAATAGTAATTTTAACCCCTACGCTATCCAACGCTTTCCCTACTTTTGCACTCACTGGAGTGGGAATAATAATTTTTACCCTCCCTTTATCCAATGCTTTCCCTACTGTTGCACTCTCTGGAGTGGGAGTAGTAATTTTTACCCCTACACTATCCAACGCTTTCTCTACTGTTGCACTCTTTGGAGTGGGAATAGTAATTTTTACCCTTCTGCTATCCAACGCTTTCCCTACTGTTGCACTCTCTGGAGTGGGAATAGTCATTTTTACCCCTACGCTATCCAACGCTTTCCCTACTGTTGCACTCTCTGGAGTGGGAATAGTAATTTTTACCCCTACGCTATCCAAAGTTTTCTCTACTGTTGCACTCACTGGAGTGGGAATAGCAATTTTTACTCTCCCGCTATCCAACGCTTTCCCTACTGTTGCACTGTCTGGAGTGGAAATAGTAATTTTTACCCCTACGCTATCCAACGTTTTCCCTACTGTTGCACTCTCTGGAGTGGGAATAGTAATTTTTACCCTCCCTTTATCCAATGCTTTCCCTACTGTTGCACTCTCTGGAGTGGGAGTAGTAAGTTTTACCCCTACGCTATCCAACGCTTTCTCTACTGTTGCACTCTTTGGAGTGGGAATAGTAATTTTTACCCTTCTGCTATCCAACGCTTTCCCTACTGTTGCACTCTCTGGAGTGGGAATAGTAATTTTTACCCCTACGCTATCCAACGCTTTCCCTATTGTTGCACTCTCTGGAGTGGGAATAGTAATTTTTACCCCTACGCTATCCAACGCTTTCTCTACTGTTGCACTCACTGGAGTGGTAATAGTAAATTTTACTCTTTGCGCTATCCTACGTAACAATATTTTATATTTTTTATTAATATTACGTTCATATATATATATATGTATTAATACATCAATTTGTATGTTTTTTTACTTACATTAATTATTTATTAATTTTAAGGTTATTTAAGTATTTTAAGTATGTTTAAGTTAATTATATTTATTATTTCATTAATGTTTAATTACTTTAAAGCATTTTTTAAAATTCGATATTTTGACTATCTATATTTTTTACAAAGATATTTTTGATTCGATATTTTTGGAGATAGGAAGTCGATATTTTTGCATTCTATATTTTTTACTCGATATTTTGTTAGTTCTATATTTGTGTCATCGATATTGTTTCAGTGATCCCTTGCAAATATCGCTGATGTGCACATAGCAATATTTACAAGGCTGCCCCAGCAATTGAGCAGACGTTAGTTTTTGGAGATAACTGCTGTTTTCTCCAAAAACTAACGTCTGCTAAAATCCTGACTTACCCATCCCTAACATAGGGGGTGGATTATGCTGCTACGACCAGAGGGTCGTATCAGCAAGGTTATCGCCCTTTTGCAGGGAACATCGCTGGAAAACCAGCGATGTTCCCTGCAAAACGGTGATTTCCCCCACTATTTCTGGAATTTTTATCGCCCTGGAACAACGCATCGTTGATAACGCGCTACCAGGGCGATAAATTCCAGAGATAGATGGCGATGAATAAGAAAGCGCCAAGCGCGCTTTATGTTATTCATCGCCGTTCCTCGCTGATATGCCCCTCTGTCTTTTGACCCAGGCATCTCCGCTCCACTCCAAACTTCTCTTGGTATCAATTCCGTTAGTACCACAGTTGTGCCAGAACACAATTTTTTGTTACACAACAAGTTTTGCTTCATGCACTTCACAAATGCTAGTCCCTTTAATTTAACTAAATCATATCCCCCAGGTACAAGATGGGGAAATTGGGACAGAGGCAGCCCTTCACCAAAGAATTCAGTTTAGATACTAGTTCATGCCATCTCATGCCTCCCTTGCCAAACCATTTCAGTTGGACCACCATATCAGGCAGCCCCAATTGACAGCCTCCTCTCCTGTGGTGTGCATGTCTCTCTGCCCATTTCACAAAGGAGTGCCAACAGAGCCAAACCTCAATGTGCCCTCTCCCTGGGCCCACAATACAACCTAGGAGAAAAGGACTTATGTTAGTGTAAATCATGGAAATCCCAACCTGGTCACAAGTAGCACTGATAACAATTCAATCTCCCACACCCCACATGCCTCATTTCTACTGCAGCCCAACCCCTGCACTTCTGCCTCCATTGCCTCCAATTCAACATCACCATAGTCCAACTCCCACACCATCCATTCACACACTCCAGCCACATCGGCAATAGTTCCAGGCACCTCACCATCCCCCTCACCTCCATCACCAAACTGTGCATCGAATAAGTCCTGTGAGGGGTCGAACTCCTGCTGGCTGGGTGAAAAACCCAGTCTGCACTGTGCTGAAAAGGGGTCCAACACCATCCCAGAGCTGGCTGCACAGATGTGCGCTCTGTCTTCGGACCAGGGGCACCAGGCCATAGTTGACCCTCCCGGTTGACTGGATCACACCGCTTCTGATGACCCCTGCCTGGCGCTACCATAGCCCTGAACTGCCTGACCCCACCACCCCATTTGGGGCCCTTAAGAGCACCATACAAACCCTGGGCAATGAACTCCACTCCGCTAGCAGAAGTTGCGGAGATTTGGTAACTACACATTTCATTGAAAACACAGTATTCATGCAAGAATTCCCCCTCTGCTATGCAATGGAGTTACCTACTGTACCCACAACCCTTTAGTAAATAAACTTTAACTTTATATGCTAAAAAAAAAGCACCCCTTACCTAGGGGGAGGGCAAGCAGATGCCTTGAACATACATCATATCATGCTGACCGATTCAGTGGTGGTCCCATCCTCCTAGGACCACCCCAAGCAAAGTTATGGGCAAAAAAACAATGCCAACCAAAGGCCCAGCAAAGCATTATGGGGCGAGATTCTAGAGTTTAGTGAATATTATATTATTATCTCTCAGCTGAGCCCGAGAGCCTGCCCCTTGAGGAATGTTTTGATATTGGATACTATATTATTCACTGCACCCTAGAATATTGTCCCATAATGCTTTGCAGGGCCTTTGGTTGGGATTGTATTTTTTGCCCATAACTGTGCATGGGGTGGTCCTAGGAGGATGTCACCATCACCAATTGTTCAGCAGGATGTGCTCTTTGTGTTCAAAGCATCTGTTTGGTTCTCTCTCTGGGTTAGTGAGGACATCAAAATTATCACCTCTCTCACTGAGTGCTATATTTTCATTTTCACTTTTGTGAGATCATTATATGCATATTAGCATGTAATGTTAGAGTTACTTGTTGTTTTACCATGGTTATGTGAGGTTGTTGTTTTATTAAAGGTGGTGAAACAGAATGGAGTTGTTGAGCGAAATTCACATCGTTTTTGATCAATTCTGCAGAATTCCGTGTAGTGGTACTCTGTCAACTATGCCCACCCTTACACCATACCCGCCTCCCTGGACTTCCATCTTGGAAGGCCTCCAGCCCCAACCAAACCACAGTACCCACCTCTGCCTGGGAAGACGGGTTGGCCTGACATGCCTGGAACCCCACTGCACGCTTTTTTTCCCTGTTGTTTTATATAGCGCAAACTTGACCCGAAGGTATCGGGTATCAGAGCGCTTTACATGAGCATCAGTTGCATTACACAAGGACACATTCACACACCTGTGCAACCTGTGAGTTAGTGTGGGCACAACAGGGGCCTCTGTCATACTGCCCTCTTGACCTGGTGTACTGAACAAAGTGGCACTCAACAAGCTGTCCGCTGCTCCACTCCCCTCTTCATAAAAGCAATCCCTTCCAACCGATCCCTGCTCCCCTCAGGCAACCCAGCACCCTGTACCCTTCCCTCCCCTACCCTCCCCTCCACCCCCTCCCCCTAGTAACAGGCATCAGGACCTGCCTACACAGACTGGATAAGTGCAAAGGCAGGCCCTGCTGACTGGTGACTCCACCCCATGCAGGCCCGTAGGCTGACAACACCACGTGGCCGAGAGGCATCACCACGCTCCTGCAGAATTCCACAACCTGCCACCTCAAAGGGGAACCAGCACCCGAATCAAGCCATGCCCCGCCATAATAGCATCATCTCCAGGTAAGGAGTGGCCAGGGGAGCGTGTACCTGCCCGAGATGTGCATCCTCTGACACTGCGGGCAGCAGTTGGAAGGGAAACCGACACGGCTCCCTAGCCCAAAGCCCTTCTCGCTTGCCAAGGCACTGCGACCGACTCTCCCCACCAAACACCCACGACTGCTCCTTCCCAGCCCAAGCATGACACGCTCCGCAGCCTGCGACGACAACACTGCCCGGCTCCCAGGGGCCTGCCCAGCCCTTACTATGCTCTTACTCAGCTTTTGGGCCAGAAAGGAACAGGCCATAATGGCCGCTGCCCTCCACTCACAGACGGCGGTCCAGTCGCTCCCCGACGGGGTCCTCTGCCTGCTCAAGGACCCCTCCCGCAAAAAGATCAACCCTGCCAGCCTCCTTCGACACCTGCAGGGCCTTCACTACATTCTCAGGCAAAGCCATCCTTACTATACAAAAGACAGGGTCTAACCACTAACCTGGAACTCATCGCCTACTCCAACAAAGCACCACATTAAGCTAAACCAAAATGGGGATTCACAAAAATTCACTAAAGTCAGTCCCTGCTAGCCAGGTTGTACCCAAACCTAAAATGGCAACCTGTCCCTAACATTTCCAACGAAGCCTCATCCCACCACCCAAGACCAATCCCAGAGCCCACCATCCCTGTAACCTACCACCTGCCTGAAAATTCAGGGAGGAAAGGGCATTCTGCCCACCCCCAAAAAAAACATTGGAATGTCTCTCAGTGACGTCATTGCTCAGTTTCTTTGAGAACACAATCACCCTAAAATGACCTCAGTGTATTATTAGCACCGGCATGTGGAGAGGGCGCAAGGTGGAAAACAAGCTTAGAATTATCTTCCAATGAGGCGACAGCACCAGCAAGCAGCAGCCAATGATCTCCCTAACATAATTACTGCAACCAACAAGAGACCACACCAGGCCACCAATCCCAGAAACCACTGCAGGACCAATTACAAGAGGTGTTTTAATGAAGCACTTCTCCAAGGTGGGGGAAGCACCACCTGGGCTGGAGCTGGGAGAACCGGCTGCTACACCCATGCATGCCAGGAATCATGGCAGCCTGCCTTCTCAGGGTGTTAGCAACACCAGCCAGCCTCCAGCTGATTGGAAGAGATCCACCCACAGGAGCTGGAGAGTCAGTCAAGGAAAGCTCAGCTCCCACGCTGGTTAGGCCTAAAACCTCATACAGGACATTTCCAAGATATTCTTAGGTGTGGAGAAGCAGGCACCCAGCTCGAAGGTAGTAAATATGACTGGGGAGAAATGTTAATTAAACAGGCATAATGCATGTATCTTTGTGAATTTCGTATTACGCTTGCTATGCGAAATTCCCAAAATTCTGCCATTAGGCAACTTTGCAGAATGACATGCCATTTGCTGCAAAAATTTACCGTAAAAGAATGGTAGTAACACAGCGCGAGAAGTTGTTGTTCACTGTGCTTTGCTCTTTGCACTTTATTTTAGCATGACATTCATTCTCATGTCAGAAAATGACAATAGCATGTATTTTGGCCTAAAATGTAGCGCTAATTGACAAATTCGCAATTCGAATGAATACGTATATTTTGCAAATATTGTCAAAATTTGGCATAATTAGGCACATTTTGAACACCCTTAGTGTGTAAACCTGCCATGCTTCCAGGTCCTGCCAGAACAGTGTCAGCCTCCTACCTGCTGAGGGCGCTGCCAAGAACAACTTCCCACTTTATGCCTGGAGATACAATGTTCACGACCCGGCCAAGTAAAGCGCCCGCACTGAGGATGCCCTAAACGTGTAACAGTTCAAATTATTATTATTTGTAACATAAAATAATATTGCTCTTGTTAATCAAATGGTAGTTGTAAATTCTGGATTAAGCCGCACCTCTTGGCTACTAGCTGCCTGCGGCCATCACTCATCATTTAAAGCAATAGGAGACATTTATGTAGGATTCATCACAATCCAAATCATCAATTAAGACTTACACTTCTTCTACTACTTTTATTACCCAACACCAATACTCATGCTATTGACTTCAGAAGGATGAAAGTACTTGTTGGCCCCATCGTGCTTTAAACTTTAGAGATTAAGTTTTCAGAAGGATCTAAGTAGCAGGAGCTCAAACCACTGAGCAATCACACTGGGGCTCAACCCACTGAGCTACATACAATCTGTAACCATTGGAGAGCGGAAATTGCTGGGCTTTGGAGGGATGAAAGGAACAAAAAGCACTTGTAATAGCCCCATTGGGGTTATCTAGAGTATCAGCAGTTACTGGAGAGAGGAGGGGGTACTGAGAAACCTGGTAGTGAGAGGGCTAAATTATGAGGTTGTGTGAGATCATAATTGGAGATCAATTAACACACCACCATGCCAATGTCACCGGTGACATTTTGTACTTAAAATAAATAAATAAAAACTCGTCACTGTCTTCAAGTGCCTCCATGTTCAGAATTCCAAGCTGCCCTCAAAGTCTCAATGAGGGCTCAATTGAAGCCTCAAGCCAGAACTCCAGGAGGCAGTAAACATTCTCTTGAATGTCTCCCTCTGTCACTTGGTGCTGACAGATTACAAAAAAGAGTCGCGCTCTGGCGGGCGAAGGGTGAGGACCCGGGCCGATCTGTTGTGTCACAAAGTGCCCAGGGACGGGACCCTGCAGGCCTTGGAAAAATACCCCTGTCTGCCTGGGTTACGAAGCTCTGACCGGACCCCGGGGCTGAGTTCCTGCAGGCCCGTGTGTGGAAGGCCCCAGCATTGGACTCCGTTCCAAGGACTGCTGTGTCCCAAAGTGCCGGGAATGGGATCCCTCCAGCCTGCAAAGATTTCTCCTGCCTACTTGGGTTAAGAAGCCCTGACCTGGCCCTGAGTCAGAGATCTGGAAGACCCGAGGATGAAAGTCCCAGGCCATTGACTCCCATATTTGGCCTTTGTGTCCCAAAGTGCCCAGGCAGGTTTTCTTGTCTTGGCTGGGAGAAAAAGTCCAGACCGGGTCCTGGGGCAGAGCTCTGTGAGGTCTCCCGACAGCCCCATAACAAACACCCAGCCTGGGACCTGGGAACCTGGCCCGGGGAACCCCTTCCTCCTGTAGGGGCGGGCAGAAACTTATTCATAAGACATGGTATGACCAGATGGCTGTACTTCAAACAAAAGTTGCCTGCGACTCTTGGTAGTAGATCTCTCGACTCACGTGTCGATGAGGAAAGCAGCTAGCTGCAAGAATTACTGTGAATTTCATGACACAGATCTTCCCTTTGGACTCATCTGGTAGCCTAAGTACCATCCATGGCTACGCCTGTCTGACGGTCGCTTGAATGTCAATTGCCTGGGGCTCTCCCAAGGCATAGCCAGGGCTGTTGCAGGCGGACCTAGTCCCTTCATCCTCCCATGGTCAGACCTCTGATCGCCCATCGCGAGTGCCTAGCAGTCCCACTGCCGAGGTATTCTGCCAGCACGCTTGCTCTTACCCTTCTTGGTGGAAAGGTAGGAAAAGAAACTGTGTTGCGTCACTGAGTGGGGACACCGACGCTGGGTGCCAGTTTTCATGCGTCGATGTCAGTTACCCACCTGACGCATGTTGAAACATGGGCCAAGGATGAGCTGAAGAGATGATCGAAGCCATGTGGTGCAATCAAGGTGAGGGCTAGTGCATGCTGGCTGACGTGGTTATCCCACCATGGCCTTGTGGCGTGTTCACCACCTGCCCATCGTGTCAACTCTATCAGGCAGGTGGAGCTTGAGTATGTGTGATAGGACTCGAAAGATGGTAATCGATGGCTAGGCGGTGGGAAGCTAAAGAAAAGTCTGGTGAAGGTCCATAGTGGTCCTGGTATGCACTGCGGTGAAAGACTAATTGAAGGACGTAGTAGCTGGTTCCTTCTGAAGTTTCCCTCAAGATAGCTCCTGCTCAGAAACCCAAGTTTTATCTTGTAAAGCAAATGATTAGAGGTTATGGGGCCAAACCGATCTCAATCTATTCTCAAACTTTAAATAGGTAAGAAGCTAAACTTGCAGGCTTGAAGCTAGTCATGAAATGCGAGTTCCTTGTGGGCCACTTTGGTAAACAGAACTGGCACTGTGGGATGAACTGAACGCTGGGTTAATACAGCCGATTTACATCAGACCCCAGAAGAGGTGTTGGCTGATAAAGATAGCAGGATGGTGGCCATGAAAGCCGGAATCCGCTAAGTAATGTGTGACAGTTCACCTACTAAATCAAGAAATAAACTGAAAATGGATTGCGCTAGATTGTCGGGCCCATACCGGCTGCTGCCAGCAGCAAGAGCTGCAGGGGCTAAGCCATGACCAATAGGAGAGCCGCTGTGGTTTGCACAGAAGCTCGGAGCAAGGGTATAGGTGGAGCCGCACAGGAGAATATCTTGGTGGTAGTAGCAAATATTCAAGTAAGAACTTTGAAGGCCAAAGTGGAGAAGGGTTCCATGTGAACAGCAGTTTAATATGGGTCAGTCAGTCATAGGAGTTGGGCGAGCACCGTTAGGAAGGGATGGGCGATGGTATCCATTCCCCTTGACCAATCAAAAGGGAGTCGAGTTCGGAACCCAGGGTGGCAGAGATGGGTGCCTTTACAACGTCCTGGTGTGGCAACATAAATTATCCCAGAGAAGCCAGCAGTAGCCCCTGGGAGAGTGGTATTCTCCTAGTTGAAGGGCAGAGTGTCCCGGAATGGGGTTGCCTTGGGAGATGGGCATGAACGCATTATGGTTCCCCCAGTGAGCTCTGGCTGATCTTTAAAAATCCAGGGGAAATGGTGTAAATCTCTCCCCAAGCCCTACCCATATCTGCAGCAGGTCTGAAAAGTGAACAGCCTCTAGCGTTTAGGTTTGGGTAAAGGGAGGTAAGGGTGATTTTAGGGATAAAGGTTGTATAGAGGTAAAGGGAGGCATGGGTGTCATTAGGGTTTAGGGATGTGTATAGATAAAAGGAGGTTAAGGTAGTTGAGGGATTTTAGGGTGGGTTGAGGTAAAGGGAAGTAAGGATAGTAATATGGTTTAGGGGTGGATAAAGGTAATTGGATGTAAGGGTATTTTTATGGTAAAGGGGTGGGTAGAGATAAAGGTTGTACGGAATTTTTAGTGTGCAGGGGAGGAAAGAGGTTAGGAGTAAAAAAGGTGGGTGTGAGGGGTACTTCACCAAACAAAACTGTTTCAAATGTAAATATGCAAAAAGCAAGCAGAGAACACCTAAAACACCACCAACACTCTGAATGTACTCACCTCAAACTGACAGAGAAGGCTTTTTTACCCTTCGGTCACCTCACTCCCCCGGAGGAAAACACTCCTGTGAGTCCCTTGGGTAATCATGCTCTGAATGGCTGACAACAACCTGAACATCAATGTTACAGCCACCGCTACAGGGCTTGGGCACTCAGTCCCCGTATCCTAAAAATAAAATAAGGTATACGGGAGCAGGGTATGGGCACCCTGACCCCCTGCCTGGACCTTATGGGGGGGCCCAGAATGCCCCCTTGGGTCAAATTAAGAGAAATGTATTGTATTTGGGGAGATGCAATCTGCAGGAGTCCCATGGGGGCAATCACTGGCCCCTAGACTCTCATGGGAGTCTCTCATGGAGTCCCTCGGGGGCCAGCATGGCCCCATGGCCCTCACAAGAGTCCCACTGGATCAAGAAAGCAATTTTGAAATAGAGGAGTTGTTGTTGGGGTTGGGAAGGGAGTTGACTATAACTCACATGTTTATAATTCACTGCTTATATTCTTTCATATTGCATCACTTATACCCTGTGAGATTACAGCATACATAACATCACTTATGATATCTCAAATTACATCATTTGTAACAACACCGTGCATGCATAGTGGTCAGTTATAGTTAATGTAGTCGGGCTAGCGAGTTGACAACACTTTTTACAGAAGTGAGCGAGTTATAGTAATTTGAAGGTTGTGCGTAAATTATACATTTAAGGTATAACTATAGCTTTAGAATTTCTAATGTTTGTGTAGTTTAAGAATATTTTATATAGAAAGAATAAATAAAGTTACAGTAGCTGAGGGAGGTGCCGCAACAAGCTGAAGAAGCTTGCCTGGCTAGTCAGTAGCCACGATCGCTTGATCGTCACTTACTGCCATCATGAAGCGTGGGAGACCGAGTCCCAATGCCAAAGAACAACACCCAAGACTACTGAACCCCGGAGTGTTGTCAGAGGGTAGTTTGGTCACCCAAAAAGAACACCAGCATCCACCAACAGGAACCGCTGAGTTTGTTGTGTCAGGAGAACAGTGGCATCTGGACTTTTACTGGACCCACCAGGATTGAGAGATCGACCCTTGTGGCCAAAGCTACCCCACCAGGACATTGGAGATGAGGAGTATTTCCAGGAAGACCCATGATGACCACACAGCATCCTCAGAATCTTACAGCATCTTCAGCATCCTGCATCCCTTGAATCAGGACCACTCCATTGATGTCTATGGTGAAACGCCTTTAGAGCTTGAAACTGGACTGGAGATTACATTGGTGACAAGGTAACTGTCCTACAATTCCTCGGTAGCTCCCCTAACTTGCTCATGTCAGATTTGGTCTTCCATAAGGCTCCAGAGTACCTGAGCACAACTTTATAAAAGTGTTACAAACTTTTCAAAGTTTCCCTAACTGCAGTACTTTCCAATGCTTGTTGATAATATGAGTGAAAAGCAGTGATTCATGTATCAGATAGAGACAGCAGATTCTTTACTTTAGAATTATCCCCGGCATCAGACTGGATCTGGAAAATTTTCGGGAACAGTACTCCTGGTCGCCAGTAGGTAGTGTCATTAGGCTCCACGTGGCGGTGCCATGCATGCTGGAAGTGACTTGCACAGTGCCTATATAGAGGCTACCCCAGCATGTTGATGTCAGTTCTTTTCTTTCCGTGCCAGTCATCAGAGATCTGGAGAGAGCTACCTCATCAGTCACTTTTTGGCTATGCTTTTGTTTTTGATTGTTTTGTTGAGTTTTTTTGAGGGTGCTTTTCCTGCAGCATCTGGTATCAACAGATGTCAGTGACCACCCCCCATCTTGCTTTCCTCTGGTGCCTGGTGCATGACTACAGCGTAAAGACATGTTACGACTGCTGCACCACGCAGCCTAAGCCTTGAGGGAGCGGTCCCTCAAGCTCCTTGGTACCTGATGTGCAAAGCCACAATGGTCTCGATCCCGGTCGAGAGAAAAGTCCCGGGATCAGTTTGCAAAGTTCAAGATCCTTTTCTCATTGGAAGCCATAGGGTCAATGGGGTAAGTCCTAAAAAAAAGAAAAGCAAGAAGTTGAAGAGTTATTCGACTTTGCACCATCTGTTACGGTCTTCAGACAAGACGAGGGAGCATTGTCATTCGAGGCTAGGCTTTGCGGTTCAGCCTGTGCATGGGCCAGCTCAATGTCTCTCTGAGTTTCTGGGAGCTGGAGCAACCTCGCTCAAATTCAGGAGTTTTCTGAAGCTATATCCTCATATTTGAGTGGCCTAGTCCTGCTGGTGCGGGAGTTTGGGAGTGGCCCGTTTTGGTTTCAACGACAGTGGCTCCATCCTAGGCACCAGTAGGGCCCCTTGGATCAATGGAGGGATTCAGACAGGCACCGATTGTACTTTCTCAATCTTCCTTGGCTCCATCTTGATGGCAATGCCTCTGGCTGTACTAGCCCCATTCTGATCCTCGAATCTGACACAGAGCCAGAAGGGCAATGTCCTAAGCAACTCCGGCGATGATGGCAGCCATGCCTTCCAGGCCAGAGCCTGAGCCCTATTTTTATGGACTAGGACTCAGTGAGGATTGTGGAGGGGTCACCGGACCCTGAAGAATACCAGCCCTTAGATACCAATGTTGACTAATGTGAGGGCTTGGCATAGGCCAGTGGACTGGACACTTCTCCTGATACTTGCATGCTTTCTCCCTTTACCATGGCTACAGAGGAGGGAGCGTTAGTGGCAGTGGTGGTGAAAATGGAAGCCGTGGGCCTCAAACTTAGCCTACCCTCAGTGGCAGTCAAGACGAATGTCTTAACAGAGGTGCTTCAGCTGGGAGTGACCCTCAGAACGGCTTCTCCCTTTTAATGAATCCCTACAAACGTCCTGCTTGGGACATATCCAAGCCCACCAAAGGGGCTCCTGTGAACAGGATGGTTTCCCTCAGCTACTATCCCACCCCAGGGAGCTCCAATTTCCTCACAAAAGCTTGACTGTCCAAGCCTCCACTTCCTGTGTAAGTTCTGTGCATTTTTTCTGGCTCTGCCATGGGTGCCTTAAAGGGCTATCTTTCTGCTATCCAAGCCTTTTTGTGGTAGCCTTACAAGCTATTCTTCTTGAAATCCCCTATTGTGTATAGATCAATCCTGGCTTCCCCACTTGAGCAAATTGGTTGAACCTCTGCAATTGTCTAATTTACTTTGGTTCTTTTTTCTTCATTATGACGTATGAAAGCACCTTGAAACACATGAGTGCAGGATATAAGAGGTACAAAACCTTCTCCTGCATTTTTATTCAATAAAATAATGTTGTCCATTTATAACAACAACCCCAACCACCCAGAATGTTCTACATGACAATTGACGTGCCTCTTAGTTCACTATTGGCATTGTTGTCAGGGTAGGAGGAGGCATTTTTCTAAAAAGGATTAGTTTAAAAAAATAAAATTCTTCTGAAAGTACTGAGGTGAAACGCTTGCTCATGTTAATGAAATACCCTTTTTGAATATTGAAGAGACGTTTTCATATTTTTACACATTAGTTGCAATATGGCTTGAAAAATTACTGTGTTCCTAAAGTAAATTTTTGGAGGACACCTTATTGGCTTTTTGGCTTCTTTTCTTTTACTTCGGTTAGACTGTAAACAAACTCTTGCTTGCATATTAAACATATTTTTGGTTATTGCTGTCTGAAGTAAACAGTATCCCATTGCAGTCATTCAGCTGGGGGGGTCGCATGTGCGGGTCAGGAGGGCCACATGCGACCTCCGGGACGTACTTTGATTACCACAGCACTAGAGTTTTCTTTCTGCTGAAAGCGATTACTCCTTTTCATGTAGGCAAGTCCATTACCCTGCCTCTTTTTTATGCTTTGCCACATCCCTCTAAAGAATATGAGCGACTCCACTGTCTCGGCACATAAAGGCAGCAACATTGGCCTTTCTGCACAAGTTCACAAAACACTACTGCCTTCATAGTCAGGTCTGTCAGGATGGGCACTTAGCGTGCCTTGTCCGGCTGGACTTTTTTTTTTTCTGACACATTTTATTGGAATTTTGTTTGTAACACAGTGGCCTACATGGCCAAGAAAAACATTACAGTGCATTACCACCCCATAACACCCCCTACACAATACAGACGTATAATTAGCAGGTATACCATCCTTACCATTGCAAAACAATAATCACCTGGCTACCATTCCAGGAGCACAACCGCGAGTTAGTGTATGTTAGGGGACAGAGGGGTCATGATCACTCATTGAATTGTTGAATCTCTGTGTCAAGAAGGGAATCTGCTGATGGTGTAGTGTGCCCATCTCTGCCAAATCTTTGTGTGGTTATGTGGACATTCCCGTGCTTGGAACACTGCTAACTCCATCCCCATGCAATGGTCCATACCCAGCTGCTAGGCTTCTACCGTGGGTGGGGACATGTCTTTCCACAGCCTTGCTATATCCTGTTTGGCCAGGGTTAGGCCGTGGAATAGTAAGTGTCTATTATGTCTGTTCCCTCCAATGCCATCTGTGCGGTGAAGAAATATAGTCTTTATGTGGAAGAGAATCTCCCAGCACAGCACCCTATCCAAGCATGTCACTACCCCTCTCCCAAAGCTTGTCATGGACACACACTCCCAGACTGTATGTATAAAGGTGCTGTCAGCCACTTCACACCTCAGATACCGCTGCTAGGCAATGACTTCCATGCCCCATAAGCGACATCTAGTGAAGTGGACTCTATGAAGGAATTTCAGTTGAGTAAGGCGCGGCCCGGCTGATATCTCTGCTTAATGAGGGGCCATGAGAGCCTCGGTCCAATCGCCATTATCCAGTGTGGGTATGTCCTCCAGCCAAGACTGTCTCAAGGCCCGGAGTGAGGAGGAACTATGTGTCAATAGTGTATGATAGACTTGCCTTATTTTATTATTACCAAGGGCTACCTTCAGTAATCTGCCCTCTAGTGGGTTGAATTCTGTCAGGTCCTGCAGGCACGGTATATAAGGAGTTATGGCATGTCGTATTTGAAAATATCTACATAATTGGTGGCGCATCAATTGAAATTCATTCTGCAATTCCGGAAAGGATTTAACAATCGGGCCATGCATGATATCCCCTAGGGTTGAGATACCGATGGCATCCCAATGCCGGAATCCTGAAAGGGAAGCCACCTGAGTCATAAAGGCCCCCTCCGATAGAGGAGTCATCTGGGTTAGTATGGCCCACCACCCCACAACAGCTGAGAATGATAAACATTGGAATGTTGATGCTCCGAGCTTCTACCGGCCATTAGAAGCCCGGAGCAGTCCATGGTGTTCAATGGAGTCCCAACATTCCAATGTTCTAATAGAAGTTGAAGACCTATAGTTAAAGGAGGCTGTCCTGCTGGATAAGCTACTATTTATCCATGTACAAAATACAATGGACATAAAAGTGAAGGAATTCATTTTAAATGGAAGTGGGCAGTTGACTTAACTGCAAAGATAGTGACAAAAGTCTGCAAGAATGCTGCAGTAACTCGAGCTCAAAGTGAGGATCAATGCACATATAATGGTGATCATACAGACATGAATAAATATGTTGAGCAAGCCATCAACTACTTAAACAAGCCTTGACTGCTAGTGTATTCGATAAAGGATTGTCATGACGCCATAACCTATATCAGTCTCACACTCATTAATTTTCCAAACGGTGCACTAAATGGGCGAACGCCATAAAAAAATTGAAGACACTGCACAACCGGAGGTTGTGCTAGTGGGGTGATGGCGCTCTAAGGTAGTATGCAAATATTATAGGGCGAACTTAGGTGTAAGTACAGTGCAAAATGGTATGGAGATCCACCCCTCTCCCTAGATTGTGGTAAACCACAGACAAAGAACTACAGGGTCCCCTGCACACGCTAGTGGTACATAGAATTAAGTTAGTATAGTAATGAGTATAGGAAACAAAGGAACACTGTTCCTCCACTGCTCTGTGTGATTCCAGGATTTATTGGGCCAGATGTATCAAAGGGTCTTGGCCATTATGTGCCTATGGGGAAATGTTTTGATACATATGGCCCATTGTCCTTGTTGTGCGTTCCTTGGTACAGAGTCTTAGCCTAGCCAACATGTGTTTCGTTGCTACCATGAAGTAAACAGAAAATTCTTCAGGGCTAAGAAATATATAAGATACACAATTGTATCAAAGAGGGAATAAGAGAATTAAGGCCATTGGCACACACCCATTGTGACATGTAAAATAAGAGAAAAGCAGCACGGTACACATGATTTGTTAACATATGTGGAAACCAAAGTTGTTATAAACATAATGGCTAATGTGTCAAAGCTTTTTTATATAAAAAGATTATTTATCAAATGAGGAAATAAACTGTGTTTGGAAAACACTAGTGAAATTGTGTGACTTATTGTGACAGCATTAATGTGGTTGTATGGAATTTTGACAAACTAAACAGTCATTATTGCCCTGCAGTATGGTAACTTTCATTACTAAAAATGGTGACTTGTGCATGGTGCAAGTGTGAATTTGTGGGCCCCTTAATGTCGCCAGTCCATAGTCCATGCAAGTATTGAAAGAAAAAAGGGATAGTTACCTAAATTCCTTTGATTACGGTCCTATAGGAAAGTAGAGAAAAGGGCTGAATCAGAGAGATTAGTACTCCAGAATACAACTATGACATGAAAAAAAAACACATAATGCGTGGATGGATAGTAATAAAACCAACCTTATTGTCTATTGTTCTTCCGTCCCAAAGGTAAATAGTAGTAGATGGTCACAAGGGTAACAGAGATCAAAATTCCATTTAATTAAAGTTTCCTCATGAAGCAGATTCTACAAGGATAAGGCAAAAAGTAATAATCAAAGGTCGGCATTAGGCAGGAAAACTAGGGCTAAAAAAACTTTATACCATAGTAATGGTAATTGCATTTACCTATATTCTGAGATACAGACAAGTATTCAGGATATGCAGCTACTAATTACTGGGAGACTGTATTCATAGGGTTATGGCTGTCAGCCAGCTTTGATTGTGTTGCCGCTGGTTACCCGATCCTAGGCGCCTATTAGGATGGCGGACGGACCTGCGCCCGTCCGCCACCCCCGAGGTGAAGGGACCGTCCGCAGGGGCAGCGGCGGTCCCTCCATTGGAATTAGGATATGACCGCCACCCTGGCGGTCACATCCCGTATAGTTAACATTGCTGCGCAATGTTAAATATGCATGCTTTGCATTATCATGCACAAATGTTAAATATGCATGCTTTGCATTTGCATGCACAAAACGGAAGGCACCACGCGGTGCCTGCCGCTTTGTGAATGAAAATGTGCACCCCCCATGCCCGACACCCTGGGGGCCCGCAAGAGCCCCCTAGAAGCTATTGTCCACATGCTTTTCCACGGCAGTAAATCCGCAGCGGAAAAGCATGTTTACAAACCCATCGTAATTTGGCTGGCGGTGTCTTGCAGACACCGCCACCAAATTGCGTCCAACACCCCGCGGATCAGCGGCGGACGGACCTGCCGTCCGCCGCTGATCCCACCGCCACCATAATCTGGCGGTGGGTGTTTTGAAGGTCTGCAGTGGTGATTCCGCATCCTCCGGGCCGGCGGTGGCTTCCACCGGCCCGGAGGATGTGGAATCACCGCAATCATAATCGACCCCTTAGAGTGGAATCGAGAACAAATAGGTCGAGTTACTGAGGGCAAACTCCTGGATCACTGACATAATACCTATTACCAAAATATTCCCATACACAAATATCGACATGTAAATATCGATGTCAAAAATATCGACATCCTATCTTAATAATGTAAAGTACAAAAATATCGAAAAAATAATATAGATGTAAAAAATATTGATGTACAAAATATCTTTATTTATATAAAAAATAATGTTACATAAATCAAATAATAAAATTAACTTTACAAAAATCATTTAGATGTAATGTATATTTAAACATAATAAATAAATGTAATTTAAAAAATTTAAACATACATATATAAAATGTAATATATAAATGTATATTTACTTTAAAACAATGAATAAACTAATCATTTTCATTTGTTTTAAAATGTTATAAACATATAAAAAATTACAAATAAATATATATATATACCCCTATAACATAAAATCTAATACCAAATATATTAATAATTAAAACATTAAAATATTTAATAATTTTTAAACTTACATTTTACACTCCATTGAGTGCAACAGTAGGGAAAGTGATGGAAAGCGCAGATGGTAAAAATTACCACTCCCACTCCAGTGAGTGCAACTGTAGGAAAAGTGTTGGATAGCGGATCCGTAAAAATTACTATTCCCACTCCAATGAGTGCAACAGTAGGAAAAGTATTGGACAGCAGAGGGGAACAACATACTATTCCCACTCCAATTACTGCAACAGTAGGGAAAGTGTTGGATAGCGGAGGGGTAGAAATTAATATTCCCACTCCAGTGAGTCCAACAGTAGGGAAAGTATTGGATAGAGGACAGTTACAAATTACTATTCCCATGCCAGTGAATGCAAGAGTAGGGAAAGTGTTGGATAGTGGAGGGGTAAAAATGACTATTCCCACTCCAGTGAGTGCAACAGGAGGGAAAGTGTTGGATAGCCGAGAGGATCAAAATTACTATTCCCACTCCAGTGAGTGCAACAGTAGGGAAAGTATTGGATAGCGGAGGGGTAAAAATTAATATTTCCACTGAAGTCAATTCAAAATTAGAAACAAGCAAAATATCAACTTTAATGGAAAAAATGGTAAAAACAAAGAAAGAAAACATATATAAAAATAGTGAAAATTACTAAAGATAGAAACATAATACAATGTTAAAATCATTTTAAGATTACCGACAAACATTAATTCATAAATATTTAAAACATAATTTACAAACAAATAACTATATTTAATAGAAATTAATTATAATAAAAAACATTAATTGTTACATACAATTAATATTTTTTATTTCCTACTGTATAGCCCCACACAATTCACAACACACATCTAAATTTCAAAAAAACTGTACCTCCATAATTAATTATCAAATAAAAAAATATTAATTAAAAAATAAATTTAAACAGATACAAATTAATTTACTCGCCAAACATTAACGCAATAAAATAAAAATCCACACACAAAATCAAAGTAAACAATTACCATGAAAATGTATCAATTAATGAATTAATAATAATGAGCAACTAATTATTAATTAATGAAAGCTAAAATACTCTCCACCCTCTACCCCAATTAACACCACAACACACACCTAAAAATCATTACATACTTTCCATAACTAATTTTACATTATTACATTATTACAATTGGCATATTTAATTTGTAAATAATTAATTACTATTTATTAACAATCATTTATGAATTAATTAAAAACACTACTTCCCACCCTATTCCCCTATAAACCACACCACCCATTTCTAAAAAATGACAGAATTAACATAATTAATTACAAATGAATGAATTAATTAATATTAATTAACAAACAATTGATAAATAAGTATTAATAAATAAATCCCCAAAATTAACACTATAAGTTAAGTAAATAATAATATATAACAATTATTATTCAATTTATGAAAATTAAATTACTTCCCCAGCCTATTACACTATAAACCCACAACCCGCTCCTATTAATAATGATTAACAACCAATTAATAATTAATAAATTAATTCCCACAATTAACACTATAAAAATCTAAATTAAATAAATATGAATAAATGAAAAATATTAATTAACGGTATTATAATTAAATTACTTCCCACCCTATTCCCCTATAAACTCACAACCTGCTACAGAACTAAAAAACACTAAGGGGTCGATTCCGATTCAGGAATAAAAATGTCCGTACGATTCGTATCCGGATTCCTCTCCGTACAAAGCGTGAACATGCCGTACGAACCGACGAGTACGATCCGGACCGGGGGATGAGGACGCGATTCGTACTGCCCACGTCAGGTAAGGGCGATTCGTACGGAAAAGCACACATTCACATACACACCGTACGGTGCGTACAACCCATGATCGCTGGGGTATGCACCGTACCCCTGCGATCAACGGTGCGTACCCGACACGATTCGTACTTGCTGGATCACAAAAACCAGCCGTGAACCGTACGGATGTGGCGTACAGCGGGTTCCTGAGGGAGTTTCGTACTGGGATTTGATTCGTACGGACTCTGTACCGTTCGTACGGAGTCCTGCTCCTGGTGCGAATCGTAAATCGGCGTACGTACGGGGGACGTTGCAAGGTACGATTCGTACAGGAAAAACGCTCCGTACGGCTATTCGGAGTGTTTTTTCCCGAATCGGAATCGACCCCTAAATGTAATTGACATAAAATTAATCAATACTTAAAATTTAACACATGTATTAAAAAACTAAAGCATTACTTATACAAAAAATGTATCACATTTTTTTAGAATACATAATAAAATATATAATACTAATTTAAAAATAGATATTTTAAACCACTTTATTTTTGCAAACGATATTACTAACTTGAATATGTTCAAAAACAATATTTCTTATCTTATGTCGGTATTCTTGACTACGATATTCTTGTTGTCAATTTTTCTGTATCACGATATTTCCAACTCAATATTTGTGTATGTCGATATTTATAACTCGATATTCTCTATGTGCACCGAAAATCCTATGTAGGGAGTACTCCATAGCAATGAGCGGCTTGAACCACCCAGCCCAAAAGGAGGTTGTTACCATGAGTGTTCAGGCCCTCAAAGTAATCTCTTACTGTTGAAGCAGCTGGTGAAGTCTCCCGCGTGTGAGAGGTACAGCGTTCACCAGCTGAATGATCTCCTCTCCTTAATTAGGAAAAGTAGGTAAAATAGAGAGAGGACAAATGATGAAATTGGTGCTCTGTTAATTGGAGGCTGTCATGAAGGTGGTGCGTCTGCCGTCTTGGACTGCCCACCTGGCCTCTGTTTGTCTAAGCAGACCTAGACAGTGACACAATTGCCTATTAACTGAAGTATTCGTAGTCTTTAGTGGCGGGTGATTATTTAGGGGGTCATTAGTATGGCGGGCGGATCGCCACCGCCCGTATGGCAGTGGCGATCCGCCCGCCATAAACCACCGCCCGCTTACAAATTCCCCCCACCATGGCGGTGGGGACACCGGCGGATGGAAAGACCGTCCACCGGTTTTCCGCCCGGTCGCAGAGTCGACCGGGCAGAAAACCTGCTAACATGTTGGTGGTGTCTGGGAGCCACCGCCAACCATATTATCATGTCTGCGGGGAAATGCCTTTCTGTGGCTGCGTTGCCAACCACAGAAAGGCAGGTGGTTTCAGCAATTGGGGACCCGTAGCAGGCCCCCAGGGACCATGGGGGGGTACACATGGGGGTACCTATGATACCCCCTACAGCTCCATAAACAACAAGGCAGGCACCGCAGAGTGCCTGTCACATTGTGCATGGAAGTGCACAACATGCCTTCCTGGCATCGCGGCGGGCGGTGCTCTCAGCAGGAAGTGTGGCGGGCGCATCCTAATATCAACAACCGGACCCCCACAGCAATGGTTGGTGGTCCCATTTCAGGAAAGGATGGCAGGCGGACAAAGTCTGCCCGCCATTCTAATGACCCCCTACGTTTTGTGCATTCTATTAAGGCACCTACTGTAGTCTATCGTATCTCTCAGTAGAGAAAGCTATTCTCCATCTGTGCGTGTCAAGGTGCTATTACTCGATCAGGTAGCAGCCATATTGAGCGTGTGTTTCATTGTCACTCTGAATAGAGTGAACAGCTATAGAAGCTAGTTCCCTGAGTGATTATAAGAAATAGATAAAAATCAACTTGATCACTTTGGACTGTATGGTATATTAATGAACCAATTTGTTCCAAGATGCTGTGAAGGATAATTATTATGTAAAAGCCAGTCATCCATAATATAAGTAGAACTATATGGGGAGAGAACAAAAACTAGGAGAATCAAATCCTAAACTAGGGGCAACATTAAGAGACAGTCACACCCGACTTTTAGCCATGTAAGCAAGATTATGCATTGTGTTGCAAAATAAAGGAGAATCCAGCAAACTATGGTGCGACAGGCACACAGTATGGTGGTATGGAAAAGCAACAAGTAGCATAACACATCCCTATTAGTTAATCAGGAGTAGGGACAGGACCTACAGACACAGTCCTATCCCAATGCTTGGTACGTAATCGAGTTCTGAGAGGGCGCACCTCATTTACTAGGTTCAAACATAGAATCCTTATCAATGTATGGATCAAGTGTTGTGAGAAGAGAACGTTACGAAAAGAGAATCAAATGTCCAGAATACATTGAGCTTGAAACAATGATGAGAGAACATACACATCAGTCACCCAGGAAATACTGCAATTTATGATCGGTATTGAGACCCAGTTACACACATTTTAGGCGCATTATCCAAGGGGCCTCTCTCCTCCTGAGCGTTAGCTCTCTATTGCCTCCCCTAGCATCTCTAGGTACGGTAGGAGGAGAAGGCTCTGTGGCTGTCCTGTGCGAGACATTCGGCAATGTGTGTTGCTACTGGCTAGCTGGCATCAGCCTGTTTCACTGTTCTTATGTGCTCCCCAATGCAATCCTTCAGTGCCCTGATAGTGCTGCCAATGTATCGGCGTTTGCATTTGGACTCAATCTCATAGATAACGAACTTGGTGTAACAGCTGATGTATGTGCCTATTTGATAGGTATGGCCATTTGGGTCAGTGAAATTTCTCTTCCTGTCTGTGACCCATCTCCACACGGTGCATTGTCCACATTTGGAGAAACCCAACATTTGTGGTGTGAGCCAATATGCATTCGTCCTGAATTTGGTAAATGTAAATGTAAATGTAAATGTACATGTATTTATATAGCGCAAATCACCGACCCGGTATCTAAGCGCTTGCTTAGGGAACCCATCCTGGTATTCCCCTGTGAGATACTCCGGCAGGGTATCCACAAGGTGAAAGCCAGGCATCCCGCCGCGAGGGGCCGTAGTGGAGATTAAGCAAGCTATTGCCCAGAGTTGCAGAGTGTGACCCTGTGAGTCGAGTAGGCACCGGAGCGAGAATTGTCGAGTCCGTGGAATTTTTGAGCCCGAGACCCGCCAAGGCGGGGAATCGAACCCTGGTCCACGGCCGATCTCAGCTTCCGGGTCTGCCACCTCTAACCACTGAGCCACACTTCTTGGTGTAAATGGGACTCAACAGATTCTGGAGACTTTTGCCCCTACGGCATGTCACTTTTTACCTGGAGGCAAGCACGGCTCCAGAGTTTTGTCGGCACAGAGTAGGTGCCAATGTCTCTTTAAGCTGCGAGTTAGTGTGGTGTTCAGCTGATTATAGTCTGTGATCATTCCTATGGTGTTCATGTCCTCTCTATTAGTTTTGTTATGCAAAGTATAATGTCTGTCAATCTTGGAGACTCTTTAGAGGCATTGCTAATAGTCCTCTGGTTGTAGACTCTGCATTTAAACCTGTCCTCCATGCTTTTAAGGCAGATTTTGAAGTCAGGGTCTGTACTGAAATTGCGCCTGGCACGTATGATTTCGCCGTAAGGTATGACATCTATCTGGTGTCGTGGGTGTGCACTCCTGGCATGCAATATGCTACTGCATGCTGTTGAGTTCCAATATAGTCTACTTTCTATCTTGTTGTTGGAGACAAACAGTTCCACATCAAGAAAAAGTTATTGAAAGCTTACTATGACTGCCGGTAAAGCGAATGTTAGCATCATTGCTGTTCAAGAAGATCAGAAAACAAGACAACCTCTCAGTACTCCCCATCCAGATCATGAGGCAGTCGTCAATATACCTGCCCCAGTAGAGGATCGAGTCATTCCAATCAGTGCCCTTTGAGCCCCAAATCCATTGTTCCTCCATACACCCATATGATGGGGAATATTTCGAACCCATGGCCACTCCACGTATTTGCTTGTACCACTCATCCTTAAAGAGAAAGACATTTTTCTCAAGAATTAGATTGGTCATTTCTAAAAGCATCCAAGTATGTTACCAGAGGCTGGCCGGTCGAGAATTCAGTGTGCGTTCCAGTGCAAATAGACCTAGGTTTTGTTGAATGTTCGTGTACCGGGAGCTAACATCCAGGGCCACCAATGTCATGGTGTCTTCCCATGTGATGTCAGCAAGTATACTGAGTATATGTTTGTGGCCCTTATATATTAGGGCAGATTAACCACCTTCGGCTGTAGAAAGACGACCACCTATGCCGGACACAATGAGTCTGCCTGGTGGGAAGGGGAGGTTCCTATGTATCCTTGGCAGTGTGTACAAACATGGGTATGTACTGTTAAAAAGCTGGGTTTTTATTCAACAACCTCCTTGGTTAGTTTATCATTAGTTTTATTTATGTCAGATCTTCTCTTCACAGAAACCTTGTTATGAAATATATTTCTATAGCGCCACGATGGTTATGTGTATATGAGCATAGTAAATGAACATTACATAAGGTGCATTGGATTCTTTTTTATGGTAAGTGCCTTTCTACAGTGGTGGGCAGTACTTTTTATAGCTCCTAGGTGCGCTATGTAGACTTCTCATTTTGCAGTTTTTTTTTCAAGTACATTCATATCAAGGCTGAATTGTTGCTTGGAGCTGATATCTTTTTGTCAGTCTCTACTGTGTTTGAGCTTACAGACTTCTTGATAGTCCAACAGTGATGTGGCAAGGAGGGACGCCGTTGAAGTTCGTCCAACGTGAGATTGATGTAGCCAAGAGGTTTTATTTCTGCAGGATGGATGCCCTTTGGAAAAGAGTACTATGCTGTCTGTTGTTTACCATGTTCCTGTGAGTGATGAATAAAAGTGATTTGATACTTCTCAAAGGTTGTGGACTGATACTGTCGAGGTTCATTTTGCACGGCCATTCTTTGACCAAATCATGATTTGGGAAAACTAAAAACTTGACTCTTCAGTTAATATCTCCTCAACCAGCATTGAAGGGCTCCTCAAACTCCATAGACCCAAATGAGAGTAAGGCTAGGCGTAGTTTGCGAAGCAACGCTAAAGCAGAACTCTGCATAGTGGCAAACAAACTCTGCTATGCTATGCAGAGTTTTGCGAGCGGGTGGAGTTCCTTGTCCCACCTGTTTGTGTGACGTTTCCACCGTACCGCAATGCCAATTGCGCTTTTGGGCAGAAATATTGTGTGAACTGCATGACACAGTCACACAAGGGAGCAGCTATCTTGTATCTCACTCTGCTTATGATGTTGGGGCCTTTTTTTTGATCATTCCTGAATCTTTACAATCCTTCTGTTCTAAAACTTTTTTCCCCATCTTTTTTTTTCTTATCATTTGTCTTTCTGAGTCTGTAATTTATGTTTTTTTCTACTTTTTTTGTGTGTTTTTTTGTGAGCTTTGTGCTTTATTTTTTCGCGTTAATTCCTTCGATGTCATTCCTGTTTCTACATTTTCTCTCTTCCACCCCCAAACCCCAGCACCATGGTGGATGAAGGTGCCCCAAAAACACCCACAAAATGGAGCCACCTTCCTGGCGGAAGGAAGCACCAGGAAGGGGTGAAGTGCCACCTCCCCTCCACCCTGGCGGCAGGCCTGGGTCCGGGTATGGACTCCGGGAATGCCAACAGAGCCGGGCAAGAGTGCACCGCGCAGTTTATCCCTGCTCTGGGGTCCGGTGCACCAATAATTAGCTGATGCACCACTGGTCCGACATCCTGGACTGAGAGCAGGACCTGCTACGGATTGAGGTTGTGGGGCTCAGTGAGTAGCTAAATATTAATATCATTATTACTTGTGCATTCTATGCTATTGCTAATATTTTTCCCAAATAGCAAGCATGCTGCTCACATGCAGTTAGTTAAGTTTACAAATATTATATTATGTGAATAATATTGTAGGCAGGTGCTCGGGGCTACCTAATCATACTTGTTGGTACTCGCTTGGGCCGATTATGTAAGAACTTAAGTAATCCAGAGACTCCTACGTCCTGTCATGAAGATAGTGGCAGTTAGTGTTAGTAATTTAGTGTGGTACATCCTCTCACTTCAGTTCTAGAGCCTTTTTTATAGCTTGCACAGTGACTTGCAACCATTTTGGTGCATGTATACGTCCATATATACATTTAAAGAAAAAATGCAGACTTAGGTAATTACCCATTACAGGGGGTTGAGATTGTGAATTAGTTGAGAAGAGACAAACATCATTCAATGCAATTTATTAGTAATTCCAAAATCTTTGGAATAGGGTTAGGTAGGTTTAGGAATTTTCTAATAGGATAGGACTGTCCGCTATACTAGTCTACTACTAGTCGATCTGATTTAGCAAAGTTCAATAATATTGCAATTGAATTTTCCTGTCAAAAAATCTTTTTTAATCGATTATTTATTTACCACCAATCTTTTTCTGTCCTTATATCTTACATCAGCATCCAGGGGCACGAAAATGGCTCTGCTGGCCCCAGTAAGTACTCCTGTTGTTAACATTAATATTTATTTCCCTAACTTTAACCGCTTCTTATTTTGAATTTTTTCTACCCATTTCCAAATTTATTTCCAACTCGTCTTCGATCTATCTGTTTCTAAATTCTTGTTATCCCTGCATTATCCTTTTTACTTTTTTTTCTATATTTCCAGTGTATGTACCTTACTTCAACTGTCTCTGTGTACAAGTCTGTCTGTAGCTTTCTTTCTTCTGCTTTGTCTGTCATCTTTCCCTCTCCCATTACATTATATTTTGTGAACTGCACCCTGGTGGTAGTGTAAGAATCAGAGAACCCAGTGATTATATACTATTACTGCTGCTCTGCCATGCAGATTGCATGCCCAAGTAAGGTATTCAATGTATGTTTGTTGAGATGAAAAGGCTTTCTTTTACTTCTCAAGTTCAATCAGTAAAACAAGAGAGTGGCCATTGTCACGTTGGACTTGGACACCCCAAATTTGTTGGTGAACTGATGACCGTGCAGCAGAGCTGAAAGGAAGTGTGAGAAGGATGGCCCCATTGCATTTGCCAACCAAGACCATATGTCCAGTTGTCTACTCTTTTGTTTCTTTTCTCAAACTAAGATTCATCAATAGCTCTACCACTCCATTACAGTTTGTCTTGAGGCTATTCACAATTTGCCACAAACAAAATGCCCAACGTGATATTTTTTATAGAAGATGCTGTCTGCCTCCGAATTGTAGTGATGTGTATGGTGTATTTTGCTATAAAAATAAATAAATAGGGAGAGGCGTAACTGGCACCTAAAAAATGTGTAATGTTTATTCTAGCTGCACCAACCACCAGTGGAGGTGTACTGTCGACTTGTGAACACACCACTCTTTACTTAGCATATACAGTGGTAGTTGAGTAACTAAGGGCCTCCTCTATCTTCATCTCAGCAGAGAAAGTTTGATGAAGACCTTTAACTATTAAGGGTTGATGGAAATGGGAAAGAAGAATGGAAGAAGAAAAGCACAGGTTATTTGTAATATGACTGGAAGAGAAGAATGCACATACTATGGGCGGCTGATAGGATGCATGAGTGTGTGCAGGATGGATGAGAGGACGCCTGCCTGAGTGGGTGAAAATGTATGGATGAAAGGATGCCTGTCAGGGTAGGTGTAAAGAATACTCCAGTGTATTTGATGGGTCAAAGGACGCGTAGGTGGGTAAATGGCAAATGTTAGCTTGTGAAAGGTTCGTTGAGACTGAGAGCCATGTTTCGATGGATGGATATATGGATGTTTTACAATGGTAAAGACTAGATTGAGAGAATGTAAAACTTAAACGGTGATTAGCAAAGCCAAGGGTGAAGACTAAAAAACTAGAACAATGTAATGATGAATTGGAAAAAACTTGGGAAGAAGAATAAACAAGGGACGTATATGTTCCTCTGTAGTGGAGCTCTTCTCCCGTTTACTTGCTTGGAATGGTTTTTATCAAGGTTTTTTATTCAAAGGGTTGAGGACAGTGGTATTTCAGACTACTCCCTTGACTCACAATAGTTTTCAAGCCCAACATAAATTATGTATCCTTCATACCCACCCATCATCATCTATCACCTCCCACCCTCCCTACTCATGGCATTTTGCCAGTGAAACTCATGGGTGACCTATCGACTGCAAGGTTACAGTTGATGGCACTGCATAGTTGGCTGTTCAATGTGCATCTGCCTCAGTTAATGTGTAGACCCATTTCCAAATTTCATGGCAATGCAAAAAAATAGCTGTGTTTCACTTAGCACCCAGTGTCCACTCAGTCACTTGCTAGTACATAACTCAGAGTCCTTTCCTAGGTTCCTTCTGTCCCAGCCTTCCATAACATTTGAAAAAACATTCTATGAATATGCCACTTTCCTCTTACCAAGTGCTATAATTTATTATTGCTTGCAGAACGGATTACGTTAGTTCAAATAGTTCCCTTTCAACAATTGCTGAACAAAGTGACTCACTACTAGCAAAGGCTTAGGCACTTGATGATGATGATGATGATAATCAGTGGAAAGTCTACCTATCCGGCCTAATCCCTAGAATTTACCAGCAGTAGACTAAGTTAATAATTATTTTCCTTACTGCCAAGCAAATTAAAAAGTAATGCCAAATCTGGTGATGGAGGGTGAGGCCAGGGAGCAAAGTGGAACTAAGAGTAAGTGCCTTTTCATTTTGTGGATGAGCTGCAGTGTATTGCTTTTCCCACGGGCAAACAGGAAGATGTCTGTCTGCATAATTCTTTTTATATAGAACCTCACATGACTATATCATTCATAGTAAGTAACTATTCATCTGCCTTGTAGTCAGGGTGAATTTGAGGTATTTAACAGAGAATGGCCATGATAGTAATAAGATAATTGTCTAGTACAACTGCCAGTTCAGACAGTACAAGGTAACGCAAAATGAGTATGCCTGTCTAGGGTGCCAACTGAGCTAGCCAGCCTACAGTAATTTTGCTCAACATGAGAGAGAATACTTGTATACGCCATAGAGCATAATGCCTGAAACTCTAATCAGTAAATGTGCCGCGGATAACAGTAAATGTACTGCTAGTGTGCCACTATATATTTGTATGTATTTTGCTTAGAGCATTGTTTACAATGTGTCTTTTTTCTTTCTTGATATAGCTACTCCTGCCGATCCGACACCTAACAGGCCGGAGAGAGCAGCCCGGACCCATCAGGGCCGAGTACCAGCAGCTGGTGGCCGAGGAGGAGGTGGAGGCGGCAGCAGCAGCTGCAATTGCCCTGGGCCCCAGCCAGGTCCCAGTGCCTCCAGCACACAGTCGCCATCATCCAAAGGCAGCTGCTCACCGCCACCACTGCTGCGCCCCCCTAATTCTGCATATTTCAGCACAGCATTAAGCAGAGCCTGGCATTCCTGGAAGCCAGGCAGGAGGAACATCTGGATACATTGGAGAGGCACATTATGAAGCTCATAGCCCGCCCTTTTTTAATTATTTTTTTGTTAGGTGGGACTTGTTGTGGGGAGAGGGTGGGAATGCAGGAGTTGGGGCATTTTTGCGATTTTCTTTATGGACATTTTTGTTTCTGGACTTGGAATCTACTTTGGATATTGGTTGGCGTTAGGGAGTGGGGTGGGCCAGTTGTGGGTTTACTAAGTTTATTTATATTTATTATTGAAATATAATTTTTATAGTTGTACATTACCATATCAATCTGTTTTGGGGGTTACTGTTTTACTTCGCACTGCTGCCTTTACCACAGCCAGTTTTAAAAATCTGCTGATAGTGTAACAACAAAATAGTTATGTAGTACAGTACCCTCCCCTGGCCTACTACTTTCTCTTCCTAGTCTCTGCAGTCTGCAATTATATTAACCCCTAAGGACTTGGAGGAGGTGTCTGTGTGAATTTCCATTGTATACAGAATGATTGCAGTTCAACAATTGTATAGTTTGGTTTCCCAAGCTGCTATGGTGATGGTAGTTGTAGCAGCATGCTGGTGCGCTAGTGTAACAGTGAAGGTATTAGAAGTGAGGCACCGCTCCCTCATAGCCAAACTCAAATTTTAGCATAAGGACTAATCATAGCAGGGAACTAAACAAATTGAAATAAAAACAGAGTTAATGCTGTTATTATGAGCACGTTTAAAAAAATAAGACAGTCACCAGAGACTAGACTACTAGTATACAAGAAGAGAGACAATAGAGAAAATATGATAAGCAAAACTAAATTGAATTAATCGAATTGTAAGCTAGCATTGTCATGTCCTTTAGGATAGTCCCATCATGTACATACCAATTACATACATTCTCGCCCATCCACACAACATAACGGTCCGACACAGGGGACCTTTTACCTAGTAGCTTACTTCTGTCTCTTCAACACCAGGCTCTCTGTACCCTATCTTAGTCCCTGTACCTGACATACCTAAACATGTCCTGAGGCACAGCAGATTTATTCTGTAAAAGGGTCATCACTTTTTTCATTAATGGCCGACAGCCAGCTGTGCATGATCATGTTTGTTTAGTAAAGGATTAGCAGAGGATTAGCAAATGTTTTCAAAACATATTGATTCTCGAAGAAACCCTGGAGTAACCACTTTTTAGTATAAAAGACCCTCACTCCCCCTTACAGAAAGAGAGGAGAATTCTTTCCAGGCTGATCCGAGACTCTGCAGGCTGATCTTTTAAGAGGCAGAGACCTCACACTCACATCCTTGGGGGGGCCATCTTCAACGCAGAGATGGGGTCCTCCATTCAGAACTATCCGATCAGGGGTTAGCATTACCCTGGTAGAGTCTTGGCTCCATTAGGATATATCCTTGCACTTACATACACATACTTCACCTACGTATCTAGGCTAGGTACATTTAGGTAGGCTACGCATTGTAGGTGTATGCCAATGCTATTGTTTGATATAATCTACTTTAAATCATCTTATTAGCACTATGGTAAAAATGTATCTACTATTTACGATATTGGTGCTAGCGATCATATTTGTTTTTTGATTGTAGCAGCAAATATGTTTCATACTAGACAGACGCTTGACCAATAATTCATTATTGAAACCGATCAAATCGTCCTTCTATGTGTATTCTGAGGAAAGTAAGCATAGGTGACTGAGCAAAAGATACAGTATTCTTTTCCACTATACCTGTGGAATCAGGGTGGTCATGTTTAGTGGTGTCCAGAGTCTGTCTGCACACGAAGCCCTCAGTTTAGGTCATCCAAAACACACAGGTCCTGGGTGGTCATAGGAACTACACAACAGTATAAGTTAAAAAACAAAGTCGACTCGAGCTACAAAATGGAAAAGCGTAACCTTTAACGCAATTGATTGCCTAAATGATGATGCTATCAATGCTGTTTCTCTGAAGAAAAATAAAGAACACTGTACGTGGGTGGCTAATATAATATAGTCAGTGTGGGCTCTACTTAGAGCTGAAGATTCTCGCCCTGCATTAATTTGGTGGTGCTTATACAAGGTCTGCCCCACCACGTGTGTGATCAATTAATGGTGCAAATGATTACTTCACAGCTCAATAAATCACACGGCCTGGGGGAAGAGGGTTAGGGATTCGATGAATGGATGGGAAGTTGGATTTGGAGAATGGTTTGACGAAGATAAACAGCACACAAGGACAACGTTCATCTTGGCAATGAGCAGCCAACCATCATAAATCTGTTATGGGAGGAAAAGAAAATGAAGGAATGATGAGTATTACAGGTAAATCAAACCAAATTGTCCGTATGCCCCCAGTGAGACCCACGTTACGTTGTGTATCTAATTGTTCTGTGGTACCGAGCTTTAAAATATACCAAATATATTACAAATTAAATTATCTGTAGGAGTCAAGTAAACAGCACGTACAGTTCTAATGATTACTAAAAGAAAAAAGTATACTGTATTGTCATATTGGGAGTTGCATCTGCATTCCTCTTTGGCTGTCCGTGAATCTTGGGTGCCTGCCTAAAGCAGTTCGGTAAGGTTAGCGTGAGTGTGTTATGTTGTTTTTCCAGTATGGTGTAGGGTAAGAGCGCCTGTAGACTGCAAAACAAAAATGATGTTGAAGAATCAAGTAGAAAGAAGTTAAACTGCATGAGGAGTTCACCGAGAAGACTGAGACAGCAACGGAGAAAAAAGACTGAGAATAGTCCTTTTTGCAATCATTCTTTTAATGGCTAGTATGTGAACAATTAGGTCAGGGCAAATTTACAACTATATAATCACACAAAAAGTGGCTGCATGTAACTATGGGAATCTGCATGTGCTGATCAAACCCGCAACTGTCATGATCTTTAATTCATCAGCATGAATGATAACAATAATAGGTAGCCTAACAGCAGCAGCACATGCATAATATGATTATCATTGTTGGCTAAATGTAGTTTACAGTTACAGTTACAGGCCTCCCACCCAACCACGACTTAGCTTTAAATGTAAGCCAGACAGCAGTGAACAGACACACTCACAGCAACATAGCATTTTTCCAATCAAGTCAAATCAACGCACCACTGTCACCACTCACCACCACTACACGGAGGTGTGTAGGACTGCTGTTTAACTCTAGGTCACTTCAAAGTCATCACAAAATCGGTTGGTTTCGTTCTTCAGTGGCAGTTCTCGAGTAGTCACGCCCAAGCCTTGAGTCATTCCATCATCTCTGATCCTCCTAACTCTGAGTAAGGTGTCAAACTTTGTACCAACTGTGTCCCGAGTCCCGACTCTCGAGTCCAATGCAATGGATCGACCTGTAATACAAATTTGTTTTTGCACAACAAGAGAAACATTGAGTCATTGTTATTTGTTAGACTATATTTGTGTTTATGTTGAGTAAGGGACTGTTGGGATCTGAATCTTTGAGGTGTATAAAGCAGAAAACAATAAAACAAAGCAGTGTGGAGTGGACCCAATGAAGAAATCTTGCTATATCTCAATGGGGAAGGGAAAAAAAACACTTTCGGAAAAAATTGATCAGCCGTTGGTAGGCCACCAACATTGTAAATCATCATCACTAACACAATTTAAGCGTAATAGTTTCCGATAAACAAACACTCAGTGGTACACTGCCTGCCACCAAATGAATCATCTCTAAACACATATAATAAGTTCATAGCAAACAACAATCACTCAGCATGCAATGCATGCCATTTACCTGTTCTTCAAATGTGGTCACCGTGATCATGGTACATTGCACAGTGTAGAACCATCTTGTTCATGAAGCAGACATTGGCCAGTGTAAATCAAATAATGTGGGGCAGTCTGGCTAAGGTAATAAACTAGGAAAGGATAGATAGTCATGGCCCGGGGTTGGATACAGGCCCACATTTGTTTGTGTTCTCTTCATCCAATGACCTTGAGGGAAATGGGTGTGGGGGGACTTCTCCAGTGCACACAGTATCAACTTCAATCTGGCAATACAATGTGTCCAAGAGTAAGGGGATAAATAAGTCAATGAGACACAAACAAATAAAAGTAACTAATGTTCCCCAAGCTATATCGTTTGTTTGTTTCTGTTTGTTTTTTGGCACCAAAGAAAGAAAGCAGATCAGCAATAGAAACAGAGAGTCTGGGATAGAACGTTCTATGGTTGTTGGCCAGGGCCTAGTAGTCAGGAAGTAGAGCTTATTCTTAAACTCTGGTGTTTCACCCAGAAGTAGGTCATCAAACACACTACTCCCTCATTTTCCTCCTGTCGGACTTCAGCTATAGAGTAATCAGGTGGTATAAAGTGCTAATTAATTTTGATCGTGGTTATTGTCTCCACTTATTGGGGTGACAGACTGGTCCTTCTCACTGTGACAATGGCTCCAGCAGCACTAAAAACCCTCTCAGTGGAGACACTGGCTACCAGGCAACCCAGATAGTTTATTGCCAGCCTGCTGAGCACTGGCCATTGACACCTTGTCCCATACCAATACACCAATGGGTTTTCATCAAGGTAGACCTGTGTTGAGCCATCCAGATAGGCTCGTACCATCCACTCAATGGCCATTGCTGCTGTTCCACCTTGCTTGACCTTGTGTTCCTTCACCTCTACACTGGACTTAAGCCCTGCCAGTAGAAACCATTCAGTTGCAAATTGTGAAGCTGATGCTCCTGTTCTTGTTGTTGATGGTTTTGGCTGCTGTGAGCCAACAGCACTGCCAACAGGCTCTGAACTTGAAGGCTGCCAAGCAGGACTTCTGCACTGGAGGAGTAGACTTCTATTTCCTTGCTGTTCTTTTTCTAGCTCCCTGCCTTGTCCAGCTATCCATGTTTTGTATTTTCTAATATCCCTGTCTGAAAAAGGAATTAAAGTGAACAGTAATGGTTTATAACGTGGATCAAGAATTGTAGCACAGATGTAATGTTTGAATGGCACAATGTCTCTTTGCACCCTTGTATTAGCAGATAAGATAAGGATTAAGATCTCCACCAAGTCATACGCCTTTGTTGTCCTCCACACCTGTGTGCGTTGCAGACAGGCTTTAGCTGTTCCTGTAGCATGTGCAACAACGGGATACCTTGGCCCATGGTACTGACCTCCTTGCTCACTTCCTGTGTGAACACCTCTAAAGGAAACAGCTTTTCTGTCAGGCATTTGACGAGGTCCCATTGGTCCATCTCAACAATCATGCCTTTCACAGTTGCATCCCCTCTTTGCATCACATATTCATTGAGTGGCCTGTACTGCTCAAAGAGGCATTCAAGCATGTAATAAGTTGAGTTCCAACGTGTTGGTACCTCCTGTATGAGTGCTTTAACTGGCATTCTATTATCACCCTGAATGGCCCACAGATCTTTCTGTGTTTTAAATGAATTTCTGAAATGAGTGCAGATTCTCCAGCTGGTGGACAGTAAGTTGCTTACTTTGTCTTCTATTTTTGAGAAAGTTATGTTCAATGATGTTGATGCAGTGAGCTAAACACAGGACCCTGTACTAGCCACAATCGGCCATGGCTTTAACTGTATAACTGCTATTGTCCTTGGCAACAAATCCAATCTTGAGCCCTCTAGGTTACAGCCATTCAAAGAACTTGTTGTTAAAGTCTTCCAAAATGTTTGCAGCTGTATGGGATATCTCAATGGTGAACATGGCTACTGTGGCATGCTTCCGAGCAGCATTACAAATCTCAGCAGTGTCAACACCTGCAGATATCAGTTCTCTAGCCCCCACAAAAGATATTCAGTGTGCAGTGATGCACATGTAATCAGTCACTTGGCAAGTGGTCCACATGTCTTTTGTCAGGTGGATACTGTTAACAGCACTCTACAGCAAAGCTTGTCCAAGCAATTCCAGCACATCATTATGTAGCACTGGAACAGTAACTCCGGCAACATAGGACCAGCTGGGAGCCTTCCATTTCAGGCAGAGGGCGGCCACAAATTCAAGAAAACTCACCACTTCCACAAAAAAAGGGAGGAGGTCCATCGCTAACATTTTAGCCAGCGTCACGTTGTACAAACTTGCCATTGGTCTCCTGTGTTAATACTGCCGCTCCAGCCTAAACAGGCCAGGAATAGTGGCCTGGAATTTTTTCTTTTCCGATGCCACTGATGCATGTGACTTTTTGAGAGCAGGCGGTGGTAGGCTCAATGTACTTTTCAGCGTGGCAATTACTGTCCTCTTTTGCCTTGGTGTCTCGACCTGAGCCATAGTGATGTTGCTGATGTGGGTGATACTACTGAATTGCTGGGGAGAGAGCTGTTTTGCATAAAGAAAATGTCTTCCTCTTCTTTACCTTCCACTGTGATCTAATCAGATTCAGATTTCCTGCTCAGCTGGGTTTTACCCCCTGCTCCAACAACACTTTTGTTTGCAGGAACATTTTTTTTAAATACCACAAATAAAACTTTTTGCATTTCAATCCAAATCCATCCATGGCCTTAACAGTTGTTTCATGCACCCATGACTAGCACTGTGCCTACTGGCTGGAAGGCCCATTGACAGACTAGGACACAAAGTGAATTAAATCAATATTGCAAATGTATTAAAAAATATGGAGAAAATGTAGTGAACTGTGCAACGATTTCCTTTATAAAAGAAGAAAGATTGCTTACAAAGAAACAACTAGGCCCCTACTGTCACCCACCACAAGCAAATTTAAAAATCGATTACAAGTACAAATAAATCCATGTACATGGCCCCAATCAAACAAACAACCCCAGATTTTCTAATTGCTCGTGAAATTTCAAAAAATTCAATGGAATATGCAGCAGACACGAGAGTGATCCTTCTAGCTTCAAATCCGAAGGAAAAGTGACCATGAGATGGAAAAAGCACTGTGAGGAGCCTGATGGAACTGGGGCACTTCCTTTCACTTGGAAAACAGTTTTAAAAAAATAGACTACTCGCACAGAAAAAATGCCAAATGGCCATTTGGGGAGGTTATCAACTCCAGCTGCGGTAGATCCTGTGCATTCGGGATTGCAAACTGCAGAAAACATCTGCTGGAAGACACTGGTGTGCCCAAATTACATGTAGGGGACCGCAAAATCTCACAGGAGTATGCGACTGGTTAGCAAATCTTGTGGCGCCCTGAAGCGGTTCTGAGAATCGTGTGGCTTGCAAGTCACTCTCACGCACAGAAGAGGACATTTCGAGCATGCTAAGAAAAAAAAAAACCTCTGCTCTGTTGCAGAGTTTACCTGGAACTCTGCGTTCTCCGTGAAAGGCGGAGTTCCTGAATACTGCGATGTCCGTGAGCAGAGCAGAGTTTCATGCCCAGGCTTAACTGAGAGGCAAGCTTCAAAAGACAATTGAGCATCTGTATTATATTTCACGTATATTCACAATCCAGAGTACTTCCCTAATCTCATGCAGTGGTAGCTGGCACAGGTAAGAGCGGTGAGGCGTGGTGGGCAGAAGTGAAATGACAAGTGACAGGATAGGTAAAAGTCAATAAATAAATAAAACCAATTACATTGCACTCACCGCATCGCCAGCTCAGTGTTACGGCGAGCGCAAGGTAAGTCCATTTAATTTAATTATACCTATTCCATCGTCTGTCAACTTCCACTCCCCACCCGGCCCTGCTCCACCACACTTACTTGTGTCGGCCGCCACTGATCTCATGTAAAGTGTTCTATTTCTTCCCATCAAGGTTCATCCTTCATGATTACCATCACATTCATTACTTGTAAATTTAGAACTGGAAAATAAAAAATTTCCAGGTCAATCAGGTCATAGTCAAAAATGAAACAGTGGGTCAATCTACAATTTTCTGGTATCACTGGAAGATGAACTGGTGTTTTTTTGTTAGTAAAATTCAATATTTAAACAAAGCTTCCATCTTAAAGAATAGTAGATGTTGCAGCACCCAGGATAATGTGCTGCATTATAAGGTCCCAAAGGCAAGACCGATTACATTACAAATGCTTGTTTAAAATTAGATGTGCAAAAAAATGTTGCCATATTTGTGGCCGAAAGCAGCATCATTTACCACAGTCTAAGGTAAAAATAATATTGTCAGTGCAATACTTGTACTACTTAGGATACCAGTTAGCTCAAAATAGTGGAAGAGATTAAGGTTCTGATTTAAATTTTTGACAGATGAATACTCAATCACGAATGTGCCAATTATCCTGTCCACCTTATTACAAGTGCATTCAAATATAAAATATATTAATGAGGTGGACGTGATATCAGTCATACATGTGATGGGGTATTAATCTGCCAAAATCCTGGATGATCTGAAGCGCCAGGATACCCGTTGGGTGGCAGTAGCGCTATACAAGCATAGATACAATACAATACAAACTCTAAATCAGGTTGTGTGTATTAGCATAACACTCCCAGTGCTCCGTTTATGTGATCTAGCTCTAACACATAATGCATCACTTATAAGGACTGTCCTATCACCAAACCAGGATATGTCCTCAACAATCTTCTCGTGAACGCCTTCAGCCACAGAGCGACATGCAGCCTTTCCAGTTAGGCAACTATATATCCAGATCACACCAAGAAAGGATTCAGAAACAAATACCTGCATACATTTCATTTACACTCTGTAGTATCTGCTCATTGTACCTGCAAGTGTCTCCATCCCTTCCCCAGTCCAGGACAAAACTTAGAAAAGTCACTCCTGGTACAACTCCAATCCTTACAGGGGGATTCTTTAAAACCACAATCCTCAATATCCTGTCGTTTCCAACCTGGCTTTAGATCTGTAACAAACAGGGTCTAAGTACAAGTATCAAGTTTTTGTAAATTATTCTCAAATGTGCTAGGGATACAGAGACTAACTACCCCCTCTTCACTAGGTATAGCGTTCTGCTGCCCCTGTGGAATAAAATAAAAAAGGTTAGCAAATGTGGTGTAACAAATCTACATGTAAATATAAATAGAAGGGACTCCATTACAGTAGATAAACAGAATATACGGTTTATATCATATGTTTACAATCTACTACTGCTGGATTCAAAATGATTTGTTGTTACAAGAATCATTTTGAATTAAAAACATATTTTGCAAATTACATGTAGGTGACCGCAAAATCTCGCAGGAGTATGCGACTGGTTAGCAAATCTTGTGGCGTCCTGCAGCGGTATCGAAAATCGTGTGGCTGGCAAGTCGCTCTCACGCACAGAAAAGGACATTTCGAGCATGCTAAGAAAAAAAAACCTCTGCTCTGTTGCAGATTTTACCCGGAACTCTGCGTTCTGCGTGAAAGGCGGAGTTCCTGAATACTGCGATGTCCGTGAGCGGAGCAGAGTTTCATGCCCAGGCTTAACTGAGAGGCAAGCTTCAAAAGACCCTTGAGCATCAGTATTATATTTCACATATATTCACAATCCAGAGTACTTCCCTACTCTCATTTTTTTTTTTTTTTTTTTTTTGAAAGAATTTTTATTGTAGACATACCTGTACAGGTCATTACACATAGAAGTATCATCATAAATGTAGCAGACTTTCAACTTGCTTCGTCAATCTGTACACAGCCTACCTGCCCACAACCCTGGGGTCGGGCGGCAATGATGTCTCTGCTCGTCCACACCTGACGTTCCATATGAAGGAGTAATCAGTGTCCGGATTACTGTGTATGCCTACTTTTATAGTCCTACCTAACTACGCGCTAATCCCCAACTCCCCTTCCCTGCGCAAAGCCCCGAACTCCCCCCCCAACCCATCCCACCCACCACCACCTGCCTGAGGTTCCATTGCGACCATTCCTGGATTGCTAGTGTCATCCCCCCTGCATACCTGCTGCGCCTAGGGCCTCAGTCCACCTCCTCCGTCCCACCCGCCCCGGGGGCCTCCCCCTCATCATCAGCCTCGCTGTCCCTAAGTGCCTGCACCATTACTTCCCACGAGGTAGCAGTGTCAGCTGCTGTTGGGCTAGGGGTCCTACGCGCAAGCTGGTACCTATGTGTGCTGTCTGCCGCGGCCCATTTCAGAAATTCCTGCCGCCACCTCCGCGGAGTTGGCCCCACTCTCGCCTTCCAGTTCTTCGTGATCTCCCTCTTGGCCACCATCAGTCCCATGTCTATAAACTTACTGGTGAGTTTATTCTTGGGGGTGTGGGGGAACCAGTGCAAGAGACATTCCGCTGGACCGTATTCTATGGATCT
The DNA here is from genome assembly GCF_964261635.1 of Lissotriton helveticus. NCBI lineage: Eukaryota > Metazoa > Chordata > Amphibia > Caudata > Salamandridae > Lissotriton > Lissotriton helveticus. Next base: position 369,980,936 of record NC_136058.1, read on the forward strand.
GTCAGTCACCTCATTCAACACCTCTCCTATGTCCTGCCAATATTCCCGCAGGGCCGGGCATGCCCACAGCATGTGCACCAGTTCGGCCCCCTCTTCCGGGCACCTAGGGCAGGCCGCTGTCTCATCTCCAAAATACCGCCTGATTCTGCCCGGGGTCATGTACGCCCTGTGCAGCACATAGTAGTGGATTAGCTGGAACCTAGCGTTCCTTGTGCTGTTGCGAGCCCTGCGGACAAGTTGCTCCCACGTTGTGTCTGGTATTTCCCTTCCTAGGTCCGCTTCCCATTTGGCTTTGAGGGATGCGAGTGGAGGGGTATTCTCTCTGAGCATCCGATTATAGAGGCACGTCACCGCCTTGATCGTGCCTGCCGCCATCATGGTGTATTGGCACGCCGCTGCCGTCCCAGGTTCCTCCAATCCCGTGCCCCAGTGGGCCTGCATCGCCCTGGTTACGGCTGCGTGCAGCAGAAATCCCCCTCTCGGGATGCCAAAGCGATCTGTCAGCTCCTGGAATGGGAGCTGTGCGCCATTTTCAAACAGGTCCCCAACCACCTGTATTCCCGCTTCCTCCCATTCCTGTAGGTGCGACCAGTCGCCGCCATGTGGTAGGGCCGTAAGCATGCCCAGGGGGATCTCGGGCGCATATGGGCGCTGGATACCCGCTCTCTTTTGGGCCCGGTTCCAGCATTGTCGGTACGTGCGCTGCTCCAGTGACAAATCCCGACTGTCCAGCCGCTGTTGGAGGGTTACATATGCTAGGACATGTCTGGGCGTCCCCCGTAAGCTTTCATCCTCTGGGCCCCGGAACACCCGCGCTACTTCCTGCGTGAAGACTTGCAGTTGGGCTGCCAGGTAATATAGCTCAAAGTCCGGTACCGCAAGCCCCCCCTCATCCTTCGGACGAGAAAGCGTGGCCAGCGCTACTCTGCACCGACCCGTTCCCCAGATGAACGCCGTAATCTGAGACTTAAGTTGTCTAAAGAAAGAGCCGGGTAGCCAGATTGGGAGCGTCCGGAAATAATACAGTAATCTCGGCAGGGCGACCATCTTAAGTAGTGATATCCGGCCCGCTACCGACAGTGGTAACGTGGTCCAAAAGGCCATACAGCCCTTCAGTCCACGTATGCAGCGCCCCAGGTTGCCCTCAAGCAAGTCTCCTGGTTTGTGGTAAACGTGGACCCCCAGATATTTTATACAGGTAGGGCTCCAGACCGCCTCGGATCGGTGCTGTGGCTGGGCAGTGCCCTCCAGGAGCGGGAACAAGCTCGTTTTGGGCCAGTTAACCCTTAGGCCCGACATCTCTCCGAAGCTCTCCAGCAGGGCCTCCGCTCTCTGCAGGTCCTCCACACCGTCGCTGAGGAACAGCAGTAGGTCATCGGCATATAGCGAGATGAAATGGTGTCCGTCTCGGGCCCGCACTCCGCGAGTATGCTGCCCTGTCCGGGCCGCAGCCGCCAGCGGCTCAATAGCCAGCGCAAATAACAGCGGCGAGAGGGAGCAGCCCTGACGTGTGCCCCGCTCCACTGGGTAGCGGAGGGATACAGTCGAACCCACCTTCACTCTTGCCATCGCCCCCGCATAAAGGACCTTCGTCCAGTGAATGTAACCGGCACCCAGCCCGAGGCGCTCCATAACAGCATACAGGTAGTCCCACTCGAGGCTGTCGAAGGCCTTTTCGATGTCGACTGAGAGGACCAGCTCCGTCCCTGCCCCGCCGTCGAGCCCATCCATGATACGGACAAGCCTTCTGATATTCAGTGAGGTATTGCGCTGTGGTATAAATCCGTTCTGGTCACCGTGTACAAGCCCCGTCATATGAGGCAGGAGCCTCGCCGCTAGTATGGAGCTCAGGATTTTATAATCCGCTGTGAGCATGGAGAGTGGTCGGTAGGACGCAGGGTCAGCGCCCTCCCTGCCGGGTTTCAATAGTGGGACCACTAACGCCTCCCGCATCGACTGCGGCAGCCGGCCCGTCGCCTTGGCCTCTCTATAGACAGTCAGGAGCCGTGGTGCCAGCGCGTCCAGGTACTTGCTGTAGAACTCTATAGGGAGTCCATCAATTCCCGGCGATTTGTTCCTTGCCATGCGCCGCACCGCCGCCCGTATCTCCCCCACTTCTATATCAGACCCTAAATCTTTCGCCTGGTCCGCCTCCAGCCGGTGCAGGGGCAGGTCAGCCAGGAAGGGGTCCACCAGCCCCGTCCTGTCTCCCGGGGTACTCCGGTATAGACCCTCGTAATATTGCTGAAAGCCGTTGACTATACCCAGCTGTGTGTGTTGCACCACGCCCGCTGTGTCCCTCAGTTGGAGTATGGGAGCGCACCGTCTTGTGGGGTTCGAGAGCCATGCCAGGAGCGTGCCCGCCTTATCGCCTTCAACATGGGAGCGCAGTATATATCGCTTGTAGTCGAAGGCTCGAAGTCTCTCCACTTCAACGGCCACCGCCTCCTTGGCCGCACATAGAGCCTCCTGGAGGTCCGGGTGTCCGGGCCGCCTCTTCTCTACCTCTCTAAGCGTAGTGTCCGCCTTAGTCAAGTCGCCCAGCAGTACTTTCCGCACACCTACATAATCCTTAATACAAATACCCCTCACCACTACCTTCAAGGCGTCCCATTCCGTCGCTCTAGAGGTCGCCGTCCCTGCATTCTCTGCGAAATATAGGTCCACTCCCTCCGCCAGGGCCTCCCCGAAGAGGGGGTCCTCTAGGGTCTCCGGCCTCAGTTTCCAGAGCGGAATCCTGGGCTTCTCCGCTATCCATGCTAGCCGGATTAGGAGCGGGTTATGGTCCGAAATTGTTCTCGAGAGATACTCCGAACCGGTGACGCTCGGCAGCACCCCCCGGGAGCAGAGCATCGTGTCCAGACGGACATGCAAGTCATGGAGCCCGGAGAAAAACGAATAATCCCGGTCAGTCGGGTGTTGCCCTCTCCAAATATCTATTAGCTCCCAGCTCTCCTGCCATTCCCTCCTCCCTCTAGATAGCCTATGAACTGGGGAGTCACGTAGGGGGGGGTGGGACCTATCCAGCAAGGGGTCGGCAATGGAATTAAAGTCGCCTCCCAGCAGGACCGGGCCCGCCAAGGAGTGGGCCAGCGTCCCTGACAGTGTCGCTAGGAAAGCCAGTTGGTCCGTGTTCGGGGCGTATATACTAGCCAGCACAATATCCTTACCTTCTAGCTTCCCCTCCACCACCACGTACCTCCCGTCCTGGTCCACCCATTGGCGCGTTAGTTGGAAAGGGGTGCCCGCTCTAACCCATATAAGCACTCCCCGCGCATAGGCCGAGTAGCTGGTGTGGAAAACCTGTCCCCGCCATCTCCTCTGTAACGCCACCCCCTCTTGTCGTGCGAGATGCGTCTCCTGCAGCATTGCAATGTGTACTCCCCTCCGCACTAAATAGGCATGCACTTTATGTCTACGCTGCATGGTGTGTAGGCCCCGGACATTCCAGGTAATACAGTTCAATCCATTCACATTAGCCATTGTCCCGGTGGTCTAGTCGTAACCCTCTCCCCAGATCCTGCCCTTCGGCGGTGGTGGTGCCCCCCCTGAACAAAACAAAACATTGCAACTGCCCTCCCCATGATGCCCCCAGGGTCAACAACCTCAAGAAAATTAAACAGTCCCCAACTGTGGTACCCCTCCCCCCCCTCCCCCAGAACAGGCCCCAATATTGATATATCAGTCCCCATCCAAACTCCTAAACCTGATGACCCAGGTCTCAACTACACAGCCGTAGCCGTGGGTGCCTTAAGGGCTTACGGAGCGCGGCCTCGTCCAGAGGGGGGCTGCGCCGCCTCGCTCCCCGTCTCCTCCCCCGTTCCACATGGTCGCCCTGCCCCGAGCCCTGCGGTGTGCCCCGGCCCCCACTGTGTGCTCAGGCAATGGTTCCCCTCCCAGTCATTTCAAACATTACCCATGCTGCATCAACGGAAGTTCATATGTTCAGGATCTCATCCGCCGTTTGCGGTGTCACCCGCGGCCCCTCTTCGCGGTGAATCCCCGGAAGGTCCGACTCCGATCCAGAGGCCGATACGTGAGTGTCCGAGTCCATGGCCCCCCTGGATTCAGGGCCCTCCGCTCGACCAATCTTCTCGACTTCCAGTAGCGCGGCCTGCCGTTCCACCTCAGTCTGGGAGGCCGTGGGTCCCAGCTTCCCCCGCCCTCGTTTCCATAGTCTCCTCGATTTCCGCAGCCGCTTGGGCGAGCGCTCTCGTTCCTTTTCCCGCTCTTCTCGTGCCTTGGCGCCATCAGTCCCGGCCTTGTACGTCTCCCACCACTCCCAGGCTTCCGCTGACGTCGCGAAGAAGATCGCCTTGTCGTCCACTACTATTCTGAGCCTAGCTGGGAAAAGCAAGGAGTAGGCAATCCCTTCAGCCCGCAGCTCCTTCTTGATTGTGAGGAAGGAGGCCCGTTGCTTCTGCGTTTCAAAGGTGAAATCTGGGAAAAGCGTGACTGCGCTGTTCGCTATCTGGAAAGGGCCATCCTCTCGAGCTTTCCGTAGGAGCAGATCTCTGTCCTGGTGGTGCAGCAACTTGGCTATAATCGGTCTAGGTGGGAGCCCTGGCTTGGGCGGTCCCGAAGGGACCCTGTGCGCTCGCTCCAGAGTGAAGAACGGCGAGAGCCCCTCCGGCGCCACCACTGTCTTCAGCCATCCCTCCATGTAGGCAACCAAGTTCCCCGACCCCTCCGTCTCTGGCACGCCTACGATCCGCACATTGCTGCGCCGGCTTCGATTTTCCGCGTCCTCGGCTCGCCGTTCCAGGGTGCGTATGCGGTCCAGGGCGTCCGTCAGTTTATTTTCCATCGCCTTATGAGCCGGTGCCAGGTCACTCAGCGCCACTTCGGTATCCTTGACCCTGTCTTTAAGTTTGTCGTGGTCCGCTCGAAGCAGGCCCAGCCCCGACGCCACCTGCGCAATGTCATTATGAAGCGCGTCCCTGGTGGCCGAAATGGCGTCCAAGATCCGATCCTGCAGTCTCTGCAGGTCCGTCTGCTCAGCGGGGCCCCCTTCTGCCATACTCGACGACGCCGCCTCCTCCGCCTTGGTTCTCGGTTTCCCCATAGCCGCCGGCCTCCTCGCTCCCGCCTGCCACGTCCGCCTGTTATCCGTGCGGTCAGCTCCTGCGCGCTGTGGGGTCTTGCTGCTCAGTCACTTCCCCAGTGGGTGCGTCCACCGTGGTGTCCGATCCCCGGGTGCTGTGGGGGATCGCTCTCACTACCCTGGAGCGGCGCGTTAGGCTGGTCGCGCCCTCGGTCGTCTGGCGTTGTTAGAGATCCCTCAGTGGCCCATGGGCTCCTCCGTTATGCCCCCACTCGCTCGCTCACCGGGCTCCCGCTGCGGGGGGAAGGGGGGGGGCGCCAAGGTGGGCAGCGCCGTGCCCCGTCTCCCCGGGATCCCCTCTCCAGGCGGCACTCCGCTCACCTGATGGGTTGGCTGGCAATCAGGACCGGGCCGATGCTCCAGGTCCCGCTCTCCCCGCCAAGGAGTCTGTCTGGAAGTCGCGCTTGCAGCGGCGCGTCCGGGCGGCTCTCCTCGTCCCCACACGTCCTCGCTGCACTCCGCGGCCGCGGACCTAGGATCGCCTCCCGCTGTGCGGGGGATCGGCGCTGCCGGCTATCGCGGCTCTTCAGTGCCCGCCGGCGTTGCGACCTGCTGTGCAGCCCTCGGTGCTCCGGGGCGCCGTCGCGGCAGCCATCTTGTGTGGCGCAGTTCGCCTCTCCGCATCAGCGATCGGCGGTCTGCCTCGGCGCTGCGGGTCCGCCGGCCGCCCAAGCCTCGCCCAGCTGGCCTCCGATGATCTCTCTGCCGGCGCCGGGGCACCCACGGGCTCTCCGGCCCCTGTGTCAGGATTTTCGCGGGGAAGAGGCACGGAGCTCCGAGCTCACGCCGCCATCTCCCTCGGCGCTCAAGCCACGCCCCCTACTTCCCTACTCTCATGCAGTGGTAGCTGGCACAGGTAAGAGCAGTGAGGCGGGGTGGGCAGAGGTGAAATAACAAGTGACAGGATAGGTAAAAGTAAATAAATAAATAAAACCAATTACATTGCACTCACCGCATCCCCAGCTCAGTGTTACTGCGAGCGCAAGGTAAGTCCGTTTAATTTAATTATACCTATTCCATCGTCTGTCAACTTCCACTCCCCACCCGGCCCTGCTCCACCACACTTACTTGTGTAGGCCGTCACTGATCTCATGTAAAGTGTTCTATTTCTTCCCATCAAGGTTCATCCTTCACGATTACCATCACATTCATTACTTGTAAATTTAGAACTAGAAAATAAAAAAATTCCATGGCAATCAGGTCATAGTCAAAAACAAAACAGTGGGTCAATCTACAATTTTCTGGTATCACTGGAAGATGAACTGGTGTTTTTTTTTGTAAAATTCAATATTTAAACAAAGCTTCCATCTTCAAGAATAGTAGATGTTGCAGCACCCAGGATAATGTGCTGCATTATAAGGTCCCAAAGGCAAGACCGATTGCATTACAAATGCTTGTTTAAAATTAGATGTGCAAAAAAAGTTGCCATTTTTGGGGCCGAAAGCAGCATCATTTACCACTGTCTAAGGTAAAATAAATAATGTCAGTGCAATACTTGTACTACTTAGGATACCAGTTAGCTCAAAATAGTGGAAGAGATGAAGGTTCTGAGTTAAAGTTTGACAGATGAATACTCAATCACGAATGTGCCAATTATCCTGTCCACCTTATTACAAGTGCATTCAAATATAAAATATATTAATGAGGTGGACGTGATATCAGTCATACATGTGATGGGGTATTAATCTGCCAAAATCTAAATCAGGCTGTGTGTATTAGCATAGCACTCACAGTGCTCCGTTTATGTGATCTAGCTCTAACACATAATGCAATCAATCAATCAATCAGGTCATTTGTAGAGCGCACTACTCACCCGTAGGGTCTCAAGGCGCTGGGAGGGGGGGGGGTGCCGCTACTGCTCGAACAGCCAGGTCTTGAGCTTCTTCCTGAAGGAGAGGTGGTCTTGGGTCAGGCGCAGATTGGTCGGAAGTGAGTTCCAGGTCTTGGCGGCCAGGTAGGAGAAGGATCTTCCTCCTGTTGTCGCTCTTCGGATGCGGGGGACGGCGGCGAGGGCGTGGTTGGTTGATCTGAGGAGGCGCTTGGGAGTGTAGAAGTTGATCCGGTTGTTGAGGTAGCTCGGGCCTTGGTCGTGTAGGGCTTTGTGCGCGTGGGTGAGGAGCCGGAAGGTGATTCTCTTGTTGACCGGGAGCCAGTGCAGATCTCTCAGGTGTCCGGAGATGTGGCTGCGTCGGGGGATGTCGAGGATGAGTCTCGCCGAGGCGTTCTGGATCCGCTGGAGTCTCTTCTGGAGTTTGGCAGTGGTTCCGGCGTAGAGGGCGTTGCCGTAGTCCAGTCGGCTGGTGACGAGGGCTTGGGTGACCGTCTTCCTCGTCTCGGTGGGGATCCACCGGAAGATCTTACGTAGCATGCGCAGGATGTTGAAGCATGACGAGGAGACGGCGTTGACTTGTCTGGTCATGGAGAGGGAGGAGTCCAGGATGAAGCCCAGGTTGCGTGCGTGGTCCGTCGGTTTGGGTGCGGTGCCCAGGGCGGGGGGCCACCAGGAGTCGTCCCAGGCGGAGGGCGTGGAGCCCAGGATGAGGACCTCCGTCTTGTCTGAGTTCAGTTTCAGGCGGCTGGTCGTCATCCATTCGGCTACGTCTCTCATCCCTTCGTGCAGGTTGGCTCTGGCGGTGGCGGGGTCGTTGGTCAGGGAGAGGATCAGCTGGGTGTCGTCGGCGTAGGAGATGATGTTCAGGTTGTGTTGGCGTGCGATGGCCGCGAGGGGGCTCATGTAGACGTTGAAGAGGGTTGGGCTCAGCGAGGATCCTTGGGGTACGCCGCAGATGACTTTGGTGGCCTCTGACTTGTACGGTGGTAGGCGGACTCTTTGTGTTCTTCCGTCGAGGAAGGAGGTGATCCATTCCAGTGCCTTCTCCTGGATTCCGATGTTGCTGAGGCGCTGTACTAGGGTGCGGTGGCAGACAGTGTCGAAAGCCGCGGAGAGGTCCAGGAGGATGAGGGCCGCTGTTTCTCCGTTGTCCATCAGAGTTCGAAGGTCGTCGGTGGCGGCGATGAGGGCGGTCTCGGTGCTGTGGTTTGCTCGGAAGCCGGACTGTGAGGGGTCGAGGGATCCATTCGTCTCGAGGAAGGCGGCCAGCTGTTTGTTGACGGTCTTCTCGATGACTTTGGCCGGGAACGGGAGGAGCGAGATGGGACGGTAGTTCTTGAGGTCGGTGGGGTCTGCTGTGGGTTTCTTGAGGAGAGCGCTGAGTTCGGCGTGCTTCCAGCTCTCAGGGAAGGTGGCGGAGTCGAAGGAGGTGTTGATGATGTCCCGCAGGAGGGGTGCGAGGACAGCGTCGGCCTTGTTGAAGACGTGGTGAGGGCAGGGGTCAGTCGGAGATCCGGAATGGATGGAGTTCATGGTGCGGATGGTGTCTTCGGTGCTGATCGGGGTCCAGGTGCGGAGGGTGGTGGATGGTGGCGTCGTTGCGGTTGTGGCTTGCGTTGGTTGGTTGTTGAAGCTGTTGTGTATGTCCGTGATCTTGTTGTGGAAGTAGGACGCGAGGGAGTTGCAGAGGTCTTGCGACGGTGTGATGTCGTTGTTTCCGGCGTTGGGGTTGGAGAGCTCTTTCACGATGTTGAAGAGTTCCTTGCAGTTGTGTGCGTTGTTGTCCAGCCGGTCCTTGTATGCATTTTTCTTGGTGGCGCGGATCAGTTGGTGGTGTTTCCGGGTGGCGAGCTTGAGGGTGGTCATGTTGTCCGTCGTTGGTTCCCTTCTCCAGGCTTTCTCGAGGGCTCGACAGTTCTTCTTGGAGCACTTGAGTTCGTCGGTGAACCATGGTGTTTTTCTGCTGCAGGATCTGCTGGGCGGGGTCCTTAGAGGGGCGAGTTCGTCCGCGCAGTTGCTGATCCACTTCGTGAGGTTGTCGGCGGCCTGGCTGGGGTTCGCTGAGTTGGCGGGAGGGTGCTGGCTCAGGGAGGCGGTGAGCTGGTCGGCTGTGATCTTGTTCCAGCTTCTTCGAGCAACCTGTTGCTGGAGGTGGTGGATCGTCGTTCTTCTGAAGGTGAAGTGGACGCAGCTGTGGTCCGTCCAGTGGAGTCCTGTTGCGTGGCTGAAGGTGACGTCTTTGCTGGATGAGAAGACGGCGTCGAGTGTGTGTCCGGCGAGGTGGGTGGGGGTGGTCACCAGTTGCTTGAGTCCGAGGTTGTCGAGGTTGTCGAGCAGGGTGATGGTGTTGCGGTCGTTGTTGTTCTCCAGGTGGAAGTTGAGGTCCCCCAGGAGGATGTAGTCGGCGGAGGGGAGAGCGTGCGGGCTGACGAAGTCGGCGATGTCCTCGCTGAATCGTGTGCGCGGTCCCGGGGGTCGGTAGATCAGGGTGCCTCTGAGGGTGGTCTTCGGGTTGGTGTGGATCTGCACAACTTATAAGGACTGTCCTACCACCAAACCAGATTATCTTCTCAACAATCTTCTCGTGAACGCCTTCAGCCACAGAGCGACATGCAGCCTTTCCAGTTAGGCAACTGTATATCCAGATCACACCGAGAAAGGATTCAGAAACAAATACCTGCATACATTTTGTTTACGCTCTGTAGTTTCTGCTCATTGTACCTGCGAGTGTCTCCATCCCTTCCCCAATCCAGGTCGAAACTTAGAAAAGTCACTCCTGGTACAACTCCACTTCTTACAGGGAGATTCTTTAAGACCACAATCCTCAATATCCTGTTGTTTCCAACCTGGCTTTAGGTCTGTCATAAACAGGGTGTACATTATTCTCAAATGTGCTAGGGATACAGAGTCTGACTACCCCCGCGTCACTAGGTATTGCGCTCTGCTGCTCCTGTGGAATAAAATAAAAAATGTTAGCAAATGCGGTGTAACAAATTTACATGTAAATATAAATAGAAGGGACTCTATTACAGTAGACAAAGAGAATACACGGTTTATATCAAATGTTTACAATCTACTACTGCTGGATTAAAAATTCTTTGTTGTTACAAGAATCATTTTGAATTAAAAAAATATTTTGCAATGGAGAAACTTTATTTGTTAACCTAAGCTGGAAACAGAATAGCAAAGGAAGATGTATGGTGGAATTTAGTATTGAGACTTGATAACAGTGTGAATATAAACTGAAAGAGGAAACAGATTTGAATAACTTGTACCTTGAAAGCAGCATGTAGTCTTTTGTATCTAAATTAAAGTCAGTAAAAAATAATAATGTTATATACTTATAACTTCTTAGGATTTTGGAAACAGTAAACATAAAACTATTTGACCACTGTGGTGAGGACAGAGCGAAAAAAGCCTGATATTCTAGGGTTGTGTAAGATCAGCCATAAATTTTAACTCATGAGTGTGACCAAGTTCATCTGGGCGTGAAAAGTGTGTTACTGAATGTGAACAGTTATAAATGACGTAGCTGAGAATCACAAGGAAGTATTTTGTGAAACAAAACGACTTAAGCAACAAATTGATGACTATTGTATCTTGGATGAGCAATACTTTAACTATGCAGATGAACCAAAGACACCTATAAATTGAGAAACTAAAGGCTCATTCAACACCTAAAAATATATGTCTGTGGCACAAACGCTGGCCTAGCATAGGCCATAAAAAATTAGGTAAAAGTTAAAGTTTTAAGAAATAAGGGCCAGGTGTCCTGTTTACTAGTAGTAAAATACTGTAACCAGCATTTTTGCAAACTTACCTATGTAAAAAAATTGGTACAGAAAATTCAGATTTGGACCGGGTAACAATCCAACATACCTCAGTAATATTCAAGAGGGGGGTCGCAAATTCCAATTGGTGACCATCACAGGGCTGGTGGCTTGCTAGTGTTAGCAGACCACCTTGCATGTGATAGCCTTTCAATACAGTAAACATTTTGTTTTAAATGCAGCCCATTTCTTCAAAGGAAAAAGTTACTTTAAAAAAAAAAATGTTTTTGGGAGAAATGCCCGAGGTTTCATGCACCAGTTCATACAGCCCAACACAATTTTTTTTAACATTCACAAATGGGAACGAACGGGTTCCAAAGGACAACATTTCATCTTGCAAATGGGTTACTTCCCGAACCTGGGGTCTGTAACTTTTCAATGGTTTACGGCCGCTATTTCAGTCCTAGACCATCGGTACATATGGAGAGAAATTGCTATTTGGTAGGAAAACCTACAACACACCCATTCTAAATAATGAGTCCTTATGCATTTCTTAGGAGTCTTAAAAAGGTATTAAGTCCTAAAATGGATTTATTGCATTGCAAAAATCATTTCTGTGCATGCAAACTCCAAATTGGAGTGTTTGTGTTGTAAACAAATGGAAGTCCGGACTTTGGGCGTAGATTATGTAGATTTCTTTATTTAAGTTATTACAAGATGTTAAGAGGAAAACCCCACTCAGCCCTCATCCAACTGACAGGCTTACACACTCAACATTCTAACAGGCTCTCACATCATACATTCTAGGCTGAGCAGCAGGAATAAGTATAACAGTTTGATACCACAAAAATGCTTTGTACATCATCCCTCCAGATAGAATACATTACAGTAACGACTAAAAATCCATTTGTATAGTGTTTTGATAGGAACCCATAGAACTTATGTTCATGAAGAGTAGGAAGAGGTGAAATTGTAGGTGTTACCTAAAAATGAGAAGGGTGGATTTTGTTATGCAGTCAAGAGGCAAGAAGTTTCAAATGGTGGTTGAGGCAGGAGTATTGAAGAAAATATACCCAGTATTTAGGATGAGTCTGAAAACTGTATTTATTCGAATGCTGCAATCTCAAAAATCAGACAGTAGTCTCATTAAACTTGCCAAGGACAGAAGCTCTCTTCAGACGAGGCAACACACACTTGCAGCCATTATCGGAGGTTCTCGAACCATATCACATCATGAAAGTTTCACTTCTCTAAGCGCAAGGTGTAGAAATGAACCCATGAGAAGTAGTGAAGCTCAAAGTAAGTGTTCTTTTGTTGAATGCAAACATGAAGTTTGGTGTGCCACCATCTCTAAATCCACAATTGTGGAAGTCCCATCTTAGGAGCCAAATACACAACCACGTCTGCTTTGAGTGAAGATTTACGGTTAATTCATGAGTAGGCAAAATAAAATATGGCTGCTTCAACATACATTTTACTAGAACTAAAGGTTTGTCAAGACAAAAAAGAGTCAACTGTCCAAGAGTAGTTTTGAATCTTGAAACTTTGATCTCTGTGGAGTTTCAGCCTCTGAGTCTTCTACTAATTTAGATAAAAACGTGGGTTTATCCTGATCAATGGATGTTTAATTGAGGCAACTTCATTTCAATGTAATTCTGTTTGTTTCTGGTAGCCAATCAAGATCACAGTGCCTTGGACTGATGAAGTAGATTGATTTGAATTGGTGACAAGTTTAGCCCCGGAGTGTAGAGTTGTTTTGGTACAAGTCAGTGAGGACTAAGTAGCACTCAGTAGAGTCGCACTCAGCAGATGAACTCAACAAAAGCTTGACCTGCTGTTCACAGCTTGACTTAGGAACTTAGGTACTCACATTTTCTTCACTATGTGGAGCTGGTAGGGAGCAGATTTAGCCTCAAGTCTGATGTGAGGGATTAAAAATGAGTACAACATTATAAGAATCTAAGATAAATCCTAGAGATTGCTCCAACAGTGAGTTAAGGCGAGAAACTGCATGTTTTCAAAATGTCCAAGAGACAATTTTATTTCTGTTCTTCGTAGTAATGAGGAGAAATGTTTGTGGTTTGAGTATTAGGAATTCTTTGGATATCGAGGTATCCAACTGGCCTTATGTGAAGATGTCATTGTTTGGTTAAATGTTGAGGTGCATTTGGGTATCATCCACCCTTGAAATTCAGCTGCCCCTAAAATAATATTTTATTTACTTTTCATTTTCTTGTTTATTTCAATCACTGTGTGCTATGCAGTGGTGGCCTAAGAGCCCTTGGTATATTTGGAAAACTTCCATAAATGATATCCGGTCAAATAACTAAGGCACACCTTTTAGGGAAATAAACCCGTTTTCACTTCCTCTTTATGGTAATTCATTACAATCTGTCTTCAAAACAGGATAATCTCTAAATGCCATTAAGAATTGCATTGAAATAACCCTGTCATGTTTTGGGATTAAATATCAGGAGGAATCTTGGCATATTGTGGGCATCTATTACATGAGATGTTGATACTTCTGTGCAGAGAGCTTACTAGAGTTTGAAAATGTACTTGAGAAGACTAGTGCGCTTGTAGAACAGCCATATCGCATATTGCTGGACACTACACTTAGCGCACAATTGAGAATACTACGCCTGCGGCGACCTGGATGAGTGTTCTTCGAGGCTGGTGGGACATCTGACAAAAAAGACAGCGGCAGCATTGCGGAGTTTAGCGCTGGACAGCACATGTCAAATTTGTGCTTTTTTTTCATGTCAAAAACTAACACTGTAAACTTCAGGAAAGGGGGAGTTTCCCAATCCAAGATGACATGATGTTTTCCTTTAATGGCAGTTCCAGTTTAGATAATATAATGAGGATTTGACCAGAGATGAATGCATGAAGTTCGTTTATCGGGGCGGGACTTGTTATTTAATAAAAACAGGTGTCCCGAATTGCTTTTGTTCCCCGTCTGTGTGATGCAAAAGCCAGTGATCAAGAATAACTCAGAAACACGTTTTGCTGCAACTCTGAAGGTGAGTGGGAGCGATGATATTGCAACCGCCTGTGGCATCATGTGTGATCCCCTCTGTGTGTGGCGTCTCCAGGGGGGGCAACCTTGTGCGTTTTTGATATTAGCGGCCAGTCCAGTCGTGGAGATGCCCCGCTGCCGGAAATGACCACTCTTCAATGCTCGACACCGCTAGCTTGGTGTAAGAACTGAGGGGGCCTGAGCCACAAGGTGATATTGGGAGCAATGCAGAGCACCTTCTTTTCCCTTCACCTATGAGCGATACTTCATTTTACTCACCAATTGGGTCAAACATTTTGTACGGAGACAACAGCACCCACTTGGTGTAAGATGGGACTACAAGTTTGGCAAATTTATATTTCGTGGGACTACCATAACCACAATGCGATTCTGCCTACGCCTATTGGGGCGGGACTTGTTATTCAATAAAAACAGGTGTCCCAAGTTGCATTTTTCCCCGTCTTTGTGATGCAAAAGCCAGTGATCCAGGATAACTCCTAATTCGTGGTAGCGCTGATATTGTGTGGCGCAAATATATATGAAAAGTTTTTACTGTTTATTTCCCTATTATTGCCACAAATATTGCGTGCAGCAAGAACACACACATGCATTACCCTATACCTTTGCATATGTTTATATGTATGTTTAAAAGTTCAAACTTGCTCAGTTTACAATTTTGGGCCACTTTTTAGCTATCTTTGTGGTAACAGGGAGTCTTTTTATTCTCCTGATGTTTTTATTTTCCTGCTGCTTGGTTGTATTTTCTTTTCCCTGGTTGGCCCTGGTTAAATATTGACTTGGATGCTAAAGGAAAACAAGCATTGACTAAACGTTTACACATGCTGTATTGTAGTGCATGTAAACAGAAACACGCACACAGACATATGCGTACATAGTTGCACACATGCAGGCAGAACACACACCTTCCAGAATCCATTCACAAAAGATAATATTCATAGTGGCACCATGCACATGAGAGACATATTTGAAGGCAATCATGCACACACAACAGACAACCTAGCACTCTTACACCTGCAAATAATACGCAAGCAGGCATACCCACAGTCACTGACTACAGGCGATTTAATTTCTTCCCCTACTATCTTACCTCCACATCTCCTTCCTTCCCCTCTTCTTCCTTCCTCTTCTGTCCTTCTGTAAAAATCCAACAAGTGGTTGGTGGTAATCGCACTCGTTTGTGGCTCTAGTTTTTGTTCGTTTTTTCGTGATTTCGTGAAATGTGGTTGGTGCCGCCAAAGTAAACCTTCTGGGCCCAAGGTATAGATAAATTCAAATGTGCATTGCACGAGACTCGTGTAATGTCCCTTTGGCGCACTCTTGTAATAATTCTTCTTACTCTTTTTTCATTAACACATGATTTTATTTTTCATTTTTCATGATGATTTTTCTTTTCTTTTCATCAACACATTATTCGTTTTTCATAACATATCGATTTTTTGCCCAATGCATTTCGGGCTGTGGCCCTTCTTCAGGGGACTTGATCCTACAAATTAATCCAGAAATTATGCAAACTTCATTTTAGTAAGCTGTTGCTGTTTGAAAATGTCAAAAGTTACAACATGTCATCACATTTCAGTGCTTTCAGAGGAACGTGTAGAGTAGGTATACAAAGGCAATGTAACAAAACATGCAAGCATTAAAATACTATTCAACTGAACTGTGTGGTGTTGCCTTAAAGGGAGTAAAAAGCTCGTGTCTAACGTGTGTGCAATGAGCAACGGTCGGAAATTCAGAAAGGTAATGTACCATGCATGAACCCAAGGACGGTTTGTGCGTCTTATATAACATGAAACATAAATTAATCTAGTGCCAAAGTGCTCAAAATTTAACAAATGCGTGTCTCAGTTTATACTGCCACCAACCTGAAGCTTGAACGTAGGTCTAGCTTCAGAGATAGCGTTCGCGTGGTATCTGTAACGGGACGGTAAGGTTAGTAGGTCAATTAAACAGCAACTGACATGGTGTAACGAGAAAACTCGTGGCGTCAATAAGGTTGCGGGTTTTACCCTTACCTGGTAGTTCTAAGTATTCAAGATTTGTTTACGGCGTCCGAAAATGTGCGATCAGGAAACGCATAATTTCCGTGTGTGTGTTCCGTGTTTCTTAAAGAAACTACGTGGATTGTGATAGGGTGATTTCTGTCACGTTGTGACTGAAGTTGTAACGCGTCTCGTGATTGGATGCCGGACAGCGTCCTGCTGTAGAAAAAACTTTATGGATAACTTTATGAATGGCCGTGAATACTTACAAACACGGCTGAAGGCGAGTTACTAAGAAGCGAAAATAGTAAAAAATCTTACCGGATGAATAAACTAATTAAATGAGAGTCATCAAAGAATTTTCAAAGAATTTTTGAAAGTGACAAAGATTGATAGGAATAGTGGTGTAATCAAGAATGTATAACTATGGAGTTTCAAATCAGTTAGTTTACGATGCTTCATAAATGTACACGATACTTTTCAATATACATAATACAATGCATGATTACCATTTTACATGATTACCATTTTACATGATTGCCTTTTAAGTCTCATATAAGTCTCTTTACAGAGGATGCTGGTCTGTAAAAGTCTGGGGGCCCCCAGTAAATGTATTATAGGTGACAACTAAATTCCAGTCTTTCGTTAAGCCCCTTGGGCTGGACCGATGATAAACGGTGAATCCAATATAGTTCTCTTTTTAAAAGGAATTGGTAGTTGTTTCTGCCTGGTAACTTAGGAACCATTTCTAATATACAATACTTCCATTGACTCAAGTTGTGGTTACGTTCTTGGAAGTGTACTGCGACTGTGGATTTGGTTGATTTCATCCTTATATTGCTTCTGTGTTCGGTTAACCGAATTTTGATTTTCCTAGTTGTCTTCCCAACGTAGATTAGGCCACACGGGCATTTCAACATGTAGATTAGATTAGTACTGTCACATGTACCTGTGACTCTCAATTTGATTTTGGTTCCATATAGTGGATGAGTGATCTCGTTGCCTTTAATAATCGAGTTACAATTTCCACAATTGTGGCATGGACTTGTGCCTTTGAAATTGAGTCTCAGTATTTCAGGTTTCCTATTCAATAGTTCTTTAATGTTTTTGGTACGTTCATAGGCAAATATTGGGTTATTTGAAAATATACCTTTGAAATCTTCTTCCGTGGCCAAAAGGGGCCAGTGTTTCATGATGGTTTTTTTGATTATTTGACTTTTGGTGGAAAACTTTGATACGAACACCATACGACTTTCCTCTTTAGAACGTGTGGGTGTTAGTAGTTGTTCGCATTTTATTGCGTTTACTCTGTTGGCAGCTTGTACCAGCGTTGACTTTGGATATCCTCTGTCGGTGAATTTTTGAATCATTTTGGTTTCATTTTCTTTGTAGAGTTGTGAATTGGATGCGATGCGTTTGATCCTTAGCAGTTGTGAAAACGGAAGGTGTTTTTTTAAGGATGGCTGATGGAAACTGTGATAATGTAGTAGATTATTTCTATCGGTGGATTTTTGGTAAACTGTGGTTAGTAATTCTCCATTGTTGTTCATGATAAGGACATCGAGGAATGGTAGTTGTGTTTTGCTTATGTTATGTGTGAACTGAATCCTGTCGTTTATTGAATTGAGATGTTCTATGGCTTGAGTTAATTCTTTTGGGGTTCCTTTCCATAACACAAATATATCGTCTATGTATCTTTTATACATGATGATGTTGTCTTGCCATTTTTTATCTGATAGAATGTGTTCAGATTCATATTGACTCATAAAGATATTGGCATACGATGTCCTTCTCACACGCCTTCCCTTATCCTTCTTTTCTCTGTGTCCTTTCTCTAATTCCCTTCACTATAGAACTGTCAATTGTTTTGGCTTTGCCAATACTTAGTAACTCTGGAGTCCTGACAGCTCTATTTGTCCAGCATAGCACATATACTAAAGAAAATAATTCAGAGAGGTGAAATAATGAGACCCACTGGCTTTGGCAACTGCTTTTTCTATCTAGCTTGTTGTGGTTCCTAGATACACCTGGCCGATGCTGTCTAAAGACAGTACCCTAGCTGAGCACACTCTCTCCAGTGATGGCATGGCAGTCAAAAGTAGTCTTTTTATGTAATTTGTCAGAGTGCCCATCCATAATCCAACACATGGCTGCAAGGGCTAAGGAGTGGATTGTCCTATTTGCTCCATAGATGCCAAACAACCTGCTTTTCTGGAGTCAATTTCTTGCTGAGACCATTCAGAAAGAGAGGATCTTGCAGATGCCAAGAGATGATCTCATCATTATAATTAGTTTACACCCTCAGCCTATTATAAAGATTAATCTGCTCACACTGTACAGGAGTCCATAGGGTTGAGATAGGAATGTGATAAGGATGAGTCACTGATTATTAATCATTCACTGACCTCAATCTCACTTTTTAATTAGTAATGATGTTAAGTTGAGACTGGCTTCTATTACGGAACTGCTCTGTTAATTGTGAGAACCAAGGTTAGCAGACTCAACGGCCGGCGAGAAAGTTCTGCAGGAAGAAAGGGCACCAAAAGCAGGCCTGGTGATCCAGTTGTGTTGTTGCTTCTAGCAGATCCATGACAAGGTTAAAAGAATGGTAATAAGGTTATGTGGGTAGTCTTTCCTGAACCGTGGCATCTCCTTGCTGTCAACCACTCAATATCTGCAAGAGGTGCTCCACATCAACTTCTGGTAAAAATAGAAAAATTAACCCTCTAAAATTAATGTGACCCAGAATAAATGTAAAAAGGAAAAAATTACTTTAGGTCATCACGTTCACATGAGGAAAGAGGCCATGAAGTTGGCAATATTGAACTAAATACAGAAATTAGAAGAAAGTGTCTGCCAGAACCTCTTAATGGCCCACTTGCAATGCGGAAAGTGGACATTGCTTCATATGTCAGAGGTTTGACGGTTGAGAACATAGGGTTAGGGGAGAACTAGAGCAGTGTAAACCCACCAAAGGAAAACCAATGTTTGAAAGGTACTAATTCTAAACTCCAATGAGAAATCTGATAAAAAGCCTGGTGACTAAAGAATAGAAAGAAAACTTGATTGCAAAAAAGTGTAATTATCCAGTAGTAGTGCTGAAATGGCTGAATAGATTGGGGGTGAAATGGGATCCTGCAATAAAAAGTTTAGCAGAAACAGAAATGTTTATTTGAAGAAGAAAGGTAATAATATTTATTTACACCAAAAACTTTAAATATGATGGGGCTTATTTACAAGCCCCCTGCGCCACTTTTGCATCATGTTCCCCATGTTAAAAATTATGCAAAAGTGGCGCAAGGGGCTTGTAAATCTGCCCCGGGAATTCGAAACCCCTCATTACTTGTCCTCATGTTTGGTAAAGCTGTCTCTGATAGGGATATTGGCGCATAGATCCCTAGCCATGTTGTCTTAAGACCCTGCGTAGCTTTTAGGTTTACTTCAGCACCTTAAAAAGGAGTCCATGTCGCCTTAGTAGCTATCAGGGGAACAGGACAGTATTGGAGATAAGATCCTGTTACAAGTTACTCATTCAAAAGTTCAAATTTATCCATGCCTTACTACGATACCCTTCATAGATTTGGACTCCATGATTACAATTCACTTTTATGGCCTGATTATGATTTTGGCTTATAGGATACTCTGTCACAATTGTGACGGATATCCCGTTTGCTCTATTACATTTTCCATAATATCCAATGGAACTTGTGTTACGGAGGACGGGATATCGTCATGCTTGTCATCCAATCCGCCAACATCGTAATCAGGCCTCAAGTCTTTCCATTATTACTTTTTATTACAATTATTTAAAATATTTCTTATGGCTTAATTTACAAAAATTACATATCATCCACCTATTGGCTTAACATCCATTAAAAACAATACAATTGATATAGAAATTGCTCACCAGTCTGAATTCAAAAATATTTTTGCTAATTCTATGTTTGAAACTTTCTCAAAGTCACCATTATGCCTTGTGTAAGTTAAGAGTGAATGGTCAGCAGAAACACAAAGGGGCATATTATCAAGGACGGGCGATACATTATCGCTGCTTTTATCGGCAGGAAACTGCCGATAAAGCGGCGATAATGGGCTTGATACTATGCTCTATGGAATTCCTATCGAAGCCCATGTTAGATGTGAAGACATCTAACATGGGCTTCGATAGGAATTCCATAGAGCATATTTTCAAGCCCATCATCGCCGCTTTATCAGCAGTTTCCTGCCGATAAAAGCGGCGATAATGTATCGCCCGTCCTTGATAATATGCCCCAAAGTCAGGATATAAAACGTAATGAAGTTGATCATTGTTGTCTTTACTAACAAGACTTTGGGCCATATGTATCAAGCAATTTAGCATTCGCAAAGGCCAAAATTCGCATGCGAATGCTAATTTGCTAAATGGTATGTATGAAACATTTTGCCAGCAAAATAAGGAATCGCAAAATTTGCCATTCCTTATTTTGCGATTGCACTTAAGGAATCACAAATTGTGCGATTCCTTAAATGCAATGTATCAAAGAAAAAAATTAATTCAAAAATGCCCATAAGGATTCGCAAATTACCACAAACTTCTAGTTGGTGGTAAGTTGCGAATTCTTTTAAAAAGGCAATTTATTTAAAATCCAAAGGTGCCATATGACGCTCATACATGCCCTTAGGGCATGTATGTGCAGAATTCAGCAGCCCGGCTAATAAGTAACATCCCTTATCGCCACTCGATTTCTCCCTACCTAGCCAAACTCCACTGGCTACCTGTGAGATATCGCATCCAGTTCAAGGCTCTAGTCCTGGCCTTTAGAGCTCTTAACGATCGTGGCCCGGCTTTCTTAAGGCACAGAATCAGACGATCTCTTGCTACGAGGGATTTAAGATCCAACCACCTTGGACTTATGTTTTGCCCTCGTTTTCGTCTGGCCCGAACAGGCGGTAGAGCATTCGTCGTGGCCACTTCTAGACTGTGGAATGCTCTGCCAGTAGAACTTAGACTCCTGTCATCCGAGGCTGTTTTTCGCAGTAAACTTAAAACCTGGTTTTTCTCTCAGATTTAACCGGCAGGAACTCTCTACTGAACCTTCTGGGACCTCACTTGCTGTTAGCGCCGGGACACCCCCGTTGGGGGTAGCTGTTATGCGCTTTACAAATGACTAAATAAATAAATAAATAAATAAATATGCCCACACATGTCATTTTCAGGGGTGCAGCAGGGTGTTCTTGTGACCCCCTGCACCCTTGAAAATATTCCTAAATTGCGATTAGCAAATTGCTAATCGCAAATTTCCCCTTCATTCCTATGGGCCTCCTGGCTAATCGCAATTTAGGAATGTTAAGGAATCGCTAAAAAGAAGCGATTTCCTACATACATACCATTTTGCGATTTCTAAATAGCGATTCCTTAAATAATCGCTATTTAGAAATCGCAAATGGTGATGATGATACATATGGCCCTTTATCTCTTCCCAAAGAAACTCTACTTTGCATTCTTAGAATATCAACATATTGAGAAAAAAACAAAAAAGGATCTAACCCGTGACTTACAGTTTTCATGCAGCGCCTTGATGCGAGTATTTAGATCACTGTACTATATTGGAAGGATTTCAACTTATGAACTAGAGGTTATAAAATGATCTCAGAGGCAGAGTCACCCATACCTAGCTACATAATCTGTGTTCTGCATGTTACACGGTGTGCCTTGTGCACGGCACATTAATCCTCTATATCACTTTATGAGTAACTCTCCCAGAGCTGTGTTTATCACTTGAGTTATCTCATCACTATTATAATTCCCCCAAAATTGTTTGGCAGACAGAGATCTCTGCATCAGATGTATTAACCCTGTAAGATATTTTGAAATGCAGCCTCTTTGTGACCAATTTGGTAATCTAGAACAGATTTACTGTCACATATGTGCTTGCTGCCAATTTCATTGCAGCAGATTTGTTTTTTTAATAAATGTGTAAATTGACTTTCAGATTCTGTTTTCAAGGTCCAGTTCTCATGACTAAACACCCTTTCC
The DNA here is from genome assembly GCF_964261635.1 of Lissotriton helveticus. Taxonomy (NCBI): domain Eukaryota; kingdom Metazoa; phylum Chordata; class Amphibia; order Caudata; family Salamandridae; genus Lissotriton; species Lissotriton helveticus. The sequence goes on from NC_136058.1 coordinate 370,002,676, forward strand.
TCTACCACACAATTGACCCCCAATTTGTAAATAAAACATGCACAGACGACACAACTGTCATGTATGAGGGAAACGTAGAGGAAAAACTTCTAAATGAATCCTTATTGAAAGCAACATTGGGAAATTGTGCAGGGTTCATTTTAAGGCAGTGTTTAGTCTTGGTAGGCGTGGTGCCCGTTATAATGGAATCGTGCTCTTCAAGGATTCCTCCCGTAGTTTACATACCTGCATGTTTCTTCACGCCTTGGATTGCTCCGTTCACCTTTTTATTGTTGTGCAATGAAAGTGCTGATCACAGCCGAAATCAAGATAGAGCTGAGTGTTAACCTTTTTTATGGTTGTATGATAGAGACACGCATGGCTAAACCATGTGTGCCTCTACCACTCAGCCCGAATCACGAATACATCTTAACCATGTATGCCTTTACCATGCAATCTCATGGTAAAGGCATGCATGGTAAAGGGGTGTGAATGGCTAAGGTTGCCCCTCCCCCTGCCCTAAGCTACCTACCCTCTACCTGCCCCCTGTCCTGAGGTCCAAACCTTCCCCAACACCATCCCATCCCGCGCTGTCCCTAAAACAACCCCAACTCCTTCCACTCCCCTTAGGCCTAAAACCCTAATCCCGAATTTCACAAACTGCCCAACCCCCATCTAGCCCTAAAATCTACTCAGCTCCCACCTAAGCGCCCAAAAACTTGATTGACCTCTCATGTCCCTTACTCTGCCCTGAAGCCTAAAACCCTGCCCTGTTACATACATTACCCCAACCTCCCTCCCCCATGCTGTCCCTAAAACTACCCCACCCACCCACTGACCTTACGCCTAACTACCCCGCCCCAGCCTTAAAAACGACCCTGACCCCGTCACACATGAAAACGACCCCAACCCCCTCACCCCTGAAAACTGCCTCAACCTCTCCCCGGCCCTGAAAAGTACATCCTCCGCTGCCTTGTCCGAGGCCTTCCTGCTACTGAGTTCAGCCGAGCAGCAGCCAGTAGCTAGACCGCACACTGTCTTGCTAAAGGCATATGTGCGGGTAAGGCAATGGTGGTAGCACTTGCGTTGTCGGAATACAAGTGGCTGAAGCCGCGGTGTTCTGACTGATTCCCCTCTTTTTCACCCTTGCTCCATCCTGACTCCTGATAGTGTGATTTTGCCTCGCAGCCCGTGCATGCAACAATTCTTAGATAAGCTGCCCCGCAAAGGGCATGCACAGCACGTCTATGGGTTGCAAATGCGTGAAGAGGGCTGAAATGAAAAGCTCTCTTCACACATGTACAATACATGGTGCCTGATGCAGCCCTCCCCTGGGCTGCTCCTCGGTGCACATCCGTTGTCACCAGCACAGAAATGAAAATAAAAAAACTGACAAATCTGTCTGTGGTATGTCTCCATTTCTGGAGCCTGGAGATGGAAAGAGTAGCTTTTCTGTCCTCCTGCGTGCTTGTGATGGTAGGTCGCTGCCCTTGTGCCCCCTATGGACCTGCAGTGACTGACTAACACCTCATCATCACGAAGAGCTACCCTTTTCTTTATGTCATTTCTGGGTCTTTCTTATGGAAAGATTTAGGTGTCTGTATTTGAAAAAACAAACTTGTATAATAGCTAGACTTACATTGTACTTTGGGCAGCCTATTGCTAATCATTGGCTCGCTTTCTTGTCAATATCACAATGGTTCTCATTCCTCTCTTGTTTACTCTTCCATGGTGCATAACTTCTTTGCCAACCTTTTGAATGGATTGCTTGTATCTTTCCACCACTTACATTAAGGGAACTCTGTAAAGATGAGATGTCCACACGTTGAGTAGTATTTAGTGATGCTTTATTCCAAGTTGTAAAGAGAGACCCCACCAGGAGCATCCAACATGGTGCTCAGCCCAGCCAACTGTAATCTGTCAGGCAGATCACCAACATTCTCAAAGGTGCATCACAAGAACATTCCAATAGAGGTAGAGAAGGATAGCATAGGGAATATCAAGATACTACAAACTCCTTTTGAGGTCGAACCTAGGCAGCACACATGCAAGACCTGCTGCATCCTAAAATTGACTTTGATCCCGCGTTCTGCTTACCATAGGTTTACTCCAGTGTAGCTCTTCTTTCCTGCCTCCTAACTTGTTCACGCAGCTGATACCTCACTTTCATTTAAGTCTGAAGAGCACCAGCCAAGTACAGTTTTCTCACGCTTTCCTTCTTTAGCTGATCTGTGGGATAACTCTTTTTTTTTATGTCACTTACCAGCCGACGCTGCTTATTCTCATTAGGCTGACCCATTTCCATGTTTTTTTCTTTCCCTCGGGTGGTGTATCAGCACAAAGCCTGTTGCGTTTCATGATTTGGACGGTAACGCGATTCCACGCTTAGCTGACTAAATACTTCTCATCCCTATGAACACATGCAAACAAAAAAAACCTGCACGGTTCTTCGCCAGAAATGCGCCCAAAATCTGGAACTCAATCCCAGCAAATATCAGAACTATCTCGTCCTTCACAAATTAAAAAAAAACACCTAAAAGTCCTTTTCCTCAACCGCTCCCTCCCGAAGGGATAGCCGTCACCTCAGCGCTAATCCCTACTCGCCGTTGCTCACCGACATTGTATCACTAAGACCTACCTGCTCTCTGACCACCTCCTGATCCCCTCAACCCCCTAGGGTTCATCCCAAGACTAAGTGCACTAATCGAGGTTATCTCAGGTCTCACGTACTATCTCAATACTGCACAGCACACTTGGACTTCCCTATCCTATCATGTATAACACTGATTTTTAACCTCCTCTTGTTTCCCCCCCACACAAAGGTCTATCCCACGACAAAGTGCATCAATCGAGGTTATCCCAGGACTCAAGTACTCCCTCAATACTGCACAGCACACTTGGACCCCCAAACCTATATGTATATCACTGCTCTACTATATGACTCTAGCGAGAAACTGCTGTGGTTCAACCCAAGACAATGTGCACTAATCGAGGCCAACTCAGGACTCACGTACTACCTCAATACTGCACAGCGCACTTGTACTTCCGAGCCAATATGTATAACAAGATAATAGACTCTATTATGTGGCTCTTGCTGTTAAAACTGCTGTAAAGCGCTCCGATACCCCCGGGTCCGGCCAGCGCTATATAAAACTCCTTAAATAAATAAATAAATAAGGATTGCTCCTCAGTTCGTCTTTGGTCCACTCGCAATAAATCCAACTGATCTCATAGATTTATCTGCCTCGCCATGCTTTGAGGAACCCTTTCCGAATATGATGAACCCCAGCCCCATCCCCACACTCAGTGTAATAGTGTGGCTCACTGGTTAGAGGCGGCAGACCCGGGAGCAGAAGTCAGCTGGGACCAGGGTTCAATTCCCGACGCGGCAGGGTCGTGGACTTGGGTCAGCGGACTCGATAATTCTCGCTTCGGTGCTTACTCTAATCAGAGGTTCCACTCGGCAACTCTGGGCATTAGCTTGCCTAATCTCCACAACGGCCCCATCAATTCCAGGGATACCTGGCTCCACCTTGGGGACTCCCAGAAGGGACCATCCCACAGGGAAAGCCAGGACGGGTTCCCCAGAGTTATACAGCGCCAGGAAACCTACGGACGGGTAGCAGTGCGCTTTACAAGCTCAAATACAAATACAAATCTCACACCTCCCATCTCCTTACAGTGTTCACTTTTCCTGCTCTGCCGCTGGCAGCTGCCCCTACTCTATTTTTTTCTCTTCCTTTCATTCCCTCTCTTTCTGTCTCTGTCTCGCTCCTCCTCACTTGCAGAAAACCATGATTTTAACAAACAGCTCTTGCCCTGTCTTTCCTCTTCTTTCCTTTATTTGTTCCCCTGTGAAATGGATCCAAAAAAGAAAGAAACACTTTGGCCACAAATATCGTCCTTTTCTGACATTTTTCCATTCCAATGTGCAGCCTCGTAACAGAGAGAAAAAAAGGTTCAAAATATGAAAATTAAAAGAAACAGAGTGTTCGTAAAGTGGCCAGATTGGTGTTATTCACAACCACACACATTAGCGCCACTTTACAGAGTTTGCCAGTGAAGCACTACTTTTGTTTTCTCATCTCTCTCTCTCTCTCTCTCTCTCTATATATATATATATATATAAATATATATATATATTGGTAATAACTTTGGCGCTGGTTGATGAATCTTCGCACATTTCTCAAAGAAGATGGCCCGCTCCGCTCCTTCCCTGAAAGTTTTGGGGGGATTCGTCAAGTGGGGGCTGAGAAAAAGGGGGGGTTCCAAAATGTGTATTCCCCATGTTATTTTCCATAGGACGATTAGACACGGCTACAGCCCGAACGGCTGAACAGATTTACAAGTAATTTGGCAAATGGTAGAGTCTGATTCGCAGATCATGCTTTTGCTTAAATGGTGTAAATCCCTCCAGTAGTTCATGAGAAAATCTAAAGAAAGAAAAATATAGATCTATAAGCGCGTACCGTACGCGTACCTTCCCGTGCACGAGCTGCATGCTGATTGGCTGCCACTGTCTGTCAACACTCCAAAACGGAAATTGTTGGCAGCCATCTTGTGCCTCAGTTTAAGCAGAAAAACAAACGTGTAGAACTCAAAAAAGGGGCAGGATAGAAGAACCCTTATGATTATAATTATAATTATTTTGAAAAATTGCGGGGTGCGCGTACCGTATGCGTACCGTACGCGTACCGTATGCGTACGGTAGGCATACCTTCCCGAGAAAGCTGCATGCTCATTGGCTGTCAACATTTCAAACCAGGAAGTGTTGGCAGCCATCTTGTGCTCAGTAGACTGAGGCACAAGAAAGTAGAAAAACAAACGTGTAGAACACAAAAAGGGGACAGGGCAGAAACACCCTGACCCCCTAGGCCTGCCCAGGTGGTCCCATAAGGACCCCCAAGGCCCAATTCTTTTTTTTTTAAACCCGGTCTGGTTTTTTTCAAATTACCCCCCAGGGGGATCAAATTGCGGGGGCATAGTGATAAAGAAGTGTGGGGGGGGGCAATCCGCCCCACACTGCCCTGGGGAAAGCAACGTAGCCTTCTGGCGCATACTGGAGGCTCCTGGTGGGCTAGTTGGCCCCCAGGGACCCTCAGTATGCAAGGGGAATTAGTTCGCCCTCTGCAAACGCGCCAGGGGGCTGCATTGCAGAGAGGTGTAAAAAGGGGCATAGCCTCATTACACCTCTCTGCAATGCAGCCCCCTGGCGGATACTGGAGGTTCCAGGTGGGCTAGTTGACCCCCAGGGACCCCCAGTATGCAAGGGGAATTAGTTTCCCCTCTGCAAACGCGCCGGGGGCTGCGTTGCAGATAGGTGTAAAAAAGGGTGTGGCCTCCTTCCACCTCTCTGCAATGCTGCCCCGGCGCATACTGGAGGTTCCAGGTGGGCTAGTTGGCCCCCAGGGACTCCCAGTATGCAAGGGGAATTAGTTGCCCCTCTGCAAACACGCCAGGGGGCTGCGTTGCAGAGAGGTGTAAAAAGGGGCATAGCCTCATTACACCTCTCTGCAATGCAGCCCCCTGGTGCATACTGGAGGTTCCAGGTGGGCTAGTTGGCCCCCAGGGACCCCCAGTATGCAAGGGGAATTAGTTCCCCCTCTGCAAACGCACCAGGGGGCTGCATTGCAGAGAGGTGTAAAAAGGGGCATATCCTAATTACACCTCTCTGCAATGCAGCCCCCTGGCACATACTGGAGGTCCCAGGTGGGCTAGTTGGCCCCCAGGGACCCCTAGTATGCAAGGGGAATTAGTTCCCCCTCTGCAAACGCGCCCGGGGGCTGCGTTGCAGAGAGGTGTAAAAAAGGGTGTGGCCTCATTACACCTCTCTGCAATGCAGCCCCCTGGCGCATACTGGAGGTCATGAGTGATATAATATGTGACGTCATCAGCAGTGCATTGCGGGCGCGCGAGTTATAGTTAGCTGAACTAACTATAACGGGGGAATTTCAAAGGTTTTGTATGAGTAAAATGACCAGCTAACTATAACTGGTGTGAAAGCTATGGTTTTTTCAGTGAATATATATATATATATAGGGTCCTCATCCACAGGTACCACATGTGGCATGCTTCATCATTGAACCCTCACCCAGACACTAAACACGAATGGGTGGGCTCGACACGTTTGTAAGTGGAGTTCTTTGAGTGGTAGTAATGACTGAAGGCAGGCTTGAGTGAGTGTGTTAAAATAGCCTTTAAATCCTTTGTAACAATTTTAATATTCTGGTATCTAGGGATAGGTTAAAATAGATCGAGTGATGCTTTTAGGAATTAATATTCCCAGGCATCTGATAGGTAGACCTGTTTCAGCCTTTATATAGCCTGTGAAGGGTCCGTAGGCTTTCCTGAGGGCCTCATTTTTTCCCTTCTTTTTGCGATAGCTAATTTTCTGCGCAATCAAATAGTAATAAACATGCACGTTACCATACAGACCATATTTATAGGACCTTTTCCTTGTATGGTTGTAACTGAAAAGAGAAAAAGTGGGGGGCGGATTAGGCATCTACGGGCGCTCATACTTTTTGGAGCTTCCAAATAGTGGGATTATAAAATAGGCTATAAGTATTTAGGGGAAAACCATGTGTTTGCCTTAAAATAGTTGTCACCACATCTAGAAATTCAGCATAATTAAAACTTAAAGTTGCACTATGGAAAATACATTTGGAAGGAAAAACAGACTGGACCTATTACATACACAACTTGTTTTTTCAACAGACATCATCGGGGTACCAGAGGAGGACGGACTCTGTAGTTACACACTAGGAGGAGAAAATTAGTTTTAAGTCATTTTGTAAAAAATGTACTTTCTGCATTAGCAGAGCAATTTAGCTAATCTGTGTACAAAAATGGGAGGTGAAATTAGGAGAGATTTGCCTTACTTCATCAAGAGTATGCGTCCGCTCGAACTCATAGCGTATCCCTGTGTCCCTACATGTTGAGGACGGTCTGTTTGTTCTCTCTTTTTATATGCCTTTTGCATGCTTTTCATGTTATCCTTGTCATGTGAGCTTTGGTCACATGATCAGGACTGGAACGGAAATGAAAGAAATACTCTTTCAGTTGCATTGAAGAGCTTAGGTGTTTGTGTGACCCTCAAAATACCTCCACCGGTATGTGGTCAGAACAATACATGGCCTCGTTGCCAGTGGTTGTGTCCGGGCTTGCTAGTTTTTGTCAAAGTACAGATAAATCGTATTTTATGTGCATGATGTAGCCCCTCCCTTTCAATGTATCAGAAGCAAAGAATTCTGAAACCTTGAGTCCGAAAATCAAGATTTAAGTTGAAAGACCTTGTTTGTAACCTAAACAGGGAGTCAAAACTATCCATGATCGATCTCTATTTGTATAATGATCCTACTCCATTTTCAATACGAGCAATCAGATATCAAGATGGTTAAGTTGTTGCATCCAAAATTTGGGATGTCTTGATTCAGAACTATAACTATTCCTCTTTGCAAAAATATATGAGAATATTTTAGAGAATATTACCCCATGGAACGTCATCAATTAATCCTCTGGTATGACTAGATAGTTTATAAATTCATCTTTTTTCCTTTTCAAAAAGGATTTTTTCCAAATTTCTTGTCTTTGTGGATACCTGTTCTAAAACTATCCACCTCATCTCATTAGGGGTATGATTGTTTGTAGTGAAGTGTTCCGACATCTTGGTGATACTGCGTCTACATCGTATTAAGCTCCTATGTTCCACAATACATGTGTTTACTTTTCGTTTTGTGATTCCTATATATTTGAGATTACGTTGGGATACAATGAGGTAGATCACTTGTTTGGTGTTGCAATTAGTGTGCGTTCTCAACTCCCACAGGGCATTTAGTCCCAGGTTTATAATTTTAGTTGCTGATGTCAGATACCAAACGCTACATTGCCCACAGGTGCAATGTCCTGTGACTAGTGGGAGCCCCAGCATCATGTGCATAGTGTGTGCTGGTGTTTGTTCTTGCCTAGGTCTAGAGTGGACCAGACTGTCACATACGCTACGTGCTCTCTTGTGAGAGAATAGGGGCTGATCCTTTTGTCTGCCTCCTATATTCAGTGTTCTCCAATTGCATAGAATTATTTTTTAAATTCGGTTAGATGCTATGTTATATGTAGTGACGCACACTAGGGGGGATATGTCTTGTTGCATGTTCCACCCTCCAAAAGAGTCTCTCTGTTTTGGTTTCCAGCTCTTTTTTTTATTTCTCTATCAGTTGTTCCGGGTAGTTCCTGGCTTTCAGCTTGTTTGTCAAAATTTCTGCTTGTTTCTTGAAGTCTTTTGTTTGGCTACACTTGCGTCTTAGGTGGAGAAATTGCCCATAAGGAGATTGTCTTGCAGATGGCGTGGATAAAAACTATCAAACCTCAGAGAAAGCTAAAGTTCTGCTTTGGCTGAGTTACTTGGTAAAGACTGAGACACCAGTAGCAGCAGCACAGACTTCCAATGGATACTAGTGGGGGCGGACCCTGCATCAGACTTGGAGGCCATACATGGTTGAAGAACATGAGAGGACAGAGTTTGACTGTCTTTGACGTATTAGACCTGTCCTATATTTCAGAGGTGATGGTTTGGGAAGGCTCAAAGCCTCAGCAAAGCAAAGAAGGTCTCTCAAGGGGGTGCGGAAGGAGCAGTCACCATGGAGGGAGCCAGAGGAAGGACTTATAAAGCCAGAAAGGGGAGAAACTCAGAGAGGTTCTTGTTTTAAAAGGATCAATGACAAGAAGGAGTGTTATTTACCAAAGCCCAGTCTTAAAAGAATTTAACTCAGATACACCAGGAGTCAAGAAGGATGTAGAGTCCAGCTGGGAAATCCCCTATGTAGTGGCCACTATTCAGGAAGAAAGCGGGTTTAAATATATTGAGTACCTGTTCTGAGAGGGGTTTTTCTCTGTTTTTAAAGAGTTTTTTCCCCTGGATCCTTTCAAAGGTTTTGTTCACAGAAGTCAGTTGCATTATGGGACTTTGAGTACAGCCAGGAATCCTGGTATCCTGCTTCACGCTTTTCTTCATCAGAGGAGAGCATCACTGTGGAATTGCCGCTGAGGAGAAGACCAACTGCGTGGCCGCAGAGGAGGTGAGAGGTGCGGCCCCGGAACTGCGAGGACCAGCATTCACCATCACCAGCTGGATCCTCTTCCCGCGTGAGCCGCGCCCCCTCCCAGTGCCCGCCTCCAGCTGACTCTGCCCTTTATTACCTCTCGCGGCCCCCGCTACGCGGGTGCCGCTCGCATAGAGGTTCGTTCCAGCCTTGTGACCCTGTCTCCGCTACAGGAGTAGCCCCTCTGACCTGTTTGTGCCTGTTTTGCAGCCGCTGAGGAGAAGACCAACTGCGTGGCCGCAGAGGAGGTGAGAGGCGCGGCCCCGGGACTGCGAGGACCAGCATTCACCATTACCAGCCGGATCCTCTTCCCGCGTGAGCCGCGCCCCCTCCCAGTGCCCGCCTCCACCCTCCTAAATTGAATATAAACTGATCCTACAACGCGCACCGCGGGACGCGCGCGGGTCGCAGCCCGGGGCGAAGACCGGGCAAGGAGCCGGCCGTTCGAGGACCTGAGAGACCGGACTGGACCACCTTCCGTTCGTCTGCACGTGACCTTATCATCTTTCTTACTATTAAACCTAGTTTCATAGCCCAAGAAAAATGGTTGTCACCAGAGGAACGAAAACCAAGGTCCCGGGCAGCGTGGGCAAATTGCTTGGTCCTATGGACGACTTCATTACGAAGGCGAACACGTTCATAGACCAAAGTATATCACTAATGGAAGAAAGGGTCTCCTTGGACCTGGCCTTTGCCAAGAGATCCTCTTTGGGGAATTTGGCGGATGCCAGGTCACCAGCCACAGGAGGACCCACAATTGCCGAGGTTAACCCGACACGAGAAAGACGCAGTCTACCCAACACAGTTGACCTTTCAGTGTCCCAACTAGCTGAATCACAGCTTAGTTTTGACCTCGAAAAAACACCGGACCTAGTCCCGCAAACCCCCCCACCTATCTCCTCCATAGAAAAAATGATAGAAAGGGGAAGGAGGGAGGGAGCGATAAGCAAGAAGAGGGCAGCCCCTAATCCCCCAACACTAAACAACCCGACCCACCTATTAAGCGCACAAGAAGAAAGACTGGTTAGAGCAGAACAATTAGAAGTTCCAATCTTAGTACACCACTCAGAGACTGAAATATTTACATCGGTAGCCCTGGATCCCCCAATTGACACACAGTCCCCTAGGGGCTTGCGTGATCCGGATGTTATCGACTCATTATTGATCAAGATGGCCAACATATTTAAACACTCATTGCAACCCTTAGAACAAAGATTAGCGAATTTGGAGTCACAGATTCTACAACTTGTAAAAACTCAACACCATGATCAGCCTGTAGGCTCCCACAAACAAGGGGGAAACAACATTAAAAAACCATTTCCCATAAACACAACGAATAGAAATCCAATTTTGACTAATCCTCAACAGAAAATACTCCAAATTACAATTCCCAGAGCCCCTACCAATATCAATACCTCGAAGACAATAACCACCCCGACTATCTCTAATATTCCAACAAATACCACCCTAGTGATTTCCCCAGGAACGCCAATTACACCGGCGCCGAATATAGAGGCATCTAACAAAACTACTAATAAAACCGCTAACAAAACCTTAAATAAACCAACCATTAAAACGCCGGTCCTTCAACATCCAGTTTCAAACACCCCGTCTGTTAGGCCCAGGGGAAACTTCGCCAAAAATGTTGGCAAATCAAGACCTTCAGCAGATTTTCCACCTGAGGCCTCACCGTATGTGGCGATCATGACCGGTGTTCCTGAGCTAAATGATTCCAACTCGGAACCTGGTTGGTCCCTAAAAAATAAGGCTCAGCACTGGTTGCAGACTAACCGGCCGATCCCGTCAGCTTGGCAGGGCAGGATCAGATCTGTTGCAAGGGTTCCATGGGTGGGTAACACTCGAAAAACAATTCCTGGGGATTGCATAGTGATTACCTTTGAGGACCCACGAATAGCAGACTACATCTGTTCGTGGGAAGACATCACCTCAAATGGAGGTATTAAGATCAAATCACTTTCTTTCTTCTACCCTTTCAGGCAAATAAACGGACTACAGGAACAAGAGCCCCCTTGGGCAGTTCCAGCCCCCAGACAGAATGACTCAGCTAATACCAGATATCATGGCCCCCCAAGATTTCATGATACAGATTATTCCTGGAACACAGTGGGTCCACGCTATCAGGGGGGTGGCTGGGAGGATAGGAGACCTTACATACAAAGGCCGATAATCAGAGAGCATCCTCGATGGGACCCATGGTATAACATCCCCTTGCAAAATAGGTACAGTGGACTTGAAATGGTCGATTGACCACCAAGCGAAAGTACATCTAACAGCTTGTACGCATCCCCTAGTCCGGTGAATTTGAACCTCTCCTCGGGATCCACGAACTTGGAAGTCGTTCTACCAGTAGAACTCTCAAAAGATGCCACACCTCCGACCTCCATACTTTATTGGAACGTAGCAGGTCTTCGCTCCAAAATTGAGGATGGGAGTGCACAAAACTTCTTAAATCCCTACCAAATAATTTGTCTCCAGGAGACTTGGTCAACAGAAGATTTACACCTACAAGGTTATAAAACCTATTCTATTCCAGCTTTAAGTAGCACAATGGGAAGACCTAGAGGCGGGTTAGTAATTTATATAGCCAACACCCTCACCCTCACAAAAGTCGCCATAGTCTCTCAGGATTCCAATTTTCAAATCCTTTCTTTATCCTTTGTCAATAAGGAGATTATTTTCCTGACCAACATATATAATAACCTTCCTGAAGACCAATTCATAAATCTCCTCAGCCATGTACATGAGAGTCTAAAACAATCTTACCAATGGAGAACTGGTAATAGGGCAACCCATTTAATTTGGGGAGGAGATTTCAATCTCCATCCATGTATAAAGACTAACTCACTCTGTTGTGGGATGGCGGACGAATTCGATGCCCCTTTAGTACACTTTACACACAGTAAAGCAGGGAATACATTAAACGCTGTCCTCTCGGACTTAGACCTGCAAATTGTTAACCATCAAAATGCAGAGTCCAACTTACTTAGTCCGACCTACGTGGGTAGAGGCTATTACACAACAGTCGACTATATATTTTTATCGTCCGGCCTGCTGGGTATAGCCAAGGACTTTGGGGTCATCGGCAATCCACTCAGTGACCACTCAGCCCTAAGGATTAACCTGTATTTGTCTGCACCTAACACCCTAAATTCGGAGATTGCAAGTTTGCTCGGTCAAAATAGATTAGAGATTGGCAAACAGAACGGCTATTCAATCAGATGGGGCAAGATTAACCCTACTGAAATCACCAAAAAACTTATAGTTCAGGCATATCCAAATATCTTAAAATGTCTTGACCTATCGTCTAACCATGAGGAAGTCCTAGCGAACTTCAAACAAATTTTGGACTCCATCAAGGACTTACTTATGTCAAAACCCAAAGGTATCCATTCAGTGAAGAAAAGGTGGTTCAACCAAAATTGTACAATGGCCCTAAAAAAACTAAAATTAGCACTTCATAATAAATCGAGAGACGCAGCCCAAATCCAACTTCTAAGGCGTCAATACATAGGTGAACGCAAACTGAGAATCGCCCAACTAAAGCAGAAACTTTGGGACGATCTCCATGAGAGTGCGGTATCAAAAAATAGTGAGCAATTCTGGCGTATAGTCAGAACCCCATATCTCTCGGACACTGGCGCCCCTAGAATAGAAGTTGCCATAGATGAGAAGACATGGGCCACACATTTCTCCAACATCTTCAAAAACACCTCACCAACAGCCTTAGCACCCTCAGGAGCACAGTATCCCATTCCGCTCCTCTTTGACATTCCTGATTTATTGGAAGCATTGCAGAAAAGCAAAATGGGTAAAGCCCCAGGCCCAGATGGAGTCCCAGTGGACTTTTTCAAAAATAATCTAGATCTCTGGGCCCCGATTCTAACAAGAGTCTGCATTGCCGCCGTGAATGAGGGAGTGTTAAGCTCTTGGACTAAATCAATAATGGTCCCCATCTTTAAAAAAGGGGACCGACAAGACGTGAAGTGCTATCGGCCAATCTCACTGCTGGACTCGCTCGGGAAAGTAGTGGGGAGAGTCATCCTTGAGCGTCTCCAGCAGTGGAGTGAGGACCGAGGTATTATCTCCGACATCCAATTCGGCTTCCGAGAGGGTTTCGGAACTGTCGGACAGGCCCTTAATCTTACCCTAATAATGGGAAAATACATACAGGCCAAGGCTAAAAAAATCTACATGGTCTTTGTAGACCTGTCCGCAGCTTTTGACTGTGTCTCGCATGCAAAGCTGTGGACGGTCCTTGCTCAAATGGGAGTAGAACCCCCTCTTCTGGACTTCCTACGAGAACTCTATTCTGGCGCCACGGCTAGAGTACGATTCGGCGTAAATGGTGAGTTGACGGCCCCGTTTAGCGTAGGGCGTGGAGTCAGGCAGGGTTGTGTCCTGGCCCCCTTCCTCTTCTCACTCTATACAAATGGCCTGGAGGGGGAGATGTTGAGGGGGGCTCAGGACCTCCCACGTATAAACCAGCGCCTGATTCCCGCTCTGCTCTACGCGGATGATGCCGTCATTCTCGCGCGCACCCCTCGTGAGCTCCAATCTTCATTGAATAGGTATACGACCTTCATGGGTAATTTGGATCTAAGGGTGAACGTGAAGAAAACTTTTGTTATGACAGCAGGCACGGGCCAAAAAAGAACAAAAGCTATTTACCTTGAAGATCAAAAACTCGAAGCTACCCCTCAATATCCCTACCTGGGCATCATGATTGATGATCACTTAACATGGAAGCCAGCCGTAGTCACAAGGGGCAATCTATTCAAGAGATCAATAGCTGCTCTAACAAGCTTTTCCCAGAGATTAGGAAAAAGGCCCCCGGTGGAGCTACTAAAAATTTACAATGCCAAGTGCCTGGCTACCGCCATATATGGTGCGGGAATCTGGGGGTACACTGATACTAGCTCCATCCAGAAGGCGGAAAATGTTTTTCTTAGATTCCTCCTGGCCACTCCGAAAGGCACCTCAACATATGCCATGCATCTGGAACTAGGAACACCCTATATAGAGGATCTAATTAAAACAGAACCCGTGATGCTGTGGCGGCGCATCTGGACATCTGTAAACAACAAATTGACACAGTCTATCATCGCTGACTCAATGGCACTAGACAAATCCTCTAAAATAAAGTGGCTGTCTTATGTAAGAAACTTCCTTAAAGACTTAGGGCTGGAGAACTGTTATTTTAACCCAGAATCTATTATGGACATTCCAAAAAGAGAACTTAAACAACTAGCTCTAAGACACTTGGAAACGCTAAGACTAGCTTCAAACTCATCGAAAACGGCGGTAGTTCATGCGAACATGGTTCAAATAGCCTATGGCATTCACCCGTATCTGACACTGCAATTATCGACTTACGAGAGAATGTTACTAACACGATTTAGGCTAAATACTTTTTTTAGACTGGTTACGTTTCCATCGAAAAACTGTTGGAATGCTATTCTCCCACCCTGTCCGTGCGATGGAGTATCAGCACAATCAAACCTACACTTGATTGTGCTTTGTAAATTTCACCGACCGCACAGAAAAATCTGGATATTACCAATATTAAGGAACTGGGGTCTGAGACAATGCAGACCCGCCCTTCTGAGACTCCAAATGTTGGAAACTGACAATGTCTGTTATTTCGTGAGCAACTTTTTAAAATGTATCACGAAACATAGGAAAAACTTATAATCGCCTATATTAATGATACTTCGTGTGGATCTTTTCAGAAAACTTTATAACTAATTTCTTTATAACTTTCTAGTTTTTTTGTATGATAGTCTAGGAATTATGCTTTTTTTTTTCTTTTTTTCAAAAATGTAATGAATGTTATTTACTGTCTCTTTTATGGTTTTTCCTTTGTGAATAAGCCGAATAAAGAACTTTATTATTATTATTATGTAAGTGTACTCAAGCTCAAATATAATGCAGGAGCTATCACAAGGGAAGAGAGTCTGAATCCATGCTGTATTGTTTTAGACAAGTGACCTCTCCTGGGGATATTGAACTAGCTGGAGAATAAGTGAGTAGACAGCAGAGTTAAGGAGAGTCTGATTTTTTTGTTTTGTTTCTGGTGGTACCTACCCAGTTTCAGGATGTGGGTGATAGAAGTGCTTGACAGATATTTGAGCATTATGCATTTAATATGGTTGGAATAGGCATTAAAGAGATATGAAGAAATATTTCCTGTGGAAAGTCTGAGAAAAAAAATCCTACCACAACCCTCCCCCACAACTGTGAGAAGTGAAATTTGCATAGTAGGTTATAGTCTTTAATATACAAGAGCTATTGACTTCACCAATGCCTATTACCATTTTAAATAAACCTTTTTTGACAAGTATATGTCATGTTCATGTACATTTCTTAAATGTATGTGTGCAAACCAATTATGCAAAAAATATTTTCTTTAATAAATGATCTAACCCATCTTTAAACTGTTTGTAGGCCAAAGAGAGGATCCTAGAAAATGGTGTTGTAAAAACAGCCCCCAGGACACAACAATCCAGAAGAGGACACATTTTAAAAGAGATTGCAACTGTGTCACTATTACTTGCAATCAGTTTGATGTGCACTAATGACAAAACACCATCATTTTCTGCTTTGTTACCACAATATATATATTTTCCACAACATTCGTAACAAAGAGATCAAGAATGTAAGCAAGTTTTGTGATTACTTTATACAAGCACCTGCCTGTGAGGATTGCACCAGTAATGTTGTCTGGGAATTAAATTGACATAAGTCCAAATGTAGAACACCCTTTTTCTGGTCCAGCGCCTGCAGCTGTCCAATGACTGCACCCTTTCACTATGGCCAGTATACTAGTGACTAAAGTTAGCTGTAGGTGTATTTCTTGGGGAATGCTTTTGTAGTGGAAAGTTTGCAGATGTCTTATTATTGACACTATAACTAGATTCTGCCAATGACATTTACTACATTCAAAGACATTTATTACCACTTTGTTCATCGATTATTCCTTCTGTATTCGTACGAGAAAATGAGAATGGGGAAAGACATGGGCAGCTGGGTATATATGGGACCTAGAACCTGCTAAGAGCAAGAAACACAACAAATCTAAAATTCACAATTGACGGAATCGTTGTAAAGTAAGTTTTTTTTAAGTAAGGGACTGAAATATTGCAGCCCAGAATCAAATTTTATATTCAGATAGAACATGAACGATTAAAACAATATTAAAGAAAAATATTTGATGTGCTTTTTCTTGGTACACTAATTGTTTATAGTAAATGCTCATTTTAAATTCGAACAGTTTGTGAAGGTCACAAGAATGGAAAGGATTCTCTGCTCTACCACAAATTATATCTTTCAAAGTAAGGAACTGTGGCTTTCAGGTACAGCCAGGTCCCACAGAAGTGCCAGTGACAAAGCTGCATTGCAGCCACAAAGTAATTTTAAATGGAACATCGAGACAACCAAGAAATATACCAGGCACCATGCTTTAACAGACCTTGAGCATACCTTATGTACAACAGCCTGTAAGTACTACAGAATACAATAAAATAATATGCTTTATTATGATAAACTATTCATTAAATTATTAGAGTTTGGGGCCAGATACACCAAGCACCTTATTTGTCACAAGGTTCCAATTCTGCATTGGGGACCATAAAATTGCGTTTTTGTGTACTAATCCCATTTTAGGAGTCTGAAAATATTTTGTGACTCCTAAAATGGCATTCTGGATGAATAGTTGTATCAAAAATGTTGTGGGGCACAAATAGTGTAAGGAAGTATTGTGATGTCAAAAAAATATAGTCAGACACAATATAGACTGTAAGAATATTATTTTTCGGTTACTTTACATCACTTTTTAAATGTTTTTATTTAAAAAAAATAATTTGCTGTATTTTATGAGTTTTTTGGTAAGTTATTATGTAAATGTTAGATAGGTGTAATATTTTCGTATGGTTTATACTATTCATGATTTGGTAATATATTTAAAGATTATTTATTTTATATGGATTTATTTATTTAAAGTTCTTTGAGTTTGGGCAGAATAAGGTTGGATTTTTTTACATTTATTTTTGTTAATGTATTTATCTTAATCTGCAAACATTTTTAATAAATGTTATAATATAAAAATCACTCATTTTGAATATATTTGTTACTATGTATTTAATGGTATTTTTAATTTAGGAGTGGGGATAGCAAATTTAGGCTTCCCAATCTGCAATACTTCCACAATGTTTCAATGGAAATAGTATATTTGAACCTTCCAAAGTTCAATATTTCCTAATGTAACTCTAGTTGGAGGGAGAAAAGTAAATCTGACCCCTTTGAATTCCAACACTTTCTCTACTGTTGCTCTCTTTAGAGTGGAAACTGTAAATCTGATTCTTCAAAGTCTAACACTTTCCTTTCTATTGATTAAATTGGTGCTAGAATACTGATGCTGATGCCTCCAAAGTACAACACTTTGTCTATTGTTGCTAACCTTGGAGTGGGAATAGCATCTCCGACCCTTCCAAAGTACTACACTTTTCCTAGCACTGCTTACGTTGGTTTTCTTACTGTAGCTTACTTTGGAGTGGGAATAGCAAATTTGATCCCTCCAAGTCTGCCATGTTTTTATTCCATTATTTGAAGGTTTTTTTTATTGCAAAAGGTATACTATTTTTTGGATATTTATATATTTTTAATTTATTATTATTTACTACTATTAAAAACATGTGTCTATAATTCATCTATATTTATTCATTGTATTTATGTATATATTGTGTTTGTTCTTTTACATGAATTCTAAAGTATATATTTTCAGTTTGTAAGTTATAAAATACAATTTTATCTTTTCTATATTATATAATGCTTTAACTAAATATATTTTTACGGTTATTATACTGTTTAATATCAAACATTCTATATATTTACCTAATTTATGGTGATATTTTGGTATTCTATATTTTGACAACCAATATGTTGTTTTTTACATTCAAAGTAAACAAAGACAATATTTGTTGTCATCCATATTTGTTTGTTATATTTTTGTATTTAGATATTTGTGGCTCCAATATTTTGTCAGTAACAGAAGCTCAGCCCTACCTTCATTTTCTTTTCCGTGTATGCACTAGCGTGCATGTTAGGGAAGGGACTGGCTCCCAAGATCATCAGTATGGAGCCATTTGTAATGTTTTTTGTGCTTTGCTTTTAATGCAATTATTTTGTTGTGCTTTAGCTTTTCACCTTTTTACTTTTTGCTTTAGTTAGCAGTATCTCTGCAGGACAAGGAAGCTTGTTCCAACACAGTAGGGGTTACTGGACCCTTGTTTAGATTTAATTTAGCCCTCACAGTTATCACGCAACTAGGAGAGCTTTGGAAAGGCCCCCCCCCCCCACCTGCCCCAGATGTTGCGCTTCAAATGAAGGAAAGCTGCGCGCCCAAGCACAGCAGGTGCTCCTCTGGTCCTGAAAGCGCGCCAACCGGAAGTCCGCCTGTGCCCATCCGCGTTCAGACAGCCCTCAGCACTAGCTACTATGTTGGTTTGCTGCCAGAACCCAGTGTGTTACCTCAATATTCCAGGATGAGCGCTTAAGAATGTGTCCTCTAGGTAGAAATTGCTGTTGCCCTTCATTTGACCCTATAAAGTCAGTGGGAAAGCTGGATTGTCCTGGCTGCTCTCTCACGTTGTTGGCCAAGAAAAGCAGTTCAGTCACTAGCATAGATCAGTCCACCGGGAAAGATATGCATACCCATTTAGTGGTCCACAGCACCTTAATCAATGCCAGATTGCTTATTAAAAATAAACTAGGACTCTTTGAGTTCCTGCACTAAAACTAACCTCACTTTTATAATGGAAACTTGGGTTCTACTAAAGCTCGGGCCCTGATCTAATATTACCAACTCCTGAGGGTCTCTCACTCTTCAGACTAGACCATGTGGGAAAGAAAGGTGGTGGGCTGGCTGTTGTTGGTCGCAACCCTTTGATTGCTAATTTTTCGGCAGCCCCTCTTTTCACTGATTGTGAGGCCTTAGTGGTTAAGTTTACCTTTAATAACCACACCTCCTTCCATGCTTTACTAATTTACCGAATGCCAGGCTTCAGGTCAGCATTTCTACAAAGCTTTTGCTTGATGGTAAGGCTGAGACCACTGAATTTACTGTTCTCGCGATTTTTATTTTCATTTGGAGAACAAAGAAGACAAAGATGCTGAGGGTATGTTAGACTTGATGAACAGTTTGGACATGGATCAGTTGGTTAAATCTCCAACTCATTCTGATGGTCACACGCTTGATGGCATCTTTTATGATAACACCTCATTATCTTTTTTAGAGGCGCTACCACTAACTTGTTCTGGTCATGCTGTGGTCATGTTCAACCTAAAGTTTAAGACTAAGGGGCTGATTATGATGGCGGTTTTCCCGCATCCTCCGGGCCGGAGGATGCGGAAAAACCGCAGCGGACTGAAAAAGACCCCCCGCCAGATTAGGATGGCTGGGGGATCGTTTTTCAGTCCGCAGCTTTTCCGCCGCGGTCGCCTCCCGTCCGCAGCGGAAAAGCACTAACATGGCTGGCGGTATTAGGATGTCTGGAGTAACATGCCTTTACACAGCGGCATTTCCGCCGTCCAAAGGCATACGGTTTTTTGTTTGGGGGCCCGTTGCGGGCCCCCAGGGGTGAAGGGGGGTGGGGGGTGCACATGGGGTGTACCTATGGTACCCCCCTGCATTTGCGTGCACAAAGCGGCAGGCACCGCGCGGTGCCTGCCGCTTTGTGCATGCAAATGCACAACTTACATTTTTAACATTGCGGCGGGTGCTGCTTCGAGCAGCACCCGCTGCAATGTTAAAAATACAGGATGTGACCGCCAGGGTGGCGGTCACATCCTAATTTGCACGGAGGGGCCGTCGCTGCCCCTGCGGACGGTCCCTCCTACTCTATGGTGGCGGACGGACTCAGGTCCGTCCGCCATCATAATCGGCCCCTAAGTCCTGCAGAATTTCTCCCCCCACTCTTCTGAGAACTAATCACCTATGGAATATAAACAATTCTCATATGCTAGATAACAAACTGAGATCCTCAGCAAGAGCGCAATTGGAGGCTTAACTACGAACCCCATGGAAAAAATTGCCTGCAAACAGAAAATTTCAGAGCACAAAGCATTGATCTTCACAAAATATATGGATTATTTCTCGCTGAAGATAATAATATAAAAAAACTCTTCCAAAGAACTTTTCTCCACGGTTAAAAAGCTTGCTAAGATTGAAGACCCCATTAAAACTTCTAGAAGTCAATCTTTATGAGACAGTATCGTGCCCGCCTTTCAAACGAAGGTGATAGACATTTATAAAATGTTTCCACTAGTTTGACGCAACATTCAGGGACATGTACAGATGTTAGGCTAGAAGGATCTTGCACTGATGGTCCACTTAGTTCTGCAGAGTTTGGCTCTATTTCTGACCAAACAGATCTTTCTTCTTTTTCCACTTTAACCATTGATCAAGTTCAGGATCCTTCATTATCTATCAGTTCAGGCTCACCCTTGGACCCCTGTCCTCCCAAGATCCTACAACTGATCCCCAATACTACTGCAAGCTATCTAACTAACATCTTCAATGAAATGTTTAATCAAGACTACTTTATGAACGTTTAGAAAGTAGCCTCTATTCTACGCATGTTAAAGAAATCTATATATGTTTGCACCCGTGTTTTCTATTTCCCTTCTCTTAACCCTGTCTAGACAGGATGAAGGAGCTATAGGCTAAACCTTCTAGGGTTAAATTTACTCAGCAGCTCTCTAATTACTGTTTACCTTCAATGGTGAAAAAGCTTGGCTACTAATCAGTTGATACCTACTGCTATCCCAAACCAGTATCTTCTTCCTCCAAGTTTCAAATGGCCTCCTTTGCTAACAAGAGACTAAAACATGATCCTCCTTCACCTGATAAATTGTCCTCATCTATCTCTATGTAGCTCTTACTTGCAGATATCAGAGCGTTACGTCCTTTTGTAGAGGAAACCAATAAAAGTATTTAGAGCTTGGATGATAAATGGTCTCTAACTAGAAGGAGGATTCCTGAAGTGAAGCAGAGACTTAATAACATTCAGGATGATATGAAAATGAATCTCTTGGAAAAAGAAATAACATTGTTGAAGAGACAATTAAAGGATTTGAAAATAGGAACAGACGGTACAACCTACAAATTTATGGTCTTCTAGAGGACATGACAGGTAATAACCATCTCATTTTTCGGCTCATTTCTGCCTCAAATTGTCGATGTACCACAGTCAACTGTGCTAAATATCCAAAGAGCTGGCAGAGCTGAGTCCTTTTGTTTTTTTCGTTTAAGCCCAAGGGCTTATTGTTCTATTTCCCTACTTGACAAATTTTCCAAAGTTCTCAGTGCTGCAACTTTGACCATTTCTTTGACCATTCCTTCGTTCTCTGGGAGCTCATTATGGTTTGTTTCACCCTTGTATTTTTAAAGTGACCTTAAACAATAGGACTACCACACATGATGACCCACCAAACTTTGAAAGTTACTCGAGGTTTGCACAAGTGAGGTTATGGCAACAATGCTTCTAAGCATTAACATTGCTTTTATAGTATTTATGGTTTCAAAATAGACTTTCTTGCTAGTAATTAGCCTGCACAGCGCTTGTGTTGTGCCTGAGAAATCTATTGTTTTTAATATAAACTTAAAAGGGACTTACATCCCCCCTCCTCTCTTTCCTGTCTTCTCTGGTTCTTAAGCGTGCCACTTACCTTTCCCCCATTTCTATTGGCTGCAGCATATTTTCCTGGTTTTACCAATGGTCGTTGCTCATCTGCTTATCTTATCAGTATCACAGAATGTTGTGAAGAGCCGCTGAGACTCGAACCAGGATCCCCAACTCTCGACACAGCAGCTCTTGCCACTGCAGCACATCCTCTCCACTCCCAGGTTATCTGTCAGGGAGCTCTTTCCTTCTCCCAGACAATGATTGATTAAAACAGCTCTTTATTCATTACATAGGTGAAACCGATGCATTACCAATGCTTGTTCCATATGTCTCTAATGTTTCTATTTATGGTTAGGTGTTCTATTGTGATGTCATAACCTCTTCTTTTATTTCTTTTGCAGATTTTCTTCATTATGTGTAGTCCTTGTCTATACATATTTTCCTTATACTTCATCCTTATGTATGTATGTATGTGTTGCTCCCTGAAGGGCTACCTTCATTTAGTGTGGGCTCCACCTCATCCTCTTTTTCTCATCACAGTCAGATACGTTACTTTCAGTCGGCTCTAGTTTGGTATTTACTGTCTGCCTTGGCATTACTTGATTTCCCTCTTTCTCCTCATTGTTTTCCATTTCTTTTCTTACTCTTCTTTTCCTTTTTTCCTAGTTTTTTTTATTACTTATTGTGTTTGCTTGTCCTTTTGTTATGCTGTTTTTCTTCATTCACCTTGTAGATCAGGTAATTATTAAATGTAATGTTGTTTATATAATTCAGAGTTATTGCATGGAATATGAAAGGTTTTAGTAATCCCATACAATGACAGAGAGGTCTTTCCCGTTTGGGTGGGTTTAACCCAGACATGGTTCTTCTTCAGGAAACTCATCTTACTGAAGTTGAAGCTTTGAAACTTGAATGAGGTTGGAGGGAATGCATCTGGTTTCCCCTATCCTCAATAACAAAAATGTTGTTATTACTCTTTGTAATAAGTGATTGAATTTTACTATTGTTTCTCAAGACATCGATAGTGATGGCAGATGGATAATTGTAAACTTTTTGACTAATAACATTCCTTTAACCCTTTTAATGAATGTGGCCCCACTAAGACTGATCAAAATTCCTGGACTGATGTGGGAAGGAAATGCCTTCAGTATGCGATGACTATTTCATACTGGAAGTTGACTGTAATCATATCATCTACCCTTTTCTTGACCGGCAATCATCCAGCAAATGTTTAACAGACAAAATTCATTAACAATTCTATGCCATTGTCTCTCAGAGAGCAATGATCGACTCATGGAGGTTTTGTAACCCTACTTCCAGATAATATATACTTTAAACTCCATTGTTCATGGCACTTTTCTCTAGCTTAGACCATCTTTTTATTTTGTAGCAAAAGTTTATATCAAAATATTGGCTCTTCTGAAATTGGGTCCATTCTGATTCCAGATCACATCCCAGTCATTGTTGATTTGGATATGATCCTGGGTCAAAAACAAGAAGGGAGATGGAGGTTTAATGATGGTTTCTTAAAAGACGGATACTTTTCTTCATAGTGTTCCTCATCTGTTCTGGAGTTGTTTCACATTCACAATGATCCTAATCTATCTGCTGAATTGGTATGGGATACTTTTAAATCTTTGGCTCTTGGCTATATAATTAATTATGTAGCTAGAATAAAGAAACAGTTTGAGAAAGAACTTCAGGTACTAAAAGCAACTGTCAAAATCATTGGTTTTACTCTTTCAAATCCAATCTAATACTAAAGGAACTAGTTAGATCTAGTAATATATTACACTGAATATTCTTCCTTTGAACAAATGTAAGTATAACAATGACAAATGTAATAATAGCATGAAACTGTTGTTATAGGCAAGAGTGTGGCCCTGAAATGAAATCTCGATGTGGGCTGCCTCCGCCATTCTTCTCAAAAGTAGTGCTCATTATTATACGGGTTCTAATAAAGCTGGTGAGTTATTGGCAAATTATTTGAAAGTTAAACAACAATGGACTAGAATATATCACTTGCAGGATGCACAAGGTTGTTCGATTTTCAAAGAACATGAAATCTTTCTGAATTTGAACATTTCTATAAATATGTATATAGCCCAGATATTATTCCTCAACAAGCTGATATTACTAATTACTTAAGCACAGTTGCATGTCCTACAGCTGCAGATGTCAATGTATCCTCTCTGGAATCAAATATTGCCTGACAGAAAAAAATTCACACCATCTCCTTACTTAAAAAGGCCAAAGTCTCTGGTCCTGATGGTGTCACAGTGAAATGTTTTCTCCTTTCTTTAATCTTTTAACACCAAAACGATTGCAGTTACTCCGGTTGCTCATATCGACAAATTCAGCTATATGCAGGTTTGAAGAAGTATGGGGCATATTTGCAAGGAAAGTGACGGAGCACGGCGTTCGCCTGCTTGGCTTAAAGCAGTGCTCTGCCACTTTTGAAATGCAGGGCTGCACTATATTTACAACAATGCGGTGCAGCCCTGCGTTTCCCCCTGGCACTAATTACAGCTGCCTTTTGCCAACGCAGGCACCCTTGCACCATCGTGCAAGGTTGTCTGAGTTGTGGGAATGATTGTTTATGTACAGGAAGGTGACCCTTCCTGCACAAAACATTTTTAATGGTGATTTGCAGCTTCTATGTGTGCTGCTTTGTGCAGCACACATAGAAGTTGCAACTCGTCATTTTCAAAATGATTGTTTATGTGCAGGAAGGAAACACCTTCCTGCACATAAACAATCATGCATGACATTTTGCTGATTTTATGGGTGCTGCAGAATGCAGCACATACAAAACCAGCAAAAATTAGGATAAATATAGCATTGCTCCTAAGTGCGCCAGGTTAAGACCAGGTTTTTTTGGTCTTCATTTTGGAGCTGCCCCATATTTAAGCCACCCTTGTAAATATGGGGCAGCATCAAAACCAATGGGTATTGAGGCGGAGCGCCCACCGCAACACCCATTGCTCACCCATTTCACGCTAAGTATAGCGTTTAAGGGTGCCATATTTACAACGCAGCGTTAAGCCACCTCAAGTGGCTTAAGGCTGCTTGTAAATAAGGCAAAGCCCATATCGCCACAGGAACGTCAATAAAAGTGATGTTCCTGTGGCAATAGGGGCTCATAAATATGCCCCTATATGTCTTCTACATAAAAATGGTAAGGAACCTACCTTTTGTAAACATGAGTTCCCCAACTCTCTTGTTAGCGTTGATTATAAAATACAGGAAAACATTTTGGCTTTGCTTCTAGTCTCCTTTTTACCTACACTAATTGGGAAAGAACAGTCAGGGTTCATTATGGATAGACTAGCATCCAACAGGCATTTATTTTTCAATGTTCTTGGTACATCTCCCAATTTGTCTTATGCATTAGCAGCAATAAATTATTGATGTGGAGAAAGCCTTTGATAGATTGTGTTGAGGTTTTTATGCTGTCAGGCTTAAGATGGCACGGTTTTGCACTTTATAGCCTTATATAAATCTAGCAAAGCTTCTCTGATAGTGAATGACATAGTATCTCTCTACTTTTCACTTCTGAGATGTGTCTGCCAAAGCTGCCCTCTTTCTCCACTTCTCTTCTTGCATTGGAACCTTTCCTTTCTTGCATTGGGAATAACTTGCTGATATTGGGCTTTAAATATGGTTATAATCACTTTAAATTAGTAGCTTATGTTGTCTCTAATCCTTATACCTCACTCCCAGCTTTACTGAATTAGTTTTCATTACCCTCAGTGATCTCTGTGTATAAAATTGATACTGATAAAATGGAAATACTCCCTTTAAATAGTTATGCAATGAACATCCTTTGGACTCCTCTGGCTTTCTCTTGACTTCTTCCCTGATCAAAAACGTGGGTCTTTGGTTCACTAATTCTATCACTGAGACAAAACGCACTAATCCTAAGAATATTTTGTCCACATCGGCTTTCCTTCATCCGAACTGTAATCCTCCATTTCTGTCCTGGTGGGGTTGCTTAGATGGTATCAAATTACTGAACTTACCAATTTTACTCAATACGACCTTAATGATACCTGTGAACATCCCTGTACCTCATTTCAAGAGAGTTGACTCTCTTATTACTGCCTTTTTATGCCAGAAGAAACATTCTCAAATCTCATTGTCCTTACTTAAAAAACCTATATGTGAGGGAGGAGTTAACCTACCTGACTTCCTTCAATATCAGAAGGCATTTTGCCTTCGCCAAGCTTCGTTTTGGATATGAAAGACTTCTTCTCGTTTCTCCCCTCTTTGATTTACAGTTGAGAAATCCTTACTCACCCCTTCTCTTTTGAAGAAGGTATTTCTGTTTTCGTCTAAAACCGTGGTTGTCAATAACTCTGTGTTTAGACACACATGTTCACTGTTGTCCTCATGTTTCACCTTGACACCCTCATCTGCCATGGCTTTTTTCAGATTCCTTTATGGTATAATAAGCTTGTTAAACTTCATAATAGACAACTCTTTTGGGAGACATGGAGAGAACAGGGCATTATCTAGGTTTTGGACCTCCTTCAGGATGGACACCCTATCTCATTCCCTCAATTTCAGTCACGTTTCTAATGCCCCATTTAATTTAAATCTAAGTTCTTCTTTCTAATGAATTTAGTCTTAGATGTTCTTTTATCTTTGGAGATTACTTCTGATATATATATTCCTACAGGTGGTCTGCCTCAGCTTTTACATTCTCTCCCCAGAGCTCCCTTATATATAAAGTTTTTTCCTCTCCTCCCTAACTAAGACCAAAATAAAGGATTGGGCTTTTCTGGGAGAAGGGAGAAAGATTATGACCTTGTCTGTCCAACTGCTCTCTTGGACAAACTATGGCTTACACCATCAGTATCGCTACCATATTTCTAGGTAGTTTAGCTGATCCCACATATGAGCACTCACTAAACAACAAATAGTCTGATCTTTTATTTGTTATCTCTTTCAACAAATAATGTTTATTTGGAAGGTTTTCTCAAATATGTCCTTTAAAGCATGGTGGCTTGCAGTTTGTTATCATCATGTTCTTGTTCATAGAGAAAATTAAGGAAGAATGTGGGAGTGGGGAGAATTCTGGGAACTGACAGTTCGAGAACTGCTGGCAGGCGAGCTGGAGGTTGCTGTATTTTAGAACATATTAGAAGATTAAACTTTACATTGTGTATAAAGATTATTACAGATTCCTTTTAACTACAGGTCTAGTAAAGGGGAAACTGAGGTTTTTCTCAGTGGTTCCCACTCTGAGTATACTTTCGGCCACTCTTTAGTTTACAGTGAAGTTACTCTTCATGTAGCTTTTAAAGCTTCGAGAGCAAACTTAGCTTGTTATCTGAAGGGTTCTCTAGCTGCTGTAATTCGTCTGTCATTCAGATTACTTTCCAATGAAAGGTATTTGATGTTCAACGTCCAAGGTTGATGTGGGATGAGATCGGGAGTAACCTATGTAGTCACGGATTCCTGGGTTGTGACTTGTTGTGTTAATGTGCTTTTTTCACCGGCTAGAACAGTTAGAGGCGTGACGGTTTTGCTTTCAATTACTATTTTTAGTGTGAACTTTGATAGTCTGAGCAGGCTGAAAGCCTTATTGTTCCAGAAGGAAGTTTCTTTAGCATCTGCAAGAGATACTGTGAACTTCAAGTTGTAAGGTCTTCTTAAAATACAATTGTTACTATACACTTACCTCCCTTGAAACTTCAGGGAATTTGTGCACTGCATATTTAATGCTTCAAATACTGCAGGAGTACAGCAATTTTTTTGAAAGCGGTTCGGTCTGAATTTGTTAGTACTTTCCAGACTGTCTTCGGAGTGATTCCATCTTTTATACACTCCTTGGTTTCCAGTGTTTTTGGGGGTATACCTCTTATTCCATTTCTGGATGTTGGGAATCTCCTACTATTTTCGCTTCTCTGTAATTGATGTTCCACCATGCAGCCAAATCGAAATGGCACTACCACACGTGCTGATTGCTCATCACTGCATGGTACAGTACTTTGGCACATTCTTACTTCAGTGATTGAATGACAACTGGTCCTAGTCCTTTCGACGTGTATCGTTACATTGCATACAGCCTTTCTTCTACTGTCTGCTGTTCACTGTTGAGTGTGTCTTGGATATATGCTTTGGAATACAAGCAGTACAACCTACGGGTGTGGAACTGCTGATCTGTTAAGAATCCATTTTCAAAGATTTCCTATGAGTTTTCCGTTGCTGAAAAATACATATTACGAGCCTTCTGTGGATGCCTTGGCTCCTGATTTTGCGGATCCTGGCTCATCCACTGCGGAATCACTACTGGCTGTCAAACCTTAATGTGGCTGCTGATTGGGCTGGGAATGATCATGCTTGTTCTTTGGAACTTGTGATTGAGGTACCAATGGGAACATCGTTTGCAGAAACTAGGAACACCATGGTTCCTAATGACTCTCGAAACATTTGAAAAATTCTTGGAGTTTCCAGAATTTATATATTTTAATTTTGTTATTAGGGTAGGCACCTGTTCTGCACCAGACTGGTTTCTAGATGAAACACGCACACATGTAAATGTGGAGTTAGACCCCTCAAAGGTATCCTGCAGCACCACATTCACTCTATGCTCTCTAGGATAGGAAGTACTGGACAGGAGTCTATTACACATATTCATGTATTAACTGCAGCAATTATAAAGGTTGAATTATTCATCTTTCTCAGCATTCATGTAATGCTGGTTACAAAGATCTGTTTCCGTCTACTATCATTGAAGTGCACGTATTTTACACAAGAATCCACCTACTTCAATAAATGTTTGAAATGCCAATTTGTGTATTGCTTGAGTCTCCTTCTGGGCATACCAGAGATAACGATAAAAGGGTAGATCTGTTTCAACAATTTCCTTGGGGGTTTTAGGGTTGTCATGTTGTGAGGTTGCAGACATCATGCGGTACCCTGTGAGGTGAAGGGGTCCAGATGGCACACTGTGAATTAGCCAGGAATCAGGCCAACATAATCTGATGGTATGAGTGGACTCAGTCCTCATAGTGTTGACACTTATTTTGCCCAAACATACAATTCTACTGAATTAGTAGGAACTGTATTGAGGAAAATGATATTTTGCCTGACCAATATGTCCCCTGCGTGTACCCTATGTTTAATGTATGTGCATGTCATCCATGCATTTTCCCTTAAGTGGCCTGAATAGAAAGGCCTCTGCATTTACGTCCTGCATTAGGATGCCAGTCTTCAAGTCTCCCATGTAAGAAATGTTAAGTTAGCTTTTAAGGCCCATGTATTTGCATTGTGCACTTTTAAATAAATCACGATGAACCCTTTTTGTGGTTCAGCCTGAGCCCGTTTCTAAATTAAGGGTTTTTCATGGCTCAGACACTCTGAAAGCTACAGTTACGTATCCCTGACCTCGCATAGCAGCAAGGGGTGCCAAGACAGTGTTTTGCAAAATAGTTATCTGCTTGTTGTACAGAATCACATTCCTGCCCGGTGAAGAAGGTAAACAGAACCCGTCTGCAGAGATAGGGCCTAGCTTTTCTGTCTCTGTTTAAATGAAATTACAGTACTTGCATCTGTAGAAAGCTCACAGCCCCCATGCAATGAACGAAGAAATATATGCCCTTTCTGTCTTTTAGTGATGAGCGACCTTTGCTTCAGATAAAACATCCCCGGACTCAAGATATCAGATAATACCAGACGTGCTGGTCGCCCTGACACTAAAGGCCTCTCTACCAGACTGAATGTCAGCTTTCCCCCCAGTCACACGTCAGTTGCACGTCATGATCAAGTTTCACGCACAAGTAGGGCAAAGTTCCAGCCTGCCATGCAACCCCCCTCCATGTATCCACCCACCTATGACTCATCAAGTGTACACCCTCATGCACGCCCACATGCTCTTATCTTCTTTTCTCTCTTGCTCTGCCTGGAGCGTTTCCTCCCTATGTACAAGATTGTACTATAAATATGTACTCTGTAAATAAATGTTTAGAAGACCCTTCCTGAACCTTAGTGGTGATGGAACAGATTCTCCCTTAACTCGAGTTATTGGAATAAAGCCCTTTTGAAACGGACACCACGGACTCTGCCTCTCATTTAATGCATGATGCATGTTTATGCCTAGAAATTATGATAGGGTAATATTTTATTTACCACATTAATCTGGCGCCCGATCAGGACTATCCCTTTCCCCACGCGCCGGCGACGTCGGTCCAGCCTTTGCCCCCTTCTACAGCCGTGACGGACTTCGAAGTGTACACGCAGCGGGACTTCCTGCTTACTCCCTCAGGCCCACGGAGGAGACGGACTGCGACCAGGCGTCCACACGAGGCGGTGAGGATTGCGGATCATCCCAACCAGAGCCCAACCCGTAAGAGAGCAAGGTCCGAGGTTTCCGAAGGTCCACCTGTTCCAAGGCGCATGCGCAGAAGTAGAAGCGTAGTATCAAGTTTCCGAGGCCTTCAAGTCCTGCTTCCCGGTGAGTACCACTAAGGGGAACGCATAACGTTCAAGACGGGTTCATTTATTTGGGCACGGTAAAGACGGGTCCACGGTAACACGTGGGCACGGTAAAGACGGGTCCACGGTAAAACGTGGGCACGGTAAAGACGGGTCCACGGTAACACGTGGGCACGGTAGAGACGGGTCCACGGTAAAACGTGGGCACGGTAAAGACGGGTCCACGGTAAACGTGGGCACGGTAAAGACGTGTCTCATTTTTGGGACCGGTATGGTTGTACTGTATTCCAGTGCATAAAGTTAACTGTTTTCAAGTACATGTTTTTTTCCATGTATCAGGTTAGACTGTATCTGTTTTAGTGTTTTAATGTTGTAGTGTGAATGATTGTTGATTGTTTCAGTCTATTCTGTGTGTATTGTATTTCCATTGTGTTGGTTTCAACATGCCACTGTTTTCGAAATTATGTCAGATAGGGACCAGGAAAGGTATACTAGAAGAGTCAGTCAACATCCCGCCCAGAGACACACCTGGTCATTTTATGTATAATAAGCACGGGCTAGACGCCATTTTGTTTTTAGACTTATGGGTAGACAACACGAAGGATCTGGAGGAGAAATATAGATGGCCTGTCTCGGGAACATGGGATCCTGAATGCATTATGAGAGTAGAGGAAGCGCTATGGAAAAAGAAATCAAGACCCTCTCAGAAATATGCCATTGAGTTATGGCGCAAAGAGTCACATAGGAGAACAGAGAAAGAATTGAACAAAGCAGAGAGAACTAAAC
Source organism: Lissotriton helveticus (assembly GCF_964261635.1). Classification (NCBI taxonomy): domain Eukaryota; kingdom Metazoa; phylum Chordata; class Amphibia; order Caudata; family Salamandridae; genus Lissotriton; species Lissotriton helveticus. Next base: position 370,033,682 of record NC_136058.1, read on the forward strand.
AGAAAAAGAACTGCAGGAGGAGGGGGAACGGGTCAAGACAGAACAGGCTGATAGAGAAAGAAATGCCATTGTTACTGGTATTTATCCCGTCCTCTCAGAAGAACTAGCTAGAATGACCCCCTCAGAAACACCCAGTAGGTCGCGAACGCCACCACCTGTACCCTTTAGAGTATGTAGAAAGAAGCCGACAGCATCAGAGGCTTTTATTTCCTCCTATCTAGAAGAGCCCGCACCGGACTATGCAAACGCAGATTTCCCTCCGCCCCCATCGGCTATATAAGTTTACTGTGGAGTTCCTTGTAAATAGCTCCTTGTAAATATGGTTTATGAAGAGCATGTCATTATTATAACTTGTTGAGTTTCTTGTAAATATGGCTTGTGAATAGCGCCATGTGGTTATGGTTTGTGCAGAGCATGTTATCATTACGTTAGGCAGGAGAAAGCTGGATCTCTTTCAAGTGCTTGGAGAAAACGTTTTGAAGGTGTGCGTACGTGTTATGTGATAACGTGGAGAGATGAGTTCATGACTTTCCCATGTACTGCAGTCATTGGGGAAAGATTGTGCTTCAGCTGCCAAAGAGTTAATATCTTGTATTGAGAAGGCAGTATTTGTTTTAAAATGCTGTTTAACATGCATGGTTATGTGAGCTGACACTAAAAGTCAGTGAGTGATGGTTTGATTTAACTTTTTCATTGGTTGCTGGGTCTGCCTATGTGCTTTGTCAGCTTGCTGACTGAATGGTAATTTAACATTCTATTTCGAAAGCGTCCGCGTATTTGTGTGGGTTTGCCTTGGAACACTTGATTTAATGTGTTTGACTCAGAGGTCGGTAAGTTGTAAATAAACCAGTCGGATTGAGATAAGGGTTTGCACGGAGGGTGCTTTAATGTTTTCACGGTTGAGAAGAAAACATAAAACAGACCCATCATAGAATGTGGTTTTAATTAGTGTAATGCAACCGTGTGTTTTTTTTTTAAATAAAAATTTGTTCTACAAAATATACATTATTATTTTTCCCAATGCAAGCTGCCCTTTAGAATAGCGTGTGACAGTTAATCCACTCTATTAGAAAACATGGCTTTTTGAAAAATGATGAATCTGGCCCTTTTGATAGGTAGAATAGAAGAGCTTGCACACTTAATTATGAAAATCTTGGTTCTGCAATGCAAAATTATGGTGTTTCACATGTTATTTTCAAAAAGTAAAATGTGATGTGTTTCCATGTCATGTTGTTCTGTTTCTTTTTTTTCCTTTGCAGCTAGTAACAATATTTTATGATGTAATTATTTTAAAATGCTAGCATGTGTCTAGGTTACGAAAAAAAAAATATGTCCTTATTAATTACTGATTTTAGGATGCTTTTTATCACGTTTTGAATTTGCTTCAGTTAAGTTAGAGAATGTTGGTTAGCTCTCTGGTCTGGGTACAGATATGTTTTGAATTACAAAGAATGTGTTTTTCGACCTTGAGGTGGCCTGGCTCCCAGGGAAAGATATTTTGTGAAGGGAGGGCTTTTCCCTCTTGGAGCACCGAGCAGTGCCTGTCTTGTTATTATTGGCCATACTCCAATTTTTTCCGCGGACAGTTGTTGACAGTCCTCCAACTGACTCAGGCTTCCTTCGCATGCAGATAAAGAATGCTTGCAATTTGACCAAGCTCTCTCTTCAGTAACTTGGCAGCTGTTCTTAGCTCTCAGCGTTTTGAAAGGGTGGAGGAACGGCCCTGTGGGTGACATCACGATGAAGGGGAAGGCAGTGTAGTAAAAAAAAAAAACTTGATGAGCCGCGGAGTAAATGTTTATATAAGGAGGGGGTCAAGTTGCTCTTCCTTACAGTCAGCACTGAAAGCTTCATTGATTTTAGATAAGGCATGCTTGCAAATGAATAGTTTTTCCCTCGTAGTGTAAACAGAATAATTGGCAGGAGTTTCGCTCTTGCAATGAGTCCTAGCATTTACAGTCAGGCATTAAAAAGACAGCTGGACAGTCTTAGCATGCCTCCCAACACTGCACTACTCCAGTACGTAGACGACATCCTAATTACAGCACGATCAGAACCAGACTGCGAAAATGCATCACTGACAGTTTTACACTTTCTGGCAGACAAGGGGCACAAAGTGTCCCCTTCAAAGTTACAGTTCTGTGAACAGCAAGTGGTGTACACTTGCTGTCCAAGGAGGGTAGACAGCTAACACCAGAACGTATACAGCTCATTTCTAACCTTTCACAGCCCAAGACACAAAAGGAAGTACGAGCCTTTATTGGCCTCACTTCATACTGTAGGCAATGGATTCCCCAGTATGCCTATCTAGCCAAACCACTCATACAATTGACAACACAGGAGGCAGCGTCTTCGACTGTCCTCCCTTGGACACAAGAACATACCTTGGCATTTGAGGAATTAAAAAGAGCATTATGTCAAGCGCCAGTTCTAGCGACTCCTAGTTACAGTAAACCTTTTATGCTTTTCGTAACTGAACGGGATGGAACAGCGTTATCTGTCCTCACACAAGATCAAGCAGGAAAACACAAGCCTTGTGCTTATTTTTCTAGTACACTAGATCCAGTGGCCCAGGCTCTGCCTGCGTGCCTGAAATCGGTTGCAGCAACAGCCCTAGCCATAAGACAAAGTGACTCGATAGTGCTGGGACATCCCCTGACAGTACAGGTACCACATGCAGTGGAAGTTCTCTTAAACAGGACACAGACACAACATTTGACTATAGCGAGACTGACAGGATATGAACTGACATTGTTTCAACCACACATAGAGATCAGACGATGTAATATTCTAAACCCTGCTACACTTTTGCCCTCAAGTACAGTAAATGCACCACCACATGACTGTGTGGAAATAATGAATATAGTGACGAAACCAAGACGAGACCTGACAGATATTGCACTTCCAGACCCTGACCTAACACTCTATGTAGATGGATCATGCATGAGAACGAGTGCAGGAGAGTTAGTAGCAGCATATGCCGTGACCACTGCTACTAAAGTCATAGAGACACAAAGAATAGACACACTGTCAGCACAAGCAGCAGAGCTCATCGCTCTGACACAAGCCTGCATAAGAGCTAAGCACTTAAGAGTGAACATTTATACCGATTCACAATATGCCTTTGGCGTAGTTCATGATTTCGGGGTACTTTGGAGGGAGAGAGGTTTCTTGACCTCTCATGGGGCCAAGATTCAGCACGGCCCGCTTATTCAAGCCCTGTTAGAAGCAATACATTTACCTACAGCCATAGCTATCCTGAAATGCAAAGCTCACACCAAAGTTACAGACACCATTTCCCAGGGTAATGACCTGGCAGACCGAACTGCTAAACTTACAGCCCAGACACCAACAGACACGACAAGGACAGAGGTACCATTACTGACAAAAAGTATGACAGTCAGGGATCCTTCTCAAGATGTACACGACATACAGACACATGCCACTACAGATGAAATAAAGAAATGGACTGAACAAGGAGGGGTCCAGACTGACCAAGGTTGGATGACTAAGGGAAAAGGCACATGGTTTCTTCCAGATTCCATGGTACAAGTAATCATAAACACAAACATAGTCCAGCACACTTGGGAGAAAAGGCAATGATAGACAGCTTACAGAATATCTGGTTTAACAAGCACCTGCGTGCAGCAGCGAAACAGAAAGTACGAACATGTATGATCTGTTGCCAGTTCAATCCAGGTAAAGGCATCCCGGTGGAACAAGGCGGATTTCATCCTCCTGACCACCCTTTTGAGGTCCTCCAGATGGATTACATCCAAATGGACAGATGTAGAGGTTACAAGTATGTCTTGGTAGTTGTGTGTGCACTATCTAGATGGACAGAAGCGTATCCAGTTCCAGATTATACTGCTGTGACAACCGCCAGGCTTGCCCCGTGTCATCTACTCAGACAATGGTCAGCCATTTTCCTCTGAATTAATGAAACAAGTGTCTCTTCTGTTAGGATATACTTGGAAGTTCCATTGTGTACGACACCCTGAAGCAGCAGGCCTTGTAGAAAGACATAATCAGACAATTAAGACAAAGCTAGCAAAGATTTGTACAGAAAAAGGCGTGGATTGGATGGTTGCCTTGCCGGTTGCCCTCTTTTACATGCGTATGGTAGCTCATTCCAGAACAGGCCTATCCCCGTATGAAGTAGTTTTCGGTAGACCGCCAAATATGTGGGGTACGCCTATGCCTAAGAAAATAACTGAAGTTGACAGTAACATGCTGACAGATTACCTGGCTTCCTTGATGTCTGCACTACTTTCTTGTCGTTCACAGGTTGCTGCCGCCTTCCCTGACAACACCCAGGTCAAGCAACACGCCATTGTCCCTGGTGATTTCGTGTTTGTGAGGAACTTTGATCGTTCAAGCCCCCTTGAGCCACGTTGGAAGACGCCAAAGTTGGTGTTACTGACCACGAGGACCGCGATTAAAGTGGAAGGACGCAAGGGATGGCTTCACGCTCAACACTGCAAAAGATACTTTGGACAATCTGGTACTTTTGAAAAGAATAAAGACATTAAAGACTTTGCGCTGCTTGTGCCGCCTTTGCTAGAAAAGACTCCACAGCAAGAGTATAGGTCTAAGTTAAGATCTAGTAAGTCAGACGAGGTTTAATTGTCTAAGTCCACTCGGTGGTGAATCGGTTAGACTAGATTTCTGACATGTATAAGATCACATACGAGAATAGTAAGAAAAGCAAGATGAGAGAAAAGTACTGCAAGTTATTACGCAGTAGATGTATAGTTTCTTTGATTATTTTATTTTTTCTGTGCATTGTTATCATCTGTGTTAGTTTAATACTACACGTTTTCTTTCCTCCTTTTGCCTCACATATGCACTCATCCCGTAATAACACCATAGAGCATACATTCAGTGAACTGCCACCTCATGAACTGTCATATCGTCTTGCTCTGCGTAACAATACTTTCATTCGAATGTTACACCATTCTCATCAGACCAGCAATGCGACTGATTGCTGGGTATGTGGCCAATTGCCACCTTATCAAAAGACGAAGGGAGTTCTGCCCTTCTTCCCTTTACCGTTCTCCCACAATGGTTCGTGTGGAGCATGGTTTGCCTTAATGACCTCTCTAGATAAAAAGACCATAGTATACCAAGATGAATGGATATATGGAAACCTGAATAAAGTAATGAATAAGGCATGTTTTCCAGATAAAGACAGATTTCCCCAAAGGAAAGGAACAGAGTTAGAAAATGAAGAGTACGAGCAAGGAAATACATCCGTTAGTTTTGTAATGCTGAACGCTCAGCCCATGCAAAATATAGGTCCACCATTTATTTCAGTCCTACCGGTAAAAGGTGATTTATGTGTTAGAAAGAAAGGTTCAGTACATATGGGACACAGCGAGTGTAAAGCTGTAGTAGAGTTTAACGATAAAGGACAGTCTTCTTTCAAAACATCACGCCATACCTATTTCATTTGCGGTCAGACAGCCTATGTACAACTGCCCCTAGACTGGGGTGGGACATGTTATATAGCGTTCCTGCTGCCACCAGTCTTTCTAGCCCCATCCAATTATCATCGAGATTCACGACTAGAGCATGTTAGACAAAGGAGAGAGACTGATTCCTCAGAGATCGATCAGGCTGAAACAGCTTGGGAGCAATATACAGATTTCAACAAAGGATTCTTTTTTTTCATAGGTCCCGTCCAAAACAGTAAACTGATACGCAGGTTAACAAGGACTCTTGAAGCAGTTGTAAATGTGACTGCCTCTGCCCTGGCGAACTTAACCCAGGAGCAGTCTGCCATTAGACTTGTTGTTCTTCAGAACCGCCTTGTTCTTGACGTCATCCTGGTGGATAGGGGCGGGGCTTGTAGAGCTCTAGTTGCTGCATTTTCATCCCTAATAATGCGCCATCTGTGTACGCAGCAATAACAAGACTCCACAAGATTGCTCATGATATACACCAAGACCCAGGCACATGGACTTGGTCCAGTTGGCTCTGGGGTGTAATATCGGCTTGGGGATGGAAAGTGTTGTCGTTCCTAGGAATGATACTACTTTTGATATTCGGCTGCTGTCTCTGTCTGCAGTGTGGCCCGGCCATTTGCGGCCTGTGTGCGACTGCCTGTGTTCCACACCCACGAGTACAAAGGATCAAAGATGTACAAATGATGCTGTATGATCAACTATACGGTCTCATGAATATAGATGTGTCCTGAAGGGTAAAAGTAGGGGACAAGGAGGGAATGAGGAAAATGATATTTTGCCTGACCAATATGTCCCCTGCGTGTACCCTATGTTTAATGTATGTGCATGTCATCCATGCATTTTCCCTTAAGTGGCCTGAATAGAAAGGCCTCTGCATTTACGTCCTGCATTAGGATGCCAGTCTTCAAGTCTCCCATGTAAGAAATGTTAAGTTAGCTTTTAAGGCCCATGTATTTGCATTGTGCACTTTTAAATAAATCACGATGAACCCTTTTTGTGGTTCAGCCTGAGCCCGTTTCTAAATTAAGGGTTTTTCATGGCTCAGACACTCTGAAAGCTACAGTTACGTATCCCTGACCTCGCATAGCAGCAAGGGGTGCCAAGACAGTGTTTTTCAAAATAGTTATCTGCTTGTTGTACAGAATCACATTCCTGCCCGGTGAAGAAGGTAAACAGAACCCGTCTGCAGAGATAGGGCCTAGCTTTTCTGTCTCTGTTTAAATGAAATTACAGTACTTGCATCTGTAGAAAGCTCACAGCCCCCATGCAATGAACGAAGAAATCTATGCCCTTTCTGTCTTTTAGTGATGAGCGACCTTTGCTTCAGATAAAACATCCCCGGACTCAAGATATCAGATAATACCAGACGTGCTGGTCGCCCTGACACTAAAGGCCTCTCTACTAGACTGAATGTCAGCTTTCCCCCCAGTCACACGTCAGTTGCACGTCATGATCAAGTTGCACGCACAAGTAGGGCAAAGTTCCAGCCTGCCATGCAACCCCCCTCCATGTATCCACCCACCTATGACTCATCAAGTGTACACCCTCATGCACGCCCACATGCTCTTATCTTCTTTTCTCTCTTGCTCTGCCTGGAGCGTTTCCTCCCTATGTACAAGATTGTACTATAAATATGTACTCTGTAAATAAATGTTTAGAAGACCCTTCCTGAACCTTAGTGGTGATGGAACAGATTCTCCCTTAACTCGAGTTATTGGAATAAAGCCCTTTTGAAACGGACACCACGGGCTCTGCCTCTCATTTAATGCATGATGCATGTTTATGCCTAGAAATTATGATAGAGTAATATTTTATTTACCACAGTATGACACCAGAAACCCACTCTGATCTGGCTGGATCAGGGAGCCTAACTGCTATAATTTTCATAGAGTTCATAATCTGCATTTAAAAGTCTAATAAGCCAAAATAAACCAGGGTGGACTGCTGATTTATCTTTACTCAAGATACTAATAACAATCAACTCTGTAAAAGAAGATGGCACAAGAACCCCCCCTAAGACTGAATGAAGAAGATCTTATAAACTTTTATTGGGAGCCCATGGCTACATACCTCTTTCCCATTCTCATGACTGTCTAAACTTAGCTTAATTTTTTTGCTGAAATTGAGCCCATAAGAATTGAGCTTGGGGTTGAAGACAACTTAGGAATTGTGAGATTTTGTAAAAAAATCTGAGATTCTATTGTGATCCCTGGTATTGTTTGCATTGTAAAGTTCTGTATAGTGATCTAAAAAAAACTCTGTATAAGATGAGGATCAGACACAAGCTGTTTAGTTTATGCATCCTCAATTATTTTCACAAAGTTAGCATTAGTTTTAGCCTTAAGAGAGATTGATAGTAATATTCCAGCATGTTCACCCCTCTGCTATGCAACACTTTCCCTACTGTTGCACTCACCGGAGTGGGATTAACATTTTTTACTCCTCTGCTATCCAACACTTATCCTACTGTTGCATTCAGTGGAGTGGGAATAGTAGTTTTTACCCCTACGCTATTCAACACTTTCTCTACTGTTGCACTCTTTGCAATGAGAATAGTAATGTTTGCCCCTCCGCTATCCAACACTTTCCCTACCGTTGCGCTCACTGGAGTGGGAATAGTGATTTTTACCCCTTCGCTATCCAACACTTTCCGTACTGTTGCACTCACTGGAATGGGAATAGTATTTTTTTCCCCTCCACTATCCAACACTTATGCTGCTGCTGCACTCAGTGGAGTGGGTATAGTAATGTTTACTCCTCCGCTATTCAACACTTTTCCTACTGTTGCACTCTTTGCAGTGGGAATAGTAATTTGTACCCCTCCGCTATCCAACACTTTCCCTACTGTTGCACTCATAGGAGAGTGAATAGTAATTTTTTCCCCTCCGCTATCCAACACTTTCCCTACTGTTGTTCTGACTGGAGTGGGAATAGTAATATTTACCCCTCCGCTATCCAACACTTTCCCTACAGTTGCACTCACTGGAGTTGGAATCGTAAATTGAATTCCTCTGCTATCCAACACTTACCCTACATTTGTACAAATTGGAGTGGGAAAAGTTATTTTGACCCCTTTGCTATCCAACACTTTCCCTACTGTTGCACTGATTGTGTTGTAAAATGTAAGTTTAAATATTCTTTAATAGTTTAATATTTTTATTTGTTATAGATTTTAGTTTTACATGATTAATATAAATTGTTATTTTTTATATTATTTTAAACATTTAACATGAATTAAAAATAATAGTTTATTCATTGTTTTTACCCCTTCGCTGCTGGCCCGTTTCCGCCGCTGTGCGGTAAACAAAAGAACAGGGCGGGGCCGTGACGAACCCCAGCCGTCATCCGCACACGAGCACGGCGGAGCATGACGGCTGGGGTTCGTCACCAGCATGAAAGGGGTTAAAGTAAATATATATATATAAATTATAAGGTGTGTGTGTTTCTTTTTTATAATGTTTATTTGTTACATCTTATTAAAATGTATATTAAATGTATTTTATTTTGATAAAATTATACTTAATATTTAATATATATTATTTTATTTTATATTTATATAAAAGTCAATATTTTATACATCTATATTTTTTATATCAATATTTTTTTGTCAATATTTTTGTACTTACCTGTTTAAGTATAGGAGTCGATATTTTTGTTGTCTATATTATGTACTCAATATTCTCTACTATCTTTTTACATCAATGTTGTGTGAGTGAACCTGACCATAGGAAGTCACTACATTCTCAGAGGTTAAATCCTTTCTCAACAAACACAGCAGCACCGGACAGGGGCAAGACACCAATGATCACCATAAACCCTTTAAGACCAACCCACAATGAAAGTCAAATTACCACGATCGATCACAAAAGCCTCCACGCTAGGAGCTAATTGTCACAATACCCAAGAAATAGTCAGAGAAAAGTCGAGAAAGACTACTGTGCCAAAAAACAAAGGGGATTATTCTACTACATCCACCCAACTTCCACTCACAGCTCCCTCAAATGTAACTCTCCAAATAGCTGGAGCTCACCACCTAATCTAGTAAAAAGCCTGATGGTCCCCTCACAGGATAGAAGAAAAGCTAGAGGTGTATTCAATGCTGTACCTAAGATAACTGTTACTAAGATAATGGATGGTGAATTATCAAACAATCAAACCTCAAGTCTCTGGAGCACCCCCCCCCTGCACCAGCAGAGATCTCAGGGGCATATTATCAAGAGGTTTATCTCCGCTTTTTTGGCTTTAAAAGCCAAGAAAGCGGAGATAAAATTATCTCCCTATTACCTAGCTGTCGCTAACACCAGTTAGCGACAGCTAGTAGGAGATAGCGACCATCTTGGGCCCCACTTTGCATGTCAGTGATATTTATCACTAATGACATGCAAAGTGGGCGTGCCAAGATGTTAGCGACTGGAAACAGTCACTAACATCGCTATCTCCTATTACCAACTTTTGGAGATATTCACGCTAAGCGCGAATATCTCCAAAAGCTAACACCTGCCCTGAGCAGTTCTTAGCCATGTTATCTAATGGGAGGTGGATAACATGGCTAAGAGCATTAGCTCGGTAATGCATGAATATCGCTGACTTTTCAGCGATATTCATGCATTGCGGCCGTTTTTTATCGCATTTGCGATAAACCTTGGTAATACCAACGTTTGTCTGCGATAAAAATCACCGCAGCTCAGCGGTAAATTTTTCTCTCTAACCAAGCAATAGCGATAATTATCGCTATTGCTTGGTAATATGCCCCTCAGATCCTCTGAATCCACAATCCAATAACCTACTCCAAACCATTTCCAAGGCTATACTTGATCTGAAGAATATTGTGCACCTCACAGAAAACTCACTATCCTAATTCAAGAGTATTCAAGAGGCAGTACTCTCAATATATAACAATATGAAAGCTACACCGATGTCTCTATCAAAGAGATAACATTTGCCACGCAAACACCCCAATTATCTATCTGATGAGGAAACGCAAGTCCTACTGCAATCCTACAAACCACCTCAGACCACAACCAATGTACCCAACAAGTGCGATGAAAATATAATCAGCTCCATCCCAATCAATGCCTTTAGAGAATTCAGGCCCAGTAACAGAAAGCTAAACTTGAATAACCTTGAAGAGAATAGCGCTAACCAACTTGAATCAAGACACTATCCTGGATACACAGCAACTGCTCACAGGACTACTAATCAACTACTGCTCAGCAGTGAAATACGCGTCCAACATCACTGATCTTATCTTGAATCAGGAGATCGACGTAGCAATCCTATCTGAAACATGGCTCACAGAATCATCTGTGTCATGTTTGGAGCTATTGGTGCCCCCTTACTATAACATTGTGAGGCTAGCCATCTGAGGAGAAAATGGGGGGTATTGCATTCATTCATTAATCGGAGCTCTTGGTTACTCAATTACCTTCCAAACTTCTTGGCTCATCTGAATACTTTGCACTTTCCATAAAAAACACAGAGAAACAAATATGCAAGGTCCATGCATTCTATCACCCACCCAGGACCTTTTATTGACCACCTAATGGAGATCATCAGTGATCACAGTAAACTCCTTCCCAGACTCCAATGACATATTCCTAGGGACTGCAACCTCCACTGGAACAATCCTAGTGACCTCCAGGTCAACATCATTAAAGACTTAGCAGATCAAAACCTAGGCCAAGCGTGCATGCTTCCAACTCACAAGAAAGGCTCCACGCTAGACTGGATCATCTCCAAAGAAAAAGCTGTGAACTTAACCTCAATTGTGCCTTGCGACCGGTCAGATCATCACCTACGAGCTTCCCAAATTCCAGGAGTAATAAAGAAAAAAAACATTCAACCAATCAAACCCAAAGAATTGGTAAGGGACACAAAGAGCGTGGACAACGAGAAGCTAGCATCGCTGTGTAGGACGGATCTTCCCCCTCCCAGAAATATAACAAACATTAGCGAACTTACGGAGCACTACAATGCAAAGATGTCAGAGATAAGGGACTCAATAGCTCCGTTAAAACTAAAACGAATTCCCAACAAAGATAAAAATCCATGGTTCAGCGGAGCAATAAATGAAGAAAGGCGTAAGCTGAGACTAGCAGAATGGAAATGTAGATACTACTACCATCATCCCCACAGCAAAAACTGCTAAGAAAAACCAGAAATGCCTACAATAAAAATATTCTCAAATCAAAAAAAGAATTCTTCAGGACGGAATTGGAGAATGCTAAAAACAGATCTCGGAAACTCTTTGAACTAGCAAAACATCAATCGAACAAAACGGCCAAATCTGCGCTAGAAACAACAAAATCTCAAATCAGCTGTGAAGTATTCTCAAATTTCTTTACATCTAAGGCCAAGTCCATGGAATGTAATCTCAGGACAGCAGCTTCTACACTGGAGGCTTCACATCAAAGCGATTCAACACTACTCCATCAGTCAGTACCCAAAAATGAAGCTCAATGGCCCACTTTCAAATCGCCGTTAAGCCAAGCAACCACTACAATGATCCACTCCCAGCAAAATTTGTGTCATCCATCGATCAGGCTATCATCCCCACTTGGACATCGATATTCAATGCTTCCATGTCTCAAGGATCCTTTCTAGACTGTCTAAAGATGGGCCAAGTCATTCCCATCATAACAAACATGACCAAGAATCCCCCAGGCCCTAACAACTTTCATCCAGTATCCAACATTCCCCTATTAGCAAAAGTAATAGAAAAGTGTGAGCATCAACAACTAAGTCGGGGTTTAGACCAAATCTTAGAATGGAAAAGGCAATACTGCTCATGGTAGACACTGCATAACTCACTCTGGACCAGAACAAAACTTGTCTTTTAATCCTTCTTGACTTACCATCAGCGTTTGATAGTTAACCACGATATGTTGCTAGCACGTTTGGAAAACAGGATGGGTATTTCGGGGAACTTTTTAGAATGGTTCAAGTCCTACTTGAGGAACAGAACACAAACATTTCTGGAAAATAAAAACCTGTCAGCATCTTTCCCCATTCAGATCAGAGTTCCACAAGGCTCAACCCTCTTCCCTTCATTATTCAATCTATATGTGGAACCACTAACAGTTATACTCAATTTTATTTTTATTGCACAGTTACTTAAAACCATTTGCAATATATCACTAGCAGATATACTCCGCCATGCCAACATCTCTTCCCACATGTACGCTGATGACACTCAGATTTACATTACGATTTCTTCTTTGAAGGATATCAAAACAATGAATGAGGCATTAAGTGTGCTGCTGCTATGGTGAACAAGTAATCAGCTTAAACTAAACACCCAAAAAACAGAATTCCTCCTAATAACCCTATAAAAGAATGGACCAATTTGATCACCGCACGTAACTGCACCCGGAGCATTGTAGAATCAACCAAATCACTAGGAATCACATTAGATTGCATAAACTATATTAGGAAACTGAAACCATTCATCGAAACAGCAGACCTCAAAATGGCAGAGCAGGCCTTAGTAATCTTGAGGATTGAATACAGATGCAGAACACTTTCCGGTCTTCCCAAGATCGCACCAAGGCTTAGAACAGGTTAAAAAAATTCAACCACATCTCTCCTCACCAGGAAGTGCTGAATTAGCTACCACATGAAGCTAGAATCCAACCCAAAATGGCGTGTATAACACACAAAGCATTACACTTCAATTCACCAAGGTATCTAGCTCAGTAATTGGAGATTTCCGGTAGATGCAGAAATTCCAGGAGTGCCAGAGATCTAGTGATGAAGCCACAGATTTTCCGGAAGAAAAAACCTTATGACAGAGCGTTCTTGGGTGCTGCACCGAGAATCTGGAATTCGCTACCTCCAAGCCTCAGAAGGTTACCTAACTCTGCAAGATTCAAGAAAGAAACCAAGATATTTCTAGTGAGCAAGTTCCTACGTAACCCTTACCGAACAATCTCGTAAGATTCATCTAACACCTCTCGCTTAAATACTCACGAGCATCTCTTGCTACGGTCCAATTTCAACTGTTTTGTATAGGATACCCTAAGGGGTCAAGTTTGCGCTATACAAAACACCGAATAAATGAATCAATAAATAAATCGAAAACTGTACTAGGGAGTCAATTGGCAAACTGCTGCTGGCATTGAAAGCACATCTTCATTCTGCGTGTCAGTGGAATAACTTTGAGAACCAATTGAAAGTGTGTCTTCATTTTAGCTTTCTAGAGCACTGTTAGAAGTGGTATCATTGATGTGAGTCTTCCTTCTATTTTCTACTGATGCCTCCTCTGTTTTTGATTTGTTTTGCTGGTTACATGTTTTGGGCACTGTGCCACTGCTATTCAGTGCCACAGTGCAAGTGCTCCATATGTTAAATTGATGTATTGATGTATTGATTAGTGACTCCATGATTGAATTATTTGATTTACTTGTCAGACCCTAGTACAGTGCACCATGTGTGCCCAGGGCTTGTAAATCAAATACTGCTGGTGGGCTTGCAGCACTGGTTGTGCTATCCACAGATGCAGCTTGGAAAGTGTGTCTCAGGCCTTCCATTGCAGAGCCTGTGAGCAGTCTAGCACTGCCATGTCGACTTGGTAAGTGTACCCACTTGCCATTCCCTAAACCTTCCCTTTTCTTCATATCAGACACCCCTAAGGTAGGGCCAAGCCAAAGGCAGGGTGCATTGTAAGTTAAAGTAGGACATGCCCTGGTGTGTGTGGCATATCCTAATAGTGAATTACAGCCATTTTCAGTTTTCACTATTGCAAGGCTACCAGTCCCTATAGGCCAGAATGGGCAGTTTGATTATAACATCTTAAAATCCTAACTTACCAAGGGAACATGGTAGAAATTCGAATTTAGTATGCCTGAACTAATAATGATAAAATACATATTTTAGTGAAGTTGGTTTTAACATTCTATGTTTTAAAAATACCACTTTTAGAAAGTAGCTATTTTCTCGCCTAACCATCCAGCCTGCCTCTGCTAGCTTGTGTATTGTGTGTCTGGTTTTGTGAGTGACAGGGGCTGGGGCATTCCAGGAGACAGGGTGAGAATGCACAAGGCTGAATAGACCTATCTGCATGCAGATGGGTGGGAGGAGTAGCACCTGGGTCTGAATAGGGTTGTGCCTGCCTTCCACAATGCTGGCTCCACCTCCTGTTGTGTGTCTGATGAACCTGACCCACCCTGCCAAAGGAAAGCAGGAGTCATGTAAACAAAGTACTCCAGGACTGCACAGAACTGGTTTGGACTGGGTACAGGACCCTCTGCCTTCAGAGGATAAAGGATTTGCTAGTATAAATATTGGGGCCCAGGCACCAGGATTTTAGATCACTTCTGGAACAACAAGACAAACCTCTGCCAAGGAGAAGAACTAAGGAAGCTATAGGAGTTGAACTGCCCCAATGCCAGTGTGCTGTGTTGCTGGGTTGGCCTACACTGGTGTCGTCAGTGCCAAGGAGAGGAGAAGGAACTTTTAAAGAACTTTCATCATCTTGCAGAATATTGCGCATGGGGCTTGAACTTGTGCTTGCCTCCTGCAGAAGTCTCAGGGACAAAAGACTTCACCACCAGCTCCCCTCTGAATTTCCTTGCTGGGAATTCTGTCTGCAGAAGCCTGAATGTCGCTGGGAGCTGGAAGCGCGACGCATTGAGAAGAAGCGTGTCGCAGCTGTTGCCGTCGCATCGCCGGAGTAGCGTGTCTTCGTCAAAGCTGTTACCCGACACATCACCGGAGAAGTGTGTCACCGCTGCAGAGGTTGCCGTTGCATCACCGGAGAAGCACGTCGCAGGGCCTCTTGCGGCTGCACAGTTACAGAGTTCGCCGCACGGCTGCCAGGCATGCACGCTTCTTCTTCACGTCGTCGCATCAAGGGCGCCATCTTATCACATCGTACCGGATTGTCGCATCACGGCGCCTTCTTGCCGCATCGTATACGGGCCGCAGTACGAGAATCTACGCATTATCTCCTCTCCAGTAAGGACCAAGACGCATCCACTACTCTGCGCAAGCATTGAGGAGCGAAGCATCGTCTCCCCCGAAGCAAGGAACCTCACATCTCCAACTCTGCGAGCTTTTTGTTTGTTATGCATTACGCATCCAGGTACTTTTGTGAGAACTGTGTCACATTTATCATCAACTAGAACTAAGTGACTTCTACCATCTTTAAGTCTATTTTAAGTACAGTATTGTGGATTTGTGTCGTTAGTGGTCTTGTGTTAAGTCTATATAAAGAATACTTGTTTTTATAAAAAACCTGTATTTTGTCCATCTGTAGTGTTTTCACTGTATTACTGCGTGTGTTCACAAATGCTTAACATCCTGCTTTTGAGATAAGCCTGTCTGCTCGTGCCAAACTACCAAGGGGGTGAGCAGGGATTATCCAGTAGTGTAATCCCCTTTGCCTGACGTAGAAGCATGGGTCCCTATTTGGTCAATGGTGTATACCAATGCCAACTAGAGATCCCCAGTTCTAACAAGCACTAGTTATACTTTCTATGACAAAAGAAAAAAAAAGAACCTCCCCCTGTGTTTATTTCCAAAGGAAACACTTTAAGTTTTATAGTTCTTATTCGAATAAAGTAGCACTTAATTATGCCACAGTTTTGTCAATAAATACAGGATGTTAGTGCACTAGATGTTCATGACAACACCATGAGAAGCTTCAGTAGAACACCAGGGAGTTAACTGGCAGTCTGCTGCTGGTGTTAAAAGTCCATGTTTCAGCCTGCATGTCAGACTAGTTTACTGACATCAATGAGAAAGATATTTGGGAACTCATAGGTAGTGTCCTCTTTTTAGCTTTCCAGAGCAATAAGCATGAAGTCTATAACAAAGGTTCCCCCTCCCTTTGTTAATATCTAAAGGAAATGCTTTCAGTTTTACAGCTTTGAATCCATCAAAATGGCATTCAGGTGTGCCACCGTTTTGTCAATAAATCCATGATGTTGGCACTCCAGTTGCTCAATGGAACACTGGGGATTCAACTGAAAGGGTGCTGCTACAAAAAGTACAGACTTTACTTCGAATGTCAGACTTCATTCTCACATGTCTGAGGATGATAGCGTGAATTTAAGGACCATGTGCGATCATTTTAGATTCTGGAGCACTGTCCATAACCTCTATGAGAAAATTATGAGACAAAACAGTTTTCTCTTAAACATGATTCATCAAATCCCAGGCGAGAATCAATATTTTTCATAGTGAAAAATCATCTTAGAATAAACCACAGTTCCTAAACTTATTATGGTACCACCAGCAAATCATTTATATTGTGAGTAAAATCTGCTATCACCGTTTATGTGTGCTCCTTTTGTGACCTTCAAAACAAGGATGTTGCAAAAGGCCCTTTCTGCAGGGTCACCCCAAACGATTTGTCTTCCTCCTCCACTTTTGGCTGAATTTGTTTTTGCTGGCCTTAGAATTCTGCATGCTTTACCACTACTGCCCAGTGCTAAAGTGCTTGTGCTCTCTCCCTAACACGTGGGAGTACTGACTTATCCACAAGTGACATATTTCATTTACTTGTAAGTCCTTAGTAAGATGCACTACATGTGCCTAGGGCCTGTATATTAAATGCTACTAGTGGCCTGTAGCAGTGAATGTGCCATCCTTTTAAGAGGCCTTTAAACATGTCTCAGGCCTGCCATTGCAGAGACTGTGTGTACAGTTTAAATTGCCTTGTTGACCTGGCAGTTAAACCTCTTGCCAGGCTCAAACCTTCCATTTTAATATATATAAATCACCCCTACAGTAGGCTCCGGAAAGACACAGTGTATTTAAAAAGTAGGACATATAGGTTTAGTTTTACATGCCCTGGTAGTGAAAATCGCTTAAATGTGTGTTTCAATACTGCAAGGCCTATTTCTCCCACAGGTTAACAATGGGAATATTTTATTACATTTTATAAATGTAATTTCCAATTGACAAGAGATGTGAACCCCGGTGTTGGTGTCCCTGGAATCACAATTTAAAATCCTAACTTATTGGGAAGTTAGATTTTGAGTTGTAATTCTGAAAATGCCCCTTTTAGAAAGTTTGAATGTTCTTACTTAAGCCATATGGGGCCAGATGTAGGTAATTCATATTTACCACTTCTTAAATACCGAAGTTTACCGATTCGGTATTTAAGAAGTGGTAAATATGAAGGGGGGAGATGTAGGTATTTCCAGATGTGGAAATACCGAATCGTTAAGATTCGGTATTTACCGAATCTGGAAATACCGAATCGGTATTTCCTATTGATTCCTATGGGCTGTGAAGCCCAGAGGAATCAATGGGCAATACCGATTCTGTAATTACAGAATCGGTAAATACCGATTTTAGCAAGGGTGCAGGGGGTGTCACTTTGACACCCTCTGGCACCCCTGTTTTAGGCTTGTGTTGCCACATGGCACAGGTGTACATGCACAGATGTGCATGTACACCTGCATCGGTATTTTACCATGCAATTGTATTGCATGGTAAAATACCGATTTTCAAAGCCCTGTGTCAATGTGCAACTTGGCACCTACATACCGAAAATGCATTTTCGGTAATTTTACCGACCGGTATATTTACCGAATCGGTAAAATTACCGAAAATGCCTGTTTTTTTCCCTCTACATCGCAAAATCAAATTACCGGTCGGTAACGGCCGAATTCGGCCGTTACCGACCGGTAATTGGCCACCTACATCTGGCCCTTAGTGCCTTCTGCCTGTCTCAATTCACATCTGTGGTGGGTGTCAGCTGGGCTTTGTACATCCCTCCAGACAACCACACACACAAGGGAAACTTAGGTGTGACTGATGGGTAGTGCTCCCGGTTTTATGGTATTTATTTTTTGTCCATTTCCGTCTGTATTTATCCATCATTATTTTTTGCCCATCTTATCTGTAGTTATCCATATTTATTTTGTCTTTGTGTATAAATGATGTTGTAAAATTGTACCTTTCCTTGTATATTTAACTGACAGACATGCACTCATACTTTGATGTCTGCGTGTTTTAGATATTTAAACTGACAAATATTACATAACAATACATCCACTGGTAAAGCATTATACCATAAATGTATGTTGACATATGCCGTTAATTAAAGAAATTTCATCCTGTTTTTTTTTTTATTTCTCTTAATGTCCATCTGCTCAGGTGCTGGCTTATAATTCATGAAAGACAGCTTGGAGAGTCAATTAAAAGAAGCACAATTTTCTGTATGTATCCACTTCTAGAAATAAATGCAGACAGAAAACACATTGTTTTCTGTCTGTATTTATCTGTAAAAATCAGTAAAAATGGAAAACAGGGAGCCTTACTGATGGGCCATCCGAATGCTGATGGGCCATCTTGGACAGGATGGGCGGGAAGACCTGACACACCTGAACGGACTGTGCCCTGTCCCCACCCAAAGGACTGCATATTGCCCTGTAGTGAGTCTGGAGCCAGGGCTGGAAGGGCAGGGACTCGGTGCACCTCAAAGGCCTATGAAGTCTACCCCACTTCAAAGGTACAACTGGGTATAAGTACTGGACCCCAGACACTACCAACACAATTCACTTCTGGACCTGAGGATATTTTGCCAGAAAGAAGGACTGCTGTGCTGCTGAAAGCAAGGACGGTTACTCTGCTGTACTCTGCTGGACTCCTGCTCTGTTGTGCAGACCTGTTGCCTGCCGCCCTGCTTGCCTGAGAGTGAGAAGGACTTAACCTTCATATCTACAACCCAGAACCAAAGGGCTTTTTGGTTTTCCTCCTGTTCTAAGTCACAGGGATATCTTCAACCTACACCAGCACCTGGCCTTTGCTTGCTGCAAGTCTTGCCCTGACATGTGGTGCCAGTTTAGTCCTGGGCCTTTGGAAGTGGGTATAAACTAAGTGCTGCAACTGCTAAAATCCATGCATGAATGACGTGGCGCAATTGAAACCAACTAATTTCCCTTGATGCCGACATGTCACCGCTAAGCAAGGATTGAAGACATCACATTACCGACTGTGTGGCTCATCGCCTCCAGTTTCCTACACATTGCCTTCATCCTGTGGCTCGATGATGACGCATCCACAATTTGCGTGGCTTGACCATGACGCATTTCCTACAAATCCTGTACTTTGATGCCAATGCATTGCCTCTTGCTTCCTGCATCTCAGCTAAGGGTGGGCGTAGTTGGCGGAGTACTATTACGCAGTATTCTACGAAGTTGAACACAAACTCCGTGAATTCCGCAACTTTGCTCCGTTGGGCTACCAATTAATAAAATAGAAACCTCATATACTTTTGGTAAAATAACAAGTATCTCTGTCTTTACATGCTAAAATGCATATAGCTATTAAAGTGAAAATGAAAATTTAGCAAGCAGTGAGGTGATGATTTTGAGATCCTCCTTAACCTAGGGAGAGAAGCAAGCAGATGCATTGAAAACAACGAGCACATCTTGCTGAACGATTTGGTGGTGGTCCCATCCTCTTAGGACCACCCCAAGCACAGTTATGGGCAAAAAAACAAACCCAACCAAAGGCCCTGCAAAGCATTATGGGTCAAGATTAGCAGTGGGCAGTGAATATTATAGTATCCAATATCAAAATAATTCTAGTCGTTACTAGGTGTCCCTCACAAGTCAAATGCAAAAGCATTGAAATTATTCCATCAAGCTGCAGTTCCACTAGCTGTTACTAGGTGTCCCTCACGAGTCAAATGCGAAAGCATGAAAAACCTTTCATGAAGCTGCAGTTCCACTAATCGTTACTAGGTGTCCCTCATGAGTCAAATGCAAAAGCATTGAAATTATTACATTAAGCTACAGTTCCACTAGTCGTTACTAGGTGTCCCTCACGAGTCAAGATAGGTTGGAGGGTTTAGTGTGTGTTCTTGGCAGTGCAGAAAGCACAACAAATGTACAAACTGAATGTTGATTCATAATATATTTGGATTTTCCTAATTTTAAGGTTTGTATGATTTTCCAATCACCCAGGACGTAGGGATGTATATATTCATAGATTGATGATTAAAATAATTGGCTGGTGCAAAAGTATTTTACCATCCATGCTTTTCCTATGCTTTAGAACATGGATGTGTTCTACTTTATGTGATTTTTATTGTTTGTGGGAGCTTTGGAGTACATCTTAATATATCAAGTGCAGTGACATATATTTGCCTCCTTCCGTCGGCAGATTGCAGCTACATACTGTTCATACTAGCCTTGAGTATTGAAAATACCTATATTTAAATTTTCTTTCCCTTTCTTTTATTACCTATTCACTATTTTCTTGTTCCCTAGAACTTAAAATTCCATAAATGTGTTCATGAGAAAGAAATACTTGTATGTGCACTTCCGGGCTCAGGGATCACAGGTCAGCGCTCTAGCGACCTCTCCCTACGCTATAAATGTGCTTTGGTCAGCGCCGCGCAGCGGACGCGTGCAGCGGGCGCGCCGGAAGCGTGCCGAAGTCGAGCCAAAGTCTAGCCCGTCTGCGCCCGTCCGCGGCCGGACGGGGCGCGGGGCCGCTAACCCTGGCTCACCTATATCTACCATCATTAGGTATGGCAGACAAGAATTGCTGGATATTCTGCCCAACACCCCCTCATGCTGCAAACATTCTATGTATGCTTTATCGCTAGAAAATTGTACCTCATGCACATTTGCCCCAGATATTAATGTAACCACTACCAGTACTACAAACACATTAAAGGCTGCCCTGATTAACTGCAGATCTCTTCGAAAACATCGTTTAGAAATCTTTCACTTACTCGAGGATGATAAAATCAACATCCTGTTTCTTACGGAAACATGGCTGGATGAATACTCAGACCCTGACATTATCCAGGCCCTACCTCCCGGCTACTCCCTCTCCAGATTGGACAGGAAGGATGGTAGAGGTGGGGGTATTGCTATTGCTACTAAAGCTCCTCTAGAATGCACCCTCTCTCCTATCTCGGTTGACCATAGTGAAGCGGCCTCCTTTACCATCATTACTGGACCGAATCACTCTCTCTCAGGCATCCTTGTGTACCGCCCCCCTGGGAGGCTCTATGATTTTACTCCTAATCTCATGGAAGCCTTAGCCCATCTAGCGCTCAGAAAAACACGAATAGTAGTGCTAGGCGACTTAAATGTCCATTTTGACGACCTCCTCGACAAAGAGGCGGCTGACATCAAATCTGAGCTACTCTCCCTACAACTAGAGTTAAAAAACAACGATCCGTCACACCAACAAGGACATCTATTAGACCCTGTATTTGGAAACTGGAAGGGAGTTCAGACCCTATCTCCCCAGCCAGTACCTTGGTCCGATCACTTCATTATCCCTATACTACTCCAACTTGAAGGGACTGAGCATCACAAACAAAGCTCACAGCGATATAAACGCAGGAAATGGAAACATTTCTCTAATGACTCTTTTATAAAAATTATCCATGATGAGGGCCCTCCTAAGGGATCCGATTGTGAGACAGCATATGATCACCTACAAGACTGCATCACGAAAGCACTGGACATAACTGCCCCTATTCGTACTGTAACTAATGCCACGAGAACAAAAAAAACGGCCCAGTGGTTCAGTCAGGAGCTTCAGTTTGCTAAAACGGCTTGTAAAAAGCTTGAAAGACAATGGCGCCTTAATTTCTGCCCTGAAATTAAAGCCCGATATAAAGCAACGCAAAAAGAATATAATAAAAAGGTACGCCTATCCAAGGCATCTCACTATAATAAACGGATTCTGGAAGCTGAAAACTCCTCGAAGGAGCTCTTCCAGATTTACAAAGAAATCTCTATAATCGACTCCAACTCCACTTCCCATAATGATTCAGTGGAAACCTGCAATAAAATTGCTAAATATTTCTCTGGTAAAATCACAAACATATATGCGAATTTCTCTAGCAACATAAAACCTGGCATTGACTTTACAGAGAATGAAGACCACATACGCACACAATCTTGTCTATGTATGTTTTCTGTCCCTCCCACTGAAACACTGATAAAAATTTGTAAAAGTATCAAATCCGGCTCTCCTCGAGATCCCGCGCCACCCAAAATCTTAGCTGCTAGCCTCTCGGTCTTAGAGCCCCATTTCAGACATATGCTCCAGATATCTTTTTCCACGGCATGTTTACCTGTAGAATGGAAAAAAGCCATAGTGTTCCCCATTAAAAAAAAACCTAACATGAGCCAGGACATATTGGAGAATCTACGTCCTATTTCCCTGCTGCCCTATCTCGCTGAACTAGCAGAGAAAGTAGCCAATGTCCAACTTATGGCTCATCTTGAGGCCCAAAATGCCTTTCATCCGTCACAGTCGGGCTTCAGATCGAGCTTCTCCACAGAGACAGCACTCTTGAGAGCTACTGAAACTCTGCGGGAAGGAGCCGACGAGGGCAAAACCATGGCCCTGATCATGCTGGACCTCAGTGTCGCGTTTGACACTGTAGCACACTCCATCTTGCTACAGTGTCTAAACAGAGCGGGGGTCACTAAAGAGGCCCTGGGATGGCTGAAAGCCTTCCTTACTAATAGAAGTTTTCAGGTCCAAAGAGGAACTTTCCTCTCAGACAGCATGACATTAGAACAGGGGGTACCTCAGGGCTCTGCCCTGAGTCCCACCCTGTTCAATCTGTACATGGCACCATTGGCAGAGGTGGTCCAATCGTTCGGCGTAGAGCTTGTCTCTTACGCCGACGATACTCAACTCTTGATCTCCCTGTCCCAAGCTCCCTCCTCCGAGGCTGACAATTTTAAATCCTGCATGTGCAAGCTTGCTGCCTGGATGACCGAACATTGCCTCAAATTAAATGGTACAAAAACTGAGGTGCTCATAATAGGAGGGAATAACACAAAATGGACCAAAGACTGGTGGCCTACCTGTCTAGGACCCGCACCTACTCCCAGTCAGGAAGCTAAGAACTTGGGTGTCTGGATAGACAACAAGCTCTCCTATGACAGCCACGTCAAAAAAACAGTAGGTAAATGCTTTGGAGTCATGAAATCCCTTAATCGTACCCTAGACCTGCTCCCATTGAACTCCAGACGTACTATGACTCAGGCACTTATTACATCCCGAATAGACTATGGGAACGTGCTGCTGCTGGGCACTTCCGAAAAAAACATCAGGAAATTACAAGTCTTGCAAAATTCTGCTGCCCGTCTAGTGCTAAGACTCCCCCGCAGAGCTCCTTCCAGACCCTCCCTGGCTACCCTCCACTGGCTGCCCATTAGTAAGAGGATACAATTCAAAGCACTCCTCTGGTGCCATAGAATTATCCATCACAAAGCCCCCTCCTACATGTCTGATCTAGCCTTACTCTATGAGCCTAACAGAGCCCTACGCTCCAAGGGAACAGGTCTGCTCAAAACAACACTCCCAAAAAAAGCTAGAATGGGAGGCAGATCCTTTCGCACTCTTGCAGCTAAAAATTGGAATACCCTCCCCATGAACATCAGACGAGATAAAAATGAGGCATCCTTTAGAAAATTGTTGAAAACCTATCTATTCACTCTCTAATTGCTTGTCTTTTTTGGTTCCACCCTCCTAAAACTCTCTCTCCACAGCGCGGGGACACGCCGGGAGGCGTCACCAGGCGCATTACAAACCCCTATAATAATAATGTGTAATTCAGACACTATAGGGTGAGTGGAGTATGGGGATCTTTTTGTTCAGGTCGGGACACAGCCTGGCATGTGTAATATGGAGTTTGGGAAAGGAACAGACAAGTTTAGTAGGATATAAAGAAAATTATGAGATGGGAAAGGGACAGAAAGTAGGAAAACATTTTATGTGATTGAGAAACTGAAGTAGATGCAGTTGGGTGCAACACTGATATTGATATTTACTATGCGATAATGGTTGGCTTTTCACGTTGATGGTGATTTGCTTCTCCAATTCTATCACATCTTATTCCTTTTCAAGTATAATTCGAGAAGTTTATGTTGCAAATATTGCGTCAAGGAGTCACCAGAGAAAGAGAAGTAGTAGAGGTACCAACAATGAAATGGAACTCGTATCTATTGAAATTGAATAGCAACAAAAGAGAAATGAAACACAGATCTCAATTCGGCCTAGCACCGACGTCTACATTAATGTGTCTCTACAGGAGACATCAGCCAGTTAAACAAAACCTGCTGAGCTACATTAGATAGATTAAACTGCATCTGCCTATTTCATTGTTTTTTACACCTTCTCCCTGGATCCAAGTGAACCTGAGTCAACGCCAGCTCCAGTTTCTTGCAAGAAACAACTTCATGGTTTCTACCTTTGGCTGAAAAAGACATACCTTGTTTCGCCCTGGCTACAGCTATGGATAGCAATTGGTCTACTGTTCCTAGTCCTCTGGATAGGTTTAGTAACTGTCTTTTTCTTACTACTGAGCGGATATTATCTCCTAGAATGCTACGCAGTATCACATGTGATCTTGGGTCTAAAACCACAAACATCATCCCATCGTGAAGAAAGAGACCTGCCCTTTGTGAACATTACAGCAGTTGCTTTTCCTGAAGGAATAGTTTGGGATAGGGTTTCATATAATGTATTTGGTCCCACTGAACTTTGAAAATACTGCATGTATTTAAAATTTCTTTGATTGATAGCATCACCTCCAGTACATTCTCTGATGATTAGGACATGGAAACTGTAAATAGTATGCTGTCTGATTTAGAACAATCTGCTGCATTCTCAAAAAATTAAATATGTGATTATAAGTTTGATTTTGATACCATGGGGCAGATTCACGATTATGTGCCACAGCGCACTTTCAAAGCTCAGGAATGCAACATATTTACAATATTATGTCGCATTCCTGTGCTCTCCCATGCACTGGCACACAAACAGCTGCCATGCACTGGTGCAGGCACCCTTCCACCATGGTGCAAGGATGCCTGTATCATGGGGAGATTGTTTTTGTGTGTAAAGGGGTTGTATTTACAAGGACAGGAAAGTCACGCAGGGTGGCTTTTCCTGTCCTTGTAAATATGGGGCAAAGAAATGCGCTTTCAGTGTGTCACAAAAATTAACGTACTGGCAGTGCAAGGGGCTTGTAAATCTGCCCCCATGTATTTTTAACAACATTATGGTCATCATTTTTTGCATAAAGCAAGTACCCCAAGTAATGCTTTCACATACCACTAATGGGAACATTGCCCAACACCACCGAAAGGTAGTTCACAAACATTTGCGCAGAAGTATGCTTATTTTTCTGGGCTTAACACATCAGATCTGTGCTCATATTATTATAAACTTGCACCTACATCTGCAAAGAAAAATACGATCTCGAACAGGAAACAAATACACTCTGCTTCCTTTATTTCCCAACTGTCTGAACAGGGTTTCGACCTATGGAAAGAAACTATAGACATAAAATCATTCTAGGGAACTACAGAATGGCAGGTTCAGGGAACTGAGGCATTATTTAGAGCGTGCCTCACACCACAGCAAATTATCTTTCTGAATGAGACCGTGCAACAAATGAATCGGCGTTTTTTTCCAAAGTGATCAAAGGTCTATGCAAGAGGCTTGGGAACATGCAAAACTGCCCTGTGCCTATCATCCTCCAGCAGCAGGTGGAGCAAGAATTGTGCATCAACTGAGCTGTCCTGGATTGATGGACTATCACTTGTTCTGACCCCACACACAACTCCGACCACATGCTAGACCCCATCTTCACCTTCAGTAACCACATCAGGTACAGCCGCACCACAGAACGTAACATCACCAGCTCATGTACTTCCACCCCCAGTTTGCCCAATGCACCCAACCACAGCTGGTGCAAAGTCTCAAAAGACACATGGATCAACGCCCTCAACACCACCTGTCCCAACTCTTCGCGCGATCTAGATCGGCAACAACATCCACAGATGGTCCACCAAGCAGGATAGCTGGTACACTGAAGACCTCAGGCTTGCTAAACGACACCGTAAATGAATGGAAAGGAGATGGTGTACCAGCAAGAACACAGGCAACAAGAACACCTCCAAGAAAGCCCTCAATCTCTACCACAGACAATTGAGAGAATCAAAGTCTTAGTCTCATGCATCGACTCAAGCTCCAATTATGGTAAAGAACTCTTCAACATTGTCAAAGAATTATTCAACTGCACAGCCGCCACAACCAACATTACCAGCTGAAATGCCCAAGTAATCTATAATCCACACCCAAAAGGAGGTAATTGGTCAAATCGGCCGCCATATTGCTTGTATGGATGCGTGAGTACAGGCAATAGCGAGAGTCACAAACGCTATTTTGCGAGTCACTGACTCACAAAATAGTGTTTGTACATGCCAGGATCCTTTTTTTGTTCGCAAACGGGCACATTACCCGATTGTCATACATCTGGCCCTAGGGGTGGTGTTTGGGTTGGTGCTAAGGGTAAGACTAAAGGGTTGGAGTGGGGTGCACATTTATGACTAGGATTGATGACCTGTTATTCCAATCATGTATTTAACAGGTCTTTTATATGGTTTACAAATAGATATATATATTTTTGGTGAGGTTTGGTACCCTTTGGAACACACATAACTGTCTACTAGTCGCCTTATCTTTCCAAAGTGGGACTGGAGTGTGCCTTCATTGTGTCTACCAAACCTATTATGGCCGTATAATTTTGATCGGTAATAAGGCATCCATTTTTGAAGACGCTCCCTTAACACCGGATGTATTCACCCCGTTTAAATATGGAAGCACCCAGAACATCGGTGTCAAAACATCGCGGTGCTATCGCACCCCGACTTTGAGTTCGCATCGTCGTTCACATCGCATGCTTTTTGTACGCATGCTACGAGGGCGCAATGTCATTAACATCGCATGCAATTACAACGCATGCGATGTTAATGGCATTACATCTTTGAAAAATGCAGCGGATTATGCAAAACGGGGTTATAAAAGTGATCCGCTGCGAAACGGGATTATAAAAGTGTTTTGACATCGGGGGACATATAAAAATAAATAATAAATAAATAATTATCGTTTGAAAAATGTGTTTTATCTTTGAAAAATGCATATGTATGCAATGTTAATGGCAAAACGTCACATGCCATTTAAAAATGCAGACTGGATGCAAAACGGGATTATAAAAGTGTTTTGCCATATCAAAATAAATAATAACTAAATAATTATATGCGTTTTTTCTTTGGAAAATGCAGCGGATTGTGTAAAATGGCAAAACTGGAATTCAAAAGGGGTTTTGCCATATACAAATGCAGCGGGATTTAGAAGGGGTTTTGCCTTATAATCGCATTATAACGCATATGGATGGATGGGTGTATGGTGGCTGGATGGCTGGATGGGTGGGTGCTGGGGGGTGGATGGATGGATGGATGGGTGGATGGATGGATGGGTGTATGGGTGAATGGATGCATAGGTGCATGGATGGATGCATGAATCATTAATGGATGGGTGCATGATTGGTGGATAGATGCATGGGTGCATGTATGGGTGCTGGGTGGGTGGAGTGTGTGGGTGGGCGGATGGATGAATGGATGGCGGATGGATGAATGGATGGCTGTGTAACAAATATTATGGGTGGTTGGGTGGATGGATGTGTGTGTGGTGAGTGGGTGGGTGGATGGATGGATGAATGGATGGCGGATGGATGAATGGATGGCTGTCTGGATGGATGGGTGGGTGCTGGGGGATGGATGGATAGATGGGTGTATGGGTGGATGGATGCATGGATGAAGGATGGGTGAATGGATGGGTGATGTGGCTGAATGGATGCATGAATGAATAATGGTGGTGGGTGGGTGGGTTATCGTTTGAAAAATGCGTTTTATCTTTGGAAAATGCAGCGGATTATGCAAAACGGGATTATAAAAGGGGTTTTGCCATATAAAAATGCAGCGGATTTTACAAGGGGTTTTAAAAAATGCAGCGGATTATGCCAAATGGCATTACAACGAATATTACAACGCATATGCATGCGATGTTAATGGCAAAACGGGAATTTAAAAGGGGTTTTGCCATATAAAAATGCAGCGGATTTTACCAGGGGTTTTGCCTTATAATGGCATTATAACGCATATTTATGCGATGTTAATGGCAAAACGGGATATTAAAAACATTACAGACAGGAGGAGCCGCGCCGGCGACCAAGATGGCCGCCTGAGCATCGGCTCCGCCGGCCGCCACATCCTGACCGACTATCCGGCACATTATCCTGAACCCCGTCTCCACTATCGGGTGGGGGACCATCACCTGAGTTGCTAGGTGAAATTTGGGCTCGATCGTCTACTTTGGCACTTGAATATCATTGCCGTAAGAATTGGGGCCTGTGATCTCGGGACCGGGACCCCGGGTGTGACACCGTCCGGGGTGAAGTGCGACAACATCGGCCTCCGAGACAGGAAGTGGCCGGTCGGATCTCACTTTGTCGTACCCGGGTGGCGACTGGAGTGTCCTTGCTCTCTCTATCCTATTCAGAGGTCGCCTCTCACAAGACCCTTCTCCGTTCGACTGAGGAGTGGTGGGTTTCTCCTGCTTTTGCGGTTGAGATGGCGTCACGAGACCCTGACAAGAACCCGCCGAAAGTCCAGAAATCGAATCGGCAAGTCCAGTCGAACCGTATCGACAAGTATGCTGTCTCTGGGGGTCCCCGACTGATGTGAAATGGACTCCGACCGGGGGACCTGACGAAGACCCCATTGGCGAAGATCCAACCATGAAGGAATTAATGGCCGCCATCAATGGGGTTCAGTCCTCCTTGGGGGAGATCGACACGAAACTGGACACAGTCACAATTGAGGTGGGTCTCATCAGGGCTGACCTCACCAAAACTTCTGAGAAGGTTAAGGACCTAGAGATCAAGACTGGGAGCCTCCTCAAGGATGTTTCGGAGCTTCAGAAGGTGGTGTGCGACCTCAAGGTGACCCGACATCAATTTGATCGGAAACTAGATGAGTATGAAGGTCGGGCGCGCCGCAACAAAGTCCCTATCCTGGGGGTTCTGGAGCGATCCGAGGGGGCTACCCCGGTCCTTTTTGTTGAGGAACTCATCCTGCAACACCTTAAGCCTAAGGGCCTCAGCAAGTTCTTTACTGTGGAGAGGGCAAATAGGATCCCCGGTGGCGGCCCGAAGGTTGGGGCGCCTCCGCGTCCCATCATTGCCCGAGTCCAGAACTTTCGGGACAGAGACGCTATTCTGCAAACGGCTAGATCCATGGGCCCGTTGGCCTACGAAAACGCTTCACTGTTATTTTTCCCGGACTTCACCCAGATGGTACAGAGACAGCGGCAAGGATTCCTGTCCGTGAAAAGACGACTACAAGAACGGGACATAAAGTACTCTATGATGTACCCGGCCCGTCTACGGATTGAACATAGTGGGAAGACTTGGTTCTTCGACTCTTCGGAGATAGCCGCGGACTGTCTAGACCGAATCGAAGGCGCCGATCCTGGGAAGCGGACCCGGACCGACGACGAGGAACAATGATCAGTTTGTACTTTGTGCTGCACGAATACTGTCACAGGCACTGAGGACTTGGTGGGGATTACTTGGTCTCTTTCTCCCCCCCTTCTGTACTGTTTCATTTATTGGCTTCAATTTCTATTCTTGCATAAAAAAATAAAAAATAAAAAAAGGGGGGTATCTGGTCGGTCTGGGGTGGTGGGGGCGAGTGGCCTGTTGTAAGTTCCTCCTCCGTTTTTCTACGTTTAGATACCTGTAGTTAGTGGGGGTGACAGGCACACTGCGAGTTGGGGATGTGTATTCGTTACATGCAGGGGTGCAGGGTGAGGGGTGTTACAACTGGGGGATGGGGGGAGTTGTGTGTGGGTTTTTTTGTGGTTAGTGACCGGGCCTGCTGTGGGATCCTTCGAATCTTTTGTTCTCTGATGTGAAACATGGCTTCATTTAGACAGGGCCTGGGGTTCTCCATCCTTAGCTGGAATGTGAATGGTCTGGGTGATAAGATAAAGCGCACTACGGTGAATCAATTTATTAGACGACGATCGCCAGATGTTGTCCTGTTACAAGAAACTCATTTAATGGGGAAACGCTGTCTGGCATTACACAGGGGTGGGTACAAGCTTGTTGCACACGCTGGTTTCACCTCCGGCTCTAGGGGGGTGGGCATCCTAGTGAAAAACTCCTTTCCCTTCATGATCCGGTCCTCTTGGTCTGACAACCGCGGTCGATATGTCGGGGTTTCGGGTCTTTGGGAGGGCAGAACTGTTTCATTCATATCCATATATGTCCCCCCCGGCGCTGCAGGTTGACACGTTTCGTGACTTGGGTCAGATGTTTCTCACCCTACGCATGGGTCTTATGGTGCTTGGTGGCGATTTTAATGCCGTCATGGATGGTGAACTAGATAGGCGCCCCTCTCGTGTGTTGTTGCCCTCCCGTAGATGGCTACCTGACTTCCTCTCTACTTCGGGGTTGGTTGACGGTTGGCGTCTTCACCATCCATGTGCCGTTGAATACACGCATGCATCATTCCCTCTCCCCTTTCCAGGATTGACTACGTTCTGTGCCGGCGGCCCAGGTGGCCATGGTCCATGAGGTGACCCATTTGGCGCGGGGGGTCTCTGACCACTCGCCAATCTGGCTTCGATTGTGTGTGGGACAGGGTGATGTTGGTAGGGTCGCCCCCAATCACGCTTGGCGCTTGAGAGACCCCATGGTACAGAGGGAACTGGTGCAAGTCACGGACAGCTACTTTCGTGAAAACGAGGGTTCAGTTACTTCGAAGTGCTCCCTCTGGGAGGCGTATAAGACTGTCGCCAGGGGGGAGGTGCTCTCCCTTGTCGCTGGGCAGAAGAAGAGGAGAGGGGCAGAACTGGACAGAGTGGAGGCGGAGCTCTTGGCCTTGGAAACCGCTGTCTCCTCCGGGGACGACCCGTGGGCGGATCACCGCCTCGGGCTGCTCCGGGACGAATACAAAACTTTAACTGCCGACGGCGCCAGGGCGCAATACGACACCACTCAGGACAGGATTTATGAACATGGCGACAAGGCCGGGAAGTTGATTGCCTGGTTGGAGAAGGGAGACTGGGGATCTAGGCTGGTTCCGGAGCTGCATATTGCGGGCTCCGCGGACACGTCGGACCCCCAGTTGATTGTTGATGAGTTCGCTCGGTACTACGAGGAGGTTTATACCTCGTCGGGTGCTTATACTGAAAGCGAAAATTCTGACATGATACACGACATACCGATGCCGACCTTGTCGGATGACGACAGGACATTTTTAGACTCAGCCCTCACGAATGATGAGCAGGCAATGGCCATCAGGGGGGTACATTCTGGCAGGGCCTCTGGCCCTAACGGTCTCCCTATCGAATTGTTTAAACCTCACGCCAATAGACTGGCTCCATACTTGAAGGATATGTTCACCGAAAGTTTGGAGCATGGTATGTTGCCTTATGATCAACGGATTGCCAACATTGTCGTCATTCATAAGGAGGGTAAGCCTCGGCTGGATTGCTCTTTGTACCGCCCAATCTCTTTGCTGAATGTGGAGCCCAAGGTGTTGGCAAAGTAGCTTGCTACATGTTTGGTGAAGGTTATCTCCACCTTGATTCATCCCGACCAATCCGGCTTCATGCCTAGACGCAACACTGCACTCAATCTTCGGCGGCTCCACGGTGTGTTAGCGAGTGCGCCTCACATTCATGAACCTACTGTTTTGTTGTCCCTGGATGCCACTATGGCTTTCGACCGTATGGAATGGCCCTATCTTTTTGCGGTCCTGGCGAAGCTGGGATTTGGTCCTGTGTTTATTGGTTGGGTTCGCCTTCTTTATTCGGCCCCCTTGTCCCGAGTGGTTGTGAATAACCACAGGTCTCGTGACTTTTCTCTCGGGCGTGGCACTCATCAGGGTTGCCCCCTTTCGCTTCTTTTGTTTGCCCTGGCCCTGGAACCGTTGGCGGCCTGGGTGCGATGGGATCGCTCGATCAAGGGGTTGCGTTGGACCCCGGAGTGGGAAGACAAGATTTTGCTTTACGCTGACGATATCCTGTTGTATCTGACTTCCCCCAGGCCTCATTGATTGTCTTTTTGGATGTCCTCGCCATCTTTGGACGGATCAACTGGGCAAAGTCGGTCCTGTTTGTGCTGAGTGGTGATCCACCCAGGGTGCCTGTGAACTGTCCCGTGAAATTGGAGCCGACTAGTTTCCGCTACTTCGGGATCCACATTTCAAAGGACCCCAGAGTGCGCTTCCGTTTGAATCTATTGCCTCCCTTGGCCAGGCTCCGTGGAGATGTTGCAAGGTGGAGGACATTGCCGGTTTCCTTGCTGGGCCGCGCGGTTCTCTTTAAAATGATGGCTCTTCCACGATTCCTGTACGCTTTACAGAACTCCTTTGACCCTGTACCCCATCGTACTTCCGTGAGATCGAGTCTCTGCAACGCGGCCTTCTGTAGGAGGGGAGACCGCGTATCGCGCTCTCTAAATTGATGCTGCCCTGGTATGATGGTGGGATGGGTTTGCCAAACATCCGGAGGTATTACTGGGCGTCTCAGTTGTCCCCCATCAACCACGCAATTTATGGATCCCCGGCTGACCCGGGCTATGCGATGGACCGTGGTCAGGTGCCGGGGGAGACTTCACCCATGTTTTGTACGCGAAGCGTGGCCGTTTTTCATTGAAGGGGCCCACTTTGTGCTCCACGAGGGTATGGCATGAGGCCAAAAGTGCTCTTCGATGGGCTGGGCGTTTGACATTGTCTACGCCACTGTGGAGCTCTGAGAGGCTAGG
This sequence comes from Lissotriton helveticus, assembly GCF_964261635.1. Classification (NCBI taxonomy): domain Eukaryota; kingdom Metazoa; phylum Chordata; class Amphibia; order Caudata; family Salamandridae; genus Lissotriton; species Lissotriton helveticus. The sequence goes on from NC_136058.1 coordinate 370,066,775, forward strand.
GATGCTCTGGAAATCGAAAGGTTTCGATCGTTGGCTTGATCGGTATATCGCACATTCGTGACATGTGGGGCAGGGAAAGGGTTCTGACGTTCGAGGAGTTGCAGGCCAAGTACCAATTGAGCGACGCCGAGCGGTTCCGCTACCTCCAGATCAGCCACGCCTTGAATGCAGCTATTTCTGGTGAAGAGGTGCTACCGGTGGCCTCCCCGCTGGAGGAACGCCATCTTGATGGCCTTCTGCCCACCAAGGCGATCTCTCTTACATATCGCAAATTGATAAAACATTCAGAGGACCCCTTGGTGCGCCTACGCGACCAATATGTCGCTGACGACCTTGTTCTAGACGATGAGGACTGGAGGGAGGCGGTGGCAACCCCCAAGGAAGTGCCAGTCCCTATGAGGCTCCGTTTGGTTCAACTTAGAATTTTGCATCGCTCTTACATCACGGGCCTGGGACTGCAGAGGATGGGCTTGGCTAGGTCGGCTGATTGCCAGCGGGGGTGTGGGTTGCCGGGGTCGTTCATACACATTTTGTTGGAGTGCGAGAGGGTCCGTGCTTTCTGGACGCGGATACATGTTAAAATGAGTGAAGTGTGGGAGCTGAGAGTCGACCCGGAGGCAAGGAGATGCCTGTTGAATGTGTGGGAGCCCATGGACCTGCCGCGTCATGGTAAGGTTTGGGTGGCTCTCGCTTGCGCAGTTGCCAAACGCAACATCGCACAGCTCTGGGGTGCAACTCAGGCGCCCAGGGTCGGAAAATGGATGGAAGATCTTGACTGGTGTATGTTTCGTGAGAAGTCTGTGTATGTTTCCAGGAGGCGACCCCGCAAATGGGTCAAGATAAGAAGAGCTTGGAATGCTTACGGAGGCAACATCTGTGCACCACCGGACCTAGACCCAGTCAGTGTGGACTCGGAGGACTCTTAGGCCTGTTTCATTCTCCTTAATTCATACTGTAATGTATAGAAGTTCATGAAGATATATTGCATCTGTGGTCACCCTATGCACTCCCGTCATTGTTTAAGTGTGTATTTGTTTTTATTTCAATAAAAAAGATTTTTTTTTAAAATACATCACAGACTGTCACATGCCATTTAAAAATGCAGACTGGATGGATGGATGGATGTATGGGTGGATGGATGCATGAATGATTAATGGATGAATGCATAATGGGTGGATGGTGGCTGGATGGGTGGGTCCTGGGGGATGGATGGATGATTAATGGATGGGTGCATGATGGGTGGATGGATGCATGGGTGCATGTGATGGATGGATGGATGCATGAATGAAGGATGGGTGAATGGATGGGTGATGGTGGATGAATGGCTGGATGCATGAATGAATAATGGTGGCGGGTGGGTGGGCGGCAAGAGGTTTTACTAGTGAAGTTAAAGGCTTGGATCTTAAGTTTAGCTATCCGCAAGATTGACGCAACATTTGTTGGGGAAAGGATTGCCCTAGTCAGTAGTTGAGCAGAAAACCCACTTCTCAGGTCTGCCACTCTTGCGATGTTTATTAGACACAACACATGTACGAAGATGGTGTAAGCGATTTGCACTGGGTGAGGCATCGTTCATTGTGACCTGCCTACCCACTTGAAATGTACTTTTCAATGCTGCAGCACACTTGGCCTCTAGGAGGAAATGTATTTTCAAATTGACTATTCATTCAGTACACAATATGTTCTTTGTCTTTTAAACTGTTGTCTTTGGCACTAAGCCCCCATTTTGATATCAGACAGATGTAATGGCATTGCTAAACCATGCATAGTATGTGCATAGCACCATCTTCAGTCTTGGAGATAAACCACTTTTTTTTTGTAGAGTTTTATATAGCACAAACTAGACCCGAACTGAAACGGGTATCAGAGCGCTTTAGATAGCACAAGTTACGTTTTTACATGAGGACACACACTTTTTTTTAGGCACGGGGAGATTAACAGCCTGATTCATGTACAGGCCGTTTTGCGTGGCCCTAATAGCGAATCATAGCGACTCGCTATTGAGGACACGCATAACGGCATTCATGTAGGAATTGCTAATTAAATAGCGATTCCTACATGTTCTTTATTTGCGAGTAGCAATTTGCTACTCGCAAAAACTCCCCATTCATTCCTATGGGCCAAGAGGCCCATAGGAATGAATGGGGAGTATCCCTTATTTGCGAGTAGCAATTTGCTACTCGCAAATAAGATAGCGATTTTAAGGGTGCCAGGGGTGACCAAAGGACACCCTGTAGCACCCCTAAAAAGCACATTTGAACAGGTGTTGCGCACACACATGTCCAAAGGACATGTGTGTGTGCAACATGCAACTTAGAAAAATGCTTTTAAAAGCATTTCTCTGAGTTTTTGCTATTTACCGAGAGGTCTGACCTCTCGGTAAATAGCGGCCCCAAAAGTGCTAAATCGCAATTTCCTGATGTGTCATGAATAGCATTTGAGGAATCTCTAATAGAGATTCCTTAAATACTATTCCTCGCATATTTGCTAATTCTTAAATAGCGATTTTTGCATTTGGGATCATGAATACCAAATGCAAAAATCGCACTCGCAAAGGGCCAGATTCTCAGAATCTGGCCCTTTTGCGAGCGCTATTGGCTACATGAATCAGGCTGTAAGTGATTTGCCCAGAATCACAGGAGGTTTTGGCGTCGTTACCGAGACTCAAACCTAGATCCCCAGGTCCGAGGTCGAGCGCCTTAGCCATTAGGCCAACTCCACCAATCTGCTTCCAGTATGTTTTACCAATTCTCTAATATCTAAGGATCTAAGGAATACACAACAATTTAGTACGTTTAGTGCAACTTTTATTTTTTTATGGCTGTAGCAATATTTTCCTCAAATGTATTAATGTAATACATTTTGTAAAATATATGCTTTATGACGATGGTAGGAAGCTAAAAGCAGTGATTTTGTTTTTGTAAACATATTTTTATTGGCAATCGTATCTACAAAGGAACAACCATCAGTATATCACTGCAGTGCTTGACAGCTCAATATCTATACACAGTATTGATACTTATGCCTTTTACGAAACAAACCCCACAAACCCACCTCCCGTCAACCCCCCCACCCCTGTCAGTGCGCCCGCGATCCATAGAAAACTATGATAGTGTCAGTATTTACTCTCCACCTAGTAGTGTCTTTGAGCATGTCTATACAGATTAGGGAGACAATTTCCTCTATGTCCATTTTGTGCATGTGCCCTCATGATACCTGCGTTGAGAGTGGTCCACCTACTAGAGTGTTAGCACTACGCCAGCGCCTCCTCCACCTCTTCCCTCGAGCTAACCTCTGGCCGTTTAAGCGCTGTCACTAAGGCCTCCCATGCTCTGGCTACTTCTAAGGCTTTATCATTGTCTAATCGTCTGGCCTGCTGCAGTCTAAGCGTGCTCTCAGCCCCTGCCCAGCGCTGAAGAGTGGCCATCCATCTTAGATAACTAGGGCCCTGGCTTGATTTCCAGTGCATGGTGATTTCCATTTTTGCCAAATTCAGGCCCAGGTCATAGAATTTGCTAGTGACTTTCGTTCGGGGGGTGTGAGGAAACCAGAGCAACAAACAGGTGCCCATATCCACTTCGATCCTTCGGTCTGTGACAGCATTCAGACAAGCCGGTATTGCACCCCAGTAGGCAGTCAGTCTACTACAAGACCAAAACATGTGGGCGAAATCAGCCCCATCCGTCCTACATCTCGGGCATAGCGATGTGGTGCCTCCAAAGTATTGCGAAATCTTAACGGGTGTCAAGTACGCTCTGTGGAGTGTGAAAAACTGGACTAACTGGAACTGAGCATTCCGAGTGCCCTTCCAGGCGCGCCGAACCAACTGAGGCCACGTCGTCTCAGGGATAGGTCTCCCAATATCCAGTTCCCATTTGCCTCGCAGCCCGTCAAGGGGCAACATGGCTCCCGTCGAGAGTCTCCGGTAAAGACAAGTGACGGCCTTAAAAGTACCCGCTGCCTTAACCACATATTGGCAACCCGCGGATGCCGGCAGCTCGGTGAGCCCGCTACCCCAGTATTTCTGAATACTAGCCACTAGGGCGGCATGCAGCAAATAATCCCCCCTCGGGAGGCCATAGCTGTATAGAAACTCCTGAAAGGTCAGCAGTGCCCCATCGCTGTACAGGTCACCCATCATGTGCAATCCCAGTTCCTCCCATGTTGACATCGCCGACCAATCACCTCCATGCGGGAGGGCTGTGCACATCCCCAAAGGAATTTCAGGAGCGTACGGGTGAATAATACCCGAGCGCTTGTGACTGCGAAGCCAGCAAAGACGGAGAGTGCGCTCCTCAAAAGTGAGATGAGCTAAGTCCAACTTCTGGCCCAATATTATGAAAGAAATAACATGCCTGGGAAACAGCCTGCCCTGAGGCCCCTCCGATCCGCGGAATTCTCGCGCCGCCGCCTGAGTGAGCCACTGCAATTGTGCCGCCAAATAGTACCACTCAAAATCTGGGACTGCCAGCCCCCCATTCGCCCTGGGGCGCATCAAAAGGTCAGAGCAACACGGCACCTGCCCGATCCCCAGATGAACCCCGAGGTTAAGGACCGGAATCTGCGAAAGATCAACACTGGTATCCACACTGGTAGGGTGCGGAACAAATATAATAAACGAGGAAGTGCAACCATTTTCAGCAACGCCACTCGTCCCGCCACCGACAGGGGTAGAGCCCGCCAGAATCCCATGGAACTCTGCAAGCTCCTGATCGCCCTAGTGACGTTGCATATCTACCACTCTAAGTGAGAGTGGTAGATATGCGTAGCCAAATAAGGGAGGCAATGGTGTTCCCAGTGAAGGTTCCCCTCCATTTGGGGTTCTCTCTCCCTTGGGGCCATCGGAAAAAGGCAAGACTTCCCCCAGTTGACCCGCAGTCCTGAGAGGCTACCAAAGTCAAGGAGGAGACGCCTGGCTCCCTGTAGCGAGTCACTAGTATTCGCCAAAAACATCAGCAGATCATCTGCATATAAGGAGATGTAATGGGACTCGCCCCTCAGCGTCAGGCCTTCATAGGTCTGGCCCATCCGAGCGTGAGCCGCCAGCAGCTCAATGGCCAGTGCGAATAGCAGGGGGTATAATGAACACCCCTGGCGCGTCCCATGACCAACCTGGTAGGCGGCCGATATCGTGGCACCCGTTTTTACTCAAGCCGTGGCCGCATTATAGAGCAAGGTAGTCCACTTCACAAACCGCTCTCCCAGTCCAAACGCCTCCAAAACCCTGAGCAGGTATGGCCATTCTACGCTGTTGAAGGCCTTTTAGATGTCAATCGAGAGTACCGCGGCCTCCGGGAGCCCTTCAACATCTCCCCCCATGATCCGGAGTAGGCGACGCACACAAGTAGCAGTGGTGCGTTGGGGAATAAAGCCCGCCTGGTTCGTATGTACCAAAGTTCGCATATGAGCAAGGAGTCACGTCGCAAGAACCTTACTCAAGATTTTATAATCAGTTGTGAGCATGTATAGCGGGCGATAGGCCGAACGAGAGCTGGCGTTTCCTCCTCGCTTCAATAAGGGTATTACAATGGCCTCGCGAGTGGTTGTGGGTAGAGCCCCAGCGTCCCAGGCCTCTCTGAAGACAGTACATAACCGCGGGACTAACACGTCCGCATAGGCCGCGTAAAACTCGATCCGGAGGCCATCTGCGCGAGGGGTCTTGCGGCGAGCCATGTGTTTAATGGGCGTGTGAATCTCCCCAACGGAGATCGCTCCGCCCAAGCGGTCCACATTGTCCGGATCGAGACGCGGCAACCGCGCTGCAAGTAGGAAGTCGTCAAGTTACTCAGGCGCGCTGGGCATCGTACTCTTGTACAGGTGCTCATAGTATTGGAAGAACTGGGTGTGGATCTCTGATTGGGTATAGACCAAGCGCCCCTCCGTCGTGGAGAGAGTCAGGATTGGGGTGCCACGAGTCACGGGATTGGCCAGCCGAGCTAGCAAGGAGCCCACCTTCTCGCGCTCAGCGTGAGCCCGAACAAGAAAATCATGATGGTCGAAGCAGCGAAGCTTCTCCATCTGCGTCGCAACCTCCTCACGAGCAGCCGACACTGCCCCGTGAGCCTCAGAATCCCCATGGCTAGTCCGTTCCGCTGCGCGCAATCGATCATCGCTCTGCGCGAGGTCCTGTAGGAGGGTCTTGCGGGCCCCTGCCGTGGCTGAGATACAAACCCCTCTAATCACAGCCTTGAAGGCGTCCCACTCAAGGGCTCTACTCAATGCCGTGCCCTCATTCGCGGTAAAATAGCCCTCCACGCCGGTTTGTACCGTGGCCTTAAAGGCCGGGTTTTCCAGCGCTAGCGAGTTTAGGCGTCACGTTGGAATAGCCTGGCGCAGCTGAGTCCACCGGATCACCACCAAGCAAGGGTTATGGTCAGAGATCGTTTTAGCCAGATATTCGCTATGGCGGACCAAACTCTGAATATCAGGCGAGCATAGAATGCTGTCAAGTCGGACGTGCAGATCGTGTGGGGGGAATAGAAGGAGCAATCCCTCTCAGCAGGATGTTGCGTTCGCCATGCATCAACCAACCCCCACCCGCCTTGCCATTCTCGCCTGCTCCTTGCCATCCTCCGAGCTGCTGATTGTGCTAAAGGTGGGTGTGATCTATCTAAGTCCACATCTATCACAGAGTTAAAATCGCCTCCTAGTAAGACCGTGCCTGCCAAAACCGCAGCCAACTTCCCCGATAGTCGCGCAAAGAAAGCAGATTGCTCTACATTCGGGGCATACACACTACAAAGTGTCAAATCCTTTCCATCAAGCCGGCCCTGCACAGCCACAAACCTCCCATCTGGATCCACTAAGGTCACCAAAGGTTGAAACGGAACTCCTGCTCTTACCCAGATTAAAACTCCCCGTGCAAAGGGCGAGTAAGTAGTATAAAACAGTTGACCCCGCCACCTGCGCTGTAAAGCCCGCCCCTCCGTTTGGTCAATGTGTGTTTCTTGCATGAAAGCCACCTGGATCCCTCTGCGAACAAGATAGGCATGCACTTTATGTCTTTTCAGAATGGAATTCAGTCCCCGTACATTCCAAGTTACACATTTTAATTCAGGTGGGGTCCCCATTCAAAATTACACATATAATTCGATTCATTGGTAAAGCCTCAGACGCACTGACAGTCCCCCAAAACCCCAGGCCCGAAGCCGCCCAACAAACCCTCTTCCCACCCACCCCCAGAACAGGCACTGAAACATAGGAACCCATCCAAATACAAATCCCAACTGAAAAGAAAAAAGTCTCTGGCAACTACCAGAGTCCCACAACAAGTGTGAGATCGGGGGGGGGGGGGGGCAGCGCCGCAACTACGCGGACAGTGAGTCTCACTAATGTCGTTAACTCAACCTCCCAAAGAACTCCCCTGATGTTTCACAATGTCCTGGTCTCTGAAATGCAGAAGGCGCGCAACAACCGGCCGAGGGGGCCGACCAGCTGCAGGGGGGCGGGCCGGAACGTGGTGAGCTCGCTCCAGGGTGTAAAACGGTGTCAGTCCTTCAGGAACAACCACTTCTCAGAGCGAGGTCTCAAGGTAGCTCACCATGTCGGTCCCCTCGACTTTTTCAGGCAGGCCCACTACGCATATATTGTTACGTCAATTGCGTCCCTCCGCATCCTCTGCCCTCCGTTCCAGCATCTGTACCCTCCGCTGCAGGTCCTCCAGGGCGGTCTCCGTTGCCTTGTGGGCGGATTCCAGCTCGCCCAATCGAGCCTCAGTTTGTTTGACCCGGTCTGCCAACTTCCCATGGTCCGCCTGTAGTAAGCCCAAACTCGTGGATACCTGGGTGATGTCCTGATGCAAGGCCTCCCTCGTGTCCGTAATGGCTTTCAAGATCTGATCCAGCTGATGCTGCTGAAGGCCCGCCGTAGCGTCACTGGGCGAATCAAGTTCCCGGGTGCCCGGTAAATCCTCTGCAGGGTCAGGAGGCGGTTTCTGGCGTGGCTTTCCCATGGCGGCGACCGTCTCTCCACACCTGGTCTCTGCGCCCGTGGGGCGGCCCCCGAGGTAAGAGCCACCTGGGGAACTCACTGAAGTCTATGGTCCGGAAGTTCCACGGTGCAATCTATGGCCCAAATCTCACGGCTGGGTCGTCTGTCAATGGCACCGCAACTCTGTAGGACTCTGGATTCTCTACCGTGAAGTCCAACCAACCTCGCCGCGCCCCACAGGGCAGTCATCACAAGGAGGGGCCAAGTCCGACTCTCGACCAGGAGCAGGACCAGAGGCAAACCAGGCGTGGCAGCGGGTGCATCCGGTTCATCCAAGCCGCAGCGTCGTTGCCCCTGTGCAGGGAGAGGTCGCAGTCCAGTCTCCCGCTAGGGAAAAAGCATCCACTCTTTCCCATGTAATGTCGGGCATCAGTGTCCTATCAGCTGCCGAGCCCCAGGATGCGTTCCCTTGCTAATACGACCTCCGAGGCGAGGGGGGGAGCGCCCCATCAGCAGATGCCGGTCCGCAGTCGTCGAGTGCAAGGGGGCTACCTGCCATATGATGAAACCCCAGGAAACGCCATCCGGGCAGTGGCATAGGCTGCACGCCCCATCCAAAGGGCATCCACCCCCCTGCACCCACAATCGGTCACCTCCACAGTTTGGCCCCGCCGGGTCTCTGGATGTTCCGCTGGGCTCACAACTCCCACCGGCAGCGACAGCCAACAGCGTGGATCCAGCGCCCGCTCACGTCAGGCCGGAGACAATAGTGATTCCGCTGGGCGCAGCCGAGGATCAGCGCCACCACAAGAGGCCTGCAGGCTGTCCGCAATACCACCACCTCCACGGCACTCAGGGTCCGCCGAGATCTCGGATCAGCCGAGCACCCCCTCCAAAGTTCCGCTAGTGAAGGGCGGGCCAGATCAGGGGTCACGCTCAGCCCCACGGTCACTGGGTGCAATGAGCGCCACTCAGTAGTACAATCGGGGGTGGCGGGATGGGTCTCCGCGACAGTTGGGCGCCCCCAGCACGCCGAGGGTCACAGCCCGCTAGATCTCCAGTCTGCCGCCGGGGAACGATCTCAGCACACGGGCACCTCCGCCACACGTCGTCTCTCCTGCAGGCCACTGCAGACGTCCCCTACAGGACCCCGGCCTCCCCGCTGCCAATCGCCGCCTCACAAAAGTGATGTCGGAGCCCTGGCCCCCGCCACAACAGGAGACCGGCAGGCCTTCGCCCCAAAGCGGCCAGCCAACAAAACGAGGCCAGGGATGAGGCCGACCGCACAGGCCGCAGGAAAATGGCTGGCGCCGCCTCCGGGATCCGCCAGCAGCCCGCCGGGCTAATTTCACCGCTCCAGGCCAAATCACAACGGCCACGCCGGGGTTGGGGAGCGTTCCCGACTCGCCAGGGACATCAGGGCAAAGGCTATCAGGATAATTGGGAAGGTGGGCACGGAGCTTCGCGCTCACGCGTCCATTCTCGTTAGTGGCCAAGCCACGCCCCTTCTAAAAGCAGTCATTTTATGGTAATCCCCATATATAATGTAAAAATCGAAATAATTGAATTAATTTGGCATCCTCTATTATTTTCTGTTGGAGTACATTGCAGTACCTTTTAGTTCCAATGTGTGATGCTTGCCTTATTTCAGGGTGGGTAGAGTACATTTACTCCTGTTGTGACACCTTTAGGGCTGAAGTAATTTTAGATGTAGTTTGTGGATAGCAATGGTCTTATTCTTTTGTGTGCGTTTTTGTATTAGCGTACCCCTCCTTAAGTCCATCCCAATTATTAGTAAGTATGACCTATTTGCCAGCCCCTTCCACCCTAGTCCCTCCCACCTTCACTCCTAAACTAAAATGCACACCACAAAAACATGCACTAAAACTACAGACTAGCGAAGAGGCGAGAGTGAATGTGTCTGACCGTAGGTAAGGTAGTAGCTTTTTGTAGCACATTAGTAGCACTACTTTAGTGCTACTGCGTGTACTAAAAATTAAGTTAGTTAATAGGGTCCTCTATACATAAATGCTCATTGTATGCATTGGAATACCTCTGCGTTTGGCTTCTATTGTTGCTCATAAATGTATCACAAAGATCGCTTTGCCTCCGTGTAAAGAAAACTCTAAAGAGACATAACATTCTTTGCGCTTGCTCTAGCATATGCCCGCCCTCACCCCACCCCAGAGGTGTATATAAATATTTGACAAAATTTGAGTACGTTTTGTTGATGTATGGAAAAAGATTCAAGAGTGTTAGGAAGAATTGGTGATGTGAATCATGTGAATATGTCATTCTAAGGCTTTGGAATATTGAAAACAAAGTGCTGTAACTAAATACAGCAAAGGGGCTCTAAAAACATCAAAGTAAGTGTATCAGACATGTTAAACATCGCGTTGTCATGTCGTGCAATGTAAAGTCGCCGATGTGACACGCGATCCTATTACATGGCCACATTTGCGTCGCAACTACCTGCGATGTAAAAATGGCCGTTGTAACTGCCTTTACGATGTAATTGCGCGATACGAACGCCCGCGATGAGGTTGCGGCCGATGGATTGTCATACAATCGTTTAAATATGTTATTCTTTTTGGGTGCGTCTTATCACAACAGGCCCCTTCCACCTTGATCAAGGATGACGCGATTTGTTATCCATATGCACGTCTGCCTTTTATATCTTTACTTGCCTATCCAATGGATATGGACGCATCCATACATGCAATATGTCGGCTGATTTTACCAACTACTTCCTTTTGGGTGTGGACTACAGATTAGTTAGGCGTGCCCATTTACTCAGGTGTGCCACATTCTGTTTCCTACACTGGAGCCTTTAAATTGAACCCACCATTGAAGTTCAGCTTAGATGCTCTAATCATCAGATGAGCAGTTGTGTGACAAGTAAAGGTGGACACAGGCCCGGACTGGCCGTTGCGGGCACCGGGCAATCCCCCGGTGCACCGCACGGGTGGGGGCAGGTTTTGGGCCCAGGGGGCCGTTTTTGTTACAGGGCCGTTTTTGCACCATAGCTGCAAAAGCGGCCCTGTAACAAAATCGTCCGAAAGCCGGCCCGACAAAGAGCTTGGTCGCACCCTCAGGGGGCCGGCCGAGTACTTTGCCAGGGCCGGTTTTGGTTCTCAGTCCGGCCCTGGGTGGACATAGTTAGCGGAGTACCACTACGTGGAATTCTGTGAAATTAATCAAAAGCTCCACTCAACAACACCGATCTGTCTCACCCCAATTAATAAAACAGAAACCTCACAGACCCTTAATAATACAAGTAACTCTATCATTACATACAAAAATACGTATAGTCATCTCACAAAAGTGAAAGTGAAAATGAAAATTGAACAAGCAGTAAGAGAGGTGATGATTTTGGTGTCCTCACTAACCTAGGCAGAGGACCAAGCAGATGCCTTGAACATAAAGAGCACATCATGATGAACAATTGGTGGTGGTCCACCCCAAGCAAAGTTATGGGCAAAAATACAATCCCAACTAAAGGCCCTGCAAAGCATTACGGGACGAGATATCTAGAGTGCACTGAATATTATAGTATTCAGAATTAAAACATTCCTCAAGTGGCAGGATCTCCAGGCTCAGCTGAGTGCTAATATTATAATATTCACTGCACTTGAGAATCTCGCTTTGGTTGGCATTGTATTTTTGCCCATAACTTTGCTTGGGGTGGTCCTAGGAGAATGGGACCAGCACAATCATTGAGCATTAAAATTATTACATCAAGCTGTAGTTCCACTAGTCATTACTAGGTGTCCCTCACAAGTCAAATGCAAAAGCATTGAAACCCTTTCATGAAGCTGCAGTTCCACTAGTTGTTACTAGGTGTCCCTCATGAGTCAACAGCTTGATGTAATATTTTCAATGCTCTTGCATTTGACTCGTGAGGGACACCGGGTAATGACTAGTTGAACTGCAGCTCTTGGTAGAATTATTTTGATAATGTATACTATAATATTCACTGCCCACTGCTAATCGCGTCCCATAATGCTTTGCAGGGCCTTTGGTTGGGATTGTATTTTTGACCATAACTGTGCTAGGGGTGGCCCGAAGAGGTTGGATACACCACTAAATCGTTCAGCACGTTATGCTCTTTGTGTTCAAGGCATCTGCTTGGTCCCCCCCCTAGGTTAGGGGAGACCCCAAAATCATCACCTCTCTCATTGCCTAATATGTTTAATTTCCAAAGTTCACTTTTGTGAATTGGTTAAATCCTTTTTTTAACATGTAAAGTTTCTTTATCAAAGGATTTGTGGGTGCAGTTTAGTAGCTGACTCTGCTACGTGGAGGAACAGAGTTTTTGCCTGAATTCCGTGTTTTTTTAATGGAATGTTTAGTTAACAATTCTCCGCTCCAGCCGACTGGACTATGGCAATGCTCTCTCAGCAGGGAAACACAGCTCCCCTCAACGCAGCTCCCCTCCTCCGATGACTACAGATCATACAGAACCCAATAGCCAGACTCGTCTTGGATCTCCCTAGACAAAGCCACATCACCCCGACCTCAGAGAATTTCACTGGCTCCCTGTACAGAGAAATGCAGTGCAAGTTCCTGACCCATGCACACAAGGCCCTACAATATGGCGGACCCGCCTAATTGAACCAGACACCTCTGCTCTACATCCCTTTGTATAACCCCCTACCCCCTGCATTCAATGCAGCAAATGCTGAGGGCACTCCACCTCCTACCTAGCAATGAAGACATGGAACGATCTATAGTTTCAACAACGGATTTCCACATCACTTTCAGAGTTCCAAAAGTCCCTGAAGATCTGGCTGTTTGGCTAATCAAGTGGACCCTTCCAGCGCCTGGATACCCTCACAGGTGACAAGTAGCACTCTACAAATCTACTGATTGATTTAATGCCATGAGTTTGCTATCTCTTCCCTCCCTCTCCAGCATGACGCCACCCTACAGTGTGTGCCCTCCTTTGCCACCCTCCTTATCCACACCTAGGGTGACTCCAGGAGTCTCCCAAAAACCCAGGAGCCCTGGGCATAGCCTTGAATCCGGCATGAGTGGCCCTTTCTTCCCTGCCTCTCTGGGGATGATACCCCAACAGTGTGTGCCCTCCTTTACCACCGTCTTTATGCTCACATGGTGTGGCCCCGGGACCCTCCACACCCCAGGAGCCCTGGGCCTCGCCTGCAGGATGGCCCCTGAACTCCCTGCCATGAGTTTGCCATTCCATTAGCTTGCTATTTTCACTCTGACATCCATTCACAGAAAAACCATGCACTGTTACTTCACTCTCCGAGGCACTGTTCGTGATCACATTCCTCCTCTTTGGTTTCCAATTATCTAAATGAGTCACTTTGATTGCAAGAATCAAAACGCAATTATGAAAGTGGCACCTCCTGCATTCCTTCCCTGCCAGGGACACCTCACGCGCCCTGGAGTGCAGTATAGCAGGGAGCGGGGCTCTCATGGCAGGACAGCTCCTTATCTCTACAGCTCTGTCACCAGGAGGCCTCTCCCACTCTATATAAGCACTCTCACCTGGCACAGCTGACACTTGGCCTGGGCTGCTGGGAGGGATACTCAGAACTCTACAGCACACCAAGGATTTACCTCCTGTTCCCAGCAGAAGACAGAAGAGGGCAGCACACACCTTCTGCATCCAGGTAAGAAGTCGGTTCTATGTGTATTTACATAGGGGTTAAGCAAACCTTCCTACTTCTAGTAAGCATTTTAGGGCACAATCCGTGAGCACCCCAATACTAAATGGTGTGCCATCTCGCTTGACACTGTTTCCTGCAGTCCCAGTGTATCCTGCACTCTAGGCCACACCACCCACATGCACATCTTTGCCACAACATTCAAGGGCAAGAGAAGTCAATGTGTGGGAAAACGTGGGCACATGCCCATCCTTGCTCCAATGCGGATGCCTGTGTCCAGGTGTGTCAACGCTTGGGAGGGATGGAATGAGGGCAGTGTAGTATGTAGTCTAGTCAATGTGCATGGACATGTTTTATAGTATTTCCTGCCATTGGCTTGCAGCTTCAAAGCACTATAAGTAATACATTTTAATCAACCACACTCAGCAGCAATCATTTTATCTACTGTAGCAAATCAAAGGCCCAATAAACATGCTGGAGATCCAAACTGACACCCAACAGGCAGCATACAGACCACAGCAGCAGGCACCGCTCCCACTATACTACTTTCCTCCCTTCCTTGTGCCAGACAACAGATTGTGAGGGGCATGAATTCTTGATTGGGGAAGCACATAGAGGCATCTTTTGTTGGTTAGCAGAGAAGGGTGGGGCTACACAGAGCAATTCTCAGGGCTAGCAGAGAGGGCGGGCACCACATAGAGGCATCTCTCTAGGGTCAGCAGATAAGGGGGCAGCACATAGAGGCATCTCTCTAGGTCGAGCAGAGAAGACACAAGTATATAGAGGTATCTCAATGGGGTCAGCAGAGAAGGGGGCCATCACATAGAGGCATCTCTCTAGGGTCAGGAAAGGGGGACACATAGAGAAATCTCTCTAGGGCTAGCAATAAGGGGGGCAGCATTAAGAGCATCTCTCTAGGACCAGAAGAGAAGGGGGCAGCACACAGAGGTATCTCTCTAGGATCAGCCAAGAAGGGGTGGCACATAGAGGCATCTCTCTCTGGGGGAAACGTCGTTTACAACGTGGTGTTTACACCGCACGACCTTTTACACGCAGCTATTACAACGCAAGTCGTTACTACGACTTGCGCTGGATGGCCCTGTGGGATAAGGAATGTTGTAATGTTATATTCCAACACCTTCCCTACTGTTACGGGGACTGGTGTGGAATATAAAATTATAAAATTCCTAAATCCGCGCCCTCCATTGTAACGACTTGCCCTGTAAAATCTGCGATGTCAAGTACCGCGATCTAAAAGATCGCGTTGTACTGACATACATCCCTCTCTCTGGGGCCAGCAGAGAAGGGGGGGGCAGTACATAGAGCATCTATATAGGGCAAAGGCACAGGAAATCTTGAGAAAGTCCCAGTGTGCTGCAGGAGGCAGCCTAGGCCTGAAGCCGTAGAGTGTGCCCCACGAGGCAGTCTAGGTCAGAAGCCATAGAGTAAGCCTCAGGAGATAGTCTGGTTCGGAAGTCATAGAGTGTGCCTGAGGAGCTAGTCTAGGTACACAGCCAATGAGAGTGCCTCGGATGTCTGTCTAGGTCTGAAGCATAGAGTGTGTCTGAAGAGCTAGTCTAGGTCTGCAGCCATAGATTGTGCTTCAGGAGTCGATCTAGGCCAGAAGACATATATTGTGTCTGAGGATCTAGTTTGGGTCTACAGCCATAGAGTGTGCCTCAGGAGGCAGGGTGTCCCTGGGAGAATGGAGTATGCCTGAGGAGGCAGAATGTCCCTGGGAGAATAGAATGTGTATGAGGAGGTAAGCTGGCTCTTCCGGCACAGAGTGAGTATGAGGAGGTAGGCTTGCCCTAGGGGCATATGGCCAGATGCATCAACACATTTTCCCATAGACACAGAATGGGAACAAAACCCTTTGATGCATCTGGCCCATAGAGTGTGTCTAGTGATGTAGACTAGACCTGAGGGCATAGAGCATATCCGAGGAGGTAGGATGGCATAGGGTATGTCTGAGAAGGCAGGCTGGCCCTGGAAGCATGAGGTATCTCTGAGGAGGTAGGATGGTCCTGAGGGCATAGGGTATGTCTGAGCAGGCAGGCTGGCCCTGGAAGCATGAGGTATCTCTGAGGAGGTAGGATGGCCCATCTGGCATAGAGCCTATCTGAGGATGTAGGATGGCCCTGAGGGCATAGAGTGTGTGTGAGGAGGCTGGCTGGCCCTGGGCGCATAGAGCTCCCAGTGATACCTCAGTGTTCTTTGTTTCATTCAACATCCCTGGTAATATCTCAGTGTGCTTTGTATCCTTGAACATCCCTGATGATACCCAGTGTGCTTTGTTCTCTTAAGAATATCAGGTGATACCTCTTGGTGCTTTGTTTAATTGAACATCACTAGTGACCTCAGTGAGCCTTGTTTCCTTCATCCTCTATGGTGATATTTGGCCCTTTGAACATCCCTGGTGATAACTAAGCATCCTTTTTTTCTTTGATCTTCAGTGGTGATACCTCAGTGTGCTTTGATTCTTTGAGCATGTTGGTGATACCGCAGTGTGCTTTGTTTCATTTACTTTCCACAGTGATACGGCAGTGTGCTTTATTTCCTTCAGCAGCCATGCTGATACCTCAGTATGTTTGTTTTATTTATGTCAGTGTTGATAACTCAGTGTACTTTGTTTTATTGAACATTCAGGGTTGTACTTTAGGGTGCGTTGTTTCATTGTTTTTCCGTGATGATACAACAGTCTGCTTTGTTTCCTTGAAAATCTATCTGTGGTTATACTTTGGTGTGTTTTGTTTTCTTGATCCTCTGTGGTGATACCTCAGTGTGTTCTGTTTTCTTGATCCTCTGTGGTAATACCTCTGTGTGTTTTCTTTTCTCGATCCTCTGTGGTGATACCCCAGTGTGTTTTCTTTTCTGGATCCTCTGTGGTGATACCTAGCTGTGCTTTGTTTCCTTGACAGTCCATGGTGATACCCGGGTGTCCTTTGTTTTATTAGCTAATTGAACCACAGTTGCATTGCTGACCCGTTTGGTCCCAATCAGTGTCGGGGCAGGTTACCGGGAGGGGGCTCTAAGTAGAGTGCATTGCCCTGGATTTCTTGTTGGTGGGGAGCAAGTGCAGTGAAGGCTGGGAAGGGCCTTCAGACTATTTCTGTCATGTAACAATGATTTATCATCACCCTAATTAAAAAGTTTTGACTATGCACATCAACAGCTGTAATTAATTAACGCATATGGTATGTGCACAACGTTTACTGGCACCGGAATGCTACTCCTAACCACTCCCTCTGTACTGACTAGATATAGAGACAGATAGAAATGTTCCAGAATCACACAGTGAGTCATTTGGTAGCAATGAGTCTTAGCATCTGATAGAGACACTTAGCCACAAATTCCTTACTTTAGAATTATCCCCAGGTGTCAGACAGGATCCATCAATTGTTCATGAGCAGTCCCCCTGCGCTTAATTTCCTTCAGCATCCGCAGTCCTTCTGTGGCCTAAGGAAGGTGAATGGTTATACTGTGTCTCACCTAAACGTGCGTCAGCATGGACGCAATATAAACAACTGACTGAAGGATGACAACAGTGGTTACAACGGATTTATAACAAAGGAATAGGATCAGTAGGTGAAGAAGATATAATAACCAGAGGGTATAACAGGTTATGAATAGATAAAGAGGGGAATATTTTACACTTGATGACAATCCCCATTGATATATGATTGATATTCGTATAATTAAATAAAGAAACACTTTTTAGTTAAACATAGTTATTTGAAATATATGTATCGAGGTGGTTTGGGATTTAAAGTGCTGGTTAAGTGAAGTATAAGTGGTGTGAGTGTATTTTATTTATGGGTGTGATTGCAGGGTAAGATAAAATGAGAAAATCAAAAATGAGTCAATCTGTATTATTTATGATGTTAGGAATATGATATGAATTCAAATTAATAGCATTGTATAAATGTGCATAATAAATGATGAATCAATAATATGTAGTGAAATATCTGTGATTTATTTTTTGCGGCTGTATATAGTGTGGAGGCAGGTGTTGTATTTGTTGTTTTCTTTGAGTATCCACTCTCTTTTAATATTCAGGTGCTTGGCCTTTCCATGGCCCCTCTCTACTCCCAGCTTGCTTTTTGCTCCTTTTGTGGCCAAGGAAGGAGCTACCAGGCGCGTGGTGGAGGTGGGGATTTTTGCCATGCTGAAATCTCCAACTCTGGGCCGCAAGCTCCGACTCCGGGCCGTAAGCTCCGCCTCCGGGCCGTAAGCTCCGCCTCCGGGCCGGAATTTACTCCCCGATTTCGGACTTAGAGTTAGTAGTCTTAAATCGATTCTGTGAATATCGAAAGTAGTAAGTTTATTCTGTGAATCCCGAAAGTAGTAAGTTCACTCTGTGAATCCCGAAAGTAGTAAGTGCATTCTGTGAATACCAAATAGTAGTACGTTTAGGATTTAGTCTTAAGTTCATTCTGTGAATCGGGCCCTGTTACATTATCTTGGCACTTTGGCGTTCCTCTACCAAAACGGTATATGCCGGCTGTTGGAATACATTTGTGTCATGTTGTGCTGAGAAACAGATTGTTCCCTTATCTGCTCTCCTTTCCCAGATTCTTTTGTTTATCCTTACCCTGACCCAGCAGGCTCTGCATTGGGCATTTGAAAGGCTATTTATCTTCCATCTCTGCATTTATGCGGCTACCAGATAAGCCTTCTCTCTGTCTTCTTTAAATAGGGTTCCTAAAGGTCTACAGCATGTTTCCCCCAGATCCCTTTGTTTTGCCTCAGTGGGACCTTAACTTGGTTCTTACTTTTTTAACGTGCACTCTCTTGGAGCCACTTCATTCTTTTCCTTTTAGGCTCCCCACCATCAAGCCAGGATTTCTAGTAGCATTTACATCTGCCCAGAGGGACAGTGAGTTACAGGCACTGTCCTCTCAGCCTCCCTACATCTCGCTTTTACCTGACAAACTGATCATTTTGAATCAAGCATCCTTCTTGCTGAACCTAGTCACCCAGTTTGACTTATGCCAGTCCATCATTTTACATACATATTTAGCTCTGCCTCATCCCTCTAAGAAAGAGAAGAGGCTCCACCAGCTGGACCACACAATCGTTGTCATTCTACCTTGAACTCACCAAACCATTGCAGGTGGACAGTCAACTATTCGTGGGGTATGTTGGGCCAAGAATGGGAAGGCCATGCAGAAATGTACTATCTCCTGATGGATTGTGCTCTGCATTAAAATCTGCTACGGATTGGCCAAGAAGCGACCCCCCCAAGGATTTATTTGCTCATTCCACCAGAGCAAACGCTGTGACCACTGAGTTAGCACGCAGAGAGCTCTTGGTTCCAATAGTGGATTCTGATACTGGGTTCTCATACTCGACCAGTAGTGTTTGTTCCCATATTCTGGCTAAATTGTTTGGTTCCAAATTAGGCTCCCATACTCTGGCCTAAAACTTAGCCATTTCCCATAGTCCGTTCTCATACTCCGAATCCATACTCTGCCTTCAAACTCAGTTCCATACACGAGTCTCATACTCTGTTCTTCTACTCTCATCCCATAGTCTGGCTACAGCCTCACCTTTCATGCTCAGTTCTCAAACTCTGACCCCATATCTGGCTTCAATCTCAGTTCCCATGCTCAGTTTTCAAACTCAGGTCCCCTACTAAGGCATCAAACTTGGCTCCCATATTCAGGTCTCATACTCAGGACCCACACTCAGTTTCAATACTCTGGCCTCAAACTTGATTCCCACATTCACTTTTCATACTCATGTCCCATACTAGGGCCTCAAACTTGGTTCCCATACTCAGGTCTCATACTCAAGTCCCTTACTTGGTTCCTATATTCTGGCCTCAAACTCGGTTCCCATTCTCAGGTCTCATATTCTGGTTCCAAACTCCCTTCCTGTACTCCGGCCTCAAAATTGTTTCTGATATTCGGTTATTATACTTGGGTCCCATACTATTTATTTATTTATTTATTTATTTGTTGACATTTGTAGAGCGCAACGATTACCCTAGGGCGTCTATGACCTGAAACCTGCTTCAAACACTCATTTTTCGTACTCTGGTCCCATACTCTAGTCTTATACTTTTTCACCATAGTATGACTACAGCATCAGTTGCCATAGTTTTATCTCATAGGATTTGACCAGAATCTCATTATATATTGTAACACTTGATTCCAATAGTGGGTTCTAAACTGGGACTTCCTACCCGTGATCTCTGTTTCCATATTCTTGGCTCATATTCTGGTCTGATGCTCAATTCTTAAATTCTGACCCCAGTACTTGTTTTTCATAAACAATTCCTGTACTCATGTCCCAAAATTGTGGAATGCACTTGTTTCCTTACTTTTGGCCCATGCATTGTCACTTTACTTGTTTCCCATAATCTTTTACGAAATGCAGCTTCTATATTGTTCCCAATTTCCGACTTCAAAACTTTGGTTTGGTTCTCATGTTCTTGGTTCACACTTGGATCATGTTGGAAATTGAGTTACTGACAGTGATGGTCCATCCAGGCACACCTAATCCCTCTATTGTGTTGCTGTCTGGGAGGAACAAACAAAGTCCAACTGCCATCTACACAGTTATACGAACAACCTGATAGTTAGGGTAGGAAAATGCCAACTTTCTAAGAGATATAGCCAAAAAGGGTGCTTCAGTATGAACCCATCTGTCGCACTGCGTTAACGAGAGAAAAAGATTCCTTGAAAGTACACCTATTCATCACAATTTATCAATTTTTATCGTTGTTTGACAATATTTTATCAATCCTTATTTCATCCATTTTCCTTTATATTTAATCACTCCCGAGACAGCATGGTTGCGCCAAAATGCTTTATTCCACAGTTTCAAATGCCTCCTGCTGCCAATCCAGGCTTTTAACAGCGGCAAGTAAGGTCAACCATATTTCAACGTAGACTCTTTCAAATACCCAATGCATTTTGAGTCATTATGACTCTTCCTCAGGGGTCACTGTAACAAATGAAAAAACATCTCAACTGGCTGCTCAAAATAATCTGAATTCTGTGCCATGTAATGCTTATGTGCCCCACTGCTTTTCCCCTTTTTTTAACCAAACCCATCATGTGCTCAACTCAATATACATCCCTTCCCCAATTCAGACCTCATCACCTTCATAAAATTCTATACATGAACGATATGCCTCTAATGTGAAAAACAGTGCTGCAACTTAAAAGTGCAAATCCAACCCTCTAACTTCCTTATAACCCTTCTATCCATTGTCAATCTCCAATATAACTCAAACGCCTGAACCCCACCTTTCTTACTAACCAGCAGTCCCCACGTTCCGAAAAAACTAACCCCCAGATTCATCAAAGTCCTGTTTTGCGAGTCCTTAATAGCGATTTTTAAGGAATCGCTATTAAAGACTCGCAAAACGGCATGCATGTAGAAATCGCAATATTTTTTGCGATTTCTACTGCTTCCTTATTTGCGGATCGCTAATTGCTAATCGCAAATAAGGAATGGCTTTCCCATTCATTCCAATGGGGAGTCATTCTTTATTTGCGATTAGCAATTAGCGAATCGCAAATAAGGAAGCGATTTCAAGGGTTCCAGGGTGTCCAAAGGACACCCTGTAGCACCCCTGAAATGGTAATGTACACTGGTGTTGCGCACACACATGTCTAAAGGACATGTGTGTGTGTAACATACAACTTAGAAAAATGCACTAAAGTGCATTTTTCTAAGTTTTTGCTATTTAACACGTAGGTAGACTTTGCGGTAAATAGCGGCCCCAGATTGCGATTTCGCAATTTTAAAATTGTTCATGAATTGAATTTAAGGAATCTCAAATTGAGATTCCTTAAATGCAATTATTCGCAATTTAGCGGTTTCTAGAATTGCGATTTTTGAATTTGGGATGATGAATCCCAAATTTCAAAAATAGCGCTCGCAAAGGGCCAGAATCTCAGAATCTGGCCCTTTGCGAGCCGATTTTGGCTTGATGAATCTGGCTGTAAGTAATTTACCTCTTGAAAACCATGACCGTCAGCCTGACCTCCTTGTGCTTCGCTTCATACTCTCCAATCCATAAGCTATATCCCTGCTCGGTCCATTGTTTCAAATATGTTATCCCTCGTGTTCACAATCACTCCTGCTGATTTGCTGATTCAAATTAACCCCGTGACCTGATTAACCTGTAACTAAGCTTCGGTGTGAAAATGTCTAAAACAAACTATAAGTCCCAAAATGCACTGCCCCAATATCAGAAACCCAAAACCAAATCACTCACCCCGCACCCCACTGTTAACCCGCATCTTTCAAATTATAAACATCCACATTGCAACAACGAATAATTGCATGCTCAAAAACTGTGAGACAAAATTAAAATAAAGTCAGTGTTAATAATGAAATTGCTCGAGCAAACAGTTCAGATGCCACTATAATCACATGTTATTCAGTTCAAATAAGATTTTACATCCATGAACAGTCTTCCGTTTTTCCACTGTCTCCAGAGTGATGAATCCTTTGTTAATACCATCAACTTAATCCTACTGCGAAACTCACTGGGGTGCACAAATCGCATGGGGACGATGCTTTGCATTGCAAGTAATGAGTCAGTGTGTGTATGCACTCCTTCCCTTCATTTTCTAACCATATTTTAGTGAAACAATGTATTCATATGATGCGTGCGAACAGTGCTGTGAATTGTCCCAATCACAGCTCATATCAAGATATATCCAAAAAGGGTGCTTCAGTATGCATCCATCTGTCGCACTGGAGTGATTAAATATAAAAAGCATGCGTTAGTACATACATACGTCTGAGCATTGTCACGTAGTATATTTAGGAAGCATTAACTGTGCTCCATGGTCTCGGAGAGGCTGCTGCCCGAGAATTGAAGCCCTGCTGCATAAGAAATTGGTGCCAAACCCTGCCTGCTGCCGATAGTACTCGACAATTGGGGGGTGCTGTGTCCTCCTGAACCTGTAAAGACTCCAAGAACCCCGGAGCTCCTCCTACCTTCAAGAAATCTCCAAGACCCTCCCTTGGAGTAAAGGTATGACTCCCTTGCACACCACAGGCTCCAATCCCACTGAGTCCAGTTTGTTGACAGGGTGCTACCTGAAGACGTAGCACCCACACGAAAAGAGGTACATCAGCTCCAGAGGGTTAGATATGTCTGCCCATAAAGTTTGGAGACACTAGGACCCACCAGAGCCGCACCGTACCAATACCTGGGGTACCGGAACCCCTACAGCAAACAGCGAGCCGAAGAGTCCTTGCCAGATCCCAACTACCACAGAAGCAGGCACCGTCAAGAGATGTCTTAGACCCCTGAGAACCACGTCCTGGGTGGCCCACCTGTCCCGAAATTGCCTCTCAAGGTTGCCTGCTCCTGACTGCGAGGCCTTCTTGATGCATGACGCCTGATTGACATACTTTCTCTACACCCTGCCCCACTGGCCCTGGTAGCGATGTACCAGCTGTGCTCACATGGTCCTGCAACCCTTGTGACCTCCTCCCTCGAGTGAGACCCACTGGACCTACCTGTAAGTCCTCCTGCACAGTGTCTTTTCAGGTGGCCCCTTTCTTTATAGAGCACCAATTACCAACACCTTCAGCACCCTGCTCCTGGCTGAATCCGGGATGATCTCAATCTTCAGCTGCTAGACCTTTGGTCCTAGTCCTGCTATTGACCTAAAAGGAGAAGATGAACTTCATGAAAGCATTGCCTGGTTTTATCTGAATTTTTCTGCTTTTCGCCATTTACTTCAGTGGTGTGTAATTGTGCACAAAAGTGATATATTTTCCGAACTCTTAAAAATCGTAGCTCCTACATTAGATACTGTAGTTCGAAGTTCTTGGTCTTAACAAAATACATAAAAATCGCCAATTTTTGTTTAATTGGTCTGGGAATTATTCTTGAGTGTTTGTCTCAGTTATTGCCTCTGTGAATACAACAAATGCTTAGCACTACCCT
The DNA here is from genome assembly GCF_964261635.1 of Lissotriton helveticus. NCBI lineage: Eukaryota > Metazoa > Chordata > Amphibia > Caudata > Salamandridae > Lissotriton > Lissotriton helveticus. Next base: position 370,090,265 of record NC_136058.1, read on the forward strand.
CTGAGAAGCCTAACTGCTCGCCCACACTACCACAAATAGAGTGTTAATATTAGCTACTTTAGCCCCTGTGTACCAGTTACGGATCCGCTGGACTCTGCACAGTGTACTTCGCATTAGTACACTATATAGCGAGCCGTCTTCCTACAAGTCCTCTGTATTCACCCTGTGGCTTACAGGACACCAATAGAGACTTTTTCGAAGTAAGACATCTTCATGTATCGGTACAGAGGTGGAACCCTGCTGATCGAGATACAAAAACAAGCACCGCCGGCTGCTTTAGGATTCATTGAGGCCCCAAATCTCGGGAGATTATAAGCACCAATCAGACTTGCCCACCAGAGAGGAGTATCCTGCGAGTTTCACTTGTTCATGCAGCCAATGGGACAAGAAGACAGGAGGACTGCTAGTGAGGGGGTCTGTGGGGGAGGGAGCCCTGGCTGCTCAGTGCATCACCTCAGCAGAAGCATTGTTTCATTCTGGCATGTCTCCCAAGGCCACAGGGGTCAGGGCTAGAGTAAGACTGGAAGGACTGAGCAAAATGATCCATCTAAAAGGAAAAGGGATGCATTCCAGCTCTCTTCCTAAATTCCATTTGTGGCCAAGATTTGATTTTGCACGACCTTCTAAACCCGCTCTGCAGAAGCAGGAAGACAATTGAAAGGAACCGGATGCTGTTCATAAACCCAGAACACCCACCCGCCCCAAGCTGTCTGTGCCTCCATTGGTCAGCCCAGCAGCCACTCAAAATAGCGTAAACACAGGTGCCGATCCTGATTGGCAGGCTCACGAACGGAGGCTATCTCAACAAGCATTGCAAAGTCAAAGGGCCTGGTTTGTATTGTGGCTGCCATATCCTTTGAGGAATTTTTTAAAAACGTTTTTAAAAAAGAAAAGAAAACAACCGTTGTATATAATACTCTTACTGGCATAAACATGCTACTATTGGCTTAGAATTACTGTACCCAGAAAACATAATTTATTCACTCCAGGATAATTAAAAAAGGTAAATAATGGGGAAAAAAAGCATTGGCGATGTGAAATATTATCCCAGCAGCCCTGGTATTGAAGTGCACTTCTTTTTATGGAGATGCTCACTTGTGATCAGGCAAAATACCATCTCTTACAGCGCCAGAGAGCTCATTGCTAATGCAGGGGGGGGACCCAGTGGATCATGTGCATGCTGTGGTGGGCAGAAGCAAAATGTGAATGACAGTTGAAGAGACCAATGAATGAAGAGGACTGGTCCTAAGCACCTCCTGACTTTTAGCAGAAGAGGGACTCCAAGATGGGTGCTGCCCATGGCGAAGTAAGGTCTGGGTGCTCAGCCGCCATTGGCAAGTGCCTGTTTCGCCCACCGTGGTGGGACCTCCCTCAGCTGATGATGTCTGGGGACTCGTTCACTTTGAAAGTCTTTAAGCACAGAGGAGGACATTTTACCGGGATGAGGAGGATTCTATAAATGTAAATCCATATTTGTAAAGCACGAACTACTCACCCTTCCGGGTCTCAAGGCGCGGGGCCGTTCTGCAGATTAAGTGAGCTATTGCCCAGAGTCACATGGTGCTGAGCTGAGCTACCGCCGGAGCCGGGGATCCAACCATGAACCCTGTGCTCCGAAGTCAGCCGCCCTGGTCTCTGCACCACACCTCTCCATCATTCTGCGGGGGCAAGAGCAGTCTGAATGAATATAGGACAGTGAGGGTCAGGAGGCGGGACGTGGACCGGGTCACTGTCACTGGGTCACCACTACCGGGTCACCACCATTGGATCACCACTACTAGGTCACCTCTACTGGGTCATCACCACCGGGTCACCGACCCTGGATCACTACCACTAGATCGCCACTTTTGGGTCAACACCACCAGGTCACCACAACAGGGTCAAAACCACCACGTCAACACCACCAGGTCAAAGGCCCCCAGTCACCACCACTGGGTCGTTGCCATTGGATCACCACTACTAGGTCACCACTACTGGGTCATCACCACCGGGTCACCGACCCTAGGTCACCACCACTGGGTCACCACTACCAGATCGCCGCTATTGGGTAGCCACCACTGCATCACCAATAGAGAGTCCCCACTACTAGGTCACTAATCCCGGGTCACCACTATTGAGTCACGACTACCAGGTCACCCCCATTGGATCACCACCACTAGATCACCGCTACTGCCACCGTCCCCCGATCACCACCACTGGGTCACCTCCATTCGATCACCACGATCAGGTCACCATTACTGGATCACAACTGGCTCACCGCCACTGGAAGACCACTACCAGGTCACTGACCCCAGGTCACCACCACCAGGTCACAACTATCGAGTCACTGCTGCCATGAATATCAAGAAGTCTGGTGTGATGGTATGAATTAATGAGAGTTCGAAGGGCGTGAACGAGGAGATTGAGTAAGAGGACTCAGTTAATTAAAGAGTAGTCAGCGCTCACCAGGTATGATTGCAGTTTATGACCGCGGTGCCTGAGTTAATGAGGCAATTATTCGAAAGTCACTCGTTAGAGAAAAGGGTGTACACAGCTTTTAGACCAGCTAGGACATCATTCACAAAGGTTATTTCAAAACTATCTGCTTCTAAAAGGATTCTTTTAATGCTGTTTTGTAATTCTCACTTTCAGTCTTTGCAATGAACTATTATCGAGAATCACATGATGCGCCTGGTCCAATCACAGCCCTCCGTGGTAGGCCAGGCTGCAGGGGATATAAAATCAAACAAGAAGAGCAGCATTGACCCAGAGGGACTCATTGCGATGAGGACACACAGGTTGGGGAGTGACAGACACCAGATCACAGGTGATGAAGGGGCGACGCTGAATCTTCCCTCATCCTGCACTCCTGCCTCTATCAGATGAGATACAAGTCCAGTCAGCAGGGGGCCTGCAACATCTACACCATAAACAGCTACAAAGATTTCAGCCCTGTCTTGAGGTGCTGGGACAGTGGGGTGAGGCACTAGGACTGGGCGGTGAGGTGTTAAGACTCAGCGGTGAGGCACTAGGGCTGAGGGGTAAGGTGCTAAGGTGCGAGGACTGAGCGTTGAGGTGCTAAGACTCACCGGTGAGGTGCTAGGACTGAGCGGTGAGGCACTAGGACTGAGCAGTAAGGTGCTAACGTACTAGGACTGAGCGGTGTGGTGCCAAGACTCACCGGTGAGGTGCTAGGACTGAGCGGTGAGGCACTAGGACTGAGCGGTGAGGCACTAGGACTGAGCAGTAAGGTGCTAAGGTGCTAGGACTGAGCATTGAGGTGCTAAGACTCACCGGTGAGGTGCTAGGACTGAGCGGTGAGGCACTAGGACTGAGCAGTAAGGTGCTAAGGTGCTAGGACTGAGCGTTGAGGTGCTAAGACTCACCGGTGAGGTGCTAGGACTGAGCGGTGAGGCACTAGGACTGAGCAGTAAGGTGCTAAGGTGCTAGGACTGAGCGTTGAGGTGCTAAGACTCACCGGTGAGGTGCTAGGACTGAGCGGTGAGGCACTAGGACTGAGCGATGAGGTGCTAAGGTGCTAGGACTCAGCGTTGAGGTGCTAAGACTCACCGGTGAGGTGCTAGGACTGAGCAGTGAGGCACTAGGACTCAGCGGTGAGGCACTAGGACTGAGCGGTGAGGCTCTAGGACTGAGCGGTGAGGCACTAGGACTGAGCGGTGAGGCTCTAGGACTGAGCGGTAAGGTGCTAAGGTGCTAGGACTGAGCGGTGTGGTGACAAGACTCACCGGTGAGGTGCTAGGACTGAGCCATGATGCGCTAGGACTCTGCGATGAGATGCCAGGACTGAGGAGTAAGGTGCTAGGACTGAGGGGTGAGGTGCTAGGACTCAGCCGTGAGGCACTAAGTCTCCGCAGTGAGGCACTAGGACTGAGCCGTGAGGCGCTAGGTCTGGGGTGGCGAGGCGCGAGGACTGACCGGTGGGTAGAACAATATCATAAGTGCTGTCAGGCACCATGTCTACATACCTAATACCTGATGTCTGATAGTCCCACAGCAGCATTACTCTGTTCATGGCACACAGGCATTGGGTTAGGAAAGCAGTGGCTCACTTCTGGTGGCCGCTGGTTAGCTCTGGAAATCACCTCCATGGCGTTTCATGACCCAGGCTCTTTGTCCCAGGGGAGCATTGCATCATAAAGGGTACACATGCTTCAGATGGGGAAGCAGGGGATCCCAAGTAGATTTAATATGTGGCCACTTCTGGTAGCCAGCTCTGGAAGCTTCAGCCATGATGTCTGATGACCCAGGCCCTTGGCCCCAGTGTAGCATTGCACTGTATAGGGCACACAAGATCAAGATGGGGAAGCAAGGTAGGGAAGCAGGGGGTCTCTAACAGATTATGAGAGGTAGCCAGCTCTAGATCCCTAGGCATGGAGTCTGAGGACACAGAATCTTGGTCCAATGGAAGCATTGCACTGTACATGGTACACTGGATCGTGGTGGTGAAGCAGGGTAGGGAAGCAGGGGGTCTCTAATACATAATGAAAGGTGTCCACTTCTGGTGGCCAGTTGTGGAAGCCCTAGCCATGGAGTCTGAGGACCCAGGCTCTTGGTTTCAGGAGGGGACTGCACTATACACAGCTCACAAGCTCCAGATGGGGACGCAAGGTAGGGAAGCAGAGGCTCTCAATAGACTTGTCGTGGCCAGCCTTGGAAGCCCTATCCATGATATATCAGGACCCAGCCTCTTGGTCCCATGGAAGCATCGCACTGTACACAGCACACAGGCTCCATATGGGGAAGAAGGGTAGAGAAGCAGGGGTTCCAAAGTAGATAATGAGGTACATATCACCAGCTCTGGAGCCCTATCCATGATATCTCATGACCCAGGGGCTTGGTCCTTTAGAAGCATTGCACTGTACACGGTACACTGGATCGTGGTGGGGAAGAAGCGAAGGGAAGCAGGGGGGTCTCTAATAAATAATGAAAGGTGTCCACTTCTGGTGGCCAGCTCTGGAAGCCCTAGTCATGGAGAATGAGGACCCAAGTTCTTGGTCTCACAAAAGCACTGCACTATGCACAGCACATGGGCTCCAGATGGGGAACACAGTAGGGAAGCAGGGGCTCCCAATAGATAATTGAAGGTGGCCACAGGTCAACTCTGGAAGCTCTATCCAGGGTCTCCTGGCCGAGGGTCTTGGTCCCAGAGGAGCATCACAGTGTTCACGGCACAGGGGCTCCATATGGGGAAGCAGGGTAGAGAAGCAGGAGTTTCTAAGAAGATAATGAGGTACACATCACCAGCTTTGGATGCCCTATCCAGGATACCTCATGACCCAGGGTCTTGGTCCCATGGAAGCACTGTACACAGCACGCAGGCTCCAGATGGGGAAGCAGGGTAGAGAAGCAGGGGTTCCTGCGCAGATAATGAGGTGCATATCACCAGCTCTGGAAGCCCTATTCATGCTATATCATGACCCAGGCTCTTGGTCCCATGGAAGCATTGCACTGTACACAGCACGCAGGCTCCAGATGGGGAAGCAGGGTAGAGAAGCAGGGGTTCTTGCACAGATAATGAGGTGCATATCACCAGCCTTGGAAGCCCTATTCATGCTATATCATGACCCAGGCTCTTGGTCCCATGGAAGCATTGCACTGTACACAGCACGCAGGCTCCAGATGGGGAAGCAGGGTAGAGAAGCAGGGGTTCCTGTGCAGATAATGAGGTGCATATCACCAGCTCTGGAAGCCCTATCCATGCTATCTCATGACCCAGGCTCTTGGTCCCATGGAAGCATCGCACTGTACACAGCACGCAGGCTCCAGATGGGGAAGCAGGGTAGAGAAGCAGGGGTTCCTGCGCAGATAATGAGGTGCATATCACCAGCTCTGGAAGCCCTATCCATGCTATCTCATGACCCAGGCTCTTGGTCCCATGGAAGCATCGCACTGTACACAGCACGCAGGCTCCAGATGGGGAAGCAGGGTAGAGAAGCAGGTGTTCCTGTGCAGATAATGAGGTGCATTTCCCCAGCTCTGGAAGCCCTATCCATGCTATCTCATTACCCAGGCTCTTGGTCCCATGGAAGCATTGCACTGTACACAGCACGCAGGCTCCAGATGGGGAAGCAGGGTAGAGAAGCAGGGGTTCTTGCACAGATAATGAGGTGCATATCACCAGCCTTGGAAGCCCTATCCATGCTATCTCATGACCCAGGCTCTTGGTCCCATGGAAGCATCGCACTGTACACAGCACGCAGGCTCCAGATGGGGAAGCAGGGTAGAGAAGCAGGGGTTCCTGCGCAGATAATGAGGTGCATATCACCAGCTCTGGAAGCCCTATTCATGCTATATCATGACCCAGGCTCTTGGTCCCATGGAAGCATTGCACTGTACACAGCACGCAGGCTCCAGATGGGGAAGCAGGGTAGAGAAGCAGGGGTTCCTGCGCAGATAATGAGGTGCATATCACCAGCTCTGGAAGCCCTAACCATGCTATCTCATGACCCAGGCTCTTGGTCCCATGGAAGCATTACACTGTACATGGCAGACTGGATCCTGGTAAAGCGCGGGCCTGTCCTGCACCCGTCAGCGCCAGGAAGAGGCAGGGCTGCCCCCCCCCCCCCCCGGCCCCCCATAAGGTGTCTCCTAGCAAAGGTGCTGCCACCTGCACATATGTGCACAAAAACTTGTGGGTGTATCAATACCAGCGTGATACACTCCTTGGGGGATTCTGAAAGGCATGTTTTTTTCTTGTTTTACTTAAAAAAAAATTATAAGCATTCTTTGATGTATGTTTATGCTATAAGGCTGTGAGTGTTGGCTGTTTTATTAGGTTTCTTGCAAGGAACACAACCGTTTTACCAATTGTATGATATTTGTAGTGGGTAATAATTGTTCTGGCATAGGGAAATTGTCAGCATTTTCCAATTGCAATTTTTCTCTTCCCTCTCTAATCCCTCTTTTCCCTATATTTTGTCAACAAACATGGGCAAAAGGAAGGCTGGAGAGGGTGTAAGTGTTCCAAGAAAAATGTAGAAAACTAAAAAATAATTAGGAGCGGCAGGAGGCAATTGTGTAATTGATTGTATAGACGACCTTTCGGTTGAGCGCGAAGAATTGTTAAATCTTGACCCAGTGCAGCCTACTGCAGCCTGCCTAATGAGGGAATCCCCGATGTCAGTCATTTCAAACCCACAAAAGGTACAAATCCCCAACATGTTTTGAATTCTAAAATTCGGACCTAGATAGCACCACTCAACTGGGCCCTAATATAAATCTTATACTGCTATTTCCTCATTACATACCTCCCCTCTTGGAGGAATATATCTCTTTACATCGCATATTTTATTCCGCGCTGCAAACACAACGCAGTCGTCACAACGCACTACCTTTACAACGCAAGTCGTTACAACGACTTACGCTAGATGGCATGCTGGACATAGGAATAGTATGATTTACTATTCCAACTCCAGTGTGTGCAAAACTAGGGAAAGTGTTGGAATATCATACTATTCCTTATCCTAGAGCACCATCTAGTGCAAGTCGATGTAACGACTTGCGTTGTAAAGGTAGTGCGTTCTGACAACGCGGTCGTTGTAACGACTGTGTTGTGTTTGCATTGCGGAGTAAAATCTGCAATGTAAACGTTGTTTCCCCCCTTGGAGTCGTTCTCCCTTATGGTAACCCGTTTTTACCAATGCTTGAATTAACTGATGAATCATTATTCTCTTCTACGTATTCTCCCATCGCTGCAGTGGTTCTTTCCATTCCTTCTAATGCTGATTGTATCTCTTCGATCATGGAGCTGAAGGCTGAGGTGGGAGAGCTTAAAACCATTATTTATCAGCTACAATAAAGCAATTCCAGGTGATTAATGATACTAATGCGCCTATCCCTCAGCTCAATGTTCAGCCAAAGGCTCTGCAACCTAAACCACAACCGAACACCGCCCATTTACGTGCTGTAACGAGTGCAGGCCAAAGTGCTTCAGAGCATGGGACCTGCTCTCTACCTGGATTCGGTCCTCCACCTAAACTAAATGCAAAGAACATAGGGCCCGATTCACAAAAGTAATCTGAGACAAAATCCTAATACGACTTTCGGTATTCACAAAAGGCATTTAGGAGTAGTAAAGTTAGGATTTTGTCTTAAGTTTGTCTTAAGTTAGGATTTTTTCTTAAGTCCAAAACTTAAGACAAACTTGAGACGAAATCCTAACTTTATTACTAAATGCCTTTTGTGAATACGGAAAGTCGTAAAGTTAGGATTATGTTTCAGATTACATTTGTGAATCGGGCTCATAGCAAGCAGTAACCTTGATTGGCAATCAAAGAGTACGTTTGAGCATGTATATACTAGCTGTGAATGGGCTACAGGGGGGTGGAGACAAAAGTCAGCTGTTTATTTGATTGGAGGCACAATTCTTTTAAGAACAGAATTGCAAAGATTAAGGTCCCGAAACATTCTTCTCATGGTGGACTCTCCCATCAACAAGGTAATACACTGGATTAGGCATGTTAGGGGTTGCCGTTTGGTGATTCGCGAAGATATTCTTAGTGCCTGGAGGAGTCCAACATCTAATCCACTGAACGATATGATCGAACTGACCTTTGAAAGATGGAAGGACAAGGGAACAATTGGTTGCCCTGGATGTAGGTGTAGCTCAACCAACAATTCTAGCATTGAGTTTAAATATTGTAGAATCGGCACTGACTTGCTGTCTGGCCCAGCATAGAGCGAGTATGCTAACACCACTGACAGATAACTCGATTGACTTGAGGCATTCACTCATCCTGCAACCCAACTAATACGTTCCATACCTGAGGATTTTTAAAGACAGACTGGAACTGGGTCCTATAGCATTTCAACTCTTTGATCTTGCACCAACTCTTCTGATGCGGAGTCTAAATCGTATAACTTTCTTGAAAAGTCCAGTTCTACCGCTCTAAGAGTGGCTATTAACAATGTTCCATTTGTTCAAGAGGTTACTCCTGTTTCCGAGAATGTCTTTCCCCCAGGGCAATCTTCAAACAATGCATGCCAATCTGCAAGGTTTTCTTCATTTAAAAAGCCCAATGATGTGTCAGCTACCATCTCTTTTAATACAAATAATCAGAAGTGGGGGCCTAATAAAGTTAATTTTAACAGCGATGCTAATTATATGTTTGAAGACAGGGTTTCCTCCTATACTGTTGCTTTAGACCCTGATATTAATTCTAGCCTTTCCACTATTTCATGGAATTTGGCAGGGGTTTAATCAAAACCCTCTGACTCAGGGTGGTTTACTTTTATTGGAGGAAATTATATTTGCATCTTCCAAGAGACGGGCTGTTGAGAGGGTATTTATTGATGGTTACACCACATACAATGTGGAATCGCCAGTTCCAAAGAAATCAGGAAAAGCCAGCAAAGCCGAGCCATGTTTGTAAAGAATCCCGTTGCTTGAGCCCATAAACAGTTGCTGATTAAATCATATGATCTAATGGGGATCCAGATCACTATTCCTCTAGGGTTAGTTTTGACTATTTTCAATGTTTACGCTAGGTCTGTTTCCAAAGGGACCGATTCACCAGTTTTGACTATGTTAGATGATCTGGTCGATACCCATCAGCACCAGACCAACATTTTGGTAGCAGGGGATTTCAAAGTTACGTTTGAACCATCTCCTTCAATCAGTATTCTGATGAGAACGAAGATGAGTTCTGAGGAATCCTCAACCTAACACATAAAGCAGGCTGCCATCTTTCTACTAATGCAGCCTACCAGGCTGTTAACCTTGGAGACCTGCTGCGGATATGGGTATGGCCCGGCACGAGATTTACACCATCTCCCCCGGATTTTCAAGGACCAGCGAGAACTCACCGGACGCCGCCGGAACCGCAACGCTTTCCAAGGCTCGGGCCCCTCTCTCAGGGCGAACCCATTCCAGGGCGCCCTGATCTTTGGGAAGAGCCTACGGGCTTGCAATGGTAGGGCTCGATCAGACCCCGACAGGCAGACTCCTGTCAAGATAGGTTTTAGTCTTAGTGTTATTGATTACATCCTGGTGGACGTTAGAATTTGGCAACTGGTGGGTGACACGATACATCCTTTTCAGCCTGATAGTGACCACAATCCCCTGATTTTAACTATGGGAGGTACTCCTCTCAAAAGGGGTCCCTCTGGAAGCCAAGCAACACCAAAAGAGCCCCTACTAACAAACAACTTTAGAAGAGTATCTTGGCCTAAGATCCAGGAGGATAGCAAATTGCATTTAAAGATATACCATTTATTCTTACAATATTTTACCAACGTAGATAAAGACATTTTATCACCTGAGTTAATTCTAGTAGCCCATGGAGAATTCTTCAAGGCATTGAATGCTGTGTTTCTAACAATACCAGCTAGGAAGAAACTCATTGAAAGTAGGAAACGTATATAGTTCAACCTCGAGTGCCAACAGGCAAAGCATGAGTTGTAGAGGGCTATGTTATGTTAATATGTTTTGTATAGCGCACAGCTGCCTCAGCAAAGGGGCTTCCCAGCGCTGAAGCAGAAAATAGAGGCTGGAAGTCAGAAAAAGCACAAGGCTGTGGGGAAAAGATGGGTTTTAATAGCTCTGCGAAAGACCATGTAATTCTCCATGGCACGAATGGAGTATGGTAGGGCATTCCAAAGCTTAGCAGCCAAGGGACGGATAGAAGGTCCGAGACGATGATTGCCTAGATGTGATACCAGGACGAAATAGATATCAATCTGCCCTCCCTAGAACTAAGCGTGATTGGGCCGATGCAAATTGGCAGGACTTGCTGGCTGCTGCCCAGTGTAATGATAATCGTTTGTTCTAGCACATTATAGCCCATGGGAGCCTGGAAGGTGGTACTACTCCTTGGTATTAAATCCAGCCTGAGAAATGGGTTGACCATTTTACCATGCTTTATGACAGGGGAGAAGGTATTCCCCCTGAGGATGTTACCGGGGACCCAGTTAAACATCCATCCTTTGGTACGGCCCTTAAAAACTACAAACAATAACATTGTGTACACTCTGTGTGCCACCTCGGGCCTCTTACTGATTCTGCACATTCTGTATGTTCCCTCAACCCTTTTACGGACAAATATCCCTTTTGTACAACCTGTATAACACCTCGGCCCTCTTACTGCTTTTGCACATTCTATTGTATGTTATGATCTACCTAGTTGTTTACTTAACCCTGTAATTACTTATATAACTTCCATGCACTCTAGCACCTTTGGGTAATGTCAGAGATAAATATGAATGAAAGAATGAATGAATAAATGCATTACCCGAGCTAAGGGCTAACTTACGCGCCTCTCTCATGGTGCACATTGCAGTGACTCATTGCATGGTTTCATCTGTGAATATCCCTTTATTGTGTGGATATTGTTGTGTTGTGCTGATACTATTTCCCATTGCCTTGCAGAACTATTAGGTCTTGTGTTTGCACTCCATTACTCAATGCTGCAAGAGTGGTAATATTTGAGGTAATTGCTCCCTGCAGGGGAAGGTTTGTGTGCGAGTGTACAAGTGAGTGGGTGACAATGTGTGCGCCTGCGTGGGTGCATTTGTGTGTGCGTGTTTGTGTACATGTGAGTGTGCTTGTGTGTGTCCTCGCTCCAGGCAGTGGCAGTGGGCTCCCTGCAGTTGTTCCCTCTGCATGTGTGCGTGCCCATTTGGGTGCATTTGTGCATGTGTGTACGTGCGAGTGTGCTTGTGCGTGCACTCTCTCCAGGCAGTGGCAGTGGGCCCCCCTTAGTTGTTCCCTCTGCACGTGTGCGTGCCTTCTGCTTGTGCGTGCCTGCATGGGTGCATTTGTGCGTATGTGTTTATGTATGTGCGAGTGTGCTTGTGCGTGCCCTCTCTCCAGGCAGTGGCAGTAGGCTCCCTGCAGTTGTTCCCTCTGCACGTGTGTGTGCCGTCTGCTTGTGCGTGCCCACGTGGGTGCATTTGTGCGTGCGTGTTTGTGTATGTGCGAGTGTACTTCTGCGTGCCCTTGCTCCAGGCAGTGGCAGTGGGCTCCCTGCAGTTGTTCCCTCTACACGTGTGTGTGAAGTCTGCTTGTGCGTGCCCACGTGGGTGCATTTGTGCATGCGTGTTTGTGTACGTATAAGTGTGCTTGTGCATGCCCTTGCTCCAGGCAGTGGCAGTTGGCTCCTTGCAGTTGTTCCTTCTGCACGTGTGCGTGCCCGCATGGGTGCATTTGTGCATGCGTGTTTGTGTACGTGCGAGTGTACTTCTGCGTGCCCTCGCTCCAGGCAGTGGCAGTGGACTCCCTGCAGTTGTTCCCTCTGCACGTGTGCGTGCCCGCGTGGGTGCATTTGTGCATGCGTGTTTGTGTACGTATAAGTGTGCTTGTGCGTGCCCTCGCTCCAGGCAGTGGCAGTTGGCTCCTTGCAGTTGTTCCTTCTGCACGTGTGCGTGCTCGCGTGGTGCATTTGTGAATGCATGTTTGTGTACGTGTGAGCGTGGTTGTGCGTGCCCTCTCTCCAGGCAGTGGCTCTCTGCAGTTGTTCCCTTGCACATATGCATGCCGTCTGCTTGTGCATGCCCACGTGGGTGCATTTGTGTGTGCGAGTGTGCTCGTGCATGCCCTCTCTCCAGGCAGTCACAGTGGGCTCCCTGCAGTTGTTCCCTCTGCACGTGTGCATGCCTGCGTGGGTGCATTTGTGTGTGCGTGTTTGTGTACGGGTGAGTGTGCTTGTGCGTGCCTTCTCTCCAGGCAGTGGCAGTGAGCTCCCTGCAGTTGTTCCCTCTGCACGTGTGCGTGCCGCCTGCTTGTGCGTGCCTGCGTGGGTGCATTTGTATGTGCGTGTATGTGTATGTGCTAGTGTGCTTGTGCGTACCCTCTCTCCAGGCAGTGGCAGTGGGCTCCCTGCAGTTGTTCCTTCTGCACGTGTGCGTGCCTGCTTGGATGTATTTGTGCATGCGAGTGTGCTTGTGCGTGCCCTCTCTCCAGGCAGTGGCAGTGGGCTCCCTGCAGTTGTTCCCTCTGCACATGTGTGTGCGGTCTGCTTGAGTGAGCCCGCATGGGTGCATTTGTGCATGCGTGTTTGTGTACGTGCGAGTGTGCTTGTGCGTGCCCTCTCTCCAGGCAGTGGCAGTGGGCTCCCTGCAGTTGTTCCTTCTGCACGTGTGCGTGACCGCGTGGGGGCATTCCTTCATGCGTGCGTGTTTGTGTACATGCGAATGAGCTTGTGCGTGCCCTCTCTCCAGTTGTTCCCTCTGCACATGCTCATGCCACTGGATTCAAGCAAGTCTGGCTGATCACGGCTGAAATGCCAGAAACCAGTCCTAGGATGCTTGGGTCCGGTCCAGGGAAGACATGGCTTGGCAGTTTGGGCTGGACTGTTCCCATGAGGCACAGGGTCAGACTGATTTGCATATGGCCATGTCTGACCTGGGGTGGCAGAGTGGGCTAAAGAACGGTGATGGATTTAACCCAGATCTGTTGACATGGTGTGAGCGTTTGATTGGTTCAGATGCTCCGTCCATCACCACCCCCTTTTGTACCGCTTTGTTTGCCATAAGTTTGCAGGGTATGCTCAGACGTGAGTCCCTTGCTCACTTTGCCACTGGATTCAAGGAAGCCTGGCTGATGAAGGCTGAAATGCCAGAAACCAGTCCTAGGATGCTTGTTTCCGGTCCAGGGAAGACATGGCTTGGCAGTTTGGGCTGAACTGTTCCCATGAGGCACAGGGTCAGACTGATTTGCATATGGCCATGTCTGAACTGGGTGGCAGAGTGGGCTTTGTTTGCCATAAGTTGGCAGGGTATGCTCAGACGTGAGCCCCTTGCTCACTTTGCCACTGGATTCAAGCAAGCCTGGCTAATGATGGCTGAAATGCCAGAAACCGGTCCTTGGATGCTTGTTTCCGGTCCAGGGAAGACATGGCTTGGCAGTTCGGGCTGGACTGTTCCCATGAGGCACAGGGTCAGACTTATTTGCATATGGCCATGTCTGAACTGGGGTGGCAGAGTGGGCTAAAGAACGGTGATGGATTCAACCCAGATCTGTTGACTGGGTATGAGTGTTTGATTGGTTCAGATGCTCCGTCCATCACCACCCCTTTTTGTACCACTCTCTCTAGGCAGTGGCAGTGGGCTCCCTGCAGTTGTTCCCTCTGCACGTGTGCGTGCATGTGCGGGTGCATGGGTGCGTGCGTGCGTGTTTGTGTACGTGCGAGTGTGCTTGTGCGTGCCATCTCTCCAGGCAGTGGCAGTGGGCTCCATGCAATTGTTACCTCTGCACGTGTGCATGCCGTCTGCTTGTGCGTGCCCACTGGGGTGCATTTGTGCGTACGAGTGTGCTTGTGTGTGCCCTCACTCCAGGCAGTGGCAGTGGGCTCCCTGCAGTTGTTCCCTCAGCACGTGTGCGTGCCCGCGTGGGTGCATTTGTGTGTGTGTGTTTGTTTATGCGCGAGTGTGCTTGTGCATGCCCTCGCTCCAGGCAGTGGCAGTGGGTTCCCTGCAGTTGTTTCCTCTGCATGTGTGCGTACCCGTGTGGGTACATTTGTGCGTGCGTCTTTGTGTACATGCGAGTGTGCTTGTGCATGCCCTCTTTCCAGGCAGTGGCAGTTTGCTCCCTGCAGTTGTTCCCTCTGCACGTGTGTGTGCCGTGTGCTTGTGTGTGCCCATGTGGGTGCATTTGTGCATGCGTGGTTGTGTATGTGTGAGTGTGCTTGTGTGTGCCCTCTCTCCAGGCAGTGGCCTTCCTGCAGTTGTTCCCTCTGCATATGTGCGTGCCTGCGTGGGTGCATTTGTGCGTTCGTGTATGTGCGAGTGTGCTTGTGCGTGTCGTCACTCCAGTCAGTGGGCTCCCTGCAGTTGTTCCCTCTGCACGTGTGCTTGCATGTGCGGGTGCATGGGTGCGTGCGTGTTTGTGTACGTGCGAGTGTGCTTGTGCGTGCCATCTCTCCAGGCAGTGGCAGTGGGCTCCATGCAATTGTTACCTCTGCACGTGTGCATGCCGTCTGCTTGTGCGTGCCCACTGGGTGCATTTGTGCGTACGAGTGTGCTTGTGTGTGCCCTCCCTCCAGGCAGTGGGCTCCCTGCAGTTGTTCCCTCTGCACGTGTGCGTGCCCGTGCGGGTGCATGTGTGCGTGCGTGTTTGTGTGCGTGCGAGTGTGCTTGTGCGTGCCCTCTCTCCAGGCAGTGGCAGTGGGCTCCCTGCAATTGTTCCCTCTGCACGTGTGCGTGCCCGTGTGGGTGCATGTGTGCGCACGTGTTTGTGTACGTGCGAATGTGCTTGTGCGTGCCCTCTCTCCAGGCAGTGCCAGTGGCCTCCCTGCAGTTGTTCCCTCTGCATGTGTGTGTGCCTTCTGCTTGTGTCTGCCCACGTGTGTGCATGTCTGCGCACGTGTTTGTGTACGTGCGAGTGTGCTTATGCGTGCCCACTCTCCAGGCAGTGACAGTGGACTCCCTACAGTTGTTCCCTCTGCACGTGTGCGTACCTCCATGGGTGAATTTGTGCCTGCGTGTTTGTGTACGTGCGAGTGTGCTTGTGCGTGCCCTCTCTCCAGGCAGTAGCAGTGGGCTCCATGCAGTTGTTCCCTCTGCACGTGTGCGTGCCATCTGCTTGTGCATGCCCACGTGGGTGCATTTGTGCATGCGAGTATGCTTGTGTGCGCCCTCTCTCCAAGCAGTGGCGTGCCCTCAGTGTGTGCCCTCTCTCCCTGCAGTTGTTCCCTCTGCACCTGTGCGTGACCGCGTGGGTGCATTTGTGCGTACGTGTTTGTGTACGTGCAAATGTGCTTGTGCAAACCCTCGCTCCAGGCAGCGGCAATGGACTCCCTGCAGTTGTTTCCTCTGCTTGTGCGTGCTCTCCCCGCAGGTGCGAGAGCACAGAATCACCCAGTAACAATCTCCCTTCCTTCCTTTGCAGGGCTGCACCACTGCAGGCAGCTGAGATTCACTCTCAAAATGAGGGGGCCGAAGCTCTGGAGCGCCTTGATCGCCCTCTTCTTGTCAGGTAAGCGCTGTTCCACACACTGGCTCTTTGTGTTGGTCATGTCACTCCTTGTATTTTTCACACACTGGTTCACATTCGCTTTCATGTCATGCTGTGTCCTTGCAGGACACTGGCTGTTTGTGTCAGCTGCATCACAATTTGTCATATTCATATATGAGCTTTTTGTTCATTCCAACCATGCCAACCGTACAGATCCGCGTGTTGCCCACTTCTGACAACCATGCCACTCTGTGTGATATATTCACACAGGCCCTTTGTCATGATCATGTTGCTCTGTGTCCTAGGGTGCGCTGTCACGCTGGGTCCCATCTGCACACTAGAATTTAGACATTTTACTCCGTGTACTGTACGCTCATTAGGTATTTGTGGTGGAGATGTCACTCTGTGTCTGCCATTGCATCACGCGGGGTGGCACAAGGCAACGCAACAGCTTCAGCGAGATTTACCAAGCCATGCTAAGCTACCTTGTGTTGCCCTGTGTGGCTTAGTAAATCTAGAGTACCACAAGGCAGCGCAAGTCATCTGTCTACACACTGTTTGTGACCTCAGCAGCACTCTGTTCCCGCTAGGTCATTGTGGTAGCCAGGTAACTCTCCAGCATATCTGAAAACTGGCCATTTGTAGTGACCATGCCATTCAGTGTCCCGCCCACATACTATGTTTTTGTGGCTGACATGTCACTCTGCACCCCTTCTCCACAGTAGGTGTTTGTGGCGGATGCATCCCTCTGCGATCTATCTTCACACCAGCTTCATGTGATGACACATCTCTCTGTGCCCCATCTGCACACTAGGTGTTTGTGGCAGTGATGTCACTCCGTGTCTTGTCTGCACACTTGGGGCCCGATTCACAAAGGTAAACTTAGACCAAAAGTTTACGTTTACGACTTTCGGTAGACACAAAGGTAAACTTAGACCAAAAGTCTAAGTTTACGACCTTCAGTATTCACAAAGGGAAAAGTAGACCAAAAGTCTAAGTTTACGACTTTCGGTAGTCACAAAGGTAAACTTATACCAAAAGTCTAAGTTTACGACTTTCGATATTCACAAAGGTAAACTTATACCAAAAGTCTAAGTTTACAAATTTCAGTTCAGAAAGATAAACTTAGACCAAAAGTCTAAGCTTACGACTTTCAGTATTCACAAAGGTAAAAGTTGCCTAAAAGTCCAAGTTTACGACTTTCGGTAGTCACAAAGGTGAACTTATACCAAAAGTCTAAGTTCACGACTTTCGATATTCACAAAAGTAAACTTAGATCAAAAGTCTAAGTTTACGACTTTCAGTATTCACAAAGGTAAAAATGGACCAAAAGTCTAAGTTTACAACTTTCGGTAGTCACAAAGGTAAACTTAGACAAAAAGTCTAAGTTTACGACTTTCGGTAGTCACAAAGATAAACTTAGACCAAAAGTCTAAGATTACGACTTTCGGTATTCACAAAGGTAAACTTAGACCAAAAGTGTAGGTTTACGATTTTCAGTATTCATAAAGGTAAACTTAGACCAAAAGTCTAAGTTTGTGACTTTCAGTACTCACAAAGGTAAACTTAGACCAAAAGTCTAAGTTTACAACTTTTGGTAGTCACAAAGTTAAGTTACGAGTATTATCTTTACGTTCACACTCGCGCGGAATCTCTGCCTGAGTGCGGAGATTCCACTCCACACCCAAAGTGGAGTCTCCACACTCGGGATGGAGTTGGAGATTCCTCTCTGGGTGCGGGGTGGAATTCCCACACTTAGGGCTGAGATTCTGTCCCAAGTTTGGAGATTCCGCTTGACAGTGAACATAAAGATACTACTCGTAACATGCCATTGTGCGCCAGGATGCCCTTTGGGTGACAGGCTTGCGCTCTACAAATATATTAAATAATAATAATACCAAAAGTCCTAAACTTAGGGGCATATATACAAGGACATAGTGCCACCAGAGCGTCACTTTTTCCGACGCCCAGGTGGCACTCTGTCCTGCTCCATAATTACATGGCGGCACTAAGCCACTTTGCATGGCTTAATGCAGCTTGTAAACATGGCCCTCCTCGAATGCAGTTTTCTGCAGCAAAGGGGCGTACAATGGCAAGTGGCGGCTCATCTTCTGCCAGCAGTCAAAAAATAAAATGATAAGGAACCTGTGTTTATCATTGTTTAATTTTTCTCCTTATGGCTCCACCCCATCTAAGGGGTGGGGCCATAGGAATGACAGGCAGAGGTAGTGGTAGAGGGGTAGGTGCACTCGTTGTCAGTGTGCATGATGTTTTGGCCGGCCGTCTGAGGTTGGCCAATCCATCATGAGCAATGAAGCTCTCTACAATCCGAGCTGCCTTGCCCGGTTGGAGAGAGCAGGCACAGGCTCCCAGTCTCACTGAGAGTGCAAATCAGCATGCAGCAAAATCCTGATGCTGCTTTTATGCAGCATGAAAGCAAAGTCAGGGCTAGCCCAGGGGATTCTGGGAGCCTATGCCTGCAGTAAACGGTGTTGGAGACAGAGAGGAGTGTCGTACCGTCAAACAGGTAAGTTCTTTAATTATCATTTTATTTTGGGTGTGTGCCCTGCCCCCCCCTCACTCTGTTAGTCTGTGTTCAGTTGACACACTAGATGTTTGTTGTGGATATGTCACACTAGGGGCCAGATGTACAAAAAATTAGTTTGTGATTTTCTAATTGCACATTTTTGGCATTCGCAAACAAGAAATTGCAAACACCCATGCACAAAACGTGTCTGAGACACATTTTGCGATTCCCAGTGGGTTGCAAATAGACCTACCTCATTAACATTCATGAGGTATGTCTTTCTTTGCGACCCATTGGTATTGGCCTACACTCACAAGGATGGTGGCTTGTTGGTGTCAGCAGGCCTTCATGTCTGTGATTGCTTTTTAAATAAAGCAATTTCTTTTTTGCAATGCAACCCCTTTTCTATTAAGGAAAATGGGATGAATTTC
The DNA here is from genome assembly GCF_964261635.1 of Lissotriton helveticus. Lineage (NCBI taxonomy): Eukaryota > Metazoa > Chordata > Amphibia > Caudata > Salamandridae > Lissotriton > Lissotriton helveticus. The sequence goes on from NC_136058.1 coordinate 370,109,112, forward strand.
AAAAACAAAAACGAAAAGCTACCTTTTCATTTCATAATAGTAGACAGTTGTCCCTGGGACCACTGCGTGCACTTAAAGATGTTGGCGCCCACATTCACAAAGTTGCGAATGGGTTACCACCAACTTGAAGTTGGTGGGAAGTAGGAATGTTTTGCAACTGCATTCTCAGTCGCACATCATTCCTACATACCCTTGCGACTTGCTATTGGAGAGGGAAACCCTTAACTTGCCCCTTCCTAATAGGTTCTCACAAACCCTATTTTGCGAGTCGGTAATAGGTTACCATAGCAAAATAGGGTTGGTACATGGCAAAATGCATTTTACTGATCACAAACGGCCCAATGGGCCATTTGTGACCTGTAAAATGCTTTGTACATTAGGCCCTTGATGTTTGTGGCGGACATGTCACTCGATGTTCTGTATGTACACTAGCTGTTTGTGGCAAACATATCACTCCTTGTCTCAACTTCACACTAGGGCCCAGATTACGGGTAAGCCATTATATTGCAACCAGTATACTTAATATAATTATCCGATGCGTTAAATAGCTCAGCTCTTGTTAGATTTTGGCAGGTCAAACCTGTTGAAATTTAACAGGGAAAATTGTACGGTATTTAGCGTACCATGCAGATTTTGGTGCATTAAACACCAGGATTTGCATGGTATTCCTCATAAACTCATGATAGGTGATATTTATTGCCCAAGACAAATAATATACTCTGTGGTATCGTTATTTATCATGTGCAATAAATAACACCTAAACTCGTCATCAGGCTCTAGGTATCTGGTTGACATGTCAGGTTCTAGGTTTGTGGTGGACATGTCACTCCATGTCCCGTCCACATACTAGCTGTTTGTGGCGGACACAGCATTCTGTGTTCTATTCACATACTAAGTGATTGTGGCAGATATGTCACTCCATGTTCCATACACACACTAGATATTTGTGGCAGACATATCACTCTATTTCCCATCCACACAGAGGGGCAGATTTACAAGCCCCTTATGACATTTTTACGACACCTTTGCGTCACTTCTGTGAGGCAGCGGCGTCGTAAACAATGCGCCACCATGCAACAGATTTACAACGTGACATATCTAGTGACATGCATTACATTGTAAACCCCTGCACTACATTATACCTGCGTCAGGTATAATATATGCAAGATGGCCGTTCAGTCGCAAGGAAGACCTGTAAAAGCAACGCAGTGAAATCAACAACATTTCACTGAGTCACTTTTACATCCCCTCAGCATCAAAACCTTACTCCTGCTTGAAGCAGGCGTAAGGAGTGACGCAGCACTATCAGTATCAGTATCATGGGCCGCCCCTGAGCAATGCTGGAGTTGTGTCATGCTTGCGACACGACTCCACCACTATGTCACCTATATGCTGGTAGATGCCTCACGCATCTGTCTCTCGCGCCATGGTGCGCCACATTGTAAATGCGGCGCATCCATGGTGGTGCAAGAGGTACCTAATGTCACGCAAAATAACTGGTGCATCCCTGCTGATCTGTAGGGATGCACCTGTTATTGTAAATCTGCCCCAATATGTGTTTCTGGCAGATATATCACTGTGATGCACTGGCGGAGCAAGGGGCTTGTAAATAGAGTTGCCAACGCTTCCGATTTAATGCAGGCCGATGCAAGTTCCCTTTGGGTTCTGCCTTGACCTCCTAAGTTCCTGCTTGAATATTGTGCGCAGAGGCCACAACAGCCACCAAGACAAATTTAAGCCTGGGTGGAGTTCGCAGAGTTTTGCTACGGGGGAACTCCGCGAAGTTCCGCGAGTGGCGGAGTGCAGTGAGAACTGCAGTTTGTGCTAGTATTACTGCAGCTCGGGTAGAAATTCTACCCAAGCAGCAGCTCGCGCTCGCAAACTTACAGTTCGCGATTGCAAACTTACCATTCGTGCTCGCGAGCGGGGAAAAATCTCCAATGCACAACGCCAAGCTCGCGGAGTGCAGAAAACTATGCATTGAACAACACTTTCAAACTGTGCAAGTACATTTCTACGAGGGGAGAGGGAGTAAAATGCATATAATGATTACATTATGTCATTAAAAATTCCAGGCCATTCTCTAAGGAGAAGTTCCTTGAGGTCTGACCTGATGAATTAGTCCTTACAAAATTTCAGAATTCCTCATGAGGTAATATATATCACATGCTATCACACCATTGGTTGTAATTGCAACCTGGACAGAAGCCCAAACCCAGCGGTATTAAGGAGACACTTAGATGGACAGCCATAGAACAGGATCTGGTGACCAAACTGTGGAACATGCAACCCCCAAACATCACATTTGTTTACACAGATGAGCCTACCGACAGTGGCCACCCATTACCAATGCCAGCAACATCCAACATCACCTACCAATGGGCAGCTTAGTGACAGAATAAGTTGGTTTGCCCCATTAAGCAAAAAATATTTTTTTAAATGCCAAGCCACACTTTGGAAACAACTCAATCACACAATAAATTGTAAAAGTGAAATACTTCGAGGAAGTTCATTATTAAACTTTAACAAGGAACAACACAATGCAAATAAGTTATGTGGTAATCTCATTACAATGGGATGTTGTACAAACCCCAAATATAACAAAATTATAAGTACAATAATTCTTGAGAGCATTTCTAGGTGTCCAATCTTTACAAGTTGGCAACGTTTCGGCTCACCAAAGATTAGAACTTGTCATCATCAGGCCAAATGACAAGATGACAAATGTACGTAGGCTCCCCAATGGTTTAGTTGAAAAAAGGTTACAAGGAAAGACTGATGGTTTATGAAGCGATGAACAGGATGTGAGATCAAGCAAGAGAAATAGCAGAGGAAATCTGGCCCCCAGGAGCATGAACCTTTTTCTTCTTACCATGGGCCAGGTCTCTGAAGAAATGGGCCCTTTAGTACCGTATGTCCAAGGGTATAGAGGGAAATCTTGTGAGTTGACCTACCATCAGCGTTTGCCCTGGTAATGTCTGTGGATGCGGGACAATAAAAAGACACAGGGCCCTGCTGTGGCCAGCCTGGCCCACTCTGACAAAACCTATTGAAATGTAGTCTGAAAAACTTCTTACAACTTTGTGGGCAGAGTTGAATATTCTCCCACTCTACCCCAACCAGGGTGTATCTGAGGAGGAGTACCACCACACCTCCAAAAATAAACAAGGATTCCTCATGTAAAACACTCCTTGGTCCGAAAGAAATGCCACTGTTGACTGACTTTTGCAAACATATGGTAGGGCCCTATCAGGGATATATTTAGTCAGTGCCTGTGCACAGGGGCAGAAGGGAGCCACAGGCCTGTTTGTGAAGACATTGTGCCTTCTACAGGCATTTGCATCCAACTGGTACCCAGTCAGTAAAGTTACAGGCAGAAGCAGGGCCTAAAGACACCGATCAGTGGTTACCACTCCGAGTTTCCTAGCTAAGATGTTTTGAGCTCATAGCGCCTAGTACTAGGATCACCAAGTACATACGTTCTTCTTTCTCCACAGCACAATTTCTTCAGAATGGCGCAGATCTCTCTTCGGCACCTCGGGGATCACTTTGCATATTATTTGCGCTATTACTTACCGGCAACATCAGGGACCACTACCCTCTTCACTCACAGATGCAGCGTCATCAATACACATGCACAGATTTCCAAACCAGTGCATATGAGTGCAGCAGAAACATGTGCACTGGAGTCCAAGAAAGACATGGTTATAAGAGGATATGTCCACTCTTTTCCCATGAAGCAGCACCATAACTACTGGTGCACGGTCATACTGACAGCCGTGCACTTGGGGTCCACCAGTGAGGCCCCATACCCTAGGAACTCATCGGAACATGCAGATGCTGAGAAAATGAATACCAGAGGACTGCTATGCAGCGGGGGTTTCAGGCTTAAGGCAGTGTCAAGGCTATCAGAAAAGACTTGCAGAGCCAGCAAGGATAATCTTAAGACTGTTAGACAAGGCCTTGCATATTTCAAGACAGTCTTAGGCTATGGAAAAACTTCAGTAAATCAGGCGTGGTGTGTGCTCGCCTCCCCTGCTCCAGCATCGGTCAATGGATAAAACTCCAGTGACTCCACACATCCCATGTCATACCCTGGCAAGGGGCCATCCCTTGCACGTGGCCTGGCTTCTCTAGGCAGGAAGGTTCCCATGTTAGGCTATGGTATTGTGAACTTTCTTGTTGCCCATCAGTGCTGATAATGCTTGACATTTTTACATAAACTCATTCTCATCTTTCTCTCATGTCCCCCCTCCCTCCAGGAGTGCTCTCAGGAACACAGGCCCAGACAACCACAACAACAGCACCAACAAAAGCCCCAGCAACTGCGGAAACAACAGCTGCAACAACAGCTGCAACAACTGTAGCAACAACAGCTGCAACAACTGCAGAAACAACAGCTGCAACAACTACAGTAACGACAGCTGCAACAACTGCAGCTACAACACTTGCCACAACTGCAGCTACAACAACTGCAACAACTGCTGCAACGACAGCTGCAACAACTGCTGCAACAACAGCTGCAACGACTGCAGCAACAACAGCTGCAACAACTGCAAAAACAACAGCTGCAACAACAGCTGCAACAACAGCTGCAACAACAGCTGCAACAACAGCTGCAACGACTGCAGCAACAACAGCTGCAACAACTGCTGCAACAGCTGCAACGACTGCAGCAACAACAGGTGCAACAACAGCTGCAACAACTGCAGCTACAACACCTGCCACAACTGCAGCTACAACAGCTGCAACAACTGCTGCAACAACAGCTGCAACGACTGCCGCAACAACAGCTGCAATGACTGCAGCTTCAACACCTGCCACAACTGCAGCTACAACAGCTGCAACAACTGCTGCAACAACAGCTGCATCGACTGCAGCAACACCCGCTGCAACAACTGCAAAAACAACTGCAGCAACAACAGCTGCAACGACTGCAGCAACAACAGCTGCAACAACAGCTGTGATAACAGCTGAAACAACAGCTGCAACAACTGCAGCCACAACAGCTGCAACAACAGCTGCGACAACAGCTGCAACAACTGCAGCTACAACACCTGACACAACTGCAGCTACAACAGCTGCAACAACTGCAACGACTGCAGCAACCACAGCTGCAACCACAGCTGCAACAACAGCTGCAACAACAGCCGCAACAACAGCTGCAACAACAGCAGAAACAACAGCTGCAACAACAGCTGCAACAACAGCTGCAACAACTGCAGCAACAACAGCTACAACAGCTGCAACAACAGCTGAAACAACCGCGGCAACAACAGCTGCAACAACTGCAGCTATAACACCTGCCACAACTGCAGCTACAACAGCTGCAACAACTACAGCAACAACAGCTGCAACGACTGCAGCAACAACAGCTGCAACAACTGCAGCAACAGCTGCAACGACTGCAGCAACAACAGCTGCAACAACTGCAGCAACATCTGCAACGACAGCTGAAACAACAGCTGCAACAACAGCCACAACAACAGCCCCAACAGCGACCGAAACAGCAGAAACAACAGCTGCAACTACTGCAGCAACAACAACTGCAACAACAGCTGCAACAACAGCTGAAACAACAGCTGCAACAACTGCAGCAACAACTGCTGCAACAACAGCTGCAACAACTGCAGCTACAAAACCTGCCACAAATGCAGCTACAACAGCTGCAACAACTGCAACAACAACAGCTGCAATGACTGCAGCAACAACAGCTGCAACAACTGCAGCAACAACAGCTGCAACAACAGCTGCAACAACAGCTGCAACAACTGTAGCAACAACAGCTGAAACAACAGCAGAAACAACACCTGGAACCACTGCAAAAACAACAGCTGCAATAACTGCAGAAACAACTGCTGCAACAACAGCTGCAACGACTGCAGCAACAACAGCTGCAACAACAGCTGAAACAACAGCTGCAACAACTGCAGCCACAACAGCTGCAACAACAGCTGCGACAACAGCTGCCACAACTGCAGCTACAACAGCTGCAACAACTACAGCAACAACAGCTGCAACGACTGCAGCAACAACAGCTGCAACAACTGCAGCAACAGCTGCAACGACTGCAGCAACAACAGCTGCAACAACTGCAGCAACAGCTGCAACGACAGCTGAAACAACAGCTGCAACAACAGCCACAACAACAGCCCCAACAGCGACCGAAACAGCAGAAACAACAGCTGCAACTACTGCAGCAACAACAACTGCAACAACAGCTGCAACAACAGCTGAAACAACAGCTGCAACAACTGCAGCAACAACTGCTGCAACAACAGCTGCAACAACTGCAGCTACAAAACCTGCCACAAATGCAGCTATAACAGCTGCAACAACTGCAACAACAACAGCTGCAATGACTGCAGCAACAACAGCTGCAACAACTGCAGCAACAACAGCTGCAACAACAGCTGCAACAACAGCTGCAACAACTGTAGCAACAACAGCTGAAACAACAGCAGAAACAACACCTGGAACCACTGCAGAAACAACAGCTGCAATAACTGCAGAAACAACTGCTGCAACAACAGTTGCAACGACTGCAGCAACAACAGCTGCAACAACAGCTGAAACAACAGCTGCAACAACTGCAGCCACAACAGCTGCAACAACAGCTGCGACAACAGCTGCAACAACAGCTGCGACAACAGCTGCAACAACTGCAGCTACAACACCTGACACAACAGCTGCGACAACAGCTGCAACAACTGCTGCGACAACAGCTGCAACAACTGCAGCTACAACACCTGACACAACTGCAGCTACAACAGCTGCAACAACTGCAACGACTGCAGCAACCACAGCTGCAACCACAGCTGCAACAACAGCTGCAACAACAGCCGCAACAACAGCAGAAACAACAGCTGCAACAACAGCTGCAACAACAGCTGCAACAACTGCAGCAACAACAGCTACAACAGCTGCAACAACAGCTGAAACAACCGCGGCAACAACAGCTGCAACAACTGCTGCAACAACTGCTGCAACAACTGCAGCTATAACACCTGCCACAACTGCAGCTACAACAGCTGCAACAACTGCAGCAACAACAGCTGCAACGACTGCAGCAACAACAGCTGCAACAACAGCTGCAACAACAGCTGCCACAACTAAAGCTACATCAGCTGCAACAACTGCAGCAACAGCTGCAACGACTGCTGCAACAACAGCTGAAACAACTGGAGCAACAGCTGCAACAACAGCCCCAACAGCGACCGAAACAGCAGAAACAACAGCTGCAACTACTGCAGCAACAACAACTGCAACAACAGCTGCAACAACAGCTGCAACAACAGCTGCAACAACTGCAGCAACAACTGCTGCAACAACAGCTGCAACAACTGCAGCTACAAAACCTGCCACAAATGCAGCTACAACAGCTGCAACAACAACAGCTGCAATGACTGCAGCAACAACAGCTGCAACAACTGCAGCAACAACATCTGCAACAACAGCTGCAACAACAGCTGCAACAACTGTAGCAACAACAGCTGAAACAACAGCAGAAACAACAGCTGGAACCACTGCGGAAACAACAGCTGCAATAACTGCAGAAACAACTGCTGCAACAACAGCTGCAACGACTGCAGCAACAACAGCTGCAACAACAGCTGAAACAACAGCTGCAACAACAGTAGCAACAACCGCTGCAACATCTGCCACAACAGCATCAAATACTGCAACAACAGCCGCAACAACAGCAACAACAGGTGAGTCTACAAAAAGTATAGCTGCTGTAGAAATAGTGGGAGCATCAACGCTTAAATAGCCCACATACATAGCAGTAGAGGCAAATTTCAAAGCACACTGACATTTCAGTCAGACTACTGGAAACTGATTTGGTTGGCTTTGGTTTTCACGCAGTGTAGCTTCTTTTTCTTTTCTCTAATTAATGCAATCTTTTGGTTTTCACCACCTTGTGTTTTCTCTGAAGTGGGATGTATCTTTTTTACTGCAGTTTTCAGTTTTAACCATAACTCTACCTGATGTTTTTCCGTGGCAACATATATTGCCATACTTTTTTTACTGAAAAACATATTTTCTTAAGTAATGCCCCATTTGTTAGTATAGGGACATAGCCATTATGGCACAAGTCCTAATAAATAAGTGGGCGTGTAGAGGGGCATTTGAATATGCTGTGATCACTGTCATTACATGAAAGTTACATACATACCATTGGCTGCATATGTTTGATTTTCATATTAACTTCAAGCCAATGGCAGTCCAATATTCTATGTATTAAGCGATGGAGCATTCCTTCTATTTTTTCTTTATTTTGATTCTTAATCCACAATACAAAAACGCAGCCAACTTGTTTCGCCTTTCAAAGTCTTCCTCAGGGCAATATTATCACTTCACTGATTTTCCAAAGTGAAAGTCTGTAAATATGCTTCAGTCAATATGTTCCACTTTAACAGCCAGAACGTCATGGAGTCGAACGACGCATTTAAGCCGGGAGTCCGTGGTCAATCCTCACAAATAATTTATGTGCATAAGAAAACAAAAAAACTCATGGCATTGTGTCCACGGAATTTCTCCTGGACTTTGCAAAGGCGCAGTGAGGACAAAGGCCCCTTTACTTGAAGGTTCGAGGGGTCATCTAGTGCGGATGTGTACGGCACAGACACCCGCGATCCAGTATGGCCTACTGTAGTTGTTGAAGTAGTGTTAGGAGTTCTTTTTGGAGAACCAGTGAACTGATAATATTGAAAAAAGACAAAAAAAGAGTGACAAGGGGATGAGCCTTCTCTAACTCCTTTTGCGAAAGCATCGAGACTCACAAAAAGAGAAGGACTAGGAACTACAATAGAGACCCTGCTGCAATGAGCTACGTCCGTGCCTCTGTCCTAAAAAAGTCAATAGGAAGAAAGGATTGAAGAAGAGGGATGGAAGGGAAAATCAACAGATTTTTTTAATACTGCCCTCAAACTAATAACATTGCCCTGGCGAAGCTTTTACAATGCGAAATGCGTCAGCTGCATTTTTAGTAAGCTGGATGAAGAATCAAAATAAAGAAAAAACTACCACTGTGGCAAGGACCTACGAGTCACGATTTGTGCTCATTGCTAAAATATAATCAGATGTGTTTGTTGCCTCTCTTCTTTGTGAAAAAAACATTTTTAAATGTATGGTCAATGAGCAGCTGGCCATTAGAGGTGGTCAGTGTGGGTATACTGATACTGTGATTAGTCCAGGTAATGCGGCATTTGGTTCCCTGGCTGCTTTTTTTTGTTCAGTTACTACTGAGATCCATGTGTCAACAGTAGACAAGAGTGGTTAAATCGAGCATTAGCCTCTCATCCTTCCATCGTCATTCAAGTCAGTACCAGGTTAGATAGGAGTTTAATTTTGTGCAGAAATTCTTCATGTAAAGAGCCTGCAATGTGCCTTCCAAAGAATACATACAGTCATAAAAGCCATAGAAAGGTAGATATCTATATCAGGGATTTATTCCCACGTAGGGGCTCCAGTTTAGATTTGGTGGTAGAAAACTGTCTTTTTCACAGCTGTCCATCTACAATTTGAATTTGTGAATTCCCTGCTCCCAAATGCAATCTAACAACATGAGCAGTGGTATACCGCCACAACACGAAGATATGGGTGCATTGGACTGATGGGCGGGCGCGGGGGTGGAAAAATAATTTTTAAAAACGTACCTTTTTCCAGCAGCCTCTGACAGCTCCCACAGCCTTGGAGCTCTCCCTGCAGGCTCTGGGAATGCAGAGGCTGCTCAGCCAACACTGGTGCTGCTCTGGGAGACCAGCGCCAGGATTGGTCTGAGTGGTCTGCTCTGCTGCTCAGCCAATACTGGCGCTGCTCTGGGAGACCAGCGCCAGGATTGGTCTGAGTGGTCTGCTCTGCTGCTCAGCCAATACTGGACCTTCTCTGGGAGACCAGCGCCAGGATTGGTCTGAATGGTCTGCTCTGCTGCTCAGCCAATACTGGCGCTGCTCTGGGAGACCAGTGCCAGGATTGGTCTGAGTGGTCTGCTCTGCTGCTCAGCCAATACTGGCACTTCTCTGGGAGACAAGTGCCAGGATTGGTCTGAGTGGTCTGCTCTGCTGCTCAGCCAAAACTGGTGCTGCTCTGGCCTGTGAGCCTGCGGAATTTCTCAAACCTGGCTGTGAACACAGCTGGGTTAGAGAAATAGAAGTACGCATGTATGTTTAGCCGTCCTAGGACGTCCAGCCAAACATGCATGCACACTTCTAAGTGCCACAATGTGCCTGTCATGACCCAGCACCCGCCCTGCATGCATCCGGAAGGGAGATCCCTCCATGTACCTTGCAGGAGGGCGCCCCCTCAAATTTCGTTACTCAACTGCCCTGAAATCACCCTTTTAAAAAACAACCATACCTGAAAGGTTAAGATTGACCTTGTGATGCCTTAGCCTGAGGGGGAGAGCAGGTCGGGGGTGGGGGGTTGGAGGTTCTGTGCTGGGAATTTGTGGGAGGGACAGAAAACTAAAGAAGAGGCAATTCTTCTTACCAGGGTGCTTGCTACCTAAAAGAAATGTAAATGTGTATAATTATGTAATCAGCAAATGGAAAGGCTTCTTGGGAGTGAGTATAGGCTTTAAATGGCGGAGTCACGTGGAGCTGTGCCATGACGACCATTTACCCTTCTTGAGAGATAATTGAAGGGTGGTCCAACTGAGTTCTGGAGTGAGTCCTTTTAGTGGACGCTTATATAGATGTATATAAGTATAGCCTGATTACTTATTACTAAGATATATAGATATAAATAATGATTTAATTAGTTTATGCCACAGGCTGGGACCTCAAAGCACTATAACTACACAAGTTGCTACTCTCTGCGCCAACCAGGATGCAATTCTGTGACTCTCTGGTCACACACAGATATCTGCACTTACTGCATTAGCCAACTGAGGTTTCACAATATACAAGAGCATTTCAAGCGGACCGGGGTCAGGTACCAGTAGGTGACTATTTTGACCGCCGCCTCCCTACTCGCAGTGTTCCTTGCAGTGTGGTTTTCTCTGTAGTATAGGCCTGCCATTCCTGATCAGAAACAGCCCTGCCCAGTGCACTCTCCCACCATTTCTGACCCGCGGAGCGCGATGTGGGGGTCTCAGGGTAAAGCATACAATAGATCTCTGAGATTAGTTTCCGATCGGATTCCTTAGTGATAAGCCACTTCTCGAAGGCCAACAATTTCCGACCCACCAACCAATGTCAAAGTTGAAAGTACTGGTACCTGTGTGGGTTGGGAAGGTCATAGTACCGAATAATGTCTGAAAATTGCATGAAGCCTTCAAGATCGAATAGGTGGCCAGCAGACCTACATGCGGATGTGCGCCACTGTGGGAAGGCCAGCTTATACATCCCGGGCTCAAATTACGGGTTCTCAAACAGCGGTGTCAGCGGAGAGGGAAACGTAGTGAGCCCCTTCCGGGAAGTGACGGCATCCCAAACCGCATGATTGTGCGCGTTACAGGGGGTTTGTTGAGATATTTCTGGGTAAACGCACAAGTCCCCAAAGTCCGAAGGGGTATGCACGGGCCCTGAGGCATTGGTACCCAAGGGAAGAAGCATGGATTTCCCTGTGTTAACTTTAAAACCCGACACCGCCTCGAAGGCTTCCAGTTCGCGTAAAAACGTGGGCACCTACCGCCGAGGTGAATCCAGAGCTGCCAGGATATCATCCGCGTAGTGACTGAGCGCGTGCTGCCCCCCCCCAAAGGAAACCCCCTGGATTGTCCCGAATTCATTGGGCGAGGGGTTCCACTAGCGCTCACAAGAGGGGGGACAAAAGGCACCCCTGCCTCGTGCCCCGCTGGATGTCAAATGGTCTCGATGTCATGCCATTCACCCGGATCGATGCCCTCGGCCTATCGTAACAACTTGCGACCCAGGCCCTGTAGCGATCCCCAATGCCAAAGTGTGCTAGCGTCTTGTCTAGGAACCCCCAGTCCACCCGATCAAATGCCTTCTCAGCATCAATTGATAGTAGCATGGCATCCGATTGATTATAATGGGTTTTATCAATAAGATGTAGGAGGCGCTTGGTATTGTCGCCAAATTGGCTGTTTGGAATGAAACCAGACTGGTCCGGCTCAATGATGCCAGGGAGACGTGAACCCAACCTTGAAGCTAAGACCCCTGTGAACAATTTTAAGTCACGGTTTAGTAAGGAGATGGGTCTATACCCGGAGCGTTGAGCGGCATCCTTGCCTGGTTTAGGCAGCACAATAATGTCCGCTTCTAACATATCCGGCGGGATAGAGCCCGGGCCCTGGAAAGAATTGAAGAGCCGGGTTAAAATTGGCACTAGCAACTGGCAAAGTGACTTGAAGAAGCCCGCCGAGAAGCCGTCGGGCCCCGGGGATTTCAAAGGTTTGAGTCTAGATATCGCTCCGATGACCTCCTATAACTGGATAGGTGCATCCAAAGCTGCCGCCCCGGCAGCATTGAGGGCCGTGGTCGCCGCTTGACTAAGATAGGACTCTCTCGCTGTGTCTACAGTCTGATCCCTGCTGTACAGGGATGTTTAGTGCTCCCTAAAAGCATCAGCAATCTGATCGTCGGTGGTGACCGATGTGCCCTTAGCATCCCGGATGGTAGTAACATTGGCTTGTTGGGTACGGGCTCTAAGTTTGCTCGCCAGAAGTCACCCTGTTTTGTTGCCTCCCACATAGTAGGAGTGTTTAAGCCGCAAGCAATGCCGCAAATTCCATGCGGTCTAAATCTAAACCCGCTAGCTGCGCCCTTGCCGCCTTCAATTGGCGCAAGACCCTAGGGGCCCCCGTACGGCTATGAACCCTCTCGAGCTCTGTAACCTTGGCCGTGAGGAGTCCTATCCGTTCCGCAGGCTCTCTACTTTCGGCTGCGGACAGTGTTATCAGCTCCCCCCTCACACTGCTTTCATTGCCTCCCACAGTGCTGGAAGGGGCACGTTGGGCTGATCATTGAGTGAGAGATAATTGGTGATACATTTCCTAAGCTGCTGGAGCACCCCATCTCTGTGTAATAAGGATTCTCGCAACCTCCATCTGTCCTTAGGTCTATGTGTACGGGTGTCTGTGAGGCAGAGTGACAAGGCATCATGGTCTGAAAGTGCAGCAGGAATTATTTCCACATCATCTATTAACGGGTAAAGTTCTAAGGTACTGAGGAAATGGTCAAGCCGTATATTGAGTACTCTGGGGGTGGGCCTCCCGCCAAACATCCAAGAGCCCTCTCTGGCTCAACCAAGCCCTCCCATCAAGTAAAATTGCCCCAGTCATGCAATAGCGGTGCCCCGACCTGTCTCTGTCCCGGTGCATAACAAATTTGAGGTCTCCCCCTATCAGAAAATATTTATCGTGAGACTGTAAGACGCCCGACACTGCACCCTTAAGAAAGGATTCCTGCCCTGTGTTGGGAACATAAAGAGATCCCACTACCATAGTTATGTCTTCCATTGTGACCTCATGCGCCAACAGCCAACCTTTAACCTCCGCCACTCTCTCCCCCACTGAGCCCTGCAAGTGTTTGGCCACCAGTATGGCAACCCCCATCTTTTTATCTGCAGTGGAGGAGTAGTATTGATGTGGGAAGGTGCGAGAACGCATCCTGTGCCAGTCCTTTGAGAGTAAGTGTGTTTCTTGAATGAGACACATGGAAGCCCCTGAGTTGTCCAGGTATGACAAAATGGCTCTGCGTTTGATGGGATTATTGAGACCCTTAGTGTTGAGGGTCACTATCTTCACGACACAATGGCATGACCTGGCAACCTGGCAACCTCCAGGGGGACCCAGATACCTAAAGCCACCCCAAGGCAGAACCTCCCTCCTGCAGACACACCGGTTTACCCTCCCACTTCCCACCCCCCTGCCTCTGACCCTGCCCCCGCTCCCCAGACCCACTCCTTCCCCCTCCCTTCCCCCAACTCCTCCAATCTCCCCCCTCCCCCACCCTAACCCCAACTGAACATCCCCAACAGTCAAACAGTGTCCCATGTCTACCGTCCAACCTCGCAGACATGTGGAAAGGTAAGTGTTAGCACATGCAACCTCAACCCCTAGCAACCCCCTACTCCCCCCGCCAGCCGCTATGACTTAGTGCTACTGTAGCCACCGCTAGATGTTCATTCAGGCTTCAGGAGAAGTGTCTTTGAGTTCCGCCGTCACCGATGCCTCTCGTTCTTGCGACACGGTGGCCAGGTCAGGTTTCAAGCTTGTCGCTGGTGAGGATCGTTGTCTGCGCACCGTTTGCCATACGCCTTCGTGGGGTTGCTAGGACGGGGTGGCGAACCCCCCGACTCCATTTGGTCGAGGCCCAAAAGGTCGCAGGTTTCCTGGAGGGACCTCATCTGATGCAGCGTGCCATTCCACTTAAAAATCTGTCTGAATGGGTGGCCCCAGGCATATGCAACTCCTTTTCCTCTGAGAAAGGATGTGACCTCCTTGAACGCCTTTCTTTTGTGATGTTATGGCGGAGAGGGCTTGAAAGAGTGCCACCGCTTGGCCCCGGTATTGTAGTGGTTGTTTCCGCCTAGCTTCCTTGAGAATCTTTTCTTTCAGGGGGCAATCCGGCAGAAAAGCGAGGATGTCCGGCAGAGGGGTCGAGGACCACCATAGCTGGCCCACCCTATGCACCCTGTCAATCCGAATGTCCACCTCCGAGCCGGCACCCAGGATGTCCCTGAATAGGCCCTGTAGGTATGAGGCCACGTCAGATCCTTCTGGAGATGTAGGAACTCCCCGGACTCGTATGTTGTTCCTGCGTGATCTATTCTCAAGATACTCTGCATGGGCTTGCAGTTCTACCTTTTGTTTCTTGAGACAGATCAATTTCTGTTGGAGTTGTTCCACTTCGGTACTCCTGGCTTGATCATTGCCTTCTAGTGCGGCCACTCTTTCCCCCAGACCGTCCACTTCTCGTCGTATCTCCCTCACTTTGCCTGCCACCTCTTGTTTTAGCATCTGAAAGTCCTCTCTAAGTGAATTAAAAGAGCGTTTGAAGAAATGTGCGGGTGATTGGAGCCTCCCCTGTAGCGTCCTCTGGCTGCGGCTTGGATGGGGATGTGGCCGGGGGGCCTTTATCACCTTTGGAGGGGCCCTTGACAAGTATGTCCGTGAGGGTGCACTCTCTTTTTTTGTGCACCGAGGACATGATGGTCCAACCACCACCAGCGGCAGGCGCTCAAGTCTCTTGTGGTGGGCCTCTTTCTGTGGGTCCCTTCCTGGCGGAGACCCTAAAGGCTGCTGCCAAGTAGACCTGGTGGTCGACACGGGTGCCCAATGGCCACAGTTACCACTCTGCAGTAGGCTATGGCCCCCCCTAAGGCGCGTGGTCCGACATCCGCCACCGGTCTAGGATACCTCCTCTGTGCGTCCTGCTGTTATGAAAGTTAGCCGGGTGGACGGCAGTGAGGGGGATTGGGGACCAGCCCCCCTCTGTCCCTGCAAGTGCTGGCTGCTTGTGGTGCGCGGGGGCGAGAACCCCGCAAAGAGGCGGCGAAAAGCTGGGCCAGCCGCCAGACTATGGGCCCCCGCCCCCGAGGCCCGGTTACTAGAACTCACCCGTCTGTTTTCCGGGTGTCCACCCCTGTGGGCACTCCACCGACTAAACGCTCTCCAGCGACGTAGCGCTCCTCCAGGAGTAATGCCGTGGGGCCTCGGTCAGGAAAATTACAATTGCGCCGGGGCAGGTCTTGCTGTACCTAACCTACAGGTCCACCTCTCTCTTCGGCTGGGCCCCCTGCTCCAGCCGCTACCAGCACACCACCACACGGGGGTCACTTCCTCCGCCCGGCCCCGCTACAACAGACCGCTCGTCTCAGCACTGCCGAGAATTACCCAGGCGGGGGGGGGGGGAAACACCAAGGCCCCCCACCGATGCTGCAGGGCCTCGTCACTGGGCCTGGCCGCCAAACATCTCGGCCCCCCCAGCGCCATGCTGTAGTGTTAGGATCCGGTCTGGCGGCGCCCTGGCCTTCAGTCAGCTGCCATTCCAGAGACCTCGCGTGATGTGCGCCTTGGATAGACAAAGGAGGCCTATGCGTCAGCTTCCCGGGACCGGGCCCTCCCCGCCTCAAGGACCGCGGCGCCTGTCTACGGCTGCTTGCTGTGTCTCTGGCCTTCTCAGAGCGTAGCTGCGCTGTGCTGGTGGCATGATGGGCGCCCACTCCTCACCTCAGGGTATCGCGCAGGGGCAGGTGCGGCCGGAATCCAGCAGGCCGGTCGCCTATTGGCCGGCCCGGCAGCCTCGGCCTCGATTTGTGCAGCGATAGGAGCCAGCAGGTCCCTACAGCTTCTCGTGTTGTGCGGCAGTGGGGCCAACAGCACACCCCCCGCCACCGATTCGCCGCAGCACTCTTGCCGCCTCTCCCGCGATGATCAGGCACACAGAGGGGGAGCAGCCAGGCTCAGGGGTACCTCTGCAGAGCTGAAGTCCGCCGCCCCGCCGTTTCCAAGATGGCGGCTAGCATGATGCACAGTGCAGATGGCCCCCTCAGCCGCTTTGTCATCTCTCAGTGCCCCAAAGACCCCCTCTGTGAGTAGCTCTCACACCTCCACACTCAGGGGGCCAAAAAACTATACTTTTGGGGGCATTAAAGCTAGAATTGGCCGGGGAAGGGAGCCTGGAGCAGGGAGCCTCACGAAACCACGTCCGACTAGTCTGCCGTCTTCCAAACTACTGGTTTGAGGAGGTCCCCTGCATCTCTGACCCCCCCCCCCCCGGCCTTGAGAGCCTGTGGTAAGCCACTGTTGCAGGGGTGCAGGGAGTAGCTCAGCAGGGTGCATTTGGTTTCAGAGCCCTGCTCCTCCCGGACTTGGGGGACCTGAGAGTAGGGGTGGGTGGAATTTGCATAGTTGCGCTACGCAAAGCTCCGCGAAATGGTAAAAAGTCTCTACGAGCACGCAGAGTTCCGCGAACACGCAGAATTGCTTGTTTGCCCATTCGCTATGCCTTATTCCTGTTCACGAACGCTGTTTGCGTGCTTGGGGGGAAGTATCTCACGAATATGCATTTTGAAAGCGCGACCAAGGAAACAATTGCGTGGATCGCGGAACTTTTAGCAATTCCGCGTTCTCCACTGTGGAAAAGTAAATTTTGCCATGTTATATGTGCCTACGTGTTCCCCATGTTATGTCATATGTGCATGATCGATATGCATGTATTCCCCTATGATCGATTAAAGACGCAATTACAGTTGTGTCCATCTCTAGTATGCCAGTTTCCAGTTTTCGTGAATACAACGAAAATCAGGCCTATGTAAAGCTACGTTGCCACGTTTCACAGTGTGCACGTTAATTCATTGAATTATCCCCGTTTCTAGGCCTCAAAAGGGCCCGGACTCAGATTCAGCTCCCGTTTTCTGAACCCTCTCCGAGGAGCGATACAGCCCCCACCTGTATCCCTGACCCTTAGCTTACTTTCATGCCTCACAGTGCCCGGCTCGGCCAGGCTCTGCCTCCAGTCTGCCAAGAGTATGTTATGTTTCTAGTTATCAGTCCAGCCCTCCTTCTCTGCATTCCTAAGCTACTGAATCGCATCAATAGTTTCCGTCATGGTCTAGCCTTTATGTCTCCATGTAAGAGAAATACTGTATTAATATTCATAGAATATTCCCCGTACACGCACTACATATAGGGTTATGTATGCACCAGTCTTAATGTCTGTTAGCCTTTGCTCTGCTAACTTTTGGATTCTATCAACATGTTCTCTAAACACTAGATAATAGATAGGCTTTAGGTACATGTCGCTCTGACTCTCCAGACTTTAGTCTCCTCTTCTAGCGCAGAAGTCATAGCCCCCCAGTTCTCCCTAGTAACACGTCATTGTCAGTTTGCGCGCACCACTAGGTTAGAGGTCCCAGCTGCTCAGGTAGCCCCCTCCATGTCTCCGCCCCGTTTATGACATATTCTGTTACGTTTATATCACATGTCTATGTATACGCCCTGTACACGCCTTCTTGTTGCATCAGTCATGCCTTATCTTTCGCGACTGCTACAAACTCCGCCTACTGCTACGCCTACTGTATTGAATGTCATGTATTTTGTTTAACTATATATACTAATGTACTGTTATTAAAAGTTGTCCCTTATTCCAATCCTTCCTTCCTGCCCCCGGCAGCTGCCATCCCATTCCCGTACAGGCTGTCCTGTTCTTGTCCTTTATGCTTAATTAAAGCCTGTAGCTACCTCGTATCTTGACTCTTATTTATTGAGCTAACCGTTTATTGATTATAGTCAAAAATAGATCAGGTAATAATTTATTTATTTACCACATAATGGCGCCCGAATAGGGACTTGCCCTTTCCCCACGCGCCGGAGAAGCCACGCAGGCCCCCTGATCCTCTGCAGCCGTGACGGAACCATACCGTGCACGTGCAGATATTTCTGCTTCAAGTATCCCTCAGGCCCACGGAGGAGACGGAGGTTGCGGTCCAGCGTCCAGACGAGGCGGTGGAGGAACGCGGCGAGTCCCGACCAGAGCCCAAGCCGAGAGTCCAAGGTCCGAGGTATCCGGAGGCCCACCTGTAACTGAAGTCCGAAGTTCGTCCGTCCGTCGTCGTAGCAGTCCAGTCCAGTCCGAGGCCTTCCGTTCTTGCTGCCCGGTGAGTACCGTTGCTGGGGTAGTATCTAGACAGGGTCAATTGATTTGTCTCTGGTCCGTGGGTTTGGGTACACAGATCCAACACGAAGTGTCCACTTAGGTGGATGCGGGTCCTGACGTGTCTCTTTATGGGACCGGTAAGTTTCGAACTGTTTTAGCAGTGCATCCAGTTGTTCTAGTTTCTGCTCTAGTAAGTTCTGTTCTCGAGAAATTCATGTGTTCTGTTTTCAGTATTTCAGGTAGTATTTTGTCCGAACTGTTATTCTTAATGTTATTCCATGTGTTTTCAATGTCGTGGTATGAATGATCTGTTTTCAAGTAATTATTGTGTTCATTGTGTATTGTATTGTGTCCAGACTCCAGTCCAGTCATGCCTCTGTTCTCAAGATTACGTCAGTTAAGAACTAGAAAAGGTCTGCTCGAAGAAGCAGTTCCTGTCCCGCCTAGGGACAGTCCAGGTCATTTCATGTATCAAAAGCATGGCATAAGTGCCATATTGTATCTAGATTTATGGGTGGAGTACACCAAACAATTAGAGGAAAAGTATAGATGGCCCGTATCAGGTACGTGGGATGCCGAGTGCATCATGCGAGTAGAAGAAGTATTATGGAAAAAGAAAGCCAGACAGTCCCAGAAAGATGCCATCGAGTTATGGCGCAAAGAATCTCATAAAAGAACAGAAAAAGAAATCAGAAAGTCAGAATTAAGTAGAGAATCCTTAGAAAGAGCCCAAGAAAGGGAATTAATCGAAGTAGGTGAACGAGTTAAAACCGAACAGTCAGACAGACAGAGAAATGCCCTCATTAAGGGTATGTATCCTCTTCTTGCCGAGGGCTTGCCAAAAGCAACCCCGGAAGCACCATGTAATTTTCCGCCGCCATTAGTTCCGATTAAGCTACGTCACAAACCGATCGCAGCTGATATTTTTCTCTCGTCCTATTTGGACGACACAGTCCCAGAATATGCGAATCCCGCTCCGCCAGCTCCAGTAAATAATGTAATTCCTGTTCCTCCAGCCACCGGGGCACCTGTTACAGCACCTGTTACGGTACCCCCGGTCCAGCCCGTAATACAAGTACCCGTTACATCGGTCACTCTGCCAGCACGGAGAGTATCAGTCGACGATTCCAGTTTAGGGGCCGCGGGAGGAGGTCCTCCTGGTACCCCGCCGCCAAACAAACGTATAACGTTAGTCGAGTTACATGAACGTGCGTTACAGCGTACGCCCAAACATCAGTCCGTCGCAGAAATCAGACGAGCTCTTACGGAATGCTGTTATGATCCAGTCCCAGGTGATGATAGTATGGTTTTATATTCATTGCGTGTAAGACGGGTGACCGAGTATTTGGACACCCTACCGAATATGAAAGAAGATCTAGACAGAATGTATCGTTTCATCCGTACAGGAGAAGATCCAGAAAGTATTGGCGAAATCATGTCTCTCAGGAAAGCTGAGACCCAGCTCATGTTATTAAAATTTCTAATCAATTGTTTAATAAGGGAACAAGATTGTCCGACAAAAGATCCGACCGAAATGAAAGTTCTGACAAGGTGGAGTGATAATATAGCCGAGGGTAGACACAAGACACTCAGTAGTATAGAGAGTATGTACAAGAAAATTCGTAAGGAAATAATAAGGTTACACGACAATCGTAAAGCACAAGTAAGCGAGAAAGAAAGTAACTCTGATACCGAAGAAGTAGAAGACGAGAATACCGCCAGAATAGCGTATGTAGGTAAATCTAGGTTTCCAGACCGACATTCACGTCCAGAACACAAGAAAGTCTTTCATCTTCCAGCACCAGAACAAGGTTCTCTAGAACAAGTATTTCAAGCTACCGATCACATTCTGAAATCACGAATCGGTTATAGTGAACTCAGTACCATGCATGAACAAGAACTAGCCCGATCAGCAGTCCGATGGATTACTGATTCTACCACTTTTCCAGACGAAATAGTGGCACAAATGTTTCTGAAACTGCCCCCAGCCGAGCAGCGACTGGTGGGTATGTATATGATCCAGCACCTCATTACATTATATGAGGGTCAGCATTCTGATCCAGGTCCGTTACATGATGTTCTGAACGAGTTACTCCAGTATAAATGGAAAGGTTTAGGTACAGATT
Source organism: Lissotriton helveticus (assembly GCF_964261635.1). NCBI lineage: Eukaryota > Metazoa > Chordata > Amphibia > Caudata > Salamandridae > Lissotriton > Lissotriton helveticus. The sequence continues at coordinate 370,129,807 of NC_136058.1, forward strand.
TAATTAGTGTCATTCTAGAACAGCGCCACAAATATAGAACGTTTCTGAACCCGCATTTTGTTCATGTCTCACCTCCGGAAAGTAAACCATTTTACATAGATAGACAGCATCCGTTACGAGAAGTACATCCAGTTAGGACACCGGATGGTGAAATGCGACGAGTATTTGTTTACACCCGAGTTACCAAGATGGAACTCTTAGAGATGAAGAAATTAATTCCCTGTCACGACAAAGATCCAGCAGGGTTCCATCGCGAATTAAAAGACATGCTCCGTATGGGAGAATACACGTATCCAGATATTATTAAAATGTTAAAGGTCCTGTTGCCCGCAGGGGTATATGAAAAACTCAAGCAAAAGGAATGGGAGGTGGGAGAGAAAAAGATTGATTGGGCAGTTCTAGAAGCTGAAGATAAGATACGAGTACCAGGTACCGGTCTTGGAGAGAAATGTAAAGAATTGCCCGAGTTATTGATTCAAGTTTTGCCAAGGTTATTAGCCACGAAAAAGGAAGATTGGGATGCAATCTCAGCATGCAAACAGAAACAAGATGAAGATACTAGTGATTTTTATTCTAGATTCGAGAAATGTTTCATTATCAACAGTGGTCTGAAGACAGGTAGCGAGTCATACCCTCATCTTTTTGTTACTAAACTGGTCGAGAATTCAAGTCCACAAGTTAAAAATCGAGTTTTGAAAGTCGAAAGTACTTGGCAAGCTAGTACCCCGTCCCAGATGTTACAGATGCTCCAGTATCACCAGAATAGAATCAGGGAAGAGCAAGAACACGAAAGGAGACGTATGAAAGACACGAAAATGAAAGTACTAGTTGCACAATCTGTTCCACAAGACAGTCAGAAGAGGGGTCCGAATCAAGCCAGTCATCCTGCAGCTCCCGTTAAAGGGACATGCAATTATTGTAAACAGCCAGGTCATTTTATAAACGAGTGTGCAGTTCTGAAACACAACATAGCCACTGGTAAGACTAAAGAAAGACCACGTCCGCCTAGACAAGAACAAGTTTCACAGACTTCTCAGTCACCACAGAATGCACAACAGACAGTTCCAGCACCGCAGCCTATTGCTGCAACACAGCATGTTACACAGCAGATGTACCAGTATGCCCAGTCAGAGTATCCAGAGTATCAACCGTATTCATGAAACAGCCTAGAGAGGGAGGTAGGCTTGCCTCTCATCGAGATACCTGTAGATCAAGAGGGTCCCTATGTACATAGTCAAGTATTAGGGAAAGACAGAAAGTTTTTGATTGATACAGGGGCAAGTAGGACTACTATCAGTCATGACGAGGTTCCAGGTGCTCCGCTCTCAGGCTCTAGAAATGTTTCCCTTGGATTTTCAGGAAAGCCTATTGTTAACGAGATATCAAAGCCAGTTACTCTAGAAGTTGGTCCATTGTCCCGAACTACTGATTTGTTACTTACGAAATCATGCCCAGAAAATTTGTTAGGTATTAAAACATTGAAAGAATTAGGTGCAGTTATTTGCTGTTCTCCAGAAGGAATACGCTTGTTTTTAAGGGATTTTAAAGGTCACTATGTATTACGAGATTTTGATCCAAGATTGTCAAATGTTCCGCAGCATTTATGGGCGCAAGGTCCAACTGATGTAGGTTTTATGCGAATCACACCCCATCGTGTGACCCTCAAGCAAGGTATAGTCTTGCCACGAATCAGACAGTACAGATTGCCACCTGAGGCTGTAGCAGCCTTATCCAAAATTATTGACGAACTCATTGCTCAAGGAGTGGTTGTAGAAACTGACTCCAATGTATGTAATTCTCCTATCATTCCAGTCATGAAACGTACTGATCCAAATGCACCTCCAGTATATCGATTAGTGATTGACCTTCGAGAACTTAATAAATGTATCATACCCCAGTATCCAGTAGTCCCAGATATTTCATCTCTATTGACAGCTATTGATTCTGAAGCTATATTTTTTACCGTAATAGACCTCAAGAATGCATTTTTCAGTGTTCCGATTCATCCAGATAGCCAGTACCTTTTCGGTTTTTGTTTAAATGGAAGGAGCTATAAATTCACACGAGCTCCTCAAGGTTTCACAGAAAGCCCTAGCATTTACAGTCAAGCACTTAAAAGACAACTAGACAATATTCACATGCCAACTGACACTGCCCTGCTCCAGTATGTCGATGATCTACTGATCACAGCCCGTTCTGAGCGTGCTTGCGAGCGAGCATCACTTACAGTTCTGTATTTCCTAGCCGAGATGGGGCACAAGGTGTCCCCTTCGAAGCTCCAGTTCTGTGTCCAGCAAGTGATCTACTTAGGCCACTTACTGTCCAAGTGGGGTAGGCAGTTGACACCAGACCGTATCCAGTTAATAGCGAGTCTTCCACAGCCCAAGACACAGAAGGAGGTACGTGCTTTTATCGGCCTTACTTCTTATTGCAGACAATGGATTTCTCAGTATGCATTTCTAGCAAAGCCACTGATACAGTTAACGACACAGGAGGCAGCCGTATCGACTGTCCTCCCTTGGACATCTGAACATACACTTAGTTTTAATGAGTTAAAGAAAGCTTTATGCCAAGCACCTGTTTTAGCTACACCGAACTACAGTAAGCCTTTTACACTTTTTGTCACAGAACGTGATGGTACTGCATTATCTGTTCTCACACAAGATCAAGCCGGACAGTACAAGCCTTGTGCTTATTTTTCGAGCACATTAGATCCAGTAGCCCAGGCTTTGCCTGCGTGCCTCAAGTCAGTTGCAGCCACAGCTCTAGCAATCAGACAAAGTGATTCCATAGTATTAGGACACTCCCTGACAGTACAAGTTCCACACTCCGTGGAAGTTCTTTTAAACCGAACCCAGACTCAGCACTTGACAATTGCACATTTAACAGGTTATGAACTGACACTGTTCCAGCCACACATAGAAATTAGACACTGCAACGTTTTAAATCCTGCTACACTGTTACCGTCAGTTACTTCAAATCCTGTCACACATGACTGTGTGGAAGTCATTAACACTATGACTAAGCCAAGACAAGACCTGACAGACATTGCATTACCTGATCCCGACCTGACACTTTATGTGGATGGTTCATGTATGAGAACAAGTACAGGAGAACTAGTAGCCGCGTATGCAGTGACTACTGACACTGAAGTTATTGAAACACACCGTATTGACACCCTGTCTGCTCAAGCAGCAGAGCTAGTTGCTCTGACCCAAGCCTGCATACGTGCCAAGAACCTGAAAGTAAACATATATACAGATTCACGTTACGCATTCGGAGTTGTACACGACTTCGGAGTGCTCTGGCAGGAGAGAGGTTTTATGACTTCTCATGGAACCAAGATTCAGCATGGTCTCCTCATTCAAGCTCTGTTAGATGCAATACATTTACCGACAGCTATCGCTATCATGAAGTGCAAAGCACATACGAAAGTTACTGACATTATTTCCCAAGGTAATGATCTAGCAGATCGAACAGCCAAGCTTACAGCTCAGACACCAGACATTCCAGTTAACACCACACAGACACTCACTCCAGATCCGACTACATGTATGACAGTTAAGGACCCTACACAAGATGTCATAGACATACAGTTACATGCTACTCCTGAAGAAATCAAGAAATGGTCCGAACAAGGAGGGGTCCAGACAGATCAGGGATGGTGACGAAGGGAAAAGCCACATGGTTTCTCCCCGACTCTATGGTTCAAGTCATTATCAATACCGCACATAGTCCAGCACACCTAGGAGAAAAAGCCATGTTAGATAGTATCCAGAACCTTTGGTTTAACAAGCATTTACGAGCTGCAGCCAAGCAGAAAGTCCGTACTTGTATGATATGTTGTCAATTCAATCCAGGTAAAAGTGTCCCGGTGGAACAAGGTGGATTCCAGCCCCCTGACCACCCTTTTGAAGTCCTCCAGATGGATTATATTCAGATGGAGCGATGTCGAGGTTTCAAGTATGTCCTTGTAGTTGTATGCGCTTTGTCCAGGTGGACAGAAGCACATCCAGTTCCAGATTACACAGCAGCGACCACTGCCAAGCAGTTGGTTCGTGAATTCTTCCCCCGTTATGGACTCCCTAGGGTCGTGTATTCTGATAACGGGCAGCCATTCTCATCCGAGCTCATGAAACACGTTTCCCTCTTGTTAGGGTACCAGTGGAAGTTCCATTGTGTGCGCCATCCAGAAGCAGCCGGTCTCGTAGAGAGACATAATCAGACCCTGAAAATCCGTATTGCCAAGATATGTCAAGAGAAAGGTGTAGACTGGCTAGTTGCCCTGCCAGTTGCTTTATTCTTTATGCGCATGGTCGCACATTCCAGATCAGGTCTGTCCCCTTATGAGGTCGTATTCGGCCGCCCCCCAAATATGTGGGGTACACCTAGACCCCGCAGTATTACAGCTGTTTCCAGTAATATGCTGACAGATTACCTAGCTTCCTTGATGTCTGCCCTACACTCTTGTCGTTCACAGGTTGCCGCTGCATTTTCAGACAATACTGAAGTGAAACCACACGAGGTCCTTCCCGGTGATCTAGTTCTCGTACGGAATTTTGATCGTTCAAGTCCGCTGGAGCCTCGCTGGAAGGAACCGAAACTAGTCCTTCTGACCACCCGTACGGCCGTGAAGTTGGAGGGCCGCAAGGGTTGGGTCCATCTGTCGCATATCAAGAAATTCCATGGACTCCGTAACAAAACTTTTGCCAAGAACATTTCCAAGGACTGTTCCTTTTCTAAAGACTGCCTGAAACCAGACTCTAAATCAGACATTAATACAAATCCCGAATTGAAAGTTTCTCTGTTAGAGAAAACTCCGCAGCAGGAGTATAAATTAAAACTCCGGTCTAGTAAAATAAGTCAGCCAGTTTAATTGTCTAAGTCCCACTCGGGTGAAACGGTTAGACAGGTATCTGACATGTATGAGATAGACCCCCATAGTGAGAGAGTTAGTCAAAACTCTATCTGATGTATCGTTTTTCTAAGTTTTCTATTGTTTCTAAGTTTGATGGTTACCTGCACAAGTTATGCATTTCATTTATGTTTTCCAATTTCTCATGTAAATAAGTTTTCTAATGCTACAGTAGAGCACACATTTAGTGATCTGCCTCCTCACGAGTTATCCTATCGTCTTGCTATGCGTAATAACACATTCATCAGAATGCTACATTATTCACACCAGACCAGCTTTGCTACCAATTGTTGGGTGTGTGGTCGACTCCCCCCTTTCCAGACACCGAAGGGAGTTCTGCCACTCTTTCCTTATCCGTTTTCACATAATGGTTCGTGTGGAGCATGGTCCATGTTAACGTCATCTTCAAATGATATGTCCCTTCTGAATAGAACATGTTTTCCAGACAAGCAAGGTCTCCCCCATAGAACAGGGTTAGATCTAGAAAATGAAGTTTATAATTTAGGTAATTATTCTTCGAATTTTATGGTCCTGAATGTTCAGTCTGATACTACTCCAGACTTACCTGCTATTTCAGTACTACCAGTCAAAGGCGAATTATGTGTCCGAAATAATGGTTCCACACATGTAGGACATAGTGATTGTACTACTACTGTCAAGTATAGTGACAGTGGGAAATCTATTTTCAAAGCTTCACGTCATTCTTATTTTGTTTGTGGTCAGACCGCATATGTTCGTCTGCCCCTCGATTGGGATGGAACATGTTATATTGCCTTCCTACTGCCACCAGTTTTTCTAGCCCCATCTGATTATCACAGAAACACACATCTAGTACACGTCAGATATAGAAGGGCGATTGAGTCCCCAATTGTCGATCAAACTGAAACTGCTCTAGAACAGTATACAGATTTCAATAGAGGTTTCTTCTTCTTTATAGGCCCTGTCCAGAATAGTAAGTCAATCCGTAGATTAACCAGAACCCTTGAAGCAGTAGTGAATGAGACTGCCTCTGCTCTAGGTAACTTAACCGAAGAGCAATCTGCTATGAGATTTGTCGTGCTCCAAAATCGTCTCGTTCTTGACGTCATACTGGCCGATAGAGGAGGAGCATGTAGAGTTATCGGATCTAGTTGCTGCATTTTCATTCCTAATAACGCGCCGTCTGTTTATTCAGCTATAACCAGACTTCATAAAATTGCCCATCAGTTACACCAGAATCCAGGCACCTGGACATGGTCCGGTTGGCTCTGGAGTATCTTATCTGCCTGGGGATGGAAAGTATTGTCATTTCTAGGTATTGCAGTAGCGATCATATTCAGTTGCTGCCTCTGTATACAATGTGGCCCTGCGATTTGCGGCATTTGTGCTACCTCTTGTATTCCTAGTCCTAAGTCCCGTTCCAAGACAATTCGAGACGAGCAAATGATGCTGTATGAAATGATAGATGGTATCATGAATATAGATGTTTCCTGATGGAAACGTAGGGCACAAGGAGGGAATGTGGAAAAGTAAATTTTGCCATGTTATATGTGCCTACGTGTTCCCCATGTTATGTCATATGTGCATGATCGATATGCATGTATTCCCCTATGATCGATTAAAGACGCAATTACAGTTGAGTCCATCTCTAGTATGCCAGTTTCCAGTTTTCGTGAATACAACGAAAATCATGCCTATGTAAAGCTACGTTGCCACGTTTCACAGTGTGCACGTTAATTCATTGAATTATCCCCGTTTCTAGGCCTCAAAAGGGCCCGGACTCAGATTCAGCTCCCGTTTTCTGAACCCTCTCCGAGGAGCAATACAGCCCCCACCTGTATCCCTGACCCTTAGCTTACTTTCATGCCTCACAGTGCCCGGCTCGGCCAGGCTCTGCCTCCAGTCTGCCAAGAGTATGTTATGTTTCTAGTTATCAGTCCAGCCCTCCTTCTCTGCATTCCTAAGCTACTGAATCGCATCAATAGTTTCCGTCATGGTCTAGCCTTTATGTCTCCATGTAAGAGAAATACTGTATTAATATTCATAGAATATTCCCCGTACACGCACTACATATAGGGTTATGTATGCACCAGTCTTAATGTCTGTTAGCCTTTGCTCTGCTAACTTTTGGATTCTATCAACATGTTCTCTAAACACTAGATAATAGATAGGCTTTAGGTACATGTCGCTCTGACTCTCCAGACTTTAGTCTCCTCTTCTAGCGCAGAAGTCATAGCCCCCCAGTTCTCCCTAGTAACACGTCATTGTCAGTTTGCGCGCACCACTAGGTTAGAGGTCCCAGCTGCTCAGGTAGCCCCCTCCATGTCTCCGCCCCGTTTATGACATATTCTGTTACGTTTATATCACATGTCTATGTATACGCCCTGTACACGCCTTCTTGTTGCATCAGTCATGCCTTATCTTTCGCGACTGCTACAAACTCTGCCTACTGCTACGCCTACTGTATTGAATGTCATGTATTTTGTTTAACTATATATACTAATGTACTGTTATTAAAAGTTGTCCCTTATTCCAGTCCTTCCTTCCTGCCCCCGGCAGCTGCCATCCCATTCCCGTACAGGCTGTCCTGTTCTTGTCCTTTATGCTTAATTAAAGCCTGTATACTCTAGCTACCTCGTATCTTGACTCTTATTTATTGAGCTAACCGTTTATTGATTATAGTCAAAAATAGATCAGGTAATAATTTATTTATTTACCACACCACGGAAAGCGAAATTCCGCGAGCAGAACGGAATTTACTGCCCAGGCCTACCTGAGAGTAAAGGCCCAGGCGCAAGAGGGAAGGAGCCAGATCCATGGATAGTCAAAGAGATGTGGGGGCTCGTTTGTTTTAAATGGACACAAACAACATGCTCTGAGAAATGCCCTTGGGGAAGGAGGGGCAATATATGTAGTCTTTTGTTCAGGGGGCTTTCACTACTAGTAGTGCAGCAGGTGATGTAGCACTGGTGCCAGGCGTGTTAGTGGCCATGGCACTCAAGGTATGACTGTCTTACTACCAAAAAGAGGAGTGGGGTCCATTTGCTCCTATTATAGCCCAGGTCACGCTTCCTGAGTACGGAACAGGCCCAAGCAATGGGGGGTGGTGGGGGTGCAATATATGGGTCTTTTTTCCTTGTTTTTTGGACAAAGGGGCAGAAAGCCTTAATTTGTGCCTACAGCCTAGGAACGATGGTCCAACGGAGTGAGAAGAGCTGGCAGCCTGCTTCACAGAGCTGTAGACAACATTGGTGCTGCAGGTGCAGGGCCACCAGGGTATTGCAGTATGAGGCGCAAACTAAACCCCAGTTATGACAGTTTTACAATCCTTCGTTGCATGTATTAGGGCACAATTTCAGGACCAGTGTTGCTTTGGGGTATCCCATAGAGGTGTGGAGGCAAAATTGAAGCGGAGGAGACATCTTAGTTAGGGCATCAGAGAGATGGCAGGGACCAGCACTCATTTTTCCTCACCAGTCTTTGACCCAGAGAACGAGAGAGAAAAACACACAAGGGGTAAAGAAGAAAGAGAAAGCTTGAAACATTGTGATAAAGGGAGAAAGCAGGAATGAAAAACAACCCACAAGAATTAGATAAAGGAAAAGGGAGTGTCTGGTGGTGGAATCAAGACTTCACAGCCTTGGTACCCTGCATGCCAACTTTCAGTAGTGCCCGCAGCGGGATTCTGAGCAAAACCTTGGGCCCCGGTGCTTATTCCTGGATTATTAAGCACTGATTCTGTACCACTCCTATCCAAAGGTCACGTCAAATTCTGACCCTTCTCTCCAAAGAGTCACACCAGCCTCTGAGCTTTCTATCCCCCTCATATCCAAACTTTTCACACCAGCCTCTGACCCTACAATTTCCCTCATTTTTAAAGGTCCACACCTCCCAAGCGTTCTGTTTCCCTCATATCCCAAGGCCTACACCCCCTCCTAGCCTTCTTCCTTCCTCACATCCAAAGGGCCACACAGAGCCTTCCGTCCTCCTAATACACAAAGGTCACACCCCTCTCTTCATACTTCATACCTCAGCAATGATACAAGATAAGATAATAACACCCCATGCTCTAACTTTCCATACCTCAGCAAAGATGTAAGATAGTATAACAGTAACAATCCAGACCTCATTAATGATGTAACATACTACACTATTATCTCTCTATACCTCACCAATGATATAACATAAGGATGTCAAATACTATACTAGAAATGCTCCATACCTCGCAATGATGTAACATACTACACTATTATCTCTCTATACCTCACCAATGATATAACATAAGGATGTCAAATACTATACTAGAAACGCTCCATACCTCACCAATGATGTAATATGCTATACTAGGAACTATCCATACCTCAGCAAAGATGTAAAATAGTATAACAGTAACACTCAACAGCAATATTCAATCTGTGGCCTCAGGAAGGCATCGCTTTCCACTTTAGAAGCTGGACAATAGAGGACTTCAGCCAATCAGAACTCTGCACAAGTGTATGGCAGACTGCTTTCTTGGCATGAATGCATCAATTAGGAGTGCAGACGAGGGGCACGTGGCCATGTTCATTCTCACTGTATTAATGTAATCGACCCACACTGCATCTTCCTTTACATTTCCTGTTATGGGAATGACCCTTCGCTGCTCCGAAACACGTCATCCCCGGGGTCATAGTGTCCAACCCCTCCTGTGGTGCGGAGACCATCACTTGCACTAATGCCCACATACCCCAAGCAGTGTCCAGATTCTCAAGGTGGAGCAGGGGCCATAGGTTTGTTAATGTAAGGATGCCCCGTGTCTTATCATGTGCAAACTCCTGCTGGAGGTAGGAAGCATAAGTTCACTAACGCACTGATCCCCCTTGGAGAATCGTGTCCAAAACCATCCCTGTGGAGCAAGACCCATAACTGTACCTCTACACTGAGAGACCAGAGTCATAGTGTCCAGACCCTACTCTGCAGCAGTAGCACTTACTGCAGACCCCGCTGTATGGTGTGTCTGGCCCTCTGCTGCAGTGCAGGAGCCATTACTGCTTGAATGAATGTGACCCCTGGGTCATCCTGTGCAACTCAGAGTGGGGAACATGAAAGCCAGCTGCACTAATGCATGGCTCCCTCTACTGCACATTATCCAAATCATAACTGAGTCATTCTATCCAATGCCCTGCTGTGGAGTAGGAAGCACTGCTGCACCAATGCAAGGGATCCCCTGGGTCTTAATGCCAACCCCCTGCTCTGAGCAGAAAGCACTGCTGCGCTGATGCTAGGGATCCCCTGGGTCTTAATGCCAACCCCCTGCTGTGAGCAGGAAGCAACTCTGCACTAATGCGTGGGAGCCCCTGGGTCTTCATGCCCACCACCTGCTGAGAGCAGGAAGCAATGGCGGCACTTATGCATGAGATCCCCGGGTCTTAATGCCCACCCCCTGCTGAGAGCAGGAAGCAATGCTGCACTAATGTATGGGATCCCCTGGGTCTTAATGCCCACCCCCTGCTCTGAGCAGGAAGCACTGCTGCACCAATGCAAGGGATCCCCTGGGTCTTAATGCCAACCCCCTGCTCTGAGCAGGAAGCACTGCTGCACTTATGCATGGGATCCCCGGGTCTTAATGCCCACCCCCTGCTGAGAGCAGGAAGCAATGCTGCACTAATGTATGGGATCCCCTGGGTCTTAATGCCTACCCCCTGCTCTGAGCAGGAAGCACTGCTGCACTAATGCATGGGATCCCCTGGGTCTTCATGCCCACCCCCTGCTCTGAGCAGGAAACACTGCTGCACTAATGCATGGGACCCCTGGGTTTTCATGTGCATCCCTCTGCTGCAGAGCAGGAAGCAAAGCTGCACTAATACATGGGACCCCTGGGTCTTCATGCCTACCCCCCTGCTGTGAGCAGGAAGCACAGCTGCCCTAATGCAAGGGATCCCCTGGGTCTTAATGCGCATCCCACTGCTGTACCAATGCACCAACCCCGCTACAGAGCAGGAAGCACTGCTGCACCAATGCATGGGATCCCTGGTTCTTAATGCCCATCCCTCTGCTGTACCATTGCACCAACCCCCGCTACAGAGCAGGAAGCACTGCTGCACCAATGCATGGGATCCCTGGGTCCTAATGCGCATCCCCCTGCTGCGGAGCAGGAAGCAACTCTACACTAATGCATGGGATCTCCTGCATTTTCATGCACATCCCCCTGCTGAGGAGCAGGAAGCGCTGCCGCACTAATGCAAGGGATTCCCTGGGTCTTCATGCCCAACCCCCAGCTACAGAGCAGTAAGCACTGCTGCACCAATGCATGGGATCCCCTGCATTTTCATGCGCATCCCCCTGCTGAGGAGCAGGAAGCGCTGCTGCACTAATGCAAGGGATTCCCTGGGTCTTCATGCCCACCCCCTGCTACAGAGCAGGAAGCACTGCTGCACCAATGCATGGGATCACCTGGATCTTCATGCCCACCACCTGCTGTTGAGCAGGAAGCACCTCTGCACTAATGCATGGGACCCTTGGATATTCATCCCCATCCCCCTTCTGCAGAGCAGGAAGCACTGCTGCACCAATGCATGAGATCCCCTGGGTCTTCATATCTAACCCCCAGCTACAGAGCAGGAAGCACTGCTGCACTAATGCAAGGGATCCCCTGGGTCTTCATGCCCAACCCCCAGCTACAGAGCAGTAAGCACTGCTGCACTAATGCAAGGGACCCCCTGGGTCTTCATGCCCTCCCCCTGCTACAGAGCAGGAAGCACTGCTGCACCAATGCATGGGATCCCCTGGGTCTTCATACTAAACCCCCTGTTCTGAGCAGGAAGCACTGCTGCACTACTGCATGGGACCCCTGGGTCTTCATGCCCAACCCCCAGCTACAGAGCAGGAAGCACTGCTGCACTAATGCATGAGACCCCTGGGTCTTCATGCCTAACCCCCAGCCACAGAGCAGGAAGTACCACTGCACTAATGCAAGGGATCCCCTGGTTCTTAATGCGCATCCCCCTGCTCTGAGCAGGAAGCACTGCTGCACTAATGCATGGGACCCCTTGGTCTTCATAACCAACCCCCAGCTACAGAGCAGGAAACACTGCTGCACTAATGCATGGGATCCCCTGGACTTCATGCTTAACCCCCTGCTACAGAGCAGGAAGCACTGCTGCACTAATGCATGGGACCCCTGGGTCTTCATACCCAACCCCCGCTACAGAGCAGGAAGCACTGCTGCACCAATTCATGGGACCCCTGGGTCTTCATGCCCACCCCCTGCTCTGCGCAGGAAATACTGCTGCACTAATGCATGGGACCCCTGGGTCTTCATGCCTAACCCCCTGCTACAGAGCAGGAAGCACTGCTGAACTAATGCATGGGATCTCCTGGGTCTTCATACACACCCCCTGCTCTGAGCAGGAAGCACTGCTGCACTAATGCATGGGATCCCTGGGTCTTCATACCCAACCCCTGCTGCGGAGCAGGAAGCACTGCTGCACTGATGCATGGGACCCCTGGGTCTTCATACCCAACCCCTGCTGCGGAGCAGGAAGCACTGCTGCACTAATGCATGAGACCCCTGGGTCTTCATGCCCAACCCCCAGCTAGAGAGAAGGAAGCACCGCTGCACTAATGCATGGGATCCCCTGGGTCTTCATGCCTAACCCCCTGCTCTGAGCAGGAAGCACTGCTGCACTAATGCATGGGACCACTGGGTCTTCATGCCCACCCCCTGCTGCGAAGCAGGAAGCACTGCTGCACCAATGCATGGGACCCCTGGGTCTTCATGCCTAACCCCCTGCTACAGAGCAGGAAGCAATGCTGCACTAATGCATGGGACCCCTGGGTCTTCATGCCCATCCCCTGCTCTGCGCAGGAAGCACTGCTGTACTAATGCATGGGATCCCCTGGGTCTTCATGCCCACCCCCTGCTCTGCGCAGGAAGCACTGCTGCACTAATGCATGAGATCCCCTGGGTTTTCATGCCTAACCCCCTGCTGTGAGCAGGAAGCACTGCTGCACTAATGCATGGGACCACTGGGTCTTAATGCCCCCCCCTGCTCTGAGCAGGAAGCACAGCTACATTAATGCAAGGGATCCCCTGGGTCTTAATGCCCACCCCCTGCCCTGAGCAGGAAGCAACGCTGCACCAATGCATGGGATCCCTGGGTCTTAATTCCCACCCCTCTGCTCTGAGCAGGAAGCACCGCTACATTAATGCATGGGATCCTTTGGGTCTTCATGCCCACCCCCTGCTGCGGAGCAGGAAGCACTGCTGCCCTGATGCATGGGACCCCTGGGTCTTAATGCCCACCCCCTGCTGTGAGCAGGAGGCAACTCTGCACTAATGCGTGGGAGCCCCTGGGTCTTAATGCGCACCCCCTTCTGTGAGCAGGAAGCACTGCTGCACAATGCATTGGATCCCCTGGGTCTTCATGCCCACCCCCTGCTGTGGAGCAGGAAGCAACGCTGCCCTAATGCATGGGATCCCCTGGGGCTTCATACGCATCCCCCTGCTGCGGAGCAGGAAGCACTGCTGCACCAATGCATGGGACCCCTGAGTCTTCATGCTCTTCCCCCTGCTGCTGAGCAGGAAGCACTGCTGCACCAATGCATGGGACCCCTGAGTTTTCATGCACATCCCCCTGCTCTGAGCAGGAAGCACTGCTGCATTAATGCATGGGATCCCCTGGGTTTTCAGTTCAGTTCATAAGTCTTTATTTCTAGTATTTCACCATAGAAGACAGAAACATGGAAGTAAAAACATCATAAAACACACATCAAGTTTAAAAAGCATTAGGTTAAAACTATATATGCACTTAAAACAATTTATACCAAAAAAGGTGCTACAGCATAAGATATTGCATCATATAGTGGTATGTGGAATGTAGTACCATAAAAAAATATGAACATTTCAGGACTATACTATAGACTAGTGTTTAGCCCTAATGATCCACGTCCACCCTAAGAATTTTGCTACCGCAATTACCAGCAGTTCATTTGTGTCAGTCCTAAGGATCCTCAATGCCTCGAGCCCTACCCGTGTACCAATATTTCGACAAATAGGTTTAAGCCATTTGTTCCAAGGGGCTGTATAGGGGGGGAATACCAAAAATATGTGGGCAATTGATTCCTTTTGGTCGGAACACCAATGGCAAAATTCATCATCCTGACCATTCCAGTTTTTGGTAAGCGTTTTTATTGGAAGGGAGCCGACCCTAAACTGGTGGTATAACTTCCTATCACTAGACCTAGTGATAATGTCCTAATAGTCTTCTATTGATGGATCAAGTTTATGCTCAAAGAACATTCCAGACAAGGAAGAGGCATTGGACTGTTCAATATATGTTTGACGAACTGATAGCCAATATCGATCTTTAAAGGATTTTTTGGGGGAAAAAGGTTGTTAGCAGGATCTATCCACAAATTGTACAATCCCATATTCTCTAGGTGCGTTCTTACTTTTTCAAACCATAAGATGTTACCCGAACACACAACAGATCTAACATCCAAGATTGCCTTTGCAAAGAGTGCCAGTTCGAGGGTAGTCCAGATCCTCCTCCATAAAGCCACAGGCTTATAGCGTGCCACATCCTCTATTGAGTGACATCCTAAATCCTTTAAAAGTGGCTTCAGTGGGCTAGAGCGAGGAAGACCTGTTAGAGTTCGTAAAAATTTATTCTGAACCTTAACTAACGGGGAAATGTCCGCAAAACCCCAGAGGTCCGCGCCATACAGAATCGCTGAACTTATCTTGGAATTATAGATCTTTAAAGCGGGACCTATCCTTTTTGTCAGCGAGGATCTCTGTTCTTTGACTAAGCACCCTGATAACTGGGCAAACTTAAGGGATAGAGTGTCAATCTGCTACATTAACCTGTAAATCATTATCATGGCAAAATTCCTCAAATTTGTTCAAGGCCGCTTGCAGCCCCATCTGGGTCTTTGATAGTATAAGGGTGTCGTCCGCGAACATAAGTAGCGGAATCTTAATGCCGTCCAGAGAGGGGGCATCAGTTGGAAAGGCTGAAAAGTACTGTACAACCCTGTTAATGAACAACAAAAACAAGGTTGGCACTAGTACGCACCCTTGTCTTACACCCCGGGACACTGCAAATCTATTTGTAACCTGCCCTTGCTTTGCCCAGCGAACTTGTGCAAAGTTCGCTTCATGTAGCTTGATCACTATATCCAGGAGCTCCTGGGGCAACCCCATATTACTTAGAGCCCTCCACAACTTAGCCCTGGGTACTAAGTCAAATGCTGACTTGAGGTCAACGAAGGTGGCATAGATAGTGCCACCTCCCAAACTTACTACTCTCCAATAAATCAATAAAAACCTAAAGACCTGCTCGATGGTACTTGTGCATGATCTAAACCCAGACTGTAAAGGAGACAATACGTCTTCAAGCTCAATCCAGCTCTGAATTCTTGCTAAAACCATCCTAGCAACAATTTTCTGGATGGAGTCAATCAAGCTGATTGGTCGATAGTTCCCCGGAATGGAGCGATCCCCCTTCTTATATATTGGCAGGATCTCAGCTCCTCGCCATGAGTCCGGGATACATGCCCCCTTTGCAATAGCATTTCCAAGAAATACAATATAGGGCACCGAGTTGATTGGGTCATATTTAAAGAGATCTGCTGGGAAACAGTCCAATCCCGGGGCTTTTCCGCAAGGAAACTTTTTTAGAGCATCCTCGACTTCTTTGCTGTCGAACGTTAAGACTTGAGGGGTCGGCAGGGGTCGTAAGTCATATGGAGAGCAATCAGTTTCCAAATCCAACCCTGAAAACTGGGTCTCGAAATACTCAACCCAGTCCTCGGTAGAGACATGGCTGGCAGAAACTTGGGAATATGGGGGCATATTACCAAGCAATAGCGATAATTATCGCTATTGTTTGGTTAGAGACAAAAATGTACCGCTGAGCTGCAGCGATTTTTATCGCAGATAAACCTTGGTACTACCAAGGTTTATCGCAAATGCGATAAAAAACGGACGCAATGCATGCATATCGTTGAAATGTCAGCGATATTCATGCATTACCGAGCTAATGCTCTTAGCCATGTTATCCACCTCCCATTGGATAACATGGCTAAGAACTGCTCAGGGCAGGTGTTAGCTTTTGGAGATATTCGCGCTTAGCGCGAATATCTCCAAAAGTTGGTAATAGGAGATAGCGATGTTCTTGGCACGCCCACTTTGCATGTCATTAGTGATAAATATCACTGACATGCAAAGTGGGGCCCAAGATGGTCGCTATCTCCTACTAGCTGTCGCTAACTGGTAGGGTGTTAGCGACAGCTAGGTAATAGGGAGATAATTTTATCTCCGCTTTCTTGGCTTTTAAAGCCAAAAAAGCGGAGATAAACCCCCTTGATAATATTTCCTCATTTGACTATATTGCCAGAACTTTGTCAGATTTTTCGTCTTGATAGCGTCTAAAAGATGTGGGTTTTAAGTGTTTACTCATTTTGGAAAAGTGGGATTTTAATCCCTTAAATAATTCTTCATGTAATGAAATTATTTTCCCATTTATATCTTCCTGAGTTGGGAATGAGCGCAAAACACCCAGAGACCGTGTTACCTCCAACCTTATCTTTTCCAGAGGCCCTGGGTCATCAATGATCCTAGCCCAGCGAACCCTGCGTAGGTCATTAGTAAGCAGGGCTTCAGCAGTGTCTATCTCAGTTTGGTTATTACGATTGGGACCTCCAGTGAGTTGAAGACTCAGTAGGAGTGGATTATGATCGCTCTCTGGGCGATCCAGATTCATCATATCCCCTAGTATTGACCGATACTCAATCTTGATAAGGATATAATCTATTCAACTTTTATATATACCATTATCAAAGGTTGCCCTACCGTTTTTGTCAGAGATGGAATGCCCATTTGCTGCCCTAAAACCACGCTCCAGGCAAAAACCCATCCACTGCAGGGCCGATTCTGTCCACTTCTTAATTGCCTTTAGGTCAAGGGGAGGAATATTCCACTGAACATCCTCCTCTACCAAGAGATTTTCCCCTTCATGGTTTAGAGGCTCAAACGAACAGTTAAAGTCCCCAGCGAATATTGTGTTGCAAACAAACCTAACAGAATCAAAGAAGGTATCCAGATCTAAAAAGGTTCTAGAACCACGCCCACCTGGCTGTCCTCTGATATACACATTTACAATAAGGATATCTTGTTGATCTGGCTGATGCAGATTTATAACAAGGATATCCGGACTGTATACAACAATTTTCACTGGTCTATAGTTAATTGATTGCCTAACCCAAATAGCTATGCCCCCAGATGGTCTACCTTTTTTTCCTCCTACTGCCGCTTTGTGAAAATGTAGGTATCTGGGCGGTGGATAGGGTCCACAGCCCACGTCTCCTGGAAGATCCAGATATCATGTTCCTCCACCAGGTCTGACCTCTCAACTATAGATGTTTTGCTCTTTAGACCTGCAATGTTCCAGGAGACCAACATAAGCGTGTGTTTTTCGCTTGCTTGACTAAACTGGGGGGAACCTTGGCTTGTTGGAAATCTGTATTAGACACCCCACTCGTACTAATGCACCCATACTCAAGGGACCCAAAGTCCTTCCTCATGGGCTCACCAGTATCCGTTCTGGTGCCCCCCGCTGTTTCCACAGCATGGTTTTCCCTTGGATTGGTATGGGTCTGATTTGGCAAATAGGTGCCATCCAATGGTGTGCACTCATAATATCGAGTCTTTTATTTCGACTGGACAGAATATCGAGTAAAAAACTATAGAATGGACATAATATCGACTAGACATAATATAGACAACAAAAAT
Organism: Lissotriton helveticus; assembly: GCF_964261635.1. Taxonomy (NCBI): domain Eukaryota; kingdom Metazoa; phylum Chordata; class Amphibia; order Caudata; family Salamandridae; genus Lissotriton; species Lissotriton helveticus. The sequence goes on from NC_136058.1 coordinate 370,147,476, forward strand.
ATCGACTAGAGAAAATTAATATCGAATAGAATGGACATAATATCGAATCAAAAATATAGAATGGACATAATATCCACTAGACATAATATAGCCAACAAAAATATCGAATTTAAGGTAAGTTAATAATCATTTTTATTTTTTGTGTAATATAAGTCTGTAGCGGGTTGTGGGTTTATAGGGGAATAGGGTGGGAAGTAATTTAATTATAATTAATTAAATATGTTAATTTATTTATTGATATTTATTTAGAATTAATTGTTAATTATTTATTAATTGGTAATTAATTAAAATATAATTGGTAATTAATTATAATTGATTAATTGATAAATATTTTAATTTTAGTAATTTATTTTCTGTAGCGGGTTGTGGGTTTATAGGGGAATAGGGTGGGAAGTAATTTAATTATAATTAATTTAAAAAATTTAAATTATTTATTGATATTTATTTATAATTAATTGTTAATTATGTATTAATTGGTAATTAATTAAAATATAATTGGTAATTAAAATTAATTTATTAATTGTTAAATTGTAAAATAATTTATTGTTAATAGGTAATTAATTCGTATGAGTAGGCAATTTTTAAAATTAAATAATTTTATTTTGTATTTATAAATAAATATTTAATATTTTTTATACACAAGTAAAATATTTTATTTATTTGTAATTGGTATTACTATTTATGTTATTTATATCTATTTGTGAAGTATTTACTTTCCCTATTATTGCACTCTCTGAAGTTGGAATAGTAATTTTAACCCCTACGCTATACAACACTTTCCCTACTGTTGCACCCACTGGAGTGGGTATGCAACGTTTACAACGCAACTTTTACTATGCACTACCATTACAACGAAACTTTTACAACACAAAAACGTTTACAACGCATACATTTACAAAGCATGTTTTTACAACGCAGATACCTTTACAACGCATACCATTACAACGTAAGTATTGCTAAGTATATAATTATTTTTAAAATGTTATATGTTTGGGTTTTTGGGTAAAGGGGTATTTTTAGGGTTCAGGGTCAGTTTTCAGTTTTTGGGTAAAGGGGTATTTTTAGGGTTCAGGGTCAGTTTTCAGTTTTTGGGTAAAGGGGTATTTTTAGAGTTCATGGTCAGTTTTCAGTTTTTGAGTAAAGGGGCATTTTTAGGGTTCAGGGTCAGTTTTCAGTTTCTATGGTAAAGGGGTATTTTTAGGGTTCAGGGTCAGTTTTCAGTTTTTGGGTAAAGGGGTACTTTTAGGGTTCAGGGTCAGTTTTCAGTTTTTGGGGTAAAGGGGTATGTTTAGGGTTCAGGGTCAGTTTTCAGTTTTTGGTTAAAGGGGTATTTTTAGGGTTCAGGGTCAGTTTTCAGTTTTTGGGTAAAGGGGTATTTGTAGGGTTCAGGGTCAGTTTTCAGTTTTTGGGTTAAGGGGTATTTTTAGGGTTCAGGGTCAGTTTTCAGTTTCTGGGGTAAAGGGGTATTTTTAGGGTTCAGGGTCAGTTTTCAGTTTTTGGGTAAAGGGGTATTTTTAGGGTTCAGGGTCAGTTTTCAGTTTTTGGGGTAAAGGGGTATTTTTAGGGTTCAGGGTCAGTTTCCAGTTTTTGGGTAAAGGGGTATTGTTAGGGTTCAGGGTCAGTTTAGGGTTTTTGGGGTACAGGGGTACTTTGTAAAAATAAAGTAAAATTACATTTAAATTACATTAATTAAATAAAATTAAATAAAATTAAATTATATTATAATATTTTAAATTACTTTATATTAAAAAAAATGTATATACTTACCAATACTTACGTTGTAATGGTATGCGTTGTAAAGGTATATGCGTTGTAAAATCTTGCGTTGTAAATGTATGAGTTGTAAAAGTTTTTGTGTTGTAAAAGTTTTGATGTAATGGTAGGTGTTGTAAAAGTATGCGTTGTAACGTCATACATCCCTGGAGTGGGAATAGTAATTTTAACCCCTACACTATCCAGCGCTTTCCCTACTGTTGCACCCACTGGAGTGGGAATAGTAAATTTTACCTCTACGCTATTCAACACTTTTGTTAATGTTGAACTCACTATAGTTGTTACAATAAATGTTAACCATTTTCTATGCTATGCTAAAAATATATATATGTTTATTTAATAATATGTATATATATATATATATATATATATATATATATATATATATATATATATATATATATATATATGTATTATTTGTGGTGATATAATTTTTTTAATTATAGAAATTATTTATTAAAATTACATTATTAAAATAATTATTTCTAAGTTTATATTAAATATATTTATTACTATATTAGTTTTAACTTAATTTTAAGACATTTAAAAAAATCGATATTTTGACAGTCTATATTTTTGTAACTCGATATTTTGGAGTCGATATTTTGGTACTTACCTGTTTGTAGATAGGGAGTCGTTATTTTGTCACTCGATATTTTTTACTCGATATTTGTGTATCTCGATATTTGTGACGTCGATATTATGTCAGTGATCCTATACAATATAACATTCCCAGGGGGTGCACCTATACCATCAGGGACCGGGGGGAAGTTTGGGAGATAGAACGGGCGAGTCAATCCACCTCATCCAGTGTTCCGAATCTGTTTGCTACAGGGATATTGAAGGTAAAATCGTTTCCCCTTCCCCTATCAGGGCACCAAGAGTTGTGGTGTGCGTCCACCACACGCTTTCTCCCCATTGGATTGCGATTCGGGTAGAAGTAGGAGAGAGGATGGGGTTCAATACAAGTAGCCATGCCCACTCTTCCCCATTCACAGATATACTTTACTGTAGTCATATCTCTAAAATTGAGCACTATACAATCTCCTTTCATATGTTTCTCACGCCTCCCAACCCAGCATACTCTTCGTACGTGTATAATCTCACTAAACACATGTGGGGGTAGGGGCCTATGCTTGTTCAACCAGTGTGTAGACTTGTTCTTAAGTTCTTCATAGGATTCTGTGCTGTCACTACCCAACTCTGAGACCCCGGCTAGGGCGTACAATCTGGGGGGAGATCCAAAACTGTTTTGTTGGAGCTCGTTGCTGTTAGATTAGAACGCAGCGTGTTTCGAGTGCTGACCGCTAGTTGGTCTAGGATTTCGGGGTCAGGCAGAGGGCCTCAAGATCCCAACCCCAATGGTGAACCACCATGCCGAGGCAACCCACTGCAAACGCAACGTTGACACCGGGTACGATGGAACGTCACAAGGCTCCCTCGTACCACCCTTATGGCACACATCTGCCAGGGTGTTCCACACCCTTCAAACCATCCACCATCTGGTGCAGAACCCCGGATGGATGACCCAACTACAGACAGGTGTCTGCACAAAAATCTGAGAGGCCAGGTCATTGGTGAATGCTACACTATATAAAAATCCAGTAACATAACATAAATTAATTCATAAAGCTAAAAATGTAAATCTTGAATTGTCTAATTTGGCATATTTTAGATTACAGGGTAACAGGGAAATATCAATTTATGTGAAAGAGGGGATTAGACATAATTTCTTTTTATGTTAGAAGTTGCTAAAAAAATCTAAACATAAAATCGTCCCCAGAATGCTTCCAGCTAACCCTACCGAGCTGCTCAACTCTGGTAATGGTGCAAGCAGTGCTTAATGTGTAAACAGTTAAGTACCAGGACCCCCGTTTTTTTCACAGGGGTGCACTGCTGCTGGCACCACCCACAGCTCATGCCACTGCTGCAGTATACCAAGGCCAGTATTACCTACTAATGATCACATTCAAACAAGTGTGACATTTTTTAATATTGGAGGCCATCCCACACTGTAGGGGTGGCCCGTAAGAGCTGTTTTACAACTAGTTACATGCTCCACTGATGCACTCTCCTAAAATAAAATAGGCACACAGCGCCCCCATGCTGTGGACTCTTCTTACATGTGCTAGTATCCAGAAATAAGTACCGGTGTTGAGCACCCGCAAACACCAGCATAAATGAAGCACTGGGTGCAAGCATGAGCGGACAGCCCTGCCTGTCTGCATTATACTGTGAACAAACTTTGACCGTGTGACAGTAAACAAAGGCTACACTCTGTTGTGAACAAAATATGATTGTGTTTTAAAAAGGATTTTTCACACTGAAGGTCCAGGGAGGCTTCACTCTGCCGTGAACATGCTCTGATTGTGAGCCAGTAAAGGTTAACTCACAGTGCAGGTCACCTATGTGCACCCCTCTGTGAGCGACCTCTGATTGTGTGACTGTAATGGTGCGCTCACAGTGCAAAGTCATCTAGGCTGCACTCTGCCATGAGCAGCCTCTGATTGTGTGACAGTAAAAGTAAATTCACACTTCAGGCACCCTAGATTGCACTCTGCTGTGACCAAGTTATAATTATGTAACAATGGCAGTTAACCCACTCTACAAAGGGAGGGCCCTGTACTCTGTTGTGACAAAGTTCTGCTTGTGTGAGACTTGCACTCTGCTGTGACAAAGTTCTGCTTGTGTGACAGTAAAGGAGACCTCACGATACAACACCACAGAGGCTGCACTCTGCTGTGATCAACTTCTAATTGTGTGAAAAGGAAGCTTAACTTACCCTGCTGGTCCCCTGGACTGCACTCTCCTGTGAAATAGGACAAATTGTGTGAGAGTAAAAGTGAGCTTACAATGCAGTGCCATTTAGGCTGATTCCGGCTTTCAACAAGCTCTGATTAAGCTGCAGAGTTGTTTAATTCTCACACTAGCCCATGGGGGTATTTACACTCACAAAGGCTCGAAGACAAACTTCCTTTCTGCTTGTATAATATTTCTGGCATGCTATCGCTTATGACAAAAAATATAAGCTGATTAAAAATAATCAGAATACATATTTGTGTTTATTCACACATAAAGCACACTTTCCAAAATTGACTGTTTGTGTCCAAGTTTAACAGGTGTGAATCATAATTATTATTCCTACCCAAATCTTCCCACTACAGGTGTACCCTATAGTCTCCTCACAACTGCCTCCACAACTACGACAGCCTCAACTATAGCAGTCACAACATCTGGAGCTATGGGCGGTACTACAGCAGCTCTATAGAAAAAGAGAGGGACCCCTTAGGAAAGTCAGGAAATTCCCAGTGTAACTTGATTTAAACCAAAGTCAATTTTCACCCCTAGCTTATCTCAAGTGGACAATAATGTAGAAATATTCGAACGTGTAGTCATGTCAGTCCAAAAGAATAGGAACAATAATTTGTCAGGAAACCACAGGAAAGCTCTTAAAAATTTACAGAATGATGGAAATGTGACTATAAAGCTGGCCGATAAAGGCGAAGGTGTTGTCATTTTTGACACAAGAACTTATGATGCTAAAATGAGGGAATTACTGAATGTCCAAGAGCACTATCAAAGAATCAAGTATTCCAAAATAGAAGCTTTAAAAAACAAAGTATATACTTTACTATTAAAAGGCAAGGAAGCGGGGTTGATTAGTGAGAATTAATATAATTTTCGCTATAATGACCACCTGATAACCCCAGCAATTTATGGACTGCCAAAAGTCCACAAAAATATCCTAAATCGTCCCATGCGCCCCATAGTCAGCAGCATTGGGTCAATTCTGGAGCCACTAAGTAAATACGTGGATTTCTTCCTTAAACCCATCGTTCAAAAACAGAGATCCTATCTCAAGGATACTGCTCATGTGATGACTGTGTTCGAGGGACAGGGCTTTGACGGGGTGACCCATTTTTTGGTCACCCTGGATATCGAAGCCCTGTATACGAACATCCCTCAAGATGATACCATACAGGTGATTAGCAGAGTTCTTGAAAATGAGGATCTGAATGGAGGAAACAGGAATTTTATCTTAGAGGGTATCAAAATGATACTTAAAAATAACATCTTCCTGTTTAAAGAAGAATTATATCTCCAGGTGGAGGGGAGGGGACCAGCATGGGGGACACTTGTGCCCCCAGTCTGGCCTGTCTATATGTGGGCACTTTTGAGGAGCGCCACCTCTTTAACGAGATGGCACCCTATTTTGAAAATATTTCTTGCTGGCACCGCTACATAGACGACATCATTTTTGTGCGGAGCGGTGCCAGCAGTGAATTGGTGGATTTTTTTGAGTGGTTAAAATTGGGAGACCCCAATTTAAAATTCAAGGCCCATATGAGCAATACCTCAGTTGAATTTCTGGATATCGTGATTAAGGAGACCAATAAGGAGTTAGGAGTTGAACTGTATGTCAAACCCACCGACAAAAATACTCTTCTCCAGTACTCCAGGAACCATCCGCGCTCACAAAAGGATAATATTACTTTCGGGGAATTCCTGACATTGCGCAGAAACTGTACATCACTAACAGATTTTTACCGGCATGCTGAGGGACTTAAGAACAAATTAAAAGCAAGGGGCTATCCCAATAAACTCATCAAAAATGCATTAAAAAGAGCAAGATTCTATGATAGAGGAAGCCTTTTAAACCTGAATAGAGAAAAAAAGAATGTAGCAATAGGGAGAGTGGTCTTTGTGACTCAGTACTCCCACATCAGTAATCAAATAAAAAAAATTGTGAACAAAAACTGGAAGATCTTAAATCGGAACACCGCAGCTATATTGGAAAAACCTATGTTTTCCTTCCGACGTAATTAAACAATTCGGAATGCATTGGTTCAAACTTATAGAACACCAGAACCACAACAAACCACACTTAATGGAGGATTAGCCACAGGAAATAATAAATGTGGGACATGTTCTATCTGTGCACAATGCATTATTAGCAACAGCTTCACATTTGCTGGCAAAATTCTGACCCCTACTACACTTAATAATTGCCGTAGTAAGAATTTGGTATACCTCCTCATTTGTCCCTGTTCTCAAGGATATGTTGGCGAAACCAGCAGGGAGTTACGTACTCACCTTCTGGAACATAAATCTGCAATCAGAACAAAGAAAGATAACGCCCCCCTAGTAAATCACTTTTGTACTAAGAATCACCAGTGCAATGAATTCCAATGGTTCATTCTATAAAAGATCAGAATTAACCGTAGAGGAGGCGACATTGATCAGAAAAGAAAAAAACGGGAACAGTGGTATATGTGCTACTTAAATACAGTTGATAAGGGTCTTAACACCAGAGAAGACTGGCTCCAAATATTACAATACTAATTCAGGGGACTTTAAATCTATGTGAGGGTGGCCATATTGTAGATCAATAGAGTAACCTGCCTTATGACTATGATCCATAGGAAATCAACATAGCTCGGGTGGAGTGTTAAAAACGGACTACACAATTGTAGATTCCGAGCTCACCTTCACACATGAGCTAATTGCAATAAGACCAGGGGACTCAAGTATAAAAGAAAGAAAGCAAAAATAGGATAAGGTGTGAAGGTAGTTCTTAATATAACTAAAGCGCGAGATATAAACATGATGGTGGGGAGTAGGAACGATAAATAAAACTGAAAGTTTTTCTACGTTCCTGTTGATGTCCATGAACGAATGTATAACAATAGAGTTAGTAGTTGAAAAAAAGAAATAAAGAATGAGTCACTTAAGAACGGTCCCACGTGTTATTTAAAACCAATCACGTACAAGGAACCATAAAGTCTATTACGTGAGCGATCACATGGGATCGGTAGCCTATTAGGGATTGCCTCATAAAAACGGAACAAAGCAACACGTAACTGACGGCATCCCAACCGAGGTGAAGGTAAAGCGGCAAGAACAGTTTCCCCAAATTTGAGGTAAGAGTTGGCTTAGATGGCAGGCAAGAACCCTAGTGGGTTGTATTATCCACCTTGGGAGTCAAGGGTAACTGTTGGCGGAGATACTTTAATTAGTTCTTATATTGGCTTAAAACCCTTATTAAATCTTTTTTGACAGGGCTATTTGGAACAGCGACTGCAGATTGATTCAACGCCGCGTGTCCAATCATCGTGTGTCAGCGAGTGTATCTAAACTACTGCTTCACGTTTCGCAAATATTTTAAGAAATATATTGTAAAGTTAGGAATCCCTGATAGGGCGGGATCATAATTTGCAATTTGTATGTATGTTAGGGAGACAAAGCACAATAGTGAAGATTTGTTCATTTTTTAACCCTTTATAGGACTTCGTAAATACAAACTAAAAGAAAAGAAATTCTTTTTATCCCATGCTGATTGAGGGAAAATTAGACACAACTACTAATCAGGTAAAATCGGCTAGCGACCTTTGGGGTTTACTAATAAGATTCAGAAGAGGTAGATCTAATGTCAAAATGTCCCCTTTTCTTTTCTGCCATATACCTAATAATGCAGATTGGTGTAATAAGGGTGGTAGCAGCCAAAAGAAAGCGCAACCTAGATAAGCACGAAACCCAGGAAGTGATACAGCTAGAAAGACCCCTATCAAGGAGGTAAGACCACAACACTATAGCAGAAGCTCGAAAGGATAAAGGTATAGAATATAGAAAATAAAAGTATGCTGAATATTAGTTAAAAAACGCCAGAGGGGGTAATGCAGTGGGAATGACATTACTGTGGCATTTACTTTTTCTAGAAGATATATAATGACATCTGGAGTACTAGAATAATTAAGAATTATGAAAATGTGACAACAAGGGATTCTGACACTGGCAAACACAGTAATTGTGTATAACAAATAGTTTTATGTCATAAATTTAGTTGTAGAGCCTTCAAACAAGTGTAGAAGTGGGGCTGATGGTAGTATAATAGAATGAGGGTTGCATTATAATGTCCTCCATATGTAAAGGAGTATCGAATATGAAGAAATCCTGTATAGTTAAAAGTGTTCCTTCAATAAGCTGATTATGAATATTTATTTGTTCTGTATAGGATTAACAGAAATACCGACACAAATAGAAGATTAAGAGACAAAAATTTGTTTGCGTCTTGATAAAGATGGGAGAATAATTGATATACCATCGAAACGCGTCGACGTTGGGGTCACGCAATTCAAATAACAACCCTATTTGATCAAATGTTGAATTTATTGTAATATTGATTGCTGGGTTTATTATATTAATTGTTCCGGAATGTGTATAAGTATTTGACAGGGGGTTAGGTCAAACTACTGTACTGTCTCTTTTTCTGCGGGTCATGAGAAGAAGTAGGTACTACAGCAGCCACCACCTCGACACCGTCACAGGCACTCACCACAGCCACCTCAGGACCCAAATCTGTATATGGTGCAACAATGGGGGCCAGCGGGAGCTCGACACCGTCACAGGCACCCACCACAGCCACCTCAGGACCCACATCTGTATATGGTGCAACAATGGAGGCCAGCGGTATCTCGACACTGTCACAGGCACCCACCACAGCCACCTCCGGACCCACATTTGTATATGGTGCAACAACGGAGGCCAGCGGTATCTCGACACCATCACAGGCACCCACCACAGCCACCTCAGGACCCACATCTGTATATGGTGCAACAACGGAGGCCAGCGGGAGCTCGACACTGTCACAGGCACCCACCACAGCCACTTCAGGATCCACATCTGTATATGGTGCAACAACGGAGGCCAGCGGGAGCTATACCTTATCAAATGCCCCCACCACAGCCACAACAGGGCCAACAGCTGCATCCAGTACAACAACGGGGGCTGGAGGAAACACATCACCATCACAGACACCCACCACAGGAACCTCAGAAACTGCAGAAACAACTGCTGGAACCACTGCAGAAACAACAGCTGCGACAACTGCAGCAACGACAGCTGCAACATCTGCCAAAACAGCAGCAGTCACAACAGAAGCAACAACAGCTCTAACTACAGCATCAACTGCTGCAACATCTGCCGCAACAACAGCATCAGCCACTGCAACAACAGGAACAACAGGTGGGTCAACACAAAGTATAGCTGCCTTAGAAATAGTTGGAGCATCGCCGCTTAAATAGCCCACATACATAGCAGTCCTTTAGAGGCAAATTCCAAAGCACACTGACATTTCAGTCGGTCTACTGGAAACTGATTTGGTTGGCTTTGGGTTTTATGAAGTGTAGCTTATTTTCTTTTCTCTAATTAACACAATCTTTTGGTTTTCACTACCTTGTGTTTTCTCTGAAAGAGTGAATTTTTTCTTTTTTACTACAGTTTTCAGTTTTAACCATAACTCTACCTGATGTTTTTACCTAGTAACATATAGTGCCATCCGTTTTTACTGAAAAACAACTTTTCTTAAGTAATGCCCAATGTTTCAGTATAGAGACATAGCCACCATGGCACAAGTCCTAATGAATAAGTGGACGTTTGGAAGGGCGTTTGCATATGCAATGATCACCGTCATAACATGAAAGTTACATACATACCATTGGCTCCATATGTTTGATTTTCATATCATGTTCACGTCTATGGCAGTCCAATATTCTATGTATTAAGCGATGGACCATTCCTTTTATTTGCTTACATAGGATCAGATATATCCTGGCTGAAGACGGCTGATAGCCAGAAACCAGTCCTAGGATGCTTGATTCCGGTCCAGGAAGACATGGCTTGGCAGTTCGGGCTGGACTGTTCCCATGAGGCACAGGGTCAAGGCTGATTTGCATATGGCCATGTCTAAACTGGGGTGGTGTGGAGTGCAAAAAACGATGGATTTAGGCCCAGATCTCTGTACTGGGGAGAATGTATGACATTGTTCTGCATTCTGTCCATCAACTGTGGTTTTTGCATTTGTCACCCCGAGTGGGATGGGTATGCTCAGACGTGAGTCCCATGCTCTCCAAACCACTGGAGTCAAGCTATCCTGGCTGAAGATGGCCGATAGCCAGAAACCGGTCCTAGGATGCTTGATTCCGGTCCAGGAAAGACATGGCTTGGCAGTTCGGGCTGGACTGTTCCCATGAGGCACAGGGTCAAGGCTGATTTGCATATGGCCATGACTGAACTGGGGTGGTGTGGAGTGCAAAAAAACGATGGATTTAGGCCCAGATCTCTGTACTGCGGCGAATGAATGACATTGTTCTGCATTCTGTCCATCAACTGTGGTTTTTGCATCATGGGAACAGTCTAGCCCGAACTGCCAAGCCATGTCTTCCCTGGACCGGAAACAAGCATCCTGGGACAAAAAAACGATGGATTTAGGCCTAGATCTATGTACTGGGGTGAATGTATGACATTGTTCTGCATTCTGTCCATCACCTGTTGTTTTCGCATTTGTCACCCTGAGTGGGACGGGTATGTTCGGGCGTGAGTCTCGTGCTCTCCATGCCACTGGAATCAAGCTGTCCAGGCTGATGAAGGCTGAAAGCCAGAAACCGGTCCTTGGATGCTTGTTTCCAGTCCAGGGAGGACCTGGCTTGGCAGTTCGGGCTGGACTGTTCCAATGGGGCACCGGGTCAAGACTGTTTTGCATATGTCTGGGTTCAAACTGGAATGGCATGGTGAGAAAAAAAACAATGGATTTAGGCCCAGATCTCTGTACTGCGGCAAATGTATGACATTGTTCTGCATTCTGTCCATCACCTGTTGTTTTTGCATTTGTCACCCCGAGTGGGACGGGTATGCTCAGACGTGAGTCCCGTGCTCTCCATTCCACTGGAATCAAGCTATCCTGGCAGATGAGGGCTGAAAGCCCAAAACCGGTCCTTGGATGCTTGTTTCCAGTCCAGGGAGGACCTGGCTTGTCAGTTCGGGCTGGACTGTTCCCATGGGGCACAGGGTCAAGACTGATTTGGTTATGGCCGGGTTCAAACTGCAATGGCATGGTGAGAAAAAAACCGAGGGATTTAGGCCCAGATCTCTGTACTGGGATGAATGTATGAGATTGTTCTGCATTCTGTCCATCACCTGTTGTTTTTGCATTGCTCAGCCAATACTGGCGATGCTCTGGGAGACCAGCGCCAGGATTGGTCTGAGTGGTCTGCTCTGCTGCTCAGCCAATACTGGCGATGCTCTGGGAGACCAGCGCCAGGATTGGTTTGAGTGGTCTGCTCTGCTGCTCAGGCAATACTGTGCTGCTCTGGGAGAACAACGCCAGGACTGGCCTGATTGGTCTGCTCTGCTGCTCAGCCAATATTGGCGCTGCTCTGGGAGAGCAGCACCAGGATTGGTCTGAGTGGTCTGCTCTGCTGCTCAGACAATACTGCAATGCCCGTGAGCCTGCGGAATTTCTCGAAACTGGCTGTGATCACAGCTGGGTTTGAGAAATAGTAGTATGCATGTATGTTTAACCAGACTAGGACTGCCAGCCAAACATGCATGCACACTTCTAAGTGCCACCGTTTGCCTTTCATAACCCAGCCCTGCCCTGCATGCAAGGCAGAAGCAGTCAAAGAAAAATAAAATGATATTGTTTCGTTGTCGTTTTATTTTTCTCTGACTGACTCTGACGAGTGGGGGTGACGCTCCTCCACCATTACGGAGGAGCCGCTCCTGAACATGAGTCTGGCTCGCAGAGGGCGAGTAACAAGGCTGTTTCCATTTCTGGCAGCTTGCAAAGTCTTCTGCCCTCTTAACTTCATATCATTTTTTTAAACTCAGTAGAGTCACCTTCCCCACCACCCTATAAGCCAGAGGTCTTTTAGTTGTAAGGCGTGTCCCCTTGGAGTCTGTGGCTGCATTCCCAGGCCATCTTCATTTACATGCAGAGGGTGAAGTGCAGAAGGAAGTGTGGGGACTGAATATATATATATGTGTTAAATGAAAAGTAACACATTAAATTTAAAATAAATGCAAGTTAAAGGAATCGGTTGAAAACGTGCTCTTGTATATTGTGAAACCTCAGTTGGCTCATGCAGTCAGTGCAGATGTTTGCGTGTGACCAGAGAGTCACAGAATTTAATCCTGGTTGGAGCAGAGAGTAGCAACTTGTGTATTTATTGTGATAATAGGTCCCAGGTCTTGGCAAAAAGTAATGTAAATCATTATTTATATCTATATATTTTAGTAATAAGTACTCGGACTACACCGCTGTACATCTTTATAAGCGTCCATTAAAAGGACTCACTCCAGAACTCAGTTGGACCACCCTTCAAATATCTATCAAGAAGGATAAATGGTCGTCATGGCACAGCTCCACGTGACTCCGCCAGTTAAAGCCTATACTCGCTCTCAAGCAGCTTTTACATTTACTGATTAAAGGATTACACACATTTACATTTCTTTTAAGTAGCAAGCACCCTGGTAAGAAGGATTGCCTCTTCTTTAGTTTTCTGTTCCTCCCTCAGCTTCACAGCACAGAAGCACCCCCCACCCGACACATTTTCACCTTCAGGCAGAGGCACCACAAGGTCAATCTTAACCTTTCACAGCAACTTGAGGGGGCCCCGCCTGCAAGGTACACGGAGGGGTCCCCGTTACGGATTTAATCAGGAGCTCTCAGACCAGACTACTGTTCCGAGGAGGCTCCCTGCAGCTCGGGGCCCCCTGCACTGCGGGATGCCACGAGGGTCCATGTTACGCCGCTGTTGCAGGGGTGGAAGTGTGGTAAATAAATAATTAATTACCTGTACTATTTTTCTATGCATTAACTGAAAAGGATAGCTCAATAAATAAGAGGCAGAATCCGTGGTATCTGAGTCGTATGGGCTTTAATCAGATGGCTCGAGCCAATGGACCATCGGGTTCCATCACCTGCAAAGGTTCAGGAAGGGACAGACACAATGAAAAAAGGAAGTCGCGCATATCATATTAACATCATACAGTATATATAGTAAAACAGTACAATTGCATTGAATACAGTAGGCGTAACAAGTGACAAACGAAAGATAAGAACATATGGGCGTAAAAAGAAGGCGTGCACAGGGCGTGCACGGAAACATGTGATGTAAACGTCACAGAAGTGTCATAAATGGGTGGATACATGGAGGGGGCTACCTGGGCAGCTGGAACCTTTAACCTACTGGTGCGCGCAAACGGGCCATGACGTGTAACTGGAGAGAGCTGGGGGCTCTGACTTCTGGCACTAGAAGAGGAGACTAAAGTCTGGGATGTCAGGACGACATGTACCTATAGCATATCTGATATCTTGTGTTTGGAGTACATGTTGCTTGAATCTAAAAGTCATCAGGGCAAAGGCTACTTGACACTAAGGCTGGTGCATGCATATATTCTACATGTATTGCGTGTGCTATGAATCTTCTATGGATACTAATTCAGTAATTCTCTTGCATGGAGACAGAAAGACTAGACTATAGATGAAGATGTTTATGCGGTTCGTTAGCTTAGGAATGTGAAGCCGGGGAGCTGAACTGATAACTGTAAGCATAACATATTCTTGGCAGACAGGCAGGCAGGCCAGGCCGGGCACCGCGCTGCTTGGCAGAAAGTAAGTGAAGGGTCAGGGATGCGGGAGGGGCTGCATCGCTCCTCAGAGTGATTCAGGAGACTTGAAGCTTGAATCTGGTGTCCGGGCCCTGTGAGGCCTAGAAACGGGGATAACTCGATGCTTTAACGTGCACAATGAAAAGACGTTGGCAACATAGGCCTAATACTCGTTGCTTTTCACGAGGACTGGATAACTGGCATACTAACGTTGGACACAACTTATAATTGCGTCTTTATTCGGTCAAGGGGGAACATATGCATTTCGATCATGCACATATAACATATAATGGGGAACACGTAGGGACACATGACAGGGCAAAATTCAATTTTCCTCATTCCCTCCTTGTTCCCTACGTTTCCTTCAGGAAACATCAATATTCATGATACCATCTATCTGTTCATACAGCATCATTTGCTCGTCTTTAATCTTCTTGGAATGGGACTTTGGACTTGGAATACAAGAGGTAACGCACAAGCCGCAAATCGCAGGGCCACATTGTAAACATAGACAACAACTGAATATGATCATTACTACTATTCCTAGGAATGACAGTACTTTCCATCCCCAGGCAGATATTATACTCCAGAGCCAACCAGACCATGTCCAGGTGCCTGGATTCTGGTGTAGCTGATGGGCTATTTTATGAAGTCTTGTTATTGCTGAATATACAGACGGTGCGTTATTAGGAATGAAAATGCAACAACTAGATCCGATGACTCTACAAGCTCCGCCCCTATCGGCCAGTATGACGTCAAGAACAAGGCGGTTCTGAAGAACGACAAATCTCATAGCAGATTGCTCTTCTGTTAAGTTACCTAGAGCGGAAGTAGTCTCATTCACTACTGCTTCAAGGGTTCTGGTTAACCTACGTATTAGCTTACTATTCTGGATAGGTCCTATGAAGAAAAAGAAACCTTTATTGAAGTCTGTATACTGTTCTAATGCAGTTTCAGTTTGATCGACAATTGGGGACTCGATCTCCCTTCTATGTCTGACGTGTACTAGATGTGTATTTCTGTGATAATCGGATGGGGCTAGGAAAACTGGTGGCAGTAGGAAGGCAATGTAACATGTTCCATCCCAATCTAGAGGCAGACGTACATATGCGGTCTGACCACATACAAAATACGAATGACGTGAGGCTTTGAAATTAGACTTCCCACTGTCACTATACTCGACCACAGTAGTACAATCACTATGTCCTAGATGTACTGAACCATTCTTTCTAACACATAATTCGCCTTTCACTGGTAGAACTGTAATAGCAGGCAAGTCTGGAGTAGTCTCGGACTGAACATTCAAAACCATGAAATTCGAGGAGTAATTACCTAGATCATATACTTCATTTTCTAGATCTAACCCTGTCCTATGGGAAAGACCTTCCTTGTCTGGGAAACATGTTCTATTCAGAAGGGACTTATCGTCTGAGGATGATGTTATCGTAAACCATGCTCCACACGAACCATTGTGTGAAAACGGATAGGGAAAGAGTGGCAGAACTCCCTTCGGTGTCTGGAAAGGGGGGAGTCAACCACACACCCAACAATTTGTGGCATTGCTAGTCTGGTGTGAATAGTGTAACATTCGTATAAAAGTATTGTTGCGCATGGCAAGGCGATAGGATAACTCGTGAGGAGGTAGTTCACTAAAAGTGTGCTCTACTGTATCATTAGAGGAAAGATGTACATGTGAATCAATAGGAGGAAAGAATACATGTAAAACATAACTTATGCATGTAATTGTAAGACTCAGAAATAACATAAACAATAAAGTAATAACGCATCTGCTGCGCAGATTCTTACAATAACGTAGTTTCTTGGAGTTTCGTCTAACTCTCTCACTACGGGGGTCTATCTCATACATGTCAGGAACCTGTCTAACCGCTTCACCCGAGAGGGACTTAGACAATTAAACTGTCTGACTTGCTAGACCGTAATTTAAGTTTATACTCCTGCTGCGGAGTTTTCTCTAACAGGGGAAGTTTAGAGTCAGTATCGGGGCAGTCCTTGAGAAAAGTCTTTGGACGGAGTCCATGAAAACGCTTGATGTGGCTGGAGTGTAGCCACCCCTTGCGGCCCTCCAGTTTCACAGCGGTCCTTGTGGTCATCAGAACAAGTTTCGGCTCTTTCCAGCAGGGCTCCAGAGGGCTTGAACGATCAAAGTTCCTAACAAGAACGAGGTCGCCTGGAATGACCTCGTGCGGTTTCACTTGGGTGTTGTCTGGAAAGGCAGCCGCGACCTGTGAACGGCAAGAGAGTAGTGCAGACATCAAGGAAGCTAGGTAATCTGTCAGCATATTACTGTCAACATCGGTAATTTTACGTGGCATAGGTGTACCCCACATGTTTGGGGGACGACCGAATACAACTTCAAACGGTGACAGACCTGAACGGGAGTGGGCGACCATTCTCATGTAAAAAAGGGCGACTGGCAGAGCTACCATCCAATCTACGCCTTTCTCGGCACAGACCTTTGCAATGCGGATTTTCAGAGTCTGATTGTGTCTCTCGACGAGGCCAGCTGCCTCGGGATGTCGCACACAGTGGAACTTCCACTGGTACCCTAACAGAAGAGATACTTGTTTCATGAGTTCGGATGAGAATGGCTGGCCGTTGTCTGAATACACGACCCTGGGCAAACCATAGCGGGGGAAAAACTCACGAACCAACTGCCTGGCAGTGGTCGCGGCAGTGTAATCTGGGACTGGATATGCTTCTGTCCATCTGGATAAAGCGCATACAACTACGAGGACATACTTGAAACCTCGACATCGATCCATCTGAATATAATCCATCTGGAGGACTTCAAAAGGGTGGTCAGGGGGATGGAATCCACCTTGTTCCACCGGAACACCTTTACCTGGATTGAACTGACAACAGATCATGCAGGTACGTACTTTCTGCTTAGCTGCTGCTCGTAAATGCTTGTTAAACCAAAGGTTCTGGATGCTGTCTAACATGGCTTTTTCTCCTAAATGTGCTGGACTATGTGCGGTGTTAATAATGACTTGAACCATAGAGTCGGGGAGAAACCATGTGGCTTTTCCCTTCGTCAACCATCCCTGATCTGTCTGGACCCCTCCTTGTTCAGACCATTTCTTGATTTCGTCTGGGGTAGCATGTGTCTGTATGTCTAGTACATCTTGTGTAGGGTGCTTCACTGTCATACAAGTCGTCTGATCTGGAACATCTGTCTTTGTCGTGTTAACTGGAATGTCTGGAGTCTGAGCTGTAAGCTTGGCTGTTCGATCTGCTAGATCGTTACCTTGGGAAATGGTGTCAGTGGCTTTCGTATGTGCTTTGCACTTCATAATGGCAATGGCTTTCGGTAAATGTATTGCTTCTAACAGAGCTTGAATGAGGGGACCATGCTGTATCTTGGCTCCATGAGAGGTCATGAAACCTCTTTCTTGCCAGAGGACTCCAAAGTCGTGAACGACTCCGAAGGCATAACGTGAATCGGTATATATGTTTACTTTCAGGTTCTTAGCTCGTATGCAGGCTTGGGTCAGAGCGATGAGCTCTGCTGCTTGAGCAGACAGAGTGTCAATACGATGTGTTTCTATAACTTCAGTTTCAGTAGTCACTGCATACGCAGCTACTAGTTCTCCTGTATTTGTTCTCATACATGAACCATCCACGTAAAGTGTCAGGTCGGGATCAGGTAACGCAATGTCTGTCAAGTCTTGTCTTGGCTTTGTCATGGTGTTAATAACTTCCACACAGTCATGTGTGGCAGGGTTCGATGTAATCGAGGGTAACAGTGTAGCAGGATTCAAAATGTTGCAGCGTCTGATTTCTATGTGTGGCTGAAACAGTGTCAGTTCATATCCTGTTAAGCATGCAATTGTCAAGTGCTGAGTCTGTGTTCGGTTTAAAAGAACTTCCACGGAGTGTGGAACTTGTACTGTCAGGGAGTGTCCTAACACTATGGAATCACTTTGTCTGATAGCTAGAGCTGTGGCTGCAACTGACTTGAGGCACGCAGGCAGAGCCTGGGCTACTGGATCTAATGTGCTAGAAAAATAAGCACAAGGCTTGTGTTGTCCTGCTTGATCTTGCGTGAGAACAGATAATGCTGTACCATCACGTTCAGTGACAAAAAGTGTAAAAGGCTTACTGTAGTTTGGTGTCGCTAATACAGGTGCATTACATAAAGCTTTCTTTAACTCATTAAAAACAAGTGTATGTTCCTGGGTCCAAGGGAGGACAGTCGATGTGGCTGCCTCCTGTGTTGTCAACTGTATCAGTGGTTTGGCTAGATATGCATACTGAGGGATCCATTGTCTGCAGTAAGAAGTGAGGCCGATAAAAGCTCGTACCTCCTTCTGTGTCTTGGGCTGTGGAAGATGTGCTATTAACTGGATACGGTCAGGTGTCAACTGTCTACCCCTCTTGGACAGTAAGTGTCCTAGGTATACCACTTGCTGGACACAGAATTGTAGTTTCGAAGGGGACACCTTGTGCCCCATGTCTGCCAGGAAATACAAGACTGTCAGTGACGCACGTTCGCAGTCACGTTCTGTACGGGCTGTGATCAATAGATCATCGACATACTGGAGCAGGGCAGTGTCAGTTGGCATGTGAATACTGTCTAGTTGTCTTTTAAGTGCTTGACTGTAAATACTAGGACTTTCTGTGAAACCTTGAGGAGCACGTGTGAATTTATAGCTTCTTCCATTTAAACAGAATCCGAAAAGAAACTGGCTGTCTGGATGAATGTGGGGACACTAAAGAATGCGTTCTTGAGATCAATAAAAAGTAAAGAACGTAGCTTCAGAATCAATGGCAGTCAATAGGGAAGAGATATCTGGAACCACCGGGTACTGGGGTATGATACATTTATTAAGTTCTCGAAGGTCAATCACTAATCGATAAACTGGAGGTGCATTTGGGTCAGTACGTTTAAGAATCGGAATGATAGGAGAATTACATACATTGGAGTCAGTTTCTACAACTACTCCTTGAGCAATGAGCTTGTCAATAATTTTCGATAAGGCTGTTACAGCCTCAGGTGGCAATTTGTACTGTCGGATTCGTGGTAATACAACACCTTGTTTCAGAGTGACACGATAGGGTGTAATGTGCATACAACCTACATCAGTTGGACCTTGCGCCCATAAATGCTGTGGTACATTCAGTAATCTTGGATCAAAATCACGTAACACATAATGACCTTCAAAATCACGTAAAAACAATCTCACTCCTTCCGGAGAGCAGCATATAACGGCACCTAACTCTTTCAATGTTTTAATACCAAGTAAATTTTCAGGACATGATTTCGTAAGTAACAAGTCTGTAGTTCGGGACAATGGACCAACTTCTAGGGAAACTGGTTTCGATATTTCATTAACAATAGGCTTTCCTGAAAATCCCAGGGAAACATTTCTTGAGCCTGAGAGTGGAGCCCCTGGAACCTCGTCATGACTGATGGTAGTCCTACTTGCCCCTGTATCAATCAGAAACTTTCTGTCTTTCCCTAATACTTGACTGTGTACATAGGGACCCTCTTGATCTACAGGAACCTCGATGAGAGGCAAGCCAACCTCCCTCTCTAGGCTGTTTCATGAATACTGCTGATATTCTGGATAATCTGACTGTGCGTACTGGTACATTTGTTGTGTAACGTGTTGTGTGGCAGCTATAGGCTGCGGTACTGTAACTGACTGTTGTGCGTTCTGCGGCGGTTGCTGCGAATTTTGCGGAACATGTTCCTGTCTAGGAGGACGCGGTCTCTCTTTCGTCTTACCTGTAGCTATGTTATGTTTCAGAACTGCACATTCGTTTATATAGTGACCTGGTTGTTTACAGTAATTGCATGTCCCTTTAACGGGAGCTGCAGAATGGCTAGTCTGATTCGTACCCCTCTTCTGACTATCTGGTGGAACAGACTGTGCAACTAGAACTTTCATTTTCGTGTCTTTCATACGTCTCCTTTCGTGCTCTTGCTCTTCCCTGATTCTATTCTGGTGATACTGTAACATCTGTAGCATTTGGGACGGGGTATTAGCTTGCCAAGTACTCTCGACCTTCAATACTCGATTTTTAACTTGTGGTAAAGAATTCTCGACTAGTTTGGTAACAAAAAGATGTGGATACGACTCACTACTTGTTTTCAGACCGCTATTAATAATGAAACATTTCTCAAATCTGGAATAAAAATCACTAGTGTCTTTGTCTTGTTTCTGTTTACAGGCTGAGATGGCATCCCAATCTTCCTTTTTCGTGGCTAGCAATCTTGGCAAGACTTGTATTAACAGTTCGGGCAAATCTTTGGCTTTTTCCCCAAGACCAGTACCTGGGACTCGTGTGTTATCTTCGTTCTCTAACGCGGTCCAGTCAATCTTTTTCTCTCCCACCTCCCATTCTTTTTCTTTGAGTTTTTCATATATGCCCGCAGGCAACAGGACCTTTAACATTTTGATGATATCAGGATACGTGTATTCTCCCATACGGAGCATGTCTTTTAATTCTCGGTGGAACCCTGCTGGATCTTTATCGTGACAGGGCACTAACTTTTTCATTTCTAGTAGTTCTATTTTCGTTATAGGGGTGTAAACAAATACTCGTTCGAGCGCACCCCCCGTTCCCTTAACAGGATGCACTTCTCGCAACGGATTCTGTCTGTCTATGTAGAACGGAGGTGAAACAGGAACAAAATGCGGAGTCAGGAACGTTCTGTATTTGTGGCGCTGTTCTAAAATGACACTAATTAAATCGGTACCTAGACCTTTCCATCTGTTTAGGAGTAACTCGTTCAATACATTATATAAAGGACCTGGATCAGAATGCTGACTCTCGTACAGTGTAATGAGGTGCTGGATCATGTACATACCCACCAGTCGCTGCTCGGCTGGGGGCAGTTTCAGAAACATTTGAGCCACTACTTCGTCTGAAAACGTGGTAGAATCACTAATCCATCGGACTGCTGATCGGGCTAGTTCTTGTTCATGCATGGTACTAAGCTCACTGTAACCTATTCATAGTTTCAGAACTTTATCGGTAGCCTGGAATAATTGTTCAAGAGAACACTGTTCTGGTACGGGAGGAGGAAAAGCTTTCTTGTAATCTAGGCGTGTGTGTCTATCAAAAGGTCTCGTTCTACCTACATACGCTATTCTGGTGGGATTCTCGTTGTCTACCTCTTCGTCTGAAGAGTCATTCTCTTTCTCGGCTACTCTCATTGCTTCCTCCTTTTGGTGTATACTTATAATTTCTTTACGAATCTTTCTGTACATGGTTTCTATACAATTTTGTGTTCTGTGTTTTCCTTCTGCTATATTGTCACTCCATCTTGTCAAGACTTTCATATCTTCTTTGTTTTTATCAGGATAATCCTGTTCTCTTATTAAACAATTTATTAAAAATTGCAAAATCATGCCTTGAATCTCGACTTTCCTGTGTACCATAGCTTCGTGAATACTTTCTGGATTCTCCCCTGTTTGGATAAAATGATATATTCTGTCTAGATGCTTTTCCATATTTGATATGGTAACCAGGAAGCTTGCAACTCGTCGTAAACGTATGGAATATATTATCATGCTATCTTCACCTGGCACTGGGTCATATCTACAATCAGATCCACACTCATTAAAATACTTTTTGAGGGCTTCGTACGTAGTCACTTTTGGCGTACGTTGTAACGCTGCATCTCTCAGCGTCAGTCGCTTTGTTTGAGGCGGGGTGATAGGAGTACCTCCCCCTGCTCCTCCTGAACTGGAATCGTCAGTTAATACTGAATGTGCGGCTGCTGGTAACGTGACTGGCAAAGTAGGGGTACGTAATGTGGGTTGATCCTGGGGTACTGGCACATTAACAGGACCAACGACTGGAGGCACAGTAATTACATTATTAACAGGGTGCTGGACTTGAACTGGCGGAATAACTGGCGGAATAGGATTCGTATTAGCATATTCTGGGACAGTGTCGTCCAAATAGGAAGAAAGAAAAATTTCAGCTGCGGTCGGTTTATGACGTCGCTTAGTCGGGACCAAGGGTGGCGGTAAATTACAGGGTGTTTCCGGGGTCGCCTTCGGTAAACCCTCGGCGAGAAGAGGATACATACCTTTAATAAGGGCATTTCTCTGTCTGTCTGACTGTTCTGCTCTAACTCGTTCACCTTCTTCTAGTAATTCCCTTTCTTGGGCTTTTTCTGAGGATTCTCTACTTAATTCTGCTTTTCTGAATTCTTTCTCCGTTCTTTTATGGGATTCTTTACGCCATAATTCTATGGCATCTTTCTGGGATTGTCTGGCTTTCTTTTTCCATAATGCTTCTTCTACTCTCATGATGCACTCGGCATCCCATGTTCCTGAAACAGGCCATCTATATTTCTCTTCAAGATCCTTCGTGTAATCAACCCATAAATCTAGATACAGTATGGCATCTAAGCCATGCTTATGATACATGAAATGTCCAGGACTGTCCCTGGGAGGGACAGGAACGGATTCTTCGAGTAACCCTTTTCTTGTTTTTATCTGACGTAACTTAGAAAACAGAGGCATATTTGAACCGTACTTGAACTTGAACACAATACACAATGAACACAGTAATGAATAGCAAAACAATCATTCATACCACGACATCTAGAACACATTAATAACAGTTCGAACAGATACTACCTAGTACATTGAAAACACAATACTTGAACTTCTCGAGAGCAGACTTACTAGAATTACTGGATGCACTGCTAAAACAGTACAGAACATACCGGTCTCCTAAAGAGACACGTCATACCGTATCCACCTAGATGAACACGTCGGACCGGATCTGTGTACCCCAAACCCGTCGGACCGGGCACAAACTAATGAACCCGTCTAGATACGTCCCAGCAACGGTACTCACCGGGAAGCAAAACTGAAGGCCTCGGACTGGACTGGACTGCTACGACGTCTGGTTACTGCTACGCACTACGCATGCGCCTCGGGCTTCGGGCTTCGGAAACAGGTGGGCCTCCGGATACCTCGGACCTTGCTCTCTCGGCTTGGGCTCTGGTCGGGACGATCCGCCTTCCTCACCGCCTCGTCTGGATGCCGGACCGCAGTCTCCGTCTCCTCCGTGGGCCTGAGGGAGACTTGAAGCAGAAATATCTGCACGTGCACAGTAGGGTTCCGTCACGGCTGTAGAAGGGTCAGGGGGCCTGCGTTACATCGCCGGCGCGTGGGGAAGGGGCTCGTCCCTATTCGGGCGCCATTTATGTGGTAAATAAATAATTAATTACCGGTACTATTTTTCTATGCATTAACTGAAAAGGATAGCTCAATAAATAAGAGGCAGAATCCGTGGTATCTCGAGCCAATGGACCATCGGGTTCCATCACCTGCAAAGGTTCAGGAAGGGACAGACACAATGAAAAAAGGAAGTCGCGCATATCATATTAACATCATACAGTATATATAGTAAAACAGTACAATTGCATTGAATACAGTAGGCGTAACAAGTGACAAACGAAAGAAGAGAAGGCGTGCACAGGGCGTGCACGGAAACATGTGATGTAAACGTCACAGAAGTGTCATAAATGGGTGGATACATGGAGGGGGCTACATGGGCAGCTGGAACCTTTAACCCACTGGTGCGCGCAAACGGGCCATGACGTGTAACTGGAGAGAGCTGGGGGCTCTGACTTCTGGCACTAGAAGAGGAGACTAAAGTCTGGGATGTCAGGACGACATGTACCTATAGCATATCTGATATCTTGTGTTTGGAGTACATGTTGCTTGAATCTAAAAGTCATCAGGGCAAAGGCTACTTGACACTAAGGCTGGTGCATGCATATATTCTACATGTATTGCGTGTGCTATGAATCTTCTATGGATACTAATTCAGTAATTCTCTTGCATGGAGACAGAAAGACTAGACTATAGATGAAGATGTTTATGCGGTTCGTTAGCTTAGGAATGTGAAGCCGGGGAGCTGAACTGATAACTGTAAGCATAACATATTCTTGGCAGACAGGCAGGCAGGCCAGGCCGGGCACCGCGCTGCTTGGCAGAAAGTAAGTGAAGGGTCAGGGATGCGGGAGGGGCTGCATCGCTCCTCAGAGTGATTCAGGAGACTTGAAGCTTGAATCTGGTGTCCGGGCCCTGTGAGGCCTAGAAACGGGGATAACTCGATGCTTTAACGTGCACAATGAAAAGACGTTGGCAACATAGGCCTAATACTCGTTGCTTTTCACGAGGACTGGATAACTGGCATACTAACGTTGGACACAACTTATAATTGCGTCTTTATTCGGTCAAGGGGGAACATATGCATATCGATCATGCACATATAACATATAATGGGGAACACGTTGGGACACATGAGAGGGCAAAATTCAATTTTCCTCAGAAGGAGTAGCTCAGCAGGGTTGCATTTAGATGCAGATCCCTGCTCCTCCCGGCCTAGGGGACCTGAGAGTAAAAGCCCAGGCGCAAGAGGGAAGGAGCAAGTTCCATGGATAGTCAAAGAGATATGGGGGCTCGTTTGTTTGTTTACAAATGGACAGAGAGATGCCCATGGAGAAGGGGGGCAATGTATGGGGTCTTTTGTTTACTGGGCTATCACTACTAGTAGTGCAGCAGGTGATGTGGCACTGGTGAAGAGGAGTGGGGTCCATTTGCTCCTATTATGGCCCAGGCCATGCTTCCTGAGTACGGAACAGGCCCAAGCAATGGGGGGTGGTGGGGGTGCAATATATGCATCTTTTTTCCTTGTTTTTTTGGACAAAGGGGCAGAAAGCCTTAATTTGTGCCTACAGCCTAGGAACGATGGTCCAGTGGAGTGAGAAAAGCTGGCAGCCTGCTTCACAGCGCTGTAGACAACATTGGTGCTGCAGGTGCAAGGCCACCAGGGTATTGCAGTAAGAGGGGCAAACTAAACCCCAGTTATGACAGTTTTACAATCCTTCCTTGCATGTATTAGGGCCCAGTGCACACTTTCAGGACCAGTGTTGCTTCGGGGTTTCCCGTAGAGGTGTGGAGGCAAAATTGAAGCAGAGGAGACATCTTAGTTTGGGCATCAGAGAGATGGCAGGGACCAGCACTCATTTTTCCTCATCAGACTTTGACCCAGAGAACGAGAGAGAAAAACACACAAGGGGTAAAGAAGAAAGAGAAAGCTTGAAAAATTGTGACAAAGGGAGAAAGGAGGAATGAAAAACAACCCAAAGAATGAGATAAAGGAGAAGGGAGTGTCTGGTGGTGGAATCAAGACTTCACAGCCTTGGTACCCTGCATGCCAACATTCAGTAGTGCCCGCAGTGGGATTCTGAGCAAAACCTTGTGCCCCCGTGCTTATTCCTGGAATATTAAGCACTGATTCTGTACAGCTCCTGTCCAAATGTCACGTCGAATTCTGACCCTTCTGTCCCTCTTCTGTCCAAAGAGTCACACCAGCCTCTGTGCTTTCTATCCCCCTCATATCCAAAATGTTCACACCAGCCTCTGACCCTACAATTTCCCTCATTTTCAAAGGTCCACCCCTCCCAAGTTTCCTGTTCCCCTCATATCCCAAAGCCTACACCCCCTCCTAGCTTTCATCCTTCCTCACATCCAAAGGGCCAAACAGAGCCTTCCGTCCTCCTACTATACAAAGGTCACACCCCTCTCTTCATACTTCATACCTCAGCAATGATACAAGATAAGATAATAACACCTCATGGCCTAACTTTCCATACCTCAGCAAAGATGTAAGACAGTATAACAGTAACATTCCATACCTCACCACCGATGTAACATACTAGACTAGTATCTCTCCATACCTCACAATGATGCAACATACTAGACTATTATCACTCTATACCTCACCAATGATATAACATACTATACTAGTAACACCCCATACCTCACCACCGATGTAAGATACTAGACTAGTATCTCTCGATATCTCACAATGATGTAACACACTACACTGGTATCATTTTATACCTCAGCAATGATGTAAGATATAACAAACTTCAGGAATCATGTTGCATTTTAATGCCAGTAATGCCACACATGAGTGAATATATGAGATATGATAGTAACACCCCATACCTGATCAATGACATAAGAAATGACAGTAATTCTTCTTACCTCAGCTATAATGAGATTTGACAGTAACACAACAGCTTGAGGATGATGTAAGAAACTACAAAAGTAAAATATGATAGCCCTAAAGGTCAGAATGAAGCCACCTTCAGACCCACCTGCCAGGAAGCAGAGCGAAGGAGGGAAGGCCAGCATTAATCATGAATTCTGATTTACTCCTACAGGTGTGACCACCACCACAGAAACAATAACTACCCTGTCTTCTGCAAACACTGATACAAGGGATGTGAAATGCACATTTACAGATCCTTGGGACCAGCGACTCGCAGACCCTACGTCAACCCAGTCTCAGGCGCGCTGTCAGAAGTTATCACAAGCGGTAAGAAAATAGTCACTCTGAAGGTTGAACTTCACTTTAATTGTCAGCTCACAGGGACAATTAAAGAAAGCAATGCACATACATACCAGCTGTTATTTGGGAGGGGCCTATCATCTGCAGGGTGCCCCTCTTCTGGGGTTGTTGTCTATGACCGATGACTGATACCCTCGGGTCACTGTGGTTGAGTACTGCTCACCTCAGGTCAATGTCTGTGACTGAGGACTGATCTCCTATGGTCTCTGTCTGTAACTAAGGACTGATCACCTGGGGTTAATATCTGGTAAGGACTGATGTCCTGGTGCAACTGTCTGTGACTGAGGACTGATCATCTGAGGTTACTGTATGTGACTGATCTCTTGATGTTACTATCTGTGACTGAGGACTGCTCTCCTGGGGTCATCGTCTGTGTTTGAAAACTGATCTCCTGAGCTCAGTGTATGAGACCAAGGACTGATCCCTTGAGGTCAATGGCTGTGACAGACCACTGGTCTCCTGGAGTCACTGTCTATGACTAGGATAGATCTGACTGGATCATTATCTGGAACTGACAACTTATCTTCTATGGTCACTGTCTATAACAGAAGACTTACCTACTGTCTGGTTTCTCTATCCATGCCTGAGGACCAAATTCCTAGAATAACTCTCTGTGACTGATCACTGATCTTCTGCACAGTATCACTGTTTGTGATTGATGACTGATTTCTTGAGGCCACTGTCTGTGACTGATGACTGATCTCCTGAGCTCACTGACTGAGAACCAATATCCTACTGTCACTGTATAACACTGAGAACTTATTGCCTGTGATCATTGCCTTAGATTGATAACTCATCTCCTGGGGTCGCTGGCTGTGGATTTCTCAGCATATATGTCTGTGACCCAGGAATGATCTCCTGGGGTTACTGATTGTGGCTGAGAACCAATATCATGGGTTCATTATCTTTGATTGACAATTGATATCCTGGAATCACAGCCTGCGATTGACGAATGATCTCCAATTATCACAGTCTGTGACTGACCTACTGACTAAAGTCACCTTCTGTGGCTGAGTACTAATCTCCTGGGGTCTGTCTGTGATTGTCGAGTGATCTACTGGCATAAATGTCTGTGACTGAAGATTGAAAACTGATATCCTGAGGTCAGTGTCCGTGACTGAGGGCTAATCTTCTGGGGTAACTATCTACGCCTGAGGGCTGAAGTACTGCCCATCATCACTGCTTGTTACTAAGGACTAATTTCCCTGGGTTACTGTCTATGACAGATGACTGATCTCTATTCCCACATTATCTGTGACTGACCTACTGCCCGCTGTCATTGTCTGTGACTAAAGACTGATCTCCTGGTCTTACTGTGTGTGTCTGAGGTTTGACTTACTGCATAGAATAATGGTCTATGACTGAGGACTCATCTCCTGAGTGCATTATCCATGACTAAAGCCTGACCTATTTTTCTATTCTTCTGTCTGTGACTAAGGACTGATCTACAGTGCTGTTCACTGTAACTAGGAATAATCTCCTTGGATCACTATATGTGACTTACCCCCAGTCCAACCTCACGGTGTGTGATGAAGGCTGATCTCCTGATGTCACATTCAGTGGCTGAGAATTGACCTACTGTCTGCCTCACTGTCTATGACTGAAGACTGATCTCCTGAGGTAACCTCCTGTGACTGAAGACTGACTTATGGTCGGTGTTATTGTCTGTGACTGATCAATAATCTATTCGGGTCACTGTTTGTGATTGATGACTAATTTCCTGTATTTAAGGTCTTTGACTGAGGGGTCACTGAGGACAGAGCTCCTGGAGTTATTGACTATGACAAAGGACTGATCTCCTTGTGTCACTGTCTGTGACTGACGACTGATAGTGTGATATTCTGTGATAACTGTCTGCTGTTGATTTATAAACCAGTGCCAGGGTCTGTGTCCGAGGACTGTCTCCCTTGGTTACTGTCTGTGACTGATGAATGATCTCCTGAGTTCGGTGTGTGTGACTGAGGATGGACCTCTGCATAGCACCACTGTATGTGACTATGACCTCCTGGGCTGACTGTGGCTTACCTACTGCCCATTGTCACTGTCTATGACTGGGCTTTGATCTCCTAGGGTAGCTGTCTGTGATTGTAGACTGACCTACTGCCCAAGGTCACTTTTCATTGCTGACGAATAATCTCCCGGGGTCACTGTCTGTGACTGATACAACTGATCTAGCGTCACTGTTTGTAATTCAAGAATTGAGGACTGATGTACTGCCCAGTGTCAATGACTGATTGACAACTGATCTCCTGTCCCGGTGTCATTGTCTGTCACTGAGGTGGATCTCAGGATCCAGTGTCACTGTAATAATTCCCTTCACTTGGTTGGTTAACAATATCCTGACTACAGCATGCTCAAGCCTCTAATGCTGACACTACACTTCGGAGCAGCTCCTACTGCTCCCAGTCGCTATAATGCCAACATTAACCCCTCTGGCACTAACGCCTCTAATGTTGACTTTACCCCAGACCCTAATCCCCTTCTACTCACTGCCCCAATAATGCTGACAATACGTCCACTGAGCATCTCTCCTTGTATTCACTGCCCCAAAAATGCTGACACTACCCCTTGTGTCTCCCCCTGTACTCACTGACTGACTGATACTTACACTACCCTCTGGGCATGCCATTTGTACTCGCTGCCCTTCTAATGCTCACACTGCCGCTAAGCATGGCCCTTGAACAGTCTGTCATGCCCCTAGGGTCCCCCTGCACTCATCTACCAACTAATGCTTACTCTATGCCCAGAGCATGCTCCCTTGTACTCTCTGCCATTCTGATGCTGGCACTACACACCCTTAAGCATCTTCCCATTATTCACTACTCCTCTAATGATGAAACTTACCTCTAAGTATCTCCTCCGTGCTCACCGTCTTTCTATTGCTGACACTAGGCGTAAGCATGGCCCCTTGCACTCACTGTCCCTCTAATGCTGACACGACCCCTTTTAGCAAGGCTCCTTGCACTCACTGTTCCTCTAATGCTGACACTACCCCTTTAGCACGGCTCCTTGCAGTCACTGTCCCTCTAATGCTGACACTACCCCCCTTAGCAAGGCTCCTTGCACTCATGTCTCTCTAATGCTGACACTAGACGTAAGCATGGCTCCTTGTGCTCACTGCCCCTCTAATGCTGACACTACCCCCTTAGCAAGGCTCCTTGCACTCACTGTCCCTCTAATGCTGACACTACCCCCTTAGCAAGGCTCCTTGCACTCACCGTCTCTCTAATGCTGACACTAGGCGTAAGCATGGTTCCTTGTGCTCACTGCCCCTCTAATGCTGACACTACCCCCTTAGCAAGGCTCCTTGCACTCACTGCCCCTCTAATGCTGACACTACCCCCTTAGCAAGGCTCATTGCAATCACTGTTCCTCTAAGGCTGACACTAGGCGTAAACATGGTTACTTGTGCTCACTGTCTCTCTGATGCTGATACCACAGCCTAAGCAAGACCCCTTGTACTCTCTGCCCTTCTAATACTAACAATACCCCTCCCAGCAGCTCTCCTCTACTCATTGCCCGCTAATGCTGACACCACCCCCTAAACAAGGCTCCTTGTACTCACTGCCCTTCTAATGCTGACACTCAGGGGTGGCTCCTCCGCTAAGGCAGCGGAGCACAGCCCGCTGCTTTTGTGCAGTAAAACAAAGGGAAAATAAAATGATAATAGCTTGCATTATTATCATTGTATTTACTCCTACTTCCGCCCACAGCTTTGCGTGAGGGGATGGGGAGAGGGGAGGAGTGGTAGCAACCTCCTTAAGTGCGCAATGACTGCTTGGCCTGCCCTTTCGGGCCACCCAAAACAGCCCTGCGCTTCTCGCATGTTCTCCATTCAGGCTGCATTACAGCCTACGTGGAGAACATGCCCAGGCCCACAGTCAGTGACTGGGAGCCTTCCCTCACATTCTAGCCCCCCTACCTACCGCGTCCTCCCCCTTCCCACCCTCCTACCTCTGATCCGTCCCAGCCGCTGCTGCTGACACTACCCCCTTGCACTCTCTGCCCCTCTAGTACTGACAATACCCCCTCAGCAAGACCCCATGTGCTCTCTGCCCTTCTAATGTTTACACTGCCCCTTAAGTAAGGATTTCCCCCATACTTGCAGACTCGCTAATGCTGACACTACCCCCTAAGCACTGACCCTCTAATGCTTAAAATACCCCATCAACATGTCTGCTGGTACTCACTGTCCTTCTAATGCAGTCAGTACTCCAATTATGTCTCCTTGTACTCTCTGCCCCTCTAATGATGACACTGCCCCCAAAGCAAGGCTTCTTTTACTCATTGCCCCTCTAATGCTGACACTACCGCTAAGCAAGTTTCCTTGTACTCACTGCCCCTCTAATGTTGACACTACCCCCTTAAGCAAGGATTCGTGTACCCTTGTACTCACAGCCCCTCTAGTGGTGATACTGCCTTCTAAGAGATGCTTCTTGTACTCACTGTCCCTCTAATGCTGGCACTGCACACCCTTACGCATCTCCCTATTATTCACTACTCCGCATCTCCCACTGTGCTCAGTGCCCCCTAATGCTGACACTACCTCCTGAGGATGTCCCCTATACTCATGATCCTCTAATGCTGACACCGCACCCTAAGCAAGACCCCTTGTACTCACTGATCCTCTCGGCCCCCCAGGGGATCTTCCTAATATTCACTACTCCTCTAATGCTGAAACCTACCTCTAGGTATCTCCCCTTGTGCTTACTGTCTCTCTAATACAGAAACTCCCCCCTAAGCAATACCCCTTATACTCACTGCCTTTCTAATGCTGACACTAGCCACTTAGCAAGGATCCTTCAACTCACTGATTCTCTAATGCTGACACTACCCCATGAGCAAGACCCCTAGTACTCTATGTCCTTCTAATGCTGACACTACCTCATGAAGATGTCCCCTACGCTCACTACCCCTCTAATGCTGACACTACTCCCTAAGCAAGGCTATGTATACTCACTGTCCCACTAATACTGACCCCTAAGCCACTACCCCTAAGCAAGGTGAATGTAAATGTCAAGGTATTTGTAGAGCGCACTGCCACCAAGCGGTTTCCTGGCGCTATTACGCATACCGCTGTGGAACCCTTCCTGGCTTTCCCTGTGAAGTGTCCACTCCTGGGCACCCCCAGGGTGAAGCCAGGCATCCTGGCGCTGTTGGGGCCGGTGTGGAGGTTAAGCAAGCTATTGCCCAGAGTTGCAGCGTGGGGCCCATGATTAGAATAGGCACCGAGGCGAGAATTGTCAGGTCCGAGGAAATTGAGCCCAAGACCCGCCGAGGCGGGAATTGAACCCTGGTCCCGGGCCAGACCTCTGCATCAGGGTCTGCCGCTCTAACCATTGAGCCACACTCCTCCACTGGTGCATTGTACTCACTGCCCTTCTAATGCTGACACTACCCCTAAGCAAGACCCCTTGTACTTACTGTCCATCTAATGCTGACACTACCCCTAAGCAAGGCTCCTTGTACTTACTGTCCATCTAATGCTGACACTACCCCCTAAGCAAGGCTCTGTGTAATCTTGTCCTCCTCGGTTTTGTGGGGGAACATTCTATCAATGTTGGAAGTAATTGATGCTCTGTTATAATGCTTAGATTAGGTGTTACAGGGTGCATAAGCTTTTCAGATACTAGATAATGTGGACATGCATTTTGTACAAATGGTGATGGAGCATAGTGATGGTGTAATTGCCTTCTATTTTCATTTATTTAAAAGTTTTAAAAAAAAGAAAAAGAAAAAATTAAAAAAAGGCTCTGTGTACTCACTGCCCTTCTAATGCTGACACTACCCCTAAGCAAAGCTTATTGTACCCACTGCCCTTCTAATTCTTGCACTACCCTCTATGCACATTGCCTGTGCTCACTGCTCTTGTGACAGATCATGCAATATAGTTGTCACGTGTATCTCATTTCAGATTGAGGCCTTCTTCCAGAAGTTTTTTAAGCGAACTGTAAAGGTGCAGAAATGTCATTTCAGGTAAGGATTGCTGATCACCCACCCATCCACCACCCCACGTCCTATGTCTGAAAGATGGTTCAAGCTGCCTCGGCCTCCAAGTAGCCAGTATACTTACTGTTACAGTCACTCTACCTGTGTCGCTCGCCGTTGGAATATTTGCGATTTGTTGGACTTGAGTGCAATGTCATGTCTAATTAGTTGTGTTTCATTTTTGTGGCATCTGCTGGTGGATGGTGCAGTTGGGTGCAAAGTGATGGCTCACATTAAGGCTGATCTTTGCTATTTTAGATATGTGCCAGTTGTCTTGCCTGTTCTGCTATGTTACTATGCAATGCTTATGTTGCTCTAAGTGAAATTACAGCTGACTGTCTTGAATGTATGTGTGTGTGTTTTACCTTAGTGTGTGGGAACTCTTTGTGGCCATTTGCCAATCCCTGGCCAGTAATCTTCATTTCTGATAGAGACATCTAACCGCAGATTCATCACTTTTTGAATATTCCACCAAGTATCAGACTGGATCTAGAAACTTTTCAGCTGTACCCCTGTGCACCGGTAAGTGGGATTTTGTGACTCCACAACTGCGTCATTACACTCCAGGAGAGACATGCAGATTCATATATAGGAGCCCTTAATTCACGTTGATGTCACTTCCTTTCTTTCCATGCCTGCAGATTCTGATCTGGAGCCACTTCTTGTTTCTTTGAGACTGTTTTCTTTCTAGAATTCTAGTACCAGTATGCAAAGGAAATGTCACCACCCAAAACTTTAGGGATTGAACCATGTAGGGACTGTTGCAAACAAATGTATTTGACAGATCCCCATCAGGTTTGCCTATAGTGTCTGGGGTCAGGTGACGACTCCAAAGCCTGCAGTCAATAGGACTTAATTAATTGTAAGGCCATTCAGGGTTGGGAAGCGAAGCTCTACATTGTGAAACATCGAAAGACTCCATGACGTGACCAGTTGAGGTCCAAGAGAGGATCCCATTCAAGCTCCCAAAGTTGTTCCAGTGTCAGATTGTTGTTGCAGTCGAATTCTAAGAAGAACCGAAATAAGTCAAAGTGGGACTCGACCTCCTTTCATCACTCACGATCTCCAAAGAAGGCACAATGGTGTCAACGTGCCTCCCAGTCTCAGTACTGCAGCCAATCTTTAGAGCCGATTCAGACCATTGTTCTGTGGCTACCCAAGTTTCCTGAGGCAACAGCGACCCCTCACTAAATAGAGGAGTTTTGTGAGGCAATGCTTCTCTTCTTTAGGACATTATCAGCTCCCTCTGGCACACCCTCAGGCCCCATGGAACCGCAAAGCTTCCCAACTGGTCTACCCCTAGCAGGTCTGCCCTCACTGGGCCCCCTGGCCTGATAAGATTTCTGAAACCACATTGATGCCAAATCCCATCCCGGCACCACAACCCTCCACTGCCTCCAAGCCTCCAAACATGTCCTTATTGGCACACAGCCACTCTGCCAGAGTAGCAAACAGTCACAAGTGGGTCCTGCAAATTGACTAGTGGGGTTAGACTTTATTGATTTGTAGATGCCCGCCATACCTTCCACTATCCTCAGAGTGGCTGAGGGAGGACAATCTGTACCTCTTGCGGGAGGAAGTGAAGGCCCTTTTAGCCAAAGGAGCCATAGAGAGGGTGCCAGCAGCAGAAGTAGGCTGTGGTTGGTATTGCCTCTACTTTCTGGTGCAGAAGTGGGACAAACACCTTTGTCCTATTTTAGATCCTTGATCTCTCGATGCTGAACGACAGATTTAAAGATGCTCACCTTGACGCAGGTCTCGTCTGCCCTCAACCCTGTACACTGGATGGTAGCATTGGTGCTTATTTCCACATCCCTGTATTGCAGACCCACAGATATTCCTGCGGTACACAGTTGGCCAGTAGCAATTTTAGTTTGCTTTGCTCCCCTTTGGCTCAACCAATGCCCCTTCGGCGTTCACAAAAGTGATGGTAGTGGTAGTAGGACATCTTTAGAGGGCAGGGTCCTAGTCTTCACCTACCTCAACAACTTGCTGCTGAGGATAGGCTCACCCCAGGCAATCATCACCCACCTCAAGAAAACCGAGAACCACCTAACATCTCATATGCCAAGTGGCATATGCAGGCTTAGCAGTCGGATCCGAAGTCCCAATGGGCACAACATCGGGGGGATTTCTACAATCGTGTCCAGATTTTGGAGGAATCTATAAAAGAGCTGCAGCTGTGGCTGCTGGGCCACTATTGGGTCAGTGGAAGACCCCTATCCCTATCAAATCCAGAGCTGACAGTGATGCATCACTTGTGGGTTGCGGAGGCCACTTGGGAGAGGGGGAGATCAGCGGCATCTGGTCTCCAGCGCAGGATTGAATGCACATCAGCCTTTTGGAATTGCAGGCCGTGTGCTTGGCAATGAAAGCCTTTCTGATAGCCATCAAAGGGAGGCTGGTATAGGTGTTCATAGACAACACCACTGCCATGTGGGACTGCAACAAGTAGGGTGGGGTGGGGTTGTTGACTCTGTGTCAGGAGGCTCTCAGGCTCTGGAAGTGGCTGGAACATCTGGGGGGATTACTGCCAGGGTGGACAAACTCAACTATTGACGCCTTCCAGATCACTAATGACAGCTATACCCACAGGTGGCCCAGGGTCTCTTTTGCAAATGGGAAGAACCCTAGCTCGATCCTTTCTCCACTGCCGAAAACTCACAAAGTCTGAATCATCTTAGTGGCGCTTGATTGGGCAAGGAGAGTGTGGTATTCAGAACTCTTGGGCATTTGCCTCCAATTAAGCTGCCCCTTTGGAAAGATCTTCTGTCACAGCAGCAGTGCATGGTCCTGCATCCGAGCCTGTGCACACTCCACCTCCATGCTTGGAGATTAAGCGGCAGCAATTAATTGCCTTTGACATTCCTCTCAAAGTGGCCAATGTTATCTTTGGTGGCTAGAATACTTTCAACTAAATCTGTGTGCCTGTAATTGGGACATGTTTGTAGCTTGCTGTGGCACCTGCCAATCTTTCCAAAGTTGCTGTTTACATTGTCCCTAGTCCAGCAAAGCTTTGCTTTCAACACAGTTAAAGGGTACCTGTTGGCTCTTTCGCCTTTTATGTGATTGAAGGATCACCCATCTTTGTCTCGATTACCTGTCATCAGGTGTGTCTTTAAAGGTTTGCAACATATGTCTCCTCATTCTCCATTCATTATACCTCAGTGGGACCTAAATTTAGTTCTTACATTGCATATGTGTACTCTCTTGGAACTTCTGCACACCTGTCCTCTATGGTTACTTACACACGACACCCTTCCTTGTCACCATACCATTGATACAGTTGATGAGCAACCTGCAAGCCCTCTCTGTCAACCCACTGTTCACCATGCCCTACCTAGACAAACTGCTTTTGAGGACTGGAGGCTACTTTCTTCCAAACGTGGTGACTCCTTTTCATGTTGGGATAAACATCACACTGCTGACGTTCGGCACTCCAAATCCCCCCCTCTAAGGAGGAAGACAAACTCACTGGTTGGATGCAAAAAAAGCCTTTAATTTTTACATCGATGGTACCGGAGAACACCATGTGGACAGTCGGGTCTTTATTGGATTCACTGAAGTGAAGAAAGGCAAGGCGGTGCAGAAAATGACCCTCTCCCATTCGATCGTACTATCCATTAAAATCTGCTTTGCATTGGCTAAAAAGCAACTTCCAGAGAGTTTGGGTGCTCCTTCCACCAATGCCAAGGCTGCTACCACTACATTGGCACCTGGAGTGCCTGTTCTGGACATTTTCCATGCTGCTACCTGGGCATTGCACCATATTTTCATGAAGCATTAC
The DNA here is from genome assembly GCF_964261635.1 of Lissotriton helveticus. Lineage (NCBI taxonomy): Eukaryota > Metazoa > Chordata > Amphibia > Caudata > Salamandridae > Lissotriton > Lissotriton helveticus. The sequence goes on from NC_136058.1 coordinate 370,183,894, forward strand.
TGTCTAGACTGCCACGTCAGACTAGGTCGACATTTTGCCCACTCGGTCTTTGGTTTGAACCAGTTCACAAACCTGCCTCCTGGATAGTACTGCTTTGACCTTTATTCAAAAGGTTAGGAATATCTAGTTAGAAGTCTTTGTCAGAAGAACAAGTTACTTACCTTCGGTAACACCTTTTCTTGTAGATTTCTCACAGACCCTGTTCTGTGAACTGGACTCTTTCCCACTAAAAAGCCCTGACTTTGATGCAAGCCAATCTGCATGGGGCTCCGAGTCTGAGGACACAGACAGCGCAGAAAGCAAATAATGTCAGCATGAATGAGTAGCGAATATATATGATTTCCCCTTTCACTTCTGGAGCGGAATGGTGCCATTGTGGAGCCACGTGATACCACCTGCTGGTGCGCAGGTGTACTGATGAAAATGTTCTAGGTCCAGTCTGACGCCTGGGAAAATAGTCTAAACAAGAGAAATCTGCAGTTAACCAGAGTCTCCACCAGCACAGGAGTTACTGAAGGTAAGTAACTTGTTCTACTCAAATTCCAGGTCTTTCTTGTCATAGTCCTCTTGTGGTGAAGCACACTGCCTTGAGACAGGCACTGTTTTTACACTCATAACAGATGGATGCTTGCTTGGGTCATGGAAGCACACTCCCACAGTGCAGGAGGCCATGACTAGAATGGGACCATGGATGCAGGCACTGTTTTTACACTCATAACAGAACAAGCATTGGCAAAGCTGATAGGTGTGAACATTTCCAGGGCGAATATAGAAGTTACGCACAGATACAAACAGAAACACATAGCTGTCTTATGTACACTGTAAAATAAGCACTGATGCTCCAGCTAGGATGGGACGAGAGCCCCACACTTCGATCCATACCAACTACAGAAGGCGTCACTAGAGTACTTCCTATACCAGCAGTAAATATTAACCTTGCTGTTAATTTAAACACATCTAAATATAATTGCAGCAGACCAATTTAGAGAAATGACAGAGAAGCGCTCACCAAGCTGGTGTCAATCAAATGCGCGGTCTAGGCACTGCTGGTCTGAATGCCACATTTCTAGCTCCATGTTCAGTTTCTTATTTCAAATGAATACAAAACATGGACTAGATCAAGTGGTGTTGCCATGTGGGCATTTTCGCAGCCCCATTACATATATGGGACAACGTGCTCCCTGCAGTACATTATAAGGATGTTGCAAGTCACGGAGGAGTACACTGACCTTGCAGAAGAACAAGTCAGAAGGCAGAGTTTAGTTATAAGGAACTCCGAGGTGACTTGCAGTGTCCTTAAAATGTGAGCCTCTTGGGGGGAGGAGCCAAGCTTGCGTCCGAGATGGCCGCGTTTTAGCTCGGCTCCGTTCGCTTTCCTGTCTGGAACGTCTATCCTGTGTTTTATCCTGCCCCGGGAAGTATTCTTTGATAGGCTATGGAACTAAGACGTTTCGCAGGCACTTACCGTCTGTTCCGCTTGTTCCTGGGTGCCGTGGATCCTGAGCTGCACCCTTGTTCGCTTCGGGGCCTCCGGAGCGAGCGGGCTTGAGAGTCCTCGGCGGCGCCCAGGCGGGGCGGAGCGCTGTGGCCGGCCCTTGGTGGCGCAGTGGGCTCGGTCGGAGAGGCCGATGTGCAGTTAGACCGGTTACGGCCCTCCGGGCCTGGTCCGGCGGTCCTGCGGCCTGGTGTTGGGGCGCTGCCTACCATGGACGGGGTTGACCGTGTATGAGGCTCGTCTCCCCTTTGTTCTCCTGTCCGGCCATTTTGAGTCCCTCCGCCCGGACTCGGAGAACGGAGCCGGTAGCGTGGGGAGCCGGCGACCCTCCTTCTTTTGGTGGCCCGCCTTCCTGCTCTGGAGGTGCCTCTGCTGGTGGTCGGCTGTATCCTGTTTGCCCCGCTGGTGGCCGAACGGGGGTCGGAGATTGCCGCGGCCCCGCCGGGCTTCTAAGATGGCGGCCGGCCCCAAGTCTCTCAGCCTGGCCGAGACGGGCGACGCTGGTCCGCCGCATGGCACATTTGCTGAATACCGTAAAGGTGAGCCTACACTGGGCGACATCCTTGCCGCCTTGCGCTCCTGGGGTGCTCCCACGGCCGCACCTACTGTTGACCTGGAGGAGGGTCATTTTGCCGGGCCTGCTGGGCCCCCCCCGGTGTGTGCGGCTTCATCGTTGCAGTGTGCTGCTGGAACTTTCCTGGAGGTCGTGGGCCCGGCGGCTGCCGCTCGTGTGGGTGTACGGATGTCCGCTGCCCTCAATTATCCTGTGCCCCCTCCTGTGCCGGGGGTCCGCCGGCCGGGTCCTGCCCGGACCGGTCTCGTTGGTTCTCCCTGTCCCTTTTTGCCTCGAATGGCCGACCGAAGATCCTGTGTTTGCTCTGCCGGGTCGGCTCTCCTCCTATTGTCGTCGGAACTGTGCCTGCATTGCCTGAGATGGTTGCTGTCCTTTCCGGTTCATCCGGGTTGCCATCGATATGACTTGTGCGGATTGACGATTGGACTCCCTGTTATTTGCCTCCTGTTCCTCATGATCTGGTTCCTTGTGAGTTGGACGACTACAGCTTTGGATAGACAAGGACAGGGTTGAGCTGAACTTGCCTTGATGGACTAATATCTTGCGGTATGGTTGGATGATCCGTTTGTGACTGTATGACTATGTTCGATTCTCCTTCATGTTCCTGGAGCTTATCCTTGTGCTTATTATCTTCCCGAGGGCTCTGAGTATTTTCGGATGGGGGGGCGGGAGCTGATGGTTCTGATTTTGTGGCTCCTCTCCCATGGTTATTTCCCTATTTTCCCTTCTTTTTGTCTTTGTGGTTCCTTCTTTGCTTTTAGCTCTTCTATATTTCGGGTTCTGGTTAGGGCGACAGGCACGCTGCTGGGGGTTAGGCCATAGCCTTCTGCAGGGGTGCAGGGTGGGCATGCGGGGTGGGGGGGGTCTGTCGTTTTGTTTTTTCCCCCTCTTTTCTGTTTCCCCTTTTTTTGGTTCTATGGCTCTTATGTATCCCCTTTCTTCTGGACGCGGTCTCGGCATGTGGGCCCCCTGGGGTGTTTTTGCTAGCATGGGCCTTCTGGTCTTCCTGCCGTCACGGTTTATTATGCATTTGTTACTCCTGGTACCACTAGTTCCATGTGCCGTCTAATTTTTTAGTGCTTCGTTAGCCATGGGGCGCATGCAGTGAGGCTGCGTTCTTTCTTTCCCCCTTTTTTTCCCGATGTCCCTTCCCTTTTTCCCCCTCCCCCCCTTTCTTTTCATTGTTTCTCTTCCTCCCCTGGGTTGTTGTAGCGGAGGGCTTTTTGTATTGCGAGCCCATTTTCAGTTTGGTGTGTCATTTTGTGTTCTCGTTGTGGTGGGTGGGCGCTGAGCAGCGGTTGCAATTGCTTATTACTGTGGGACTCAAGTTCTGCCTTGGCCAAAATGTAACTGTTCTTTTTGAATTATCCTGTGTTTAATATTTCTACTTGCTCGCGGCCCGCCACGGCCCTCTGGACTTTACTGATTGCCGTAATTCTGCTATACCCTTTCTTATATTATAAAATTAACCTCCTCTTATCCTGCTCGTGGTGGTTGCTCTATGGCTTTTCGCCTTTGCTTCCCGTATGGTTTGCTGTGATATTCTGTTGGCGCTTCTGTACTGCCCGATATGTTTCTTAAAGTGTGGTGGCCGGCCCGATGGGTTGTAGGCCCGTATTTGTGAGCACTTTCTGTATAATAAAGGTTTAAAAAAAAATGTGAGCCTCAGAGTGTTTGATTTCTTATGATACATGGCCACACCATCACCTTCCCTAAAACTGCTTGAAGCTTTAGTCTCTCGCTCGATCCTATTAAAGAGATAGTATGGCTGCAGCTATAAATAATAAAAGTGGATCAAGTAGTGCAAAATTAAACACATCAAAACTGTAATTTGTTGTAAAAACATATAAAAATCAGTTTAATGTAAGTCAGATTTTTATTAAAGCTTAAAATTAGTAGGATACAGTAGGGGGCGTGGCTAGGCTCTGGCTAAGATGGCCGCCTAACCCGAGGGCTCTGTTTCACCGAGTCTTCCACCCGCTAAAATCCGGACCATATCAGACGGATTTTGCGCCCTGAGCACAGCGCAGCACAGCCCTTCCGAAGCTGCACCTGGCGGTCTGATTCCGGCCGCGATTGGTGGTTCTGTTGCCGCTCCGCGGCTCTGAGACTCGGCAGCCGACAGCAGGCCTGGAGCGAGGTTGCGACTCGGCCGGCTACTGCGGCAGGCAAGACCTCGGCCTTGCGGCCTGATCGGGGGGGCGGGGCACAAAGATCGGCGCAAACAGCGTTGTTCGCACGCACAACACTACTGCTGCCCCAATATCGTGGAGCCCGGGCGCGGTGGCCCGCTGATGACGACGCAGGCTTGAGGAAGCCAGGGACAAAGGCGTATCCTGTGGTGGTGATAGCTGGGCCGCCCCAGAGGCAGGGACAGTGCTCCTCGGACTGACGCGGCCCTCCTGCCTACCCTCCCGTGGACACCAATGTGAGCCCGAGATACCAAGGTGAGGCTCTCTCAACACCTCCGGAGCCTGGTGTGGTACATACCAGGAGAAACAGCAACGACCTGTAGCGACGGCCTCTGGCCTACACACGGACGGTGACGCCCTGCAACGCCAGAGAGCTGTGTCGCACTGCCTGGAAGGCCAATACGTGCGAGGAGACTACAACAGGCGGCCTGCTAGACGTGGGGACGCACCCCCGTGAGTCGGACAGTCGTGGGTTGCTGTAGACCTCCTTGGGGAGAGCCCATAACAAACGGGTGAGAACTGCTGGTGGGGACGGGCTGATATACTGGACTGCACCAGATAACTAAAGTGGGCGCCACCTGCCACGTTGCCACCTGGTGGCGGCGGCTGCGGCTTGTGAAGGCTGAAAAGGCCCCAGGGGCGAGGTGGAGAGAACGGCCCGACAACCCACGACATTACGACTGATTAGGGCCCCAGAGTCCCCCCCCCTTATGCGAGATGGGAGTGGTGGACAGATACCTGACTCGCGTCAACGCTCCGGACACCGCCTGCTCTCCCGGCTGCGACAGGACACATCACACACCAGGGCGCGAGATCTGGCCTCAGCAACGATGAGGCCCAAGCAAGGCACGGCCACTCAGACCAACAAGCTCGATAAATACACAGTGCAGAAGGGCGCACCGCAGAAGGAGGGTCAGGCCGCAGAACCTCCTACCCAGAAGGAGCCGTCATTATCCAGCATCATGACGGTCATACAAACGCTGGGCGCCAACCTAGAAACGAAAATAGACAAAGTCTCTATAGAAGTCAACCTCCTACACGCGGACCTGAACAAAACTTCAGAGAGGTCCAAGGCCAATGAGGCGGGAATAGTGGAGCTTCAAACCTCCACCAAGAAGCTGAACCAACGAGTAGAAGTGCTAATACACCAGCACCGTCAGATGGCTCTCCGGCTGGAGGACCAGGAGGGAAGGGCACGAAGGAGTAACATCCGCCTGGTGGGGGTGCCGGAAGGACTGGAGGGGCCCAGCATGGAACTCTTTATTGAGGATCTGATCCTTCAACATCTCAAGCCCAAACGTCTGTCCACCATCTTCACTGTAGAACGCGCACACCGGGCACCCATCCCAAAGCCGAAACCGGGGGCACCGCCGAGGACAATCATCACAAAAATCTTCAACTACAGAGACAGAGATGCTATTTTACAGGCGGTCAGACAAACCGGAGATTTGCAGTACGAAAACGTCACCATCCGTTTTTTCCCGGACTTCACTCATCAAGTTCAGCGTGAGCGGCGGTCTTTTGCGGGTGTAAAAGCGGCGCTGAGAGAAAAAGGCCTCAAGTACATGATGTTTTTCCCCGCCAGACACAAGGTCATATCTGGGGGCAAGTCTATATTTTTCACTTCGCCAGCGGAGGTGCAGGATTGGCTCGATAGGGAATCGTCAGCAACGGGCGAAGGAGCGGGGGCCCAGAACTGGAGAGACACACAAGCCGGATCTCCAGAGTCAGCTGCTGGGAGATCGGAACTGGACGGACAGATTCAACGCTCCTGGAGATCCTGATCTGCGAGCCGCAGGTGGGACACCCTGCGCGGGGCGGCTAGTCACGGAGAATGAATAACCTGCTGGAAGGAGCCGACATGAACTGTAAAGTACTGTATTGAAGGGAGCTGTTTCGCGGGGGGGGGGGCTGCGCTCCACCCGCTGCTCTTTTGGGGGGGGGCATAATCTTGGGGGGGGGCACTGATGAGGAGCCAGCCTGTTGACTGTATACATTAGGATGGTTCTCATCCCCTACAACACCCCTTTTTCCTCTGCCCTGTTCTTCCTGTTCCCCTTCCTCTCTCTCTCTCTCTTCCTCCCCTCCCCCCTTCTCTAACTCCCCATGGTGGCATGTAAATCCAAACAGGGGCTCTCATACTGACCGCAGGAGTCGGCTATGGAATAATAGCGTTCGGATCCTGTAATTGGCTGTGCGCGAGAAGTGCGGGCGCATTGTTTCTCTGTTGTGTTTTGGGAGGGGGAGAGACTCGGGTGGCGGGGTGGGCCAGTGCTAGTGCGCGCTCCAGACAACAGTTATGCAAGGAAGGGAAGACAGGTTACTTAGAGTTGTTGTTTCTTCCTCTTCCGGGGTGAGTCCTGGGCGAAAGGCACTGTGCTAATTGGGATGTGGGTAGTTCAAAGCCTACGGAGCAGGGGAGCAGGGAGGGTCCTGAGGAGTTGGGAGGGTGGGTTGGGGGAGGAGTGGGATCGTTGGGGGTGAACAAAGAAGATTGGTCAGGTCACGCAAGGACTGTATTGCTGTTGTTGAAATCTGTACTATCATGCATAGCGGGTAATTTCAGAACTGTATGGATACACATGTGCACATCACAGGGAGTCACGGTGAGGAGGTATTGATAGGAAGCATGCATTGCTATGAAGTGGGATAAGTGTTTGAAGATAATGAGTTGGAACGTCAACGGGCTGGGGGACAACCTTAAGAGGACAATTGTACTACAATTCATCAAGAGACACCTCCCCGGCGTGGTACTCCTACAAGAGACACACTTACTAGGCAACACTTGTCACGCACTAAATAGATGGGGATACATCTTAGCGGCTCACGCCAGATTTACCTCAGGATCCCGCGGGGTGGGTATCTTGCTTCGTCGTAACCTTCCCCTAATCATCGACCACACAGACTCTGACCCCCTCGGGCGCTTTGTAACAATTTCGGGTAGGTGGGAGGGCCGTAGGATTAACCTGGTCTCGGTCTATGTTCCACCTGGTCTCCAAACCCAATCATTCCAGGACCTGGGTAAGCTTCTTCTCTCCTTACCAGAAGGGAGCCTCCTAGTGGGAGGTGACTTCAACGCTGTAGTGTCAGGGACCCTTGACCGTAACCCTCCCAGAGACATACCAACGGGGCAACGGTGGCTATCGGATTTCCTTGAGGCCTTCGGCCTCACTAACCTCTGGCATCTCCGTCACCCAAGGGATACTCAGTACACATTTTTCTCCGGCCCACACAGATCCTTCTCCCGCATCGATTACATACTATCACCTCTGCAGTGCGACACAACGATTCGTGAAATTACACACCTCGCAAGGGGAATCTCGGACCATTCCCCGTTAGTAGCCCATCTTACGTTCGGGGACAGACAGGAGGGTTGCGTAGCGCCCATAAACGCCTGGTGCCTGCGTAGTGAAGAAATAAAGAAAAAGCTTACCCTCTCGATTGACTGCTACTTCGAGGACAATTACGGTACTGTGGACTCGTCATCGGTGTTGTGGGAAGTCTTTAAAACAGTGCTAAGAGGGGAAGCCCTGTCCGCTTTTACTGTTCGCCGCAGGGAGTGGGAAAAGCAAATGACTACTGTGGAGGGAGATCTCCTGGCATTGGAGATGGCCGCTCAGGAGGGAGGTGCACCGAGAACGCTGCACCTGATGGAGCTCAAAGCGGCGGAATATAGGGCATTAGCCACTGATGAAGCCAAAACCATGGCCGGAGTTAGGGAGGGTAGACTGTATGACCATGGAGACAAGGCAGGCAAACTAATAGCCTGGTTCGACAAAAAAGCAACAGGCTCAGAGAGTAGTGGCGGAGCTCAAGACTGAATCTGGACAGGTCGTCACAGAGCCCCGTGAGATAGTTGAGGAGTTCGCGCGGCACTATCGAAAGGTCTATAGCAGGGGCTCTGACAGGCCTCAATAGGATTCGGATTCCCTGTTGACCGACATTTGGCTCCCCGTCCTCTCAGACTCGGAACGAGATGTCCTTGAGGCACCACTTGCCGTCGAAGAACTAAACCAAGCGATCAGGGACCTCAAACCGGGAAAGGCCCTCGGGCCTAATGGCTTGCCGATAGGGCTATACAAACTGACGCCTGGCGGCTTGAGTCCGTACCTCAAGCAAATGTTTGAGGAGAGCAGGGAGAAGGGCACCTTACCTCGAGACCAACATATTGCCACCATAGTGGCTATCCCGAAAGAGGGGAAACCAAGGGATTCCTGTGCCTCCTACAGGCCCATTTCTTTACTAAATGCATAAACAAAAATCCTGGCCAAAGTACTTGCGAATCGACTCAAACCTGTACTCCCTGTCCTAGTCCACCTAGACCAGTCTGTTTTCATGCCCCACCGTAACACTGCGCTCAACCTCCGTCGGCTGCACGGGGTGCTGGGACGTGGTCACACTCTCCGGGAAGATGCGGTTGTGGTAGCCCTAGATGCCGCAATGGCGTTCGACACGCTAGAATGGCCATATATGATGCCTGTCCTCCGGAAGCTGGGATTTGGCCCCAACTTCATAGGGTGGGTGCGTCTACTCTACTCGAAACCCCTGGCTCGGGTCTGTGTCAATAATAAAATCTCTGCAGTGTTTGCGCTTGAAGGAGGGACACGGCAAGGATGCCCCCTTCACCCCTGTTATTTGCGCTCTCTTTGGAGCCGCTTGCAGCCTGGATTAGGCAGGATCTCTCCCTGAAAGGAATACGCTGGACTGACGGGTGGGAAGGCAGGATCTCGTTATACGCGGACGACATCCTCCTCTATCTCACGAGGCCTCGTAGGTCCCTCATAGTGGCCATGGACATCTTTGCCAGTTTCGGGAAGAACTCAGGATACAGGATTAACTGGGATAAATCCATACTATACACCCTACAGGGTAACACCCCAACCGCACCGCGAAATTGCCCAATCGCAATGGCCACTGAGGGGTTCCGATACCTTGGGATCTTTATATCCAAGGATAAGACCACCAGATATGAGAGGAACCTTCTGCCGCCCCTGCAACGATTCAAGAGGGACTCTGCCTCCTGACGACGGCTCCCAGTGTACCTCCTCGGGCGGGCAGCGCTCTTTAAAATGATGACGCTGCCAAGATTCTTATATGCACTACAGAACCATCCGGACTTAGTTCCGCACTCGTATTTTAAGGCTATTGAAGCCACACAGAGAGAACTACTGTGGTATGGTACACCCCGCATATCCCTCCAGAAACTGACCTTGGGGTGGTATGACGGAGGCATAGCGCTCCCGGACATCCGCAAGTACTACTGGGCTGCCCACCTGGCGGCCATCAACCAGGGTACGTATTGTGCTGGTGATGACCCAGGATATGGCATGGACCGCTGGCTCCTGCCCGGGAGAAACTTACTGGGCCTACGCAGCACTCGGTGCAGCTGTGGCATATTGCACAAAGGACGTTGGGATGGGCCGACACCTTTACAAAGGCCACTCCCTTGTGGGCCTCGGAGAGGTTGGGGACACTGAACCGCACTAAAGGGTTCCGAAGCTGGGACCTCATAGGCATCTCCCGAATTCAGGACTTGTGGGTTCTTTGCCTCACTCCAGAGCACCTACGAGCTGGCGCATACAGAATACTTCAGGTACTTACAGATCAGGCACTCCCTCCAGAAAAATATCCCTACAGGTACACAACTCCCTGCCTACTCCCCCCTGGAGGACATACTCCTAGATGGTCACCTCCCCGAACATGCCATCTCGCTTACATACAAAAAAATCATTAACAACTCTCCTGGCCTCCTGCTCCCACTTAAAAGGAAATGGGTAGCTGACGGCCTGGAAATAGATGAGGAAGAATGGGGGAAGGCTCTGGCCTCCGCCAAGGAGGTGGCTATATCGGCAAGGCTCCGGTTGATTCAGATGAAAATCCTGCATCGGGCATACTTCTCAGTAACCAGACTGCAAAGCATGGGACGCAGAGAGGACGGGCTTTGTCGAAGGGGTTGCGGGGAGGTGGGGTCAGAGTGACCCGCTGCATGCAAGAGGTGTGGGGGGTGGAGCTCCAGTGGAAGCTAAGAGGTGCCTCTTGAAAATCTGGGAGCCAACAGACCTACCGCCCGAGGGAGGTTTTGGGTAACACTGGGATTTGCCATCGCCAAACGCAATATAGCCAGGCAATGGGGGGCGACTACTACTCCTAAACTGGGTCCCTGGAAGACTGATATTGATTGGTGCATGCTTCAAGAAAAAACGGTGAATGTGGCCCGTGGACGCCCACGGAAATGGATAGAAGTATGGTCCAGATGGAATGAGTACAGGGGCAACATTTGCAAACCCCCCCTGACTACCCAAATTGACGAACCACTCGCACTTTAATGACATTGTGATGCATTATTCTGAATGTTTTTGTACTAAATTGCACTGTATGTACTGCGACTGCCCTAGATGCACATGTGATTGATTTCTGTCTAAACTGTGATGACTGCCATTTATTCTTGTTTTTTTCCAACAAAATAAAAAGAGTTTAAAAATAAAATTAGTAGGATACTAAGAAAGTCTTTCTTTCCTGTGATAAACTACTGGAGCATGCATAAAATGAAGATGTTGCTATTAATATCTACTTTCTGAAGATCACTGTTCATTTAAAAAAATCATCATAACAAAAAGTACATTCTCAATTTCATTGTTTAAATTGCAACACCAGTGATGTTTCCTTGTCTACCTTTCACCTAGCCTGCTAGCATCAGGCCTTATTATCTTAGAACTCAACTGTAATAATGCATTACAGTTGAGCAGCTGTGTAATTTTCTTATTACCGGCGAGACGTCACTTCTAAACTGTAATAAGTAAATTAGAGAAAAGTTTTTATATCAAGATTGCAGGTGTAATAAAATAATACTAAACTAGGCTGTAATGTACAATGGTAATATGGTTCATGCATAAGATTTACTGGCTTTAATAGAAGTGTGCAGCTATTTCATAAAATAAATTAGTATACAGAAATAACTGTACGGGTGTAGCCTTTGTCCCTGACGGAGGTGTTATTGTAATGAATTCGAACTTTATATGATAGCGAATTGTTCCTAATCACAAACCACCCTGTGCCTCCTCACAATGGAGTCATGAGGTCCAAGGGCAGTCCTTGCGGTCTGGGCTGAACTAAACTAATACTGTTGAAAATGTTCAAAGCAGCCCTACACAGCAGGAGGCCATGACTAGAATGGGACCATGGATGCAGGCTTGGGTCATGGAAGCACACTCCCACACTGCAGGAGGATGACTAGAATGGGACCATGGATGTGTGCTTGGGTCATGGAAGCACACTCCCACACTGCAGGAGGATGACTAGAATGGGACCATGGATGTGTGCTTGGGTCATGGAAGCACACTCCCACACTGCAGGAGGATGACTAGAATGGGACCATGGATGCAGGCTTGGGTCATGGAAGCACACTCCCACACTGCAGGAGGATGACTAGAATGGGACCATGGATGTGTGCTTGGGTCATGGACGCACACACAGCTCTTTAAACAATCCCACACTGCAGGTGGAGGTGACTAGAATGGGACCATGGATGCGTGCTTGGCTCATGGTAGCCCACATTGCTCTTGAAACAATCTCATACTGCACAAGACCAAGACTAGAATGGGACCATGGATGTGTGCTTGGGTCATGGAAGCACACTCCCACACTGCAGGAGGATGACTAGAATGGGACCATGGATGTGTGCTTGGGTCATGGAAGCACACTCCCACACTGCAGGAGGATGACTAGAATGGGACCATGGATGCAGGCTTGGGTCATGGAAGCACACTCCCACACTGCAGGAGGATGACTAGAATGGGACCATGGATGTGTGCTTGGGTCATGGACGCACACACAGCTCTTTAAACAATCCCACACTGCAGGTGGACGTGACTAGAATGGGACCATGGATGCGTGCTTGGCTCATGGTAGCCCACATTGCTCTTGAAACAATCTCATACTGGACAAGACCAAGACTAGAATGGGACCATGGATGTGTGCTTGGGTCATGGAAGCACACTCCCACACTGCAGGAGGATGACTAGAATGGGACCATGGATGTGTGCTTGGGTCATGGAAGCACACTCCCACACTGCAGGAGGATGACTAGAATGGGACCATGGATGCAGGCTTGGGTCATGGAAGCACACTCCCACACTGCAGGAGGATGACTAGAATGGGACCATGGATGTGTGCTTGGGTCATGGACGCACACACAGCTCTTTAAACAATCCCACACTGCAGGTGGACGTGACTAGAATGGGACCATGGATGCGTGCTTGGCTCATGGTAGCCCACATTGCTCTTGAAACAATCTCATACTGCACAAGACCAAGACTAGAATGGGTCCATGGATGCTTGCTTGGCGAATGGAGGACCACGCAGCTCTAGAAACAATCCCACACGGCAGGAGGACATGACTAGAATGGGACCATGGATGCTTGCTTGCCATATGGTAGTCCATGCAGCTCTTGAAACAATCCCACACTACAGGAGGAGGACGACTTAAATGGGACAATGTATGATGGCCTGGCTCATGAAACAATCCTACATTGCAGGCGGACAAGACTAGAATGGGATCTTGGCTCATGGTAGCCCACACAGCTCTTGAAACAACTACAAACGTGACTAGAATGGGACCATGGGTGCATGTTTGGCTTATGGAGGACCACGCTGCTCTTGAAAGAATTCCACACTGCAGGAGGATGTGATTAGATTAGAACCATGCATGCATGTTTGTTTCATGGTAGCCCACTCAGCTCTTAAAACAATTCCACACATAGGAGGCCAGTGGCTAGAATATGTCTATGGATACTTGCTCGGCTCATGGTTGCCCATACAGGTCTTGAATCAGTCCCACATTGCAGGTGAATGTGACTAGAATGGGACCATGGATGCGTGCTTGGCTCATGGTAGCCCACGCAGCTCTTGAAACAATCCCACACTGCAGGAGGACATGACTAGATTTGTACCATGGAGGCTTCCTTGAGTCATAGTAACCCACGCAGCTGTTGAAACAATCCCACACTGCGGAAGGCCCGTGACTAGAATATGACCTTGGATACTTGCTTGGCTCATGGTAGCCCACGCAGGCTTGAATCAGTCCCACATTGCAGGTGGATGTGAATAGAATGGGACCATTGATACATACTTGGCTCATGGTATCCCATGCAGCTCTTGAAACAATTCCACCCTGCAGGAGAACACAACTTGATAATACCACAAATCTTAGATGCAATTACCAAAAAAAGGCAACACCTTCCCTCCACTGGCAATTTTACATCAGCATAGTTTCAACTTTGTGGAGAGCTGCTAAATCTGACAGGCAGCCAGGTCTACTCTAGGAATGGGGCCAACCGGCAACGGTCCCTCCTATCAAAGGGCTGCTAAGGCTACTGCATCTGACACTGTCATTAAGATCCACCTCAAGCAATCTACTTTGTATCGCAGTACTCAGATCTTATTTTAACCTTCTCCCACCAGCCAGAGTCGCCGTATCCTATAAAATGCTAATTCACATGCCCATTAGCGAGACTCCCCTAAACACTGTTGTGCTTCAGTACCTATTTTTGCATTCACACTACTATTGCGCTCAAAGCTACCCCGAAGCTGTCCAAAATCAGATCATTTTATCCTCAACTGCCCATCCCCAAGCCAATCTAGGCCAATTTAAATACTGCTTCAGCAAGTGCACACCATGTTGATGCAAATATGCACCAAACAGCCTCCTAAATAGCCCTCAAGTACTCTCCAAGCTAAACTAAAGTACAGAGACTGGAACAGCAAAACAAGATCAAGTCACAGGTCTTTTAAGGCTGACAGTGCTAACTTAACTCAACCAAAGTACTGGCCTTCAGTTTCATATAATTTGTTTGATCAGGGGACATGAACAAAGTATTACAGCGCATGTAAAGATTAAATAAACTTGCACGTAGATTGAGACTTAGTTTGAAGGAGAGGAGAGCCCTCGGAATGGGAACCGGGTGAGAAAGAGAGAGGTGCCTGGGGAGGCCACACATAAAACAGGGGAAAAAACAAGGGAGTGGCACACAAAAAAGTGAAAGAGCAAGAGAAGGCAGTGAAAATGAGAGAAAAGCAAGGAGGCGGTATGCAATAAAATGGGGGAAGAGCAAGAGAAAGCAGTGAAAACTAGAGGAAAGCAAGGAGGCAGTATGCAATAAAATGGGGAAGAGCAAGAGAAGCAGTGAAAACTAGAGGAAAGCAAGGAGGAGGTATGCAATAAAATGGGGTAAAGAGTAAGAGAAAGCAGTGAAAACTAGAGGAAAGCAAGGAGGCCGTATGTAATAAAATGGGGTAAAGAGCAAGAGAAAGCAGTGAAAACTAGAGGAAAGCAAGGAGGCCGTATGTAATAAAATGGGGTAAAGAGCAAGAGAAAGCAGTGAAAACTAGAGGAAAGCAAGGAGGCGGTATGCAATAAAATGGGGGAAGAGCAAGAGAAAGCAGTGAAAACTAGAGGAAAGCAAGGAGGCGGTATGCAATAAAATGGGGTAAAGAGCAAGAGAAAGCAGTGAAAACTAGAGAAAAGCAAGGAGGCGGTATGCAATAAAATGGGGGAAGAGCAAGAGAAAGCAGTGAAAACTAGAGGAAAGCATGGAGGAGGGGAACCGGGTGAGAAAGAGAGAGGTGCCTGGGGGGGCCACACATAAAACAGGGGAAAAAACAAGGGAGTGGCACACAAAAAAGTGAAAGAGCAAGAGAAAGCATTGAAAATGAGAGAAAAGCAAGGAGGAGGTATGCAATAAAATGGGGGAAGAGCAAGAGAAAGCAGTAAAAACGAGAGAAAAGCAAGGAGGAGGTATGCAAGAAAATGGGGTAAAGAGCAAGTGAAAGCAGTGAAAACTAGAGGAAAGCAAGGAGGAGGTATGCAATAAAATGGGGTAAATAGCAAGAGAAAGCAGTGAAAACTAGAGGAAAGCAAGGAGGCCGTATGCAATAAAATGGGGTAAAGAGCAAGAGAAAGCAGTGAAAACTCGAGGAAAGCAAGGAGGCCGTATGCAATAAAATGGGGGAAGAGCAAGAGAAAGCAGTGAAAACTAGAGGAAAGCAAGGAGGCGGTACGCAATAAAATGGGGGAAGAGCAAGAGAAAGCAGTGAAAACTAGAGGAAAGCAAGGAGGCGGTATTCAATAAAATGGGGTAAAGAGCAAGAGAAAGCAGTGAAAACTAGAGAAAAGCAAGGAGGCAGTATGCAATAAAATGGGGGAAGGGCAAGAGAAAGCAGTGAAAACTAGAGGAAAGCAAGGAGGAGGTATGCAATAAAATGGGGGAAGACCAAGAGAAAGCAGTGAAAACTAGAGGAAAGCACTTTGATTCAACTAAACCTTCCAGAAGTTGACTGGAGGGAGTGCTTCTGCATGACCTAAAGTAACACAAGGGTGGGTAGCCTGAAGCTGTTCTGGCCCTGAAGCACCCCTACAAATGCTCTGTTAGTTTAGAAAAAAGATTGCCAGAATGTGACCAGCCTGGAATGGAGACACCTAGCAGCTGTGAAAGAGAGTGAAACCCGTGTGTGCCCTGTTGTCACTCCTCTTGCTATATGCCCACCATTCTCACCAATCAGTGTTTCTTGCTAGCACTTTATGGTAGGATTTTTTTGAGAAGAGTCATCTCTAGAATGAGGCAGATAAGCCTGACCTTGCTAGCTTAAAGAAGCTCTTCGAGCACACACTAGCGCCAACCCAGAGTGGCGTGGCTTTTGAAAAAATAAAAAGCATCGCAATACAGTGTGCGGCGCTGTCTTGCGTTACCTTCTGTTAGGTAGGCGTTACATGGGGGCGGTATACAACCTTTACAACTAAACTTTTACAACGAACTACCATTACAAAGCAACTTTTACAACGCAAACTATTACAACGCATTGCTCTGGGGGTCGCTCTAGGATAGGGAATAGGTTAATTTACTATCCAATAACCTTCCCTACTATCCACGGGGACTGGAGTTGGAATAGTAAATTAAACTATTCACTATCCAGCGCCTAAAAGCATTATGCGTTGTAATGGTATGCGTTGTAAAAGTTGCGATGTAAAGGTAGGCGTTGTAAAAGTATGCGTTGTAACGTCATACATCCCATGGGGGCACATGGGCATTCCTGTGTATCCACCCATGTATTATCTGGTGCCCCTTACATCGTGGCCAATATTATTGTTAAGGATGGGGGAACATTCCACGCTAATAAAACATACAAGTGGGTTTTTGGTCACAGTCCATCTTAAACTGAATTACTTGAAAGTGCTCTCAGCTATCACTATCAAGTAAATTAGACACATTAAGTAAATTAATTTGACTAAGATCAAACAACTTAGCCATATAGGAAATCCGAAATTATAAAGCCAGACTTCACGGTTACACACAGTGCACTTAAAACGCTGACTAGATTCATTTATTGTTCTCAATCCCCTTTAACCCCTTCGACGCTGATGACGAGCTGGGCTCGTCATGAGGTAGCCTCCTCGCACGCTCATGACGAGCCCAGCTCGTCATGTAACATGCACTTTACAAATTCTCAGCGTACGAGCGGAATTCCGTCCGCACGCATCAGGTTAAAACCAGAAGACAGTGTTTTTGTACAGCTTTGTAAGATGAATAGTAAATTGTGTTAAATAAATACAGACCACGGGCTAATCTGACACAATATCTAAAAAAAGGTTCATAATGAAGGTAAGGGAAGCCAGGACATCATATGCTAATATCACTGACTTTCTAGACATTATACAGCCATTCGAGAGGTGGATGATCAACTTAAAGCCTGAGCCATGCTGGAGCCTGAAGCCTGTCTCTGGCTCAGCTCCAGGTCCTGTTGGAACCTTGATCCCAAAACAAGCCGAGCATTCATGTGGCTTCTGCCTACATCCGCCCCACTACCCAGGGTGTGACGTTAGGGATGGGGCTGCTGGCTTTGGAACTGGGGAACCAGGTTCATGTCTCGGCAACGGCTCCACATCCTGTCATTCTGGACAAACCACTTAGGGGCATATGTATCATTGACATTCGCATTCGCAAAGGCCGAAATTCGCAGAATTTCGGCCTTTGCGAATGCGAATTCTCAATATGGTATGTATTAAACCATTGTGGTTCAAAATAAGGAATCGCACAAATTGCTATTCCTTATTTTGCGATTGCATTTAAGGAATCGCAAAATGTGCGATTCCTTAAATGCAATGTATGATGCAAAAAAATATTGCTAATTGTCCCTAAGGAACCGCAAATTACCACCAACTTCAAGTTGGTGGTAAGTTGCGAATTCCTTTTAAAAAGCATTTTATTTAAAAACAAAAGGTGCCATGTGACGCTCATACATGCCCTTAGGGCATGTATGTGTGCCATATGCGCACACATGTCATTTTCAGGGGTGCAGATGGGTGTCCTTTGGACACCCCTGCACTCTTGAAAATATTCTCAATTTGCGATTAGCTAATTGCTAATCGCACATTTCCCCTTCATTCCTATGGGCCTCCTGGCCCATAGAAATGAATGGAAAATTATTCCTTAATTGCGATTAGCAATTTGCTAATCGCAATTAAGGAATATTATGAAATCGCTAAAAAGAAGCTGATTTCTACATACATACCATTTTGCGATTCCTAAATAGCGATTCCTTAAAAATCGCTATTTAGGAATCGCAAAATGGAATGTTGATAAATATCGCCCCTGATCTCCACATGCCTAAAAACAATTAATTTGACCTTGTGTAATGTAAGTGGTGCTCAGGTAAAGTGCTCCAATACCTTTGGGTCAAGTTTACACTGCAGAAAAATGCACAAAGAAGTCGAACCAAAACCCATAACATAAGGAAAGTCAAATCCATAATTCCTAATTGATTCGTGAAAAGTTATATTAGAAATCGGGATAAATTGAAGCTTCCCTGCTTAAATTGTGTGATCTTAGGAAATGTTTTACTTCACCAAAACTCTTTTTTTTTCATGAATGTCCAAATACCGATTGTATTTGATTTAATAGACTTTAATGTGACTTATTAATGTCAATGCTTCAAATACACTTCTCTGGAATGATATCATATTTTACATGATGTTTGTTATATGATTTGCATAGCAACCATATCAGGGCTTGACTTGTGCACAGCACAGTCTCTAAGATTTTAGCCAGACCCTTGGCTTGCGCTCCTTGTTAATTTGTTGACTCACCCACCTTGAAGATATTCCACGCAGCTTTTGAAGTGCATTAACAAATGTATGGAAACTTCCATAGGGACGGGGTCAGTAAGCGCAGAGGCGTAACCAAAGGTGTGGCTGATAAAATAATTCTCTGAAAAATAAACACAAGTTAAACTAATCAGTGGGAAAGGCACAATTTCATGTTTTGAAATCTGTATTGGTCAATACAATCTCTACAGATGTATGTGTGTGCAACCAGAGACCCACAGAACTGAATCCTGTTTGAAGAAGCTTGAAAAAGCACTTGTGTATTATTAGTGCTAGGAAGTCCCTGAAAGCACTATGAATCTTTAAGTCAGTATTTTAGGCGTGCATTATGCACAGTATCATAATGAATTTAGGTTAAAGATAAAAAGTGCTACTAACGTATATATTTCATTAATATGCAGAGTATTGGTAGTGCAAACATTTTGTATAACTCAATCCATCTGTCAACTTGGAACACACTTACAGTGCCACTCAAAAAGAAAGTATCTTGTCAACAGGAAGCTGATTCCATCAACTAACGCCTCCCTATCAGCCTGTACATTTGCCAAGTAACCAATTGCACACATTTACATTTCCTTGGGTAAGCAGGCACACTGACAAGAAAGCTTATTCTTTTTAGCCGTCTGCCCCTCCCTACGGAATGCGGCACAGAAGGCACCCCCCTTGCATGCGGCTCAATCAAGCAAGCAGCTCAAGAATCTAAATTGTGGAAATTAACTTTTCTTTTTTAGCTGAGAGGCTAAAATTAAGGTCAAAGGCCGTCTGTTAAAGCATTCATCATGGACAATGGACTTTAGGGATAATTTACGAACAGTCCCTGAAAATGACGGATGGTTGGTCACTCTAGCCCTAGGGGTGTGCCAGGAGGTGGGGGCTGGTGTGATCTACTGAAACAATTACTCTTTCTGTATGTTTTTCCACAGCCAGGGCTCAGTGGACACAGAGATCGTAGTTGCGTTCGACAACTCCACCTCTCCCGCGCCCGCCGCTGAGGAAATTGCCAAGGCTCTCGGAGACGAAGCCGTAAAAAACAATAACATGCTAGCGGGCCTCCCTGTGGAACCGAACAGCATAACTGTTGATGGTGAGTACAGAAACAACTGGCCAGGGGTGGTACACGCTATACAAACACACTTACAATACACCACGTCAGGGGTAGTAAGCGATATACAAACACAATTACAATACAACACAAACACCACATCAGGGGTAGTAAGCGTTATACAAACACAATTACAATACACCACGTCAGGGGTAGTAAGCGATATACAAACACAATTACAATACACCACGTCAGGGGTAGTAAGCGATATACAAACACAATTACAATACACCACGTCAGGGGTAGTAAGCGTTATACAAACACAATTACAATACAACACATCAGGGGTAGTAAGCGTTATACAAACACAATTACAATACACCACTTCAGGGGTAGTAAGCGATGTACAAACACAATTACAATACAACACATCAGGGGTAGTAAGCGTTATGCAAACACAATTACAATACACCAAGTCAGGGGTAGTAAGCGATATACAAACACAATTACAATACAACACAAACACCACAACAGGGGTAGTAAGCGTTATACAAACACAATTACAACACAACGTAAACACCTCGTCAGGTGTAGTAAGAGTTATACAAACACAATTACAATACAAGGTAAACACCTCGTCAGGTGTAGTAAGCGCTATACAAACACAATTACAATACACCACGACAGGGGTAGTAGGCGATATACAAACACAATTACAATACACCACGTCAGGGGTAGTAAGAGATATACAAACACAGTTACAATACACCACATCAGGGGTAGTAAGCATTATACAAACACAATTACAATACACCACGTCAGGGGTAGTAAGCGATATACAAACACAATTACAATACAACACAAACACCAGATCAGGGGTAGTAAGCATTATACAAACACAATTACAATACAACACATCAGGGGTAGTAAGCGTTATACAAACACAATTACAATACACCACGTCAGGGGTAGTAAGCGATATACAAACACAATTACAATACACCACGTATGGGGTAGTAAGCGTTATGCAAACACAATTACAATACACCACATCAGGGGTAGTAAGCGTTATACAAACACAATTACAATACACCACGTCAGGGGTAGTAAGCGATATACAAACACAATTACAATACAACACAAACACCACATCAGGGGTAGTAAGCGTTATACAAACACAATTACAATACACCACGTCAGGGGTAGTAAGCGATATACAAACACAATTACAATACACCACGTCAGGGGTAGTAAGCAATATACAAACACAATTACAATACAACACATCAGGGGTAGTAAGCGTCATACAAACACAATTA
This sequence comes from Lissotriton helveticus, assembly GCF_964261635.1. Taxonomy (NCBI): domain Eukaryota; kingdom Metazoa; phylum Chordata; class Amphibia; order Caudata; family Salamandridae; genus Lissotriton; species Lissotriton helveticus. The sequence continues at coordinate 370,204,671 of NC_136058.1, forward strand.
CAATACAGCACGTCAGGGGTATTAAGCGATATACAAACACAATTACAATACAACACATCAGGGGTAGTACACGCTATACAAACACACTTACAATACACCACGTCAGGGGTAGTAAGCGATATACAAACACAATTACAATACAACACAAACACCACATCAGGGGTAGTAAGCGACATACAAACACAATTACAATACACCACGTCAGGGGTAGTAAGCGATATACAAACACAATTACAATACAACACATCAGGGGTAGTAAGCGTTATACAAACACAATTACAATACACCCCACGTCAGGGGTAGTAAGCGTTATGCAAACACAATTACAATACACCACGTCAGGGGTAGTAAGCGATATACAAACACAATTACAATACAAAACAAACACCACATCAGGGGTAGTAAGCGTTATACAAACACAATTACAATACACCACGTCAGGGGTAGTAAGCGATATACAAACACAATTACAATACAACACATCAGGGGTAGTAAGCGATATACAAACACAATTACAATACAACACAAACACCACATCAGGGGTAGTAAGCGATATACAAACACAATTACAATACACCACGTCAGGGGTAGTAAGCGATATACAAACACAATTACAATACAACACATCAGGGGTAGTAAGCGATATACAAACACAATTACAATACAACACATCAGGGGTAGTAAGCGTTATACAAACACAATTACAATACACCCCACGTCAGGGGTAGTAAGCGTTATGCAAACACAATTACAATACACCACGTCAGGGGTAGTAAGCGATATACAAACACAATTACAATACAAAACAAACACCACATCAGGGGTAGTAAGCGTTATACAAACACAATTACAATACACCACGTCAGGGGTAGTAAGAGATATACAAACACAGTTACAATACACCACATCAGGGGTAGTAAGCATTATACAAACACAATTACAATACACCACGTCAGGGGTAGTAAGCGATATACAAACACAATTACAATACAACACAAACACCAGATCAGGGGTAGTAAGCATTATACAAACACAATTACAATACAACACATCAGGGGTAGTAAGCATTATACAAACACAATTACAATACACCACGTCAGGGGTAGTAAGCGATATACAAACACAATTACAATACACCACGTATGGGGTAGTAAGCGTTATGCAAACACAATTACAATACACCACATCAGGGGTAGTAAGCGTTATACAAACACAATTACAATACACCACGTCAGGGGTAGTAAGCGATATACAAACACAATTACAATACAACACAAACACCACATCAGGGGTAGTAAGCGTTATACAAACACAATTACAATACACCACGTCAGGGGTAGTAAGCGATATACAAACACAATTACAATACACCACGTCAGGGGTAGTAAGCAATATACAAACACAATTACAATACAACACATCAGGGGTAGTAAGCGTCATACAAACACAATTACAATACACCACGTCAGGGGTAGTAAGCGATATACAAACACAATTACAATACAACACATCAGGGGTAGTACACGCTATACAAACACACTTACAATACACCACGTCAGGGGTAGTAAGCGATATACAAACACAATTACAATACAACACAAACACCACATCAGGGGTAGTAAGCGACATACAAACACAATTACAATACACCACGTCAGGGGTAGTAAGCGATATACAAACACAATTACAATACAACACATCAGGGGTAGTAAGCGTTATACAAACACAATTACAATACACCCCACGTCAGGGGTAGTAAGCGTTATGCAAACACAATTACAATACACCACGTCAGGGGTAGTAAGCGATATACAAACACAATTACAATACAAAACAAACACCACATCAGGGGTAGTAAGCGTTATACAAACACAATTACAATACACCACGTCAGGGGTAGTAAGCGATATACAAACACAATTACAATACAACACATCAGGGGTAGTAAGCGATATACAAACACAATTACAATACAACACAAACACCACATCAGGGGTAGTAAGCGATATACAAACACAATTACAATACACCACGTCAGGGGTAGTAAGCGATATACAAACACAATTACAATACACCACGTCAGGGGTAGTAAGAGATATACAAACACAATTACAATACAACACATCAGGGGTAGTAAGCGTTATACAAACACAATTACAATACACCACGTCAGGGGTAGTAAGCGTTATGCAAACACAATTACAATACACCACGTCAGGGGTAGTAAGCGATATACAAACACAATTACAATACAATACATCAGGGGTAGTAAGCGATATACAAACACAATTACAATACACCCCACGTCAGGGGTAGTAAGCGTTATGCAAACACAATTACAATACACCACGTCAGGGGTAGTAAGCGATATACAAACACAATTACAATACAAAACAAACACCACATCAGGGGTAGTAAGCGTTATACAAACACAATTACAATACACCACGTCAGGGGTAGTAAGCGTTATACAAACACAATTACAATACACCACGTCAGGGGTAGTAAGCGATATACAAACACAATTACAATACAACACATCAGGGGTAGTAAGCGATATACAAACACAATTACAATACAACACATCAGGGGTAGTAAGCGTTATACAAACACAATTACAATACACCCCACGTCAGGGGTAGTAAGCGTTATGCAAACACAATTACAATACACCACGTCAGGGGTAGTAAGCGATATACAAACACAATTACAATACAAAACAAACACCACATCAGGGGTAGTAAGCGTTATACAAACACAATTACAATACACCATGTCAGGGGTAGTAAGCGATATACAAACACAATTACAATGCAACACATCAGGGGTAGTAAGCGATATACAAACACAATTACAATACAACACAAACACCACATCAGGGGTAGTAAGCGATATACAAACACAATTACAATACACCACGTCAGGGGTAGTAAGCGATATACAAACACAATTACAATACACCAGGTCAGGGGTAGTAAGAGATATACAAACACAATTACAATACAACACATCAGGGGTAGTAAGCGATATACAAACACAATTACAATACAACACAAACACCACATCAGGGGTAGTAAGCGATATACAAACACAATTACAATACACCACGTCAGGGGTAGTAAGCGATATACAAACACAATTACAATACAACACATCAGGGGTAGTAAGCGTTATACAAACACAATTACAATACACCCCACGTCAGGGGTAGTAAGCGTTATGCAAACACAATTACAATACACCACGTCAGGGGTAGTAAGCGATATACAAACACAATTACAATACAAAACAAACACCACATCAGGGGTAGTAAGCGTTATACAAACACAATTACAATACACCACGTCAGGGGTAGTAAGCGATATACAAACACAATTACAATACAACACATCAGGGGTAGTAAGCGATATACAAACACAATTACAATACAACACAAACACCACATCAGGGGTAGTAAGCGATATACAAACACAATTACAATACACCACGTCAGGGGTAGTAAGCGATATACAAACACAATTACAATACACCACGTCAGGGGTAGTAAGAGATATACAAACACAATTACAATACAACACATCAGGGGTAGTAAGCGTTATGCAAACACAATTACAATACACCACGTCAGGGGTAGTAAGCGATATACAAACACAATTACAATACACCACGTCAGGGGTAGTAAGCGATATACAAACACAATTACAATACAACACAAACACCACATCAGGGGTAGTAAGCGTTATACAAACACAATTACAATACACCACGTCAGGGGTAGTAAGCGATATACAAACACAATTACAATACACCATGTCAGGGGTAGTAAGCGATATACAAACACAATTACAATACAACACATCAGGGGTAGTAAGCGTTATACAAACACAATTACAATACACCACGTCAGGGGGGAGTAAGCGATATACAAACACAATTACAATACAACACACCAGGGGTAGTACACGCTATACAAACACACTTACAATACACCACGTCAGGGGTAGTAAGCGATATACAAACACAATTACAATACAACACAAACACCACATCAGGGGTAGTAAGCGATATACCAACACAATTACAATACACCACGTATGGGGTAGTAAGCGTTATGCAAACACAATTACAATACACCATATCAGGGGTAGTAAGCGTTATACAAACACAATTACAATACACCACGTCAGGGGTAGTAAGCGATATACAAACACAATTACAATACAACACAAACACCACATCAGGGGTAGTAAGCGTTATACAAACACAATTACAATACACCACGTCAGGGGTAGTAAGCGATATACAAACACAATTACAATACACCACGTCAGGGGTAGTAAGCGATATACAAACACAATTACAATACAACGCATCAGGGGTAGTAAGCGTCATACAAACACAATTACAATACACCACGTCAGGGGTAGTAAGCGATATACAAACACAATTACAATACAACACATCAGGGGTAGTACGCGCTATACAAACACACTTACAATACACCACGTCAGGGGTAGTAAGCGATATACAAACACAATTACAATACAACACAAACACCACATCAGGGGTAGTAAGCGATATACAAACACAATTACAATACACCACGTATGGGGTAGTAAGCGATATACAAACACAATTACAATACAACACATCAGGGGTAGTAAGCGTTATACAAACACAATTACAATACACCACGTCAGGGGTAGTAAGCGTTATGCAAACAATTACAATACACCACGCTAGGGGTAGTAAGCGATATACAAACACAATTACAATACAACACAAACGCCACATCAGGGGTAGTAAGCGTTATACAAACACAATTACAATACACCTCGTCAGGGGTAGTAAGCGATATACAAACACAATTACAATACAACACATCAGGGGTAGTAAGCGATATACAAACACAATTACAATACAACACAAACACCACATCAGGGGTAGTAAGCGATATACAAACACAATTACAATACACCACGTCAGGGGTAGTAAGCGATATACAAACACAATTACAATACACCACGTCAGGGGTAGTAAGCGATATACAAACACAATTACAATACAACACATCAGGGGTAGTACGCGTTATACAAACACAATTACAATACACCACGTCAGGGGTAGTAAGCGTTATGCAAACACAATTACAATACACCACGTCAGGGGTAGTAAGCGATATACAAACACAATTACAATACAACACAAACACCACATCAGGGGTAGTAAGCGTTATACAAACACAATTACAATACACCACGTCAGGGGTAGTAAGCGATATACAAACACAATTACAATACAACACATCAGGGGTAGTAAGCGATATACAAACACAATTACAATACAACACATCAGGGGTAGTAAGCGATATACAAACACAATTACAATACACCACGTCAGGGGTAGTAAGCGATATACAAACACAATTACAATACACCACGTCAGGGGTAGTAAGCGATATACAAACACTATTACAATACAACACATCAGTGTAAGGTTTTGCACTCCGCAGGAGTCACGTGCAGCAACAATGCTCCACCTCCGGACCGACCGAACACCCTGAAGTATAAACACAGGGTGTTCAGACGATACGGCGAGGGAAAAAACCCCAACAAGGGGAAAAACCCAGAAAGAATAAAGAGGAGAAGGAAGGGGCAGCAGGGATAAAGAAACTGAAAGACAAAAATACACGGGTTAATACATTGCTAAACCATACTCTCATTAGTTCTTACTAACACCATACCAACATGTATTCACCTGAATATGATTGACACTAAACCTCCCTTTGCTGTATCTCCCGTCTTCCTCCTTGATCAATACAAAAAGAACAGAGTTACTATCAAGCTTAATTGGGAAGCGTAAAGCCTAAAGATAACTGACTTACACATACCCCACTGTGATAACGTATGAGTTTGGAACAAAGGATCCCAAAACGTAAAATGAAAGGGCACTTCCTGTGCTCGAATAATAACTGTAACGTAACACTGTTATTTGCTTCAAACAGAAACAGATGAGTTCCTTCTTTCTATGCAAATACCAAGAATACCCAAACACGGCAGTGTGTAGTTCAATCACTACCACACTCCGCTTTGGCAATTGCCTTGTCAACAAATTCAAGATGCAAATGAACCATATGTCTTAGGTTCGTGACGGCAGTGCGGAGGTCCTACAATCCCCCCCTGCACTCCGCCACTTGAAGGGATGTGAATACCAAGAATACCCAAACACGGCAGTATGTAGTTCAATCACTACCACACTCCGCTTTGGCAATTGCCTTGTCAACAAATTCAAGATGCAAATGAACCCTATGCCTTGGGTTCGTGACGGCAGTGCGGAGGTCCTACAATCCCCCCCTGCACTCCGCCACTTGAAAGGTGGAAACCGCACATATATGCTCTCCCTCCACTGAGCCTATACATAAAGAGCGAGGCGCTCGTAATCAACACTGTTTCCTCGCAGCCGCGAGGTGAAAATCCAACACACAACAATCTCCGTGTTCTCTAGAACGGGAATCATTTACATGTCACACATAGCTCAGCACGCTAGCCAGCGCGCTGTTCGGCAACTGAATAACCTGCTCGAACAAATACCGGTCAGAGAAGAATACCCGGAGCCTCTGGATAGGAGCAGATCCGAGGAGCAGCCGCCACCTTGGAAACACAGAAGAATCACTGACACCGGACTTCCTGGTCGGCCGGCAGATATCCCGGAATCCCCGCCGGGAACTCTGGGTAATGTAGTCCCGCGCCCAGGACCGTCGGTAATTGTAGTTCGTTGTGCAGGCGCGTAGGGCTAGATCCCGACAGTACGCCCTCCTCCCAAGCGCCTCCTAGGCCCAGGCTTCACGGGGTATCTGACATGGAATGTTCGCACAGCTCTAGGAGCATGGACATTGTGAACTGGTTCCCAGGAGTCTTTCTCCGCCCGTAGCCTTTCCAAGACACCAAGTACCACAGGACACCCCTGCGAAACTTGGAGTCTTTTATGGATCTCACCTCATACTCCAGATTCCCATCCTTGGCCAACACCGGAGGTGCAATCCTGCGTGAGGTAAGAGCTTTTTTCAGCAACTGGACATGAAACACGGGGTGGATTCGTAACGTGTTAGGCAACTTCAGTTTGTACGCCACAGGATTGATGCGGCGCACCACAGGATATGGCCCAATGAAGCGCGGATGAAACACGCTTCGGAGCTTGAAACGAATATATTTGGTTGAGAGCCAAACCTTATCTCCTACCTCGAACTGAGGACCAGGTATCCTATGTCTGTCCTCCCACCGTTTGTATGTTTCTTTGGCCTTTAGCAGATGTTTTTGCACTGCGCTGTGTATTTTCCTTATCATTAGCACCCGCTCCTTTACCGAGGGTTGATCGTTTAACTCTTCCGGTATATGTATCGGCAAAGTACGTACATCATACCCATAATTTGCTTTGAATGGGGACATACCTATGGAGCTATGCCAAGCGTTGTTGTAGGCCATCTCCGCCATCCACAACAGCTCCACCCAAGACCCATGAGCCTCCTTCGAGTAACATCGCAAGTACTTCTTTAGAGTCTGATTTAGACGTTCTGTCTGTCCATCAGTTTGTGGATGGAAGCTAGTAGACAATGCTGATTCTATGCCCAATGCACGACACCATACTCTCCAAAAACGAGCAATGAATTGTGGCCCCCTATCGGACACAATGACTCTTGGAATGCCATGCAAACGAAAAACTTGTGATGCCATTATCTGTGCCGTTTGGCTAGCAGTGGGGAGGTTCACACAAGGTACGAAATGGCCCATTTTTGTCAAATTGTCCACAACCACCAGTGCTGCGGTGTTCCCCTGATCTTTTGGGAGGCCCGTGATGAAATCCAAACTAATGTTTGACCATAGGCGATCAGGCGTGGGCATTGGCATTAACAACCCTTTCTTTTTTGATGTTTCCCCCTTGCTTCTAGCACAGACTTCGTAGCTGCCCACCCATTGAGTGGTGTCCTTCACTAGAGTTTCCCACCAGAAATGCCTTCTAAGCAAATCCACAGTCTTTGTGATCCCTGGATGTCCAGCCGCAGGAGCTTCATGACACCAACTGAATGCCTTCTTTCTAATCTCCATATTAGGCAGAAACAAGCACTCTCCATAGAAGGGTAAGCCCTGCCTAATCTTCCTGTCTGGTTTGGCAGAAGCCCAACGAACCCAACATTCCATGGACCTAGAGTCTTTGATGTCCTCCAGAAACTTCTCGGCTCTTACTACACAAACCACCTTCGTGGAAGGGAGTATTGACTGTTCCTCTGCATTTTGTTTGGTGGGGATTCCCTGTCTAGAAAGAGCATCCGCTTTTCTGTTCTCCGAGCCAGGACGAAATGTTACAACAAAGTTATACTCGGAAAAAAACAGCATCCACCGCATCTGCCTTTGTGTAAGGTGCCTAGCAGCGGACATGTACTGGAGATTCCTGTGATCTGTGTACACAGTTACTGCCTGACTTGCTCCCCACAGATACGGTCTCCACTCCTGGAAAGCCTTTTTTATTGCCAAGAGTTCTTTTTCCGCGATTGAATAGTTGACCTCAGCAGAACTCAATTTTTTCGACAAGTAGGCAACAGGATGAAGCTGACCATTATGTACATCTCTCTGAGACAGGATTGCACCTATGGCTTAATCCGAAGCGTCTGCTTCAACGATGAATGGATGTTCCAAAACAGGATGCGCCAACACTGGAGCGGTAGTAAAGGCCTTTTTCAGTGCCTGAAAAGCTTGCTCAGCCTCCACTGTCCACTCAAACGACCTCCCTTTCCTTAACAGCTTAGTGATAGGGACAGCGGTTTGGGAGAAGTGTACGATGAACCTGCGATAATAGTTGGCAAACCCCAAAAAGCTCTGTACCTCTTTCACATTCTTAGGGGCTGGCCAATCCCTCACCGCCTGTACCTTCCTCTCTGACATCTGTAATCCTTCAGGACTAAGATTCACACCCAAAAATTCCACCTCATGCACCCCGAACTCACATTTACTCAGCTTTACATATAGATGGTGTTCTCTCAATTTATCCAGGACCTTGCAGACATGGTTCGTGTGGCATGAAACGTCCTGAGAGTATATCAAGATGTCATCTATATACATCACCACGAATTGATCCACGTATTCCTTTAGCACATCGTTTATAAAAAACTGAAACGCTGCAGGGGCGTTACAAAGCCCAAAAGGCATCACTAGGTATTCATATAAACCAAACCGTGTCTTGAACGCCGTTTTCCACTCATCCCCTTCTCTTACTCTAACCAGGTGATATGCCCCACGTAAATCTAAACGGGTGTAAATCCTGGCCTCTCTCACCTGATCGAGCAAGACTGAAATGAGCGGAAGAGGGTATCGATTACGAATGGTGTTCTTATTCAATGCTCTGTAGTCCACACATGCTCTCAAGTCCCCGTTGGCCTTTGATATAAAGAAAAGAGGGGAAGCTGCGGGAGAGCGAGAGGGGCGAATAAATCCCAATCGAGAATAATGGTCAATGTACTGCTTCAAATGGGAGGTTTCTGGCACAGACAAAGCATACACTCTACAGGATGGTAACGATGCCCCCTCCACTAAATCAATTCGACAGTCATATTCCCGATGAGGGGGCAGAGTTTCTGCCTTCACCTCACTGAACACATCACTGTAAGAAGCGTATACTACTGGTAGCTTGACGTCCTTTTCCGCAGCAGTGGCTGCCAAAAACGGTGTGGCTAACACGGTGACATTAGCAGACATACAAGGAGTTAAATGGTCCTTACAGGTCTCTGGTTCAAACTGAATAGTTTTTGACTGCCAATTCACCACGGGATTATGTTTATGCAGCCAAGGCATGCCCAAAATAATCTCGTACTGAGGAGCATCTATGATATTCAATGTTAACACCTCAGAATGCACATACTCTTGCGTCACCATTGATAACCCCAAATCACCAGTCCTCTCCGTTATCTGACCTGAGGTTAAAGGCTGCCCATCCACTGCCAACACATCTTCCGGCGTCTCCCTAGGAACTCGAGGCAATTCTAGACGTCTTACCAGACCTTCGTCTACAAAATTATAAGTCGCCCCTGAATCCACCATCACCATTACCGGACATCTTTCTAACTCATATTCTAACGTCATCACCACCACCAGGTGAGGCTCTGTTTCCTCATCACCCGAGGAGGACAGGGAGGTAAGTTTCCATGCTTGTTCTCCGTCTACTCCCGCTGTGCGGTCCTCCTTCTGCTTGTTATCTGGTACAGTTTTAGACACCGCAACCTTCTTAAACCTACCAAAAGACCCTGATGCTTTCGGTTTAGAAGGACATTCTCGGACGTAATGCCCCTTCTTACCACAGTACATGCACAAGCCCTGTACCTTTCTGGCTTCTCTCTCTTCTCTAGACAATGGTGCTCTGAGAGCCCCTATCTCCATCGGTTCAGACGTAGAGTCCGTACCCCCGGATACTTTCCTCGTGTTTCTTTCACCAAAATACGCTCCTCTTTCCCACCGTCTCCTGTTACTACCCCTATCCGTTAATCTACTGTCCAACCGTAACACCAGGTTTACCATGTCCTCAAAGGCAGTGGGCTGAGGATCCACCTGCGCTACCACATCCTTTAAATCATCATGTAACCCCTGATAAAATAAAGACAGTTTTTTCTCCTCTGGCCATGATGCTTCTACCACAAGCCTATTGAAGGCAGTCAGGTATGTTATCAATTCTCCTCTACCTTGTCTTAATGTCAACAGCTCACGATCAGCACTGAAAGTGGTTGCTCTGCGGTCAAAGACCCTCTCAAATTCCTTTTTGAACTCTGCCCAATTAGACAAAAGAGCATCATCACGTTTCACTAACGGTACCACCCAATCAGCTGCATCCCCAATTAAATAAGAAATCAAAAATGCCACCCTTGAATGATTTGTGGGAAACGAGGACGGTTTACAGGAAAAATGCATGAGAACCTGTGTCATGAACACATGCACCTTACGAGGATCCCCTGAAAACCGTTCAGGAGTAGCCAATGGAATGGGTGGGGGTACAGTAACCTGAACATTAGAAGTCGAAGCGGCAGCGTTGAACGGATTACCACTCAAACGCTCCACCTTCTCGCGCAAGGCTGCGGTTTCAGCCTTGGAGGAGGCCAGCTCCTGCTGTACCAGGACCAAGACATGTAACACATCCTCCATGGACGCCATTGTTGCTACATATGAATCAGGCAGAGTGTATTTCTTGGGTCAGTGATTCTGTAAGGCTTTGCACTCCGCAGGAGTCACGTGCAGCAACAATGCTCCACCTCCGGACCGACCGAACACCCTGAAGTATAAACACAGGGTGTTCAGACGATACGGCGAGGGAAAAAACCCCAACAAGGGGAAAAACCCAGAAAGAATAAAGAGGAGAAGGAAGGGGCAGCAGGGATAAAGAAACTGAAAGACAAAAATACACGGGTTAATACATTGCTAAACCATACTCTCATTAGTTCTTACTAACACCATACCAACATGTATTCACCTGAATATGATTGACACTAAACCTCCCTTTGCTGTATCTCCCGTCTTCCTCCTTGATCAATACAAAAAGAACAGAGTTACTATCAAGCTTAATTGGGAAGCGTAAAGCCTAAAGATAACTGACTTACACATACCCCACTGTGATAACGTATGAGTTTGGAACAAAGGATCCCAAAACGTAAAATGAAAGGGCACTTCCTGTGCTCGAATAATAACTGTAACGTTACACTGTTATTTGCTTCAAACAGAAACAGATGAGTTCCTTCTTTCTATGCAAATACCAAGAATACCCAAACACGGCAGTGTGTAGTTCAATCACTACCACACTCCGCTTTGGCAATTGCCTTGTCAACAAATTTAAGATGCAAATGAACCATATGTCTTAGGTTCGTGACGGCAGTGCGGAGGTCCTACAATCCCCCCCTGCACTCCGCCACTTGAAGGGATGTGAATACCAAGAATACCCAAACACGGCAGTGTGTAGTTCAATCACTACCACACTCCGCTTTGGCAATTGCCTTGTCAACAAATTCAAGATGCAAATGAACCCTATGCCTTGGGTTCGTGACGGCAGTGCGGAGGTCCTACAATCCCCCCCTGCACTCCGCCACTTGAAAGGTGGAAACCGCACATATATGCTCTCCCTCCACTGAGCCTATACATAAAGAGCGAGGCGCTCGTAATCAACACTGTTTCCTCGCAGCCGCGAGGTGAAAATCCAACACACAACAATCTCCGTGTTCTCTAGAACGGGAATCATTTACATGTCACACATAGCTCAGCACGCTAGCCAGCGCGCTGTTCGGCAACTGAATAACCTGCTCGAACAAATACCGGTCAGAGAAGAATACCCGGAGCCTCTGGAAAGGAGCAGATCCGAGGAGCAGCCGCCACCTTGGAAACACAGAAGAATCACTGACACCGGACTTCCTGGTCGGCCGGCAGATATCCCGGAATCCCCGCCGGGAACTCTGGGTAATGTAGTCCCGCGCCCAGGACCGTCGGTAATTGTAGTTCTTGTGCAGGCGCGTAGGGCTAGATCCCGACAATCAGGGGTAGTAAGCGTTATACAAACACAATTTCAATACACCACGTCAGGGGTAGTAAGCGTTATGCAAACACAATTACAATACACCACGTCAGGGGTAGTAAGCGATATACAAACACAATTACAATACAATACATCAGGGGTAGTAAGCGTTATACAAACACAATTACGATACACCACGTCAGGGGTAGTAAGCGATATACAAACACAATTACAATACAACACATCAGGGGTAGTAAGCGATATACAAACACAATTACAATACAACACAAACACCACATCAGGGGTAGTAAGCGTTATACAAACACAATTACAATACACCACGTCAGGGGTAGTAAGCGATATACAAACACAATTACAATACAACACATCAGGGGTAGTAAGCGTTATACAAACACAATTACAATACACCACGTCAGGGTAGTAAGCGATATACAAACACAATTACAATACAACACATCAGGGGTAGTACATGCTATACAAACACACTTACAATACACCACGTCAGGGGTAGTAGGCGATATACAAACACAATTACAATACAACACAAACACCACATCAGGGGTAGTAAGCGTTATACAAACACAATTACAATACACCACGTCAGGGGTAGTAAGCGATATACAAACACAATTACAATACACCACGTCAGGGGTAGTAAGCGATATACAAACACAATTTTAATATAACACATCAGGGGTAGTAAGCGTTATACAAACACAATTACAATATACCACGTCAGGGGTAGTAAGCGATATACAAACACAATTACAATACAACACATCAGGGGTAGTACATGCTATACAAACACACTTACAATACACCACGTCAGGGGTAGTAAGCGATATACAAACACAATTACAATACAACACAAACACCACATCAGGGGTAGTAAGCGATATACAAACACAATTACAATACACCACGTCAGGGGTAGTAAGCGATATACAAACACAATTACAATACAACACATCAGGGGTAGTAAGCGTTATACAAACACAATTACAATACACCACGTCAGGGGTAGTAAGCGTTATGCAAACACAATTACAATACACCACGTCAGGGGTAGTAAGCGATATACAAACACAATTACAATACAACACAAACACCACATCAGGGGTAGTAAGCGTTATACAAACACAATTACAATACACCACGTCAGGGGTAGTAAGCGATATACAAACACAATTACAATACAACACATCAGGGGTAGTAAGCGATATACAAACACAATTACAATACAACACATCAGGGGTAGTAAGCGATATACAAACACAATTACAATACAACACAAACACCACATCAGGGGTAGTAAGCGATATACAAACAAAATTACAATACACCACGTCAGGGGTAGTAAGCGATATACAAACACAATTACAATACACCACGTCAGGGGTAGTAAGCGATATACAAGCACAATTACAATACAACACATCAGGGGTAGTACGCGTTATACAAACACAATTACAATACACCACGTCAGGGGTAGTAAGCGTTATGCAAACACAATTACAATACACCACGTCAGGGGTAGTAAGCGATATACAAACACAATTACAATACAACACATCAGGGGTAGTAAGCGTTATACAAACACAATTACAATACACCACGTCAGGGGTAGTAAGCGATATACAAACACAATTACAATACAACACATCAGGGGTAGTAAGCGATATACAAACACAATTACAATACAACACAAACACCACATCAGGGGTAGTAAGCGTTATACAAACACAATTACAATACACCACGTCAGGGGTAGTAAGCGATATACAAACACAATTACAATACACCACGTCAGGGGTAGTAAGCGATATACAAACACAATTACAATACAACACATCAGGGGTAGTAAGCGTTATACAAACACAATTACAATACACCACGTCAGGGGTAGTAAGCGATATACAAACACAATTACAATACAACACATCAGGGGTAGTACATGCTATACAAACACACTTACAATACACCACTTCAGGGGTAGTAAGCGATATACAAACACAATTACAATACAACACAAACACCACATCAGGGGTAGTAAGCGTTATACAAACACAATTACAATACACCACGTCAGGGGTAGTAAGCGATATACAAACACAATTACAACACACCTCGTCAGGGGTAGTAAGCGATATACAAACACAATTACAATACAACACATCAGGGGTAGTAAGCGTTATACAAACACAATTACAATACACCACGTCAGGGGTAGTAAGCGATATACAAACACAATTACAATACAACACATCAGGGGTAGTACACGCTATACAAACACACTTACAATACACCACGTCAGGGGTAGTAAGCGATATACAAACACAATTACAATACAACACAAACACCACATCAGGGGTAGTAAGCGATATACAAACACAATTACAATACACCACGTCAGGGGTAGTAAGGGATATACAAGCACAATTACAATACAACACATCAGGGGTAGTAAGCGATATACAAACACAATTACAATACAACACATCAGGGGTAGTAAGCGATATACAAACACAATTACAATACAACACAAACACCACATCAGGGGTAGTAAGCAATATACAAACACAATTACAATACACCATGTCAGGGGTAGTAAGCGATATACAAACACAATTACAATACACCACGTCAGGGGTAGTAAGCGATATACAAACACAATTAAAATACAACACATCAGGGGTAGTAAGCGTTATACAAACACAATTACAATACACCACGTCAGGGGTAGTAAGCGTTATGCAAACACAATTACAATACACCACGTCAGGGGTAGTAAGCGATATACAAACACAATTACAATACAATACATCAGGGGTAGTAAGTGTTATACAAACACAATTACAATACACCACGTCAGGGGTAGTAAGCGATATACAAACACAATTACAATACAACACATCAGGGGTAGTAAGCGTTATACAAACACAATTACAATACACCACGTCAGGGGTAGTAAGCGTTATGCAAACACAATTACAATACACCACGTCAGGGGTAGTAAGCGATATACAAACACAATTACAATACACCACATCAAGGGTAGTAAGCGATATACAAACACAATTACAATACACCACATCAGGGGTAGTAAGCGTTATACAAACACAATTACAATACACCACGTCAGGGGTAGTAAGCGATATGCAAACACAATTACAATACAACACAAACACCACATCAGGGGTAGTAAGCGTTATACAAACACAATTACAACACAACGTAAACACCTCGTCAGGTGTAGTAAGCGTTATACAAACACAATTACAATACAACGTAAACACCTCGTCAGGTGTAGTAAGCGCTATACAAACATAATTACAATATGACACAAACACCTCATCAGGGATAGTAAGCGCTATACAAACACAATTGCAACAGAACACAAACACCACGTCAGGGGTAGTATGCGCTACATAATTGCAATTACAATACAACACAAACACCTCATGTGGGTGAGTGGGCAGTGGCAGTGCCCTGAGCTGCTGCGTACGCGCTTTCATTTTTACTATGCTAATCAGTTTTTTTAAATAATTGTTTGTCACGTGTTGCTGAAACTTTGTGGGACAGCTGTATTTTAAGGATTTAACATTTGTTAATAAACTTCCGAAGCTTACCTGATTGGGGGGCTACACACTCTGACCTGAAGGCTGATCTCGATTTCCTCCTTCCTGCCCCGGTCCGACCGTTGCGTGGAGGGCGAGGAAGGAGAGACAGTCACTTCCGGTGGCCTGGGGGGCCGGTTAGCGGTCTAGTGCTCTCAAGCTGTAGAGGCTTGGAGGAATAAAAAGCGGCTGCTTAAACGACCGCGCAGCAGGCGCGCCAAAGGCGCGCCAGAGGCAAACCCGTCTGCGCCCGTCCGCTGCCCCCGTCCGCTGCCCGACGGGGGCAGGGGCCAGTACACCTGGTCGGTCTATAGTAGCTAGACTGACATATAATGCGGCAGAACTGCGTGGACTATGTCCGCCCATAGCCAGGGACTGCAGGCACAGTGTGATGGTTATCAAAGATCGAGCCTGCAGACACTGTGCGTTTAGGTGGAACTTAGAACACATAAGTCAGTCAGAGAGTAGGGAACTCTGTGGGGGGGGTTACTAAACTGTAGATCCCTTAGAAAACACAGAGCTGAAATCTTTGACATGCTCCTGGATAGAAAGCTTGATCTACTGTTTCTTACGTAGACCTGGCTTGATTCTGACTCTGAGCCCGACATCTTTGAAGCACTCCCCCCAGGCTACATGATAGCCAGAATAGTTAGAGCGACAGGGAGAGGAGGGGGAATAGCGGTTATTTCTAAAAAAAACCTTGAATGCTCTCTTGAAACTATTGCGGTATGCGAAAGTGAGGCGGGACTTTTTTCAATTAAAGTTAACCCTATTCTCACCGTAAAAGGGTTCTTGGTATATAGATCCCCGGGGCCCCCTACATGTTTTTTATTCAGTCTGGTTGAGGGTATTACCCCTCTAGCTTTAAGACATGACAAATTATTAGTACTAGGTGACCTTAATCTTTATTTGGAGGATCCCATGGAAATAAAGGCCTCGGAGCTATGCCAGGATCTTAAGGCGTTTCAATTGAGCCTTAAATCTAATGCCCCTACTGACCAGCATGGGCACTTACGCGATCCTGTGCTTGCCAGCTGGGAGAACATAGAAGTAACCACTCCCATCCCTGTCCCTCGGTCTGATCACTTTCTGGTCCCTTTTGTTGTAAGAGTACCTGCAAACATCAACGCAGGAAATGGAAACAGTTCGTGCGAGAGGACTTTAACATGGCATTGACTCTGGGAGGGCCCCCAGGGGGCGCAGATAGTGAAACCGCCTGTCTTAATCTAGAAAGGCGGATAGCTAATGCTCTTAATAAGGTGGCCCCGCTACTCCCTAGTAAATCGACGGGGAGGGCGCATAAATCGGCACCCTGGTTTACCTCCGCTTTACATGATGCAAGAGCTGAATGCAAGCGCTTGGAAAGGCAGTGGAGAAAGGAACTCCTATGCCAAGATAGATTAAAGTATAAGGTGGCACAGAAAAAATACTATGGTCTTATTAGACGGGCTAAAGCCACTTATTACCAGGCAAGAATTGGGACAGCAGAGAATTCGACTAAAGAGCTCTTTCAAGTCTATAAGGAGATTTCCTCCATTTCAACAAGGACCACCCCAACAGAAGGCTCGGTGGAGTCTTGTAACCGGGTTGCGAGTTATTTTTCGGGAAAAGTGGAGAAAATCTACTCCTCCTTTTCGGGGATGGTAAGGAGAGGTTTGGAATTCGAGGAGATAGCGGATGAAGCCGTAACAGGTCAGACACTGAGCAATTTTACCATCCCTCTCGCGGAGATGCTCAGTAAAATATGTCTCAGCATTAAGTCTGGCTCTCCGAGAGACCCTGCTTCACCTAAATTGTTGGGCGAGAGATACTTGAACCTTACATTAGGCATGTTTTGGAAGTATCGCTTACATTAAAGTTCAAGCATTTATAAAGCGCACTACTCACCCAGAGGGTCTCAAGGCGCTAGAGGGAGGGGTTTATTGTTTATCGAATAGCCAAGTTTTAAGTTCTTTTCTGAAGGAGATGTGATTCTGAGTAAGGCGGAGGTGGGTGGGGAGTGAGTTCCAGGTCTTGGAAGCCAGGAAGGAGAAGGATCTGCCACCCATGGTGGTTTTTCGGATGCGCGGGACTGCAGCGAGGGCTTGAATGGATGATCTTAGATGGCGGGTGGGATAGTAGGACAGTCGGGAGTTGAGGCATTCTGGTCCTAGATTATAAAGGGCCTTGTGTGCGTGGGTAAGAAGGCGAAAAGTAATTCTTTTGTGGACGGGAAGCCAGTGGAGGTTTTTTAAGTGACCTGTGATGTGCTCTCGGCGTGGGATGTCTAATATGAGTCTCGCTGATGCGTTTTGGATGCGCTGGAGCTTTTTCTGCAATTTTGTTGTGATTCCGGCGTAGAGAGTGTTGCCATAGTCCAGTCGACTCGTGACCAATGCATGGGTGACAGTCTTTCTTGTTTCGAGGGGGATCCAGCGGAAGATTTTTTTGAGAATGCGAAGGACGTTGAAGCAGGACGACGATACGGCGTTGACTTGTCTGGACATTGAGAGTGAGGAGTCTAGAATGAAGCCAAGGTTACATGCATGGTCAGTGGGTGTGGGCGCTGATCCCAGAGCGGAAGGCCACCAAGAGTCGTCCCAGGCTGAGGGGGAGGATCCAAGGATGAGCACCTCAGTTTTGTCTGAGTTGAGTTTTAAGCGGCTCTGTTTCATCCATTCGGCTACTTCTTTCATACCTTCGTGAAGGTTGTCCTTGGCGGTGCTGGGGTCTTTGGTGAGGGAAAGTATCAGTTGGGTGTCGTCGGCGTAGGAGATGATGTTGAGGTTGTGTCGACGTGCGATGGGGGCGAGGGGACTCATGTAGACGTTGAAGAGGGTGGGACTGAGTGAGGATCCTTGAGGTACGCCGCAGATGACTTCGGTGGGCTCTGAGTAGAAAGGGGGGAGTCGGACTCTCTGTGTTCTCCCGGCTAGGAACGAGATGATCCAGTCCAAGGCTTTTCCTTGTATGCCGATGTTGTTGAGGCGTTGTATGAGGGTGTTGTGACAGACAGTGTCGAAGGCGGCGGAGAGGTCGAGAAGAATGAGGGCCACTGTTTCACCGTTGTCCAGGAGTGTTCGGATGTCGTCGGTCGCCGCAATGAGGGCGGTCTCGGTGCTGTGTTTGGCTCGAAATCCGTTCTGTGAGGGATCCAGGGAGTTGTTGGATTCAAGGAAGGCTGCGAGTTGGCTGTTGACGGCTTTCTCGATGACTTTGGCCGGGAAAGGGAGGAGGGAAATGGGTCGGTAGTTTTTCAGTTCTGATGGGTCTGCTGTTGGTTTTTTCAGAAGGGCGCTGAGTTCGGCGTGTTTCCATATTTCTGGAAAGGTGGCTGAGCTGAAGGAGCAGTTGATGACATCGCGGAGTTGGGGAGCGATGATTGAGTCAGCTTTGTTGAAGATGTAGTGGGGGCAGGGGTCAGAAGGTGAGCCAGAGTGGATTGAGTTCATGAGGCGAATGGTTTCTTCAATGTTGATTGGGTTCCAGGAATTGAGGTAGTTAGTTGGAGGGGTGGGATCAGAAGGGGGTGGGGTGAGTTGGTCATTGGGAGTGTTCTTGAAGCTGTTGTGGATGTCGGCAATTTTGTTGTAGAAGAAGGAGGATAGTGCATTGCAGAGGTCTTGGGAGTTAGTGATGTCGTTGGATGCTGCGGGGGGGGGGGTTGGTGAATTCTTTGACGATATTGAAGAGTTCCTTGCTGTTATGAGAGTTATTGTCGAGACGGTCCTTAAAAGCCGATTTCTTGGCGGATCTAATCAGTTGATGGTGTTTGCGGGTGGCTGTCTTGAGGGAGGTTATGTTGTCTGAGGTTGGTTCTTTTCTCCAGTTCTTCTCCAGGGTGCGGCATGTCTTCTTGGAATTTTTAAGGTCATCATTGAACCAGGGAGCCTTTTTGCTGAGTGATTTCAACTGGTGTTTTTTCAGGGGTGCTAGTACGTCTGCACTATGTGTAATCCATTTCCTGAGGTATGTGGCCGCTTGGTCTGGGTCCGTTGTTGGGGTGGGGATGTTTTGGCGGAGGGATGCGAGGCGTTGGTCGGTGGTGATTTTGTTCCAATTTCTTCGGGGAATGGGCTGTGGGCGGTTGTGGGTCAGGGTTGTTTTGTAGCTGAAGTGAACACAGCTGTGATCCGTCCAATGGAGTGCTGTAGTGTGATCGAAGGAGATGTGCTTGCTGGAGGTGAAGATAGGGTCGAGCGTGTGTCCGGCTGTGTGAGTGGGGGTGTTGACCAGTTGTTTGAGTCCGAGATTGGACAGGTTGTCTAGGAGGGTGGTGGTGTTGTTGTCGAGAATGTTGTCAAGGTGGTAGTTGAGGTCTCCTAGAAGAATGTAGTTCTCGGAGGCGAGGGCGTGCGGGCTGACGAAGTCAGTGATGTCGTCGCTGAATTGGGATCGGGTGCCTGGGGGCCTGTAAATGAGCGTTCCTCTAAGTGTGGTCCTGGGGTCAGTGTGGATCTGAAAGTGGAGGTGTTCGGCGGTTGCAAGATTGTCGTCAGAGCTGGTTGTAATTTTGATGGTGTTTCTATGGACGATGGCGATGCCTCCTCCAGTTTTTTTAGTGGTGCGGTCCTTACGGATGATCTTGTAAGTGTCCGGTATGGCTATGGCGATGTCGGGGGCAGAAGATGCATTCATCCAAGTTTCAGTGAGGAAGGCGATGTCAGGTGACACAGTGTCGATTAGGTCCCAGAGTTCGGTTGCGTGTCTGTGGACCGAGCGGGTGTTCAGTAGGATGCATTTCAAGTCGTTGGGTTCGGAGCCGAGTGTGGAGGAAGTGTGTTTGGTGAGGGTCCTGAGGCAGTTGAACTTACAGGAGAGGCAGGAGACATTACATACGGTCCCAGCGAGCTGGAAAAGAGCTGTTGTTTTGCCACTCCAGAAAAAACCTAACATCAGCCAGGACATACTGGAGAATCTCAGGCCTATCTCGCTTCTGCCATATCTAGCTAAGGTAGCTGAGAAAGTGGTAAACCAACAGCTCATGACTTATATCGAAGACTCTAGCCTTCTTCATCCGTCTCAATCGGGCTTTCGCGCCGGTTACTCCACGGAGACCGCACTACTGCTTGCCACGGAGTCCATCAGGAAGGGGGCTGATGCAGGACATACTTTGGCCCTGATTATGCTAGATCTGAGTGCCGCCTTCGACACTGTAGCTCATTACACCTTGCTACAGTGCCTGAACAAGGGCGGTGTCTTGGGCCTGGCCCTGAAATGGCTGAAGTCTTTCGTGACTGAACGCAGCTTTCAGGTTAGACAGGGAGCACACTACTCCAAGGATTTTAAACAAGAGAAGGGAGTGCCTCAGGGCTCTGCACTGAGCCCTACCCTGTTCAACCTGTATGTAACATCGCTGGCGGAAATAGCGCAGGGTTTTGGTGTGGAGGTTGTCTCTTACGCTGACGACACCCAGCTGGTGATCTCCTTGTCGTGGGCACCTGACGTGGCTGCCTCTAACTTCAGGGCATGCATGCAGGAGCTTGCCTCCTGGATGGCTAAGAACTGCCTGAAACTAAATGGCAGCAAGACTGAGGTGCTTGCGATAGGGGGTGATCCGGCCGGTTGGACGTCGGCGTGGTGGCCTTGTAGTCTGGGCCCGACACCTATACCATGCACCCAGGCAAAAAACCTAGGGGTGTGGCTCGACCCCACTCTCTCCTATGAAGTGCACACCATGCGCGTAGTAGGGAAATGTTCTGGAGTCCTCAAAAGCCTGCGCAAAACAACGGATCTCCTGCCGATAGAGGCACGAAAGAGGCTGGTACATGCCCTTATAACATCTTGTATGGATTATAGGAACATACTCTACCTGAGTAACAACAACAAAAGAACTAGGAGGTCTGTTGGGTGAAGGAGAAGTGACCACGAGAAACTGACACACACCACTGTCACGACTAACGGTGAGGGTCCATCAGTAATGAAAGAGTCCTATCAGCCCACCCATATGGCGGAACCTCGTCATCTAGGACCTTGTCAGCAGGTACTCATATGGCCAAACTCACATGTACTCGCTTGGTACCAATAGATCCTGTGCTGAAAGAAGATGAGTCCTCACTGAGAGTGGTACTGATAGGGTGCAGTGCTCAAGAGAAAGTGTGTGATTAAAATGGCGGTCAAGGTAGAATTTTTTTTTTTTAATTAATATCTCCCTGGACGTCAGGTTAAAAAAGATGTGATGACTGTGTGACAATATCACTGTACAGTAAGCATCTAAGAATTAGGCCAACATGTTTCTGCCTCTCAAGTCATATTTTACAGGCATTCGTCAGGGCCAAGCTATAAAAGAAGGGCTACTGCAACATCTATTATATTCAATGCGTGAAAGAATAGAAAATCAGAACAAACTGGACGGCATGGTTTAAGGTAAGTTGAATCACGTGGCTGGATCAGCCACCCTACCGTATCCTGAAGATAAACCATGCAGAGACCAATCTTTTCCTGTGAATATTAAAAAGAAAAGACTAATCTTGTAAACATTATAGATAATTATGTTTCAAAAGATGTGAAAATCAAGTTCTCGTGGTGTTAGATCACTTCTAAGGACCGCTATATTTTAGCCAGCCAAAAGGTAACTTAAATGAAATCATGATCAGATAATCTGAGTAATAAAATATTAAAGAAAGAGAAAAACTCACCCAGCGTTGTGTGGGAAGCAAGCCTCACCTCACCCGGCAACGGCTCGGATAGAGAGGCCCCGCTCTGTGGGACATACGGAGAAGGACAGGTTCAAGTATTGATAAATGTCAGACTCTTTGTATGTGATATTATCTTCAAAAACAATCATAAAACTTGTTTTTTCACTGGAGGCTCCATGTCCAAACAACGCGAAGGCGTGAGCCTGTAGGGTCACCCTCGACTATGGCGTTTGTTGTTAGGTATCTAGGATAAATGTGCTGATTGACAGCAACATAAAGCAAAGTGTGTGGAAATTTGTCTAGTAAAAAAAGGGGCTAATACAGTCCACCTCGCTCCCAGCCCGGTTGAGGTAACAGCCAAAGGGAGGGAGGGGCAGGCTGTGCTCTACACCCTCTTTCTATAACTGATAATTATGCAGCGTAGGGATAGTCTGCACTGCTTAATCAAACCTAAATGGGAAGCGAGTATCCATAAAGGAAACGTGACCACATAGAAAAACACACGGACCAAAACACAAGGAAGCAGGACCACAAGGGGGATGTCCTTACATGTCCGTCGGTACCTCCAAGAGTGACCAGAACCGAAGGGGAGGCGCCGATTTAGTTTAGTGACCCGGGTACGAGGGTGCTGGCCCCTTGTCCTAGTGCGCATGCGCGAGTCTGTTACTCTTCTCTCGCGTCATGCGCTTTGTTGCTGGATACGCACTGCGGCTGCGCTCCGAGTGTACCGCAGGTGTGCTTCATCAGCGAGATAATCACCAATCCACGTTGGTATTTAAGCCCCGCGTTTCCTGTCCGTCGGCGCCTCCCCTTCGGTTTTGGTCACTCTTGGAGGTACCGACGGACAGGTAAGGACATCCCCCTTGTGGTCCTGCTTCCTTGTGTTTTGGTCCATCCGTGTGCTTTTCTATGTGGTCACGTTTCCTTTATGGATACTCGCTTCCCATTTAGGTTTGATTAAGCAGTGCAGACTATCCCTACGCTGCATAATTATCAGTTATAGAAAGAGGGTGTAGAGCACAGCCTGCCCCTCCCTCCCTTTGGCTGTTACCTCAACCGGGCTGGGAGCGAGGTGGACTGTATTAGCCCCTTTTTTTACTATACAAATTTCCACACACTTTGCTTTATGTTGCTGTCAATCAGCACATTTATCCTAGATACCTAACAACAAATGCCATAGTCGAGGGTGACCCTACAGGCTCACGCCTTCGCATTGTTTGGACATGGAGCCTCCAGTGAAAAACCAAGTTTTATGATTGTTTTTGAAGATAATATCACATACAAAGAGTCTGACATTTATCAATACTTGAACCTGTCCTTCTCCGTATGTCCCACCGAGCGGGGCCTCTCTATCCGAGCCGTTGCCGGGTGAGGTGAGGCTTGCTTCCCACACAACGCTGGGTGAGTTTTTCTCTTTCTTTAATATTTTATTACTCAGATTATCTGATCATGATTTCATTTAAGTTACCTTTTTGGCTGGCTAAAATATAGCGGTCCTTAGAAGTGATCTAACACCACGAGAACTTGATTTTCACATCTTTTGAAACATAATTATCTATAATGTTTACAAGATTAGTCTTTTCTTTTTAATATTCACAGGAAAGGATTGGTCTCTGCATGGTTTATCTTCAGGATACGGTAGGGTGGCTGATCCAGCCACGTGATTCAACTTACCTTAAACCATGCCGTCCAGTTTGTTCTGATTTTCTATTCTTTCACGCTTTGAATATAATAGATGTTGCAGTAGCCCTTCTTTTATAGCTTGGCCCTGACGAATGCCTGTAAAATATGACTTGAGAGGCAGAAACATGTTGGCCTAATTCTTAGATGCTTACTGTACAGTGATATTGTCACACTGTCATCACATCTTTTTTAACCTGACGTCCAGGGAGATATTAATAAAAAAAAAAAAATTCTACCTTGACCGCCATTTTAATCACGCACTTTCTCTTGAGCACTGCACCCTATCAGTACCACTCTCAGTGAGGACTCATCTTTCAGCACAGGATCTATTGGTACCAAGCGAGTACATGTGAGCTTGGCCATATGAGTACCTGCTGACAAGGTCCTAGATGACGAGGTTCCGCCATATGGGTGGGCTGATAGGACTCTTTCATTACTGATGGACCCTCACCGTTAGTCGTGACAGTGGTGTGTGTCAGTTTCTCGCGGTCACTTCTCCTTCACCCAACAGACCTCCTAGTTCTTTTGTTGTTGTTACTTATGATTCAATTGGGGGTGTGTACTTGAGAGGTCGGTAAAAATTGTCCCCTTGACCCTTCTCTAACAGTTGTTTTTTCAACATACTCTACCTGTCACTGAGAAATGTTTTAGTAGACTGCAGGTTATGCAGAATGCTGCTGCACGACTTGTTCTCATGCAGCCAAGAAGGGTTGCCTCTAAAAGAGCCCTCGACACCCTGCACTGGCTCCCAGTTATGAAAAGAGTAATGTTTAAAACTCTTTGCACCTGCCATCGCATTACCAAGGGATCTGGTCCCGCCTACTAGAGGGATCTCGTTACTAGCTATGTGCCAGGGAGATCCTTGAGATCAAATGGGACCGGTCTGTTAACGGTACCAAGGGTAAAGAAAGTCAGAATGGGGGGTAGATCCTTCCGGGTCCTGGCAGCTCAGAATTGGAATAAACTCCCGCTAAAACTCCGGATGGAGACTTCTGAAGCTAAGTTCAGAAAGGGACTTAAAATCTACTTATTCGCTAGTTAATCCCGCAGACGTCGTGTAATGCAGGTTGAGGTGCCTCGTCCTCTCTCACTACAGCGCGGGGACACACCGAGATGGCGTAACCATGCGCTTTATAAACATTTATTATTATTATTATTATATGGGGTAATAAGCACTATACAAATACAATTAGAATACAACAAAAACACCTTGTCAGGGGTAGTAAGCGCTATACAACACAATAACAATACAACACAAACACCTCGTCAGGGGTAATACCCGCTTTACAAACAGAATTACAATACCACACAAACACCACGTCAGGGGTAGTAAGCGCTATACAAACACAATTACAATACGACACAAACACCTCGTCAGGGGTAGTAAGCGTTATACAAACACAATAACAATACGACACAAACACCACGTCATGGGTAGTAATCGCTATACAAACACAATTACAATACAACACAAACACCACATCAGGGGTAGTAACCGCTTTACAAACACAATTACAATACAACGCAAACACCACGTCAGGGGTAGTAAGTGCTATACAAACACAATTACAACACAACACAAACACCACATCAGGCGTAGTAAGCGCTATACAAACACAATTACAACACAACACAAACACCTCGTAAGGGATAATAAGCACTATAATCACATAATTACAATACAACACTAACACCTTGTCAGGGGTAGTAAGTGCTTTACAAACATAATTACAACGCAAAACAAACACCTCGTCATGGGTAGTTAGCGCTATACAAACACAATTACAATACAACTCAAACCCCTCGTCAGGGGTAGTAAGTCCTATACAAGCACAATTACAATACAACACAAACTTCACGCCAGGGGTAGTATGCGCTACATAATTGCAATTACAATACAACACAAACACCTCATATGGGGTAATAAGCGCTATACAATTACAATTACAATACAACAAAAACACCTTGTCAGGGGTAGTAAGCGCTATACAAACACAATTACAATACACACAAACACCGCGTCAGGGGTAGGAAGCGCTACGTAATTGCAATTACAAAACAACACCTCGTCAGGGGTAGTAAGCGCTTTACAAACACAATCACAATACAACACAAATAGCTCTTTGGGGATAGTAAGCACTATGTAAATGTAATTACAGTACAACACAAACACCTCATCAGGGTAATAAGCCCTATATAAAGTCAATTATGATATTATCTAAACTCCTCGTCAGAGGTAGTAAGTGCTATAAAACTGCAATTAGCAAACAACACAAAACTCCTTGTCAGGGGTTCTAAGCGCTATATAAATTAGATGAGGGTTTGACAATGAAACATGAAAATGGTTTTTGCAATCTGCACATGTTAGACGATGCAGTTTCCTTAAAGATCAGGGTAGCAGTAACTGCACACTGGCGGCCTTTGTCTGAAGGACCTGCTGCAGGTTCTGCCCCTGTTCAATGCAGGGCACATCACCCTTTGCCTGGAGGACCTGCAGCAGGTGCTGCACCGCTTCAATGCAGGGCACATCACACATTGTCCGGAGGACCTCCTGTTCAATGTTGGGCACATCACCCTTTGTCTGGAGGACATGCAGCAGGTGCTGCACCTGTTCAATGCAGGGAACAAAACAGCTGTTTCAGGCGCTCACTTCACCTAAATTGCACCAACCTATGGGCAGAGGATGGGATCAGGAGCATGTGCTTAAGTTATGATACTTTCTTGATAGAAGGATTTTTTCCTGCCACATAAATGTATGGTCCACATAATCCAGGGCATGTTGTTTTCGGTCCATGGGATTTCATTAAAAAAAAAAGTGGGTTGTGGGAGTTGTAAACTTGCTTAAGTTGAATTGAGCCAAGCAGCAGACCTCAACCAATGATTTGGGAAAGGAAGGCCCAGGATGTGGCCTAACAGCTAGAGCGGTCAACCTAAAATCTGGGAATTTGGGTTCAAGTTTTGGGAGGGACATTCAACATTCTGTGAATCTAGGCAAGTCACTTAGGGGCATATTTACAAACCCCTATTGCAACAAGGAATGTTAATTTTAGTGACGTTCCTGTGGCGATATGTGCTTCGCTTAGTTACAAATGTAAATAAGGCCCCACTTTTCACGCTATACTTAGAGTGAAAGCGGTGGGCAATGGGTGTTACGTTGGGCGTTCCACCGCAACACCCATTGATTTTGATGCTGCCCCATAGTTACAAGGGCGGAGTAAATATCAGGCAGCGCCAAAATGAAGACCAGGGAAAACCTGATCTTAAACAGGCGCAACCAGGAGAAATGTTTAATTTCTCCTGGTTTTTGTTGTTTCCGTGTGTGCTGCGTTGCGCAGCATACATAGAAACAGCAAAAGGCCTTTGATTGTTTGTGTGCAGGAAGGTGTCCCTTTCTTCACATAAGCAATCGATAAAAAAAGAAATTACATTTTGCAACTTATATGTGTGCTGCATTGAGCACCAGCGCAGGGGGAAAGCAGGGCTGCACCATATTGTTGTAAATATGGTGCAGCGTTGCGTTTCAGAATTGGCGGAGTGTGGTGTTAAGCCAATGAGGCTAACGCCATAATCCGCCACTTCTCTAGTAAATATGCCCCTTTATCTCCCTGTGCGTAACAAAAGGAATGTGCACGTCTGTAACGCAACTGGTGCTCATATAAAGTGCTTTGATACCTACGGGTCGAGTTTGCGCTATGCAAAACTCCCACAAATAAATAAAATAAATGTATGTTTGTCTGCATGTATGTGTATATGCATACAAAACATGTTGTTTCCTGGTAACATTGAGCCCTCTAGCAACCACAGTGCAATACGAACAAGCATTGACAATGCCAGGAGGCTGGGCTTCAACAGAAGGTTGTATGGTAATGTCAAGCGTTAGAAGTAGATAGCATGGACATGGATATGTCCTTGTGTGGAAGGAAAGAACTGTAGAATAATATTGGTGTAGATTAAAAGGTTGCCCCATCAAGCCGGCCCTAAAAATCAGTGTAGGTTAATGATGGCTCTCCTCCTATCTGTGCTGCTGCTGGAGGAAAAACACCATACATTTATGGAAGCGCACAACTTCTGCCCAATTAAAACATGTACTCCTGGCACCCAACATGTGGGTGGAGCAAATGACACTCTCCTGATGATTCTCACATAGTGGTTTGATGACAGCAATATTCAATCGGTGGCCTCAAGATGGCAATAGAGGAATGGACTTCAGCCAATCAGAGCTCTGCACCACTGTATGACAGACTACTTTCTTGACATAGATGCATCACTTGGGAGTGGAGACGAGGGGCACGTGGCTATGTTCATTCTCACTAGACACACACGGCATCTTCATTTACAATTCCTGTTGTGGTGAATGACCTATCACTGCTCTGAAGCACGTCATCCCCGGGGTCCTAGTGCCCAACCCCTCCTGTGGTGCAGAGACCAACACTTGCACTAATGCCCCAACACACCCCAAGCAGTGTCCAGACCCTCAAGGTGTAGCAGGGGCCATCGGTTTGTTAATGTAAGGATGCCCCGTGTCTTATCATATGCAAACTCCTGCTGGAGGTAGGAAGCATAAGTTCACTAACGCACTGATCCACCTTGGAGAATCGTGTCCAAAACCCTCGCTGTGGAGCAAGATCCAAACTTGGGAGACCTGCAGTCAGAGTGTCCAGACCCCACTCTGCAGCAGGAGCCCTTACTGCAGACCTCGCTGTATGGTGTGTCTGGCCCTCTGCTGTAGTGCAGGAGCCATTACTGCTTGAATGAATGTGACCCCTGGGTCATTCTGTGCAACTCAGAGTGCAAACAGTGCTTAGTGTGTAAAACGGTAAGTGCCAAGACCCCTGTTTTATCACAGGCTTTCACTGCCGCTGGCACCACCCACAGCTCACGCCACTGCTGCAGTATACCAAGGCCAGTATTACCTACTAATGATCACATTCAAACAAGTGGGACATTTCGGACTATTGTGGGCCATCCCACACTGTAGGGGTGGCCCGTAAGAGCTGTTTTTCAAATAGTTACACACTCCACTGATGCACTCTCCTAACCAAACTAGCTACACAGCGCCCCCATGCTGTGAAGTCTTGCATGTGCTAGTGTCCAGAAATAAGTACCGGTGTTGAGCACTCGCAAACACCGGCGTAAATGAAGCACTGTGTGCAAGCATGAGCGGACAGCCTTGACTGACTGCATTTTACTGTGAACAAGCTCTGTCTGCGTGACAGTAAACAAAGGCTACACTCTGTTGTGAACAAAATATGATTGTGTTTTAAAGAGAGTTATTTCACACTGTAGGTCCAGGGAGGCTGCACTGTGCTGTGAACATGCTCTGATTGTGAGACAGTAACGGTTAACTCACAATGCAGGTCACCTAGGTGCACCCCTCTGTGTGCAAGCTCTGGCTGTGCGACTGTAATGGTGAGCCCACAGTGCAAAGTCATCTAGGCTGCACTCTGCTGTGAGTGAGATCTGATTGTGTGACAGTAACAGTTAACTAACACATCAGGCCCCCTAGATTGCACTTTGCTGTGACCAATTTCTAATTGTGTGACAATAGATGTTAACCCACTCTACAAAGGAAGGGACCTGCACTCTGCTGTGACAAAGGTCTGCTTGTGTGACAGTAAAGGTGATAAAGGTGAACTATAGTCAAGTCAAGTATACTTTATTGTTCAATTAATTCATTAAAATCATTACAATATACAATCATTTAAAAAGCTATTAAGAAGGAGAAAAGTAAAACTATAGAGTTTGCACTCTGCAGTGACAAACCTCTGATCGGGTGACAAGGAAGTTTGACTCACACTACAGGCTGAGGGACTTGCACTCTGCTGAGACAAAACTCTGCTTGTGTGACAGTAAAGGTGACCTCACAATACAACACTACAGAGGCTGCACTCTGCTGTGATCAACTTCTAATTGTGTGAAAAGGAAGCTTAACTTACACTGCTGGCCCCCTGGACTGCACTCTGCTGTGAAGTAGGACAAGAGAGTAAAAGTGAGCTTACAGTGCAGTGACATTTAGGCCACTTCCGGCCTTCAACAAGTTCTGATTGAGCTGCAGAGTCCTTTAATCCTCACACTAGCCCATGGGGGTATTTACACTCACCAAGGCTCAAAGACAAACTTCCTTTCTGCTTGTATAATATTTCTGTCATGCTATCGCTTATGATAACAAAATGTAAGGGGATTAAAAATAATCAGAAAATATATTTGTGTTTATTAGTCAATTAGTACACACTTTCCAAAATTGACTGTTTTTGGCCAATTTTTACAGGCATGAATCTTAATTATTATTCCCATCTAAATCATCCCACTACAGGTGTACCGTTTATTGTCCCTACAACTGCCCCAACAACTACAACAGCCTCAACGTCAGTAGTCACAACATCTGGAGCCACGGGCGGTACTACAGCAGCAACAACCTCAGGAACAACTAGTGGAACCACCGCAGCTTTAACCCTTGAAACAACAGCTGGAACAACAACCACAGCGATGGGAACTACTGGAGAGAGCATGTCTACAACCAGTGCAGCAACAGGGACTAGTGGGGGCTCAACGCCATCACAGACACCCACCACAGCAACCTCAGCTGCAACGACTGCAGCTACAAAAGCTGAAACAACTGCAGAAACAACAGCTGCAACAACAGCTGCAATGACTGCAGCAACAACAGCTGCAACAACGGCTGAAACAACTGCAGAAACAACAGCTGGAACAACAACCACAGCGATGGGAACCACTGGAGAGAGCATGCCTACATCTAGTGCAGCAACAGGGACTAGTGGAAGCTCAACACCATCACAGGCACCCACCACAGCAACCTCAGCTGCAACGACTGCAGCAGCAACAGCTGAAACAACTGCAGAAACAACAGCTGCAACAACAGCTGCAATGACTGCAGCAACAACAGCTGCAACAACGGCTGAAACAACTGCAGAAACAACAGCTGGAACAACAACCACAGCAATGGTCACAACTGGAGAGAGCATGTCTACATCCAGTGCAGCAACAGGGACTAGTGGGAGCTCGACACCATCACAGGCACCCACCACAGCAACCTCAGCTGCAACGACTGCAGCTACAAAAGCTGAAACAACTGCAGAAACAACAGCTGCAACAACAGCTGCAATGACTGCAGCAACAACAGCTGCAACAACGGCTGAAACAACTGCAGAAACAACAGCTGGAACAACAACCACAGCGATGGGAACCACTGGAGAGAGCATGCCTACATCCAGTGCAGCAACAGGGACTAGTGGAAGCTCGACACCATCACAGGCACCCACCACAGCAACCTCGGCTGCAACGACTGCAGCAACAACAGCTGAAACAACTGCAGAAACAACAGCTGCAACAACAGCTGCAATGACTGCAGCAACAACAGCTGCAACAACGGCTGAAACAACTGCAGAAACAACAGCTGGAACAACAACCACAGCGATGGGAACCACTGGAGAGAGCATGCCTACATCCAGTGCAGCAACAGGGACTAGTGGGAGCTCGACACCATCACAGGCACCCACCACATCCACCTCAGGACCCACATCTGCCTCCAGTGCAACAACGGGGGCCGGCGGGAGCTCGACACTGTCACAGGCACCATCCTCAGAGCCCACACCAGCATCAAGTACAACAGGGGCAGGTGGGAGCTCAACACCGTCACAGGCACCCACCACAGCCACCTCTGGACCCACATCTGCCTCCAGTGTAACAGTGGGGACTGGGTCAAGCTCTACACCAGCACAACCCCCCTCCACAGTAACCTCACGATCCACATCTGCATCCAGTGCAACAACAACGGTCAGTGGGAGCTCTACAGCATTACAGACACCCACCACAGCTACCTCAGGACCCACATCAAGATCCAGTGGAACAACAGGGGCTGGCGGAAGCTCAACGGTGTCACAAGCACCCACAACAGCCACAGTGCCTTCTTCCGAGACAACAGCGCCCCCTTCGTGCAGTGATGTTGTAGCCCACCCACTGCAGTTCATAGTTACTAACCTACAATATACATCTGACATGAGCGATGAGACCTCTCCAGATTTCCAAAGCATCAGGGGAATGACAGAACCCCAGGTAGGCTCCTCTCTTTATCGCTTGTTTTACTGCCATCTCTCTCTCGCTACTCGAATGTAACTCTACTCTTTCCCTCTGAATGATTTGTTCTTTTCACCTTACCTTTCTCCCACTGCTCTACCTTTTTCCTTGCTTTTGTCGCATGGAAGTGCACACATTCCTTTTCCCCACTCCCTTTACTTTTTCTCTCTACATTCCAAATCTCTCCATACTCTCTCCTGTCAGTCTATCATGCTCTCTCTTCTATCCTCTCAATCCTCCTTATATTCGTTACATCTTTTCCTTCACTATTTTATTCTGTACCACATTTCTACCAGCTCCCCACACTTTCCCCATTTGTTTTCACCCCTATTCCATCTCACAATCTCCCCATATTTTCTGTGTTTCCTAATTCTCTGTCTCACCAGGCACTCTCCCAGTTTCTCCCATATTCTCTCCATCGGTCACCTTATTTCCCAATCGTCTCCCTTCTTGCTCCCCCTCACTGTCCCAAACCCACCTGGTTCTTCTGTCCGTTTACTGTCCCAATCTCCCATACTCTCTCATTCTCAAATCCCGTTCCCTGTGTGTCACTTTACACCAACAATCTCTCCGTGAACTTTGCCTGTCCGCCACCTTGATCTATTTATCTCTCCAGTCGCTCTCCGTCTCTCCCCAACCCCACCTCTGCCCTCACTGTATTGCCTCTATGCATTGATTGGCCCACCTTTGTATTGGTGAATTCTATCTTCCAATCTTTTTTCATCTTCTTCACCCTTGTCCGGTTACTAGAACCCTCTCCATATTAGACCCAGACACTAGTAGTCACAAGAGAGGGTAAGTGAAACCCAAGACAGTCTCTGCAGTCAATGAGTGATCTCCCAGGTGTTTCTCTGCTGTCATGAGGAGCAGAGAAATGGAGCCCTTTTGCCCTGCCCCCATCCAATGGATACCAGCAAGGAATATCCGTCCCTTCTATCCCTCTCTTTCCCCCAGTTCTCAAGCAAATGCAATTCCATGGTCTAAGCCGGTCACAGCGAAGTGACCCTAGGGCATCAGTGGAAGTGTGGAGGCAGTCGCCTTTGCGGAAATTAAGGTAAAAGTGGTCACTGAGGAGCCTGCAATGGGATAGTACAGAAACAAATAATGTGAATGTCCAAACCAAGTTTAAGGAGCTGATTACGATGTTGTTCGGAAAGCCTCTAACCGCTAGTTAGAAGCTTTTCGAGCGGGATCGGAGGCTTTTTGACCAACTCGGTCAGTTCGTGGTCCGACTGCCCGATAACGATGGGAGTCCAACGAAACAGTATCCAGATGCACTATACCCCGTGGGTTGGACTCTCCCGATCCGATTCGGTTGGAAAACATTCCCAAATCCATTTGGTCGGGAAGCTTTCCAAATCGCATCAGAATCGGGCCCATTGGTGTTTATAACAGAGTTTGATAATTATTGTTATGTATTTTAGTATATATTTTTAAAGTATATGATGTTAATAATTTGTATAATTATTGTTTAAGTTTTTTAATATATTTATAAAAATTTTAGTAGGTAATACATTTCAATTAATTACTTTTTATGATTTGTAGTACCATAGCATGTTGTGGGATTATAGGGGTAAAGGGAGGGAAGTCATTTAATTATAAGACATTCATTAATATTTTTTAATGAACTTTTTTTGTTTAATTGATAATTATGTTAATTGTGCTATTCATTTTTATTTAATGCAAATTTTATGTGCTGATTTTTGGGTTAATAGGGGTACAGGGTAGGGGGTAATTTATGTTTAATTAATTATTAATGAGTTGTTAATTATTATTAAGTAATTTATTGATCATTGATTATGTAACTTGTCTAATAATTGTTTTGTAGGTGCTAGTTGTGGGGTTTATAGGGGTAAAGGGTTGGAAGTACATTTATTTAAATTAATTAGAAATTATTTGTTAAATAGTATTAATTATGTAATTGACAATTAATTATTTTTTGTGCAACACATTTTTTTTAAGTTGAATTTTAGGTGCCGGTTGTGGGGTTTATAGGGGTAAAGGGAAGGAAGTTAAATATAATAGGTAATAAATAGTTCATTTTTAGTTCATAACATTTATTTAATTGATAATTAATTATGTCAATTTGTAAATATTATTTTACTTTTAGATTTTAGGTGTGGGTTGTGGGATTTGTAAGGGTGTAGGGTGGGAATTAAATACATTTTAGTAAGTAATAATACATTTTTAATTGGTATTAATTATTACATTGATAATTATGTTAATTGCATAATCCCTTTTCTATTAAATATTTGGTTGTGTTTTTTGTGGGGATATATTGTGGGAAGTAAATACATTACAATTAATTAATAATTATTATTTAATTACTGATAATTAGATTGTTGATAAGTATTTATATTAAGAGTGTAAATAATTTGCTTTTTAAAGTTAGTTTTTATGTGAACGTTGCGAGTTTTGTGGGGTATGGGGTGGGAAGTGACTAAATTAAAATTATTTAATATTTATTTTGTTAATAAATCTTTTCTAAATAAAAATATGTATGTGTATGAAAATTATTTGTGTTATTTATTTATAATAATATTTGTCATGGTTTGTGATATGTATTTAATATGTATTTTTCAATTTTTAATATTAAATTTATTTGAATGTATTTTCTATACATTTAAATTACTCTTTATTTACTTGTTTTTTAAAATTATTTTATTGTTTAGAAGATAATGTATTTGTTTTGATGTTGCACTGACTCGAGTTGGAATACTAAATATTTACCACTCCGCAATCCAACACTTTGCCTATTGTTTGACTGCCTGGAGTGGGAAAATTAAAGTGTATTCCTCTGCATTCTCTTTGGAGTGGGAATAGTAAATTGTACCCCGCCGCAATCCAACACTTTGTGTTGCAGTGATTGAAGTGGTAATAGAAGAAGCCAGAACCAGGAGGCCAGCGAAAGAAAAAGAATGGGACAGGCCAACCCAAACCAACAGGACAAAGTAGAGAGAGGGATGGCTGTAGCCCCTCTCCATCAGACTAGAAGAGACCAACAAAGCAACCAGCCTGCACAACAAAGCAGTGCACAGCAAAAAAGCATAGAAGGGACAACTAGAGAATGAAAATGCCTCACATTGACAGACACAGGAGAAGGACCAAAGGCCAGCAAAACAACCCCAGAACCTCAAAAGGAAAAGAGGAAACCACCTCACCTGGAAATAAACGTGAAGGAACAGAGGGGAGGACAACAAAGTCCCAATCACCCCCACCCTTATGCCAACGAAGCAGCCATCAGAAACACAATCATGGTAGTAGGAAACTAGAAGGCATTCAACCCCAAAGTTTCAAACCAAGTATGCCGCAAACTGAACAGAACCAGAGGCAAACCCAACAAGGCACTGGGGAGAGAACAACGGGCAGCCAGAAAAAGCAAGGCTGCAGCCTGCACAGCCCAAGACAGAGATTCCAGCCCGACTGCGGACGTAAAGATATGACTCGTAAATGACCTCTGTGAATACAAAAAGTCGTAAAGTTAGACTTTTGTCTCAGATTGCCTTTGCGAATCGGGCCCAATATGTTTTACAAATACAGAAATAGAGATCAAAATACGCAACATACACATATTCAAGGCGCGACCCATTGGCTTTGCCAATGCTTGTTTGATCCAAATGGACACATATTTCAAGTCGCTCTACTCATTCGTACTACCTCCTTTCTGTACGGCGTCTTCTCTCTATCCTTTCATCGCTCCCCCATGCTGAGCCTCCCCATCTCTCCACCCCTCCCGGCGCTTATCTCATGTCATCATGTTCAGCTCACGTCTATTCTCCCTGTGTATATTCTCTTCTCTTACTCAGCCCTCAAGATCTCTCCTCCCACACCAACCTATCGTCCTCCGCACACTTCTTTCTCACCATTCATCGCTCTCTACCTCTACTCCCTTTGTCCTTCCCTAATGTCTCTTCCATTCACACTGCTCCTCTTCCTTTCACTCTGCCTCTCTCTTCCCTCTATCTATCACTCCCTCCCCTCTCTCCCTTCTCACACTCCTTTACCTGTCGCTCATTCTTCGCAGCAGTCTCCCTCTCTCCATCCTTCACTGTTCACTTCTCGCGTCCCTGTATGTCTCTTACTCTCTCCCTCAAGCTCCTCCCCTGTCTCCCCTCTCCTTGTTTCTCCTCTCTGTCCCATCTCAGTGAATGGACTGATGCTCACTCAATGTTTTTGTGGCCAACAGGTGACAGAGATATATAGGAAAGCCAATTTTTCCTGCGTCTCCTGTAAGCTGGTGGAACTTCGGTAAGAGGCAGAAATCTTATCCTGCATGAAATGTGCTCTTGTCTTATCTTCTGCCTTCCTCACTACTTACTGGTGGAAGTTGGGGTCTCTTCTACACAGGCTCCACCCCTCTCTCCACACGCATGGAAGCAGGGCCCCATCTTCTATCTTCCTCTGTTCCTTTAGTGAAAGCCGGGGTCTCATCCTTACAGGCTGACCGCCCCTCTTCTCAGTGCCCTGCAGGAAGCTGAGGTCTTCTCACCACAGGCTGCTTTGGCTTTTAATGGTGGAAACTGACGTCTCTTCTTTACAGGCTCTTTCCTCTCCACTCACAGCGGAAACTGCAGCCTCATCGCTACAGGCTGCTTTCTTCTCTGCTCACTGATGGAAGCTGGGTTCTCCTCTTTACAGGCTCTTTTCTTTCTTCTCAGTAATGGAAGCTGATGTTTCTTCTTTACAGGCTCCCACATGTGGAATCTGATGTTTCTTCTTTACAGGCTTCCATCCTCTCTCCTCATTGGTGGAAGCTGATGTCTGTTCTTTACAGGCTCCTATCCTCTCTCCTCATTGGTGGAAGCGCACGTCTGTTCTTTACAGGCTCCCATCCTCTCTCCTCATTGGTGGAAGCGCACATCTGTTCTTTACAGGCTCCTATTCTCTCTCCTCATTGGTGGAAGCTGATGTTTCTTCTTTACAGGCTCTCACACGTGGAATCTGATGTTTCTTCTTTACAGGCTTCCATCCTCTCTCCTCATTGGTGGAAGCTGATGTCTGTTCTTTACAGGCTCCTATCCTCTCCTCATTAGTGGAAGCTGATGTCTGTTCTTTACAGGCTCCTATCCTCTCTCCTCATTGGTGGAAGCTGATGTTTCTTCTTTACAGGCTTCCACATGTGGAATCTGATGTTTCTTCTTTACAGGTTCCCATCCTCTCTCCTCATTGGTGGAAGCGCACGTCTGTTCTTTACAGGCTCCTATCCTCTCTCCTCATTGGTGGAATCTGATGTTTCTTCTTTACAGGCTCCCACATGTGGAATCTGATGTTTCTTCTTTACAGGCTCCCACCCTCTCCTCATTGGTGGAAGCGCACGTCTGTTCTTTACAGGCTCCCATCCTCTCTCCTCATTGGTGGAAGCGCATGTCTGTTCTTTACAGGCTCCTATCCTCTCTCCTCATTGGTGGAAGCTGATGTTTCTTCTTTACAGGCTCCCACATGTGGAATCTGATGTTTCTTCTTTACAGGCTCCCACCCTCTCCTCATTGGTGGAAGCGCACGTCTGTTCTTTACAGGCTCCCATCCTCTCTCCTCATTGGTGGAAGCGCATGTCTGTTCTTTACAGGCTCCTATCCTCTCTCCTCATTGGTGGAAGCTGATGTTTCTTCTTTACAGGCTCCCACATGTGTAATCTGATGTTTCTTCTTTACAGGCTCCCACCCTCTCCTCATTGGTGGAAGCGCACGTCTGTTCTTTACAGGCTCCCACCCTCTCGCCTCACTGGTGGAAGCCAGTGTCTCTTTTTTACAGACTCCATCCTGTCTCCATATTGGTGGCACCCAATTTATTTTCATTACAGGCTTTTTTCCTGTCCCCTCTCTGGTGGAAGCTTTGGTCTCGTCCCTAGAGCCTCTCTTCTCTCATTTCACCATAGTTCTTGCTGGCGCTCGACCCTTACTTGTTTCACTTGTGCACTCTTTCTTCTCACAGGCCCGGCGGCTCCGTGGAGTTCTTCTTGTTGCTGTTCGCAGACCCCAGCGTGACCAACCAAGACATCCTCAACGCCTTCCTGGCAGCCGTGTCTTCTCCTAACAGCCTCTTGCAGATACTGGGCCAATTTATACTGGCGGGCATCAGAGTGGGCGGTGAGTGACAGCGTTCGTTAGCCAATGACTGAAAGACAATTTCCTGTTCTGTCCAGTCAGGGTTCGTATCTAAGGCGGGG
Source organism: Lissotriton helveticus (assembly GCF_964261635.1). NCBI lineage: Eukaryota > Metazoa > Chordata > Amphibia > Caudata > Salamandridae > Lissotriton > Lissotriton helveticus. Next base: position 370,243,403 of record NC_136058.1, read on the forward strand.
GGCAGTAAACATCTGACTGGACATGTCCAAAACATAATGACACGTGTGCAGGTACCCCTGGCCACCACTAATATTCACTGGTGCATTATTTCAGGTACTCACTAACTACTTCACCCACTCATTTCTTCACTTGCTAAATACTTCACTCTTTCACTAACTAATTACTCTTCTCGTTCACGTCCCTGCTCATAACGTCACTCTTTAATTAGTTTGCATATTCACTAATTACTTCACTCACTCACTCATCTCATTCACACACAGATTAATTCCCTTATTGAAGCAAGCTCTCACTTCTGCATCCTAAGACGCTCTCTGAAAGTCATAAACGTAGAATAGTCCCATGTGGGGACCCCGCAACACTTCTTTATAGATATTTTGGGACATTGGAGGTAACCACCTCTAAGTTGAACAATCTGGTGGTATCTCCAGAGGTCTGTGACAGGACAACTTTAACCTCTTTTAAAAAAAAAAAAAAAAGACAGTAATAAGTAATATAACTACCATTATTATAAATCTAAACAACAATGCAGCATTGCAGGAAATGTTACTCATGTGTACTCCCAAACCTAATTCAAAGGTATTCACATTAAAGACTTGAACAACCCTCCCGCCTCCCCCGCTATCAGTGGAATACAAGGCAAACATTAGTATACAGAGAACTCTGGGATATATTATACTCCTATTCATGAAGAACTAAGGGCCATATTATCAAGGGCTGGCGATAACATTATCGCAGCTTTAGCGTCCGTTATCGTGCGAAAAGCAGCGATCATTTTATCGCTTTATTAGCAAGGACACGCTAGCACGTGTTTCCTTGCCTTAGTGCCCGGTTTCTATCGCCTCACATCGCTAATGAGATGCAAGGTAGGCGTGCCCCTTACAACTACATTATAAAATATCGCTAACGGTGCTTCGCTGTATTTACAACTAAGCCTCGTCCGGTTTAGAGCTGATTTTTATCGCGCTAACTGGGCCTTAACGCAGGAATTTAACGTCTGAAAAATTCCAGACTAAGGCGTACCTAACATGGGGGATGGATTGTGTGGCTAAGACCACAGGCCCTATCATCAATGATATTTCCGTTTTCCATGGAACATCGCTGGAAAACCAGCGTTGTTCCATGGAAAACAGCGATATCCCGGCTATAGCTGGAATTTTTATTGCCTCGGTGACACGCGTTGTTAATAACGCTCTAACCGGGTGATAAATTCCAGCGATAGATGGCGATGAATAAAAAAGCGCTAAGCGCGCTTTGCAATATGTATCGCCGTCTATTGATAATATGCCCCTAAGCCTGTGAGGCAAACTCCCAGTACAGTGCATGCTGGGAAATGGAAGCTGCTGGCTCTCTTAAAGCTACAGTGTGCACTGAGCGCAGCAAATCCACTTTTGACCTGACAGGTGCCTTTTCCTTCATTTATTCTAGGTTATTTTTCATAATAAAGCACATTTCGAATTTAAATGCTGCAATGAAGTTTAGATTTTTAATGTTAATTATATTGCTATGGTCTTTTATACAAATAAAATGCAGGTAAAGTTGATCTGTGACGGACTTACGGGGGTGTCACCAGGCTGTTAAACCTTGAAGTGGCTAACTCCAAAGTCAGAAAATATGTTTAACGAGGAGTTCCGGGGTCAGGCAGGACTCTTCTACGTTCATGACTTCTTTGAGAATACCTACGATTCATAACTAGGGCTACACATCTGCTACATTTCCTTCTAACTTAAAAATTCACTCAAACATCCTCCATCTGACACTCACTCATTACGTACTTCACTCACTCATCCTCCCTCTCACACTCACTCATTACGTACTTCACTCAAGCATCCTCCCTCTGACACTCACTCATTACGTACTTCACTCACTCATCCTCCATCTGACACTCACTCATTACGTACTTCACTCACTCATCCTCCCTCTGACACTCACTCATTACGTACTTCACTCAAACATCCTCCATCTGACACTCACTCATTACGTACTTCACGCACTCATCCTCCCTCTGACACTCACTCATTACGTACTTCACTCACTCATCCTCCTTCTGACACTCACTCATTACGTACTTCACTCAAACATCCTCCATCTGACACTCACTCATTATGTACTTCACTCAAGCATCCTCCATCTGACACTCACTCATTACGTACTTCACTCACTCATCCTCCCTCTGACACTCACTCATTGCGTACTTCACCCACTCATCCTCCCTCTGACACTCACTCATTACGTACTTCACTCACTCATCCTCCCTCTGACACTCACTCATTACGTACTTCACTCAAACATCCTCCATCTGACACTCACTCATTACGTACTTCACTCAAGCATCCTCCATCTAACACTCACTCATTACGTACTTCACTCACTCATCCTCCCTGACACTAACTCATTACGTACTTCACCCACTCATCCTCCCTCTGACACTCACTCATTACGTACTTCACTCAAACATCCTCCATCTGACACTCACTCATTACGTACTTCACTCACTCATCCTCCCTCTGACACTCACTCATTACGTACTTCACTCAAGCATCCTCCCTCTGACACTCACTCATTACGTACTTCACTCAAACATCCTCCATCTGACACTCACTCATTACGTACTTCACTCACTCATCCTCCCTCTGACACTCACTCATTACGTACTTCACTCAAACATCCTCCATCTGACACTCACTCATTACGTACTTCACTCAAACATCTTCCATCTGACACTCACTCATTACTCCCTTCACTCACTCATCCTCCATCTGACACTCACTCATTACGTACTTCACTCAAACATCCTACATCTGACACTCGCTCATTACGTACTTCACTCAAACATCCTCCATCTGACACTCGCTCATTACGTACTTCACTCAAACATCTTCCATCTGGCACTCACTCATTACATACTTCACTCACTCATCCTCCCTCTGACACTCACTCATTACGTACTTCACTCACTCATCCTCCCTCTGACACTCACTCATTACGTACTTAACTCAAACATCCTGCATCTGACACTTGCTCATTACGTACTTCACTCCAACATCTTCCATCTGGCACTCACTTGTGGTAAATAAATAAATAATACCCTATTTTTGACTAGACTTATAGCATAACAGATAGCTCAATAAATAAGAGTCAAGATTCGAGGTAGTAGGAGTTTCTGCAGGTTTATTACAGCATAAGGACAGGATCAGGACAACCTGCATGGGAACAGGACAATAAGGCCCGGCAGCTGCCGGGGCTGGGTCTGGGATGAGCGCGCTAACATTTAATAACAAAACATTGACTTATATACATAGCGCAAACACATAGCATTACATTGCAGTAGGCGTAACAGTGGGTGGAGCAGAAGGCGTGACGCGTCGCGAGAGATAACAGAAATAAGAGGTGTAACTGGGAGTTTACTTAGACATGTGATGCAAAACGTAACAGAATATGTCATGAATGGGCGGAAACATTGGAGGGGGCTACCTAAGGAGCCGGGACCTCTAACCTAATGGTGCGCGAAAACTAGCAATGACGTGTTACTAGGAGAAGCTGGGGGCTACGAACTCTGTGCTAGGAGCAGAGACTAGAGTCTGGAGGGTCGGAGCGACATGTACCTAAACCCTATCTGGTATCTAATGTTTAGGGAACATGTTGATATAAACTAGAAGTCATGAGGGGAGAGGCTAACCTGATTTCTAAGACTGGACCATGCATTATTCTATATGTAGTGCGTGAAGAATATTAAATGACCATTAAATACAGTATTTCTCTAACGTGGAGACGAGAAGGCTAGACAATGACGGAAACTATTGATGCAGTTCAGTAGCTTAGGAATGCAGAGGAGGAGGACTGAACTGATAGCAGGAACTATAACATACTTTTGGCAGACTCAGAGGCAGAGCCGGGGTGCACCGGGCACTGCAAGGCAGGAAGTGAGTGAAGGGTCGAGGATACAGGTGGGGGCTGTATCGCTCCTTAGCGAGGCTTTCAGGAGACAGGAGCTGAATCTGTGGTCCGGGCCCTTTTGAGGCCTGGAAACGGAGACTTTATAATTGAATAACGTGCACACTGAGAAACGTGGCAACATTACTTACATAGGCCTGATATTCGTAGTATTCACGAGGACTGGAAACTAACATACTAGAGGTGGACACAACTGTAATTGCGTCTTTAATCAGAAATGGGGAATAACATATGCATATTGATCATGCACACATAACATATGATGGATGAGGCGTAGGGACACAGAACATGGCAAAATTTACTTTTCCACATTCCCTCCTTGTCACTACGTTTCCATCAGGAAACATCAATATTCATGATACCGTCTATCATTTCATACAGTACCATTTGCTCGTCTCGAATTGTCTTGGAACGGGATTTAGAACAGGGCTTGGGACTGGGAATACAAGAGGTAGCACACATGCTGCAAATCGCAGGGCCACATTGTATACAGAGGCAGCAGCTAAATATGATCGCTACTGCAATACCTAAAAAGGACAGGACTTTCCAACCCCATGCGGAAATTATATTCCAGAACCAACCGGACCATGTCCAGGTGCCTGGATCTTGGTGTAACAGGTGGGCAATCTTATGGAGTCTGGTTATAGCTGAATAAACAGACGGCGCGTTATTTGGAATGAAAATACAACAACTGGATCCGAGAACTCTACAGGCCCCGCCCCTATCGGCCAGTATGACGTCAAGGACGAGACGATTCTGTAAAACGACAATTCTCATAAAGGATTGCTCTTCAGTTAAGTTACCTAGAGCGGAGGCAGTCTCATCTACTACTGCTTCAAGGGTTCTTGTTAACCTACGAATGAGCTTACTATTTACAACTGTACCTAAATAAGGGAAAACACCTTTATCTATATCAATGAATTGCTCTGCGGCGGTTTCAGTATAATCGACAATCGGGAGATTTCTCTTGTGTCTAGTGTGTACTAAGAAAGAATTCCTATGATAGTCAGGTGGGGCTAGAAAAACAGGTGGCAGTAGGAAAGCAATGTAACAGGTTCCCTCCCAATAGAGGGGCAGACGGACATATGCAGTTTGACCACAAATAAAATAAGAATGACGTGAAGCTTTGAAAATAGATTTCCCACTGTCATTATACTTGATAACAGTAGTACATTCACTATGACCTATATGTACAGAACCATAACTACGGACACATAATTCGCCTTTGACTGGTAGTACTGAAATAGCGGGTGAGTCTGGAGTAGTATCAGACTGAACATTCAGAACCATGAAATTCGACGAATAATTTCCTAAATTATATACTTCATTTTCTAAATCTAAACCTGTTCTGTGGGGGAGACCTTGCTTGTCTGGGAAACATGTACTGTTAAGAAAAGACATATCTGTTGAGGATGACGTTAACGTGGACCATGCTCCACACGAACCATTGTGTGAGAATGGATAAGGAAAGAGTGGCAGAACTCCCTTCGGTGTCTGGAAAGGGGGGAGTCGACCACACACCCAACAATTAGTGGCATTGCTGGTCTGGTGTGAATAATGTAACATACGGATAAATGTGTTATTACGCATAGCGAGGCGGTATGAATATTCGTGAGGAGGCAGATCACTAAACGTGTGCTCTACTGTAGCATGAGCAGACATATTTACATGAGGAACTGGAAAACACAGATAGAAAGCATAGCTGGTGCAGGAAGCCATTATGCTGATGAATAATACGAAACTCAGAAAAACGATACATTTGATTGAGCTTTGACTGACTCTCTCACTATGGGGGTCTATTTTATACATGTCAGAAACAGTCTAACCGTTTCACCTAGGGGAGGACTTATACAATCAAACTGGCTGACTTATTAGACCTGAGCTTTAACTTATACTCCTGTTGCGGAGTTTTCTCTAACAAGTGAGGGGTTGTAATAATGTCTTGTGCGGGACAGTCCTTTAAAACAATGTTCTGGCAATCCTTCGAATCCTGGGAAATGTTCTTGGAAATGTTTTTGAAGACTGGTTTCGATCCTTTGAAAAGTTTTACATGAGAAAGGTGGACCCACCCCTTCCTGCCTTCCAACTTGACGGCAGTTCGGGTGGTCAAGAGGACCTGACGTGGCTCCTTCCAACGTGGTTCCAGCGGACTTGATCTGTCGAAATTTCTGATCATCACAAGGGAGCCTGGAACGATCTCGTGCGGTGCCACCTCGGTATTGTCTGGAAATGCGGCGGCAACCTGTGAACGACATGAGTTGAGGGCAGACATCAAGGAAGCTAGGTAATCTGTCAGCATATTACATGAAACATCGGTAATACTTCGGGGTCTAGGAGTACCCCACATATTAGGGGGGCGGCCGAAAACGACCTCATACGGGGACAGACCTGATCTGGAATGTGCGACCATACGCATGTAAAACAGAGCGACTGGCAAAGCTACTAACCAGTCCACACCCTTGTCTTTACAGACTTTTGCAATGCGGATTTTCAGAGTCTGATTATGCCTTTCGACTAGTCCAGCTGCTTCTGGATGGCGTACACAATGGAACTTCCACTGGTACCCTAACAAAAGGGAAACATGTTTCATGAGTTCAGATGAGAATGGCTGGCCGTTATCAGAATATACGACTCTAGGGAGTCCATATCTAGGGAAGAATTCACGAACCAACTGCTTGGCAGTGGTCGCGGCTGTGTAATCTGGGACTGGATATGCTTCTGTCCATCTGGACAAAGCGCATACAACTACAAGGACATACTTGAAACCTCGACATCGCTCCATTTGAATATAATCCATCTGGAGGACCTCAAAAGGGTGGTCAGGGGGCTGGAAACCACCTTGTTCCACCGGGACACTTTTACCTGGATTAAACTGACAACATATCATACAGGTACGGACTTTCTGCTTGGCTGCAGCTCGTAAATGCTTGTTGAACCAAATATTCTGGATACTGTCTAACATAGCTTTTTCTCCTAAATGTGCTGGACTATGTGCGGTATTGATAATGACTTGGACCATAGAATCGGGGAGAAACCATGTGGCTCTACCCTTCGTTAACCATCCTTGATCTGTCTGGACCCCTCCTTGTACAGACCATTTCTTGATTTCATCGGGAGTAGCATGTGACTGGATATCTATGACATCTTGAGTAGGGTCCTTAACTGTCATGCATGTAGTCAGATCTGGAATATGTGTCTGATTAACTGGAATGTCTGGAGTCTGTGCTGTAAGCTTGGCTGTGCGGTCTGCTAAATCATTACCTTGGGAAATAATGTCAGTAACTTTCGTATGTGCTTTGCACTTCATGATAGCAATAGATGTCGGTAAATGTATGGCATCTAACAGGGCTTGAATAAGGAGACCATGCTGAATCTTGGTTCCATGAGAAGTCATAAAACCTCTCTCCTGCCAGAGCACTCCGAAGTCGTGTACAACTCCGAATGCGTAACGTGAATCTGTGTAAACATTAACCTTCAGGTTCTTGGCATGTATACAGGCTTGTGTCAGAGCGACTAGCTCTGCTGCTTGAGCGGACAGAGTATCAATACGGTGTGTTTCAATAACTTCAGTGTCAGTAGTCACTGCATACGCGGCGACTAGTTCTCCTGTACTAGTTCTCATACATGAACCATCCACATAAAGTGTCAGGTCAGGATCTGGTAACGGAATATCTGTCAGGTCTTGTCTTGGCTTTGTCGTAATGTTAACTACTTCCACACAATCATGTGTGTCTGGATTTGAACTAACTGATGGTAACAGTGTAGCAGGATTCAGGACGTTGCAGCGTCTAATTTCTATGTGTGGCTGGAACAGTGTCAATTCATAACCTGTTAAACGTGCAATTGTCAAGTGCTGAGTTTGTGTTCGGTTTAAAAGAACTTCTACTGAATGTGGGACCTGTACTGTCAGGGAATGTCCTAAAACTATGGAATCACTTTGTCTGATAGCTAGTGCTGTGGCTGCAACTGACTTAAGGCACGCAGGCAACGCCTGGGCGACTGGATCTAATGTGCTCGAAAAATAAGCACAGGGCTTGTATTGACCTGCTTGATCTTGTGTGAGAACAGATAATGCTGTACCTTCGCGTTCAGTAACGAAAAGTGTAAAAGGCTTACTGTAGTTCGGTGTAGCTAGAACTGGAGCTTGACATAGGGCTTTCTTTAACTCGTTGAAACTAAGTGTATGGTCAGATGTCCAAGGGAGGACAGTCGATACGGCTGCCTCCTGTGTCGTTAACTGTATCAGTGGCTTGGCTAGGAATGCATACTGGGGAATCCATTGTCTACAATAAGAAGTAAGGCCGATAAAGGCACGTACCTCCTTCTGGGTTCTGGGCTGGGGAAGACTCGCTATTAACTGGATACGGTCGGGTGTCAACTGCCTACCCCTCTTGGACAGCAAGTGTCCTAAGTATACCACTTGCTGGACACAGAATTGAAGCTTCGAAGGTGACACCTTGTGCCCCATCTCGGCTAGAAAATACAGAACTGTAAGTGATGCACGCTCGCAGTCACGTTCAGAACGGGCTGTGATCAGTAGATCATCGACATACTGGAGCAGGGCAGTGTCAGTTGGCATGTGAATGTTGTCTAGTTGTCTCTTGAGTGCTTGACTGTAAATACTAGGGCTTTCTGTGAAACCTTGAGGAGCGCGTGTAAACATATAGCTCCTTCCATTTAAACAAAATCCGAAAAGAAACTGGCTGTCTGGATGAATTGGAACACTAAAAAATGCATTCTTGAGGTCAATAACAGTGAAAAACATGGCTTCGGAATCAATGGCTGTTAACAGGGAAGAAATGTCTGGGACAACTGGGTACTGAGGAATAATACATTTATTAAGCTCTCGTAAATCAATCACTAATCGATATACTGGGGGTGCATTTGGATCAGTACGTTTCATGACTGGAATGATCGGAGAATTACACACATTGGAGTCAGTTTCTACAACTACTCCTTGAGCCATGAGCTCGTCAATAATTTTGGATAAGGCTGCTACAGCCTCAGGTGGCAATCTGTACTGCCTGATTCGTGGTAACACTACACCTGGTTTGAGAGTCACACGATAGGGTGTGATTTGCATGTAACCTACATCAGTTGGACCTTGCGCCCATAAATGCTGCGGAACATTAGACAATCTTGAATCAAAATCTCGTAATACATAGTGACCCTTAAAGTCACGTAGGAACAGACGTATTCCCTCTGGGGAACAGCAAATAACTGCACCTAATTCTTTCAATGTCTTAATGCCTAATAGATTTTCTGGACATGACTTAGTAAGTAACAGATCAGTAGTACGGGACAATGGACCTACTTCTAGAGTAACTGGCTTTGATATCTCATTAACTATGGGTTTTCCTGAAAATCCAAGGGAAACATTTCTTGAGCCTGAGAGCGGAGCCCCTGGAACTTCGGCGTGACTAATTGTGGTCCTACTTGCCCCTGTATCGATCAAAAACTTTCTGTCTTTCCCTAATACTTGACTATGAACATAGGGACCTTCTTGGTCTACAGGTATCTCGATGAGAGGCAAGCCTACCTCCCTCTCTAGGCTGTTTCATGAATATGACTGGTACTCTGGATACTCGGACTGTGCATACTGGTACATCTGCGATGTAACGTGCTGTGTTGCAGCAATAGGCTGCGGTACTGTAACTGTCTGTGGTGCATTCTGTGACTGAGGAGTCTGTGAAACTTGTTCTTGTCTCGGCGGACGTGGTCTTTCTTTAGTCTTACCAGTAGCTATGTTGTGTTTCAGAACTGCACACTCGTTTATAAAATGACCTGGCTGTTTACAATAATTGCAGTTCCCTTTAACGGGAGCCGCAGGATGACTGGCTTGATTCGGACCCCTCTTCTGACTGTCTTGAGGAATAGATTGTGCAACTAGCACTTTCATTTTCGTGTCTTTCATACGTTTTCTTTCGTGTTCTTGCTCTTCTCTGATTCTGTTCTGGTGATACTGGAGCATCTGGAGCATCTGGGACGGAGTATTTGCTTGCCAGGTGCTTTCGACTTTCAAAACTCGGTTTTTAATTTGTGGACTTGAATTCTCGACTAATTTGGTAACGAAAAGATGAGGGTATGACTCACTACTTGTCTTGAGACCACTGTTAATACTGAAACATTTCTCAAATCTAGAATAAAAATCACTAATATCCTCATCTTGTTTCTGTTTACAGGCTGAGATTGCATCCCAGTCTTCTTTCCTAGTTGTCAATAATCTGGGTAAAACTTGAATCAATAATTCTGGTAATTCTTTACATTTATCTCCAAGACCGGTACCTGGTACTCGTGCCTTGTCTTCAGCTTCTAGAGCTGTCCAATCGATCTTTTTCTCTCCCACCTCCCATTCTTTTTCCTTTAACTTTTCATACACCCCTGCGGGTAGCAGGACCTTTAACATTTTAATGATATCTGGGTAAGTGTATTCTCCCATACGGAGCATGTCTTTTAATTCTCTATGGAACCCTGCTGGATCTTTGTCATGACAGGGGATTAATTTCTTCATTTCAAGAAGTTCCATCTTTGATATCGGAGTGTATACAAACACTCGTTGCATTACGCCACCCGCCCCTTGGACTGGGTGGACTTCTCGTAGCGGATTCTGTCTGTCTATGTAGAATGGTTTACTTTCTGGGGGTGAGACATGAACAAAATGCGGGTTCAGGAACGTTCTATACTTGTGACGCTGTTCTAGAATGACACTTATTAAATCGGTACCTAGACCTCTCCATCTATACTGGAGTAACTCGTTCAGGATATCATGTAACGGGCCTGGATCAGAATGTTGACCCTCATACAGGGTAATGAGGTGCTGGATCATATACATACCCACCAGTCGTTGCTCGGCTGGGGGCAGTTTCAGAAACATTTGTGCCACTATTTCGTCTGGAAAAGTGGTAGAATCAGTAATCCATCGGACTGCTGATCGGGCTAGTTCTTGTTCGTGCATGGTACTTAATTCGCTATAACCGACTCGTGATTTCAGAATGTGATCGGTAGCTTGAAATACTTGTTCTAGAGAGCCTCGTTCTGGTGCTGGATGATGAAAAATAGACTTAGGTTCTGGACGTAAATGGCGATCTGGAAATCTGGATTTTCCTACATACGCTATTCTGGCGGGATTCTCGTCTTCCTCTTCAGGATCAGAGATACTTTCTTTCTCGCTTACTTGTGCTGCTTTACGCTGTTCGTGTAACCTTATTATTTCTTTACGAATTTTCTTGTACATACTTTCCATGGCACTAATGGTCTTGTGCTTACCCTCGGCTATATTATCACTCCACCTTGTTAGGATTCTCATTTCGGCGGGATCTTTAGACGGGTAATCTTGTTCTCTTATGAGACAATTGATCAGGAACTTTAATATCATGAGCTGAATCTCGGCTTTCCTTTGAGACATAATCTCGCCAATACTTTCTGGATCATCCCCTGTACGGATGAAACGATATATTCTGTCTAGATCTTCTTTCATATTTGGTAAGGTGACTAGATACTCGGTCACCCTTCTTACGCGTACGGAATATAAAACCATATTATACTCGCCTGGGACTGTGTCATAAACACATTCGGCAAGGGCTTGTCTGATTTCTGTAACAGACTTATTACTTTTAGGAGTACGCTGTGATGCTTGAGCATGTAATTCGAGTGCTGATAAACGCTTGTGTGGCGGCGGGGTTTGAGGAGGACCTCCTCCTGCGGCCCCTATACTAGAATCGTCGACTGACATTCTTCGTGCTTGCAGGGTCGGTAATTGTAACGTGGGCTGAACTTGTATGGCAGGCTGACCCGGGGGTACCGTAACAGGTACTCCGGTGTCTGGAGGAACGGGAAGTGCCTGATTTACAGGGACAGGTGGAGCGCGAACTGGATTTGCATATTCTGGAACTGTGTCGTCCAAATAGGACGAAATAAAAATATCAGCTGCGGTCGGTTTGTGACGTAGCTTGGTCGGAACTAATGGTGGCGGGAAATTACTGGGTGCCTCTGGGGTCGCTTTTGGCAAGCCTTCGGCAAGGAGAGGATACATACCCTTAATAAGGGCATGCCTCTGTCTGTCTGACTGTTCGGCTTTGACTTGTTCACCTATCTCGATTAATTCTCTTTCTTGGGCTCGTTCTTGGGATTCTCTACTTAACTCTGACTTTCTGACTTCCTTTTCCGTTCTTCTATGCGCTTCCTTACGCCATAACTCGATGGCATCTTTCTGTGACTGTCTGGCTTTCTTTTTCCATAATGCTTCTTCTACTCGCATGATACATTCGGCATCCCATGTACCCGATACGGGCCATCTATACTTTCCTTCTAACTGTTTGGTATACTCTACCCATAAATCTAGATACAATATGGCGCTTATGCCATGTTTCTGATACATAAAGTGACCTGGACTGTCCCTAGGCGGAACAGGAACTGCTGCTTCCAGCAGACCCTTTCTAGTTTTTAACTGACGTAACTTGGAAAAGAGCGGCATTCTAAACTTGAATCGGAACACAATACAATACACGAAAAACAATAACAATTGGGAAAACAATTCAGGCATACCACGACGTTGAAAATACATTAAACAACATTATAAATAACAGTTCGAACAGAATACTACCTGAAAATACTGAAAACAGAAACAGAACAGAATTCTCGAGAACGGAACAGACTAGAGTTACTGGATGCACTGCTGTAACAGTACGGAACATACCGGTCCCATAAAGGAACGCATCAAGACCCGTATCCACCTAGGTGAACACTTCGTTTGTGGGCTTGGGTACCACCAACCCACGGACCAGGAGTCAATTTAGACTGACCCTGTCTAGACACTACCCCAGCAATGGTACTCACCGGGCAGCACGGAACGGAAGGCCTCGGACGGGACTGGACTACGACGACGAACTTCGGACTTCGGACTTCAGTTACGGGTGGGCCTCCGGATACCTCGGACCTTGGACTCTCGGCTTGGGCTCTGGTCGGGACTCGCCGCGTTCCTCCACCGTCTCGTTCGGATGCTGGACCGCCTCCTCCGTCTCCTCCGTGGGCCTGAGGGATACTTGAAGCAGAAATATCTGCCAGTGCACGGTATGGTTCCGTCACGACTGCAGAGGGTCAGGGGGTCGGCGTGGCTTCACCGACGCGTGGGGAAAGGGCAAGTCCCTATTCGGGCGCCATTATGTGGTAAATAAATAAATAATACCCTATTTTTGACTAGACTTATAGCATAACAGATAGCTCAATAAATAAGAGTCAAGATTCGAGGTAGTAGGAGTTTCTGCAGGTTTATTACAGCATAAGGACAGGATCAGGACAACCTGCATGGGAACAGGACAATAAGGCCCGGCAGCTGCCGGGGCTGGGTCTGGGATGAGCGCGCTAACATTTAATAACAAAACATTGACTTATATACATAGCGCAAACACATAGCATTACATTGCAGTAGGCGTAACAGTGGGTGGAGCAGAAGGCGTGACGCGTAGCAGTCGCGAGAGATAACAGAAATAAGAGGTGTAACTGGGAGTTTACTTAGACATGTGATGCAAAACGTAACAGAATATGTCATGAATGGGCGGAAACATTGGAGGGGGCTACCTAAGGAGCCGGGACCTCTAACCTAATGGTGCGCGAAAACTAGCAATGACGTGTTACTAGGAGAAGCTGGGGGCTACGAACTCTGTGCTAGGAGCAGAGACTAGAGTCTGGAGGGTCGGAGCGACATGTACCTAAACCCTATCTGGTATCTAATGTTTAGGGAACATGTTGATATAAACTAGAAGTCATGAGGGGAGAGGCTAACCTGATTTCTAAGACTGGACCATGCATTATTCTATATGTAGTGCGTGAAGAATATTAAATGACCATTAAATACAGTATTTCTCTAACGTGGAGACGAGAAGGCTAGACAATGACGGAAACTATTGATGCAGTTCAGTAGCTTAGGAATGCAGAGGAGGAGGACTGAACTGATAGCAGGAACTATAACATACTTTTGGCAGACTCAGAGGCAGAGCCGGGGTGCACCGGGCACTGCAAGGCAGGAAGTGAGTGAAGGGTCGAGGATACAGGTGGGGGCTGTATCGCTCCTTAGCGAGGCTTTCAGGAGACAGGAGCTGAATCTGTGGTCCGGGCCCTTTTGAGGCCTGGAAACGGAGACTTTATAATTGAATAACGTGCACACTGAGAAACGTGGCAACATTACTTACATAGGCCTGATATTCGTAGTATTCACGAGGACTGGAAACTAACATACTAGAGGTGGACACAACTGTAATTGCGTCTTTAATCAGAAATGGGGAATAACATATGCATATTGATCATGCACACATAACATATGATGGATGAGGCGTAGGGACACAGAACATGGCAAAATTTACTTTTCCACACACTCATTACGTACTTCACTCACTCATCCTCCCTCTGACACTCACTCATTACGTACTTCACTCAAACATCCTGCATCTGACACTCGCTCATTAAGTACTTCACTCAAACATCTTCCATCTGACACTCACTCATTACGTACTTCACTCACTCATCCTCCCTCTGACACTCACTCATTACCTACTTCACTCATTACACTACCCAAATACTCAGTGAAGACTTCACTTACACACTCAAACCAAATTGAATTCATTTTATTTTGGACACACATGTGACCATAAGAGCACATGTAATAAACATCACAATCCATCGCATTTAAAAAAAAAATATATATATATATATATCCAAGAGTCAGAGAATTAAAACACAATTTAAATGAATAGCAGAAGCAAACAACAATTCCACCCAAATAACTAAATTGGTCACAAAACAAACAACAGATTGCACACTAACTGTTATCTTACATAACAGGTGGATACCTATGAAGTGCAGAACGTAGTGCCAAAACACATTAAAGTGCGTATGGCTTCCATCATACAATGAGACATTTCGGTTAAACCACGAATGTTTTCCTTCTGCTGACTGCACATTTAAAAAAAGAGCAAATGCTAACGCAGTTAGAGGGGGGATTTAGTTGTTGCAGATACACAAGGGCTAATCTGGAGGCTCTAATCCCCTGATTTCTTACAATCGAAATTACAATTTTTTTTTGTAAAGTCAATAAAAAATGCTAAATAAAGAAAATTGCAGGAGGTTTTGAGGGGAAGACTTATCACATGAGCATAACAAGACTTTAGGGCTCTCAAATTGGCCAAGGGGAAAACCAAAGTGCCACCTCACAAAACCTAGCCTGACCCTAGTCAGCAGTAGATTGTCCCAGGAGCCATACATCCACTCTAAGGGCCTGATTCTGACGCGGGTTGGGAAGCTTCCTGACTGAATCGGTTTGGAAATGGTTTCCGACCCACTCGGATCGGGAGAGTCTGACCTACGGAGTACGATGCATCCGGATGCTTCCAGATACGATTTGGATGGACTCCCATTGACTTCAATGGGAGCATATCTTCCTAACCGCATCAGAATCAGGCCCTAGGTGGGAATGCTTTCCTAACCGCATCGGAATCAGGCCCTAAGTATGGCTCCAGGGAAGGGGAAAGTGATTGTCCACATACTCTTTAACGGATTTTAGGCATGGTCCTCCCTCAGAGCTCCCAACCTTGCCTTAAAATTGGTTCTGACCCACAAAACATTGTTTTTTATGGATTTTGGAAGGGTTGATGAGAAGGCACGGTCTACCCAACTTTGATAGCTCTGTTTTTAAGGTCAAATTTTTTTTTATTTGGTGAGAGGAGAAAAGAACAAGGTGTCAAGATACAAATAAAAAAAGAATATAAAATATGAATACATCAGTAAGCAATGAGCCTAATAAAAAGCGTAAACAATAATAAAATCCAAGCATGAGCATCAAAAACTAAATACAGTGAAACAGTAATTGCAATAATATGAATACACAAAAGGAAATCGACATAGTTGATAATGAAGGGAAAATGGAATGAGGAAGACATTTAAGGAGGTTTTGAGACTTCTTGCTGTATGGGACGTGGGTGGAATGCACGTTTAGCGCATACATTAAGATAAAGTGTAATAGGAAGCCATAAATCCATACGTTTTGCTGCCATTTGAGCAGGAAAAACAAAAGCAGTGTCCAATCTCTGATTGTGGCAAACATTATACCACCATGCTTTAAAGGAAATATTAGAGAAGTCCTTCCAATTGACTGTAATCTGCTGAAATGCAGCAGCTAACAATAAATCAATAATCTTAGTATTAAGATCAACATTCTCCCAACAAGGAGATAGACTGCCTAGAAAATGTGAATGTAAGAGAAGGAAATGCGTGTGTGGAAAATAACATTAATTTGGGCCCAAACTTGCAGCCAAAAGTCATGGACAGGTTTGCCCAGAAACAGCATATGGAATAAAGTTGTTTGTGGGGAGGAACATGACCAGCAGATGTGTGGGGTGGTGGGGAAGCGCTTATGGAGATCAAAAGGTGTGAAAAGAAGTCTATTGTAAATGAAAAACAAGGATTGTGTCAAGGTCGCTGCTCTAGAAGATTTGCGAATTTTATTCCAAATCTTATCCCAAAAAGTAATGGGCCAGGATGTGGCAAGATCACGCTCCCAGCATTCTTCCACTTTAGACTTAGGTCTGACATTGTCTCTGGTGTGAAGGTATTTATAAATAGAGGAGGCTTTAGGAGTATTACGTAAAAAGGAGTGAAGTAATGAGGTTGGAGTGGGTGAGGGGGGAGAGGAAAGAGGGGTTAGCAGAAGACGATTGTAAGTGGCCATTACTGTTTCTTTCAGAAGAAGGTATTTGTGGGCAAAAGAGGCAGGCAAACCATAGTCAGTACGAAGAGTAGGGAAGGGAATGAAAGAGGAGTATGAGAATAACTGGGAAACCCATATTAATCCTTTTTGTCGCCACAACTTCCAGTAAAAAGGTTTATTGTGAAGTAAGAGGGAACCGTTATGCCAAATGGTAGAGGTGAGGAAATTAGCAACGGTCACAGGGGGAACATGAGAAGAAGATAAAAGTAATTTAGCGGTGAATTTGTGAATGGGAGTGGGAAGAGAAGAGGGTTTACGTGAGAATGAAAGATATTCAGCAAGGGAAAAGGGTAAGAGAAAAAGGCGTTCGAGCTTAGCCCACAGGGGGCAGGGAGAGATCGGATCTTGCAACCAGAAGGAAGCTTGTCGCAGCAAAAACGCCTTGTGGTATGCTGGAAAGTCCGGGAAATTAACTCCACCTATCGGATTTGGGACAGATAAGCCTGAGTAAGGACATACTAGGTTTTTTTTTACTCCAAAGAAAGGATATAAGAATTGAGTTGATCTTCCTAAAAAACTTGGAAGGGATTGAGACAGGGATGTTAAAAATAACGTAAAGGACTATAGGAGCTAACATCATTTTGATGGTGTCTAGGCGGCCCCACCATGACAAATAAAGAGGATGCCATCTAGATGTTAAGTCCGATCGTTTTTGAAGACAGTTATTTAAACAGAGGGAGACCATGCCTGAAATAGAAGGGATAATGTGGAGGCCAAGATATTTAATGTGTGAAGTGCTCCATGTAAAGTTAGAGGTGCTAAAATCAGATTTAAAGGTGTGCTTCGTCAAGGGTAGGATCTCACATTTATCATTGTTGAGTTTGTAACCAAATATCTGTGAATAATCCTTGACTTCGGCAAGGAATGCAGGAATAGATTCAACGGGGTTGGAAATAAAAAGTAAAATATCGTCAGCATATGCGGCGAGCTTAACTTGAGAATCCAAAGCTTGAAAGCCATGAATATTAGGGTTTTGGCGAAGTTTGGAAAGGAAAGGCTCTAAAGCCAGATTAAAAAGAAAAGGGGACAAAGGGCAACTCTGACGCACGCCTCTCCCTAAATCAAAGAAGGAAGAGACTAGGCCATTAGCGCAAACTGCTGCTCGGGGATGAGAATACAATAACGAAATCAAAGAAACAAATTTGGGACCAAAACCGAACCATTTAAGGGCATGAAAAAGATAAGTCCACTCAACCCTGTCAAATGCTTTCTCAACATCTAGAGCAATTGCTGCAAGGGGATGAGATAAATTATGGGATTTTGATAGTACATTAAACAATAGTCGTGTGTTATCAGTGATAAGTCGACCCTTGACGAAGTCTGATTGTTCCTGTCCTAGGAGGTCTGGGAGTAAAAGGTCAAGACGTGTTGCAAGTGATTTAGCAAATATGATATAGTCAATGTTGACCAAAGAAATGGGTCTGTAATTTTTACAGTAGTGAACATCTTTTCCTTCCTTGGGTATAAGGCAGATGTGGGCATCAGAGAAAGAACCTGAAGAAGCACCTAATGTAATAAAAGTGTCTATGAGAGAAAGCAATTTTGGGATGAGAAGCTTTGAGAACTGAAGGAAAAATTTGACAGTAAGACCGTCTGTCCGGGAGCTTTATCTTTTTTGAGGGTTTGGAGTGCTTTAAGTAATTCTTGTTGAGAAACGTCGAGCTCAAGGGGAGAGAGATCAGAAAATGGTTAGGTTTATGTATGGTAGAGAAGAAATTATCAAGAGATTGGGAAGAGGGTTGGGTTTCAGAGGAGTATAGGGTTTCATAAAAAGTGGAGAATTCAGTAAGAATGTCTGCATCTTTGTGTTTAAGGGTAGATTGAGTGTCGTAAATGGATTCAATGTTCAATTTGTTATGCTTAACTTTCAAATAACTGGCTAAGATTTTTCCGGCTTTATTCCTACCGCCATAGAACTTTGCACTGGATTTCAGTAAATACAAGGAAGCATCTTCTGTAGACTTTGCGTTAAATTACATTTTGGCTTTGACCAGGGCTGTTAAACTGTCTTGTGAAAGGGACGTAAAATAAGCGCGCTCCAATTTCTTAATATCTCGAAGAAGATCTGTAGTATATTTGCGGGCAATTTTTCGTTTCTCTGCTACATATCTAATTATAAAATCTCTGGCTGTGGCTTTAAAAGCATCCCATATGGTATGTTTGGAAAGGGATAGAGTGTCGTTAAGCAAAAAAATTCGTCAAAAAATGCCGTAAAGGAATCAGTGAATTTGGGATCCAACAAAATTGTATTATTAAAACGCCATCTCTTAGGGCCAACAGGCTTAGGAAGTACATCAAGATGCACTAAAGTAGGGGCATGGTCTGAGAGTAAAATCGGGCCAATTTCAGCATTAGTAAGAGTTTGGGCAAGATTGTGGGTGACAAAAATATAATCAATCCGAGATTGGGAATGATGGCAAGGTGAGCAAAAAGTAAATTCACTTGTTGAAGGATTGCACAAGCACCAGGTGTCAATAAGCTTATGCTGGGAGATGGCTTGAGCGAATAATTTAT
Organism: Lissotriton helveticus; assembly: GCF_964261635.1. NCBI lineage: Eukaryota > Metazoa > Chordata > Amphibia > Caudata > Salamandridae > Lissotriton > Lissotriton helveticus. The sequence continues at coordinate 370,262,626 of NC_136058.1, forward strand.
GGGACTTGTTTGGGATGTAGGGAGTTTTGGAGTTTCTATCGAGGAAGGGATCAAGAGGTTGGTTACAGTCACCTGCTAGGATGAAAACAAACCTGGTGATATGATGAGAAAATTCATGCCAAAGAGCAGGATCGCCACCAGTAGGGGCATATACATTTAGAAGAGAAATTGGAGCACCTTTAATAGACAATTTAACATATATCCACCGGCCATCAACATCCGATTCCTGAGTAATAACACAAGCATTAGATCCTGAGCTAAAGCTAAAGTCAATGTCAAATATCAAGTCCAAAGTTTCAAATACTCTTCGTTTTATTCTTCATTTATATTTCATTCTTTAGTAGAATCCAATCTTCACACGTAAAAAAGTAGACAACCGCTGCCAACACGTGTTTCGTCTAGGTCGTCAAGACCAAAAGACTTCGTCAGGGCTGTAAATATTACAATAGATGTAATCATAATTGCGTTCCACTTAAAAGGCTGTCATAAAATAGATAAAACATCTATTAACAGTTTTATATACAAAGTGGCATCAGTTCAGTCATTAAAGCTGGGCTGATTGTAATAGCTGAGAACAAAGTATAAATGGATAGCACAAAGAACTCCTCGAAGTTAACTTTAGATATTATATTCTTTAACAAAGACAATGAAGATCTATTTACCTAATAAAGCAATATACATTAGAAGTGATAAGAAATACTCCAATCCGTAAATTCAACTTAACAGAAATAGGAGAGAAAGGTAAGTGAGATGAGAAAGCCAAGAGAAAAGAGCCCGAAATGGGGATTGTGCCGTGATTAATCGACCAAAAATCACATCAAGTGAAGTGAATGGTGTGTTTAGTCAAAGGGTAGGAAACATCACATACAATTAGTTTGTTATTGACCTAAAGTCACATCAAGTGAGGTGAGTCCTATATTTATTCAAAAGGGTAGGAGACATAACACAAAATTAATATGTTGGTGAAAAAATAATAATAAATACCCAACATAACAGTAATCTAATCAAATTCATAAACCAAAATTTTCCCTGGGGATGCACACATACCAGAATCCGAACCCATATTAGTTCAATTAAGAACATTATATTATTGAGACCGAAATGGTTGCTCACCATATAAATCTCACGAAACAGTCATATGGGTGCAATAAAAGCAGTGTTCTAGTCCATAGCCTGCAACAGTACTGCAAGTAAAGATCATACAGGGTCACTATTCTGTCCTTAAGTGAGATTCTCCAAGGTACACAACACATCTCTTTAAATAGAAATCAGAGTACCTTTGTCTAATAATGGTCTCTTTAGTTAATATATCAGGCACAGTGACAAGTATATAATACACTCACTCAAATCCAAAGAGCATCCAAGCTCAAAGAACATGTCCAATTCAAAACGTCCAGTCCTTCCAAGAATTAATTTGTGTCCACAATATCAAAGGACTGAGTAGTTTTACGCTTCACGAATAGGTTCTAATCCTGGGAACCAAACAAAATGATATATCCATAATTAATAATTTTCCTCAAACAAAAAGGGGTATTACGCCCCAAATGAAAGGTTAAACCAATTACGCGCTTTAAAAAATATATCTTTAGCTATCTATTTCAAAACTCGAAAATTAGGCTAGTACCAGTAAATTAGTTAAACAGTTTGTTTATACGAAATGCAAACTAATGAGGTGCCCAAGTAAAATAAATCACTTTCTAAGTTAAACGATACTCCAGATAAACGAGCCAAAAGTATACCATCACCCCCCAGGACAACCAAAAAATGTCCTTTTACGAATAATAAGTCAAAATGTCCTGCGTATTATTATGAACATCAAACGTACCTCCGAGTACAGAGACAGGAAGGAAAGGAGTTTCCCAGTGTTTGGCGGCGTGCAGCAACAGCGCCATAATGTTTGACTCCTTATCACTACCTAGCGCGAGAAGTGTAATAGAAGTAGGACTACCATACATATCGTTAACGTAGCCGCCATCTTATAGTTATCAAAACGGGTCCGGAAAACATACAAGTAAGTTCCATAATGTAAAAACGCTACCGTGTATTCTCACCCAAGTTGCCCCATACCATATCCAAGGCAATATTATCACATCCTCAAATATTCATATTCATGCCACCAAAAAATATAGAAATAGAACGGACCAATTAAGATCACATTCAAAAAGTTCTATTTAAACATAACCCACAAATCAGTGCCGATGTATATGTACAAATGATATACTAGTCCGTCTAACAAAAGGCAAGGCCACTGGTTAACCACTAGTATCTTAACCATTCGAACCCGATGTAGTGTCACGAGAGTAAGTGAGTGTCACGATCAGATATTAGATATCAGATAGCAAGTAACAAAGAACAATGTTAGTAACAAACACTGAAAAAACGGAAGGTAATCAGAAAGAGGGTCAGTATTCATATTACAAGCAATCCAAACATTGTATATTGAACATTATTGAAAATTGCACATCCATAACAGTTTTTTTTACAGTTTATAACCAATTCGGGATATCAGAAATACAAGAAAGTTATATTTTCAGTATACTTGCCAATGATAGATCCTGCAATCTGCACATATCATCCAGTTTCTAAATTCATCCAATGATGATTTGCTAGATATATAGGTTAATCATATACTCAGGGCAAGAAACTCTGTTCTGACACATAATGAGATTATACCAGAAAAAATTGTAATTCATCATCAAAATTCAAACCCCGCTCCACCGCATGAACCCGCATTATCCAACGTGCTTCTCGTTGTCTTAGTCTGAGCTCACGATTTCCACCCCTTATATCTATAGGCATGGTCTCTATGCCATGGAAGGACATTGTAAGGTGTTCCGTTTGCGCCGGGCAATCCATGGCATGGGCTGCTATTGGAACTCTGTTATCCCTATTTTTTAGACCTCTGAAATGTTCACTGACTCGGTCTCTCAATTTTCTAATAGTACTTCCAATATAAACTTTCCCACATTTGCATAATATAGCATATATGACATAAGTAGTTGTACAGTCAATGTGGGTCTTGATATGGTAAGTGCCTGAGTCATTGTAATTAAAAAATGTAGTCCCATGTAATGACATTCTACACATACTACAATTCCCACATCTATAAGAGCCCTTATTGTGAGAATGTAGCCAGGATGTTTTACGGATGTTTTTAGGGTAGCTAGGACTAATCATGTTCCCAATCGTAGTGCCTCTCCGGAAAGTAACGGATGGGTGGGCCAATATGTGTTCCTTAAGTAAGGGATCTGAGGTTAGCATGAACCAATATTTTTTTTAAATTCCATAAATGTGTGTAGACCATAAGTTATAGCTGGTCACAAATCTAACCGGGTTCCTAGTTCCAATATGTTTTGGTTTTGTTTGAAGGGTTACAGTTCTTTTGAGTTTAGTTGCCCTGTTTTTAGCTCCACTGACAACATCCTTTCTGTATCCCCTGGATAAGAATATAAAAGTGCGAGCAGAGAAAATAGAAAAAAAAGGGGAAAGTGAGAAAAGAAGAATATGAACAGAGGTAGGTGACGAAAATGAAGAACATTGTAACAAAGTGTATCCAAATAGACAAACAAAAAGAAAAAACCCAATCAGAGATGAAGGAAATATATGAGGAGAAAGGGTTGTAAAAACATTGAAGCACACAACAGAAAGGTGACACCTGTGAATCAAGGTTAAGTAAGGAGAAAAACAAGGAAAGGGATAGAAAGAGGAGGGCATACATGTTAGGCAGAAAGGTGAACGTACTTACAAGGGATGGGAGCGAGGAAGGAGAACGAGAGGGTGAGGGGGGTAGAGCCAACTGGAGAAGGCAGGACGTCCAATGCCAACGGGCCGTCAAGCCGGGGGAACGGCACGGAACAAAAGGCGAGTTCTGTGGAGACATGAGGAAAACATCAGGAAACGACACAAGAAAGAATAACTCATAATGAGAATAACACATGAGAAGACATCATATACGAATATCTGGAGGGGATAAACAAAGGGAATTACGGAAAAGCAGAACTGACACAACAGAACTAGCATGAACCAACTGAACTGGAAGAGAATAGCATCAACTCAGATAAGTCACGGAGGAAAAGCAGAGGAGGAACCAGAGGTATCCATGTCGGCGGCATTGCAGGACTTCAGGAAGCTTCATAGGTGGTTGTTTTATTATTGTGAGAAACAGGGGTGAAAGAGACCGTATCTGGCACAGATGGAACGCAGCTCCGGTCTCATATCCAAAAAAGCTTTGCGACGGTTAGCTGTGGATTTAGCGTAATCCTGCGCAAAAAATAAGGTGGATCCCAACCATGTGAGGCGAGGGGAAGCTCTGGCGGCTGAGAGGACTTTTAGAAGGTCAACATATTCCAAGAAATATATGATGACACCCCTGGGTCTTAAAGACGCGGAAGCATGTAAAGGAGCGCGGCCAAGCCTGTGGGCACGCTGTATGTTAAGTGAAGTGTCCTCTGGTAAATGCAGGAGTTTAGGAAGAAAAGTCTTGAAGAAGGCAATAGTATCGTTCCCCTCACAACCCTCCGCCAGGCCGTAAATGCGTAGATTGTTACGCCTATTCCAGTTTTCAAGCTCCTCAACCTGTTTCTGGAGAGAAGAGATTTGCAATTGCATGTTGGTGACTTTGGAGGATGATTCCTAGAGAGAGGAGACATTACGCTCCACCAACGTAACCCTGGCGTCCATCTGCGACCAGTTATCGGTTAGAACTTGCAGATTAGCTTTGGTTTCTTCCATAAAAGGACGCAAGGCTCTCATCTCCTCCAATAATAATTCCATGGATACAGTTGAAGAGGAATTAGACGGTGAAGGAGGGTCTTTTTTTAGCCTTTTTGTGGTGGCTTTCCTGAGGGCTGCGCAGAATGGTCCACGCTGGATTGCGACATGTGGAGAGCAGATGCCTGAGAGGCTTCCAAATGTGCCAGTTCAGAAAACACTTTTGAATTCTTGATAAAAGTACGTCGTGAAGTCTTGTCAGCACAAGAGAGAAGAATTGGCATTCGGATCCCTGAAGTCGCAAGAAAAATAAGTGAAGGCTGCACAGTTATTCAAGAAAAAAAAAACTCATGCCTAGGAGCGTTGGAGGCAAATATGGTATTCGCTCAAACTACAATATGAGGGTGTGAGGCGAGAATCACAGAAAACACATGAAAAGGCAGCGAGAGCCAGCATTATACGAAGAAAGAGAGGCTCGGCAGCAAGTTCAGCTGGTCATAACATTGAAGCTTCATATAGTAGCATGCAGTTCAAAATGGCTGCCAAATCAAAAAACATCACAAAACAGCGTGTTGTGGAAGCAGTAAAGGTACAGCAGAGGCATTGCAAAAAGAAATTGAGGCTAACCTTATTTGAGGCAGAGAGAAATGTGCAGCCACCATCGTTATTGCTGGGAGAGCGCCGCTCGTGAAATGCTCCTCAGAGCCCCAAAATGGCGGTCGCGGCCGTCATAACGCCGCGGCCGAAGGGAATCGCCGAAAACAAAGAAGGGAGTCACCAGATGCGGCGGAATGAGTGTCAAAGCATTCCCGGAGCCCTCCGACGGTTTATTTCATCGTCTCCGGCAGAAATTAGGTCCGTGAGCCGCTCGTTATCCCCAGCGACCACAGAGCGCTTACATAAAAACCGCCAACTCCGCCGGGCGCTATGCCACGCCCCCTGATAGCTCTGTTTTAATATAATCAAACCAGGATATTTTCATGCCTCTCTCACATACGAGGCAATCACAAATAATTTCCCTGTTTTTCGATGCATTTGTATTAACCCAAATTGAACACCACAAAAGCAGAAGAGATAGCTTAATATACTATCCTAGGCGTACTCCATCCCAAGCCCATGGCGTGCAATAAAGATAGAGCATGCAGATGGGGCACCCAGGAGTCGCCTGAGAACCTGAGCACCCAAGAGTCGCCTTGGCACCCTGTTTTGCTTCACTTGGAGGGGGGTTACATTTGAATACCCCCAAATTCCTATGCCAGAGGTATGGCTAGGGAAGCATTGCCTCTTGTAAACCTCCAATAGGGAGATTATGGTATTTTTCCCAATGCATTTGGCCAAATTAACAATTTGGCCCACCACACTTACAAAGTTTTGCCTCACCTTCGTTACACATGGTCCCTAGTTACTCCTAGCATCCATTACTATTCCCAAGTAAATTCAAATTCACAACAAGCTATATTCGATTTAAAATTATAAATCATGTTAGCACATTTTATCCCTTATTATTGCAGGAAATAAAACACATTGAAATAAAATGTGTTTAAAAGTAGTATAAATATCATATGTTAAAAGCCAGGTTCATATTCCACATTGTCTTCCTATATCTGATCATGCATTTCAAGTACATTGCTTAAGGGCTAGTGAACATTTCATACCGTAAAAGTTGTAACGTTAAAAAGGCTGGGCGGCATTGTCTCAAACCTAATGTCTTTAGAGTGGGTACAATCCATCTTTTTTCTGGGAACAGTATAAAATGTACAGAATAAATGAATGTGCATTGTAGACTGTTGGGACATATCGTCACATGGGCATGTGCCCAGGGTTCTAGACCAGTCATTCATGACTGGAAAACTTGTAAGTCTATGAAAGATCCCCAGGTGAAAATGAATCAGTAACATCCTATTCCCAAGTATCAAAACTCCATGGTCTGAGAAAAAGGATGACCATTGAAATAGATGCCCCACATTTTGTGGTATGTGAGCTTTCATATTAAGATCATTGGGGGTTCTAGATAATATAACTGCATCATCTGTGTATAATAAAACTGGGATCCTTTTCCTGCCCATTGAAGGGGCGTCCGATACTGTTTTCGAGAGGGCTGTGCCAAGGCCATTAATGTGCAAAAAACACAATATAGGAGCCAGGATGAAGCCCTGTTGCACCCCTCTCTCTGTCTTAAAACTATCTGTTTGTTTGCCTGCCCGGCCAAACCTTACTGATGCTGATAGTTCATAATGAAGGGCCCTCAGGAATTGCACCAAATCATCCTCCACCCACAGGTTGGATAAGATCCACCATAATTTGTACCTAACCACACTGTCAAGACTCAAACGCATGAGAAAGATCCATGAAGGCCAGGCAGACAGTGCCCTTGCTTGCGACAGTATATTTACTGACCAGCAGATGTAGATTTAGGCATTGCTCCATTGTGCCGAGCCGCTCACGCAGGGCTTAATTTGAGCCGGAGCCTGCCGGTGCTCAGCACCGGCACTTAATTATGGGGGCCGGGTCTATCACGCGGCATTAAGTGCACCTGTCCTCCTGCCTCAGAATAAAAATTTTTAAAAGTCGCGACTCGTGCGTGTCACTGCGCACCGACTGGTGACTCGGTGAGTGACTCTGGCACACACAGAGAGCGTGCGCTGCTGTGCTACTGCTGTTGTGCCACTGCCAAACTTGTTGATTGATTCATTCACTTCGATGATCATGCATGCACTTGCACTGGCAGTACTTACTGCTGTGTCGGTGACCTGACGTCACGTGCCTGCTGCTCCCAGTTTACTCTCTCTCTTCCAGGCCGCGGCGCGGATCAGGGCCCCAGTGGGCAGGACACTGTTGAGTGTTGTTGCAGTTGCAGGGGCCAGGGCAGGGCACTGGGAAGGGCTTTGCTGCGGGGGTTGGGGCTGTGCGCCCCAGAGCAAGCGACGCGTGCGCAGATTGCATGCAATTGAATGCATTGCACGCGCATTTTCTCTGCCCGCCACAGCATACCCGCACCCCTCTCTCCCTGGCCCTCGGCGAGTATCTGGTATTCCTTCGCCGCCCAAAGTTGCTGGACTCGGAGTTGGGAGCGCATCCATCCGAGCGCTCAGCAGGTAGGGCGAGGCGCGACCCGCGAGGCAGAGCCTGGCGCCCTTACACTAGTAGTGATTAATTAATTTACTGGTGGTGGTGGCCAGTCAGGTTTTTTAAATAATCCTGATTGGCATTGGTCTACCTACCACTGCTACGAGCAGCGCCTGGCCTGGACAAGATGGGGGTAGGCCGGCGCTGGCCGAAATAAATAAATAAATAAATAATCCTCATGATGAGGCGAGCAGAGCTGCGCTTCCGCAGGCAGGTGAGGCGAAGCAGCAGGCAGGGCTGGCACTGGGCAGGGCCTGGCTGGGGGCGGCGGGGGCCGCAGGCACCGGATTACGTTTTTTAAAAATCAATTCATTGTTGATGATTGGTTGGTTATCATGAAGATTGGCCTGGGAATGATAGGCGGCGTAGGCCGGCAGAGTCAGACACATATATAATGAATTAACTAATAAATCTGCGCAGGCGAGGCCTACAGATTTACTTTTTTATGTTCATGGACGTCACACTGCTTAAATGTTGTTTCTGATGCCTTGGCTACTGGTACTTTGATCATCACGAATCGATGCACGATCATGTTTGAAACTTTGTTGTTGCCAGCAGTGTGTGCAGGTGCAGTGCACTGGCTATTTGTTGCGCAGTTGCGGGCTGCCTGGAATCAGTACAGGATGCAGGCCCAGGGCAGGATTCGTTTTCGTTTTCAGGGCAGGCCGGGCACGCTCATAAAATCTGTGGGGGTTGGGGCTGTGCCAGGCAAGCACTGCAGGCAGCGTGCGCAAATGTTCTGACTTACACATTAACATTTGCAAAGCAGGGCTGGGGTTTTCTGAAGCAATGGATACGGCGTGAGGTGAGAGCAGTCCTGGGTGAGAGAGACACCCAAACCAAGTACACACTGAAGGCAGGAACAATTTATTTATTTATTTGTGCAATTTTATATAGCACGAACTTTACCCGAAGGTGTCAGAGCGCTTTACATAGGACCCAGTTTCAAACATAAGGACTGAAGGTTACAAGCGGCAAATTTTTGACTTACATAAGAACCAGTTGAAAACATACGGATTTAGGAATACATGCGTTATAAAAAAGGTACAAAGTTTTACAAACAGAAAAAAATGCAAATGTACAAGAGATAAAGTCACACAAGGAGGAGATAAACTCTAGGCATATACTAGTGATATCTCGATCTACTTAGGGAGGGGATACACATGGATATACTCTAAGAGTCACATAGGAATGGTATATGGTGCAAGGTCTAAAGCAAATACTATTGATTAGAGTTATTACAATAAGTCAAAGAGCAGAGTTCCATAAGTGTGGATGCAGTCACAGCACAAAGGGAGGGTGGGAGGGATGCAACATTACCTATTCCTTTGGCCTAGGTAGCTCTAGGTCCTTTTGGTGGAGATTACATTTTTCTGAGCTTTATAGTAAGATACAAATCTTTAATTAAAAAGTCATATTTGGAATATATGCCTCTTTTCTAATCTGTTGTGTCTGTGTGATACAGAACTGCATAGTTCCATATTTTATTTAACTAATCTGTGTCTAATAAATGCACATATAGCCCCCAGGGGACTAAGCTATAGCAACAAGCCCACTTGGTAATCCTCTTTTTTCAATTGTTTCTCTAACAAAATACTCTAGTGTACTGAATAACCACATACCCCTTCGGCAACTGGAAGTGCCATGACTGACTAGTTCAAGTACATTGCATGATGTTATTCACTTTCTCCGTTTAGTGTGTTTTAACAACATTTTGGTTTATTTTGGCACATAAGCTATGTAAAAGTTGTACCTTAGAACTCATAGACTGTTAAAAATGGCATACCCTACCCCAGTATTGTCCTTTCACCAAATCAGCACATACAGCACTGAAATTGTCCCTTTTCAATGCATTAGAGATTTTAGCTAATTTATTCCAAAATTGTGCTTTAAATGCACTTTTGAGTTAATCTTTTTCAAAATGTTCACAGGGCAAGGGACCCTCCTATCAAAACCTTACTATGAGGAAGGCTCCCTTGCTGAAATTCGGATCAGCCACATATATATTACCTCTGACTTTTAGCAGACCCAGTTGAAAATGTGGGTGGAGCTAATATAGTAAGTGGGTGGAGCCAGTGGATGAAGTGGGCGGAGCCATAGAAAAGTAGGTGTGGCCTCTGCCAAACATTTGAGCACCTGCACTTCATATTTTACAAATTAAGCACTGCGCTCACGGAACCCATATTGCACCTCCGACAGCGTATCGGTTGCCTTAATCCAGCGAGGAGGTGCTCTAGAACAACTCTACCTGCCAACTTCATTGTTGAATCGATCAAGGATATTGGCTGATAGCACCTGGGGGATTGCGTGTTCTCCTTAGCCACATGCGTGCTCATGACGAGCTCAGCTCATCATGAGGCACAGTGGCCGTGTGCTCATGACGAGCTCAGCTCGTCATAACGGCTGCAACGCTCGCACGCGGGGCTAATTCCTCCCTGTGCTGAGCGTTCCACAGAAACGGGTGTGGCCGTGACGAGCTCAGCTCCTCATGAGCACAGCGCCACCGTGCTGCGTGACGAGCTGAGATCGTCACGTGCACCGGGGCGCTGTGCGTGCCCCCCTTCCCCCAGCACAGCGGGGGAATTACCCCTCTGCGAAGGGGTTAAAACAAAAAATTGCACTATTACAGTGTGTCATGTAATAGTGGGAGACCCACTTTACAAACAGCATTTAAATGTTGCAAAGTAGGCGGGCCCTGAGGTCTGATGCTGATTTATACAGGTCCATAGGGACACCGTCCGGACACTGAGCTTTACTGAATGGGCTCTTGTTAATAGCCTCCAAGACTTTGTCGTGTGTGAATTCTGTTGCTAAAGGGAAGCAAACCTCCGCCTCTTCATAACATTGGGCGGCCATCACACTGTAAACTCCTTAAAGTGTCTATCCAAGCTTCGGAGCTGATGGTAGTGACAACAGAGTCGAGCTTAGCACATACAGACCTAACCTTGTCTGCCTCAATCCAGAAGGCTCTGGTGACCTTCAGCCTACATGCCATTATCAGTTTACCCAAATATTAATTTTGCAGTTCCTTCGTCCTATTCCGTAGTGCTGCCTTATACTGTACTCTACATATTCGCATTTTATCTGGATCCCTGGGTAACTCTTTTAGGGCCTCGTGATGCTGGGCAAAGGCTGATATGTTGGAATAATCCCTGCCTCTCCTGTATGTCGAGTGTGAGGGCTGTGTGAATCAGCTATCTGACCTCTAGAGCACGTGACCTCCAGTAAACCTCTGCCACTAACAACCTCTGCCACAAACAACCTCGAGACACACGTATTAAAAGAGAATTGCTGCAATCTGTGGATCGCTACTGGTGGGATTTGGTTTACGTTTTGCCTACCCAAAATCTGTGCGTAGTGCCAGCTTTTTTTCAGCCCCTCTCTAAGGTTTCTGAAAGGCAAAATCTCAGAGATGAATAATGCTCGGGGTGGGCACATACCAGTAAACTCCGCCACACAAAGATGACAGAGATTTTTGCCAAATTACGTGATCGAAGTGAAGCGCGTGTTGGGAACACTCCGCCAGCGGAGTAGAGTATACCCCCCACCACTAGAACATAATAATCTCAAGTTTCATGGCACCTCCTTTCGAAACCACTCATAATACTTCAATACAACACATTATTCGGAAGGATGCTTTCCTAGTTGCTATCACGTCAGCAGGTAGAGTTAGTGAGATTCAAGCTTTATGCTCTCACAAACCATTTACAGTATCCCTTAGCAGTAAAATGGTTATGAGTATTCATCCTAAATTCTTATCCAAAGTTGGTTTGGATTTTCACGTTAATCAATCCATTACGTCGACTACTTTCTTTCAGATCCCTTCCACTCCAGCAGAGAGAACTCTCCACACTTTAGATTGCAGACAGGTCTTAAAACTTTATCTAGACAAAACAAAAGACATATGCAAGTCTAATCAATTCTTTGTAAACTATCACCCTGTGCATCCAGATTTAGCCACATCTAAACAATCGATATCCAGGAGGACAGATTCTTGCATCCTACCAGATTCTACCAGAAAGGATTTTTTTTTTCCGGTTGACCAAAAGTTCATTCCACTAGAGGAAAGCAGCTACAGCCGCTTTAACTACTGCTAAAATATGCAAAGCAGCTTCGTGGAAATGGTTTTACACTTTTATGAGACACTATTGGTTGGACTCAGATGCTAGAAATTATTTCAAGTAGGACAGGCGTCCCTGTGGAATCTCTTTACTTAGCAATTTCTATTTATCCCCTTTTTCTCTTCTACCACAGTTTGTAGGGAGCAACTTTCTTCTGTATTCAGAGCTTACAATTATCAATGGTAAAACTGTGATACACTTGGACATTACCATTCCAATATGGCCATCCAGTTTAAAAAACGTGGCTGCACAGAATGCAGCGCACTGCCGATGAGATGAGCGGCAACCCCGCCGCCCCGGGAGAGAGTCTGACACGGGGAGGAGCATGTTCAGAAAAAAAGAAGGAAAGAAATGTAAGGGGCTCTGTAAAAGGAAACACATGTCTATGTATGAATATGTATGGAAAGATGTTTTTATTCTTTTTTATTTTAAGAGCTTACAAGTAAATCTCAAAGGCTGTTCCAGGAGGGTTTAGCATGGAGTATCACTGTGAAAACCTCCCCCCTCCCCTGGGTTTTCAAAGAAGTAACCAACGCCAAATGCCGTGCTTACTATACCAATGTGTGAGCCTCTCGGCTTTAACATGCTATTTTCACAATAACGAATGCCGGCCTGCTGCCTTTGGTGTAATTTTTCATAATAAACAGATCAGACCCATGACATTTGACAAAACATTTCCTAATGAATCACTCAGACCCATAACCTCTGTCATCGGCCCTTCACTCCAATCAACTCAGGCCTCCTGTATTAAGATTATGCTTTCTTACAAGGTAACCATCAAGTATACAGTCATAAAATAACAAATGTGTACGACATTACTGTTGGAAAAGCAATATACAACCCGCCTAAGTAGGTCTAGCAAGGAATATCGTAGTGCTAGTCTTCCACCCTAAGGCTTGATCTGAGGTACAGTTGGCAAAACAATATGCAGCCACTCTGAAGAGGGTCTAACAAGGATTATTGCATATCTTGCCCTTCAAGTGTCGGAGGGGTAGTAAAAGCCACCATTAAAGGCCTATGTCTTTTACATGTGATTTACACAATAAATATGTCAGACCTGCAGCTTTCGTCATGCATTTTCATTATCAAAAGATTAAACCAGTGGCTTCGGACATAAAAATGTGGTTTGTTGCTGCACAACAGCACTGCTGTCTAAGAAAGAAAAGCAGCAAACTAGCCCACTAATGAGGGTCGGCAATTGTCCCACATTTTGTAGACATGTCCGTAATCACAACCTCGGTCCCACTGCCCACGCAGAGGCACTGCAGTAAACCCCAGTGGCCCTGAATTTGGCTTCCCACTATTTTTAACCATCTTAAATAGAACGCTCTAATAAGCTTTTAAAGAGCTCCCTACTGGTGGCGGGGAGGGAGGAACTGTACCATTCTGGGTGGTAGCCTGCATTGTCAGCTCACTCAGTTCACCTAGAAGAACCCCCCTCTGATGTAGTCATGACATCACTAATGTGTTCCTGTGTTCTTTTTCCAGATCTTATTGCACCAACCACAACTGTCACAACAACAGTCTCGCCAACCACAACTGTCACAACAACAGCCTCTCCAACCACAACTGTCGCAACAGCCTCTTCAAACACAACTGTCGCAACAGCCTCTTCAAACACAACGGTCGCAACAACAGCCTCTCCAACAACAACTGTCGCAACAACTGCCTCTCCAACCACAAGTGTCACAACTACATTGATGCCAACCACAACTATTATAACAACTGAAACTGCAGCCTCAACAATCACTGCACCAACTGACACTGATACAACTGGCCCTACTATGACCAACACTGCAACAACTGGCACTGCTACAACCAGCTCTGCTACAACTGGCCCTGCTATGACCACCTCTGCTACAACCAGCCCTGCTACAACTGGCCCTGCTACGACCAGCTCTGCTACAACTGGTCCTGCTACGACAAGCTCTGCTACAACTGGCCCTGCTACGACCAGCTCTGCAACAACTGGCCCTGCTACGACCAGCTCTGCAACAACTGGCCCTGCTACGACCAGCTCTGCAACAACAGGCCCTGCTACCACCAGCTCTGCTACAACTGGCCCTGCTACCACCAGCTCTGCTACAACAGGCCCTGCCATGACCAACTCTGCTACAACTGGCTCTGCTACAACCAGCTCTGCTACAACAGGCCCTGCTACGTCCAGTTCTGCTACAACTGGCCCTGCTATGACCACCTCTGCTACAACCAGCCCTGCTACAACTGGCCCTGCTACGACCAGCTCTGCTACAACTGGTCCTGCTACGACAAGCTCTGCTACAACTGGCCCTGCTACGACCAGCTCTGCAACAACTGGCCCTGCTACGACCAGCTCTGCAACAACTGGCCCTGCTACGACCAGCTCTGCAACAACAGGCCCTGCTACCACCAGCTCTGCTACAACTGGCCCTGCTACCACCAGCTCTGCTACAACAGGCCCTGCCATGACCAACTCTGCTACAACTGGCTCTGCTACAACCAGCTCTGCTACAACAGGCCCTGCTACGTCCAGTTCTGCTACAACTGGCCCTGCTATCAACAGCTCTGCTACAACTAGCCCTGCTACTAACAGCTCTGCTACAACTGGCCCTGCTACCACCAGCTCTGCTACAACTGGCCCTGCTACCACCAGCTCTGCAACAACTGGCCCTGCTACGACCAGCACTGCAACAACCGGCAGTGCAAGAACTGGCACTGCTACAACCAGTAGTGAAACCACTGGCACTGCTACAACTGGCCCTGGTATGATCAGCGCCACAACAACTGGCACTGCTACAGCCAGCACTGCTACAACCAGCACTACAACAGCTGGTAGAACTGGATCATCTGCCAGCACTGCAACTACCAGCAGAGCAACAGGTGCAGCTGGCAGAACGGGTGACACCACTACAGCCTCTACAACCCGTCCATCCAATGCCGGTAAGTAGACCCTAACTAAGTTGTAACACTGAGAGTGCCTGCGCAGCGCAGCGCCTCGAGGGGAGCTCCTCGAGGGGAATGTGCGTACTACAAGCCGTGGTGTGCACCACAGGTGCACTGGAACCTAGAGCCGGGCAGAGTTCCTAGAGAAAGCGTCTGGGATATCCTACCGACAATATGAACTTAGGGATTCCTTAGAGAATGTGTGGGGGAGATCCCCAAGTAAATGTGTATTGGCTCAGTCTGTAGATTGTGGAGAGTAAAGTATGTGTTGTAAGAATTTATAGGAACAATGAGACAATAAAGAATGCATATGCTGAGTGTTCAGAGAGTCTAGTATAGAGAAGAGACATTAGAAAGTGTTTTAGCAGAGTTCATAGTCAGTAAGGTTAGAGTACACAGAGAATCTATCTGTGGAGGGAGGTGGAACTAAGGTGATGAATACAGAGAGTGAGGGAGAGAACAGAGCACAGAGTGAGGTAACTCCAGCAGAGAGGGATCTCAGTGTGACGTGACACCAGCAGAGAAAACTCAATGTGAGGTGACTCCAGCAGAGAAATATCTCTGTGTGAGGCGATGCCAGCAGAGAAATATCTTAGTTTATGCTGGTAGCAGCAGATATCTCAGAGCGAAGTAGCACCAGCAAAGAGATATCTTAGTGAAAGGCGACACCAGCAAAGATGTATCTCAATGCAATGTGATACCAGCAGAGAGATATCTCTGTGTGAGGTGATTCCAGCAGAGAGATATATATATCAGAGTAAACTGACCCCAGCAGATAGATATCTTAGTGAAAAGTGACGCCAGCAGAGAGATATCTCAGTGCGAGGCGACACCAGCAAAGAAGTAGCTTAATGTGAGGTGATACCAGCAGAGAGATATCTCAGTGTGAGGTGATACCGATGGAGATATCTGAGTGTGAGGTGATACCAGCAGAGAGATATCTCAGTGTGAGGTGATTCCGATGGAGACATCTGAGTGTGAGGTGACACCAGCAGAGAGATATCTCAGTCTGAGGTGATTCCCATAGAGATAGCTCAGGGTGAGTTGATACCAGCAGAGATATCTCTGTGTGAGGTGACACAAGTCTCAGTTTGAGGTGATACCAACAGAGAGAGATCTCAGCGTGAGGTGACACCAGCAAAGAGATATCTTAGTATGAGGCAATACCGACACAGATATCTCAGTGTGGGGTGACACAAGCACAGAGATATCTCAGTGTAAGGCAATACCAGCACAGATATCTCTTTGTGAGGTGATACCAGCTAAGAGATATCTCAGAGCGCGCTGACACCACTAAAGAGATATCTCAGTGTGTGATGATACCACCAGGAAGAAATCTCGTTGTGAGGCAACACCACCAGAGAGATATCTCAGTTTGAGGCGACACCAGCAGAGAGATATCTCAGTTTAAGGCGACACCAGCAGAGAGATATCTCAGTGTGAGGCAATACCAGCTTTGAGTGCTGAGCAGCCACTGTGGTCTACACCAGCAATTTTGTAGAAGTACACATTTGCATCGGTTTTCCATTTCACCGTGTGTGATATTCACATGCTTCCTACTTTCTGGAGCAATGCTCTGAAGGCGAGAGCTGACAGTTCATGCATGTTTGTAGGGAAGAGAATTTTTGGACTATGCAGTCTAACCAATAAGAACATGATTTCTCTCCCAGGGGAACTGAGTAGTCCAGCACACATGCGGGGATCGGTATAGATGTTCGTATTTTTTCAGTTGGGCCAGGCAGAGCAATTCATTTATTAAAATGTTTTGCAGCCTATAAATTAAGCTGCATTTGGCCAATTGCTTTAATTTACATTCTAAAAAGGGGTAATATATAATTAAAAAAACAAGGAAATTAGCAGGAGCTGTGTAATTTGTCCTTATAAATGTCATTCATAAATATTTATTAAAGGAACATGGAGAAGAAGGAAGAAGGCAATGTAGACCTATAGGCTGCAGCTCTGCAGATATGTAAAGTGACTCTGTGTCTTAAGGAAGCACAGCCCACTGTATTCTATCATGCCCAGTAGGTGGCAGGTACCTCAGTTAATTTTTCTAGCTCCTGGTAACAGGATCTTAGAGCACTGTGCTCAGCCTTTTTTGGGATGTTCCTTCAAAACTTTCACCTGACCCCAGGTCACTCCCCACGCCGCTCGACTCCTCTAGGACCCGAGTGCCGCCGAACGTTCGCCACTGGTGTGCCCTGGGTTTGCATTGCTTTCCTCACTGTACTTTTGTTGTTGCTCTCCTGTATTTTTACTGTGCCATTGTCTTTTGTGGATTTATAGGCGCTCCTTGTGCGCCCCTGCCCTCGGTGCCACCCCGCTCCCCGCCTCTGCTCCCCTGTGGCCCGCCCCCTTTTTCTCTCTGGTCCCCTGCCCGCCCGCCCACTGGCCACCCCACTCCCACCTCCCAGCTGCCCCTCCCTTCCACTTGGCCTCTTACGGAGGTCGCGCGGCGCAGGCGAGCGTGACCTGACCCCAGGTCACTCCCCACGCCGCTCGACTCTTCTAGGACCCGAGTGGCGCCGAGGGTTCGCCACTGGTGTGCCCCGGGTTTGCATTGCTTTCTTCACTGTACTTTTGTTGTTGCTCTCCTGTATTTTTACTGGGCCATTGTCTTTTGTGGGTTTTTAGGCGCTCCTTGTGCGCCCCTGCCCTCGGTGCCCCCCCGCTCCCCGCTTCCCGCCGCTGCTCCCCCGTGGCCCCGCCCCCTTTTTCTTTCTGTTCCCCTGCCCACCCATCCATTGGCCACCCCGCTCCCGCCTCCCAGCTGCCCCTCCCTCCCACTTCGCCTCTTATGGAGATCGCGCAGCAGACGTGCGCAGCGAGCGCGCTGCTGGCGCGCCAAAGGCAAGCCGATATGCGCCCGTCCGCGCCTGGACCACGCCCAGCGCCAGAACCCCTGGCCCTAGCTGGTGCCAGGGCACCCGACTGAGGTACGACACCGCCACCCTCACCGGACTCAACACAGGACGACCTGCCGCCTGCCACCGATCCACCCCGAAGCGCACCCACTGACCCTTCACCAGCCAAGCATGCAAATTCTCCTGCCTCCGAACCTGCACCCCGCCCACCGAACACAGCAACGACAACAACAACCACCTCAAGTGCATCCTCCTCAACACCTGCTCCGTCCACAAACAGGCCATCAACCTCTGGGAACTCCTTGATACAACAGCACCAGACGTCGCCTTCCTCACGGAAACCTGGATGAATGCCTCCTCGACCCCCGACATCGCCATAGCCATCCCAGACGGCTACAAAATCACCCGGAAGGACCGCGTCAACAAAACTGGAGGAGGAATCGCCATCATCTACAGGAACACCATCAGCGTCACGACCAACGCTGAAGACATAATCACCGCCGCCGCACACCCACACTTCCAGATCCACACTGACCCCCAGACCACCCTCAGAGGAACGCTCATCTACAGACCCCCAGGCCCATGGACACAATTCAGCGAAGCCATCGCCGACTTCATCAGTCCGCACGCCCTAGCCTCACCAGAGTACATCCTCCTAGGGGACCTTAACTTCCACCTGGAGAAAAACCACGACAACAACACCACCAACCTGCTCGACAACCTCGCCAACCTCGGACTCAAGCAACTGGTGAACACCCCCACCTACTACGCCGGCCACACGCTCGACCCCATCTTCTCTGCCAGCAACCATGTTGCCTTAAAGCCACTCCACCGGACTACACTGGACCGACCACAGCTGCATCCACTTCACCTTCAAGAAGACCACATCCCACCACCACACGCTACAGATCCCCCGCAGGTGCTGGAGCAGAGTCACCACAGACCAGCTGACCACATCGCTGAGCCAGAACCCACCTGTCGACACCCCTGACACCAACGACGCAGCAGACAATCTCGCACAGTGGATCACCAACTGCGCCGATGACCTCGCTCCATTGTAGAAACACCCAGGCAAGACTAGCAACAGAAAAACCTCATGGTTCACAGACGCCCTCAAAATCACAAAGGAATCATGCCGAACCCTCGAAAAAGCTTGGCGCCACAAGCGGACATCAGAAAACATGACAGCCCTCAAGAGCGCCACCCGCGAATATCACCAGATGATCCGCACCACCAAAAGGACATCGTTCAAAGAGCGGCTGGACAACAAATCCCAAAACAGCAAGGAACCCTTCAGCATCATCAAAGAGCTCTCCAACCCCAGCGCCAGGAACAACGACATCACACCGTCGCAAGACCTCTGCAACTCCCTCGCCGCATTCTTCCACCGCAAGATCGCAGATATACATGATAGCTTCGGACCCCAGACTCCACCTCCAGCCACCAAACCAACGACCCCCACCACCAGCCTCAGCGCATGGACGCCCATCAGCACTGAAGACACCACCCACCTCATGAACACCATCCACTCCGACTCCCCCTCCGACCCATGTCCTCATCATATCTTCAACAAAGCTGACACCATCATCGCACCACACCTCCTTCACATCATTAACAGCTCCTTCACATCAGCCACCTTCCCTGGAAGCTGGAAACACGCAGAAATCAATGCCCTTCTGAAGAAACCAACAGCGGACCCCAAAGACCTCAAGAACTTTCGCCCCATCTCTCTTCTCCCCTTCCCGGCTAAAGTCATTGAGAAGACCGTCAATAAACAGCTGGCTGCATTCCTCTAAGCAAACAACTCGCTCGACCGATTCCAGTCCGGATTCCGAGCCAACCACAGCACCGAGACAGCCCTCATCGCAGCCACCGATGACATCAGGACCCTGATGGACAACGGAGAGACAGCCGCTCTCATCCTCCTGGACCTCTCAGCAGCCTTTGATACCGTCTGCCACCGCACCCTAATAACCCGCCTCTACAACTCTGGGATCCAAGGAAAGGCCCTGGACTGGATCACAACGTTCCTCTCCGACAGAACCCAGAGAGTCAGCCTCCCTCCCTTCCGCTCCGAGGCCACCAAGATCATCTGCGGTGTACCGCAGGGCTCTTCACTCAGCCCAACCCTCCTCAATATCTACATGAGCCCCCTTGCTACCATCGCACGCAAACACAACCTCAACGTCATCTCCTACGCCGACGACCCCCAACTGATACTCTCCCTCACCAAAGACCCTCTCACCGCCAAAGCCAACTTCCAGGATGGAATGAAAGATGTCGCAGAATGGTTGAAGCACAGCCGTCTGAAGCTCAACACGGACAAGATGGAGGTTCTCATCCTCGGACAATACTCATCCACCTGGGACGACTCCTGGTGGCCCACGACGCTGGGCACCGCACCGACACCCACTGACGACGCTCGCAACCTGGGATTCATCCTGGACTCCTCCCTCACGATGACCAAGCAAGTCAACGCAGTCTCGTCCTCATGCTTCAACACCCTGCGCATGCTCCGAAAGATCTTCCGGTGGATCCCCACCAAAACCAGAAAGACAGTCACCCAGGCCCTCGTCACCAGCCGACTGGACTACTGAAACGCCCTATACGCAGGAACCACAGCTAAACTTCAGAAACGGCTTCAGGGCATACAGAACGCCTCCGCATGACTCATCCTCGACATCCCTCGCCACAACCACACATCCGCCCACCTGAGAAACCTGCACTGGCTCCCCGTCAGCAAGAGGATCACGTTCAGGCTGCTCACCCACGTACCCAAAGCACTTCACAACATGGGCCCGAATACCTCAACAACCGCCTCTAGTTCTACACCCCCACCCTCCAGCTCCGCTCCACCAGCCTCGCCCTCGCCACCGTCCCACAGATTCGCAGAGCCACCACCGGAGGAAGATCATTCTCCTACCTGGCAGCCAAGACATGGAACTCCATCCCCGCACACCTACGACTGACCCAGGACCATCTCACCTTCAGGAGACACCTCAAGACCTGGTTATTCGAGCAGTAGTGGCACCCCCCCCTCCCGCCAGCGCCTTGATACCCTCACGGGTGAGTAGCGTGCTTTACGAATGGATTGATTGATTGATTGATTGACTCCGAATTTTTTGTCAACACCTTAACTCAATGGTTTCCAACATTTCCAGCGTTTTCTTGTCGATTTCCGACAGGAGAATAATTTTTCTAATCAAATAAAATGCCATCTTGATTTGACAAAAGGTCTATCTGTGACAGAAAGAAGGCCAAATCTGATCCTCTGGATGTGTGTATTTTCTCTCTTCCTGTCAGTCACATCCAAGACCTTTTCCAGGTGTACCCTGGGGGATATAGAGAAGATTCCCCTTCATGGAGCTGAAGAGCGATGCAGAAAGCATGAAGCACAGTACAAAAGGTAGGACATCACATGAGCGACTAGAGGGTCAAACCTCTACCAGGACTCTTCCACCTTCCTCTGAGGACTCCAGGAGAAGAAGATCTAATGAGAAAAAATAGTAAAAAAGGATGCAATTCCAGGTTGGCATCGACATGGTATGAGGTACAGTGCCTCCATGCTCATCATCTAGAGCTGGATCAAAGTCAAGAAGGAGATAATATTCAACATCAAGACACAGGAGGTCAATGTCCAAGGTTTCCATGACGTCAAGGCACAAGGGTCGCCCGACGACGAAAAGTCTGTCAACATCGAGACATAGAGGGAAATCGACATCCAAAAGCCTGCCAATATTGAGGCATACCAGATCTGTAGAAAGGGTCAGGGGATTGAGAACAAGAAGGTGGCCATCAACGTCTGACTCAGAATATTCCAGGGGTACACACCATCTTCGCTAGCCCTTCTTCTTGACTTTCCATAGCCGCACTCCACGGAGCAGGCAGAGCTCCGAAAAACTCAGTTCTGCGGGACAGAGTTTTTTCCTCGCTCGCTAATGTTAAGTTAGCGAGCATGAGCGAGGAAAATCCAATGCTAGACCACCTCCCAGCAACAAATGGTTGCTACAGCATGCATTTAGAAACCTTCCGTTCGCATTGAGGAAGCTGCGGCTCAAGTAAAGCATCTACTCGAGCGGCAGAAAGAAGCCGTGCTCTCTTACGCTGTGCATTGCGCCGTTGGCGCTGATTTTCCAGTGTGGGACAAACACCGGCTGGTCAAAATCAGCATGAATGGTGCTACTTGACACACTTTGCCACTTGTGGAACTCTGCGTAGCGCAGCAGGGTTTTTTGGTCATTACCCGGAATTCTACATAGAGGAACTCTGCGAACTCTACCCAGGCCTAATTGTGATCAAGTCCTTGTTCAGGAGAAATGTAAGGAGCAATGAATCCACCCTTACAAACCTTATGAAAGGCAGTACTATCCAAAATGGGTTCACACCTCTCATTGGTTGCAAGGCCACCACCAACATTAGCAGCAAAGCCCTTTCCAGCAGTGCCAAAGGCGTCAACCAAAGGAAAGAGGTGGCTACCAATATCTACAAGTAGGAAAACCTCCTACAGGCTCCAAACAGTGAGCCTCTGCCTTCCCTTCATCTGTTACCCACCATATGCCTGGGTTCTGAAATTTGTACAGAATGGTTATAGCCTCATATTCATCAGTCTTTCACAAAATATTCCACTAAAATCCTCCAATCAATGTCTTAAAATGCTGAGATCAGAAGTGAACATCCTTCTACAGAAGTATGCGGTGGAGCTTGTACCTCCCAACCCATGGCGAACAGGGATTTATTACCTTTATTTCTTGGTCAACAATAAAGGTCCCAAAAATGAATTCAGACCCATACTAGATCTGAAAGTTGCAAACAAATGAATACAGAGAGAAAAATCCAGAATGTTAGCATTACATCTAATTTATCCTAAACTCCATCAAGGAGAATGGCTGTGTTACATAGTTCCTCAGGAGACGTACTTTCACATTCTAGTAGCCAGGAAACACAGCAAATTCCTGAGATTTGTAGTAGTACATGATCACTATAAGTACAGCCCCCAAAGCTTTTCCTAAGTTTATCGCATTGGTCGCCACACATCACAGGATACGCAGAATATTCATTTATCCATACTTAGATAACTGGATTATCAAGGCGTCAATGCAACAACAAGCACAAATTCAACATCTAACATCTAACTCTATTCTGAATAGGCTCAGACCTCATTATTGTGAAACCCAGAAAGCCTCCTACCACAGTCTGAGGCTTTCCGGATCTCATCGCAGGTTTCACTTTCGACTACCACATTATGATGCAGGCAGTGGGAGGTAAAACCAGCTGGTCATTCGGCTGGATTCCAACAGGCTCAAAGAACCCATTGGCCATTCGGAGGCCTGACCTTAATCCCTCTGGACAGCATTTCTGCCATAGGGATTACGATGTCAGTTTCCGACAGGCTTACCATGTTGGGCTTTCTGACATGCAAAGTCTGTCAGAAATTGACCTCGGGTCTCTAGCAGGGCCTCCTTAACCCTGTGGCCTCTGGTTGGGGGCTGAGGGGGCACCTATGGTGTCCCCTGCTAATCCCTGCACCGAGTGACAGGTACCTTAAGGTGCCTGCCACATGGTGCAGGGATGAACAGGTTCTCCCATTTCACTATGGGAGCTTGTGCTAAGGCCGGTTTATGGCAGTAGCAAAAGCTCCCATAGAGAAATGGGAGTATGGTCCGATCGCATTGTAATGCTACAGTCGGGATCGTAATAAGGCCCTCAGTCTCCATGTCAATCACCAGAAATCAACCTCATAATCTGTTCAGCCTCTTCATTATCTAGGAGGAACTATAGACTGCATAAAAGCAAAAGTGTATCCTTTAGTAGAGAGACTTGTATCCATAAGTCTAAAATGTCAATCTCTCATCCAATGGTGAGAAAAGTATCTTCTTTAAAAGCACGAAGGCATTTTGCATATTTTTGATGCCAAATGCCCGTCTTCAGATGATACCATTACAAGAGTATCTGGAGGGCCAGTGGAGTAAATGCTCAGGCAACCATGAAGACAAGATCACACTTCTCCTCACAGCGAGGCACTCTCTCAAATGGTGGTGCAAGCCGAAAAATCTCGTGCAAGGAAGCATTTACATCAGGATGTTCCCTCCCAGACGATAGTGACCTAAGCCTCTCTGTTAGCTTGGGGAGCGCACAAGGATCACCTTCAAATTCAGGGAACATGGTCCATGAAAGAAATTACTTATCTTGAATGTCCTGAAACTACAAGCTGTTCCTTTAGCATTGTGGTCTTTCCTACGGTCCTTCAACATTAAATAATTTCTTGATCAGACTGAAAACCTAACGACAATGCACTCT
Organism: Lissotriton helveticus; assembly: GCF_964261635.1. Classification (NCBI taxonomy): domain Eukaryota; kingdom Metazoa; phylum Chordata; class Amphibia; order Caudata; family Salamandridae; genus Lissotriton; species Lissotriton helveticus. Next base: position 370,286,666 of record NC_136058.1, read on the forward strand.
CTGAACAGGCAAGGAGGAAAAAGATCCTGAGCCTTGTAACTGGAAGCCCAAATATTATGGAATTGGTTGTTAGCGAGGGACCTGAGAATCACTACAACCCATCTACCAAGGGTAAAGAATATTTATGCAGACTCCCTCAGCAGGATTCTTTAAGAAAATCACGAGTAGGTTCTGAACAACAATGTCGTTCAAACCATCATTGGCACGTGGGATTTATTTGCAACTGCATAAAATAAAAAATTACCAAACTTTGCCTTGAGGTACATCGTGGAATGCCCTATGGATCGCCTGGCCCGGCAAATTTCTCTTTACTTTTCCTCTAATCCCCCTAATTCCATCAGTAATCATCAAGCTGTCTTACTCAAAGGCCTGAATGATTTTAATAGCTCCGGAGTGGCCCCGACAATGGTAGTTAATAGACCTTCTCCACATGTGAGAACATCCTCACATGAAGTTGCTGTATAGACTGGACGTTCTCATGAAATTTGGAGGTCAGATGCTTCATCCCAAATCTCTATTCTTTGAATTTGGCAGCATGGCTCCAGAGCTCGTAAAATATAGACATTTAAATATACCACAGGAATGCATCAATATTCTCAAAGAGGCTAAAAGTCCGTTAACGTGTTCAGCTTACTCTTTTAAATGGAAGAGATTCAGCGTCTGATGTTCTGACAAGAACTTTGATCTATTTGCCAAGAAGAAGCTACACTTCCATACTCGCTTTATTTGGCCAATTCCGGCTTGCAATTATAATATTAATAATATGCAAGTTTGTAAAGCGCCTGGTTACACTAGGCTAGTGTGTCCCCGCGCTACGGTATCGCCACCAAGAGTTTGGTTGCCAACGCCCTCTCCCCCATTCAGACCCTACCACCCAAAGCTATTCAGTGAGGCATGGGGGGGATTTTAATTGGGGAAAAGAAAGGTTTTCAAGTTCTTGAGGTAGACTGTGTGTTCTATTAAGGTCCATTTGACAACATGTTACTGCCTACAGAAAATGTCCTTCACAACCCTCTTTTTTTCCAAGTCCCTGTTTTTTGGCCAAAACACCCCCTTCCCTTCTTTGCGAATTGAACGGGCGGTATCAGCTGTGATCTTGTCGGATCTGGATTATGGCAATTTGTTGTATGCTGGCCTCCCTCAACAACTGTTGGCCAGATTACAAATAGTCATGAACGACGCAGCAAGATTAACTTTTAAAAAACCTAGACGGGCACACGTTACACCACTGTTACGTGAGCTCCACTGGCTCCCAATTAAGCAGCAAATTATGTTCAAGGGTCTCTGTACCACACATAAAGCCCTGTACGGACAAGCCCCAAAATACATCAAGGAACGTCTAGTCCCCTACGCTCCCAGCAGGACCCTTCGATCAGTAGATGCCACCCACCTGGTCTGCCCCTCTTTAAACTATCTTCTATGGGAGGGAGAGCTTTCTCCAATGCAATTCCCGTGGCTTGGAACAACTTGCCAGTGAACTTGCGCAAGGAACCAAACCTCCTACCCTTCAGGAAGAAGCTTAAAACCGTGCTCTTCCTGGAGGCTTGGGGTACGCCCTAGCAGCTCTCTGCCTCTTCATCGAACTTGTGTGTACCCTCTGACAAGCGCTTAGAGACCCCTGCGTGATAAGGCGCTCTACAAATCTAAATAAATAAATACTGAACTTACTCAGCATGCATAAGGGTAAAGGAAAAAATATATTTACATTATGGCATTTTCCCATGGTAGATATTCATTAAGGCTAGTGATAGCGGTCTGGGGGTTATATATCCTAATCACTTCCCTCTTACGTCTCAGGCTATCAATATTGCCCCGCTTAGGATGATGTATTCTATCTAGAATAATCCATTTGAGATCTTTTTCTGAATGTTTTAGTTCATGCCAATGCGCAACCAATGGAGCACCTGTGCGCTTATTTCTGATAGCGGATTTGTGCTCACCAAACCTAATTCTAAATTCTCTGCTCATTCCACCTACGTAGCCCTATTGGCAGGGACATAAAATAAGATGCACAATGTTGGTAGTTCTGCAGTTGGTCATTTTTTAAAATGGAATTTTCGTTTACCCCATTCTAGTTCTGATGATACAATAGCAGAGTTGAATACATGGCAAAATTGCCACATTTATGTGTGCCACTGATGGTGTTCTTTCCTGTGACAGATATGAGTATATTCCTTTTCTCCAGGAAGAATCGATTTGACTAATGAATTTGGAGATTTTTATTCCGCCGAAAATCAAAAATTGGTCAGGGTAAATAGTTGACTTGGTGGCCTGAGTTAAAAATATGCTACTGCGAATTGATGATCTGGCGGAGTATGTTGTTAAAATGAGAGTGTTGGGTAACATATACCAACTTGATGTCATCTGCGATGAGTTTGTTTTGAAGAAGTGCCTATCTATTGTAATACTTAGCCCTCTTATAGGCTTCCTTGATGAGTCTATGGGGGTATCCTCTGTTAAGGAGTTTGCCTTTTAGTTGTTACGCATGCAGGTCAAAATTCCAGATGTTAGTACAGTTTCTGCGTAACCGCAGATACTGACTGAACGGTATGCTGTCTATCTGACACCGCGGGCGATAGCTCTCATATTGAAGGAGCGTGTTTCTTGCTTTGGGCTTAGTATAGAGAGAGACCTCGATAGTTTTGTCAATAACTTGGATCCAAATATCGAGGAATTCAATCCTCTCTTTGCTCATTTTGGACTGAACCACAAATGGGGATCACACAAGTTAATCTATAAAATGAAGTCAGTGAGTTGTTCTTCTGGACCGCTGCATATGAAAAAATGTCATTAATAAATTGATTGCCAATGTTGGATTTTTAAAAAAATGGTGCAATCTCATTAAAAATGAATGGCTCTTTAAATGCACCCATAAAAATATTGGCTACATTTGGGGAGCAAGCCGTGCCCATACTCACGCCCTGAATTTATTTGTAAATCGATTTGTTGAATGCGAAATAATTCTCCTGGAGTACTATGGCCAGACACTCTAGGATGAACAAATGGTCATCTTGGCTGTCACTTTTCTCAAGGGGGCTTTTTACTGCTTCTAGTGCCCCTCTTTGGGGGTTATTTGTATATAGCGCCTCAATGTCCATAGAGACAAAAACATCAGTATGGGAATTGAAGGCTATATCGTCTATCTTCCCAACCAGGTTGCCAGTGTCTCTAACATAGGCAGGAAGATCAGATACCAGGGGCTGTAAAAACACATCAAAGTTTTTGGATAGTGGTTCAGTTATAGACCCAATAGTAGATATAATTGGTCTAAACAGCGGTTTAGTAGTATTTTTATGGGTTATGGGTACTCTACATAGAACCGGAATGTTATTAAATGGCCTATTGAGGTACTCAAACTCCTGCGTGCAAATCAAGCCTTTCTCCAGGGCTCTCTGAGTGATGTTATGAATTTTTGTTTTAATTCTCTGTTCTGGATATGTGTTAGTTCTTGAATAATGTTCAGGTACTTCCAACATTGCCTGAATTTTTTCTTTGTAATCCATAATGTCTAAAACCACAATACCACCACCCTTGTCACTGGGTTTGATGGTAACTTCATTGTTAGAAGATACATTTTTGAGGACATGGTATCCGAAAATCCTACGCAAAGTTGTTTTGGATTTTCACATTAATCAGTCCATTATTTTGCCTGCTATCTTTCAGCACCCTTCCACTCCCACAGAACGATCTCTCTACACTTTAGATGGTAGACTGATCTTAACATTTTATTTAGACAAAACAAAAGACATACACAAATCTAATCAAGTATTTGTAAAGTATGGCCCTGTACGTACAGGTTTCGCCATGTATGAACAATCAATATCTAGGTGGATAGTTTCTTGCATCCTGTCCTGCTATGCTACCAAAAAGTGAATAAAGTTCTGTCTGGTAGACCAAAACTCCTTCCACTAGAGAGAAAGTAGCTACAGCTGCTTTGATAAGAAAAAATAATATTGCTGTAATACACAAAGCAGCTATGTGGAAATCGGTTTACACTTTTACCACACTCTATTGTTGGGACATATGCTCAAATAGGACAGGCTTCCCTGAGGAATCTCTTTGCTTAGTGTTCTCTATGTAATGTCTTTTTCTTCTTCTACCACAGTTTGTAGGAATGGGCTTGCAACTCTGTTCAGTGCTCATTATTATCAATGGAGATCCCATGAGAAAGAACAATGGTTTTTTACTTTGTAATCCTGGTTCTGTCTCAGGGGAATCTCCATTGAGATCATAAGCAACCCACCCTCCTACCAGGTGGAAGGGACAGAGATGATTAATAGGTAGTCTATTTCCTTAAGTCGTAGTACTGTTTGCTAGGTAAAAAAGAGCTGAGGTAATTGCCACCTACTCAGCATGATGGGATACTGGTGGGCTGTGATTCCTTATGGCACACAATCACTTTTCATAGATGCAGAACTAAAACCTATAGGCTTACATTGTCCTCTTCCTTCTTCTCCATCTTCCTTTAAAAAAAAGTTTGTGAATGAGATTTATAGGGGCATATTACACAGCTCCTGCTCATATTCCTGTTTTTGTAAATTGTATATTACTTACTCCCTTTTAAAATGCAAATTAAAGTAATTGGCCGACATAGCCTCATTTATAAGCTGCAAACCATTTTAATAAATAAAATGCTTATCTTGGCCTTGGTGAAGAAAGGGCGAACATCTACACTGAAGAATATATATTGTAAAGAGGTGCTCTGGGATCCCCGCACGTGGGCTAGACTATTCTGTGCTTATGATTTTAATGGAGATTCCCCTGAGAGCAAACCAGGATTATAGGTAACAAGTCCTTTTATCTAATGCATCATATTTCACCATTTCTGTTATTGTAAAAATTACAGTTGCTGCTGGTGTTTCATCAGAAGAGAAGCCTCCTTGGTGGGCCATTTTACTCATCGTCCTGTTCGGCCTGGTGATCATTGTTGTGCCCTTCATTGTGTGGATGGTAAGTAGCCTGGTCAGGCCTCCTGCAGTCACAGAAAATGTCTGGTGACAGATATTATGTTGATTCAGTACCAGCTCACTAACTCAAAATGCAAGTATGGACAGTGCAATCACTCTTGTGTTTTGTGTCTGACACATCCCTGACTGTGCCCTAAGTCTCACGCTGTCTTATGGTGATTGTTTATGGGGGAAATCACACTTGTATGCCCATTACTCAAATAACCAGAAAATAAATACTCCATCACCCAGGTATTTTCTTTCATTATATCCTGAACAGCACTGTTGTGACACCCCCATAGGCCAAATGAGAAGCTGCAAGTATCCCAGGGTTCTTGCAATCATAGCCTGGGGTGTGCTTGTTGATGCATAGTCAGGAAGTAATTACTTTTCTGGTGCTTAAATTAGCGCTTACCTGCCACAAAATGTGGACTCTGAGGCATGAAGTCTCTAAGGCCCAAAGAAAGAGGAGGAGTTCTACCCTAGTGGAGAAGGCCTTTATGAGACAGTCTATCAAGAATGCTTCCTCCGATAGAAGTGAAGCGTGTCGTGTGTTAAATTCCTCCATACAGCTAGGTTTATTCTGGCATACTATTTTACAATATACAATGTTATGCCACAAGCTACAATTTGTCGCAGGAAAGCGTGTTTAAAAGAGGAGGCTTGGGGTACAGTTAAACCACCGTGTTATATATGGGATGTCTTGCTCTTTGTGCTTGAATAAATCCTTCATTAAACTAATCACCTTGTTTCACTAGCAGCAAACATGACATAAACATTCACTTATGAACCACTGCTGATTCACTATGTTCTTGGCCGTGTCCTGATGGAAATATTAATATTGACCGGATAGAGATGAGAGTGGTGTCTTTTCATTCTGCCCTAGCTAGTACTAACCCTAGGCGGAATTCGAGGAGTTGCGCTACACAGAACTCCGCGAAGTGGGAAAAAACTCTGCCACGCTGCGCGGAGCTCCGCAATCCACCGAGTTCCATTGAAAAATGCTGTTTGCGGTGATTGCACAGTGCGGCTGCTAGTCCTCACTGTGCAATCATCACGAACGGCACATTGCACAGTGCAAGCGGTCCCTTCTTTCCCTTTTCTGTCGCTCGAGAAGATTTTTACACGAGCGGCAGCTTTCTCAACGCGACCAAGCAGTTTCTCATCGAGAGCGGTCGCGAGCATACGCGACCACTCACAATAACAAACCTGACCACCCCGCATTGAGAAATATCGCTGGGATGTTTATTTTCCACTTGACTTTGATGATCGCGAGTGAGGAAAAAACTCCAGAGTGCGGGGAAACTCCGCAAACTTCGCAAGCGGAGTGGAGTTCACCTCCCAGGTTTAGTTAGTATCTCCATTAATATCACCTTCGTGGAGCACTGTCAGATCCCGATGGAAATGTGCTGCTTTGCCCTTCACCCCCATAAATACACCAATTGATCTTTTCTTATTAGGAATGCCATAGCATAGTGGTACAAGTGACCACATTGATCCCAAACTTCTGGAAGGGGACTACGTGAAATACTTCCACTTTTGATTTGATCTTAATTTTATAGAGCGCAACATTTATCCAAGGGCATCAAGGTGCCAAAGCTGACCGTCCAGCACTAAATCATGTGTATAAGCCCACGATAAAAGAGAATGCTGCCTATATAGAGATAGGTTTTCATTGCTTTTCTGAAAGGCAACAGCTCTGAAATAGCTGTCACGGTTTGCGGAATAGAGTTGCAGAGTCTACTTGCGTCGAAAAGGCTCTATCTCCCTATATCTTCTTTTGGGTCCTAGGCACAGGTTAGTGTGCCGAGCAATGGTTTCTACTTGGAATATACCAGTGAAACATATCTTTAATCCCCACTGGGCTAGAGAGAAAAGGGCCTGCGCACCATACTGACGATATTAAACATAATGCGCTTTCTGATGGGAAGCCAGTGTAAGGCGCCCAGCCGCACAGTGGCTGATTGGCACCGGGGAATATCAAGAATCATTCTTGCAATCACATTCTATACTTCTTGCAGTTTGTGTTTTGTGCTGATATTGGAGTCAGGATAGAATGAGTTACAATAGTTCAGTCTGCACTTGACCAGGGCTAGTGCGACCTACTTTCGTGCTAGCAGGAGAATAAAAAGAAACTTGTTCCTAAGCATCAGGGTCGGATTGGGATCACAATTTGGCCCGGGCACTGACAAAAAAAGTGGCCAACATTCGCGGGCATGCCCTTTCAGGAAACACACAAGGAATGTAAGTGGGAGGATTTTGTTCTTGGGAAGGACACGGGGCCAAGGTGACAATGTCCTACAAGCTGTAGCAAATGAAAAAGAGCGAGGCTCCTTTCTATTACAAAATGATTCCCCAGCCCTCCAGCACAGGAGCACCTGAAAACAGTGTGGCCCCTTTCTCTTAAAAAGTTATTTCCCAGCTCTCCAGCGCAGGAGTCACCTGAAAAACAGTGAGGCCCCTTTCTCTTAAAGAATTATTTCCCAGCCCTCCAGCGCAGGGGCACCTGAAAAACAGAGCCCCCAGCTATTTGTAAATTACTCAGCCCTCCCCAGCCCTTCAGCGCCTCAGGGCAATGGCATGGTAGGAGAGGAGATAAAGCAAAAAACACAGCTGCTGGGCCATCCATGGGAGTGGGGGAAGGCTAAGATAGTGTGAGTTCCCAACATCACCTGGCCCCCACAGCAAGACCCATTCTTCCTCGCCCACTATGCCTTGAAAGAGAAGGGCTGTGGGCAAGGTGTTAATATTAATGTTTCTGGGCTGTGCGGGCCCCAGGGGGTGGAGGTGAAAATGGCTCAAATGGCTCAACACCTGGCCCCCTGGGAGTCAGATTCTGGTACACAATCACCCCTCCCCAGCCCACCATCCGCATGATTGTTTGGCAGAGCAGGGGTTCAAGGAGAGGCCACAGCTGAACATCGCTGAACGGCTGCCCAGCGAAGCTGCTTTCCTCTCCCTGTCAGTGCTCTCTGTGGACTGGGAAAAGGGGGAAAAAACTGGCCGGCAGAGTGCACTGAGACACCGGCCCATGCCCGAGTGCCCGCAGTGCCAATCCGCCCCTGCTAAGCATCCTTATGAACCAGAAGCAGGTTGCCACAGAGCAATTAGCCTGGTCATTGAGTGTAAGTTCAGTATCTAGGATTACCCTGAGATTTCTAGCCTTGTCCACTGGGACATGGCAGGTACCTAAAGTGGCTGGCCTCCAATTGCTATTCAAACTCGAGGAGTGCGGGTTAAAGAGTACCACCTGGGTTTTATCGCCATTTAATTTTTAGAAAGTCCGTCTCATCCAGTCTGCAACTGCTGACATGAATTGAGAAAAAGTATCTGCAGTGGCAGCAGAGTTCTTAGGAACCAACACAATGATCTGTGTGTCATCAGCAAATGATATCACATACATCCCATAGGCCCATATGATGGCTATAAGTGAAAACACATTTCGGTTGAAAAGTGTGGGGCTTAATGATGACCCCTGCAGCACTCCGCACGACAGGGAGAAGGCCTCCAAATAGAGCTGATGTAGCAGCACCCTCTGTGAATGATCCCTAAGGAAGGAGGACAATAGGGCCGGGGCCTGTTGTGCGATACCCATATCTTATCTAGATGGTCATGGTGTCACTGAACCTACTCTAATCGAAAAGCGTTCTGTCCCGCTCTAGCCAAGGGGCTTATGCAGGGAACTGCTTCCATTAATCCAGACATTAGTGAAAACAGCTATTATTCCTGCCTCCATATGAATGGTCTCTGTGGCCCCAGCATAGGTGGGAATGCTGCTTTTACCCTCTTTTTAATTAATCATGTTTCTAACACCTGATTTAGTCCAGGTTCTGAAACCTCCCTGGTCTGGAATTATGAGCAGGTCCAGGTCCTGATAGCTCTGGGGTTGATTTTGGTTCAGGATTCCATAACTCCTGGATTTTGTGTGGTACAGATTATGATACTGGATTCGTTGTGATACAGGTTCTGATATCTCCTGGGCTCAGCAGGGTTCATATTCTGACGCATCCTATATTCTGTATGTCCCAGGTTTCAGTACCATATGCGAAAAAATTCTAGGACGTCTAGGTATATAGGTGTACAGATAAGACAGGCCAGTTATCAAGAAGGAACAGTAGGGGAGGATGAACGAAGTTGTATAAAAAGTATATTTTTATTTTGTATATTTAAAAATCATATTAGAAATGACTGGGGGTCAAACCAATATGATGGGTATTAAAATAGCTTTGTCAAAATTCCATACAATAATCATAACGAGTTAACATAAAATTCATAGTACAAAAAATAGAGAAATATATTAACAAAAGCATACAGATAATCACATCAAAAATAAAACAAGCATAGGAACTCGACGCGCGTTTCGGCAGGGGACCGCCTTCTTCAGGAGACACAATTTTAATTCAAAGGTAGACTTCTATCCGTACAGCAAGAACACCCAAGGGGAGTCTTCATACAAACGTGATGCGTATATGGAATAGGTATTGGTAGAGGGATTCCTTATGATTCCATGAACGATGGATGAAAATTGCTGACGAAGTTATTCATTAAATAAACACTTGATGGCCATATTCGAGGTGTCCTAGAACAATGGGTACCGGAAAAACACTATAGCTAGAGCCTACATTAGATGGTAGACTTGACGCTTGAAACAAGGTCGCTGTTGATGGCACCTTATCTCGTTGTTAATTAAACAGGCTCTTGGTGTATCTTAAAACGAAGTAGTGCCTGTGTTCGACGCAATTCTGAGTGGTGGCTTTAAAATCGCGCCTTGTAATGTGGAAAAATAAGACACTCGTAATGTGGCTCGATACTGGCGGACAGCAAGCAATGTCATTGTATCGCTAGGGAGGACGAACCCCCACACGCCGGAAGACGAAGCAGCTACATCTTGCTGTCCGCCAGTATCGAGCCACATTACGAGTGTCTTATTTTTCCACATTACAAGGCGCGTTTTAAGATACACCAAGAGCCTGTTTAATTAACAACGAGATAAGGTGCCATCAACAGCGACCTTGTTTCAAGCGTCAAGTCTACCATCTAATGTAGGCTCTAGCTATAGTGTTTTTCCGGTACCCATTGTTCTAGGACACCTCGAATATGGCCATCAAGTGTTTATTTAATGAATAACTTCGTCAGCAATTTTCATCCATCGTTCATGGAATCATAAGGAATCCCTCTACCAATACCTATTCCATATACGCATCACGTTTGTATGAAGACTCCCCTTGGGTGTTCTTGCTGTACGGATAGAAGTCTACCTTTGAATTAAAATTGTGTCTCCTGAAGAAGGCGGTCCCCTGCCGAAACGCGCGTCGAGTTCCTATGCTTGTTTTATTATTGATGTGATTATCTGTATGCTTTTGTTAATATATTTCTCTATTTTTTGTACTATGAATTTTATGTTAACTCGTTATGATTATTGTATGGAATTTTGACAAAGCTATTTTAATACCCGTCATATTGGTTTGACCCCCAGTCATTTCTAATATGATTTTTAAATATACAAAATAAAAATATACTTTTTATACAACTTCGTTCATCCTCCCCTACTGTTCCTTCTTGATAACTGGCCTGTCTTATCTGTACACCTATATACCTAGACGTCCTAGAATTTTTTCGCATATGTTGTTACCCTGCCCTAGGAGTCTATAGATTGTTACTACCCAGGGGGTCCTTGCTATTTACACCAGGTTTCAGTACCTCCTGGGTAGGGTGTGGTCCAAGTTTTGCCTTTTCTGTTTGATTTGGTCCAAGTTCTGCTCCTGGTTTGTTTATGGTCCAGCCTGAGTTAGGTATAGTCCACGTTATGTTTTTTCATTGGCTGGGTATTTTCCAAGTTTGGATAACTCCAAAGTTAGGTACTTTCCAAGTTCTAATTCCTCGTGGGTTAGGTTTTATACATGTTCTGTTACCTTGTGGGTTCCATATGATCCAGATTCTTGTACCTCTTGGGTTAACATTTGGGGTCAGTCCTTTCTTTGGTCATGAGGATTTGTCTTGTGCTCTAAAAGAAACCTTTCCATGAAGTTACTCCAGTTTTTCTAGCACTTTAAAGACTTAACGGTGATCATCAATCTATCAATCAATCATAACACTTGTATAGCGCACTACTCACCCGGAAGGGTCCCATGAGAGGGGGTTGTCTGAGAAGCTTGTTTTTGATGAAATTAACAGATATTGCCAAGTTGCAGGGATATGATTTCAAAGAAAGGGAGATTAAGACAGACATGAATTTAGAGAAGTCTATTTACACAAGAGGCAAACAGAAGGAAGAAGTAAGGGACAGGGGCATTTAAGATAAATAAGAGAGGGAGAAGTTGAACGCGTAAATCAAGGTCAATTTTCCATGCAGGGTTTTAGGAATATAGCAGGCATAGGTTTATGTGATTGCATGCAATCTGAATGTATTCTAAAGGAATGTGGTTTTTAACAATCTTTCTGTAAAAGCTTTAACTCTCAAACGAGGGTTGAGATGCCTTTACGAGTGACCCTTAAGCAGTGCGACATTACAGCACATCCCAGTCCCCATAATTATCATTTGATAACAACATTGCAAAGCTCCTGTGCACAACGCCCCAATATAGGTGTGACATAAACACTGGCACACTCAGAAAAGAACATGTGTGTATCTACTACAGCAGTCCAGTCAATTCTTTAAAGTATTACCGTTTATGCATGCAAATCCCTTTACACCAGACATAAACTACACATATAGATGTATATCTTATATAAACACCTGACAACTTAATATTTAACAAGGTAATTGATATCAAAAGACCCTCCAGAATCTGCCTTTCGGTTTAGTAGAGCACATCGGGTCCTGGTCCTGGGCTGGGTGTGGTTCAGTTCTTTTGTCTCCTGGGTTCTGTATGGTCTGGGTTGGATGTTTCAGGGTTGGAAATGGCCTGGATTCCGATACCCCATGGGGTGGATGTGGTCCAGGTTCTTTCCTAATACTTCCTGGGTTGAGTTTGGTCTGGGATTGTTACTCCAGTATTGAATCTTTCATGGATTCACATGCTGGAATCATTCCCCGGCGCACTGTACCTTATAAAAGCAATGCAATGATAGGTGTAGGCTAGGAAGGCATAGGCCCTTCAGTTTACTATCATAGTCATTTTGTCAAAAAAGAGATCAAACTTAAGATTCAATCAATCAGGTTACCGCCCTCTGGAATACTCCTGAGAGAAGCCCCAGTCGCTCAGATTTTCTACTGCACATCGTGTGAGGGAGTCTCTACTGAGCTCTGCTCAGTTCTACCTGTTCAAGACTTGTTCTACAATACATTTTAAGGCTATATCTCTTCAAATATATTCATAACCCTGTATATCTGTGTTTTTGTTTGCTCAAAATCTGACTTCAACATGTCAGAAAAAGCTTCGAAGAGCATATTCTGGGCCTGTGCTACCTGTGGTAAAAAGAACCTTTATTCCGATGACCCATATCAAGACTGAATCTACTGCCTGTATCCATCTCCTAAGGCAGGGGAATGTAAAGTATGTCGTACCTTCTCTACTAAAATATTGAAGGAACGTGGAAGGGGATTGTTGTCATGGCTCTAAAAACATAAGAACAGAAAGAAGCCTGTGTCAGACAGTGACAAAAACAATAGTTTCGACTAATTCTCATTCCTCTACGGAGCCAACCTACAAAATCCTCTAAAAAGACCACTCTTGGGTCTCACATGGAATGCAATACAGTTATAGGTGAGTAACCTATTTTCTTCTGGGACAGGGATGGTCATGGTTCTGATGCCTCATGCATTGGGTGTGGGCCAGTTTGATGCCTGCTAAGAGGGATGCGGTCCAGGTTCTGATGCCTCCTGAGTTCTATATGGTGTGGGTTCTGATTCCTACTGGGATGGGTGTCATCCAGGGTTAGGTGCTTCAGGGTTGGGTATGGTCTGGATTCTGATACCTCCTGTGTAGGTGTGATCCAGGCTTGGGTACAGCCCTGGTTCTGATACCACCTGGGTTGGGTGTGGTCAGGGTTTCGGGGGGTTCAGTGTTGGGTATTGTTCTGATTCTGATACCTCATGGGTTGGGTGTGGTCCAGGTTCTAATGCCTCCTGGGTTGGAATGGTCATGGTTCTGATACCAGCTGGGTTGGGTGTGGTCAGGAGTCGGGTCATTCTGTATTGGGTATGGTCCTGATTCTGATGCCTCAAGGGTTGGAGTGTGGTGTAGTTTCTGTTCTGATACATCATGGATTGAGTGTGGTCCAGTTTCTGATGCCTCCTGGGTTGGATATGGTCAAGGTTCTGATACCTCCTTAGTTGGGTGTGGTCCAAGGCTGGTTATGGTGCTGGTTCTGATACATCATGGGTTGAGTGTGGTCCATGTTCTAATGCTTCCTACATTAAGTTTGGCATGTCTTCTGATACCTAAGATGTTGGGTATGGTCCAGGGTTGGGTGTTTCAGGGTTGGGCATGGTCTGGATTCCAATACCTCCTGTGTTGGTGTGATCCTGGCTTGGGGACAGCCTTGATTCTGATACCACCTGGGTTGGGTGAAGTAAGGGTTTTGGGTGGTTCAGTTTTGGGTAGGTCCTGATTCTGATACCTCATGGGTTGGGTGTGGTCCAGGTTCTAATGCCTCCTTGGTTGGGATGGTCATGGTTCTGATACCACCTGGGTTGGGATAGTCATGGTTCTGATACCACCTGCGTTGGGTGTGGCATAGGATCTGATTCTGATACCACCTGCGTTGGGTGTGGCATAGGATCTGATTCTGATACCTCAAGGGTTGGGTGTGGTATAGGTTCTGATACATCCAGGGTTGGGATGATCATTGTTCTGATACGTCCTGGGTTGGGTGTGGTCCAGGGTTGGGTTTGGTGCTGGCTCTAATACCTCGTGCATGGCTGAGTGTGGTCCAGTTTCTGAGGCCTCCTACATTGAGAATGGTATGTCTTCTGATACATACTGGGTTGGGTATTGTCCAGGGTTGGGTATTTCAGAGTTGAGTGTTGTCAGGAGTCGGGTTGTTCAGGGTTGGGTATGGTGCTGGTTCTGATACCTCAAGGGTTGGGTGTGGTCTAGGTTCTGTTCTGATACATCATGGATTGGGTGTGGTCCAGGTTATGATGCCTCCTGGGTTGGATATGGTATAGGTTCTGATAGGCCTGGGTTGGGTGTGGTCCAGGGTTGGGTATGGTGCTGGTTCTGATAATTCATGGGTTGAGCATGGTCCAGATTCGGATGCCTCCAACATTGAGAATTGTATGTCTTCTGATACCTTCTGGGTTAGGTATGGTCTAGGGTTGGGTGTTTCAGGGTTGGGTGTGGTTCTGGTTCTGATCCCTCATGGGTTAGGTGTAGTCCAGGTTCTGATGCTTTATATAGCGCAAAATAGTACCGAAGGTATCAGAGCGCTTTACATGAGAACCACTTGCGTTACAGACGGACACATTCATTTTGTGAGGCACAGGAAAATTAAGTGATTTGCCCAGAATCACAAGATGTTGACCATCCCTGCCGAGACTTGAACCTGGTTCCCCAGCCGCAAGGTCCACCGCTCTGGCCATCAGGCCACATCCTCTCTCCTAATGGTTGGGTGTGGTCTGGTTTCTGATAACTTCTAGGTTGTGTGTGGTTCAGTGTTAGGTGCTTGAAGTTTGAGTATGATGGTCTCTGTTCTGCTACCTCATTAGTTGGGTGAGGACTAGGTTCTGATGACTCCTAGGTTATAGCTAGTCTAGGATCATGGCTGGGACTCTTGAGACTGATGTAACCTGGTGATGGGGATTAGCAAATGATAAAAACCTGTGCTTCTCTCTCTACCCAACCAGCTCTGCAGAAGAACGCTCTTTTTGCGTAGATTTATTGAGTCCTTGAGACCATCCACAGTTGCTTCCTGATCTGGATACTGTGCCCCGAACACTGGCTGGATGGTAAGTCTGTTCAAGCAACTAATAATGTGTAAAAATAAGAAGAAAGATGAACTTTTATAAATTGCCATTTTTATACACAACATATCTTTTCCAAGTAAATGGATAAAAAAGTGAGAAGGGTTTGTAAATACTGAAGTCAATAGTAGGGCGAGTGAGGTATTAGAGCATTTTGCCACTCTTTTAGTGGCTATTTTACCCAGAGGGAAGTAGTCAAGCTGTTCCAAGGAGGTTCATAGACCTTAGAATAATGGTTTGAATTCTCAGCATATAGGGAATAGTGGAGATTTAGTAGCCTTCTGGCTAGTGCATAAAGTCTGGATGATAGTCTGAATCAACAAGTAGCAAGTGTGGCATAATGTCCTGATGAGAAGCTGAGAAGACCAGTAGTCAGCTCAGACATAAAGTCTTCCTGACATTCTGTGTCAAAAGATAGCCAGATGAGAATCAGTGTCCTGGTGAGAGTCAGGCCACTGGTAGCCACATGTGCCATGAAGTTATTATAAGAGGTTGACAAGACCGGTCATGATGCCCCATCCAGCTGAAGGAAGGGTGATGGAAAGTGGGACCCATCATGCTCAATTCCAGCTCATGCCCAGTGCATCATGCTAGCGATAGTGCATGGTGCATGGCAATGCAGATGTCACACACCTTCAGTGATCTGGGGGAGAAGGCTCACATCACTGACCTTTGGATAATGTTTTCGTGACATTGCAGTCACTCACCTGAAGCCCACTTCCACCTCTTAGAAGGAACCATGGTCCACCTAAAGCCTAATGATGGGTACCATAGCTAGTGAATCACACGTGTTGTGCAGCTGCCCAGGGTCAGTGCACTTCTGTGGACAACACATACATGCAACACACACTCTGCCCCTCTACTCCACCCAACCACCATGTGTTCACTCTGCCTAGAGAGTGACTGATGCAGGGTCACTGCTCAGGAAGGGAGTAACTTAAATGTGTGTAGCACCTTCTAGCTGAGGGTCTGAAGGAGCTGACGTATGTGATTGTGTGCGTGCGCATGCACAGAGGGTTTGCAAATATCTTAATACTCACTTAGTGCAGCAGGTGCTTTTTTAGAATATTTGATTAATCAGTGAGTGCAAAGGCTGCTTCCTCACAGTATCCAATTATTCAATAAGTACAGAAGGTGCAGTCTTATGCTATCTGATCACTAAATGAGTGCAGAGTGTGCTTGCCTAGAATGCCTGATAATCTCATGTACACTGATGCCGATTCCTTAACACGGTTCTGTTTTAATTTTCAGTCTGGACCATCTCAATGATCATCAAACTTGAAGAAAAAACAAGGTGGAAGAATGCCCCAACGAGCAGCAAAAAGAAGAACTCTGAAGATGTGCATTGTTTACATTGCCACTATATGAATTCTTTCTACCCTCTGAGGAGGGTGAATGAAGGGACTGTGAGAGAGAGCAAGTGATATCTCTCCCATTGGTTAAGCCCAAGCCTGACCCACTCAGTGACCAATTCCTTGACATGGACTGTGCCCCTCCATTAGGTGCCCTCACCCCAAGCTCAAGACTCCCAGAGCTCTATAGCAGGGGGCAAACCAAAGAGCCATTTCCGGGGATTAGGTGGTAGGTGTTATCTGCTGGGTCCAGAACTAGCAGGCATTCTCACCTCCCTAGACATGCCAGACAAGAGCACATGGCCATTCAGAGATGGAAATGTGTGCAGACAGTCCTTTGAGTGTCAGCAGTCAATCCAAGAAGCGAGGCCATCACTCCTATGAATGTGGCCAGCCAGCCAGGTCCTGAGATTGTGAACAGCCACTCCTCAGAATGTAGGCA
Source organism: Lissotriton helveticus (assembly GCF_964261635.1). Lineage (NCBI taxonomy): Eukaryota > Metazoa > Chordata > Amphibia > Caudata > Salamandridae > Lissotriton > Lissotriton helveticus. The sequence goes on from NC_136058.1 coordinate 370,303,313, forward strand.
CCCACTTGTGGCAGTGTGGACTTTCACTCCTGGGAGTATTGGCAGCCACTCCTGGGACTGTAGTCAGACACTCCTGGGATTGTAGTCAGACACACTTGGGAGTGTAGTTAGACACAATTGGGAGTGTAGTCAGACACTTCTGGGAGTGCAGTCAGGCACTCCTGTGGTTGTAGACAGCCAATGCTAAAAATGCAGCCAGCCTGGGATGTCGGCTTCCTGAACTGTGTCCTGCTGTGACCCACTGCCACGGATGGCACGGAGACACAGGATCATCTCTCAAGCTCTACTACAAATGCCAGTGTGACGGCCACATCTTGCCAATTATCCAAACAGCATATATTTATACAGTATTATACTTTGGAAATAATGTTTATTAATGAAACAAAGGCACTCTATTTGTTAATATTATTATTATTATTATTATTATTATTATTATTATTATTTGTTATTGGAACTGCAGATGATTCCTAGCTGAAGGGACAGCATAGAGAGGAATGAAAAGCCACAGTGCACCGTTGGGTGGAGACTGCTTCCCACCTAGACCGCTCTCCGAGATGGAGCCGACGGTGCATGTTTCATGTTATAGAGACCAAGAGCCTTCTTGGACTCCTGTTCAAGCAAGGAAAGGAAGATGAAGACCATGTCCCTCCGAGACTGAGATCCAGGTTGGAAGGGAAGTAACAACGCAATGCATCATTCAGAGAACCGGGCCCGCCCTGGGCTAAGGTTGAGATCTGGAGTGAAACGCTTGTAGAGACCCTCATAGGGTCCCATCCTGAGATGAGGGAGTGAAGCATCCCTTGTGCAGCACTTGTAATACTTGAAGAGACCCTCATAGTGAGCCCACCCCTCCTGGACTGAGGGCCAGACCTAAGGGGAGGAAGCATCCCCAACTCACCCCTTCCTAACGGAAGCCAACGTATGGAGAAGATATGATGGCCACCCTGCCTCGATCCTTCCTAAACTAAAGACTAGGGACCAGATATATGAAGCCCATGTGTCACACAAGGGGACAGAAGGAAACGCAAGGGCTTTAGTCAGATTTACCACGTAACACAAGACCACCTTGCATGGCTCTGCGTGGATTAGTAAATCCAGAGTAATGCATGGTACTGCAAATTGCTGCCTTGCGTTGTTCTGCTTTAGGAAGGCGCTCCATGGGTCAAGCATGGGCGTTCCCATGCATCCATGCATGAATTTTGCTGCATTCCCAGATTTACAAAGACTTGTAAACATGTGAATGCGTCACAGTGGTAGGCCTTCCTTTTTCTACATCTATTGCATTCTGCAGCACACATAAAAAGAGGAAGGTACCTCAAAGGATTGTTTTTGTGCAGAAAGGTATGCCTTCCTGCACAACAACAATCCTATCTGTAATGCAGGCACCATTGCACCATAGCGCAAGGGTGCTTGCGTTGGAGCTAGGCGACCCTTCCTGCACAGAAACAATCCTGCCTGTAATGCAGGCACCCTTGCTTGCATTGGAGCTAGTTGTCCCGTCCTGCACAAAAACAATCCTGCTTGAAATGCGGGCACGCTTGCACCATAGCGCAAGGGTGCTTGCGTTGGAGCTAAGCGTACCTTCCTGCACAGAAACAATCCTGCATGTAATGCAGGCACCCTTTCTTGCGTTGGAGCTAGTTGTCCCGTCCTGCACAAAAACAATCCTGCTTGAAATGCAGGCACCCTTGCACCATAGCGCAAGGGTGCTTGCGTTGGAGCTAGGCGACCCTTCCTGCACAGAAACAATCCTGCCTGTAATGCAGGCACCCTTGCTTGCATTGGAGCTAGTTGTCCCGTCCTGCACAAAAACAATCCTGCTTGAAATGCAGGCACGCTTGCACCATAGCGCAAGGGTGCTTGCGTTGGAGCTAAGCGTACCTTCCTGCACAGAAACAATCCTGCATGTAATGCAGGCACCCTTTCTTGCGTTGGAGCTAGTTGTCCCGTCCTGCACAAAAACAATCCTGCTTGAAATGCAGGCACCCTTGCACCATAGCGCAAGGGTGGTTGCGTTCGAGCTAGTTGTCCCGTCCCGCACAAAAACAATCCTGCTTGAAATGCAGGCACGCTTGCACCATAGCGCAAGGGTGCTTGCGTTGGAGCTAGGCGTCCCTTCCTGCACAGAAACAATCTTGCCTGTAATGCAGGCACCCTTGCTTGCGTTGGAGCTAGTTGTCCCGTCCCGCACAAAAACAATCTTGCTTGAAATGCAGGCACCCTTGCAAGGGTGCTTGCGTTGGAGCTAGGCGCACCTTCCTGCACAGAAACAATCCTGCCTGTAATGCAGGCACCCTTGCTTGCGTTGGAGCTAGTTGTCCCGTCCTGCACAAAAACAATCCTGCTTGAAATGCAGGCATGCTTGCACCATAGCGCAAGGGTGCTTGCGTTGGAGCTAGGCGTCCCTTCCTCCACAGAAACAATCCTGTCTGCAATGCAGGAACCCTTGCTTGAGTTGGAGCTAGTTGTCCCGTCCCGCACAAAAACAATCTTGCTTGAAATGCAGGCACCCTTGCAAGGGTGCTTGCGTTGGAGCTAGGTGCACCTTCCTGCACAGAAACAATCCTGCCTGTAATGCAGGCAACCTTGCTCGCGTTGGAGCTAGTTGTCCCGTCCTGCACAAAAACAATCCTGCTTCAAATGCAGGCACGCTTGCACCATAGCGCAAGGGTGCTTGCGTTGGAGCTAGGCGTCCCTTCCTCCACAGAAACAATCCTGCATGTAATACAGGCACCCTTTCTTGCGTTGGAGTTAGGCGTCCCTTCATCCACAAAAACAATCCTGCCTGTAATGCAGGCACCCTTGCACCATAGCGCAAGGGTGCTTGCTTTGGAGCTAGGTGTCCCTTCCCGCACAAAAACAATCCTGCCTGTAATGCAGGCACCCTTGCGCCATATCTAAAGGGTACCTGCGTTGGATCTAGGTGCCCCTTCCGGCACAAAACCAATCCTGCCTGTAATGCAGGCACCCTTGCACCATATCGCAAGGGTGCTTGCGTGGATCTAGGCGTCCCTTCCTGCACAAAAACAATCCTGCCTGTAATGCAGGCACCCTTGCACCATTGTGCAAGGGTGCTTGCGTTGAAACTAGGCGTCCCTTCCTGTACAAAAGCAATTTGCCTGTAATGCAGGAACCCTTGCCCCATAGCCCAAGGGGGCTTGTGGTGGCACTAGACAGCCTGAAGTGACTCTTTACAGGGAAAGAGCAGGAGTGAGTCATATCTTAGTAGATATGGCACATCCCTGCTCTCTCCCTGTTACGGAGAGCCGCAAGTTGTCTTGCTGTGTTGCGTTGCGTGACTTTGTAATAAATCTGTCCCAAGTATGGAGAAAACATGATGGCCACAGAACCTCAGCTGAAGCCTTGGTGTGGAGAAGACTTGATGTCAGAGTGCCTCCGGCCTTCCTTAGTGACAGACTAGGTGTGTTGAAGACATGATGGGCACAGCGTCTCAATCCTCTTTAAGCTGCAGACTAAGCATTGCATCGGTGGACGGCCGCTGTGCAGCTGCTTTATGAAGCCCAACCTGCCTCAGTGTAGCAATATTAGGCCCCAAGTCCACTCCCAGATCCCAGAATACATGGAAAAGGGAGAATATTTTAGCGAGGCTGTGCAAGATCCCACTCCAAGCTATAACGGAAAAAAAAAGACAAAATGGGCCAAACTACAGCTGATTTTGACAATTCTGTTCTTCCACTCTGCTTGGTTGCAGGAGCTTCAAAATGCATTTGTACATACGAGGGCATGGAGATGGTAATTGTACCGATAAATGGTTTTAAAGGTTTGTACAAACAAATTGATGAATAAAGCACTTAAAACACCACTGTTTTTGTATGAAGATCTCAGAAAGCAGAAACAATGAATGTGTGTTGGGAGTTGAAAACACTGGCAGGAGTCTCAGTGCACATGAGATGCTGAAATCATATGTTCATCTGTACGTGTGAGGAGAAACATAGCAAGTGGTAGTAGCATTCAACCGTGACTAACGGTGGAAGGTGGATGCTGTTACTATATGGTTACACTGAATTATTTATGTGGAAATTTGAAACAAAACTGGCAGCACAAGAAGGAATTCTTAGTAGAACTCAAAGCATATCCGGGCATGGGGTGAATAAATATTGGTAGGGACTCTAGAGAGACACACATAGACAGTACTGCATGTTCACCAGCACTGGATCATTCATAGATTCACACACTCAAAGCAGAGCCAGGCGTGGGGTGAATAAATATTTGCTTTCATAGATTCACACACTCGATGCAGAGCCAGGCTTGGGGTGAATAAATATTGGTAGGGACCCTAGCAAGACGCACAGACAGTACTGCACGTTCTCCAGCACTGGATCTTTCATAGATTCTCACACTCAAAGCAGAGACAGGCATGGGGTGAATAAATATTGGTAGGGAGACGCACATAGACAGTACTGCATGTTCACCAGCACTGGATCTTTCATAGATTCACACACTCGAAGCGGAGCCAGCCGTGGGGTGAATAAATATCGGTACGGCCCCTATGGAGACACACAGTACTGCATGTTCTCCAGCACTGGATCTTTCATAGATTCACACACTCAAAGCAGAGCCAGCCGTGGGGTGAATAAATATCAGTACGGCCCTAGGGAGACACACATAGACAGTACTGCATATTTTCCAGCATTGGATCTTTCATAGATTCACACACTCGTAGCATTGCCAGTCATGGTGTGAATAAATATAAGTAGGGACCGTAGGGAGACGCACATAGACAGTACTGCATGTTCACCAGCACTGGATCTTTCATAGATTCACACACTCAAAGCAGAGCCAGGTGTGGGGTGAATAAATATCGGTAGGGACCCTAGGGAGACGCACATAGACAACACTGCATGATCACCAGCACTGGATCTTTCATAGATTCACACACTCGAAGCAGAGGCAGGCATGGGGTGAAGAAATATTGGTAGGGACCCTAAGGAAACGCAGACAGTACTGCATGTTCACCAGCACTGGATCTGTCAGAGATTCACACACTCAAAGCAGAGCCAGGCGTGGGGGGAATAAATATTGGTAGGGACCTTAAGGAGACGCACTGACAGTACAACATGTTCACCAGCACTGGAACTTGCATAGATTCACACACTCGAAGCAGAGACAGGCGTGGGATGAATAAATAATGGTAGGGACCCTAGGGAGATGCACATAGACAGTACTGCATGTTCACCAGCACTGGATCTTTCATAGATTCACACACTCGAAGCAGAGCCAGGCGTGGGGTGAATAAATATTGGCTTTCATAGATTCACACACTCGGAGCAGAGCCAGGCTTGGGGTGAATAAATATTGGTAGGGACCCTAGGGAGATGCACATAGACAGTACTGCATGTTCTTCAGCACTGAATCTTTTATAGATTCTCACACTCAAAGCAGAGCCAGGCATGGGGTGAATAAATATTGGCTTTCATAGATTCACACACTCGAAGCAGAGCCAGGCGTGGGGTGAATAAATATTGGTAGGGACCCTTGGGAGACGCACATAGACAGTACTGCATGTTCTTCAGCACTGGATTTTTCATAGATTCACACACTCGAAGCAGAGCCAGCCGCGGGATGAATAAATATCTGTACGGCCCCTAGGGAGACACACATACACAGTACAGGGAGACACACATACACAGTACTGCATGTTTTCCAGCACTGGATCTTTCATAGATTCACACACTCGAAGCAGAGCCAGCCGTGGGGTGAATAAATATCGGTACGGCCCCTAGGGAGACACACATAGACAGTACTGCATGTTTTTCAGCATTGTATCTTTCATAGATTTTCACACTCGAAGCAGAGCCAGCCGTGGGGTGAATAAATATAGGTAGGAACCGTAGGGAGACGCACATAGACAGTACTGCATGTTCACCAGCACTGGATCTTTCATAGATTCACACACTCAAAGCAGCGCCAGGCACGGGGTGAATATATATTGGTAGGGACCCTAGGGAGACGCACATAGACACCACTGCATGATCACCAGCACTGGATCTTTCATAGATTCACACACTCAAAGCAGAACCAGGCGTGGGGTGAATAAATATTGGTAGGGACCCTAGGGATATGCACATAGGCAACACTGCATGATCACCAGCACTGGATCGTTCATAGATTCACACACTCAAGCAGAGCCAGCCGTGGGGGTGAATAAATATCGGTAGGGTAAATAGGGAGACGCACTTAGACAGTACTGCATGTTCTCCAGCACTGGATTTTTCATAGAACATATCAGTGTAGGCGCTTGCTGAGGCACTTGTAAACCACATATGCCTATTAAGGCTTACTTGAAACTCATACTCCTGAGTCCATAGCTGCATTAGGGAGCGTGGGAGGAGCGAGTGCCCCTGCTGCTGGTTTCCTGCAACACAAAACGAAGGGGAGAGCTTTGATTACATGTGGGCACAGTGTTCTACCTTACTTTTCTCATAGTGGGCCTAGACTGTGGGGACTCAGGTGCCAGCAGACTCAGTTCGCTTATTAACACAATGTGTTCCCACACGATGGGTACAGTAGATAACATACAAGTCTGACTCCAGTTTGAATCCAGAAAAGTCACCAGGTCACAGGAGAAAGTCAAAGAAGGGGGCTCCTCCAATGACCCAGAAACAATAGAGGTGGCTAATGCTGAAATAGATATGCAAACCTAGTACTTGAGATGCCTTTGAAGGCAATGTTGCAGCCCTCACACATCTACTGGATGGGATGAAGGAGCAGCTTGATAAGCACTCGACTTGCATCGCTATGACAGAATAACATATATTGGATTTGGAGCTCCAATCTCGTAGGTGAAATCTCCATGTTCTGGGCATTCCTGAGAAAATTGAGGTGGGAAAAATTAAAGACTAGTTCAAAAAGATGCTAGACATACTATTTGGACATGAGAACTTGTTCCGTAAGCATATGGTTGAGGGGGCACATTGTTTGCTTGCCCCGAGGCCAATACCAGGTGCCCTGACATGCCCTCTTATTGCCAAACTGCTATGCTACAGAGACCGGGATAAAATTCACCAATTAGCCACAAAACAAAGGGACCTCACAGTTGCTGGCTCCAAAGTTCTATAAATGCCGGCTTTACACATGAAGGAAGCACGCCAGAGATTCATATTGGTCGAGAAAAAACGTAACGAACTGGACACTCTGCTGGGCTGAGATGTGCATTGGCTGGGGATGTTCACATGCTCACAGATCTCCAGGTTTTGGTGGAATTCCTGAAATAGACTGGCCAATAAAAGGGAACAAACACAAGGCCTAGGACCTTCGTGCACATTGATCTTAGTGATGTGAAATGATGGACAATGGGAATAACGAGTTCCAGGTCTCCACTGAGATGATGTGGTGACCCTGACCTGGATGTTTTTTTGGATTGTTAGATTTGGGGGTCTCTAGTTGGCACAGGTAGGTACTTGTGACAAATAGGGGCCCTTGCCTCTAGTCAGGATAAGGGGATTACACTCCTAAAATACCCACTACTCACCCCTTGTTAGCTTGGCACGAGCAGCCAGGCTTATCTCAGAGGCAGTGTGTAAAGCATTTGTGACCACATACAGTAACCCAGTGACAACACTATAGATGGACAGCACACAAGGCTTTATATAAAAAATAAGTATACTTTATATAGAGTTACCACTAGACCATAAACCACAAAAATACACAATACTGTTACTTTAAGATGGTAGATTTAACTTAGTTTAGTTCCGTTCTTAAGATGCAACACTTTGCGTCTATGTACAATAGGTTGCGTTGCGCTTCCACGACAAACAATGTCGCAGCGAGGGAAATGCAGCAAAGTTCAAGTACAAAGAAATAAAGACGTGAAGATCTTCCAGATTCGGCACGCTTTTCCGGGGATGCGAGAAGTTCTCGGTTCGATGCGTGGACTGCAGCGGCGACACTCTTCTTCCGCGATGCGATGGCAGCAGATCCACTTCCGACACTCTTCTCCCACGATGCGTGAAGTTTCCGCACAATGCAACGACTACAGCGGGGAAATCGACGATGCGACGGCAGCAGCTCCGACGGCGGTGCGCTTCTCGGGGATGCGAGGCGCTTTTCTTCGATGCGGTGCAGTGAGACAGTTCCAGTGGCGACACCCTCCTTTGGAGTTGCAACAACAGGCACAGCGACAGCGACACGCTTCGACCTCGTTGCGAGGCTCTTCTCTCGATGTAGTGCAATGCGACAGCTACAGCGGCGACACCCTCCTTCGGAGTTGCGACGGCAGCAGCAGCGACGGGGACACGCTTCCTCTTCGTTGCGGCACGCTTCTCTCCGATGCGGTGCAGTGCGACAGTTCCAGCGGCTGAGGTACTGGGTTTTTCAGAACTGGTACCGAACCGGTAACCCAGTGGTGTCAGGGTACACACCCAAAGACCTCGAGTACTTTCCTGATTTACGTGTCCTTGGGAATCGAATTTGGCTTTAATCATCTGCCTATGTGAGGGCAACTCACAAAATGGCTGCCGTACACAAAATGGAAGCCAAGGGTTCAGGACGAAAATTACGATTTTGAGGTGAAATCGTCACTCGAATATGACGAAAATGCTTGTACATAGTGTACTAGTCATTCTCGGTCTTTTGATATAAAAATCGTCATGCTACGACGAAGTTTTATTCACGAGTCCAGAATTTTCAGAACTACAAACCCTCCTTTTGCCCTTACATAGGCAATTAACCTAATCTCATGCTAATCTGAGTCCAGGTCTATATTCCTAAAGTCATTGAGATGTTGCTGTAACATCATTCTAGTACTTAGCCCGTCTCTTGATACAGGTTTCCTTACACATGATGTAGCACAGAGGCCACATATTGCAGAAGCACACTGCACGCACAGACAGAACAGGAAAAGAATAGCTAAGACCATCCCAATGACCATCAGAATTGTCCATCCCCAGCCAGATATCAGTTCCCAGAACCATCCCATCAAAGACCAATCTCCTTTATCCACATGAATAGATTCGGAAATCTTATGCAGTTTGGAGATGGCCTGGTACACTGTTGGAGCGTTATCTGGAATGAAAACACAGCAACTCGATTGGATCAATTTACATACCCCACCTCGGTCTGCAAGTATGACATCTAATGCGACCCTGTTGTGAAGGGTCATAAGACGATCCGACTGGAGCTCAGCAGTCAAGTTACTAAGGGCACCAGCAGTTTCAACTACGGTGGATTCAACTACCCTTGTCAATTGCCTTATGTTCCTGCTGTTAACCATGGGTCCCCAGAACGGCAGAAAACCCTTTACGAAGTCCCCAAATTCTTGACCTGTGGTGTCTTCTTTACTTAATACACCTCTAACTATACTTGTCTTGTGGTAATCTGCCGCTGCTGTGTAGGTGGGAGGCAACAGGAACGAAACAAAACATGAGCCCGAAAAGTCAGGGGGCAACCATGTATAGGCTCTATCATGGCAGATGAAATAGGTACCCTTAGCTGCTAAAAACGCAGGGGAAGTCTGAGACCCAAAAACATACGTTTGAGTACAGATTCTCTTCCCTAACTGAGCTCTGGGATTCTTGCCAGTACCTTGCAAACACAGGTGACCCTGATGGGGTACAATCCAAATCAGGGAGGATCTCTTAGCTTGCTGTTTCTCACTCAGAGTAGTTCCATATCCGGTCACGTTCCATCCTATATAGGCAAGTGTCTCATCTTCGGGGGTAGTTTCATAAGAAATATCTTCCTTAATCATGTCGACTATACCCTTAACTAGAGCACTATTCTTAGGATTGTCTTTTACAGAACGTAGGGGGTGGACTTCACAAGCATAGATGAACATCGTTCTGTATGCCCACACAGAACCATTATGGCTGAAAGGCAGGACCAGATAAGGGATACCTTTATCCGTGGTGCATAGCTTAAGACCACACACCCAACAGTTAGTCGTGTTCATTACTAGTTGGTGTTGGTGCAAAAGCTGAACAAAGGAGTTATTAATAAACTCTAATCTCCTAGCGGATTCATGTTCAGGAAGACGTTGAAAAGAGTGTGAGGAAACAGTAGGAGGAGGTATGGGCGATATAGTGGGTGCAAATGTTACTCGATAAGAGAATAAAACATATCCTATTAAAAACATTATCATACTGAATAACATGAACATGCACAATATCAAAAAGTTTTTCTTTGTCATAATTTTACGTATCCTGGCTTTAAAGTTCATTGTTTTGGCAGGTCTCTCCATCTCGAAAAACTCCATCCTCTCTAAAGTGCTGCCTGCGATGGGAGGTTGTTTCTGCTAAGGAATGCTTCCGTCAGTCTAGGGCAACTCCCCTGGACCAACCAGAACTGTCGACCTAACGTCGTCAGCTGCACCCCAAAGACTTTGGACAATCGCGGCCCTAGCAGCGGAACCCGGATGGCGGTTCGAAAAACAAAAATAAGCAAGTTTCTCAGATGGGAGAGCTGCACTTTCAAAAATAGCAGGGGAAAAAAAAGAATTTTATTTGTCCATAGGTCTCGGCCTTAAATTATAGCGCTTCTTTCCAGGTACTGTCTGGTCCTGAAACAGGAGTTCAGGCTCTGTAGTGTCCAATCGAACTGACGGTGATACAGCTGGTTGCAAAATATTGTCACTCTCTTTTTCAGTAAGTGTTCCTTTTACACGTGCATCACTGAAAGGCAGAAAACGTGGCACAGTTTCAGTCTCTGAGTCGGCGACACCCTTCTGGACCCACTGGTCATACGGCAGAGGTAAAGGTACCCTTTTACAATGGACCCCGTGGATCCAGTGCTTTTTCCCTTCCACTCGAACAGCTGATCTCGTGAAAAGAAGGACGAGGTGCGGTCCGGTCCACCTGGGCTGGTCGTTCTTGGTTCGCTGGAAGTTCTTCACGAGAACCCAGGATCCAGGGTCGATGGGATGACCTGGAGTTTCAGAGACCGGAGGCAGGGTGTCATGGACCTGTTGATGTAAAACACGCAATTTAGCCATCAATTCGTACAAATAGTCAAGCAAAACAGGGTGTTCGATTTCACTGAACTTTGTGGGCCTTGGCACTCCCCATATGTTGGCCGGGCGGCCGAAAACGATCTCATATGGACTAGGTCCCACTCGCGAATGCACAGTCATTCTGGTTGATAGGAGTGCTAAGGGTAGAGCATCAGGCCATTTAAGACCAGTGATCGCTTGAATCTTGGCTAATTTTAACTTCAGCGTGCCATTATAGCATTCTACTAGTCCAGCTGATTTGGGGGTGATTTGCAGCGTGAAACTTCTGGTGAATGCCTAGCCCTTCACATACTTTCTTCATCACACGACCCACAAATTCACTTCCATTGTCACTCCAGACCATTCTAGGCATTCCAAATCTAGGGAAGAACTTTTTCACAAGGGCTTTCGCTGTGGACAAGGCAGTATTGTCCTTTAGGGGATATGCTTCTACCCATCTTGAGAAGGCACAAACAACAACGAGTACGTATTTTAAGTTGTTGCACCTCTCCATGTGGATGAAATCTAGCTGCAAAACCTCAAACGGATACGTAGGAGGTGCAAAATGACCAGCTGGAGTTGGGGTTCCCCTACCAGGATTGTGTTTCAGACACACCATGCAATTCTTGACCACATTCTCTGCACACTTAGGAATTCCTGCATTTTGCCATACTGGAGCCAACAACTTACAAATCCCTTTCACGCTGATGTGAGCCATTCCATGAGCCATTGTAACCACTGCAAGCACGTACGCATCGGGTAACAACCATCTCTGATGCTCTGACAATTCAACCCAACAACCATTTGCATCCATTCTACCCGTACTTTCTCTCCACACACTCAACTCTTTCTCTGTAGCTTCAGCTTGAATAGATTTCACACTCTCTATCGTGTCTTCACACATTCCAACATCACCAACCCATCTTGCAGGGCCTGCAACATACATTCGGCTCATCACATTCCTTGCAGTTTCTTTCGCGATTTCGTCAGCAAATGCATTTCCACGACCAACATCATCAGTCACCTTCTTGTGAGCACTACATTTCACAATCGCAACTTGTAGAGGCAAGGTCAGTGATTCAAGAAGCTCATTCACCAACTGACCATGCTGAATCTTAGCTCCATGCGAAGTCAGGAACCCAAGTTCTTTCCACAATCGTCCAAAACTGTGAGCCACTCCAAACGCATACTGACTGTCGGTGTAGATGGTCACTTTCATTCCTTTCGACAACACACATGCTCTTGTAAGTGCAATCAATTCTGCTGCTTGAGCTGAATTATGTGGGATACGTGCAGCTTCAACAATCGTATGCAAAGTCGTGACAGCATATGCTGCAGTCGTATCACCATTCGGAAGCTTGAAGCATGAACCATCCACCCATAATGTACCATCACATTCAGCAAGAGGAGTATCTTGGAGATCTACTCTCCCTTTCGTTTCTTCTTCTGTTCTAAGAAAACAATCATGCTGTTCTGAAGCATCTAACTCCTCTACAATTGGCAACAACGTAGCTGGGTTGAGAGTGTTGCATCTTTTTATGTGCACATGACTCGCTAACAATGTCAACTCGTAACCTGACAATCGAGCACTAGTTAAGTGCTGTGTCTTGGTTCTGTTTAACAACGTGTCTACTGCATGTGGAACCATCACAACTAACATGTTATTCATCACTAGACCAGCAGACTGTCGAATAGAAACAGCTGCTGCCGCTGTTGCCCTTAAACAACTTGGCAATGCTTTAGCTACCGGATCCAAAGTCGACGAAAAATATGCACATGGGCGCTGCTTGTCTCCAAACAACTGTGTCAACAATGACGATGCACAACCTTCTTTCTCATGGACATACAATGTAAAGGGCTTACTGTAGTTGGGGGTACCCAACACAGGAGCCGAACATAATGCTGTGCGCAATTCAGAAAAACTTTTCTGACACTCTTCAGACCAAGGAACGGGATTGGGTGTATCTTTACACGTTAATGCCACCAAAGGTTTGGCTAATAACGAAAAATTTGGTATCCATTGCCTGCAATATGATGTAATGCCCAAGAAAGCACGCACTTCTCTCTGTGTTCTTGGCACACTCAATTTCGCTATTGCCTGAATTCTTTCTGGGGTCAGTTTCCTTCCCTCCTTCGATAAGAGATGACCTAAGTAGGTCACTTCTTGTCGACAATATTGCAATTTGGAAAATGACACCTTGTGATGTAAATCACACAGATGACGCAATATTGACAATGTGGCTTCTTTACAGATTTCCTCAGTATCTGCAGCAACAAGCAAATCATCAACGTACTGTACAAGAGTAGCACCATCAGGTAAAACAATCGTATCAAGCTGTGTTTTTAGAGCTTGACTATATATTGATGGACTTTCACAGTAGCCCTGGGGAGCGCGTTTAAAGCGGAAGCTTTGTCCTCCTAAACTGAAGCCAAAAATATCCCTGCTCTCCTCAGCAATCGGGATGCTGAAGAAAGCATTTTTCAAGTCAATCACCAAAAACCAGGTGGCAGAAGCTGGAATCATAGTCAATAGCGCAGTAATGTCAGGAACAACTGGGAATTGTGGCACAACTATTTTATTTACCTCTCTGAGATCAATCACAAATCTGTAAACAGGTGGCTGGGAAGGATCAGTACGTTTCAAATCAGGCAGAACAGGACTATTGCAAACGTTGCCTCTTGTCTCTTCAATCACATCCTTTTCAATCAAATCGGAAATGATCGCTAACAACGCTTTTTCACCTTCACTAGAAATTTTGTATTGGGGAATGCGTGGCATTTTAACATTGGCTTTCAATGTTACAACATATGGTGGTATTTCCAAAAGGCCCACATCATTAGGACCAGTAGCCCAAAGAATATCAGGAAGAAACGATAATTCTGTCGGAAGGTTATCCCTTGACAAATACATTGGAGAAACCACTTTCTTACCCATTGTGAGTTGTACTCCTGAAGGAGAACAGTACAAAGTCGCATACAATCTTTTTAACAGATCTAATCCTAACAAGTTTTCACCACAACCAGTTGTCAGAATAAGGGGTGCTTCGAATTCACAAGGACCAACAGAAAGGGACATAGGACTAGAAATCGGGTTCCTAACCGGGGCACCAGAAAAACCTACAGAAACATTCATTTCACCAGACAAAGGTGCGCCGTGGAGTTTTGAGTGCATAATAGAACTCTTTGTAGCACCAGTATCCAACAGAAAAGGTTCTGACACACGTGATGTAATCACCTCAACGTATGGTCCACTCTGATCTACTGGAACTGAAACAACTCCCTCTCTTTGTCTATGGCTGTCCTAGCAATCATTACCTTCCATATGCTCATCTTCTGCATAGTAATCATCAGCATAGTACTGAGCCGTCCTACCAGATGCGTTATTCTGCTGATCGAACCTATTCATCGAATTTTGAGGTGGAAGAGACTGTGTGTTCTGGGGGAAATTTCCACGTCCTCTACCTCTAGACGCTTGTTGAACACCCCGACCTCTTCCACCAGAAGCACCATTTGTACGCTGTAATAAAATGGGACAACTATACTTGAAATGACCCTCTTCTTTACAATATGAACACTGATTGGGGCCTACAGGGACACGTGGTTGAGTATACTCGACTCTTTGCGAGTTCCTCTGATACTGTTGAGGCTGCTGATAATTATTCTGATAGTAATTCTGACCACCATTATTCTGGCCACCACCACCACGTGGCGGATACGCTTGCTGTAACAGAACCTTCGTTTTCAACTCTTTAGTTTTCTTTTCTGCTCTATCTTTCTCGTCTTTGTCTCGATTTTCGTAATATTGTGCAGTAGCCAATATCTGTGCTGAAGAGGAAACTGCCCAAGAACTTTCTGAATCTTTCAACTTTTTACACAACTCTGGAAGCAGATTGTGCACAAATTTATCAACGAACAATCGCTGACCACCTTCTGTGCTCATATCTTGACCACTGTGGTCGACAAACGTCTCTTCAAACCTGGTGAAGAAATCAGACACTGTTTCATCTTTCTTCTGCTTACACGCAGACAACTTATCCCAGTTTACACGCATCGCAGGCATTATCGTTTTCATGTAATCAATGATCTTACCAGGAAGTTCTGCTACTAAAGGCTCAGGCTTAGCACCACCAATTTGTAGGGCATCTGCAGCAGCAATATTAGCCCATGAGTCACCCAACTCCTGATCATGATCTGTATGACGGATCTTTCCCCATAAAGGCTGTGGAACAACGTTCCCAAACAACATGTCTATATCCGCTAAATTCATGATGCATGAACCTGCAGTCTGCGACAATTCTTTGTAATACCCTGCAGGATTCTTACGGGGATCAGGCAATGTCTGTTTAAGGGCCAAAACTTCAGCTCGCTTCCAAGGAACATGTACCCACACACGCTGAAAGTGTGGCAGAATAACCGGATTAGCATTTGCGTCACCCTCTCTCCATTGTGGGGGAACTTCTCTCAAGGGGTATTGTCTTCCCTTCTTTTTAACAGAAGAATCAGACTCAAACAACGACTTAGAAACACCTTCAGTCCTAAGCGACAACAACGTCGCAACTGCTTTCCTAACATCTGAACCCACAATTGCGCCTTTTGAGAATTCGAACCGTACATGGCTCAGCTCGGGCGGATTAGAGTCCAAATCATTTTCCTCTAAATCTTCACATAGAAAAACACACATTTTCTCAAAAACGTATCTCTGCTTTGATGCTTCCCACTGATGGAAGACATCCATAACAGAATTTAGATCATATATTGTCGGGTCAGTCACCCATCTATGTGCCAAATGATTTAACGTTTCCTTCTCCCTAGAATCAGGCTGTTGGCTACGCAACTGTTTATGCTCAGAGACAGGAGCCGGACTTGCCTCTCCAAAGAAAGGATATAAAATACTAGTAACAGTACTAGCCACTCTCTGACGAACAGAAGGAGAAGTCGATGAAAAGACAAGCGGAAAAGCAGGGTGAGACGAGGCAGATGCAGAGGCAGTGTCAGGAGGAGTACCAGGAGTGGTAGTCGATATAGTAGTCAAAGTTGTAGGAAGTATAGGAAGAGCAGATGTAAAAGTCGGTGGCCCTTGAGGAGACTGCACCGGAGGAGCAGGAGCCAGCTGAAGAGTAGCTGGTGGGTGCTGTGGAGGAGCAGGAGGCAATGCAATCACAGGTTGCGCAACTAAAGGTTGCGGAGGTGCCGTAGCATTTTGCGCATAGGGGGGTGGCGAACTTAACAAATGCGACATTAGGGGATCCTTTTCAAGCTCTTTTGCTGCATCTTGCTGAAGAGGCGGCAAAATTGGATAGCATTTATCTATCACCATTTTACGTTGCCTGTGCAACTGCTCACTCATCTGTTCTTCTTCATTGTCTTTAAACTGCATAGCAGCTTGCATTATCGAAATACCCCTTTCTCTCTTATTTTTCTTCGCTAATTTAATTTCCTTCTGTTTGGCTTCCTTACGCCATAGGCGGAAAGAGTCAAACATCGCCGGTCGGGCTTTCTTCTTGAAAAGTTTAACTTCGAGGTTATCTAGGATTTCCGTGTCAAAGCTACCATATTGGGGCCATTTTAAAACACCATCTTTTCTGGTGTATTTGATCCACACTTCATTGTATGTGATGGGGCCTACTCCATGTTTCACATACAATTCATACGTTGGAGTTCCAATCGGAGGAACCGGACACGAGTCCTCCAATCGGGAATCCCTATTACTACAACCAAGACAAAACAAATTTCCAAGTCTGCTAAGACCAGGCATCTTCGCTCTCTAGTCTAGCTTCAAACTTCAAAGGATTATCGATTACGATATTCTCGTGAATACACGAGTCCTTCGGCTTTGGCACTTGCAAGTTCCAAACAAAGTGATCCCAAGGGGATACCCAAACTAAGACCAACTAAGGACTGGGAGACGCTCCACTTATACTTAACTGAGATATCGATGACGTCACCAGAGACTCGTCTTATCGTTTCACTCTACCAAACTTCAAGGGTCCAAATCAGGGCGATAGCCAGGGCAGCAGTCCTTTGTAGCCGTCGGGAAGCGGGGAACCTCACAGCAAAGACTTTCGGACCACGTCGACATGCAGGGGTCGATGAAGTGGTTGGCCTTCCTCCAGAATTTTCTCACGAAGCTCCTCACGAACCTCTGGCTGGACCGGTACCGCTGGTATCGCCCCACGTTGGGCGCCAACTGAGGTACTGGGTTTTTCAGAACCGGTACCGAACCGGTAACCCAGTGGTGTCAGGGTACACACCCAAAGACCTCGAGTACTTTCCTGATTTAGACCACAGAAACTCAGAGTCTTCTAGGTGAAGTCAAGGATCGATTTTATTGGCTGCAACCAAGTAACAGGCGTCCTAGAAGTACAACAACACAGGATGTATATTCTCAGGAGACTGCTCAATCTTACAAAGCCAGGCTTCTCTTTTTATACAAAATATTGTGCTTCAGGCAAACATTCTCCACATTTTAGTATACTATTCACATGTTTCCACTACAAAGAAAAAGCAGAGTCATGATGACAAGCCCACATTTCAGTTTGTCCAGCCCACAACAAATTACCCGGCAAGGCCCAACATTTCCATCAGATATCGGTGGACCCCCAATAAAAACGGGCACCTCCTCATCATAAAGCAAGTGAGAGAGAAAAGAGCAGGGGCAGGTGTGAGCAAGATTAGGCAGGGTGTGTGTGCGATGAAAAGGGTTTCTGGCATGTTGTGCCTTGATGCTATCTCGTTCGGCCACTGGGAGAGGAACTGACCGAACAGGTTTGGCCTGGGGCAATGGTTCCAGCTTGCCCAGGTCAGAGAAAAGTCAATTAGGTGTACGTGTCCTTGGGAATCGAATTTGGCTTTAATCATCTGCCTATGTGAGGGCAACTCACAAAATGGCTGCCGTACACAAAATGGAAGCCAAGGGTTCAGGACGAAAATGACGATTTCGAGGCGAAATGAAATCGTCACTTGAATATGACGAAAATGGTTGTACATAGTGTACTAGTCATTCTCGGTCTTTTGATATAAAAATCGTCATGCTACGACGAAGTTTTATTCACGAGTCCAGAATTTTCAGAACTACACGGCGACACCCTCCTTCGGAGTTGCGACGGCAGGCACAGCGACACGATTCTTCTTGATGAGTCGCGCTTCCAGCTCCTTGCGACACGCAGTACCTCAAGGCACAAAACAGCAGCAGGCACTTCCAAAAGAACTCTGGGGAGCTGGGGGTTGAAGTCTGTTGTCTCTGAGACTTCAGCAGGAGGCAAGCTCTTTTCCAAGCCCTTGGAGATTCTTCACAAGTTGAAAGCAAAGTACACAAAGTTCCTTTCTCCTTCCTTTGGCAGTAAGGCAACCACTGCAGGCCAATCCCCCAAGCAGCACTTCAGCTTGGGAATAGTCTCTCCTCAGTTTCTTCAGGTTCCTCTCCTCGGTAAAGGTTTCTTCTTGTAGTCCAAAGTGATCTAATTTCATGGGATCAGGGTGCCAATATTTATACCCCCAAATCCTTTGTTCTCTGAGGGGAGAGGGGCCTTTGCCCAGTCCAAACCAGTTCTGAAGTAGTCTGTTCACCAGACTTCTCCTTTCCTTTCACAGTGCAGGGCAGGCACATCAGACGCCCCACAGGAGGTGGAGCCAGCATTGTGGAAGGCAAGTACAGTCCTGGAGCACTTTGTTTACAGGACTCCTTCTCTTCTTTCAGTTTGCAGGGCAGAGCCATCAGCCGCTCCCCAGGAGGTGGAGCCAGCATTGTGGAAGGCAGGCACATCCCTATTCAAGGTTCAGGTGCAACTCCTCCCTCCCATCTAGATGCAGATCTCTCTTCTCCACTGGGCTGACTCATCTTGTCTCTTGGAACGCCCCAGCCCTGTCACTCACAAAACCAGACAAAGGAATACACAACCTAGCAGAGGCAGGCTTGAAAGGTTAGGCAAGCAAATACCTACTTTCTAAAAGTGGTATTAGCAAACACAGAATGTTAAAACCAACTTCACTAAAAGATGTATTCTATCATTCTGAGTTCAGGCATACTAAACTTGAATTTCTACCATGTTCTCTGAGCCAGTTAGGATTATAAACATGCAATAGTCTAACAGCCCATTCTGTCCTATGGAGAACCGGTAGCCTTGCAATAGTGAAAAACGAAAATGGCTGTAATTCACTATTGGGACACCCATCAGGGCTTGTCCTACCTTATACTTACATTGCATCCTGCCCTTGGGCCTACCATAGGGGTGACTGATATGAAGAAAATGGAAGGTTTAGGGACTGGCAAGTGGGTGCACTTGCCCAGTCAGTGTGACAGTACAGTACCAGACTGCACACAGGCTCTGCAATGGCAGACCTTAGACACATTTTACAAGGCTGCTTCTGTGGGTGGCACAACCAGTGCTGCAGGCCCACCAGCAGCATTTGGATTTAAAAGCCCTGGGCACACTCAGTGCACTAGACTAGGGTCTGACAAGTAAACCAAATAGCAAAACATGGAACCACAATACATCAATTTACAATAGGGAGCATGTTGTATTCTCTTCACTTATGTTTTACTGTATCCCTTTAAGCCTGACATTCCATATCCTTGATGTCATTACCTACTGTGTTCTACTTAGTCAGTTAGCTCCCTGCTTTCTGATGGGATCACCAGTTCTTCTCTATGGTACTTAATAAATACCAATTAAGTCTTATATCTGTATCCTGGCTTCATTTACAACACATGGCGACGATGAGCAGAAGGAGCTGAACAACCATAGAGGGAGGAGAACTCCACTGGTGAAAAGAACCACGCAGATTTTGAAGAAAAGAAACCACGCAAGTTTGAAAGGAATCGGACATTTTAAACAAAGCAGAACTGTCAACAGGAATTTCTAAATATAGATATGTCCAAAATTTAAAGACGACAAGTAAAATCTGCTCCTTTCTCAAACAACCGGTGAGTTTGAAATCTGCTTATACTTTGGATTTAAATTGAACCATAACCGAATTGGTCGTAGAACTGTGAATGATTTATTCTACATAAAACTACATCGTTTTATGGAAATTGTGATAAGCTGAATCCAAGCGCATATGAGGACATTGGCTTATGCGTTTGCGACCCAACCAGAAGCAAGAAGATTCCCTGGTATGTTTTTGCCACATCAAACTGTAAATCTTAAAGTATCATACTGCGTTTTTGATAGAATTCAAACGACAGAAACAGGCTCCACTTTTGCATTCACACGCAGTGAGTAAAAGCATCTTTTGGAACTAACTGACAAGCATTTGGCGTCGCGCTGCATCTTTTAAATCCAGCTCGCGTGCCTACTCACCCGCAGAATCCCGTGACCTCTTCCCCAACGGAGCCATTCTTACTGCAACCTACGTCAGGTAGGGAAGAGAACGTCGGACAGGAAAAGGAAACGAGCGTCAAGGAAGTGACGTATTGACGCGACGTAGCGGCCATTTTGAAGCCGAGTGAAGAAACTAAGCAACCTCACTAACGCGGTAAACAAATATCGCGGTAACAGACAAAAACATTCTCCGCTACTGTTCTTTCTGCAAACGAGTGTCTACACACAACAAAAGAGATGATTCAAACGGTGAGGAAATTATTTGATTAATCAAGAGCTTGTCAAGAGGTCGACTATAGACTTTAGTACTTGATGTGTTTGACATAGATGAACAACCACATGAATTAAAACTCACTGTTCTTATACAAAAAAAAAAGGGGAATATAGTACCTACACTATCTTAAAAACAATACATTGAGAACCTGCAATTTGAAAAAAAAATTTCTCATTTTTGGTCGTTTTCCTTGTTTTTTTTTGTTTTTTTTTTTCTTCTCTCTCTTTTCTATTTGTTATTGATATGGAGAACTTGAATGTTATCGTACCTCCCATGTTCTTGCAATCTACTGGAGATCCACCCATTGAGTGGGATGAATGGATAGACATTTTTGAGAATTACATAGAAGCACTTGATGGGAAAGATTTCAGCGCAACAAGAAAAAAAGCCCTTTTATTAAGCGCTCTAGGCAAGGAAGGTCAACGTTCATTTAAATATCTCCCAGTAGGAATAAATCAAGATGGAAGAGCAATAACCAATGTATACACGGAAGCAAAGGCTCGCATGAAAAAACAGTATGCAAAAGAAGTAAATATCGTTATGGCCAGGCATAAATTCTACACTCAGCCTCAAAGAATTGAAGAATCAGTAGATCAATTTGTGGCTAGGTTACGTGAACTGTCCATTAAGTGTAGTTTTGGCGAGATAAGAGATGAAATGATACGAGACCAGTTGATAGTACAATGTCGCAATAAGAAAATGCAGGAAAAACTGTGGGCTGCGAAAAACCCTACTTTACAAATGGCCATTGATATAGCGAAAGTAGTTGAAGAGTCTAATGCGTGTATGAAAGAGATAGAAAAGAGAGATACTGGAAAGGAAAATGTGCAAGGGCAAGGGGTTTCGTGTGTTGAACAAGATGAAGTTGCTGCTGTGAGCAGGAAAAGTGGAGAGTTGAGTGAGAGAGGTCCCAGGAGGTTCAACAATGGGTTTTCTAGTAATGACAAGAACAGATTTCAAGGAAGGATGTGTAGTAGGTGCGGGAGTACTTTTCATAACTCAGACTTTAGGAGATGCTTTGCAATTGATAAAGTATGTAGGAAATGTGGGAGGAAGGGACATTTCTCCAAGATGTGTAGGGGAGGAAATGTAGATAAAGTGGCTGTTGTGGAAAACAGGGATATAGTGAAAAACATTGTTGGAGTAGAGGGTGCCAATAAAATATTGTGTCTGGGTGAGGATAGTGTCAATGAAGGTGAGCCTGGTAGAAGGTTCAGGCCCAAAGCTCAATTTTTTATTGATGGAATAGAGACCCAGCTGATGGTTGATCCAGGGTCATTGTGGACTATCATACCCAAAGACATGTACTTAGAAAATTGGAAAGATGTGCAGTTATTGCCTAGCGACATTAGTCCTTGTGGTTACCAAGGTGAGAGCATAGATGTAATTGGATTTATGGTATGTGTGATATCATTTAAGGACCGTTCTGTTAAAGGGAAGGTGTATGTAGCCAGATCAGGCCCAGCGATTTTAGGATGGGGGCAACAGTACGACCTTAGTATAATCATTAATCCCAGGGCAGCACAACAGGTGATGGTTGTGGATAGCATAACCACAGATTCAATTGTTGAAGGAATGAATGGTTTGTTTGATGAGCACATTGGAGAGTTGAGAGGTTATGTACATAAAATTGTACTGCGCGATGATGCTATGCCTATGCAACACAGGGTAAGGAAAGTTCCATTTATTGCACGTGAAGAAGTGAAGAAGATGTTGAAGGAAATGTTGGATCAGGGAGTGATAGAACAGATAGAAACATCACCCTGGATTTCTCCAGTAGTTATCACAACCAAATCTGACGGAAAATTTCGTTTTTGTGTGGACCTTCGCACCCTGAACCAAAACATAGTAGTGGATAACTACCCGTTACCAAACATCAACGAATTAGTTTTGTCACTAAAAGGAGGAAAGTACTTCTCTAAGCTAGACCTCCGCAGCGCGTATCATCAAATAAAATTACATCAGGACTCAAAGGCGTTGACAGCTTTTATAACAACTGAGGGGATTTACCAATTCACACGTATGCCCTTCGGACTTGCCTCCGCAGCTGGAGTGTTTCAAAGAATGATGGGGGCCGTACTGAAAGGAGTAAACAACGTTGTGTATTTTCAAGACGATGTTCTGATATTTGGTGCGACTGTTGAAGAGCACAACCTGATCTTAAAAACTGTTTTGGAAAGGATGGAACAAGCCGGATTGACTCTTAAAAAAGAGAAATGTAAATTTGCAGTGGAGGAAATTGAATATCTCGGATATACTCTGTCGGTTGATGGTGTAAAACCAAAGCGAGATTTATTAGACTCTATCAGGAATGCACCAGCTCCATGCGACAAAGATCAGTTAAGGTCGTTCCTCGGCCTCATTGAATATTATGCCAAATTTGTAAAAGATTTTGCAGAGAAGACAGAAAAGATTAAGGTGTTGTTAAGAAAAGGATGCAAGTTTGTGTGGTGTGAGGAGCAAGAAGAGTGTTTCAAAAAAATCAAGGTCGAAATTTGTGATGCAGGCATCTTAACACCATTTGATACCAACCGCAGGTCAGTCTTGACTGTGGATGCCAGTGCTGTGGGTGTTGGTGCAGTTTTGGCTCAGGTACATGAGTCTGGGGTCAAAACTGTAGCTTTTGCTTCAAGGACGCTCACAACAGCTGAGAGGAATTACTCCATAATTGAGCGAGAAGCTTTAGCCGCAGCATGGGGTTGTGAATATTACAGGATGTATTTGTGGGGGTTCAAGTTTACTCTGTTGACAGACCACAAACCCTTAGTTAAAATCCTATCACCTGGAGGAGCTGGCAAGGGTTCCGCGAGGTTAACTAGACTCGCTGCTAGGATTCAAGAGTATCTGTATACTATTGAGTACATTCCAGGGTGGAAGAATTGCCAAGCTGATGGACTTTCTAGACTACCACTACCTTGGGAGTTAGTAGATAAGTTGGGAGTAGAATCATCCAATTCCGAGGGGTCTGTAGCTGCTGTAGATGAGGTAGTGGATATCTGTGCTGGAGCGATCAGTAAGAGTCTATGGAATACCTCCATGGCTAAAGATGTAGTATTGAGGGAAGTAAAGGAATTGATAGTAAAGGGTCCAAGGAGAGAGAGTTGCCTATCCCCAGCACTTCGTCCATATTTGAAAGTCCTTGAACAACTGTCAGTTTTAGACAATGATGGTTTCTTGATTTTAATGGAAGATAAGTTCATTCCTCCACAAGATGTGAGATTTGCTCTATTCAAGTTAGCCCACGAAGGCCATCTGGGCCAATCCCTCACCAAGAGGAGACTTAGGGAGAATTTTTGGTGGCCCGGTATGGACTTTGAAATATCTCAGTGGGTGGAAAAATGTATAGACTGCTTAGAGAGTGAGAAGAGACTTAAAGTCGGTAGTCAGGCTGGCTGTGGCTCATTAGGTGACCCAGGGTGTCCATGGCACACTATATGTATGGACTTCATTGGCCCATTTTACCAGTTGAGTCAAGATATGCGGTTTGGGTTAGTAGTAGTTGACATTTCCTCAAAGTGGTTAGTGGTTAAATTCATGAAAGAGATCACAACCAACAACACTATCACCGTGTTAACTGACATTTTTAGAGAGGAAGGTTTCCCAACCAGGATCATCACCGATAATGGGACACAGTTGACTTCCCTAGAGATGGCTAATTTCTTGAAAGAGTGCGGTATTGCGCATTCAAGAACCTCACTTTACAATCCCCAGGGAAACGGAATAGTCGAGAGGGCGAACCGGATGGTTAAGGGTGCTATTCAGATGGCAATTTCGTCCAGGACAAATGTGAGAGAATTGGTTAACGACCTAGTTTGGGCCTACAGAACCACTGAAAATGGTGTGACTGGAACGGTTCCTTTTAACATCATGAGGGGGCGTTCAGCTGGCACCAAATTGGTTGCTGCCTGGATGAAAGAGTTGATAAATGTTGGTCCTGACAACCCTAACGTTGTAAGTGAACCGGATGGAAGTTGCAAGATTGCGGTGAATGATTGGGTGAAAGTCAAGCCTGGTCGAATTGGGGTTGGGTTGACAAAGTTCAGAGGACCATTCAAAGTTAGGTCTGTTCACAAAAGGTTTGTAACTCTATTCAACGGTGAAAGTTGGAACTTGAGGCGTGTAGCACTGTACAAAAAAGCTGAGTGCGACCATGACGTTTCTTCTAAAGATGTTAATGTTGGTAGAGCTCAGAGAGACAGAAGACCTCCAGGTTACTTACATGATTTTGTTTGCAAATAAGGTCTCTCTCTGTAACGAAGGACATGTGCTTGTAATTTGTTTTTTTATTTAACTAGTTTTTCCATATGAAGGGAAGAGGATATGTTGTATTCTCTTCACTTATGTTTTACTGTATCCCTTTAAGCCTGACATTCCATATCCTTGATGTCATTACCTACTGTGTTCTACTTAGTCAGTTAGCTCCCTGCTTTCTGATGGGATCACCAGTTCTTCTCTATGGTACTTAATAAATACCAATTAAGTCTTATATCTGTATCCTGGCTTCATTTACAACAGAGCACTTGCGCTGTGGCACTGAATATCTGTGGCACAGTACCCAAAGCATCTAACACCAGCAAAAATACATGAGGCAAGAGCAAAAATGGAGGGAGACCCACGCCAATGGTGCCAGGTCTAACACGTGTCCCTTCCAGCTGAAATGTGAGGAGAACTACCCTAATTCCTGGGAGTTCTCTTCACTAGGGTGGAAAAATCTGGACAGACCATCAGCGTTGGTGTGTTCTGTATCAGGGCAATGTTCCACCGTAAAGTCCATACCGTGTAGGGAAATAGACCACCTCAACAGCTTTGGATTCTCACCCCCCATTTGCATAAACCATCTGAGGGGCCTGTGGTCTGTCTGAACCCGGAAGTGAGTCCCAAACAGGTATGGTCTCAGTTTCTTCACAGCCCAGACCACAGCAAATGCCTCACGCTCAATAGCACTCCATCTCTGTTCCTGTGGAAGTAACCTTCTACTGATAAATGCTACAGGTTGATCTAGGCCCTCCTCATTCATCTGTGAAAGAACATCTCTAACACCATGCTCTGAAGCGTCTGTTTGAACGATAAACTCTCTTGAGATGTTGGATGCCAGGAGCACGTGCACCGTGCACATGGCAGCTTTCAGGGCCTCAAAAGCTTTCTGACAGGTGTCAGTCCGGATCACCTTCTTGGGCTGCTTCCTGGAAGTCAGCTCTGTCAAGGGTGCAACAATGTTGCCATACCCCTTGACAAACCTCCTGTAATACCCTGTGAGACCTAAAAAGGCTCTCACCTCTGTCTGGGTTTTGGGTGGCTCCCAAGCTAGGATGGTTTCAATCTTGGGTTGTAGGGGCGCCACCTGGCCGCTCCCAACTTGGTGTCCTAAGTACACCAGTGAACCCTGCCTGATCTGGCACTTACTCGCTTTGATCATGAGGCCTGCCTTCCGCAGCGCCATCAACACTTCCCAGCGGTGGCGCAGATGTTCCTCCCAACTGGCACTGAACACTGCGATGTCATCCAGGTAGGCGTCACTGAACTCATCCAGTCCAACCAACACATGGTTGACCAACATCTGAAAGGTGGCAGCCTGGCAGGGGCATCCTTCATCCCAAAGGGCATAACACGGAACTGGAAATGCCCACCTGGTGTGGAGAATGCTGACCTCTCCTTGGCCCCATCAGTCAAGGCGATCTGCTAGTACCCAGACGTTAAGTCAAACGTGCTGAGGTACCGTGCAGCCCCTAGCCGATCAATGAGCCCATCAGCTCTGGGGATGGGGTGCGCCTCAGTCTTCGTGACTGAATTGAGCCCTCTGTAGTCCACACAGAACCGGAGTTCGGGTGTGGCACCTGGCACGGCAGCCTTCGAGACCAAGAACACTGGGCTGGCCCAAGGACTGATGGAGGACTCAATCACCCCTAGCGCAAGCATCTTTGAGACCTCCTCTTTGATGCAAGCCCTCACCCTGTCAGTTACCCTGTAAGTTTTATGCTTCACAGGTAAGCTGTCTCCTGTGCCCACATCACGTGACACAAGGAACCAGGGAGAACAGATCAGAAAACTGTTCCAGCAACTGGTGGCAGTCATTCTGTTGCTCATGGGTCAGGGTGGAAGAGAGGTTAACAACATCCACTGACCCATCTGAGGCTGACAGGAGGTCAGGAAGAGGCTCAGTCTCCTCCTCCATCCCAGCATCTGTTGCCAAGAGCATGCCCACTTCAGACCTCTCTAAGTCAGGCTTAAGGCGGTTGACATGTAGGACCCTCAAGGGGTTCCTAGGAAACCACAAGTCCACCAAGTAGGTAACTGGACTCTTGCGCTCCACAACCTCAAAAGGTCCGGTCCGCTTACCTTGGAGCGCACAGGGCTCCACTGGGGCCATGACCCACACCTTTTGTCCAGGTTGAAGCTCTACCAGAGTGGCATTCTGGTCATACCATTGCTTCATCTCCTCCTGGCTGGCTTCCAGATTCACCTCAGCGAGATGCCTGACACACCTAGTCTGGTTCCTGAAGGCCACCATGTAGCTATACACATCCTGGGGAGGTTTCCTGGGAGATTGCTCCCAGCCTTCTTTGACCAGACTCAGAGGTCCTCTGACTGGGTGTCCACAGAGAAGCTGAAAGGGACTGAACCCTAGAGATTTATGTGGTACCTCCCGGTATGCAAACAGTAGGCATGGTAAGAGGACGTCCCACTTATGCCTCATGGGTTCCTGAAGACCCATTATCATGCCCTTCAGGGTCCGGTTGAACCTTGGGGGTGGTAAGGAGGGATGTACGTTGTTACAACGCATGTTGTAACAACGCATGCCTTTACCACGCAAGTCTTACAACGCAA
Organism: Lissotriton helveticus; assembly: GCF_964261635.1. NCBI lineage: Eukaryota > Metazoa > Chordata > Amphibia > Caudata > Salamandridae > Lissotriton > Lissotriton helveticus. Next base: position 370,330,677 of record NC_136058.1, read on the forward strand.
GTCGTTACAACGACTTGCGCTGTAGGGCGTGGATTTAGGAATCTTATAATCTTATATTCCAACACCAGTCCCCGTAACAGTAGGGAAGGTGTTGGAATATAAAATTGCAAGATTCCTTATCCCACAGCGCCATCCAGGGCAAGTCGTAGAAACGACTTGCGTTGTAATAGCTGCGGGGTAAAGGCACTGCGGTGTAAAAACCGCGTCGTAAACGATGTTCCCCGGTAAGGAGTGGTGAACTTGTAAGTTACCCCACACTACTGCCACATGGACTTCATATACTTGGAAATTAAGTTGGTTCCCCCGTCAGACACTATCTCTCGAGGGAATCCCACTCAGGAGAAAATTGCCATCAGTGCTCGTCCCACCACAGGGGCCGTCACTGTCCTCAGAGGTATGGCTTCCGGGTACCAGGTAGCATGGTCCACCAAGACCAGGATGAACCTGTTGCCCATGACTGTCTTGGGGTCCAGTGGCCCCACAATGTCAATCCCCACCCGCTCAAAGGGGGTACTGACCACAGAGAATGGCTGGAGAGGAGCCTTGTGCTTCCTCCCACTCTTTCCACTTGCCTTGCAAGTCTGACAAATTCTGCAATGAGTATCTGAACTCTTGCGCAATTGGGGACAATGAAAGTGGACAACAAGCCTTTCAAAGGTCTTGTTCTGCCCTAAATGTCCTGCTAATGGCACATCATGAGCCAGCCCCAGGAGGAAGGCTCTGAACTTCAGGGGTACCACCAGCACACAGGCTGACCGAGGTTCAGCAACCTTAGGCTCACTATACAGGAGACCATTTACCCAGTAAATCAAGTGTGATCCTGACTGATCACCTGCTGCCTGGCTTGCAGTCTGTTGCCGCAAGCCCACAAGAGAAGGGCACTCTCTCTGCTCCTTGCAGAATTCTTCCCTGGCGGGGCCTCCTTTTGGCTGCCAATGGGTCAGCTCAGGCAGGTCCCCCAGTTCAGCTACTTGCCCCAAGATAGGTTCCAGGGCATCCCCCTCAGGGTCTACCTCCTCCTAGACCGGGGGAACTTCGGGCCATTTTGCCATGCCCCGTCACTTCTCTCTAAGGCAGGTTCCTGGGCCTCCCTCTCAGGCTCCAGGTCCTCATGAGAACCCCTACTGGCTGACACTGACCGAGTGGTCACGCACACCCAGTCAGGCAGTCCAACCCTCTTCAAGTGACTTGTTTTCTCCACCTTTTCCCAAGGGGAGCTCTGCAAATCGTTCCCCAACAAACAGTCAACAGGCATGGCAGGCCTCACAGCTCCCTGAAGAGTACCAGAGACCACCCCCCACTCAAAGGGAACCTGAGCCATTGGACAATGAATCTCTGTGTTGTCGGCGGCAACAACTCCAAAAAAATGCATGCGGGATAATCTGCTCGTGAGACACCAGGTGACACCGGACAGCTGTCACACTGGCTCCTGTATCTCTAAGGGCCTCAACCTTTTGGCCATTGATGGTCACTCACTGCCCATATTTCTTAGTGTTCCTGGACAGCTGAGCTTCTGAGACCATCTCACGGTTTCCTAAAGAGACTAAGGTCATCTTTGTGGGACTCCACCCACCTTGGACATCAATCTCCTCCACCAAGGCTACACTAGCCATCTGCCGGGGCAGAGCACCAGTGGGTGCTGGTTTACCAAACAGGTGGCACCTGGCATCATTCGCCTTATGACCCAGGTCGCCAGACTTGTAACACTTCAGGGGCCACTGGGGAACAGGACTACCTGTCGGGCCCGTGCTTCTTCTCTGGGGGAGGCTGGGAACTTTTCCCTTGGTTCCCTTGGGAATTACTTTGGGGCCCTTTACGGAACTCCTTCTGTTTACCCTTGTCCCCCTCACTCTTCTGCTGGCGACCCTGCCCACCTTTGGCTGAGTCTCCCACGTGACACTTGTGGACCCGGGTGCTCACCCAGCGGTCCACCTCCTCAGCAAGCTTCCTAGGGTTAGTTAGCTTGCTATCTATCAGATGCTGGCGCAGCTCTGGAAAACAGTTATCACACAAGTACTCCCATGCAATCAAATCAAAGAGACCTTGAAAAGCATTAACCTTGCTGCCCTTCACCCAACCATCCAATGCTATGCAAAACAAAGTGACATATTCAACCCAAGTACTGTTTTCTAACTTTTTGCGTTTCCTGAACCTCTGTCTATAGAGCTCAGGTGTCAAACCATATCTAGACATCAAAGCATCTTTCATGTGGCTGTATGAATTGTGGACTTCCCCACAACCCCGCTCCCCAATCTCTCTCAGGGACCCGGTGGGAAGACATGGCTACCTCATAGGCACTGAACCCCTGACCAATATCATCATTTTTGTAAAACTCTTTCACCACATCCTTGGGAATATACACTCTACTTTCTGTATGTACTGACGGTACGCTGCCACCAGAGGGAGTAACCTCCAAACTTTTGGTTTTAAACTCCAACTCCCTCAAAACATTTTCATGCTCAAACTGCATTTCCTTTTCCTCTATATCTAATCTCCTATTTTCTATTTCCAGTTGCCTATTCACCTTGAACTTGGTCATCTCCATTTCATGCCTTCTTGATCTCTCTCTGTCCTCCAACTCCTCTGGAGACAGACTTTTGCCAGAACCAATGCTACCTGCGGGGGAAGGTACCTTCCTTCCTCCTGAGCCCAATGGCCCTTCCTGTTGCACAACTGCCAGGTCATCCTCCTCAATCTCATGAGTTTTCTTTGCTTCTACCCAAGCCCTCAGCGCCTTGTAGAACTCTCTCTGAACCCAGAGGTGGAAACACTGAACTTTTTGCAGTAGTACTTCAGCTGTTTTACTTTGTAGCTCTCTAGCTTCTCTTCTTCCCATTCACAATCAATAGAGGCTATGGATTCTGTATCTCCCATGATAACTGAATCAGGCATCTTTCAAAAATAGAAAACAAAAATTCAAAAAGGAATTTAGCAAAAAGTATGTGGTTGCGTTATGGTCTGCACTCACTAAGTAGTGTTCACCAATCACGGTACATGAGTCACAAATGAAAGTCCAGAATCCTCACCGCTGACCACAAATGTTAGATTTGGGGGTCTCTAGTTGGCACAGGTAGGTACTTGTGACAAATAGGGACCCTTGCCTCTTGTCAGAATAAGGGGATTACACTCCTAAAATAAACCCTACTCACTCCCTTGGTAGCTTGGCACGAGCAGCCAGGCTTATCTCAGAGGCAGTGTGTAAAGCATTTGTGACCACATACAGGAACCCAGTGACAACACTACAGATGGACACCACACAAGGCTTTATATAAAAAATAAGTATACTTTGTGTAGCATTACCACAAGACTATAAACGACAAAAATACACAATACTGTTACTTTAAGATGGTAGATTTAGCTTAGTTTAGTTCAGTTCTTAAGATGCGACACTTTGCGTCAATGTACCTTAGGTTACATCGCGCTTCCACGACAAGTAACGTCGCAGCGAGGGAAATGCGGCAAAGTTAAAGTACAAAGAAATAAAGACGTGAAGATCTTCCAGATGCGTCACGGGGATTCGAATAGTTCTCGTTCGATGCGTGGACTGCAGCGGCGACATCCTTGTTCCGCGATGAGACGGCAGCAGATCCACTTGCGACAATCTTCTCCCACAATGCATGAAGCTTCCGCACGATGCAACAACTACAGCGGCGACATCCATGATGCGACGGCAGCAGCTCCGATGGCGATGCACTTCTCGGGGATGCGAGGCACTTTTCTTCGATGCAGTGCAGTGCGACAGTTCCAGCTGCGACACCCTCCTTTGGAGTTGCCACGGTAAGCACAGCGACGGCGACACGCTGCAACCTCGTTGCGATACTCTTATCTTGATGAGGTGCAATGCGACAGCTACATCGGCAACACCCTTCTTTGGAGTTGCGACAGCAGCAGCAGCAACGTTGACACGCTTCCTCTTCATTGCGGCACGCTTCTCTCTGATGCGGTGCAGTGCGACAGTTCCAGTGGTGACACCCTCCTTCGGAGTTGCGATGGCAGTTACAGCGACGGCGACACGCTTCTTCTCAATGAGTCGCGCTTCCAGCTCCTTGCGACACGCAGTTCCTCAGAAGGCACAAAACAGCAGCAGGCACTTCCAAAACAACTATGGGGAGCTGGGGGTTGAAGTCTGTTGTCCCTGAGACTTCAGCAGGAGGCAAGCTCTTTTCCAAGCCCTTGGAGATCCTTCACAAGTTGAAAGCAAAGTACACAAAGTTCCTTTCTCCTTCCTTTGGCAGTAAGGCAACCACTGCAGGCCAATCCCCCAAGCAGCACTTCAGCTTGGGAATCATCTCTCCTCAGTTTCTTCAGGTTCCTCTCCTCAGTAAAGGTTTCTTCTTGTAGTCCAAAGTGATCTAATTTCATGGGATCAGGGTCCCAATATTTATACCCCAAAATCCTTTGTTCTCTGAGGGGAGAGGGGCCTTTGCCTATTCCAAACCAGTTCTGAAGCACTCTATTTACCAGACTTCTCCTTTCCTTTCACAGTGCAGGGCAGGCACATCAGGTGCCCCACAGGAGGTGGAGCCAACATTGTGGAAGGCAAGTACAGTCCTGGAGCACTTTGTTTACAGGACTCCTTCTCTTCTTTCAGTGTGCAGGGCAGAGACATCAGCCGCTCCCCAGGAGGTGGAGCCAGCATTGTGCAAGGCAGGCACAGCCCTATTCAAGGTTCAGGTGCAACTCCTCCCTCCCATCTAGATGCAGATCTCTCTATTCACCACTGGGCTGATTCATCCTGTCTCTTGGAATCCCCCAGCCCTGTCACTCACAAAACCAGACAAAGGAATACACAACCTAGCAGAGGCAGGCTTTAAAGGTTAGGAAAGCAAATACCTACTTTCTAAAAGTGTTTTTTGCAAACACAGAATATTAAAACCACCTTCACTGAAAGATGTATTATATCATTCTGAGTTCAGGCATACTAAACTCGAATTTCTACCATGATCTCAGAGTCAGTTAGGATTATAAACATGTAATAATCTAACAGCCCATTCTGGCCTATGGAGAACAGGTAGCCTTGCAATAGTAAAAAACGAAAATGGCTGAATTCACTATTAGGCCATGCCACACACATCAGGGCTTGTCCTACCTTATACGTTCAATGCACCCTGCCCTTGGGCCTACCATAGGGGTGACTGATATGAAGAAAAGGGAAGGTGTAGGGACTGGTGAGTGGGTGCACTTGCCCAGTCAGTGTGACAGTACCAGACTGCAAACAGGCTCTGCAATGGCAGATCTTAGACACATTTTACAAGGCTGCTTCTGTGGGTGGCACAACCAGTGCTGCAGGCCCACCAGCAGCATTTGGATTTACACACCCTGGGCACACTCAGGGCACTAGACTAAGGTCTGACAAGTAAACCAAATAGCCAAACATGGAACCACTGATTAATACATCAATTTACAATAGGGAGCACTTGCACTGTGGCACTGAATAGCATAGCAGTGGCACAGTGCCCACAGCATCTAACACCAGCAAAAATACATGAGGCAACAGCAAAAATGGAAGGGAGACCCACGCCAATGGTGCCAGGTCTAACATGGATTTCTTTTTGGGGATCATTCGCCTCTCCTCTCACACTATCTGTTTCCAGACCTGCCTCACCACTCACACTAATGACCTGCCTTCCTCTTACACCATCTCCTCTCACACTACCTGCCTCAAGGCTGCCTCTCCTCTCACAGTCTTCAGACCTGCCTCTCTTCCTACATTATCAGTCTATAGACCTGCCTCTCCTCACACTATCTGTTGCCAGGGTTTCTTCTCCTCTAACACTATCTACTGGCCTGTCTTCACCTCACAACATCTGTTTCCAGATGTGCCTGTCCTTTCACGCTGTCTTCTGACCTGCCTCTCCTCTCACACTATCCGTCTCCAGGCTGCCTCTCCTCTCACACTATCTACTGACCTGCCTTCCTCTTACACCATATGTTTCCAGATATGCCTCTCCTCTCACGTTGTCTCCAGACCTGCCTCCCCTCTCACACTGTCTCTAGAGCTGCCTCTCCTCTCACACTACATGTCTCAATGCTGCCTCTCCTCTCACACTATCTATCTACAGACCTGCCTTCCTCTCACACCATCTGTTTCCAGATATGCCTCTCCTCTCACGCTGTCTCCAGACCTGCTTCTCCTCACACTATCTGTCAACAGATCTGCCTCTTCTCTCGCACTATCAGTCTCAAGGCTGCCTTTCCTCTCACACTTTCTCCAGACCTGCCTCTCCTCTTACTCTATCAGCCTATAGACCTGTCTTTCCTCTCACACTGTCTGTCTCCATACCTGCCTCTCCTCTCAGACTGTCTAGTGCTGCCTTTCCTCTCACACTACCTGTCTCAAGGCTACCTCTCGTCTCACACTATCTATCTACAGACCTGCCTTCGTCTCACACCATCTGTTTCCAGATATGGCTCTCCTCTCACGCTGTCTCCATACCTGCCTCTCCTCACAATATCAGTCTACAGACCTTATTATCCTCTCACACTGTCTTCAGACCTGTCTCAAGGCAGCCTCACCTCTCAACCTGTCTACAGGCTGCCTCTCTTCTCACACTATCTGTCCCCAGACCCACCTCTCCTCTCACACTAGCTGTCTCCAGACCTGTCTCTTCGTATACTATCTGTCTTGTGACCTGCCTATCCTCTCACACTATCCGTCTCCAGACCTGTCTCTTTTTACACTGTCTCCAGACCTGCTTCTCCTCTCACACTGTCTTGAGACCTACCTCTCATCTCACACTATACATCTGCAGACCTTCCTCGCTGTAAGGATTCACTAAACAAATAGTTGATAGATCAATATCTAAGTGTATTCTGTCCATGAGGTTATCTCCAGCTTACAGCTTTCCACTCCACTCCTGCCTCAATCCACCAGAAAATGCATGTCACCCTCATAATAAATTCTGTAGTACATATTCAAAGTTCTACCAACTCTACACATCCCACCCTTATACTTACAGATGATAATCAATAAGAAGAAAAGAAACAGCTTATGCTTTTACAACCTTAATGCAGTGTTAAATGAGTATCTCTTAGAAACACATGTACTCAAGGAATAACTTTTAAGACATCATAATGATGTGCAGATGTATACAATGTATGCACTCAGTAAATTGTTTATAAAATGCAAATGCAAGTGCACAAGATTTTATGCAATGACTGTTAGTACTATTGTTCTTCTTCCTCGTTCATGTCTCTTTTTAGAGACTTGAACACACTCCCCAAACTCCACACAGGTCCATCCTCCAGAATCACTACACTGCGTTTTACCTCTTTCACGTTGAGTGGTTGGGAAAATGTACTTTCCCCTTTCCTGTAACAATCCCACCTTTTCGCATGCCACTCAATCACTTTTCTTTATGTCCACTCTTTTTACACCTTTCTTTGTCTTATTATATTTCTCAGATTTTTGTTGTTTTTCTCTCACGCTCTCTTTTACAGCATTTCGGTCAAACCACTCACACTCTTATACTGGAATATACTTCCTCTGTGGTTCTCTTCCTTTAAGGGGAATGAAATGTGACACACCAGCCATTGAGTGAGGCATAACTCTGTATGTCCACACCAATTTCCTCTGCTCCTCTTTCCATGGTCACCCACTGGTCAAGGACAGTTTCATGTTTCCCATAATTAGAAAATTGCCTCGCTTAACTAGGCCATTGGCCTGAGGTCTGAAGAATGTCAACTTCTCATGTTTGACACCCATCTTTTCCCAAAATCTGTCCTCGTCTTATAAACAAATTGTACCCTGTTGTCTGAAACTAGTTTCTTGGGAATACCCTCCTCCATGAACACGCCCTACAGAAATCTGATAAAAGTTTCAGTATCAAGGTGATCAGTAGATTTGGTGGCAAGCCTTTTTGTGTGGTAATCAATCAGCACAATCATATATCTGTCTCTCATGCCGAGTCTGCCCACAGGACCCAACACATCAATGGCCAACCTTTCCCAAGGTCCATTAGGTAACTCCAAGCAACGCAGTGGTGGTTGTCTCACAACTTTGGTTTTGACGCTGTTGGTGCCCGCGTAGCATTCCTTGATAATACTTTCAATGATATGATCCATTTTGGGCCACCAAAAAGACTGATGCGCTCGTATCTTTGTCATATTGGGCCCTGGATGTCCCTCATGTGCTGTTTGGATTATTTTCCTCCTTAATTTCTCTGGTGGAATAATCTGGGTCCTCTGCATCAATCTCCCTTCATGTACACTTATTTCAACCTTCACATTGCGGTAGGCATTCAGTCCCACACCATGAATTGCTTAATTATCCCAACCAGAACTCACATTTTTTTTTTAATCATTTAATTGTATATCCTCTTCCATTTGATTACTGCATTCCATTCCTCATTCCCTAGAGCGATTTCTTCTCTCCCTACCATTACCACTATCACCTCTGCCTCTGTCTCTTGGTCAGGTTCATTCACAGGCATTCTAGACAGAAAGTCCGCAACAACATTTTAAAAGCCCATAACATATTCAACAACAAAATTATATTATTACACCAATAGCAACCACCTGGATATCCTTGGGGTCACACTTGCTTCAAGTCCTTTCCCCCCTTTGAATAAGTGTATTAGTGGTTTGTGATTGGTCTTAACTTTGAATTGTAATCCCAACACAAAATACTTGAAATGTTTGTGAGCCTCTCTCTCAAGTATGAGGCCTCCGCTTTCTGAAGCCGACTCGAAGCAAACCCTACAAACCTGTTTTGACCATCTTTGATTTGTGTCAACACAGCCCCAACTCCAACACTGCTTGCATAAGTTGTTAATTATATAGGTCATCGAAATGCCCTAATGTAGGAGCTTGCAGAATTCTATCCTTTATATACGGGAAAGCCAAATCACAATTCTCGTCCCAAATGAAGATGATATTATTTTTCATTAACAATCTCAAGGTTCAACTATTTCAGTAAAATTGGCTACAAATTTGAAACAATATTATGCCAGACCTAAAAAGAATTTTAGCTGAACTCTACAAACCGGTTTACGAACATCACGTACAGCCAACACTATACTTTTCTTAGGTCAAATGCCCTCTTTAGAGATCTCATGTCCCAAATATGTTACTCAGTTTTTCCTTAATTGGCACTTCCCCCTCTTTACTGTTAACTCACACTTACACAATCATTCAATCACTTGTTCCAATAATTCGTTATGTTCTTTTTCAGTCTTCCCCACTATCAAGATATTGTACTGAAAACATAAAAAGTATTTTAATCCATTACATATGTGCTGCATCCTACTTTGGAACACTGCTGAGGCCCGAGCTAAACCAAAGGGCATCCTTCAATACCGATAGGCCCACAGAAGTCTGACAAATGATGTAAAATGTCTGGATCTCTCATGGAGATCAATTTGATGATATGCAGCAGACATATCCATGACACTTAAAATTTCCCCACCCCCCACTGATATCAGCATCTCTGAAATTTTCGGGAGCAGTTGTCTTTCAACCCAAAGGCTTTTATTGAGTTCACGCAAGACAATGTCCAGGTGAATCTTCCCCCCCTCCTCAGGGGCCACCACAATGGGTGCTAGCCACTCTGAGGACTCAATTGGCTCAATGCTCTTTTATTCCAATAATTTATGAAGTTCTTTTTGCAATGGCTCTCTCATCAGGTGTGGGATATTCCTTCCTTTGTGAACAACTGCAACAGCACCATTCTTCAGCACAATTTTCTGTGAGAAACCTTTTAATTTGCCCAGACTTTCCATGAATACTTCAGCAAATCTTTAAAGCTACTTTTCACTATACGGCTCTCGAGTGTCAATCTCTGTGGCCACACTATGTACTTCAACTGGCATAACTTGTTGTTTGGCATTCGGATTTAGTATTATTTTGAGATCCTTTAGATGATGCAAGCCCAATAGAGCTGACCCCTGCTTGGTATTGTACACACGTCCAAATATATCTTACTTCCCATACTCAATTTTCATCCATCTAATCCTCATGATGTCTGTGGGTATTCCTCCATACCCTATGACCCTGATGTCAGATTTGTTCTGTTCTACATCCTCCAAGATTTTTCCATAGGTAGCTTTAGAATAGCTATCAAAGTGTATAAACTCCCCAAGTCAGCCAGTATCCTCACTTAGGGCCGGATGTAGGTCGGTCGGTAACGGCCGAAAATCGGTATTTTCGGCCGTTACCGACCGGTATTTACAAAATGGTATGTAGGGCCACATATTTTACCTATTCGATATTTTTGATTTGTAGGTGGGACTCTTCTGAGTCCCACAACCCTTACTGAATCTGTATTTTACCATCAAATATATTTGATGGAAAAATACCGATTCAGGTGTGCATGCACATGTGTGCATGCACACCTGTGCCATATGACAGGCAGACCTGCCCTTAGGGCAGGTATGCCTGCCACATGGCCCCCGAACCTTTTTTGGGGGTGCTAGAGGGTGTCAAAGTGACACCCCCTGCACCCTTGTCAAAATCGGTATTTACCGATTCGGTAAATACCGACCGGTAATGCCCCATTCATTCCTATGGGCTTCAAAGCCCATAGGAATGAATGGAGCAATACCGGTCGGTATTTACCGAATCGGTAAATACAGATATTTACCGATTCGGTAAATGGAACTTCTGGATGTTCCTACATACCCCCCCTTCTTATTTACCGATTCTTATTTACCGAATCGGTAAAATTCGGTAATTAAGAATCGGTAAATAAGTTCTACCTACATCTGGCCCTTAATGGTCATCTATATGCAGGTTACAGAGAGGTTTTTCCAACTTGTCTGTGTTTTCTTTCTCTAACACTTTTTCTTCTTGAGTTGTATTGATCCATTCTTCACTATCATCCACCTCTTCAATATCGAGTACTATTTCATGTACACTTTTACATGCATCATCAACTTGCTTAACTTTTACAGTTCCTCCTTTCATTCTGCAAACTTTGGCAAAATGGCCTCTTCGTCCACAATTGTGGCATACAACATTCCTTGCAGCACACCTTGTGCTAGATGTTATGTGTCCCAGTGCTCCACATCAATAACATTTTATGATCCTGGAATAAGAGCCTGAGGAAGTAGACTGATTCTGCTCCTTTTTCTTTGATTTTCATGTTACCAAAGGGTAGCGTCCATAGGTTGGGGAGCCAGGGTCAGGTGTTGCCTGTCCTGGACGGCAGGGCGACTGTAGCCAGTGTCCTGGCCGGTTTGTCTTCTAGGGGTACCCCTGTGAACACAGGTGGGGCTCATCTTAAGTGAAGAGACCCTGTGTTTCCCAGAAGGGGTGGTACAGGCCTAGCAGGGATCTTTAGGGTTCTTGGCTGAGTGTTGTGGTACTACCCTGAGAGCAGGTGGGGCCTACCTTAAGTGGAGGGACCCTGTTCTACAGTGGGAGGGTGTAGAACTCTGGAAGGGGGTCAGAGGGAGTCTGACCCCTGTGCATCCGCTGAATGTGGATCCCAGGTGGGAGAGTTGTGTTCTGGAGAGTGCTTCAGAAGTAGAGGTAGGGTGGGGCAATCATGCCCGTGACCTCTGGTCAGCCTGAGGGTACGGACCCTAGGTTGAAGGATCAGTGGTAGTTTGGAACTACCCTGAGAAAGGGAGTGGAGAATGGCTATTGTAGGCCAGGGGTTACTACCCCCCACTCTGTGGATTGGCAAGGACCAGTGGTATCTAGGTGGCCTAGGGCCTGGTCCTAGCCGTGGACAAGTAAGGAGTACCAGTGGGGTAGCCTAGTTGGACCTGTTTTTTTGTAGGATGGGCTTGTCTTATGGATCAACGTGGCGTAGAACCGGAGGGTGTCCCTGCAGTGCGGGCCCGCGTCCCTGTTCTAACAGTGGTGATTGGCCTACCCTGCGTTTTGGCTGGAAGGGGGTTGTGTTGGACTTGGGCCTTGTGGCAGGTTCACCCCTGAACTTTTTGCCTTGAAGTGTAGTGATTTCTGGTCTTTGCGCACTTTAGCACTGTGGCGCAGTGTAAAGTGCGTGCTCTCCCTGAGTGCGTGTGTGAGATTGGCCTGCCCTCCCATAGGAATGCATGGGGAATGTCTGTGTCCCTGGTAGTTCCTGATGCGTGAGGTGTGCATGGTCAAGTTTGGTATGTGTGAACTCGGGGGAGTGAATGCTGCGAGATGGTGTATGCAGCATGTATGTGTCTAGAAGGGAAGTGCTACTTCTGGACATTGAGATATGTGTGCAGTGAGGGTGCTGGGGCGTGATTGACTGGAGCTGGCTGGCATGCCAGGCTCCAGGAAGTCTGGATGGGTCTGCCCGGTGGTGAGTGTGAGATTAGCATGAGTGATGTGTGGGAGGAGTGTACCTGTGTCCTGGATGGGCTGGGTTTTCCCCACACAATGCTGGCTCCGCCCCCCTGTGGTGTGTCTAACGACCCTAGCCTCCCCAGTGAATGAAATGGGTGGTTGGGCCATCAAGAGTGCTCCAGAACCAGCTGCGACTGGTTTCTCCCCCACCCTGCACCCTTAGACAAAGGATTTGTCTGTATAAAAAGAGGCTGTGACCTCTTGGAAAATGTTCTTGTTTGCCAACTTGAAACTACCAGGGGCGTGTTGCTGCTTGGGCCCAGGGGAAGGCTTGCCTCCCTGGGCCGTGCCCAGCCCCTGGATGCCTTCTCCCTCTGGGGTCTCTCTGCCTTGCCTTGATGCCCTGGAGGACTTTTCTCTGCTGTGCTTGTCCCTGGACTCGTGGGGCCTCTTTGCCCTGCCCAGCTCCTGGATGCCAGAGGGACTGTTGCCTAGCGCAAGGAGCGCTTTATTGGCTTTATAGCGCATGGGAGCGCTTTTATTCTGCCCCTAGCGCTTGAAAGCGCTGTGTTGTTCCCTAGCGATCGGAGCGCTTTATTTTTACTTTTGCCCCTGTTTATTACTTAAAGCGAGCGAGTGCCCACCTCGCTGTTTATTTTTAATCTCGAGGGTGCCACCCCTCTGAAATGCCCCCGAGATTCACCGCCGCGGCCCGAGCGCCGCAAAACAGGAAGTCAGGCACTACAGTGCCTGATGCGGGGCGGGACTTCCGGTTTGCCGGAGGAAGTCCCGCCCGCCGCCGCGCTGGGATTGGCCAGCGCCGCCAGGGAGACCGAGCCTGGGGCTGAGTCCCGGTCCCGAGATGGGGGACCGGGAGAAGACCCCTGTGTCTAGAAAGCGGGGCTCTCATGAGGTGAGAGAGCCCCGCCCGCTGCCCTGCTGCCCTGCTGACACCCGCCGAGGCCCCCGTGAGCGAGGAAGGGCCCCGGCAGACTGCTGCAAGAAGATGGTGTCCCCCGCCGCCCCCGGAGAGCAGCCGGTGAGTAGAGCTGCTCCGGGGGGGGGGTGGGGGGTGGTGAAAGTGCGCGAGGGATCCCCTCGCAACGCTGAGCGGCCCCGCTTGACAGAGGGCCGCTCCAACGGCCCCCAGTAGTTCTTTGAGCCTAGAGGGCTCGGTGGGGGCATAGCGTTTTCTTCTGTCCGTGCGCTCCGCCTTCAGGTGCCTTCAGGGCGGCCCCGGATGGTAGAGGGCCGCCCCAACGTTTCCCCAGGGCACAGTATCGAGTGAAAGGGCCCGAGGAGCTCGTGCTGAGCCCCGTGGCTCCAACGTGTTGGGGCATTGTATTTACTGCAGAGCCTGAGGGCTCCCACACTGGGCAGTAGTGTTTCTTGAGCCTAGAGGGCTCCAACGACGGGCAAGTGATGTTTTAGAGCCAGAGGGCTCAGTTGGGCGCAGTCCTTGTCCTGAGGGGCCGGTGAGGGCCCCTGTCGCAGATTTGTTTTCCAGCTGCCCAGCAAGTAGTGGGCAGCTGCACCGTTTAGGTATTTTCCTCCCTAGGGACATGTTCTGGACTTTAGGAGTGAGGCGCACTCCTTCATCCATGGCCTTTCCCCAGCTGCGCAGCACTTAGAGCCAGCTGCAGCGTTTAGGCCCCCTGTTCTGTCCCTCAGCTGCCCAGCACTTTGTGGGCAGCTGCTACGTTTAGGTCTTGGCGCAGTGGCGCAACCTGGACCCTGGACTTTGATGTAAGTTCATGTTACTGTGATTTCTGCAAAGTGCTCTTTGCTGCACCTCTGAATGTGTTGTTGATACATTATGTGCCCTGTTCCTTACACGGCTGAACGTGTGTTGATGCGTCATGTGTTCCTTACACCGCTGAATGTAGGTTCTGCATCATGTGTTTTGTCCCCAGATCTATGCCCCTACTTGTATTGTGATACTGAGGTGGTTGTTCTTGCTAGTGCAGGTGGTGCTAGTAAGGTCCTGGTTCCCTGCGTGACCTGTTCCTAGGGTGGTTAGGATTGCGTATGGGGGACTTACCAGTTACCAGTGGGTACTGGTTTTGTGCTTTATGTCCTATTTTGTGTTACAGTGATCTTCTGTTATAAGTGATCCCAAGGGCTTGATACTAAGCTTGCCCCCTGACCAGAGTCCCAGGACCAGTGGACTCTATGGTGCCTTCCCTGCCAAATTGCTGGGACTTGTCTGATCTCCCTTGGCCCCTGGGGCCTCGCTGAAGTGTGCCTCGCTCGTTCCCCTCAGCAGCTCGTGCCGGCAGCCCGTCCAAGCCTCGAGCAGCGCCGCTCTCCCCTGAGCCGCGCCGCTTCGCTGGGTCGCCCGCATCCTGCCTCCCCCTCCTCTTCTGAGCCGCACACATTGGTCGCCCCAGAGAAACGCTTGTACCGTGCCGGCAGCCCGTCCAAGCCTCGAGCAGCGCCGCTCTCCCCTGAGCCGCGCCGCTTCGCTGGGTCGCCCGCTCAAGCTTACTAAGGAGGTCACTCGCATTATCCCGTGCAACCAGGACGGAAGGTACTGTCTGATAGGCTATGTTCTAAGTTCTAGGCCTACAAGTATTGTATTGTTACTTCTAAAAGTGCTAATTCCGGACAGTGGTCCAGGTGGCCCTGTCTTGTAAATATCCCCTGTAAATTCTGCCCGTGCCCCTGGCACATTGTAAAGTGTGTGTTTTATCTAATGTGTGTTGGTGTAATACAAAGGCTATTTTTATATAACCTTGTGTGGAGTTTCCTTTGTGGTGGGCCTTTGGGTGTTGTTGCTGGGGTGCGTGCGCAAATACTTAACTTACATCGCCTCCAAGTTTAGCCTTGCTGCTCGCGCCACGTTACCTAGAGGGTGAGTAGGGGTTATCTTGGTGTGTAACTCCCTTGCCCTGACTTGGGAGTGGTGGTCTCTGGCTGACTTTGGCGAAAGCCCTGGCCAGCCGGGGATCCCATTTCCAACACATGTTGATTGACTTTGTGATTAGATTTTACTTTCTTAACGTCTTCTTTGGGCTCTACAATTTCAGATACCTTGGCCTGAGATTCCTTCCATAGTTCACTTACACAACCTTTATCCATTTCATTTATCCACATTTGCGTGTGTTTGAGCCCTTTGGCATTTTTATGGCATCTTCAACTGTTGGATCCTTGATTAAGAGTTTTTCCTTTACTCTGTTACTATTCATGGATTGCACTATTTGATCCTTAATCAAAGAATCACTCAAATGTTAAAATTAGCACATCAATGACAATCCTCATAATGCTGCTGCATAGGATGCAATGTCCTCCTCTGCTCTTTGAGACCTAGAAAAAAAGGTATGCAGCTCTAATAGAAAGTTAACTTTTGTTGTAAATTGTGCATCCAATATTTGTAAAGACGTCTTATATACATTCGTGGGCTGCCCACCCCCAAATCCTAAAGAGATTTCAGGCAAATCTTCTTACAGC
Source organism: Lissotriton helveticus (assembly GCF_964261635.1). Lineage (NCBI taxonomy): Eukaryota > Metazoa > Chordata > Amphibia > Caudata > Salamandridae > Lissotriton > Lissotriton helveticus. The sequence continues at coordinate 370,346,352 of NC_136058.1, forward strand.
CTACGCTCTTCAACACCCAGATGGTGGAGCAAAATTGCTTGTCTTCTCACCAGACCTTACTTGTCAGCACCAATGGCCAGACCTGTCTCTTCTCACACTATCTGTCTCCAGACCTGTCTCTTCTCACACTATCTGTCTCCAGACCTGCCTCGACTCTCACACTATCTGTCTCCATTGCTGGCTCTCATCTCACACTATCTGTCTCCAGACCTGACTCTCCTCTCACGCCATCTGTCTCCAGACCTGACTCTCCTCTCACGCCATCTGTCTCCAGACCTGACTCTTCTCAAACTATCTGCCTCCAGACCTGTCTATTCGTACACTATCTGTCTCCAGACCTAGCTCTTCCTACACCATCTATCTCCAGACCTGTCTCTTCTCACACTATCTGTCTCCAGACCTGTCTCTTCTCACACTATCTGTCTCCAGACCTGTCTCTTCTCACACTATCTGTCTCCAGACCTGTCTCTTCTCACACTATCTGTCTCCAGATCTGTCTTTTCTCACACTGTCTCCATACCTGTCTCTTCTTACACTATCTGTCCCCAGACCTGTCTCTTCTCACAACATCTGTCTCCAGACCTGTCTCTTCTCAAATTATCTGTCTCCAGACCTGTCTCTTCTCACACTATCTGTCTCCAGACCTGTCTCTTCTCACACTATCTGTCTCCAGACCTGTCTCTTCTCACACTATCTGTCTCCAGACCTGTCTCTTCTCACACTATCTGTCTCCAGATCTGTCTTTTCTCACACTGTCTCCATACCTGTCTCTTCTTACACTATCTGTCCCCAGACCTGTCTCTTCTCACAACATCTGTCTCCAGACCTGTCTCTTCTCAAACTATCTGTCTCCAGACCTGTCTATTCTTACACTATCTGTCTCCAGACCTGATTCTCCTCTCACACTATCTGTCTCCGGACCTGTCTCTTCTCAAACTATCTGCCTCCAGACCTGTCTATTCATACACTATCTGTCTCCAGACCTAGCTCTTCCTACACCATCTATCTCCAGACCTGTCTCTTCTCACACTGTCTCCAGACCTGTCTATTCTCACACTATCTGTCTCCAGACCTGCCTCGACTCTCACACTATCTGTCTCCATTGCTGGCTCTCATCTCACACTATCTGTCTCCAGACCTGACTCTCCTCTCACGCCATCTGTCCCCAGACCTGACTCTCCTCTCACGCCATCTGTCTCCAGACCTGACTCTCCTCTCACGCCATCTGTCTCCAGACCTGACTCTCCTCTCACACTATCTGTCTCCAGACCTGACTCTCCTCTCACACTATCTGTCTCCAGACCTGTCTCTTCTTACACTATCTGTCTCCAGACCTCTCTTCTTACACTATCTGTCCCCAGACCTGTCTCTTCTCATAACATTTGTCTCCAGACCTGTCTCTTCTCAAACTATCTGCCTCCAGACCTGTCTATTCGTACACTATCTGTCTCCAGACCTAGCTCTTCCTACACTATCTGTCTCCAGACCTGTCTCTTCTCACACTATCTGTCTCCAGACCTGTCTCTTCTCACACTATCTGTCTCCAGACCTGTCTCTTCTCACACTATCTGTCTCCAGACCTGTCTCTTCTCACACTATCTGTCTCCAGATCTGTCTTTTCTCACACTGTCTCCATACCTGTCTCTTCTTACACTATCTGTCCCCAGACCTGTCTCTTCTCACAACATCTGTCTCCAGACCTGTCTCTTCTCAAACTATCTGTCTCCAGACCTGTCTATTCTTACACTATCTGTCTCCAGACCTGATTCTCCTCTCACACCATCTGTCTCCAGACCTGCTTCTTCTCTCACACTATCTGTATCTGGACCTATCTCTTCTTACACTATCTGTCTCCAGACCTGTCTCTTCTTACACTATCTGTCCCCAGACCTGTCTCTTCTTACACTATCTGTCCCCAGACCTGTCTCTTCTCACACTATCTGTCCCCAGACCTGTCTCTTCTCACACTATCTGTCCCCAGACCTGTCTTTTCTCACACTGTCTCCATACCTGTCTCTTCTTACACTATCTGTCCCCAGACCTGTCTCTTCTCAAACTATCTGTCTCCAGACCTGTCTATTCTTACACTATCTGTCTCCAGACCTGATTCTCCTCTCACACTATCTGTCTCCGGACCAGTCTCTTCTTACACTATCTGTCCCCAGACCTGTCTTTTCTCACACTGTCTCCATACCTGTCTCTTCTTACACTATCTGTCCCCAGACCTGTCTCTTCTCACAACATCTGTCTCCAGACCTGTCTCTTCTCAAACTATCTGTCTCCAGACCTGTCTATTCTTAAACTATCTGTCTCCAGACCTCTCTTCTTACACTATCTGTCCCCAGACCTGTCTCTTCTCATAACATCTGTCTCCAGACCTGTCTCTTCTCAAACTATCTGCCTCCAGACCTGTCTATTCGTACACTATCTGTCTCCAGACCTAGCTCTTCCTACACTATCTGTCTCCAGACCTGTCTCTTCTCACACTATCTGTCTCCAGACCTGTCTCTTCTCACACTATCTGTCTCCAGACCTGTCTCTTCTCACACTATCTGTCTCCAGACCTGTCTCTTCTCACACTATCTGTCTCCAGATCTGTCTTTTCTCACACTGTCTCCATACCTGTCTCTTCTTACACTATCTGTCCCCAGACCTGTCTCTTCTCACAACATCTGTCTCCAGACCTGTCTCTTCTCAAACTATCTGTCTCCAGACCTGTCTATTCTTACACTATCTGTCTCCAGACCTGATTCTCCTCTCACACTATCTGTCTCCGGACCTGTCTCTTCTTACACTATCTGTCTCCAGACCTGTCTCTTCTCACACTATCTGTCTCCAGACCTGTCTCTTCTTACACTATCTGTCCCCAGACCTGTCTCTTCTCACAACATCTGTCTCCAGACCTGTCTCTTCTCAAACTATCTGTCTCCAGACCTGTCTATTCTTACACTATCTGTCTCCAGACCTGATTCTCCTCTCACACAATCTGTCTCCAGACCTGCTTCTTCTCTCACACTATCTGTATCTGGACCTATCTCTTCTTACACTATCTGTCTCCAGACCTGTCTCTTCTTACACTATCTGTCCCCAGACCTGTCTCTTCTCACACTATCTGTCCCCAGACCTGTCTCTTCTCACACTATCTGTCCCCAGACCTGTCTTTTCTCACACTGTCTCCATACCTGTCTCTTCTTACACTATCTGTCCCCAGACCTGTCTCTTCTCACAACATCTGTCTCCAGACCTGTCTCTTCTCAAACTATCTGTCTCCAGACCTGTCTATTCTTACACTATCTGTCTCCAGACCTGATTCTCCTCTCACACTATCTGTCTCCGGACCTGTCTCTTCTTACACTATCTGTCTCCAGACCTGTCTCTTCTCACACTATCTGTCTCCAGACCTGTCTCTTCTTACACTATCTGTCCCCAGACCTGTCTCTTCTCACAACATCTGTCTCCAGACCTGTCTCTTCTCAAACTATCTGTCTCCAGACCTGTCTATTCTTACACTATCTGTTTCCAGACCTGATTCTCCTCTCACACTATCTGTCTCCGGACCTGTATCTTCTTACACTATCTGTCTCCAGACCTGCTTCTTCTCTCACACTATCTGTCTCCGGGCCTATCTCTTCTTACACTATCTGTCTCCAGACCTGTCTCTTCTCACACTATCTGTCCCCAGAGCTGTCTCTTCTCACACTGGAGAATGGAGATTGATACACTAGAAGGAGTGGAGATTGATACACCAGAAGAGTGGAGATTGATACATCGGAGGGGGTGGAGACAAACATCAGAGGGAGTAGAAATTGATACATTGGAGGAGTGGAGGTGGATAGATCATAGGAAGTGGAGATTGATTCACCAGAAAGAGTGGAGTTTTATACAGCAGAGGGATTGGAGAGTGATACATCAAATGGAGTGGACACTGATAAATCAGAGGGATTGGAGATTGATGCATCAGAGAAGTTTAGGTTGATAGATGATAGGAGTGGAGGTTGATACATCAGACAGAGGGGTGATTGGTAAATCAGAGGAAGTGAAGATTGATACATCAGAGGGAGTGGAGACATACATTCAGAGGGAGTAGAAATTGACACATCGGAGGAGTGGAGGTAGATAGATCAGAGGGAGTGGACATTGATACGCAATAGGGATGTGAGACTAACACATCATAGGGAGTATAAACTGATACATCAGCGGGAGGGAAGATTGATACATGGAGGGAGTGGATACTAATACATCAGAGGGAGGGGAGATTGATACATCAGAAAGAGGACCTACTAATACATCAGAAGGAGTGAACATGGATACATCAGAGAGAGTGTAGACTGATACATCAGAAGGAGAGGAGACAGATACATCAGAGGGAGTGGAGACTGATATATTAGAGGAAGTGGAGACTGATACAACAGAGGGACTGGAGATTGTTACATCAGAAGGAGTGGAGATTGTTACATCAGAGGGAGTGGAGATTGACATATCAGAGGGAGTGGAGATTGATACATCGGAGGGAGTGGAGATTGATACACCCGGGGAACTGGAGATTGATACATCAGAGGGAGTGGAGATTGACATATCAAAGGAAGTGGAGATTGATACATCAGAGGGAGTGGAGATTGACATATCAGAGGGAGTGGAGATTGATACTTCAGAGGGAGTGGAGATTGATACATTATAGGGAGTGCAGATTGGTGCATCATAGAGGTTGAGGTTGACAGATCAGAGGAGGGGAGGTTGATACGTCAGTGCCACACTGTGTTCTGCTGGCAGTTGTTATGTACTGGAGTGGGAGAGGGGTATATCCTGAGGAGGATTTACTGAAGTCAGACCTCTGAGAATATATAGCATGAGGTGGAAACGGTGGAAAAAAAGACACAGTAAAGAGATCAAGTCCTCACACACCTCACTTTGAACTAACCTCACTGTCTCGGTCCAGCAACCTCACCACGCGATCACTTGTGGCATTGAGAACTAGAATCTCTGTGGATTGCACCTGGGACTGGAGCCAATAAATGTCAGATTTAATCCCACTGAGATATTCAAGGCATCTTTCAATATTTTGAGCCAGATTATTAGTTTTTAACGCCACACAGCAAGACAACTAGCTGCACTGTATGACCGGACATTGCAGAAATGTTCCATATCTATGTCGTGAAGTTCCTATATTCCCAATAGGCTCTGCGCATTGGAAAAATATATCCTATAGTTTAGATGTAGGACCGAGGTCGACTAGGTCTCTATCCAATATATTAAACTTAATAGTGAGTGCCAGCTAGCTCAGAGGTCACTAGAAACTTTCTCAAATTCATAAGAAGGGATTAGTTTCTGACAACTGCATAAACATGACAACTTTGTTTTCCAAGGATAAGAAATATATCTCTAGAGTCGTGGAAACAATAGATAAGTATTTCACTCAGTCAATCGTGCATGCTTCGTTTTTACATCGGTGCAGAGAAATAGAGAGACAGGCGTTTTTCAATAAAAAGAATTTATTGAACAGTCTTCTTTCTCATGCAAAAGAAATGAACTGCTACAATCGTAATGCAGGCTGCAAAGTATAATGCATACAGCGAGAACAATATTATAAAATAATACTGTAAGAGCATTGTATGGTTTCTATACCATAAAAATACATACATAAATAACAATGACTAAAATACTCAACTGGTGCTTCTAAAATACGCCTACCCCAATGTACCTAACCTAAGTCAAGTACGCGGGAGGAAGTAAGTATTGTGTAGCCTAGGTTTAGTGTTCTTTGCCAAGAATCTATCCAAGATTTCTCTTAGGTTCTAATCAGCTCCATACCTTAATTTAGAATGAAGGAGGTCTGGTATCCCTGTCTCGGGACTCGATTTCCCAACACCCCGCAAGAGGAGCTTGGAAACACTGTAGCTGGATTCTCAGCAAGAGAAAGGCAGCCTCTCGATCAGTGCGTCAGCTGGAGGGTCGGCTTCCTTTGGCACTTGCTGTAGCGAGCTGCATCGGGCAAGTAGATAGTCGAACTGCTCCGAACCACCGTGTCTTGCTGTAGCAAGTGAAGGCATATTTATACCTTGAAGGTGTCTAGTTTGACGTAAAGTTTGACGTAAAGTCGGCATGCTAACGTCAAGAAAGAACCCCTAGGGAATAGTAGGTCTTTGCAAAGTACATGACTTCTTGGACAAATCAATATTCGAGCAAGGGGAAGTTCCCTAACTGCTTAAGCCGATTTTCCAAGAAATCGTTGTGACTTTTGGTACGGGTGGAAGTAGCCATGCTTGTATTTGGTCTGCATGGGCTATGTCTGAATACAGGAATGATTTCTATGCCTATATTAGGGCAATGTGAATTGTACCTATATAAGGGCATAGATCGGGAAAATTCACTCGGAGCATAAAACGCCACACAACACCCACTCCACTTTATTATGTACGACATCACTAAGTTCTAAAGACATTAAAATATATCTAAACATAATGAGTTAAAAACCCACCCAAAATACATAAAAATGCAATTGAAATGGTTGTACGCGAAAAGAGCATTTGTGCTGTACGAATTTAAAAGCAATGTTTCACTCAAAGCATATAGTATGACATTTGAAAAAACTGCTATACGAATGAATCACGAAAATACATATATGAAATGGCTCTTAAATACAGAAGAAAAAGTTGAGACCATTCCATGACAGAGTATATAAACCGTTTGAGCGTTGACGAGGTCCAATATTGTCTCTTGGAAGTTATTCCAAAAATTCTAGTTCTCTATGAATAGTTTTACTTTAAGCAGATTACTTTGTACCAACAAAAAAAAAATCAATCTGGGAAAAATGTCAAATCATAGAAAAAATAGAGTTCCAAAGTTAGAAGTGTCATTGGTAGGAGAAAACATCAAATTGTCTAAGATGGTAAAGAATTTGCATACTACTGTAGGTGAAAATTGGACTACCTCGTTAAGCAGATCAATAGCACATAGATGAGAAGCAGCGCCGTCAGCATCATCCGCATTAGCAATGTTCGAAGTAGATGGTACCTGTGTGCCTGTTGCTCACCGTCTCACCGACTGATTTGTGCGTCTGTGAGCTCTCAACGAATGCCGTCATCAGGATTGGTAGCCGCTGGGGACAACACTATGCATGAGCCGTTACTGGTCCAAACAAAGTATCAACTTCCATTGGCGGGACTGATGGGAGTGTCAGACAGATGTCTAGTACGCATTCGTCTCCATATAGCAGGTATCGTAGAACAGGTAAGTGCAAGCTTGCCAGATTGGTCGAAATGATAGGAACCACGTGGTGTTCAGATATCTCTTAAACGAGTAAGACCCAGAATCTGTATCATGCGCTCACGATACTTCATTGCAGGAGGGTGTTCTCCAAGGTGATCTGGGTGTCGATGGTGACTTGGCTTGCCATATCGGAGCAGAAGGAGCAAAAATAGTATCCCTGATACGAGTCCCAAAAGTAGAGGCAGTCTGCCGAACACCGAGTGCACGAAGTTTGGAAAAATGCCTAGGACTGCTTCAAAGGGTGCTAACAGTCCCAAAACAACTGTCTTAAATACATGTACAGTACCACTTGTATCAGACATGTTTAAGATACGACCTAACATTTCTGAGACATGTATAGGGCAGTTTGTCGATAAAAGGGCATGTATCTCCGCAGAAGTTGTTGCAACTTGCAGATCATATCTTTCTTTAGACGAGGTCAGTGGCATGTTTTTTTTGTAAAAGAATGGCTTTCATTTTGCTTAAAGTATCAATTTGTATAGAAGAGATGTTCAGTGAAGGCCATAACGGAGACTCCCGGTCTGTCTTGGTTTTAGGAAACAATACTTGCATACAGCAAGTGACCCTGGCTGACACGCTTACTAGATAGGGTATTCCTGGCAACATGCCAGAGCAGCTGTGATCATTAAACATAATATAACTTCCATTAGAAAGTTGTCTAAAAATTGGATCAATCACTGCAGCTGGAGAACCTTGCAGGTGGAAGGATAAGTTGTTCAAGTAACCATCGCAGGCCCCGTGTATATTAATACCCTAACATAAAAGTGTACCGCTTAGTGTGTTTTCACAATTTGTACCACTAAGAAACACTTCCTTTCCCCCACTCCAACATCTGTGTGTGTATGGTAAATCCCAGGGTGTCTTGATGTATTCTTTACCCAACCTTTCATATACTCCTGCTGGTATATGTTTTAAGCAATACTGAAAATGGAAAATTGTGACAGGCAGAGTGATCGTACCGTGTATTTATCCATTCTGTTGCTGGTTTCTCAGAAACAGTTAATGGTAATCTTTCCAGTTTTTCAATGCTCAGTACCGTATAGTCTGCTCCTCTTTGTGCTAAAGTGATTTGTTTATCTGTAAGGTTAAATTCAGAAAACAATGATGTGGTGTTGATTAGACGCCATGGCACATAGCCAGAATGAAGGTTTTGTAATGACCAGCCTAAAAGCATTATAGAACGCAATTGTGACTGACCGTGTTGTAACATGACCAAGTCCTGTTGCATTATGTCTATGGCAGAGGTTACTATGCTGTCCAAAGAACATATTCTGGATGACAGAGCCGTTAACCCATTGTCAACTACAGAGAGAGATTTCTCTAAATGAATTAGATCGGTTTCATAGGTCCTTTTAAGAAGTCCCGTAAATCAACGCCATCTTTAAGTAAAGATAAGTGTTGTTTTAATTCTTGTAGTGTAGATTTTTGTAGCCACTCCAGGCACAGTTTCCCTACACTGTATGATGTTACTATCCCTATATGTTGTCTCTGGACATATCCGGAATCTGGCCTAGTGAATGTGAACCCTTGTGTCTTATTCAGGAATCTATCTTGACAGTTGTTTGTGTCTGTGGGCAAGATGAACCATTTTTTTCTAATCAGGATCTGTTCTGTTTTGAAGAAAAATAGTATGTATGTTGACAACCCCCTCTGTAGTGTTTTTACTATCAGGTGTAGGTGTAGGTTTTGGCGGTATCTTTAAATCTTTTATCTTCGCTAAGCCAAGACAAGATGTCTGTTGAACAGTGTCATTCAAAAACATGATTTGGTCAGGGATGATGCAGGCTCTAAATAAAGCTTCTAGTCTCTGTACCTGCCAGTCCTTTGTGTCCCAGGCAGTTTTTGTCTCAATGTTGTCTTTCCAGAAGTCAAAACCTAAAGTAGACAATTGAGCATAAAAGGTCGCAGAATAGATTTGCTTTGTCTTTGTCAGCATACTTATCAGTCCTGTCTTATTTGTATCTTTAAAATAAAATGTTTCCGGATTTGAAACATTAAAACCTGAAAAGTATGGAAATTTGTCATAAAATGTTTTCGAGCAAACCTTAGGTGGCGTTGGACAATGTTCCCATTGATTATAAGTATAAACATTTCTAGGATTTGCAGATTTGTGCAAAAAATGATGACCATAGTGATTATAACACTACATTTGTTCATAATCTGATGAACCTTCTAAGTACTCATGATTTGTAAATTTTGCAGATATTTCTAAGTCTAACATCATATTATTAACAGTCTCAAAGTCCCAATCATGTGAAAAGGTACTAGATGAAACAGAGTCACTCAAGGAAACCTTGAATTGGTGTAGAATCTTCAGCAGCTCTGCAGGACCAAAGATGTCATAATCAGTTCTGTCCCAAGCCATACCACCAGGTATAGGAATGGCTGTGATGTTCACAGATGACAAGTCTCTTTGTTCACGATGAGATTATTTGTGTGGCTTGAGGAGTAAGTTGATGTTCTTACTTGTTGTGTCCTTTTTACTATATCTCCCATATATCAGCATTCCCAAAGTTAATAAATGAGTCAACCAAAGTAGAAGAAAGAAAAAATATATCCAACACAATCCATAGTTCAACCCATGGTGAAACTAGATAAGTCTTTTCCAGATGTTGAAAAAGTTCTGTTGCTTGTTCTTTGAATGTTCTCTTTGCTGGCGTTCAGGTTCACTGGGATCCTCCGAAAACGTATCAAAGTTAATGAAATAGCCAGAGGCAGTTCTGTCAATTGTAGGAATTGCAACAGGATTATTTTAAATCGCTGGAGCTACTTGATCCCCTGTCATATTGTGTATGTTTTCCCCTGTACTCACTCATGTTTTTTGTTTCAGGTTCGGTGACGGGTCCCTTCGCCAGGGATATGCCAATATGGATCGTGGGCCACTCGTTTGTGAAATGGGCCCAGGTTCAGGCCCGCTCCAGTTATTTTAGGGAGAACCTTGGATTTAACCCAGATTTGTTTAATGTTTGTTGGAAGGGAAAGGGGGTATGCTCTGGAGGGAACTTTTGAACGTGCTGAACAGGATGTTGATGGCTGGTAGGTGTCCTTATGTCCTGGTCCTCCACTTGGGGGAGAATGACATGGTCAGAGAGACGGGGCTAGTGTTGATGAGGGCCATAAAGAAGGATTAGGAGGAGATTAGGAGGCAGTGGTCAGGGTGCACGGTGGTCTGGACAGAGTTTGTCCTGTGTCAGGTGTGGAGGGGTGCAGTGAACCCCGGTGCGGTGGATAAGGCCAGGAGGAAGGTGAATGTTGAGATGGTAAGGTTTGGTCGCCATTTGGGCTTTTCTAGAATCAGAAATAAGGACATTCGTTATGAAGCACCAGAATTTTTTAGGGGCGATGGGGTGTACCTTTCACGACTTGGAATGGATCTCTATTTGTTGGAGTTAAGGGAGGTGCTGGCCAGGATGCTGGGAGTGCGCAGAGGCTGAGCAGGGCATTTTCTGGGGATCCGAAGGGGGTTAGGTTAGACAGGGGGCCTGGGGAGGGGAGGGGGCTGGGAGTTAAGGCTAGAGGTCAGGGGGGCAGAGGAAGGTGGAGGCGGCATATTCACCTACCCTCCCGCCTTTTCCTGGGTGACGGGGTTGTTTTTGAAGTTGGCCAAGTTTGGCTGGAGTTTGGTAGTTTATGGTTAAGTTTGGGGAGTTTGTGAACTGGAAAGGTTAAGCAGGTTGGAAGTTTACATTAGAGGTTTGTTAGTTACAGTTGCAGGAAGGCAGGTAGGATTGTAGGTCATGGGAGGGTAGGAGTTTTAAATTCTATGTTATAAGATTGTGTAATATTTATTGTTATGGAAATGTATGCATTGTATGTTGCAGGGTAGGGGTTTTATGATGTGGGGATCATAGGGGTGGGGGAGGAAAGACAAGGGGTCAGGTAATTTTATGTCTAGAGAGGTTTCAGTTTTGTAAGGCAAAGTGCCAGTGTTAGTAAAGTTGTGATATGCACCTGTTTCAATAAAGCAGCCTTTTACACACCCAAATGGTTGTCAGTGTGGCTTGCCCCCCCTTCCAACCCAAGTGGGGTTTGGGGGCAGCCGAGCACCGTGAGGTCTGCCCCCCTGGGCAGATTGCGAAGGGGTGGGGGCCAGACGGGCGTGGCCATTTTGTGGCCTTGGGCTACTTTGGGACTAGCCCAAATGTAGCCCAATTTTGAAAGATAGCCCAAGGCTAATTAGGGGTTGTTGGCGCCTCCCCAGCCACCATCCCTAGGCTTTGGCGTTTTTTTGTGGGAGACTGTTAGGGAAGGTTTTTTCAGGCAGAGCCCTGGTTGGAACAGGTGCATAGGGGACTATACTGTTGTGGATTTGTCGCTTGTAAAAGGTGCTGGTGGGGTTGTTTTTGAAGTTGGCCAACTTTGGCTGGAGTCTGGTAGTTTATGGTTAAGTTGGGGGGTTGGGGAACAGGAGTGGGGAAAGGTTAAGCAGGTTGGAAGTTTACATTAGAGGTTCGTTAGTTACAGTTGCAGAAAGGCAGGTAGGATTGTAGGTCATGCGAGGGTAGGAGTTTTAAATGCTATGTTATAAGATTGTGTAATATTTATTGTGTAATATTTATTGTTATGGAAATGTATGTATTGTATGTTGCAGGGTGGGGGTTTTATGATGTGGGGATCGTAGGGGTGGGGGAGGAAAGCCAAGGGGTCAGGTCATTTTATGTCTAGAGAGGATTGAGTTTTGTAAGGCAAAGGCCAGTGTTAGTAAAGTTGTGATATGCACCTGTTTCAATAAAGCGGCCTTTTACATACACAAATGGTTGTTGGTGTGGCTTGCCCCCCTTCCCTCCCAAAGTTGTATGTAATTTCTTGCATACCACGCATGCGCTTTAAGGAGAGGGCGGGTGCATGTCCAAGGAAGAGGCGGAATGTTTTCTGCTGTGGCAGTACTTCGGATGCCTCAACGCACACCATCCCCGAAGAGCCAACTGTTGATACACAGCATGTCAACACCTTTCTACCTGGAATAGCAGGCAGGCTGCCTGTGTTATCAGCAAAAGAGCTTTACAAAATGTTGGGTGGGGTGGTCCTGAGTGCCAAGCCTTTATTGCCTGTGCCAAAGTCACAGTTTACAGAAGGGACAGGAAATGGTGGAGAACAAAGAGGCAAGTGTAAGATTTATTCAGACGTCCAGGACAAGCGCAGCTCAGCGCCTGAACAAACCGTCACATAGAATTCTCCTCAAAATAAAACATTCCAGGCCAGTGGCGCGAGGACAGCACCAAATAACATAGAAAACGATAACAACATGCTTGCCATCCAATAAACACACTGTACTAAGATGACAACACAACAGAATAATAAGGCAAGCCCCCCATTCCCTTTAATCAGAGAGAGACAATTAAGAATACCAGTGGATACATAGCTAAACCATTCGCATCAGAGACAATGAACAACCAGCTTTCCTCTAAATTAAAAGCACTGTAAACTTAGTGGTACACGGACTCATGTTGAATAACCAAGGATACTGGAAATAGGTGAGTTGAAGGCAGCTTTCCAAATAATTATGGTTTTGCCACATAATCCAGCATCTTCTATGTTTTTTTCTAACTCAAACTAATTAAAAGGGTCTAGAAATGCTGCTACTGGTGTTAGTGCGCAGTGTCACATTCCAGTTGCTCGTTGCTGTGTTTAGACATTAACCCTGGTAACCTAAAGCTAATGAGGTGAAACATTTGCCCAGGAAGTGTTAACATTGTGAGAGACAGAGAGAAGAAAAAAAACACACACACAAAGTAGTGAAGTAATATTGCCAGAAAGTTTGCTACATAAATTTCGCTCTTCTTGCCGCATAATTGTGTCCTCCTCTACCATATAATTCCAGTGACTGTGCATTATTTGCGACCAACTGCAGCAGTTACAACTAGCTCTACAAAGTAACTCTGGGCTCCACATAGTTGCATGTAGTCCCTTAGCAAAGCACTTCAAAGCCTTGTCCGGGGTAGTAAGGTATGACAATCTTCATTGTAATACCATAACAAAAAGAATCAAGGTGAACGTGCAGCGAATGCGAGGCTGTTCTTTTATGAGGCAGAGGTCAGATATGTGGAAATCCGGCATGCCACAATGTCAATTGCCAGATCTATTGGCAGCCCTTCTGGAGGGAAGAAAAGAATGCTCACACCTCGTTCAGACAACTTCCACCAGTCCATCGCCCCTGTTTGGTATTTTCGAGAAAAGAAAGCCCAGCTTCTGTGTACACGCTGCACAGCTGATATGTTTTCAAGAGCGCCGTACAGCTGCTCCTGGCCTGCAAGGCTTCACCTGCCAGCCTGGCCACGTGAGGCTCAGATCCCGCCTCCGGGCCTCAAGCAGGGGCAGGGATGTCAAAAGCGGACTCCCGAACTGGCCTGGAAATTAGCGTCACAGAAGAAACGCCTGAACACGCGAAAGCACCAAGTGGGACGAAAAAAAGGCACGCAAGCTTTACTACAGACATTGAGCCCAAACTCAAGCAGAGGCAGAATGTGCAGGAACAATGGCACGCGCTCGGAAGGTGCTGCTAACCTTAAATCACGTGCAGCAAGAACGAGCGCTAATCGAATAGGGAAATGGCACTGCGGAAAGAGCGTGTGGGGCGGGGGGAAGCATGTCATCCAGTGAAAGGGGGGGGGGGGGGGGCGGTGTGTGTTTTTGTTTTAAACAGAGCTACCGTTTCTGTTACATATTATTGGACACCACATTTGCCTGATACCAGACACACAGAGGGTGGAGTGTTCAGGCAAACACTGGCTGCATTCCAAGGGTATGCAATGCTGACTGCACCGCCCTCGCGGATACCAGTATAAATAATACATACTTCACGTTCTGGGCGCTTGTTCCAAATCACAGAGGAGCCGGGAAACGTTCCCATCCATTCCCACACGCGACTGAGAATAGCCCACGACAAAATAGCACACAAGAGAAGTTTTGCACACTGGTGCTTCGTGAATGCACAGCTTGCCACTGATGCTAGAACAGGGACACAGGGTAACTCCGAGTCACCATGGTTGCAGAGCTCCAATTCTGAGCGGTAACAACCGAATGGGCTCCTGGGGGTGACACTGGTAGAGTGTTTACCCCCGGGTGAGTTCGGGCGGTGGTACGCCCCTGCGCCGCGTTGCGGTTGGTCCAGCTGTGATTGGGCAGGTGGCGCGAGATGCTGGTACCGGCTCTGGTATCGTCGCGCCTTCGTGGTAATTTCCAGAAGGCGACTAAGGCGTTAGAAGTTTGGCTGCCACAGCGCGGTAAATTTTATTTGCGATGCATTTATTTATTGTAATGGAGAACGCCTCCGCTTCAGTGCAGGAAGCGCTCCGTATGCTAGCGGCTGCGGGGAGAGAAGACCTGCTTGTGCCGGGCACGCTGTCACAGGTGTGGGTCGGCCTAGAGCAGGGGAAGCGTCAGGCGGCAGGAGGAGAGTCTGCAGCTGTGGCTGCATGTTGTTCGAGTGAAGGCTCACCGGCAGGGTCAGAGAAAGGTGAGCTTTCGCAAATGGCTTCTCATCATGATACAAAATTACAGCGACAGCAGAGTGAAGCGCCTGGGCCCAAGTCTAGCAATGATTCCATTAGAAAGAAGGGAAAATGGAAGACCAAGAACCACCACTGTACCTGCCCTTAAAATAAATAGAAGGTCGTTTTTAAGAAAAATAAAGCACAGACTCAAGTTTCTTCTAAAAAGGTCTCTCATGTGCAGAGCACTCCATCTAGTGGCCAGGTTGAGACTAAGCCCAGCTTGCCTGCTAATATTTCTGATGTGACAAAGAAAATTGGTATTTTTGGCAGGTTTAAGAAAAATTACTCTGTTTTTTCTCCGGAAATACATATGGATAGGGGTTTATCTCCTGTGATATCCAATGAGCATGGAGATGTTCTTGTGGGACAGGAAACATTTTTGCAACATTTTCACCGTGAACAGTCATTACCCATACATAGAGATAAGGTGTCTGATAAGGCCTCTGACTTTTCAGTTCCAGTACATTTCCTTACACCTTCCAAGGACATGCTTACTCAAATGAACAGGATACAAGTTCCCTGTTCCAAACAGCTTGGAGTGCAAGGCGAATGGGTATGGATTCCTCAGGATATTTCAGACGAGGCCGGGTTACTGAAATTACAAGTGGGCTGTAAGAATCTGACTGCAAAATTAAGCGGTTTGCAGTCCCACGAGGGTTCAATACTGTCAGACTCAGCAAATGGCAGTGAGAGTGCGTCAGGCAGGCATCAGGCATCCTGCTCCACCAGAAGTCAGAACACGAGGGCAGTTTCAGCAGCTTTCCCAACACCTTTGGAGGACAAGAGAGCGACTCGGTTTAAGAAAGTGGTCAATTGGAGGGAATTTGATGGAGGTGTCGGGGACGGGGAGATTCCTAGTAGTAGTGGTAAAGGTGGTAGGTTACGCCAGGATGGGGTGGTAGTTTCTTTTGCAAAGGATGAGGACTCTGTCTCCTTAGAAGACGGGGAATTGTCGCAGTCTGAAGACAGGGAAGTTGTTTTGCCAAAGACTTTGGAGGGTGCAGGGGGGGTTTACTAAAGACTTGTCTAGCTTTTATTTTTTGCAGAATAACACAAAGGACAACAATACTTTTGGAGCCCAACAGCAGAACAAAGGGGTGAAGCACGCTTGCCTGCCAGAATACAAAGCTTTGAATAAGTCAGGTGAGCATCAAGTATCGATTGCGAAACGCATAAGATTAGACAAGGGCTTGGGTACTGAAGGGGCACATTACGTAGATTCTTTGCAGGATGGCATTAATGATAGTAAGCAAGGGGGCACAGTTTCTAACATGGTTCCAACATGGTTCCAACATTACATCTAGTTAAAGAGACGGAAAACAAAACAGACTCTGATCCTTAAACGGCTATCAATTTTAAACATCTGCCTTATATGGGTGTGGCTATGCCTTTGGGTGCACATTTGAGCAAGACTACGAAGGATAGGATATGGAAAGGGGATTTCATTGATGTTTTTAAACTTCTTCATAGGGAGATACAAGCGAAAGAAGGTTCCAAAGAAGAGGCTTGGGAGCATTCAAAACGGCCAAGGGTTCATACCAATATAGATTCATGGACTTCTGCTTTTCTCATGTTTGCTAGTGTGTATTGTGAAAAATTTGCTGACAGATCGTTCTCTCTTTTTAAATATATTGATATCATTAGAAAGGCAGCAAATGAATTTGGTGGTTACGCATGTCTTCATTAAGACGAGGAGTTCAGGGCTAGGCTAACGATGCCGGACAAACCTTGGGGGGAAGTCGACAATGAGCTTTGGGTTCAATGGATGTATCCACAAAGGCCACACCCATCATTACACACGGCAGTGGCTTAGCAGTGGCGCACCGGCTCTTTCAATCTTGGCCCACCCCGGGTGGGGTGGGGGTATGGAGCAGACCTCAAACCATGTTATCCGGTGCTTGCTGGAATTTCAACAAAGGTTACTGCACTAGGAACCCTTGCAAATACAGGCACGAATGTTCCAGATGCGGGGGTAAACATGCAGTCACACAATGTTTCGGGTAACAGATACATTGGGGGCACAGTTTGCCAGGTAGAGGAGGAGGGTTTCCACCACAGTTTGGAAACAAGGGCTTTTACACCAATCAAGGTAGACATCCTATGTAACTGGTTGCGATTATACCCAGACACCCTGAATGCTAATCTGCTATATTGGGGTTTTCAAGAAGGTTTCAGTCTGGGATACCAAGGTCCAAGAAGCCCCAGGTTTGCACAGAATTTAAAATCTGCAAATAATTTTCCACACATAGGGGGTCCATTAGGATGGAGGGCGGACTTAGTCCGCCCGCCATCCCAGTTCAAAATGAGACCGCCCGCCATAGGTGCGGCGGTCCCGCCTTGACAATGAGGATGCGCCCGCCACAGTGGCGGGCGCATCCTGTATTTTTACCATTGTGGCGGGCGGTGCAGAAAGCGCCGCCTGCCGCAATGGTAAAAATGCACGTTGTGCATTTCAAATCACAACATGACAGGCACCGCGCGGTGCCTGCCATGTTGCACTTTGAAATGCGGGGGGGTACCATAGGTACCCCCCATGTGCACCCCCCACCCCCGGACTCTCAGGGGGCCTGCAACGGGCCCCAGCAGGGAGTCTCCGCAAGCCTTTCCGTGACGGAATTGCCACCACGGAAAGGCATTGGAAAATGCCCATCATAATATGGCTGGCGGTGTCTGATAGACACGGCCACCATATTATTCCTTTTCCGCCCCAGCCGCAAGGCGACCGGGCGGAAAAGCGGCGGACGGTCTTTCCGTCCGCCGAGGCCCCCCCGCCATAATAATATGGCGGGTGGGTAAACGAGTGTGGATGTCGGGCGGATTGCCCCCGCCAGGCTGGCGGTGGCAATCAGCCCGACATCATAATTGGCCCCATAGTTCGGGAGAAACTTTTGACAGAGGTCCGAGAAGGCCGGATGGCGGGGCCTTTCGATCACTGCCCTTTGGAAAATTTTATTGTATCTCCATTGGGCGTTGTACCAAAAAAGGCTGAGGGAGAATACAGAATGATCCAACAATTGTCATGGCCGCAAGGTTATTCGGTTAATGATTTCATTGCAAAGGAGGATTCCATGGTACATTTTGAGTCAGTAGATTCCGCTTTACTTATGATAAAAGACATGGGTGAGGGGTCACATTTAGCTAAGTGCTGTATTAAATCCGCTTTTTGACTGTTGCCCATACATCCTTCAGATTTTTCCTTACTAGGCATATTTTTTTAAGGTAAATACTTTGTTGATAAGACCCTCCCTATGGGCTGTGCCATTTCCTGTAAACTCTTTAAAGCATTTAGTTATTTTCTTCAGTGGTGTTTTTCATTCCACACAGGGCACAAAGGCATTACACATTATTTGGATGATTTTCTTTTTATAGGCGCAGCTAATTCACAACAATGTGCAGCTGCTTTACATGACTTTCAACTTTTTGCAGAGACACTGGGCGTGCCTTTGGCAGAGGATAAAACTGAGGGCCCTAGTTGTTGCCTTATGTATCTGGGCATAGAGATTGACACCATCACAATGCAGGCTCCCTAAAAAGAAGATTACAGAAATTACAGGCCTTTTAGTACATGCACGCTCTGTACAGAAATTGACTTTGGTGGAAGCTCAATGTTTACTGGGACATCTGAATTTTGCTTGTAAGGTCATACGTGCTGGAAGGTCTTTTTGCAGGAGACTAGGTTTTTCCATGTCTGGTTTGAAGCTCCCTCACCATAGACTTAGGGTGACAGCACATATGCGAGCTGATTTTGAGGTTTGGACCACATTTTTATCAGATTTCAATGGCATTACACTTTGGTCGCTTGGCGAAGACTTTGTTTGGCAATTACAACTTTTTTCTGACGCTTCTGGCACTCATGGTTTTGGCCTGTTTTGGGACAGTAAGTGGCGTGCAGAGAGATAGCCTGACAATTGGGTTGCCGAGAAGAAGAGCATCGCTTTTTTGGAATTGTTTCCACTCATAGTGGCTCTTACAGTATGAGGTTTCAAATTGGCAAATAAAACAGTATTATTTAATGTGGACAACAAAACAATGGTGGAGTTAGTGAATGGGCAGAAAGCAAAAGACAAAAGGATGCTAAAGCTATTACAGAACTTTATGATGGGATGCTTAAAATGTAACATTGTTTTCAAGGCAAAACACTTTGCAGACAAAGCTAAAAATATCGCGGATGCCCTGTCTCGTTTTCAGTGGGAGAGATTCCGTGGTTTGGCGCCCGGAGCAGACTTACGAAGGACTCTCATTCCCAGCGAGGTATGGAGTTTAGGGATATGACTGCTTATTAGCTCGTCGAGAACTCTCTAGTACAAAGCACCAAGTTGGCTTAAAGAAAAGAGCTTGGATGGAATTTTTAGGGTCAGGTGCTACATTTAGAATTTGCAATGGTCTGGGTTTACGGCAGCGTAGAGATGGTGTGGTAAATTTAATTATGCTTAACATTAAAAAGAATATTTCCTCAACCACTATTGCTGGTAAACTGGCAGGTATTTCCTTTTATGGGAAATCATTCTCGGGATACAAGCCTTCAGCAAGAGAGATGGGTAAACGCATTCTACAAGGTTGGGCTAAGTCCAGAAAGTGGGGTTCATATCAACGAGAACCTATATCCCTACAGCTGCTAACTAAGATTATCCTGGTTCTTCCCAATATTTGTTTTTCTGAATTTGAATTCCGTTTGATCAAATTGTGCATGGTATGGCTCTTTTTTGGGGCTTTCAGGGTCTCTGAGCTACTGGGTACTGACATTCATGATGACTTGAAGACTTTCAATGTTTCAAGATTTACTTCACACATTGAAATATTTCTAGAACAGTCCAAAAACGATCAGACAGGCAAAGGTTCTACAGTTGTTTTACAGGCTATAGTAGGTTCTCTTTGCCCTTTCCAAGCGTGGTCTGAATTTTTGAGCATTGGTGGTGCATTGTCTAAATGTGTTTTTCGCCATCATAACGGTTCTCGTTTTACAGCTCCACAATTACTAGCTATCCTTAGGAAGTCTTTGAAGAGTATTAGCGAGAATCCCCCGAATTTTGGTACACACTCTTTTCGTATTGGGGCCGCTTCGGAAGCAGCTAGGTGGGGTTTTTCTGTGGGTGACATTAAGAAATTGTTCGAGATGGTCTTCCGATTGTTTTTTACGTTATGTCAGACGATTGGAACATATCATTTGATTTCAAGGATATTCATTGTCATTTCTTTCCAGGTGTGGAGTCCTCCCGCAAGAATGTTTGGCTCATCGGCCATTCATTCATAAAATGGGCAGCTACCCAGGCAAATAAGAGACATTTTGGCAAGAACCTGTGTTTTTCTTCTGATGCAGTGGCCTTATCATGGTGGGGTAAGAGTGGAATGAGATGGGGCCAGTTTTTACCATTGATAGGCGAATTCCCCCCTAAGAACATGCCAGATATCCTTTTAATACATCTGGGTGAGAATGATTTAGTCCAATTGTCAGGTTTGGGTTTATTGATTGAAATGAAAACAGATCTAGAACTTTTCATAAAGTATCAGCCGCAATCACGACTCATGTTAACAGCACTTCTGCCTCGGAGAGTTTGGAGAGGGGCGGACAGTCATACTGGCATTGAAAGAGCAGACAGAAAAGAAGTGTGGAGAAGTGTGGCTCAATGGTTAGAGTGGCAGACCCTGATGCAGAGGTCTAGCCCAGGACCAGGGTTCAATTCCCCGCCTCGGCGGGTCTTGGGCTCAAAATTCCATGGACCTGATAATTCTCGCCTCGGTGCCTATTCTAATCATGGAGTCCCACTCTTGAACTCTGGGCAATAGCTTGCCTAATCTCCACAACGGCCCCCACAACGCTAAGGATGCCTGGCCTCCACCTTGGGGATGCCCAGGAGTGGACACCTCACAGGGAAAGCCAGGATTGGTTCCACAGCGGTATTTGAACAAGCACCTTGAGACCCTTGTGGGTGAGTAGTGCGCTATACAAGTATCAATTTTAAAAGTAAATCGCGATTTGCAACGCTTTTGTTTTATAAATAGAATCTTTTGGTTGGTGCATGAAGGAGATTCACAAGGCAGATTTTTAATTCTTTAGGCACGATGGGGTTCATCGGTAATGAAATTTATTTGTTAAACATTAAAGACATGATTGCCGGGATTTTGAAAATTAATCCATGGTGTTAAAGAATTTACTGTTATAGCGACAGTGGGCCTGTATACGTTTTTCGTTATCAATAGCTATGACATTTTGCTGACATCCTATTTCTCTCTCCATCCATTCCTTTTCGTCACGATTTATTCATCTTTTCTTGTTTCTCTCCATTCACCCCTACATTTTCTTTCACACCATTTTTCTTTTCTTTTCCCCCTTTTACTTTTTTCTCTGTTCCTTGGTAAATTTCTTCTGATGTGTTTATTAGTTCCATTATAGAGCAGTTTCAGAGTTTTGAGGGGGCGGGGTTTTTTCCTCTGTGTACATTTGTATTGAGATAATGTGTTTTGGCTGTTACAGCGACAATACATTTGTTTCTTGTTTGTTCTTCATTTATTGGTTCAAATAATAAAGATTCTCCTGTTTGGGGACAGTGGTTTTTTACATACCATTTCTATAATGAAAATGGCCTACGGAGGGGGGGGGGGGGGTGACAGGAAAAACACCTGTGATAGGATTTTTCCTGGTGGCAGATTTGGAGGAAAGCAAGACAGGCAGGAAGGGTTGGGAGCATTAAGTATAGGTTTGGGTAGAGGGAAGCAGGGGAGAGAAGTTGGAGCCAAGAGGTAGGCAGGAGACTGGGTTAGGCGTTCTGGGAGGAGCTTTAGGATGTAGAAGGTGGGGAAATAGTGGTTAGGGGGTCATGGCTTAGGGGATGGGGTGTTAGCTTGGGAAATGTTTTGTATATGATATGTATGCATTTATTATACTGCCTACCTGTCCAATAAAGCGGCCTTTTACCCAATCTTGGTGTGAGGCGTGGTTATTGCCCAATGGGCTCCTGGGGGTGACACTACGCCCCTGCGCCGCATTGCGGTTGGTCCAGCTGTGATTGGGCAGGTGGCAGAGACGCTGGTGCCGGCTCTGGTATCGTCACGCCTTTGTGGTAATTTCCATGGTGCCATAATATCGAGTAAAAAATATAGAATTACCTTAATATCGAGTTAAAAATATAGAATGGACAGAATATCGAATGGACGGAATATAGACTACAAAAATATCGAATGAAATGGACAAAATATTGAAAGGACAGAATATTGACAACAAAAATACTTCACTTCACTTTTAAACACCATATTTGCCCTTGGCCACCACTTCTCTGTTCTAAGCCTGCGACTGCCAACGCTGTTCTGGCCTTATCCCCCCCCACACACTGCAAGATACAGAGGCCTATTTACAAACCCATTGCACTGCCCGTGCGTCCCTTTTTTTGACACACCATTGGCACAGAGTGCAGACCCATATCTACGCGGCCAAACAAAGCCACTTTGCGTGGCTTTTCATGGCCTCATAGATAGGAAGTAAGACAAAGTAGCGCAAGCAGCAGCGTTGCCTTACTCTACATCAAGGAGGCGTTCCATGGACGTAGCGGTCCGTGTTCCCACACAATACCGATGGGTTTTGACGCATTCCCAGATTTACAATGACTTGTAAACCTGGAAATGTCTCAATAGGCTACGCCTCCCCAGGGGAGGCAAAACGAGGAGAAATTACTTTTTTCTCCTCGTTTTTTTATCTTTCTTTGCACACTGTAATCTGCAGTGCAGATAGAAGGAGGAAAATGCCTCCATTGATGGTTTTTGTTCAGGAAGGTCTCCCTTCCTGCACAAAAACAATCCTGACAACGCAGACACTCTTTCACCATGGTGCAAAGGTGCCTACGTTGAGGCAAGGAAGCCAAACTGGCACCATAGCAGTGGGAAAGGACAGGAATGTGCCGTGTGTTATAAATAAGTAGCATTCCTGCCCTTTCTTTTTCACGCAGAGCAGCACAGAAAAGTGACTTACTGCGCTGCCCTGTGCCAAAAACTTGTAAAAGAGGGCCAGAGGGACTCATGTTCTATATTTTGACGCATGGCAGTGCTGCCGTGCATCAAAATAAAAGTGCAGGATTGAGCCATATGTACAAGATAAGGTGCATTCCTGTCCTCCAGCGCACAAACAGCCTTGCGCCAGTGCAAACACCCTTGCTTCATGTTGCAAGGGTGCCTACATTGTGGGGATGATTGTTTTTGTTCAGGAAGGGATACATTCCTGCACAAAAACAATCATTGATTGTGTTTTCGTCTTTCTATACATGTTGCAAAATGCAGCACACATAGAAAGAGGAACAAAAAAGGAGAAATACAAGTATTTCTTCTCGTTGAGACACTCCTACACCTCCTCTGGGGAGGTGTAGTATTTTGCCCCACTCCCAGCTTAACTAAATATTGCAAATCTGGGAATGCGTCAGGTTCCATGGATATTAAATGGCAACACCCATGGAACACCACTTTCATGCAGAGTAATGCGTGCAAGGGGCCCATATTTACAAAGCCATAAAAAGTCATGCAAGGTGACTTTACTTGGCCCTGTAACTATAGGCAGGCACACTGCGCCGCCGGTGTGTCAAAAGAAGTCAGGGACCGCGAACCAATGGGCCAGATGGGATATTTACAATCCCCTTGCTCCAATGGTGCTTCACTTTTTGTCACGCACCGGTGGTGCAACCTGCTGCTTTTCGTGTCCTTGTGAATATGTCCCCTTTACACGCAACACTTAGCGTGAAAGGGGCGTGCAATGGATGTTGCCGTGGGGGTTCTCACACAACACCCACAGCTTCTGCCACATTTCAAATTTTACACTAGGTGTAAGGAGGCACAACAAGGAGAAATGTTTTCATTTCTTCTCGTTTTTCTCCTCTTTCTATGTGTGCTGCATTCTGCAACACGCATAGAACAAGGCAACCACCTTATGTGATGATTTACATGGATATCCGTGCTCGCATGGTGCACTAATGGACAAGGGAGCACTGTTAGAGCTATGTGGATGTCAGTGTAAAGTACAAGTCCTATCAGTGTCTCACCAATGGGATTTCAGGGCACGCGTGGTTCAATAAGGAACAGAGGAGCACTGTTAGAGCTTAATGGAAATCTCAATATTTTACAGGTCCTCACGAATTCCCTACCCCCCAATAACTGGGACAAACTCCTCCCCTAACACTACACTCTCCATCCCTGGAACCTTTCCTCCTGTGGGAGGTTGCACTCTTTTTGGACACTTGGATCCCCCTTGTAGTGCCCATACTCATAGTACTCCAACACATGAAGGGCTTGGGTTGCTGACTTTTGTCAGTGTAGTTTTTCTTCTAGTGGCCAGATTGGGAATGGGAATCATACCCTTCCTCTGTGAGCTGTTATGGGGGCTTTTGGAGAACTCTGGCTTTTTATCTCCCCTCTCCTTCTTCTGATGGGAACCCTAACCCCCTGTTGGGAGTTCTCCGAACTTTCTTGGACCCTCTGGTGCTGACCCAGAGGTCCACCTCCTCAGCAAGCTTCCTGGGATCAGTAAGTTTATTTATTTTTTACTTTATTTATTATTTTTTCAACAAAAAGCCAGAGACATAAGAACAATAACACATTGTGTTGAGTCGGGGAAAAAAGTTAATGAATACATATATATTAATCAACGATAAGAAAAGTTTGACCTACTAAACAATTTAGGATTTTACATCAATGGAGAGAAAAAAAAAGGGGGGAGAAAATGGTTTTAATGCGAGAGCCAGTACTCAAAGGGGGCCCAAATCTTAGATGCCACTTGGCGCCTCCTGTTCCCTCTCAACAAGTACACTGAAGATTCCAAATTATACCAAGCCAACATCCTAGCTTTCCAGTGATCAAAGATAGGAGCCTCCGGACTCAACCACTGTGAAGTTATACATAACCGTATCATTGCCATTGCAATGAACAGGAATCCTTGAACATACCTTGTTCTTTCAATAACTCCTGAATATTCACAGCCTGTTATGATTAACTCCGGAGAGATGTTAACCGGGATTTTGAGCACCTGATTGATAAAAACCTCAGTATCCTTCAGAAAAAAACTCAAATTAGGACATGAATAAAACATATGAATTGCATCAGCTGCAAAAAATGTACATCTAGAGCAAGAATCCCCCTTACCACCCCCCCCCCAGCTAGCAATCTTGGCGGGGTATGATATAGGTTGAACATAGTCATGTAGCTTTGCATACGCAAAGTACCCGAAATTAAAACAGAGCTAGCTAGTTCAAGCGGGTATTTCAAATCTACTATTGGAATACCAAATTTCTCCGCCCACTTAACATTATGAATGTCCAGATCGTCGGGGAGATCTGACATGAGATACTGATAGATAACGCCTATGCTGGCTCTTTTCTTGATCAATTCAAGTAAGATAATCTTATCACATAAGGTAGGATTTCTACGATAATTCCTATCCAAAAAACTCCTGACCTGCAAATATTTAAAGAAATCATTAGAGTGCAAATGAAACTTATCCTTTAGGAAGGAAAAGGAGGCCAGCTGACCGTCTTGTCCCAGATCGCTGATGTCTTTTAAGCCCGCAGAGTACCATTTAAATGTTACAGCATCCTGAAATATCGGTGGCAACACACCCACAGCGCTAAGCGGAGTATAAGAATTATTCTTCGGGATAGCCATACGAGAGCAGATTTTCAATGAGTTACTGTATGATAGTGCACAAACGCAAGTCCTATCCCACCGCTGCCACCAATGTTAGAAATGGGGTTTATGGTTGGCTAAAGTGTACACCCAAGCCAGGCAGGACCCACCAATCTTGTCAGGGTAAGCTAGATTCACAACTGAGATGACTGGTGCCAACCTTTTTTAGTTTGGCACAGAGCAGACAGGCTTATCAAAAGAGGTAATGTGTAAAGTATTTGCGCAACACACACATGCAGTAACACAATGAATACATCACAAAAAGACTCCACACAGGTTTAGAAATATAGATTATATCCTGAACAAAGCAAGGCCAAAAAGTTAAAAATCACAAGTATACTTTTAAAGTTATGCAAGCGTTAAACATAGCAGTGGTATAATTATCTCCGCTCTTCTTAGGATCTTTATGGTAAAATTAGAAAAGGAAAAGAAAGGAATAGCAGAGGAGGCATTTTTGAAGGAGTTCATACCTCCCACCCTTGATACACCTGGTGATATCAACGATAGGCTAAACGAACTGCAGGATGCTATAAAATCAGTTATGGATGTGCTGGCTCTACCCAAGAAACAGCATTAAACCCCTAAAGAAAGCATGCAGCTTGGTTAACTCCTGAACTACGGGGAGAGAAATCTAAATGTTAAAAATTGGAAAAGATGTGGCGAAAAACCCACACTCAGATAGATAAAGAAATGTTTAAAAATGCTATTGCCCTTTACCATAAAAGTCTCAAGTTGGTCCGGAAAGCCCATATCTCCTCCCAATTAAGTCAAGCTGGTAACTCCTCGAAGGAACCCTATAACATTCTTAAATCATTCACAACACCTAGGGCCAGTGGCAATACAATTCTTCACTCCCAAGATTTGTGCCATGACATATTTGACTTTTTGAAGAAAAAGTTAACAAAATATACAATAAATTTCCAAATGATTCCGAAACTTTAGTTACTTCTACCTTACTCCCTTTAGCTGCAAGAGGACCAGACTCTGCCCTAACAATCTTCTCGTTTTTACAGGTTTCAATAGTAGAAGAGATGCTAGAATTAGCTAATTTGGGCTCCCCTAATGACCTAATACCAGCTAGCATCTTTGTCTTATTGGATAAACACCCCGCTCCTTCCATATGTACTCTATTTAACCTATCCTTGAGTGAGGGGAAATTACCCCTGGCCTGGAAAGCAGCGCAAGTACTTCCGATTTGTATAAAGGCCAATGTACCCCAACAGAGCTATCTAACTACCATCCCATTTTACTCCTTCCACTTATGAGTAAACTACTTGAAAAACATATTATTGTGAAGCTCATGGAGTACCTAGAATCCCAAGGCTGTCTTGACGCCTCACAGTCCGGTTTTAGACCAAATTATTCCACTGAATCTACCCTTATAGGTGTTACAGATTTTATTAGATGGACAATAATATGGCCGTATCGCTAGTGCTGCTAGACTTGTCTGCAGCATTCGATACTGTATCCCACCAGAAGCTCCTTCAAAGACTCAATGAAACTGGAATTCAAGGGTTAGCACTTCAATGGCCCTGTAGCTTACTGGAGCAGGTCCTTTTTGCTCTGGTATTAGAACTCTCATGAAGGGGGTGCCACAGGACTCGTGCCTTAGCCCCACAATATTCAATGTGTACGTGGACTCTCCTGCAAACATTTTTTGAGACCATGGGTTTATTCCCTTCTCATATGCTGACAACACCCAGCTTCTCTTTTCATTTGACAAAGGCTAGTTGATGATAAACTGTCTCCAGCGTTATGCTTATTAAACCTAAATCTTAATTTTCAGCAATTCACAAATACTGTGGTCCCATGATTGGTGGCCGTCAGCCATGCCCCGCCTAACAATGACTGCAAAGAACTTAGAGGTCTATCTAGACCATTCTCTATCTATGAGAGATCAAGCAGCTTCTACTACAGGCACCTGTTTCTATACTTTGAGGCTTCTAAGCAGTGTGTTCAATCTCCTTCCTTTATCAGTACGCAAATCCTGATCCAAGCCTTGGTAATCAGTCGTCTTGACTACTGCAATGCCCTCCTAGCAGCAGCAAGTGAAGCCGTTTTGAACAGGATGCAAGTGGTTCAGAAAACGGCGGCGCGGCTGGCCCTCAACATGCCACCTACAACAGCTTCTCTCCCCTTACTAAGACGTGTCCACTGGCTTCCGATTCGTAAAAGAACAACATTTAAAATCTGCTGTTTGGTCCATAAAGTCCTTAACAACAGAGGCCCTAGGTAATTGGCAGGAAAACGTACACGCTATCTATCGAGTAGATCTCTGCGCTCGAGGAAGAAGGCCCTTCTTAAAGTTCCTCGGTTCAACAAACTTCGCTCTGGTGGCACAACTTTCTCGTACCTTGCCCCACGATACTGGAATTCGCTCTGTACCCACTTATGCAATTGTGCTACTTTCCTAAAGTTCAGGAAACTCCTGAAGACGGAACTGTTTAAGAACTGATCCAGTTTCCTAGCTTTTCCACCTCCGCTTGCAGCATGGAGACACCCCTTTGGGGGTGAGTCTTGCGCTTTATAATCTCTTTCATTCATTCATTCATTCATTCAATGGCTTGGGAACTTTCTCACTGTAGATGCGCATGAGCAGTACTCCGTGGAAGTCCTCAATGAGGATGTCTCTACTCAGTCCCGGAACCCCCAGCTGTCCATGATGTTGCATAGGTCAGCCTCAGAGACCTCTTGGGTCTGGGGGATCAAAGTTCCTTTTTGAAATAAAGGCTGTCATTCAGCAAGCTGCACTACAGCTCCCTTCGTTGATGGAGGCGGGCATGACATAGTCCAGCAAACCTTGATCCAGGGACGTGGTGCGGAAGGTGAGTCTTTCGTCGTCAAGACAACAGCAACCACAAAGTATGCTGCAGTGTCCGCCTGGAGTGCAACAGCATCGTGTGTAGAGGCAGGACGCTTGGGCTGACATGAACTGTAGCGGTGACAGGTACAGGCGTGGCTACACAGCAAAAGGGGGGGCAGCGGACTCCATTATAGGGTGTTCAGTGAAAACATAGTAACAAACAGCTCTCAAGCTCTCTCGTTCTGTGGGGGAGGAAGCGTTATTCCTGGTTACCACATGCTTTGGATCTGCCAGTGGGTGAAGCGCTCACTCTGCTCCGACCACAAGCAGGGGATTAGGAGCTATTTGTTTGTTGTCAACAGCCCACTGCTGGACGCACAGGGTGCAAAGCCCCATGGCAGAGACTAGAAGGCAAAGTCTTTAATAGCCCTGAGACTTCAGGGATCAGGGGGCAAGTCAAAAAGCACTTGGAGAACACGTTTAGTCCACAGAGCACTAAAGTAGCAGGCAGAAGGCCAGCACAGCAAGGCATGTCGCAAAGTGGTAGTCCTTCCTGCAGCTTAAAAAGCAGCAGGCCAACACAGCAGAGCAGAAAGCACGGAGGCAGCGCCTCCTGGCAGCACAGCAGTACCTTCTGACAATGTGCAGATGTAGATCTAGTGATGGTTACAGGTCCAAAAAGTGTCTGATTAGATGGGGTCAGAGAGCCAGTACTTATACCCAAATGTGCCTTTGATGTGGGGGTTGACTTCAAAAGAACTCTCTAAAGTGCACAGGTCCCCTTTCAGCCCAGTCCTGTCTGGCAGCCTAGCTATCAGGGGTAAATCAGCCCTTTGTGTGGAGGCAGGACACTACCTATTCAAGTAAAGTGCCACCTCCTCACCTCCCACCTGCCAAGAATGACCCATCAGTATGCAGATGAATGCAGATGCAGTTGAGCGTCCTGTGTTGTGAATGTTCAGATAAAATGCACAAATATAGCTGTCACCCAGCCCAGCCCAGCCCAGCCCAGATATGTATTGGGGACGGGCTGTCAAACTCACAGAGTAGTAAGTACGGAGAAATGTCCACTTTTTAAAAGTGGCATTTCTAAAACAGTAAAGTCAAATCCAACCACACCAGTAAGAAGGATTTATCAATACCAACACAAACATATGAAACATCAAAAAGCTACTCCTCTATGATCTGGAATTACAGTTTTAAAGATTATTAAGGAAATTCCATTGCTACCCAATGAGAGGGGTAGGCCTCACAGTACTGAAAAACGAAATAGGCTGTTTGTTACTACCATGGCACGCAAAAGATAAAGGTGCATGTCCCACTTTTTACTTACATAGCACTCTGCCCTCAGGTCTACCTTGGACCAACCTTAGGGGTGACTTATATGTAATAAAAATGACGTTTTTAAGGCTTGGCATGTAGGTCTTGACAGTAAACTACATGCTTACATCCTGCAATGGCCGGCTTGAGACAGGTTTAAAGGGCTCTACTTCTGTAAGTGGCACAATCTGTGCTGCAAGCCTGCTGATCATGGGCGACTCCTCCGTGGGAGCGGAGGAGGGTCACCTCACTTAAATTACCACCAAAGCCCCAGAGATGAAAAATAACATGTTAATTCATTACAATTTTATTTTTCATCCCCATCCCGAACAGAGTGTCAGGATGGGGTGGGCCCTGTTGAGTGACAGCAGACGAAGGAGGGTGGGATGTATGTGCACTGTTTAAAGTGGGCATGTATTTTTGGCCAGACACACATGCGTACTTTAAACATTTCTAACCCAGCTGCCTTCAGACAGCTGGGTTAGAGCAAGTGCAGGCCTCCAGAGCGCTGTAGAGCACTGAGTGAGGCTGCTTCCGGAAATTAGGTTGCGCTCTTGAAAGCATCGCTATGATGAGTCAAGTGAGTTTCATGGTGGGCAGGCTGCAGTAGAAGAAAGAACAGATCCAGTGCTGAGGACTCAGTAAGTGTTTAATGTTATTTTATTTGCTCTTGCGTGTGCCCCCCTCACCCCATAGATGCCAGCCACCACTGCTGCTTGTAGCATTACACTTACAGTCACTGGGTACATGGGGTACCATTTTACAATGGGCTTACATGTAAACTAAATAGGTCAATAAGGTATACACCAATCAAAAGCATGTTTCGGGAAGAAGCGCATTCACTTTAGCACTGGCTAGCAGTGGTAAAGTGCTCAGAGTCCTAAGGTCAACAAAAAGATAAATACAGCAAAAACGTGGAGGTTCAAAGCAAAACGTTTGGGGGAAGACCACCCTTAGACTGACAGATCTAACCTTTCCTGGGAAGGCGTATCTTTTTCGCGCATTCCCAAGTTAAGCAGTTTTGTTAAATCTGGGAATGCGTCAAAAACCATGGGAGTTAAGTGGGTACACCAACGCAACACCCATGAAATGTCTTCCCACGGCAGAGTAAGGCAAACACAGCGATTTAAGCTGCGTTGCCATACCCCAGATTTATGAAGCCACTCAGGACCAAACAAAGGGGTTCTGCGTGGCTTTATAAATCACATGTCAGGTTTGCATCGCTCTTGCACCATGGTGCGAGGTGCAAGTATGATGAAAACTGGCCCCAAGTATCAGGGTCTCTGAGTTAACTTTTTATGGTGAGTGCAATATGAGCACTATCTGGCAAGATGATAAGACAGGCAACGGAGACAGAGGAAGGCAACACCACAGGCGGCTAATAAACAACAATCAGTTTATTTACCACAGCAAGAAGGTGTCAGCTAAGCCCATCACTTGTCATGATTACCACATGATTAACAACAGCAATATTATTTTATGTGCAGAACAATAATTACTGTGGTCTTTATGGTGCTGAGCTTTCCTTGGCTGGCTCTCCAGCTGCTGCGGTTGGATTTCCTTCAACCTGCTGGAGGCGGGCGCTGTTGCCAGCACCCTGAGAAGGCGGGAGGCAGAGGCTGCCACCATCCTGGCATGCATGGGCACAGCAGCAGGCTCTCTCAGCTCCAGGCCAGGTGGTGCTTCCCCCACCATGGAGAAGTGCTTCATCACAACACCTCTTGTTCTTGGTCCTGCAGTGGTTTGTGGTGCCCAGTGGGCCTTTCTGAAGGTGTCCAGTGATGGTGGGAGGAGAACATTTGCCAAAGTTTGATGGTGCTGTTTCCGGTCATCCTACCCTAGCTGGGTCCTTCGTGCACTGATGCGACTTCCGGGGAGTATGCTAACCAGGGGCGTAACAAAGGCCCCCGCAGCCCCCAGCGGCCCCATTCGCGGCTGCGCTACCAGTCCTTATGTTACGCTCGTGGTAGATACCTCACTGCGGCCCCTTTAATACATTAAATGGTGCGGGGTGCGCACGCGTCTGCGCAGAGGTAACCATCGTCAAGTGCAATTGCGCAAAAATAAAAAGAGCACGTGAGGGGGTGAGGCATCCCCAAGACGACAGAGGGACTGTGCGGTCGCCGGCCATATTTTAATTATTGCTAGCCTTGCCCTGTCACGCCTGCAACAGAAACTGCAGGCCAGGCATCAAGTGAGTGTCGGAGGAGCGAGCGAGGAGTCTTAAGTCTTGGAGCGTTACTCATAGGCTAAGGCCTAAAATCTGTATGGAGTATTACCCAAGATAACAGACACTCGCAGCAAGCGGACCATGGCATTGATTATTATTACTAAATGTTGTCATCCTAATGTTATGGACTGTGATTCAAATGAATAACCTCTTGATAGCAGTCACTTGAAGTATTTGCTCGGATAAAGGGAGGTTTGGGGGGCAGTCTAGCAACGCGAGGTCTGCCCCCCCGGGCAGATTTGGGAGGGGGAGTGGGGGCGAGCATAGGCAGCCATATTGCTGCTTTGGGCTGCCTTGGGAGTAGCCCAAAGGCAGCCCAAATTTACATATAATAGCCCAAAGTCACAGTTATCTGGGGTCTCCGCGCTGGCCCAGCCACCATTTTAGGTTTTGGTAACTTGGTCGGCTGGGAGAGCAGGACAGGTGTCTGTTTTTGCTGTGGGGTGTTTTGTGCAGTTTGGCTGTGTGGCGATATGGCGCAAGAGGATATATGAGTGCTCAAGGCCATCCGTCTGTTGAGCGAGGCAGGGCGGATGGACCTCCTGGTGGGACCCCAGGAGCGCCCGGCGAGGCGTGCGTCCGCGGGGGTCGCGGCAGCCGTGTTGGCCTGCTCGCCACCTCGTAAGACGGCGTGCAGCCAGGTAAGAGTGCAGGGCCCCGCGGTAGGGGAGGGCGCGGCACTGCAGGCCGCGCCGAAGAAATGCGTGGGTGGCCGGGGTGGCCCGAGTGGTCGGAGGGGGGGCGCTGCCAGTGGCCCCCCGCCGGTAACTCACCATGACTGTGCGGCGGGAGGGTCCAGGGACGTGAATATGCAGGCGGAGGGGGAGCGGGCTTGTAGCGCTGCCGGCGGCTCCCAGCCGCGCTCTGAAATGAGGCAGGCGGAGGCCCGCCCGGCTCCGAAAGGCAGGGCTGAGCGGGTGTGCCGGGCGGGTCGCGGAGCATCGGGGAGCGCTGCTCAGGCCCCCTCTGAGTTGCTCGGGGGCCCGAGCGGCATGTGCAGCAGGGGAAGCGAGGGGATGCCTGAGGCACCGGCGACGGCGAGTGTGTCCCTGAAGGCCGGCCGCCCGGGCAGTGGAGCCTCTCCCCTCCTGGCAGAGCAAAAGTGGCAGTGGGGCTCAGGAGGCGGCGGGAGGGCCGGGGGGGTGGGGAAGGTGGCACAGGGGTAGATTAGGGGGGGGGGCACAGGTGGATGAGCGGGATGCTGGAGCCAGAGGGGGAGTTTGGGGAGGGGTAGGGTGAGGAGGGGTGGGGGATAGGATAGTGGAAGTAGCTGAGAGTGAGGTACAGTTGGAGGTGGGGGGGCGGAATGGAGGTGGGGGGAGCTCCCCCGGGGCGGGGGGCCGTCGGGTTTGGTAGAGATGGGGGGGCGAGCGGAGGAGGAGGCGGGGGGACGGCCTGGGGGAGGTTTTGGCAGAAGATGGGGGGCAGGGGAGGGAGGTTTGGTGTGGAGTGGGGAGGAAGAGAGCGGGAGTGACGGGGAAGGTCGGGAGCGGGGGTTTGGGGGATGGGAGGTTTGCGTGAGAACGGGATGGTGTTTGGCGCAGCGCAGCTTGAGGGACCCAGCACACCGGACCTGCCTTTTCTTTTTCAGGAGGAAGGCCGGCGAGGGGCTCCGGACTTGGCCGGGTTTGGGGTGACCAATCAGCGCCAAGGCGAAGGGAGGGTCAGGCTTCCCACGGCGGGCCCCGTGTCAGCGAGGGATCACGGCACGGTTGGCACACGAAGGACCAGCACGGGCTCACTGACCCCACCACCCACAGGGCCGCAGTAACTTGGGGGACAAAGCAGGAAGAGGGGCAGCGCGTCGCAAGTGTTTATTGATGTGGACAGGGCGAGGGAACCGTGGAGCGTGCATAGCAGGGTGCAGTCGGCTCTGCCGGCCAGGAGGGTTTCTATGCAGGAAGGGGTACAGGTGACCAGGGATGATGAGAGTTTAGAGGAAGGGGAAGTGAGAGAGGGCGGAAGGGGGTCCGCTAATGATGTTGGTGTTTTCCAGGTGTCACGGGGCCCACGCGCGTGGACGGCCCGGACATCTTATGCGACAGCGGGGACATTGGCGAATCGGAGAACGGAGGCGCGACGGGCGTCGTCATTGACTCCAGGTAACCGAGGGGCGCACATGGTGTCTGTGGGGGTGGGGGGAGGGATGGGGGGGACGAGGAGGGTTGCTTGAGAAAGGGGAAGTACGTGGTGGATAAAGGTGTGGGCCTTGACCCAGAGGATAGAGGGTAGGTGGGGTCTGGGTGTGGAAGCAGTGCGGCGGCTGGTAGCGAAGCGTCTGGAACTGGCGCAAGGGTGAGTGGGTCTGCGGGGGAGAGCAGCTGTGGATGGGGTGGCGAAGCCGGAGAGTAAGGAATTAAAAAATAAGAGGCTTCAATACATGGGTGTTACGAAACCTTTGGGGGCGCATCTGATGTTGGCAACCAAGGACCGGATCTGGAAGGGGGAGTACGTGGAGTTGCTCAAACTGCTGCATCGGGAGGTATGAGCGAAGGAGGGGTCTAAAGATGAGGAGTATGAGCTCCAGAAGCGGCCTAAAGTGCTCCTCACCATTGAAAACTGGACGGCGGCGTTTTTAATTTTCGCCAGCGTGTATTGTGAGAAATTTCCGGAGCGATCGGTGTCCTTGTTTAAATACATGGATGTTATTCGGAAGGCCCAAATTACGGAGGCGGTTACGCCTGAGCCCAGTACGATGAGGAGTTCCGAGCTCGAATGGCTTGGGACCCGGAGGCAAAGTGGGGCGAGTTGGACTGCGACCCTTGGCAGCACACCATGGGCTTGGCTGGGTCCGGGAAGACCATTTTTACGGCCAGCTGGCTACCCATAATTTATCAGCCCTTTCAGAGCCGACCCACCTGGGGAGGGGTGGGGGCAGGGGCAAAAACCCAGACGGGAGTGGTGGGATCGTGCTGGGATTTCAACAAGGGGGCCTGTGTTAGGGAACTCTGTTGTTTCAAACATGAGTGTTCGGGCTGTGGGTAGTACGGCCACCCAGTCCTGCAGTGCTGGGACCAGCGGGACCGCCCAAGGGGTCCATGCAGGGGCAACCTGGGGGAGCACGTTTGGGGGCGGGGCAGCAGCCGGGCGGCACTAGGGAGGAAAGGGGTCTGGGCCCAAGTGCTCGTACTCCAATTAAGGTGGACTGGCTGTGCGCGGCTCTGCAGGACTACCCGGACGGGGGGGGGCCGCCAAGCGTTTGCGGGTTGGGTTTCGGGACGGTTTTCGGTTAAGCTATGAGGGACCACGGAGGAGGCACTGGGCAGACAACTTGAGGTCCGCCAGGGAGCACCCAGAGGTGGTGCAAGAAAAGCTGGAGAAGGAAGTCAGCGCGGGTCGGATGGCATGGCCTTTTTACAATTGGCCTTTGGAGGACCTGATTGTGTCTCCTATCGGGGTGGTGCCGAAAAAGGAGGCGGGACAGTTTCGTCTCATTCAGCATTTGTCGTGGCCGGCCGGGGGTTCAGTCAACGACTACATTAATGAGCGGGAGGCGACAGTGTCATACTCGTCTGTCGACGCGGCAATGGCTTTGGTGGTGGCGGAGGGAGCCACGGCACAGATGGCAAAGTGTGACATCAAATCGGCTTTCCGGCTATTGCCCGTTCACCCAGACGACTGGGACCTGCTGGGAGTCCAGTTTCGCGGCCGCTGGTATGTGGACAAGGCATTACCGATGGGCTGCTCGATGTCATGTGCACTTTTTGAGTGCTTTAGTACGTTCCTGCAGTGGTTTTACACGGAACGTACGGGTCACCAGGGAGTTAATCACTACTTGGATGACTTTTTTCTGGTTGGGGCACCGGGCTCCACGGACTGCCAGGTGGCACTGGACAGGTTTAAGGAGCTGATGGACTATTTGGGTGTCCCGTTGGCACCGGAAAAGACAGTGGGACCAGGCACAGTGCTGTCTTTCCTGGGAATGGAGCTGGATTCGGGGGCCATGGAGGCACGTTTGCCAGCGGACAAAAAGCAGCAGATGTTGGGCTTGCTGGCGGCCATGGTGACGAAGCACAAGGTGGCGGTCTTAGAGATTCAGGTGCTTTTGGGGCACCTGAATTTTGCTTGCAGAATGGTGCGGGTAGGGTGAACTTTCCACAGGAGGTTGGGAAGAGCGTTGGTGGGGAAAAGGCCGCCGCACCACCACATGCGTTTGTCCACGGGCGTTCGTGAGGATTTGCGAATGTGGCAGTTTTTTCGGGAGCACTTCAAAGGTGTCACAATGCAGAGAGGGGACGACATGGTCTGCGAAGTGCAGATCTTTTCGGATGCGGCGGGCAGTGACGGGTTTGGTCTGTACTGGCAGGGGCGGTGGTGCGCGGAGAAGTGGCCGTCGGAGTGGGCGGAGGGCGGCAGGAGCATTGCGTCTTGGAGCTGTTCCCACTGGTGGTGGCAATTGAGCTGTAGGGGGCGGTGCTGGCCCACAGGCGGGTGACTTTTAACGTGGACAACATGGCGGTGGTGCAGGTGGTGAATCGCCAGTCAGCAAGAGATGAGCAGGTGTTGAGACTTTTGCGGGTGTTTGTGTTGGGTTGCCTGCGCCATGACATTGCCTTCCGCGCGGTGCACGTCCCGGGGATCAATAATAAAATTGCGGATGCTTTATCTCATTCACAGTGGGAGAGATTCCGTGGGTTAGCCAAGGAGGCGGACCCGGTACCGACGGCAATGCCCCAGAAGCTGTGGGAAGTCGGCAACACAGGATGTTGCAGCTGGTTCTAGGGTCTTTGGCGGAATCAACGCGCTCCACATATGTGTCTGCATGGGGGGAGTTTGTGGCGTCCGGGGCACAATGGCGGGCCCCGGGACGGGAGAGAACTGAGGATGTGGTACAGTTCATACTGTCTTTGATAGACAAGGGCCTCACCCGGGTCAGTATATCGGGCAAGTTGGCGGGCGTTGCGTTCATGGGGAAATTGTTGTGGGGTTACGCGCTGTCGGCGGGAGAGCTTTGGGCCAGGATTTCGGAGGGGTGTGCCCGCGAGTGTGGGAGTGCGGGTCGGGTGCGACTCCCGGTATCAAGGGCATTGCTGGGGAGGGTTATGGGGGTGCTGGCGGATGTTTGCGGGGACAAGAGAGAGGCCTGTTTGTTTGCCACTTTGATGATTTGGATGTTTGCGGGAGCCTTATGGGTGTCAGAGTTGCTGGGCGGCCGGGGGGGCAGTGGTTTGTTGTGGTCGGTACTACAATTTGGGGTGGGGGAGGTACGGTTGTGGCTGCGGAAGTCGAAAACAGACCAGAGGAGCGTGGAGAGGTGGGTTCCCTTGGGTGTCGGTGATGGGGATGGGGTGTGCCCTTTCCGCTTGGGGCTGCGCTGGAGGGCGATGGGTGAGGGGGACGGTTTGGTTTTTCGACATGCGTGTGGGGCGGGGGCCACAATTGTTGGCAGTACTGCGGAAGGCGCTGGTGCGGTTGGGGGTGGATGGTAAGAAGTTTGGGACGCATTCGTTCTGCATTGGCACAGCGTCTGAGGCACATAGGCGAGGATGGGGGAGGGAGGACATCATGCATTTGGGGCGTTGGGCGTCCGATTGCTATAAACGCTATGTGCGCAGCGAGGAGCAATGCTAAAGCGGTATTGTGGAGGCCCATGTGTGACTCTGTTTTCTCATTCCAGGTTCGGTGGCCGGCCCTCTCGCACGCGACATGGCTATATGGATAGTGGGTCACTCATTTGTCATTTGATATGGCGCAAGAGGATATACGAGTGCTCGAGGCCATCCGCATGTTGAGCGAGGCAGGGCGGATGGACCTCCTGGTGGGACCCCAGGTACGCCCAGCGAGGCGTGTGTCCGCGGGGGTCGCGGCGGCCGTGTTGGCCTGCTCGCCACCTCGTAAGGCGGCGTGCAGCCAGGTGAGAGTGCAGGGCCCCGCGGTGTGGGTGGGCGCGGCCCTGCAGGCCACGCCGAAGAAATGCATGGGTGGCCCGAGTGGTCAGAGGGGGGGCGCTGCCAGTGGCCCCCTGCCGGTGACTCACCATGACTGTGCGGCGGGAGGGTCCAGGGACGTGAATATGCAGGCGGAGGGGGAGCGGGCTGGGAGCGCTGCCGGCGGCTCCCAGCCGCGCTCTGAAATGAGGCAGGCAGAGGCCCGCCCGGCTCCGAAAGGCGGGGCTGAGCGGGTGTGCCGGGCGGGTCGCGGAGCACCGCGGAGCGCTGCTCAGGCCTCCTCTGAGTTGCTCGGGGGCCTGAGTGGCATGTGCAGCCGGGGAAGCGAGGGGATGCCTGAGGCACCGGCGACGGCGAGTGTGTCCCTGAAGGCCGGCCGCCCGGGCAGTGGAGCCCCTCCCCTCCTGGCAGAGCAAAAGTGGCAGTGGGGCCCAGGGGGCGGCGGGAGGGCCGGGGGGGTGGGGAAGGTGGCACAGGGGGCGGATTGGGGGGGCACAGGTGGATGAGCGGGATGCTGGAGCCAGAGGGGGAGTTTGGGGAGGGGCAGGGTGAGGCGGGGTGGGGGATAGGATAGTGGAAGTAGATGAGAGTGAGGTAGAGTTGGAGGTGGGGGGGCGGAATGGAAGTGGGGGAGCTCCCCCGGGGCGGGGGGCCGTCGGGTTTGGTAGAGATGGGGGGCGAGCGGAGGAGGAGGCGGGGCCTTCCGGGCGGGGGGACGGCCTGGGGGAGGTTTTGGCAGAAGATGGGGGGCAGGGGAGGGAGGTTTGGTGTGGAGTGGGGAGGAAGAGAGCGGGAGTGACGGGGAAGGTCGGGAGCGGGGGGTTTGGGGGAGGGGAGGTTTGCGTGAGAACGGGATGGTGTTTGGTGCAGCGCAGCTTGAGGGACCCAGCACTGCATTGCTGGGGAGGGTTGTGGGGGTGCTGGCGGATGTTTGCGGTGACGAGAGAGAGGCCTGTTTGTTTGCCACTTTGATGATTTGGATGTTTGCGGGAGCCTTTCGGGTGTCAGAGTTGCTGGGCGGCCAGGGGGGCAGTGGTTTGTTGTGGTCGGAACTACAATTCGGGGTGGGGGAGGTACGGTTGTGGCTGCGGAAGTCGAAAACGGATCAGAGGAGCGTGGAGAGGTGGGTCCCCTTGGGTGTCGGTGATGGGGATGGGGTGTGCCCTTTCGCTTGGGGCGGCGCTAGAGGGCGATGGGTGAGGGGGACGGTTTGGTTTTCGACATGCGTGTGGGGCGGGGGCCCAAATTGTTGGCAGTACTGCGGAAGGCGCTGGTGCGGTTGGGGGTGGATGGTAAGAAGTTCGGGACGCACGCGTTCCGCATTGGCACAGCGTCTCAGGCACATAGGCAAGGATGGGGGAGGGAGCACATCATGCATTTGGGGCGTTGGGCGTCCGATTGCTATAAACGCTATGTGCGCAGCGAGGAGCAATGTTAAAGCGGTATTGTGGAGGCCCATGTGTGACTCTGTTTTCTCATTCCAGGTTTGGTGGCTGGCCCTCTTGCACGCGACATGGCTATATGGATAGTGGGTCACTCATTTGTCAGGAGAGCACAACTTCAGGCGCAGGATAGCTACTTCGGGGATAAATTGGGTTTTAATCCCGAGGTTTTTAAAGTGCGTTGGTCCGGGAAGGAGTTGGTGGGGATTCTGAACGGGATGGTGGTGGGGGGCAGGTGTCCGGATGTGCTGGTACTTCACGTGGGGAGAATGACATGGTCCAGGAAACGTGTTTGGTTCTCATGCGGTCCATGAAGAAGGATTTGGAAGAGACACGGAGGAAATGGGCAGGTTGTACGGTCGTGTGGACTGGTTTTGTTCCACAGCGGATGTGGAGTGGGGCGTTGAAACCGCAGGCAGTGGATAAGGCCAGGCGCAAAATCAACGTGGAAATGGTGCGGTTTAGCAGGCATTTGGGATTTGCAAGAGTTTGGAACCGGGACTTGAAGTACGGCGCGCCGGATTTGTTTAGAGGCGACAGGTTCACCTTTCGCGTTTGGGGATGGACCTTTACCTTTTGGAGTTGAGAGAGGTGTTGTCCGGTTTGTTGGGAGTTCGTCGGGAGTAGGAGGAGGTTTTGCGTGGTCAGGGCATTGTTGGCACAGATGGAGGGGTGGGGGGGCAGGAAAAGGTGGAGGCGGTGTAATCACCTACCATCCGCCTTTTCCTGGGTGGCGCAGCTGTTGTTGAAGTTGGCCAAGGTTGGCTGGAGTTTGGCAGTTATCGGAAGTTGGGGATTTGGTGAGCGGGAGCGGGGAAACGTTAAGGGTTACATTAGAGGGCGTTTGTTACAGTTGCAGGAAGGAAAATAGGTTTGTAGGTCTTAGGAGGGTAACAGTTATTGGTAGGTGGGAAGAAGGTGAGAAGGTGGGAAGAGATGATGCAGGGTGACAGGTTTTTATCATTTGGGGATCATAGGGGTGGGGGAGGAAATGTAAAGGTTGTTAGGTAATTCGATGTTTAGAGAGGTGTTAGTTTTGTAAGGCAAAATTGCCCGTTTTAATAAAGTGTGATGTGCACCTGTTTCAATAAAGCGGCCGTTTACACACAAAATGAGTGTCAGTGTTGCTTGCCCCCCTTTCCTCCCTCCCAAGGGGGATTTGGGGGGCAGCCGAGCAACGCGAGGTTCGCCCCCCGAGCAGATTTGGGAGGGGGAGGGGGGGCGAGCAAAGGCAGCCATTTTGCTGCTTTGGGCTGTCTTGGGAATAGCCCAAAGGCAGCCCAAATTTACATATAATAGCCCAAAGTCACAACTATCTGGGGTCTCCGCGCTGGCCCAGCCACCATTTTAGGTTTTGGTAACTTGGTGGCTGGGAGCGCAGGACAGGTGTCTGTTTTTGCCCCACCCACCCTCCCTGGGCTAAGGTTTTTGGTTGGGGTGGTTTTTCTGTAAAAGGGGATTTTTCTAGGGCCGGTTTGAGACAGGTGCACAGGGGTGGGAAATTTTGTACGTTTGTTGCTTGGAACAGGTGCTGGCAGAGTTGTTGTTGAAGTTGGCCAAGGTTGGCTGGAGTTTGGCAGTTATCAGAAGTTGGGGAATCGGTGAGCGGGAGCGGGGAAACGTTAAGGGTTACATTAGAGGGCGTTTGTTACAGTTGCAGGAAGGCAAATAGGTTTGTAGGTCTTAGGAGGGTAACAGTTATTGGTAGGTGAAATATTTAATGTATTGCAATTTATGTTTGGATGATGCAGGGTGGAGGGTTTTTATCATGTGGGGATCATGGGGTGGGGGGAGGAAATGTAAAAGTGGTTAGGTAATTCGATGTTTAGAGAGGTGTTAGTTTTGTAAGGCAAAATTGCCAGTTTTAATAAAGTGTGATGTGCACCTGTTTTAATAAAGCGGCCGTTTATACATAAAATGGGTGTCAGTGTTGCTTGCCCCCCTTTCCTCCCTCCCAATCAGCGACCTTTTAACTTTCACAACTGGTCTCAGTGATTGGTGAAATGCGGTTACTGACTGAGAGTGGCATGAGTGCTCAGGTTAATTTGATTTTATGTTTCACGTTTGCCTTGTTTGTGCTGTTTTTTTCCCTTTTGAAAGTGTTCAGTACCCTTGGCCCTTGGTTGTGTCCGTTCTGGGTTCAAAGCTCTCTGTAATGGCCTACCACAGCTTCAACTACTAAACGCTTATAATTGTAAATCTTGCTTTTTTTCTCTTGTTTTGCTTATGTTTTTCCTTTGTACTGAGGATGTGCTTAAACGAAACTGCATTCTTTTTATTAGTATTAGTAAACAATGCTGTAATTGTTGCCTGTTCTCTAAGTGGCCGTGCGGCGAGAAGTAATAGCTTGGAAAGTGTTGCTGTAGGAGGAAAATAATTCCGCAGTTTAAACAAATAACCCCATTATTGCGCCCATAACATTTTAAATTGTATCTATGCCCCTCAAACACCAAAAGAACCAACTAAGTTGATTAGAAAGCCACGTTGCCTATGTGTAGAAGTCGGTTATTCAGTGGAAAGTTTTTTAATTGGCATGGTACAGTAAATGTACGCTTTCCGAATGCATACAAGTGGTTTGGAGGTTTCCATACTCATTTTAACTATTATATGTGTGTTACTTGCTTCTTATGATATTAACAGTAGGGCATTTTCTATTTGTCCTCAATGGTCAGTATATGTAAACAACACACCACAGTAGACAAGGAAGTGCCCACAACGTATTGTAATTGTTTGTTGTCTGCTTTTGATCACAATAACGTGCAGGCGGGACGGGCGTTTCTTAGTTCAGACTCCTGCTGGGCCCATAACAAAGGTCCAATCTGAGGGGTCATCAGACCTCCTTTTGTTAGAGCCTCCTGGCTGGCAGCAGTCAGGAGCCTCACCTAGAGGCAAATTCAGCAGAGGGGAAATAAAGGCTCACAGCTTGTTAGCACTTCACACATACTTAAAAGAGGCAGCTTTTCACTTTGTTCAGGCTCTGTTTAGGAGATATGCATGCTCTGTAAGAATGTCATATGTGTTGGTCTTTCCCAGTATTTACATAAAAGAAATAGGATTTATATAGTGCGTACTACCCCTGAGGAGGCACTGTAATAATTTAAATATCTCAATTTTTTCTTGTAAAGCACTATGGGTAGAATAAGTTTACGCTGACAAAAGGGAACACTGTTTTATGTGTAGCTTACAAAAGTGCAAATCTTCTGCCTAAATCAGGAGGGATTCCCTGTATAATGTGCTGTAATGTACTCATGATAGACATGTTAAACATATATGCGAGGGCTTAAAATCTGATGTCACTTCTTATGCTGTCACGCGCCGTGATATCACACACCGTGCTGTCACGCGCCGTGATGTCACATGCCATGAATTCACTTGCATACTGATTATTTAGGTTAACCCCCCAATTCTTTTTTTAGGACCTGTTTCCCGGTTATAAATAAAAAAGTATGTATTAATTTTTAATGTGACTTTTCTGTCTTTGTTCCCTTTAATTATCAGTCATGGATCATTATGGCAGCCCAATAAAACAATTAAGAGTGCTTTCTATTTATATTTACTGTTCGAAGTATGCACAGATAAGCCAGTCTGGGACATCAAAATAATGAGCTGGCAACCCTAATCATAAGACTGGAAGTTTGTTGCAGGATCAGCACAATGTTTTTTTCCTATACCCTCAATCCCTATTAATGCCATAATAAAAATAGTTTAACTTAGATCATAAACCCTACGCCTCCGTCAATAACATGCTGAGTTACTTCAAGTGTCTGGGAAGGCACCCTGCATTTAGATAACTCACTCCTCATTCTCGCCCCTTCACTTTTACGCTCACCCTGCACTCACAGCAATCACAATGCACTCACACTGATCACCATGCACTCACACTGATCACCATGCACTCACACCATTCACTCGCTTACCCTGCACTCACAGTGAGCACTCTGCACTCACAATGCACTTGCGCTGTTCACCCTGTATCTCACCCTGCAGTCACACAAGCACACTACTCACCCTTCACTCACCTGTCCCCTTCACTGCTCCATCTACAATCTCAATCAAACAAACCCATCACTAACCATGCATTCTTTCGTGCCACTCTGCACTTACATACGCACCAAAATTCATATGGTCACCTCACTCACACTGCAGTCACTCCTCTTACCCTACTCTCACACTGTTGCATCGCTCACCGTGCAATGACATGGCACTCCTGCCACCCACAGAGCGCAGAATGTTAATGTGCCTTCCACGAAGAACGTGTACCATGCAGATCACAGAACTCAGTGTGACTAGTGCTATAAACAATTAGATGTTTGTCAGAAATGTGCTTCAGTGAAATGAGGTGCATTGTTGGTGAGTGGTAGTGAGGGAATTCATGGAGAAGGAGGAAATGGAGGAGGGAGCACCAAAAAAGACTAGCACCATGTACGACCAGTGCTAGGGCCTGCCCTGGCTGGGAGTGGTAACCCCACTGAATTTCGGGTCTAGTTACGCCCCTGGTTTCAATACCCCAGCCAACTCAGGATTTTCGTTTTCACTTCCCTGATTGGTTAACTGAGGCTTAGGTCGGTGATGGACCCTAGGGAAGCAAGGGGCAAAGCCAATACGTGACTGGGCACAGGTGTGCCACCCCCAGTGTCACACCCATTTGATCTCCATAGTATAGATATATCTATCTCTGGACATTTTATGGTACTTCCCGCATTTTGAAAACCTGAGTGAAAGCTCACGGAGTTGAATATGGACTTTGATTTTTTTGAGCACACTGCCTTGCTAATACAGAATTGTCAACCATATTGAAAATAATGAGTTGTTCAAAAATGTATATTTTTTGTAGACAGCAGTGTTTATAATGTGAGGGCACATACGTATCTTCTTACTCCTCCCAGTATTGATGTTAATTGTTCACTGAATGTGCAATATTCTTCTCCATTTTTGAAGAGCAGGGATTCGTCTTCACAATAACTTCTTTGTGGAGAAAAGGATGTGTCCATCGCTCTTCATAACCAACCCTTTAATATAGTATGCTTTACTCCCTTCTAAAATTCTATTGCATTCATCGGCAAATAAGAAAGGAAGTTGCTCGGAATCTTACTTTTCCCTTTAACAACTAACCACGTTATCATCTCCAGCTTTACTCTGAACATCCTAAAACACTTCAATATACATGTGCTCAAGATGTGTTAAGATATTTTAAAAGTAAGCTTACATCTAACTACTATTTGTTTGAAATAGATTGAAATCATTTCGCGCTTGAGCAGATTTGGATGCTTATAATCAAAATGTACATGCCTTTGCTTTTCCAAGTTGCAAACCAACACGAGGGGCTGACATACATCTGTTCAAATTATTTAGGTGCATGAGTTTTGGTGCCCCTTTGCCTGTGGGACTGTCTATAGCCACCCTGTTACTTGCCCACCATTTTGTGATGGGCTGCTTTCTTCCCTCACACTTCCTTTTACGAACAGTAAATTCTCAGCTCCTGTTCCATGCCAGGCCAAGGCCTGATTCTAAGTGCTCTGCCACGTATCATGTTTGTCGAGCCATATCCTTGGGATCACCTTTTGCCAGGGCCTCCTTTACTTTCCCCTGTTCACAATTGCTGCTTCTTAAGCTGCCGTTGCTGGATGGGAGATTGTTACAACCATTAAAGGCAGATGCCATCCAGAGATGTTTTAAGGCACGGGCAAAATGGGCTCTGGCACCTTTATGCACAAATAAAAGGATCATTGTTTGACTGGACG
Organism: Lissotriton helveticus; assembly: GCF_964261635.1. Lineage (NCBI taxonomy): Eukaryota > Metazoa > Chordata > Amphibia > Caudata > Salamandridae > Lissotriton > Lissotriton helveticus. Next base: position 370,391,188 of record NC_136058.1, read on the forward strand.
GGCTTGATGTTTATGCTCCTAAATTGTAATGCTTTACCAGGCACTTTGAAATATTTATGCCTTCATGCACAAACAAAAGGGGAATTAGTTTTACTAATTAGGTTTGATTTAGGTATGCTGCTGCTTGCTGTACTTGTTATTAATTTACCAGTAACTTTGAAATATTTGCACCTTCGTGCACAAACCAAAAGGGCATTTGTTGACTAAAGTGGTTTGATTTTTGTATGCTGCTCTGTTCTGATTGCTACCTCAGCTAAGTGATCTGCTCTTTAAAGTATTGTTACAAATGGCGTAGCTTATATGTTAAGAGTGTTTCCCACTTTCTCATTAGAACTTTGAGTCAAGACAATATAGAAGCATTTCATTAAATGTTGGAGGTTTCAAATCAAAATATGCCAGATTTTTGGGTGGTGGGGCAAAGTGGTGGGTGGTGGGTTGGGCCGCCGGGGTGTCGTGCAGGCCTCAGCCAGATCCGCTAGTGCAAGGAGTTTTCGTGGAGGCTACAATTTTCGCGATTTTCAGCTTCAGAGTAGCGTTGTACCTTTCCACCAATCCTGCTGATTGTGGATGGAACACAGCATGAAACTTCTGCTTAATTCCCAATCCCTTCAAAACATACTATAATTTCCCCAACAAAATGAGGTCCGTTATCATTCCATAGGAGCCTGCAAACACCAAATCTAGGGAAGAACTCCTTCAGCAGCACCTTAGCAGTAGTAATTGCAGTATTGTCTTTTGTGGGGTATGCCTCAATCCATTTGCTGAAAGCACAAACCACCACTAGGACATACTTCAAATTATTACACCGCTCAAGCTGAATGTAGTCCATTTGCAGGACTTCAAAAGGTGCAGTCGGTGTGTCAAAACCTCCAGATGGAACTCGTGTTCCCTTTCCAGGATTGTATTGCAAACAAATCAAGCTGGACTGTACTACTCTTTTAGCTGTGCTAGCAATTTCTGGATGCTCCCAAACTTGCGTAAGCATTTTTGTTATTGCGGTAGCTCCAACATGTGCTAGCCCATGTGCCATCTGAACCATAGGCTGTACGAAAGCTATAGGCAGCTTCCATCGATCCATCTGCTTGTTTCTCCAACAACCTTCGTCATCTAACTCTCCATTTTTAGACCACTGCTCACGTTCTTTGTCAGAAGCTGTTTTCTGTATCTCTCGCACCTCTTGCCTAGCATCGTGCCATCTTTCAGCTTGCGACTTCACTACATACATGGAAGTAGTGTTTCTCTGCATTGCAGTTTCACGTGCTACGCGGTCTACGAAGGCATTTCCCTGGCCAATTTTATCTGTTACTTTCTTATGTGCACTGCACTTCACAATAGCTACTTCCTTCGGACATGTCAATGCAGTCAAGAGATTGTGCACTAATTCTCCATGCATTATCTGTATTCCGTGAGATGTAAGAAAGCATCTTTCCTTCCAGAGTAGGCCGAAATCATGTGCTACTCCAAAAGCGTAGCGGCTATCTGTATAAATGTTCACACACAAACCTGCACTGAGCTCACAGGCTCGCGTCAGATCTATCAATTCAGCTGCTTGGGCTCATTTCTGTGGTATGTGAGCTGTCTCCACTACTGTTTCAAGCATGGTAATTGCATATGGGGCTGAAGTTGTACCGTCTGGTAGCTTCAGGCAGGACCCATCAACCCACAATTCCCCATCAACATCTGGAAGGGGCGTATCCTGTAAGTCAATGCGACCCTTTGTCTGTTCCTCAGTCAGAAAAATACAATCGCGCGTTTCTTGTGACTGAGGCTGGGTCACTGGATATGGCAACAAAGTGGCTGGATTCAAAGTTGCGCATCTCTTCAATGTAATGTGGGGAGCTAGCAATGTCAGTTCGTATCCTGTGAGACGAGCGCTAGTTAAGTGCTGTGTATTTGTCTGATTCAAAAGGGCATCAACAGCATGTGGTACTAACACTAACAATTTGTGTGACAAAACTATTCCCTCACTCTGTCGGATTGACACAGCTGTTGCTGCGACTGAGCAAAAACACCCAGGTAATGCTCTAGCAACAGGATCAAGAACTGCTGAAAAATATGCACACGGACGTTGCTTATCGCCGTGTAACTGAACCAACACTGACAATGCACATCCATCTTTCTCGTGCACGTAAAGTGTGAAAAGCTTCGTGTAATGGGTGTGCCTAACACTGGTGCTGAGCAAAGAGCTTGTCGTAACTGTCGAAAAGCACTTTCACATTCCTCTGTCCAGGGAAGAGGTACTGGGGTATCTTTTGTCAAACGTGCTAACAAAGGCTTAACAATATGTGAAAATCCCAAAATCCTACAAAAGGAAGTAAGACCCAGAAATGCACGTACTCCTTTCTGTGTAGTGGGGACTGGTGTATCTAAAATTGCTTGTATGCGATCTGATGTCAATGCACGCCCCTCCTTAGACAAAAGGTGACCTAAGTAGGTTACCTTTGGTGTACAATATTGCAACTTCTTTCGAGATACTTTATGATGATGTGAGGCAAGGAAAGAAAGCAAAGATAGAGTGCTTTTTTCACACTCTTCTGGGGTGTCGGCTGCCAACAAGATGTCATCGACATATTGAATGAGAGCCACATTGTCGGGCAATGCAAAAGAATCAAGTTCCCTCTTTGATGCTTGACTGTAGATACTCGGACTCTCAGTATAGCCTTGAGGAACTCTACAAAATCGGTACGATCGATTATTCAAAGTGAAACCGAACAAATATTGGCTGTCAGGATGAATAGGGATCGAAAAGAAGGCGTTCTTCAAGTTTATAACTGAGAATGTAGTAGCAGTTGGGGGGACTAAAGTAAGAAGTGTTGTGATGTCGATTCAGAAAAGGGGGTGGTGATGAACAGAGTGTCTGAATTAAGCAGACCACTCTTACCCAGTCCAAAGATCAGGTTGTGATGTCGGACACTACAGGATACTGTGGTACGACAATCTTGTTCACCTCCCTCAAATCAATAATGAATCTGTAAACACGTGTATCAGTATCTCTCTTCAGAATTGGAAGAATCGGGCTGTTGCCAACATTAAATGGAACTTCCTCAACAACCCCAACTTGGATGAGATCATGTACAATTCGTCTAAGTGCTTCTCCCTCCTGCAAAATCCTATATTGTGGCAAACGAGGTAACACAGCTCCCTCCTTGACGCTGATCTGAACCGGAGGAATAACCATCTGACCCACATCAGTGTCTGATGTAGCCCAGAGGGACTCAGGAAGTGTGGCTAATGCAACATCTTCGTTAACAAGACAAATTCTGTGAAATTTGGAATAATTATCATTTAAAATGACTCGCACCCCTTCAGGAGAACATCGTATAGTGGCTCTGTAGTACTTCAGCATGTCAAGGCCCACAATATTGTCTGGTGTGTTAGGGGAAAGCAAGAACGGACATGGAGCACTGAATTTATCAACATAAAATGGAAGTGGTTGTGACAATGGGCTAAGGGAAGGTGTTCCATCGAAACCAATCGAAGTAATAGTTGTGCCAGACAGGGGAGCCCTCGGAACCATTTGCTTAGACAGAGCGCTACGTGTAGCTCCTGTATCAACCAGAAACCGATCAGTAGAACCCAAAACATGTGCTGTAACATCTACTGGAACTTCAACTGATTCCTTACCCCATCCTAGGCAATCCTACGCATGAGCAGAATCGTACAGATCAGGCTGAACAGAATCGGACATTTGATATTGATTACGCCTATCAAAAGTGTTCTGTCTATACTGAGTGCGTACATTTGTATCGGATCGGGCTCGATCATTCACATTTCCCCAAGCCTCCGAGGATCCTGAACCATTTCTCCCTTGGCCCCACCCACGGGCATCCTGCTGTGGACGCAATAATGGGCAATTACGCATCCAATGGCGAAGCTGCTTACAATATGCACATTGATTGACAGATAAATTCGTACGAGTGTAGGGAGTATTGAGAGATGTTCGTCCACCTCTGTCATAGTTTCTATCAGGGCCCCTATCATAACCTCTAGAAGGCGGACCATAAACCTGGGCCATCATAACTTTAGTTTTTAACTCTTTAGATTTCTTGTCCTCATTCCCCTTCGCTTCCGCTTCTTGGTGCTCATAAAATTGAGCCATCGTTAAAACAGAGGCTGGAGAGGAGGTAGTCCAAGAACTTTCGCTAGCTTTTAAACGGCTGGCTATCCCTGGTAACAGATTCGTAACATATTTATCGACAAACAAATGCCTGCCGGTATCATCTGTTAAAGACTGGCCGCTAAAATGATGAAAAGCTTCTTCAAAACGTGTGAAGAAATCAGGAACCGATTCATCTATCTTTTGTTTACATGATGCTAAAACAGTCCAATCAATCTTTTTAGGGGGGATAATTGTTTTAAGTTTAGGCAAAATGGCAGCAGGAAGATCTAATATCAACCGATGCAGTTTTTGGGCGGGCTCCCTATCCGCATCAAGTTGTTCCAAATCTTTCCATTCAGACCGAAAACAGCGCGATCATCAATTTTACGAACAGTCCTCCACATGTCTGGAGGCAAAATTAGACCGAAAAACAAATCTATATCACATAAGGTCATAGTACAGGAATTTAAAGCGACTTCAACTTCCTCATAAAAGGCTGCTGGATTTTTACGCGGATCAGGCAATGCTGTTTTAAGCGCCATTACATCGGCTCTATTCCAAGGAGTGTACACCCAATTATAAATGAAATATCCCTTAGAATCAGCCGAATTTTTATCATCATTATCACCCGTTCCTTTAGAAGGAACATACAAGGGTGCGGCTTCCCGCATAGGTCTCATGTCAGCATGTTTTATCTTATCTGTCACGAAGATAGGAGACTGCGACTCTCCGGGAGGATTGGACTGTGGAGCGGCGTCCGCAATCTTTTTCTGCTCCTTCAGACGGGACACCTCATCTCGTATTTTAACCAGTCGTCTAATCACATCTTCTACCTGGGAAAAAACAAAAGAACCATCACGCAAGTGTTTACGATCAGTTGCTATATCAGTAGGCTCTAATACTGAGGAGTATTTTCGAAACATTTCTACAACTTCATCAGCAAAGGTCGCAGTGAAATATATCTGCTTCCTTTCTGTCCAATCCTTTATAGCATCAAAAAGATCAGAAGCAGGATCAGCGCTACGTAATGCTTTACGAGCAGCTTGCAGAAGTTGAGATGCACGGTCAACAGACAACATAGATCGGGTGTCCCACGCTTTCTGGTGGTCCGAACCAGAGTCCTCGTCATCTCCGGACGGGGCGGATGGAACGGCATACGGAGGTGGAGGTCGATCTAATAACAAAAAATCATCTTGCGGTTTATTAAGGACAGGATAGAGAGGCTGTCGGACAGAATATTGGCCAGATATCTGTAATCTACGTTCCTTTTCCTCTCGCTCCTGCAGTTCTTTTGCTTCTTTCTTTCGTAACCCAAGCGCTTTCTCATACACACTCTTTCGTTGCTCTTTCTCAATCAACGCTTGCTCACGCTTCTCTTGCTGTCGTACTTCTTTCTCCCACATTCGCAAACTTTCAAACATATCACGTCTAGACCGTCGCTCAAACAAACATTGCTCCACATACTCAACCTTTCGCGCATCAAATGACCCATGCAGTGGCCATCGTAACTCAGGATCCTTTTTAGTGTATTTGTGCCACAATGTGCTGTACATTATGGCAGAAAGACCAAACTTCACATACATATCTCTATTAGGTGTCCCTTCGGGGGGAGCCAGCTGCGATTCCTCAAGTCGTAAACTGGTACCCTTACAAAAGCAGCACAACCTTCGAAGTGCGCTAAAAACAGGCATGTCAAAAGAAATAGTGCAAAATATACACTATTTATAGGGAAAGAGCGCTTAAAGTACCTTCTTAGTACATTGCGCTATACAAATCAAAGTTGAGGAAAAGTCCTCGCATTACCTGCCTATATGAGTTGCAACACATTTGGGGCCAGATGTAGGTCGGTCGGTAACGGCCGAAAATCGGTATTTTCGGCCGTTACCGACCGGTAAATCAGAATTGGTATGTAGGGCCCTGAATTTTACAGAATCGGTAAATTTACCGATCGGTAAATTTACCGAATCTGTAAAATACCGAATCGGTATTTTTACCAATTTGGTAATTATGAGATGTAGGTGGGACTCTTCTGAGTCCCACAAGCCTTACAGAATCGGTATTTTACCATCAAATCTATTTGATGGTAAAATACCGATTCCGGTGTGCATGCACATGTGTGCATGCACACCTGTGCCATATGACAGGCAGACCTGCCCTTAGGGCAGGTATGCCAGCCACATGGCACCCGAATATGTTTTGGGGGTGCTAGAGGGTGTCAAAGTGACACCCCCTGCACCCTTGTGGAATTCGGTATTTACCGATTCGGTAAATACCGAATCGGTAATGCCCATTCTTTCCTATGGGCTTCAAAGCCCATAGGAATGAATGGTCATTACCGGTCGGTATTTACCGAATCGGTAAATACAGCTTTTTACCGATTCGGTAAAAAAAACATCTGGATAGACCTACATGTCCCCCCTTCATATTTACCGATTCTTAATTACCGAATCGGTAAAATTCGGTAATTAGAAATCGGTAAATGATTCCTACCTGCATCTGGCCCATATTTCCCACATACACATCCAAGTAGACTAGTCTATTCCCAAATACAAATATGCCACAGTAAGCGTTTCCTAAAACTATCTTACCACTCAAGGTCATCCAAATTCCAAAACCTACAACAGGGGCCGCAAAACGGCTCTTACCAATCATAGGCTGTCCAGGTTCCAACTGCCAAGTTCTACATTCGACCAAACGGTCACTGCACGGCAGACCAACAGAAGAGATCTCAGTCGAGGACCACCGCCGCCTGGATGGTCGGATCGGAAAGTAGGGAAGAACTGCCTCGGGTGCCAAGACTCGGGTCTCCTCTGGCAGCGATCGCGTCCTCCGCGAGGTTACGAACCTTCGTCACGACCAATCCTTCGGGCATCCGAGTCACCGATGAGCCCCACGTGCCGGGCGCCGATTTGTCGTGCAGGCCTCAGCCAGACCCGCTAGTGCAAGGAGTTCGCCCTTCTGTGCACAAAGTCCTCAGACTCCAAGGAAAAAGTTGGCACGGAAACTGGAAATACAAAACATAACGTTTATTACACATCATGAGGTGGTGCTATAATTCAACCAGTACCCTTCGGTACTGCGAGAAGTAGCACAAAGGGCTACTGGACATAAGGGTTATTCATACCCACACTGGGGCTCAAAAGAAGGCGGTACAAAGCAAAAGAGCACATTTTATGTCCATACAAGGTAATATCGAGAAGCACAATCGATCAGTGGGAGGAACTAATAGTCTTGGGGTCTCGGCTAACACATTCCAATCGAAGGTTAACATTTAACAGATGTGGACCCTAACGGTCAGCAGCAAACACAGAGATGCTATTAATAGCCTGTTGCCGGGCAGATTCAAAGGCCATGAGCAGAAAGGTAGGACAAAGCACATGGTCGACACGAGGCAGCTTGTGGCAGACAAAATGGCTGCCGTGAATTCAAAATGGACGCCGTCAAATGTCAAGATAACGGTAAAACCAAGATGTCTTTCGCTAACGCTCAACTTAATCGCCGTAAATTTACAACAGGGGGTTGCCCCCTTCATGTGCTTTGCAGGGGGCCCCTCAAGTTTTGTTACGCTACTGATGCTCACACAGAAGCAGAACACATGTTCTTCATGAAGCACTGAGGCCCTGGAGAGATACTCCAAATACATATCAGTAACAAAAAATGAGAAGGAAGAGAGACATACGGAGTCTAAGGAAAGGATCTTAGTCAGGGAAGTAGAGCATTTGTTTATTATAAGGAACAATTATCTCTACTGTATCGAAAGAATATAAAACTAAAAATGTCGGTACATTCAAAGATGAAACGATAACTTATTAAAATATGCAAAAAGTTTTAAATTAAAAAAAAGAAATTCCGGGGCGTGGCTTAGGTGCCGCGCAAGATGGACGGGTGGGCGAGGAGCTCCTCAGCACCGGAACACCTCCGTATGGTTTTCCCGATGTGAAGGGGTCCGTTCTTGCTGCAAAACACCGGATTTCGGAACCGGAGCATGCCGTGAGCAGAGGGTGTGTCTTTCCGGCTTTCATTTACCATCTTCAGAGACTTTATCACGGCTCTGAACATCGAGCTGCCGGGACCCGCCATTTTGGGACTCGCCTCAGCGCTAGCGGTTTCTTCACGGGTCTGTTGCCCTTCCACTTCTTGGTGACACCTCCCTCACACCATCACCTATCCTTCGCCCTCGGACCTTGGAGGTGAGCTTTTGGGGCTATTTCAAGACTATTTATGCCCTACTTTCACCTCAGGTCATATCTCTGACAGACTATTATGCAGCTGCCATTTTACGGTCACCGCGGCTGATTTGCGAGCCGCGGTTTCTGTTTTTCACAATTTACTGCCTTCTGCATTGTCCCTATGCTGCCTATCGCCTCCTGCCCTACTCTGATATCTACCTCTGACATGCAGGATTGCCACATGTTACTCTTTATGGTGTGTGCTTCTACAGCGTGAACATGTTATTTCTGCGGCATAGCTGTGGTGCTGTCACTTCAGGATATGACACTTTTTCTTCTTCAAGGGCCATATTTATCAATTTTCAATTATAGTGAATGTATACTCGTCTGTGGGCTCTGGCATAGACTTGTCAGCATGGTAGCACTGTCGTAGCCATCGACTTGGTCCTATTCCTAGTATTAATGTGTGATATTGCCATTTTCGGAGCATGGTAAAGCAATTCTCCATCGGATATTTCTGGAATGTTAGTTTAATCCAAACAGACACAACGGACTACAGTGCTCACGCAACCGTGATACCGTCCTTCCAAGTATCAGTTACAATTGCAGTGACTTTGTAGTGACTTCTCAACAGTAATGTGCAGAACATTCTAGGTAGATCACTCAGCGTCACCAGACCACTCTCGTTGCCAGTGGCTCAAGCTCTCTAATCTTCACTGCGCACAATCCTCCACATGTACCTCTGCCAACAGTGCTATTATTGACCTACTTTCTCCTATGGTGAATTTGCGCAAGCCCAAATTTGTGTTCACAGCCTCTACAGATATTCCTGTGAGTTCCTCGAACTTGGGTGCCTCCTCACGGTCCGTCGAGATGGCGACCTCCTCTTCTCAACGCTCCTCTTCAGGTCACCCGCCATCAAATAAAACCTCACCTTCTGCATCGACTCCCAAAAGGCTGAAGCAGAACTCTCCTACACCAGACTCTCCTCCTTCGCCTTCCATTGATTTAATTCTAGAAGAAATCCGTGCGTTGCGCCCTTTCATTGAGGAAACAAGCAGGGATATGCAACTCTTGAAGGACAAGTGGGAGGTCATGGATACTCGCATCTCCTCCATAGAACAGCAGATTCCTGAGGTTCAGTCCAACTCACGACGCATTGAATCTTTAGAAAAGACTGTTCTTTCTTTACAGCGCCACACAGAGGACTTGGAAAATCGAAATAGACGGAACAACCTACGTGTTTATGGTTTGCCGGAAACTCTTGAGGGGGATGACCCAGTCACTTTCTTTTCCTCTTTCCTTCCGAAACTATTGGACATGCCACCTTCCACATCCATCAGCATTCAAAGGGCACATAGACCTGGGTCACGCTCGTCAACCTCTACAAAACCTCGTGGTGTTATCATCCTTTTTTTGAGATTCACGGATCTGTTGTCCATTCTTTCTGCAGCTAGAGCCAAACGACAACTATCTTGGCAGGGTCAACGTGTTTATATCTCCCAGGATGTTTCTAATGCCACCGCTTCTAGACGTAAGGAGTTCCTGGCTCTTCGCCCCTCTCTGCGCTCTCTTGGAGCCCGATATGGCTTGTTCCATCCATGTACCTTCAGAGTCACTCACCAAAACAAGTCTTGGTCTTTTCAAGAACCTGGCGAACTCCGTAATTTCCTTCTTCTGCACAACAACGATGGAATGGATTCTTCGCCTTCACATAGTGGCTGATAAATACTGTTATATCTCTTGAGTAACTGTTCTTGTTTCCTCTAGGAACGGTCTTTCGATGTTTTTCCTTTATTTTCTTTCCGGTATGCATTGTTGTATTTTGTTCTTCTTTTTTCTTGTTCCTTGTCACTGCTTCCCATTGTTAACTCGGCTTTTTTCTCTCTTTCTTTGTTCCCTCTATGTTGTTGAAACAGGTTCTCAATTGACTTTTCGGTATTTGACTCTTGCAATATTTATGTCCTGTTTTATAGTAAATAGCAGGTATGTCATGTACTCCTAATTAACTGTTTTCTTTCTTCCCTTATACAGATGTGTCTTATTAACCCCCTCACCATTTATCATCCTTTGTAATTCTGTGAGGTTTCGGTGCGATTGTGCTTCTGATCCTAGTCTACCCGTCTTGTTACGCATCACCACTTCCCCATCTCCCTTTGTGTATCTTCCCCTTCAGGTATGTTTTTTGCAGTCATCCTTCTGGATTTGTACTGTCTTCTATGCATTCTCTCTTTTCTTCCTTCTCTTCCCTTTGCAGAACCTTTTCCTTTTCCTTTATTCTCTCTCCTTCCCTTTTTCCTATTCCTTCTCCTTTCTCCTTTTCTTCTTCTCTTTTCCACTATTCTTCCTTCTGTTCTTTTAATGGTTGGCTTTTTTTCTAATTCTTTAATGTTTGGCTTATTGCTTGTACAGTATGTTTTTGCACTTTTCAATTTTGAACAGTTTAATAAGTTTTGATTTTCAAAGTTGTTTCATGGAATGTGAAAGGATTTAATCATCCGATTAAGCGGCAGAGAGTACTTTCCCACCTCTCCTCCTATAATCCTGATATTGTTCTCATTCAGGAAACCCATCTTTCAGATATTGAATCTTTGAAACTAAAAAGATTATGGGTTGGTACTGTCTTGTTTTCTCCGGCCTCTCATAAAAAGAATGGTGTTGCCATTTTGATCCACAAACGTCTCAAGTGTAAGGTAATTCTTGAGGAAAAGGATGATGAAGGTCGTTGGATTCTTGCCAAGTTACTTATTAATGCCATCCCAATTACTTTGTTCAATGTTTATGGTCCTACATGTTTTGATTCCTCTTTTTGGCCCTCGATTACTGCAAAATGTATTCAACATAAAGATGATTCCTTCCTATTGGGTGGAGATTGTAATCAGATCATTGATCCCTTTTTAGACCGTAAATCCTCTGTTTGTTTTACCCCTCACAAACCTCACAAACAGTTTCTTGATACTATTATACAGGCTCATCTTGTGGATTCATGGAGGCTTACCCACCCGGACACTGTAGATTTTTCTTTTTTCTCTCCTCCCCATGCCTCTTTTTCTCGTTTAGACTATATCTTTCTTTCTCCCTCTTTATCTCAAACCCTTATATCTTCTTCTATTGAACCTATTGTCATCTCTGATCATGCTCCTCTCATCACTGATTTTGATCTTCTTCCCCCTCTTCCTAAATCCTCTCGCTGGCGCTTTAATTCTTCTCTTCTCATAGATCCTCTCTTCTCTTCCTCTTTTCGCTCTTTCACCTCTGAATTCTTCCAAATTAACTCTGATCCTGATACTCCCCCCCATGTTCTTTGGGATTCTTTCAAAGCCACAGCTCGCGGATTTATTATTGACTTTGTCTCAAAAAAAAAAGAAAAAATGTATCCACAAACGTAAGGTTGCTCTTGCACATATTAAGTCATTAGAACACCAATTTTATACCTCCTCTCCAAACCATATGTCCCCTGAACTTCTTCAAGCGAAAATTGCATTTAACAAACTTACTACGGATTCCGCCTCTTTCTTCCTTCTTCGGGGTAGTGCACGGTACTATGGAGGCCGTAACAAATCGGGTAAATTACTTGCTAACTATCTAAAATCGCGTAAAGAGCGAACTCTCATTGACTCTATCTATTCTCCGACTAATGTCCTCTTACATACAGATAGAGAAATTTTGGAGCAATTTCAATCCTTTTATGAGTCTTTGTACTCCCCTGAGAACCCCCCTACCTCAGAACTCCTCCAAACATATTTTGAGAATTTGCCCAAGACAGACACCTCCCAACTTAATTTCTCGAACATTGATTCAGACCTTACCCTTTCTGAGTTATCCACTGCTCTATCTTCTCTAACCAAGGGTAAGACTCCAGGACCTGACGGATTTCCAGTTGAATTTTACTTACACTTTTCCGATCTTCTCTTACCTAAACTTCTCTTCCTTTTTCAATCTTTCTGTTCCTCTGGTTTAGCTCAAGGCTCATTTCAAGATGCTACCATATGCCTCATCCCTAAAGAGGGACGGGATCCCAAATTCTGTAAGAATTACCGGCCAATATCTTTAGTTAACGTGGATTATAAAATGTTTGCGAAATTGTTGGCTCTTCGTCTTGATCCATTCATGCCACATCTCATTGGGAAAGAACAATGTGGTTTTGTTAAGGGCCGTCTTACCTCAGATAATTCCAGACTCCTTCTCAATGTCCTAAATAAGGCCCCCTCCCGTTCTATTCCCCTTGCAGCTATCTCGGTTGATGCTGAAAAAGCCTTTGATTGGTCCTTTCTGATAGCTTCCCTGAAATGGCATGGCTTTGGTCCGAAATGTATTTCTTACATCTCTTTAATTTACTCTATGCCCAAAGCATCAGTTCTCGTCAACGGTCAACTTACCTCCCCTTTCACACTTAAACGTGGAGTGCGTCAAGGCTGCCCTCTTTCCCCCCTTCTTTTTATTTTAGCACTTGAACCCTTCATATCCTCTCTTCGTAACAATTCTTCCATTTCTGGTCTTCCGTACGGTACTCATCAGCTGAAACTATCTGCCTATGCAGATGACATACTTTTATTCATTTCAGACCCAGTTACCTCTGTTCCTTCCTTATTAGATGAATTTGAGAAATTTTCCCTGGTTTCCAGATATAAAATAAATTCGGATAAGACGGAGATTCTTCCTTTAACTAAATTTTGCCTTCCACACTTCTTTGCCTCCACTGGCTTTGCTTGGAACAGTAAGAAAATAAAATATCTTGGCGTTCTCTTCTCTAACTCTCTTTCATCCTCTATCCAACTTAACATGTCTGCAGTCATCTTTAGAATTGATTCTTTGCTCTCTTCTTGGAACCCCCTATACCTTTCCTGGTGGGGTCGTCTTGACTCGATCAAGATGATGATTGCTCCGATCCTGATTTATTTACTCTCCATGCTTCCAATCCATATCCCGGCTCTCTACTTCTGTCGTATTGACTCAGTTTTGTCTAAGTTTCTCTGGAAACAGAAGAAAGCTCGTATTTCTCTCTCAGCCCTTCGTCAATCAAAATCTAATGGTGGGGTTAATTTTCCAGACTTCCGACTTTACCATAAGTCTTTCTCTCTTCGTCAGGCTTCTCGCTGGCTATCGCACGACATAGGCCCTTTTTCTCCCCTTTGGCTCTCTGTTGAACGTGACTTATTGTTTCCTTACTCTTTTCAAGATGCAATTCGCTTCACTGCTAAGGCTCCATGTCTTAATCCCCCATTATTCAAACACACTTCTTCTCTTTTGAGGCCCTTGGTATCCACAGTCTCGGTCTCTCGCGAATCCTTTTTATTCTCACCCATTTGGTATAACTCACTCATCCTCATACGAAATAGACCTATTGCTTGGACTTCATGGAGATCGAAAGGTATCATCTGGGTTCACCATCTTTTTGACGGGTACACTCCTTGTTCCTTTCCTCAATTTCAATCCCAATTTCGATGCCCTTCCTCGTTTGCAAACAAATACTATCTCCTTATGGAAACCGTTCTTGATCGATACTATTCTCTACCTTCGAATGTAACACCCACTTCACCTTCCTCTCTACTTACCATTCTTTCTACTATTCCTAAGGCTTCTCTTATTTATCGATATTTCTCAGCTCCTGATCCTGCTCGTCCCAAATCAAAATTGGAACTCTCTTGGGAAAAGGACTTTGGTTGCTCTTGGCCGACCTCTCTGTGGGACAAACTTTGGACTAAATCCTTGAAGATCTCCCGTACTGCATCTCTCACTCAATCCTTATTTTTCTTCTATCACAGATTATACCTTTCTCCCCTCTCTCTTTCTCGTTTTCTCTCTTCTTCTACTGCTAACTGCTGGACCTGTAATGCTCCCAATGCTGATCTTTTTCATCTTTTCTTTCTCTGTCCTTCAGTCCGACTTTTCTGGACGCAGGTCTGGTCTCGCATTTCCCGTATTTTTAATCTTTCTATTTCTTTTTCTACTTCTTTGGTGTTTTTGGGTAGCCTTTCAGAGTCTTTTGACCTTCCCCCACATTCACATGGTCTTCTTGACCTTATGCTAGCTCTTGCACTCCAACATATCGCTTCCAATTGGAAATCTTTGACCAAACTCTCCATAATTTGTTGGTGGAACCTCCTATGTCACTCTCATAGATTGGATGTTGCATTCGCATTCAGCTGTAAACCTTCTCGCAATGTTGAACTCTATTGGTTGCCTCTTACCCTATATTTAGATCAATTCGCCAAAAAGTCATACACCCCGCTTTCCTGTGACAATTTTAGGCCTCCTTGCGCAGTTGTACTCCTGCTTGTAGTTTCATGTTTTAGATTTCACTAATGTAGTTTCTTTTCTTTACTTGTGTTTTTTGATAAGGTTCTTATTCCACATATTTTCTAAGTATTTGTGCATCTACTGTACTTTATTGCCACCAATTAACATGCGTATCTTTATCTTTATTTTATTCTTAACTGTGTTAGCATTGTTTCTCATCCCCTTCCCTCCCTCTCCCCCCCCAAAAAAATTCTCTAAAAATGCTTTGATTTTTTCAATGTGCCACCAGCTGCCTATGTTTTATTTCTCCCATGAATGCCCCTTTTCTCCCATGAATGCCCCTTTTGCATTTTGTTTTGCTGATGTCACTTTACTGTATTTAAATTTTATCTCAATAAAGCTTTCAAACATAAAAAAAGAAAAAAAGAAATTCCAGCGTAAATCTTCTGTAAGAAATATTTTATAGAGTGGTATATATATTTATTATACAGTTAATTAAAACCATAACATACAGAGATCAAGTTGATACTTAATTAAGACAAGGATTACGATTTTAAAAAAGACCGTTATAAAAACAAATGATAGAGAGTATATGTTAATTCCAAAGCAGGGTTTCTGGTTAGTGTCAGATATGTCAAGGTAGGCAATTTGGCGCCAGAATAAAAGTGTGGAGTGCAAAAGGCAATAGCAGAGTGCCCCAGAGTTGCTTCAGATGTCAGCACCTTGCATTCTGCAAGGGCCGTTTGGGCATTGGCAGTATAAGATAAAGACTCAGGTTTGTTCAGCAGCTCTCACTTAACAACCTCTAAAGGTCAGCTTTGGTCTCCTGGAGCCCGTCTCGTGGTCTTTGTCTTTTTCTTGGCGCTGAGCTGTGTGTAGTGCAGTTAGAATAATATTAATAAACTTCCCAGCCCTTGCTAAAACTTGAGCGGAAGTGTTGCTGAAGCACCAGTCAGATGCTTCCCTGCAGTGCCCAAGACATGTTTCCCGGTAGACTGGCGAGCAGGAGGCAGCGACGATCGTTTGCAAGGTGAGGACAACAGCACAGCCGATGCAGCCAGGACTAATGCAGAGAAGTGCAAAGCATACAAGTTAGTTGTCCATTCCTCCGAGCCCAGAGTGGATTAAAGTTGTGTATTGGAAGGGCTAGCAGCCTCATGTAGATAATTTTATTGGTTGAAGAGAGTAATTGAAGCATGTTTTATGTTTCCCCTTGATATACGAGGCATTCAAAGCTGTAAAGAGTGTTTTTTTTTAAGCCTTGCAATGTCCCTATCAAATGACATTTGAATGATTTGTTTTTTTTAATTGTTTTTTTCCACTTTGACAGGGCAATGGTTGGGTTAGACAGGTTCAGGACTTCAATCTTCAGTGTGGCGATGGCCAAGTTCAGCTGTGTGTGCCAGGGGAGAAGTTTGGCCGTGAACAAGGATTGTAGAAGTTCTTTCAAGGATTGAGTTGAGGCACGCAGAGTGCAAATGTAAAGTTTCATAAGGTTGCTTAAACAGTGAAGATCTGCACTTGCCAGGCCGAACTCGAGCCTTCACCTGGCCCTCCTTGCAAGCTGGGGAGTGGAAAATATTTTCTTACAGGCCGTTATTTGGTAGTTCTCAAGGAACAAATCCATTTTTTTCGGGAAAAGCCAGGTGGCTGTAGGACAATGCTGGTACCAGTTTGACACGTAAGACCCCTAGAACTGGCTCAGCGGAGGGGCTATACAAGTACCGGTTCAGGCATCTCAACCTATGTATAATTCCTGCTCCCTAGACCCAAAGATGCTTTAGATGGGCCACTTGGTTAGCCCTCTTGTTAAACCATACTCCCAGATAGTTGTAGCTAGTGCAGGCTGCTACTTGTAATCCACCAACTCTCCAGGACAAGGTTTTATTTCTTTGATGTTTCCCAAAAGTCATGACTTTAGTTTTTGACTGATTCATCATAGGTTTATTCTTTATACTGTATGTATTAAGGGCAGTGAGGGCTCGTTGTAGGCCTGTTCTTGTGTGATCCATAACGTCGATGTCCTCGGCATATTCCGTGATCTGAAGTCGCACTCAGCCCAGTTTTGGGGCGACCAAGGTTGCGCCTGCCAGTAATTTGGGCAAGTCAGCAGTATAAAAGTTAAAAAGTAGTGGGGGTAATACGCAGCTTAGTTTTAGGCATTTTCCATTGTAATTTTTGCAGATATCGTAGTAGCGCTGGTTTTAATCCTCACCCAGGTCTTTTGCTTTAGTGACAGCAGTGCAGAAAGAAGTATTGAGGGTATACCCTAGGAGTTGAGTTTGCTCCATAGGATCCCCCAATGGACTCTCAAACGATGCACTAAAGTCCACAAAGCAGCAAAAGAGCGGTAGTTGGTTAACTTGAGTGGCTCTCTAGGATAGCAACGCCAGCTCTGTTATATTGTCTAATGTGGAGCAGCCGAATCTAAAGCCTAACGGGAGATGTTCCTATATGGTAGGAGCGGGTCCATGTTTGATCCTTAGTTTTCTTAAGGCTATTAGCGGATAGTATGGAACTGGTATCAAATTAAGTTTGTAACACAGCCACCTCTTTAGTCCTGCCTTGCCGAGCGATCCGTTGTTGAAGTCCCCAACTATTAATGGATTGTGGTGGGGGTATTTGATGAGAAGATCTCCAAAGATAGCTGCCTGTTCATCAAGTGCTTGGTTTCTCTGGTCCAGAGCGGGATTTACATAACAGTTAAGTAAAAGCAATCTAAGCAGTAAAAAAATCTAAGAAAAGACTCACACAACTCTAAGGCTGGAGGGTATCTCCTGAATTCTTCATCCCCCCATACATACTCTTGGTAAAGCTCTCTGAAGCATAAAGTGCTTTCACCATCACCATCAGAAAACTATTATCTTTTTAAAATAAAACAGCAGAGCCACAGCTCTGCGCCCCCATGAAGCACCCAGAACCACAATTAGGCAAACATGGAACAAAGCATAGAATTCAATACAGCTCTGTAACAAAGGGTACCCTAGAAGAGGGGAGTGGCCCACCTCCCTGCACCCCTGTGTCACTATCTCCAGACAGCAGGAGGCGGCCTCAGTTTCATATTCCTCAGTTAATGTGGCCATGTCACTAATGGTGACCGCGGGCGCAACTGCAGCGATGGGTAAATGTGCCATAAAATCGGCTTTTCGGTGGCTTTCAGTCCATCTAGATGATTGGGATCTTCTGGGTATCCATTTCAAAGGTAAATAGTACGTGGACAAAGCTTTGCCAATGGGTTGCTCTATGTCATCTGCTTTATTTGAATGCTTTATTACCTTCTTGCAGTGGTACTTCACGCAGCACACAGGTCACATATTGGTGACGCACTACCTGGACGATTTCTTCTTTGTCGGTTCACTGGGCTCCAGCTCTGGACACTTTCCATGAGCTCATGGATGAACTGGGGTGCCTTTGGCACATGAGAAGAAAATGCGACCCTGTATGGCTCTTTATTTTTTAGGGATCGAAATTGATTCTGTGGCAATGCGGGCTCGCTTGCCAGCCGACAAAAAATAAAAAATGTTTGAGCTGTTAGACAGAATAATGTCAAAGCAGAAAGTGACGGTAAAGGACATACAAGTGCTACTCGGTCATCTCAATTTTGCGTGCAGTGTGGTCAGGGCAGGGAGGACCTTTTGTAGGCGGCTGGGGCGGGCACTGGCAGGACATCATTTACGCATAAACAAAAGGAACCTCCTTAGAGTGACAGGGAAGTGTTCTCCTCAGTGGTATGGAAGCACTTAGTGTTTTGTAAAATACCCCTCACATCAAAAGGCCCCTTGGTGTCATGCTTCATCATAGGGGTCTTCGCAACCCTCTAGCGGGTTGCGGCGTGCTGCGACCTACGACTACGCGGCAGCACTTTTAAGTTATGGCTATATGTGGTGCGTGTGAGTGGGTAAGTGTTTATGTGAGTGGTGGGATTTAGTGAGAAAATTAAAAAGCAAATGGCTCGTGGGTATAGCAGAACATTTTTTATTCATGACCCCGGGCTGGTACTAGTAAAAGAAGTGAAGTGCGAGGCGTGTTTTGTCATGATTATGGACAAAACCTCATGTGTGCGTAGACATGTTTCGGAGGCAGGGCTCCTTCTTCAGGACGGGGGCACAACTTCCCCACCTTACTCACGTTTCACTAATAGTTAAAGATATGTTTAAGTCAATTTAACAAAAGTGAGAAAAAACTAAATATGTGTCTGTATATACAGGCTACTATGTACCTACAGCGGTTTTGGCTCAAGTAAATGCAAATTGCATGACCTGAGAAAAAGGAAACAAGAAAAATATGGTCACCCTAGTCATGGGTAGCTCAAACAGGTGCAGTCACCTGGAACAGACCATCCAGCTTAATCAGCCCTGTGGAAAAAGACATGACAAACAACATAGATAACAAATAACACACTCATAAACAGATTGCAATGGTTTTTGTCATACTTATATAGTAGAGCTTGCTTGTTTCATGAGCATTCAGAACGTCTGGGGGGTGATTGCTAATGTGCAGTCTAAATGGAGAAATATGTAAAGTTATCAGTGTGGTCCCTTTACTTACTTACGTAGTCTCACTATGCACTATGTAACACCTATACTCACGGACACGGGAGGAGTTCTCCTCGGTCTAGCCCCACACGTTGCTCCACTGGACTGAAGTGAGAGCTCAAGGCGTGTGGCTTATATACCCCAAGTTCGAGAGTTGATTGCTCATTATGAATGCCGTTAAAGCGGAAGTCCGGGGATGCCCATGTATGGATAGCCCGGTGTTTATTTTGGCGTTTCTGTGCTAATTGAATGATTACCGGACCTTCTATGGTGTGTCCGGTACGAGATCGTCCCTGTACTGAGTGTTCTTCTTTTGCGCATGCAGGGGAAAGCCTGACTAGACTGCGCATGTGCCGAAGACGGACTGATCTCCCCGCGCATGCGCTAACGGGATATGTTTATTGTTCGATCTCGGCACTCTGTTTTTGATGGGAAAGCCATTCCATTATGAAACCAGCCTCCGCATAGGATGATGCAAGCTGGATCCTGGCCTTATATGGTATTCAGCGAAATAAAGGCATCAGTTACATCGCGTTGAGGGACACATGGTTGTCTTTATTGAGGTTGTATCGGTATTGCCGATTGAACCTCTGAGCTCAAGATAGCATTGTAGGTATTGGCACAAACGGTCTATTATCTGGAAACCAATGGCCGTGCTCATCAGATAAAATAAAATAAACGGAAAGAGGTCTTGTAAAGTGCTGACACTCAATGTCTTCTGCTTAAACAAGGCTTAGGGTTCAGAATAAGTTATTGCCATAACTCTGTTCTAGTAAATATCGTTGTGACCGAGCCTTATGTTGTGTGGTGACACATCACATTGGGACAGAGTGTTCCTGATATAAAATGTGAATGTTAGGGGTAGTCTTGTAGACAATTGTCCCCAAGGGACCTCATCATTCAATCCGTTATTTTGTGTACCTAGACGGAACACCCATCTCTGTTCCTTCTGGAAGAGGCCTGTCTCAGATGGCATTTGTTCGATTACTGTCCACTTAAGATCGTTCACACAGTGTTGAGCATTCAAGTAGTGTGTGGCCATCTTTGTCGTGCTTTTTTTTACAGCAAACGTTGCTTTTATGCTCGTTCAAGCGTGTCTTGATGGCCCTGGTGGTCATACCCACGTATTCCAGGCCGCAGGGGCAGGTGATCACGTTTTTACTATTGCAGTTCGTCATTTTCGTCAAGGAGTGCATCTCTATTGTTATTTTTAGCCCTCTTCATGGCCTTGTCAATTATCCGTGTAGGGTACTGTTTCAGTTTCAATTTTTCTTTGAGGTCATTAGCCTGTGATCTAAATTCTGCCATATCCGTACAGTTCCGCCTCAGGCGTAAAAATTGACCATATGGTAAGTTCTCCCTGAGATGGCGGGGGTGGAAGCTGTCGAATCTTAAAAGACAGAGTCTTGCCGTGGGTTTAAAGTGCATTGTCATTTTCAACCCTCCGTCCTCAGCATATATGTTCAGGTCCAAGAATACCAGTGACTGGTTTGACACAGAGTTCGTGAATTTGAGAAAAGCGTTCTGATTGTTTAACCAGATCATAAAGTCATTTACTGACTGTAGATCGCCTTCCCAGATGACCAACACGTCATCTATGTATCTTTTCCAGATTTTTATGTTTTGTCTGTAAGGGTTCTGGGTATTGAGAATTCTGTTGGTTTCTAGGTGGTGTACATACAGTCCCGCCAGGCTCGGAGCAAATGTACTACCCATACTCGTGCCGTGGCTTTGCTGGTAGATGGTTGATTTGTACTGAAAGAAGTTTTTTTGAAGTGCCAATGAGATGCACTCCAGGACTAAACCACGGGGCGTTTGGTATTGCCATGGTGTTGTGAAGAGTACCTCCTCGATGATTTGAAGTGTCTTGTCATGTGGCAAGCTGGTGTATAAACTTTCTACATCCAAACCCAACAGCAGTTGGGTTGTGGGATTGAAGGTTACGTCCTGGAGCAGTTGGAGGACAGATTTTGTGTCCTTCAGGTAAGTGTCAGTGGATTGTACCAGGGGGCGTAGGAACGCGTCCGCGAATTTCGATAGGGGCTCCAGAATCGGGTCGACTATGGGTCGTCCGGGCGGGTTGCTGGTGTTTTTGTGGATTTTGGGGATGCAGTAGAAATAAGGGATGCGTGGTGCCTTCTGTGCCAAGAACTCTGCTTCTTTTTTACTTAGCCAGTCGTGTGCCAGGCCCTCTTCTATTATTCCTCCTATCCTAATTCGTAGGGTCTCTGTCGGGTCTTCCTCTAGGATGGTATAGTTCCTTCTGTCTGCCAAAAGTCTCATGCATTCTGTGTCATATGCTTCCTCAGTTTGCAAGACAATGGCACCGCCTTTATCTGCGGGTTTGATTATCGTGTCTTTTTTGTCAGACAGTTCTTTTATGGCTTGTTGTTCCAGCCTACTGGTATTGTGGAAGGTGTTGGTGTTTGACGGGTTTACTTTGTTGACCTCTGTCATGATGGCTTTCTCAAAAGCTAGTAGCTCGATGGGTAACCCTGAGTCTGGGGGGGTGAAAGTAGACCTAGGTCGCAGACCTGTGTCCGTTGGTACATTCATAGGTGTTTAATCTTTGAAAAAGACCTGCAATTTCAACTTCCTAATGAAGTCTTGTATTTCCATGTTAAGTTTGAATATATCGGGTCTGTGTGTAGGCACAAAACCCAAGCCCTTGTTTAACACATTCCTCTGTGTTTCGGTCAAGGGTCATGGGGTCAAATTAACCACTAGGTCCCTCTCTTGTTGGTTGAGGTTGAGGGTTGGTTTGGGAGGGATCCCGTCATGCTCCTGGTTGTCGGGGAGTTGCCCTGATCCTGGTCTTCCCATGCAACATTGTTGCCCTCCCTGTTTCTTCCCCGTGTTCCGGGGCGGGTGCCTAAAAAAGGCTGTGGAGCATAGAATCCCCCATCATATTCTGGATTCCATTGTGGATAACCTTGGTTAGTAGCTGGAGGGCCATACTGGAAAGATGTAAATGGTGGTAGTCCCATGTATTGTGGATATTGGGGTGGGGCTTGATATCCTCTCCACCCGCGTTGTCTGGGGAACTGCTGCCTTTTTTGTCTCCAGCCTCCCCTTGGGGGTCTGTACCTTTGGTTACCGCTGGAATTTGAACCTGATGAGCCATTATCGGAGCCATCACTGTCAACATCACTATTCACATTTTTAGAAACATAGTCAGCCCTTGTGTATGGGTATGCCCCCTCTTGTTGAATTTACTCTGTTTCAGTGTGAACTCTAACTCTGTCATTTGCTGATTCAGTTCATCTAGTCTCGTTTTTAAATTGGCCGGGCTTATATAGGTGCTTAGTTGCACCTCTATTTTCTTAATTTCTATCTTCAGTTCTTGGGTGATCCTGGCAGCCGTTTTTACTATCAAGACTAGCCAGTCCCTTGTGCAGTGCCAGCTGATCAGTGACCATTCTTTTTTGAACTGCATATCTGCCTAGAAAATGAATGGTTCGTTCTTTACAATTAGTCCAGGTGGCGCCATTTTATTTCTCAAATATTCGGTCATCAGCAAACCATGAAGGGCTGCTTTGATCTGATTTCGTCTCAGATTCACTATCTCGTTACAGTCCACGATGTTTGGACGAGCCTCTGGATTACTTAGGCCTTCAAACGGATTGATGGCCGTGAGGATTTTGTCTATTTCATCTTCCCCAAACATGTCAACGCACACATGAGGTTTTGTCCATAATCACGACAAAACACGCCTCGCACTTCACTTCTTTTACTAGTACCAGCCCGGGGTCATGAATAAAAAAAAATTCTGCTATACCCACGAGCCAGGTGCTTTTTAATTTTCTCACTAAATCCCACCACTCACATAAACACTTACCCACTCACATGCACAACGTATAGCCATAACTTAAAAGTGCTCCCGCGTAGTCGTAGGTCGCAGCACGCCGTCAATGTGCTCTTTTGAACACCAGATCCCTTGTCAGACACTCCACGGACATCTGGAATCTTCTTGCTGACTCTAACCTATCCTGCCTGTTTTTAACAGAGACTTGGCTAGGGGAAGGCTCTGGTCCTGATTTGGCCTGTGCCTTACCTCCGAACTATACTATCTTAAAAAAGGATAGAGTTGGGGGCAGGGGAGGTGGAGTTGCCCTTATAGTGGACAAGGCCCTAGTGTGCACTTCTTTTCCGGTTGAGAACATAGCAGGTTGTGAAGCCTTAGGCTTTACACTTGGCCTTTCGCCTTCTCAGACGTGCACTGGGATCCTCGTTTATAGACCGCCCGGGCCCATTGGCTCGTTTTTTAATGATCTGCAGGCTGCACTCTCCATACCTTGTATGCGATCAGCGCACTGTGTTTTGTTAGGGGATTTAAACCTGCATATGGACATGATAGCGGACCCCGACGCGTCTAAACTGCGGGATATTACTGCATTGCTTGGGCTTGTTCCCTATATTGACAGACCCACCCACAATAAAGGCCATACACTTGACTTAATTTTTTCTACGAGGCAGATTGCCGTGTCCCCGCCTCTCCCAGTATTATGGTCAGGTCATTTTATAATAAATTTCGGTATCCCTTATGGGACCAGGATCGGCCAGAGAGCACAGAAGGGCGTGACCCGACAGTCAAGATCTTTTCACCTAGTTACGGCAGAAATGCTGTCGGATGCCCTTTGTCGACATCCGTGTAAACTTACAGGTGATCTAGATTCTGACCTGGATCTGGTTCAGAAGTGGCTGAGAACAAGATTTGAGGAGCTAGCACCAGCTAAGTCAGCCAAATCAGTCCTCAGCCATGTGTCCGCCCCTTGGTTTACTCCTGCACTACGGAAAATGCGCCAGGATTGTAAAAAGGCCGAAAGATCGTGGCGGCGCAAATATGAGTTAGAGGAGAAAATAAAATATCGTGATGCCATTAAAATCTACCATAAACAGATCTCCGAAGGCAAAAAAGAATATCTTGAGCGTAGAATAGATGAAGCGGATAACATGAGTAGGGAACTTTTTAGAATAGTAAAGGAGTTTGCTGCTCCTGCCGCATGCGCTCCCACTCACTCTCACACAGAAGAGTGGATTAGGCAGCTTGCTGACTTTTTTGTACTTAAAATCAAAGCTATTCAGGAATCTTTCCCCTCTGCTGATGCTGATGCGTTAGCAGGTAAACTGAGCTCGGTACCGTCATTAGGGGAAGAGACAGGGGCCATACTATCGGTCTTTCCACCGATGTCTTGTGCCACATCTCACGATTTGCTGTCCCGGCTTCAGTCTGGCTCACCCCTGGATGCATGTCCAGCAAAATGTTTGGGTAGAGTGGCTTCGGCAGTTAACATCTTGCTGAACCCCTTGCTTAATCTCTCCCTGAGTTCGGGAGTGGTGCCACAGGAATGGAAACACGCATTGATTTTGCCGCTGCTCAAAAAACCTTTATTAGATCCTCTGATGCAGGCTAACTATAGACCTATCTCCCTGCTTCCTGCTCTGGCTAAGGTGGTTGAGAAACATGTTCAGCATACGATTACCAACTTTGTTGAGAGTAACAACATTCTCCATGATTCTCAATCTGGTTTCCGTGCGAATTATAGCACGGAAACAGCCCTCTTGGAGGTTACCGAAGCTATCAGAGAAACCCTCGATCTCGGGGGGAAGGCTATGTTAGTCATGCTTGACCTGTCGGCGGCTTTCGACACCGTCCCACTTGACGCTCTCCTTTTTAGACTCTGGGAGATCGGGTTGCGTGGGACGGTGCTGGATTGGTTTCAATCCTTTCTATCGGGTCGTCGACAGGTGATCTGGGCACCTCCGTTCTCCGCTGAAATGCCACCGCTAGAGGTGGGGGTTCCTCAAGGGTCCTTTTTGAGCCCCACCCTTTTTAATATCCTTATGGCCCCTCTAGCGGAGGTAGCGGAGATTTTGGTGCCCAGATCATATCTTACGCCGATGACACCCAGCTCCTGTTTACTTGCAGGAAGGGTGAGGTTTTTGACGGCGACAGGATCAAAGGCTGTCTGAGTGTGGTCTTTGCGTGGTTTCAGCGGCACAGCCTGAAATGCAACTCAGATAAGTCTGAGTTGCTTTTCTTTGGTGGTGCCCTGATCCCTGTTGGAAATCGTGGTGGCCCCAGGACATGTTCCCACCGGAGAAGGTGTCGTCCCAAGCCAGGAACCTTGGGGTAGTGTGTGACGACAACCTCTCTTTTAGACCCCATATTATGGGGTTATCTGGGAAATGTTTCGGCATCCTGAAGATGCTTAGAAAATGTCTTCCACTGCTCTCTTTGCAGTATAAAAAAATTACGGTCCAGGCGTTAGTAGGGTCTCAACTCGACTACGCCAATGCGCTATATTCAGGACTGCCTAAATATTTGTTGGCCAGACTGCAAATAGTGCAGAACTCAGCGGCAAGAGCTATATTTGGCCTGCCACAGAGAGCAAGAGCCTCAGAGTTGCAAAATAGGCTGCACTGGCTACCTATCTCTAAAAGAATTTTTTTAAGATCCTCACGTTGTCTTTTAAAGCCCTTCACTCAGTGGGTCTGAACTACATCAGGAAGCGCATGGCTTTCTATGCGCCGCGGAGGATGTTGCGGTCAGCTGAATTGGCTAAAGTGGATGTACCGTCTATTAGACGTGTCCGGATGGGAGGACGGTCCTTCCAGTATGTGGCGGCATGCCGCTGGAATGAGCTCCCTATCACTCTTCGTAAAGCCAATAGTCTCCTCTCTTTTAGAAAAGAGCTAAAGACTATGCTCTTTTCTTCATAAGTTCTAGGACCGCTGTGAGTCGCTGTTATTGTGTTTTTCTGGTTTTCAGGCCTCTTTGCCAAAGCGCCGGGACACCCTTCGGGGTAGCCGTGCGCTATAAAAGAGTGGTATAACATAACATAACATAACATAAATCTCTACTCAAAACTGGTCCCCCATTCTTCATAATATTATCCAGCCCTATGAGCCCAACAGAAGCCTTCGATCCAAAACTATGAACCTAGCCACGATCCCTAGGATCAGGAAGGCTAGAAGTGGAGGCCGGCAATTCTCGCTCAATGCCGCCAGACTCTGGAATTCCCTTCCCTTCCACCTGCGAGCAGAACCCAACCATCTCTCCTTTCGCAGATCCCTAAAAAGACTACTTTCTCCTTAACTGGCTCTACACCTCACTGCTGTTACTGCAAGCACTGGGATGCCTCCGGGTAGCCATGCGCTATATAAATGCTGCTCAATTTCTCAATGAGAGGGGCCTTTCTAATGTTACCATCACCGGAAATTGGCGGGCATTGCTTTCATGGGGAAACTTCTGTGGGGTTACACCATGTCAGCGGGGTAGATGGGGAGGAGGATGCTGGAAGGTTGGGCTAGGGAGCGGGGAGGGGAGAGTTTGGCGTGTAGCCCCCTTTCATGGCAGACGCTAGCCCGGTTACTTTCGGCTTTACCAGAAGTCTGTAGGGACGGTTTTGAGTGGAGGCATGTTTGTTCTCGACCCTTATGGTTTGGATGTTTTTTGGGGCATTTAGAGTTTCTGAGCTCTTAGGCAACAAGGTAAAAAAGGTTGTTCTTTGGCAAGATGTGTCAATCGAGATGGGGGGGGATATATATTTTGCTGGGCAGTTCAAAAACGGACCAAAGGGGAGTAGGAAAAGAGGTTTGGTTACAAGCGGCTGTACCAGTTTCGGCGTGCCTGCTACACTGGGCCCGCCGTTGGCAAGCTTTGTTGGGACGTTCAGGGGAAGAGGTGATTTTCAAGCATTACAATGAGAGGAGGGTGACGGATTACTAGTTGCACATGGTGTTGATGAAGGCTTTGCGCAGTATTGGGATGGATGGGGTTCGTTATGGGATGCATTCTTTCCGGATTGATGCAGCAACAGAGGCACACAACAGGGGTTGGTCGCGGGGGACATAATGCGGCTAAGGCGCTGGTCTTCAGAATGTTTTCAACGCTATGTGAGAAGGAATGCGGAGGAGGCGCAGGCGTCATCTTACTTTTTGTGAGTCTCATTCTATTTTCTCTCATTACAGGTTCGGCGGCGGGGCTCCAATCGAAGGAATTGACCATATGGATAGTGGGGCCCTCGATTATCAAATGGGCGCAGGTCCAGGCGTGCCGGTGTTACTTTGGTGCAATGTTGGGTTTTAATGCAAGTCTTTTTAAAATTGTCTGGAAGGGTAAGGGAGGGATGCTTTGGAAGGAATTGATACTGTGTCTGAATAAATGGATGGTGAGGTGCCAGTGCCCAGATGTTTTGTTGATTCACCTTGGCGAGAATGATTGTGCGGAGTGAAGGGTGTGGTCTTGATGAGGGCTATGAAGAGGGTCTTGTCACGTTTAAGGGAGCAATGTTCTGGGTGCCATGTTTTGTGGACTGAGTTGGTTCCCCGTAGAGTTTGGAGGGGCACTTTGAACCTTAGGGCCATTGATAGGGCACGAAGGAAGGTGAACACTGAAATATTTAGATTTTGTTGCCATTTCGGTAATGGAAGAGTGACACACAAGGAGACGCTTTGAGGCAGTGGAATTTTTCAGAGATGATGGACTGCATCTATCAAGGCTCGGCATGGACCTTTATTTGCTGGAAATCAGGAAGGTATTGTCGAGATGTTTGAAAGTCCAGACACATTTAACTTAGACGGACAACAACTAGCCTATTTGGGGAGCAGAAAGGGGGGGGGGTCTCTCCCGCCCCCTTCTTTCTGGGTGGCTGGGGTTATTGCAAGTTTGACAGGGTTGGCATAGGTTTTTTGGTTATTGTTGGAGTTGGGTTATCGACAGGGAAAGGGTAGGCAGGTTAATTTCTAGTTCAGTTACACATGTTCGGCGATTGACAGTTGTAAAGAGGCAGGCAGGGGAGATTGTTTAATGATGGGTTGAATTGATGGGGTTATACTTTGATGCAATGCTTTGTATTATTTGTAATGGTGTAATGTACGGTCGGGCAGGTTCAAGGACATTTTAGGGGCAGGGTCAAAGGTCAGGTAACTGGTTGATTAGTGAGGTTTAGTTTTGTAAGGCGTTTGCAGAGGAATTATAATGTTATGTGCACCTGTTTCAGTAAAGTGGCCCTTTACACACAATCCTGAGTTTGTGGTCTGCTCCCCCCTTTCCCACCCAGGAGGGGCTTGGTGGGGTAGCCGACCGCAGGGTGGTTCCCTCCCCCCTGGCAGGTTGGGAGGGGCGGGCTTCAAGCCAGCCATTTTGTTTTGGTCTCTATTTTTTATAGCCCAATTGCAGCCCATTTATAAAGTCTTTGGGCTCCTGACCACCATTTTAGGTTTGGTGACCTTGTGGCTGGTAGCTTTGGATTTAGCGTAGTTTTTGCCCACCCTCCATGTTTTTTATGGTATTTGGGGCTTCGTTTCTTCCTTTTGCCTGATTTTAGGCGGCTTCTGTTGGAACAGGTGAGCAAGGGTTTGACTATGTACTGTCGCTTGGAACAGGTGCTGTGTGGGGGTTATTGGAAGTTTGCCAGGGTTGGCAGAGGTTTTTTGGTTATTGTTGGAGTTGAGTTATCGACAGGGAAAGGGTAGGCAGGTTAATTTCTAGTTTGGCTACACATGTTCTGTTATTGACAGTTGTAAAGAGGCAGGCAGGGGAGATTGTTTAACATATGGGTTAAATTGATGGGGTTATACTTTGATGCATTGCTTTGTATTGTTGTAATGTACGGGTGGGGGCGGGTTCAAGGTATTTTAGGGGCGGGGCGGGGTCAAAGGTCGGGCATCTGGTTGATTAGTGAGGTTTAGTTTTGTAAGGCGTTTGCCGAGGAATTATAATGTTATGTGCACCTGTTTCAGTAAAGCGGCCTTTTACACACAATCCTGATTTTGTGGTCTGCTCTCCCCCCACCCCTCCCTCCCAGTCTGCTATTGCGGCAATAAAATGTGTGCATAAAACGTTCACCTGGCGCACTGACTGCAATGCTTGGCAGGCACACAGTGTGCATTGCAGGAGCACAAGCCCCTGTGCCTAAAGTGTTCCCACCCACCGTCCAGCAGATGTTAAAAAATGATATGTTAAAAGTAACCATAGAATTGTTTGGTTGAATTGAGTTGGGCTGCTGCTCAATGCGCAGGCCACATAAAATATGCACGCTGGGGATATCCGGTAGGAAAGGGACTAAAGCGTAGCAGTTTTGTATGCAAGGGAGCGCAGAACAGCTAGAAAACGTATTAACACGTATACTGCCCTACCATAAAGAAAGTGGGATAGTGACCCCCTGTCCGAGTACTGTGTGCAATTGCACGAAAAGCGGTTTGAGAATATCTGGGTTCACGGAACCGGGTGAAATTATCTTTGCATCACGCATTCATGTTTCGCCGTTGTTAAACTGGAATCCAATAAAGCACTTTCAGATATACCTGCTGAACTCCTAGGCTTTAGGTCCGTCAGTATGCAGCAGGCTCTCAGGTAAAGAGCTCTGCTTCCCTAGGGACATGTGCGCACAAAAAAATACTCATCTGTTTTGTTTAGGGAATCGTTAAGAAGGAATTGTCCAGCTGGCACATGGTCTGCAGAGGGTTCTGTTTGTGAGATGGTCCCGTTAGGTGTTATGCGTGTGTGCGCGTTTGAGGACAGTACTGCAATAAATTGTGTAAAAAGGGCTCGAGCTGTGAAAGTAACACAGGCCATTGTTCAAAAGCGCAAGTTCTACAGTGCATGTGTCTTAGTTTCCTGTCCTTCATAACCTTCTTCCCGGCAAAATATGTTTGGGAAGTCTGGAGCTTGGTTAATTTTATACATTAGCTGGCTGATCACAGGGGGAAATCCTGGCAGGACTAGCACAACTTTTCTTTCATCAAGACAAGAATATTCTCTATATGATATGCACCACCCGGACAACGATTTAAATAAACCGAACTGCGTTAGCACAAGAGGGCTCGATTGGAACAACAGAATGGGCAGGCCCACAGAAAGGGCAATGGAGGTGCAAAGAGACGATACAGGGTAGGGGGAGCCGCAGGAAGACGGAAGCCTCCCTTGCGGCGTGTCGGAAACAAAAGGTGTATTGGTTTGTGTTGTAATCTGCTTACACTGTTATGTATTTTTATAGTGGTACATTCCCGCACCCTCTGGATCCCTACCTGTTGGTATGTTCCACTGGAGTCTGCTTTAGAATGTTGACATCCTCCAGGCAGTCCTGGAGAGTGGGTGACAGAATAAAGACAGTTCTTACCTTCTCCTGTCTCAGAGTTTCATCTTTTCAACACTAGCGACGAAACCGGCACAGGGGGCCAAGCTGTCATCTCCCCTTTCAGTGCTCTCTCCATCTGATGCAGTTCCTGGTTATATTGGAGTGCTTTGTGTGAATATTCCCTCATGGTGAGAGGTGGTCTACAGTTGCACAGTTCCTTGTGCCAGTACCTTGAAGAGACTGCCGAAGGCGTTTCCCAGTGAAGAACACAGTGTCTGACTTCTGCTGCCCAGGAGTCCTTTGGAGACGTGAGTGTGACTGGTCCTTGTCGTTCTGCACCTTATTCATCAATCTCGCTGTGCCCACTGGTTTGACAATCAGATCGCCTGACTGCAAGTCCTGAGTTAGTGGTTATACTGCCAGACTCTGTGTAGAGACTTTTACCAGGAGTTGCTGCATGAGTTGTCTCATCTGGCGGTCATGTGCTTTTGGGTGCATTGGTGCTCATGTTAATTTTGGACATATGCGGTCGATGGGTTACATTTTTTGAGCATCGGGCAGCGTGTGAAGCGTTTTGTGTGGGGCGCGCTACTGAATTGCACTCACCCTGAAGAGATGCATATGGGTGGAAATCCTGCACAACAAAGGTACCTTCGCCGTCCCCTGTGGTGAGTGTTGCCAGCAGCGGTGCCCATCTCCATGGGCGTCAGTGGTATCATAGGTACTGCCACCTACTGCCAGCCTCCATTGTGTTTTATTTGAGCTAGCGCAGCTGCTGCCTTTATTTATTTATTTATTTAGAAGCTTATAAAGCGCGCAGCTACCCCCAACGGAGGTGTCCTGGCGCTGCAGACAGCGACCTAAGAGTAAAGATGGCAGCAGCTAGACAGCAAACTATTAATAAAGAAGGCAGCGACTAGGGACATGAGAACAGCCAAGTTTTCAATTTATTACGAAACAGTGATTCCGATGAAGCCAGCCTAAGCTCTAGTGGGAGGCTGTTCCAGAGTTTAGCGGTCCCTACCGTAAAGTACCTGCCTCCCATTCTGGACCGATGAAACCGAGGGATGGCAAGCAGACGGAGGTTGTTAGATCTGAGATTTCTAATTGAATAAACAGGTTTCAGCCTATTTTGCAGATAGACAGGGCCACGGCCATTAAGGGCCCGAAAAGCAAAGACCATTGCTTTAAATTGAATATGTCGAGTAACTGGCAGCCAATGCAGCTTCCTTAAGTACGGGGAGATAAAATGGCGGTAAGGGATGTTACCAATTAGCCTAGCAGCCGCATTCTGCACGACTTGCAGCTGACGGATCTGGTATGCCGGAGCCCCAACATACAGGCTATTTGAATAATCCAAGTGAGAGGTAATCAGGGCATGGACAACCGTCCTACGTGAGTCAAGAGGAAGATATGGAAAAATCTTTCTGATCATGTGAAGTTTGCCAAAACAGGCTGAAGTCACTTCATTAATATGGGTTTTACATGATAGGACGTTGTCAAATTGAAAGCCTAAATTACGAGCTGTTTGAGCTGGAGCAGGAGGGGGATTAAGCTCCACCGGCCACCATAGCGGAGGGGGGAGAGGGGACTTCTGATTAAAAAACAAGACTTCCGTCTTATCCGTATTAAGCTTAAGATTGTTAGATGTCATCCAAGAGGAGATGTTAATAAGGCAGTGACGAAAATTAGCCAAACTGCCGTCAGAAAGATCTCTAAAGGAAACCACAAGCTGAGTGTCATCAGCGTAAGAGATCACTCTGACCCCCCCCCGTCTTCAGCCAACTTTGCTAGCGGGATACGGTAGATATTAAAGAATACAGGGCTAAGTGCAGAGCCCTGTGGAACACTGCAAAGCAGGGGCTCTGCTTCCGATACAAAAGGCCGAAGGAAGACTTGTTGAGATCTACCCTCAAGGAACGATCTTACCCAGGCCAGAGGGATAACCCCAATCCCAATATTGCGCAGGCGATCCAGTAATATGTCATGAGACACAGTATCGAAAGCCGCGGATAGATCGAGGAGAGCTAACATAGCCTCCTCGCCCCCATCCACGCACTCTCTAATGGACTCAGCCACCTCAAGCAACGCAGTCTCAGTGCTGAAGCCTGGTCTAAATCCAGACTGGGAATCATGCAAAAGATGATTGGATTCCAAATAGTCAGTCAATTGCTCCTGTACCACTTTCTCCAAAATGTTGTCCGGCTTGGGGAGAAGGGATATGGGCCGATCGTTGCTGAACAAAGCCAGGTCGGCATCCGCCTTCTTGATGATAGGAATCAGCATAGCCTTTCAGTTGTAATCTAAATATTAGTTTAATATGTAGTCTAGCCCTGCTGCCTCTAGATGCTCAGCCAGAGTGTGTCTTGGTATTAGAACGTTGGTGTGCCTGTGATGCGTGGAATGCCTGGGTGACTGAGTGGGATGAAAGTGGCAGTTGGAGATGGGCTGAGCAGCTAGGCAGGCTGCTCCTGGTGGGGCTGGTACCACACTAGGCTGGCTGGAGTCATTACTGTTGTAACTTGATGTGAAGACTGAATAAACAAGTCTTGAATATACATCCTGGCTCCAGGTGTCTTTCTACTAGGACACAACATAATGTTGGCGACGAGGACAGTCTTGAACCCCAGTGACTCTTGGTACTGCAAAGCAACTAAGTATCTAAGAAACTAAAGAACTAAGAGAGTAACCAAGAGATCCTACAAGCAATTTCAAGAAAAAAAGAAGGTATTTCCAGGCAAACCAGCACCAGCCCCACCAGTGTCCTTCCTTTGGACAGCCCCAACGAGCAGTGTCACTACCTACTGACACTTCAGCCTTGGAATACAACAGTAACTGTGAATTGGAGGGTAGTACAACTACAACTTGGGTGTCTCAGCCACAGTGGTTAACAGTGAGTTGGTGGAGTAGTTCATCTACAACCTCATCTGGAGTTCCAGCCACTTGGTAATGTACAAAAATGACTGTGAGTTGGATGGGTAGCATCTCTACAACCAGGTGTTGGTGTACCAGCCACATCACTCTAATGTGAGAAGAGTGCCTTAAAGTATAGTGACAGTATAAGGTCAAGGCATACTTTTGGGAGGTGTAGTCAAAAAGGACCAGTTGTTGGTGTTCCGTCCACTTTATACTACTTTGTCTACTGTCTACAGTGTCTGTTGAGTTAAAGGCACAATTTGGGATTCCTCGTCAAAAGAGGTCAGCACGAATAGCGCACTGTTCCTGTACAATGTGTGTTCGCTGCACAGAAGGAGATTGCAGCAGAAGAGGGTTTAATGTTATGGAGTATCTGCCCTTAATTATCTACCACTGCACGGCTGTTTTAGTGGTGA
This sequence comes from Lissotriton helveticus, assembly GCF_964261635.1. NCBI lineage: Eukaryota > Metazoa > Chordata > Amphibia > Caudata > Salamandridae > Lissotriton > Lissotriton helveticus. The sequence goes on from NC_136058.1 coordinate 370,424,647, forward strand.
TGTGCCCCCTGAAAGTCTTTGGCACCATTTGGTTCTTACAGCCCAGAGAACTGGGTGCTCAAGAGAAAGCGCTAAGTCAATCGCAAGTGTCCCCCTAGCACAAGGAGGATCAGGCAATGTGAAAGTATGACAGCAATTTATCTTGAATTCGTGCTGCTTTGAGAGTATGCTAGTGCATTCATTAAAATAGGAACATTCCTTGCTTACCTCCTCCAGCGGCTGTTCTAATTAAAGAAGGGAAAGTCGTTGATTTCCCCAGCGGCAGAAAAGCGATTTAATGTCTGAGTGATTTAAAGGTACCTTTCTTAAGGTGAGGAGGTTAGCGGGAGGATCCAACCGCTTCTTGTGGAATCGCACTGCGCAAAGCTCTGTGGTGACGGTTGGTCCCTGGCCCTGCATTGTGCTTGCTCGTGTCCAGAACAGCAAGCGAATGATGACGTCGTAGAATGTACTTGTGAATTCAGTGAAGCAGCGATGCGTCATTTGTGCGTTATCTCATGTCTTTGCAGCAGTGAGAGTAAAGTAGGACTGCGGCAAGGAGGAAGTGACGTTGTCTGTGTCTATTATTTTTGTTTGAAAAGAAGAGCAAGGCTGTGGTGGAAAAGATGCGGAAAAACGACGTTGCAGTGAGGAAGCAAACTGGTATTTCAATATAGTAAAGATGTGAACTATGAATTTGATATTAAGCAACTCTTAGGAAACGATGTGCGCAGCGCGTCTTTGGAAGATACTGTGGTGTAGTAATTACGGCAGTAAGAATATTCTATTCAGAAATAGTTGTGATGGTACAATGCTTTTCTCGAAGAAGTGTAGGTTTGCTATATATGTGTTCTGTGTTACACTGCCATCTAGTGACATTTTCTCACCCTCACAGTCCTGTGGTAATCCATTCCTATTGCATGTTATGCTAACTGTTTTTGAACATGGTGTTACTCATTTTAGTGTTCCTCTACCTTGTTGCGTCTAAAGTTATAGGGTTATGTTTATCATTTATGCCATTAATGGGATGCATAGCAGTATTGCATGTTTATGTATGCATTATTTTAGTCACTCATTGCTAACCGGTGTCAGGCATATTAGGTCTACAGCTAATGGAATTCTTTACTGTATAGCTTCCTAACTGTTTTTTGTTGTGATGCCACAGGTGTATGTTTTGTTTAGGATGTGTTTTCCTTTATTCCATGTAGCTGGTTATCTCTTAGGTCCTTTACACGGGGAATTGTTGTGGGCTAAATTGCTCCTATCATTTAGAATGTTAGTTACTCCTACCTGGGGGTATGTAACCTCTTCAAGGGGTTGGTACATGGGTGAGTTCCCATATTGGATCCCTGTTTATGCTTTTCAATGGGACTGTGTGTTACTCTTACTCTGGAGTATGTAACTTCCACCAGGGGGTTGGGTCATGAGTTAGTTTCTATTAATATGTACCTAGGTGGACTCCTACGCGGGGTTGGTTGTGGGATTTCATCCCTGATACAGTTGTGCACAGTACATTTGTACGTACTTTATGGTTGGTTATTTGGGTGACGACCCATTTGTTTTTGTTTTCCCTACACATGGGATGGAGTTGTAGGTTATTCTACCTTTAACACTATTCTTTGTTATGCTTTTGGGCATGGGGTTGTGGTTTCTTTCAACCTTTTGGGACATAGTGTTTTACGTTACAGTGTATATGAAACATAATGCTATGTATTGAAATATGTTAAAATAATTCTCTTTTATGGGGGATGGGGGATTTTGCTAAATTGTATTCATCTTAACCATCCTTCCTTTACAGAATGTTTTTCTTTTGTGATGTTTTCTTGTCATTGCTGCATGCAAGAGATTTGAGATTGATACTATTATTGATTTTCTCCTGCATTAATGATTCCATCTTCTTTGATGCTTGGTTCATTCGCTGTATCTTTGTAATTTGAAATGTTAATCGAATTGGACATTGTCCTCTAGTTTCCTTTTGTTTTGTTTAAGGAAAAAGGGATAATGTTGTAATCTACATATTAGTTTAATATGTATTCTAGCCCTGCTGCCTCTAGCTGCTCAGTCAGTGTGTCTTGGTATTAGAATGTTGGTGTGCCTGTGATGCGTGGAATGCCTGGGTGACTGAGTGGGATGAAAGTGGCAGTTGGAGATGGGCTGAGCAGCTAGGCAGGCTGCTCCTGGTGGGGCTGGTACCACACTAGGCTGGCTGGAGTCATTACTGATGTAACTTGATGTGAAGACTGAATAAACAAGTCTTGAATATACATCCTGGCTCCAGGTGTCTTTCTACTAGGACACGAGTCATTACTGATGTAACTTGATGTGAAGACTGAATAAACAAGTCTTGAATATACATCCTGGCTCCAGGTGTCTTTCTACTAGGACACAACACTTTCCCGTGTAATCCCTATCAGGAACAAGATGGGCTGAGGCAGGCGCTTTGCTGAGACACTTTCCCGCTGTCTCTGTGGTGTTCCTCGTACCCCTCGGATCTGCACAGCAGCAGCTCTACCGGTGGAGGTCCCGTCAGCTGGGGCAGACGCTGTACCGAGACACTTCTCCAAGCCAGTGAATTGTTCATGATCCGTGTGCTTTTCGGGCCTGCGCAGCAGCAACGCCGCCTGGAAATCCTGTCAGTAAGCATCAGCAGTGACGAAGGAGGCGTGAATTCCGGCGCACTCCTCCCTCAGTGCCACCATTACCACCTGGAAATCCTGTCAGTAAGCGTCAGCAGTGATGAAGGAGGCGTGAGTTCCGGCGCATTCTTCCCTCAGGGCCACCATTTATACTATTCGTTCCAGGTATTGAGAGCGGCGTCCACCCACTGCCCCGGCGCACTAGCCTCTTCAGGACCGCCATACACTTCTCCTCAGTTCTTCATCATTTACTGTGCAGCTTTTCAGTTCCTGGACGTTTCGCCGGATGTGTTCAATCGGTGCTGATCGAGTGACAGCAGCTTCCTGATTCAACCTGTGAAGCGATTTCTTCTGTGACTGACTGTTCCTACAGTAAGACTGCCCAATCCTTTTACGCCTTCCTGGAACTGATTTTAGCCTCATTAAGACTGTCCCATTTTGTTTTTTTCACCTCTTTCCCTTACAACAACCTTTGGGAAATATTTACTTACTTCCCATTTCCTGGGCGTTTATTGTTATTAAAGAACGTCCACACTCTTGTGTAGGTATTATATTTTTTAAGGTGTCTCAGTGTTTCACGGAGATACATACACTAATTTCTCTTAGATTCATTGGAATTTTTATTCCTCTTTAGAATATTCATGTGTTCTTAGGGGATAATATAAATGTTCGAGGTGTAGCTTATATGTTTGCATGGTTCACTCTCCACTGTGTTAATATTTTCTAATGTACAGTATTTAAGTTACTTGTGCCATCTTTAGCTCGTATGTAGGTTGACCCCTTTGCTTTCCCTCCTTTTGAAATCAGAGTTTCGGGTGATACTGCATGTGTTTCCACTGTGTGCCTCTGTATAATACTATATTTATCAAGGAAAATTTATAGTAATCTGTAATCAGTTCCCCTAGGTTATTTTTCCTGCGTACATATAACTGATTCGGGGTGGGAGATGTTTTTATCCCTTGGTATTTACAAACTCAGTATTACGTGATATTGTGCATTTGTGACTAATTAATTTATAGAGGGAATTTGTGAAATTTTGGTACACCAGGTACATTCTGCAGTGTCTGTACAGTGCGTTAGTTCTATCATTCGATAATTATAAGTACCCTGTAATTCTTCTTACAGTCCAATTTGTACTTCTAGTACATTTTCAGAGCTATTTAGCACTTTAAGGGTACACATTTTCAGTCTTATCGGGCAGTGTGTACACATTCAGACCGCATTGCATGTACCTTGTAAGGCTTATATAATCAATTGTACCATTAGTGAGTTTTCAGAGCAAACGTTAACTTCTACATTTCTCGGCCTTCTGCCTCCATTGTAATTTGTAGTAAAGCACTTATTTCCCTTCTCCATGGCGGCATCATTCATGAGCCAACCGCCCTCCTTTTTAAACGAAATCGGGGCTCCAGATATCCACTGGAAAGACTGGATCAATCTATTTGATTCCTACCTCATTGCCATTGGGGGGGGGGGAACTTTTCGGCTGTCCGTAAACAACATGTGTTACTCCATAACCTAGGAGTTCAGGGAAGGAAAATTTATGACATCCTTCCGGATCCCGAATTAGAGGATGATGAGATAGACTAAGACGTATTTAGGATTACTATGTTGAAATTAGAAACCCACTTCGGGGACAAAGTTAATGTGGTCCTAGAACGGTATAAGTTTTTTTCTCGTGTTCAGGGTAAGCATGAGTCAGTCACCAATTATATAGCCGCACTCCGAGGGCTTACTCAGTTATGCGAATTTGGAGAATTGAATGACTCCCTTATCAGGGATCAGCTGGTGAGGTGTACACACAACCCACGAATAAAAGAGAAACTACTTGCTAAAAATCCCTCCTTAGGAGAAGCCATTACCATGGCTCAATCCATCGAACACACTGCGAAGTGTATTCTGGAAATAAATCAACCAAAAGAACCTGTCAGTAGTGTGAACAAAATTAAAGGTAATGTTCTTGAGAAAAATAGAGATGTAGAAGTTCTCAAGATCAGGTCTAAGGATATTAAAAGTGAGAAACCTATCAGTATTACGGAAGGGTTGAAATGTTTCAGATGTGGGAGCAGCAATCACCTTGCCAACAGTGTTCATTGCACCGCACGTAATTCTAATTGCAATAAGTGCAATAAAAAGGGCCATTTTGCAAGAGTGTACAAAGAAGGGGGGATGAATCAGGTAAAGGTGGTACACAGTGAAGAAGAACATACTCCCAAGTTCGTGTTTTAAAGGGATGGTAGGGTGAGCTTTTTGTTATTTACTCCACAAAGTTTCCCTCAAGCTGTATTGTCTAGGAATATATGTACATTATATGTTTCCTCCTGTACCTTGAGTTCCATTGCATTTTTACAGTGGTGCATGTGTACTTGTGTACCTTCACCTGCGACATGACAAAATGTTTATTCTTGTATAATGTTAGTACTATCCATGGGATTTTCGTTCTGCAGTATAATGTTAGTACTATCCATAGGCCTTTCCTTTCCTTCAGGTCCATGTTTTGAGATCCATTACTATTTTACAGTCTGTGCAGGTGTACCTTTACCGCCGACATGTAAAAATGTTTATTCTTGAATATGTTCTTACTATCCATAGGCCGTTTTTCCCTACAGGTCCTAGGGACTCTTCCGTTTCCACCCTCTCCCCTCGGTTGTTGGTGTACATCAAGGGTGACCTTTGACTGTATCATTGTGTAATCTTGCCCCCGATTTCGCATGTTTCATTACCGGGTATTCTCTTTTAGTTACCCTTTTCCTTTGATAGCTCCCACCCCCCTCTTCTCCCTCCTCCACATGTTCCCCATCATTAGCGAAGGGAGATGTGTTGTAATCTGCTTACACTGTTATGTATTTTTACAGTGGTACATTCCCGCCCCCTCTGGATCCCTACCGGTTGGTATGTTCCACTGGAGTCTGCTTTAGAATGTTGACATCCTCCAGGCAGTCCTGGAGAGTGGGTGACAGAATAAAGAGTTCTTACCTTCTCCTGTCTGAGAGTTTCATCTTTTCAACAGTTTGGTTATGGAAACACACCGACAGAACGGTGTGTACAAGTAGGGCCACTCACTCTGGGATGCTTCACGGCTGGGTGAGTACGCCTTTCAAAAAATCAGGGTAGCAAACGGAGACGGCACTCGTAGCTGAGCCCCCGCCAGATGGCAGGGCGCAGGAGAAACTAGCAAGGTAGCGAGTTGTGGCCTGGCTCCGGGAAAAGGCTACCCCCCACACCCAAAGGGGCGTGGAAAACAACAAAGAACAATCTACAAGCTGTCAGAGTGATTTACGACCCTAGGATATGCAAATAAGCAAAAGACAGACCAGTGATTTATGACCAGCCGATGATTTATGGCTGATGATTTATGATGCCCATGCAGAATGATTTATGACAACAAAATGATGACAGATTTATGACATCCCTTAGATTTATTACCATGATTTATGGCAGCTGATTTATGATGATCAGGCAGAGCAATTTATGACAACAAAATGATCACAGATTTGCGACAGAATGATTTATGATACCCGATGATTTATGACCCATGATTTATGATGTCCAAATGACACTGAGTTAAGAGACCCTGTTTTTTTTAAATTCAAAAACGAAGAGCTACAAGAGGAGCAGGGAGGCCGTCGTATAGATAAAAGAGCTTGATAAATGATAAAATCAGTTCTTGAAGGAATTGGAAGAAAGCTGCGCTAATTAACTATAGCGTTTCTCGAAAAACACAGGTTTCAAAGCATCCAGCCATGCGCTGTATCTGGGCCTTTATTCCAAATTAACGGGATACCTTCTGACTATCTACAAACAATCGGTGGCTCCCTTGACTCTCGAAGAATATTTCGAATAGATAAGGGCCGTACACCCTCCAAAGAAACAAATAGCGCACTTTCAACTAAGAAAGGTGCTTGGTTCAGTTTTAACCAAAGAGACGGTGACTTCTGGACTAACCACAAGAGACTTCAAGATGTGTTCCACTATCCAGAGACACTGCACCATTTTATAAGAAAGTGACCAACAATATCCAGGAAGAATCCTTTACATTGAACATTAAGGACTGAGTATTAACTTACTCCCTATACAAGAATCTTGTCCTGATGAAGGTCGTATCATAACACCGAAACGCTGCGTCGACAACTCTGTTTAGAATCTTTGTTTATCCTTCATGTGTATTTACACATTTTTAATCTTTTTACATGGCATAAGAAAGAATTTTTTTTATGATTGTATAAACTTTATAATAAATTGTAAAATTTTCTAAATATCATTTTAATTGTTTTTGATTTTATTTCCTCTATTATTGTGAATTATTATATGTGTGGTTATGGCATCTAAGGGTTTGTGAGTCCTTCTACATTAATTTGTGGATAGGTTTTCCCCCAATTTCATGGTAAAACAGGGACTCTTTTATATTTCTATTTCATTACTCCTTGTCCTGTATTGGATTCGTAAGGAGACCTCCCTATTCTTTTGACATCCAATGACACTGAGTGACAACCAATTGTGATAATGTATGATAATGATTTATGACCCGGCCCGAGAAGGTGTCCAGGGGAGTTGTACAAATATGACATATGTAATGAGTAATACAACTGCGGCCAACAACCACCACAAAAACAATGACTGTTGGCTGTGTGTAGTAATACAGGTACACAGGCATGGTACCGTTCCTGGAATCGGCGCAATGCGGCTGTTAGTGCGCTGATGTCATGAGCTCATCCTCAGAGCTCACAAGGGTTATTTACAGATGAAAAGAACAATGCGGTGCTCGCTTTGACCTTTTATAGGATACGTGTATGACTTTTTATTTCACATTAGATTCCCGAAGTCAAAAGTCACAGTTTGCCAGCAGCAGATGTTGAATCCAGCTGTGAGATTCGGGCTCCTCATATTGATGAAGATTCTGCCATTCCTAACTATAACGGGAGTACACTCAAGAACACGCGCATACTTCGTCAACTCTGGTTTTACACCGCATGTTTTTTTCTTCAGGTGAAGTTGTTTTACCACTGTGAAAATGTTTCCACGTGAAATCCGTTCTGGCAGCGGATACAGATTTACTCCTGCACTTGACTGTAGTAAATCCGTGACTGTATCCAGGCTGGGAATATGCATTGCACACAACCTGCCTGGACAGTGGTGTAATTGTACAAATGCCGCTGGGCCCTTGGCTGGTGCACCTTGTTTTTTTAATACAAACTGTGAATATACAGACACAAAGTACCCCCGAGCACACCACTGTGTAACCATAGGTGACCCAGCGGGTTCCAGACTCGGGCTCACAATGGGGGGTGGGGTCTCATGGGGAAGTGCCCAAGGTGGGAGGGCTCCATGATGGGCACTCAGGGGCTCCACATTAGAGCAAGTCACGAACCGGGAATCTGGGTGGAAATCGGGGGCTCTTCTCAAAAATGTCCGCGCTTGAGCCCTCGTGGGCATGCATTGGACACCAATTGGTTTCGAGGCACTTCTGGTGCATTTACTTCAACTAATCTGTGTTTTTGATTCATGCTTACATATTGTACCGCAAGACTGCAAGCATAGAACTTGTTTCCAAAGCTTTCTGGAACAGAGGGTGTGGCTCTTTGATAAGGTAAAGGTAATTGATTATTAATCTGAATAAGAACGACCCTGTGGGTTTTGAATACTCCATATACTGGGGGCTTACTCATAAGAGCCCTGTGTCACTTTTCCACCACACAGAGTGGTACATGCTTGGCGCAGGGATGTCATAAAGCCACTCAAAACCTCCATGCGTTACTTTAAGAGGCCTCATAAATCATGAGTAAAGCAAGGCAATGCAAATCGCTGAGTCGCCTTACTCTGCGCCTGGGAGGCATTCCATGGGCTCTGCGCTGGGTGTTCCCAGGCACCACTCATGAATTTAACACTGCTCTAGATTTACAAAGTGATGACAACCTGGGGAAGCGCCAAATCCATCCGCCTCCCGAGGTGAGGTGTAACAAGGAGAAATATTCCAATTTCTGCTACGTTTTCCTCTTTCTATGTGTGCTGCATTTTGCAGCCCACATAGAAAGAGGAAAACGCCTCTCAGAATTCTTTTTGTGCAGGAAGGTGCCCTTTTCGGGACAAAAATAATCCTGCATGCAACAGAGGCATCGTGCTGCAGGGTGCCAACATTTCGTTAGGCCACCGAAACTGCGCTAGCGCAGGCATAAAGGACAGGAATGGGCCGTATTGCATCAATACGGTGCATTCTTGCCCTTTTACTTTGGCTTAGGACAGTGCAGCAAAGTGCCTTGCTGCGCTGCCCTACACCAAAATGCCATAAATGAGGCCCTGAACGTCTTACTTTTATGGAGGTCAGATTCAGATATGAACAAGAAGAATCCATAAAGTTATGGGTTGACAGTGTCCCTACTGTGGTTGGGAGCACGTCTGATGTTTTTGGGTACCCCTCACGCACCAACAGGCCCCTTGGTGTCATGCTTCATCATCGGGGTCATCGTATCCCTCTACGGGATACGGCGTGCTGCGACCTGCGTTTGCGCGGGAGCACTTTTTGACTATGTGTGGTGTATGGTGAGGGGTGTTTTTATAATATTGTGAGTGAGTGTAGTGGTGGGGTTAAGGGTAGTGAGTGGAGATTAAAAAGGACCTGACTCGTGGGGTTACACAAAAACTTTAATTGGTCCCCGAGTTGGTACTGTTAAAAAGGAATACAAGAGGAGGTGTGGCGTAGTATTATGTGCGCCGCCTCTTTGTGTGTGTCAACATGTTTCGATGTAAAAACATCTTCAGGACTGGGGTACACAAAATCCCCACCTTACTCACGTTTTTCTAATCTCTTTCTGTGTATATACAAGAAAAGTGATATTAACAAGTGAAGGTCTATCAATGTACCTACACTTTAGCCGCTATTTTGCTGACTGTAAATTAAGGAGTTCATTGCTCCATGAGACCGTGTCTAACGTAGGGGTAACCCGGGCTTCCTTGCTGCGGGTCTATGAGGAGAATCCCTCTTCGCTGCCCCTTACGCCGGCTCTTCGCTGCCCCTTACGCCGGCTCTGCTGACCCCTCCTCTTGTATTCCTTTTTAACACTACCAACTCGGGGACCAATTAAAGTTTTTGTGTAACCCCACGAGTCAGGTCCTTTTTAATCTCCACTCACTACCCTTAACCCCACCACTACACTCACTCACAATATTATAAAAACACCCCTCACCATACACCACACATAGTCAAAAAGTGCTCCAGCGCAAACGCAGGTCGCAGCACGCCGTATCCCGTAGAGGGATACGATGACCCCGATGATGAAGCATGACACCAAGGGGCCTGTTGGTGTGTGAGGGGGACCCAAAAACATCAGACGTGCTCCCAACCACAGTAGGGACACTGTCAACCCATAACTTTATGGATTCTTCTTGTTCATAAACGTAACTTAGGGAGAACGAATCCATATTCTCTCTCTCTCCTTCCTTTGTTTAATATTGGTCAGATTCAGATAGCCTAGTGGGTTAATGCATGGGGTAACACAAGGTTTCAGACTTACTTTGAGGCTCTGGGTCTATAAATGTGACATTACAGCACATATCGCAATTATTGGTTTTGTGATAAATATCAGTATGTCAAACCTGCTAGTGTTTAACTGGGGCAAAAATGTCTGGTATTTACCACAAAACGAGGTAATCACCAAAATCCCCAAGGTATTCCCCATAATGTCAATGTTGAGTGGTACTTACCCAGTGGCCAATTTGTAAAATAAGTGCTGGTGCCTAAAGCTCTGCTCAGAAGCCTGCGGCTAGTGCTATTCAATGTCCCCGAATACCAAGGCTGGGTGGTCTTGTATCCGTCTCATGCCTGTTTTATCCACCACCAGACACCCCCTGCCGCTCTTGCTCATCCCTGTAGGCTCCTGGTTTACACCTCTGTGATGGGCTTTACCTGTTTCGTTCCACCTTCTTTCCCCCTTGAGTGTCTTTCTCTCTTTCGCTCTCGCTAAATATCTGATGAGGCAAAAAAATACTGCTTCCCAAAAATGAGTGCAGGTGGCCCCCACCGGCAACCACTGGGTCAAGTTAAGCTCTATATTTATCGCACCAGATAAAGTCTGACCCGCAGAGTCGGATTTTATCATATGTTATAAAGTCGCACCATCTACCGGCGGCTTGTAATAAGGGACAATCTTTTTGGTGGTATTTCAAATTTCGTGTCATGTTGATGTTCTATGGACAGTGGGGCTGCTATAGCTAGATTTAAATCTAAAACCATAGAGTTCACTTTAATTATGTTTTAAACTGGAGCCAGCAGGTGTCCCTAGCACAGTGTCACTGCTTTCGTGAACTGTATGAAGTCAGCAATATTAATGTGCTGCCTGCTCCAGCGGAGAGGGAGAAGACATTTTAGGATCCAGGTGTAGTGTGATGGATGATCACAATTCCCCTCTGTAGTGCATTCTAGGTAGGTAGGTACTGCTTTTTCATTGACTCCTGAGACGTGAGCCGGGAGGTCGTTTATTATTGCTTTTAAAAACTACTTGTTTTAAATCTCTGAATATTTGCCCTGTGTGTCCTTCCCCCTCCCTCTGGCATTTAGCGCTTTACACTCGCGCTGTGACCACCCTGGCTGGAACTGACCTCGCACCGATTTAGGGTGCTGGGCGAAGGTAATAAGATCTTACCTCTTATTTTCTCTGGTTGCTGGCAGACTACGTGCCTAGTAGCGGCCGAGTTTGGGGCCGTCATCTCTGGGGACCGACAGGGAAAATAGTGGCGGCCATCTTAGTGAGGGCTCGCCTCTCCCGTCGCACGAACGACGGTATAAAACCATACGGTCATGGCTCCGCGCAGCGGACGCGCATTGCGGGCCCGCCGGTCGCGCGCCGGAGTCAAGCCAGAGTCCTGCCCGTCTGCGCCCATCCGCGATCGACCGGGGCGCGGGGCAGAACCCTCTGGCCACACTAATGCAGCGGGTGCCCGAAATAGCAGTAGCCCCCTACTTAGTTATTCTAGAGCTGACTTAATGATGTTTGGTCAAACGCGGATACATAGCTGCTTACATACCTTAAGCCCAGAGCATATGCCTCTGCTCTGTGAGAAATGCAATCAGGCGCTTCCCATAGCAAATAAAGTACCTACTATAGAAGCTAAGCTTAAGATGACACTGCTTAATTGCAGGTCTTTGGCCAAACATAAAACTGAGATATACGACTTATTGGCTGATAAAGATCTGGATGCCATGTTCCTCACTGAGACATGGTTAGAAGATATATCCTCCCCAAGTATTCTTGATGCTATCCCCCCTAACTACAGTCTATTGAGACTTGATAGACAAAAACAACGGGGAGGAGGGTTAGCACTTATTTATAAATCCGATTTAGACTGCACCTTACTTAAAACCACTCTATCTACTAGTGAATGTGGCCTATTTACTATAAGAATTAATCCCAATAATGTAATCACTGGCTTATTAATATATCGTCCCCCAGGTGCAGCTGCCCAGTTTTGTAGCCAACTCATTGAATCAGCTACCCAGCTGGGAGTCAGATATAGAAAGCTCATTATACTAGGCGATTTAAATCTTCATTTTGAAGACTTAAACGCCAGGGAGGCACAAATGACTATGACCGCTCTAAATTCTGTTGGCATCAAACTTCTCTCCACAGCCCCCACCCACCAGCGAGGTCATCTCCTAGACCCCATTTTTGGGAATTGGGAAGGAATTGAGGTCCTACCCCCAATCCCACTGACATGGTCAGATCACAGCATTATTCCCTTCGAGTTACAAAAAGAACCCTCAGGATTCATACCTATAAAACACTTCTCCCAGAAAGGCGCATATGGAAAAAATTTACTCCGGAACTCTTTTCTAGTACATTAGCTAAGAACCCCCTACATTAAGGAACACCTTACAGGAGGCCTGGTATAACTACGAGCTATGGATGTCGAAAGCTTTAGACAAGGTTGCCCCTTGGACATCCAAACCACCGGTACGACAATCTAGAGCAGCGCCATGGTTCTCAGAGAAACTTAGAATGGCCAAAGCTCAATGCAAAACTTTAGAACGGAGCTGGAGAAAAAACTACGCTCCTGAACTCAAAATACTTTATAAAACTGAGCAAAAAAAGTACCAGAAATTGGTTAGGTCAGAGAAAAGGCTTCATCTTAAAAATAGAATTGAGGAAGCAGATAACCCTAAAAAAGAACTATTCAGCATCTACAAGGAACTCACAAATCCCTCGAGACTAGAAACTCAAGACACATACTCAGAAGAGATATGTGATCAGATAGCTGACTTCTTTGTAGATAAGGTAGACAAAATTCATGCCACCTTTGTAGATAAGGAAATCCTCTCTAATATCAATACGGACTCTAGACCTATCTCAACACAGAAATCCCAGCTGACCATTTTTAAAACCCCCAACAAACATGAACTTTTAAGTATTGTCAATGGAATCCAGTCCGGCTCCCCCACTGACGTTTGCCCTCCGAACCGGTGTAAGGGAGTTATGGAAAGCACTCTAATTGACTACATCAGTCACATTGTCACACTTTCCTTTCAGGAATGCCATGTTCCAAAGGAATGGAAAATTGCGCAAGTCATACCGCTGAAGAAAAAGCCAAACATCCCCATCTCTCAGTTTCAAAACCTCCGCCCCATTTCCCTTCTCCCATTCTGTGCTAAAATAATAGAAAAAATTGTGAATAGACAGCTCATGGAGTATTTGGAAGCAGAGGCCCTCCTCCACCCCTCTCAGTCGGGTTTTAGAACAGGCTACTCGACAGAGTCGGCAGTTCTATACTCGACGGAATGTCTTTGGCAGATAGTGGACGAAGGGGAGACAGCGGCGTTGGTCCTGCTGGACCTCAGTGCAGCATTTGACACCGTGCTGCACTCAACGCTGTTGTCTCGCCTTTCGGACATGGGGGTAACAAGGTCAGCACTTGCGTGGCTGCGCTCCTTTCTGGCTGACAGAAACTTCCAGCTGCACTGCCCACCTTTTAGATCATCTCCTCGGAAGGTAAGCCATGGGGTTCCACAGGGCTCAAGTTTGAGCCCTACATTATTCAACATATACATGGAACCCCTGGCACACATTGTAGATGGCTTTGGGGTGGGCATGGTCAGCTATGCGGACGACACCCAGTTAGTGTTTAAGCTAACCCCTGACCAAAGAGAGAATGCCACCAATTTCTCAGACTGTATGTCAGCAGTAGCGGCCTGGATGAATAACAACTGTCTCCGTCTGAATGGCGAAAAGACCGAACTACTGTTGATTGGGAGAACATCTTCTGCCTGGTCACGGGAATGGTGGCCTACGGAATTAGGCAACCTGCCCACTCCCATGGAGTCAATAATAAACCTGGGTGTCATGCTGGATTCAGACCTCTCCGGCAAGACCCATGTCAACAGGGTAACAGGAAGATGCTTTGGCATTTTAAAAGTCCTTCGCAAAGTAGTAGATCTCCTTCCTATCAAGGCCAGGAAAACCATTGTCCACGCATTAGTGACCCCCCATCTGGACTATGGGAATGCCCTCCTGATTGGGCTCAGTCAGAAGGGCTTACACCAATTGCAATGTGTCCAGAACGCCGCCGCACGCCTTGTGCTCGGCCTATCGCGGAGATCCTCCGCAAAAGCAGCCTTGACCAAACTCCACTGGCTTCCGGTCAAGGAGAGGATCAAATTTAAGACACTCTGCTATGCTCATCGCATCGCTCAGGACAAAGGTCCGGAATACTTAAAAAATCTTCTTACTCTACATCGCCCGACCCGCAATCTTAGGTCATCTGGCACGATGCTATTTGAAATCTCTCAAATTTTCAGGGTTAAAATGGGAGGAACCTCCTTTGGGTACTTAGCCTCCAAACACTGGAACGAGCTTCCACTCAATCTGCGGATGGAGCCATCTGAGTTGAGATTTCGGGGCAAACTGAAAACTCTCCTGTTTCCCAACATGTAATCTCCCTTGAGCTTCATCTTAACAGCTGCCTTGGATCTTTGTATTTTAGCAGTTAGCGCGGGGACACACAGTTTTGTGTAGCCAGGCGCTTTAAAAATGATTTATTATTATTATTATTATTATTATTATTATGTGTGACACAAGCATCTGTGTGATCTTAGTGATGTATGAGCATCTGAGTGCCCTTACCGATACACATGCATCTGTGGGACCTTACTGATGCACAAACATCTGTGGGACCTTACCGATGCATGAACGTGTGTGAGACCTTACTGATGCACAAGCGTCTGTGCGACTTAAGTGATGTATGAGCATCTGGGTGACCCTACTGATGCACAAGTATTTGTGTGACCTTACTGATGCACAAACATCTGCCGGACCATACTGATGCACAAGCGTCTGTGTCACCTTACCGATACACATGCATTTGTGGGACCTTACCGATACACATGCATCTGTGGGACCTCACTGATGCATGAGTATTTGTGTAACCTTACTGATACACGTGCATCTGTGGGACCTCACTGATGCATGAGTATTTGTGTAACCTTACTGATACACGTGCATCTGTGGGACCTTACTGATGCACAAACATCTGTGGGACCTTACTGATGCACGAGCATCTGTGGGATCTTACTGATACACATCCATCTGTGTGTCCTTACTAATGCATGAGCATCTGTGTGACCTTACTAATGTACGATCATCTGTGAGACCTTACTAATGCACGACCATCTTTGCGACCTTGTCGCAGGGATTCCGTTCTCATACAGAACTGTGCATAGAGACTTGGAACCTCAGTGAATTAGGGTGTACCAAAACTCACCTTAGTACCCAAAATCCCCTTACCTGACTAGCTACAGTGTCTTATTGGTCATTACAAACTCCCAATGTTTAGACAAACCAGAACATGGACTTAGTACACCTCAGGTAACGTGGAACACATGAACACTCTTTTGTTATACAATCATTTCAATCCAGAACAAGGAGTAAATGAGGACGCGTGCACATTTGAAATGTTTATTTTCTAATGAGGTGTTCTCAAGCGCAGTATCTTAGCTAATACAAGCAAACATATTATAAGAAATAAAGTAATCAGCATAGTTACTAGTCCATAGAATACAAAAGGTGAAAGCATGCTAAAATGCTAGAGCGAAGAAGGCTAAACAACACCTAATTCTCACCCTCCCTTGCTAGTGTATTATATTATATCTAAGAAGGTCTCTTTGGGTTTTAGCAGGGCGGCCCCATACCTCAAGATCCTAGTGGTAAGGGATCACATGATCTTCCACCAGCTCTCTGCATGTGAAGCACCATCAAGTATGTGTGTATGCTCTGTGCAAAGCAATATAAAACGCGCCTAAAGCCAGAATTTGGTCGCAGTTGCATGTATGTTATGTCTATGAACGTGCGAAGATCAGACCTCACAACAACCACTGTGTTGAGATATCCTTGAAGGCTTCAGCACTCACTGTACAGACACAGCTCACTAAGCAAAGCTGATATCAGAGTAACAACATATTATTCTCGTGTGAATTAAAACACTCTACTGGGCTCAAAGCTAAAGTAACAGTTATGCATTGTGTGCAGAACCAACAGAAAGGCAAAATGGCGTTTAAACTCCTAATAAGCTCATGCTAACTTAACACAGCACATAGGTAAAGCATATCTATATGACAACCTTACCGGTGCTCAAGCATCTGTTGGCCTTACTGATGATGAGCATCTGTGTGACCTTTTTAATGCACAAGCATCTGTGTTATATTACTGATGCACAGGCGTCTGTGTGACCGTACTGATGCATGAGGATCCACGTGACCTTACTGATGCACGACCTTCTCCGTGACCTTTCTGATGCACGAGCATCTGTCTGGCCTTACTGGTGCACAAGCATCTGTGTGACCTTAATGATGCATGAGCATCTGTGTGACCTTACTGATGCACAAGCATCTGTTTGACCTTAATGATGTCCGAACATCTGTGTGACCTTACTGATGCACGAGCATCTGTGTGACCTTACTGATGCACAAGCATCCGCGTGACCTTACTGAGGGACGAGCATCTGCGTGACCTTACCAATGCACGAGCATCTGTGTGACCTTACTGGTGCACACGCATCAATTTTACCTTACTGATACACAAGCATCTGCGGGACCTTACTGATGCTAGAGCATCTGTCTGACCTTACTGATTCACAAGCGTCTGTGTGAACGTACTGATGCTAGAGCATTTGTCTTACCTTACTGATGCATGAGTATCTGCATGACCTTACTGATGCACAAGCATGTGGGTGACCTTACTGATGCAACTGATGCACAAACATATGTGGGACTTACTGATGCACAAGCATCTGTGTGACCTTACTGATGCACAGACATCTGGATGACCTTACTGATGAACGTGCATCTGTGGGACCTTACTGATGAACGTGCATCTGTGGGACCTTATTGATGCATAAGCATCTGTCTGACCTTACTGATACACATGCATCTGTGGGCGCTTACTGAAGTATGAGCATCTGTGTGACCTTACTGATACACGTGCATAAGTGCTATCTTACTGATGCACAAGCGCCTATTTGACACTACTGATGAAGAACCATCTGTGTGCCCTTACTGATAAACGTGCATTTGTGGGACATTAGTGCTGCACAAGCGTCTGTGTGGACTTACTGATACACATGCATCTGTGTGACCTTACTGATACACGTGCATTTGTGTGATGTTACTGAAACACGAGCATTTGTGTGACCTTACTGATGCACAAACATCTGTGGGACCATACTGATGCACAAGGGTCTGTGTGGCCGTACTGATGCACAAACATCTGTGTGACCTTACTGATGCACGTGCATCTGTGGGACCTTACTGATGCACAAGCGTCTGAGTGACCTTACTAATACACACGCATCTCTATGACTTTAGTGAGGCACACGCATCTGAGGGACATTACTGGGGCACTAGTGTCTGTGTGATCTTACTAAGGAACACGCATCGGGGTGACCTTACTGATACTCATGCATCTGTGGGACCTTACTGATGCACAAACATCTGGGTGAGCTTACTGCTACACATGCATCTGTGGGACCTTATGGATGGATAAACATCAGTGTGACCTTACTGACACATATGCACCTGTGGGACCTTACTTATGCACAAACATCAGGGTGATCTTACTGCTACACGTGCATCTGTAGGACCTTACTGATGCACAGACAACAGGGTGACCTTACTGCTAGACATGCATCTGTGGGACCTTACTGATGCATAAACATCAGTGTGACCTTACTGACAGACATGCACCTGTGGGACCTTACTGATGCATAAACATCAGTGTGACCTTACTGCTACACATGCATCTGTGGGACCTTACTGATGCACAAACATCAGGGTGACCTTACTGCTACACATTCATCTGTGGGACCTTACTGATGCATAAACATCAGTGGTTCCTTACTGACACACATGCAACTGTTTGACCCCACTGATGCACAAGCATCTGCGACCTTACTGATGCATAAGCCTATGTGACCTTACTGATGCGCAACCATCTGTGTGACCTTACTGATTGATGCATAAGCATCTATGTGATCATTCTAATTGTGGGGCATCTGTTTGACCTTACTGAACTAGGAGCATTTGTTTGACCCTACTGCTGCATAATCATCTGCGTGACCTTACTGTTACATTAGCATCTATGTGAACTTACTGATGCACAAGCATCTGTGGTATGTTACTGATGCATGAGCATCTGTGTGACCTTACAGATGCATGAGCATCTGTGTGACCTTACTGATGCATGAGCATCTGTGTAACCTTACTGTAGTAGTCTAGGATGATCTGTCTTCTATGTCTATATAATTACAGTCTTACAGTATGTCATTGTCATCTCTATAGAAACAGAATGTTTAGCTTTGAATATTCTGTCTCTGCTCTAGGCTGTCAATTTTCTGGGAGCAGTTGTGACTAATGGTTAATAAATACCATCTGATCCATCATTTGTGTATGTGTGGGCTTATTTCAAATTGCCGACGAGGACTGGCCATTAGTCACTCTACCCACATGTGTTTAAGCTTCTGGAGTGAAATTTGGAAATTTCTTTTTTTTTTCCAAGGTCTAATGCTGATGGGATTGGGAATCTCAGCGTATATCGGAAGCTGTGTGGAACTCAATTCTTGGTTACATCAAGGATATAATTTAGTAGAGAATTGGTGAATTGTTTTTACTCTACGGATTGGAATATGCTTTTTGCTTGAAGCTGTCTATGTGTGAGGAACACGTCAAGTGAAAGTATTCAGAGGAAGTTGGAAGCACGATCTAATTAGCTGACACGACGAAATTGGTGAAGAGACATCATTTTTTTTTTTTTAAATCATCTCACCACTATTCAGTCGTTCGTCGTATGATTGTTAGCTCATACAAAGGATTTGAAGTCGTCGTATGATCGCTTGCTCTTACATGAAATCTGAGGTACAATATCATTTTAAGTATTAGTATTTGGTCTCACCTCGGTTCTGAAATTGTTTTGGATTCGCTATTTTCTTTATGCGAGCTTTATGGGGTATGACTGTCTCTAATTGCCATAAATAACCGTTAAGGATTTTCTGGTGTGAGAGCTCTGTTCCGTGCGGCTTCAGTTAACAAGTGATGACGTTGTCGAATCCGGAGGAGGTGTAGGCGATTGATTGCTCACACGTCAGAAGGGAACGTCAGAAGTGCGGCGCTGAAAGAACGCTTCTCCCAGTGTGCTAAATAACGTCAGCACGTAATTTAGAGCCATTCTTTCACGCACGTCAGCACGTAACCTGGAAGTAGAAGCTCTATTATTTTACGCATGCATGCTGTGTAATATCTATGGCTAAAAGTTCTTCACAACGGAAGACGCGCATAAGAAAGAGACACTTGCATGAAGAATATTTTTGAGCCAAAGTTTATTTTTATTTTTATTTATTTTAGCTGTTTTATAGCGCGCTCAGTTACTACCAGAGTGTCCTGGCGCGTGAAGAGAAAAAACAAGCAAGTGGCCAAAGAAAAGAAAGTTGTAGTTTATGTTTGTTTTTCTGTTTTTTATATAAACTAATAAGCAGTTCTAAAGAGATAGGTTTTAAGAGCCTTCTTGAACGATACAACATTTTCAGTTAGTCTCAGGGAGTGGGGGAGAGTATTCCAAGTCCTAGCCGCGGTGACAGCAAGTGACTGGCCACCCAGGCGCACTCGCTGAAATCGGGCCACGACCCCGCCCCCCGCTGCCCTAGCGGGATCGCATTGTCTACCTTGTGCTTAACTTGTTTTTCCTCCCGTGTAACACTGTTTCTTGTATCCCCCTGAGCTTCTGACTTGTACTATTTTCCCCCCGTGCTGTATTTTGCCCTTGTGCCCCAGTGATTTTGTAATCTTCCTCCGTGTTGTTGTCTCCCCTTGTGCCCCTGTGCCCCCCACCCCGCTCCCCGCTTCCCGCCGCCGGGCTCGCGGCCACGCCCCCTTCTCTTCTGTACCCTCCCCGCTCCCGCCTCCCAGCTCCTCCCTCCCTCCCACTTGGCCATAAATGGCGACCGTGCGGCGCAGGTGAGTGTGACCTGCTCCCAGGACACCCCCGCACCGCACGGCCACCAGCTGCTGTGTGTGCCCCTCCTTCCCGCTGCTGCACTCAGCCTCGCCGAGCCTGCAGCCATGACCCCGCCCCCCTAGCGGGATCGCATTGTCTACCTTGTGCTTAACTTGTTTTTCCTCCCGTGTAACACTGTTTCTTGTATCCCCCTGAGCTTCTGACTTGTACTATTTTCCTCCGTGCTGTATTTTGCCCTTGTGCCCCAGTGATTTCGTAATCTTCCTCCGTGTTGTTGTCTCCCCTTGTGCCCCTGTGCCCCCCGCCCCGCCGCCGGGCTCGCGGCCACGCCCCCTTCTCTTCTGTACCCTCCCCGCTCCCGCCTCCCAGCTCCTCCCTCCCTCCCACTTCGCCATAAATGGCGACGGGCGTACGCGCAGCGTGGACGCGCAGCGGGTGCGCCAAAGGTAAGCCCGTCTGCGCCCATCCGCGCCTGGACCGCGCCAAGTGCCAGGACCCCTGGCCCCCACCGACGGAAGCTGACCCGACGGACCTACGACGCCACCGAACTCAACGCACTCAACACCGACCGAACCCCGGGCTGCTACCGAGCCACACCGAGACGCACCCACGGACCCTTCAGCTGCCACTCCTGCAAGTTCACCTGCAACCGGACCCACGCCACACCAGCACCCACCAAGCCGACCTCCAGCAGCACCCACCTGAAGTGCATCCTGCTCAACACCCGCTCAGTCCACAGACACGCCGTCGAGCTCTGGAACCTGCTCGACACCACAGCCCCAGACGTCGCCTTCCTCATGGAAACCTGGATGAACGCCTCCTCAGCGCCTGACATCGCCATCCCGGACGGCTACAAGATCATCCGGAGGGACCGCGTCAACCAGACAGGAGGAGGCATCGCCATCATCCACAGGAACACCATCCGCATCACGACCGACACCGTCGATACCCTCGCACCCGCCGAACACCTGCACTTCCAGATCCACGTCAACCCCAAGACCACCCTCAGAGGCACCCTCATCTACAGACCCCCGGGACCACGCACACAATTCAGCGAAGACATCGCCGACTTCATCAGCCCACACGCCCTCCCCTCCACCGACTACATCCTCCTCGGGGACCTCAACTTCCACCTGGAGAACAACAACGACCGCAACACCACCACCCTGCTGGACAACCTCGCCAACCTCGGACTCAAGCAACTGGTGACCACCCCCACCCACTACGCCGGACACACACTCGACCCGGTCTTCTCATCCAGCAAGGACATCGCCTTCAGCCACGCCACAGGACTCCACTGGACGGACCACAGCTGCGTCCACTTCAGCTTCAGAAGGACCACGTTCCACCATCACCAGCAACAGGGTCCCCGCAGAAGCTGGAACAAGATCACTGCAGACCAGCTCGCTACTTCCCTGAGCAAGAACCCCCCCACCAGCACAACGAACCCTAGCCAAGCGGCCACCAACCTCACGAAATGGATCAGCGACTGCGCAGACGACCTCGCCCCTCTGAAGACCCCACCGAGCAGACCCGGCAGCAAGAAAGCCCCATGGTTTAACGACGAACTCAAGAGCTCCAAGAAGAACTGCAGAGCACTCGAGAAAACCTGGCGCAGAGACCCAACACCGGACAACATGACTGCCCTCAACCTCGCCACCCGAAAACACCACCAACTGATCCACGCCACCAAGAAAACCGCATTCAAGGAACGACTGGACAACAACGCACACAACAGCAAGGAACTCTTCAACATCGTGAAAGAGCTCTCCAACCCCAACGCCGGAAACAACGACATCACCCCTTTGCAAGACCTCTGCAACTCCCTCGCCTCCTACTTCCACAACAAGATCGCGGACATACACAACAGCTTCAGTACTCAACCGATGCACGCCACGACCGAACCACCGCCCCCCACCACCACCCTCCGCACCTGGACCCCGATCAGCACCGAAGACACCGTCCGCACGATGAACTCCATCCACTCCGGATCTCCGACAGACCCCTGCCCTCACCACGTCTTCAACAAGGCCGACGCTGTCATCGCACCCCACCTGCGGGACATCATCAACACCTCCTTTGACACCGCCACCTTCCCGGAGAGCTGGAAGCACGCCGAACTCAGCGCTCTACTTAAGAAACCTTCAGCCGACCCCACCGACCTCAAGAACTACCGCCCCATCTCGCTGCTCCCGTTTCCGGCAAAAGTCATCGAGAAGACCGTCAACAAGCAACTGGCCGCCTTCCTCGAGACGAACGGTTCCCTCGACCTCTTGCAGTCTGGCTTCCGAGCCAACCACAGCACCGAGACCGCCGTGATCGCAGCTACCGATGACATCCGATCCCTGCTCGACAACGGAGAAACAGCGGCCCTCATCCTCCTGGACCTCTCCGCGGCCTTTGACACTGTCTGCCACCGTACCCTAGTACAGCGCCTCAGCAACGTCGGAATCCAGGAGAAGGCACTGGAGTGGATCGTCTCCTTCCTCGCCGGAAGTGCACAGAGAGTCCGCCTCCCCCCGTTCAGATCGGAGGCCACCGAAGTCATCTGCGGCGTTCCTCAAGGCTCCTCGCTCAGCCCAACACTCTTCAACGTCTACATGAGCCCCCTCGCAGCCATCGCACGCCAGCACAACCTCAACATCATCTCCTATGCCGATGACACCCAGCTAATCCTCTCCCTCACCAACGACCCCGCCACCGCCAGAGCCAACCTGCACGAAGGGATGACAGACGTAGCCAAATGGATGTCGAACAGCCGCTTGAAACTGAACTCGGACAAGACGGAAGTCCTCATCCTGGGATCATCACCCTCCGCCTGGGACGACTCCTGGTGGCCCCCCGCCCTGGGCAGCGCACCCAAACCCACAGACCACGCACCCAACCTGGGCTTCATCCTGGACTCCTCCCTCTCCATGACCAGACAAGTCAACGCCGTCTCCTCGTCGTGCTTCAACATCCTGCGCATGCTACGTAAGATCTTCCGATGGATCCCCACCGAGACCAGGAAGACGATCACCCAGGCCCTCATCACCAGCTGTCTGGACTACGGCAACTCCCTCTACGCCGGAACCACCGCCAAACTCCAGAAGAGACTCCAGCGGATCCAAAACACCTCAGCACGACTCATCCTGGACATCCCCCGCCGCAGCCACATCTCCGGACACCTGAGAGACCTGCACTGGCTCCCAGTCAACAAGAGAATCACCTTCCGGCTCCTCACCCACGCACACAAAGCCCTACACAACCAAGGCCCAGGATACCTCAACAGCCGCCTCAACTTCTACGCTCCCAAACGCCAGCTTCGATCGACCAGCCACGCCCTCGCCGACGTCCCCCGCATCCGAAGAGCCACCACAGGAGGAAGGTCCTTCTCCTACCTGGCCGCCAAGACTTGGAACGCCCTTCCGACCCACCTCCGCCTGACCCAAGACCACCTCGCCTTCAGGAAGCAGCTCAAGACCTGGCTGTTCGAGCAGTAGCGGACCCCCTCCCCCCAGCGCCTTGAGACCCTCCGGGTGAGTAGTGCGCTATATAAATGCTTTGATTGATTGATTGATTGATTGATTGAAGTTCACAGACAGTGAGTTGAAGGTCATGGTGGATGAAATCATCCGTGTCGAACCACATCTGTTCGGTACCCAAGTCCAGCAGACCACCTTGGCAACCAAAACCAACACGTGGGACAGGATAGTGACCAGAGTGAATGCGCCAGGGACCGTGCCACGCACCAAACACGAGATCCAGAGGCGGTGGCACGACCTCAAGCAAGGGTGAAAGGCATCAGGGCCAAGAACCACCTGCGGGCACAACACACTGGCGGCGGCACTCCCCCGGAGCTTATACCATTTGCCGAATGGGAGGAGAAGGTGCTGGGCATACTGCACCCTGAGAGCCTGGAAGGAATAGAAGAGGGACTTGAGGCTGGTAAGTACAAACCAATGACCACTATCACACTGTCATGGTCTGCCTTGCACAACTGCCAACACACATCTCCGAGGCTCCAATCCATGCATGTGGACCACACAGTCACCCAAATGTGAAGTCCTGCCCTCGAATGCACCCACCATGAACAACCACAAATGTTGCCTCCTACGTTCACAGGCTTGCATGTTGTCAAAGCAGCCAACACCAGAACTCCCAACAGGCCCCCATGTCTACAGGGAAGGTGGTGGTGGGTGGGGGGGGAGAGAGAGGTGGGTGGGGGGGTGAGAGACCAGCACTACAACTCCCAACAGGCCCCCATGTCTACAGGGAGGGTGGTGGTGGGTGGGGAGTGAGAGACCAGCACTACAACTCCCAACAGGCCCCCATGTCTACAGGGAGGGTGGTGGTGGGTGGGTTGGTGAGAGACCAGCACTACAACTCCCAACAGGCCCCCATGTCTACAGGAGGGTGGTGGTGGGTGGGGTGGTGAGAGACCAGCATTACAACTCCCAACAAGCCCCCATGTCTACAGGGCGGGTGGTGGTGGGTGGGGGGGTGTGAGAGACCAGCACTACAACTCCCAACATGCCCCCATATCTACAGGGAGGATGATGGTGGGTGGGGGGTGAGAGAGGTGGGTGGGGGGGGTGGGAGACCAGCACTACAACTCCCAACAGGCCCCCATGTCTACAGGGAGGGTGGTGATGGGTGAGGGTGAGAGACCAGCACTACAACTCCCAACAGGCCCCCACGTCTACAGGGAGGGTGGTGGTGGGTGGGGTGGTGAGAGACCAGCACTGCAACTTCCAACAGGCCCCCGTGTCTACAGGGAGGGTGGTGGTGGGTGGGGGTGGGGTGGGGTGGTGAGAGACCAGCACTACAACTCCCAACAGGCCCCCATGTCTACAGGGAGGGTGGTGGTGGGTGGGGGTATGAGAGACCAGCACTACAACTCCCAACAGGCCCCCATGTCAACAGGGAGGGTGGTGGTAGGTGGGGGGGGGGGGGTGAGAGAGGTGGGTGGGGGGGTGAGAGACCAGCAGTACAACTCCGAACAGGCCCATGTCTACAGGGAGGTTGGTGGTGGGTGGGGTGGTGAGAGACCAGCACTACAACTCCCAACAGGCCCCCATGTCTCATCCCAGAGCAAGATGGAGTCCGCCCACCATTTGCTGACCAGTGCATCTCCTCCTTCAAACCTACAGGTAGGTTGCCATCTTCACAGGGGCACCATCCAATAGCAGGACCGGACCACACATATCCAAGGATTGTCTCCCCACCTCCACACCACCATATTGCCCAGTACTGTCTACCACACCAACATGATGACACCAACAACCATGTCCTGATTCCATAGTAATTTGTAATCTTACAACAAAAAACCTGTCATGTCCACAGCATTGATTCTGAAATTCTTGTCCCTCAGGTGATCGCAACTTGACAGGCGAAACCAGCAACCACCAGCACCAGTTGCCCCCCTCACAGCCAGGACTCTCTGGTGAAGATCCCATGGACACCTCGGGTGCAGAGGACGATGCTGGTTCAAGCACACCCCCAGGGCCATCAGGCTCCCAGGACATCCCTGCCTCCACCACCTTGGCCAGTGTCACAACACCAACACCTGCCATTGTGAGCTGTGCAGCTACCACCACCACCACCACCACCACTCCTGCCTGTGACACCCTGCCTGACCCATCGTCCGATGATGGGCCATCGACATCTCAGGCTAGCAGGGAGAGTGGAAGGGGAGGACACAGGTGAGGCCACAGCTCACAAACAGGAGTGCAGGTGCTAGGCGAGGTCGGGAACGAGACCCACCCCATCCTGGGACCGAGACCCTGGATGCCATCGCCAGAGTCCATGCCTCCTATGAGCAGTCGCAGGCACAGGCGGATCGGGCACACCAAGACTCGCTACAGAACTGCCAGCTGTTGCGGTCCATGGACACACGCATGGTCCAAATGGTTGACCTCATGGGGCAGCAAACTGCTCTTTGGAGGGAGGGGTTATCCCGCGCCACACCACCTCCCCCTCCCCCAAGTGCCCAGCGGGACAGGTCACCAACACCACCGCCACCATCCCCTGAGGACACTGACAGGGAGGTCGTCCCTGAACAACCTGCCCCCACAGCTGTCTCTGCTCCGGCTCAAAGACGGAGGGGCCGTCCGAGGCTGGATCCAGCTGAGAGCAGTGGCAATGCACCATCCACCCGCTCGAAGAGAGGCCGCCACTGACTTCACCCTTCCTTGAGCCTGCCATTCACTCTGCGAACTATCTTGCCCCACAATGCCAAGCATTGGCACACGTCTGTTGGACTAGGTGTACATCACACAATGTGGTGTCCCCACGGTGTTTTCATCTGCCATGACCTTCAACTCTCACTTTCCCCCAACACCTATTTGTAAATATGCACTAACAGTAATCGACAACCTGTAAATAAACACCACGTAAACACTCAATGCTGTGTGACCTCCATGTTTTAATCACATGTTTGTCTTATTAGTTGTCATTACCAGGTGCAGGGATCAATTTTCTTGAGAATCATGCCTCTGTGGGAGTGACCTAGGGATTATGGGAGAACAACAAGCACTGGTCAGGAAATTGAATCACACCCATCACACCACACCGTACCGCAACATCCCACAAACCACACTCATCACTAATTAAGTGGATCACAGGACACACATCAGGGAGCATTGCATGTACACCATCTCACACACCCATTTGCGAACAGAACATACCAGAACAGGCAGCCTCACACACCACATCCACACATCACCAGCAAACATACATCACGCATTGACCAGTAGCACAAGAGGTAGTTACTCACATTCAAGGAAAGTAGCGAGCAATGAGCTGACGCCTCTGGTCCACACCTTCCTCCTCCCCACTATTCTCATCAGTGGACATGGGTGGGATGGGAGGCGGAGCAACCTGTTGGTCTGCAGGGTCCATGATCGGTTCAATATTATTGCGCAAGGCCAGGTTGTGGAGCATGCAGCAGGCAATCACTATTTTGCATACTTTGCATAGGTGAGTATGGCAGGGCCACTCCGGTTTTATCCAGGCAGCGAAACCTAGACTTCAGCAGTCGAAAAGTACGTTCCACCACACGACGTGTCCACCCATGGGCCTCATTATAACGCATTTCACCAGGGGTAGTAGGATTCCATATGGGGCTCAGCAGCCACTGGCGGTTTGGGTACGCAGAGTCGCCTAGGTGGGGGGATGACAGACACATACATCATTACCAGGATTGGTCGGAACAGCATGGCACACATACAACACAGTAGTCCTCACAGCACACTCACCTACAAGCCACGCACGTTCTTCACGCAGATTAGCCATCAGTTGGGGGACAATGCTGTTCCGCAGGATGTGGGAGTCATGTGCGGACCCGGGAAATCTGGCACACACATGGGAGATGATGTTGTCAGCCAGGCTCACCACTTGCACGTTGATCGAATGGTAGTGCTTCCGATTGCGATAGACGGGTTCACATGCCTGGGGTGGAATGAGACCAATATGTGTGCCATCAATGGAACCCACTACGTGTGGGATCTGGCCCAGGGCATAGAAGTCACCTTTCACTGCAGCCAGCTCTGCCAGACGTGGGAAATGGATGTAATCATCCTTGTAATGCATCATGGCATCCAGCACATCCCGCAGTACCATGCTGAACATGGATTGTGACATCCTCCCGGCATGACCAACTGTGTAATGGAAAGTGCATGTTGCGAAGAAGTGAAGTGCCGCCATCAACTTTGCTGTGGGTGTATTAGCTCCTGGATATGGCCGATGCACATTTGGAGCCCTCCTGTGTGGGAGTAGATGGGAGAAGATGTCAATTGACCAACACCGCACAGCTGTGCCACACTATCACATCTTGACCAACACAATACAAATAATACATGTTGCAGACACTGATTGTATGTGTGACGTGACCGAAATATAAGGCACTACAGCTAACTACACACACAATGTTCACCCACAAACAACATCTTGTGTGCAAACATGTCCAATGTAACGTGCACACATGTTG
Source organism: Lissotriton helveticus (assembly GCF_964261635.1). NCBI lineage: Eukaryota > Metazoa > Chordata > Amphibia > Caudata > Salamandridae > Lissotriton > Lissotriton helveticus. The sequence continues at coordinate 370,452,714 of NC_136058.1, forward strand.
AAAGAACAGCCAACAGCACATGACTGAGGGCCCAAGTGTGGACAAGCGTCCCCACAGACACACATGGACGTGCACACACAACACGAACATGGAACACACCCTCCTTGTCTTCATGCACCCATGACCCCACCTACAATGCTGGGCATCCTCACATGACATGCATGGGCATACAACAGGCGACACACATACGCATACACGGAATGCATGTATACCCCCATCATTGCTACTTGCGCACACAAACCATACACTCACAACAGCTTCTGAATGTGGGTACACAGCCTTGATGTACTGTGTAGATGTGTACAAATAGAAACGTGTGACCTCAAAACCAAGACGTCAACACATAGCCATGCACATCTGACGCAACTTGGGTGCACATCACTGGCCTTTGTTAACCACTGGCAAGGTCAATAGTATGACCATACATGCAACAAATGGACAGGAATGACACACGTGGACAAGGCCCATTGACTTGACATAATGATTCTTGATGCATTCCGGACATGTCCTGACACACATGTACAAATATGAACATGCAGTGTGTGTACACATGCCATCCGGGTACACAGAAGTAACACAGAAGATGATCCTTGATACTGCAATTGTGCATGACATATGCTGCATGGTCAAGGACCATCACGGTCACACCCCGCCAAACACATGCGCGCACTACCGCGACGGTGCATCTTTTGAAAATCATCACTCACTGGCATCGCAATGGCGGAGCACTCATTCCACGGGGGCGGGGCAGGCTAACACATACATTTGAATGTGCAAGTGGAAATGGTAGTTGTTATCCCCCTTACAGTCACATTGCAGCACCCACCGCAGACCGCCGGCCCTGGCCAGTCACCCACCGCCGGCCCTGGCCGGTCATCCACGCCAGCCCTGGCCGGTCACCCACTACCGGCCTTGGCCGGTTGTAAAAAAGTAAATTTTGCCATGTTATATGTGCCTACGTGTTCCCCATCTTATGTTATATGTGCATGATCGATATGCATGTATTCCCCTCTGATCGATTAAAGACGCAATTACAGTTGTGTCCATCTCTAGTATGCCAGTTTCCAGTCTTCGTGAAAGCAACGAATATCAGGCCTATGTAAACCTACGTTGCCACATTTTACAGTGTGCACGTTAATTCATTGAATTGTCCCCGTTTCTAGGCCTCAAAAGGGCCCGGACTCAGATTCAGCTCCTGTCTCCTGAACCCTCTCCGAGGAGCGATACAGCCCCCACCTGTATCCCTGACCCTTAGCTTACTTCTTGCCTCGCAGTGCCCGGCCCGGCCTGGCTCTGCCTCCCAGTCTGCCAAGAGTATGTTATGTTTCTAGTTATCAGTTCAGCCCTCCTTCTCTGCATTCCTAAGCTACTGAATCACATCAATAGTTTCCGTCATGGTCTAGCCTTTATGTCTCCATGTGAGAGAAATACTGTATCAATATTCATAGAATATTCCTCACACACGCATTACACGTAGAATTATGCATGCACCAGTCTTAATGTCTGTTAGCCTTTGCCCTGATAACTTTTGGATTCTATCAACATGTACTCTAAACACCAGATACTAGATATGCCCGGGTACATGTCGCTCTGACACTCCAGACTTTAGTCTCCTCTTCTAGCGCAGAAGTCATAGCCCCAGTTCTCCCTGGTAACACGTCATTGCCAATTTGCGCGCACCACTAGGTTAGAGGTCCCAGCTGCTCAGGTAGCCCCCTCCATGTTTCCGCCCCTTTTATGACATATTCTGTTACGTTCACATCACATGTCTATGTATACGCCCTATACACGCCTTCTTGTTACATCATTTTACCCTTATCTTTCGCGACTGTTACGAACCACGCCTACTGCTACGCCTACTGTATTGAATGTAATGTATTTTGTTTAACTATATATATTGTGCACTGTTATTAAAAGTATGCGCATTTATTCCCAGATCCTGCCCCCGGCAGCTGCCATCCTATTCCCGTACAGGCTGTCCTGTTCCTGTCCTTTATGCCTGATTAAAGCCTGTAAACTCCAGCTACCTCGAATCTTGACTCTTATTTATTGAGCTATCTGTTTATATGAGTATCCTGAAAAATAGAACTGGTAATTAATTATTTATTTACCACATAATGGCGCCCGAATAGGGACTTGCCCTTTCCCCACGCGCCGGAGAAGCCACGCAGGCCCCCTGATCCTCTGCAGCCGTGACGGAACCATACCGTGCACGTGCAGATATTTCTGCTTCAAGTATCCCTCAGGCCCACGGAGGAGACGGAGGTTGCGGTCCAGCGTCCAGACGAGGCGGTGGAGGAACGCGGCGAGTCCCGACCAGAGCCCAAGCCGAGAGTCCAAGGTACGAGGTATCCGGAGGCCCACCTGTAACTGAAGTCCGAAGTTCGTCCGTCCGTCGTCGTAGCAGTCCAGTCCAGTCTGAGGCCTTCCGTTCTTGCTGCCCGGTGAGTACCGTTGCTGGGGTAGTATCTAGACAGGGTCAATTAATTTGTCTCTGGTCCGTGGGTTTGGGTACACAGATCCAACACGAAGTGTTCACCTAGGTGGACGCGGGTCCTGAAGTGTCTCTTTATGGGACCGGTAAGTTTCGTACTGTTTTAGCAGTGCATCTAGTCATTCTAGTAAGTTTCTGTTCCAGTAAGTTCTGTTCTCGAGAAAATTCATGTATTCTGTCCGAACTGTTATTATAAATGTTATTTTATGTGTTTTCAATGTCGTGGTATGAGTGATTCGTTGTTCAGTTATTACTGTGTTTATCGTCTATTGTATTGTGTCCAGACTCCAGCCTAAAATTATGCCTCTGTTCTCGAAGTTACGTCAGTTAAAAACTAGAAAAGGTCTGCTAGAGGAAGCAGTTCCTGTCCCGCCTAGGGACAGTCCAGGTCATTTCATGTATCATAAGCATGGCATAAGTGCCATATTATATCTAGACTTATGGGTGGAGTACACCAAGGATTTAGAAGAGAAATATAGATGGCCCGTATCAGGTACGTGGGATGCCGAGTGCATCATGCGAGTAGAAGAAGCATTATGGAAAAAGAAAGCCAGACAGTCCCAGAAGGATGCCATCGAGTTATGGCGCAAACAATCTCATAAAAGAACCGAAAAAGATATCAGAAAGACAGAATTAAGTAGGGAATCCTCAGAAAGAGCCCAAGAAAGGGAATTAATCGAAATAAGTGAACGAGTTAAAGCCGAACAGTCAGACAGACAGAGAAATGCTCTTATTAAGGGTATGTATCCTCTTCTTGCCGAGGGCTTGCCGAAAGCAACCCCGGAAGCACCATGTAGTTTTCCGCCACCATTAGTTCCGATTAAGCTACGTCACAAACCGACCGCAGCTGATATTTTTCTCTCGTCCTATTTGGACGACACAGTCCCAGAATATGCAAATCCTGTTCCGCCTGCTCCTGTAAATAATGTAATTCCTGTTCCTCCAGCCACCGGGGCACCCGTTACAGCACCTGTTACAGTACCCCCGGTCCAGCCCACAGTACAAGTGCCCGCTACATCAGTCACTCTGCCAGCCCGTACGATACCCATCGACGATTCCAGTTTAGGAGCCGCGGGGGGGGGAAGTCCTCCTTGTACCCCGCCGCAACACAAACGTCCGTCATTTCTCGAGTTACATGAACGTGCGTTACAGCGTACGCCCAGACCCCAGTCCGTTGCAGATATCAAGCGAGCTCTTACCGAATGCCGTTATGATCCAGTCCCAGGCGATGATGATATGGTCATATATTCATTGCGTGTAAGACGGGTGACCGAATATTTGGACACCCTACCGAATATGAAAGAAGATCTAGACAGAATATATCGTTTCATCCGTACAGGAGATGATCCAGAAAGTATTGGCGAAGCCATGTCTCTAAGGAAAGCCGAGACTCAGCTCATGCTATTAAAGTTTCTAATTAATTGTTTAATAAGGGAACAAGATTATCCAACTAAAGATCCGACCGAAATGAAAGTCCTGACCAGGTGGAGTGATCATATAGCCGAGGGAAGACACAAGACACTAGGTAGTATAGAGAGTATGTACAAGAAAATTCGTAAGGAAATAATAAGGTTACACGAGAAACGCAAAGCAGCACAAGTAAGCGAGAAAGAAGACGACTCTCCTACCGAAGAGGTAGACGACGAGAATCCCACCAGAATAGCGTATGTAGGTAGAACTAGACTTCCCGACCGACATTCACGCCTAGAACACAAGAAAGTTTTCCCTTCTCCAGCACCAGAACAAGGTTCTCTTGAGCAAGTATTTCAAGCCACCGATCACATTCTGAAATCACGAATCGGTTATAGTGAACTTAGTACCATGCATGAACAAGAACTAGCCCGATCAGCGGTCCGATGGGCTACTGATTCTACCACTTTTTCTGACGAAATAGTGGCACAAATGTTTCTGAAACTGCCCCCAGCCGAGCAGCGACTGGTGGGTATGTATATGATCCAGCACCTCATTACACTATATGAGGGACAACATTCTGATCCAGGTCCGTTACATGATGTCCTGAACGAGTTACTCCAGTATAGATGGAAAGGTTTAGGTACCGATTTAATTAGTGTCATTCTAGAACAGCGCCACAAATATAGAACGTTTCTGAATCCGCATTTTGTTCATGTCTCACCCCCAGAAAGTAAATCATTTTACATAGATAGACAGCATCCGTTACGAGAAGTACATCCAGTTAGGACAGCGGGTGGTGAAATGCAACGAGTATTTGTTTACACCCCTATCACAAAGATGGAACTCTTAGAGATGAAGAAATTAATTCCCTGTCACGACAAAGATCCAGCAGGGTTCCATCGAGAGTTAAAAGACATGCTCCGTATGGGAGAATACACATATCCTGATATCATTAAAATGCTAAAGGTCCTGTTGCCCGCAGGGGTATATGAAAAACTCAAGGAAAAAGAATGGGAGGTGGGAGAGAAAAAGATTGATTGGACAGCTCTAGAAGCTGAAGATAATATACGAGTACCAGGTACCGGTCTTGGGGACAAATGTAAAGAATTGCCCGAGTTATTGATTCAAGTTCTGCCAAGGTTATTAGCCACGAAAAAGGAAGATTGGGATGCAATCTCAGCATGCAAACAGAAACAGGATGAAGATACTAGTGATTTTTATTCTAGATTTGAAAAATGTTTTATTATTAACAGTGGTTTGAAGACAAGTAGCGAGTCGTACCCTCATCTTTTTGTTACCAAACTAGTCGAGAATTCAAGTCCACAAGTTAAAAATCGAGTATTGAAAGTCGAAAGTAGTTGGCAAGCTAATACCCCGTCACAAATGCTCCAGATGCTCCAGTATCACCAGAATAGAATCAGGGAAGAGCAAGAACACGAAAGGAGACGTATGAAAGACACGAAAATGAAAGTATTAGTTGCACAATCTGTTCCACAAGACAGTCAGAAGAGGGGTCCGAATCAAGCCAGTCATCCTGCAGCTCCCGTTAAAGGGACATGCAATTACTGTAAACAGCCAGGTCATTTTATAAACGAGTGTGCAGTTCTGAAACACAACATAGCTACTGGTAAGACTAAAGAAAGACCACGTCCGCCTAGACAAGAACAAGTTTCACAGACTTCTCAGTCACCACAGAATGCACAACAGACAGTTCCAGCACCGCAGCCTATCGCTGCAACACAGCATGTTACACAGCAAATGTACCAGTATGCTCAGTCAGAGTATCCAGAGTATCAACAGTATTCATGAAACAGCCTAGAGAGGGAGGTAGGCTTGCCTCTCATCGAGATACCTGTAGATCAAGAGGGTCCCTATGTACACAGTCAAGTATTAGGGAAAGACAGAAAGTTTTTGATTGATACAGGGGCAAGTAGGACTACTATCAGTCATGACGAGGTTCCAGGGGCTCCGCTCTCAGGCTCTAAAAATGTTTCCCTTGGATTTTCAGGAAAACCTATTGTGAACGAGATTTCAAAACCAGTTTCCCTAGAAGTTGGTCCATTGTCCCGAACTACTGATTTGTTACTTACAAAGTCATGTCCAGAAAATTTGTTAGGCATTAAAACATTGAAAGAATTAGGTGCAGTAATTTGCTGCTCCCCAGAAGGAGTCCGATTGTTTTTGCGTGACTTTAAAGGTCACTATGTATTACGTGATTTTGATCCAAGACTACTGAATGTACCGCAGCATTTATGGGCGCAAGGTCCAACTGATGTAGGATTTATGCACATCACACCTCATCGTGTGACTCTCAAGCAAGGTATAGTTTTGCCACGAATCAGACAGTACAGATTGCCACCTGAGGCTGTAGCAGCCTTATCCAAAATTATTGACGAGCTTATTGCTCAAGGAGTAGTTGTAGAAACTGACTCCAATGTATGTAATTCTCCTATCATTCCAGTTTTGAAACGTACTGATCCAAATGCACCTCCAGTATATCGATTAGTGATTGACCTTCGAGAACTTAATAAATGTATCATACCCCAGTATCCAGTAGTCCCAGATATTTCATCCCTATTAACAGCCATTGATTCTGAAGCTACATTTTTCACTGTTATCGACCTCAAGAATGCATTTTTCAGTGTCCCCATTCATCCAGACAGCCAGTACCTTTTTGGTTTTTGTTTAAATGGAAGGAGCTATAAATTTACACGAGCTCCTCAAGGTTTCACAGAAAGTCCTAGTATTTACAGTCAAGCACTTAAGAGACAACTAGACAATATTCACATGCCAACTGACACTGCCCTGCTCCAGTATGTCGATGATCTACTGATCACAGCCCGTTCTGAACGTGACTGCGAGCGTGCGTCACTTACCGTCCTGTATTTTCTGGCCGAGCAGGGGCACAAGGTGTCCCCTTCCAAATTACAATTCTGTGTCCAGCAAGTGATCTACTTAGGCCACTTACTGTTCAAGTGGGGTAGGCAGTTGACACCAGACCGTATCCAGTTAATAGCGAGTCTTCCACAGCCCAAGACACAGAAGGAGGTACGAGCTTTTATTGGCCTCACTTCTTATTGCAGACAATGGATTCCTCAGTATGCATTTCTAGCTAAGCCACTGATACAGTTAACAACACAGGAGGCGGCCGTATCGACTGTCCTCCCTTGGACCCAGGAACATACACTTGTTTTTAATGAATTAAAGAAAGCCTTATGCCAAGCACCTGTTCTAGCAACACCGAACTACAGTAAGCCTTTTACACTTTTTGTCACAGAACGTGATGGTACTGCATTATCTGTTCTCACACAAGATCAAGCAGGACAGTACAAGCCCTGTGCTTATTTTTCGAGCACATTAGATCCAGTAGCCCAGGCTTTGCCTGCGTGCCTCAAGTCAGTTGCAGCCACAGCTCTAGCCATCAGACAAAGTGATTCCATAGTATTAGGACACTCCCTGACAGTACAAGTTCCACACTCCGTGGAAGTTCTTTTAAACCGAACACAGACTCAGCACTTGACAATTGCACGTTTAACAGGTTATGAACTGATACTGTTCCAGCCACACATAGAAATCAGACGCTGCAACATTTTAAATCCTGCTACACTGTTACCGTCAGTTACTTCAAATCCTGCCACACATGACTGTGTGGAAGTTGTTAACACTATGACTAAGCCAAGACAAGATCTGACAGACATTGCATTACCGAATCCCGACCTGACACTTTATGTGGATGGTTCATGTATGAGAACTAGTACAGGAGAACTAGTAGTCGCGTATGCAGTGACTACTGAAACTGAAGTTATTGAAACACATCGTATTGACACCCTGTCTGCTCAAGCAGCAGAGCTAGTTGCTCTGACCCAAGCCTGCATACGTGCCAAGAACCTGAAAGTAAATATATATACAGATTCACGTTACGCATTCGGAGTTGTACACGACTTCGGAGTGCTCTGGCAGGAGAGAGGTTTCATGACCTCTCATGGAACCAAGATTCAGCATGGTCTCCTCATTCAAGCTCTGTTAGATGCAATACATTTACCGACAGCTATTGCTATTATGAAGTGCAAAGCACATACGAAAGTTACTGACATCATTTCCCAAGGTAACGATCTAGCAGATCGAACAGCCAAGCTTACAGCTCAGACTCCAGACATTCCAGTTAACACGACACAGACACTCATTCCAGAACAGACTACATGTATGACAGTTAAGGACCCTACACAAGATGTCATAGACATACAGTTACATGCTACTCCCGAAGAAATCAAGAAATGGTCCGAACAAGGAGGGGTCCAGACAGATCAGGGATGGTTGACGAAGGGAAAAGCCACATGGTTTCTCCCCGACTCTATGGTTCAAGTCATTATCAATACCGCACATAGTCCAGCACATCTAGGAGAAAAAGCTATGTTAGACAGTATTCAGAACCTATGGTTCAACAAACACTTACGAGCTGCAGCCAAGCAGAAAGTCCGTACCTGTATGATATGTTGTCAATTCAATCCAGGTAAAAGTGTCCCGGTGGAACAAGGTGGATTCCAACCTCCTGACCACCCTTTTGAAGTCCTCCAGATGGATTATATTCAGATGGAGCGATGTCGAGGTTTCAAGTATGTCCTCGTAGTTGTATGCGCTTTGTCCAGGTGGACAGAAGCATATCCAGTTCCAGATTACACAGCCGCGACCACTGGCAAGCAGTTGGTTCGTGAATTCTTTCCCCGCTATGGACTCCCTAGGGTCGTGTATTCTGATAACGGCCAGCCATTCTCATCTGAACTCATGAAACATGTTTCCCTTTTGTTAGGGTACCAGTGGAAGTTCCATTGTGTGCGCCATCCTGAAGCAGCCGGTCTCGTAGAGAGACATAATCAGACCCTGAAAATCCGTATTGCCAAAGTATGCAAAGAGACAGGTGTAGACTGGCTAGTTGCCCTGCCAGTTGCCCTATTTTATATGCGGATGGTTGCACATTCCAGATCAGGTCTGTCCCCGTATGAGGTCGTATTCGGCCGCCCCCCAAATATGTGGGGTACACCTAGACCCCGCAGTATTACAGATGTTTCCAGTAATATGCTGACAGATTACCTAGCTTCCTTGATGTCTGCCCTACACTCTTGTCGTTCACAGGTTGCCGCTGCATTTCCAGACAACACCGAGGTGAAACCGCATGAGGTCATTCCAGGAAGCCTCGTGTTGGTCCGGAATTTTGATCGTTCAAGTCCACTGGAGCCTCGTTGGAAGGAGCCGCGACTTGTTCTCCTGACCACCCGCACGGCCGTGAAGTTGGAGGGCCATATAAAGAAGTTCCATGGAGTTCGTGAAAAAACATTTTCAAAGGACATTACTAAAGACTGCCTGAAAACAGACTCTGAACTTGATTCCGAACTTAAAGTTCCCCAGTTAGAGAAAACTCCGCAACAGGAGTATAAAAAGAAACTCCGGTCTAGTAAAATAAGTCAGCCAGTTTTATTGTCTAAGTCCCTCTCGGGTGAAACGGTTAGACAGGTTTCTGACATGTATGAGATAGACCCCCATAGTGAGAGAGTTAGTCAAAACTCTATCAGATGTATCATCATTCTAAGTTTTTTATTATATGTAAGTCTAATGGTTACCTGCACAAGTTATGCATTACATTTATGTTTTCCAAGTTCACATGTAAACAAGTTTTCTAATGCTACAGAAGAGCACACATTTAGTGATCTGCCTCCTCACGAGCTATCCTATCGTCTTGCTATGAGAAATAATACATTTATCAGAATGTTACACTATTCACACCAGACCAGCAATGCCACTAATTGTTGGGTGTGTGGTCGACTCCCCCCTTTCCAGACACCGAAGGGAGTTCTGCCACTCTTTCCTTATCCGTTTTCACATAATGGTTCGTGTGGAGCATGGTCCACTTTAACGACCTCCTCCAATGATATGTCCCTTCTAAATAGAACATGTTTCCCAGACAAGCAAGGTCTCTCCCATAGAACAGGGTTAGATCTAGAAAATGAAGTATATGATTTAGGTAATTACTCTTCGAATTTTATGGTCCTGAATGTTCAGTCTGATACTACTCCAGATTTACCTGCTATTTCAGTATTACCAGTCAAAGGCGAATTATGTGTCAGAAAGAATGGTTCCGCACATGTAGGACATAGTGATTGTACTACTATTGTCGAGTATAGTGACAGTGGGAAATCTATTTTCAAAGCCTCACGTCATTCTTATTTTGTTTGTGGTCAGACCGCATATGTTCGTCTGCCCCTCGATTGGGATGGAACATGTTACATTGCCTTCCTACTGCCACCAGTTTTCCTAGCCCCATCTGATTATCACAGAAACACACATCTAGTACACGTCAGACATAGAAGGGAGATCGAGTCCCCAATTGTCGATCAAACTGAAACTACTCTAGAACAATATCAAGACTTTAATAAAGGTTTCTTCTTCTTTATAGGACCTGTCCAGAATAGTAAGTTAATACGTAGGTTAACCAGAACCCTTGAAGCAGTAGTGAATGAGACTACTTCTGCTCTAGGTAACTTAACTGAAGAGCAATCTGCTATGAGATTTGTCGTGCTCCAAAATCGTCTCGTTCTTGACGTCATATTGGCCGATAGAGGAGGAGCATGTAGAGTCATCGGATCTAGTTGCTGCATTTTCATTCCTAATAACGCGCCGTCTGTTTATTCAGCTATAACCAGACTCCACAAAATTGCCCATCAGTTACACCAGAATCCAGGCACCTGGACATGGTTCGGTTGGCTCTGGAGTATTATATCTGCCTGGGGATGGAAAGTATTGTCATTTCTAGGTATTGCAGTAATGATCATATTCAGTTGCTGCCTCTGTATACAATGTGGCCCTGCGATTTGCGGCATTTGTGCTACCTCTTGTATCCCTAGTCCTAAATCCCGTTCCAAGTCAATTCGAGACGAGCAAATGATGCTATATGAAATGATAGATGGTATCATGAATATTGATGTTTCCTGACGGAAACGTAGGGCACAAGGAGGGAATGTGGAAAAGTAAATTTTGCCATGTTATATGTGCCTACGTGTTCCCCATCTTATGTTATATGTGCATGATCGATATGCATGTATTCCCCTCTGATCGATTAAAGACGCAATTACAGTTGTGTCCATCTCTAGTATGCCAGTTTCCAGTCTTCGTGAAAGCAACGAATATCAGGCCTATGTAAACCTACGTTGCCACATTTTACAGTGTGCACGTTAATTCATTGAATTGTCCCCGTTTCTAGGCCTCAAAAGGGCCCGGACTCAGATTCAGCTCCTGTCTCCTGAACCCTTTCCGAGGAGCGATACAGCCCCCACCTGTATCCCTGACCCTTAGCTTACTTCTTGCCTCGCAGTGCCCGGCCCGGCCTGGCTCTGCCTCCCAGTCTGCCAAGAGTATGTTATGTTTCTAGTTATCAGTTCAGCCCTCCTTCTCTGCATTCCTAAGCTACTGAATCACATCAATAGTTTCCGTCATGGTCTAGCCTTTATGTCTCCATGTGAGAGAAATACTGTATTAATATTCATAGAATATTCCTCACACACGCATTACACGTAGAATTATGCATGCACCAGTCTTAATGTCTGTTAGCCTTTGCCCTGATAACTTTTGGATTCTATCAACATGTACTCTAAACACCAGATACTAGATATGCCCGGGTACATGTCGCTCTGACACTCCAGACTTTAGTCTCCTCTTCTAGCGCAGAAGTCATAGCCCCAGTTCTCCCTGGTAACACGTCATTGCCAATTGCGCGCACCACTAGGTTAGAGGTCCCAGCTGCTCAGGTAGCCCCCTCCATGTTTCCGCCCCTTTTATGACATATTCTGTTACGTTCACATCACATGTCTATGTATACGCCCTATACACGCCTTCTTGTTACATCATTTTACCCTTATCTTTCGCGACTGTTACGAACCACGCCTACTGCTACGCCTACTGTATTGAATGTAATGTATTTTGTTTAACTATATATATTGTGCACTGTTATTAAAAGTATGCACATTTATTCCCAGATCCTGCCCCCGGCAGCTGCCATCCTATTCCCGTACAGGCTGTCCTGTTCCTGTCCTTTATGCCTGATTAAAGCCTGTAAACTCCAGCTACCTCGAATCTTGACTCTTATTTATTGAGCTATCTGTTTATATGAGTATCCTGAAAAATAGAACCGGTAATTAATTATTTATTTACCACACGGTCACCCACCGCCGGGTGCTGGTGGTGGGTGACCGGCCAGGGCCGGCAGTGGTTGACCGGCCAGGGCCATCCATGCCAGGGTGACATCAATGCACAGGGCGGTCACCCACCTCCAGCACCCGGCGGTGGGTGACCGCACAGGGCCGGCAGTGGGTGACCGGCCAGGGACATCCATGCCAGGGTGACATCAATACACAGGGCGGTCACCCAACGCCAGCATCCGGCGGTGGGTGACCGACCAGGGCCACCCATGCCAGGGTGACATCAATGCACAGGGCAGTCACCCACCGCCAGCAACCGGCGGTGGGTGACCGGCCAGGGCCGGCGTTCTGCAGTGGGTGCTGCAATGTGACTGTAAGGGGGGGTAACAACTGCCATTTCCACTTGCACATTCAAATGTATGTGTTAGCCTGCCCCGCTCCGCGGAATGAGTGCTCCGCCATTGCGAAGCCAGTGAGTGATTAATTTCACATGATGCACCATCGCGCCAGCGCGTACATGCGGTTGCCGGTGTGTGACCGTGACAGTCCTTGCACATGTAGCCAATGGAAACAGGTAACGCGGGGCGCGTAAGCGAATTCAAAAATAGCGGAACTCGTGCACCGCCACACCAGGGCCAGTCATTGGCTCATTTTGAATGAGGCATCCCGGGAAAACCAATTGCTGCAGACGTGTGCCACTGATATCAGCTCAGGGCCCTATAAATGTGTGAATTTCAGCAGCACACATTCACTGCTTCCAGCCACTGCTGCCTGCGCCCATCACCTCAACCTGCTGCTGCTGAGCTATCCAACAACTGCTGCCTGCACCCATCACCTCCACCTGCTGCTGCTGAGCTATCCAACAACTGCTGCCTGCAGCCATCACCTCGACCTGCTGCTGCTGAGCTATCCAACAACTGCTGCCTGCACCCATCACCTCGACCTGCTGCTGCTGAGCTATCCAACAACTGCTGCTGTTGTGCCACAGTCCTGGACCTTGGCATGCCGAGAGTGCGAGAGATCTGGTCTCGTCCCTTCACCGCAGCGGAGCTGGATGTCCTTGTGGACGGTGTGCTCCGCCACTATGAACGGCTCTACTGTGCCCACGGACAGGTGGTAAGTGCAGTGGGGGACATGTTGGTGTGCATGAGGTGGTCCCTGACACCTGGCTTCTGCTATCTTGGCGGTGTGCTGTGGGACCTTCACATGTGTTGTACTCTGCATGGCTGCTGAAAGATACGTGTTGCTACTATGTTTGTGAATATCCAACTGTCCACTGACATTCCCCTCTTTTCTCCCATCAAGGTAGGTCAAGCTGCACCTTCGCAAGGCCGTGTGGAGGACCATAGCACGTGATGTATGGACAGTGGGGGTGTGCAATAGACGACACACACACTGCCACAAGCGCTGGGACGACATCTCCAGGCTCAGCAAGAATGTGGAGGAGATGACACTGGGGCTGATTCCAAGATCAACCCGGCTTGCACGACGCACCATGACCCCTCTAATGCACCGTATCATAGCTGTGACGCATCCTGATCTGTCCTCCCGGATGAGAGGGGATCAGCAGCAAACTAGCGGTAAGCAGACTGAATGTGTTTGTGACTTGTGAGTGCATGCATGTATTGCTGCTCAGACACAGTAGTGACATCTGTGGTGTGTATGTTGTGCAGCAATTGCATGTTGGTGCCATTAGCGGAGTGAGCGTTAGCATCCATCTCAGCCAGGTGGACATACCAGTTGCATTGTAGTGCAGGGGCCCAGGACATGCCGTTGAGGTCTGTGGTCCCATGGCATCACATGTGTGGTGGTGTGCATGCACTTGCCCTGTGTGTTTGATGTACATGTTTCACAGGCACCCCCGGTTCTTTGACATGAGGATGTCTGGTAGGGGTGGTTCGTGTGCAGGATGGGTGCTACATGTTGGTCAACAGTAAAGGAAGTTGTGATATTGTAACCTTCAGTACGTGAGTGTGGCACTTAGGTAAACCTCTTTTCTCTCTCTTTCAGCTTTGGCTGAGGGCACTGGCCTACAGACGACGGAGCTGGCCAATTGGTGCCTGTAAGGTTAGGAGGTAGACGCTGTGCCTAAGGACTGCGCGATTCTGCGCTAACGCGCTCATTTTTAAATTACTAGCATAACGCTGTATTTTTTTGGGTCTTATTTGTGATTTTAAAACAAATACTTTTTATTTGCCTTAGCGTTTACTCTAATTTAATTTAATTTAATTTAAAATGCTTGTAAAGCGCAGCATACACCTTGCGGTTTCTTGGCGCTGAAGGTTCAGTGGCTGAGGGGAGGGAAGACCGGGGAGAAAATTTAGGCGGGGAAAGCCTGGCTAAATAGGAAAGTTTTCAAGTCTCCACGGAAAGAAAGGTACTGAGTTGCGGAACGGAGGTTATCAGGGAGAGAGTTCCAAAAGGAAGGGGCCAGAGTAGAGAAATTGGATCCACCCCATTTTTTGCGCGAGAAACGGGGGATCAGGAGAAGGGACTTGGAGGAGGACCGGAGGTTTCTTGCAGGGACGTAGGGTTTGATAAGTGAAGTGATGAAAGCAGGGGCAGTGCCCTGACGGGCCTGGAAAACCATGCACCCGATTTTGAAGAGGGAACGTTGTTTCACGGGGAGCCAGTGGAGTTTCTTTAGGAGGGGGGTGGAGTGGTGATAACGTGGGAGGCCAAATATCAGTCTGGCCGCCTGGTTCTGGATGGCTTGGAGTCTACGCAAACTATAGGCAGGGATGCCATGGAAAAGAGCGTTGGCGTAGTCCAAACGCGAGATTACCAGGGCGGCCATGATGGTCTTGAGGGCCTGAGGGGTGAAGAAGCGGGAGACAGAGCGGATGGTTCGAAGAGTGAGGAAACAGGAGGAGACCACGGAGCTGATGTGTGAGTGAAGAGTGAGCTGATTGTTCATTTTTACACCCAGTGTTTTGACAGTGGTGGAAGGGGAGGGTGCAGGGCCGAGAGAGGGGGGCCAGAAAAGAGAGTTCCAGGGACTGGACGAACCACCAGTGAGAACCAGCTCAGTTTTATCAGGGTTCAGTTTAAGGTGGTTGTGATTCATCCAGTCCCTGATGAATGTCATAGTAGACTGGAAATTGGAGACCGAGAGAGAAGAGGGGGACAGATCAAAGATGAGCTGGAGGTCTGGCCCCTCACTTGCATTTAAAACATTATCCTGCACCGCCGTTTGGTGGGCCCGGTTCTGGGGTGGTGAGGGAGCGCCATACTGGTGTAACCAGCGAAGCCTGACGCCGCCATCTTGGTGCGGGTCGTGGCGCCTGGGTTTCTCTACTTCCGCCGGCCTACTTAAGGCGGAACCTGCCGGACGATCTTCCCTGGCCAATTGGTGCCTGTAAGGTTAGGAGGTAGACGCTGTGCCTAAGGACTGCGCGATTCTGCGCTAACGCGCTCATTTTTAAATTACTAGCATAACGCTGTATTTTTTTGGGTCTTATTTGTGATTTTAAAACAAATACTTTTTATTTGCCTTAGCGTTTACTCTGGCCCCTCACTTGCATTTAAAACATTATCCTGCACCGCCGTTTGGTGGGCCCGGTTCTGGGGTGGTGAGGGAGCGCCATACTGGTGTAACCAGCGAAGCCTGACGCCGCCATCTTGGTGCGGGTCGTGGCGCCTGGGTTTCTCTACTTCCGCCGGCCTACTTAAAGCTCCACCTTTTTTAACGCGCAGCGGTGACGCGCAAGGTGGCGCCTTCCCTGCGCCTGAGTCGTGCCAGAGTCCTGCCCGTCTGCGCCCGTCAGCGTTCCGGCAGCAGACGGGGCAGGACGGCTGGCAGGCCTGCTTGGTTGTCAGGTATTGTACTATTGGTTTTAATAATGTGTTATTCTTATTCGTCTGAGACCCTTTTCAATCTTCGTCCGACGTTAGGGCGATGCCACTCGGTTTTTCCGGGCCATCGGGCTTTTATAAAAGGTTGTCAGGTATGTGGCTGGCGAGCCCCTCTATATAAGAGACCTATTCAGCCTCTTTTAGAGACTACCATTACCTGTGTACTTCTCAACACGCGCTCTTTAGGGGGCCACGCCCTAGATATATGGAATTTGCTTGCGAACTCTGATATATCCTGCCTCTTTCTTACCGAGACATGGCTGAGTGATTCCTCGGCTCCAGACTTAGCAAACGCCATCCCACCTAATTATACCATCTTTAGGAGAGACAGAATATCTGGCCGTGGGGGCGGTGTAGCGATTATAGTTAACAACCAGCTGCACTGTACTACCTTTCCGGTAGATAATATTCTGAACACCGAGGCATTAGGTTTTACTCTGCATCTGTCTCCTCAGTATGCTTGTACTGGCATTCTGGCATATCGCGCCCCTGGTCCGTTAGGTTCTTTTGTGGATGAGTTACAGGCTGCCCTATCGGTCCCTTGCCTTAAATCTAAACATTGCCTATTGCTGGGCGATTTAAATATACATATGGACGAGGTTGTTAATCCCGACACGATAAAGCTAATGGAGGTGACTGGAACATTAGGACTCACTCCATTCATCCATGTTGCAACACACAATAAGGGCCATATTTTGGACCAAGTTTTCTCTACGGTTCCTATTAATGTACTTGTCCCTCAGCCTGTACTATGGTCAGACCATTCTCTAATCACTTTTAGTCTTTCTAGTATTTCTCCTGCTAGATTGAACCCTGTGACATGCACTAAGCGTATGTCCAGACCTTTTCATCTATTATCTAGTGAAGCGTTACTCCAGGCTTTGGCACGTTCGCCTTGCACTCTGTCCGGCAGTGTAGAAACAGACCTACCCCTCTATACGGAGTGGCTTACAACTATACTGGCGGATCTGGTGCCTGAGAAAGTTGCCAAACCTGGAAATAAACGCGCCTCTGCTCCTTGGTTTTCACCCAAGCTTAAAGAAGCCCGTCAAAGCTGCAAGAGAGCAGAAAGAATCTGGAGAAAAGACTATAACCCTTGTGAGAGAGAAAAATTTAAAGATCTGACTAAATCTTACCATAAGATGATTTGGAGTGAAAAAAAAACCTACTTTGAACGTCGGATAGATGATTCGGATAACTCCTGTAAGGAGCTTTTTAATATTGTCAGAGACTTCACTTCTCCGCCGTTGGCCAAATCTGCTCAGGGTCATTCCAAATCTTGGCTGAATGAACTAGCTCATTATTTTGTTGACAAAATAATTACCATTCAAGCCGACCTTGCAACTTATTCTAAGCAGTTTCGGGTGGTTGATCCGGTTGCTGTTTCTTTTGTGAATCCCACTCTCTGGGAATTTCCGCAGTTAAGCCTGGATGCTTCATTAGACTACTTGACAGGCTTGAAATCGGGCTCCCCTTTAGATCCCTGCCCGGTCTCTTGTCTTAATAAAATAGCCTTTGTGCTAAATAGTCCTATCAACTCAATGCTAAATTCCTCTTTTTCTTCTGGCATTGTTCCACAGGCTTGGAAGAGTGCTCTTATTCTTCCTCTAATTAAAAAACCAACTTTGGATCCCATCATACACGCCAACTATAGGCCTATTTCTCTCCTCCCTGCTCTGGCAAAGGTGGCGGAAAGGCATGTGCACCGTTCTATCTCAGATTTCATCGAGAATAACAACATGTTGCACAGTACTCAATCTGGGTTTCGTGCGAATTATAGCACAGAAACCGCTTTACTGGAAGTCACCACCGCCATTAGAGAGGTCTTAGACTCGGGAGGCAAGGCCATGTTGGTTATGCTAGACTTGTCGGCGGCGTTTGACACCGTTCCCCATGACACTCTCCTAATTCGACTCTGGGATTGTGGTCTTAGGGGGACGGTGTGGAACTGGCTTAGGTCATTTCTAGCCAACCGCCGGCAAACGATCTGGGCGCCACCTCACTCCGCAGCTATGTCAGTCCTGGAAGTGGGGGTCCCTCAGGGGTCTATTCTTAGCCCCCTGCTTTTTAACATCTTTATGGCCCCCCTTGCAGAGGTTGCGGAGTCGTTTGGCGCTCAGATCGTGTCTTACGCTGATGACACCCAGCTCTTGTTCACCCAGAACAAGAATGAGATGTTCGATGGGACACGTATCAGAGGCTGTTTAGAAGCAGTCTTTGATTGGTTCAAGAGACACGGCCTGAAATGCAACTCCGATAAATCGGAGCTGCTTTTTTTCGGGTGTGTCTCTGAACCAAATTGGAAAAGTTGGTGGCCCCAGGATCTTTTTCCTCCTACCAATGCTAGTACCAGGGTTAAAAATCTTGGTATCATTGTAGACAATGAGTTGACTTTTGGACCCCAAATAGCCAGTCTGGCAGGGAAATGCTTCGGTATCCTGAGGATGCTCAGGAAATTTCTTCCTTTGATTTCCGTGAATCATCGCAGGGTTATCGTTCAAGCACTGGTAGGGTCTCGCTTGGACTATGCAAATGCCCTTTATTTAGGTCTTCCTAAATACTTGGTAAGGAGACTTCAGGTTGTGCAAAATTCAGCTGCACGGGCCATTTATGGTCTTCCTAGACGAGCGAGTACTTCTAACCTGCTTAAGGAATTGCACTGGCTCCCTATAGCCAAAAGGGTGCTGTTCAAGAGCCTGACTCTAACTTATAAGGCCCTTCACGACCTGGGCCCCAGGTATATTAGTAAACGGCTCGCTCTGTACAAACCGAGCAGAGCTCTTCGCTCTGCCTCCCTGCTCAAAATGTGCGTCCCATCCATCAAACGCACTCGTCAAGGGGGGCGCTCGTTTCACTACCTGGCTCCATGTGCCTGGAATGAATTGCCTTTTGATCTTAGACAGGCCCCTAGTCTGATGTCTTTTAGAAAAGCATTAAAAACCTGGCTGTTTAGCTAGGAATTGTGAAGTCTTTTAATCCCAGTTATGTTTTCTTTCCAATAAAGGTCCTCTTCGCCAAAGCGCCGGGACACTCCTTTGTGAGTAGCCGTTGCGCTATAGAAGAACCCAATTAACATAACATAACATAACAGATGAGTGGTGGCAATGCATCCAGATCCGTGATCACACACACGCAGACTGAGACTGAAGAGAGCAGCCCCGGAGAGGGGGACAGAACTGTCCCTGAGGACTTACATGTGGAGACACCATCGTCCTCATCTTCAAACAGTGGTGGTGAGTCAGCACTGTTGGTAGACACAGGGAGTGGGCAATCAACACCTTCAGTCGGTACACAGCACACAGGACCCACACTGCCACCAACTGCAACAAGTACTGCTCGTGCTCGCCAGAGTAGGGGGAGCAGAGTGGCCTTCGGTGCAGGCACCGCTGCCCCTGCCCCTGTGACACAAAGTGCCCTTTGTGCTGAGGCAGTTGATCTGCTGCGACAGCTGTGTGTAGGGTAGACCAACGTGATCAATGCATTCCAAGACCACGATAGGAAGTTGGGGCAGGTGGTAGCATTCATGGAGGGGATGCATGGCGATGTTGCAGGTCTCCACAGAACAGTACAGTCATTATCCAACACAGTGTCTGCAGCCATTCAACAGTCGTATGGACAAGGTTCTACTTCAGTTCCCCCATCCACACCACTTGATATCTCAGGGGAGAGTGACATTTCAGACCAGGCCTCATTTTCTGGGTATTGCACTAGAAGCAGCCACAGGCAGCAAGGCAGGGCACGGAGGGCACAGACACCATCCCCTAGGACAAGGAAATCTTTCACAGAACACAACATCAGCTACCCTGGAGTTGACACACAGGATCCTCAAGGGGTGTTGGGGGACAGGGATTCACATGTAACACAGGCATCCCCCTCAAAAGGTACTCCCAAGGCCAGGGACACTCCCAAGGACAAGGACACTTCAAAGGAAAGGGCACCTCCCAAGGCCAGGGACACTCCCAAGGACAAGACACTACAAAGGAAAGGGCACCTCCCAAGGCCAGGGACACTCCCAAGGACAAGGACACTTCGAAGGACAGGGCACCTCCCAATGTTATGATATGTTAATAAAAAGCTTATTAAGCGCATTATCACCGGTTGGTTTCTTGGCGCTGGAATCGACAGTAACATAATCAGGGACATGGAATGGATGGTTATTGATATGCTTGTCTGTAGAGCCAGGCCTTTAAAGCTTTCCGAAATGAGAGAAGGTCCTGACAGGTCCGAATCTCAAGAGGGAAGGTGTTCCACAGACGAGGAGCCAAAGTGGCAAACCTGCGTCCGCCAGAGCGCTTGCGTGTAAAAGAGGGTATCTGAAGGAAGCCAAGATTGGATGAGCGGAGGTTGCGAGACGGTACATACTTTGTAAAAAGTTGGTCAATGAATTTGGGGCTTTTACAATGTAATGATTTGAAGATCATGCATCCTGTTTTAAAGGTGCAACGTTGGATCACCGGAAGCCAATGGAGTTTCATAACTAAAGGGGTAGCTGAGTGCCATCTGGGTTGATTCAGAATCAATCTGGTGGCATAGTTCTGCACCATCTGGAGGCGTCTCGACAGATAGAGGGGAGGCCTAGGTAAATGGAATTCGCATAATCCAGATGGGGCAATACGGTGGCGATCACTACCTGGGCGATTGCCTCCAAGGTGAGGAAACGCCGGACCTTCCGGATTTTTCTTAATTGAAAAAAACACGTAGAGACCACCTGGCCCACTTGGGCTTTCAGCGAAAGATCGCAGTCCACGGTGACCCCAAGCGTCTTTGCCGACAGTGAGGGGATTGGGGTTTGTCCCAAGTCTGACGGCCAGTAGTGGGGACCCCAGTGTTTGACGCTGTCTTCAGTGAGGACCAGCTCCGTTTTTCCCGGGTTTAATTTCAGCTGGTTTTGGTCCATCTAGGCTTTTATGTTCCTCATGGTCGATTGAAAATTCAGGATAGAAGTTTCCGAATTATCAATCGTGAACAGCAGCTGTAAATCGTCTGCATAGTTAAACACCATCACCTGCTCATCTCTGAGAGCCTGAATCAATGGGAGAATGTAGAGGTTAAACAGGAGAGGTGACAGGGAAGAACCCTGTCGAACTCCGCATGTGATGGACTGTTTGGTGCCGACTAGGTCTCCAAGCCGGACTGCCTGAGAGCGGTTCTCCAAGAAGGACATCAGCCAGCGAGCCGCCGTGCCCCGGACGCCGGCCTGTCTGACACGGTCGATCAGGATGGTGTGATCGACCGTGTCAAATGCGGCCGACATGTCCAGGAGCACCAGTGCCTTCGGAGAACGCCTATCTGCACAGTCCCGAAGAGTATCCAGGACTGTGGTTACCAGTGCCTCCGTTGAGTGGGCAGGCCGGAACCCGGCTTGGTGGGGTTCAAAACAGCCAGATTCCTCTAGGAAGTTAGAGAGGCATTTAGCTACGTGGGCCTCCAGCACCTGTGCCAAGTAGGGGAGTAAGGAGATGGGCCGGTAGTTTGCCTTGCAAGATAGATCTGCACCAGGTTTTTTTAGGAGCGGTATGACCGTCGCTTCCTTAAAGGCCAGTGGGACTAGGCCGGAGGTCAAAGAATCGTTCAGGAGAGTACGGGCAGGGACCGGGAGGGCGGAGAAACACTCTTTTAGGATGTACGGGGGGCATCTGTCTGACGGAGCGCCGGATTTAACTCTTGCTAGCAGTTCCTGAAATTGATCCTGGGTGATAAGCGGGAAACTGCTAAGTATGCCAGAACTGTTGTTAATTGCCATACCAATAGTAGTTGGGGTCACAGACTGTGGGATGCTGGCTTTAATGTCCACAATTTTCTCACTGAAATAGATGTTAAGTGAGTCACAAAGGGACTGAGTCTGGGTTATCCTGGGACGGACACTATCCAGGTTTGTTAATTCGTTAAGAATAGCGAAGATGTCCTTGGATCTGTTTGAGGATTTAAGGACACGAGAGGAGAAATATGCCGCTTTCGCAGCGGAGATGGCATTCATGTATTCTTTCCTGGCCTTGGTGAACCCGGTCTTTAAATCAGGGTCATAGTTGCGTCACCATTGACGTTCCTGCTGCCGCAAGGCTAATTTCCTAGTTTTTAAATCGAGAGAAAACCATCTTTGGGCGTCAGCGCGCCGTGCCAATCTGACTTTTTTATAGGGGGCATGCATATCACTAGCAGCTTGTAGCCAGCCATAAAGATTGGATTCTGAGGAATTAATATCACAATGAGGGGTGGGGATAGTGTTGGCTAGTGTCTGTAAGAACGCTGCTTTGTCCAGGGTGTTCCATTTCCTAGCAAGGCCGCCTGTAGCCGTGGTGGTTGTCCTAGCGGAGGAATAAATTAAATTGAATTTGAGAAGTAAGTGATCTGACCAAAGGCAGGGAATGGTTGTCGGAGTTGTCACCAATGGAGTGTTGGTCCACACCTGGTCTAAAATATGGCCCTTGCAATGAGTCGGGAAAAGCACGAGTTGTGAAAAATTTAGATTTGTCATGAGTTCTGTGAGTTCGCTCGATTGGGGGCTTTCCATGGGGTCATTAAACCAGTAATTAAGGTCGCCTACTAAAAGAATCCTGGCATGATCCAATGCCAGGTTGGCGACTTGATCGCTTAGCGCAAGAGGGAATGCTGGCATAGAGTTAGGAGGTCTATACAGGAGGACACATGCCATCGTCATGTGGGGAGAGTCAATCTTTAGCACCAGATTGTCTGTGTCCAATAGCGTTAGGCAGGTCAGAGTGGTAACTGCCGCAACCCCCCGCCCGCTTTCCCTGTATCCCGGTCTGCAAGAATAATACAGTAATTAGGTGGAAGGGCTGCTATTATATCGGGGGCGGAATCAGGGGTCAGCCAAGTCTCTGTAAGTAAGAGGATGTCCGGTTTCTCCATGTCCAACAGAAGGAAAATATCCATCTGGTGTTTCACCAGGGAGCGAGTGTTTAAGTAGAGGCCTCCCAGGGCACCTCCCAAGGCCAGGGACACTCCCAAGGAAAAGGACACTTCGGAGGACAGGGCACCTCCCAAGGCCAGGGACACTCCCAAGGACAAGGACACTTCGAAGGACAGGGCACCTCCCAAGGCCAGGGACACTCCCAAGGACAAGGACACTTCGAAGGACAGGGCACCTCCCAAGGGCAGGGACACTCCCAAGGACAAGGACACTTCGAAAGACAGGGCACCTCCCAAGGGCAGGGACACTCCCAAGGACAAGGACACTACAAAGGAAAGGGCACCTCCCAAGGCCAGGAACACTCCCAAGGACAAGGACACTACAAAGGAAAGGGCACCTCCCAAGGCCAGGGACACTCCTAAGGACAAGGACACTACAAAGGAAAGGGCACCTCCCAAGGCCAGGGACACTCCCAAGGACAAAGACACTTAGAAGGACAGGGCACCTCCCAAGGACAAGGACACTTCAAAGGACAGGGACACTACAATGGACAGGGACACTACAAAGGACAAGCCAAATCCCAGGGACAGAGCACCGCCGACGGATAAGGCACATTCCATAGACAGGACACCTCCCACGGCCAAGGCACCTTCCAGGGCCAAGGGTTCTCCCATGGACACGAGCTCCACCAAGGTCAGGCATACGTCACCCCTGCGTCCCCTGAGGCTGGTGTTGGGGAAGGAACGTAAAACACATGTGTCAGCGGTGGAGTCCCCTATACCTCTACTCCCATCCACAGCCCGCTGAAGCAGAGGAAGGAGTACACTGTTTTTGCATCCCCCATTACCCATGATGCAGAGGGCAGAAGGCAGGGCCACAGCAAACGTCAAGCAGGGTCCAGCACGTCCCCAGAGAGCAGACCCCCACCAGCTCATGATCCACCTTTGATGGGTGATGTTTCAGATGAGCCCGCACCACTTACCAGTCCAGTCAAGTCCAGGGTGCCCTTACATATCCCTAAGAAACGTAGACACACACCATTGACACCTGACCACCCCAATGTCGATCCAGTACAGTTGTTCCCAGCTCCCAGAGCCACCCTGCCTCCTGGCCCATACAGCCCTGTGGCTCATCATTTCAGCGGTCCGAGTGGGTCAGCTGCAGTTCACTCTCATGTGTCAGATAGTGGCACTGTGTCTGTTGTTCGCTGTCATGCCTCATGTAGTAGCACTGTGTCAGCTGTGCCCTCTGCTGTTTCAGGTACTGTCACTGTGTGTGCCCACACTCTCATGTCTCAGATGCTGGCATGGTATTTGTTGGTCAGTGTACAGGGACATGTCCTGGCAGTGTGTCTGGGTCTATGACTCATGTGTCAGTCACTAGAGCTGTGGCTGTGTCTCATACTCCTGTATCTGGGTCTATGGCTCATGTGTCAGTCACTAGAGTTGTGGCTGTATCTCACACTCCTGTATCTGGGTCTATGGCTCACGTGACAGTAAATAGAGCTATGGCTGTGTCTCACACTCCTGTATCTGGTGCTGGCAGTGTGTCTGGGTCTATGGCTCATGTGTCAGTCACTACATCTGTGGCTGTGTGTCACACTCCTGTATCTGGTGCTGGCAGTGTGTCTGGGTCTATGGCTCATGTGTCAGTCATTAGAGCTGTGGCTATGTGTCACACTCCTGTTTCTGGTGCTGGCAGTGTGTCTGGGTCTATGGCTCATGTGTCAGTCACTAGAGCTGTGGCTGTGTATCACACTCCTGTTTCTGGTGCTGGCAGTGTGTCTGGGTCTATGGCTCATGTGTCAGTCACTAGGGCTGTGGCTGTGTCTCACACTCCTGTTTCTGGTGCTGGCAGTGTGTCCGAGGCGACTAGGTCAAGCAGTCCACCAGATTCTGTGCTGTGAGGTGTAGCTCCCATCACTCAAATGTCATTGTACTTGGGGCTAGATGTAGGTAATCAGATTTTACCGATTCTTAAATACCGAATTTTACCGAATCGGTATTTAAGAATCGGTAATTGAGATGTAGATAAAAAATCTTTATTTTTTACCGAATCGGTAAAAATCGGTATCTGATTTTCAGAAAATACCGAATCGGTATTTACCGATCGGTATTTACCGATCGGTATGTCCAATGCATTCCTATGGGCCAAAAGTCCCATAGGAATGCATTGGAAATACCGATCGGTAAATACCGATCGGTAAATACCGATCGATATTTTCCGATTCGGACAGCAAACAAAAGTGAAACTTAACACAACAGCCAATCAGGTGCAACCACCCTCCCCTTCCTGCCAGGAAGTGGCTACACAGGCAGCTGGAACTAATTAGAAGGTTCTGGAAAGGCAGTTGGAGCGGAGAGACTGGGAGCAGCAGCAGACAGAGCTTGTGAATTTTGAAAACTTCAACATGGAAAGCAGCAGGGAAACTGAGCAGGCTGAAAGGAAAAGAAAGCTTAAATTCAGTAGTACTGAGCTACAGGTCCTTGTTGAGGAGGTGGTAAAGGTACACCACAGACTTTTTGGAAAGCAGTCCCTCACTGTGCCAGAATCCACAAAAAGGAAAATATGGCTGGACATCTTAGATAAAGTTAATGCAGTGGGAGTGACCACCAGAGTCAATGAAGATTTAAAGAAGAGGTTATATGACCTAAGGAGCCTCACAAAGAAAAAATTGGCTGACCGCCACAAACAGTCACAGAAAACAGGTGGAGGAAAGAACACTGCACCCCCCCTCACCGACCTGGAGGAGCTGGTATCCACAACCCTGGAGGCTGAAAGTGTCCATGGACTGGGAGAAGTGGACAGCTCGGCAAAATCTACAAAACAAAAAGGTAAGATGCATGCACAGCAATCCCCCTCCCACCCCCATCCATCCCTCACCCCTTGCAGCTAAGTTACCCCAGTCCCATGGTGTCTGTGCAAAACTGTAGCAATGCATCATGGTACACGTAGTCAGTTATTGAAATACCATGTCACACAGCACTGTAACCAACAAGTAATTCAAATGATTGCAGACAAAATGAAGGGCAGGCAGCATGTACAAAGTGCAATGTTATATGTTTAATTGTAGTGGCTGTGACACATTTGCACCTAGCTGATATGTGCTCATATGTCCACAGGTCACACATCCAGAAGGCAGTCCGAGGAGGCAGAAGGCACGGCACCCAAGAGGGATGACAGTCAGGAGCCAGGGCCCAGTGCATCCCAGGACACAGGTGTTCCGAGTGGGCAGCCACCCTCCCAAGAAACAGACATCAGTGAAGAAATGCAGGGCTCCCCAATTCCTTCACAGTCACCACTATTGGTCTCATCACCAGAAATGCCTGCATCCCTTGTAGTAGTAACACCTGTTGCACACCCTAGCAGGAGGCATGTCGTTTCCCCACTGCTGGAAATGAAGATAGGTGCTAAGGAAATGGTGGGTGAAGACTCACAGAACTTGTCTCAAGCTGACATCACTGCCACACTGCAGCCCAGCACAGAGCCTGTACCAAGTACCACTAGAAGGCGCACAGTACAAGGCAGGGGTGTAGGTGCACGTGGGGAGGGGTCCAGTGTCTTCCAAGGCCTGGAGGGATCCATGGTCAGGATTCAGAGGATGCAGGGCAAGGGCATCATGGCCTGTCAAAGACAAATGAGAAACCTGAACATTAACATGCAGGAAATTGGCAAGGGCATAAAAGAGCTGGTGGAAGTGAACAAGAGCATGGCAACAGGCATACAGCAACTGTGCACTAAACTTGACTCTGAAATTACTGCAAGGCGCAGGGACAAGCAGCGCGCAGAGAGAGCAGAGAAATCCATACACCGCCTGGCAACAGCCACATCCCTGCTATGCAGGCGTAGCATCAATAGTCAGGAAGTCCTGACTCATAATAGCAACCAGTTGACAAGGGGCATAGCTGGAATGACTGGTGCGCTGGAGGCCCTACTCAATGCACAAAGTGCACAAAGTTCTGCTCTTGACGTGCCGGAGAGTGAAGCTAGCACCAGTAAGAGCAGCACAGCTAGCCCCCATGGCGTAGAGCCAAGGAGGAGCAGCAGGCGACAGGGTGAGGGTACAGGCCAAACGCCCAGTGAACAGGCTGAGCCACAGACACCTGCCAGTGCAAAGTGTGGCCGAAAATGAACAGTTGTAAATATGGCCTACTGCCATTGGACATTTTAATTCATAGTTGATAAAGTTTTATTTGCACATTTGTGCCATTTAAACCTGCCTAGTGACAATGTACAACTACGGTGGGTGCATTCAAGACCTGTCTGAGTGTGTTTGCTCACTGTGAGCATTGCTGTCAAATGCTTACTGTTAAACTTTTGTTCTTTAACATATCTTTAAAAAATCTAATTAAACAGAAGCTTGTGCTTTCACTATAGCTCAGTGTCTTCACTTACTCAGAAATAGTTGCGTGTTATGTCATCACGTCTGTATCTGCCATCACTTGGTGTTGACACTCCAGCAGGTTGTCTTTCAGGCACAGCAATGTCGTTGTCATGATCATCATAGTCAGTTAACTCCACCTCAGTCCCCTTCTTAACAGCCAGATTGTGCAACATAGCACAGGCAGCTATTATCTTACAGCAGGTGATGGGGGTATACTGCCTTGCACCTCCGCTCTTGTGCAAGCATCTAAACCTGCTTTTCCAGATACCAAATGTTCTCTTAACAACATTGCGTGTGCTCTTGTGTGCCCGGTTATATCTCCTTTGGCTGGGTGTTGAGGGGTTGAGGTAGGGGGTGAGTATGAATGAGCGGAGGGCATATGCACTGTCTCCTAAAATGAAAAGGGAATGATTTACTCACATGCATACATGTACTGCTTATTGCAATAGGTGTAATAGGTGTTGCAGACTGTCTCTTACCTAGGAGGTAGCCTTCCCCAAATTCCCCTGCAGTCAGGCATGCATAGATGCCACTGTTCTGAAATATATATGAGTCGTGGGTACTTCCCGGGAATTTTGCAACAAGGTCTGTGATGAAGTTCTTTGCATTGCAAATCACCTGCACGTTGATGGTGTGGCTTGACTTCCTATTGCGGTAAATGTATTCTGTGGCAGCAGGGGGACAAATGGGGATGTGCGTGCCATCAATGCATCCGATGATATGGGGAAATCTTGCCATCTGGTAGAAGTCCGATTTGGTTTGAACCAGTTCAGCATGGGTGGATGGAAAAGAAATGTAATGGTCCATCCTATGCAACATGGCGTCAAGCAAATTGTGAAAAAACCTTGAGAGGCTGCTCTGGCTCACCCCTCCCACCGCAGCAACCACACTCTGGTAGCTCCCTGACGCCAGCAGGTGGATGCTGCACAGCACCTGTAGATGTGGTGGAATTGCATGTGCCCTTGGGGTGGGGTGCTCCAACAGTGGTTTTAGGTCCCTGATGAGCTCCATGATGGTGTCTGGAGCCAACCTGTACCTTTGCAGTATCTCTTCCTCTGTGAGCATGAACATGGTCACCCTCTGCCTGTAAACCTGCTCCTGTCTCAGCCATTCCCTCTCTCCTTCCTCCTGTAGCCGTAGCCGTCTTGCAATGACATAAAATGCCGCCATTTTGCAAACAGAATTGCATTTTGGGTCCATTTTTATAGGCTGCACCTGGTTACCACCTGATTTGAATCCATGGTAAATACCGACTCTTAAATACCGATTTTGGGCCAAATTCGGTATTTCAGAGCCTCCCTACATCTCAAACTTCAATTTTAACTATTCTTAATTACCGATTCGGTATTTTACCGATCGGTAAGTTTACCGATCGGTAGGTTTACCGATTGGTAAGTTTACCGATCGGTAACTTTACCGATCGGTAACTTTACCGATTCGGTAAATTTACCGATTCGGCCGATTTTCAATCACCTACATACCGATCGCTCATTACCGGTCGGTACGGCCGAAAATCGGTATTTTCGGCCGTTACCGACCGGTAAAAGCCTACCTACATCTGGCCCTTGGTGTCTAGATTGTCCATTGTAACCACCCTTGCATTATTAATGTCCATGGGACAGGCTGCTTGACCTATGTACTTGTGGTGCCTCAGATGTACTTGTTCTGTTCTGAACACTGCCCTGTTGCTGTTATGATACTGCATTGTGCCCTCTCATGTGCTGCCTCAGATGTACCTGCTCTGTTCTGAACACTGCCCTGTTGCTGTTATGATACTGCATTGTGCCCTCTCATGTGCTGCCTCTGATGTACCTGCTCTGTTCTGAACACTGCCCTGTTGCTGTTATGATACTGCATTGCGCCCTCTCATGTGCTGCCTCTGATGTTCCTGCTCTGTTCTACCCAGTGCCCATGGTCCTGGCTACTCTAGGATTGAACCCCTATTATGAGCAATAAAGCAAGTTAATCGTGTGTAGTGGTTTGTCTTTGTCATTCCTGGTTGTCTCCTTGCATTGTTGATAATTGGTGCTATCATACATGCTGTTTCCCCAACATGCCTCTCCCCCTCCCCACATCACGGCCCCGGAAGGTACTCCCATTCCGACAGCAATTGGTGTGTTTGGGTACCTGCGTCGTCGTCGGCGACGGTCCATGACTTGCTGGTGGTGAAGCACGAAGAGTATAGGAAATGCGCGGAGCTGGGTCCATGACGGCGATCTCCCTGTGGTGGGTATCTCTGCAATGTTTTGCCTCTCTGCTGTGGTGAATCCTTCTTGTTTAGGCAGGTTGTTTTTCCGCAGCAATTTGATGTGTCTTTTCCGCCATCGTGATTTAGAGGACGGTCGGAGACATCATTTCGTACGGCGGTGTCTCTGGATTGGTTACGTCCGCCGCGGGGTCGGGTTTATTTCCGCGGCGGTGCGAGCTCTTTCGCGGCGTACGGACATTTGACAGTGCTTCCCATCCTAATATGGCGGACGGACTGGCCGCGGCTGGTGCACTGTAAAAAGGCATTTTCCGCCTACTCCAGGACAGCGGTCGGCCTTCCGACCGCCACCGTAATCGACCCCTAAGTCGGGTGTATCGCACTTTGTAAAAGTAAGGTGCGTTGTTAATGACTGTATTTGCTTTACATTCAAATAACTAAATGACATTTCGATTTGGTACATCGCTATTCAGCATTGAATGTCGTTTTCATCGTCAGTGGAAGGAATCCTTAATATCTACATCGCGCAACTGAGGAACATTGATCCATTACTTCTTGGACTTACTATTTTTATTTTTGTTTAGGGGTTCAAAAGAAAGCATCTCTATATCATTGGTCTGTGTTATAATACAGTAACAGTTAACATATATTTTAAAATATATGAATAATTTATACAGGTGTTCATTAGAGGAAAGGCTGTTAATTAAGTATACACTAGGTATACATTTACATATTTAGTGTAGTGAAAGAGAGTGTTTCAATCCACTCTGCTATTCATAATATCTGTTTCTTTTTTTTCTTCTGTAAAATGCAAAATGTACAAGCTCCTCCTCCCCTGCGGACCCATGTTCTCACTTTGTGTTCTCCAAGTTTGCACCTACGCTCTGTCCTCTAATTACCCAAATTTTTAACAAATCACTCAGAACTGCCACCTTTCCTGTCGTCTGGAAGCATGCTGCTGTGATCCCTCCCCTAAAGAAAGTGGGTTCCGATATTCTCAATCCTGAGAATTACAGACCCATCTCCCAGCTTCCTTATCTCTCTAAAGTTTTAGAGAAACTGGTCAATGTTCAACTGACCAAATACCTGGAAACTAATCTTCTCCTGGACCCCTCCCAGAATAACAGCACCGAGGCTACGTTGCTGGCAGTGTCGGACAGTATCAGATCCTCCATCGACCAAGGAGGGGCGGTGGCACTGATACTGCTCGACCTGTCAGCGGCGTTTGACACGGTCTCCCACCATTGCCTGCTGAACATAC
Source organism: Lissotriton helveticus (assembly GCF_964261635.1). Classification (NCBI taxonomy): domain Eukaryota; kingdom Metazoa; phylum Chordata; class Amphibia; order Caudata; family Salamandridae; genus Lissotriton; species Lissotriton helveticus. Next base: position 370,483,384 of record NC_136058.1, read on the forward strand.
TTCGGCACAAGGAGTTCAATCTAATGCCCTGAATTGGCTACACTCTTTCTTGCGTAATCGCACTCAGGCCGTTCATATGGGCCAGTTCCATTCTAGATCCACCCCCATCGACTGTGGGGTCCCGCAGGGCGCCTCGCTGAGCCCCACCCTTTTCAATGTATATATGTCATCTCTAGCCAACATTGGAAGAAAGTGGGGCATTGGCATGTGCTCGTATGCGGATGACACGCAGCTGATGGTGGCCCTGGATGAGAAGCCTGAGATCATTAAAACCAAACTACAGGGTTGCCTTGCAGAAATGGCTCAATGGATGCATTCTCACTGTTTAAAACTAAATGCAGGGAAATCCGAAATCCTTTTGTTTGGTAATGCCAAACTAGTGTGGGATGCCTCGTGGTGGCCGCCCTCATTGGGTCTTGCCCCCACTCCCAAACAACAGGCTAGGAATTTGGGGATTATCATGGACGACGAACTGTCCATGAAAGACCATGTGCGATCCCTCTGTGGCAAGGGTTTCGCCATCCTGAAACTCCTAGCTAGGTTGTTCCCCTGGATACCACTGGACTGCAAACGCTCAGTTACATAGGCCTTACTGGTTAGCCGTCTAGATTACGGCAACGCGCTGTTTGTAGGGATGAACGAACACCTGTTCTCTCGTCTACAGGTTCTGCAGAACTCGGCCGCCAAACTCATCTGTGATAAAGGCAGGTTAGACTCGGCATCAGAATGTCTGAAGACACTCCATTGGCTGCCGATGCGTCAGAGGGCCGCCTTCAAACTACTCTGCCATGCCCACAGGGCCTTACACAAGACAGGCCCTATTATTCTTCAAGGAAAGATCGAATTCTATGTCCCTACTAGGAACCTACGATCAAGCCAATTAGCATTAGCAGGGACAAAACGTATCTATAGAGTCAGAACCGGCGGCCGTTCATTCTCTTACCTAGCGGCCAGGAAGTGGAATGAGCTTCCAGATGACCTTAGACATACCACAAATTATCTCCTGTTCCGGAAAAAATGGAAAACCCACCTTTTCCCCATTTTTTCAATAGGCCCTTCAGCTTCAGTAGTGTTCACTTGGTATTAGCGCCGTGATATCCCTTGGGATGAGTGATGCGCTCTACAAAAACCACAAATAAATAAATAAATAAATACATTTTTGCAGCTCCCAGGTGATCCACCAGTGAAATGGAAGGTGTGGTTTAGAGCTTTTGAAAAATATTTAGTTGCAATTGGTGGTAGTAGATTTAGTGCTCAGAGGAAATGTTTTATAGTTGAGCATAAAATAGGCTTCGAAGGACAAGCAGTGTTAGAACATCTTCCTATGACACAGTTAGGAGAAGAGGGGGAGGAATTGGATGAGTTTCAAGAGGTAGTTATGAGTTTGCAAAAACAGTTTGATGTCGAAAGTAGTTTAGTAGTGGCCAGACATAAGTTTTTTACTAGAAAACAAGAAGAAAGTGAAAGTATCATTTCATATGTTGCAGCACTATGTATGCTTGCATCTGAATGTGAGTTTGAACAGTTCACGTCACAATTGATTCGTGATCAGATTGTGGTTCATACAAATAATGGGAAAGTTGAGGAAAAGTTGTTAAAGCTTAAAAATCCTACATTAGATGAGACCATATCGATTGTAAAGAGTATTGAACTTTCATAGAAATCTAAAAAAGAACTTAAACCAGAGAAGAACATGGTTAGTGTAGTGAAGACTGAAGTTGTGAAAAATGCAAAAATTCAGGTAAAAGTCCCACATCGAGTTGAGTATAAAGGTGCAAATAGTACTGAATCGAAAGGTTCAAAATATGTACCCAATAAGTTGGTTCAAAAAAATGTGTGTACAAAGTGTGGGTTTGCAGCTCATTTCCCTAATTCGAAAATTTGTCCAGCAAAGAATGCTACATGTCATAAGTGTGGTAAACAAGGACATTTTGTGAAAGTCTGTAATTCGAAAAATAGTGTGAATATAGTCTATGTAGAAAAAGAAAAAGAATGTGAAAGTGACTGTGAAGTGGTAAGTTCACTGTCTGATTTGGTTGTGGTTGTGAAAGATGAATGTGAGGATTGTGTGGATCCAATTGTTGAGATTTTAGTTGATAACAAACCCCTTGATTTGTTAGTTGATTCGGGGGCACGTATAACGATGATATCTGATTAATTATTTGAAAAAACTTAGGAAGAGAAAGCACTTAATCCACCAGATAGAAATCCAGTTTCATATGAACGAAGAAAAATTGAATTATCTGGATTTTTTGAAACTACATTGGTGTTTATGAATAGATCTATTGAGGGCAAAGCGTATGTGGCGAAAAAAGTACTTAACATTCTAGGATGGTATCATCAAGGGTTATTTAGCATGACACTTAGGCCAGGTACTAGGGAACAAGTTTCAGTGGTGGAAGATTTTGATATGGAAAGGACATCGATATCACGGTTTGTTGGTATTTGCTAATGAATTAGGATGTATTTCTGGTTTCAAGCATCTAATTAGGGTAAAGGAAGGTGCTGTCCCCATTAAACATAGGTTACGTAGTGTACCTATAGTGTTAGGGATGATTTGGCTATGGAACTCAAGAAAATGTGTGAGTCAGGAGCTATTGAACCTATTGAATCGTCACTTTGGTTGTCTTCCTTGGTTGTCAGACGTAAACAGAATGGTAGTCTTGAGTCTGCATTGACCTTCGCAGTGTTAACAGCGTAATTTGGGTAGATTCTCATCCCCTTCCGCGTATTGATGATATTCTTTCTAAATTTGCGGGTGCTAAGTATTTTTCAAAAATTGATTTGGCATCCGCTTACCATCAAGTTCAATTGGATCCTTCATGCAAACATGTTACAGCATTTGTGTCACCAATAGGGACTTTTCAATTTAGGAGGATGCAATTTGGACTGGCCTCTGCGGCTTCAGTCTTTCAGCGTATAATGGAAAAGGTTTTGGGAGGAGTTGAAATACAGTGGTATATCAAGATGATATTTTGGTAGCAGGCAACACAAAAAATTTACATGATCACAATTTATCTAAGGTTCTAGAAAGACTGGAAGCAAATAGAATTGTAGCAAACAAGCATAAATGTATTTTTGGTGTGCAATCTATTGAATATTTAGGTCATCAAATTTCAGGTGCAGGGAAGGTCTTATTCAGGCGATAGTAGATGCTCCCAGTCCAACATCTAAGGAAATGGTATCTTCATTTTTGGGGATGTGTGAATTTTATTCACAATTCATTTCAAAATTTTCAATGAAAACGGTGCATATGAGAGAGTTACTTAAAAAAAGAACTATTTTTAAGTGGGATGAGACATGTCAAAATGAATTCATAAGTTTAAAAAAGGAGTTGGGATCTTGTGGCATTCTTACGCCATTTGATTCAAATATCAAATGTACAGTGTCAGTTGACTCTAGCTTATATGGTTTAGGAGACATGATATCTCCAGTGAAAGAAGGGAAGGAATTTACGGTGGGGTTTGCATCACGTGCGCTAAGGCCTAGTGAGAAAAAATACTCAGTAATTGAGCGTGAGCTACTAGCATGTTTCTGGGCCATTGAAAGGTTTAAAAGTTTTTTGTGGGGAAGGAACTTTAACTTACTCACAGATCATAAACCTTTAATTCCTATTCTTCAAGGGAAAGTGGTGAAAGATCATACACCACGAATTGCAAGGCATAGTTCTAAACTATTACAATATAGTTTTCAAGTTGCGCATATATATTAGGCGGTAAGAACACTCAGGCTGATTTCCTACCAAGATTTCCCCTTCCTATGACTTAGAATGATTTTAAAGAAAACATTGATGAGGATTGTTTGATTGTGGCAGTGGATGCTTGTTCAGTGGGGTGTTTCACTGAAAGTGAATGGTTTTCAGCCATGGAGTCTGATTTAACACTTAAAAAAATTAAGCATTATATTGTCACAGGGTGGCCTAAAGAAAAACATCTTGATAAAAACTTTCATCCCTTTGCTAAAATTGCTGATGAACTTACTGTTGAGGAGGGTGGTATGATTATGAGGGGGGAGAAGTTTATTCCACCTGAATCTTTGAGAAATTGTATAATTATTTTGGACATGAGGGACACCTTGGGCAAACCAATACTAAAAAAAGGATTAGCAATTTTTACTGGTGGCCCTCTTTGGATCGTCAAATTAATTCAGTGGTGGAAGATTGCGTGATTTGTAATACCAGTGACAAAGTTATAAATATAGTTTCACCTCCTGTACAACAAGTGGAGTTGCCGGATGGGCCTTGGTTAAAATTGGCGGTGGATTTTGTAGGACCTTTTAACATTTTACCAAATAAATACAAATTTGCTCTGGTCGTAGCTGACTATTTTAGTAAATTGTGGGAGGTTCATTTCATGACTGATCCAAATTCATTTGAGGTTATTACATTTTTTCAGAGTTTATTTGCAAAAGAAGGATTTCCAAAAGAGATTGTTTCAGACAATGGGGTGCAGTTCACTTCGAAACAAATGTCTGACTTCTTATCACAATCAGGTATTGTTCACAAGAGAGTAGCTTTATATCACCCACAGGCAAATGGTTTTATTGAGAGGAATAAGCGTATTTTAGTGGAGTGCATTCAGTGGGCGGTTTCATCTAAATTTAATATCAAAGAGGCTGTGCAAAGTATGTTGTGGGCTTATCGCACTACACCAAGTGCTATCACTGGTTTAAGTCCATTCAAGATGTTAAGAGGAAGGGAAGCATCATTTCTGTTGTGTCCGGCTTGGATGAAAAAATGGGGTTCTTTTACTCAGAGGATGGTTACACAGGGAAGTGGTTCTGTGAATGATCAATCTTAGTCTGTTGTTAAGAAAATAGGTTCATTGGAAGAAAAGGATTCTGTAAAACAACAAAAGGTACTTAATCAGAAAGTCTTTGATTCTAAGATTAAAATGTGTGATTGGGTCAAAATTAAATAACAACATAATGTACCTAAAGGTTTATCTAAATTTGGTTCACCAGTGAAAGTTGATGCTATTACTCGAAATGCTGAAAGGATTAATGGGAAAAACTGGTGGAATCTTTCACGTGTGTATAAACTGCCTCAGAAAGTGGTGTTTCAGTTAGGTCTTGAACAAAACAATGATGGAACGGATATAATATCTAATTGTGAAAGAGGTATGAGCAGTGATCTCAAAGTGATATATGTTCCTCCAAGGAGGGGCAGTAGGATCCGGGTTATGCCAAAACGTATGGATCTTTAAATTGTCTTTGTTTCATCTTTTAGTATTTATGATTTTTATATTATTACTTTTATATTTATGTTCTTCTTCATGTTTTTTTTAGGATTCTTTAGTTGTTTTGTATTTATGGTTGTTATTTCATATTTTATTATTATATGTATAGTACTTGGTTCATGCAAAACTTAAGTTGTTAAATTATAAAAGAAGGGAGATATTGTAGTAGTCTAGGATGATCTGTCTTCTATGTCTATATAATTACAGTCTTATAGTATGTCATTGTCATCTCTATAGAAACAGAATGTTTAGCTTTGAAAATCCTGTCTCTGCTCTAGGCTGTCAGTTTCCTGGGAGCAGTTGTGACTAATGGTTAATAAATACCATCTGATCCATCATTTGTGTATGTGTGTGCTTACGGATACATGAGCATATTGTTGGAATAAATCACAGCCACACGAAGATGAAGAAGAGCTGGTTTTATTCTCGTCCGGTCTCTTGCACTCCGCTCGCCTCAATGAACGTTCTAACACAGACGCCCTGCCAACATTCCATGGGACAGATTACACAGGGAGGGAGGAGGAGGGGGGTTAGGAACAAACCATTAAGGGACAGCAATTATAGAAGATTACAACACATCTCCCCTTGTACAGGAATAACAAAATGTAGCTGAAAGGTCCTCGTGGAAGAGAACATCATAAACAAATTAGGTTACATAGTCTTTTTGCCAACCTGGTGGCTGGCGCACCCTGGTCCCTCTGGACTCTTGACTGTTCGGTGAATTAACATCCTGGTCTTCCTCGCCAATGGCCATTGGTACACATACATCGGGGCAGGCACTTACATTGTCTATGCTCCATGTGCTTCCGTCTTCTAGCACCAGCGAGTTATTGTTCACTCTCTGTATCCTTATAGGTTTTGAGAAAGAGTACACTTTTGCACGTCCTACAGCTGGTCTTTTGACCACTACCCATTGTCCCACAGAGAACTTCCTGCTAGTGGTTCCCCACTTCTGGTCGTACTTGGTTTTGTACTCCATTTGATGTAGTTCCACCTTGTCTCTCACAGACTTCCTGTCCACCCACACCGGACTGCCCCCATTCAACCAATTAGGGTTGAGCTTAGACCCTGGGTTCCTCCCTTTTAGGGATACAAACGGGGATACTCCTGTCACAGCATTGGGGGAGGAATGATATGACCATAGTGTTTTTCTAACTGCCTCCTCTACTGGTTCATGCATTGTAACTGCCATTTGAATAGAGTTCTTCACAATCCTATTTGCCCTTTCCACCATACCATTGGCTTTGGGACAGTAAAAAGGTGTTCTTATATGTGAGATGGCTAACTCTGACAAGAACTTTTTCATAGTATCTGACGTAAATTGGACACCATTGTCTGTCACCAAGGTGCTGGGAATACCTTCTGTAGCAAACACTTCCTTCAAGAATTCTACCATGTCCTGTGTAATTATTGAGGGGACAAACTTGGTACTGATCCAATGAGAATGTTAATCTATAATTACAAACATAAATCTCTGGTTGGCATTGAGTAAATTCATAGGCCCTATTATGTCAATCCCCAACTTGTCCCAAGGTTTACTCGGAACATCCGCTGGAATGAGGGGTGCCTTATGTACCACTTTAGATTTGTCACTTCTCCCACACGCTTCACAGTCTTTTACCATGCTCTCCACCAACCCATCCATGCCTGGGAACCAATAGTGTTGTCTCACTTTACTCTTCGTCATGCTCCTTCCCGGATGACCCTCATGTGCTAACACAATGATCCTATTTCTCATGCCACCCGGGGGAATGACTTTGTTCCCTCTCCAAATCTGACCATTCATGCTTGATAATTCGTTTCTCACTGTCCAATAAGGTTTGAGGTTATCAGCTAACTCCACGTTATGCTCAGGCCACCCTTCCTCAATCAACTTTTTCAACTCCTTTAACTCCGGGTCACTTTGGGATTCACTCTCCCATTCCTCCTTACTGATAGCCGGATGTTCCACTGCGAGAATGGCTTCATCAGGTGGCCCCCCCACTGTGTCTTCTCCTTGTATAGGCAACCTTGACATGCAGTCTGCAATGGTATTTTTCTCACCCGCCACATAACACATGGAAAAATTGTACCCTTGTAATGCCAGTATCCATTTGGCAATACGTGGTGTGGCCCTCTCTATGTTCTTAGTGGAGAATAATGGAATCAACGGTTTATGGTCAGACCTCAGTGTGAAGGGAATACCCCAAAGAAAAAATGTAAAGTGGTTTATTGCCCAGTGGCACGCTAAGGCTTCCCTTTCGATGGTAGAGTAATTGGACTCTGGGTCCTTCAGTGTCCTGGAAGCGAAAGCGATTACTCTTTCGCATCCACCAATCCTTTGAGTGAGGGATGCCCCTAAGCCCTTACTACTAGCATCAGTAGTCAGTGTGGTTTTTTCATTTGGATCAAACATCCCCAATGTGGGTGCTCTTGCAATGGCTGACTTAACATACTTGAATTCCTTTTTGCACTCCTCGTTCCAACCAAATGTACTACCCTTTTACAAAAGCTCCCTCATGTTGCTTGTGTGGCTAGAAAAATTTTCAATGAACTTACTCATGTACTCAACTAAACCCAAGAAGGATCTGAGCTCCTCTTTGGTAGTAGGAGCGGTGCTAACAATACTGCATCTACCAGGCTGGTTTTTGGTTTAATACCCTCGCCTGATATGGTATGCCCAAGGTAAGTCACAGATTTGACCCCTATCTTGCACTTGTCCTTTTGAGTGGTAAAACCAGCCTTACTCAACTTGCACAAAACTTCTCTTAGAATCAAGTTGTGTTCACTCTCTGAGTCTCCATAAATTAGTATATCGTCCTGAAAGCACAGGACCTTACTAAGGTCTTCAAGGATATGTTGAATAATGCGTTGGAAGACCGCTGCCGCGGACGCCAACCCGAATGGCATACGATTATACTGGTATGCTCCGAATGGCGTAATGAAAGAAGTCAGGCTTTTAGACTCCGGATGTAGGGCAACCTGGTGGTATGCCGCCGAGAGGTCCAAAACACTAAAAAATTTCGCCCCCTTTAACACACTAAGCATCTCGTTTATTCTAGGGAGGGGATGCCTCTCTACCCAGATGTTGGCATTGAGATCCCTGAGATCCACACATAAACTAATCCCTTTTCCCCCCCCATTTGAAGCTACCACAATGGGGGCGAGCCACTCAGAACTCTCGATCTTTTCAATTACACCAATGGATTCCAATTTTTCCAGTTCTTTCTACAAAGAATCTCTCACTACCAATGGCACGGATCTAGCTCTATGTACCGTGGGCTTGTAATGTTTTTTCAGTTTTATTTTATGAAGGAATCCTTTCAATAACCCCAACTCACTGGAAAATACTTCAGGAAATTCCTCACACACCTCATTACCAATACTGGGTTGATCTATCAGGTATACTGGTTCAGAGGCATTGGGGTCTAATTTTATACCTAGGTCCTTTTGATGTTTCCACCCCAGTAAACACGAACCTTTCTTCGTTAGATACACTTTTCCCACAGTGGCTCTCTCTTTGAATCGAATGTGCATAATGATCATTCCCACCAATGGTATAGTATCATGATTGTATCCTCCTGGGTTGATGTCTGGGGGCAACACTTCGTAATCCTTGTCAACAGACCTGGTTTTAAATGTGGTTTCATTTATAAGTGTGTACGGCGAACATGAATCCGCATATACATTGTAGGCCACATTGTCAAGCATGATCCCACACTCTGGGTAGCTACAGTCTGAATTATCAAGCAACTCATTAACCATGAATACAACATCCCCTCTGGGTTCCTCATCATCCCAAATCATATGGGTCACCTCTTTTTTCATATCGTGACATACCTTGGTGAAATGTCCCCTTTTATTGCACTTCCTGCACATGGCACCCCTTGCTGGACATTTTACACTATTAGCAAAATGATTAGGATTACCACAACGGAAACATTTCATCTTTTGGGGCTCATCCTTCAGGAAGGAACTCCCTTTTTGTACATATTTGCCCTTGTCTTGCCTATTGGACACTCTCAGTACTTCCTCATCACACACCTGTTTCACCTCAACGGCCTCCTTCATTTCATTCATGCAGAATGCCGTGTGTTCGATGCTCTTTGCTATATCCACTGCTTGTTTCAAATCTGGGGCATCAGCAAGCAATTTTTCTTGTATTTTCCTGTCTGAAGTGCACCTGACCAACTGGTCTCTAATCAGTGAATCCGTGAGATTACCAAAATCACAGGTGGAAGACAATCCTCTAAGGACTGCTATGTAATTCACTACCCTTTCTTGTTTCCCTTGAGACCTAGAAAAGAATTTGTGTCGCTCCAACACTACATTAATTTTCTTACCAAACTGTGCTTCTAGTTTCTTCAAGGCAATAAGGTATACATCTGGTGGAGCATCACCTTCCCCAGCTCCACCACTGCTTTCCATCTCAATTTCAGGTAAATTATCATACATTTCTCTGGCATGCTTACCCAGATTATGTAACAGAATGTGCAATTTTCTAACCGATGAAAATCTGTTGCCTCCTATAGCTATTAAATAAGATTCAAAAATCCTCTCCCAATTCTTCCATGGAGTGAGTGGTTCACCATCATCATTGAGAAAGGGAGGCGGTTGTGATATTGACATTGCTGTAGCCATAATACAAATCCTTTACTGCCCTTTCTCACCCCAGCACAATACATAAAGCTTGGATGGCACCAAGGTGAGAATGGCACACCCAACCTGTCTCAACACTTCAACAGATAAACACTCTTCAAGGTTGACATTTCAGCATTAATACACGTTGGATATCCTCCCAACAGCGTCCAGAAAAAACAAACAAAAAAAAAAACGGAATTAGTCTTTCAAAGCTGTGACTATCCGTATGTAAAGAGAACAAAAGCCACCTAAAAGATTTACAAGGTCTTTTAATAGCTGTGCTTGTCAGCGTAATAAGCAGCGAACAGACTCTGACAAGCTTCTTGGATGTAAGCTGTGCCTGCCAGCGTGATCAAAACGACAGGCTCCTGAACCACATGCAAAGAAATATAATGTCTTTCAATAGCTGTGCTTATCAGCGTGAAAAGCAGCGAACAGACTCTGACAGGCTTCTTAGATGTAAGCTGTGCCTGCCAGCGTGATTAAGACAACAGGCTCCTGAATCGCATGGTAATCCAACACCGTGTGCCAATCCAAAGGGGCTTTCATTCGGATGAAAATAGTGCTGGGCTCTCCTTTAACCCCAGGCTTCCCTCCAGAGAATTCTGCCACACTACCAGGTGCTAAGATGGTCCTTACGCACCTAAGAAAAGTGCCCGGCAGCCTCACGAAACTCAGAAAAAAGAACTGTGCGCCTTACACAGCTGACGGAGAAACTGACATAATCAGTGCGCTCACCCTGCAGTGACAGCTGCTGACAGGAGGTGGCGTCAGGGTTGAAAGTACTGTTGACAGTTCTCCAGATTGAACTTCACATAAAGGTCTTCACCCATGGAAATAGACGGCTGCACTTAACACCGGCACCACGGAATTAATGAAGAAGTTCAATAAACACGGCTACTTCCATAACACTGGACATTTGCCTTAACAGTTCCCGGAGCGGCCAAGCGATAATATGAGAAACGCTGGCCTCAATCAAAACAAACGCCTTCAGTAATGACGAGAAAGTAACCCTCTTCAAGAATCGAGCACAGAGCAAAGCGGAGCGGAAATAAATGCGCCTTATACTCTGATAACTACTAACGCTAGCAGTAATACAGATCTCGTTTTCCCTTGAAGACTCACAGTTACTTCTCGATCGGCGTCGTGGTTCACGGTAGTGCTGGATAAACGGGGGAAGACCAGGACCTGCCCCCCGCGCAGCCCCGTCGCCAATTTGTTGGAATAAATCACAGCCACACGAAGATGAAGAAGAGCTGGTTTTATTCTCGTCCGGTCTCTTGCACTCCGCTCGCCTCAATGAACGTTCTAACACAGACGCCCTGCCAACATTCCATGGGACAGATTACACAGGGAGGGAGGAGGAGGGGGGTTAGGAACAAACCATTAAGGGACAGCAATTATAGAAGATTACAACACATATGTGTGACCTTACTGATAAACGAGCATCTGTGTGACATTTATGGTGCACAAGCATCTGTGTGACCTTACTGATACAAATGCCCCTGTGTGACATTACTGATGCATGAGCATCTTTGTGACCTTACTGATGAAAAAGCATCTGTATGACCTTACTGATACACGTGCATCTTTGGGACCTTACTGATGCAGGAGCATCTGCATGATCTTACTGATGCACAAGCATCTGTGTGACCTTACTGGTGCACAAGCATCTATGTGACCTACTGATACAAATGCATCTTTGGGACCTTACTGATGCACGAGCATCTGTGTCACCTTACTGATGCACGAGCATCTGTATGACCTTACTGGTGCACAAGCATCTGTGTGACCTTACTGATACTCGTGCATATTTGGGACCTTACTGATGCATGAACATCTGTGGGACTTTACTGATGTATGAGCATCTGTGCGACCTTACTGATACACATGCATATGTGGGACCTTACTGTTGCACAAGCCTCTGCGTGACCTTACTGGTGCACAGGCATCTATGTGACCTTACTGATACACATACATCTGGGGGCACTTACCAAGTTTTTTCTACATAATTTTTAATTGTCAATCTTCCTTCTGATACACAGATGTATTTGTTTGGGATGCCTTTAAACAACGGTGAGAGGTTTTATTATTAATTATTTTGCTTCTAAAAAAAGAAAACCCTCACAGAATCTTCAGAACTGCTTCAATACATTAAAGCCCTTGAAAATGAATAATTTTGTACCTATGCAGGCAACCACTTTGACATAACTCAACCAAGCCAAACTTCAATATAATAAGCAATCCCACCAAAGTGCATGCAACTCTTTTCTAAAAATGAATACCAAATATCACAGAGGTCGTAATAAAGTGGGGAGATTATTAGACAACTATTTAAAAGATAAGAAGCAAAAATTCAAGAATCCCACTATTACTGATCAAGATGGAACCAGACACTGCAGTGACTCCAGCATTTCACAATGTTTCACTGAGTATTTCACTCAATTATAGTTCCCAGAGTCTTCCCTCACTTAATGCCTTTTTTCAAGATATCCCTACAAATTCTGAGCCTCCACAGGACCTTTCTTTCTTGGAAAGTGGCATTTCGGTGGCAGAATCTATGAGTGTGAGCACTAAACTTTCTAAAGACAAAGCTCCTGGCCCAGATGGCTTTTTGGTTGAGTTTTATTCTCAATGTTCCTATTTTCTAATTCCAAAATTATTACTCTTTATTCAATCTTTTATCTCCCTTGACGTTTTCTGAAGCCATGTTTTATTTCCTTCCCAAAAAAGGATAAAGATTTGGCCTTATGCGAGAGTTACAGACCTATCTCCCTTATCAATACCAATTGCATAAGCCCTTGCCTTGCATGTCAAACAAATCCTTCAAGATCCCAATGGTATGGAGCAGTCTGGTTTTGTTCAGGGAAGATTTATATCAGACAACTCTAGAACCTTTTTTAATATCCCACACTTGGATTCCAAATCTACATCCCCCCTTGCAGCCGTAATACTGTATGTTGAAAAAAGCATTTGATTGCATCAAATGATCTTTCATGTTTAAAGCATTAAAATGGCATGGTGTCAGTCCTCACATTCTTCAATATATTCACCTATTACACTCTACAGCATTGGTCTTCAATCTGTGGGGCGCGACCCCCAGGGGGGTCATGGAGTCCTGGGAAGGAGGTCGCAGATTCTGCAGAGTGCAGTTCCTGGCATTGGGCTGATCGAGGGTGCTCACGGCGGAGGACTAATTCACACCGAGGTGTGAAAAACATCAACGCCTCATTAACAAGTAAAAGGTCTTTTAAAGACCTGTCAAGTACTCGGGTGTGGCTATGTGTGTGTCCCTGAAGCTGTTGCAGCCAGGCTCACACACACAAGCTGGGGGGGGGGGCTGGGGGAGGAGGCTGTAGTGTAGCCCTTTGAGTTCAATGGATGTTGCGCGCCTGGAGCTGTGGGTCCCGACATGTCCCCCGCCCCCAGCAGGGAGGCACAGAGATGCCCTCCCATGAGCGGGAAAGAAGAAGGAAGAAGACGCAGAGAGATACTGATCCCCCCCATGAGAGAGGCACAGAAAAGGTGGGTGGATAAATGATGGGTGGATGGATGAATGAAAGGGTGGATTGATGAAGGATAGATGTATGGATGGAAGGATAAGAGGGTGGACGGATGAAGGATGGATGGATGAAAGGGTGGATGGATGAATGATGGATGGATGGATGTGTAAAAAGAAGGGTGGGTGAATGGATGGATGAAAGGGTGGATGGATGAATGATGGATGTATGGATGGAAGAATGAAAGGGTGTATGGATGAAGGATTGATTGGTGAAGGATAGGTGTATGGATGGAAGGATGAAAGGGTGGACGGATGAAGGCTGGATGGATGAAAGGGTGGATGGATGTATTGATGGATAAAAGTTTGCATGGATGAATGATGCATGGGGGATGAATTATGGGTGAATGGATGGATGAAAGGGTGGGTGGATGGATGTATGGTGAAAGGGTGGATGGATGAAGGATGGATGTATGGATGGGAGGATGAAAGGGTGGATGGATGAAGGATGGATGTATGGATGGGAGGATGAAAGGGTGGATGGATGTATGAATGGATAAAAGGTTGCATGCTTGAATGATGGATGGATGTGTGAAAAGGTGGGTGAATGAATGATGGGTGGATGGATGGAAGGGTGGATGGGTAAAGGATGGATGTATGGATGGAAGGATGAAAGGGTGGATGGATGGATGTATGGATGGAAGGATGAAAGGGTGGATGGATGTGTGAAAGTGTGGGTGGATGAATGATGGATGGATGTGATGAGGTCTAACAGGCGCATTTATGGTTGTCAAAAGTTGATGATGAGGAATACCAGATTCTAGAAAATTTTGTCGGAAGGGGGTCCTTACGCCTAAAAAGGTTTTACAAGGGGGTCTCGGCATCAAAAAGTTTCAAGACCTCTGCTCTACAGCTTCCACCTCTATTTTTGTTAACAGTAAGTGATCACAGTACTTTCCCTTGCATAGAGGCGCTTGGAGCCCTTTTTGGAAAACATCTGCAGATCCCATATATTTTCAGGTTTTATCCATAAGAATTGCCAGGATAAATTCACCGCTTTTGCAAATGACATCTTGCTTTTTGTATCAGATCCACAACATAAGGTTCATGAATTTCTCGGATTCCTCGATGACTGCTCTGTTATTTTAGGATATAAACTCAACATTAACAAATCAGAAATACTCACTTTAAACAAATATTGTTTTCAAGAGCTGTTTAAAGACACAGGTTTTGCATGGAAGTCTAAAAGTATTAAATGCTTAGGCATTTTGTACTCTAGCTCCATCCAAGATACTATATTGTTTAACCTAAATGAAGTAAAATCAAAAATATCAACTCTATCTGACCGATGGTCTCCCATATTCCTGTCTTGGTGGCGCAGACTAACTACCATTAAAATTATGATGTTGCGGGGCGTGGTTTGGACGCCGGGAGAAATGGCGGCGTAGAGTGTTAGGTCCTCTAGAAGGGAATAGCAAGTTACACTACAAGTCCCATAATTCCTACACGGGGAGGAGCGGTGTGATGTCCCAGACTACCCTGAATCAGGTCACATGATCCTGGTGGGAGTGATTTAACCACCTAGCGCGGTAACAACGGCGCTTGGCTTTCCTTTCCGATCCAGTTCGTCTGAGGATTCCCTTCGTGTCAAGCCCCCTATTTGCCATACCCTCCATCTTCCCTTCCGTTGCTGAGTGTGCTCGCTTTACTTCCAAACCTTATCTGGAGTGGTGTCTGCGGGAATCGTTCTGTTTCAAGTTCGTGAGTTGCAGAGATGCCCTGCACGGACTAATACTTGCTTCCCCTTTGAAACCATCTCGCCCGGCGTCTTCCCGCGAGGCGGTTATTTGCGACCTTGTCCCGCTTCTTGGACAACATCGCCCAAGACTTCTAGTGATTCCCCGTGTCGTTAACGGGTAGACCCTGTTCTGGTGGTGTTTCTTTTTTTTTACTAACTTTATTTTTGAGCGCACCCGACGCTGTTCTCCTCTTTCCGGACGTTGGAGTCACGTGTGCTGCACATAGAGAAGACGCTTCTCCTTCTACGTGCAAAGCAGAACTACGGTTCGGAGGAATCAAATCACGGACTACAAAAACTTTATTAACAATTGCCAACCGTAGTGATCCTAAGGTAGGATCGTTTATCGCTGGATATTTTTGGATTTTCCATGGTTCTGCTTTCACGGGATTTCTTGTGAAATTATTGCTTTCTCATTGGATACTCTGGGACCAGTTATTTTTTTGTTGGAGACCAAGTTGCCTACTTTTCTGGTACCGCTGTTTTTGTCCTGAGCTGTATACCTTCTGGGTAAGTTTGGAACATCACACACACCGGGTCCTTTTTAGCTGGGGTAAAAGGTTGGTTGCACCAGAGAGTAACTTGTTGTTATCTTTTCTTCTTGTTTCCACTGCAGTTATTGCCTTCCTGTCCCATCGAACCTTCCTTCAGCGGTTAGACCTTTTTTGACTTGGTCTCTTCTTTTTCTGGGGTTACCTGTTCACTCTGTTTATTCTTTAGAACGCAGGGCGGCGGTACTCCTAGGGAAAGTAGAGGCATCAGCTTCACTCCTGAGGCATTGGATTTCTGTCTGGAAACCCCTGGGGACCTGACAGAAAGCCAAGCCCACGATATATACGCCTCCTGAGTGAAGCAGTAGAATGGACGACTTAATGCAGGGAGAATCAGCTGATAGCACCATGAGAGAGCTAGCAGCCACAGTTGTGAATCTCCAGACAGAATTAAAACTTATGAAAGTGGAAAATCAAAGACTAGTGTCAGAAAACGCAGTAATGAAGACACAGCGAGATATCACTAGTAAAACCCCTGATGCCACTCCTAAATTTAAACGAAGCTATATACAACCTGCACATTTGCAAGTCCCGTCAGTGAATACTACATCCACGAACCCCGAGGGGGTGTCATCTCCTGTGAATGTCACTGTTGTAACCCCTCCTCAAACCCCATTAGCGATGCCAGAAAGATTCAGTGGAGATAGTTCTAAATACAGAGTATTCATGAACCAGTGCCATTTACAGTTTCTATGTAGAGCCGCTTCTTTTCCGGATGATGCGGCGAAGGTTGCATTTATTATTTCCTATTTAAGCGGGAATGCGGCCTTATGGGCTGTGACGTTGGTTGAGAAAGATGACCCTATTTTGTATAACCTAGTGTTGTTTAAAGAGAAAATGAGAAGTCTGTTTGCCAGGCATTCCTATATGCAGGCCAGCGATAACGGGTTACTAAACCTGAAGCAAGGATCAAAGGATTTGCTATCATACATCACCACCTTTAATAGGTCGGTTACAGAAACTCAATGGCCGGAAGAGAAAAGAACATCCTTGTTCTATAGAGGTCTTAAGGATGAGCTAAAGGATATACTCTCGCAAATAGTTGATCCCCCTGAGGATTGTTCTGCCTTTATTGAATTAGTCATAAAGCTAGATCATCGTCTATCTGAGCGTAAAGGTGAAAAGACTAAGGGAGAATACACCCGTATTTTTCTAAATCGGAATGAGAAAAAAGAACCCAAAAAAGGCACCCCTGAACCTTTGCAAATAGGAAGTATTAGAGGACCGCTTTCTGTTGAGGAAAAGGAGAAACGAAGAAAGCTAAACCTCTCTTTATATTGTGGCAAAGGAGGTTACTTCGCAAGAGAGTGCACAGCTAAACCAAAGACCATGGCCAGAGACAGCACTGTCACAAGTAGTCGAGTCACTAAGTCGGAAAACTAATCGACTTGGAGAGAAGAGAGGTCGTTCCTCCAAGTCCTTTTCCTCTAAAGACCTTCAAACAAGTGGGTCACACAATGACCTCGATTCCAAAAGCATTTTCGATAAATGTGATTTTTGTACTGCCTTCGCAAAAAATACATACTATGACGATATTACTAGATTCTGGAGCCACAGGTGATTTCCTAGATATCACGGTAGCAAAAAGACTGGGTTTGGAATTCATACCAAAGAAATATCCAGAAAAGGTCAGAGCAGTAGATGGAACTTAACTATCCTCTGGATTAATATCCTTTCACACACCAGACATCATTCTATTGTGTCACTCATTGTTACCAGGATAGGACTCATTGGCACACTCCTGTATATTGTGCACTGACTACTATTGATGGTGCCTCTCTCCCTGAAGTCTATTAATCCTACGCTGAAGTGTTTGATGAAGTAAAAGCAACAGTCCTGCCCCCTCACAGATCCTATGATTGCCGAATAGATTTGGTCCCAAGGGCGGACCTGCCAGTCAGCCGGGTCTATGCCCTTACAGAACCCGAGACGGAATATCTTTATGAATATTTACAAGACATGTTAAAAAAAGGATTCATCCGCCATTCAACCTCTCCAGTTTCATCCCCTCTCTTTTTTATTCCGAAAAGGGAAGGGGGTCTAAGAGCCTGCCTTGATTATCGCTCCTTAAATAAGGTGACGATTAAAAATAAGTACCCTCTTCCGCTCATCTCCAACTTGTTGGATCAGGTGCGTAAGGCCACTGTGATTACCAAACTCGATCTCAGAGGTGCCTACCACTTGATACGCATAAAGGAAGGAGATGAGTGGAAGACGGCCTTTCGCACCAAGTTTGGGCAGTAGGAATATTGTGTAATGCCCTTCGGCTTATGCAATGCGCTTGCAGCATTTCAGTTTTTTATCTACGAAATCCTCAGAGACTGTTTAGACGTGTTTGTAATCGTCTATATCGATGATATCCTTATATACTCACAGAACATTGATGAACATGTGACACATGTACAATTGATACTGAAAAGATTGCAGGAGAATCATCTGTTTGCCAAATTGGATAAGAGCATTTTCCATACATAAAAAGTGGCATTCCTAGGATTTATCATCTCTCCTGAAGGAATACATATGGACCCAGCAAAAGTTTCTGCCATTGTAGATTGGTCCAGCCCCACCTCGGTCAAAGCGGTACAATCTTTCTTAGGGTTTTCGATCTTTTATAGGAGATTCATTAGTCACTTTTCAGAGCTCATCAAACCCATCACAAGACTTTTAAAGAAAGGTGTGGTATTCAAATGGGATACTGAAGCAGAGAAGGCGTTTCATGTCTTAAAACACCAATTCATTACCGCTCCCATCGTCAAACACGCGGACGAAACCCAACCGTAATTCGTGGAAGCTGATGCTTCCCAATATGCAGTTGGAGGGGTTCTATCTCACAGACATCCAGACACCGGTGTTTTACACCCAGTGGCCTATTACTCCAAAACACTATCCCAAGCAGAACAGAATTATACCATAGGAGAAAGAGAACTGTTAGCCATTAAATTGGCTTTTCAGGAGTGGCGTCATTACTTGTTGGGTTCTCCTCACATTATCAAAATCTACTCTGATCATCGCAATCTGCAGTATTTCCGCACAGCCAAGGCCTTAACTCCTCGTCAGATGAGATGGGTTTCCTTTTTTGGGGAATATGATTTCCAGATACACTTCAGGCCTGGAGTAAAACAGGGCAAGGCTGACGCGCTATCGCGACTGGGCAAGGAACAAAAATGGTCGATCGACTACCCTGTTCCCATTATTCCGGAAAATCGGATAGTAGCTCTTGGGGAAATGAGTATCAACTCCCATAACTTCCTGAAGCATTTAGAAAAAGTATACTCCTCCCTAGATCAGACTGAATGGGTAAAAGATCCCACTAACACCATTGCAGATAACCTCTTCTTCCATAATGGGAAGTTATACCTTCCTATGAAAGAAGAGCAAGACTTAATCATTCAGTGGTGTCATGCCCTTCCACTTGCGGGACATCCTGGTGAAGAAAAGACAAAACAGATATGCCAGAGGTAGTTTTGGTGGAAGGGAATGACAAAGGACATAGCTGCCTATGTCACTGCTTGTCCCACCTGTGCTAGACAGAAACCCTTACATTGTGCCCCTGCAGGTCTTCTACAGCCCTTACCCGTACCCAATAGTCCTTGGTCTTCCATTAGCATGGACTTTATCACAGATCTCCCTTTGACTCGAGGATTCACTGCAATATTAGTAGTGGTGGATTTATTGTCAAAAATGTCTCATTTCATCCCTTTGAAGAAACTCCCCACAGCATTAGAACTCACTGAAGTATTCATACCAATTCCAATTCCAAAAATTCTTTATTTCGGCCACATGGGCCATAAAAGATGCAATAAAAAGCAATACATACATTTAAAACACAGTATATACAATAAAAGGGTCCTGCTAGGCCTGCATAAGGTACAAGATGCAAATAATGTAAGTCAGGGGGACATTTTCTTCCTTGTTATCCATGCTGCCATTAAAAATTTTGAAACCGCAAACACAATATGGCCCAGAGTGTTGGTCTTCATAACCCTGTAAGCCTGTGGATACTTCCTAAAGCCCAAATTCCGGCACAGGGGTGCTATCCAGCGCCTCCTCGGGGTCCGGTAAGCATGACAACAAAACATTATGTGCAGATCATCTTCGTCGTGGGCTTTACAGCATGGACAGAGTTTGTCACCCCCTGCAGACCATTTATAGGTAAAAACTTTGGTAGGGAGTATACCAAACCTCCATTGCAGGAACAATTTCCTCGCCAAAAGAGGAAAAATAAAATCCATAAAAGGTTCAAATACATAAGAATTTTTGGATTCTAAAAAACGTCCCGTGAGGGTGCCACTATCATGAGCATTAGCCATGGCAGCAAGGTATTTATTCTTATACAGCTGGGCAAGGGTTTTTCGCGAGATCCTTTGGCAGCCCTGAGCTGGGTCATCCCATAAGTCTGGCAGATTCAAGCTAAACAGTTCCGACTTGATAAATGCCAGCCAGGGAATTTTGCTGTTGGTATTCAGCCTCATGACGTGAATAAGGTCCTGTCTATAGTGATGCAGTTCCTCGGTGGTCCAAATCCGATGCAAGAACTTCACAGGCTTCGACAGAAGATCCTCGGCAATAGAGGGAAGGCCCAGGTCGAGTCTTAAGGGGAGGAGTGGCGTACCTTGCGGGAGAGCAAGTAAACGCCTGAGAAAACAATTTTCCACCCCTGCCATGACCTTGCCTGCTTTATGTCCCCACAACTCACTGCCATAAGAGGCTGCTGCCTTCGCTTGGGACCTGTAAGTTTCCAGGGCCGGGCTTACAGGCTTAAAGGTGGACTTGTTGGCCACCTTCAGGAGTGCGCCCGATAGCTGGGAGAGTTTCAGCTTAGATCTCACTACCTGGGAATCCCATGATAAATTTTCTTGCAGTGATACCCCCAGATATATAAAGGTCGAGACCCTCTCAAGAGTGGTATCCCCCAGTGTAGGGTTGGGTCTGGTTTTGGTGGGGGGGTTGAAGATCATGAACTTGGTTTTTCCCGTGTTCACCTCCAACCCATGCTGACGACAGAAAATGCCAAAACCGTCCACAATCCTCTGGATCCCCATAGGGGATTTGGAAAGCAGGAGGGTATCGTCGGCAAACATTATTGCCGGGACCCTCCTGCCTGCCAGAAGCGGGGCGTCATTGTCTTTAACAGCGTCAAGATGTTGAATGACGCTGTTGATGTACAGACAGAACAGGGTCGGGGCCAGGACACAGCCCTGTCTGACGCGTCGACGGACCGGGAATTTGCCCGAGAGCTTACCATCCCTCCCACACCTTACTTGTGCAAAGTTGTTCTCATGCAACCTGATGATAATACTAAGAAGGTGGGTGGGTACTCCTAGCTTATTCAGCACCTCCCATAGCTTGCCTCTGGGGACGAGGTCAAAGGCTGACCTCAGGTCCACGAAGACCATGTACAACCGTCCGCCCTCTAGCGTGACCGTCTTCCAATATAGGAGAAGGAGGCGGAAAATTTGGTCCATGGTCGACGTGTTCTTCCTGAA
This sequence comes from Lissotriton helveticus, assembly GCF_964261635.1. Taxonomy (NCBI): domain Eukaryota; kingdom Metazoa; phylum Chordata; class Amphibia; order Caudata; family Salamandridae; genus Lissotriton; species Lissotriton helveticus. The sequence continues at coordinate 370,504,575 of NC_136058.1, forward strand.
GCCAGCCTGAAGGGGGCTCATGATGGCATTGTCCTCGACCCAGTCTGTGAGATGGTTTAAAATGAGGCGCGCAAAAAGCTTTTGGGGGACGTCAATTAGGCTAATGGGCCTGTAATTGGCGGGGAGCAGAGTAGATCCCTTCTTGTGGATTGGTACAATCTCTGCCCCCAGCCATGACCCGGGGATCGCCATACCTCCTAAGATGGCATTAAAAAGAATGAGAAGGTATGGACCCCAGATATCCGGGTGATGCCTAAAGAGATCCCCGGGTAACCTATCCAGGCCTGGCGCCTTCCCCGATGGCAAATGCTCCAGGGCAACTTCCACTTCCCCCAAGGATAATTCCATACCAGAAACCTGGGAGCCCAGAGGCACTTGCAGAACTATATCAGGGCAGGAGTCAGTGTCCTGATAAAGTACCCCGAAGTAGGCCTCCCAAACCGCGGGGGCAATATTAGGTTTGATTGCTTTAATGAGCTCCCCTGTCCCATTATTTACAAGGGCCCAAAATTTCCGGGAATCCCTGGTTTTTAGGGCATCATGGAGATCCTGCCAGTGGATCCAGTCCCACTCGGCCCTAGCAGTCGCCATCGCTGACTTATAGTGTTTCCTGAGGTCACATACCTTAGCCTTATTGGACCCCTCTTTTATTGCAGCAATAAGCTCAGATTTTGCTGCCCTGCAGGAGGAGGTATACCAGGTGGGAACATGGGTCTTTTTCTTTCGAGTTGGCACCACCGGGTAGAAAACCTCAGCCAGATCCCTCACTAGGTCCTGGTGTATATTACCCAGTTTCTCATTAAATTCTGGGATCCTTGGCTCAACCAGAAGTACATCCACCTCCATGAACCTTGGGAGTGCCAGCTCATAAAGCTTGGTGATGGCCTCTTCTGAGCTCACCAGCTTCCCTCACTTGACCCGGCGCCTATTTGTCGTGAGGCGCAAATCCCCCACGTCTTCCCCTCGCTCTACTGGGGATACAGCCGCCGAGGGCAGAGGGCACTGGATGTTTAAACAGAGGGCATTATGATCACTATCTGCCCTATTTATCACCCCAAAGTCAAGTACTTTTGGCCAGAGTGTAATATCCACCATGATGTAATCTAGCCTCGACTCATGGCCCCTTCTGTTGAAAGTGCACATTGAGGGGGTATCGGAAGGAGTACGACCATTACAGGCCCTCAATGCGCAATTCAAGGTAAGGGACATGAGTTGGAGTGCTAGGGGAGACCAGGCTTTGGGGTGGGGAGAAGACGAGGGTGGCACCCCCCAGTAGTCATCCTCGGCCGTAAGGGCACCATCCAGTAACCCCTCCAGAGGTTCAAAGTGGCAATTGAAGTCTCCTCCAAGCACCACCTTGAGGTCTCCTGGAAGTTGGCCCAAGAAGGAGGACAGATCGTTTATGGTTGGTGATTCATTTGACGAGGCTACTGGACACGAGTAGACGTTAACAATGGCCCACGATGGTTTGTCGGGCCATGTGAGCCGAACACACTGAATGTCCTGCGAAGACGTATGGAGCTGCTCCGCCTGGCACCCAGTGTGACTCGCAATCCAGATTGCCAAGCCACCCGATGGCCTCCCCCTCCCACTCCATTTAGCGGGGATTTCAAATACTTCAAACCCCCTCCTAGACTGGGTATCCCTCGCCCATGTTTCTTGAAGGAGGAGGATATCACTGCCAGCTACTAGCTGATCCCACTCCGGTAAACCCTCCTTGTTTGCAATTCCTGCCACATTCCATGAGAGAATTCTCAACCCCTGGTCCGGTGGCAGGCTACCTTGGCCTCCAGGAGGTGGTTGCACGGCGGCCAAGGATAAATTAGTATCTAGGGGGCAATTGCAACAAACCACGCTGGCGGAAGGCTCGACCAAGTCCGCCACCCCAGGTTGCAGAATGTGGACAAGACTGGTATTAGGGGAGGGTCCCAGTTGTCCTGAACTATCAGCCATATCAGCCATATCAGGCATTCGCTCTTCGGCGTTATCATGCCGCTTAGGATCAGTCACAGGGGCTGTACCCGAACCCACTAGGCTTTGCACCACCTCATCCATCCTCTTCCCAGAACCAGAAAAAATTTCCCTGGCTTGTGGTCAGTCGACCTGATCCAAGCAGGAGAATCTGTTAGGGTGAATAAAATTGGTCTGGGCAGGTGGTAAATAATACCTAGGTCTGTATCGCGAGCCATCCACAGCAAAGCCTACTCTAGTCCACCCCTTCTTGCTCCCTGTCACCGTGTTACTGTCACTAGGGTAGAAATATGAAAGGGGTACTAACTCAATATTGGACTTGTCAGGCCTTACAAGCCAGTTGCAGATGTAGTTTGCCACGTGTGGGCTTTTGAAGCTTAGAATGATACAGTCCCCTATCCTATTCTTTGGGGTGGGGCCAATCCATGAAATCCTCCTTACCATCAGGACCTCGCCTTTCAGGTTCGGAGGCAGCGGCCTATTGATACTAAGCCAACTGATAACCTTATTACGTAAGGAATCTTGGGTCTCCCTTATACCACCGGTTAGCTCAGTAACTCCTACCATAATTGCCGTGTAAGGGACCGCTTCTGGAGGCAAGTTAACCACCCTGCGCCTATCGGGCGGGGGAGCGATACCACCAGTCGGGGCATTGGTGGCACTCGCTACCCCCCCGGTTGCGGCACAGGAGGCGGCTTGGATCTCCTGGGAGCCGGGACAGGAGGCCCAGGCGCTAGAGGTAACAAAAGGCGCGCCTGAGAAGCAGACGCACCGATTGTGCTCAGCGATACCCTATTGGGGGCCTTGGGCGATACAGAAGACAGTGGTCTATTCCCATGTGAATCCCCGGTGGCTATAGGAACGTTTGTACCTGACCCAGGACTTTTCCCAGTGTGGCTGTTTCCCAGGGACTGAAGTCGATTCTCTATGGCATCCAATCTAGCTGCAATAGGGGTTAGCAGATTTTTAATGATGGCTGTGAGAGAATTAATTATTGTATCTGCACTGTTGGAAGTTACCCCACCAAAAATAAATGGGCCCGACGGCAATGGTAGTGACACCGGGGCTGAAGAGCCCCCGGGATCTGACCTAGACCCCGCTACAATGAGGTCAGGAGAAAGCGAAATGTCTGTGCTATCCTCATAGGATGATTCAGCTATATCAACTCTTGCCCTTTTTGCCCCCTTTGCTTCCCTGGACCTTTTCCTTTTTGAAGGATGTTCCCCCCCACTGACTGCAGGCTCTGGAGGTAGCACGCCCTGACCTGCTTCGAGCATATCTATTCCCATATTATCCGACAAGGGGGAATGGTCGGAAGTCCCAAGTGGGCGGGGGGAATTCCTATCCCTCTGTGTTAGGGGAGTTCTTAGTTGCTGGAGGACCGACTCAATAGTCTGGTCTATACTGTCCAGTAATGACATGTGAGTAGCGTCCGGAGGATTCGGTGTACTAGCATCTGTTGAGAGGGTTTCCCCATGGTCCGGAAACACGCTTTCAGGGCCCATCAAGAGGTGAGAGTCTGTAGATAAGTGACAAGTGCTAATTTGAGAGCTCGCTTTTGGGAAAAATTTCTCCAGAGTACTTAAACCTTGTTGGGCAGACTTACTCCGTAAAGATCTGGTCGCCATTGTGGGGTAAGTTAAAGGGGAACAAGAGCGGGGGGCGTTAGAGGGGTGGGCCGGTCCGGTCTCTTCCGGCCTCTAACGGCCTAGAACGGCCCGCTCTTTGCCCGGTCTTCGCCCCGGGGATCGCCCCGCGCGCGTCCCGCGATGCGCGTGCCCAGGTGCTCCTAGGTATAGCTGGGGGGCGTGGCACTGGGAGGGGGCGCGGCGCGGCGGGAAGAGGAACCAGCTGGCGGTGTTGCAAGGAGAGCTGGACCTCGCAGTCCCGCTCGCCGCGCCTCTCACCTCCACTGCGGCCGGATTGAGCAGCAAATAGCCCCCAGGAGGTACGTTAGCTCCCAGCTACTCCAGTAGCGAGCTGCAGAAACCAGGGACAAAGTTCAAGCAGAGTTTGACTCTCGAGCGGCACCCGCGGAGCGGGGGCCGCGAGAAGTGATAAGGACTCCAGGCAGAGGGGCGTGGCACTGGGAGGGGGCGCGGCGCGGCGGGAAGAGGAACCAGCTGGCGGTGTTGCAAGGAGAGCTGGACCTCGCAGTCCCGCTCGCCGCGCCTCTCACCTCCACTGCGGCCGGATTGAGCAGCAAATAGCCCCCAGGAGGTACGTTAGCTCCCAGCTACTCCAGTAGCGAGCTGCAGAAACCAGGGACAAAGTTCAAGCAGAGTTTGACTCTCGAGCGGCACCCGCGGAGCGGGGGCCGCGAGAAGTGATAAGGACTCCAGGCAGAGGGGCGTGGCACTGGGAGGGGGCGCGGCGCGGCGGGAAGAGGAACCAGCTGGCGGTGTTGCAAGGAGAGCTGGACCTCGCAGTCCCGCTCGCCGCGCCTCTCACCTCCACTGCGGCCGGATTGAGCAGCAAATAGCCCCCAGGAGGTACGTTAGCTCCCAGCTACTCCAGTAGCGAGCTGCAGAAACCAGGGACAAAGTTCAAGCAGAGTTTGACTCTCGAGCGGCACCCCCAGAACATAGTCAGACTACATGGGTTGCCTTCTGTGATCATCTCCGACTGGGGACCTCAGTTCATTTCCAAGTTTTGGCAGACCTTATGTTTAGCCCTCCACATAGATCATCGACTATCTTCTTCTTATCATCCCCAAACTGATGGGCAAACAGAAAGGACCAATCAGACCCTAGAGCAATATTTGAGATGTCTGATTACTACCATCACGGGTGATTGGGTTCAAGCCCTACCCTTAGCTGAGTTCGCTTTTAATAATTCCACACACTCTGCATCAAAAACCTCCCCTTTCTATTTCACCACATGCTTTTACCCTAGGTTTCTTCCCTTAGACCTCCCCCGTTCTTTGTCACACACTCCAGCTGTAGTAGACCATCACAAACACCTTTTGAAGATTTGGGAATAAGCCACAGAAAACCTGATTGAGGCCAAAGAACATATGAAGAAACAAGCTGACAAACATCGACGTGCGGCCCCTCAGTACGCTATCTGTGATATGGTTTGGTTGGCCTCCAAAAACCTTAGACTAGAAGGGCCACTTAAACTACAGCCTAGGTATATAGGTCCTTTCCCCGTGTCTAAAATCATAAATTCTGTAGCATTGAGACTGGAGCTTCCTCCTGAAATGCAAATCCACCCTGTCTTTAATGCCTCCCTGTTGAAACCCTATTTGCACCCTTCCTGTCCAGAACCACCTCCCCCTCCTCTCAATGTAAACAATGAAATGGAGTATGAAGTAAGACGAGTGCTAGATTCCTGAAGAGTGAGAGGCAAACTCCAATATTTGATAGATTGGGTTGGGTATTCCCCAGAAGATACGACTTGGGAACCTGCTGAACATGTACATGCTCCCGTATTAGTTAGAAGATTTCACGCCCTACACCCAACAAAACCCAGACCCATAAGGAGGCCTTTAGGTGGGAGAACGGTTAGGTCCTCTAGAAGGGAATAGCAAGTTACACTACAAGTCCCATAATTCCTACACAGGGAGGAGCGGTGTGATGTCCCAGACTACACTGAATCAGGTCACATGATCCTGGTGGGAGTGATTTAACCACCTAGCGCGGTAACAATGGCGCTTGGCTTTCCTTTCCGATCCAGTTCGTCTGAGGATTCCCTTTGTGTCAAGCCCCCTATTTGCGATATCCCTCCATCTTCCCTTCCGTTGCTGATTGTGCCCGCTTTACTTCCAAACCTTATCGGGAGTGGTGTCTGCGGGAATCGTTCTGTTTCAAGTTCGTGAGTTGCAGAGACGCCCTGCACGGACTAATACTTGCTTCCCCTTCGAAACCATCTCGCCCTGCGTCTTCCCGCGAGACGGTTATTTGCGACCTTGTCCCGTTTCTTGGACAACATCGCCAAAGACTTCTAGTGATTCCCCGTGTCGTTAACGGGTAGACCCTGTTCTGGTGGTATTTCTTTTTTTTGCTAACTTTATTTTTGAGCGCACCCGACTTACCCTGATCTGCGGGAGAGACGCTATTCTCCTCTTTCCGGACGTTGGAGTCACGTGTGCTGCACATAGAGAAGACGGTTCGGAGGAATCAAATCACGGACTACAAAAACTTTATTAACAATTGCCAACCGTAGTGGTCCTAAGGTAGGATCGTTTATCGCTGGATATTTTTGGATTTTCCCTGGTTCTGCTTTCACAGGATTTCGTGTGAAATTATTGCTTTCTCATTGGATACTCAGAGGCCAGTTATTTTTTTGTTGGAGACCAAGTTGCCTCCTTTTCTGGTACCGCTGTTTTTGTCCTGAGCTGTATACCTTCTGGGTAAGTTTGGAACATCACACACACCGGGTCCTTTTTAGCTGGGGTAAAAGGTTGGTTGCACCCGAGAGTAACTTGTTGTTATCTTTTCTTCTTGATTCCACTGACGTTATTGCCTTCCTGTCCCATCGAACCTTCCTTCAGCGGTTAGACCTTTTTTGACATGGTCTCTTCTTTTTCTGGGGTTACCTGTTCACTCTGTTTGTTCTTTAGAATGCAGGGTGGCAGTACTCCTAGGGAAAGTAGAGGCATCAGCTTCCCTCCTAAGGCATTGGATTTCTCTCTGGAAACCCCTGGGGACCCGACATAGAGCTTCACTCCTCCTGTGGCGACCAGCTCTATAAGCTTTTGGAAACCCTTAAACTGCTGCAAAAATGGTCCTGAGGACGGATTCGAAGGTCGGAAGTGTGGGTCCTACTCGTGGCTGACTCCTGGAAAGCTGCGAGGTTCCTACGCGGAGTACCATGTGAGAGCCCCGACCTCTGACGTGGCCGATAGTGGAAGAATCGCGGAGCTCCCGCGGCTCCTGCAGTTCCCGATACCATGGTTGATGACTGCCTACCTGCACTCGGGGTATCACCACACAACTGGGCTTCCGAGGCCACCGAGTAAGTGCAAACTTGAACGCGTTGCCCACCTCCTTCCATTGTCGGCTTCTGAAGACCCGGACATACGGCACCTACAAAATGGCGGGCGTGACCGAACTTTCAAAATAATCGAGCAATGTGTAATGCGATATAGGCACAGGTCTCCTCGCACAGACTCTAAACGTGAAATCAACCTACATTAGCGATCAGGTGCTAGTGTAGTGTAGTTCCTATATTCCCAATAGGCTCTGCGCATTGGAATAACATAAACGATAGTTTAGACGTAGGACTTAGGTCGGCTAGGTCTCTATTGAATATGTTAGACTTAATTATGAATGCCAGCTAGCTCAGAGGTCCCTAGAAACTTTCTCGAATTCACAAGAAGGGATTAGTTTCTGACAACCGCATAAACATGACAACTTTGCTCCCCCAAGAATAAGGAGTATACCTCCAGTCGCAGAAACAATAGATAGCTATTTTACTCAGTCAATCGTGTATGCTTAGACGGGCGTTTTCAATAAAAGTGGTTATTTATTGAGCAGTCTTCTATCTCATGCAAAAGAAGTGAATTGCTATAATCGCAATACTTGTCATGAAGTAAAGTGCGTACAGTAAAAAGAGTATTGTGAAATAATACTGTAAAAGCATTTATATGGTTTTTAAGCCATAAGATACTTAAAATGGATAAAATACATACAATGATAAAATAATGACTAAACGTACTTGTAGGACTTGGCCCTTTTCCCAGAAATGTTTCGCTTTTTACTTCCTTAGTTTAGGATGTCCCTCATTGTAACCAAAGTGTATAGGCCTTGTGTAGAGGAGAAAGCCCTGTGTAATGTCAAAGTAATGTTAAGGTGCAGGTGCCCACTTCCCCTAACATGGCCACCACTGACCCCTGCTACTGCAGCGCGGTCTTTGTGGGCGCATTCTAGTAGTCAGGAGCTGGCTAGAACCCTCAAACAATGTATCCATACTGGCCTGCCAGCCTGGCCATAGCCATAATGGTGGAACCTCCTAGAACCTTCTGGAACAGGTGAGGTGGCACCAACTGCCACTGCCAACTGTCAACTGGCACTATATATGGAAAGGGAGGGAAACTTTCCTGTCAGATTGAGGCAGCAAAGACCTGGGGGGAGAACCTACGCAGAAGTTTTAGGCAGTGGGGCCTAGACAGGGACCTATGAAACTGGAAGTGACAGGGCCTAGGTGCTGCCTACCAAGTGTTGAGGGACCCTGAACTTACCGCCTGACCTGGCCCGGCGGAAGGGGAACCCAGAGTCCACTTGAAGGGAATGGCTAAGGAGATTTGATACCAGCCATCAGCTAAAACCCTCCCCCATTTCAAGGAACTCAGAGACTGCTATTTACAAGGGCGCAAGAAACCTAAAGCACCAAGAAGAAACTTTTCTTCTCACAGGACTATTAAAGGATCAACCAGGTATTAGTGCTGAGTCACCTCCCCTGCGCTCCCTGACGCCAACTGGGACACCTGTGCTGGTCTGCCACTGTCGTGTGGCCTGCCCTGTCTAATCTGCTGACCTGCTTCTAACTAAAAATAAGCTGCCTGCTGGCTAAGCGCCCTATTCCCTAGCGCTCGCACCCTGGACTACCTGTCCTGCTGGTGCTGCCTGAACTGCCTTATTTATGGGAAGGGCCCCTGCGAAGCGCTGTACCTGAGAAGCGCAATTGCTTTAACTATCCCTGTTTGCCCAGCGCTGTTATCTGAGGATCTGTGAGTGCCAGGAGCACTATTTAGAAGCCTGGGTTGAGCTGACTGAAACTGCACCCACAGCGCTGTGTGAAACGAGCACGCGGCTGAACTCACCGCCGCAGCCCGGATGCCCATGCAGCTGAGGCTGCCCGGTCAGGCGTGGTAATTTCCCTGGGGCGGCCCTCGGTGCACGGAGAGGGCCTCCGCAATTGCCTGAGCCTCCTGCGCCTTGATTGATTTGATGCGGCGGCCCCCGGTGTCAGGAGAGGGCCGCCGTAATTCCTGACAGGCCGTGCGGGCCTGATGCGTCCTGAGGCCTTCTTCCCCTGTCATGTGATGGGGGACGAGGCGTCCCTGGACACGCCCCCTTGTGCACCGCGGCCGCCGACTGGCTGATTCCCGGGCCGCTCTCGCTATTGCGAACCCGGGATCAGGGAGACCTTGTGCTGGGGAGGGCTCTGTGAGCGCTAAGAGCCCCTCCCTCCCCAGCGCGAAGCGAGTGAGCTGGCCCGGGGCCGAGGGAGGCCCGAGAAGAGCGCGGGAGCAGCGCGGGCCTCCCCTGTCCGACCCCTCACCTCCTGAGGTCTGCCAGTCTACGGAGCCCTCTCCGGCCGAAACCACCGCAAGGGCCGAGGAGGCCGAAGCTTACAGGTAACCCCTGGGGTAGGGGGGGCGGCAATTTAGTGTGCTAGAAGGAGGCCCCTAGAACGCCCCCCCAACCCCCCGGGAGAACTAAGGCTGGGCCCCGTGAGCTCGAATTGGGCCCCCTTTGAGACTGGACCGGGGCCAGGGCCCCTTAAAACACTGTGAGGGCCACACTGAAAGAGCTAACCACTGCCTGGGGGTAAAGTTAATCACTCGTATACGGGTGCACAAGTTTAGATAATTCACGGAATTGCTCAGGTTGGTAGTGCACTGGTGAATACTGCCTAAATAGAATGCCTCTATGATGGTAGTGCACTGGTGATGACTGCCTAAATGAAATGCCTCTATGATGGTAGTGAACTGGTGAATACTGCCTAAATGAAATGCTTCTATGATGGTAGTGCACTGGTGAATACTGCCTAAATGAAATGCTTCTATGATTGTAGTGCACTGGCGAATACTGCCTAAATGAAAACTTTTACCCAGATTGGAGGCAAATGTGTGAACTTACCTGGTGCCTTGTTCCCGGAACCTAATGAAATGTTTATTCCTCCGTAGGGAACTGTTGGTAAATTACTTACTAGGATATGTTCTGCAGTATTGCTAAATGAAATGTTTATCTTGACCTAATGGGAGGTTGCCTGATTTTCCCCCAAAAATGGGGGACTCCTGCATAGGAAAGTGTTAGATGTTCCTGCCTAATGCAGCGTTCCCGAAATGCTTTTAGCTACTCCAGGGGATGTTTAATGCGGAGTAATGGAATGTTTCACTTCTGCTAACTGAAGGTTTTAGCCTTAAGGAGATGTATAGGCTCCTATTTAGTGCTGAGGAATGCTGAAATGGGCCATCGCTTTGCTGGTCCTGAGGCACAAGGTTATATATAGGCGTACTCTGGTTACTGAAATGTTGAATCCCTCTTCATGAGAGTAACGCCTGCTCATTCTGGCTAAAGGGACTGTTTATTCTAGCCTAATGAAATGTTGGCCGATCACTAAAGAGTTTACTGGCCTAATGTTATGCTCACCCTTGCTGGGTGCCTTATTATTGAATGCCTAATGAACTGAGTAGCCTCAATCTAGGGAATGCTTATTCCTACTGGGAGTGATTCTTGATATGGTTATTCCTGATTAAGGAGATGGTTAATCCTGCACAAGGGGATGTGTTATCCTAATGGAATGTTTTCTCCCACTTAGTGCTACATTTACTGGAAGCCTTCAGTTATTTATTTACATGTTCACTGCTGTGAAACGCTCACCCTTGCTTGGTGAGAAGTGGGTAAAAATGCCTGCAGAACCAATGAGATGCAATGTCATTTGTTTGTCTTCTAAATGTATTTCTTACAGGTGCTGACAAGAAGCAAGGCTACGGTCAGGCCTGTGGTTATCTACACTTAATGTTATTTAATATTCAATATTTAACTGATATTTACTATTTATTCCTCAGAGTATTTATTACAAGGTGTTGAAACAAAAGTATTCTGAAGGAAAACTAATAAGTAATTGATACTGTAATTTTTGATTACCCTGACTCTGCTCTTTATAAAAGTTATCTAATTTTTATGCAAACTAACTGGAGTGGTGTCACTCATTGCGTGCCCATTTTTACCGTCTCAGTGGTTGCGTGTGCTGTATGGTCGCTTTACACATAAGCTTTCGGATGCCTACCCGCTCGTGCCATGCTACCCTCGGGGAACTGGTGACCCCAGTTCCAACATATTGGTGGCGAGCGGTGGGATCCAGGACCTGTGACCATGCAGCACCCTCCAGTGAGACAGGGTGCACAGCAATTAGGCTACACACCTATTGTGTGTGCAAGCCTAAGTAATTGACCCCTCCACTGTCTAGCCTGTAGAGTGTATCAAGACCTGTTTGACCTAATCCTTTCACCCACGTCCTGTTATCTTTTCCCAGATTTATCTGAGTCCCCACCTGGCATAATGGAGTTTTGTCAGGGGATGGGGGTGCCTGTTGGGCGGAGAACCAGGAAGAAGGAAATCCGTACCGCTTGGAGGGCATGGGTAGGAGCCCACCCAGAGGGGAGAGGGGATGGGGAACAGGAGGGGCAGGTCACACCCAGGGAGGCGGGCACACCAGAAGACCCAGGCCTACTCGACATTGTTGTGTTTGACAATGTGCTACCGGGAAGATGTTCTGGGACAGGGAGTAGAGTATCTGGGGGTTGTGCGTTGTCGAAGATGCTAGAGCACGAGAGGGAGAGGGAGAGTCTTGCAATGGATGAAAGGAAGCTGGCCCACCAGCTTCAGCTAACAGAGTTAGAGCTGAAAGCCTTGGAATTATGTGCGCCAGGTACTCCTAATGGTGGCAGCGTACCCGAGGTTCAGGGTTCAGACCAGTCACAGGGTGTAGAACTTGGACTGGGGTTTCAGGTTCAGGAGTTGCCTGACTTGGAGGGTGAGGTACCGGTAACTAAGGACCCTACCGGTGTGACTCCCAGGGGTACCTCTCCGGGTAGGAGGGTGCGGAACCCTGGGAGGGGGTGCGGAGGGAGGAAGGACTCTCTTCTGGCACCGGACCAGCCACAGGGTGCAGATCCCGGGTTGGGTGACCAGGTTAAGGGGTTGCCTGACCTGACGGGAGGGATCTCTGTAATCAGAGTCCCCCCAGTGGTGACTCTCAGGGGTACTACTCCAGTTGGGAGGGTGCAGAACCCTGGGAGGGGGTGAAGGGAGAGGGAGGACTCACCCCTGTCACCAGTTCAACCTAAGGGTTTAGACTCTAGGTTGAGAAGGAGAGTGGTCTAAAGGTACCACGGGCCTGGGGCTACTGCCCCCCACTCTGAGTGAAAGCAAGGGCCAGAGGCTTCTGGATTGTCTAGAGGTCAGTCCGGGCCGCATCCCACTAGGGAACACCAGTAGGGTGGTTTGATTGGTGAAGAACTGGCGGATGCCATTGAAGTTACGGGCCTGCGTCCACCTTTTTCTGCCCCAAGCAGGGAAGCCCATCAAGGTGATGATCGGTCTACCCTGGCTTTTGGCTGGGGGGAGACGTGTAGGACTTGGCCTTTTTCCCAGAAATTTTTCGCTTTTTACTTCCTTAGTTTAGGATGTCCCCCATTGTAACCAAAGTGTATAGGCCTTGTGTAGTGGAGAAAGCCCTGTGTAATGTCAAAGTAATGTTAAGGTGCAGGTGCCCACTTCCCCTAACATGGCCACCACTGACCCCTGCTACTGCAGCGCGGTCTTTGTGGGCGCATTCTAGTAGTCAGGAGCTGGCTAGAACCCTCAAACAATGTATCCATACTAGCCTGCCAGCCTGGCAATAGCCATAATGGTGGAACCTCCTAGAACCTCCTGGAACCTTCTGGAACAGGTGAGGTGGCACCAACTGCCACTGCCAACTGTCAACTGGCACTATATAAGGAAAGGGAGGGAAACTTTCCTGTCAGATTGAGGGAGCACAGACCTGGGGGGAGAACCTACGCAGGAGTTTTAGGCAGTGGGGCCTAGACAGGGACCTATGACACTGGTAGTGACAGGGCCTAGGTGCTGCCTACCAAGTGTTGAGGGACCCTAAACTTACCCCCTGACCTGGCCCGGCGGAAGGGGAACCCAGAGTCCACTTGAAGGGAATGGCTAAGGAGATTTGATACCAGCCATCAGCTAAACCCCCCCCCCATTTTGTGGAGAAGTGTGGCTCACTGGTTAGAAGCGGCATACCCTGAAGCAGAGGTCGGCCTGGGACCAGGGTCTTGGGTCAATGTCCGCAGACTCGATAATTCTCGCTTAGGTGCCTACGCTAACCATGGGTCCCACTCTGCAACTCTGGGCAATAGCTTGCCTAATCTCCACAACGGCCCCAGCAACGCCGGGGATGCCTGGCTTAACCTTGGGGTGCCCTCTCACAGGGAAATCCAGGACGGGTTCCCCAGCGGTATACAGCGCCAGGACACCACGTAACGAGGTAACAGTGCGCTTTACAAGTATACATACATTACATTACATTACATTTCAAGGAACTCAGAGACTGCTATTTACAAGGGCTCAAGAAACCTAAAGCGCAAAGAAGAAACTTTTCTTCTCACAGGACTATTAAAGGATCAACCAGGTATTAGTGCTGAGTCACCTCCCCTGCGCTCCCTGACGCCAACTGGGACACCTGTGCTGGTCTGCCACTGTCGTGTGGCCTGTCCTGTCTAATCTGCTGACCTGCTTCCAACTAAAAATAAGCTGCCTGCTGGCTAAGCGCCCTATTCCCTAGCGCTAGCACCCTGGACTACCTGTCCTGCTGGTGCTGCCTGAACTGCCTTATTTATGGGAAGGGCCCCTGCGAAGCGCTGTACCTGAGAAGTGCAATTGCTTTAACTATCCCTGTTTGCCCAGCGCTGTTATCTGAGGATCTGTGAGTGCCAGGAGCGCTATTTAGAAGCCTGGGTTGAGCTGACTGAAACTGCCCCCACAGCGCTGTGTGAAACGAGCGCGCTGCTGAACTCACCGCCGCAGCCCGGATGCCCATGCAGCTGAGGCTGCCCGGTCAGGCGTGGTAATTTCCCTGGGGCAGCCCTCGGTGCAAGGAGAGGGCCACCGCATTTGCCTGAGCCTCCTGCCCCTTGATTGATTTGATGCGGCGGCCCCCGGTGTCAGGAGAGGGCCGCCGTAATTCCTGACAGGCCGTGCGGGCCTGATGCGTCCTGAGGCCTTCTTCCCCTGTCATGTGGTGGGGGACGAGGCGTCCCTGGACACGCCCCCTTGTGCACCGCGGCCGCCGACTGACTGATTCCCGGGCCGCACTCGCTATTGCGAACCCGAGATCAGGGAGACCTTGTGCTGGGGAGGGCTCTGTGAGCGCTAAGAGCCCCTCCCTCCCCAGCGCGAAGCGAGTGAGCTGCCCCGGGGCCGGAGGGAGGCCCGAGAAGAGCGCGGGAGCAGTCGGGCCTCCCCTGTCCGACCCCTCACCTCCTGAGGTCTGCCAGTCTATGGAGGGCTCTCTGAGTGGAACGAGAGCCCTCTCCTGCCGAAACCCCCGCAAGGGCCGAGGAGGCAGAAGCTTACAGGTAACCCTGGGGGAGGGGGGGGCGGCAATTTCGCAAGAACGCGGGGACTCCAGTGTGCTAGAAGGAGGCCCCGAGAACACCCCACCCCCCCCAGGAGAACTAAGACTGGGCCCCGTGAGCCCGAATTGGGCCCCCTTTGAGATTGGACCGGGGCCAGGGCCCCTTAAAACACTGTGAGGGCCACACTGAAAGAGCTTACCCCTGCCTGGAGGTAAAGGTAATCACTCGTATACGGGTGCACGAGTTTAGATAATTCACGGAATTGCTCAGGTTGGTAGTGCACTGGTGAATACTGCCTAAATGAAATGCCTCTATGATGGTAGTGCACTGGTGATGACTGCCTAAATGAAATGCCTCTATGATGGTAGTGCACTGGTGAATACTTCCTAAATGAAATGCTTCTATGATGGTAGTGCACTGGTGAATACTGCCTAAATGAAATGCTTCTATGATTGTAGTGCACTGGCGAATACTGCCTAAATGAAAACTTTTACCCAGATTGGAGGCAAATGTGTGAACTTACCTGGTGCCTTGTTCCCGGAACCTAATGAAATGTTTATTCCTCCGTAGGTAACTTTTGGTAAATTACTTACTAGGAAATGTTCTGCAGTATTGCTAAATGAAATGTTTATATTGACCTAATGGGAGGTTGCCTGATTTCCCCCCAAAAATGGGGCACTCCTGCATAGGAAAGTGTTAGATGTTCCTGCCTAATGCAGCGTTCCCGAAATGCTTTTAGCTACTCCAAGGGATGTTTAATGCGGAGTAATGGAATGTTTCACTTCTGCTAACTGTAGGTTTTATTATGAAACAATCAGAGAGAGAGAGGGTGTAAGACACTCTTATTCCCCCAGGTTATGTATACAAAACAAAAGAAGAGTGTCAAGTGCACTGGTATCTTCATGAAGACACAGCGGCAAAGACTGTGGAAGGACTGTGAGAAGAAGTGTGAAAAAAAATGTGAAAAAAACCCTTTTCATTAACACATTGGAAATCTTGGGGGGGTTTTTTGGAAGCCCTCACTCACCAACCTGGTTGGTGACATGCTTCATCATCTGGCCCACCAGGAGAAGCCGAGTGCCTCCCTGGTGTGCTGCAACGCCAGATTACTGCGGAGCTGGTTTTTGTGACAATGGTGTGAAAAGTGATGTTAAAAATGTCTAAAACTGTACCAATCACAATGATTTATTTGTTGGTCAGTTGAGACATGGTTAAAAAAGGATATGTGTGGAAAAACTACCGCAGATTATGATGGGAGTTTCCACTTAAAGTGGGGTCAACATGTTTCTGCCCTTCCTAAGTGTAAGAATTACGTGGGCATTCGTCAGGACCATGTAGCGTGTACCTTGGCGGTATGGGCTCGCTAAGGCCCACCCTAACTAAAGGACGTGCGCGCTAAGGCCCACCCTAACCAAAGGACGTGAAAGTTAAAAACTGTTTTATGTGTAAAAAAAGTGCAAAACAGAACACAAACCACAAGTTGTGGGATTTACCTCCACTCAGAGGAACCTGTGTAGTCTGAAAAGGAAAAAGACAAACTGTAAATTGGTCTAGAAGGTGACCTGGTGCCATACATCTATTTTAGTGCCAGGAAGCGCTGTAGGAGTGCCCAAAGGGGCATTACAGGCATGTGGACATGCACTATGGCAGAAAGAGTTTACAGGCCGTGGGACAGAGCGGCTTAGATTGGAGCACTCGTGAATAGAGATCAATCGACCATATAGTCGTGGTCAGAAGTGCTACCTCCTACAGGGGTGGGAGGGGGCACAGGTGTTGATATTGAGGATCTGACTTGTGTAATAAAAGATCCATGCCCCATGGGTCTCGGGAGGGGGGTGGAGGCGAAAATGGCACACCCTGTAAGTAAAATAAAGGAAAGGAATACCTCGTAAATTTACGCGGTCTCACAATGGAAACAAACAGGACATGTACTTAGCTCTGAGTTACTGATGTGCAGAATCCTTACGCCCGCAACGCCTAGCACCCTCGTGGCACCTAGCTGTTCCTGCTCCGGACCCCGTGGATGTGGGTCTCGGCGCCAGAACCGCTAAAATGGTGTGTCGGTCGGGGCCCGGGAGGGCGGGGTTAGCCGCAGCCAATCGGAGGCCGTGCTCCCGCTGAGGCTTGAAGGCCAGGTCCAATCCCTAGTCAGTACCCAGACGAGGCTTGGGAAGCAAGCTCGGTGAGCTTGAGACAGCGAAACGAGGCTTGAGAAGCAAGTGTCCTCGCGCTGTCAGAGATAGGTGTTATGGCAACGTACAAACATTGCTGGGGAATGAGAGCAGCAATGATTTTGCCGAGTTGAATGAAGCTTTCACTCCGTGATTGCCATCAAAATAGGAGGATGTTCTCACATGATTTAGGGTGGAAGTGGTTCCATATGGTGAAAGAAAGGAAGATTAAAATAAACACAAAAGGAGAGGGGCCTAGTATGGTATAGGACCTATACTGCGTCTGTTATTGAAGACTACAAAAACTGGCAAACTAGGGTAAAAGCTGGTATTACGCCCCAGTATGAAGGGTAATCAACGGTGGTTCTTTATAGATAGCAGATGCACCAAGTGTGCATATCGGAAGTTTCAGCGTTTCAGTACTGAGGACCACGGGATCTGGTCGTTTAATCCATTTAGGTGTGTGCCCAATCTATACACCCACCGCTGCTCTTTTTCAAAAAGTATGCTGGCAGTGTTGGCAGTGGTTTCAATCTGCTCTATGATGGTCCAACTCAAGTCGTTTGGTGTGTGGTTATGTTGGATGAAATGCTCGCTTAGTTTGGTGGTCACTTTGCGGCATCTGATGTTGCTGCGATGCTCGCAAATGCGTTGTTTGACCTTTCGGGTCGTCATCCCAACATATTTCAGTCCACACGTGCAAGTGACGAGGTACACGACATTCCTTGAGTTGCAGTTGGTATGTTTCCTTTGAAACCATGTTTTCCCTGGTTCTAAGTAAAGTTCTTTTGTATGTGTCGTCAGGTGGCATACGCTACAGTTAGAGCATGGGTAGTGCCCTACTACTGGTGGAAGGCCCCATGCATTGGTAATGGATCCAGGGTTTGTATGGTTCAGGTTTACGACCTTGGGTCGGGTATGCACCAGAGTATCCTTGAGGCTGGTTGTTTTTTTAAAAGAGAAGAGTGGTTTCTGCCAATCTTTTCTGTTGCTTCTGATTATGCTCCAATGTTTGTTTATAGATTTCTTCATCTGGTTGGAGTGGGTACTATAAGTGGTGACACAAGTTAGAGGTATTTCTGATGGTTCCTTGATAGTATCCTCTAAAAGGGCCTCACGGGGTTGGTTTCTAGCCCGTTTGTTGCCCATCTCAAGTATTTTGGATGGGTACCCTCTTGATTTCAGTTTCTGGGTTAGGTCTGATGCTTGGTTCTTATAATCCATGACGCTACTGCAGTTCCTGGGTATCCTGAGATATTGCCCGTAGGGGAGATCAATAATGAGACCAACTATACCCTTCTGAGGGAAGATCCGACTACGGAACTGAGAACTCAGATCCACAACATAGTGAAAGAAGCAGAAGAAAACGAGTACATCTCTAAAAAATGAGGCATCCTTCCTGATGGCAGGCGGCACAACTATTCCGTACTTCTACACTTTACCCAAAACTCACAAAAACAAAAACAAAATACCACCACCAGGGAGACCCATAGTGTCAGGCATTGGGTCCCTCCTGGAACCTCTGTCAACTTTTTGTGACCATTATCTTAAACCTCTGATACAAAAAAGTACCACATATCTCAAGGACACAAAGAATCTTCTACAACAACTTGAAAATATCACTTTTGAGGCAGATTCAGTCATCCTAGTAACGCTCGATATCGAGAGCTTATATACAAGCATTCCCCAAGATGAAACCCTGAAAGTTCTGGCAACAGCACTAGACTCCACCGTCTGGGATTACCAAACGCCTAAGTCCTTCATACTCCAGTGTGCGACGATAGCTCTCAAGGAGAACTATTTCGAACACAAGGGCAAACTATACCTGCAAACCATGGGAACCTCGATGGGCAGTACATTTGCTCCAAGCGTAGCGGGGTTGTATGTGTATGATTTCGAATCTAGACACATTTTACCATCAAACAACCCTTTTTCCTCCTCCATAGGTCTATGGATGAGGTATATTGACGACATCCTCTTAATTTGGAAGGATAATGAAACAGCTTTGGAACAGTTTTTGAACTGGATCAATACTTTGGATACCTATCTCAAGTTCACACACAGCTACAGCAGAAAAGAAGTCATTTCTATTGATGTGGAAATCATGGTCAGTGGTACTTCCTTGACCACAAAAACACATTATAAACCAACAGCAAAAAATAACCTTTTGGAATTTACAAGTTTCCATCCCAGACCCCTGAGGGAAAATCTCCCCTACGGGCAATATCTCAGGATACGCAGGAACTGCAGTAGCATCATGGATTATAAGAACCAAGCATCAGACCTAACCCAGAAACTGAAATCAAGAGGGTACCCATCCAAAATACTTGAGATGGGCAACAAACGGGCTAGAAACCAACCCCGTGAGGCCCTTTTAGAGGATACTATCAAGGAACCATCAGAAATACCTCTAACTTGTGTCACCACTTATAGTACCCTCTCCAACCAGATGAAGAAATCTATAAACAAACATTGGAGCATAATCAGAAGCAACAGAAAAGATTGGCAGAAACCACTCTTCTCTTTTAAAAAAACAACCAGCCTCAAGGATACTCTGGTGCATACCCGACCCAAGGTCGTAAAACTGAACCATACAAACCCTGGATCCATTACCAATGCATGGGGCCTTCCACCAGTAGTAGGGCACTACTCATGCTCTAACTGTAGCGTATGCCATCTGACGACACATACAAAAGAACTTTACTTAGAACCAGGGAAAACATGGTTTAAAAGGAAACATAACAACTGCAACTCAATGAATGTCGTGTACCTCGTCACTTGCACGTGTGGACTGAAATATGTTGGGATGACGGCCCGAAAGGTCAAACAACGCATTTGCGAGCATCGCAGCAACATCAGATGCCGCAAAGTGACCACCAAACTAAGCGAGCATTTCATCCAACATAACCACACACCAAACGACTTGAGTTGGACCATCATAGAGCAGATTGAAACCACTGCCAACACTGCCAGCATACTTTTTGAAAAAGAGCAGCGGTGGGTGTATAGATTGGGCACACACCTAAATGGATTAAACAACCAGATCCCGTGGTCCTCAGTACTGAAACGCTGTAACTTCTGATATGCACACTTGGTGCATCTGCTATCTATAAAGAACCACTGTTGATTACCCTTCATACTGGGGCGTAATACCAGCTTTTACCCTAGTTTGCCAGTTTTTGTAGTCTTCAATAACAGACGCAGTATAGGTCCTATACCATACTAGGCCCCTCTCCTTTTGTGTTTATTTTAATCTCCCTTTCTTTCACCATATGGAACCACTTCTACCCTAAATCATGTGAGAACATCCTCCTATTTTAATGGCAATCACGGAGTAAAAGCTTCATTCACCTCGGCAAAATCATTGCTGCTCTCATTCCCCAGCAATGTTTGTACGTTGCCATAACACCTATCTCTGACAACGCGAGGACACTTGCTTCTCAAGCCTCGTTTCGCTGTTTCAAGCTCACCGAGCTTGCTTCCCAAGCCTCGTCTGGGTACTGACTAGGGATTGGACCTGGCCTTCAAGCCTCAGCGGGAGCACGGCCTCCGATTGGCTGCGGCTTACCCCGCCCTCCCGGGCCCCGACCGACACACCATTTTAGCGGTTCTGGCGCCGAGACTCACATCCACGGGGTACGGAGCAGGAACAGCTAGGTGCCACGAGGGTGCTAGGCGTTGCGGGCGTAAGGATTCTGCACATCAGTAACTCTGAGCTAAGTACATGTCCTGTTTGTTTCCATTGTGAGACCGCATAAATTTACGAGGTATTCCTTTACTTTATTTTACTTACAGGGTGTGCCATTTTTGCCTCCACCCCCCTCCCGAGACCCATGGGGCACGGATCTTTTATTACACAAGTGAGATCCTCAATATCACCAACTGTGCCCCCTCCCACCCCTGTAGGAGGTAGCACTTCTGAACACGACTATATGGTCGATTGATCTCTATTCACGAGTGCTTCAATCTAAGCCGCTCTGTCCCACGGCCTGTAAACTCTTTCTGCCATAGTGCATGTCCACATGCCTGTAATGCCCCTTTGGGCACTCCTACAGCGCTTCCTGGCACTAAAATAGATGTATGGCACCAGGTCGCCTTCTAGACCAATTTACAGCGTCCTAAACGCAGAGACTGTGCTGACAAGCTCATACCTGTAAACATTGATCGTTTGTTTCGTCCTACATGTATGTTTGTCTTTTTCCTTTTCAGACTACACAGGTTCCTCTGAGTGGAGGTAAATCCCACAACTTGTGGTTTGTGTTCTGTTTTGCACTTTTTTTACACATAAAACAGTTTTTAACTTTCACGTCCTTTGGTTAGGGTGGGCCTTTGCGCTCCCTTACCGCCAAGGTACACGCTACATGGTCCTGACGAATGCCCACGTAATTCTTACACTTAGGAAGGGCAGAAACATGTTGACCCCACTTTAAGTGGAAACTCCCATCATAATCTGCGGTAGTTTTTCCACACATATCCTTTTTTAACCATGTCTCAACTGACCAACAAATAAATCATTGTGATTGGTACAGTTTTAGACATTTTTAACATCACTTTTCACACCATTGTCACAAAAACCAGCTCCGCAGTAATCTGGCGTTGCAGCACACCAGGGAGGCACTCGGCTTCTCCTGGTGGGCCCGATGATGAAGCATGTCACCAACCAGGTTGGTGAGTGAGGGCTTCCAAAAAAAAACCCAAGATTTCCAATGTGTTAATGAAAAGGGTTTTTTTCACATTTTTTTTCCATACTTCTTCTCACAGTCCTTCCACAGTCTTTGCCGCTGTGTCTAAACTGAAGGTTTTAGCCTTAAGGAGATGTATAGGCTCCTATTTAGTGCTGAGGAATGCTGAAATGGGCCATCGCTTTGCTGGTCCTGAGGCACAAGGTTATATATAGGCGTACTCTGGTTACTGAAATGTTGAATCCCTCTTCATGAGAGTAACGCCTGCTCATTCTGGCTAAAGGGACTGTTTATTCTAGCATAATGAAATGTTGGCCGATCACTAAAGAGTTTACTGGCCTAATGTTAAGCTCACCCTTGCTGGGTGCCTTATTATTGAATGCCTAATGAAATGAGTAGCCTCAATCTAGGGAATGCTTATTCCTACTGGGAGTGATTCTTGATATGGTTATTCCTGATTAAGGAGATGGTTAATCCTGCACAAGGGGATGTGTTATCCTAATGGAATGTTTTCTCCCACTTAGTGCTACATTTACTGGAAGCCTTCAGTTATTTATTTACATGTTCACTGCTGTGAAACGCTCACCTTTGCTTGGTGAGAAGAGGGTAAAAATGCCTGCAGAACCAATGAGATGCAATGTCATTTGGTTGTCTTCTAAATGTATTTCTTACAGGTGCTGACAAGAAGCAAGGCTACGGTCAGGCCTGTGGTTATCTACACTTAATGTTATTTAATATTCAATATTTAACTGATATTTACTATTTATTCCTCTGAGTATTCATTACAAGGTGTTGAAACAAATGTATTCTGAAGGAAAACTAATAAGTAATTGATACTGTAATTTTTGATTACCCTGACTCTGCTCTTTATAAAAGTTATCTAATTTTTATACAAACTAACTGGAGTGGTGTCACTCATTGCGTGCCCATTTTTACTGTCTCAGTGGTTGCGTGTGCTGTATGGTCGCTTTACACATAAGCTTTCGGATGCCTACCCGCTCGTGCCATGCTACCCTCGGGGAACTGGTGACCCCAGTTCCAACAGTACTCAACTGGTGCTTCTAAGATACACCTACCCCGGTGTACCTAACCTAAGCCTAGTACATGGGAAGGAGTTAATGAGATGTAGTTTGAGTTAAGATAGTTTCTGCCAAGAATCTAAATCAAGAATTCTCTAAGGCTCTAATCAGCTCCGTACCTTGGTTATAGAATGAAGGAGGTCTTGAATCTCTCTCTCAGGACTCAATCTCCCAGCAACCTGCAAGGGTGACAGGAAAACACTGGAGCTGGATTTCTCGGCAGGAGAAAAGACAGCGTCTCTCTCAGTGCGTCAGCGGGAGGGTAGGCTTCCATCGGCACTTGCTACAGCAGGTCGTCGGGCAAGTAGATAGTCGATCTGCTCCAAACCACTGTGTGTTTTGCTAGGGCAGATGCTGGTATATTTATACCTGGAAGGTGCCGAGTTTGACGTAAGGTTGGACATAAGACGTCACTAAGAACTCGCAGTTCTTTCAGGACTCCTAGGACAAATCAATACAGAAGCAGGGGGAATTCCCGGGCTGCTGGAGGCTTGGTTTATCTAAGAACGCGTTGTGCTTTCTAGGAGTCTATGGGAGTAGACTTGCCGTATTTGGACTACATTGGCTATGTCTTAATATGGGTATGATTCTTATGCCTATATAAGGATATGATTTGATATAACCACCCAAGGGCATAAATCGGGAATATTAACTAGAGTCCTAGATTCGTCTACAACACTAGCGCTGCCGCTGAACACACGCTGTGATATTACGGTGCCCCCGGTGTCTCCTCATTGTTATGTATGCGGAGGGCTCCTCAAAATGACGTGTGCACTAACGAACTGTAATCATGTTCAATCGAGTCCCCAAGGCTTAAGGATCTCTAATGCTGCCTAGGGAGCTACTAGAATAAAAACGAGTTTCCAAGACCTAATGGGGTCGAACGCTGCCTAGCGAGTGCACTAGAAGATCAAAACTGTGTCTCCACGGTCCAATGCTGCCTACTGCTGTCTAAATATATAACGCTCGAAGGGGACGCATACCAGCAATTTCCTGGCGAGTTTCTGGCGATTTCCCGGCCTGGCAACGTGACACTTACTGAGGCATGGTGAGACATGTGAGCAAAAGCCTCAAGGACAGTACATGTATGAGAGTGTGAGGAAGCAATGATTAAGTGCCTGGGTAAAGTGAAGATGGACAACACTGTGATGGCTGACGAAGGGCAACTTGTTTTTAATGCAGTGTAAACAGTAAAACAGCGGAAAGCAGGCAAGCAGGCTAAGAAAGAGGCAAAAGACAATCTTTAAAGAGTGGAATTGCAAGCAGAATACACATGAGCGCGACTGGATAAACTCTTGTGAAAGTGCAGCAAGTACAACAGGCAGGCAAACAGACCAAGGCCAGACACAGCATATGAATGGGAAACTGAATACTTAGCGAATGGGCATATTAGTGCGCACAAGACAAACTACACAATCCTACAAATGGAGCAAACTACGTAGAACAAGACACAACACAGCACAGTAAAGCGGAGTGAGGGAAGCAAGCAAGTTAAAATAGCTCACAGCGCAGCACATGGGGGAGCAAATAACTTGATGAGACGAGCCTCACTCTGGGATCACCTGACCTCTGGATCAATGCTACTACCAACACCTAACTCCTGATATATGGCGCTGCTTGTCACCACTAGATAGGATACCTGTCAATACTGTTGCAGTAATTCTTACATCTGCTTCTTCAAAGTTCCGGACGGCACCTACTGGTGCAAGCGAATGGCGAAATTGGACTGCACCTAGTGGTGCAATCACATTTTCTGAGCCGAGTCCTCACTGATTATATATCCACGGCGAGTGTCACCATGGGGAACAAGGAAACAACATAAAATCTTAAGAGGCTCAAGGCTGAGCCTCCGAACCCAGTTTTGCCTATCAAAGGCAAGAAAGACGTTAGCGACACTATGGATATCATATTAAACAAACTTGAAGAGGTGCGTGACCTGGCGAAGTCCACAAAGGAGGAGATTGTGGCTATCAGGCAAGATATACGAGACACCAACTCTAGGCTTACTGAAACGGAATCAAGGATCAGTCGTCTAGAAGACACAGAGACCAAGACCTGTAGAACTCTACGTATATTTGGCATACTGGAAGGCTCAGAGGAAGCCTTCAGTTCATGTGTTTCCTTCTTTAAATCATGGTTCTCGCAAGCAACCAATCTCACCTTTCATCAGCCGCTTGAGTTCGACAGGGCACACAGAGTTCAGAATTCAAACCTGAAAAGGGGATTAAGGCTGCTCTGCCCGCACTGGTAATGAAGTCCCTAAAATATAAGAGTATGTAGGTGCTGGACGTCTGGGACACAATCCCCTAGATCCCAATAATAGAAAGCCAAGAGACTTGGCTTTCAAGTCAAAATGCACAAAAGTGACCCCGCACCCTTCAAAGGTATGGTATTATTACAGTTTCAAAAGTGTTATTCACATGGTTCAATTAGTTTTCTAGTCGTTCTCCCAAAAATTCCAAAGTCAGGTTCTTCAAAAAAGAGGTTCTTTATTCACAAATGATGATTAAAACCAATAGGCTATTCAATCACGATCCTAGAGATTGAAACGGCTATCAAATCGCTAAAATGTGGAAAGGACCCGGGGCCGGACGGATTTAGTGCTAGATTCTATAAGTGCTTCTCCTTTCTCCTATCACACCCACTCCTACACCTGTTTCAGGAAATCAATACCACAGGGGAGACGAAAGGCACACTATCGGAAGCTATCATTGCCGTCCTGCCCAAAGATGGGAAAGATCCAACACTCACTAAAAACTATAGACCTATCTTGCTTATTAATCTGGACTGTAAGCTCTTAGCCACGATCTTAGCCAACCGCCTCCAGAAAGTTCTGCCCAAACGTATCCACCCCTCCCAGGCAGGCTTTTTGAAATACAGGTTATCCAGTGATAATACCAGGACATTAGCCCATGTACTCTAAAAGGCGAGGCTTATTACTGTAAGGATTGCAGGTTGGTTCCACAGGAGCGTCAGGAATCCGAAGAATAGTCCACAGCCTTCCCCTACGGCCTTCCGACTCTATCAAGCACTAGAGTACGAGAGACACGCCAGGGGAAAACAGGGAAACAAAACAAGGAAAGGTGGGAAGGGAAATGGTGATGTTCAATGGTGATCTTCTGGATTCTATGTGTGGTACGTCAATTGATGAACTGGAAAACTGGTGGGCTGCAAATAAAGGCAAGTATGTAACAAACTATCTGCACACTGAAAGAACACGCTAAGAAACCTATAAACAACAATAGCACATACCCCTGGTTTTTATCTTGTAGTAGAATGTACATGTAGCGCCTACATGAGAAACTTCATCAGGAGCTGTGGCAAGAATGACATAAGGGGTTAGTGAGCAGGTACAATATGTGGTAGTGACAGTACTGTGTGATTGGTATAATTCTCACTTCAAATATCTTGTAGAAGTTCTGAAGAATCCTTCACTAGCGAGTGGTCTAGAAAGAATCTTTAATTCAACTCTTCTTATGATGGCTTGACCCACTATGAAAAATAACATAACATCTATTACTCGTGAATATGCAAAACTCAATAAAAATATAAAGTAGCGCAAAAGCGCTGTTACCGTGATTCTCGGTAGAGAAGCTGAAGGCAGTACCCACAATGGTCCACGCAAGGATCCCTCCAAATGCAGGGCGGAGAACACCAGGATAACCGAATCCAGAAAGGGGACAATACGGAGGGCGGAAATGGAAGGGGAACGAGCAGTAGGAAAACCTGACTGTTCTACCTAAGGGGAAAAAAACGAAGGAATGCAGGAAAACACAAAGCTGAGCCCAGCCGGATGGCGGAGCGAAGCCCGGCCGCCGGGCGGGACTCAAGGGAAGGTGAGGGGAAGACTCCCGCAGAGTGTTGAGCCCAGCCGGATGGCGGAGCAAAGCCCGGCCGCCGGGCGGGACTCCAAGGAAAGCGGGACGTAGTTCACGGCGAAAGTCGTGAACCGGCAGCACTCGTGCAAAATGCACCAAAGGGACGCCTGGAAAACAGCAGAGTGCAAGCAACAGGAACTCCAGGCTACAACGGAAGACAGGCACAGGAAACTAGGACGGAATCGGAAACGAGGGGAGCTTGACGCAAGAACGTGAAGCGTCGCTCCTTGTTTCCCAGTGCTTTAAATAGCATACTTCTTAAAGGGACAGTGTAGGGGAGTCCCGAGGCATGACAGTACACTCCCCCCACAATGCTTCCCTCCCGGCTTGGGCTTGTCAGGATATCTTTGATGAAACACTCTCAGCAATCGTGGAGCATGGATATTGGACGCGGGCTCCCACGTGCGTTCTTCCAAACCATAACCCTTCCAATGAACCAAGTATTGCAATGTGTTTCTTACTCTCCGGGAATCTAGGATGGCCCCAACCTCATACTCTTCCGAATCTTGCAGAGTTACAGGAGCAGGTCTTACAGGAACTTTAGTCCCAGGTTCAACCGGTTTGAGTAGTGACACATGGAAGACTGGATGGATCTTAAATGAGGGAGGAAGGATGAGTCTTATGGCAACAGGATTGATCACCTTCTCCACCCTGTAGGGACCTATGTATTTGGGGTTAAACTTGCGTGGACCCCCCAGAGTAATGTATTTAGTGGAGAGCCAGACCTCATCTCCTGGTGTGTAAATGGGTTCCAATCTCCTGTGTAGGTTTGCCCCTTCGGTATATCTCACTTTTGCCATTTCAAGACTCTCTAATGCTCTCTTCTGTACTTCGTGTAGCCTTTCTACCCTGTCCGAAGCAGCAGGGGTTGGACAATCGGTAGGAACACCGGAGGGCAACAACCTGGGGTGATAACCATATGTGCAAAAGAAAGGAGAGGTTTTGATGGAGGAGTGTGTACTGTGGTTGTAAGAGATTTCAGCTAACCAGACTAACTCATCCCAATCCTCCAGGGTTTGCAACATCTGATTCCTTATGTACTGTTCAAAACACTGGTTAACCCTCTCTGTTTGCCCGTCTGACTGTGGATGGTGACTGGAAGACAAACGGACATCTATTTGGAGTAGGGAACATAAACTCCTCCAGAATCTTGACACAAATTGTGCCCCTCTATCGGACACCAGAACAGAAGGAAAACCATGCAGTCGAACTATTTGTTGCATAAATATGGATGCCAGTTCTACTGCAGTAGGTAGGCCCTTTAAAGGCACAAAATGAGCCATTTTAGTGAATAGGTCTACTACCACTAACAATGTATTGTTCTTCAGCTTCGTGAGCGGTAGTTCCACTATAAAATCAAGGGGCACAGTATGCCAAGGACATGAAGGAGAGGGTAATGGCATGAGAAGGCCCACAGGATTGAGACGTGACACCTTGGTTTGAGCACATACAAAACATGTCTTCACGAATTGTTCAATATCTCTCAGCATAGTAGGCCACCAAAAATGGTCACGCACTGCTTCTGTGGTTCTTTTAATCCCAGGATGACCTGCTACCGGATGAGAATGGTACCACTTCAGGACCTGTTCCTGTAGCTCCTTTGACGGTAACACCACTCCTCCTTGTACCCGTACCAGTCCTCTTCTCAGAGACATTCCTTGTGCCCCTACCACTTGCATCATGTCTACCGAGGCTTGACTAGTTCTGACCAGTGTTAGGAATTCATCCTCATTCTGTATGGTTCCTATGATGTTAGCTCTGGGAATGATGTTGGTCTGCTCAATGGGGTCTGAAGGGATATCAAAACCCAATCGTGACAGGGCATCCGCCTTGCCGTTTTTCCTCCCAGGTCTGTATTGGACAGTGAAGTCGAATTCACTAAAATATTGTGACCAACGTAACTGTCTCATGGATAGAGCCTTGGCTGATTTGAGGTACTGGAGGTTTCTGTGGTCTGTATACACTACAGCAGGATATCTAGCCCCCAAGAGATACTGCCTCCACTCCTCAAACGCTTTCTTAATGGCTAAAAGTTCTTTGTCCCCTACGGCATAATTGTATTCAGCAGGAGTGAACTTATGCGAGTAGAAGGCAACTGGATGGCACTCGCCAGTCACTGCATCCGCTTGGGACAGCACACCTCCCACGGCCACTTGAGAAGCGTCCACTTCCACTACAAAGGGCAATGCAGGATCTGGATAACGCAAGACAGGAGCACTAGTGAACGCCTTCTTCAGGAGTCGAAAGAAAAGATCTGCCTCACCAGACCATACAAAGGGAACACCTTTCTTTAATAGAGCTGTAACAGGTGATACCAAGGTAGAGAAATCACGGATGAACCGTCGATAAAAGTTGGCTAGACCCAAAAAGCTTTGGATCTCTTTTACCGAACGAGGAGCAGGCCATGCTAAAACAGCCTCTACCTTGGAGGTATCCATACTAAGACCTCTAGGGGATACAACATATCCCAAAAAGGGTACTTCCCTGGTGTGAAAGGTACACTTTTCTAGCTTACAATACAGATGATTGTCAAACAACCGTTCCAATACATTGCGTACATGTTGTTGGTGTTCAGTCAAGGTACAAGAAAAAATTAACAAGTCATCTATGTAGGCAATCACATAGATCTCAAGCATGTCTTTTAATACTTCATTAATGAAGAATTGAAACGCCGCAGGGGCATTGCATAGCCCAAAGGGCATTACAAGATACTCAAAGAGACCGTATTTGGTGCAAAAGGCCGTCTTCCATTCGTCTCCCTCCTTGACCCGCACTAGATGGTAAGCCCCACGTAAGTCTAACTTAGTGAAATATTGGGCATTGCGTATCTTGTCAAGGAGAGAGGCGATGAGAGGTAGGGGGTAACGGTTCTTCATTGTGACATCATTTAACTTCCGATAATCAATGCAGCATCGCAGACCCCCTTCCCGTTTTGGAATAAAAAATAAAGAAGAAGAGGCCGGGGACCGAGATTGTCGGATAAACCCTTTTTTAAGCATGGAATCCAGATAGTCCCTTAAATAAACATTCTCCTTTTCCGTAAGGGCGTAAACTCTGCTGCAAGGAATCCTAGCTCCTGCCTCGAGATCAATACGGCAGTCATATACTCTGTGTGGGGGAAGAACCTCTGCTTCCTTAGCATCAAAGACTGCCTGTAGAGCTTGATAACAGGGCGGTAAGGCCGGACTGGACTTACTACTGTCGCTGTCTATACGTAAGTCTTCTGCAGCTGCCCCCACTACGGGTGGAGGAACGAAAGAAGGAAATGTCACTGTAGAGGTTTCCCAATTGATAATAGGGTTTTGAGACCTCAACCACGGGATACCCAGCAATACCGGAAATTGTGGTGAACAGATTAAATCGAACATCACTTCTTCGTGGTGATCAGGATCTATAGTCATGTGAATTGGAGTGGTACGTTGGGTTACGGGGCCAGAAATAAGAGAACTGCCATCTATAGTAGTGACGGTACTGGCTATCTCCTTCTTTGTATAGGCTAACATATTCTCTTTCGCCCACTCTTGGTCCATGTAGTTTCCTGACGCCCCAGAATCAATCATTACCAATACATGTAAACCAAGTGCACCTTGAGTCAGATGTGCCGAGATGTATAAATGATTCGTAGGAGTGGTGCTAAGGTCAGAGGAAGAGACTGTAAGACCAGATCTACCTGGGTTCCTCGTCTCACAAGAACCCAGGCTTGCTAGTTTCCCGAAAACTTGGATTGTGTGGTCTTGGGCTTTACCGGGCATTCCCGCAAAAAATGACCTGCTTTACCACAATAGAGGCAAAGCCGAAGAGTTCTTCTCCTCTGTCTTTCTTCTGGAGTCAAAGGACCTCTAACTATACCTATCTGCATAGGTTCACTGTCTTCACTGACTTTCTCAGGAGCGCTCTTTTTCTCCTTTGTGACAGCGTATCGGTACTCATGCTTCCCTCTCTCTTTCTTTCTTTCTTGGCAGCGATGATCAATCTTTACTACCAAATCAATTAATGCCGGACAGGAGGTGGGAAGGTCGACTGAGATAGAGCGCCCTTCAAGTCATCCCGCAAACCCCTGTAAAAGATAGTACTCTGTTTTACTTCAGGCCATTCGGATTCAACCACTAAGCTGCGAAATTTAGTTATATAAGATACTAAATCTTGGGTACCTTGTTTAAGGTCTAGTAACTCAGTATCAGCTGAATGAGTATACATATGTCTATCAAATAGTTTGCGGAATTCTCGCCTAAAAGATGAGTAACTATGTAATAAAGGGTCATCCCTGTCTACTAACGGAATTGCCCAGTCAGCCGCTGACCCACTGAGGTATGAGATTACAAAAGCTACCTTGGCCTGATCTGAGGGAAAACAGGCGGCTTTACATGAAAAGTGTAATTGACATTGGCTAAGGAAAGCAGCGCATCGCGCTGCGTCTCCTGCAAACCTCTCAGGGGGTGCCAGCGGAATAATAGGGGGAGTGGTTACTTGTACTACTGGCGTTCCCCCACCTGTAGCCCCCGAAGGTTGGTGCCTCTGAATTGTGTCTACCCTTGCCATTAGAGTTTGTGTCTCTACCTGCAGACTACCTAACATACCCGCTAAATCTGCCAAAGTTACTGCTTCGAGATCCATGACGCTCGGGCAGAACGTACCACGTGGGCTTCACGTTCTGTAAGGATTGCAGGTTGGTTCCACAGGAGCGTCAGGAATCCGAAGAATAGTCCACAGCCTTCCCCTACGGCCTTCCGACTCTATCAAGCACTAGAGTACGAGAGACACGCCAGGGGAAAACAGGGAAACAAAACAAGGAAAGGTGGGAAGGGAAATGGTGATGTTCAATGGTGATCTTCTGGATTCTATGTGTGGTACGTCAATTGATGAACTGGAAAACTGGTGGGCTGCAAATAAAGGCAAGTATGTAACAAACGATCTGCACACTGAAAGAACACGCTAAGAAACCTATAAACAACAATAGCACATACCTCTGGTTTTTATCTTGTAGTAGAATGTACATGTAGCGCCTATATGAGAAACTTCATCAGGAGCTGTGGCAAGAATGACATAAGGGGTTAGTGAGCAGGTACAATATGTGGTAGTGACAGTACTGTGTGATTGGTATAATTCTCACTTCAAATATCTTGTAGAAGTTCTGAAGAATCCTTCACTAGCAAGTGGTCTAGAAAGAATCTTTAATTCAACTCTTCTTATGATGGCTTGACCCACTATGAAAAATAACATAACATCTATTACTCGTGAATATGCAAAACTCAATAAAAATATAAAGTAGCGCAAAAGCGCTGTTACCGTGATTCTCGGTAGAGAAGCTGAAGGCAGTACCCACAATGGTCCACGCAAGGATCCCTCCAAATGCAGGGCGGAGAACACCAGGATAACCGAATCCAGAAAGGGGACAATACGGAGGGCGGAAATGGAAGGGGAACGAGCAGTAGGAAAACCTGACTGTTCTACCTAAGGGGAAAAAAACGAAGGAATGCAGGAAAACACAAAGCTGAGCCCTGCCGGATGGCGGAGCGAAGCCCGGCCGCCGGGCTGGACTCAAGGGAAGGTGAGGGGAAGACTCCCGCAGAGTGTTGAGCCCAGCCGGATGGCGGAGCAAAGCCCGGCCGCCGGGCGGGACTCCAAGGAAAGCGGGAAGTAGTTCACGGCGAAAGTCGTGAACCGGCAGCACTCGTGCAAAATGCACCAAAGGGACGCCTGGAAAACAGCAGAGTGCAAGCAACAGGAACTCCAGGCTACAACGGAAGACAGGCACAGGAAACTAGGACGGAATCGGAAACGAGGGGAGCTTGACGCAAGAACGTGAAGCGTCGCTCCTTGTTTCCCAGTGCTTTAAATAGCATACTTCTTAAAGGGACAGTGTAGGGGAGTCCCGAGGCATGACAATTACCACCCCCACTGCAACAATCACGCTTGATGCCGAGAAGGCATTCGACAAAGTGGATTGGACATATTTGGAGGCAGTGCTAAATAAATAAATCCTTCACGAAGATGGTTATGTCCCTTTATTTCTGCCCCTCGGCTAGAGTTAGAGCGGGAGGTTTGTTCTCCTCATCATTCCGATTACAGCAAGGTACCAGACAGGGGTGCCCCCTTCTCCACTTCATTATTCCTATTGGCAATCGAACCATTCCTTCACCACATACGGAGCAATAAGGACATTTCGGGAATCCCCTTTAAAGATTGTACAATAAAACTAACTGCCTATGCGGATGACATTCTAGTCGTTTCGGAAAAAGCGGAGGAGGCTATACCGGCCCTCATGTCTACTATTGAGGAGTTCTCGAAGGTGTCGGGGTATAAATTAAATAAGGATAAAACGGAGGTTAAAATGTTGAATAATCAAGGGGATAGGGAGGTGCTCGGGGCCTCTTGTCTAACTTGGCAACCGGGTTGCTTCAAGTACCTGGGGTTGGACTTTGATAAGGACCTAATTTCTACATTACGCATTAACGAAACCTAACCCTAAACAAAATATCCAAATTACTAGATGAGTGGTCTCCTAAGTACCTATCTTGGTGGGGTAGGGCTGAAACCCTGAAAATGATGGTGGCTCTACTGGTAAACTACCTGGCAAATATGTTGCCGATGACCTTTTCAGATGACTTCTTACACAAGGTTGATAAGCTTTTTGGTACATTCTTGTAGCAGGGGAAGAAACCCAGGATATCAATGAAGAAGCTACAGCTATCTAAAGAGAAAGGCGGCCTGGGTATCCCCAGCTTCAGAAATTATCAAACTGCGTTCCTATGTAAGCAAGGTGCACAACGGCTGATTGAAGACTCTGCATACACCCCGCTGTGGCTGGATGTTGAGAGATACCTCATTGACAATGTTCCCCTTCCTGCCCTACTCACTATGGACCTCTCCCACCTTCCCCACTCAAAATACATCTTATTAAACACAAGACGTGCCCTCTTAAGGCTTGATCAATCCCACAAAACTGGCTTAAAAATTAAAAAAAACACCTTGGTAGCCTTGTGGCGTAACCCTTCACTTAAAATCGAAGGGGAACCCCTCCATTGGGAATATTGGTCCAAAAAAGGTGTCAATTTGGTGAGTGACCTTTATGACAGGATACACCCACTACCGGTCTCCTCGCTCCAGGCCATACACAATCTTGCACCGATAGACTTTTATGACTTCCTGAAGCTAAACGCATTCTTATCAACACGCTTTTTTAAATCCTGTGAACCATGGCTTAAAACCCATATAACACGTATCAGGGCGGCGGGGCATTTTGTCTCGAAAGTATATAAACTTCTCCTCCCTCTACCTGGGAAAGCTCACATGCGGAATGAGACTCGATGGGAGGCGGAACCCAACTCTACGGGCTTGATATTTGATTGGGACACGATTCATACTACTGCCTTCTTGAACAAAGTTTCTCCAATATTATCCCAAACCAAATACATGTTACTAAACAGGACGTACTGGACGCCAGATAGGCTTTTTAAACTCCACCTAAGAGATAGCCCTAAGTGTTGGAATTGTGACTCAGCTGTAGGGGATTTAGCCCACATGCTTTTTGACTGTCCATCCCTGTGAAAGTACTGGGTGAAAATTTTTGATTGCATAGAGCATATTTTCAGTTTCAAACCTGCAAGGGAATTTGTCTATGTCCTACTGGGTGTCCTACACCTGAACCTAGTTAACGCACATGACCGCCAATTGCTTGACCTACTGCTCACCCTGGCCTGTAAAGTAGTCTTATGTAAATGGAAGAGTGCCTCCGAGGTGTCCTTCAAGAGGTGGCAAGAATGGTTATCCTTTCTAAGAGGAGCTGACAACCCTGCTCTGCATTCCTCCCCATGGCGCGGTTCCCATAAGAAGCTTTAGAAATCTCTTGATGCTTCATCATTTTCATTTGATCCTCCGTGAGGTGTTGTAGGTATATGTAATAATTGGATGCGAAGCGGAGTTTACTTATTACTATATACCCCGTAAAATTTTGTCAAATAACCTGATGGGGCAAGAGGGTGAAATCATCATCACTAACGGCACTACTCTCAATGAAGTGCACAGACTGTGGGACACAAATGGAGAATGTGGATCCAGGGATCTGGACAAGGACATTGTATATGCAACAGTGTATGTTTGTGTAGCGCTCATTTTGATTTGGTCGTCACAT
Source organism: Lissotriton helveticus (assembly GCF_964261635.1). Taxonomy (NCBI): domain Eukaryota; kingdom Metazoa; phylum Chordata; class Amphibia; order Caudata; family Salamandridae; genus Lissotriton; species Lissotriton helveticus. The sequence goes on from NC_136058.1 coordinate 370,538,794, forward strand.
TCGGATCTCATGGTATGCGTCATTATGTAAGTTACGAAAATGTGTATTACCCTGCCTTTATATGTTATGATTTTGTTAAGACCACAAATGTCACTCATTCTATGTATCGGTGAACCTGTGTGTTTTACTTTATGCTTTCTTTCATTCTTTCTTCTATTTTCCTTCTCAATAAAAATTATTTGAATACAAAAAAAAATTATGATGTTCCAAGTTATTAATTTTTACCTGTCTATGCTTCCACTTACTCTCCCTAACATAATTCTTCAAATATTTTCATAGTCTATTGACACAGTTTTTATGGAACCTGTAGAAGGTTCACATCACCTTGGCCAAGTTACAACAACTTAAAGAAACTGGTGGGGTAAACTTTCCCAACCTTAAAAAGTATCAATCTGCCTTCACCCTCAAACAGATATGGACTTCTCTCTCTAATTAACCCCACTACCAATTCACCATATGGCAAAAATTAGAACATACCTTAATTACTCTATGTTTTGTCCCCCACTTAGCTTATATTTCACAGCCTTCTGAATAATTTCACTCCCTGATACTAACTCACTCAACTTAATTAGCTAAACACCTGCTTATTTGTTATAAGTCTCATTTGAAAAATATCAGATTATTATCCATATGGTCTAACAAGCATAGCTAATTAAATAATAGGGTCTCCTCTTGGAAAGAATAGATAAACAAAGGAATTATAACTATAGATCAACTGCTCTCACTTGGGACTCCTCTTGGATTTTCCGACATACAACACAAATTCTGTATTGCACCATATCGTGCCACCAGATCCCAACACCTGAAGGCAAATTTCGTACAACCGCTTTCAGCACCCCACCCTGACAACCCACAACTAAAACCTCCTTTGCCTCTCTTGATTTCACCTTTGATGTACACATAGCTTAGATATATAAAATCTTAGCTAACTGACTCCCACGCTGACAGACCGAAATCTGCTGTTAAATTACAAAGGGAACAGGATCTTTAATAAGTTTTCCCTCCAACTCTATGGAAACAAATTATGGTCTAAAGGTAATTTCACCTTGCATTCTGCTAGTACAACACAAACCTTATTAATTTGTTTAGAATAGATTATTGTTTACCCATGTGTCTCTCTGTAGGTTCAAACTCTCCACTGATACTAGTTGTTGGTCTTGTCTTCCGGAGCAAAGCAACTTTTCACATATGCTTTTTGATACAAGTTTGGAATAAGAAAAGTGAAATTTGTTTCATTAAAATACCTTTTGATAAATTACATATTTTCTTCGGAGATTCCTCTCACACATAGCATTCTCAGATTATGGCTGGAAAAATTGTTTACTTACTTATTGCTATTGCGCTACAAATTACATATCCAACTGGGAGGACACAACTAAAATCTTGATTATTGGATGGTCTAATAGGCATTGCCATCATCATAGACTGGACAGAACTAATTTACTTACTACATATTCGCTGATAGACTGGACAGAACTAATTTACTTACTACACATTCGCTGATTAAACGAAACTAGCTCTGGATACCGTCAACATCCTTTTTATCCAAAAAACTATTCCTTTCTCAGGTACCATTACTACTTTTGACCCGCCGTAATTTCTAGGCTACATTCTAAATATAATATAACAACCATATTCTCATGTATAATATCCATGTTATTATTGTTTCCATTATTTAACTTACATTCAGATGCGTTTCTTTTTCCTGCTTCTTCTTCTCTTCTTTTTCCTCCTTTTTATGAATTTGTATACTCTCAAAAATCATAAAATACTAACTAGTTGATGGTATTCATTACTGAAATATTCCTTTATTATGTACCTTGTTATACACTTATTGATTATCCCATTACTTTTCGTTTTTGCCTCCTATAAGAGCTTATATATGGCCCTATCAATTGCATTATTTTATTATTACTAGCTCTTTAAATAAAGCATTTTCAAACTTTAAAAAACAGGGAAGCCAAGAGTGATCCTAGACTTTCTGGTTTCTCACTGTGTAATTGAGCCACTGGATCAGTTTACCTTTCTTGCTCCTCTCTTTAATTCTAGGTTCATGAGATTAGACCGCGATTGACAGGCAGGAGCAACATGAAAGCCCAGCTCATTTTGGGCTTAAGGGTCAACAGTGGCTCATCCATGTCTAACTTTCATAGACATGTGCCATTTACATCTTTTCTACTATGTTTGATTAATAAAATAATAGGTGATAGATGGAGCTCTGGCAAAAATCTCAGCCACTTACAATCATTCGGGCTACATTTCTGCCCATGTACCTCTAGGTTGCTTGTGTTCCTGTTCAGAAGAGGCTCTAACTGGCAGTCTTCACTGCACTGTTCAAATTGGAGCAGGAACAGGACTGGTTTGCATATGACAGCTTCCCTTCTGGAATGGGCCAGTGTCTGACGTATCAAAAGCGATTAGCAGAGGCTGAAACTTTGGTTTGGGTTAAGTGCAAGGTGTGTACCCTGATATGGGACCCTTATTCACTGTGGCTTAAGTCTCAAGCTGCACCAAAAAAGGTGTAACCATTTGGGTTGCTTGTGTACCCGTTCAGAGGGACATGGCCTGAGAGATCGGATGAATCTCAAACAAAACCGTTATAAATGGGAGAACTAACAAATCACACTCAATGCCAGTCATGTTGTGTGTCACTTTACCTATCTAGGTGGCCGTCCGCATTGTCAGCCCAATCAGTTCACTTAGAAAAACCCTCCTCCGATGCAGGCATGACATCACTAACGCGTTCCTGCGTTCTGTTTACAGATATAAATACTACAAGAAGCACAACAGCTTCGCTAACCACAACTGTCACAACAACAGCCTCACCAACCACAACTGTCACAACAGCCTCGCCAACCACAACTATTATAACAACTGAAACTACAGCCTCAACAATCACTACAACAACTGACACTGCTACAACCTGCACTACTACAACTGGCCCCACTATGACCTGCTCTATCCCACCTAGCACATCTACAACAGACACTTCAATAACTGAAACTGCTACAACTGGCCCTGCTGCAACCAGCACTGCATCAACCGGCACTGCCTCAACAGGCAGTGCTATAACCAGCTCTATCCCACCTAGCACATTTACAACAGGCATTTCAACAACCACTGCAATGGCAAGCAATACCCCACCTAGCACATATACTAGAGGTACTTCAACAACTAGTACTGCTACAACCAGCACTACACCATCTAGCACATCTACAACAGGCACTTCAACAACTGACACTGTTTAACCAGCACTGCCCCAACTCCCACATCTATAACAATCACTGCAACAACTGACAATGCCACATCAGGCAGTGCTTCAACTGGCACTGTCACAACATGCATTGCTACAACCAATACTACCCCACCTAACACCTCTACAATAGGAACTTTAACAATTGACACTGCTACAACTGGCACTTCTACTACCATCTCTGCCACAACAGGAATTGCTACAACTACCACATCTACGACTATCATTGCCACAACCAGCACTGCATCAACAGGCAGTGCTACAACTGTCACTGTCACAAAAGGCACTTCTAGAACAAGTACGACCCCACCTAGCACTTCTATAACAGGCACTTCAAGAACTGGCGCAGCTGCATCCAGCACTACCCCACCTAGCACATCTACAACAGGTACTTCAACAACTGACACTACTACCACTGGCATTACTACAACCAGCACTGCATCAACCGGCACTGCCACAACAGTACAAAAACCTCCACACTGCGGCTGACCAATGGTTCAGCACATCAATCCTTGGTACAGAATTAAAAGGGTCCTGTGCAGTTCACTTCCAGGAGATGCCACAGCTTGGCTGATGCCTAATCGCTTTTTTAATATATAGAAGAATAATACAGCGAACACTACCCCAGCTAGCACATCTACAACAGTTACTTCAACAACTGGTACAGCCACAACCAGCCCTACTCCATCTAGCACATTTACAACAGGCACTTCAAGAACTGACACTGTCTCAACCAGCAAGACCCCACCTAGCACATCTACAACAATCGCTGTAACAACTGGCACTGCCACAACAGGCCCTTCTACGACCATCACTGCCACAACAGGTATTGGTACAACTGCCACAACAGGCACTGCTACAACAGCGCAACACCACCTCGCACATCTACAACAGGCACTTCAACAACCACTGCAACGGCGAGCAATACCCCACCTAGCACATATACTACAGCTACTTCACCAACTAGTACTGCTGCAACAAGCACTACTCCATCTAGCACATTTACAACAGGTACTTCTACAAATGACACTGGTTCAACCAGCAACAACTTCTACTACCATCACTACCACAACAGGTATTGCTACACCTGCCACTGTCACCAGCTACAACCAGTGCAACCTCACCTAGCACATCTACAACAGGCACTTCAACAACTGCCACTGCCCCAACTACCACATCTACAACAATCACTGCATCAACCAGCACTTCATCAACAGGCAGTGCTATAACTGGCACAGTCATTAAAGGCACTGCTAGAACCAGATACAACTGGCACTTCTACGTCTATTACTGCCACAACAGGCATTGCTACAACGGCCCCTCGCGGCGGGATGCCTGGCTTTCACCTTGCGGATACCCTGCCGGGGTTATCTCACAGGGGAATACCAGGACGGGTTCCCTAAGCAAGCGCTTAGAAACCGCTTGGTGATTTGCGCTATATAAATTCCTGTACATTTACATTTACATTTACAACAGGGATAGCTACAACTGTAAAGACAGGCACTGCTACTATCAGCGCTACCCCACCTAGCACATCTACAACAGGCACTTCAACAACTAGCACTGCTACAGCCAGCACTACTCCATCTACCACATGTACAACAGGCACTTCAACAACTAGCACTGCTACAGCCAGCACTACTCCATCTACCACATGTACAACAGGCACTTCAACAACTGACACTGGTTTAACCAGCACTGCCCCTACTTCCCCATCTACAACAATCACAGAAACAACTGGCACAGTAACAAAAGGCAGTGCTACAACTGGCACTGTGACAACAGGCAGTGCTACAACCAGTACTACCCCACCTACCACATCTACAATAGGCATTTCAACAACTGACACTGCTACCACTGGCATTACTGCAACCAGCACTGCATCAACCGGCACTACCACAACAGGAAATGCTACAACTGTCACGACGGGTACTGTTATAACCAGCACTACCCCACCGAGCATATCTACAACAAACACTTCAACAACAGGCATTCTAAAACCAGAACTACCCCACCTAGTACATCTACAACAGGCACTGCAATAACTAGCACTGCTATAACCAGCACCACTCCATCTCGCACATCTACAACAGGCATTTCAACAACAGACAGTGGTTCAACCAGCACTGCTCCAACTACCACCTCTATAACAATTACTATACAAACTGGCACGCCACAACAGACACTGCTATAACCAGCAGTACCCCATCTAGCACATCTACAACAGGCACTGCAACAACTGACACTGGTTCAACCAGCATGACCCCAACTAGCACATCTACAACAGGCCCTTCAACAACTGGCACTCCCACAGCCAGCACTGCCCCAACTACCACATCTACAACAATCACTGCATCAACCAGCACTGCATCAACAGGCAGTGCTACAACTGGCACTGTCACAAAAGGCACTGCTAGAACCAGCACAACCGCACCCAGCACATCTATAACAGGAACTTCAACAACTGGCACTGCTACAACTGGCACTTCTACGACCATCACTGCCACAACATGCATTGCTACAACAGGGATTGCTACAACTGCCACTGTCATGACAGGCACTGCTACAACCAGCGCAACCCCACCTAGCACTTCTATAACAGGCACTTCAACAACTGGCGCTGCTGCAGCCAGCACTAATCCACCTAGCACATCTACAACAGGTACTTCAACAACTGACACTACTACCACTGGCATTACTACAACCAGCACGGAATCAACCGGCACTGCCACAACAGTACAAAAAAACTCCATACTGCGGCTGACCAATGGTCTAGCACATCAATCCTTGGTACAGAATTATAAGGGCCCTGTGCAGTTCACTTCCAGAAGCCGCCGCAGTTTGGCTGATGTCTAATTGCTTTTTTAATATAAAGAAAAATATAAAGGACTTCTGTAAGAGTGTGTGACTTCTTTCCTGGTGCACGTTCCATTATTTGAACAATGGCACTGCCACAACAGGCAGTGCTACAACTGTCACTGTCACAAAAGACATTGCTAGAACCAGCAAGACCCCACCTAGCACATCTACAACAGGCACTTCAACAACTGACAATATGTAGTATTCTCCTTTTACTATCTATCTCTCATGTTAACTTGTACCTAGCTGCTCAGCCTGTGTGAGTGTTCTGAGTGGAATGTTGGTGGGTGGGCTGTGTGAGGAATGCTTGGATGATTGGAGCTGAATGACAGTTGGATGGATGGGGCTGAGCAGCTAGCAGGCTGCTCCCGGTGGGACTGTATATGGCTACTTAGGACTTGGGACAGAGACCGTCTTACCTGCTTTATCTACTCTACAATAAAGCTTCATTGACTTCATCATACCTGTATTGTCCTGATTACTACACCTATTTTTGGCGACGAGGTAAAGACGTTCCTACGCAAAAACAGAGGGTACAAGTGGCCTGAGAAACGACATCATGACTTCTACAATATGCTGGAGAATAGATAACTCAAGTAACAGACGACTGGTCAATGGAATAGGAACAAGATGCTTCAGAAAAGAGTCACAAGAGGCCTCACAGGTATGTCTCTCTAAAGACATTCAGCTTCAAATGCAACAAATAAAACAACTACAAAGTTGGCGCGCTGTGCAGTCCCACCGGTGTGGAGAAGTGTGGCTCAATGGTTAGAGCGGCAGACCCTGATGCAGAGGTCTAGCCCGGGACCGGGGTTCAATTCCTCGCCTCGGTGGGTCTTGGGCTCAAAATTCCACGGACCTGATAATTCTCGCCTCGTTGCCCATGCCAATCATGGAGTCCCACTCTGCAACTCTGGGCAATAGCTTGCTTAATCTCCACAACGGCCCCCACAACGCTAAGGATGCCTGGCCTCCACCTTGGAGGTGCCCAGGAGTGGACACCTGTGAGAAGTTGGCCTGATGTGCAGTGCTCACTATTCTAGTGATCACTATATATCAGTCCAAACAACCCTTATTGATGATTGGTTGTAAGTCAACCTTATAGACCAGCTATCCTAGTAGCATGGATACGAGCAGTCTAAGGCTAAGACTCTAGAGGGCGTGTTAAGCCAGCTGTTTTACCATCACATTACCCCTTGAACACCCAGTGAAAGGACACCACACAAGTGTTATGAAAATAAACAATGTATTTATTAGAATCACAACAACCCTGTACTCTTTATGAGGACAGGGTGCTAAGCACACAACAAAACTCTTACGAAAATACTTTTAAGTTAGCACGTTACACAAATGCCCGAGGGGCACGAAAAACCATATACACTAAAAGTGGAATGCGAATTACTAGCAGGTAAGTAACAGTTCTAATAGGCTTTGGAATCGCTAGGACTGGACTAGGGAATCGTTAGATTACTACTAGGAGGCCCAGGGGACTCGGGTGCAGAGTGTGCACTCTCACGCGGGATGCGGGACAAAGTCTATGGAGGCTAGTAAAGGCAAAGTTAGTGTTCACGGGCGAACCCGACCTGGTAGGAAGAAAACGACAGTGGATCCTGACCCTTGGATAGTGAGGCTATGCTGGGACACCGGAGTGCCGAAGTTACCTAGCCCAGGGGCTGCAGCTGCATAGGCCTGAAAAGACGTCGGGGATCTCGTTGCCGGACCGGGAGCCTGGAAGGAAGAAGTTGCTGGCAGGCGACCAGTGAAGGAAAGTTCGATGGATCCAAGCCTGGATCAAGGAAGAAGAAAACCTGAAAGCAGAGGGGACCAAGTTCTTGAATCACTAGCCAGTGATTAAGTGGGCACCAGGATGGCACCGGGCGAAGTCACCGCAGTCAGGTGAGTGGGCGCTGCTGGGCTCTGCAGTCTCTCGGACCAGGAGGCGTTGTCGGCGACCAGGATGGAGGTGCGAGCTGTCCCACGAAGGATGAAGTCGTTGGCGTCGAAGTTACCCAGGATTGGGCAACAAGCCTTGGCTAATTCAAGCCCACGCGGTGGACTCAAAATGGCGTCTTGAGTGGACCAGGAGGGTCCAGGGTGCTCCTCTTCTGGGAGGGAGCAAGGGCCAGTCTGGAGCAACCAGACTAGCAGCAGAAATGTCGTCGGGCGTCGTCAGGGAGGCCACAAGCCAACGGGCTAGTAGCCAAACAACGCGGTGAGCAGCGGAAAGCAGAAGGGCCCCACGCAGATCGTGGAGATGCTGGGGGGCTGCACTTCGGAGCTGGAGCTGCTCAGAGTCGGGGCTTCTCGGACCCCAAAGCACTCACCAGTGGAATACTCGGCGGGCTTGCTGTGCAGAAGTCGTGCAGTCTTGGCGATGGCCGGTCCCTCGAGGTCTCGTCGCACCCACGGTTCTCAGCTGTGCTGTAGAGGTGGGTAGAGGTCAGAGGTGCCAGGGAAGCCGGGTCTCGTCGAGCTGGGCAGTCGGATTCCGGAGGAAGGACGTGCAGCAGACCGCAGTGTTCTGTAGATGGTGCCTGCGGGTGCAGGGTGACTACTCCTTAGTCACAAGGGAGAAATCTTAGGAAGAAGTCTTGAGTTCCTTTCGCAGAAAGTAGTTTCAGGATTCAAAGATGATCTGATTTGGAAGGGGGCCAGTCTCTACCTTTATCCTGTAAAAAGGGGCTGGCACGCGACTAAGTCCTGCCCTATGGGTGGGACTAGGAGGGGGGTGGTTACACCCACTTCCTTGGCGGGCTTTTCCCCAGCACAGGGTCTGGAATGACCCTGGAACTGGTTCAAGCCGGCCTATGCATAGTGAGCACCGGGGTGCTACTTGCAGTCACCTTCCTCTAAAGCCCTGCCTACCTACAATACACAAAACCCTGTCTGGGACGGTGCTGGCACCGCCCCTGGCAGGAAACCCTTTGTCCTTATCTCCTGCTCTGGGAGGACTCCCAGCAGCAGGAGGGCAGACTTGTGTCTCGGTGGCAGCATCCATTTTGTGGATGCTAAGGCTCTGTCTGACGTTTAACCGGGTTATAGGTTACAGGCATGTCGTGTCCCTCTAGAAGGGTGGAATGCTAACCCCGTCGCCAGAATTGGCGAGGGGTTAGTATTCCAAGTCGTATGACACCTTACTCGACATGTTTTGATAAAGCGATACCAGAGTTGGCACATAACCGCGAGGATTATAATGCACTTAAGAGTATATGGTATGCGATATCATGGAAACGGCTAAGGGATAGATCCCGAAAGCCGCAGACAGGCTCAGCTCATGCCAGAGCACCATCTCACACGATTCCAAGCACTCTGCCTTCAGGATTGTTAAGGCCTGCCATAGGAGTGACTGATAGGAGATCTGTGTGTCCATTTTAGGGTTAGATATAGGTATACTATATCTAAAGCAAAGGGTGAGTACACCACCTTGCCCCAGCTGTCGTGCAGCCAGTTGTGTCAGTTTTAGTTAGTCAATCCAGGGGTGGCATAATACATGCTTCAGCCCCTGGGAGACTTCTGGGTGCACCTCAGCCCTGGGTACAGGGACTTGGAGAGGGCCCAGTGCCAATTCAGTACCTGGGTACAATTTGGATAGAGAGAACAGCTAGGCTGTGGGTCTGATTAGCAGGCCCACAGCCAGGGAAAGTCGTAAACCAGTGCAGCAAAAAGCAAAAAAATCTGGGTGATCATAGGATTGCAGACCCTACTCTCCTACATGACCCCCCCCCAAACTTTGGGACAATAAACTAACCTTGACCAGGTGAGTCTTCTTGCTCTAAGTGGAAATACCTGGAGAGCCCATCAGCATTGCTGTGATCAGTCCCAGGTCTATGCTCCACTGTAAAATCCATCCCCTGTAGGGAAATGGACCACCTAAGCAGTTTGGGGTTTTCACCCTTCATCTGATTTAGCCACAAGAGGGGCTTATGGTCTGTCTGAATGGTGAAGTGAGTGCCAAACAAGTAGGCCCTCAGCTTCTTCAGGGCCCAGACCACAGCAAAGGCCTCCCTCTCAATAGCTGACCAATTTTTCTCTCTGGGTGTCAACCTTCTACTAATGAAAGCAATAGGCTGATCATTACCATCAAAATTCAGTTGAGACAGAACAGCTCCCACACCCAACTCAGAAGCATCTGTTTGGACAATGAATGGCTTGGAGTAATCTGGACTCTTGAGGATAGGTGCTGTGCACATGGCCTGCTTTAGGTCATTGAATGCTTTCTGACAGCTTGCTGTCCACTGAACTTTCTTTGGCATCTTCTTGCTTGTCAGGTCATTAAGGGGGGTCACTATGGACCCATAATTTCTGACAAACTTCCTATAGTACCCAGTCAGGCCCAAGAAAGCTCGAACCTGAGTCTGGGTGATTGGAGGAGTCCAGTCCTTGATGGCCTGTATCTTACTCTCCAGTGGCTGAACCTGGCCTCCACCTACAAGGTGGCCCAGGTATACAACCTGTGTCTGCCCTATCTGGCACTTTGTGGCCTTGATAGTGAGGCCTGCCTTTTGCAGGGCCTCTAACACTTTCCTCAGGTGGACCAGGTGATCCTCCCAGGTGGAGCTAAAGACAGCAATATCGTCAAGATAAGCTGCACAGAAGTCATCCAGCCCAGTGAGGACTTGATTCACCAACCTTTGGAAGGTGGCAGGTGCATTTTTCAGTCCAAAGGGCATTACCACAAATTGATAATGCCCTCCAGGGGTAGAAAATGCTGTCTTAGGTTTGGCTTCCTCAGCTAACCTGATTTGCCAATACCCAGCTGTCAAATCAAATGTGCTTAAGAAGTTGGCAGAAGCCAATCTATCTATAAGCTCATCTGCTCTTGGGATTGGGTGGGCATCAGTCTTAGTGACTGCATTGAGGCCTCTGTAGTCTACGCAAAACCTCATCTCTCTCTTACCACCCTGGGTGTGAGGCTTTGGCACTAGAACTACTGGGCTAGCCCAAGGGCTATCTGAGGGCTCAATGACTCCCAGTTCCAACATTTTCTGCACTTCAGTTTTTATGCAGTCTCTAACATGATCAGGCTGTCTGTAGATTTTACTCTTGACAGGCAGACTGTCTCCAGTGTCAACATCATGGGTACACCAATCAGTTTGGCTGGGGGTCAGAGAGAACATATGTCGAAAGGATTGCAGAACTTGCCTGCAGTCCTGTTGCTGATGTTCAGTGAGGCTGCCACAAAAGACAACACCATCAACTGACCCATCATCAGGATTCTGAGTGAGCAGGTCTGGGAGAGGGTCACTCTCTTCCTCCTGTCCCTCATCTGTGGCCATGAGCAAGCTCATGTCCTTCCTGTCAACATATGCTTTGAGCCTGTTAACATGGAGCACTCTGAGAGGGCTCCTGGGAGTTCCAAGGTCCACCAAGTAGGTAACCTCTCCCTTTTGCTCAATGATGGTGTGGGGCCCAGACCATTTGTCTTTCAGAGCTGCTGGGGCCACTGGCTCCAGCACCCACACCTTCTGTCCTGGCTGGTACACAGTCAGTACAGCCTTTTGGTCATGCCAAGCTTTTTGAAGTTCCTGGCTGGCCTCAAGGTTTTTAGATGCCTTCTCCATATACTCAGCCATCCTGGAGCGGAGACCAAGTACATAGTCCACTATGTTGGTTGCAGGCTTTTTGAGAGGTCTCTCCCATCCTTCCTTCACCAAACACAGGGGTCCTCTTACAGGATGCCCATACAGAAGCTCAAAAGGGCTGTAGCCAACCCCCTTCTGTGGGACCTCTCTGTAAGCAAACAGGAGGCAGGGGATCAGGACATCCCATCTTCTCCTAAGAGGTTCAGGTAGTCCATGAATCATCCCTTTCAGGGTCCTGTTGAATCTCTCAACAAGCCCATTGCATTGTGGATGATAGGGTGTGGTGAACTTGTAGTTCACACCACACTCTTTCCACATGGCAGTCAGATATCCTGACATGAAGTTTGTACCTCTGTCAGAAACGACCTCCTTAGGGAAACCCACTCTGGAGAACACTCCAACTAGGGCTCTTGCCACTACAGGGGCTGTAGTGGTCCTAAGGGGAATAGCCTCAGGATACCTGGTGGCATGGTCCACCACCACCAGTATAAACTTGTGTCCTGATGCTGTCTGGGGTTCCATTGGACCAACAATGTCAATCCCCACTCTTTCAAAGGGAACCCCCACCACAGGTAGTGGTATGAGGGGGGCCTTTGTTGTGCCACCTGACTTGCCACTGGCTTGGCAAGTGACACATGAGCGACAAAACTCCTTGGTATTCTCATTCATATGGGGCCAGTGAAAGTGTGAGACAAGCCTGTCCCAAGTCTTTGTCTGACCTAAATGACCTGCAAGGGGAATCTCATGGGCCAAGGTGAGAAGGAAACCTCTCAGAGACAAGGGGATGACCAGCCTCCTGGTTGCACCAGGCTTGGGGTCTCTTGACTCAGAGTACAGGAGTCCATCTTCCCAGTATACCCTGTGGGCACCTGTGGCATTCCCTGCAGCCTCAGCAGCAGCCTGCTGTCTGAGGGGTTCAAGGGAAGGGCAGCTCAACTGTTCCTTCCCCAGGTCTGCTCTGGAGGGTCCCCCTGAGCCCAGAAACTCAACTTGATCAAGTTCAAGCTCTTTAGGCTCAGTTTCCCTCAGCTCTGCTAGATCAGCCTCCTCAGAGACTTGATCCTCAACCTGGGGCAAGGGGGAAGGCAAAGCCTTACCCTTACTGCTCTTCTTCTTGGGAGGTGTCTGGTCCATAATTTCAGGATCCAGCACCTGTTCAGTGGGGCATCTTCTGGCCTGTGACCTAGTCACAGCAAGCACATGTGCTGGCAAGCCTAACATCTCCATGTGAGTCCTCTGCTCCACTTCTGACCATTGTGATGACTCCAAATCATTGCCCAACAAACAATCAACTGGGAGGTCTGAACTGACTACAACTTTCTTTTGTCCCTTCACTCCACCCCAGGAGAAAGCCACAATTGCCACACTATGACTAGTAGTGACATTGCTGGCATTGGTCACCAGGAAATCAGTACCTGGCATGATCTGTCCAGGGTCCACAAAGTTAGGTGTCACCATGGTGACACTGGCACAAGTGTCCCTATAGGCCTGAGCCATTTTGCCATTAATCAAAGGTGTCTGCCTGTATTTGCCCAAAGTATTGGGACTTATTTCAGGGGACATATCCATATCCCCTGTACAGACAAGGACAGCCTGAGTGAGTGTGCCAACTAAGTTGTCAGACCCCTCAGTACCCAAGGTTAACCCAACTAATGCCTTGGGAGTGACACTACCACTACTGACTGTACTAGGGGGTGCAGTTGCTTTAGGAGCTGTAGTGGCAGGAGTTTGTCCTCCTCCTCTTTTGGTGCACTCACTAAACCAGTGAGATTTACTTTTGCAGTACTGGCACCACCTTTTGGACTGGCCTTCTTGAGTCTTCTTCTTCTGGGAAGCCTGACCCCCACCCTCTTTGGTTTGTTGGGGACCTGGTGAAGACTTCTGGTCATTTTGCTCATTCTTAACATTACCCTTCTGGTCTGCTTTCTTCTGACCACCCTGGTTCTGGTTCTGGTTCTGCTTGATCCTTGTCCTGACCCATTTGTCTGCCTTCTTTCCCAATTCTTGGGGAGAGGTCAGATCTGAATCAACAAGGTGCTGGTGCAGCAACTGGTTCTGACAATTGTTCAAAATTTGTTCTCTCATCATTAGATTATACAATCCTGTGTAATCTGTAACCTTGCTACCCAGCAACCAGCCCTCCAAAGCCTTAGTGGCACAATCCACAAAATCAGACCAGTCCTGAGACTGAGTTTTCTGGGTGTCTCTGAACAGCAACCTGTACTGCTCAGTGGTTAAACCAAACCCATCAACCAGTGTATTCTTCAGGACCTGGTAATTGTTAGCATCCTCCACTCTTGTAGTGAGGAGCTTATCTCTACCTTTACCATCAAAGGAGAGCCACAGTATAGCTGCCCACTGACTCTGGGGAATGTTCTGCACAGTGCAGGCCCTCTCCAGAGCAGCCATCCATTTCTGGATGTCATCCCCTTGCTTAAAGGGGGGCACTATTTTAGTCAGGTGTTTAGTATCTAAACCCTTCTCTCTATCTCTTGGGAGATTGCTGCCACCAGTGGGAGCTAGCCCACTCATCTGCTGCTCTCTTGCCAGGGCAAGCTTCTCTTTGGCCAGGGCAATTTCTTCCCTTTCAATCCTCAGTTCAGCTTGTCTCATCCTAGCCTCATGCTCCCTTCTCTGAGGGGAAGTAAATCTCCTCTGTGGAGGATTCCTTCTCCCCTGAGAAGAGGCATTAGAGTGCAGAGATCTATTGGAGTCCCTAGAAAGAGATCTATCTCTCCTAACTCCAAGGTTAGGCCCACTTCGGGTTAGTACTGGGGGGCCCCCAGATCCTAGCCCAAGTAAGTCTAAGTGGGTCTTGGTTAGCCTTCTGACTACCTCAAGATTCTTGTCTGCCTCATCCCCAGAGAGTACCTCCTGATCCTCCTCCTCAACTGCTGAATCAGTGTTGGGGAGGTCTGGATCCCCAGAGGTTCCCTCTAAGGCTGGCATGCTCCCATGTAACTGAGAGAGCTTTCTGGCATCATATGTCTCTAAGAGACCTATCAGAAAGGGAAGGGTGGGGTTAGACCCCTGCTTCAGTTTCCTGGAGACACAGATTTGTCTCATCTCCTGAAAATTGAGAGCTGCATATCTCGACGTGACCTGTGGAGGGTCAACACTGACCAGGGGAGTCTCAGTAGAGTCCCCCTGAGTCGACATGCTTTTCTAGTGAGGTGTAAGTGGTGCACTTACCTACACTATATGTTTGCCTACTGATCCCTTGCTAGAGTTGTAGTTTAGGGTGTGCTAGGCCCTAGGAGCTACAACAGCTGGTTCAGTAGAACTCAGAGTATTCTAAGCTAAGTTATATGTACCTTTAGTACTTATGTGATCTTTCACAAGATATTCTTAGGGCATGTGTGGTAAAACAACAGCAAGCTCAAATCCCAACCGCTGCTCACCAATGTGAGAAGTTGGCCTGATGTGCAGTGCTCACTATTCTAGTGATCACTATATATCAGTCCAAACAACCCTTATTGATGATTGGTTGTAAGTCAACCTTATAGACCAGCTATCCTAGTAGCATGGATACGAGCAGTCTAAGGCTAAGACTCTAGAGGGCGTGTTAAGCCAGCTGTTTTACCATCACATTACCCCTTGAACACCCAGTGAAAGGACACCACACAAGTGTTATGAAAATAAACAATGTATTTATTAGAATCACAACAACCCTGTACTCTTTATGAGGACAGGGTGCTAAGCACACAACAAAACTCTTACGAAAATACTTTTAAGTTAGCACGTTACACAAATGCCCGAGGGGCACGAAAAACCATATACACTAAAAGTGGAATGCGAATTACTAGCAGGTAAGTAACAGTTCTAATAGGCTTTGGAATCGCTAGGACTGGACTAGGGAATCGTTAGATTACTACTAGGAGGCCCAGGGGACTCGGGTGCAGAGTGTGCACTCTCACGCGGGATGCGGGACAAAGTCTATGGAGGCTAGTAAAGGCAAAGTTAGTGTTCACGGGCGAACCCGACCTGGTAGGAAGAAAACGACAGTGGATCCTGACCCTTGGATAGTGAGGCTATGCTGGGACACCGGAGTGCCGAAGTTACCTAGCCCAGGGGCTGCAGCTGCATAGGCCTGAAAAGACGTCGGGGATCTCGTTGCCGGACCGGGAGCCTGGAAGGAAGAAGTTGCTGGCAGGCGACCAGTGAAGGAAAGTTCGATGGATCCAAGCCTGGATCAAGGAAGAAGAAAACCTGAAAGCAGAGGGGACCAAGTTCTTGAATCACTAGCCAGTGATTAAGTGGGCACCAGGATGGCACCGGGCGAAGTCACCGCAGTCAGGTGAGTGGGCGCTGCTGGGCTCTGCAGTCTCTCGGACCAGGAGGCGTTGTCGGCGACCAGGATGGAGGTGCGAGCTGTCCCACGAAGGATGAAGTCGTTGGCGTCGAAGTTACCCAGGATTGGGCAACAAGCCTTGGCTAATTCAAGCCCACGCGGTGGACTCAAAATGGCGTCTTGAGTGGACCAGGAGGGTCCAGGGTGCTCCTCTTCTGGGAGGGAGCAAGGGCCAGTCTGGAGCAACCAGACTAGCAGCAGAAATGTCGTCGGGCGTCGTCAGGGAGGCCACAAGCCAACGGGCTAGTAGCCAAACAACGCGGTGAGCAGCGGAAAGCAGAAGGGCCCCACGCAGATCGTGGAGATGCTGGGGGGCTGCACTTCGGAGCTGGAGCTGCTCAGAGTCGGGGCTTCTCGGACCCCAAAGCACTCACCAGTGGAATACTCGGCGGGCTTGCTGTGCAGAAGTCGTGCAGTCTTGGCGATGGCCGGTCCCTCGAGGTCTCGTCGCACCCACGGTTCTCAGCTGTGCTGTAGAGGTGGGTAGAGGTCAGAGGTGCCAGGGAAGCCGGGTCTCGTCGAGCTGGGCAGTCGGATTCCGGAGGAAGGACGTGCAGCAGACCGCAGTGTTCTGTAGATGGTGCCTGCGGGTGCAGGGTGACTACTCCTTAGTCACAAGGGAGAAATCTTAGGAAGAAGTCTTGAGTTCCTTTCGCAGAAAGTAGTTTCAGGATTCAAAGATGATCTGATTTGGAAGGGGGCCAGTCTCTACCTTTATCCTGTAAAAAGGGGCTGGCACGCGACTAAGTCCTGCCCTATGGGTGGGACTAGGAGGGGGGTGGTTACACCCACTTCCTTGGCGGGCTTTTCCCCAGCACAGGGTCTGGAATGACCCTGGAACTGGTTCAAGCCGGCCTATGCATAGTGAGCACCGGGGTGCTACTTGCAGTCACCTTCCTCTAAAGCCCTGCCTACCTACAATACACAAAACCCTGTCTGGGACGGTGCTGGCACCGCCCCTGGCAGGAAACCCTTTGTCCTTATCTCCTGCTCTGGGAGGACTCCCAGCAGCAGGAGGGCAGACTTGTGTCTCGGTGGCAGCATCCATTTTGTGGATGCTAAGGCTCTGTCTGACGTTTAACCGGGTTATAGGTTACAGGCATGTCGTGTCCCTCTAGAAGGGTGGAATGCTAACCCCGTCGCCAGAATTGGCGAGGGGTTAGTATTCCAAGTCGTATGACACCTTACTCGACATGTTTTGATAAAGCGATACCAGAGTTGGCACATAACCGCGAGGATTATAATGCACTTAAGAGTATATGGTATGCGATATCATGGAAACGGCTAAGGGATAGATCCCGAAAGCCGCAGACAGGCTCAGCTCATGCCAGAGCACCATCTCACACGATTCCAAGCACTCTGCCTTCAGGATTGTTAAGGCCTGCCATAGGAGTGACTGATAGGAGATCTGTGTGTCCATTTTAGGGTTAGATATAGGTATACTATATCTAAAGCAAAGGGTGAGTACACCACCTTGCCCCAGCTGTCGTGCAGCCAGTTGTGTCAGTTTTAGTTAGTCAATCCAGGGGTGGCATAATACATGCTTCAGCCCCTGGGAGACTTCTGGGTGCACCTCAGCCCTGGGTACAGGGACTTGGAGAGGGCCCAGTGCCAATTCAGTACCTGGGTACAATTTGGATAGAGAGAACAGCTAGGCTGTGGGTCTGATTAGCAGGCCCACAGCCAGGGAAAGTCGTAAACCAGTGCAGCAAAAAGCAAAAAAATCTGGGTGATCATAGGATTGCAGACCCTACTCTCCTACAACACCTCACAGGGAAAGCCAGGATGGGTTCCACAGCGGTATTCGTACAAGCGCCTTGAGACCCTTGCGGGTGAGTAGTGCGCTATACAAGTATCAATTTACATTTACAATTTACATCACACCGGGCAGCCCCCACACAAGCGTGCTCTATCTCATCTCATGAAGCTACTACAACTAGCCATTTCAAGGATTCTGCTCTAACTGAGTCTTCAAGTACAGTAAGCCTTTTTATCTACTTCAGTGATGCTGCGCAGAATGTGACTCACAAGGACATTTTATTTCTAACAAGTCTTACTAACCTTACATGTGGCTGCCTGTTTTCTGGCTATAGTGGAGCTGACTGCACAGAGAGTACTGCGCCTACAAGAAAAGTCCACTCCTTGGAAATGACTTACCATGTGAGTACACGCGGCTTGGACACAAACTTCGTGATGTACATGGACAGTTGTCCTGCTTTAAATCTATCCACTGCCAGTTGTGGGTGATACTTTGGCGGTGTCTGACGAATCTCTTTATGTGCTGTGTGTTTTAAAAATGTGCACAGATCACTACTTGTGATCTTCCATAACTATGAGGACTATTCCCTGGATGTTTTCCACAGGCCGTGCATGTCTGTTCTGGACATGTCTGTTCTGGAAACAGTTTCTTCAAATCATGTAATTAGAAGTATTCTGTGAACATTTTGGAAACGTATTTGACATCGTGAGGAAGCTACTTTTGCTTGTTTTGACATGTGGGGGAATTCAGCATTGTTACAACTCTGTCTCCGGTATTTCATCTGTGAGCATTCTTCTGCCAACCACGTTTTGTCAGTTCAAATGTTTTCAATTAAGTTTATTGAAGTTTTAGCCTGTCTGAACGCCGTCGTGGATGCAAGATTTACACGTTTTTTGACTGTTTGCCTGCAGCATGTCTCCGGCTGATATACAAGGTACTATGGGCCTCATTTATGAGAAATGACGCATCGCTGCGTGAAAGCAGTGATGCGTCACTTCTCAGTGCGCACTCCTTGCGACATGATTGATGCGTCATATTTATGATATGACACATCATGTCGCAAGGAGTTACAGATACGTCAGTATTTCTGACGTATCTGTAAGCGCAAAAGTGACGCATTGTTGGAGTGTGTCACAAAAGTGACGCAACTCCAGCAATGCGTCCTTTCACATGGGGCAAACCCCATGTGAAAGGGCCTGCGTCAGTCTTACGCCTGCTGTGAGGCAAGCGTAAGAAATTGACGCATTTGTGTCCTAGAAGTAGCGCAGTGAAATCTTATAGATTTCACTGCGTCACTTCTATGACTCTTTTTTGCGTCAGAACGCCCCCCTGCATACATTATACCTGGCGCAGGTATAATGTGGCGCTGGGGTTTACAAAGTGACGCATCTACCTAGATGCGTCACTTTGTAAATATGGTGCAACAAGGCACATTTTTTACGCTGCTGGTGCATCACAAAAAGTGAGGCCCTTTCTTTCTTGGTCAATATAGACGCTCTCCAGTTTCAAGACTCACAGAACAATGATTGAGAGGTTTGCCGGAGCGTTAGCCTCTTAACACTATGTTTTGTGACTCATTTTTCTTCGTGGTGGCACAAAGCATGTTTGCTATTTTCTCGAGTGCAGCGTGGTATTGTTCAGCAATCTTGTTCTCCATGCTTCTTTTCATTCATTGCTCTGTGTAATGCTGCCATCTAGTGGCTGTTTCTCAATTTTTTTGGGAATGTCTTATTTATATCACAGTTAATAGTATTTCAGTTAATGCTTCACTGAAGAGTATGTATGTGGCAATCTTAAATGTCTTATTTTAACTACAGATTTACAGTATTACAGTTTTGTCTTATTTCAATTACACTTTTAAAGTATTACATTTTCTCCCATAACATTTTCCCTTACGATAGGGATATGTAGTTTTCTTTGCAGGAATTATCTGCACTTCACATGCCGCTTAACAGGGGTGAACCCTTACTCAGGGTAAATGTACATGTACATTATGGTTTACCCTACGTTGGGGTAAGTTTTGGATTTTTATTTCCAGTCTTACGATGTACTTACATTTTTACTCTTACGCAGGGATGGTCGTTTTGAATGGTTGCAAGGGTTTGACCCTGCGTGCTTAAGATGCCTTGCGCCGCATAATTTTTCTTGTTGAGTCTTTACATTGTTGCGTACTCTCATTGGAGAGCTTTCACATTTCATTTGACAGGTCGTGCCTTAGTCACTAGTGTGGCAGGACATTGGGTGCAAGTCCCTATGTTCTCATGACGTATGTTGGACTTGGCCCTTCTGGCAGGTTCACCCCTAAACTTTTTTTGCTTTTAATGGTGACCTGGTGATGGTGATTTTTGGTTTCTGCGCACTTTCCCTGTGTCCCAGTGGAAAGTGCGTGTGCACTCTGAGTGCATGTGGTGAGTTTGGCCTGCCCTCCCATAGGAATGCATGGGGAATGTATGTGTCCCTGGTAGTTCCTGATGCGTGGGGTGTGCTGGCTCGAGTCTGGTATGTGCGGACTTGTGTGATTGAATGCTGCGCAATGATGCGTGCAGCATGTTTGTGTCTAATATGGAAGTGCCACTTCTAGAAGTGTGCCAGTCTGTGCAGTGACTGTGCTGGCGTGTGATTGGCTGGAGCTGGCTGGGGTGCCAGGCTCCATGAGTCATAATGGGTCTGCCCGGTAGTGAGTGTTGAGATTAGCATGTGTGATGTGAAGGAGTGGTGCACCTGTGTCCTGAATAGGGCTGGGCTTTCCCCACACAATGCTGGCTCAGCCCCCTGTGGTGCTTTTAACGACCCTAGCCCTGCCAGTGAATAGAGTGAGGGGCTGAGCACATCAAGAGTGCTCACAAACCAGCTGCAACTGGTTTTGCCCCCTCACCCTGAAGCCAGACAAAGGATTTACTAAGATAAAAAGGGGCTGTGTCCCCTCACAATCTGTTCTCTCTTCCAGGATCCTATCTGAGGGGGGCTGCTGCTGCTGCTGGGCGCCAGGAGGACCGCCACTTGGAATGCCTCCCTGCCTGGAGGCCCAGTGAGCTGGCTCTGGGCCCAGCCTTGCCCCCCCCTGCCTACCTAAAGGACTTTTGCTGGCTTTTGTTTGCTGAAAATTTGCCCTACAGCGCTCTCTCTTGTCCTTCAGCGGTGGGAGCGCTTTATCTGTTCTGTAAGCGCTTTTGATACCCCTAGCGCTCGGGAGCGCTGTTCCTGGGCCCCTAGCGCTTGAGAGCACTGGATTCGTCAAGGCCGGTGCCGCCCGGCTTCCAACATATATTCTACTCCTGAGGGTGCCTACCCCTTGTTTTGCCCTGAGAGGAGAAACCGCCGTGGCCCGTGCAGCCGCCCAGGAAGTCAGGCAGCCGGTGGCCGACGTGGGCAGGGCTTGGGCGCGACCCGGAAGTGCTCCGGTGGAAGCAGGAAGAAGAGGAGCCGAGAGACTAGCGTGGTCGGGGCTTGAGTGAAGAGCCCTATGTGAGGGCAGAGCCCCGGCCCGTTTGCAGAGGAGTCCGACATGAGAGTGAGCCAGAGAGGCTCCAGAAGCGAAGCCCTAAGCTGGAAGGAGGACGGGAGCCCACCCCGCCTCCACAGCCCAGTGCGACCAGAGCAGTGAGCCGGTGAGTGCGAGTGATTTAGAGGAGAAGGGGGCGTCGGGACACATTGCCGGTGTCCGCCCCCCTCCCAGTAGAGCGACCTCTGGGACCACGGCGTTGTTACTGGAGCCCCTAGAGGCTCTATCCAGCCTATATTGATTTTCGAGCCTCAGAGGCTCGTGGGGCATTTTTGCTTCAGAGCCACAGAGGCTCCGGGGGCATTTGGTCATTTTAAGCCCACGAAGGGCTCCGGGGGCATATTTTGTTGGTTGAGCCACCGAGAGGCTCAAGCCGCCACAGTTGTGGAGAAGTGGAGAAGTGTGACTCAATGGTTAGAGCGGCAGACCCTCATGCAGAGGTCTAGCCCGGGACCAGGGTTCAATTCCCCGCCTCGGCGGGTCTTCGGCTCAAAATTCCACGGACCTGATAATTCTCGCCTCGGTGCCTATTCCAATCATGGAGTCCCACTCTGCAACTCTGGGCAATAGCTTGCTTAATCTCCACAACGGCCCCCACAACGCTAAGGATGCCTGGCCTCCACCTTGGGGGTGCCCAGGAGTGGACACCTCACAGGGAAAGCCAGGATGGGTTCCACAGCGGTATTCGTACAAGCGCCTTGAGACCCTTGCGGGTGAGTAGTGTGCTATACAAGTATCAATTTACATTTACATTTACATTACATTACATTTACATTTGTTCACGGGTCCCCCGTGAGGGACCCCACCGCTCCCCTACCGAGGTGGCATATTTGTAGTACGAGCCCAAAAGAGGGTCTTCAGTGCCACGTGTGTTTAGGAGCCCAGAGAGGCTCACAGCGCCCCATTTGTTCTTCAAGCCCAGAGAGGCTCCCAGCCCACAGTTGTTTTATAGCCCGAGGCTCTTGAGTGCCATCCTGTTGGTTTAGAGCCCAGCGAGGCTCAGGGGACAGTCAGTTGGTTTGTTAAGAGCCTGCGAGGCTCCCAAGTTGGCCCCATCATTATCTCTACAGCTGCCCAGCACTTAGTAGGCAGCTGCTCCGTTTAGGCCCCTGACTTTGGGACACAGGGCGTCCTAGCCCCTGCAGAGGCCAGTTGGCCTAGGTACAGTCACAGGTTGTGACCTTATGTGATTTCTGCGCAATTGTGTTTTCCTGCATCTCTGAATGTGTTTTTATGCGTCATGTGCCTTGTTCTTACACCTCTGCATGTGTTGGTTATGCATAATGTGTTCTTGCTTATACCCCTACATGTATTGTAATACTTAGGTGGTTGTTCTTCCTAGTACAGGTGTTGCTAGTGAGGTCCTGGGTCCCTGCGCAATATTCTCCTAAGGTGGTTAGGGTTGCGTAGGTGGTACTTACCTGGTACCAGTAGTTACTGGTTGTGTGCTAAAGTGATTATTATTCTATGATCTACAACGTGCTATTTCTAACAGTATTTCTAGTTCTAAAAGTGCTGATTCCTCACAGTGGTCCAGGTGGCCCTGTCTTGTACATATCCCCTGTAAATTCTGCCTGTGCCTGTTGGCACATTGTAAAGTGTGTCTTTTTATCTGATGTGTTTTGGTATAATACAAAGGCTATTTTTACATATAACCTTGTGTGGAGTTTCCTTTGTGGTGGGCCTTGGGTGTTGTTGCTGGGGGTGCATGCGCAAACACTTAACTCACATTGCCTCCGAGTTTAGCCTTACTGCTCGTGTCACATTACCAAGGGGGTGAGCAGGGGTTATCTTGGTGTGTAACTCCCTTGCCCTGACGTGGGAACGGTGGTCTCTGATGGACTTTGGCGCAAGCTCTGGCCAGCCAGGGATCCCATTTCCGTATTTGATTATTAACATAGTGTGATTTTGTTTTCATCACAGGTTGTCCCTTTTGGTTTATGGGGGCAGGACGCTGGGTTTAAGTCCCTCTTGTCCACATCCACATATTTGTTGTCCCCTGTTTAGGGTGGGGGCAGGACATTGGGTTTAAGTCCCTCTTGCCCACATCCACATATTTGTTGTCCCCTGTTTAGGGTGGGGGCAGGACATTGGGTTTAAGTCCCTCTTGCCCACATCCACATATTTGTTGTCCTCTGTTTAGGGTGGGGGCAGGACATTGGGTGTGAGTCCCTCTTGTCTACATTTTCATACTTGTTGTCCCCTGTTTACGGTGGGGGCAGGAATTTGGGTCCCAGTCCCTCTTTCCACACCCTTACATGGAGTTTTCCCTACAAGGGATTATACATTTTCGTATTCAGTTTATTGTCTTTATTAAGAGGGGGAGATGGGTATTTCATATTTGATATTTTGTACCTTTTATCTTCTCTCTTTAACTTTCTTAATCGCTAGCCCTCTCGTGATGTCGTTTATGTCATCCCTGGGTTACTGACTATGTTGCTTATCTTTTGACTAAATTACTTATCTTTTGCTGTGGCATTTTAAGATGCTTGGTACATGTTTATCAACTTATCTTATGCTGGTATGTTTACAGTTTTAAGATGTTCGATGTATGTATTTGACTTGTACATTTATGCTTGTAGTTTTAGACATTTTTACTATTTACCTTATCTTGTATTTTTAGGCATATAGTTTCATGATGTTTAGTTTCGTCTTTCATTTATAAGGAAAGAGATATGTAGTATTCTCCTTTTACTATCTATCTCTCATGTTAACTTGTCCCTAGCTGCTCAGCCTGTGTGAGTGTTCTGAGTGGAATGTTGGTGTGTGGGCTGTGTGAGGAATGCTTGGATGACTGGAGCTGAATGACAGTTGGATGGATGGGGCTGAGCAGCTAGCACACTGCTCCCGGTGGGACTGTATTTGGATACTTAGGCCTTGGGACAGAGACCGTCTTACCTGCTTTATCTACTCTACAATAAAGCTACGTTGACTTCATCATACCCGTGTTGTCCTGATTGCTACACCTAGCTACAACTGGCACTTCTACGACCATCACTGCCACAACAGGCATTGCTACAACTGCCACTGTCACAACAGGGAGTGCTACATCTGCCACTGTCATGACAGGCACTTCTGCAACCAGCGCAACTCCACCTAGCACATCTACAACAGGCACTTCAACAACTGGCACTGCTGCAGCCAGCACTACTCCACCTAGCACTACTCGTACTGGTTCAACCAGCACTGCCCCAACTACCACATCTACAACAATCACTGCAACTACTGGCACTGCCACAACAGGCAGTGCTACAACTGGCACTGTCAAAACAGGCACTGCTAGAACCAGCATCACCCCACCTAGCACATCTACAACAGGAACCTCAACAACTGACACTGCTATAGCTTCCACGACAAGCACTGCATCAACCGGCACTGCCACAACAGGCAGTTCTACAACTGGCACTGCCCCGACAAGCACTGCTACTACCAGCGCGACCCCCCTTAGCACATCTAAAAAAGACACTTCACTAACAGGCACATCAACAAAAGGCACTACTACAACTGGCACTAGAACACCTAACACATCTACAAGCTATGAAACAACTGCCACTGCTACAGCTGGTACTCCTACAATCAGCACTGAAAACACAGGCACTGCCACAATAGGCAGTTGTACAACAGGCACTGGTAAAATGGGTACTTCTACAAGAGGTACAACTGCAACTGGCACTGCAACAGTGGGCACTACGACAACTGGAACTACGACGGCAGGAACTGATTGCCACTGCTATATCTAGCCCTACTAAAAATATTACATCTACAACAGGCACTTCAACACCTGGATCTGGTACAGCCAGCACTGCCACAACAGGCAGTGTTACAACTGGCGCTGTCACAGCAGGCACTGCCACAACTAGCACTAGCATATCTACAATAGATACATCATCAACAACTGACACTGCTACAACCAGCAATACCCCAGCTAGCACATCGATAACAGACACTTCAACAACAAGCACTACCCCAACTGACACATCTACAACAGTCATTGCAACAACTGGAACTACTACAATTGGTACTGCTATAACCAGCAGTGAAACAACTGCTACAACAGGCACATCAGCAAATGAATCTACCACAAATGGAACTGTTATGACTACAACTTCAGCAACTGGCACTTCTACAGCTAGCACTACCCCAGCTAGCACATCTACAACTGGCACCTAAACACTGTCAATGCTTTAACCATTCATACTCCAACTAGCATATCTACAATAGGCACTTCAACAACTGGCACTGCTACAGCCAGCGCTAAACCAAGTCGTACATCTTCAACAGACACTTCAACAACTGGGACTGTTGCAACCAGCATAATTCATACTAGAACATCTACAAAAGGCACTTCAACAACTGACACTGCTACAACCAGTACTAGAATAACTACAATAGGCACTTCAACTGCCACTGCTACAACTGGCCCTTCTACAACAACCAACATCCCAACTAGCACATCTACAAGAGGCACTTCAACAACAAGCACTGTCACAGCCTGCACTGGTACAATGAACACTGCTACAACAGGCACTACAGCAACAGGCTCTACCACAACTGGAACTGCTATGACAGGAACTACAACAACTGGCACTGATCCATCTAGCCCTAATCCAACTAAAACATCTACAACAGGCACTTCAACAACTGGAACTGGTACAACCAGCACCGCACCAACTAGTACATCTACACGTGGAATTGCAACAACTGGCACTGCCACAATAGGCAGTGCTACAACTGGCACGGTTAAAGCCAGCACTATCCCACATAGTACATCTGTAACAGGCACTTCATTACCCAGCACTACCCCAATGACATATTTAAAACAGTCATTACAATACCTGGCACTGCTACAACCAGCATTGAAACAACTGACACTGCCACAACTGGCACTGCTACAACACACAGAACTACAACAGTCACTGTCACAACCAGCACTGGCACTATAGGCACTGCTACAGCAGGAATTACAGCAACACGCACTACCACAAATGGAACTGTTATGACAGGAATTTCAGCACTGGCACTCTACAACCAGCACTACCACTACTAACATATCTGCAACAGGCACTTCAACAACTGGCACTGCTACAACCAGCACTAGCAAATCTACAATAGGCACTTCAACAACAAGCACTGTCACAACCGGCACTGGTACAATGGACACTGCTATAACAGGAAGTAGAGCAACAGGCACTACCACAACTGGAACTACTATGACAGGAACTACAACAACCGGCACTGACAAATCTAGCCCAAATCCAGCTAACACATCTACAACAGGGACTTCAACAACTGGAACTGCAACAATTGGCACTACCCCTACATCTAAAACACATACTTTAAAAGCTTGCACTGCTACAACCAGCACTGACAAATCTACAACAGGCACTTTAACTGACAATGCTACAGCCAGAACTGCTATAACTGGCATTTCTACAACAACCATCACACAACTAACACAGCTCCAGTAGGCACTTCAACAACAAGCACTGTCACAACCAGCACTAAAACAATTGGCATTATGACAGCCGGTATGACTGGATCATCTGTCGGCACCGGAGGTGGCAGCAGCTCAGCAGATGTCACCAGAGGAACGAGTGGCACCACTACAGTCTCTAATACTCAGCCATCCAGTGCCGGTAAGCAGACCCTAATTAAGTTGTAATTAAGTTGTAATATTGAGAGTGCCTGCGAAGAGCCTCGAGGAGAGTGCTTCTCCTTCCAAGATAATACAATGGAAATGAGCATATTTAAATGTGAGGTCATACCCCAGGAAACCTTAAAGGGCGCTCTTTTTTATCACCCGCCTGGGCCACTAAAAGATTTTAATTTAAAAAGCTTAAATGAAATTCATTCTGGGCCTACACATTCAGCTGGTCATATGCTGGTGTCAGAAATCGTAATCTGCGGGGACCCGAAAAAGACTTATACAGCTTTGGAATAAGCGTGATAATCCTTTATTTAAGATGTCTCTTGGCGGTCTTCTTTTTCCTGTCTTTGTCTCCTTTTCTCAGGGTCTTCTTTGGCAGTTCCTTGGATGACGTCCTAAAGGCCAACAACCTTCCTTGGTGAGAAGAAAGGCTCAGGTAAGTGTTTCTGGAATTTTCTTAGTAATTATTATGTGGGGAAGGTGTGTGGGACCACCAATACCAAAATGAAAAGAGAAGAATTAATAAAAAAAATAACCAAGCAAATGTGAGGAGGGCGGGAGCAGTGACAGGAAGAAGATGCAGTGTGCACTTTCAAAGTGGCTTCCTTTCTATTTTGTGATCTTCCCCTTGCCCTCCTTGTCCCTCCTGACCTCTATTTGTCTCTCTCCCCGTAAGTAACCCGTAGGCGCCCATGCAACTGTGAGAGCCACGACCCCTCGGGCCATGGCAGGACTCTTCCGCTCTGGTCTGCGTGGCTGGATTCCTTCACCTGCTTCTCCGGTCTGGAGACCCGCTCTCCTCTCGCAATCTTCTTTCTTCTCCTTTACGAGGAACTCCTCCCGCATCGGGCACACCAGCTCTCCTACTCCTCCGTGGATTGGCGTCCATTGCCCTGCCTCCTGTGCTTTTTCTTGTCTTCCTTCTTCCGGCACTGTCCACCACACGTGGGATGTAATTGAGGCAGTTTTAAAGGTCCCGCTGTCATCATTCTCGTCTCCCATGTCGATGGAAGGCAAGTCGACTGCCACATTCCAAACGGGCTGTAAGTAAAGGAGGGGGGAGATATGAGACGGAATGCAGTCTTTATCTTCCGTTTCTGGTACTCTCCCGTCCTGGCTAGTGACTTCCTGGCACACCCCAACCCCAGTTTTTTCTCATTCGGGGAAACACGGATTAAGTGAAAGGAAGTCAGCATTTCCATTTTCCCTTCCTTTCCGATGTCGTATATGCCAACGGAAAAGGGTTGTAGGGATAAGAACCACCGTAGTACACGTGGGTTGTTACCTTTATTGCGACTCATCCACAACAGGGGAGCATGATCTGTATATAGGGTAAAGTGCGTTCCTTCTAAGTAATAACACAGCTTATCTATCGCCCACTTGATGGCCAGTTATTCTTCAATTGTGGAGTATTTCTTTTCTCTTGGGAATAGCTTACGGCTAATGAACAACACGGGACATTCTATATTGTCCTTGGTACACTGGGAGAGGTGAGCCCCTAAGCCTGCTTCTGAAGCATCAGTCTGTAATAAGAACGGTTTCTTGAAAAGAGGTGAAACGAGGATAGGACTGCTAGTCAGGGTCTCTTTGAGGGTACAAGAAGCCCTTCTGATGGTTTGGGGGGGATGTAGCAGTTCTTTGCTCTTTACTTCTTTCTTCAGCATGTCAGTCAAGGGCACTGCTATCTCGGAATAATTGGGAATAAACCGACGGTAATAGTCTATTAAACCCAGAAATGACCTGACCCTTCTTAGTAGGGGGGAAAGGAATATCCAGGATCGCCTTAATCTTTTCCTGTTGAGGTGCAATGACCCCATCCCCTAGGAAGTATCCCAAGTACTTCACTTTCGTGAAACCCCCCATGGACTTCTTGGAGTTGACGTGTAGACCTGCCATATTAAATGCGTGAAACACCTCTTTACAGTGGGGAAGATGTTGTTCCCAGTTGGGACTGAATATGATGATATCATCAACATATGCTGATGAATAGGTTTGATGTATATGGAGTACCTTATTCATGAGAGGTTGAAAAGTCACGGGGCCTGTGTAACCCGAAAGGTAACACCATGAACTCATATAAGCCAGTGGGGGTACTGAAGGCTGTTTTCTCCTGCCAGTATCCCTTGGTGAAGTCGAGCGTGGTTACGTACTGAGCTTCGCCTAGTTTCTCCTATCAGTTCATCGACCCCGGGTAAGGGGTATGAGTTGAATTTTGATCTGTCATTAACCACTCTGAAGTCAATGCAAAAATGGATGGAGCCATCTGGTTTTGGGACAATGACGATGGGAGAAGACCAGTTACTATGAGATGGCTATATAACACCTAACTTTAACATGTTCTCTATCGCTGTGGTTATATCGTCTCTTCTGGCTGCTGGTATTCTATAAGGACGTTGCTTCACTATTTTCCCTGGTGGAGTAATTATGGCGTGCTCGACTAGAGTCGTTCTACCAGGGAAATCAGAGAGAATGGGAAAAAAGGTATCTAAGAGGTGGAGGAGGGATTCCTTCTGATTGTGGGTCAGGTTTTTATAAATGTGTATCTGGTTCACGGAAGAGGAGAAAGAATCAATCTTACTAAAGGCCACATGGACGTTTTTGGGAAGAAGTTATTTTAAAAGATTTATGTGATAGATTTGGGTCCTTTTTGGTGACAGCCATATCCGATAGGTCGTGAGACCTACTTTGTCAACAATCTCATAGGGTCCCTTCCATACTGTCTGTTTATGGGGTAGGTAAGACGGTAGGAGCACAAGAGCCCAATCATGAACGTTAAGTTGTCTCCATTTCTTCCCTTTGTTATAGTATTTCTGTTGTTTTCTTTAGGATTGTTCTAGATTTGCGGAAGCAACATCTCTTAGTTTCTGTAGACGTGATCTTAATGCTTGGGTGTACTCAAGAAGGCTTTGGGTTTCTTCCTGAGTCTCCTGCTCCCATGCCTCCCCCATCATTTCCAGTAGTGTCCTTGGCTGTCTTCTATAAAGGAGTTCAACTGGGGAGCAGCCCAGACTGCTCTGGGTCTGACTACGGATGACAAAGAGAGCGAGGGACAACAGCATATCCCACTCCTTCCCTTCAGTGGCCAGCATTTTATTTAGGGTAAGCTATAGGGTAGGGTTATACCGTTCACATAAACAGTCTGTTTGTGGGTGATATGCTGATGTTCTTATTTGAGAGATGTTTAGTGTTTTACAAACCTGTCTCATAAGGCGAGAAACAAAGGGAGTTCCATGGTCTGTTAATATTTCTTTAGAAAACCCCAACCTGGAGAATAGTTCAATCAATTTTTCACTAATGGTTTTGGTACTTGGTGTGCGTAGGGGAAAGGCTTCGGGATATCGAGTTGCATACTCAATTACGGCTAATATGTATAGATACATTTTTTTTTACTTTGGGAGCAGTCCTACCAAGTCCATATAGATCCTCTCAAACGGTTTCTCAATAATAGGTAGTGGTTGTAATGGGACAGATGGTGGTGTGTATGCATTCCTTTTTTGACATATTTCACACTCTCTACTGTATCGATTTATATTGACATATATACCGGGCCAATAGAAATATCTTAGAACCGTCTGTGTTGTTTTTGCTGTACCGCTATGACCGGCTAAGAGATGTGAATGAGAAACGTTTGGGGGACTATCAACTGTGAGGGCTCAAAGGGCTTTCATACTCGGTACAACAAACCATTCTTAATTTGAAAAGAAGGATAAGAGGGTGGTAATGCGGTATCCCTGGCTTGTTGCCATGCATTCTGGAGGGTGGGGTCCTGGTTTTGTGCATAGTGGAAGGATTTAGCTGATAACCATGGGGCTTGCATGAGAAGAACGGAAGGGCAAGTTGGAGCCTTTATTAAGGAGTGTTTAAGTAAGACATAAAAACACAGGGTTGTCTGTTCCTAGAAGTAACTGTTCTCAGAGGGTATCCATCACTCCTACCTTTGCCTATACAGTAACTCCATTAGGTAGTGTAATAGGGATATTGGCCACGGGATAAATACGGACATCTCCATGCACACAGAGTATAGGGATCTGTTCGTTGGGACAGAGTTGAGATTCCTTTACTAACATGCTGCGTACAACAGACTGCCTAAAACCGGAGGCCAAAAGGGCTTTGACTGTATGTCCGTTCAAGGTAAGACTTACAAAAAAAGAGGAACCCCATTCCTCTGTATATAGGATGCTTCGCGGAACACAACTAACATCCATCGGTTCATCATAGTTTTTCTTTTGGGGGCAAAATCTGGCCCAACTCTTGACAGTCATACCTCTGGGGGGCCTTTAAATAGGGTGGCTTCATTTTTGGGAATGCGATCTTTTGGTGGTTCCACGAAAGGCTTGCTTATCTTCTCGACTCGCCCACGTTCCGAACTGACGCATGTGGTTTTCTCGGGTTCGTATGATAACGGCTTTGTTTGGGCTTGCCATGTCCACTGCTTGCTTTTAGAGACATTGGTCTGTTGTCTGAACCATCTTTGGGT
Source organism: Lissotriton helveticus (assembly GCF_964261635.1). NCBI lineage: Eukaryota > Metazoa > Chordata > Amphibia > Caudata > Salamandridae > Lissotriton > Lissotriton helveticus. Next base: position 370,570,224 of record NC_136058.1, read on the forward strand.
AGGCGCGGGCAAAGCTTCCAGGAACTGCTCTAAATAGATCAGTGCCATTATTTCTTACTTACTATTTTCCTGAGGCCTGAGCTGCTTTTAATCTGAATGTGTTTGGGGTGTCTCCAAGATTACCCCGATCCTTCCTAAACCGCACCGGAATGTTTCTGGGTCCACCCCTAGGTGGTCCAGTATGACCTTCTTTATCTCTTTGTAATTTGTAGTGCCTGTGGGGCTTGCCACTTGATAGGCGGCCTGTGCCTCCCCAGTCAGCAGTGGTGCCAAAAAGAACAGCCAATTCAACTCTGGCCACCCACAGGCAGGAGCGGCCCTTTTAAAGTTCAAAAGGTATGCATCCGGATCTTCGCAAGGCTGATACTTTTTTAGTGAGACAGTGTGATAACCAGCGTGTACCCCTGGTCGGCTCTGTTGACCTGAGGGCGAGAGGGCCTGTCCTTCAGCAACCCTCTGAATACAGTCCACTTGTTGGGTTAGAGAGGCCTTGAGCATATCTCTATCAGCTTGAGCAGACGTCATTTGTTGATGGCCCATTCTAGTTTTTCTTGTCCGCGTATTAGTTGCTGTATAAGGTTCTCCATTATGAACTACAGAAAAAACTCCCTCACAACCTAGATGGTATTACTTGCTACTTCACAATATATTTCATAATGGGCTAGTAAACTGAAAAAGCAATAACATATTACAACATAATCATTTCAACTTTTTTATTTATTTTTACTGTCTTGATTCATTGATTTAATTCATTTGTCCTCTTTATAAAAATACATATTCATATTATATACAAAACAAAAATGTCTACAAACATGATCCATTCATCCCCAGGTAGAGAACAAGTATAAGTATGAGTATAAGTATAAACCGTTTTGTAACGCGCTCTGTTACTGGTGAGTATCCTGGCGCGGGGGAAAAAGACAGACCGGCAGAGAACAAGACATCGGGGGATCCTCCTAGACTGCACTCTTGAATAGGTGAGTTTTCAGGTGTTTTTTGAACGCAGCCACTGTCGGCGTGGAGCGTAGATGGAGAGGGAGGGCATTCCAAGCCCGAGCCACCACAACGGCCAGCGACTGGCCGCCCAGTCTGACACGTTTAAAACGGGGAAGGGACAGTTTAAACAGAGAGGCGGATCTCAGGGTGCGTGCCGGGATGTACCTTGTGAATCTCTTTCTCAAGTACGATGGGCCCTGGTCATGAATTGCACGAAACGCCAACACCAAAGATTTATACAGAATGCGTTGCGCTACGGGAAGCCAGTGAAGCGAGCGCAGCTCAGTGCGAACGCTCTTCCACCTGGGGATGTTAAATAGTAGGCGTACAGCCGCATTCTGAATAATTTGGAGGCGTTTGACCAGGTATGCCGGAATGCCACTAAACAGTGCATTCGCGTAATCGAGGCGAGCCAGTATGAGCGCTCTGGCAACCGACTCTCTGGCCTCCCTAGGGAGCAAGGGGAAAAATTTGCGGAGCATTTTCAGAGTGGCAAAACAGGTGCCTGTAAGTTTTTTGATGTGATGCTCAAATCTGAGATCCTCCGTAAACCAAATACCCAGATTTTTTGCTGGTCTCCCCATTTCTATTGGGCAAGGAATATTAGAAGGCCAGAGTGTGCTCTTAAATGAGGGGGGGAAGGAGCCATAAAAGAGCACTTCGGACTTGTCCTCATTGCACTTCAGCTGGGCCTGTGTTAGCCAGCGAAATACCGAGGACAGACACTGATGGACTGTAGACGTGTCCAGATTGTCGTCTGGCCAGGTAAACAACAATTGGGTGTCATCAGCATACCCTAAGATTTTAGCCCCAAACTGTTCAGCTAGGTATACCAAAGGTGTAATGTACACATTGAACAGTAAGGGGCTAAGTGTGGACCCCTGCGGGACCCCTGTAAGCAAAGGCTTTTGCTCAGAGGCATGCGGAGGCATCCAGACCTGCTGGGTCCTATCAGATAAAAAAGAGGACAGCCATTCCAGCACCACTCCCCCGATACCTATGGCAGACAGCCGACCGAGAAGGAGATCATAGGGGACAGTATCGAAAGCGGCAGAGAGGTCCAATAAAATTAGGACCGCTCTGCCACCTCCGTCTAGACATTCCCGAATTGCCTCGGTCATCTCCACCAGGGCCGTCTCGGTGCTATAAGCAGCCCTAAAGCCCGATTGGGCAGGGTGGAGGGCATTCGATGTTTCGACGAAGCTCTCCACTTGTTGAAGAACTACCTTCTCACAGATTTTTGTGAGAGCAGGTAGAAGGGAGATGGGTCGGTAGTTTCCCGGAACCGACACATCCAGTCCTGGTTTCTTCAGGAGTGGGAGGAGTTTGGCGTGTTTCCAAACCCGGGGAACTGCGCCTGCGGCCAGGGAGAGGTTCACCATCTGCGTGATCTCACTGCAGACTGTAACCGCCACCTCCGAGAGCACTCGGGCAGGGCACGGGTCGGCAGGAGAGCCCGATTTTAGGGACTGGAGAAGATGGAGAACATCCCCCTCCGCAACTTGTACGAAGGTGGTAAGTTGGTGCCCAGAAGATGAGGGAGAGGGTGAACAGGGGCCAGCTACAGAGCAGTTGGCAGGAAGTGCCTCTAAAAGGCCCTGCTGAATCTTCGCTATTTTAGTTATAAAAAAAGTGGACAACTCCTCGCACCATTGCGCAGAGGACGGGAGGGGCATAGCTTCCGCAACAGGGGACACAAAGCTTTTAACAATCGCAAAGATCTCTCTGCTGTTGTTATTGGCCTTGTTAATACGCCCGGCATAATAGTTACCTTTTGCATCCCTAATGGCTGCATAGTAGTCTTTTTGAGCAAGCCGTAGGGCGGACTTAGCCTCGGGGCTGTACTCTCTCCTCCATAAACGTTCTAATTTTTTGCAGCCCTGTTTCATCTCTCTTAGTTCAGGGGAAAACCAGGGTTGGGAGGGCGAGCGTCTAGTCAGCATAGTTTGCTTAGTAGAGGCAGTCGCCGCCTGCCGTATCCATTCATTAAACTCCCCAACTGCTTCGTCCAAACATCCCTTAGATTGTGGACGAGTGTTAGACAGAGCAAGTCTAAACGCGGGAAGGTTAATTTTTTGAAGATGGCATGTAGGGGACGGGGGGCTGGGCTCTGCCATCTCCCAGCTGAACCTGACCAAGTCATGGTCAGACCAGGATGTTTTTTCCACAAACACTGACTGGATGGGGAAGTTCGTGCACACCAAGTCAAGTAGATGGCCGCCCGCGTGCGTAGGACCAGAAACCCATTGTTCTAACTGGGCAAGCTCAAGAATTTCACCAAGCCTACGAGCTTCGGAGGAATCAGGGGCATCCATGTGGATATTTAGGTCACCGACCAAAAGAAATTTAGGAAAACCTAAGGCCCGTGGCACTAAATATTCCTCTATGGAGTTCAGGAATTGGGTAGCCAAGCCCGGGGGCCTGTAAATCAAAGATCCACCTAAGGTAAAGTGGGGAGAGGTTTTAATGGAGAAGTGAAGAGCCTCACCCCCTAGACTCTCAGTCAGAGGCTCGGATTCGAAGCTCCATCCCTCCTTGAACACCACTGCTAGTCCGCCCCCTCTACCCAGGGGGCGATCCACTCTAGCTATCTTAAACCCCCTGGGGACCGCAAGTTCAACACTAGGAGCGGAGGTACAAGTCAACCAAGTCTCCGTGAGGAACAGCAGCTCCAGTTGGCCGTCCGAAAGTAATTCAAAAATATCGGCCGCATGCTTAACCGCCGATCTTGCATTAATCAGTCCCGCCCTGATGTTGGTAGTGGTGGCGTTGCTGACTGGACGTGGGGGGGGGAAGGGTTGGGGCTGGAATGCACACGTAGCGCACCTGCCCAAAGCAGTGGCTAGGTTTGCACGTGCGCAAGGTAAGCCCTTACTGTGAGGGGCGAGTCTCAAAAGATCAGCACGCGAATATTGCCGCGTCGCTGAGCTTGTCAACACCAAGGGGGGCCGGGCAGGGTGACTGGCCCTGGGCCCGTCCAAGGCACGGACTGGCGCAGACTGGCACCCCTTTGGCACGGCTTCGGCACGGTGTCGGCGCTCCCGCTGCGCTCGACCGCTGCGCTTCAGAGTGACCATTTTATCCTTTCTGCCCCGCCCCCAGCTGGAACGCTAGCTCCGTTCGGCTCGGGGAGGCGGCTCTGTGATTTTGAAACTGACCCTGCCCTCCACACAATCGGCACAAGCCGCGATGGAACGGGGCAGGGGGTCCACAGATACGGTAAACTACTTCAAGTATTAAGAGCGTCTTAAGCATCAATTACTGTGCAATGAGGAGCGCGTTTAAAACAGATTAAGATTCGGTTTTTAAAATCAACACAATATACAATAATGATTCCAAGTGTGCAGAGGAGGAGCCCCTCGCAATCTGCACGAGCTCTGATGTCAATAAGACTGCCAAGGAGCTGCCACCACCTTGTAGGTCTCCGAGCCTTCAATCACGCTTGTATTTATCCTTTCTGCCCCGCCCCGAGCTGGAACGCTAGCTCCGTTCGGCTCGGGGAGGCGGCTCTGTGATTTTGAAACTGACCCTGCCCTCCACACAATCGGCACAAGCCGCGATGGAACGGGGCAGGGGGTCCACAGATACGGTAAACTACTTCAAGTATTAAGAGCGTCTTAAGCATCAATTACTGTGCAATGAGGAGCGCGTTTAAAACAGATTAAGATTCGGTTTTTAAAATCAACACAATATACAATAATGATTCCAAGTGTGCAGAGGAGGAGCCCCTCGCAATCTGCACGAGCTCTGATGTCAATAAGACTGCCAAGGAGCTGCCACCACCTTGTAGGTCTCCGAGCCTTCAATCACGCTTGTATTTATCCTTTCTGCCCCGCCCCCAGCTGGAACGCTAGCTCCGTTCGGCTCGGGGAGGCGGCTCTGTGATTTTGAAACTGACCCTGCCCTCCACACAATCGGCACAAGCCGCGATGGAACGGGGCAGGGGGTCCACAGATACGGTAAACTACTTCAAGTATTAAGAGCGTCTTAAGCATCAATTACTGTGCAATGAGGAGCGCGTTTAAAACAGATTAAGATTCGGTTTTTAAAATCAACACAATATACAATAATGATTCCAAGTGTGCAGAGGAGGAGCCCCTCGCAATCTGCACGAGCTCTGATGTCAATAAGACTGCCAAGGAGCTGCCACCACCTTGTAGGTCCAACAACCCACACATACCACTCACACACACATATACATTCCATTCATAACACATCGAAAACTCCACAGTATTGTCCCAACTTGTACGTTTAGTTGGTTCTAGTCTCAATGGCCCTATATTGGGCTACTGCTCATGAGTAGGTTTGAAAAAGGACTTGGTCAACGCGTTTCGGTGGCATAAGGAGATAATAAGGCCACCTTCATCAGGACCCGCAGATTACCTCACCAAAAAGTTCTCAACATCCTGAGAAGACCTGGAAAAAACATGTAAGGAAAAGTCCATCGGTTACTAGCCCAAAGTAACACAAACTCTTTATATATAGACTTTGATTGGACCAAACACATACAAACATTATACTGTACATAAATCAAGTGTGATCCAGTACACACGTGCCACCTTATACCCAGAAAAAATAGTGTCATCAAACATCAAGGTCATCCTAATGTGTTCATCCTATAAGGCTCACTAAGGCACAAAATAAAACACAAATTGTTAATCTGTGCCACCATAATCCCTGGAATTATAAGAAAGCAAAGGGGGCAAACCAAGAGAATACCCTATTTGTCCTCAGATACTTACTGTAATGTATTGTATATCGAAGAGCACACTGCTCATCACTTAAAGGTTAGTGTGCCCCAACACTCTGTAAATGTTCAAAAGGTCTGCCTGGTTACTAGCAGGGAGAAGGAGGTGATCTATTATGGTCAGATAATTTTAAAACAAGACACCTTACAACCCATCTCACCCTTCAATAGACAGCTTTCTTACCAACAATATTATATTTATTTCCCCATAGTTCCTTTGATATAAATTTGGCACCTATGGAACTCCCTGTCGTACCATTGGGTTTCAGCCTAGAAAACGACAATTTTTTCCAAGGATTTTATTAGACTAAGGCATCCTTTTATAAGGAGGTTCAAAAGATTCTCATTTAAGGACTTAGGGCAGGACAAAATACCTTCAATAATTGGAGGTACTCCCAACAGGAAGATCTTCTAAGAATAGCATCACTGTGTACACACATAGCCAGAGGCCCAGAATTTTGGCTCCTTTTGTAACTTATGGCCCGATGTAGGTCACCAAATACCAGTCGGTAACGGCCGATTTCGGCCGTTACCGACTGGTATTTGGTTTGTGACATGTAGGGGGCCTAAAATGAACCGATTTGGTAAAATACCGAATCGGTAAATTTACCGAATCGGTAAATCTAGATGTAGGTGGCACTGACAACAGTGCCACAGGCTCTTATGAATTTGTTATTTACCATCAAATACTATTTGATGGTAAATAATGAATTCCTGTGTACATGCACATCTGCCCTAAGGGCATGTATATGTGTCACATGGCACACAAGCCTGAATCAGGGGTGCAACATGGTGTCAAAGTGAAACCCTGTCCCCCTTGTCAATTCGGTAATTTAACCAAATCGGTATTTACCGATTTGGTAATTGCCATTGGGAATCCTTGACAATTAATTACCGAATATTACCGATTCGTTAATTTATTCTGTAAAAATACCTACATAGCATTTACCGATTTGTAAATACCGAATCGGTAAAATTCGGTATTTACGAATCGGTAAATACTAATTACCTACATCGGGCCCTTAGTTTTGATACTGTCAAATAAAATAAAAGAGGACAAAAGTAATATCTTACGAAGCTTGGGACCCAGTAGCATTTTAAAACAATAGCCATACCAAATTACTCTAAAATCTAGGACTCAGGCATTTAAATGTAAACCAGCCCTTCAGATATTCCTATATGTCTACTACTCCTATAGGAAAAAATGAATCAATAATAATGTCTATCATCCTACTGTCTCAAACTGCATAGTGGTTAACATATCCAGCAGGTATGTCATAGAATGGTTACCCATATTATACCACCATATAGGTAGTAGTGTTTGACAACATCCTCAAGACTCTAGTATATTTCTTATACGGAACATGTCCCACAGGTTTTAAAAGGCAAGCTATTAATATCTGCCCTCCATGCCGGTAGTGATTTGTAACATTTAACTTTCCTCCGCTAGACTGTACATACGGGCTGGACTCCCATAGATTTTGCCCTGTCATACCGCTTCCCTTTTTTTTATCATACAACACATTTGCCTGTTTTACCTATGACTGCCTCCACGATTACACGGAGCATTCATGAAATCCGAAAAAACGCGATACCGAGATTAACTGGGTAACCCACTTCCCAAATTCACTTTCAACATCGACTTGTGTCTCATCCAAAATAACGTAGTCACCCATGCGAAGGCTTCTAACCCCGCGAGTCCAATATATAATCAGCAGCAGGCGGGAGAAAGCAAGTCCCGCACGCAAAATGGAACAGCCTGCACCTAGAGGTAGCATAGACACAGAGAGCGGACTAGTGGATTCTTATGCTAAAGCGTCAGCGACGCACCAACTAGACTGTCGATATTCAAAGTGAGAATACTCACTTCCGGATGATTATGGACATGGTTTCAGAACCGTCCATTCATGCCTTCGTTGCCCATATTAGAGCCACGCCGCATCTTCCTAAATAGAAGCACATATGGCAAGATGCGACGCAACAACTAGACCGTCAACATTCTAAACGTGAGTACACACTTCGGGATGGTTATCGTGTGGAAAAGTAAATTTTGCCATGTTATATGTGCCTACGTGTTCCCCATATTATGTTATATGTGCATGATCGATATGCATGTATCCCCCTATGATCGATTAAAGACGCAATTATAGTTGTGTCCAACTCTAGTCTGCCAGTATCCAGTTCTCGTGAAAGCAACGAGTATTAGGCCTTTGTTGCCACATTTCACAGTGTGCACGTTAATTCATTGAATTGTCCCCGTTTCTAGGCCTCAAAAGGGCCCGGACATCAGATTCAGCTCCAGTCATCCTGAAACCCTCTCCGAGGAGCGATACAGCCCCCACCTGCATCCCTGACCCTTCACTTACTTCCTGCCTCACAGTGCCCGGCCCGGCCTGGCTCTGCCTGCCAGTCTGCCAAGAGTATGTTATGCTTCTAGTTATCAGTCCAGCCCTCCTTCTCTGCATTCCTAAGCTACTGAATCGCATCAATAGTTTCAGCCATGGTCTAGCCTTTCTGTCTCCATGTAAGAGAAATACTGTATTAATATTCATAGAATATTCCTAGCACACGCAATACATGTAAGAATCGTGCACGCATCAGTCTTAGTGTCAAGTAGCCTTTGCCCTGATAACTTTTGGATTCTATCAACATGTACTCCAAACACCAGATACCAGATATGATATAGGTACAAGTCGTTCCGACACTGCAGACTTTAGTCTCTTCTTCTAGTGCAGAAGTCATAGCCCCCAGTTCCTCCTGGTAACACGTCATTGCCCGTTTGCGCGCACCACTAGGTGAAAGGTCCCAGCTGCTCAGGTAGCCCCCTCCATGTTTCCGCCCCATTTATGACACTTCTGTGACGTTTTCACCACATGTTTATGTATACGCCCTGTACACCCCTTCTTGTTACACTCATTTTTGCCTTATCTTTCGCGACTGCTACGAGTTACGCCTACTGCTACGCCTACTGTATTGAATGTAATGTAATTGTTTTAGTATAAATATACTGTGTACTGTTACTGAAAGTTACCCCCTACCCCATGCCATTCCCTGGCAGCTGCCATCCCATGCTTTCTATCTCAGGCTGTTCCGTTCTTGTCCCTTCCCTTATGCCTGATTAAAGCCTGTAAGACTCTGATACCTCGAATCCTGTCTCTTATTTATTGAGCTATCTGTTTTATTCACTGTATTCAAAAATAGTACCGGTAATTAATTATTTATTTACCACATAATGGCGCCCGAATAGGGACTTGCCCTTTCCCCACGCGCCGGCGAAGCCACGCAGGCCCCCTGATCCTCTGCAGCCGTGACGGAACCATACCGTGCACGTGCAGATATTTCTGCTTCAAGTATCCCTCAGGCCCACGGAGGAGACGGAGGTTGCGGTCCAGCATCCAGACGAGGCGGTGAGGAACGCGGCGAGTCCCGACCAGAGCCCAAGCCGAGAGTACAAGGTCCGAGGTATCCGGAGGCCCAACTGTAACTGAAGTCCGAAGTTCGTAGTCCGACGTCGTAGCAGTCCCGTCCAGTCCGAGGCCTTCCGTTCTTGCTGCCCGGTGAGTACCGTTGCTGGGGTAGTATCTAGACAGGGTCAATTAATTTGTCTCTGGTCCAGTGGGTTTGGGTACGCAGATCCAGTCCGAAGTGTTCACCTAGGTGGACACGGGTCCTGACGTGTCTCTTTATGGGACCGGTATGTTTCGTACTGTTTTAGCAGTGCATCTAGTAATTCCAGTAAGTTTCGTTCTCGAGAAATTAATGTGTTCTGTTCTCAGTATACCAGGTAATATTTCTGTCCGAACGGTTATTCTAAATGTTATTTAATGTGTTTTCAATGTCGTGGTATGAGTGATTTGTTTTGTTATTCATTACTGTGTTTATCGTGTATTGTATTGTGTTCGGAGTCAAGTCTAGAATGCCTCTATTCTCCAAGTTACGTCAGTTAAAAACCCGAAAAGGGTTACTCGAGGAAGCAGTTCCTGTCCCGCCTAGGGACAGTCCAGGACATTTTATGTATCACAAGCATGGCTTAGATGCCATAATATATCTAGACTTATGGGCGGACTATACCAAGGAATTAGAACAGCAATATAGATGGCCCGTATCAGGTACATGGGATGCCGAGTGCATCATGCGAGTAGAAGAGGCATTATGGAAAAAGAAAGCCAGACAGTCCCAGAAAGATGCCATCGAGTTATGGCGCAAAAAATCTCATAAAAGAACCGAAAAAGAAATCAGAAAAACAGAATTAAGTAGAGAATCCTCAGAAAGAGCCCAAGAAAGGGAATTAATCGAAGTAGGTGAACGAGTTAAAGCAGAACAGTCAGACAGACAGAGAAATGCCCTTATTAAGGGTATGTATCGTCTTCTTGCCGAGGGCTTGCCAAAAGCAACCCCGGAAGCACCGTGTAATTTTCCGCCGCCATTGGTCCCGACTAAGCTACGTCACAAACCGACCGCAGCTGATATTTTTCTCTCGTCCTATTTGGACGATACAGTCCCAGAATATGCAAATCCTGTTCCGCCTGCTCTTGTTAATAATGTAATTCCTGTTCCTCCAGTCGCTGGTTCCGTGGGTTCAGTTCATGTTACAGCACCCGTTACAGCATCTGTTACAGCACCCCCGGCCCAGCCCATAGTACATGTACCCGCTACATCAGTCACTCTCCCAACACGCACAGTACCCACCGACGATTCTAGTTTAGGAGCCGCGGGGGGAGATTCTCCTCGTACCCCTCCTCAACACAGACGTATGACCCTACATGAACTAGCGTTACAGCGTACGCCAAAAGTGACTACATTCACAGATATCAAGCGAGCACTTACCGAATGTCGTTATGATCCAGTTCCAGGCGATGGTACTATGGTCATATATTCATTACGTTTAAGACGGGTGACCGACTATTTGGACACCCTGCCCGATATGAGAGAACATCTAGACAGAATATATCGTTTTATCCGTACAGGAGTGAATCCAGAAAGTGTTCACGAAGCCATGGTTCAAAGAAAAGTCGAGACTCAGCTCATGCTTTTAAAGTTTTTAATTAACTGTTTAATTAGAGAGCAAGATTGTCCGGAAAAAGATCAAGAAGAAATGAAAGTCCTGACCAGGTGGAGTGACCATATAGCCGAGGGAAGACATAAGACACAAAATTGTATAGAGAGTATGTACAAGAAAATTCGTAGGGAAATAATAAAGTTACACGAGAAACGAGAAGCAACACAAGTAACCGAGAAAGAAGACGACTCTCCTACTGAAGAGGTAGACGACGAGAATCCCTCAAGAATAGCGTATGTAGGTAGAACTAGACTTTCCGACCGACATTCACGCCTAGATCACAAGAAAGTTTTCCCTCCTCCAGCACCAGAACAGGGTTCTCTTGAGCAAGTATTCCAAGCTACCGATCACATTCTGAAATCACGAATAGGCTATAGTGAGCTCAGTACAATGCATGAACAAGAACTAGCCCGATCAGCAGTCCGGTGGACTACTGATTCTACCACTTTTCCAGATGAAATAGTGGCACAAATGTTTCTGAAACTGCCCCCAGCCGAGCAGCGACTGGTGGGTATGTATATGATCCAGCACCTCATTACACTGTATGAGGAACAGCATTCTGATCCAGGTCCGTTACATGATGTATTGAACGAGTTACTACAGTATAGATGGAGAGGTCTAGGTACCGATTTAATTAGTGTCATTCTAGAACAGCGCCACAAATATCGAACGTTTCTGAATCCACATTTTGTTCACGTCTCACCCCCAGAAAGTAAATCATTCTACATAGACAGACAGAATCCGTTACGAGAAGTACACCCAGTTAGGACAACGGGTGGTGATCTAGAACAAGTATTTGTTTACACCCCCATCACAAAAATGGAACTCTTAGAAATGAAGAAGTTAATTCCCTGCCACGATAAAGATCCAGCAGGGTTCCACCGTGAATTAAAGGACATGCTCCGTATGGGAGAATACACGTATCCTGATATCATTAAAATGTTAAAAGTCCTGTTGCCCGCAGGCATATATGAAAAACTCAAGGAAAAAGAATGGGAGGTGGGAGAGAAAAAGATAGATTGGACAGCTCTAGAAGCTGAAGATAATACACGAGTACCAGGTACCGGTCTTGGGGGGAAAGCTAAAGAATTGCCCGAGTTATTGATACAAGTTTTGCCAAGATTACTAGCCACGAAAAAGGAAGATTGGGATGCCATCTCAGCTTGTAAACAGAAACTAGATGAAGACACTAGTGATTTCTATTCTAGATTTGAAAAATGTTTTATTATTAACAGTGGTCTGAAAACAAGTAGTGAATCATACCCTCATCTTTTTGTTACCAAACTAGTCGAGAATTCAAGTCCACAAGTTAAAAATAGAGTATTGAAAGTCGAAAGCACCTGGCAAGCTAATACTCCGTCACAGATGCTTCAAATGCTCCAGTATCACCAGAACAGAATCAGGGAAGAGCAGGAACACGAAAGGAGACGTATGAAAGACACGAAAATGAAAGTATTAGTTGCACAATCTGTTCCACAAGACAGTCAGAAGAGGGGTCCGAATCAAGCCAGTCATCCTGCAGCTCCCGTTAAAGGGACCTGCAATTACTGTAAACAGCCAGGTCATTTCATAAACGAGTGTGCAGTTCTGAAACACAACATAGCTACTGGTAAAACTAAAGAAAGACCACGTCCGCCTAGACAAGAACAAGTTTCACAGACTTCTCAGCCATCACAGAATGCACAACAGACAGTTACAGCACCGCAGCCTATCGCTGCAACACAGCATGTTACACAGCAGATGTACCAGTATGCCAAGACAGAGTATCCAGATTATCAGCCGTATTCATGAAACAGCCTAGAGAGGGAGGTAGGCTTGCCTCTCATCGAGATACCTGTAGATCAAGAGGGTCCCTATGTACACAGTCAAGTATTAGGGAAAGACAGAAAGTTTCTGATTGATACAGGGGCAAGTAGGACTACCATCAGTCATGACGAGGTTCCAGGGGCTCCACTCTCAGGCTCTAGAAATGTTTCCCTTGGATTTTCAGGAAAGCCTATTGTTAATGAAATATCGAAACCAGTTACTCTGGAAGTTGGTCCATTGTCCCGAACTACTGATTTGTTACTCACGAAGTCTTGTCCAGAAAATTTGTTAGGCATTAAGACATTGAAAGAATTAGGAGCAGTCATTTGTTGTTCCCCAGAGGGGGTCCGCCTGTTCTTGAGAGACTTTAAAGGTCATTATGTATTACGTGATTTTGATCCAAGATTATTGAATGTACCACAGCATTTATGGGCGCAAGGTCCAACTGATGTAGGTTGTATGCATATCACACCCCATCGTGTGACTCTGAAACAAGGTGTAGTTTTACCACGAATCAGACAGTACAAATTGCCACCTGAGGCTGTAGCAGCCTTATCTAAAATTATTGACGAGCTTATTGCTCAAGGAGTGGTCGTGGAAACTGACTCCAATGTATGTAATTCTCCTATCATTCCAGTCCTGAAACGTACTGATCCAAATGCACCTCCAGTATATCGATTAGTGATTGACCTTCGAGAACTTAGTAAATGTATCATACCCCAGTACCCAGTAGTCCCAGATATTTCATCCCTTTTGACAGCCATTGATTCTGAAGCTACGTTCTTCACAGTTATCGATCTCAAGAACGCATTCTTCAGTGTCCCCATTCATCCAGACAGCCAGTTCCTTTTCGGTTTCTGTTTAAATGGAAGAAGCTATAAATTCACACAAGCTCCTCAAGGTTTTACAGAAAGCCCTAGTATTTACAGTCAAGCACTTAAGAGACAACTAGACAATATTCACATGCCAACTGACACTGCCCTGCTCCAGTATGTCGATGATCTACTGATCACAGCCCGTTCTGAGCGTGACTGCGAGCGCGCGTCACTTACAGTTCTGTATTTTCTGGCCGAGATGGGGCACAAGGTGTCCCCTTCCAAATTGCAATTCTGTGTCCAGCAAGTGGTCTACTTAGGACACTTACTGTCCAAGAGGGGTAGGCAGTTGACACCTGACCGTATCCAGTTAATAGCACGTCTTCCACAGCCCAAGACACAGAAGGAGGTACGAGCTTTTATCGGCCTCACTTCTTACTGCAGACAATGGATTCCTCAGTATGCATTTCTAGCCAAGCCACTGATACAGTTAACGACACAGGAGGCAGCCATATCGACTGTCCTCCCTTGGACCCAGGAACATACACTTGTTTTTAATGAGTTAAAGAAAGCCTTATGCCAAGCACCAGTTCTAGCAATACCGAACTACAGTAAGCCTTTTACACTTTTTGTCACTGAACGTGATGGTACTGCATTATCTGTTCTTACACAAGATCAAGCAGGACAATACAAGCCCTGTGCTTATTTCTCGAGCACATTAGATCCAGTGGCCCAGGCTCTGCCTGCGTGCCTCAAGTCAGTTGCAGCCACAGCTCTAGCTATCAGACAGAGTGATTCCATAGTGTTAGGACATTCCCTGACAGTACAAGTTCCACACTCCGTGGAAGTTCTTTTAAACCGAACCCAGACTCAGCACTTGACAATTGCATGTTTAACAGGTTATGAACTGACACTGTTTCAGCCACACATAGAAATCAGACGCTGCAACATTCTAAATCCTGCTACACTGTTACCGTCAGTTACTTTAAATCCTGCCACACATGACTGTGTGGAAGTTGTTAACACTATGACAAAGCCAAGACAAGATCTGACAGATATTGCATTACCTAATCCAGACCTGACACTTTATGTGGATGGTTCATGTATGAGAACAAGTACAAGAGAACTAGTAGCCGCGTATGCAGTGACTACTGACACCGAAGTTATAGAAACACATCGTATTGACACCCTGTCTGCTCAAGCAGCAGAGCTAGTCGCTCTGACCCAAGCCTGCATACGTGCCAAGAACATGAAAGTAAACATATACACAGATTCACGTTATGCATTCGGAGTCGTACACGACTTTGGAGTGCTCTGGCAGGAAAGAGGTTTTATGACTTCTCATGGAACCAAGATCCAGCATGGTTTCCTCATTCAAGCTCTGTTAGATGCAATACATTTACCGACAGCTATTGCTATCATCAAGTGCAAGGCACATACGAAAGTCACTGACATTATTTCCCAAGGTAACGATATAGCAGATCGAACAGCCAAGCTCACAGCTCAGACTCCAGACATTCCAGTTAACACGACACAGACACTCACTCCAGATCAGACTACTTGTATGACAGTTAAGGACCCTACACAAGATGTCATAGACATACAGTCACATGCTACTCCCGAAGAAATGAAGAAATGGTCCGAACAAGGAGGGGTCCAGACAGATCAAGGATGGTTGACGAAGGGAAAAGCCACATGGTTTCTCCCCGACTCGATGGTTCAAGTCATTATTAATACCGCACATAGTCCAGCACATCTAGGAGAAAAAGCTATGTTAGACAGTATTCAGAACCTTTGGTTCAACAAGCATTTACGAGCAGCAGCCAAGCAGAAAGTACGTACCTGAATGATATGTTGTCAGTTCAATCCAGGTAAAAGTGTCCCGGTGGAACAAGGTGGATTCCAACCTCCCGACCACCCTTTTGAAGTCCTCCAGATGGATTATATTCAGATGGAGCGATGTCGAGGTTTCAAGTATGTCCTCGTAGTTGTATGCGCTTTGTCCAGGTGGACAGAAGCATATCCAGTTCCAGATTACACAGCTGCGACCACTGCCAGGCAGTTGGTTCGTGAGTTCTTTCCCGCTATGGATTACCTAGGGTCGTGTATTCAGATAACGGCCAGCCATTCTCATCCGAGCTCATGAAACATGTTTCCCTTCTGTTAGGGTACCAGTGGAAGTTCCATTGTGTACGCCATCCTGAAGCAGCCGGTCTCGTAGAGAGACATAATCAGACTTTGAAAATCCGCATTGCTAAGGTGTGTACAGAGAAAGGTGTAGATTGGTTAGTAGCTCTGCCAGTAGCTCTTTTCTATATGAGAATGGTTGCACATTCCAGATCAGGTCTGTCCCCGTATGAGGTCGTATTCGGCCGCCCTCCAAACATGTGGGGTACACCTATGCCCCGAAAGATTACAGACGTTTCCAGTAATATGCTGACAGATTACCTAGCTTCCTTGATGTCTGCCCTACATTCTTGTCGTTCACAGGTTGCCGCTGCATTTCCAGACAACACTGAGGTGAAACCGCATGAAGTCGTTCCGGGAGAACTTGTCCTGGTGCGAAATTTTGATCGTTCAAGTCCGTTGGAGCCCCGTTGGAAGGAGCCCCAGCTGGTATTATTGACAACAAGGACCGCCGTCAAGCTCGAGGGCCGCAAGGGCTGGGTGCATACCAGTCATATTAAGAAATTCCATGGATTGCGACAAAAGACATTTGTTAAAGACTGCCCTATTCTTAAAGACTGCTCAAAGACAGACTCTGAATTCAAACTTCCCCTGTTAGAGAAAACTCCGCAGCAGGAGTATAAAGCCAAGTTGAGGTCTAGTAAAATAAGTCAGCCAGTTTAATTGTCTAAGTCCCTCTCGGGTGAAACGGTTAGACAGGTTCCTGACATGTATGAGATAGACCCACACAGTGAGAGAGTTAGTCAAAACTCTAAAAGATGTATTATCGTTCTATTCTTCTTATTATTTTTGAGTCTTATGGTTACATGCATAAGTTATGCTTTACATTTATGTTTTCCAATTACACATGTACATATGTTTTCTAATACTACAGTAGAGCACACATTTAGTGATCTGCCTCCTCACGAGCTATCCTATCGTCTTGCTATGCGTAACAATACATTCATCCGTATGTTGCACTATTCACACCAGACCAGCAATGCCACTAATTGTTGGGTGTGTGGTCGACTCCCCCCTTTCCAGACACCGAAGGGAGTTCTGCCACTCTTTCCCTATCCGTTTTCACATAATGGTTCGTGTGGAGCATGGTCCACGTTAACGTCATCCTCAAATGATATGTCCCTTCTGAATCGAACATGTTTCCCAGACAAGCAAGGTCTTTCCCATAGAACAGGGTTAGATCTAGAAAATGAAGTATATGATTTAGGTAATTATTCCTCGAATTTCATGGTCCTGAATGTTCAGTCCGATACTACTCCAGATTTGCCTGCTATTTCAGTACTACCAGTCAAAGGCGAATTATGTGTCAGAAAGAATGGTTCCGCACATGTAGGACATAGTGATTGTACTACTATTGTCAAGTATAGTGACAGTGGGAAATCTATTTTTAAAGCCTCACGTCATTCTTATTTTGTTTGTGGTCAGACCGCATATGTTCGTCTGCCCCTCGATTGGGATGGAACATGTTACATTGCCTTCCTACTGCCACCAGTTTTTCTAGCCCCATCCGATTACCACAGAAACACACATCTAGTACACATTAGACATAGAAGGGAGACCGAGTCCCCAATTGTCGATCAAACTGAAACTGCTCTAGAACAATATCAAGACTTCAATAAAGGTTTCTTTTTCTTTATAGGTCCTGTCCAGAATAGTAAGTTAATACGTAGGTTAACCAGAACCCTTGAAGCAGTAGTGAATGAGACTACTTCCGCTCTAGGTAACTTAACTGAAGAGCAATCTGCTATGCGTTTTGTTGTGCTCCAAAATCGTCTCGTTCTTGACGTCATACTGGCCGATAGAGGAGGAGCTTGTAGAGTCATCGGATCTAGTTGCTGCATTTTCATTCCTAATAACGCGCCGTCTGTTTATTCAGCTATAACCAGACTTCATAAAATTGCCCATCAGTTACACCAGAATCCAGGCACCTGGACATGGTCCGGTTGGCTCTGGAGTATTATATCTGCCTGGGGATGGAAAGTATTGTCATTCCTAGGTATAGCAGTAATGATCATATTCAGTTGCTGCCTCTGTTTACAATGTGGCCCTGCGATTTGCGGCATGTGTGCTACCTCTTGTATTCCTAGTCCTAAATCCCGTTCCAAGACAATTCGAGACGAGCAAATGATGCTCTATGAACAGATAGATGGTATCATGAATATTGATGTTTCCTGATGGAAACGTAGGGCACAAGGAGGGAATGTGGAAAAGTAAATTTTGCCATGTCATATGTGCCTACGTGTTCCCCATATTATGTTATATGTGCATGATCGATATGCATGTATCCCCCTATGATCGATTAAAGACGCAATTATAGTTGTGTCCAACTCTAGTCTGCCAGTATCCAGTTCTCGTGAAAGCAACGAGTATTAGGCCTGTGTTGCCACATTTCACAGTGTGCACGTTAATTCATTGAATTGTCCCCGTTTCTAGGCCTCAAAAGGGCCCGGACATCAGATTCAGCTCCAGTCATCCTGAAACCCTCTCCGAGGAGCGATACAGCCCCCACCTGCATCCCTGACCCTTCACTTACTTCCTGCCTCACAGTGCCTGGCCCAGCCTGGCTCTGCCTGCCAGTCTGCCAAGAGTATGTTATGCTTCTAGTTATCAGTCCAGCCCTCCTTCTCTGCATTCCTAAGCTACTGAATCGCATCAATAGTTTCAGCCATGGTCTAGCCTTTCTGTCTCCATGTAAGAGAAATACTGTATTAATATTCATAGAATATTCCTAGCACACGCAATACATGTAAGAATCGTGCACGCATCAGTCTTAGTGTCAAGTAGCCTTTGCCCTGATAACTTTTGGATTCTATCAACATGTACTCCAAACACCAGATACCAGGTATGATATAGGTACAAGTCGTTCCGACACTGCAGACTTTAGTCTCTTCTTCTAGTGCAGAAGTCATAGCCCCCAGTTCCTCCTGGTAACACGTCATTGCCCATTTGCGCGCACCACTAGGTGAAAGGTCCCAGCTGCTCAGGTAGCCCCCTCCATGTTTCCGCCCCATTTATGACACTTCTGTGACGTTTTCACCACATGTTTATGTATACGCCCTGTACACGCCTTCTTGTTACACTCATTTTTGCCTTATCTTTCGCGACTGCTACGAGTTACGCCTACTGCTACGCCTACTGTATTGAATGTAATGTAATTGTTTTAGTATAAATATACTGTGTACTGTTACTGAAAGTTACCCCCTACCCCATGCCATTCCCTGGCAGCTGCCATCCCAGGCTTTCTATCTCAGGCTGTTCCGTTCTTGTCCCTTCCCTTATGCCTGATTAAAGCCTGTAAGACTCTGATACCTCGAATCCTGTCTCTTATTTATTGAGCTATCTGTTTTATTCACTGTATTCAAAAATAGTACCGGTAATTAATTATTTATTTACCACAATCGGCATAGTTTCACAACTATCCATTCATACTGTCGTTGCCCGGATTATTACCAGGCCACATCTTCCTCAATAAAAGCACACATAGCAAAGGGCGGGTTCTCCAGCCTTTATTAAATGTAATTCGGCGCTCCCAGCATCGATAGTTCAAAGTTTGTCCTGATTTTTCCACGAACATTACACTTGGCCCCTTCTCTGTCCGTGGATGTCCTATGCACAAAAATATCTATCTGATTCATCCATTCCATAATCTTCGTTGTAATACTGCCTCCCATTAGGATTATCAAAATAATTCCATCTGGACTCACCTCGTATCACTTCGTCCCTTTTCATGTCGCCACGACCAATGCCACCCCGTCCTCTGCCTCTTAATTCTCCGTTCTGTGCTAAAAGAAAAGGACACTGAGCCCGCCAGTGCCCTTCCTGCTTACAATAAGCATACTGATTCTGACCCAAAGGAACAGCCGGACCTCCTCCTCCCCGTACTGTCCCTGCCCCTCTTGGAACAAACTCCCTCACTCCCCCTGGACTCCTTCCACATCCCCTGGCCACTTGTTGTAATAATACACGAGTTTTAAAATCCTTAGTCTTTTTATCGGATTTGTCTTTACTCTCATTCTCCCTATGCTCATAATTAACCCTGGGCAGAGAACTTTGATCCGCTCGCGGAGTTTGCGAACTTTCAGCAACTTTGCGTTTCGCAGTGAGCACGAAGTTGTCAACTACTTCCCAATCTACAGCGTAGCGTAGTAGTTTTTCTTCCTCGCGTGCTCAATAGCATTCTCACGTGCGCGGTAATGACTTACCGTGGTTCTGTGTTCGCTTTCTCGCTTTTCTCTCCCGGTCGCGTTCGCTACGATGTTTGGAATCCGGCCGCACAATCCCATGCGACTGTGAGAACGCGATAACGTCATTCGGACGCGCGAACACGTCATTCGGGCGCGCGATCTTCCTTGCAGTGCCATGTTGGTAAGATCGCGTTTTCGAACATGCAGAAACTGCAATCTGGCACAGAATATCTCTCGAGCATGTTAAAACCTTCTAAAAAATGATCATTTTGCTCAGGAAAACCTCTCAGATTTTGGGCAAGGAGTCCTCTTTTTGTTTCTACTCTTTTTTTCAAGAGAAATTAAGTGCCCCTGAGTCTCCAACTTCCTGTTTCTGTCCACCATGCTCCTCCCAGTGCTTTGTCCATGTGGTGTTCACTGCGGAAGGATCACTCTTTGTGTATGTCTGCTGCATCATAGCATTTGATTGGATTTATTTAGGAATTTTGGATTTGAACTTTTCTTTTACAAGTAAGTTTGAGAATTGAGAATTGGTGTACTGTAAATATTTGTTTGGTTTGGGTTATTTTTAGCTACAGTTTTCTGTGCTTCTCAATCTTTCTTAAAAATGATTATTGAGGGAGGCCTGTACTTTCATGAGGGGCCAAGTTGTATGTCTTTGAAATTTCATCCAGTAGGCCTAGAGGTACCCACGGGTCCAACCATGTTTCTGTGGTGTCTGTAAAACATCATGGATGGCATTGGTTTCAATTGCAAACTCTGTTGTAGTGGAATTTCAGTTTTTTGTGTGTAATTAGGTAACCCTAGTAGTTCATGTAGTTAGTGTAGGCCTGCTTGAGTTCATTTACTTTCTATGGGTGGCTTGACCAGGTGGTTTTGCCATAGACCTCCAAGCTTGTGGCCTACTCTGCCAGTAGGCCTAGGTTACTACTAGAGTCATCATCATGGGTGCATAAAAGTTGTTCAACTGTTATTGTGGTGTTTAAGTTGTAAGTATAACATCATGTACATCATGGATGGCTTTGGATTGATTAGCAAAATGTGTTTTTGGTGTTGAACTGCAGGGTTTGGGTGTGTGTTGAATAATATGGCTTTTTCTGCGCACTAGGTAACCCTAGAATTCAGCTTGCGTAGTTTTGGTAACTTTGCACCGTGCGACAACGCGACCTTACAGTTTTTGTCCTCTTCACGCGCTCAATGTGCGTGCTCGGGCACGCGATAACGACGTTTTGTACAATTCGCGCTGCAGAACACGCCGAATTTGCAATCTCGCAAGCAATATGTCTCGAGTTGCATAAAACCTTCTCGAAAAAATGTTGATGCTGTTCATTTTGCTAAAGAAACTCCTCAGGCTGTCATTTGGTTGTAGTTTTTGGAGCATGGACCACCTACTGTTTCTGTCCTCTATGTACTTTGTTGTTTGAGGGTGGCCTGACCATGTAGGTGGCGGGCGGCCATTTTGTGAAGCCAAGCATTGTCCTTTTGCCATAGGCATGTATTGTCTGTCTTCTCTTTCTTTTCATGTTGTTGGGGTGGCCAGGCCATGTGGGGGTGGCCAGGTCATGTGGGGGTGGCCATTTTGTGTGACCTTCCATCGTGCTTTTGTCGCAGGCCTACAAACTTGTGATTTCATCTGCCATTAGGCCTAGAGTCCCAGAGGTAGTCAGCAGGGGTGCTTGATGTAGCGGTTTCCATTTTGTCTTTTGAATTTAACATCATTTAGGGCATGGATTGCAATGCATTGAATTTCCAAATGTGGTGTTTGGGGTGTAGTTAACTGTTTGGGTGTGTGTAAAAAACTGTAAATGCCTTTGTTGTGTTTGTGTTGTTGTTGTGTAACTTTCAAACCTTTTAGCCATGGGGATTTTCTTTTTTTGCATTAAGCTGTGATGTGTAACAGGCATCCTCCTTTTTCTGGCCATATAGGGATATAGGCCTGCTTGAGTTTATTGTTTTCTGGCCTTTACCCATGTACCTGTGATGAGTGCCCATGTGGCTGGGAGCTGTGGTGGTAGTAGTAGTGTGCTGTTTTGTTTTTGACAAATTGGCCTGTGTTTTGCCATTGTTCCTGTTGGCTTACTACTGTTCACATCCCCATTGCTATCTGCTGCAGGTCACTGATGCTGCATCCATCTGAAATGATGCACAAATTAAGGATAAACAAATCCACTTCCACTACATTTGCATTTTAGTTCTTTGCTATTCTTACTCTTACTGAGTGTACTAATACTTCTTGTAGTAATTAAAATTAAAGCTAAACAAATTCCACATTCGACTGATGTTATTCTGCCTTCTTTGCTTGTAGGTGCACAAAAGACTGAAGAGGAGGTGTCTGTCATCATTCATCGCCTGTTCTACTACCAGACGGACGTCCTTCTGTACTACATCACGTGTGGTGTGACTCACCTGACCAGACATCAGTCTCAGCAACTTGTGCAACTGATTGCTGCTGCTGACATCTGAAGATGGGCCCAAAGAAAGCAGGTACCAGGTCTTCCAAGACCAAAGAAAGTTGCTGAGAAGAAGAAGGAAGAACAGAAGAAGGAAGTGAGACTTAAGTCTGGTGTTGACCCGAAAACCTTTTTTGGGAAAAAAAAAGTACGCCTGCAGCAGCGGTGACCGGGGTCCAAGCTGGGGCCAGCACCTCCGCATCAGTGGGCCCAAGCCACCAACCCAGGCCCAAGCAGATGAGTGGGGAAGAGGTAGCCAGCCAAATGGTGGAAAGCAGTGATACGGAGCCTGACCTAAACTTATCGCTATCTCAAAGTAGTACACAATCCACGCAAGAGGGAACACAGCAGAAAAGTGGTGAACAACAACCACCGCCCGCAATAGTAGATGTTCCAAAACAGCATCCACAACCACCGCCCACAATAGTAGATGTTCAACCAGAGCCACCTTCCGCAATAGTAGTTGTTCAACAACCACCGCCCGCAATAGTATATGCTCAACGAAAAGAACAACCACAACCACCGCCTGCAATAGTAGTTGTTCTGCAACCCAACACCCGCAATAGTAGATGTTCAACGAAAACAACAACCACAACCACCGCCTGCAATAGTTGTTCAACAACCACCACCCGCAATAGTAGTTGTTGTTCCTCCTGAAGTCGGGGCAGTTCAGGAAATTGAGCCTGATGCAGAGCAAGAAGAGGAAGCACCTCATGCAGGAGATCTATTGTTTTCCAAATCCCCACCAAGGAAAAGGAGGGTTAGTCCATCGAGTTCTTCGCCAAGCATCCCTTCTGATGATCTTGATCTCAATTGGGAGCCACAACAATCTGAGCATGAGAGGGAGAGAAATCCCAAGAAGACCAGGCTAGGGAAAAGGAAGGTTCCAGGAAGCCTTACACTTATGGAGTGCAATGTTGAACAGCCGGATAATGATGGTGATGACGAGTCAGACCCAGTCATCACAAGCATTGCTCCTGGGCCTGAGGACATGGAGACCAACATTTTAACCCTATAGAGAATGGCTGCGACTAGTAGGGATGTAGCACGCATACCTCCAACACAGGGTATACCAAAACTACCTCCAGCTTCCATTTTTACATTTGCACAGGGCCAGCAGCGTCCTACATCCAGCACAAGTTCCACCTCAGAAGAAGTAGGTAGTGGTACTACTGCGCAGCAACATAGTGAAATTCAACACACAACCTCCAGTTCATCCGGCATTGGAAGTGGCACCTCTAGCAGGAGACAAAAGTTAAGCTCCCCAGTGTGGGACTTCTTTACAGTTAGTGCAAATGAGGACAACATTGCTATATGCTCCATTTGTCATTCCTCTGTTAGTCGTGGTAAGCTTGGTACAAACTATGGTACCGGAGGCCAAATGACCCATTTGAAAAAACACCACGCAATCAAGTGGGAGGACCACCTACGTAGCATAAAAGCAGGAAGCATTAATGTTGGTGGGGAAGTAGAAGGTCCACTCACGGTCGAACAGGAAGAAGAGGGAGACATTTTATCTGGTAGTGGTACACAAAGTACCCCTGTCCCCAGCACTGCAGTGGTAGAGCCCACATCCTCCGCATCAGCAACATCTCAGTGGCACCAGAGTAAGAGTAACTCGGAGACACCAAGGAGTACGGGTGCGAAGTCTGCGACGCGAAGTACTGCATCGAGCATAACTGAAAGAAATACCAAGCAGCGTACCATTCTTAGCATGTTTAGGCAGGAGGGAAAGTACGAGCGCAACCACCCAATAGCACGTTTGTACAATGCTAAGCTTGCTAAAATGTTAGCACTGGACCTTCTCCCTTTTTCTTTTGTTGAAGGGGTGGGTTTCCTGGAATTTGTGACAAGCATCTGCCCAAAATGGAATGTTCCCAGCCGCTACTATTTTGCCAGAGTTGCTGTTCCAGCACTACACCTCGACGTGCTGGAATTGCTTGGAAAAGCCTTGCAGCAGAGTGCTGTTCATAGTATCCACCTGACAACAGACATGTGGACCAGTTGCCAAGCCAGTGATTACATGTGCATCACTGCACACTGGATCTCTTTTTCAGGTGTTAGAGACAAGCTATCTGCAGGCGTTGACACTGTTGAGATTTTTAATGATACTCGCAGACATGCAACTGTAGCCATGTTTGCTATGGAGAAATCGCATATTGCTGCAAACATTTTGGCTGAGTTTAACAGCAAGGTCTTTGAATGGCTGCGACCAAGAGGCCTTAACATTGGTTTCGTTGCCACCGACAATGGCAGTAATGTAGTTAAGGCCATGCAAGATGGTCGCTATTTCAGGGTCCCGTGTTTGGCACACTGCATTAACATTGTTGTTCAAGACTTTCTGAAAAATGAAAGCAAAGTCAGCAACTTACTGACCATTTGCAGAAGAATCTGCATGCATTTCATCCATTCGTTTAAAGCCCGGAAGCAGCTACGGCTCATTCAACGTAAGTATAAAATGCCAGTCAAAACACTCATCCAGGAGGTCCCAAGACGAGCTGTTTGAGTAGTACATACCACTTAATGCTTATGTCATGACAAGAAAATCAGGGGATCCTACTGTTATTAAAGCCATGACCGTTGAGATGTGGCAATGGGACCTCATTAAATGCCTGACAGAGATGCTACTTCTTTTTGAGGTCTTCACACGTGCAGTCAGCAGGGAGGACTGTACTTTGGGCCAATCTATCCCATTGTTGTACATGCTAGAGCAAGAGCTGAAGGAGGTGTCTGAAACATACGAAGGTGTTGAAGGAAAACTTGAAGCATGTTATTTGGCGAAGGCCTTAGCCGGCCGCTTAACTGAGAATGCAAGGATTCAAAATAAGATTGTGTCACATCAACATTACATTACTGCCACAATTTTTGATCCATGGTACAAATGATTTGTGAACAGTAATGCAGTAATTCCTTTTTCAGAAGGGGATGTTGCCAAGTACAAAACTGTAATAGTCGAGGAAGCCACTTATTTAGAAAACGAACGGCTCTCAATTAGAGGCCTGCCAGTGCCAGCCCAGGACAGTGCAAGTACTACTGAGTATCCTACAGAGTCAAGTTCTTCTTCACAGCATGAGAACAGTGTGTTTGCTTCCCAGCAGTCACCAACACTACCAATAACAACAACAGCACCAACAGGATCTGATTCATCAGACACAACCAAATAAATAGCTGCTTGGTTTCTACAGAAAGGGATGGGTAAAGTATGTTGCTGTCGTAAAGCCAAAAGAGGACAAGCAAACCAGAGTACCACTGAACATTGAGCGGATGGTCCAGGCCTATCAGGATGACACAACAGAGGTGTTCATTGAGCAAAGCCCATTGGTGTATTGGCATAGGGAAAGAAGCCAATGGCCAGTGCTCAGCAGGCTGGCAATACAGTATCTGGCTTGCCCTGTTGCAAGTGTCTCTTCTGAGTGTGTTTTCAGTGCTGCTGCGAGGTACTGGGTTTTTCAGAACCGGTACTTAACCGGTAACCCAGCGGTGTCAGGGGAAACACACCCGAAGACCTCGAGTCCTTTTCCTGATTCAGACCACAGAAACTCAGAGTCTTCTAGGTGAAGTCAAGGATCGATTTTATTGGCTGCAACCAAGGTAACAAGCGTCCTAGAAGTACAACACACAGGGAGTATGTTCTCAGGAGACTGTCGCAATTTACAAAATCAGGCTTCTCTTCTTATACAGAATTTTAAGCTTCAGGCAAACATTCTTGGTTTTACAGTAGATCATTGACATAACTTCTATACAAAGGAAAAAGCAGAGTCATGATGACATGTCCATATTTCACTTCGTCCAGCCCATAACAAATCACCCGGTGAGGCCCGACCCTTCATCATATATCGGTGGACCCCCAATAAAAACGGGCACCTCCCCATCATAAAGCAAGTGAAGCAAAAGAGTAAAGACAGATGTGAGCAAGATACGGCAGGTGTGTGCGCAATGAGAAGGTTTTATGGCCGGTTGAGCCCTGATGCTATCTTGCTTGGCCACTGGAGAGAAACTGACCTAACAGGTCCGGCCTGGGGCAATGGTTCCAACTTGCATAGGTCATGGAAAAGTCGATTAAGGTGTACGTGTCCTTCTGGGATCGAATTTGGCTGCATTACAAGCCTATGTAAAGGGCAATTTCACAAAATGGCTGCCATACATAAAATGGAAGCCGAGGGTTCTGAACGAGAGTGGCGATTCCAAGGTGAAGTCGTCACTCGAATATGCTGAAATTACTTGTGCATGATGTACTCGTCATTCTCGGTCTTTTGATACTAAATTCGTCAATTTACGACGAAGTTTTATTCTCGAGTGCAGACATATTACACGAGTCCAGAATTTTCAGTACTACAATCCCTCCTTTTGCCCTTACATAGGCAATTAATCTATCCTCATGTTAATCTGAGTCCAGATCTGTATTCCTAAAGTCATTGAGATGTTGCTGTAACATCATCCTAGTACTTAGTTCATCTCTCGATACAGGCTTCCTTACACATGATGTAACACAGAGGCTACATATTGCAGGAGCACACTGTACGCACAGACAGAACAAGAAAAGTATGGCTAAGACCATCCCAATGACCATCAGAATTTTCCATCCCCAGGCGGATATCAGTTCCCAGAACCATCCCATTAACGACCAATCTCCTTTATCCATATGAATAGATTCGGAAATCTTATGTAATTTGGAGATGGCCTGGTACACTGTTGGAGCGTTATCTGGGATGAAAATGCAACAACTGGACTGGATCAATCTACATACTCCACCTCGGTCTGCAAGGATGACATCTAATGCGACCCTGTTCTGAAGGGTCATAAGACGATCCGACTGGAGCTCAGCAGTCAAGTTACTAAGGGCACCAGCAGTTTCAATCACGGTGGACTCAACTACCCTTGTAAATTGCCTTATGTTCCTGCTGTCAGCCATAGATCCCCAGAACGGCAGAAAACCCTTTGCAATGTCCCCAAATTCTTGACCTGCAGTGTCTTCTTTACTCAAGTCACCTCTAACTACCCTTGTCCTGTGGTAAATTGCCGCTGCTGTGTAGGTGGGAGGTAACAGGAATGAAATAAAACATGAGCCCGAAAATCAGGGGGCAACCATGTATAGGCTCTATCATGGCAGATGAAATAAGTACCCTTAGCTGCTGAAAACGTAGGGGAAGTCTGAGACCCAAAAACATACGTTTCTGTACAGATACTCTTCCCTAACTGAGCTCCGGGATTCTTGCCAGTACCTTGCAGACACAGGTGACCCTGATGGGGTACAATCCAGATTGGGGATGATCCTTTAGCTTGCTGTTTCTCACTAAGAGTGGCTTCATATCCGGTCACGTTCCAATTTACATATGCGAATATCTCTTCGCTCAGGGTATTTTCATAAGAGATTTCTCCCTTAATCATGTCGACTATACCCCTAACCAGAGCACTATTCTTGGGGTTATCTTTTAAAGAACGTAGGGGGTGCACTTCACGTGCATATATGAACATTGTTCTGTATGCCCACACAGACCCATTATGGCTGAAGGGAAAAACCAGATAAGGGATACCTTTATCCGTTGTGTGAGGCATAAGACCACACACCCAACAGTTAGTCGTGTTCATTACTAGTTGGTGTTGGTGCAACAGCTGAACAAAGGCGTTATTAATGAACTCTAACCTTCTATTGGATTCATGGTCAAGAAGAGGGTGGAAAGAATGAGAGGAAACAGTAGGAGGAGGTATGGGCGATACAGTAGGTGCGAATGTTACACGAAAAGATAATAAAATGTAACTTATTAGAAATATCATCATACTTAATACCATACATATGCATAATATTATAAAACCCTTCGTTGTCATCACGTTACATAATTTCCGTTTAAAGTTCGCAGGTTTGGCAGGTCTCTCCACATCGGGAAACTCCATCCTCTCTAAGGTGCTGCCCGCGGTGGCAGGTTGATTCTGCTAAGGGAGGCTTCTGTCGGTCCAGGGCAACTCCCTTGGACCAACCAGAACTACCGACCTAACGTCGTCAGCTGCACTCCAAAGACTTTTGTCAACCGCGGCCCTAGCAGCGGAACCCGGATGGCGGTTCGAAAAACAAAAATAAGCAAGTTTCTCAGATGGGAGAGATGCGCGTTTTCAAAAATAGTACTAGGGAGGGAAAAAGAATATATTTTATTTGTCCATAGGTCTTGGTCTCAGATTGCAAAAAGAAATAATTTTTATTAGTTCGTATTTCTCGGTCTCAAATTGTATTTTCGCTTTCCCAGTTCTGGTAGGTCCACAAACAAGAGTTCAGGCTCTGTAGTGTTCAATCGTTTTGATGGAGGCACGGCCTCTTGTAGGACGTTCTCACTTTCACGTTCAGAGTTAGTCCCTTTCACTCGTGCATCGCTGAAAGGTAGGAAACGAGGCACGGTGTCGGTCTCTGAGTCGCCGACACCCTCCTGGACCCACTGGTCATATGGCAGAGGTAAGGGGATCTTTTTACAGTGGACCCCGTGCATCCAGGCCTTCTTCCCTTCCACTCGAACCGCCGATCTGGTAGAGAGAAGGACGAGGTGTGGCCCTGTCCACCTGGGCTGGTCGTTCTTAATCCTCTGGAAATTCCGCACCAACACCCAGGATCCAGGATTTATGGTGTGTCCCGGAGTATCAGAGACCGGAGGCAGGGTGTCATGTACCTGTTGATGCAAAACACGCAATTTAGCCGTCAATTCATACAGGTAATCAAGCAAAACAGGGTGTTCTAGCTCGCTGAACTTAGTGGGCCTAGGCACTCCCCATATATTGGCCGGACGGCCAAAGACTATTTCATAGGGACTGAGTTTCACTCGCAAATGCACAGTCATTCTGGTGGATAGGAGTGCTAAGGGTAGAGCGTCAGGCCATTTAAGACCTGTGCTCGCTTGGATTTTGGCCAATTTAAGTTTAAGCGTGCCATTGTAACATTCTACTAATCCAGCTGATTGTGGGTGATTTGCAGCATGGAACTTCTGTCGGATTCCTAGCCCTTCACATACATTCTTCATCACACGACCCACAAATTCACTCCCGTTATCACTCCAGATCATTCTAGGCATTCCAAATCTCGGGAAGAACTCTTTCACGAGGGCTTTCGCTGTGGATAAGGCAGTATTGTCTTTTAGGGGATACGCTTCTACCCATCTTGAGAAGGCACAAACAACAACGAGCACGTATTTTAAGTTGTTGCACCTTTCCATGTGTATGAAATCTAGCTGCAAAACCTCAAACGGATACGTAGGAGGTGCAAAATGACCAGCTGGAGTTGGGGTTCCCCTACCAGGGTTGTGTTGCAGACACACCATGCAATTCTTGACGACATTCTCTGCACACTTGGGAATTCCTGAATTTTGCCATACTGGAGCCAACAACTTGCAAATCCCTTTCACGCTGATGTGAGCCATTCCATGAGCCATCGTGACTACTGCAAGCACGTACGCATCGGGTAACAACCATCTCTGATGCTCTGACAATTCAATCCAACAACCATTCGCATCCATTCTACCCAAACTTTCTCTCCACGTGCTCAACTCTTTCTCTGGGGCCTCAGCTCGAATGGACTTCACACTCTCTATCGTGTCTTCACACATTCCCACATCACCAACCCATCTTGCAGGGCCTGCAACATACATTCGGCTCGTCGCATTCCTTGCGGTTTCTTTCGCGTTTTCATCAGCAAATGCATTTCCACGACCAACGTCATCAGTCACCTTCTTGTGAGCACTACATTTCACAATCGCCACTTGCAAGGGCAAAGTCAGTGATTCTAGGAGCTCATTCACCAACTGACCATGCTGAATCTTAGCTCCATGCGAAGTCAGGAACCCACGTTCTCTCCACAATCGTCCAAAACTGTGAGCCACACCAAAAGCATACTGACTGTTGGTGTAGACGGTCACTTTCATTCCTTTCGACAAAACGCATGCTCTCGTGAGTGCAATTAATTCTGCTGCTTGAGCTGAATTATGTGGAATACGTGCAGTTTCAACAACTGTGTGCAAAGTCGTGACAGCATATGCTGCAGTTGTGTCACCATTCGGAAGCTTGAAACATGAACCATCCACCCACAATGTACCATCACATTCAGCAAGAGGAGTGTCGAAAAGGTCTACTCTTCCTTTCGTCTCTTCTTCTGTTCTAAAAAGACAATCATGCTGTTCTGAAACCTCTGATTCTTCTTCAATTGGCAATAATGTAGCTGGGTTAAGTGTACCGCACCTTTGTATATGCACATGACTTGCTAGTAATGACAATTCGTACCCTGACAACCGAGCACTGGTTAAGTGCTGTGTCTTTGTTCTGTTTAACAATATGTCTACTGCATGTGGGACCATCACGACTAGTGTATTATTCATGACTAGGCCAGCAGACTGTCGAATAGAAACAGCTGCTGCCGCTGTGGCTCTCAGACAACTTGGCAACGCTCTAGCTACCGGATCCAAAGTCGACGAAAAATACGCGCATGGACGTTGTCTGTCCCCAAGCAACTGAGTCAGTACTGATAATGCACAACCTTCCTTCTCGTGGACATACAATGTAAAAGACTTACTGTAGTTGGGGTTACCTAACACCGGATCCGAACATAATGCTGTGCGTAATTCAGAAAAATTCTTCTGACACTCTTCAGACCAAGGGACAGGATTGGGTGTACCCTCACATGTTAACGCCACCAAAGGTTTGGCTAATAACGAAAAATTTGGAATCCACTGTCTACAGTACGATGTAATGCCTAAGAAAGCACGCACTTCT
Organism: Lissotriton helveticus; assembly: GCF_964261635.1. Classification (NCBI taxonomy): domain Eukaryota; kingdom Metazoa; phylum Chordata; class Amphibia; order Caudata; family Salamandridae; genus Lissotriton; species Lissotriton helveticus. The sequence continues at coordinate 370,601,210 of NC_136058.1, forward strand.
CTCTGTGTTCTTGGCACACTCAATTTCGCTATTGCCTGTATTCTTTCTGGGGTCAGTTTCCTTCCCTCCTTCGATAAGAGGTGACCTAAGTAGTAATTTAGAAAGTGACACCTTGTGATGCAGATCACACTAATGCCGTAACAATGACAACGTGGCTTTCTTACATATCTCCTCAGTATCTGCAGCAATGAGCAAGTCATCGACGTACTGCACAAGAGTAGCCCTTTCAGGTAAAACAATCGTATCAAGCTGTGTTTTCAGAGCTTGACTGTATATTGATGGACTTTCACAGTAGCCCTGGGGAGCGCGTTTAAAGCGGAAACTTCGTCCTCCTAAACTGAAGGAAAAAATATCCCTGCTCTCCTCGGCAATCGGGATGCTGAAGAAAGCATTCTTTAAGTCAATCACCGAGAACCATGTGACAGAAGCTGGGATCATAGTCAATAATGTAGTAATGTCGGGGACTACTGGAAATTGTGGCACAACTATTTTATTCACTTCTCTGAGATCGATCACAAATCTGTACATAGGTGGCTGAGATGGGTCAGTTTGTTTTAAAACAGGTAGAACGGGACTATTGCAAACATTGCCTCCTGTCTCTTCAATCACATCTTTTTCAATTAACTCGTAAACGATCGCTAGTAAAGCTTTCTCGCCTTCACTAGAAATTCTATATTGGGGAATTCGTGGCATTTGAACATTGGCTTTCAATGTTACCACATATGGTGGAATTTTCAAAAGGCCGACATCGTTAGGACCAGTAGCCCAAAGAATATCTGGAAGAAACGACAACTCTGCTGGAAGTTTGTCTCTCGATAAATACATTGGAGAAACCACTTTCTTACCTAAAGTAACTTGTACTCTTGAAGGAGAACAGTACAAAGTCGCATACAATCTTTTTAACAGATCCAATCCCAACAAATGTTCACCACAACCTGTTGTCAGAATAAGGGGTGCTTCTAATTCACGAGGACCAACAGAAAGAGTCAAAGGGTCAGAAATCGGGTTTCTAACCGGGGCGCCAGAAAAACCTACTGATACATTCGTTTCGCCAGACAAAGGTGCGCCAGGGAGTTTGGAGTGCATAATAGAACTCTTTGTAGCACCAGTATCCAACAGAAAAGGTTCTGACACACCTGATGTAATCACCTCAACGTATGGTCCATTTTGATCTACTGGAACTGAAACAACTCCCTCTCTTTGTCTATGGCTGTCCTAGCAATCGTTACCTTCCCAATTCTCATTTTCTGTATAGTAATCATCGGTATAGTACTGAGCTGTCCTACCAGGTGCGTTATTCTGCTGATCAAACTTATTCATAGAATCTTGAGGTGGAAGCGGACGTGCATTCTGCGGGGCGTTTCCGCGTCCTCTTCCTCTAGGCGCTTGCTGAGCACCTCGACCTCTTACACAAGAAGCGCCATTTGCGCGCTGTAGCAAGATAGGGCAGCTATATTTAAAATGACCTTCCTCCTTGCAATATGAACCCTGATTGGGGCCTATGGGAACACGTGGTTGAGAATACTCGGCCCTTTGCGAGTTCCTCGGATACTGTTGAGGCTGCTGAAAATTACTCTGGTAGTTATTCTGACCACCATTATTCTGACCACCACCACTACGCGGTGGATATGCTTGTTGTAATAAAGCCTTCGTTTTCAACTCCTTAGTCTTCTTTTCTGCTCTATCTTTTTCATCTTTGTCTCTATTTTCGTAATATTGTGCTGTAGCTAGTATCTGTGCTGAAGACGAAACTGCCCAAGAACTTTCCGAATCCTTTAACTTTTTACACAACTCAGGAAGCAAATTGTGCACGAATTTATCGACGAACAATCTCTGACCACCTTCTGTGCTCATATCTTGACCACTGTGGTCGACAAACGTTTCTTCAAACCTGGTGAAGAAATCTGATACTGTTTCATCTTTCTTCTGCTTACACGCAGACAGTTTATCCCAATTCACACGCATTGCAGGCATTATCGTTTTCATGTAATCAAGTATTTTACCAGGTAGTTCTGCTATTAAATGTTCAGGCTTAGCACCACCAATTTGTAGGGCGTCTGTCCCAGTGATATTAGCCCATGAGTCACCTAATTCCTGATCATGATCTGTATGACGAATCTTTCCCCATAAAGACTGTGGAACAACGTTCCCAAATAACATATCGATATCGGCTAAATTCATTATACATGACCCAGCAGTCTGTGACAACTCTTTGTAATATCCTGCGGGGTTTTTACGCGGATCAGGTAATGTCTGTTTAAGTGCTAAAACTTCAGATCGCTTCCATGGGACATGTACCCCCACATGATGAAAGTGTGGCAGAATAGGTGGGTGAGCATTTGCGTCACCCTCTCTCCATTGTGGGGGAACCTCTCTCATAGGGTACTGTCGAGCCTTTTTCCTAGGTGTATCGCGCTCAGAATGCGATCCAGAAGTGTTCCCTTTACTCCGATACGACAACAATATCTCAATTGCTTTTCTGACATCGGGACCTACGATCATGCCTTCCCCAAACTTAAACCGTACACGACACAACTCCTGCGGGTTGCATTCTAAATCATTGTCCTCCAAATCCCCGCAGAGGAAAACACACATTTGTTCGAAAACATATCTCTGTGTTGGTGCTTCCCACTGAAGGAAAAATTCCGTGACAGACTCCACATCATATTTTACAGTATCCACAATCCATTTACGAGCTAAACGATTCAATACATCTCTCTCTTGATAGTCAGGCAGTTGACTTCGCAACTGTCTTCGTCCTGTGTTAGGGGTCGTAGTAGGCGACCCGAAAAGAGGTGAGAAAATATTAGTTACAGTGCTGGCCATTCTCTGCCGAACGGAAGGAGAAACTGATGGGAGAACAGGTGGAAAAACGGGGTAGGATAAGGCAGAAGTAGAGGCAATGGCAGAGGGAACATTAGGAGAGATAGAAGGTGCACTAGGCAAAGTCGTAGAAGGCATAAGTGTAGTAGATGTAGTCGGTGGGCCATGAGGAGGCTGCACCAGAGGAGCAGAAGCCAGCTGAAGAGTAGCTGGTGGGTGCTGCGAAGAAGCAGGCATAACGACCATGGGTGGCGCAACTAAGGGTTGCGGAGGCGCCGTGGCTGTTTGTGCGTATGGGGGTGGCGAACTTAACAAATGGCCCATTAACGGGTCTTTCTCAAGGTCTTTGGCTGCATCTTTCTTGGGACGCGGCAAAACTGGATAGCATTTATCTATCGCCATTTTATGTTGCCTGTGCAACTGCTCACTCATCTGTTCTTCTTCATTGTCTTTAAACTGCATAGCAGCTCGCATTACCGAAATATTCCCTTCTCTCTTATTTTTCTTCTCTAATTTAATTTCCTTTTGTCTAGCCTCCTTACGCCATAGGCGGAAAGAGTCAAACATTGCCGGCCGGGCTTTCTTCTTGAAAAGTTTAACTTCGAGGTTATCTAGAATTTCCGTGTCAAAGCTACCATATTGGGGCCATTTTAAAACACCATCTTTTCTGGTATATTTAATCCATACTTCGTTGTATGTGATGGGGCCTACTCCATGCTTCACATGTAATTCGTAAGTTGGAGTTCCAACCGGAGGAACCGGACACGAGTCCTCCAATCGGGAGTCCCTATTATTACAACCCAGACAAAATAAGTTTCCAAGTCTAAGACCAGGCATTTTCGCTCTCTAGTCTAGTTCCAAACTTCAAAGGATTATCGATTACGATATTTCTCGTGAATACACGAGTCCTTCGGTTTTGGTGCTTGCAAGTACCAACAAAACGTTCCCAAAGGATACCCAAGACTAAGACCAACTAAGGACTGGGAGACGCTCCACTTATACTTAACTGAAATATCGATGACGTCACCAGAAGACTCGTCTCAGTGTTTCGCTCTACCAAACTTCAAGGGTCCAAATCAGGGCGATAGCCAGGGCAGCAGACATTCGTAGCCGTCGGGAAGCGGGGAACCTCGCAGCAAAGACTTTCGGACCACGTCGACATGCAGGGATCGATGGTGGTTGGCCTTCCTCCAGAATTTTCACACGAAGCTCCTCACGAACCTCTGGCTGGACCGGTGCCGCTGGAATGTTGGGCGCCAACTGAGGTACTGGGTTTTTCAGAACTGGTACTTAACCGGTAACCCAGCGGTGTCAGGGGAAACACACCCGAAGACCTCGAGTCCTTTTCCTGATTCAGACCACAGAAACTCAGAGTCTTCTAGGTGAAGTCAAGGATCGATTTTATTGGCTGCAACCAAGGTAACAAGCGTCCTAGAAGTACAACACACAGGGAGTATGTTCTCAGGAGACTGTCCCAATTTACAAAATCAGGCTTCTCTTCTTATACAGAATTTTAAGCTTCAGGCAAACATTCTTGGTTTTACAGTAGATCATTCACATAACTTCTATACAAAGGAAAAAGCAGAGTCATGATGACATGTCCATATTTCACTTCGTCCAGCCCATAACAAATCACCCGGTGAGGCCCGACCCTTCATCAGATATCGGTGGACCCCCAATAAAAACGGGCACCTCCCCATCATAAAGCAAGTGAAGCAAAAGAGTAAAGACAGATGTGAGCAAGATATGGCAGGTGTGTGCGCAATGAGAAGGTTTTATGGCCGGTTGAGCCCTGATGCTATCTTGCTTGGCCACTGGAGAGAAACTGACCTAACAGGTCCGGCCTGGGGCAATGGTTCCAACTTGCATAGGTCATGGAAAAGTCGATTAAGGTGTACGTGTCCTTCTGGGATCGAATTCGGCTGGATTACAAGCCTATGTAAAGGGCAATTTCACAAAATGGCTGCCATACATAAAATGGAAGCCGAGGGTTCTGAACGAGAGTGGCGATTCCAAGGTGAAGTCGTCACTCGAATATGCTGAAAATACTTGTGCGTGATGTACTCGTCATTCTCGGTCTTTTGATACTAAATTCGTCAATTTACGACAAAGTTTTATTCTCGAGTGCAGACATATTACACGAGTCCAGAATTTTCAGTACTACAGCTGGTGCCATTGTAACTGTGAAAAGGACCAGTCTCTCGCCCAAAAGCGTGGAGAGGTTAACCATTATCAAAATGAATCAGCACTTCATACCACCAGACTACAAAATACGTGAATCACAGCTGGAAGAGGAGAGCGAGTCGGAAGACATAACTAGTGGGTTACATGACCTACTTCTGTCAGAAGAAGCACCAGGGTTTGAGGACAAGCTCCTCTTCCCTGACAATAAGGCTTTTAAATTGTTACATTCTACCTTCCTTTATTTGTGTGTATCTGTCTTTCTGGTTCAAACTTCAAAACCAACACCATCCTTTCTCTTACTTTTAATTACCTATTGGAGTTGCACATCTGTGCATTTAACTGTGCACTCCACTGCTCAGAGTCCTGCTCCATCTTCCTGACTCACCCTAAATACATTTCCATCTTGCCATACATTGGATGGAGATGGAGAATAGTACAATAATGTAGCCTCTAACAGTCCCTCCATAACAAGTGAAACGTGCGTGACTATAGCCATCTTCTGTTTTGTTTCCAATCTGAAACGCATCACTGTCTCAAGGCTACCACCTCTGTCTGCAGGCATACACAACTCTTCACTGTCAGAACTTTAGCAGGGCTCCAAAATTAAAGTAAACTCGTCATCACTTTCAGAAGGTTCTGCTGCATCTGTGATCTGACAGCCACAGAGAAGAGAAAGACAGATATATGAAATGAATGATGCCATACATTGCATTGGATGCTTGCTGACTGAGCAAATGTGCATGAAGTAGAACTATAGTAGTTTAAAATAATAACAAAGTACTTGTGTCTCAAGTGATGATCAATGTTTCCATGTTGTTTAATAATATGTATCCAATTGTACTCCTACTACTGCAGGTGCAGTCTGGACTTAATCATAGTCACTCACTACAGACTGAGTTTCTGTTGGTGGTCTGTTGGACAACACGTACATGTGCCACACCGGATGATGATGACCACCATACCATCTTTGCACGCTGTCAGACAGTTTGATCTGAGATGATTCATGGAATACGTTCAGGAAGTGGAATACAAGGTAAACACAACCAACCAACAAGAACCATAGCAGACCTAGGCTACATGTGTGTGCAGTGGTGGAATAGAATAGTGGTATGATTGACTGACAATGGTGCATTGATTTAATCACTTGATTTGGAAAATGCTAGGTTGCTGCATATGCCTTTGTCTGGAACTGTGAAAAATTTAGGAAAATGGAGTTTGGGCCACAGACTCACGGCCCGGTGTTGTGGTGTGGTCCTGTAACTGTTCTGTGCTGACTCCTATATTGTTGTTCTTTTCGATGACTGCTGTGCAACTAGAAGAGGAGAGTTACACAATGTATCCAAGCCGCCTCAGTCTGAAAGTCTTCTCGCTCATGAGTCATGTCTTTATTGCACTACACCGTAATTGATTTTTATATTTCCATTCAGTTAACTTATTTTGTAATACACCATTTCTTTTTTCATCAACACTTACAGGCCGGCCTTTCCCCCAGCGCTATTATACTTGGAGCAACAACTCACACTTACCTTACCAATCCTCCTCATCATCCAGCCAGAGGTGCCCAAGAATGATATTCAGTCACAGTGTCCATGGAAGGGAGGACAAAGATGAATGACGAGATACAACTACATATTTGGACCTGGATAATACATTAACTTTAGTATCATTTTCGTAATTTTTTTGATTCCTTTTTCCTCTTCATTTATTTTACGCTTGTGTTTGGTAATTGATTGTTCACTTAAACTATTTCTTAATTTTCTTTGCTAGCTTTCAGACCGCTACAGCAGGTATTACGGTTTCTCAGAGGGCATACAGCCTAGGCAAAAGTCATATTCATATCATATATAAGAAATAATTCCTTTGAATTGTGTAGTAGTAGTTAAGTACCACTCATTAAATATTATTAACCATCAAGTTATAACTTATCTTCATCATGCATGCATTTCGTTTGTCTTACTTAACTTTAGATTTATTGGGTAGTCGTGGATCACTAATAATTGTCTTCATTGTTTTGCTTTTGTTGTCTCCATGCGTACTGTTTTTCTTTGCCAAACCTTTCCCCAAACCCCCTTTCCCATCCATTCATCAAACCGCCTCCCCGAAAAGTTTCCGGGCCTACACCCCTGCAGGTCGCATTCTGCTGCAAGGCAGCCAGCTCTTGGGCGCAGGCGCCTTGCCCTTCGAGCCGGTTCTGCTGCTGCCCTTTGCCATGGTTCTGGGGTGGAGGTGGAAAAGAAAAGTTAGAACAAAAGGAAAAAAAGTTAGGGGGAAGAAGTAGGAGCTTAAATAAAGAAGTAAAATAAAACAGTAGAAAAGTTTAAAAAAAAGGTGGAAAAGTAGAAATAAAATGCAAAATATGAACTTAGGGACAGAGAGAGATAGATGATAAGTAAAAAAAGTCAGAAAAACTGAAAATAAGTAAAGATTGCAAAGATAAAAGGTGGATAGAAAACTAGTCCCAAGAACCATAGCATAGAGTGTGAAAAACAAGATGGCCGCGCCCATCGTGACCACGTGGGTAAGTTCGCGCGCGATTTCACGCGAACACACACTTTGTCAGCGTGAACAAGTAGTTGTGTTCCCAAACATGACTTGCACAATGCGAACACGTTACACGCGACCCGGAAGAGGAAATAGAAAACGCGAGCGGGCGGGACAATTGAAAAAACAAGATGGCCGCGCCCATAGCCCACCACATGGGTAAGGTCGCACGCTCCGATCCCCCGAGCACGCAGACAGCGCCCCAAACATGCACAACGCGCTCCCGAGCAAGAAAAACGGCCCGCGAACGGGTCCAGCAAGCTACTACGCACGCTCGCGAAGCTCGCGTAGTGCGAGAACGTCTTCGCGTAGCGCGACTACGCGTACTACGCCCAAGGTTACTCATAATATTGAGCCATACCTAATATGACTGAAGGAGTAGAGGTGGTCCAAGTACTTTCTGCAGCCTGCAGCCTTGCTGTTATTTCCGGCAACAAGTTAGTCACGAAACGATTAACAAACAATCTTATTCCCCCTTCTATCGATAAATCCTCTACACTGAAATCAAAAATCATGCCTTTGAATCGAGTAAAGAAATCCGATACACTTTCATCCTTTTTCTGTTTACAAGCAGTCAATTTATCCCAATCCACCTTACGGGGTGGGATTAGGGTGTGCATATATGTAATTATTCAAGAGTCAAAATCTCAGCTCTAGGTTTATCTCCAGGTTTCCTTTTCCCATTATAGACCTTAAATTGCTCCCATGTTCCCCCTAACTCGTTAGCGTGAGGTTGGTCATGTAGATGGCGCCACACATCAACTGGAAACAACAGTCCAAAAAATAATTCTATGTCAGCCAAAGTCATCACAGCTGAAGAAGCCGCTTCAGTGAGTTGTAATAGGCGGTGGGATTTTTACGCGGGTCAGGTAAATGAGACTTTAAGGAAAGGACCTCACTTCTCTTCCAAGGAATATATACCCACTGTTCTTGAAAACGGACTTCAACACGGGTTTGGATGAACTGGTTGGCATTATCTTTAAGTTCCGGAATTTCGGGATGGTAAATGGGATGGACTACTCGCATCGGATACTGAGAATCCCATGTTGGACATTTTGTAAATAATCTTAGCCGATATTGCATAATGGTGACCAGGTTCCCATATACATGTTCCTGTCCTAGTTCAAACTTATGGGCCCGTCCACTATATCATATAGGACCTGCGGAGCCCTCCCATCCTCGAAATATTGTTCCCATAAAGAAATCAGCCGATTAGCCATAGTTTCTAGTGCATATTGCTGCATAACCGGTTCGTAATCCTTCATAGTTCCCCAAATATCCTCAATAGGGTAAATAGCATTCCGTACCCACTGGGACGCCTGATCTATAACCATTTGCTTTTCCTTACATCCTACAACAGCACATTTATATAATCGTCGAACGCCCCCTATCTCAGGAGCATGGGAGGGGGTTGAATCTATCCTGGCAGGAGTTGAAGTGGCTGACTGGGAAGGCCAAGCCACGGAAGACGAAGAAGAGGTCAATATCTTTGGGGACATGACAGGGGTCAATAAGTCGTCTGTCAATAAAGTAGCCATCGTAGAGGAAAGAGTAAAAACGGTCCCTGTCGCCATAGTAGTGGCAGGTGTCACATGGGCCGTCGATAACACGACAGGTGCACCGGGGGCACTGGCCAGAGGTAGCGCAGGATACACCAGTTGTGGAGCATAAGGGGGTGGGGGACGAGTATATAATAAGTCCTCCATTTCATCCTCCGCCTCAGGTCGAGCTATGTAAATTTTATCCGCCTGTAATCGGAACTGTCTATCTGAACATTCTATCTTTTTCTCAGTTTGTTGTTTATCATATGCCATAGCCTTTTGAGTAATGGTCTGACCATTCTGTATTTTAAATAATTTCTCTTCCCTAATTCGGTGACGTTTTGCCTCTTTTTGCCATAATCGCAAGGAATCAAACATTCCCTGACGACTTCTTTTAGAGAACAAACTCATCAAAAGCCCCTGTCACGGGCCATTGTAATTCCTCATTATCCTTGGTATATTTGTGCCATAGATTGCTAAATAAAATGGGTGTGAGGCCATGTTTTACATACATATCAAAATTTGGACTGCCTTCCGGTGGGGCAGGCTGACTTTCATCTAATCTGGTATTTTTCCGCCGACAACAACATCCAAAAGATATTTTACTAAAACACGACATTTTTAAGTGATCACTCTTAACACTTTGTCACAAACAATCAGAACATGGCCATGTTTCATTCACCCTCAATCTTCGTCGATTTCACACCCACCATACATACAAGTTTAAGAACACAACCTTTCACATAAAAAAGGAAAACATTTTTCTTTTTCAATTCTCAATCGATATGAAACTACCAAAGAACAGAGCCCGTCGACTCCTGTTCATAGAGAAGTTGTGAACCTCCAGCCACCGGACCAAACAGAAACAAAGAAAACAGGCAGACCGGAGACTACCAAGAGGTCATCAGACAGGAATTAGCCACAGACCGGCCCACAGACCATCCCACAATCTTCCCGGTTCACCTTCAGGACTATTTTGACTGAGCCCGCTACCTTAGCGCCGCTTCAGATGTGTCTAGAAGTCACCCAGGTACAACCACGGGCTTTTCCGAGGGCAGTCCGGCCGGGTGGGCACAACCAAAAATGCCACACCAAGGCGTCTGATTATAACCTCTATTATTCACCAAACAAGTCCCCGGAGCCTCTGCCCGTGCAGCCTCAATGCAGCCCCGTCAGAACTCCAAAACTCCTCGTGGTACGCCGACCACCAAACCTTAAAATTCAGTTAACTGTTTCCAAAACGTCGCTTAATGGCACAATCCATAAACAACAAACTAATACGCTCACCTGGTGCACTCAGGTAGGATTGCAAGTTCTCCACTGCCCACTCCTGAAGATCAACTCGGATCAGTTCCTGGGTTACACCCGTAGGACTCCGGCGAGGGGTCACTAGCAGCTGGGGGCTCTCTGATCGCGAGAGCGGAGTTCAGAAAAAATCGTAAGTCAGTCCACACCCACAACCAGAGCACTCCCCCTAATGTCCTTATTTCAGCCAGTATTGCGGGAGGACGACCCCAAACGCGAAGTCGCCAACTGTAGTACTGGAAAAATATCCTAAGGGCCACACTTACCGATAGCCCAACCACTATTACTAAATAACCAGTCAGTTGGCAGTGAAGAAAAGGCAATCGTTTATTAACAAAAAGGCTCTGCGCAGAGGAGCCCCCTTGTCCACACCCAATCAGTGCGCCGAGAAGACTGATGATTTACACATGAGACAAATGCTTTATACCTTAGTTACATTTCACGAAGTAACCATATTTGGCAACCTACCAATAGGTAAGAGATCTCAAGGAAGAACCATATATGGCACACAAAGCCTGCTCTGAAGTCTGTTTCTGCTATTATGAGAAGGTCAGAAAGGGTAACTCCCTTTCGTCTCGGTACATGGGAGTAACAGCCCGGCGCCGGCAAGAATGTGCTTATCACCTTTAAAGGCAGATGCGACCTTGGGCCTTAGAGCAGAGAACATCATGGATTCAGCTGTCTTGCAACACAACTAATTGGGGCTTGCTCTGAAAAAGGAAAACAACACGTGAGCACGACCCAGGCCCGAGTCGACAAATACATAGATAAAATGAAATGTCGTCAATGAAGCGCCTCCAAGTTCTGACGTTGTCAAAAAATGGTGCTGCCTCATTGAAAACATTTTTAATCTCCCATTCCCCCATGTAAGCATTAGCCACACTGGGTGCCCAGGAAGCCCCCATGCTGGTGCCCTTCAACTACTGATATAATAATCCGTTGAACTCAAAATAGTTATTCATCAAAACTATTTTTCCAGGTCTTCCCAGGGTGTTGAGAACTTTTTGGTGTGATAATCTGCCGGTCCTGATGAAGGTGGCCTCATTATCTCCTTATGCCACCGAAACGCGCTGACCGTGTCCTTTTTCAAACCTACTCATGAGCAGCAGCCCAATATAGGGCCATTGAGACTAGAACCAACTAAATGTACAAGTTGGGACAATCCTGTGGAGTTTTGGATGTGTTATGAATCGAATGTATATATGTGTGTGAGTGGTATGTGTGGGTTGTTCTCTACCTGGGGATGAATAGATCATGTTTGTAGAAATCTTTCTTTTGTATATATTATGAATATGTATTTTTATAAAGATGACAAATGAATTAAATCAATGAATCAAGACATAAAAAAGTTGAAAAGATTATGTTGTAATATGTTATTGCTTTTTCAGTTTACTAGCCCAGTATGAAATATATTGTGAAGTAGTAAGTATTACCATCTAGGTCGTGAGGGAATTTTTTCTGTAGTTCATTGTTGTTTTCCCCTCTTCTCCCTGGCCATGTCAAAGTCATTTTTGTGTGTGTGTGTGTGTGTGTGGGGGGGGGGGTCCCAGTACTTGTTGCATAAGGTTCTCCATTATGCCAGACTAATGGAGCAATGCCCTCATTCTCCACCAAGTGTCAGAAATCTTAATCTGCGGGGACCCGAAAAAAACGTATACAGCTTTGGTACGAGTGTGATAATCCTTTATTTAAGAATAACAGTATGCCACACCAGTCTATTGACGGTCTTTCTTTTCTTGTCTTTGTCTCCTTTTCTCAGGGTCTTCTTTGGCAGTCCCTTGGATGATGTCCTCCTGGCCAACAACCTCCCTCGGAGAGAAGAAAGGCTCAGGTAAGTGTTTCTGGAATTTTCTTAGTAATTATTATGTGGGGAACCACCAATAACAAAATGAAAAGAGAAGAACTAATAAAAAAAAAACTAACCAAGCAAACGTGAATAGGGCGGGAGCAGTGACAGGAAGAAGATGAAGTGTGCACTTTCAAAGTTGCCTACTTTCTATCTTGCGATCTTCCCCTTGCCCTCCTTTTCCCTCCTGACCTCTATTTGTCTCTCCCCGTAAGTAACCCCGTAGGTGCCCACGCACCTGTGAGAGGCAGGACTCTTCCGCTCTGCTCTGTGGCGGCTGGATTCCTTCACCTGCTTCTACGGTCTGGAGACCCGCTCTCCTCTCGCAATCTTCTTTCTTCTCCTTTATGAGGAACTCCTCCCGCGTCGGGCACACCACCTCTCCTTCTCCTCCGTGGATTGGTGTCCTTTGCCCCGCCTCCTGTGCGTTCTCTTGTCTTCCTTCTTCTGGCGTTGTCTACCCCACGTGGGTTGTAATTGAGGCAGTTTTAAAGGGCCCACTGTCATCATTCTCGTCTCCCGTGTCGATGGAAGGCACGTGGACTGCCGCATTCCAAACGGCCTGTAAGTAAAGAAGGGGGGAGATAGGAGATGGAATGCAGTCTATATCTTCCATTTCTGGTACTCTCCCGTCCTGGCTAGTGACTTCCTGACAGCTGGATATTATACTCTCCACATCTCCTCATATTGTTGCTGATATTGCCTGCCCACTGATGTGGTCAGATCATTTTATGATTCCATTAAAAATCCACAGCAATTGTAGACCCTTAATGACTGGACGCTCTGCGAGAGGTCTTCAAAGATGCTGGCACAGAGTCACATCTGAATCTTTGGGAAACAGTTTCGATCCCCCTGTTTTTAATGAGCTTATGGACGGTTCTTCAAAACGTAAGATTTTAATAAAACCATGAGTGATGCGCTAGACCGGTTGGCGCCCATGTCACTTCATCTCAATAACTCCAGGTACAAAAGTGAAGAATGGTACACTGATGACCTACGCAGTGAAAAATCCAGATGTAAACACTTAAAAAAATCCTAGCGCAAATCCCAGCTGGAGACAGATAAATTCAAAGTCAAACTGGCCGTCACTAAATATCATAAGAATTTAAAAAGGGCACTTAAAGACCATTATATAAATAAACTTCATCAGGAAGGAAACTCATGACTCACGTTTCTTAGGCGTTGACCAGACCGGTACCTCGGGCACCACAGAAGGGCGGCAGAAAAACTCTGAACCCCCTATTCACATTGAGAGTGTTGAGAACTATGAGGCAGAAATTGATATTTCCTTCTCATCAGACTTTGACTCAGAAGATGAAAATCTAGAAGACAAAGCTTGGGAAGCTCTGAAGAGGCGAGTAAGGACTCAGGATCGAAAATGGAGTTTACTGATCCCTACGGGGAGAATATGTTCGACTCTCTTCTTATCAAGCACCCTCTATCCCCGGAATGGTTCCCTTCCCAACATGTTGCGGACTACGTCAGCTTCTGGCTGAGAAGAGAAATCCCTAAAGAGGTCAGATCAAGAGATCTGAGTGTCCGCGCCCATCCCTTCCTGATAAAGTCGCTATGACCCCTGAACTTGACCCTAAGGTCACTGCCTTTATAGCCAAGGGTGCCAAGGACCCTAGAAAAGGGATTGACAAAAGCCTAAGATCATGTCAAGATCGCCTCTTGGACACAATTGGTCCACTAACTAAAAATTTTGAAATAGCAGAAAATGCCTATGTCCGTGACACACCTGTCGACCCCAAAGAGTTACGCCAGTGGGTCCGGAGGACCATCTGCCTGATCAGAAACGCTAATACTGCTATTTCTAATGAACAAAGATAAGGAATCCTCCTTAAAATTGACCCAAAACTAATTGACCTGACAAAGAAGGACGGAGGTCCCTCCTCTCAAGGACTCCTCTTTGGGGAGGATTTTATTCGAGATATGGCCAGTGGGTCCAGAGGACCATCTGCCTGATTGGAAATGCTAATACTGCTATTTCTAATGAACGAAGGAAAGGAATCCTCCTTAAAATTGACCCAAAACTAATCAAACTGGCAAATAAGGACGGAGGTCCCTCTTCTCAAGGACCTCTCTTTGGGGGGGATTTTATTTGAGATATGGCTAAGTACGTGGGGGCATTCAGCTCTATTCAGAAGTAGCAACGCGGCATAAAGAAAGTATTTTATCAAGACAACATTTTTGGAAGGACCGGGCAAATGCGGGGTCGGTTCCCTGGCCGCGGACAATCAACTTCAAGACCCTTTCTGGGACGAGCCTCTAAATTCCAGCAAATTTCCTTTTATGGGGGCCAATCTTTCTTCCCGCAAAGGCAAAGAAACCGTTCAAGACCATTCTGGGGAGAAAGAAGAAACAGAGGTTTTCCACAGGTAAGAATCTTCAAAGACCCTTTAGATACCCCTATAAAGGTGGGAGGGAGACTAGCCCTTTTCTCTGGTAATTGGACTATGGTAACTTAAGACACATGGGTTCTAGAAACAGTCAGGGGTTACAAAATAGAGTTTATAGATACCCCCTTCCAGACCAAACATCCCCGAGAAATAACCTTTTCTCAGGAACAGAGGAAACTAGTCTCCCAAGAGGCCAAAGGTGCAATAAAAGAGAACTCACGAAAAGGTTTTGTAAGCAACATATTCCTGGTCGAAAAGAAAGACAAAGGGCAAAGACCAGTGATAAATCTGAAAAGCTTAAACGGTTGGGTAACATACCACCACTTCAAAATGGAAGGAATATACCTCCCAAGAGATGTTTTAAGGAAGGGAGACTGGTTAACTCGCCTACATTTAGAGGATACTGATAGACCTGTCAGCCCTAGGGTGGTCTTTCCCTATTTTTTTCGCCCTTGCCTCATTTTTTCCCACCTTCATTTTTGTTGGCCTTAGGTCTCCGGGCACCTTCCCATTGCTAAACAATGCTAAGGTGCAGGTGCTCTCCCCTACCAATATGGCTGCCACAGGCCCCTGCTACTGTGGAGTGGACTTGATAGTAGCACCCTAGTTGCCAGGAGCTGGCTGGAACCCTTAAACATTGTTGCCATACCAGCCTGCCTTCCCTGCCCATAGCTAGAGTGAGGAAGCTCCTGGAACGTTCCGGAATAGGGGAGTGGTCACCAACTGCCCTCTCAGAGAGTGGTCACCTGACCTGGGACTATAAAAGAAAAAGGAGGAAAACTTTCCAGTCAGTTGGGGTGTCACTGACCTGGGGGACCCTACGCAGGAGGCGGTAGGGCCTAGTCAGAAACCTATACCATTGGGGGTGACAGGGTTTAGGCAGTGCCCACCAAGCTGTGTGAGGAACACTGAACTAGCCCACTGATCTGGCCCGGCGGGAGGGGAACCCAGGGACCACCTACAGTGACCCGCTGAGGACACCTGTTAGCAGCCTCCAACTCAACCACCCCCCCTCTTCAAGCAACCAGGAATCTGCTTCCACAAAAAGGGCGCCAGAACCACCAAGCGCCAAGAAGAAACCTAACTGACCAGGACTACTGGGGATCAACCAGGTACTGGGCTGTGCTATCTCTGCCCCCTCTGTTTGCACCTGTGGCCCGAGCTGTTCTGCCTTCACTGCCTACCTAGCGCTCCCCTACTGTGCCCCCTTGAGAAGCGCTGGGGTCCTGGAAGAAATTGTGCCTTGAAGCGCTGTACCTGAGAAGCGCTATCACTCAGACTGCCTGTCCTGCTAGAACTGCTGTGACTGCCCCCATAGCGCGTGTCACCCAAGCGCTGGGCCCCCAGGAGAAGTGCTGTCGTCTCCAAGTGCGTCCTGCCTTTCATCGAGCCGATTTGCCCCCAGGAGAAGCGCTCCGAAGCCTTGCTAGCTCTGTGCTTTGAGGCACTGAGGAGAAGTGCTGATGGCAACACTCACAGCCGCGGCCCTTGCCGCCCTGCCAGAGCCTCAGGCGCCGTTCTTAGCCTCTGCCGGCCCAGTAGCGCCGACCTCATCACCCCCACGGTGGCCCCCGGGGGCCAGGGGATGGCCGCCGTATATCTTAGTCATAAAAGGGGGTGGTGATGAACAGAGTACCTGAATTAAGCAGACCACTCTTACCCAGTCCAAAGATCAGGGCTTGATCCATCACCGTTTTTTAGCTCACTGCACCATCCCAGCTCAGAACTTGGCTATATGCAAATTAGTCTGTCCCTGTCCCAGTGCATGATGGGAACAGGGCAAACCAAACTACCAAGCCAATTCTTATACTGGGAAGGAAACAAGCTACCGGGGACCGGTTTCTGGCATTTCAGCCTCGTCGGCCCGGCTTGCTTGAATCCTGATGGTGCAATGAGCAAGGGACTCACATCTGAGTATACCCTTCCACGCTTATGGTGGACAAAATGATTCAGAAAAGGGGGTGGTGATGAACAGAGTGCCTGAATTAAGCAGACCACTCTTACCCAGTCCAAAGATCAGGGCTTGATCCATCACCGTTTTTTAGCTCACTGCACCATCCCAGCTCAGAACTTGGCTATATGCAAGACGGTGTTGGATCTAGCCCAGATCTCTTGACTGGGTGAGAGTATTCTGCTTAATTCAGAGACTCTGTCCCTCACCACCCCTTGTTGTAAATATTTTTGTCCACCCTAAGCGTGGTAGGGTATACTCAGACATGAGTCCCTTGCTCATTGCATCATCAGGATTCAAGCAAGCCGGGCCGAAGACGGCTGTAATGCCAGAAACCGGTCCCCGGAAGCTTGTTTCCTTCCCAGTGTAAGAATTGGCTTTTGTAGTCTGGTCTGCCCTGTTCCCATGATGCACTGGGCCAAGGACAGACTAATTTGCATACAGCCAGGTTCTGAAACTGGGATGGTGCAATGAGCTAAAAAACGGTGTTGGATCTAGCCCAGATCTCTTGACTGGGTGAGAGTATTCTGCTTAATTCAGAGACTCTGTCCCTCACCACCCCTTGTTGTAAATATTTTTGTCCACCCTAAGCGTGGAAGGGTATTCTCAGACATGAGTCCCTTGCTCATTGCACCATCAGGATTCAAGCAAGCCGGGCCGAAGACGGCTGTAATGCCAGAAACCGGTCCCCGGAAGCTTGTTTCCTTCCCAGTGTTGGATCTAGCCCAGATCTCTTGACTGGGTGAGAGTATTCTGCTTAATTCAGAGACTCTGTCGCTCACCACCCCTTGTTGTAAGTATATCTTAGTCAGGCAGCGATCTGAGGAGAAGGCTGCGATAGGCCCTGAAGCCTGCCTCCACCATCACGTGACGGGGGCTTCGTCCTGGATCCCGCCCCACGTCAAACACCGCACAGCCATTGGTCCTGGCTGGTGCGCCCACATTATCTGGGCCCCGTTGGCCCTGTGAAATCCTTCCCAAGTACTGGAACTGAGCCGGAGCCCCAAGAGACACCCAGCCTGTGTCAAGAAAGAAGGGTGCAGCTAGGGACTAACTAACATCACTTTTGTGGGCCCTTGCTGTCAATCTAAAAAAATACTCTATCACAGGTGCTGTGAGACAGGCAGGCTAACCCATTCCATCTTCAGATCCGCCTGTCCACTGGTTTTTTAGTCATAGGACTGTTTATTTCCACTTGTAAATGGTGCCTTTCGTGTAAAGGTTGTAATTATTTTGCTATGTAATTTGTTTTAAGTTTGTTGTAGGTGTCGTCAAATCTTGAGTATTCACCTTAAATGTTTGTATATTTGTATATATTGTACATATAACTGCATGTTTTTGAACTGACTGTTTTGATAGGAAGTTCCTTTGATGCCATGTTTTTGATGAACTAATGCAAATTGATCCCAAATGACAATAAATTTGTTTGGAATATATAACCGTTGGCTACGCAGCACGCTTTGGCTGTGTGGATCTTGAATTGTCTTGAAATAATCCTGATCAGCCACCTTGTTCTGTTTATCAATTGTTGAGATCCAGGCTGGTCAGTAGTAGGATCCAATACCTTCATTTGTATACAGTATATCTTAGTCAGGCGGCGATCTGAGGAGAAGGCTGCGATAGGCCCTGAAGCCTGCCTCCACCATCACGTGACGGGGGCTTCGTCCTGGATCCCGCCCCACGTCAAACACCGCACAGCCATTGGTCCTGGCTGGCGCGCCCACATTATCTGGGCCCCGTTGGCCCTGTGAAATCCTTCCCAAGTACTGGAACTGAGCCAGAGCCCCAAGAGACACCTCTGGGGCCTAAGTTGGTCCAAGTGAACCCCTGGTTGGGGAAAGTAGTTGGTTATAGGCGACTGTTAGACCCTACTACCAGGAGCGTGGTGATTGCCTTACATAATGTTACTCCTGAATAAGGAAATGTTTATACCTGCCGTAAGAGGAGGTTCACGCTGATTTAAGGATGTTGCCTAGTTTTTAATATAAATGTCTATTCTGGCCAGATGTAATGTTCATACTGCTTATTTATTGAGAAGCTGATTGCGACCTCATGCACCAGATCTGCCCCTGCTAAATGCAATATTGATGGAGGTTTTCACTAGTGAATTTCTTGCAGGGGGTGATACGATATAATTTTGACAAAGAAGTTATTACTGTGTATTTTCTTGCAGGTGCTAACTAGGAGCAAGGCTGATGCCAGGCCTACAGTTATTTACTATTTATTATTTATTTATTTATCTATTTATGGCTGAGAAATGAAAAGTATACTCTTTTAAGGAAATGTGAATTGAGTTAATGCTACCTTAAATACCTGATCGCCCCGAATGGTCTATCAGCCGTGACCTTAATCCAGATAAAAGTACATTGTTTTAATCAATCTCACTGGTGTGGTCTCAGTTATTGTGTGTGTTACCTGTCTCAGTTAATGTGTGTGCTGTGTGGTCACTTTACACCTAAGCTTTGGGTGCCTACCTGCTCGGGCCAAGCTACCCCCTAGGGAACTGGTGACCGCAGTTCCTACATTTTGGTGGCAGCGGTGGGATTCAAGACCTGTGACTATACAGCACCCTCCAGTTAGACAGAGTGCGCCGCTATTAGACTAGACACCTAGTGTGCATGCAAGCCTACTCAATTGACCCCCCAATGTTAACCTGAGTGTGTAGAGACCTGTTTTGACCCAGTATTGTTACCTACGTCCTAGTAACTTTCCCTTGATTTATCTGGGTCCCCACCTGGCAAAATGGAGTTCCAGCTAGCCGACCTGGAAGAGTACACAGTGGTGCAGCTAAGGGAATTTTGCCAGGGGATGGGGGTGCCGGTTGGACGGAGAGCCGCAAAGGAGGAGCTCCGTACCGCTTTGAGGGCATGGGTAAGGGCCCACCCAGAGGGGAGAGGGGATGGGGGACAGGAGGGGCAGGGCACACCAGGGGGGACGGGTGCTCCAGAAGAGCTAGACCTACTCAACATTGATGTGTCTGAAAATGTGTTGCCAGAAAGATGTTCCAGGGCAAGTAGCAGTGGGTCTAGAAGGAGTACGTCGTCACAGGAATATAAGGACAGGAGGGAGGAGAGGCAATTGAAGTGGGAGCTTGCCAAACTAGAGCACGAGAGGGAGAGAGAAAGGGAAGATAAAACGTTTGCATTGGAAGAGAAGCAGCCGGGCACGAGCTTCAGCTGAAGGAGTTGGAGCTGAGAGCCTTGCAATTGAGTGCGCCAGGAAGTCCCAATGGTGGCAGCGTACCAGAGGCTCAACACGAGCCTAGGTTTTGGTTACCCAAAGAGGTGATAGCGAGTTACACTCAGGGGGATGACATTGCCAAGTGGTTGGAGGCGTATGAAGTGGCCTTGACAGCCCATGGGGTGCCCGAGAGCTACTGGGGAGGTGGCCTGTACCGATACATACCCCCCAATGTCAGGGACACCCTCCTGTACCTAGATAAGGCGGATCAGTTCAGGTATTCCCCCATGAAGGAGGCGCTACTTAAAAAGTTTGGCCTCAACCCCGAAAGGTATCGCCAGAAGATCCATGGCAGCCATAAGCTGTCCACGCAGAATTGGGTAGACTTTTTTGACTATGCCCGGAAGGCTCTGGATGGTTGGGTGCGTGGCAGTGAGGTGCAAGATTACGAGGGCCTGTACAATTTATTTTTGAGAGAGAACCTCTTGGATAAATGTTTTCCGGAGCTGCGCCAACATTTGGTGGACCGCAAGCTAATTGATCCCCGTGAGCTTGCGGAGGAGGCGGATACTTGGGTTAGCACCCGGGTGTCACACAAGGGCCCCGGGGGAGATGGCCCGAAAGGCAGACAGGGCGTCCCCCAGAAGAAAGAGGGGGGAGATTAAAAGAAGGAGTTCTCACAAGGCCCACAAAACAGACAGTTTGGGAGAGGAGTAGGTACCCCACCTCATTCCAGTTCCCCAAAGCCCACTTACCCTGACAAGAGTCTACAGCCAAGAATTGTCCGGTGCTACGAATGCGGGGAGGTTGGACACTACAAGGGGATCCCCAGTGTCGCAAGAGACCCCCAGCCCCCACAGGAGGTAAGAGTCCCGGGGTGGCTAGTATAGCGCTTGGGATGGAGCTGCCCCTAGATAGGGAAGGGGTGTGGACAGGCCTAACCCTGGTTTCACTCGGGGACAGAGAGATGGTTCCAGTGACGTCCTTACCATCGAACACTGTTAAGTACCAACAGAGGGTGATGGTTAACGGGGAGGAGGTGGAGGCTCTGAGGAATGTGGAAAAGTAAATTTTGCCATGTTGTATGTGCCTACGTGTTCCCCACCTTATGTTATATGTGCATGATCGATATGCATGTATTCCCCTCTGATCGATTAAAGACGCAATTACAGTTGTGTCCATCTCTAGTACGCTAGTTTCCAGTCTTCGTGAAAACAACGAATATTAGGCCTATGTAAACCTACGTTGCCACATTTCACAGTGTGCACGTTAATTCATTGAATTGTCCCCGTTTCTAGGCCTCAAAAGGGCCCGGACTCAGATTCAGCTCCTGTCTCCTGAACCCTCTCCGAGGAGCGATACAGCCCCCACCTGTATCCCTGACCCTTCGTTTACTTCATGCCTCGCAGTGCCCGGCCCGGCCTGGCTCTGCCTCCCAGTCTGCCAAGAGTATGTTATGTTTCTAGTTATCAGTCCAGCCCTCCTTCTCTGCATTCCTAAGCTACTGAATCGCATCAATAGTTTCCGTCATGGTCTAGCCTTTATGTCTCCATGACAGAGAAATACTGTATTAATATTCATAGAATATTCCTAGCACACCCAATACATGTAGAATTATGCATGCACCAGTCTTAGAGTCTATTAGCCTTTGCCCTGATAACTTTTGGATTCTATCAACATGTACTCTAAACACCAGATACTAGATATGCCTTGGGTACATGTCGCTCTGACACTCCAGACTTTAGTCTCCTCTTCTAGCGCAGAAGTCATAGCCCCCAGTTCTCCCTGGTAACACGTCATTGCCCGTTTGCGCGCACCACTAGGTTAGAGGTCCCAGCTGCTCAGGTAGCCCCCTCCATGTTTCCGCCCCGTTTATGACATATTCTGTTACGTTTACATCACATGTCTATGTATGCGCCCTGTACACGCCTTTTTGTTACATCATTTTGCCCTTATCTTTCGCGACTGCTACGAGTCACGCCTACTGCTACGCCTACTGTATTGAATGTAATGCATTTGTTTTAATATATATATTGTGCACCCATATTAAAAGTTGCCAATTGCCAATTCCCAGATCCTGTCCCCGGCAGCTGCCTTCATTCCCTTCCCGTACAGGCTGTCCTGTTCCTGTCCTTTATGCCTGATTAAAGCCTGTCGACTCAAGATACCTCGAATCCTGACTCTTATTTATTGAGCTACCTGTTTTATTGATTATATGAAAAATAGTACCGGTAATTAATTATTTATTTACCACATAATGGCGCCGAATAGGGACTTGCCCTTTCCCCACGCGCCGGAGAAGCCACGCAGGCCCCCGGATCCTCTGCAGCCGTGACGGAACCATACCGTGCACGTGCAGATATTTCTGCTTCAAGTATCCCTCAGGCCCACGGAGGAGACGGAGGTTGCGGTCCAGCATCCAGACGAGGCGGTGAGGAACGCGGCGAGTCCCGACCAGAGCCCAAGCCGAGAGTCCAAGGTCCGAGGTATCCAGAGGCCCACCTGTAACTGAAGTCCGAAGTTCGTAGTCCGTCGTCGTAGCAGTCCAGTCCAGTCCGAGGCCTTCCGTTCTTGCTGCCCGGTGAGTACCGTTGCTGGGGTAGTATCTAGACAGGGTCAAATTAATTTGTCTCTGGTCCGTGGGTTTGGGTACGCAGATCCAACACGAAGTGTTCACCTAGGTGGACGCGGGTCCTGACGTGTCTCTTTATGGGACCGGTAAGTTTCGTACTGTTTTAGCAGTGCATCTAGTCATTCTAGTAAGTTTCGTTTTCGAGAAATTTATGTGTTCTGTTCTCAGTATACCAGGTAATATTCTGTCCGAACTGTTATTCTAAATGTTATTCCATGTGTTTTCAATGTCGTGGTATGAGTGATTTGTTTTTCCAGTTATTATTGTGTTTATCGTGTATTGTATTGTGTCCAGACTCCAGCCTAAACTATGCCTCTATTCTCGAAGTTACGTCAGTTAAAAACCAGAAAAGGTCTGCTCGAGGAAGCAGTTCCTGTCCCGCCTAGGGACAGTCCAGGTCATTTTATGTATCATAAGCATGGCTTAAGTGCCATATTATATCTAGACTTATGGGTGGATTACACCAAGGAATTAGAAGAGAAATATAGATGGCCCATGTCAGGTACATGGGATGCCGAGTGCATCATGCGAGTAGAAGAAGTATTATGGAAAAAGAAAGCCAGACAGTCCCAGAAAGATGCCATCGAGTTATGGCGCAAAGAATCTCATAGAAGAACCGAAAAAGAAATCAGAAAAACAGAATTAAGTAGGGAATCCTCAGAAAGAGCCCAAGAAAGGGAATTAATCGAAGTAGGTGAACGAGTTAAAGCCGAACAGTCAGACAGACAGAGAAATGCCCTTATTAAGGGTATGTATCCTCTTCTTGCCGAGGGCTTGCCGAAAGCAACCCCGGAAGCACCATGTAATTTTCCGCCGCCATTAGTTCCGATTAAGCTACGTCACAAACCGACCGCAGCTGATATTTTTCTTTCGTCCTATTTGGACGACACAGTCCCAGAATATGCAAATCCTGTTCCGCCTGCTCCTGTAAATAATGTAATTCCTGTCCCTCCAGCCACCGGGGCACCCGTTGCAGCACCTGTTACGGTACCCCCGGTCCAGCCTACAGTACAGGTACCCGCTACATCAGTCACTCTGCCAGCACGTACGATACCCGTCAACGATTCTAGTCTAGGGGCCACTGGGGGAAGTCCTCCTGGAACCCCGCCTCAACACAGACGTCTGACACTTCTCGAGCTACATGAACGAGCATTACAGCGTTCGCCCAAACTCCAGTCAGTTGCAGATATCAAGCGAGCCCTTACCGAATGCCGTTATGATCCAGTCCCAGGCGATGATGATATGGTCCTGTATTCATTGCGTGTAAGACGGGTGACCGAATATTTGGACACCCTGCCGAATATGAAAGGATATCTAGACAGAATATATCGTTTCATCCGTACAGGAGCAGATCCAGGAAGCATTGGCGAGGCCATGGCTCAAAGAAAAGTCGAGATTCAGCTCATGCTTTTGAAGTTTCTAATTAATTGTTTGATACGAGAACAAGATTATCCGGATAAAGATCCGGAAGAAATGAAAGTCCTGACCAGGTGGAGTGACCATATAGCCGAGGGAAGACACAAGACACAGAACTGTATAGAGAGTATGTACAAAAAGATCCGTAGGGAAATAATAAAGTTACACGAGAAACGAGAAGCAGCACGAGTAACCGAGAAAGAAGACGACTCTCCTACCGAAGAGGTAGACGACGAGAATCCCTCCAGAATAGCGTATGTAGGTAGAACTAGACTTCCCGACCGACATTCACGCCTAGAACACAAGAAAGTTTTCCCTCCTCCAGCACCAGAACAAGGTTCCCTTGAGCAAGTATTTCAAGCTACCGATCACATTCTGAAATCACGAGTCGGTTATAGTGAACTTAGTACCATGCATGAACAAGAACTAGCCCAATCAGCAGTCCGATGGACTACTGATTCTACCACTTTTCCAGACGAAATAGTGGCACAAAGGTTTCTGAAACTGCCCCCAGCCGAACAGCGACTGGTGGGTATGTATATGATCCAGCACCTCATTACACTGTATGAGGGACAGCATTCTGATCCAGGTCCGTTACATGATGTTCTGAACGAGTTACTCCAGTATAGATGGAAAGGTTTAGGTACTGATTTAATTAGCGTCATTCTAGAACAGCGCCACAAATATAGAACGTTTCTGAATCCGCATTTTGTTCGTGTCTCACCTCCAGAAAGTAAATCATTTTACATAGATAGACAGCATCCGTTACGAGAAGTACACCCAGTTAGGACAACGGGTGGTGATCTAGAACGAGTATTTGTTTACACCCCTATCACCAAGATGGAACTTTCAGAGATGAAAAAGTTAATTCCCTGTCACGACAAAGATCCAGCAGGGTTCCATCGAGAATTAAAAGATATGCTCCGTATGGGAGAATACACGTATCCTGATATCATTAAAATGTTAAAGGTTCTGTTGCCCACAGGGGTATATGAAAAGCTCAAGGAAAAAGAATGGGAGGTGGGAGAGAAAAAGATAGATTGGACAGCTCTAGAAGCTGAAGATACTTCACGAGTACCAGGTACCGGTCTAGGGGGTAAAGTTAAAGAATTGCCCGAGTTATTGATACAGGTTTTGCCAAGATTACTAGCCACGAAAAAGGAAGATTGGGACGCAATCTCAGCTTGTAAACAGAAACAGGATGAAGACACTAGTGATTTTTATTCTAGATTTGAATTTTTTTTTATTATTAACAGTGGTCTGAAAACGAGTAGTGAATCGTACCCTCATCTGTTTGTTACCAAATTAGTCGAGAATTCAAGTCCACAAGTTAAAAATCGAGTATTGAAAGGCGAAAGTAGTTGGCAAGCTAATACTCCGTCACAAATGTTACAAATGCTCCAGTATCACCAGAACAGAATCAGGGAAGAGCAAGAACACGAAAGGAGACGTATGAAAGACACGAAAATGAAAGTATTAGTTGCACAATCTGTTCCACAAGACAGTCAGAAGAGGGGTCCAAATCAAGCCAGTCATCCTGCGGCTCCCGTTAAAGGGACCTGCAATTATTGTAAACAGCCAGGTCATTTTATAAACAAGTGTGCAGTTCTGAAACACAACATAGCTACTGGTAAGACTAAAGAAAGACCACGTCCGCCTAGGCAAGAACAAGTTTCACAGACTTCTCAGCCACCACAGAATGCACAACAGATAGTTCCAGCACTGCAGCCTATCGCTGCAACACAGCATGTTACACAGCAAATGTACCAGTATGCTCAGACAGAGTATCCAGAGTATCAACAGTATTCATGAAACAGCCTAGAGAGGGAGGTAGGCTTGCCTCTCATCGAGATACCTGTAGATCAAGAGGGTCCCTATGTGCACAGTCAAGTATTAGGGAAAGACAGAAAGTTTTTGATTGATACAGGGGCAAGTAGGACTACTATCAGTCATGACGAGGCTCCAGGGGCTCCGCTCTCAGGCTCTAAAAATGTTTCCCTTGGATTTTCAGGAAAGCCGATTGTTAATGAAATTTCAAAACCAGTTACTCTAGAAGTTGGTCCATTGTCCCGAACTACTGATTTGTTACTTACGAAATCATGTCCAGAAAATTTGTTAGGCATTAAAACGTTAAAAGAATTAGGTGCAGTAATTTGCTGCTCCCCAGAAGGAGTCCGAGATTTTAAAGGTCATTATGTATTACGTGATTTTGATCCAAGATTATTGAATGTACCACAGCATTTATGGGCACAAGGTCCAACTGATGTAGGTTGTATGCATATCACACCCCATCGTGTGACTCTCAAGCAAGGTATAGTTTTGCCACGAATCAGACAGTACAGATTGCCACCTGAGGCTGTAGCAGCCTTATCCAAAATTATTGACAAGCTCATTGCTCAAGGAGTGGTTGTAGAAACTGACTCCAATGTATGTAATTCTCCTATCATTCCAGTCCTGAAACGTACTGATCCAAATGCACCTCCAGTATATCGATTAGTGATTGACCTTCGAGAGCTTAATAAATGTATCATACCCCAGTACCCAGTAGTCCCAGATATTTCTTCCCTATTGACAGCCATTGATTCTGAAGCTACATTTTTCACAGTTATCGATCTCAAGAACGCATTTTTCAGTGTCCCCATACATCCAGACAGCCAGTACCTTTTCGGTTTTTGTTTAAATGGAAGAAGCTATAAATTCACACGAGCTCCTCAAGGTTTCACAGAAAGTCCTAGTATTTATAGTCAAGCACTTAAGAGACAACTAGACAATATTCACATGCCAACTGACACTGCCCTGCTCCAGTATGTCGATGATCTACTGATCACAGCCCGTTCTGAACGTGACTGCGAGCGAGCGTCACTTACAGTTCTGTATTTTCTGGCCGAGCAGGGGCACAAGGTGTCCCCTTCCAAATTACAATTCTGTGTCCAGCAAGTGGTATACTTAGGACACTTACTGTCCAAGTGGGGTAGGCAGTTGACACCAGACCGTATCCAGTTAATAGCGAGTCTTCCACAGCCCAAGACACAGAAGGAGGTACGAGCTTTTATTGGCCTTACTTCTTACTGCAGACAATGGATTCCTCAGTATGCATTTCTAGCCAAGCCACTGATACAGTTAACGACACAGGAGGCAGCCGTATCGACTGTCCTCCCTTGGACCCAGGAACATACACTTGTTTTCAATAAATTAAAGAAAGCCTTATGTCAAGCACCTGTTCTAGCAACACCGAACTACAGTAAGCCTTTTACACTTTTTGTCACAGAACGTGATGGTACTGCATTATCTGTTCTCACACAAGATCAAGCAGGACAGTACAAACCCTGTGCTTATTTCTCGAGCACATTAGATCCAGTAGCCCAGGCTCTGCCTGCGTGCCTCAAGTCAGTTGCAGCCACAGCTCTAGCAATCAGACAAAGTGATTCCATAGTGTTAGGACATTCCCTGACAGTACAAGTTCCACACTCCGTGGAAGTTCTTTTAAACCGAACACAGACTCAACACTTGACAATTGCACGTTTAACAGGTTATGAACTGACACTGTTCCAGCCACACATAGAAATCAGACGCTGCAACATTCTAAATCCTGCTACACTGTTACCGTCAGTTACTTCAAATCCTGCCACACATGACTGCGTGGAAGTTGTTAACACTATGACTAAGCCAAGACAAGACCTGACAGACATTGCATTACCTAATCCCGACCTGACACTTTATGTGGATGGTTCATGTATGAGAACAAGTACAGGAGAACTAGTAGCCGCGTATGCAGTGACTACTGAAACTACAGTTATATTAACACATCGTATTGACACCCTGTCTGCTCAAGCAGCAGAGCTAGTTGCTCTGACCCAAGCCTGCATACGTGCCAAGAACCTGAAAGTAAACATATATACAGATTCACGTTACGCATTCGGAGTCGCACACGACTTTGGAGTGCTCTGGCAGGAGAGAGGTTTCATGACTTCTCATGGAACCAAGATTCAGCATGGTCTCCTCATTCAAGCTCTGTTAGATGCAATACATTTACCGACAGCTATCGCTATCATGAAGTGCAAGGCACATACGAAAGTTACTGACATCATTTCCCAAGGTAACGATCTAGCAGATCGAACAGCCAAGCTTACAGCTCAGACTCCAGATATTCCAGTTAACATGACACAGACACCCACTCCAGATCAGACTACTTGTATGACAGTCAAGGACCCTACACAAGATGTCATAGACATACAGTTACATGCTACTCCCGAAGAAATCAAGAAATGGTCCGAACAAGGAGGGGTCCAGACAGATCAAGGATGGTTGACGAAGGGAAAAGCCACATGGTTTCTCCCCGACTCTATGGTTCAAGTCATGATTAATACCGCACATAGTCCAGCACATCTAGGAGAAAAAGCTATGTTAGACAGTATTCAGAACCTTTGGTTCAACAAGCATTTACGAGCTGCAGCCAAGCAGAAAGTCCGTACCTGTATGATATGTTGTCAGTTCAATCCAGGTAAAAGTGTCCCGGTGGAACAAGGTGGATTCCAACCTCCTGACCACCCTTTTGAAGTCCTCCAGATGGATTATATTCAGATGGAGCGATGTCGAGGTTTCAAGTATGTCCTCGTAGTTGTATGCGCTTTGTCCAGGTGGACAGAAGCATATCCAGTTCCAGATTACACAGCCAGGCAGTTGGTTCGTGAATTCTTTCCCCGCTATGGACTCCCTAGGGTCGTATATTCAGATAACGGCCAGCCATTCTCATCCGAGCTTATGAAACATGTTTCCCTTCTGT
This sequence comes from Lissotriton helveticus, assembly GCF_964261635.1. NCBI lineage: Eukaryota > Metazoa > Chordata > Amphibia > Caudata > Salamandridae > Lissotriton > Lissotriton helveticus. Next base: position 370,629,814 of record NC_136058.1, read on the forward strand.
TAGGGTACCAGTGGAAGTTCCATTGTGTGCGCCATCCTGAAGCAGCCGGTCTCGTAGAGAGACATAATCAGACTCTGAAAATTCGCATTGCAAAAATATGTAAAGATAAAGGTGTAGACTGGCTAGTCGCCCTGCCAGTTGCTTTATTTTACATGAGGATGGTTGCACATTCCAGATCAGGTCTGTCCCCGTATGAGGTCGTATTCGGCCGCCCCCCAAACATGTGGGGTACACCTAGACCCCGCAGTATTACAGATGTTTCCAGTAATATGCTGACAGATTACCTAGCTTCCTTGATGTCTGCCCTACACTCTTGTCGTTCACAGGTTGCCGCCGCATTTCCAGACAACACCGAGGTGAAACCACATGAGGTCATTCCAGGCGACCTGGTGTTGGTGCGGAATTTTGATCGTTCAAGTACGCTGGAGCCCCGCTGGAAGGAGCCCCGCCTCGTCTTGCTTACAACAAGGACTGCAGTAAAGCTCAAGGGGAGAAAAGGATGGGTCCACCTGACTCACATAAAGAAATTCCATGGAGTACCAGAAAAGACTTTTGCTAAGGACTGCCTTATCCCTACAGACTGCCTAAAAACAGACTCTGAACTCAAAGTTCCCCTGTTAGAGAAAACTCCGCAACAGGAGTATAAAGAGAAGCTCCGGTCTAGTAAAATAAGTCAGCCAGTTTAATTGTCTAAGTCCCTCTCGGGTGAAACGGTTAGACAGGTTCCTGACATGTATGAGATAGACCCCCATAGTGAGAGAGTTAGTCAAAACTCTATAAGATGTATTGTTGTTCTAAGTTTTTTATTATTTTTGAGTCTTATGGTTACCTGCACAAGTTATGCTTTACATTTATGTTTTCCAGTTTCACGTGTAAATATGTTTTCTAATGCTACAGTAGAGCACACATTTAGTGATCTGCCTCCTCACGAGCTATCCTATCGTCTTGCTATGCGAAATAATACATTCATTCGTATGTTACACTATTCACACCAGACCAGCAATGCCACTAATTGTTGGGTGTGTGGTCGACTCCCCCCTTTCCAGACACCGAAGGGAGTTCTGCCACTCTTTCCTTATCCGTTTTCACACAATGGTTCGTGTGGAGCATGGTCCACGTTAACGTCATCCTCCAATGATATGTCCCTTCTGAATAGAACATGTTTTCCAGACAAGCAAGGTCTCTCCCATAGAACAGGGTTAGATCTAGAAAATGAAGTATATGATTTAGGTAATTATTCTTCGAATTTCATGGTCCTGAATGTTCAGTCCGATACTACTCCAGATTTACCTGCTATTTCAGTACTACCAGTCAAAGGCGAATTATGTGTCAGAAAGAATGGTTCCGCACATGTAGGACATAGTGATTGTACTACTATTGTCGAGTATAGTGACAGTGGGAAATCTATTTTCAAAGCCTCACGTCATTCTTATTTTGTTTGTGGTCAGACCGCATATGTTCGTCTGCCCCTCGATTGGGATGGAACATGTTACATTGCCTTCCTACTGCCACCAGTTTTTCTAGCCCCATCTGATTATCACAGAAACACGCATCTAGTACACGTCAGACATAGAAGGGAGATCGAGTCCCCAATTGTCGATCAAACTGAAACTACTCTAGAACAGTATCAAGACTTCAATAAAGGTTTCTTCTTCTTTATAGGACCTGTCCAGAATAGTAAGTTAATACGTAGGTTAACCAGAACCCTTGAAGCAGTAGTGAATGAGACTACTTCTGCTCTAGGTAACTTAACTGAAGAGCAATCTGCTATGAGATTTGTCGTGCTCCAAAATCGTCTCGTTTTTGACGTCATACTGGCCGATAGAGGAGGAGCATGTAGAGTCATCGGATCTAGTTGCTGCATTTTCATTCCTAATAACGCGCCGTCTGTTTATTCAGCTATAACCAGACTTCATAAAATTGCCCATCAGTTACACCAGAATCCAGGCACCTGGACATGGTCCGGTTGGCTCTGGAGTATTATATCTGCCTGGGGATGGAAAGTATTGTCATTCCTAGGTATTGCAGTAATGATCATATTCAGTTGCTGCCTCTGTATACAATGTGGCCCTGTGATTTGCGGCATGTGTGCTACCTCTTGTATTCCTAGTCCTAAATCCCGTTCCAAGACAATTCGAGACGAGCAAATGATGCTATATGAAATGATAGATGGTATCATGAATATTGATGTTTCCTGATGGAAACGTAGGGCACAAGGAGGGAATGTGGAAAAGTAAATTTTGCCATGTTGTATGTGCCTACGTGTTCCCCACCTTATGTTATATGTGCATGATCGATATGCATGTATTCCCCTCTGATCGATTAAAGACGCAATTACAGTTGTGTCCATCTCTAGTACGCTAGTTTCCAGTCTTCGTGAAAACAACGAATATTAGGCCTATGTAAACCTACGTTGCCACATTTCACAGTGTGCACGTTAATTCATTGAATTGTCCCCGTTTCTAGGCCTCAAAAGGGCCCGGACTCAGATTCAGCTCCTGTCTCCTGAACCCTCTCCGAGGAGCGATACAGCCCCCACCTTTATCCCTGACCCTTCGTTTACTTCATGCCTCGCAGTGCCCGGCCCGGCCTGGCTCTGCCTCCCAGTCTGCCAAGAGTATGTTATGTTTCTAGTTATCAGTCCAGCCCTCCTTCTCTGCATTCCTAAGCTACTGAATCGCATCAATAGTTTCCGTCATGGTCTAGCCTTTATGTCTCCATGACAGAGAAATACTGTATTAATATTCATAGAATATTCCTAGCACACCCAATACATGTAGAATTATGCATGCACCAGTCTTAGAGTCTATTAGCCTTTGCCCTGATAACTTTTGGATTCTATCAACATGTACTCTAAACACCAGATACTAGATATGCCTTGGGTACATGTCGCTCAGACACTCCAGACTTTAGTCTCCTCTTCTAGCGCAGAAGTCATAGCCCCCAGTTCTCCCTGGTAACACGTCATTGCCCGTTTGCGCGCACCACTAGGTTAGAGGTCCCAGCTGCTCAGGTAGCCCCCTCCATGTTTCCGCCCCGTTTATGACATATTCTGTTACGTTTACATCACATGTCTATGTATGCGCCCTGTACACGCCTTCTTGTTACATCATTTTGCCCTTATCTTTCGCGACTGCTACGAGTCACGCCTACTGCTACGCCTACTGTATTGAATGTAATGCATTTGTTTTAATATATATATTGTGCACCCATATTAAAAGTTGCCAATTGCCAATTCCCAGATCCTGTCCCCGGCAGCTGCCTTCATTCCCTTCCCGTACAGGCTGTCCTGTTCCTGTCCTTTATGCCTGATTAAAGCCTGTCGACTCAAGATACCTCGAATCCTGACTCTTATTTATTGAGCTACCTGTTTTATTGATTATATGAAAAATAGTACCGGTAATTAATTATTTATTTACCACAGGGACACAGGGGCCAGCATGACCACCGTAGTGAGGCGGCTGGTGTCCCCTGAGCAAGTGGTACCTGATGTATTCCATCCGGCCGTGTTGGCTGACGGCAGTCTGAGTTACTATCCCGTGGCTCAGGTTCCCTTTGAGTGGATAGGAGTGAAAGGCCCGTTGGGAGTTGCGATAAGCCCTGCCTTGCCTGTGGACTGTCTGCTAGGAAACGACCTGGAACATACCACCTGGAAGGAAGTGGAGTTTAAGGCCCACACTGAGATGCTGGGGTTACCAGGATGGACTTGCGTGGTCACGGGGTCCATGGCTGCCCGGCAAGCAACTCAACCCGGGTTGGAGCCTGAGACAACGGCCCAACCCAATGTTGGTTGTGAAGAGGAGAGTGTTGTGGAGGACACACCCCGTGTGATGGATGGGGAGCCTGGGAGGTACCCCCGGAGTCTGTGGAGGTGGATGTTGTTCCCGTGGGGGACTTGACGACCCTTGCAGAGTCGCATGTGGAAGGAGGGCCTACCCGGGAGAATTTTGTCGGGTGCAGAAAGAGTGCCCCACGCTTGAAGGCATGCGGCAGCAGGCCGAAGCCCAAGCGGTCAACCAAGCGACCGGCAGTTATCACGTGTATTGGGAGGATGGCCTCCTTTACAGTGAGCCTAAGGTTCCGGTGCATGGATCCTCGAGGGCCTTAGTGGTCCCCCAATGCTACCGGGCCTTCCTATTGGAACTGGCGCATGAAATACCTTTGGCTGGACTCCTGGGTCAGGACAAAACCTTTGCGCAGTTGGTCCGGCATTTTTATTGGCCCAGGATGAGAGTTGCCTGCAAGACTTACCAGGCGAGTGGCAAGACTGGGACTAAAGTGAAGGTCCCTTTGGAACCACTCCCGGTGGTCGGGACCCCTTTTGAGCGGGTCGGAATTGACATCGTTGGGCCGTTGGACCCTCCGACCGTTGCGGGACACCGGTTCATCTTGGTGTTAGTGGACCACGCCACTCGGTACCCGGAGGCTATTCCTATGAGGATCGTCACAGCACCTGTAGTGGCACGGGCCCTGATGGGGATATTTACCAGAGTCCGATTCCCCAAGGTCGTGATGTCAGGCAGGGGCACGAACTTCATGTCGGCCTACATGCAGGCCATGTGGAAGGAGTGCGGAGTGACCTACCGGTTCTCCACTCCTTACCACCCCCAGACTAACGTGCTCGAAGAGCGCTTTAATAAGACCTTGCAGGGGATGATCCGGAGCCTGCCAGAGGATTTGAGGCAGAAATGGGACATCCTCCTCCCTTGCCTGCTGTTTTCATACCGCGAGGTACCACAGAACGGAGTCGGGTTCAGCCCCTTTGAGCTGCTCTATGGCCACCCCGTTAGGGGGCCCCTCAGCCTTGTCAAGGAGGGGTGGGAGGAGACTTCAAAGAAGCTTTCCCGTGATGTCGTTAGCTACATGCTGGCATTCCGCAGCCAGATGGCCAAGCTGTGGAAGGAAGCCTCAGACAACTTGGAGGCTAGCCAAGCCATCATGAAGGAGTGGTATGACAGCAACGCTCGGACGGCGGAGTTGGACGCTGGACAGAAGGTGTGGGTCATGGAGCCTGGGGAGCTTAGCGCCCTCCAGGACCGGTGGACACGTCTGTACGAAATTGTGGAGCGTCGAGGCCAGACCACCTATGTCGTTGACTTGAAGACCCCAAGTCAGCCCCATCGGTTGCTCCACATCAACCGCCTGAAGCCTCAACATGAGCGATCTGAGCTTGCTCTCCTCATGGTGACGGATGGGAGCGAGGAGAAAGAGAGTGAGCCTCTTCCTGACCTTCTGGCGGCCCAGGAGAAGGATGGATCGGTGGAGGGAGTTGTCCTCTCCCCATCCTTGACCCCAGAGCAACAGAGGGACTGCCGCCAGGTGTTGGAGCAGTACGCCTTGTTGTTCTCCCTCACGCCTGGAATTACACATCTGTGTACCCATGATGTGGACACAGGAGACAGTCCGCCTGTAAAAAACAAGTCCTACCGGCTGTCCGATAAAGTTAAGAACAGCATCCAGGGTGAGGTGGCCAAAATGCTGGAGCTGGGGGTGATCGAACCTTCCAGCAGCCCTTGGGCTAGTCCGGTTGTGTTGGTGCCGAAAGCGGCCCCACCGGGCACCACACCAGAACTTCGGTTCTGTGTGGACTATCGGGGATTGACTGTCACCAAGACAGACGCTCACCCGATCCCACGGGCAGATGAGCTGATTAATCGGCTGGGAGCAGCCTGGTACCTCAGCACCATCGACTTAACATCAGGGTACTGGCAGATTGCCATGGCCGATGGAGCAAAGGAGAAAACAGCGTTCTCCACCCCCGAGGGTCACTTTCACTTTAGAGTGATGCCCTTCGGGTTCAAGAATGCTCCGGCCACTTTCCAGCGGTTGGTGAACCATGTGCTGTCTGGCCTGGAGTCCTTCTCAGCGGCGTACCTGGATGACATAGCTGTCTTCAGTAGCACCTGGGAGGACCATCTGCAGCATCTCCAAGAGGTGCTGCAGGCTTTGCAACGTGCTGGCCAGACCATTAAGGCTAGCAAGTGCCAGATTGGACAGGGATCTGTCATTTACCTGGGACATCTGATGGGCGGGGGTAAGAGGCAACCCCCCCGAGGCCAAAATTGAGACCATCTTGGCCTGGGAGCCCCTCAAAACCCAGACTGAGGTCCGAGGTTTCCTCGGCCTCACTGGCTATTACCGCCGGTTCGTCAAGGGATATGGTAGCATCGTAGCCCCCTTGACTGAGTTGACGTCCAAGAAGCAGCCAGGAAAAGTGATCTGGACGGCTGCTTGCCAAGAGGCATTCAAGACACTGAAGCACGCGATGTGCACTGCTCCGGTGCTTGCAACACCTGACTTCTCGAAAGTGTTCATCGTGCAGACGGACGCCTCTGAGCAAGTCATAGGCGCTGTGCTTTCGCAACTCAACAACAATGGTCAAGACCAACCTGTGGCCTTTATCTCCAGAAGACTCCTCCCTCGGGAACGATGATGGAGTACCATTGAGCGAGAAGCCTTCGCTGTGGTCTGGGCCTTGAAGAAGTTGAGGCCATACCTGTTTGGCTCTCACTTCCTGATTCAAACCGACCACCGACCCCTTCGCTGGCTCATGCAGATGAGAGGTGAAAATCTCAAGTTGCTAAGGTGGTCCATTTCCCTACAGGGGGATGGACTTTAGGGTGGAACATCGGCCCGGAGTTGACCACCCCAATGCTGACGGTCTCTCCCGTTTTTTCCGCCTTAGTGACGAGAACTCCCTAGAGGTTGGGTAGGTCTCCCCACTTTCAGCTGGGGGGGACGCAAGTTAGACCTGTCAGCCCTAGGGTGGTCTTTTCCTATTTTTTTCCCCCTTGCCTCATTTTTCCCACCTTCTTTTTGTTGGCCTTAGGTCTCCGGGCACCTTCCCATTGCTAAACAATGCGAAGGTGCAGGTGCTCTCCCCAACCAATATGGCTGCCACAGGCCCCTGCTACTGCGGAGTGGACTTGATAGTAGCACCCTAGTTGCCAGGAGCTGGCTGGAACCCTTAAACATTGTTGCCATACCAGCCTGCCTTCCCTGCCCATAGCTAGAGTAAGGAAGCTCCTGGAGCCTTTCGGAATAGGGGAGTGGTCACCAACTGCCATCTCAGAGAGTGATCACCTGACTTGGGACTATAAAAGAAAAGGAAAAGGAGGGAAACTTTCCAGTCAGTTGGGCCATCACTGACCTGGGGGACCCTACGCATGAGACTTAGGCGGTAGGGCCAAGTCAGAAACCTATACCACTGGGGGTGACAGGGTTTAGGTTCTGCCCACCAAGCTGTGTTAGGAACTCTGAACTAGCCCACGGATCTGGCCCGGCGGGAGGAGAACCCAGGGACCACCTACAGTGACCTGCTGAGGAAATCTGTTAGCAGCCTTCAACTCAACCCCCCCTCTTCAAACAACCAAGAATCTGCTTCCACAAAAAGGGCGCCAGAACCACCAAGCGCCAAGAAGAAACCTAACTGACCAGGACTGTTGGGGATCAACCAGGTACTGGGCTGTGCCATCTGTGCCCCCTCTGTTTGCACCTGTGGCCCCTTAGCTGTCCTGCCTTCACTGCCAGGAGAAGCGCTGGGAAGCCTTGCTAGCTCTGTGCTTTGAGGTGCTGAGGAGAAGCGCTGGTGGCAACACTCACCGCCGTGGCCCTTGCCACCCCGCCAGAGCCTCAGGTGCCGTTCGCAGCCTCTGCCGGCCCAGTAGCGCCGACTTCATCACCCCCCACGGTGGCCCCCGGGGGCCAGGAGAAGGCCGCCGTAAATCTTAGTCAGGTCGCGACCTGAGGAGAAGGCCGCGCTAGGCCCTGAAGCCTGCCTCCACAATCACGTGACGGGGGCGTCATCCTGGATCCCGCCCCCCGTCAAACACCGCACAGCCATTGGTCCTGGCTGGCGCACCCCCATTATCTGGGCCCCATTGGCCCTGTGAAATCCTTCCCAAGTACTGGAACGGGGCTGGAGCCCCAAGAGACACCTTTGGGGCCTAAGTTGGTCCAAGTTAACCCCTGATTGGGGAAAGAAGTTGGTTATAGGCGACTGTTAGACCCTACTACCAGGAGTGTGGTGATTGCCTTACATAATGTTACTCCTGAATAAGGAAATGTTTATACCTGCCGTAAGAGGAGGTTCACGCTGATGAAAAGTATACTCTTTTAAGGAAATGTGAATTGAGTTAATGCTACCTTGATTACCTGATCGCCCCGAATGGTCTATCAGCCGTGACCTTAATCCAGATAAAAGTACATTGTTCTAATCAATCTCACTGGTGTGGTCTCAGTTATTGTGTGTGTTACCTGTCTCAGTGGATGTGTGTGCTGTGTGGTCACTTTACACCTAAGCTTCGGGTGGCTACCTGCTCGGGCCAAGCTACCCCCCAGGGAACTGGTGACCACCTACATATACCTACCTGACTATCCCGATTTGGGAGCCACACAGACAATTCTTCCAATTCACATGGGAAGGAAAACTTTGGGAATTCTGCACCCTCCCCTTCGGGCTTTCTTCAGCCCCTTGGTGTTTCACCAAAGTACTTCGTCCGGTAGTAGCATGGTTAAGGGAAAGGGGCGTAAGGTTAATTATCTATCTGGACGATATCCTTATAATGGGTCAGTCCAAGACAATGGTAGCTCGTCACAAGGATCTCACCATCCGCATTCTTCAACATTTAGGGTTTGTAATAAACACAAATAAATCCTGCACAATCCCAAGCCAAGAAACACAATTTCTGGGTTTCATGGTCAACACTCTGAATGTGGAATTGAAATTACCAAGGGAAAAGATAAAGAAACTCCGGAAGGAGCTCAGAAAGGTGCTATCATTGAAATGTTTTCCTTTGAAACTTTTGGGGAGAATCCTTGGTCTTCTCTCTTCGACCATCCAGGCAATTTTTCCAGGACCTCTACATTACTGAGCTCTTCAGGAGACTGAAAGTGAAAGCTCTCAAGACCAATCTCTCCTACTTACAACTGATTTGTCTAGATCAGGATTCCAAGAAGGAATTAACTTGGTGGCTCAAGAATGCGGAAGCCTGGAATGGCAGGGCCATCTTTGGCGAAGCCTGGAATGGCAGGGCCATCTTTGGCGAATCCCCAGAATTCTATCATCTTGTAACCTTTGAGGGTATCTAGTACCCAGGGGTCTTCGTTCACGCCCTGGGGACACAGATCTACTTTTGCAGCTTCTAAATAGCAAGGCTGAACTTAGGAAACTTAAATATGTTATAAGAAAAACACAAGAAAATGAACTCTGGGCCAAACTCAATTGCGACTCAAAAAGAAAAAAACAGTGCACGCTTCTGGGCAACGATAAACAAATTCCTACAACAGGGTCATGGCAGGTTAACAACATACATAACAGAAAATAACTGGACATTATTTTTAGAACGTCACTTTAACCAACATGCACCAGGACTTAACACTAGCAAGGATGATCAATCAGCACCCCAACTGCAAACTGTGACTACTGACGTGATCGAGAAAACCAAAATCGACGCCGTCATGATCAGGGAACAAATACGTAAAAGGAGGAAAGAAGGAGCACCCGGGCCAAACGGGATTCCACCAGCTCTTTTTAAACAAGACCCTGAATACTGGTCAGAAACCCTAGCTCCAATCTTCACCTCTGTCAGACAGTCCGGGAGTTTGCCCGCATCATGGAAGGGCTCAGTCATTTCACCAATCTATAAAGCGGGGGACAAAACCCTACCAAAAAACTACCGTTTAATTGCACTACTGGACTTAGAGGCAAAATATTTCGGGGGGAATCTGCTAACACAGCTGCAAGAATGGGCAACAGAGCAAAACATAATTCCCCCTAGCCAAACGGGGTTTTGTAGAGACACAGGTACAACAACCAACCTTTTAGCAATGTCACTAATCATCGACAAAGTAATTTTAACCAAACAATCTCTCCACTTCTGCTTTGTGCATTTTAAGGCGGCGATTGATAACGTGAACCGAGCTAACCTTTGGAGGACATTGGCGCTCTGGGGAGTTCCTCCATCCCTCCTGAACCTCTTAATAGAATTACATTCCAACACGTGGATACAGGTAAAGCTTGGAAACGGCTCCCACCTGTCGAGGCGCATACAAACAACTAAAGGCCTCAAGCAGGGGTGCGTACTCGCACCCCTTCTATTCAACCTTTACACAGCTGACTTAACAACAGTCCTCACTGCCTGCAATGCACATGCCCCTCGAATTGGAGGAAAAACGATTTCCAGCATGTCATACGCTGACGATGTTGTTTTAACTAGCCATACCCAAATAGGCCTACCCATTACTAAACACTCTGCATGGGTACGCTGACGAAAACCAACTAGAAGTCAACATAGACAAAACGAAAACTTTGACTATCAACGGAAAAAAGCGTTCCCATGCCTGGTCGCTTGGAAAAACCGCAATCATGAACTGCAATGAGTATAAGTACCTAGGTGTCATGTTTGACAAAGGGAGACAACTTGTGAACCAGCTTAACACCATCAAGAGCAAAGGAATGGCGAATGCGACAACTCTAAGGTTGCTAAAAACAAAATTGACTGGACCAACATTTGCCCCACTTCTTTGCGTTGCGCAAGGAAAAATTCCACCAACAGTAACATACAGCAGTGAGGTACTGAGAGGCAGGGACACTTCACTGCTGGACACCACCTTGGCAAAGGCATATAGAGTAATGCTAAACCTTCCGCCATATACCTCGCCAGCACAGATTCATCTAGAGCTTGGCCTAACAAAGCAACTCCATGCAAGGCGAGGCTCGTATATCAAGTGCTGGCACAAAATCCAGAACTCCACCAGGAACATATTGAACCATCAGCTCTGGCAGGAACTGTGCAGCACCTCCACCACGCCGGTTAAAATATACCTGGATGAATCACTTGCTGCCACAGGACTAGCTGAATTATGGGAAATTCCGACAACGCACTCGCAATTTTAAGCGCATTGGAAACAAGGTTATTAAGAAAATTTCACTCACAGAAGATAAAGCCACATTTGCACACAGGAGCCACGCATGGATGACTTTGTGCAGCTACAAATCTTTTGGCCCACAGGCATACTTTGAACTGGGGTACTCTAGGAAGTCTAAAGAGGCCTTTCTAAAACACAGGTTAGGGATCCTGCCAGTCACACCCCATCTCCCACCATGGCTGAGAAAGAACTACGGGAACCTGTGCTGGCTATGCGGAGTTGGGAACGAGGACGTTAAACATATAATATGCTCCTGCATCAAACTAAAAGAAGAAAGGGTAGGCCTCCTAAAAACTCACTTTAATGAACGTGGCATACGCACTCGGGGACAAGCAGTACTTGCTTGTTTTAACCCAAGGGACCCACAACTAAATGGGAAGCTTGTCAAGTTCCTATCTCAAGTTGCAGCCAAGCAAAGGATCAGCGGTACGGCAACCTGCCTATAGACTCCTGAGGCCCTTTGGGAAACGAGCCATGGACACTCTGCACTTTATCATTAATGCATGCCCTAGTACATGACATTTTTTAACAGACCATGGATTGAAAAGGAATTTAATCAATGTTTTATTAGAATGTATTATTTTTAATGGTTTTAACTAATAAAAAACAATACATTTTTTTACTTTAACACCTTCGCTGCGGCGGCTATTCCGCCGCAGCGCTAAGGGGTGGGGAGGCTGTGGGGGGGCCTCGCGGCACGCTCATGCTGGTGCCGGAACCGCTCCGTCACCAGCCTCGGTTGAGCTGTGCTCATGACGGAGCGGTACCATCATGGTCCCACCCGCTCAACAGAACATGCCGCGCAGGCGCGAAATCAGCGCCGCGCAGGCGCGTCGAGCGGGCCATGACGGAACCGCTCCGTCATCAGCACAGCGCTACCGCGGCTGATGACAGAGCGGTTCCGTCATCAGCGCGGAAGGGGTTAACAGGAGATAAAAGTTAGTTATGTTGGCATAAGAACTATTGCTATAGATCAGGTGTCTTCAACCAGTCGATCGCGAGCTACCAGTAGCTCACAGAAGCCTTCAGCCCAGCCCAGCCTTGAGTTGATTCCTAACTAAGAACAGTAATAAATAAGTGTTGCGTTTTCCTTTTAAAGTTAAGGAAAGACTATGTTTATTTACATTATTATCATACTGCAGAAAGAAAGAGCCTCATAATAATCAGTGCTCCACTCAGATGGATGACCCGTGTGGATCACAGAGGTTAGGAACTGAAGCCCTGAGGTATTTAACTCTTACATAAAAGCCCTTCCCAACTCAAAAGTGGAGCATGAGAACAAAATGATGTTTCTGAATGCTTTTAAATGAGACAAATTTAAAATGAAGAGTTGACTTAATAATCTTGCTCACAGTGGCTGGTAGACACATTGACATATTTTTAACAGAAAAATACAGCCTTTTTTAATGGAAGAAATGTAAAGTGCAGAAAAATCTTCCTTATTATGAACATGTTGGAAGAACATGTATCTGCACTTTATTTTCTCCCATTTTTAGAAAAAAGTTGTGTTTGTGTTGTACATGCAACGGTGCCACATATGGCAAAAGGTATGTTCTGTGTCACAAGTACATTTGAAACAGACTCTCAGTCACCCATAAACAGCTCTCATTACACAAAAGGTTAGAGAGCCCTGCTGTAGATGGTTATTCAGGAGTAATCATTTGACTTATTTTTTTAATGTGGAGATAGAGATGTTAGATCTGATCACACAAGGAAGAGCTTTCCATAATCTTGGTGCAAGACCAGAGAAAGCACGATTGTAGGTTCTTTTCCTTTTGAATTTGGGAGATATCAAAAGGAACGTGTTAGACCGAGCTTCTTAGGGAGCTATTCAAACCAGGTAGTTCAGGTATTTTAGCCAGGTACACTGGGGTGTTGTAGTGAATAGTTTTGTGCGTCAGGCAGGCTATCTTGACCTGTATCCTTGCTTCGATAGTCAGCCAATTGAGTTGAATTATGTCTGGAGTGATGTGAGCATGTTTCCTAGGGCCAGTGATGAGTCTGGCTGCAGAGTTCAGAGTATCTCTTAGAGGGGCAAATTTAACATTGGGTAACCCTGCCAGGGTCCAGAAATCCATACTCTAAGCGTAAGATGACTAGGGATTGGACTGCAGGCTGAATGTCCTCAGCGGGCAGGAATGGCTTGATTTTATGACAAAACCGGAGGCTACGTTTTTTGCAATCTTCCTTTATTGCACCACCCACAGCAGCACCCACCTTCAAAGAACATTAGCCAAGTTCTAAGAATCCAACAAAGGGCCAGAACCTCCAGCCATCTTCCTTCTTTTTTGATGCTGCCCGAACAGATAAGTCTTGTGTGCAGTTGCTATGGTGGTTGTTTGATTATTAATGTTTATGAGTAGATTTGCTGGGTTAAATTCATATGTGTATGAATGAGCTTTAGTCTACTATAATAGTTTAAATACGCGTGGGTTCATTTCTTAGTGTATAATTACCTCTAATTATACTTTAAAAAAAGTATAGACTTCGCGTAGGATTTATATATTATGTAACAGCTTGAAGATTAAGTGAACCGAGTGTGTTTGAAAGCTGTTTAAATTATCTGAAATTTTCATGAGTTCCACGACGCGTTGCTCGAGTACACTCGCATTACCAGTGTGTAGTGTCTTGGAGGTCTAAAGCAAATTATGCAATCTCTTGGGGTAGTAGGCAAGGATATTTAATGGCCAGATCCGGGTTGAAACAAAATTCAGCATAAATATTGTTTTTCAAATTTGAACTAACCGTTAGCCTAGCGCGCGCGGGGAATTCTAACGTCACAAAGCATTACCGGCAGCCATGTAAGGATCAGGCTGATTGGGCAGTGGCTCACCGGGTTGACGTTTAAGCTTATGCTCGCACATCAATTTTAGCGCGTGCACGAGCGTAGATGGTTGTCAGTTTCTGATCGGGAATCTGACAGGAATAAATGCACTTATCGCATTGGGGTTAAATAGGTATTGGGTGTGAATCGGAGTTTTAATTGAGGTTTTTGTGAGAGAGATATTGTATTTTGACACGTTTGGGATTAAATTAAATAAAGTAATTTGTGAAAATATTTTCAAAGAATATTTTGGGATATTAATTTTCAGAATTTATTTGGATTACAGAATATATATATATTTATTAAGTGCAATAATAGGTGGTTAAATAATTATAAAGGTTATCTTTTTGGGGAGTGACTAAATTAGTGAACATTTCTCGAAGTAAAAATGTCGGAAGAAAATGTCAGTAGACAAGTTGACTTGGGCTTGGAGGAAAAGATTGAAAATATATTAAATACGTTTGCAACTGATTTGGATAAATAAATAAGGGAAGAAATTTGAGGATTTCTTAAAAAATAAAGGTAATTCCTCCCAAGAGGAACAGTTTTGGTCTGCAGGACAGGGACGAGATCCTATGTTGAAAAGGGGGGAAAAGTTAGTAGAAAAAGAAAGAATTTAGATGCTGATGGTTTTAGGAACAAGAAAGCAAAGTCTGCTTATGCTGTTGTGGGTTTTCGTAAAAGTACGAAACATGGAAGTATTGAGGACACACAAGGAGACCTTGGTAGAGGTCAGATGACTACAGAATCTAGGACTAAAAGTAGTGGAAGACATACTACTATTTTAAGTGATGAGTCATCAGGTAGCACAAAGATTGAGCTGAGTTGCTCATCTAACTTTGATTCAGAGGTGGAAATTGTTGAAAACGAAAAGTCAGTGGACAACAAATCAGGTGATAAGGTGGATGTCCTTGGACAGGGCGTGGCTTGGATGCCGACCGGGATGGCGGTGTGAGCGATCGGCTCCACGACGGATCCCACCATTAATCCTGGAATCGATACGATCGAAACCCCCTGAGTAGTATTTTCACCGGGAACGAAGGGGCTCGGCTGGGGACCTGCTGGTGCCCGGGCGCTGCGCTATCGACGGCTCCCGAACCTCGGCGGAGCCGTGCAACAACAAAGAAAGATGGCGGCGCCGAGAAACTGAGGGGACGAGGCTCGGACAAAGAGAGGTCCCGAGCCGAGCGGGGCTGGAGTGCGGCACGACAGGTAGAGCGGGAACCCTCCGACGGACTATTCCGGCGCTGGGCGGGAAGCGCAGGCAGTTCTCGCCGTCCGGGGGACAGGCGGGCACGGCGCCCATCCCCCGCCTCCCTGCACTGGTGACCGGGCGCAGAGCTGTTTTACCGCGAACCGGTGGGCATGTCGGAGGTCACAGCTGGGAGCTGATTCGGAGGCATTGCAGCGGACTTCCGCAGCCGCTTGAGGGGGTGGCGCCGGCCTCCGGCCTTGCAGCGAGCGCGGCCCTGGTTCGCGCCGTTTCCCGACCTCACGTTCCCCCAGAACGATGGCAGATGCTGAGGGTGTGGAGGGGCGTTGATGGCCCGGTGCGTGGTGCTGGCGGTGGCCCTGGAGGGCTGGGGACAGGAGGTGATCCTTGAAGCGCTAGTGGGCTGTCTACAGTGTGGTGGCGCCGAGCGCACCTGAAGGGCGCAGTGATCGTGAGCGGGCAGAGGCCCTGCCTGGGGCGGATCATCGCCTCCATCTTTGGGCCCCTGTGCTGATAGCCCACGTCTGCCCTGCACGTTCCCTGGACATCGGAGTGGAGCGGTTAAGATCCAGTACTGTGGGGAGCGCCCTGGGATCGGGTGTTCTGGAGGTGCATGGGAAAAGCAGAACCCTGATGATCTTTGGCCACAGAGGTTGGGCCCTGGCGTGGCACTAGGCTGGGCCCCGCTGGGCGACGTTGGTGGCCGGCTTTCTCCACGGCGGGGGAGCGCAGTCGCTCTTTGAGGCGACCCCAGGGAGGTGCTGGAGGAACCAGAATGGCCGCTACTGGTGGCGCACCCGATGTGACCGTCCTGGTCCAAGATGGCGGGGCTCCTGCTCCCTTGGAAGCGACGACCCAGGAACAGCGGCTGAATCGGCGGCTGGACAGCATATTGGAAGCGATAACTGCGACGAAAGACTCGCTGCACCAAGACATTGCGCAGGTTGCTACAGGGCTGGGACTCCTAAAGGCAGACCATGCGAAGCTCTCTGACAAGGTGAAGGACAACGAACAACTACTGCAAGAGCTGAAGCCGGCGGTGGTCACTGCGGAACATAAACTGAACGATATCCTGAGCCGTTTGGCGACCCTAGAATGACGTGCGGAAGATGCCGAAAGTCGCAATCGGAGGAATAACGTGAGGGTAGTGGGCCTTCCAGAAAAAATTGAGAGAGATGACGCTGTGGCCTATATGGAGAACTGGTTTAAAACGGTGGTGGCACCGGAGGGCCTCTCTCCCTTCTTCTCCCTTGAGCGAGCACACAGGGTTCCGGCTCCGCCGCCTCAGCTAGGTCGACCACCTAGACCGATGGTGATTAAACTGTTACACTATAAAGATCGGGACCTCCTGATACAGAGAGCACGCTTGCAAGGCCCGTTTCAAGTGGACAATAGCAAGGTAACGGTCTTCCCGGATTACACTCAGGAAGTCCAGAGAAATAGGGCGTCCTTCCTGCCCGTGAAAAAAGAATTGAGGGACGAAGGGATTCAGTACTCGTTGCTCTTCCCAGCCAAGCTGAGAGTGATCCTAGATGGGAAAACACAATTCTTTCAAACCCCGGACGAGGCCTGGTCGTGGCTTGAGCGTTATCGTGCTGGAACAGACCGCACTGGCAAAAGCAACAGGAACACGCAACAACCGCTCCGGATAAGAAAATCTCAGCGCATTCGTAAACGGAATACACTTAAAAATGCGTTGCAGAATGCCCAAATGGCGGCGGACAGGAAGGGCGCACTAGCGGCGACGGCGATCATCACGGGATCACAGCAGGAGAAGACATCGGAGGGGTCGGACTCTGACGAAGAAGGATTGAAAACGGGAGGGGATGAGTCGGAAGCGGAGAGCTCGAAGGGTCCAGCGGTCACCCCACAGACTTCGGATGGACTGTTTAATGAGTGAGGTACAAGGGCCATGCCCAACTCTGACTTTTGTACAGGGACGGTTTCTCTGAATGCTGTGCGAACACTCAGGTGTGGGGCTGAGACTACAATATGGGATCGAGGGCGTGGGGTGGGAGCTCTGCTGGCTCTTGGTCGGCGCTGATACACCCCCTAGTGGCCCATAAGGCCTTCTGTAGTAGAGTCCACAGAGTAGTGTAATGTGTGTTGTGTTACGAGTTTGGAACAGGGCTGAAGCTGGGTTATTAAGTCCTGTCCTGGGGAGAGGGGTTTGGGGAGTTTTCTGGGGAGTTAGGGTTGGGGGACACAACTGCTGCGATGTGAGGGGTGATGGGTTGGTGCTGATTCTATGCGGAAACGACTACTATGGGGACGTTACCTAATTTGAAATGCATTTCATGGAATGTCCGTGGACTTCGAACGATGGTAAGACGTCACAAGGTGCATGCCCACTTGGTGAGGCGTGGCGTTCAGATTGCAATGCTACAAGAAACTCATTTGACTGAAAAAGAATGCACTGCACTACAGAGGAGGTGGCGTGGGCAGGTGTTTGGGACCAAGTACTCAGCGTTTGCCAGAGGAGTGTTGATCTGGGTAAGAGCGGGGATACCGTTTCAGGTCATGACCCGGCGGGTGGACCCGGAGGGTAGATATGTGGTGATAGAAGGGAGGCTGTACGGTCGGGAAGTAACACTATGTAGTGTGTACGCCCCCAATGCTGATCAGGCCCTATTTTTTGATAAACTAACGAGCTCGCTAGCGCGTTTCCTGGCGGGCCCCATCATTCTGGGAGGAGACTTTAATTCGATAACTAATGTGGACCTTGATAGATCCCATCCACCATTGGCCGAATCGACAGTGCGCAGATTAGCCACTCAGAGGAAGGAATGGCAAGAGAGTTGGGGATTAATAGATGTGTGGAGAGAACAGCATCCTGAAACGAGAGACTATTCCTTTTTCTCAGCATTACACGCATTGCATGTGAGGATAGACTCGATCCTCTGTAGTGGTCCCTTGGCTGCCATGGTTAGACACACGGAATATTTGACTAGAACAATCTCAGACCATAATCCCTTATTGGTCTCAGTGCAATGGCAACAGGTAAGATCAACGGTCCCCACCTGGAGGCTACAGCCCTACACACTAGAGGATCCGGTGTTTAGCGAAGCAGTTCAACAGGGCATTGTACACTATTTTAGGGAGAATGAGGGCACAGCGGCTGCGAGATCGGTGGAGTGGGATGCGATGAAAGTGGTGGTGAGAGGCGTGTGCATGGGCAGGTTCTCGAATGTGAGGACGTCGCTCTTGACTGATCTGGTAAAGGCTGAGGATGTGCTGAGGGGATTAGAGCAGCGTAGACCTGAACGACCAGAACTACAGGCGCAGTTGCTTGAGGCTATGGAGATGGTGGCGAAGGAAACTGAGCGGCTGCGGTGCTATGACTATAAGCTGTACACTATCAAGGTGCATGCGGAAAGGGATAAGGTGGGTACGCTCCTTGCCAGGCTCACCAACCCAGAACCTAGGGGGTGCCCGATCATGAGCATAAGAACGGAGACGGGAGACATAGTTTACTCGCAATCAGCGGTCTTATCGCGCTTCAAGTCTTATTACACAGATCTCGATGAGTGCCAGCTAGAGGTGGAGGCGTCTGAGATAGGTGTTTATTTGGAATCTGTCACTTTACCGGTACTAGAAGTCGAGGATGCGGAGGATATAGGGGGACCCATAACGCTGGCAGAGATTAAACTGGCCATTAAACAGATGGCCAGAAACAAAACGCCGGGGGTGGATGGGCTGCCTATTGAATTTTATGTAAAATGTATTGATATCTTAGCACCCAGGCTATTGATAGTGTACTCGGAAGCGGGACAGAAGGGATGTTTGCCCGAAACGATGAGGGAAGCGCTGGTGGTTGCATTGCTGAAACCGGGGAGGGAGGCATTGGATGTGACGTCCTATCGACCCCTATCCATGCTGACGGTGGATTATAAGATCTTAAGTCGTATCCTGGCCGCCAGACTCCTACCGTATATGACCAGATTAGTTCATAGGGACCAAGCAGGGTTTATCCCTACCAGGAACACATCCATGAATATACGCCGCCTGATCCAGATACTAGACAATGCTAGGAACTCGCCTCATGATCCAGTGGTGTTATCAGTTGACATCGAAAAGGCTTTCGATAGCCTTGAGTGGCGGTACCTGGATGTGGTGTTGGCGAAATTCGGCATAGGAGAGGGTTTCAGGAGGTGGACGAGGGTTCTGTACTCCTCTGCTACAGCGAGGGTGCGACTGGGGCCAACAATATCTTCGGCTTACCCAGTGCGTAGGGGGACGAGACAGGGATGCTCGCTCTCTCCTTTGCTGTTCGCACTGTCGATGGAACCTTTGGCAGCACTGGCGAGAACGGGCGCGATATTTCAAGGGGTGACGCAAGGAGCGAAGTCGCATTACATATCACTGTATGCGGACGACCTGTTACTGTACTTGGCCGATCCCGGACGAGCTCTGGAGGGAGCTGTAGGCATGCTGTCGAGATTTGGTAAGATGTCGGGCCTTAAGGTGAACTGGACTAAGACTTTTGTTTTTCCGCTACGGGAGGGCACAATATGCCCCCCCCTTGAGCTGGAAGTGGTCTGGGAACCCTCCAGCTTTACATACCTGGGTGTCCGCATATATCACGAGGCCACAAATCTATTGGAAGGGAACGTGGGGCGATGCGTGCGCGCACTAAGGGGTTGCATGACCTTCTGGGCTTCCCTCCCCTTATCTGTGCTGGGCCGCGTGGCGCTCTTGAAGATGGTGGCACTTCCGAGGCTACTTTATTATTTTAGGACATTACCGGTATGGATCCAGCAGCGTGTGTTCAAAGACCTACAGATGTTGGTAACTAGCTTCCTGTGGGGTCACGGACGGTGCAGGGTGGCGTTGACAACCCTGACTAGGCCTAAGCTCGAGGGGGGGATGGCGGTCCCCGATTTCGAATTATACTATCTGGCAGCTCAACTGCAGATATTGACGCAACATGTGGCCAGGGAATTCAGGGGTCCGGACATCGACAGGGGGATGGGTATTCAGCGGCATGTCTTATCCTACATTGTCATGCAACAGAAACTGGATATGAGGGACCTTACGTTGGAGGAAAGGACACTCAGACTCTTCTGGAACAGGAGTCTGAAGAGAGCGAACAGCACCCGATCATATGCACCAGAGATCCCACTAGGGATGCTGACTGCGCTGCCGCATGGGGGCGATTGGTCCCCGTTATCAGACTGGGAGGAACTGGGACTGCAGATGGTGGGAGACCTATACCTTGAGGGGACACTGGCCCCCTTCCAGGCGTTGCAGGAACAATTTGGCCTACCAGACGGGAATTTTCTGCTGCATGCAGCAGTGGTTGCAGCGATGCAAAAGCACTGGAAGGGGGGGCTGGCTGAACCGGAGACGACTATGGCGTGCCAGTACGTGGTTATGGCTGCGGGCACTACCAAAGCGGTGACCTGCCTCCATACTAGAATGCAGCGCGAGGGATTGGAACCGCTGTTGGCGCTGAAGGCAAGATGGGAAGACAGTATAGGTAAGCCCATACCAGACACGGTCTGGGGACATGTTTTGGGGCGAACATGGAAGGGGACGAGGAATGCCCGATTCCAGCAGGTACACTTCTTCATTATCCATAGAGCTTACCTGACCCCGGAGAGGATTGCGCGATACTTTCGGGTCCAGGACGCCATGTGCCCGAGGTGCTTGGCACCGGAGGTGGACTTGGATCATTTGCTGTGGGAGTGCCCAAAGCTGGGATCGTACTGGCCTGAGGTAGGGGATCTCCTGAACATGGTTACGGACAGGGAGGTAGATTTCGACATGGCGGCATGCTTGCTGCTATGGTTCCCCCACACAAAGAGGACGAAAATCACAAGCAAATTTATCGATCTGGGACTTATGCTGGCTCAGAGAGAGATACCTGGCACTGGAAATCTAAAGAAGGCCCGTCAGTGAAAAGGTGGATGAAAGAGCTGTTGAAATGGGCCGGCTGTGAAAGTATTCTTAGGATGCGACAGGCTACCAAGACTGACAATGATAAAAGCTTGGACATGGCGAGAGCATGGGAAATGATAGTACAAGCTTTGCGTGATTATATGGTGGAGGGTGAGGTTGAGGATGAGGAGCAATAACTGACAAGGGCTCCATGAAGCATTAATGTGCAGTAGTTACCCCCGATTGGTGGCGTGATCTGGTTTTACTACACCTTACATACACCCGCATCAGCAGCAGTTGGGGAGGGAGGGGGGGGAAGGGAAGGCCACATAGAGGTAGTTAGGCACACTGACACAGTTGCGGAGAGAGCTGGGCAATAGGATCTAGTGGGAGATCGCAGTGCAAGGGTCCTCGAAGGTTTTCACCAGGAAACCGGGAGGCGAATGTAGTATATCCTAAAGTTGTTCACCACTAGCAGATAGGATAGGACCACACCGCAATAGGGGCTACGCACTGATACTGACTCCGTAAGTTGTTTCGTTGTGAATGGGGTTGCAAGGGAAGTTGGACGTTAGGGGGGTTAAAAGTGGAAACTGCATAATATTGGTAACCGACCACCCACGCTGGGTGGGCACTATGGCATCTTCATATATGTATGACCTGACACGCCGCCCGACCCTCGGGTTGTGGGCTGAATGGCTGTGTACGATATCCCTGCCAACTGTATGTTTGATGATGTAATAAGTGTACTGGTTGACCTGATCCGAGGTCTTGTTTCTAATTCCACAATAAAAACGTTTAAAAAAAATAAATAAAAATAAGGTGGATGTCCTTGGTGGGGTCAAGAACCCACTTGGTGAGTCAATGTTTGACCCAATGATGTTGAAACATCCTCTGTTTCCTGAATGGTGTCCGGCTCCTCACGTGGCTGAATATGTAGATTTGTGGTTAAGGAAGCAGATTCCTGAGGATGAGAGAATGAGGATTTGTTCCGAATGTCCTCATCCTAATCTGCCAAAGTAAAGTTTCATGAACAATGATCTTGACGCTAAAATAATAGCATTCATTTGAAAAAGGTGAAGAGATCCAAGGAAGGGCCCAGACAAAGGTCTAGAATGTACCAAGATAGACTCTTGGATTTGACTGGCCCGCTCACTAAGATCTTTGGTTGACCGTAGAGGCTTATGTTGGGAAGAAAGATTTGGATGGGTAGGAGTTGAGAGAATGGATTCAGAGAGTGGTCTGTTTGCTAGGTAATGCAAACACTGACATTTCTGTGGAGAGGAGGAAGAGTATCCTTCTCAAGATAGATGCAAAACTAGCTAATAATGAAGGTGGCTTGGAGGCCAATGGTATGTTATTCGGAGAGTCATTTATTAAGGAAATGTCTAAATATGTTGGGGCATTTAGCTCTTTTCAAAAATCACAAAGAGAGATCAAAAAATTCTTTGACAGTTGTTTTTTTGGTGGCCGGGCGAATTAGAGGTCAATTGCCCAGACGTGGACAAGGGATAACAAGGACTTAATTTTCAAGGGGGTTCAGACTCTACTACTACCAGACTCAATCTGGTTACCAACCCGGGAACTTCTATCCACAAAGACAAAGAGCAAATTCAAGAGGGAATAGAAGGAAAAGAGGATCAGGTAAGACAAGACCATTTTGTTACCCATGTAAAGTTGGGCGGCAGACTTGCCCAAGTTTATCAGAATTGGTGTGCGATAACAGGGGACCCGTGGGTTCTTCAGACAGTCTTGGGGTGTCACATAGATTTCGTAGAGGAACCGATTCAGAATCATTGTCCAGCAATGATAAGATTTGATTCAAAAGTAACAGAATTAGTAGAAACAGAGGTGAGAGTTGATAAAGAAAGGTGCAATTCTGGAGGAATTGGATGTTGGTTTGGGGTTTGTAAGCAATATGTTTACGGTGGAAAAGAAAGGAAAAGGTATGAGACCTGTCATAAATTTGAGGTATTTAAACGATTGGGTGGAATACCATCACTTCAAGATGGAAGGATTGCATATGCTGAGGGATGTATTACAGGCGGGAGATTGGCTGACACGTCTACATTTGAAGGATGCTTACTTAACTATTCCTATTTGGAACGAACATCAGAGATTTCTGAGGTTCAGATGTGGAGGAAGGTTATGGGAGTATGTCTGTCTCCCCTTCGGGTTATACTTGGCCCCATAGTGTTTCACCAAAATGCTCTGTCCAGTTGTTGTTTTTTGAGAGAGAGAGGAATTTGTCTGATTATTTATTTGGACGATATTTTAATTATGGATCAGGAGACATCGAGAGTGGAAGATCAAACAAGGTTGGCAATAGATCTATGGGAGAGCCTTGGGTTTGAAGTAAACAGAGAGAAGTCATGTTTAATTCCAAGTCAAGAGACACAGTTCTTGGGGTTTTGATAAACACGATTCAAGGTCAGTTGAGATTGCCTATGGAAAAAGATAAAGAGAATAAGAAAGGAAATTCGAAGAGTTTTGTTTTTAAATGTGATTTCTTTGAGAATGTTGGCAAGGATTATATGTTTGTTGTCTTCAACCATTCAAGCTATTTTTCCAGGACCTTTGAATTATCATGCACTTCAAAGGTTGAAGAGCAGTCACTAGGCGTGGTATGAAGTATTCAGAGGAAATTACGCTCTCAGAGGAAGCGAAGATAGAACTTCATTGGTGGCTAAGAAATATGGAGGCTTGGAATGGGAAAGTAATTTTCTGAGTAAATCAGGAATTGATTATATAATCAGATGCAAGTTTAACTGTCTGGGGACCTAGTTGTGGTACGACTTCGACAGCAGGAATTTGGACTTTGGAAGAAAGGAAAATGCATATAAATTGCTTGCAGGGTCTTTAGCGATAAAGAGTTTTACAAAGTACAAGGCATGGTGTTCAGCCCTGTTGAGAATGGACAATGACTCAGCAGTGAGATATGTCAACACATTAGGGGGCCCAAGATCAAAAGATCTGACTGATCTAGGGAGAGTTTTTGGGATTATTGTTTGGGTCAGAATATCCTGGTTGATACGGAACATATTCCAGGTCTGAGGAATGTGGAAGCAGATTGGTGCTCCAGGAATTGCAAGGATTCCAGCGACTTTAATCTCCACAGGTCAGTGTTTTTGAGGTTGATGGAAATTTGGGCACCTTGTTATGTAGATCTGTTTGAGAACAGGAGGAAAACCCAGTTGGTGAAATTTTTCAGTTGGCGTCAGGATCCAGATTCAGCTGGGATAGATGCTTTCAGACAGGATTGGAGGGGACTACATCCTTATGCTTTCCCTCCCTTTGTCATGATAACATGAGTGACCTTGTTGGTACGCAAATCAAAAGAACCAGTAGTATTGATAACTCCACTTTGGAAGTCTCAAATCTGGTACCCAATCCTTCTAGAAATGTTGATAGATTTCCCAATTTTGCTTCCATTGTTCCAAGACATTTTGATGGGTCCGTTGGGGGATCATCACAAATTGGTGTTATTGGATCAGTTGAGACTGATGGCATGGAGAATTTCAGGCGAGTCTGGGAAGTGCTTGGACTTTCGGAGGAGGCGTCTAACCTTATTAGAGAATCCTGGGCTCCAGGAACCAGGAAAATGTTTAGAGTGGCGTGGGCAAAATGGTTACGCTGGTGTGTGGAGAGGGATTTTGTTCCTGTTTCAGTGGATGTAGTCAAAATAGTCAATTATCTAGCAACTTTGTTTGGTTGTGGTTTAGCTTACCGAAACATCAATTTACATTGATCATACATTGCTGCTGGTCATGAACTGGTTAATGGAGTATCTGTGGGACAGAATGTTCTGGTGAAAAGATTGATGAGAAGCGTGAGAGTTTCTAAGCCTCCTGTGGACAGATATTCTTCTGTTTGGGATGTATCAAAAGTGTTAACGTATTTGGAAAATTTAGGAAACAGTGGGTTGGATTTGAGTATTTTAAATGGGAAATTAACAATGTTGTTGTGTTTGCTGTCTTTTTTTTTTAAACTTTTTTTTCCAGTTTATGCAACATATACAAAAAAAAACAATTGGCATCGCTACAATGCATGTACACAGTTCGACAACCTCATTATGGCACTTAGGAACCTAGGTATCATCCAGAGAGGTACGGACACATGAGGAACAACAGACTAGCAGGCAAATAAATAACATCCTGAGGAAGCAGCCAAGCACAGCACCACTCCCGGTGATAGATAACTCTAGTGGTCCCCCCTTCCTCACCATCAGACCCCGACCCCACTGGTGAGCACATCTCATCACTTGCCCCATCAGACTCGCTCTGGGAAGACCGCCCCCTCTCCGTCAGTCCCGAGGCACACGTGATTCGCCAGGCGAGTAAATTGTCCTGCAGTTTCTCGTCTCTCCGAGTAAGTTGCATGTGAGTTTCCTCGACCAGGGACCACTCCCTAACATCTTTAAGCCAGGTGGGCACCTCCGGAACCCTCTATCCCATCCAAGTGATCGCCACCCTGTGCCTGGCAAGCACCAACATCAGTTGTAAAAGTTTATAGGAGAGCTTCCTTTTCTTGGGCTTGGGGACTAACGCCAGTAAACAATGCAAGGGGTCATTGCTATGTGAAGGCCTGTAGTGGCGACTATACGATCTACCACCCCTACCCAGAAACCCCTGATCAAAGGGCAGTCCCAGGCTAAGTGTAAGAAGCCCGCTCCCTCTGCACTGCATCTGGGGCAGCTGCCTCCCCTGTCCCCAGAGATGCGCTTCAACGAGACCGGAATCAGGTAGGTGCAGTGTAGGAAGTTAAAGTGTATCAATTTGAACCGTGCATTGCATGATACCTTGCTCGTAAGGGAACCTATACGCTTCCGCTGCCCCCATTCCAGCGCAGTAACGAGATCCGCCTCCCATGATACGCAGGACGGCGGTACCGGTGGGGTGGAGTCCTGTTTCATAGCTTTATACAGCAGAGAGATTAGTTTACGCCCCCTGCCGCAGGAAAGAAGAATGTCTAAGGTGTGGGTCATTGGTGGTGCGTCCGGGCACTGAGGCCAGGTAACCTTCACCATATCCTGAAGTTCCCGATAGTGCAGGTATTGCCCTCTCCCAAGGCCAAAGGCCTCCTCCGCCTGCTCATAAGTCAGGAAGGATTAGTTGGGGTAGAGATCTGCTAGAACCCGCATCCCCCTTCCCGCCAAGAGTGGAAAGACATGTGTTTCTCCATAGCAACGAAATGGGCCAGTATCCAGACCGGTAGCTCCCTATGGAAGGGCGCCCTCTGCAAGACCCTCTCAACAAACCGCTGCCAGATGCCCGCTGTGTGACGCACAACAAAAGGAAGAGTCTCGTCCACTCCCCTGCCCTGCATCAGCGCGACCTGTAGACCCTGGATGTCCACCCTACCCGCCAAGAGGCGTGTCTCCCAGTTATCTGCGTCTGTGAACCACCAGGCCGCAGGCTGTAGTTACACCGCATAATAATATAAGTCGAAGCGTGGCGCTTCCAGACCTCCCTTGTTTGGAAAAGACAAGAGGCCAATGTAGACCTCCCTCCTCGTAGCTGCGAACGACAGTGTGGAGTGCTACCCTGCTGCACCGGCCCGCCCAGAGCAGGGATGTGAGCAGCATGTTAAGAGTGCGAAAGACTCGTGGGGGAAGAGGACACAGTGAATTCTGGAGGACATATAGCGTCCTGGGAAGCATTACCATCTTGGCGACGGCCAGCCGTCCCATCAAAGAAAGTGGCAAGGAATTCCAAAAGGACACCGACTGCTGTAAGGACTTGAGTATCCGATCCATATTCCGGACCAGCAGCTGTGAGTCCGTCGGGGCCACATGTATTCCGAGATAAAGGTACCCCTCCCGTTCCCAACGTAGCCCGAGGTCTGGCAAGTCTCCCAGTGGCACCGAGTCAAACCCCGCAAGCGGGAAGATCAAAGACTTGCCGTGGTTAAGTCTCAACCCCGACACCTTGCCGAACCAATCCAGGTGGCGCAGCAATATCGGCAGTGCCTCCCGTGGAGATGTCAAATAGAACAAGGCGTCATCCGCATACAAAGAGATGACGTTGCATGTGTGACCCACCGGAATATATTGGGAAAAAGAGAACTAGCACTGGGCAGAGGTGCTGCTTATATCTATGTGCTGCAGTTGTGTCACAATTATATATTCAATTAACCGGAATACCCCACTGTGCCATCTCCGTTCGGACTCGGACAGCAAAGGGCTCTATGGCCAGGGCAAACAGGAGCGGCCAGAGGGGACACCCCTGGCGTGTACCCCGTCCCAGTCGCCACTCCTCTGACCATGCCGCTCCAAGTCTCACCCTGGCCAGAGGGGCCGTATATAGGATGCGAATCCAGCGACAAAAGTTGGGGCCCAACCCCACTGCTTGGAGGACTTCTAGTAGATACCCCCAATTGACTGTATCAAACGCTTTAGCGAGGTCGACCGATACCAGAACCATCTGCTCCTCCCTGCCACGTACCCCATGCATAATGTGATTCAACCGCCGCAGGTTCATGGCCGTGTTGCGCCCTGGAATAAACCCACATTGGTCTTCATGGACCAGGTGAGACATATATGGCGCCAAGTGCGTGGCTAGTAGCTTGGACAAAATCTTCACGTCCGTGTTGATCATCGTAATCGGACGATACGACAAAGGGTCATGCGTGTGTCCCCCGGTTTCAGGACCTACTTATTTCCCCCTGTGTCATACTCAGTGGGAGAGTTTCGTGTGCAAACACCTCGAGAAATACCTGCAAGAGGAGGCGGGAATGTGTACCCTCGAATGCCTGATAAAATTCAGGAGGGAACCCATCGCTCCCCGGGGACTTAGCTAGCGGTAGGCGGCACAATGCAGAATGCACCTCACCCAGCGTCAGGGCTTCATCTAACTCCTCCTGTGCTGCTTTGGGAAGCGACCTCAGGGTCAACCCTTGAAGGTAAGGGAGATAAGAGGCCTCAGTAATGGCAGGGTCTGCGGCTTATACCCACTGTAAGTGAAACTGGAGAACTCGCAGGATGCCCATTTCTGAGTGGACCACACCTCCTGTAGGCTCCTACAGGGCCCCAATACTCTCCGGAGCCTGCTCCCGACAAAGGATCCAGACCAAAATGCGACCTGATTTATTGCCCTCCCTGTGAAGGTGCTGTCTATATTGGCCGAGGGTATATCTGTCAAGCCGTTCTAGGATATCATGAATGCAAGACCGAGCATTCTGTTCCTCCTCCTGCGGTAAAGCATCAGGAGCCGTCGAGGTTTGCAAGCTCAAAAGACTACCCTCTGCATCACGTAATTCCCGGTGGAGCTGTCTCCGAACCCCGTATGTGAGGCCCATGCACGCCCCTCTCACCACCGCCTTCAAGGCGTACCATCTAGCGGCCAAAGTGAGCTCCCCCCCCTCCCAGTTGAGGTCCACGTAATTGTTGAGAGCAGACTCTATATGACATTTCCCCACCTGGTCCTGAAGGATATCTGCCGGCAACCTCCAGGTCCAGGGGCGGGAAACCGGAGCCCCCCAATTCACCACGCACGCCACCGGGGAATGATCCGATAAGAAACGCGCCTGATGGGTAATCTCAAGTGACATGTTTGACTCTGTGTTCGCCACTAGTACCCGATCCAAGCGGCTATGTGTATTGTGAGTGGAAGAAAAACAGCTGTACACCTTCTGGGTCGGGTTTCTCTGGCGCCAAACATCAAGAGCTCCTATATTCCCCATGACCTCCCTAAGCTTCGCTGTCATTCGTGGTTTTGTGCCAGCTAGGGGCGGTAACCTGTCTAGAGTGGGATCAAGGACACAGTTAAAATCCCCAAACCAAAGCACCGGTGTCTCCAGGTCTGGGATCAGAACCTCCTGAAGGGTCTGGAAAAAGACAGGGTCATCTGTGCTGGGTGCATTGAGTTTAGTATGGTGATGTCCCTACCATCTAGTTTCGCCCGGAGAAGCAGGTACCTTCCGTGTATGTCCGCTTCTACATATTGGACAGCAAACGGGACTCCGGGTGCCACCCATATCAGGACCCCCCTGGCATATGTAGAAAATGAGGAGTGGAACACCTGACGTCGCCACTTTTTCCCCAATTTTTGGGCCCCATCATCAGTAAGGTGAGTTTCCTGGAGGCACGCAATTGAAACGCTGTGCCTGCGAAGGAAGGACAGGACCCTATAAATTTTGGTACATGTACCCAGCCCCCTCACGTTCCAACTCAAAAACGTATACCCCATGTCTGGTGACGTGTAACATTTCCCCTCAACAACCCCTCCCAAAACATCAACCACCCCCCTCCCACGAGCAATATACTTGCAACAACAAAACTTGCCGATATGCCCTTCCCTGCTGGTGCCAGGGCGTGCACAGCCACCTCATACGCCCAAACGGGCTGAACCGCCCAACAGGTGAAGAAGAAGACTTCCCTACCCCCACCCAGCTCCTGACACAACCAGCTGTGTCAACATCAAACGTAAGGGCTCGAACCATCAGAAGTTAGATATGCGCAACTCTCAGAACCCCCGCCCCCGAGTAAAAGCGCCCCCCCAATCCAAGTACGCCCAAACTACTCCCTTTGTCGTGAGTGGTTCCAGTTAGGCCGACCAAAGCCCACGGTTCATAACAGTTCAGAGCACAACCAGATACGTCCATCAGGACAGAGCCGTTGAGGTAAACATCGAGGCCCGACCGTTTCAGGGACCGTGTCAGTGGTAGGTGGAAGAGTGTCGGTAGTGGGCTGCAGCGTGTCCGGGACCAGTACCTCATCCCGAGGAGGAGCCACAAAAAGCACAGGAAGGCCGTCGGTCTCTGACAACTCCAGGCGGAGGGCCCTATCATCTCCCACTGTGACTCGCTGCCTTCCTTGCGAACAGCATCCTTTGACGAATGTCTGCGTCTGTTACTGCGCCTCCTCGATGGCCATGTCCCCATGCACTCCGGGCCCCCCGTTCGCCCGGCGGAAGGGCATCCCCCCTAATCTCCAGCCACTCCCATACCTCCTCCAGGGCTTCAAAGAAACGTGCTTTTCCTTGGGATATGACCTCAAGCTTAGCAGGGTATAGCAGCATATACTGTAGATGTAACTCCCGAAGTTTTTGCTTGACTGCTAGGAAGGATTTCCGCTGTTCCTGTGCTTGGTGGGTGTAGTCCGGGTAGATAGACACTTTGGCGTTTTCAGAGGTGAGGTTCGCCGTTTCCCTAGCCGCTCTCAGGATGCAGTCCCTATCCCGGTAATTCAGGACCTTAGCGATGAGGGCTCGCAGCAGAGCGCCCAGCCTCGGCGGCGGGACCAGCGCCCTGTGGGCGCGCTCAATTACAAAGACCTGAGACAGGCCCGTGGGGCAGAGTGTTGTACGGATCCAGTGTTCCAGGAAGCGCTCCGCATTGCCCATCTCCGAGCATTCCGGAATGCAAAGGACCCTGATGTTACTGCGGTGTGCCCTCCCTTCCGCATCTTCTGCCCTAAGCTCCAGCGCCCCGGTCGAGGCGGTGAACTGCGAGACCGTCTTCTTCAGGGACACCACCCCCCCTGCAGCTGGACGATATTCCCCTCCGCAGTTGAGACTTTATCTGCCACTTTCCGCAGATCCGCCCGCAGCAGGTTCACATCTATAGATACTGTTTCTATTTGCCTCTCCAGGGTGGAATGGGACCCCTGTATCGCCTTCAGCAGCTCTGCCTGGGAGAGCTCGTCGGGGGCCTCACTCTCTCCATCCTGTCCTGACTGACGCGTGATCCGCTGTGAAGGGAGTCATTGAGTGCTGTACTGCGTTATGGTATTTGGATGAGAGGCACGGGCAGCCTGTCCTTACGCATTGCTGCAGCCTGAAGGGACCGAACCTGGGCTCCTGTGTGGCAGAGGCTTGTAAAGATGGGAAGAGCCCGCGGCTGTCCCTCTGGCTGTGCGTAGCTGTGCCCCCCAGCGTCACCACTCCCCACTCACCGCTGCATCGTCCATGAAATCCCCAGCACATGCAGAAGAAGACTCACGGTGCCGGGCCACAGTGTCCAAGCTACCAGGCCACAATAGCTCCACAGAGGCCGGAAACAGCATAGTCGCAGCGGACCCCCAAGGATAGTGGGCACCGCACCAGGGCAGCAGAAAGGCCGGATCCAGAGCCCAGCTCCAGGCATCTCCGCTCCCCCCCCGCAGTGCAACGGCAAACAACGGAGAGGAAGCAGGGGTCCAACGTCCTCCCCCACTGCGAATAGGCCTGCATCGGTCCCCAGGTCTCCCAGCGCTTACAGCCTCCTCTCGTGCGCTATGTGCATAGGCCAGGAGCAGGGCGAGGCCCCAGCCCCTCAAGGGAAGTCACTGATGTCCGCGGGCACCTCCCGCGTCGCCACCTCACGTCCTGTGCGGCCTGGCTCCACCAGGGTCCAGACTAGCCACAGGAGCTCCTTAATTCTCAGGAGCCCCCCCACCCATGGCAGTGGGCGCCTCCCTTGCTGGCAGGCTTCTTCTAGGGCCGGCCGCAAAGGGCAACTGAATTGCGGGCCGCCTCCGCCACGCTGGTATAAGCCGCAGCCCCAACCTCTCGTCAATCCGGCCCAGCTGTCCTGCGGTCCGGGCCGCCACAGCCATCCACCGTCCACCAGGTGGGCAAACCACTCAACAGGATGTGCCCCTAGATCGCAGGAACTCTTAGACCCCGTATACTCGGTCCGAGATCCCCAATAAAGGATTAATTGCAGGATTTCAACGCTGGCCTGTCGGGAGCCGAAGGAGCTCACGTCCTGTCGGCCATGCTGCTTGGCCACGCCACGCCCCCGTGTTTGCTGTCTTTTTGAAGGGTTTCTGATGTGAAAGCTTTGGATGTCTGTGCTAGGATTTTTAACCCAGAAGGTGTTTGTTTCTATCTGTGCAGAACAACAAAAATGAATTCAGAAACCATTTTCTATCCTTATTTTGATGAGCATGAATGTTTATGTGCTGTGCGTTGTTTGAAGGAGTATGAGAGGAGAACTTCTGGTATTCGTTCTTCAAATGAGAAGCAGCTTTGAATATCTTATAGGAAACCGCATAGGGCTGTGTCTAGCCCAACTCTAGCAAGATGGGTGAAAGAAGTGATGAAGAATGCTGGAGTTGATGTGAGCAGGTTTGGTGCACATTCGTTGAGAGATGCCTCTGCTTCGAAAG
Organism: Lissotriton helveticus; assembly: GCF_964261635.1. NCBI lineage: Eukaryota > Metazoa > Chordata > Amphibia > Caudata > Salamandridae > Lissotriton > Lissotriton helveticus. The sequence goes on from NC_136058.1 coordinate 370,661,749, forward strand.
TTTTTATGCTGGGTGGTGCTTTGCATGATATTTTGAGATGTGCTGATTGGTCTAATGCCTCTGTTTTTCGGAAGTTTATTTTAAACCTATGATTAATGCAGCTTCTTGTTTGTAATAATCTTAGCCTCCGGTCTTGTCATAAAATGCAGATTTTCATCAGCTTTGATGGACAGAAAATCTGGATTTAATTAAAGACACCGACGCTAATATTATCCCACCCTTTTATCCCTACCCTTGTTTGGTAATTGTTGTTTGTTCTTTCGCAGGTTGTGGTCAACAATGATTTTAGTTAATCAAAAAGGGCCACCTCACATTGGGTGGGTGTATATCCGGATGTCATTGGAATACACCTTCTTTGTTAAAATACCCCTCACACACCAAAAGGGCCCTTGGTGTCATGCTTCATCATCGGGGTCTTCCCGTCCCGCTGCGGGGCGGGGCAGTGCTGCGACAAGCGACTACGCTCCCAACACATAGCACCTCCACCTAAAGGTGCTCCAGCGTAGTCGCTTGTCGCAGCACTGCCCCGCCCCGCAGCGGGACGGGAAGACCCCGATGATGAAGCATGACACCAAGGGCCCTTTTGGTGTGTGAGGGGTATTTTAACAAAGAAGGTGTATTCCAATGACATCCGGATATACACCCACCCAATGTGAGGTGGCCCTTTTTGATTAACTAAAATCCCTGATAAGAGGAGGACGTGCCCACCTCGGTGCCCATCGGCACCACCTCTTCACTCCCCCCTTTTTGATTTCCTTTGTGGTGAACAATGAGGCAGGAAGATTGTTTCCTGTAAAGAGTGGATAACTTTTCATCTGGATTTATCAAGCTGTTGTTATTATGGACGTATGTTTGTGTTATGTTGCAGTGCACAAAAAAGAAAGGAGATGGCTGGAGGTTCTGGCCCTTTGTTGGATTCTTAGAACTTGGTTAATGTTCTTTGTTCTTTAAAGGTGCTGCTGTGGGTGTCACAATGAAGAAACAGGTCTTGATCTTCGGTAGCTTGACCCCGTCTTGGTCCCCAGTATGGTGGCCTCCGGACCTAGGCGCCCCCCCAACACCGGTCACCAAACTCAGGAACCTAGGGGTATTATTTGATAATAGGTTATCATTTCTGAGCCATGCTAACGCAGTAGTTTCTGCATCCTTTTACACTCTTAGGATGGTTAAGAAACTACTGCATTTCCTCCCCCCCAGTGCAGGCAAGACCCTTATGTGTACCTTGATACTGTCCAAGGTCGATTACTGTAATGGTCTGCTACTAAATGCCCAAGAACAAGTCTTTAACAAGATGCAACTAATCCAGAACGCGGCTGCTAGAATTCTGACCCGTACACCAAAATTCTCCTCCATCACCCCCATTGTTCACCAACTTCACTGGCTCCCGGTCAGGAGTCGCACTAAATTTAAGGCGCTGTGTATCACTTATAAAGCCATGAATAACATAGGGCCAGAATTTCTAAAAAAAGCTTTGTGTGCTCATCCTCAGCCCATTTGCTCCCAATCCCGCGTACAAAAAAAGTGAATTGGGGAGACAGACGATTCATAGTGGCTGTGTCCAGATTGTGGAACACTCTTCCCCACTATTTAAAAACGAGTCCTTCCTTAATGACATTTCGGAAACAATTAAAAACATGGCTTTTTAATCAGTAATAAGTCAGGCCTCCCCCTCAGCACATGATTTGAGCAGTGCCGAGACACCTCAGGGTATTTGCGCGCAATATAAATTGTATAAATAAATAAATAAATAAATGAATAAATATTAGCCTCCATGGGGCATATGTATCAAGCTCATTTTTTGTCGCAAATGCTGCAATCGCAAAAAACAGCATTTGCAAATAAAAATTCGCTGTTTCCCATGTATAATTCACAATCGCATCGCAAAATGAAAAATCGCAAAAATAGCGATTCCTTACGTTGCGAGAACTATAATTCTGCTAATTCCCTTGGATTTCTTATTTTGCGATTTTCTCAGTTTTCAAAATTTGCAAACGGGAAATCGCAGATCAAGAAATAGCGATTTCACGAAATTCGAAATTTAGAGAATCGCAATTACCACCAAGTAGGAGCAGGTGGTAACCAGGTGCAAACTATTTAAGGACTCCCACAATGCAACAGACTTTTTCCACAATAGCTGGGCTGTACGTGATAGCCAGGAGGCTGCGACTCAGAGCTGCTGCACAGAGGAGGAGACGCCAGGAGAGGATATTCCATGCGCTCATTATCATGTTCCAGCGGACTGAGGAGGATATCCATACACACTAAAGGCTGGATGAAGAGAGCATCCTTGATTTAATTGAGGAACTCAAACCCTTACTTGAACACCGCACACGCAGGACACACTCCATCCCCACCAACATCCAGGTCCTGTGCTCACTGCACCTTTTGGCATCAGGTAGTTTCCAGGGGGTGATTGCCTCAGCAGGAAGGGTGTCACAGAGTGCACTTTTGTGCTTTTTCCATGCGTTCCTTTATGCCATGATACAAAGGTTGTATTACCACATTCACTTCCCAAGCACACCACAGGCACTAGACCAGACCAAGCAGGACTTCTATCAAATAGCCCAATTTCCCCACTTCATTGGATGCATAGTTGGGACACATGTTGCAATACCCCCACACCGCTCCCAGAATGAGTACGTGTTCAGGAATCGCAAAACTTACAATTCCCTGAACATACAGGTGGTGTGTGATGCCAAACACATCATCAAGCACATTGTCACAAAATACCCAGGCAGCACACACCACTCTTTCATCTTCCATCACAGTGGGATACACCGTCGACTCACAAGTGGGGAGTTTGGTGAGGGATATCTACTAGGTAATTTGAACAGAGTCCACACTAGTTAAGGATAGCATGTGCAGGACAGTGTTTAACCATATTCCTCCCACCCCACAGGTGACAGTACATATGTGGTCCATGACTTCATACTGACGCCCTACCTGAATCCAGCTAACGCTGGGGAGCGGCGGTACAACAGCGCCCACATAGCAACCAGAGGCACCATTGAGCGGACCTTCAGGATCCTCAAGAGCAGATTCAGATGCCTACATAAGAGTGGAGGGGCACCTCAATACAGCCCCCCAGACATGTTGCAAGATAGTGATAGCATGTGCCATGCTGCACAACATCGCCACCAGGAAAGGCACACCGGTGGAGCTCAGTGAATCGGATTCATCAGATGTGGAGGAGCCAGCTCCAGGACGCATGCCAGCTTGTGTAGTTGGTGCAGCTGCTGGGCGCCAGAGGCGAGATGAGATAACACGCAACTATTTCTAGGTATGAATCAGGATGAATCGCGGCACACAGCCTGAGTGCCACACAATGTATGTCCCAATGTCCAGCACATGTTAGTGTCACAGTGCAATTGTCCCATCAGGAGCAAATGTCCATGTAAATTGGGTAGCTGCACCCATCCAGTTGTTCCATTTAGTGCACCTCAAATGCAGCGCTGTCGGGAGGAAGCCCCTGTTTGGGTTGCACAGTGTCCTCCTCACTTGGGCCACTATGACTGCTGGTACGGCTACTACGGCACCTATCCATGGTGGGCGGGGGGGTAATTCTGCTCCTTACGGATTGTGCGACCTCATCTGTGGGAGTTAGGACTCCTGGCCCAGTAGTGCAAACTGCCTGCAGCTCATCTACCGCTGATGTTATTTGGACCAGGGCCCTTGCAACATCCTGGCTGTTGTGTGCCACCTCGCGCAGCATGCAGATGCTGCGTCTTGATAGTACATTGGTGGCTGAGGACAGGCGGTTCACCGTCCGTGTGTACAGATCTAGGCGCTGCATCTCCCTGCGCCTAGCAGCATGGTCGGCCTGAAGTTCCACCCGTCATAGCCCTGAAGCCTACCCTGACTTCCCTCTGTAACAATTTTATATTTTTGGCCTGCAGGCACTGTACTTGCACCATGTGCATCTCCAGTCCGCCGAACACTGTGTCACCTCCTGGGTCTGAAGCCCTGCTGGATGCAGGAGACCTGCGCCTTGTTGGAACTGGCGGGATATCATCAGCACGTGCACGGTGTCATGGCTCTGGCTGTCAACATCGCCATCGGTGTCCTGGCCCTCGTCCTCCAATGGGGGCAGTGGTGCCACTAAATTCCTCCTGCGGCGTTTTGGAGGGTTTACTGGACTGTCCTCCTCTGTATCCTCCTCTTGCCCTGCTGCTTGTAGGCTAGGGGAATCATCCTGTCTTTCATTGCCTGTTGCCCGAGTCCCAGATGGTGCTGTGGACATAAAAGCACACGTTTATTAACTGTTCTTACTTGCACTTATCATGTATTAAATGTCACTGTTTGGGATTAAATGTGTCTCCTATTTGCCTTTCCTGCTGTGCACATTCTATTGGGGACTGGCTGGGTGTAAATGCACCACTGTAATGTGCATGTGACTCCATCTACCATAATGGGAGCCGGTTGAGCTGACGAGCTCGTGGAGAGGCACCTGCGCGCCTTGAGAGGTACTGTGACCTGAGAATACTTTGGCAGCCTGCTCAGCAACCCCAAATATTTGATGCCTAATCTCTACTGACGACGGATAATGATCCAGAAACACGTGTATAGAGATGGCCAGTACAACTTTGTAATTACTCGGGACAATCCTGCAAGCACACACACTTGGTGAACTGCATTGACCACAATGCTCGGGGGTGAACCCGCTGGGAGGTGAAGCAGTGTGATCCCACATTGGTTTCGACATCTCCCATAATGTGTTGCTGTGTGTGCTTGTGTGCCTGCACTGGACTTCTAGTTTTGTCCTGCCCCGTGGGTCATTGCCTGGGTGTGGGGGGTAGTTGGGGGGTATCAGGGGTGTGAGGGCATGCTTCTTACCTTGTCCTGGTACCGGGGTGTCGGAGCTGTCAAGGTCGGCCACGCCCATTACACTTTCTGGAAGCAGGGTCCCCTCAACCAGTTCCTCCAGAGGTGTGGAGTCAGTTGCCGTGGAGGTCCCTCCACCAGTCGTCCTGGCCTGCTCCAACCTGGCAGCCAGCTTCTCCTTGGAGCGCATATCCTACCAGCGCTTTCTTAAGTCTTCCACACTCCTCTGTGTGACACCAACAGCGTTCACTTTGTACTGGATTTCTGACCAGATACGCCGCTTGCGTGTCTCAGGCACCCGGAGTGATTTCTTGCCAAATAGGTGCTCATGGCTTATCACTATTTCATTAATGAGGACATCCAACTCAGCTTCAGAAAACGTCTGTTTCCTTTTCCTCTGGGTTTCCCCCTGCTGCTGCTGTTGTGTGTCCTGGTTGGCCATGTCTCCAGGGTTTTCCATTCTTTTCACCACTGTAGAGTTCCCTCTCCACCACTCCTTCTCTCTGACTGTGCTTCAGAAACTCAGGTGCAGCATGGGTAGTCACACTTCCTGGTTGTGATGTCATCAAGCTGCACCTGAGTTTCTGATTCTCAGATTTGCAAAATTCGTAAAATGCTGATTTGTTTCCGTTAAGGAATCGCTATTTGGGGTCTCGCAATGAAAATAGGGATTTTTACAGAATCGCAATTTTTTTGCGATTTATTACATACATACCGTTTTGCGATTCTCAAATTGCGATTCGCGAAAAATCGCAAATTGAGAATCGCAAAACGGGAGCTTGTAACATATGGCCCCAACTCCTTAATAAAATCCAGATTTTCAGTCCATCAAAGCTGATGAAAATCTACATTTTCCTTAATGTGTTGAAATGATGATTGGCTCCCATAGTTGTTGTACTGGTGTGATTCAGAGTTATGCCTAGAGATTTAGTAGAGTCAACAACATGAGTGGGGCAGTTGAGAGTTGTGAGTTGTTTGAGACAGTCTTGAGTGGGAGGAAACTGATTGTGGGGGGCAAGCAAGAGGAATTGTCTTGAGGGTATTTAGCAGAAGATGAATGTGAGTTAACCATTGTTGAATTTTTTGCAGTACACAGTTTAGAGTTTTTAAGTCATGTGGCGAGGACATTTTCAAATACAATTGAGTGTCATCAGGAACCATATGGTGTAGAATGGAAGAGCTGTTCAGAATTTCAGAGAGTGGTTCCATGAAGAGGTTGAAAAGCATGGGCGAGAGTGTGGAACCTTGAGGCACTCTAATAGAGACAGGGGTACTGCTTGCAAAGGAGTGGTTAACTTTGATTCTTTGCGTTCTGTTTTGCAACGAGGCAAACCAGTTTAAGACAGGGCCCAATACCCCCTTCCTTTTTTGGAAAGAACAGTCAGGTTATCATGTTTGACCATGTCAAACACCTGGGACAGATCAAGAAGGAAAAGTAGGCAGGGCACATTCTGGTCAATAGATCGAACAATGCTGCTGGTCTTCTTCTTTTAAGTGCTCCCTGAAATACAGTCAAGCCCACCTTGACCTTTAGGAGCCAGGGTGAACCCAATGATGAAGCATGACACAATTAGAGTGTGTGAGGGTAATATAAAGAAAAGGAATCCTTAATTTCCCCGCCTTTACTAAGGCGATGTGCCACCTGAAGAGACTAGTGCCCCGTGTGTTAGACATATACAGGGTGGGATACTCTTTGTTTATACATGTTCTGATATCTCCTTGATTGCTCACAGTCTAGGTTATGAAAGTCCCTGTCTTGGGAATGGCCAGGCTCTGATACTTCCTGGGTTGCTTATGGTTCAGGGTCTGATACCTCTTGGGTTGGATTTGGCCTAAGTCTGATAACTTCTGGGGTGGGTATAGTCCAACTTTTGATACCTCCTTGGTTGGTTTTGGCCCTGCCTACTGAGTGTGATACCTCTTTGCTTAGAAATATCTCCAATAAGGTTGGGTTTGCTCCAGGCTTTCTGGGTTAGGTATCAGTCAGGTTCTGCTTACTCTTTGGCTGGGTATGGTCCTTGTTTTAAACCTCATGGGTTGGACATGGCCCTGGTCCTAATACCTTCTGGTTTGGGCATGGTACAGGTTATGATAATGTGTTGGTTTGGTTTTGGTCCAGGTTCTGATCCCTCCTTGGTTGGTTTGCTTCAGTTTCACACATCTCCTGGAATGGGTATGGTCAAGGTTCTGATACTATCCACACACACTAACCTTAGGGTATGCCAAGGCAGGGAACCAGAGGCACGGGGCTTAGGGGCAAGCCAGCCTCCACTCTACTATGAATCCAAAAAAGAGGGCTGCCCCTACAATGTGTTCCTAAAGGTATCTACAGAGTTAGAGAGAGATGCGTTACCACTGGGGGCATCTCATAAAAAGTTACGGACTGGCCTCACACACCGCCCGGTGTCATGTTTCATCATCGTCTGTCCTCGCCCTCTAAAAACTTGGTATGATAGAGGGCGGGCATTCACCTGGAGACAGGGATGCACTTCTAAATCTAAGTGATGGCTGTAGGGGAGTGAAAAGTGTATTAAAAACCATTACTCTTGTCCATATCCAGTTTATTCAGGGATCAAAAGTATCGTGGTTAAAAGGAGTGGTCGGTGATGTGGGACATTATTCTCCCCCCACCGTGTTATAAAGGGTCGACATGTTTCTGCTTCTGTGTCCCCGAAGGGTACGAGCATTCTTCAGGACCAAAGGGGAGGTTATTACCTTAAGGTCCACCTTCCGGCACCTAGTGTCAGAGTGTATGGACCTGGTTCTAGTGTTTGAAGGGGCTGTGTTTTACAAATACCCCACTCGGTGTAGTATTCTAGTAAGTGACTCTGTAGATAAAGGAAACAAAAAAGGAAAAGAACAAACATACACACCAAAGTGTGAGTATGTAGACAACTAGTATATTGTACCATCCATGCAGCGCCATACCTATTGTGCGCGTGGTTTGGTCTTTATGAGACAGGTGACACGTACATGTGTATCCTTGCAACCAAAGAAAAGACTGAAGGAGAACCTTACCCTATAGTCTAACCTACTTGCTCCATGGGAGGGCAGAGGTGGAAGGACCTACCGTGACTTTCTGAAAACAAGAGGTATAACATAGTCATATGTGGTGAAAGGTTTAACATCCCAACTTAAAAAACTGAATGTTTGTAAAAAAGGCCTTCCACAAACGCAGAAATCCAAGTACCGTGGCATCCCAGCAAAGTGGAGCACCCACACATTCATTCAGCATCATGCACACTCTTACTGTCTTTCTTCAGTGCTTCCAGACGCTTTCCCTGAGGCGTCCTATCGGTCTCCCCGTCGATGGGAACTGAAGCCCGGGGGTATATATACTTAAGTAAAGTGGTTAATTGGTTTGACAACTAGCCTGGCCGCCTGGGGGAGGGCGTATCCTAGCGAGAGTGTTTCTATTGGCCAGTAGGTGGAAAATGGAAAAGGTTTTCTATTCCGCGCATGCGCGATATGATGCTAGGGAGGCCGATTGCACTTGAAGTTCTAATAGCATTATTAGATGCGGTTTCAAACAGGGCCATGACCCTCTAGTGCAGGCATTACTACAGTCACTCTCTTATGGCACTTTGTTGTTATGGAAAGGAGAAGGGACATCAACCCGCGGGCAAGCGGGATGTGTCTCAAAGGTGAGCCTGCGCCTTAGTGTATGCAGGGGGCGGGTGCCTGGCAAAGTTGTTGCTGCACAGGCGCATTGCGGAAAAAGCCCAGACATTATAGACAAGCCCTAATAGGAACTTTGATAAAACTATGTCAAAGTTGCCACTCTCAATGCGCCGTGAGATGTGGGGAGCTATGTTTGGAAAATAAAAATAATAATTAAAGACCCTATTATGAGCAATGATAAAACGATGGAATCTCACATTTCTCAGTTCATGTGAGAGAGGATTGTAGTGTTAGATGCTTACACAGGTATAGGAGTGTTGCACCCTGTTTATGACTCTACTATCACGGGTTTCACCCCTGTTTGGTCGTGATGTTATTTAGCAACGTACACTCAGCAAGGGCCCCAGTTGGTTTTGGTCGTTGAAGGCATGTGCTTCCCCTCCAGGGTTGGCTGGGTAGAGGGGTGCCTGGACTATGCAGCAATTTATGGTATGACGCTGTATCATTCAGTTTGCAAGTTGCAGCCATGGGATTTCGTCATTCAGGCCCTTCTCCCAGCTGCGAAGTCTGTACACCCACCGTTGTTCTCGGAGGTGTAAATGTCTGGCAGTGTCGGCTCTCTGTCTGTTCATGACCTCTAGTACAACCCACTTGAGGTCCTGGTCGCTGGGACCTTTGACAGTAAAATGTTTTGTGAGCTTTGTGTTTGTCTTCCTGCACCGAATCGTACTGCGGTGTTCACTGATTCGCACCTTCACTTTCCTAGTGGTCATGCCGACATATTTCAGGTTGCCTGGGCATGATATTAGATAAACCACACACTCCGTGTTGCAGTTGCTGAAGTTCTTTAGTTTCCAGGGGTTGCCCGTACCAATATTGACCTCCTTCGTGATGGTATTTAGTTGACAGCATACACAATTCCCACATGGATAGTGACCCATTGGTTTATGTTGGCTCCACAGGGTCATTTGATTGTCAGCGGGGTTCTTTCTTCACTTTAGAGTGAACCGAGTTGTCCCTGGGGTTCCTGCTACATTTATAAGCGAAAAGAGGGGGCTCCCATTTCCGGCTTCCGCTGTTAAGGATCGACCAATTTTTCCGGATGATGTTTTGGATTTTGTTAGACACCGGTGTGTATGTTGTCACACAAACTATGTGGTCACCCTGTTCTTTTGGTGTTGTTTCCAGGAGCGCATCCCTGTCGTATTTCCTCGCCCTCTTTTTTGCTCATCGGACCAGTTTCCTGGGGTAATGTCCCTCCAGGAGTTTACTCTCCAGTTGTTCCGCCTGTACTCGGAAAGTGTTGAGCTCAGAACAATTCCTTCGAATTCTAAGGAACTGTCCCACAGGTAGGTTTTCCCGAAGAGCCTTAGGATGGTAGCTCTCGAACAGGAGCAGGCTATTCCTGCCAGTTGGTTTAACATGGACTTTGGTGGAAAGCCCTTCCGTTGATAAGGTGATATCAAGGTCCAGAAAAACTGTATGGTTCTTATCAATGGTGTATGTAAAACTTAGGTGGGGGTCTTTGCTGTTGACCCACTCCACAAATCGTGTAGCTTCCTCCGTTGTTCCTTCCCAGATCACAAGAATGTCGTCTATGTACCGTTTCCAGGCCTTCATCTGAGACATGAAGGGGTTGGAGGGGTTGAAGATATAGTCTTCCTCAAACTGATGGACATAAAGGCATGCCATGCTCGGCGCAAACGTGCTGCCCATGGACGTGCCTTTCCCTTGATGGTATAAGGTGTCCTCAAACTCAAAGAAATTCTCAGTGAGCGTTAGTTCAGCGCACTCCATAATAAAGTGAATAGGTGCTATGTATGCCCAGTCCTGTTCTTGTAGGATCTGTTCAACAACCTCCAGAGTGCATCCTTGAGGAATGCTGTGTAGAGCGCTTCGATGTCCATAGTTATGAACATGTCAGTGTTGGTGTTTGTTTCCATGTCTCTAAGGTGACAAAGTACGTTCTTAGTGTCTCTCAGATAGGACTGTGATCTTTGTACAATTGCTTTCAAGAACCAGTCGCAAAACTGAGAGAGGGGTTCCAGTGCTGATCCTATCCCCGGCACTATCGGTCTCCCTGGTGGTGGTGTTTTTTTTTGTGAATTTTGGGGAGCGTGTAGAATCTGGGTGTCCTCGGGTCTGTATTCACCAGAAAATCAGCCTCATGTTTAGTTATCCAGTCATGGGTCTCTGCTTCGGTGACCATTGTCTTAATCTTGTTCATGATCCGTGGTGTCGGGTTCCCTTGGTGTACCTCGTAGCTCGTGGCATCTGACAAGAGGCGTAGGCATTCCTCCTTGTACATGGTATAGTCCATCAGGACTATAACACCCCCCTTGTCAGCTGGTTTAATGACCAACTCACGGTTATTCTTCAGTTGTCCAAGGGATGTTCTCTCTTCTCTGGTCATATTCTGGAAATCCCTTGTGTTGTATAAGTCAATTCAATTCAATAACTTTATTCGGTTATTATGCAGAAAAAATAACCATAAAAGTACAATTAATATATCACAAATTTAGAATTTTAAAAATATAGAAACAATCATGGTACATTATAAATAAACGGATTAAAATTTCATACATAAATTGATTTCCGTGATCTAAAAATATTCTTTAAAAACACAGAAACAGATGCAACAGTTAAAATATTATCTAGTTTCTGGATGGCTAAAAAGGCAGGACGACATTGTCCAAGTTCCATACTCTTCAATAATGGTACAATCCATCTTGTCCTAGGAATAGTGTAAAATGTACAAAATAACAAAATATGCATGTCCGATTGGCTGGACAAATCATCGCATGGACATTCACACAATTGTCTTGCCCAGTCATTCATCTTGTGGAAGCTTAGGAATCTAAATAAAATATTTAACCTAAACCGCGTTAAAAGAAACCTTTCAAAATCACTCATGTGCAGCTTAACTTACGGTTAAATATTAAAAGTGGTCATTTTTAAATGGTGAGCCACCACAGAAATCTTTGTCATCTCGGTATTCATTCTATATTCTCCCAGAAACGTCATGCAAAGAATTTTAAGTTCCTTCCTGGAGACCTGACACATAGATAAGGGATCACTATAATATTCTTGGTGGCCTATTTGTGTAAGAAACGTCTTTACGTAGTATAACCATCTTATCTCGCTAACATTATCAAGACTTATCCTGTCCTTCAAAACCAGGCGGTTAAAAACACATTCCTCAGTAGTCCATACCGTGTGCCACAAAAGAACCGGTTGTACCTTGATAACATCTTCTAAATATAGTTGTCCAAGTTCAGCATGGCAAATGTACGTGGAGACACTATCCGGGACTGCTAAAAGATACCTCATGAAGCAGTTTTCTGCCACCTGTAGCGATTTCACATTTACATAGGCCCATATTCCAGCACCATATGTTACAATTGCTACACACGTTGCTCTATAAATGCATAAAAGTTGCCCAATCGGTCTTCTGCCCATTTTTCTACTAAAGTTAGTCAAGGCCATTAAGGATTTACAGAACAGCCACCTTCTTGATTTTATCGCGTTAATCCATGATCCTGACTGACCAAAGAGTATTCCCAAATAAGGAAAAGTGGGCGTAAAATCCAGTGGTTTCGAGTTAATGTACATTACTTTTTTCTTTTTATCTGCACCAATACCACAGTTCATACAGAACGTTTTTGTACAATTGATTCTCAAATCCAAATTTGTCATGAATTGGGAGAAAGATGTAACCATCCTTTGCATGACCACGGGTGTCTGGGCTGTCAGGACCGCGTCGTCCACGTACAGGAGTGCAGGCACAGATCTACTAGCTATCATAGGCATGTCCCTGCACTCCTGTAACAATGTTCTTTCTAGGTCATTAATATATATTGTGAACAAGTAAGGGGCGAGAACGCATCCTTGCCGCACTCGTCTTGCAATACTAAACGGCCTAGTACACTCCCCGTTCTTGGCAAATCTAACTTTACCCCTTCCCCCCGAATAAAGCTCCCTAAGAAAAATAATTATATTTTCCTCTATTCCTAATTTTTCCAGGATCAACCATAATTTGCTGTGGGTAACGCAATCAAAGGCTGATGTTAAGTCAACAAAGGTTAAAAATGTACAGCCTCTCTTGGCTTTACTATATTTTTCTAAAAGAATGTGTAAATTAAGGCCGTGGTCAACGGTGCCAAGGCCCTTCCTAAATCCATACTGAAGATCACTAATTATCGAGTGTTCTTCAGCCCATGATTGTAATCTATTTAAAATCACACGACCGATAATCTTAATTATTGTTGATTTCACATTTACATAGCCCCATATTGCAGCACCATAAGTTGCAATTGCTACACATGTTGCTCTATAAACGCATAAAAGTTCCCCAATCGGTTGTCTGCCCATTTTTCTACTACAGTTAGTCAAGGCCATTAAGGATTTACAGAACAGAAACCTTCTTGATTTTATTGTGTTAATCCATGATCCTGACTGATCAAACAGTATTCCCAAAAAAGGAAAAGTGGGGGTAAAATCCAGTGGTTTTGAGTTAATGTACATTACTTTTTTCTTTTTATCGGCACAAATACTACAGTTCATACAGAACGTTTTTTTACAATTGATTCTCAAATCCAAATTTGTAATGAATTGGGAGAAAGATGTAACCATCCTTTGCATGGCCGCGGGTTTCCGGGCCGTCATGACCGCGTCATCCACGTACAGGAGTGCAGGGACAGATCTACTAGCTATCATAGGCATGTCCCTGCACTCCTGTAACAATGTTCTTTCTAGGTCATTAATATATATTGTGAACAAGAAGGGGGCGAGAACGCATCCTTGCCGCACTCCTCTTGCAATACTAAACGGCCTAGTACACTCGCTGTTCTTGGCAAATCTAACTTTACCCCTTGCCCTCGAATAAAGCTCCCTAAGAAAAAGAATTATATTTTCCTCTATTCCTAATTTTTCCAGGATCAACCATAATTTGCTGTGGGTAACGCAATCAAAGGCTGATGTTAAGTCAACAAAGGTTAAAAATGTACAGTCTCCCTTGGCTATACTATATCTTTCTAAAAGAATGTGTAAATTAAGGCCCTGGTCAACGGTGCCAAGGCCCTTCCTAAACCCATAGTGAAGATCACTAATTATCGAGCGTTCTTCAGCCCATGATTCTAATCTATTTAAAATCACACAACTGATAATCTTAATTGTTGTTGAAGTCAATCTTCTACATTTCAGTGAGGACTGCTTGTTCAAAGGACAGAACGTTGCGAGAGATGTTCTGGGTTGGAGGGGAGAAAGTGGATTTTTTCCGTAGACCAGTTTTGGTCTGATTGTGGTCAGAATCACCAGTCTCACCAAAGAAATCTTTTACCTTAATCTTCCTAAAGAATTGGGCTAACTTCGTGTTAAGGAGAAAAGGGCCGTTGTTAGGGGTGGGGACAACCCCCAGCCTTTGGCTAGCACTGCTCCCTCCTTCTCACTGAGTATATAATTACTCAGGTTAACGACGTTCGTCGCTCCTTGTTCATTGGTAGCAGGGTGCCTCTGCCCCTGCTCCATGTCACTGCTCCGCTGACCAATGGCTCATCGTCCCATTGGACCCTGGTTGTTCTTCTTGGTTTCTGTCTACCCCTTCCTCTGCCTTGGCCTCGAAATACAAAAGGCTGCTGTCCTTGTTGGGGCCCAAAGCCAGGTTGGTAGAATTGTTGTGGCCAAAATCCAAATGGGTGCATTGGCGGTACAAACATCGGTTGATTAGGATTTGGAAATCGCCTTGGTTGTTGTCCCCCTGTGCTCTCATAGCTACTGCTGTCACTCCTTTCTTTCCCTGAGCTGTTGGTCCAATTCTGGGGTGTGGGTCTGAAGCATGGTTGGCATCTAGGTGCAGGTTGTTGCTGCAGTTTGTTGTAGTACTCCTCTGTTGTGTAGGGATACACTGTCTTGCGTTTGAATTTCTACACATCCTTTTGTAATTTAGTGATCTTTGATTGTGTGAGTGTAGCAAATAAAAGTCTCTTAAATCCAGAATATGAAATAGATCTGATTTATTGAAGGTAAGATTCAAATCAAGTTGATAAGACAATAGTATGTAGATCCAATTGTAATCTAATTTAAACCCCACCAGGAGCAGATGGACTCCTGCTCAGCCTCAGATGTAACTGTCCCTCCTTTCAAGCATACACAATGAGAACTCCAAGTGACATCATAGATGCAAGCTGGGCAAGTAATAACAAACACTAAAGAAGGATAGATAAGAATGAAAAGCAGGATGCAACACATCTTCCCCCTTGACAACATAAAAAGAGATAAGATGATAGAAGATAAGCACATACAACGTAAATAATACTTGAAAAGAAAACAGAATAAGTTACAACATAAAATGGTGAAGGTAAGAAAGAAAATACAGTCACCACAAAATAACTAAATCCACAGGAATGGAAATGACAGATTTGATACATTAAATATATCTGTAACACCATCCACAAGAATGGAAATGAACGGATTAGATAAATTAAATATAACAGTAACACCATCCAGAAAAATGAAAATGGATGGACCTGATAAAATAAATGAGAACTTCTCTAAAAACATTAGAACATATAAATGATTCATATCTATGAACACACTTCCTCTCTTTAAACATCAAATAATTTGAACACCTCTAAAATATCAGAGCACATACGTGGTACGTGGTTCAACAAATGAGCAACCAGTGGCTCTTTAAACATCAAACAATGTGAACACCTCTAAAATATTAGAGCACATACCTAAATGGTATGGGGTTCAACCAAGCACTAAAACTCTTCAAAACATTGACATTTCTGAAACATGGCTCATCCTCGGATGCAACCCATAAACACATAAAACCGAGAAGCAAAGAACTCCTCACTTAACACTGAGCACTAAACAGCGCCTTGTATAATTATGAACATCAAACATAACGAACACCCGTGGTTCTACAAATGAATATCAAACATAGCGAACACCTGTGGTTCTACAAATGAATATCAAACATAGCGAACACCTGTGGTTCTACCAATGAGCATCAAACATAGCGAACACCTCTAACTTATTAGAGCACAAATGTGGTTCACATCATATCCCAAAATAGAGCAGAATACGGCTCTTTTAAATATTTTTTGAAACATTGAAATTTATAAACAAGGTTCATCATCAGATGCAAACCATAAACACATAAAACTACAAAGCATTAAAACTCCTCACATTCAAATACACATTCAATAGGTCCCATGAGCACCTCAACCTAAGTTGAGCGAAGTGACTCACTTCGGGGAAACATGGCGGCAGCCGCTTGAGCTGCTGCAGTGCTCTGCTCGTGGGCTGCCGTTTGGGGCTTGTTAAAATGTTACTGGGCTAAACTGATAATTCGGTTGTTTTAAACATGGTATGCTGGTATGCTGCATAATTCTTTTTTCAAAACGAAGTTCGCTTTCTCAAGGAAAAAAGGAAAAAAGAAGGGCTGGTAATTAATTTTCTCTCACCCGTTCGTCCATTGACCCCATGTGTTTGGAAGGGGCGTGCCTATCCGCGAAGGCTGCTGCTGCGGTGATTTCCCCGAGCGCTGCGGACCCTGTGTGCCGGCGAGAGATCTTGGAGGTACACCGGGGGTCTCTGCAGCTGACGGCTGGTTTCTCGGTGTGGAGCCTGGCCGCCCTGGAGCTCCGACGGGGGCGTCGGACTCGGGCCCTTCTCCCTGGAAGTCGCGGTGCAGCTGCGAGCCCCGCTTTGGGGGTGGAGGCGACCAGAGCAGCCGCGGAGAGTACACCGGAAGACGAGCTGACATCGGATCAGGAGCGGGGTCAAGAAGGTGGAGGCTCCGGTGATAACAGCAAGAATGGTGGTAAAGGGGTAGAGGGATACTATAACTTGAGAGGAAATAAGCACAAAAGCTGCAAAGGCGAGGTAAGAAAGGCGAAGAATAAGCGCACTCAAGACACCAGTTGATGTTGGCTTAAGTTTGCCCACGGCTTCTTGTTTGGGTGAAGCGGAGTATGGGATTGAACACGCGGAATTTGTGGGGTCCAGTAACAATATTTTAGATAAGCCCAGCACGAGTAGCAAAAGGAAGCCTTCCTCCTATTTGACAGGCCAGGTTAAAGCGAAGCGCGCCTATACATGTATGTATGTATGTATGTATTGCATTCTTATATAGCGCAACACTGTCACCCAAAGGGTATCCTGGCACTTTGACTGAGCATAGCTGATACACACTCACAGGGATCACACTACTCTTGGAAATAAATAGGTCTTCAGACTTCTCTTAAAGGATGGAAATTCGCCCTGGCTCCTCAACGATAGCGGGAGAGAATTCCAAAGTTTAGCAGCGGAGAAACTGAAGGAGCGACCTCCCATCCTTAACCTCTGAAACCTGGGAACCGTTACCAGGCATGCAGAGGAAGAGCGCAGGGTTCGAGAGGTAGAATACCAAGAGAAAAGGTTCTACAGCAGGGCAGGTCCCTGTCCATGCAAGGCTTTAAAAACCAGACACGATGCTTTAAAAAGAATCCGTTGCTGGACAGGCAGCCAATGAAGATCAAGCAGCGCTGAAGTAGAGGAGGCAGTGCGCGGACGAGAGAGTGCCAGCTTGGCTGCCATATTTTGTATGCTTTGCAACTTACCAACCAGAGTTTTTGGCGCTCCCAGAAGCAGTGCGTTGCAGTAATCCAACCTGCTTAAAATAATCCCCCGCACCACCTCGGGTCTAGCCTGTGCTGGGAGCATAGGAAGGACTTTGCGTAGCATATGGAGCAGCATCATACATGTGGCTACGGTCTTATTGGCAAAGGCATCCAGTTGTAAATTCGGGCCAAACATGACCCCCAGTTGCGAGCAGACTCCGCTGCCGTCACTGCCCCCGAGAAGGAGGTGGGCCAGAAGCCCTCTGGCAGGGGGCGCGGGACGCGGTCATTAGAACAGTACAACACCTCCGTTTTAGACCCATTAAACTGGAGTGAATTAGAGCACAGCCAGTCCGCTGTCGCTGTCATACAGCGGTGAAAGGTCTCTAAAGAAACGGCCTCTTTACCTTCCAAAGAGAAGACTAATTGAGTGTCGTCGGCATAATTAAATACAGAGATACCAAAAGAACGTATCAATTGGATCAGAGGGCGGAGGTACAGATTTAATAATATTGGGCTGATGGCCGAGCCCTGAGGCACACCCTGCCCTACTTTCCGAACACCTGATCTAAATGGCGGCAGTGCCACCACCTGCTGCCTATTGTGAAGGTACGAGACTAACCAGTCCCGTGCCAACCCTGTTACCCCAGCCTCCTCCAGTCTCCTAATGAGGGTTGAGTCGCTGACCGTGTCGAACGTGGCCGACATGTCGAGCAGCACTAAAAAGGCTGCCCGACCAGTGTCGACCCACGACCGAAGATTGTCCAGCACGACCACCAGTGCGGATTCCGTACCATGCGCTGGCCGGAAGCCGAACTGGGCCACATCCAAACAGGTGTTATCTTCTAGGAATCTGGACAGAGACTGGGTAACCAACTTCTCCATGATCTTAACCGGAAAAGGGAGCAGCGAGATAGGCCTGTAGTTCGCCGAGCAGGTGGGATCTAGTGTGGGCTTCTTCAGGAGGGGGGAAACCACCGCCAGTTTCCAACACTCGGGAACCATAGCAGTGTCAAAGGACTGAAGACAGATGGAATACAGTGGGCGAAAGAGTTCCTCCTGGAAGAGTTCCCAGAATTTGAACACACCTGGGAGATTTTACCAGAGACCCCCGAGATTGTGAATGTGTTTTGCAATCGCCGAGAAGATTTGATATTTATCAAGTAAACAGCCTCTTACAACAAGAACAGCCGCTCAGCCGTTTCCAAACGACACATCGTCTATCGTGAGTTATCGGTATTTAAACCGCAGCATTTATAATTGTCAAGTGACATTTATTATCGTTACCGAGTTTCTATTAGGATTTCAAGAAATCGGTTCATTTTATTGTATCCAACACTTTAAAGTCTTTGGCATTTATTTGTGTTTTTGTTTGAAGCAAGCATCAAGTCAAGTTTATTTCGAGAAAGTGTTTGGAGAGATTAATCCCGGCTGAAAATAAAACAGTTCTAAACTAACCTGCATTTTTTAAACGTCGGCATCGTGCAGCAGAATCTTCATCTTCATCATTCGTATGCGGAAGACACCGTGTCATCTTGTTTGGAAAGAATTCAGGCTGCGTTGTGCATCGCGTTTGAAGCTGGATTTCTTCTATTTAACATTTCTAACATTGTGTTGGTTATTTTAACATCATTTGAACACTCATTTTTTCTTCAACAAAACTACAATTGACTTTCTATTTCAACAAAGTGACAACGGTGACTACTTTTCTTTTGTTAGTTTATTAATTTATTTATTGCTGTATGTATATTTATATGTTAATAACTTTTGCATATTAGTTACCTATTGTCTTTTATTGCCAATAATTCTGATTTTCAAGGGTTAATATGGAGACAAATACCATTTTGGCCCCTCCAAAATTTTTACAAGATCCTGGCGTTCCTCCTATGGTATGGGAGGATTGGCAGGAATCTTTTGAAACATATTTGGAAGCCATTGGCGGAGAAGTTTTTCTTCCTTCACGCAAATTGGCATTATTGAAACACAGTCTTGGTGTTGAAGGAATGAAGGTATTAAAAACTTTACCTATACCTGTTTCCAGTACTACTAGTACCATTTTAAAAGTCACTGAGGGTAGAGATGAAGATGCTAGTGATGAAGAGGTTGTGTTTGACAGTTCAAAAGTTGAACAATTTATGTTCGATGAGTAGCTTGATGCGTTAAAAGCGTTAGAAGAAAATTTTGGAAGGAAAACAAGAATTGTGGTGGAGAGGCACAAGTTTTTTTCAAGAGCGCAATTAGTGGGTGAAACAGTAGAACAATATGTTGCTGTATTAAGAAGATTGGCTGCCACATGTAAATTAAGAGATTTGCATGAAGAAATTATAAGAGATCAATTTATCAACAGAACTAACAATGCTAAGATTCAGGAGAAGTTGTTAGATTTAAAGGATCTGTCTCTTCAAAAGACCATTAGTTTAGCTAAAAGGGTAGAGAACAATTTGCGCTATGTTAAGGAATTAAGTGGTGAACATAACAAGGATCGCAAGCTTACAGATGGGAAAGATCCATGTGATGTTTGTGCTGTTGTTAATAACAAACCTAAACATTTTGATAACAAATATAGTGCTAAACGTGATACTGTCAAAGTTAAGCCTCAAACTTTTTCTATTAACAACAAAAGCACAATTCCACAAAACAAATCTTTTCCGAACAAAACACAAAGTTTTAACAAACGTTTCTGTTTTAGGTGTGGGAATAGTAAACATGTTGCTGAAAATTCTTGGTGTCCTGCGTCATATGTCACATGTTTTAAGTGTAACAAAACTGGGCATTTTGCCAACATGTGTAGGTCTGACAATCCAAGTACATGGAAACATTCTGTTAATTTGGTTAATCAGTCTACTTATGCAAGTAGTGATAGTGAAGTTGAGGTTATGGCAATCTGGAATAGTGAGGTGAATGAAATATTGGATGATACTCAACCACCTAAATGTGAAGTTTGCATCAACAATTGCAGCATGTTTTTGTGGGCTGACTCTTGTTCACCGTATACTATTATTGACAGAAACATGTGGGAGTCATGTGGCAAATGTGATCTGACAGGCCCTGAAAAAACTCCTGTGGGTTATTGTGGTATCAGATTACCTATAATTGGATGTTTCATTGGTGATATTTTATTTAAAGGCAGGAATACACAAGGAACAGTATATGTTGTAGAAAAGAGGAGAGCGTTGTTAGGGTGGAAGGAACAAAAGAATTTGGGGATAATTCTTGATCCAAATCATCCTGATCAAGTTCTGTTAACCTCCAATTGGCATACGAAAAGTCCGGACCAGGTGTTGTTAACTCAAAGTGATGCAGGGTTCAAGTGGCATAAAAAATTTCCAGAGTTATTTAGTCCAAAATTGGGATGTCTTAAAAAGTTTAAACATCGGATAATCCTCAAACCTGATTGTATACCTGTAGTTCATAAAGTGCGCAATGTTCCCTTGGTGTTAAGATCACAACTAAAGATAGAACTGGATAGACTATGTCAACAAAACATCATTGAGCCCATAGAGGCGTCTGATTGGCTTAGTCCAGTGGTTTCAGCGCGGAAACCCAATAGCAAATTACGCATATGCGTTGATTTAAGAGACTTAAACAAGAACATTTGCGTGGATCGCTACCCTTTACCCAGAATCAATGAAATGGTTGCATCAGTTAAGGATGTTATGTATTTTTCATCGATTGATCTATCTAATGCGTACCACCAGATAAAATTGCACCCCGAATCTCGTCAGTTAACATCTTTTATAACTCCTGAGGGAGCTTTCCAGTTTTTAAGAATGCCTTTGGGTTTATCCTCTGCGTCAGCTGTTTTTCAGAGAGTTATGTGCAGAGTCCTTGAAGGCATATCCAATATGTTAGTGTTTCAAGACAATGTGCTTGTGTGGGGGAAAAGTAGAGTTGACCTTGACAAAGTTTTAAATGAAGTCTTGTCCAAACTTCAGTGTGCTGGTTTGACTGTTGCTGCTGAGAAATGTATGTTTGCCACAAATGAAATTGAGTATCTTGGGCATACTTTGTCAGCAGAAGGTGTTAGACCTAAGAAAAACTTGTTAGATGCAATTAAGAATGCTCCATCACCATCTGACAAAGACCAACTGCGTTCTTTTTTAGGTTTAGCGGAGTATCACTCCAAATTTGTGTCCAATTTTGCCTCAAAAGTCTTTTGTTTATGGTTATTAATGAAAAAAGGGGCTACATTTCTATGGAATGCTGAGTGCCAATCAGTTTTTGAAAATGTTAAGAAGGACATCATAAATGCTGTAGCACTTAAACCTTTTGATCCCAACAAGAAGTCAGTCATTGTAGTGGACGCGAGTGCATATGGACTGGGGGCTGTCTTAATGCATGGCAAGGACAAGTTTCAATGGGCGGTAGCATTTGCATCGGGTACTTTAAAAGGTGCTGAACCCTCATACTTGGTCATAGAAAAAGAGGCGCTAGCTTGATTTTGGGGTGTAAATTATTTCAGGAATTATGTTTGGGGTTCAAATTTTGAATTAAGAACTGATCATAAACCCCTTGTGGATATATTTTCAACTAAAGGGGCAGGCAGGGCTACTCCTAGAATTGAAAAGTGGATTTACAAATTGCAGGAGTATGATTGCCAGATGAAATATGTACCTGGCATTAGGAATGTCAATGCTGATTGTTTATCTCGTCTTCCGGTCTGTGAGGATGACATTGTAATGGATCAGGATGAAGATTGGTCACTAGCTACGGTGGATGAAGCTTGCAATGGTGCTATTGATTTGGAGGAGTGGAAACAAGCTGTACAGGAGGATGTTGTGTTGAAACAAATGATTGCACGGTTAGCTTCAGTGTGCAATCGTTTTTCATGGAGTGATTGTGAATTAGCTGAGTTTAAGACGGTATGGTCAGAACTTTCTTATGATCCTGTTGTTGGCGTTGTTAGGAGAGCAGACACACTTGTTGTACCATCAGGTTTACGCAATAGGTTGTTAGATCTTATTCATGAGGGGCATTCAGGTATGTCTGGTATGAAGATAAGGTGTAGGTGTGATTTCTGTTGGCCTGGGATGGATAAAGATGTTGAAAGGTGTGTTAGGAACTGTACCGCGTGTACTTGTAGTGACAAGTCTCATGTTTCACAGAAATCCAACATTAGTTCTGTCCTATTTCCGGACAAACCGTGGCAAAGATTGGCTATGGATATTTGTGGTCCATTTAGCATTGGTAACATTGCTGGGAAATTTGCCATTGTTTTAATGGATTATCACAGTAAATGGCCTGAGGTAGCATTTGTTAGAGATCAAAGCTTCTAATATGATTAGTTTTTGTGAAGAGCTATTCCATAGAGAGGGATTTCCTGAGACAATTACTACGGATAATGGTCCACAATTTGTAGCTGGTGAGTTTCAAAATTATTTACGGTTGTGTGGTGTAAAACATGTTACTACTGCGGTATATTGTCCAAGGGAAAACGGTATGGTAGAAATATTCAACCGTGTATTGAAGGAGTGTATACAGTTGGCAGTGGTTGAAGGTGCAGATTATAAAATTACTGTCAAGGATATGATTTGGAGTTATCAAAATACTCCGCACTCTGCAACTTTGGTGACTCCGTTCAATCTTCTTAAGGGACGTTCTGCATGTAACAAGGTAACTCCTGCATGGATGCTCAAAACTTCTTCTAGACATATTTCCAAAGAGTGTCTTAGTGATAGAATGAATGTGTATCAGGGGAAGTATGTCGACAGACACAACAACAAAATTAAGAAACGTGTGCAAAGGTTTTGTGTTGGTGATTGAGTGAGATCTTCTCGTTTGGGTTTGTCTAAGGATGGTTCTTCTAAATGGTCTCAACCCCAAAACATTTTTGGAAGTAAGAGGGAATTGTGTGTTATTAGATGATGGACATAAATGGAATTTTAAAAATATTACCATGTGCAATGATTCAGAACGTAACGCCTGGCTGAGCAAGAACAGTGGTGTATCTGCACAATCAAATTCTAGCTCTGTTCCTTCTAAATCATCAACAGTGTTTTCTGGAAAAGCTCAATCTGGTGAAGTTCAAGGTAAATCCGTCATCATATATCAAAAATCTCTTGTATCTGTTGAGAAAACCGTTCCTAATACAAGAAGGTTATCAGGGCGGATTGTGGAGAAACCTAGTAAGCTTAATGACTATGTTTTATATTCTTGAATAAATTTAGCATGTATTTTATTTATCATTTTTATCATTAATATTTAAAAAAAAAAAATCTTTAGAAAGGGAGATGTGTTACATCCTTATGCGTTTCAGTGATGTTCCTTTAAACTTCCTTCGAATGTTTATATTTCTCTCTGGGTAGAACGTTAGATGACTGCTCAGTGGTTGGAGAGAGCAGTTGCATGATGCTGTAACTCAGGGGTTTTATTATAAATAAACTGCTTATAAAACCAACATGTTCGAGTGACTCCACTTTGTAAAAATCACAACCTGTTGAGATCGATAATTGACTACTCCTTGTCACGAGGAGGATTCGCCCGCTGTAATTTAGATACTAACAGCGTGGAGTACCATACATGTTATGAACAGAGTCAGGCTAATATATTTTTTAGTTGTCGCTAAGTATTTTTTACTTGTTACACTTATCTCTTTATTAACAGAGCGGTGCCCCAAGAACCTGAGCTCTTGCCAGGTGAGGAGAAGCACGTTCCTCTCGCACTTAAGGTGAGCTGGAGGAGTGCCCATAATCTTCAGATGGGTGCTGTTAAACTAACTTGTACACGAGCTTTTACATGTGAATAGCTTTATGTGAGATTACGGTACTAATAGGTTTACTGTTATCTTTATCCGTCGCATGTCTGTGTTGTGCCATTGACCTGATGACTCCTGCGTTTGGACACCTTCCCTTTAAACAGGAGGACTGAGAGGACGAATCAGGTGATAACCTTATCATTTTCGTTGTTCCACCAACATTTATTTTTGAAGCAGTAGCAAAGTTCACAATGGTCCTGATGAAGCAGTAGATACCTTGTGAGGAACATAGAACTGCAGAAACATGTCGACCTAAACATCTAGTCAGTAGTTATTTGTTGAATCCACTGACCCTTTGCACTAACTATGTTTTTATCTATTGGAAGTGTACGTTGTAGTAAATACTCTGGAGTCTGTCATGGAGTAAGCTGGGTTTATTGCGCAGATAACAGGTTAAGCATCTTCATCAAGGAGCTGGTCAGGAATAACTGACTCAACTCAGAATCTCCAGAGGAGAACAGAACCATGTACATTCTGGAATACAGTGAGGTAAGAAATTACAGGAAACAAAGGTAGGAATAATGTATAACACATCTCCTCTCGCTGAATACAAAAGTACTAGGATAATTAAAGAAAGACAATATTAGGATAATTAAAAAGGAAAATATCTATTGGTAACAGGAAACAATCTATATGTAATACAAGGAAAGTACATGACACAAAGAACACATTTTGCAGTCATTATAGAGAACAAGCTTTTGATTCATTTAACCAATAAATCAATCACAACAGTAATCATTAAGATATAAAGGTGGTCTGCGAGACCGTAGACACCTTGAGGATGGCTGGAATCTATCAGAAGCCTCTCCACTGGACTGAGCTCCAAGAGCATCACCACCACCACCCCTCCTACACTGGGAAGTATCACCAATTGGAGAAAGAGTGTGGGAATCACCCCCACCACCCCTTCCACTTAACCCTCCTACAGAACTGGAAGAAACATGGGAAGGAATAAACATATAACCTGAAGAATCATTATCAGCTTCATGTTGAACCTGAGAAGAATCAGACCTTGAACCATGAGAGCTGATGGAACCAGCTTTCTGATACAAAGCCACCCTTCTCAAATTCCATTTTTCTCCATTGGAAAGTACAACATAGTGAGGGTAAACCATCTTCACGAGAAAAGGGCCTCTAAATTTGGACAAACCCCCAGAAACCCTCCCGGACTTCACTTTCACAAGATCACCCTTATTGATTCTGCTCGAAGCAGGTTCCGTTAGTCTCCTAGCAGGAGTTACAAGTGTCGGTGAAGGAGAAGACCCAGGCACAGATTCATCCTTTCCCAAGCTCGCTTGAGAAACTAAATTCTTGAGCCAAGAAGGGGTCAACTTCGTGCTGGCAACCCTACCTCTCATAATCTCAAAAGGAGATTTAACTTCTCCCCGACAGTCGATCATGAAAACGAAGAAAATGCGCTTTAAAAGTGTAAACACACGATAAAATGGCCGCCAGGCCAAAACGAGGCTTGGATTATTCGAGAAGGAGGCGTTGTTGGACCCGGTCCTTTGGGCAGGTTTACCCCGTGACTTTTTGCTTTTTCCTAGCCTATGTTTGGAACCTGGGTTGGGGATTTTTAGGCCTCTGCGCACTTTTTCACTGTAGTACAGTGTAAAGTGCGTGTGCTCTCTGTGTATGGATGGTGAGCGCCCTGCCCTCCCATAGGAATGAATGGGGAATATGTATGCCCATGGTAGATTCCTGATGCATGGGGAGTGCAGGGTCGAGTTTGATATGTATGAACTCGTGAGAATGAATGCTGCAGAATGGTGTATGCGGCATGGCTGTATCTAGTCCAGAAGCGCCACTTTTAGAAGTTGGCATAATTGTGTAGTGAGTCTGCTAGCACGTGATTGGCTGATGGCCCTGGCCCAGGCATGCCTGGGCCTGTTGGTAGATGGACTGTCTGGTTTGAGTAGGACAGGGTCTGCAGGGTCTGCAGGGCCCCGGAGGAGGGGGTCTGAGTCAGCCATAGATGAAAGGCCCCCCATCTGCTGTTAGGGAGGAGTGGAAAGAGCTCTGGTGGTGCCAGGCTGTGTCTGTCGGCCCACCCTGGATGACTCTCCCTCCCGATGGCCCCCTGTCACCTCTGACCTGAGGCTGACAGGAGAGGGAAACCAGATACTCCCAGAGCTTAGGGCTCGCCTTGCAGGAAAGCTTCAAAGTACTTCAAAGGCATTTTTGTGTATAAGAAGGGGCTGTTCCCCTTCCAAAACGTTCTTGTCTTTGCTCTTGTGGCTGACATGGATCTACCAGGGGTGGGCGCTGCCCAGCCCCTGGATGCCTGGATTCCTGGACTCCTGGGGGACCCTTCTGCCTGCCTGGGCTGAAGGGGGGGACTTGGCTTTACCCCTGGGGAAGTTCTGGGACCATGGCAGCATGGAGAAGCTGCCTTTTCATGTGGAGAGCGCTGGAGTTGGTTCCTAGCGCCTGGAGGCGCTGTGCTTCGCCTTGAGCGCCTGGGAGCGCTCTGCCTGCTGTCTAGCGCTTTGGAGCGCTTCATTTCCCCCGAGCGCTTGAGAGCGCTTTCTCTGGACTCTCTAGCGCTTAGGAGCGCCTTCCTGCTTGCTTATAGCGCTGGACGCGCTGAGGATTCCTGCCTGCATTGATTTAATTATCTACGAGTGCCCACCTCGATTTGCCGCGGAGAAAAACCACCACGAAGGGGCCGCGACGGGATTGGCCCGTGGATCGTCGTGTCATCGGCGAGGCCGCGCTGCCATTGGTTGGCGGCCTCGCGTCATGAGGGGCTCGTCGCAGGAGCCGCGACGGGATTGGCTGGGCCACCCTGAGGCCGGGGGCACGAGGGATGAGGCGGAGGAGAAGCATGGCGGCGGGTCGGCCGGGCTCCCGTGATCTGAGGGAACCCGGCGGCCTCTGAAGAGGCGTGTGGTCGGCTTCTGGGGCTCCCGTGTGCAGAGGGAGCCCCGAGTGAAGGAGGAGCGGCAGGCGGAGACTTGCGGCGGGGGCGCGAGGCACATTGGCGGTGCCTGCCCCACCGCGAACGAAGGAGAGCCCCGCCCGCTGCCGGTGAAGAGACCCGGTCCCAGGGAGGGAGACCGGGCGAAGAGGAGCCCCCGCCGAGAACAGCCCGGTGAGTCAAGAGGGCTGGGGGGGCTCCGTGATGCTGCTGCTCCGTGAGGGAGCAGATGGGTTCTCGTGGTGCCGGTCGAGGCACCAAGGAAGGGCGGCCCGAATGGCAGTGGGTCGCCCCACCGTGAGCACAGAGCCCGCGAGGGGCTCTTGAGGGCCCGCATTGCTTCGCGTTGGTGCCGGTTTAGAGGCACTGCTTCAGGGCGGCCCCGGATGGCAGCGGGCCGCCCCAACGGTGTGTAGAGCCCGTTTGGCTCCAGAGAGGGCCATATTCGAGAGGGGGGGGCTTCGGGGCATATTGTCGGTGCTCGTCCCCTCCTGCCCCCGAGTGTGAGGACTAGAGTCCGGTGAGGCTCCTGGGGGCATCATTGTTTTAAGAGTCTGTGTGGCTCCAACGTCTGGGGCATGTGTGATATGCCCAGAGCCTGTGTGGCTCCAGCAGTGGCGCAGTTGGCGCCTAAGGGCCAGTGAGGGCCCTAGCACAAGTTTGTTGTTCTCCAGGTGCCCAGCACTTTGTGGGCACCTGCCACGTTTAGGCTTTTTATACTTTGAGACTGGCGCTGCATGGCAGCGCACCCTGACACTGAGACTCCGGGCGTCTGAGCCCCAACAAGGCCAGTTGGCCTAGGGACTGCCACAGGTAGTGGCTCATGTGATAGTATCTGCCTAATGTGAGTTTTGCGCATTGTGATGTGGTGCTAGGAAATGTAATGCATTTAGTATGATTACGCACCTTGATCTTACACCTCTGAATGTTTTTAGGCATCATGTGATTCTTGCGCTATTGCTCTACTCTTGACACCTCTGAACGTGTAGGTTTATGCATAATGTGTCTTACTTTTCCTGCGCTGCACCTCTGAATGTTTAGTCATCATGTGTCTTCTTGCGCTGCACCCCTGAATGTATTTTATTGCATCATGTGCTTTATCCTTAACACCTCTGAATGCTTTAGGCATCCTGTGTTTCTCTTTATTACTCCTCTGAATGTAGGTTATTGCATCATGGGTAATGTGTTCTTTTCTTAGACCCCTAAATGCTGTGTGATACTTAGGGGGTTGTTCTTTTAGTACAGGTGGTCCTAGTGAGGTCCTGGTCCCCTGCGTGACAGTCTCCTAAGGGTTTAGGGTTGCGTAGGTGGTACTTACCTGTTCCCAGTAGTTACTGGGTGTGATCTATAACTGTTGCTTTGTGTTACAGTGAAGTTTATATACTTTTATTCTAATTTCTGACAAGTATTTCTATATCTGCAAAGTGTTGATTCAGACAGTGGCCCATGTGGCCCTGTCTTGTAAATAATCCCTTGTGAATATTGCCGTGCCAGTTGGCACAATGTACATGTGTAATTTCTATCTGATATGTTTTGACAATACAAAAGTTATTTTAATATAACCTTGTGTGGAGTCTCTTTTGTGGTGTACCTAGTATGTTGTTGCTGTTGTGCGCTGACGCAAATGCTTTACACATCGCCTCCGAGTTTAGCCTAGACTGCCCGCGCCATGCTACCTAGAGGGCGAGCAGGGGTTATCTTGGCGTTTGACTTCCTTGCCCTGACTGGAATGGTGGTTTCTGCCTGGCTTTGGCATCAGCCTTAGCCTACCAGAAATAGCCGGTTTCCAACATTGGTGGGTCAGCGGTGCGGATTTGGACTTGCATTTGCCCAGTGCCATAGCGACAACTGGCTACATTACAAAAACTCTGCGTTTTTCAGATAGTCACATATTTGGAATTATTGTTTCTGATTTTGTTTTTCCTCAAAAGTGTCATTTTCAGATGGTGTTCCTGCGCTTTATGTTAAGTGGCAGATGAGAGAAAATGACAGGGCGGGACGCCAGTAGATAGGGGAGGTTCCCATAGGTTAGGAATCCCTTGCTGGGTCCAGTGTCCAAGCCTATTCCTGTCCCTGTGTGGGTAGATGGAAGAGAGGGAGGGTGGAGGAGAAACTGCTTGCTCAGGAGGGTGGTTATTCCCTGAGTGTAGTGTGTGTGTCTGGGTTCCCCAGTATGGTAGGATCCAGTGGTGGCAGCTTAAATGTGTCCAGTGCGTGAATTCCCATTCCCAGTTCCCAGAGTATGGTGCCTGGTGCTCAGTAAGAGGGTGACAGGTTGAGAGTCAGAGGCAGTGAGGAACTGTCTCACCAGTCTGGAGGGGGAGTGTGTGGATGTGTGGTGTCTTGAACTGGAGGAGTTGGTGTGAGTTTTTTTTAAGGAGCTTGCACGTGAGGTGTACCTCTGGTGGTGTGCAGGAGATCCTGCAGAGGCATTGGACAAGAAGGTGGATGTCTGGCGTTGTGCTGGATGTCGTGCAGAGACATTAGAAAGTGATTCTAAAAGTAGTGGCTTGTGTATCTGATGATCCTGTGTAGGTGAAGAGGTTCATGTGTAGCCCAGCTATGTCCCATTAGGATGGTAGGGGTGTAGGGGCTCACGTCCTGTCTCAGTGGAGGCGGAGTGGGTGTGGGACGGTGTGTCCCACGTTAGCCCGAAACCCTGTCTCGGGGCCTGGAGGGTTCCCTAAGGGAGCGCCAGGTCAGGGGCCTAGGCTGTACTTATAAGTCATTTGAGGAGGATCTTCCTGTGTCAAGAGGACGGGGAGTTTCTGTAACCAGAACTCCGGCGGTCCTGGTGTTGGGCTGTACCGCTCCTAAGTGGAGGGTGCAGAAGTCCTGGTTCGCTTGGCATTTGACCATCTAGAGTGCTCGACCATTTTTGGGGCCTCTGGAGGTCATTCCCCGAGGAGGGGGGAGGCCAGGTTCAGGTTCAGCCTGACCTGGAGGGAAGGGCATCTGGAGTTAGTGTCCTGACCGGTTGTTGGCTTCCAGGGGTACCGCTCCCAGGTGGGAGGGTGCAGAACTCTGGAGGGGGGTGCAGAGGGACGGTGTCCTTGCTTCTGACCCCGGTGGGAGGAAAGTGTGTTGCTGATACGCCGCTGGTGTGTGCTCTGTCTAGCCGGGAACATACTGAGAATCACCCTGTGATAGGGAGTACTTGAGGGGAGTGTGTCGCTGCTACGCCGCTGGCGTGTGCTCTGTCTAGCCTGAGACATACTGTGCCTGTGATAGTGGAACTGGAAGGAGGTGCAGAAGGACGGTGTACTTCTGACCCCGGTGCAACTTAAGGGTGTAAATCCTAGGTTGGGAGATTAGGAAACTTCTAGGTCAAGAGGA
Organism: Lissotriton helveticus; assembly: GCF_964261635.1. NCBI lineage: Eukaryota > Metazoa > Chordata > Amphibia > Caudata > Salamandridae > Lissotriton > Lissotriton helveticus. Next base: position 370,691,807 of record NC_136058.1, read on the forward strand.
GTCTCTACTAAGGTGGATCAGCTGAAGAGACTGAGGAGGCGGCCCTTGCTGTGTGTTCTGGGGCCCACCTGCAGTTTGTTGTTTCCACTAAGGTAGAGGAAAGGGGGCTTTGCTGTGTGCTGTGTCCCCCCACCTGCTTGAAGAGGGACTGTGCTGTGTGCTGTGTACCTCAGAAGTGGAATCGTTTCCAGGTGGCAGACCAGTGACGGAGTGAGGTCCTGATCTGGTAGGAGAGTTGTGTTCTGGTGAGTGCTTCGCTGTGAGGGTTATTCCTTCACCCTGACTGGAAGCAAGGGTCCCTACTTGGTCTAAGGTACTTACCTCTGCCAACTGGAGACCCCCAGTTCTAACATTGATGGAGTAGAGGTAGGGTGGGGCATGCTTGCCCGTGACCTCTAGTCAGCCTGAGGGTGTGGTCCCTAGGTTGTAGGATCAGTGGTAGTGTAGCTACCCTGAGGGAGAGAGTGGAGATTGGCTATTGTGTGCCAGGGGCTTCTGCCCCCACTCTGTGGATTGGTTAGGACCTGTGATCTTTGGATGGCCTAGGGCCTGGTCCTGGCTGTGGATGACTAGTGTGTACCAGTGGGGTATCCTAGTTGTGTCAGAGAGCTTTTGTTGAGGGAAATCCCTGTGGGTTCCGAGTGGCGAAAAACTGTAAGGTGGCCCTGCCCTGCAGGCCCGTCTCCGTGGTTTTGTCGCCCAAAGCATTGAAGACCATCAGTGTAGTGATTGGTCTACCCTACGTTTTGGCTGGAAGGGGGATGTGTTGGACCCGGTCCTTTGGGCAGGTTTACCCCGTGACTTTTTGCTTTTTCCTAGCCTATGTTTGGAACCTGGGTTGGGGATTTTTAGGCCTCTGCGCACTTTTTCACTGTAGTACAGTGTAAAGTGCGTGTGCTCTCTGTGTATGGATGGTGAGCGCCCTGCCCTCCCATAGGAATGAATGGGGAATATGTATGCCCATGGTAGATTCCTGATGCATGGGGAGTGCAGGGTCGAGTTTGATATGTATGAACTCGTGAGAATGAATGCTGCAGAATGGTGTATGCGGCATGGCTGTATCTAGTCCAGAAGCGCCACTTTTAGAAGTTGGCATAATTGTGTAGTGAGTCTGCTAGCACGTGATTGGCTGATGGCCCTGGCCCAGGCATGCCTGGGCCTGTTGGTAGATGGACTGTCTGGTTTGAGTAGGACAGGGTCTGCAGGGTCTGCAGGGCCCCGGAGGAGGGGGTCTGAGTCAGCCATAGATGAAAGGCCCCCCATCTGCTGTTAGGGAGGAGTGGAAAGAGCTCTGGTGGTGCCAGGCTGTGTCTGTCGGCCCACCCTGGATGACTCTCCCTCCCGATGGCCCCCTGTCACCTCTGACCTGAGGCTGACAGGAGAGGGAAACCAGATACTCCCAGAGCTTAGGGCTCGCCTTGCAGGAAAGCTTCAAAGTACTTCAAAGGCATTTTTGTGTATAAGAAGGGGCTGTTCCCCTTCCAAAACGTTCTTGTCTTTGCTCTTGTGGCTGACATGGATCTACCAGGGGTGGGCGCTGCCCAGCCCCTGGATGCCTGGATTCCTGGACTCCTGGGGGACCCTTCTGCCTGCCTGGGCTGAAGGGGGGGACTTGGCTTTACCCCTGGGGAAGTTCTGGGACCATGGCAGCATGGAGAAGCTGCCTTTTCATGTGGAGAGCGCTGGAGTTGGTTCCTAGCGCCTGGAGGCGCTGTGCTTCGCCTTGAGCGCCTGGGAGCGCTCTGCCTGCTGTCTAGCGCTTTGGAGCGCTTCATTTCCCCCGAGCGCTTGAGAGCGCTTTCTCTGGACTCTCTAGCGCTTAGGAGCGCCTTCCTGCTTGCTTATAGCGCTGGACGCGCTGAGGATTCCTGCCTGCATTGATTTAATTATCTACGAGTGCCCACCTCGATTTGCCGCGGAGAAAAACCACCACGAAGGGGCCGCGACGGGATTGGCCCGTGGATCGTCGTGTCATCGGCGAGGCCGCGCTGCCATTGGTTGGCGGCCTCGCGTCATGAGGGGCTCGTCGCAGGAGCCGCGACGGGATTGGCTGGGCCACCCTGAGGCCGGGGGCATGAGGGATGAGGCGGAGGAGAAGCATGGCGGCGGGTCGGCCGGGCTCCCGTGATCTGAGGGAACCCGGCGGCCTCTGAAGAGGCGTGTGGTCGGCTTCTGGGGCTCCCGTGTGCAGAGGGAGCCCCGAGTGAAGGAGGAGCGGCAGGCGGAGACTTGCGGCGGGGGCGCGAGGCACATTGGCGGTGCCTGCCCCACCGCGAACGAAGGAGAGCCCCGCCCGCTGCCGGTGAAGAGACCCGGTCCCAGGGAGGGAGACCGGGCGAAGAGGAGCCCCCGCCGAGAACAGCCCGGTGAGTCAAGAGGGCTGGGGGGGCTCCGTGATGCTGCTGCTCCGTGAGGGAGCAGATGGGTTCTCGTGGTGCCGGTCGAGGCACCAAGGAAGGGCGGCCCGAATGGCAGTGGGTCGCCCCACCGTGAGCACAGAGCCCGCGAGGGGCTCTTGAGGGCCCGCATTGCTTCGCGTTGGTGCCGGTTTAGAGGCACTGCTTCAGGGCGGCCCCGGATGGCAGCGGGCCGCCCCAACGGTGTGTAGAGCCCGTTTGGCTCCAGAGAGGGCCATATTCGAGAGGGGGGGGCTTCGGGGCATATTGTCGGTGCTCGTCCCCTCCTGCCCCCGAGTGTGAGGACTAGAGTCCGGTGAGGCTCCTGGGGGCATCATTGTTTTAAGAGTCTGTGTGGCTCCAACGTCTGGGGCATGTGTGATATGCCCAGAGCCTGTGTGGCTCCAGCAGTGGCGCAGTTGGCGCCTAAGGGCCAGTGAGGGCCCTAGCACAAGTTTGTTGTTCTCCAGGTGCCCAGCACTTTGTGGGCACCTGCCACGTTTAGGCTTTTTATACTTTGAGACTGGCGCTGCATGGCAGCGCACCCTGACACTGAGACTCCGGGCGTCTGAGCCCCAACAAGGCCAGTTGGCCTAGGGACTGCCACAGGTAGTGGCTCATGTGATAGTATCTGCCTAATGTGAGTTTTGCGCATTGTGATGTGGTGCTAGGAAATGTAATGCATTTAGTATGATTACGCACCTTGATCTTACACCTCTGAATGTTTTTAGGCATCATGTGATTCTTGCGCTATTGCTCTACTCTTGACACCTCTGAACGTGTAGGTTTATGCATAATGTGTCTTACTTTTCCTGCGCTGCACCTCTGAATGTTTAGTCATCATGTGTCTTCTTGCGCTGCACCCCTGAATGTATTTTATTGCATCATGTGCTTTATCCTTAACACCTCTGAATGCTTTAGGCATCCTGTGTTTCTCTTTATTACTCCTCTGAATGTAGGTTATTGCATCATGGGTAATGTGTTCTTTTCTTAGACCCCTAAATGCTGTGTGATACTTAGGGGGTTGTTCTTTTAGTACAGGTGGTCCTAGTGAGGTCCTGGTCCCCTGCGTGACAGTCTCCTAAGGGTTTAGGGTTGCGTAGGTGGTACTTACCTGTTCCCAGTAGTTACTGGGTGTGATCTATAACTGTTGCTTTGTGTTACAGTGAAGTTTATATACTTTTATTCTAATTTCTGACAAGTATTTCTATATCTGCAAAGTGTTGATTCAGACAGTGGCCCATGTGGCCCTGTCTTGTAAATAATCCCTTGTGAATATTGCCGTGCCAGTTGGCACAATGTACATGTGTAATTTCTATCTGATATGTTTTGACAATACAAAAGTTATTTTAATATAACCTTGTGTGGAGTCTCTTTTGTGGTGTACCTAGTATGTTGTTGCTGTTGTGCGCTGACGCAAATGCTTTACACATCGCCTCCGAGTTTAGCCTAGACTGCCCGCGCCATGCTACCTAGAGGGCGAGCAGGGGTTATCTTGGCGTGTGACTTCCTTGCCCTGACTGGAATGGTGGTTTCTGCCTGGCTTTGGCATCAGCCTTAGCCTACCAGAAATAGCCGGTTTCCAACAGGCGTGAACCGCAAAGACGTCACAGTGCGCTTGTGCGTAGGGCTCTCTTGATTCCAGTGACAGCGCCTAGCAACAGCACCAGCGTCACTTTGAGTGCGCACGCACGCAGGGCTTCTTACTGCTCCTCGCGAGGACAGCGCGCCTAGCAACGCTATCGGTTGGAGAGCGCTCGCGCTAGGGGTAAATTTTACTCACGGTTCCTCTGAAATATCCGAAATTTGGCAAGCGCTGATAGGGCAGAGAGGCTGCACGCGTAAAGTCGTTTATTTTCCTTGATGAAGTCTTCTGTTGGTAGTTGGCACTGCGCTTTCCCAATGACGACCTGAATCCTCACAGTCTGTTGGAGATCACCAAGAGTATCTCTGACCAGCTACAAATCGTCGCCATAAATTGTAGTAAATACTCTGGAGTCTGTCATGGAGTAAGCTGGGTTTATTGCGCAGATAACAGGTTAAGCATCTTCATCAAGGAGCTGGTCAGGAATAACTGACTCAACTCAGAATCTCCAGAGGAGAACAGAACCATGTACATTCTGGAATACAGTGAGGTAAGAAATTACAGGAAACAAAGGTAGGAATAATGTATAACATACGTCTATAGAATAAAGTGTTTTGTGTGTCTACTCTCCAATTTTAAATGAGCACTTTTTCTCACCACTCACAATTCTTTCATGCACTGCTTCCAGTTACCAATACTTGCCATTCAACAACTTTGTGAGCCCAAACACTTCACAGCCAGACTCTAGTGAAGTGGTTGCAACATGGACTCTCCACTCTGTGAAGTGGCCCAAATGATGGAAAGGGCGGTACAGGATGGGTAACTCATGGTAACACATACTGTGAAGTGTCCTGTTGTATACCATATTGACACATAGGATACACACAGGCAGCAAGTCAGGACACACTTAGGCATACTAGACGGTTGTTTGTTTAGACCCACAGTTACTCTTTTGTAGTTATATACACTGGTGGGGTTAACCAGGGCGCTTTACTTAATTTACCTTTTATTTTCAAGCTTCTTCAGTTGCAGTTGCAGTATCCTTAAATTCTTTGGTTGCAGTAATCCATTGTATCTTCCTTTTCTTTCACACATAGGTTTGTCCCTCGTCGCCAAAATGTAGCAAATAAAAGTCTCTTAAATCCAGAATATGAAATAGATCTGATTTATTGAAGATAAGATTCAAATCAAGTTGATAAGACAATAGTATGTAGATCCAATTGTAATCTAATTTAAACCCCACCAGGAGCAGATGGACTCCTGCTCAGCCTCAGATGTAACTGTCCCTCCTTTCAAGCATACACAATGAGAACTCCTAGTGACATCATAGATGCAAGCTGGGCAAGTAATAACAAACACTAAAGAAGGACAGATAAGAATGAAAAGCAGGATGCAACAGTGAGGTATTCCCTATATGCCGATTGGTCATTGTTCACATGGACTGACGTCTTGAGTTTACTCTTGCTTCGTTGTATCTAAACTAGCAGAGCATCCGCTAGCTGTCTGGCTGTGCTGATGATAAGCACCAACCAGTCCTTGGTGCACTTCCAGGCTATGCTGGACCAATTTATCCTGAACTCTTTATTGTTCAAGAACAACCTGGGTTCATTTGTGACCACAAGTCCTCATGGTGCCGTGTTTTTCCTCAGGTACTGTCATAAATGCCCTGTGAAGGGCGGTACGGATCTGTTCTTTCTTTTTGGCCGATAGTGCCTCCCACTCATCTGAGTTCTTGATGGTCTGTGAAACTACTGCTTCTGCCAGAATGGAAGGGGTTCTCAGAATGTGTGCGTACGTGCTCTCATCGAAAGCCAGTTCCGTCTCCATGATGAGGGTGTGTAATGTCAGGTGGAATGAATTATCACCACCTTTGTTTTATCTCGTGTTTCTAGGGGGTCGATATAAATGTATTCAGACCCTGGTCCGTTGTGACCACCAGGAGCCCCTCAATGTTCCCTCAGCTCAGAAGCTGTACTACGATCCACACACACTAACCTTAGCGTATGCCAAGGGTGGGAACCAGAGGCACGCGGCTTAGGAGCAAGCCAGCTTCCACTCTACTATGAATCTACAAAAGAGGGCTGCCCTTCAGGGACACAGAACCAGAGACATGTCGACCCCATATAACACGGTGAAGGGAGAATAATGTCCCACATCACTGACCACTTCTTTTAACGACCATACTTTTAGTCCCTGAATAAACTAGATATGGACAAGAGTAATGGTTTTAATACACTTGTCACTCCCCCACGGCCATCACTTAGATTTAGAAGTGCATCCTTGTCCCCAGGTGTATGCCCGTCCTCTATCAAACCAAGTTTTTAGAGGGCGAAGACAGCCCATGATGAAGCATGACAATGGGCGGTGTGTGTGGCCAGTCCGTAACTTTTTATGAGATGCCCCCAATGGTAACGCATCTCTCCCTAATTCTGTAGATACCTTTAGGAACACATTGTAGGGGCAGCCCTCTTTTTTGGATTCAAGGTTCTGATACTTCCTGAACTGGGTATAGTCCAGGTTTGATATCTCCTCGGTTGGGTATTGCCTGGTCCTGATGTCTAATGGTGGGTGTTGTCCATAGTGTGGACTCAGTGATGTGCAAGGACTCAGTGATGTGTAAAAATGTAAAGCATGATGAACTTTTATAAACTGTCAACTGTAATTGTTTGTGTCCATATTAACATGCACTTAGTATATGGAGAAGAGAAAGAAAGGTATGTAACATGTCATTAGACAGATAACTTAAGAGAAAGGAAAGAGAAAGAGAATAACAGAGTGAGGAGTAATAAAAGGAAAGTAAAAAGAGGGGGCGAGCAAAGCTCGACACTGCCTCATTGGGAGGGGACCTGTAATACTGAGCATTATTCTGTGGTGCATCTATCACAAAATGTACGGCGAAAAGAAGGCAGGGGCAGGCAGGTGTTTCTCACCTGCAGCAATCACCAAGAGCAAGGACCTGCCACACAATAGGCAGTTATAACTATTCTTTATTGTACAACCACCGGCTGTGGTTTTGAGCATTGCACATTTGGATCTAGTTTGTCCTGCATGTGCCTCTGTAATTAGTTCGAGCGTAGACAGCGTTTGCGCTGTCGCTAAGCGACTGACCTCTAGTGTATGCTTTAGCAGTTGAACTCCTCCCATTGCTGCCAGATGGTTTTTATTTGGCTCTGTGACTGTCAAAAACTTGCTTGCCAATGGGTAATCCCCACTTAATGTCCCTCCTTTTCGTTTCCGTTTTGGCCGGATGCAGCACTACCTAACTACTATATTGTTACACCATGGGTGTCTTCGTTTGGGGACTTCTTTTATCTTGTTATTGTGTTACCATGCCTCAGCACCATACATGCTTTATGTACAATGCGCTTTCCATTTTTACAAACTATGTAAAAAACAAGCAAACATCTTTCTTACTAGATTTGTTCTTAAGTTGATAAATGACAAGGAATTCAGTGCATTGATTTTGAGGACGTGGCGATCACTTTAATGTCGGCTTAGTCTGTGTGACGTTCAGGTGACGTCACTATCGAAGACGGCTAGCTACTGGCACGGAGGAGAGACACCATTGCTGTTTGTGAAGTGTTACTCAGGGCTGTTGCGGTCTTCGTGAGTGTTTCTCTCCTTCCTCTCCCTCGATTGCATTAATGCGTTTTTGTGTTCTCTTGCTGGCCAGACAATAAATAAAGAGGGTGTCTAACACCCTCGGGTATAGTTTGTGCTGTATAAAAAACGATAAATATTTTAAATACATAAACTTGAGTGGTGGGGATTAAGTGGGGTGGCGACCGCGTGCTCACTACAGGTTGCAGGAACTTCTATTACACGCACCCCAGTAGCTGCTCGTGACAGCTTATCAACGAGTTATCTTGCATTGCTACATTTATTGGCCTCTCAAGCAGTCTGCATTTTCTCCGGGTTGTGTGATGGGAGCTGACAGCCTGAATCACTCTTCTGAGCCCAGCATGTCGAGCTGGCTGGCCTTTGATGCAGACTGCTTAGACAGGTTCCAGGTCGAGGGGAAACCGTTTGTACTAGTCAGTTAAGGCTTAATGCAGAAACATGCCCAGCCTCTTGAATAAAACACATATTCGGTCATTCTTTCCAGTCTCTAGGTGTCACAGGTGAAGCTGGTGGGCGGCTGGATGCTCAAAATAAGAGCTGCTTGGTATTATTTGCAGGTTGCGCTTCTATGCTATAAATAGTCCCAGTTCTACTCCAATATAAAGCAGGAATACAGCTCAGTAGATGGAAGCGACACTAATTACATTATCAGCAGGCAGTTGCCTGTAAATACAGCACTAACTTTTTTGCTTCTCCGTGTGACTGTCAGTATAAAAGGGTTCGTTAAAGATGGAAACCGCAACATTAAAAATAACTTTACTGTGTAACAGTGGCTTCCAATTTATAATCGTCCCAAGTTTCTTTTTAAGATGCGTGCAAAGTTTTAAGGTTTTTTGAATATTGTTTTTGGCTTTTTGGATTTCACAGACCAACTGCTCTTTTTCTGTGTCTTACTTTTGTGTCTGCTCATGTTACATACGTTCAAATATAACGAGGTGATTTATACAGGAGGGCAGATTTGGCATGTCATTTAGCCATGCATTAGGATCTGTCTCTCCCAATCTCGCACGAGAAAGGTTTTGTTTCCGAAATTCACGTATCTGGTCCCTTCATCTCCAGACTTCCAAACTGCAGAAATAGGTATCTTTAATTTTTCACAGCCAGGATTTACAACTACGTACTGTCGCTTCATAGTGGTACATTATGTTTGTGGCTCCATAGCATAGTTGTAAGTTTGTAAAATTGCCCACCAAGTTCAACATATATTCAGCAGGGCCTTCTATATACCATATAATTGGCCCAAATGTGTATCACTCATCTGAAATGCCATGCAGGTTTGTCATTTGCAGGGCCACTGGAATTATGCTATTCTGCGGCGATGTTTGCACAGTTATGTACTTGCCGCATTTGCCACGTAATACATCATCTCCTGCACATACTGCAGATTTGAAGAAAAACAAGCATTTACAATGCAATAGGTCTCGCATTATTAAAGTTTGGGCTATTGGCATTGTAACTGACAATGCCTTTTACTCATTTGCATCGGTGCGTAAACAACCGCTTTGTACTTATAGTCCATGCTTATGAGAAGCAAGGCTGGCAGTCTCTTTTACTGCCAGCCTTGCTCATCGTAAGCAAGGACTATACGTTCAAAGTGCGTGTTTATGCACCGATTGCAGGTTTTAAAAATTAATAAAAGGCATTGTCATTTGGATACTGTAAATTCGGGCCTGAACGAGTGCTGCCCATGGGAGAATGCTATCCTCTAGCAATCCTCCTATGTATGTGAAATCCCAGAGGCTTAACTTATTGGAATTAAGGTTGTGGCTACTTAACGATGTGCCTATGCCGTTGGTGAGAATAATATCTTTCTCGTTATCCCCAAATGTTTTACCTTTATATACTCGACACCAGGGTGGTTTTTCTATTCTGTTACCCCCCGGTCCCGTGTATTCCAACTTGAGATAGGGCCATAGATATGATTCCGATCCCTGATTGGATCGGGCTAAACCCCCCCTTTTACTATGACTGTTTTCTAATCATATTGGGGTGTTTTCGCCACCAACTGTATTGATAGCTCGCTCCTGAATCTTGGGATACATTTTTGCCGTATACGATGCCCCTTTTCTTTCCCCTTCTGAATTACCCCTCCTCCTTCGGCTCCGGTCCGGGTATTCTTTGTGTATTCCTTCCCTTCGGGCCCGCCTTCAAATCAGAGTGATTGAAGGGGAAGAAGGGAAGGGAGGTGTGGCCTCTATCTAATTTAAAAACAGCGGGAAAAATGCCGGACTGTTGTGAACGCCCGGACCACCACGGCTAGTGACGGAATATCTGATGCGGAAAATGCTGCCCGAAGGTGAGCACTGTGATCCCTGAGGTCTCCTTGTGAGCCCTTCTATCCCCCAGCCTCCCCGCTTGTTCTCAGATCGAGATATTGCCCTTTGCACAATCTAATTAACTCGATCACGAGCTAGTATTCGCATCCTCGACCGAGCCCAGCCTTTCTTTAATATCGGGCTGTTAAGCAGGAGTCGATGTTACCATCCCCTGGCTGGTATTACCTATGACTGTTTAATGCATGAAATAAACTTGTCTCACAATGCTTTTGCGGAATATATCATCTTCCGCAGCTTGTGTTTTTACTCCCCCTGATAGACCACAGAATTAACCATGTCTTTAAACGCTGTGTTCGAATATATCTTCCTCCGCTGTCTGTACCTTTAGAGCCTCTGATTGTATCTTTACTCCCCTAAAAGGCCCCAGAAGTAACCGTGTCTTTAAACGCTTTTGTTAAAATATATCATCCCCTGCTGTTTGTATCCTTAGAGCATCGGGTTTAAAAGAGGAGGTTCGTCCTGGCTGATCTCTCACCCCCATTGTGTATGCAAGGACAATCGACCGCAAGGGAAGAAAAACGTCGAACTCTGAAATACGTTCGAATAGTAAGTGTTTTATCACGGTAGTGAATGTGAAACTAAAATGCTGAATAATTAAGGACAGCTGGGTTTTCTGCCACTCTAAATAAGCGTCCTTATGTCTATCCTCAGGTGTTAGTTTCGCTGTATTACCAGTTGGAAGGTGCGATAAGAAAGTAGCTTTTATCCTTTAGGGCCCATAGGTAAGATCTCCATCAGAATAAGAATCTTTTATGTATTCTCTAACTACACGAATTTCCCTAATTTAGCGGAAAGAAAAATCCTCTCCTTGTCCCATGACAGAGCACTCCTGAGCTAACTCTGTCACTCGACGAAATAGACGGAAGTCCACCAGGAAGTGTGAAGGGTGTTCAGCCTTCGCCGTTTGAATTCAAGGTATACCCCCTAGCTTAAGGCTATCTAAAATATGTATACCTAAACTATAGATAGACCTCTGGGTGGTTGTACATACTTTAGTACCTATTTCTGCCGAATTTGATCTCTCCTGCTGATTATTCTCAACTGTCTTCATTTTCTGGTCTAGATCTTTTTTAATTCTTTATTGTTAGATGAATGCATGTTGTTCGACCTTAGGGATTCCAGGTGTTTAAGACCCAACTGGGCTTGTCGTTTATCAGAAAGGGCATTGGATTGAAAATGCCTTAAATCAGACTATGTTATGCATTGCTTCGAGCTCGCAGAAATGCTCTCTGTGAACTGAACTTTATTTGTATACAAGATGATGGCAAAACATGATAACTATGGAGTAATGTGATTTGACTCCTTATATAAATAGCGTGATAATCATACAACAGTGCCATCTTGATGGAAAGACAAAAAAGAAAATGTAACTGTATAATGTGATTCTACAACATGTTTCTCTTTGTTCATCACAGAACTGTCACGGCAGTAAAATTGTGTTGTCCCCGTTGTGGCCCCCCCTCCCTCGTATACATGCCCTGATGAAGGTGCCGCCGTAGATCGGGCTTGGCATTGAAACGCGCGTTGGCGTGGTGAACATCTGTCCTGCTAACAATATCATATCTCTCCCTAGCAAGCTGCTGAGAGGATACTGCAGGACAACCTCAGTGTATTTGTCTGCGATAGGTTGTGAGGTTTTTGATTGTGTTATTGTGAATGAATGAAACGAATGTGTGAGTTTGGTTTGTGGAATGAGCCTATAAATATGAATGAAAGATGAGAGGGTGCCCAGGGGTTGTGTATTTTCCTTGACTGTGAGTGTATTATTGTATCATGTACATATTTAAATGATGATGTTTTTGGACACTTTTTTCATCACTTTTATATCTTGAAAAATGAAAATAAAATATATTTATTCTGAAGCTGTGTGGAAAATTTAAATGTGTAGGCCGTGACAAGTGAGCTCCAAGCTGTGCATGCTATTATTGTAGGACTCTTTATGAGCCTTTAAATTGAAACATATAGGGCAGACGTTCCGATTCCTGTTTTGGATTCATTACTCCCCTGCTAGTCTGCCCTCCATCTGCTCCAGGGGGCCCCGAATTGTATTAGTGATTGTCATTTACAATACCAATAGCTCAAACTTTAATAATGCGAGACCTATTTCATTGTAAATGCTTGTTTTTAATGGTTTTCTGAATCCATTGGCCTCACATCTGCATGCTTAACATGCACATGACCACCATGCATGGCATGAAAGAGGAGCAGCACTTTAGTGGTCGACTGCTTTGTCTTGTCGCAGTATTTTGAATTAGTAGAAATTCATAAAGTGCCTTTGGGGGCTAAAACAGGGTACATAGCATTACTGTAGTCCAGCCGAGCAGCAATAAATGCCTTTAGAATCTGGATCCTGTGGGAACAAAAAAATAGACGAATAATAAATTTGAGTGTGAAGTTGACAAAAGCAGGAACTGATCACATTATTAATCTGGTTTGATAATGTCGGACGTAGGGCATCCAGATTTTTAGCAGAGGTCCCACAAGCAGGTTTCTCACCTAAGCATGGCAGTCAGAAAGGAAGGTCCCAGACTAAAGAGGACCTCCGTCTTTCCCAGTATAACTTCACATGGTGTCCAACAAAGGTCTGCTGATTGAATTTGATTGTAAAAGTCACTGCTATGGGTCCCAATTGAGCTTAACGATAGGCTGAGTGTCATCCACCTATGTAAACAGGGGGGAAACTGAACACATGGCTAAAAAATGCCGGCTTACCACTCAAAATTCTTTATGTTACACTAAATCCTGTACACTGTCTTCTTTTAAGTTCCAGGTTAGACCTGCTGAAAGTTAAGAACTAAGGGCTTTACTATCAAACGAACTAAGGGCTTTACTATCAAACCCGGTAATTACCAGGTGCAAACAAAATCACAAAACTCACAATTCTGACTTCTGCTTAAACAAGGGTTTGAGCAGGGGTTGGAAAAACAGACTCACTCATAATCAGGGTACTAGTGTGCTTAAAATAAGAACACTCTACTATACCGCTTCTAGATCAGTAGATCTGCATGGCCCTTGTATGTCCCCAGCACGCCAAACTGAAGAAGAATAGCTGCAATGAGCAGCTGCACCACTTGAATAGCAGTCAGTACACAAAAAATAGTAGCATCCACCTTGTAGTATGCTAACACACAGGTAAAAGCTCTTCTCTAAATCCAGTCAAGTTGCAGTTATTACCAGTCCTGGACTGCTTAGACCCAAGCACTGGCCGTGACCAAGATCACAGAGCGGTCAGCTGCACCACATATCGGTATTAGAGTTTTTGCACCCCACCATCCAAGCCTATTGTGCTGCTACAACTCTGTGTACACTGTTGAACACTTATTAACTAAGTTGGAATAAGGTGGAACTATATATCAGATGATGTCAGTTTATGGAGGGGAAAAATGAGTTGAAAAAAGTATTATAACTGTACAAATTGTAGTTGGGTTTCATACAGTCCTCTTATTTGATACTAATCAGGTGTTTTTATTATAGCAACACTGGCCTCCGACTGGATGGATTACCATCATGTACTGAAAAAGATTAAGTAGCTGAACATCCAGAAGGCGGCTGTCTGATGACGGATTATGACGAAAACACGTTTCTGCTTTTGATTGAGCTATATCACTTTAAAGGAATTAGGGTTGTTTTTACCATGCCATTTCAAATACCAAGGAAGAGTGTTAAACAATATGTTTGTACGCATCCTTTTAAGTGGAGTCTTTAATGTATTGTTTCTAAAGTTTTGTTGTAATTTAATTGTGGGTGATTGTGTATTTCAGATAATTTATATGAAACAAAATCAGATTATTTTAGATACTAAATGTGTTGTTTGATAACAGGCAAGGTGCATCAAGACAGCATGAAAATGATGTACACAACAATAGGTTGTTTTCCCCACGTTCATAGATTAGAATATTTTTTACCTAAAATATTAAATATTATCCCCGGGGATCAGTAACAAGGGTATTTCAGTATTTTGAGCAGTGAACATAGATCTTTACAAACTGGACAGCACGTGTTAAGTTTATCATTTCCTGTTCAAGTAATATACAAAGAAATGGGGTGGGGCGGTGGTTGATTGTAAAAGGGTGTAGAAATAGGCCGGGTAGGATAATAGCAACATTAGGCAGGGAAGTTGGAAAGTGGCTAGATCAAACACAATTTCTGGAAAGGTGGGGAGCTACAACGGAGAACCAAAAAGGAAAACAACATATTGAAAATGAAAACTGCTGGAAAAAACGCAGTGGGTGGTGAAAAGAGGGGGTAAAAACAAGAAAAGTAGCAGGCAAAATTAGAATACGTAAAAACAGAATGAAAAGAGCGGAATCCGAAGGAAAAAAAGTGGACAGAGGCACTACAGACAGAAATGAGTGTGCGAATTGGATTAAAAGCGGCACTCCCTCGGGGTCAGGTGCAGAAGCACCAATACTGAACGGAGAGGCGGAAAGAAGGGAGGCCTCAAGGGCGAGAGAAGGATGCAGAGTCCGCTTCTGAGCCGGTCAAGGACAGGGCCGAGGCAGAGCAGGTAGGGGTCAGAGGCGATGGAGGCATCCACACCAGTAAGGCCTACAGGGGGGTGATAGACACTTGACGTCAGGGGCATGGTGGCAGACATGGATGGCGGCCGGGAGACGCACAGAGCCGTGTGTACACATCGAGGGGTAGAGAGCAGGCGTGCGCAGCAGCTCCTCGTGTTGCACCATGACACTCCTGCCTGCGCGTGCGTAATGCGCATTAGCTCTTCACGCGTCACTGCGTCTCACGTTAAAACGCGGCGGTCACGTTCTCTGAGGAAACACGCCTCGGCAACCAATAGGAGTGGAACAAGTTCTCTTTTTTAGCGTAAGCACACTACTTCTGCCTAATCAGAAGCTTTGTAACTAAATGCCTACACGTGGTCCCAGCAAGAGTGACAAAGACTTTATAGTTCTCTTTCTCTTGTTCGCTCTGTCTGCTGAAAAATTATGTATGTTATTGATGGTCACATCTTATCTGTGATTGTGAAAGCTGTGGTGTAAAGCTATTGTATATCTAAAGAAAACTGTCCTAATTTGTGAATGTGTCTGTATGGTGCAGTAAAATGTGGGAGAGAGTCACCAACCCTTGACATAGTTGTAAGTGTAATCGTTGGGTCCAGTTCTTGTAAACAATGCTCCTTAGGTTACAGTATGGACTGGAGAGCTCTGTGTAGCCCACACTGTATAGGGTCACACAAAAATCATAAGAGCTGACTGATCCTGTGCAATAGTCTGGAGGAGAGCTGTCCCCAAAGGAGTCCAGGATGAGATGAGACAGACATGGAGTGATACTGACAGGTCAAACAGGATTACTTTAGAAGCCATCCCAGAGTCATTGGATGATCATCCAACTACCCTAGAAGTCATTTTCATGTTGTCAGACATCATCAAGCTATTAAAGTCATCAGCAGAGTTTACAAACCTGAGCCCAATGATTTGAAGATGACTTGAAAATGAGTATCTGATGACTTCACAAGATGTGATTAACCCTGATGATTTCAGAATGACTTGAAAATGATTATCCGATGACTTCACAAGGTGTGACTGTTCCTGATGATTTGAGGATGACTTGAAACTGAGTGCCTGATTACTTCACAAGATACCTTGCTACTGGTGCGTTTAGGATTGTTTGGAAATGACTATTGTTGGATGCAGCCTGTGTCCTTGTGTCTCATCGCCTTGTTGACTTGGAGAGGTTTTACATTCGAATGTACCTCCTAAACTTCCTGCGCATGAATGGAATCCACACTTTGGGCCCAAATCAGACCGACACTGGCACTTAAAGAGCGGGAGGTGGGAAACATTTGCAAAAAAAGATTAGCCCTTATTCCTTAACAAAGGGAGAAATGTTTCCGCCAGAGAAAAGGTTCTCACCCATAGCTGGCGTTTGTGTTTGCATGCGTAGTGTGCCGCGTTACCAGGTCCCCAGCTCTAAAAGTAAAAATAAAGCACTTTAAAGTGAGAACAATCATCCTAAGCTGGCACACTTTGTTCCACTTTCTCCCTTTTGGGTTTTAACGTTGCCAGGTGTATTTACTCTGCTGAAAGGCATTTCTACTTTTCCCCGCATTGTAAATGACAATGCCTTTTATTTATCTGAGGATTTTTAAAACAAAATAAAAGGCATTGTCATTTGCAATGCCAGTAGCTTAAACTCGCGCAAATGCAAGACTTAGTATGTCTTAAGAGGGAAGCTACCAACTCCATCAGCCTCCCAGTGACTTTTATTTGCTGTAAGGTGTACAAAATTGAAGAGGAGGCCTGATGAAAGATTTCTGTGGTGGCGAAGTGTGAGGGAGACAGAGAACTTGACATCACGATTCAAATTATGGCTTAGAAAGATGTGTGCAGTTTGAGGTACTTTTCTAATTTCGGACGATGGCCTAAATACATTAATATTAGTTTCCACAACTGCTTCAGCTGAATTTACTTATGTCTCTGCATAAATTTGAAACAATTCCTGCACATCTGGGCTGCCTCTACTCAAATGCTCAGTCGTTATATGCTTCATAGACTGCAGAGCGCCGTTTGTGGTGCGGTTAGTGTATGTAAACAGAATGATCTGTATTAAAGATATGTGGGTGGCTGACCCAGCAGTGATAAGCACACAGGTTGGGGACCTACAATCTTATCCAGCACTATTGGCTTCAGAGGCTCTTACATTTTTAAAACCCCCTAACATCGGGGTTAAAAATAGTCGTGAAGCAAAACATTAAGGGTTTTCACTACACACTTCCAATTAGCTGCTAAAAAGAGCAGGCAGCGATCAAAATGTATGGTCAGGCTGACAGTATGTAAAAGGAGGAAGGGTTGATCAATTACTCTGAAATCTACCTGTCCATTTAAATTTATTTTAAAAAGAGGGTATTGCTTGCTGTCTAGCAGCATTGCATCCTCGATTCTGAAAATTGCCCTTTGTAGTGCTGAGATAGACTGAATTTTATCTGCGGTGCTTTCAATGTTTTCAATTTCCAGCAGGCGCAGAGTTCTCCAAAAAGTGCACAACCCACTGTATAACATATGAACCAAATATGTTGTGGCCTTCAGCAAATCCCTGCCCGTTATTTAATTAGAACCTGGCCCAGCAGAAGATCACTGATAAGGTGAACCCGAACCTGCTCTGATAAGATGAACCCCCAATCTGGCTGAACCTGGGGAACACACTACAAAAAAAATATGTTCTCTACAATTAACAATAACCTAATAGTTGCAGAGCAAAGCTCTGCCTACCGCCAAGTCTGAATGGGGACAAACAGATGCTGCTTTTTGTCACGGAGGACCCATTAATCGCTCTGCCTTTCCAGAAGGCAGTGGAGTCTAAGGTGCTGACTGTGTTACATTAACCTTGGCCTTTCTATGATAAAGAAGGAATGCAAAATGCTTTTTCGTTTCGTTTATGCTTAAAATTCAAGGAACATGCCATAAAACCTGTGATTGTTACGCACTAAAAGAATACTTGGCTGCATTAGCACAGATGATATACATACTTAAGTGACTTAAAGTGTATACTAAGAAACGGCGAAAACAACTAATACATACAATGTACTCCACATAGAATGTTTTTAATTCAAATTCAGCTGTGCAAAACAAAGGGAATAATTCACTATTTATGCACTACTCGCAGCTACATTGTGGTCGTACCTGAATGCAGGTTGTGTTTTAAATGACTACAACGGGTCTTGAGCGATTTGCACAGGATGCTGAGCCTCCTGTGGAGACTCAGACACTGTCCCCAGCTTCAAAGTCGGCCGCTGTCTCCATCCTCTTTCATTCCTTGATTGCATCAATTTCCCCAGCCCCTCCTGCCTCGGAGCAGCGCTACAGGCAGCCTTTGGGCTCGTTTTGGTAGGATCCAGGCCTACCATGCCGCAGCCGTCCCTGGCTGAAACGGAAGCTGAAGCAGAGCTGTAGTTGTCGGTGGTGGAGTGAGGAGACTAACGTGGTGCTGCACTGGAGTGTGTGCACACCGATCGGGCTCCACAGAGATAGAAGAAAAGGGCTCTGTTTCTTTGGTATTTTTTTCATGGGCCTGAGGGTGGAGGTGAGACGTGGAAGTGAGAGTGAGAGTGATTTCCCACCTCTCCTCCACTTTGGAGTATTCTGCCGTGCTTTTGTTTGAAAGGCGGGAAAGCCTTTTTAAGATGCGGCGCTATAATGCTGTGCCTTGTGTGAGTGGACTCCGGGTTGAAATGTAATTTCATTTCATTTAAGAACTTGTGCTCTCTTCGTTTTAGAGGCAGCACCCTGTGCAGTGCGTGCTCTCCGTGATGTGTGGCACTGTGAAGACTGCCTGCTGCATGTCTTCATCACACATGCAAATGCAGCCTGGGACGTTTCCACTCAAATCCGGGGAGCTGAGGATGATGAAACTGAATTCAGGGGCGAGTTGCCTCAGCTGTTCAGATTCTAGGACGGGGTCTGGAAGGTCTCGAAGCCTCCCCACTCCCCTCACCTCTATGCCACATTGCATAGCTGTTGTTAATTTATGGACGAGAGAAGGATTAAGGGTTGAGGCAGTTTTTCGGTAACT
This sequence comes from Lissotriton helveticus, assembly GCF_964261635.1. Taxonomy (NCBI): domain Eukaryota; kingdom Metazoa; phylum Chordata; class Amphibia; order Caudata; family Salamandridae; genus Lissotriton; species Lissotriton helveticus. The sequence goes on from NC_136058.1 coordinate 370,710,274, forward strand.
AAAATGAAAACGTGCTGTTGTAAGTTCAATACCTTTCGAAAACAGCAGAATGTGTGACTTTTAATTAAACTGGCCACCACTATTTGTCTTTTTGCTACGTTCTCCGTTTCAATAAAGATTGTTAAATAATGGACACCGGCTCCCCTTCAACCAACCTTGTGACCTCTGCCTGCCTCCAGGTTGTTTAGGCCAATCAGCAGGGGATTATTGTGGTCAATCCAGCAGGCAGATTATGCGCCCTCTGGTCTTTGTTCCAGGTCATGTTGAAACCGAGGGAAATGCAGAGGCTTTGAGCAGAGCGTTTTGGAGTTATCTGAAGGAAATAAATCTCCAGCTGTATCTGTTTTTTTTTATTTATTAAATTTGGAAAGGTGTAGGATGTTAAACCGGCAGGTGGGGATTGCGTGTAGTGAGATAAGTAGGGAGAAACCGAGACGAAGGAGGCATCCTCCCCATCCCCCAAGGTGAGAGATTTGAAACGGTCCTTATTTTTTTTTTAAACAAGAGGGCATAGGGATACCTCTTGCTCCGAACCATATTCGAATACATGTATTTTTCTACCCACATCTACAATCTACCCTGTTTTTTACCTTTGACTTTTTTTTACTAAACCCTGCAAGTTCGACCCGAAGGTATTGGAGCGCCTTATCATATCATCATTTATATTACACAGGATTTGTTCATTTTTTAGACACAAAGCAATTAAGTGATTTACCAAGAATCACAGGATATTGAGCGATGCTGGGACTCCAACCTGGTTCCTCCGATCTAAACTCTGCCTTCATAAAGCCACATCCTCCCCCATACTCTAGATGTTATATATCTGCTTTCTATCCTAATCCATGCATTTATCCACTATTTACATTAGTTCTCTGCATCAGTGGCGTCACTAGGGGGGTGCGGACCGCACCGGGTGACACCATCACGTGGGTGACACCAAAATGCCAAATATTACTGTTTCCATTTCTAAGGCGTTCTAATCTGCCGAAAAGCCCACATGTTAAATTTTACCCAAAAATGTCCTCAAGGGCCAAACAAGCAGTCTTTCACTTGCTCGCTATTGATAGAACTGGCCTCGAATAACAGCACAGAATGCTATTGCAGCTCTTTGACCTTGGCCCATTGCATTCTGGGATTTCCGGAGTCCCGGTATTCAGCGCGACTGCGCGAGGACAGCACGAGCTAAACTCTTGGCACCGCCTGGCACTCTATCTCCAAAGGAAGGGCACAAACTGAAACTGTGCATGTCATGATGTCACATAAAGCTGGCGCTCTGCACACCCGTCCCTTCTCTCCCGGTGCTATTAGTTCAACGGCGGAACGGGCCCAGCAATTAACACAAAGTCAGCAGCAGCGTCATTCCTGGTGACTGGAGGCCTTGCGGGACTTCGGGTGGCGCGGGCCTGCGCAGAGGCGGCCCTTTGCTGGGAACAGAAAAGTGTCACCGGTGAGAATAACTTGTAAAAAAAAAAATACACTCACTTCCATTGCCACTGTCTCGTATAACCGCATATTGCACCATTTGTTAAGGTGCACAAGTGAATTGTTTTTAATTCCAGTACTTGCAAGTTGCCATTTTTATTTTGTGCCGAAAGTTCGATCCACATCTTTTTCCAACTGTTTCTGATTTATGATGAGAAACTGAGCACTCGTGTTAAAGTACTTTTCTCCCCCGCCGACCTAAACTATTATCTAATGCTACAGCTTCTTACATTAGAACCTCTCAGAGGGACCACTAAAAGATACGTTCTTCACAAAATATTTTCAACCCCAACTGCACCCCCCCACCAATCCACCTTCTAAAAACCCTTTAGCAAGAACCAGCATTAGCATACATGTATTGCCATGAGCGCGAAAATATATATTTTTACCGGTCTGGAGTACACATGAAGTGAAAAATTGCACCGCTGTAACAGTACCTGTTCAATCTTGTAATGTTACCCAAATGCGGCACTTTACTCTTTAGCGGTCCCTTGTATTCATGTGACATTGTGTAGGCGGCAAGCAATGCAATAACACAAAATGTAATACATGCGCGATCATACAAGGGCTTTGATCGTGGCATGTAAATATATTATGTAGTTTGAGAATGAGTTTCGAGCATATAGTAATCTCAAGACACAGGCATGGTCACCATACAGAAAGAGGGCAAAGTGCAGTGACTTGAGACACATGGAAGTTCTGTATTCGACCAGAGTTTATGGAAGTTAAATGCCGACAAATTAGGCCAAAGACGTAGCTAGCTGTAAAGCTCGCAGTGAAATGTCTGGAGCAGCTTTCTGTTGCGAGCGCATCCGAGCTCTGCAAGTTTTCAGCATTTATTTTTCTGAGCTGTCTACTTGATCATCTCTGCGCAGAGCAGCTCAAAGATCAGGGGACCCATGGTGGGCGCAGGAATCGTACCTCCGAGTAGGCAGGGATATGAAATCCCTTCCAGCATCAGCTGTTTATTGAAAGGTGCTCAGCGCGGGAGCCCACCTTCCGATTTATGAGAGCAATAAAGCTCCAAACTCTCACACTTGCAGACTCGAAGGAGGTCCATGGGGTACGTCGTGAGGGGTGACACCATGTGTTACCGCACTGGGTGACACCAACCCTAGTGACGCCACTGCTCTGCATCCTCACTTAACCTCTCCGCATTTGATCTTGACTCTCCTCATGTGCCCTCCACTTGCTTTTCCAACTTCTATGCATGCTCTATTATCTGCATCCTGCACTCTACACGCTCACTACCTATGCTATCACGTTTATTCTTAAAACTGTGCTTCTGCTGTTCACTTGGGCTTACCCTTCTTATGGGCTGTCCACTCACCACTTGCAGTCTTGGCGCTCCATATATGTTCTCCACTCTCCACTTACACACTCTGCATTCTGAACATTCATTCACCACTGTGTACATTCACCCTCTGTCCTACACAGCTGCTTTTCACCCCACATGCACTTTTCATAGTCTTAACACATTATCTCTACTATCCACATACTCTTACATTTTTTCTCCATGATCAACACCACTGTACCCACACTGTTAACATTTACATCACTTTCCAGTGAATTCCACTGTTTACCATGTACATCAATTGCCACCAAGGTGTATTCTCTACACTCAACTTTTGTACCCCAGCCTGCACTTGTAATCTACACCCTGTTCATCTGCTCTTAAGCCTGCACATTTTTCTTTATCCATCATTTGCTCTCTCCATACTGTGCAGGATTTCAGTGTCCGCTATCCACATCTGCTTTTCACCCTGTATATTTGTTACCCTTCTGCAGTTGCAGTCCCGTGATATATTCTCTAAACCACCCAGATTCAGTCCACTTTCCACCCTGTACTCCAACTCCCCACATGCCCTCTGCACCCATCAATCTCAACTCTATACCTTCACTTTCCTTGGACCACTCTACATCCATTCTCAACACCAATTCACCACATCTACGCTGCAGACTGTATATCCTTTCTCTCACCATGAACATCAGCCCTTCATGGCCCACAACCACTCCATTTTTGCTGTCACACTGGGCATTTGCTATTCATTCTGTTCATCCTCTTTCCATTGTCTCCACTGCACAATACTCTTCCCCCATCTAGATGCACTGTCCACCCATTCTCTCCACTACGTACATCTGCTTTCCACCCTCCACTCGAGATCCTTCCTCAATTCTACACACTCCATGTGCTCCTTCAACCTCCATGTGCACTCTCTACAGAACAGAGCGAACCATCTATAATGCAGCAGGTGCAGTGGCAATGGAGTCCAGACAGGGTGTGGGGCATCTGCACCCTAATCATGGGACTGTTTCACTGCCTAAACAGGGCAGCAGGCCTTTTTCCGTTTCTGCATTGGCAGCCATGGTACTCTAGCACATGCTTTGTCTGTTGTGAGAGATTTTGGTAGCTTACAGTAGGCTTAAAGCCCACCTATTGCTTACCCTGGTTGCCTTCATTATCCCTTTTATTTATTTTCTTATTAGTCGGTTTATGTAGGCTTTCTTTAAACTTTTTGTGTTTGTTCCTACCCTGGAGCAAGGGCGTGTTACTCATGTTTCAGATGCTACTTTTGTTTTGTTGAAGCACCCTGAGAGTACTTGTGCTTTCCAGCTGTGTCTCTTTTGTATGTCTCTCCCTGCCGTATTCCTCTTTTTCACCCTCTCTCAGTTGCCGTTGTTGGTTCCTCTTCAACCACCTTCCCTTGCTCTTCTTGCTCCCCACCACCCCTTTGTCCATGTACTTCCCCATTCACACCCTCCATTGTCCATTTGCTACCCAGAGCTGATTCCCCACATTGAGTTGTCAGCTTACGGCCCCATCTCCTCCTTGCTTCTCCAGCCACGTTTGTCTACCCTCCGGGTGGGAGTGGCAGGGACAGCAAGCTGACAATGGAGAGTGGGCGAAGGGGACTGTGGCTGCAAGCTGATAGCAGAGGGTGGATGGGAGGGGGTGGAGAAGCAAGCTGACAATGGGGGATGGGCATGTGGTCTGGGAGAAGCACTCTAGAACTCTTAGCTCACCCTCCGCTGTCTCGGCAGTTCTCCATTTAGATTTTAAGCGTGCTTCCCCAGCCCTCCTGTCCACCTTCCATTGTCAGTGCTGCACAAGCCCCTCCCACCCACCCTTTGTTGTCCACTTACTGCTTGAACCCCTCTCGCCCACCCTCTATCGTCAGCTTGCTGCCCTAGCCGTTCCTGCCTACCTTCAGTTTTTAGCTTGCTTCTCCAGAAACCCCTGTCCACCCTCTGATTTTTAGTTTGCTTCCCTATAACTATGGTCAGCTTGCTGCCCCAGCCTCTCTGGCCCACTCTCCATTTTCAGCTTGCCACTCCATCACTTTCTGCCCAAACTTAATTGTCGTTTGCTGCTTCTTACCTTTCTGCCCACACTCTGTTGTCCGTTTGCCTCTAAGCTGCTCCTGCCCACCCACCGTTGTACATTTGCTTCCAGAGCCCCTGCTGCCCGCCACATGTTGTTCGCATGATTCTCAATTCTCTAGCATGTCCTCTTCCTCACCAGCATCCTTCTTGAGTGTGCTCCCTCCCTCCATGTTGCCTTGTCCCTTATAAACTCCACCCATTATTTTTTTTAAATCTATAAAAAACACATTAGTGCTGGCCACAGCTCCTTTTAAACAAAAAAAAAAATTTTAAGCCATGCTGCTGTACAACAGGCTAAAAATAATTGCCAAAGCAATATCCCTCATTGGCGAGACCTATTGGATTTGCCAACGGTTGTTTATGAAGTAAAGGACTGGCTGGATATTTGAGTTATTAGGAAGAATTGTTGAGTAATGAGTGTCTGGCCCTCTGCAGCTTTCTATCCTCTACATCCTCTGTCTGCTCTTTGTCCACTCTCAACATTTACTCGCTACCTTGCACACCCTCTCCGAGCTCTCTCTAAATAATGTCTAAGTCTGCCTCCACTTTCAACTATGTACATCTGATCTCCATTTCCACTCTCTGCACTCTATCCTCTCAATGCATTACATCCCCTTGTTACCCTTTACATTCTCTGAGTGTACGCTATATCTGCCATCTACTTTTCACTCCACAAAAAGTCTTTGCCTGCTACATCCACTCCCCACCCAACACATTCCTGCACATCCCCTCTTGATCAAGAAAATCTGCTCTCCAACCTAGACATGCGTCCTCTATACTAAACATGTGCTATCTGCTATATTGTTATATGGCCTTCATCTTCAACATGTACTCTCCACTGTACTTCCTTTCTCTGTACGCTTTTCTCCACCTTGTACATATGATGTAAAGGCTATGTGTGTGTGTATGCGTGTGTGTATGCGTGTGTGTGTGTGTGAATGTATCTGTATATATGCATGTGTATATATGCCTGTGTGTTTGTATATATAGGTTCTCTGACCTCGACCAGCGATGAAGATAATGTACCAGTGAGACCCGCATGCAGTACCAGTGGTCGTGAAAATTTCTCAGTAATTGAGGAGCTGAATTTTGTCAGCGAGGACCGGCGTTATTCCCTGCGCTCCCGGCAACCTCAAACAAAACCAGGCAATCAATCAATCAGCCAGCGCAGTCGCATCAGGAGGAGGATCTTTAAACGCAAGTACCTCGCGAGGGCAAACAAAAAAGAACTGGAGAAAATGACAAGCCTGATGCAAAACACGGTCATTAATTTGACTAATTTCACTTTGACAAGTTCTGAACAACAGTTACTTTTTCTTGGGCTGTCTTATTGTCCACCCAACAGATTTTCGTACAATCAGACACGCATAGATGTCTACAAATTTATCCGCAAAATCACGCTAATAAAATACTTCAAACTAGAATCTAAACGCAATAAAGCTCCAGTTGCAGACATCCAAGAAATATCAGGACCATCTCTGCAGGTACAAGACACCACGGATTTACAAAATTTGTTAGACTTAGCCTACGAAAATGATTCTCAACCCATCCCCAGTGTGAGTCAAAGTACTGTTGTCCGACGTTCAGTTGCTACACCTTTTCGCCCTAGATCTACTTTTTTAACCAATCATGCCACGCGATGCAGTTGATGTATTCAGCGACAGGGTGATCACAGAACTCAAGGCACTAAATAGACAAACTTTGAATCAAAGGAGACAAGAAAACTATAATGACAAACAATATCACAAGCTTGTCAGTAAACTGCAAAAAAACAAGGATGTCATAATTAAAAATGCCGATAAGGGAGGAAATACGGTGTTGTGGCAAACTAAGGATTATATCATCGAGGCAGAGAGACATTTACTCGACACTTCCTGCTACCTTTTGTCAACCCAATTTGCCATGACACAAAGCCATGCCACAACTCGGAAAAAAATTCATGCATGGAAAAGACTAGGTCTACTCACGAAAGATGAATGTAATTTTCTCAACAACGACCACCCAGTGACGCCAGTCCTCTACTTTCTCCCGAAACAATTGACACCCACTCCAGGACGCCCTATCATTGCTGCAATTGGCAGTATGAATGAAAATCTCTCCAAGTACGTGGATTACTTTCTACAAATTCACATGACAAGTCTCCCATCATATCTTAAGGACACCACGGATTTTTAAAATAAAATCTTGAATGTTGAATGGTGTGAGGATTATCTGTTCTTAGTTATGGACATCGAGTCACTCTACACCTCAATTCACCATCAGCAAGGAATCAATGCCTGTGAACAATATCTGAACAGAAGAGACATGGGTTTCCGGGAGCACAACAAAATGATACTCGAAATGATCAAAATCTGTCTCACCACTAACTTTTTCCGTTTTCAGGGCCAGATTTACCAGCAATTGCGTGGTGTGGCGATGGGCTCGTGTTTCTCCCCCAGCTACTCATGTTTACATGTGGGTTGGTGGGAGGAACGCGAGCTCAGGACCACGCACCAACGTTGGTCACCCAATATTATCAATTACTGGCGTTACATCGACGATGTTTGTATAATTTGGAAGGGTACAGTGGAGCAAGCTAATGCATTTGTGAGTGATATCAATATGAATGAATTGAATCTTACATTTACATCTACTGTCACAACTGATTTAGCTGAATTTCTGGATGTCCGAGTTTTCATTAAAAACAGCAGAATTGAGACCTGTCTCCACCGCAAATCCACAGCAGGGAATGCAATTTTGCATGCTCAGAGCGCCCATCCTGCTCATACAATCAGAAACATCCCCTATGGGGAGTTTATCCGTATCTGCAGGATTTGTAGTGACGAAGAGTCACTTGATGAATGCTTAAAAGAATCCAAAGCACGATTTCTCAATAGAGGTTACTCTAATCAACTTCTAGAACAAGCACTTCTGAAAGCTTGTTCAATTGGACGCAGTACACTCCTTGCACCCAAGGCCCCCGATACTCCAACCTCTGAATGCACTGTGAGACTTATCACCAATTTTAGTACACAGGAACGCAAGATTAGACGTATCATCTGCACAGAATGGCCCATAATTTTGACGGATGTCATCCTTTGACCTTTACTTTCCAAAACACCCACCATAACATTCAGAAGGGCGTCCTCTATGCGTGATGCATTAGACAGGCCTATGCCAGAAGGCCCAGTTAAAAAGAGCCTTGTGTTCAAAACAGGTTTCTTTAAGTGCGCTTCCTGCCGCGCTTGCACATTTGCCAAGAACAGTACACACTATGTCACAGCCTTCAGCACAACACCGATAACTATTCGTGAACACCTGACATGTAGGTCTGAATACGTTGTGTACAAACTAAGATGCACTTGCAATCTTGAATACATCGGAAGCACCAAGCTTCCTGTACATCAACGTATTCTTCAGCACATTTGTGCAATTGTCAACAGCGATAGCAAGTATCCTGTAGCTAGGCACTTTCGCGCTGTACATGACAAAAAACTCAAAGATTTTGAGTATACTGTTCTATGCTCGGTACCTCAGCCTAGTCGCGGAGGTGACCGGATGAAGCTACTGAGGCAGAAGGAGTCACATCTTATACTGTACTTGGATACCAAGGCCCCGAATGGTCTCAACCTGACGGAAGACCTGAGTAACTTCCTATGATCTGTCATCTGGGCAGCCCTATATAGTCTTTGTTCATCCCTAGGGCGTCCCTTTTCACTACTAACATCTTGTTTGCTCATCAGTTTTGTTGGTTTGTAGGGTGTGTTTATTTTGGTTCAGTCACCGGCCGGTGACTCTACTACCTGTACAATTTGTAAATAGAATCATAATGTATTATGATTAGGAAATAGGAGTGCTAAAATGTGCCATCTTTATAGTGGTTATAATTAATTCATATTTAGATTGTTCTCTACTCATGATTTCTTCATTGTGTGCTTCCTCTGAATTCGAAAAAGATAATTTTTTTTATGTTAGGGTCTTTAAACCAAACTAATTCATTTGCCCCTTTTTTCTTTTATATTTTATTTGTCACTATATCTCTGTGTTAGGTTGTTCCCTTTAGACAGACAGGAGATCTCAGTTTGAATATCACAATGTGATCATTGTTTTATTTTTGGGTTCATGTCACTATGACGCTTTTGCAATGTATTATGGTGAATATTTTTGTCTCTTTCTACATTTAGGGCACTATGCCGTTATTTTGGATTAAAGAAACCTGCGGTTTCTTTATTGAATGGAAGTTTGAATTTTCACCTGATTACATTGTTGATTAATGAATTGTTCATTTATTTTCTTAAACCCATTATTTGCCATTTTTATGATCATATTGCCTGTACTTGAATTGTTATGTCAATCACAAGTATAGTAGTCTGTCTTTTCCAATTTATTTGCACTTGCAATATAATACTTTCAGTCTATTCACTATGTCTAGCCTGCTATGCAGAGAGGGCGTGTACACCTTTTCAATTGTCCCACCTTTATTTTCACTATTTATATGTTTGAATCACTCTGAGCGCGCTATGTGAACAAGCTCCCTAGTGGAGTGAAACGCGTCATCTTTTCATTTATTAAATCGCCATTCTGCAACTCACTTGAGGCTTGATTGATTTCTGGGCCGGATTGTCGCTGCACTTTGTGGGGCTATTTGAGGTCTGAAACCTTGTGTACTCCGCCGACCATTGACGGAGCAGGGGCTGTTTTCTTCATATATATATATATATATATATATATATATATATATATATATATATATATATATATATATATATATATATATATATATATATATATATATATATATATATATATATATATATATATTCACTGAAAAAACCATAGGTTATAGACCATATATAGTTAGGAATTAGCATTTACAAAACCTTGAAAATTCACTGAAAAAACCATAGGTTATAGACCATATATAGTTAGGAATTAGCATTTAAAAAACCTTATTTTACTCACACAAAACCATTGAAATTCCATATATAGTTAGTTGCACTAACTATATATCGCGCACCCGCAATCCACTGCTGATCATGTCACATATTACATCATTCATGACATGGTCAGTGACATCACTGATGACATCACTGATGACATCTCAAATGACATCACTGATGACATCACTGATGACATCTCATTTGACATCATTCTTGTGCTAATACGATAAACCTCTTCAGACTCTAATATAACCTTAGATACACTCAGTGTATACAGACACTCACACACTGTCACTCATCCATGGAGTTACTCACACACCTAGTCAGTCATGCAAAGAAACAATCTCACCTCCATTTCCTTAACTATACAGTTATACACACCTTACTTATTCAAGCATATACTAACACATATTTACTCTCTTACACAATCCCTGATACAAGTTCACAATGATCCATACAGCCACTCACACATTCAGTGGCTCTCATGCACAGTTAATTATATATGCCAACTCTCACATGTACTTTGTTTTACATATGTACTTACTATGACATGTAGCATTGAGATATCCATTCACTCATCAATACACTCATGCACACAGTCAACTGCCCATGTAGCTGTTTCCACATGCACTCTTGAACTCATACACCTAGTGAATCAACTGCTGACACATCTATGCACAGAGTCACACACCTCCCAGCCACCCCCACACAAACTCAATCTCCCATACAAATACTTGGGCAACCAATCAATAACACATATAGCCTCTCGTATAGCTAATGATCAACACATGCAGCAGTTTACATCACAACAGACATACTGATGCACACATTCAGACTGTTTAGTCACTAACCCATGCATTTAGTACGACACATTTATTCACTCACTCACAGTCAGTCACGCACCTACTAAATCCTTCATCCAGACACTTATACATCCACTCATTCTTCAATATATCAAACATATTTAAACTTTACAGAAACACACAGTCACTGGATGATGTCATCAGTGATGTCATCAGTGATGTCATTTGAGATGTCATCAGTGATGTCATCAGTGATGTCATCAGTGATGTCATTTGAGATGTCATCAGTGATGTCATCAGTGATGTCACTGACCATGTCATGAATGATGTAATATGTGACATGATCAGCAGTGGATTGCGGGTGCGCGATATATAGTTAGTGCAACTAACTATATATGGAATTTCAATGGTTTTGTGTGAGTAAAATAAGGTTTTTTAAATGCTAATTCCTAACTATATATGGTCTATAACCTATGGTTTTTTCAGTGAATTTTCAAGGTTTTGTAAATGCTAATTCCTAACTATATATGGTCTATAACCTATGGTTTTTTCAGTGAATTTCAATGGTTTTTTAATAGCAAATATCATAAGCTGTCGAATGTCAAGTACGTGGTAAGTGAAAACATTTTCGTGTTTATGCACACTGATCTGCTTTGAATGGTGCCCCCCCCCCTCATTTCTATTAGGAGTACTCTCTCTTTGCAGATAGTGAAAGGTAGTTAACGCAGGCCTTTGCCCCCGTTGTAATCCGTCGTGCCTGCTTCTCTCTCCATTTGATTGATTGTTATCCAAGTATTTACTGTTTTAGAATTAGTTCTCTTTGGTTCATTCTCTATTTACAAACAAACACAGAGTCGCAATACTCTGTTTAGTCTTTGCAGATAACGAAAAATCGTGTAAAAAAAAAGAAAAGGAATCGAGCAAAATCAGTAGGCCACTAATGGGATCTCTTTTTGACCTCGCTAAAATAGAAACATTAGGAACAACCCCTCATGACAAATACAAAACTAGTGAGATGAACTGAACTCCACACAATGATGGCTGCAAAACAGCTCGGCTCCGCCACCCACCCCGCCCAAAATAACGATAAAGAGCGGCTGCCATGATTGGTTGCGGAATGGCCACGACGGAGCTACGAAATGATGCTGCTCTCATGCTAACCCCAGCTTCAGTCTGAAACATCCAGAAACACTGTAGACTACCAATTCGATCAGTTCCGGTAGCGCCCCAATGTAACCCGGTAGAGAAGAACTAGCCCTCCCCTCTTTCACTGATGGTTCTTGTTGCCTGTCCCTTCTGTTCTCATTTAACAGAACTATTTAGCCTGCTGAAAGGGGTTGTGTTCCGACCGCTGGTTGGTGGAGACATTTTGACTATATTCTGGACCTGCGTTGTCGCGTAATGCGTCATATGACGCGCCGCGTTAGCGCATCCGGAAGTCATCCGGGGCGCGCAGCGCGTAACGTAAGCATAACAAGTCATGTGACTTGTTAATAAAACTTTTCATTGGTTCATTTTACTTTTCTTATTGTAATGATGAAAGGCTTGCTCATATGACCTAAAAATTACGCTTTTCATTACTTCCGAACATTATTTTTTCTTAAATATATGTTATAATGTTCCAGGCTAATGTACTTTCCCGGAAATTTTACAACTGTCCTGCAAGTAAAATATATTCTTTTTTCGAGAAAAAGAGCGTTTCTTCGTCCCATGATGGAGCCGTTGAGCAAAAGAGGGTCGACCTGCTGTCTTAGTCGCCGATACGCCTGAATATGAGATTCTTATCGATCACTTTATGTTGCAGGAATAGAAAACACAACAGCCCTTGACCATTTATCTTTACTGCGTTCCTTCGTATTATACCTTTTACCCTTCATGTAATTGGTCTGCTTTATTTCACTTGCCTTTTAATGATTCTAAAACAGTGACTATTATTACAAACTTTACCAATGTATATACTACTACCATGTTTTCTTTTAAAAACCTTTATTGTGAAAATTTCATTATACAAATATGAGCCTATAACCACGTGGGCCGGCCACGGAGCAAACTGTAATCGTATGTGATGAGTAGACATTTACACTGTAGAGGAACGTAACGGGCGGGCCATTAGGTTGCAAGAACTAAGGTGTCTAACAGTTACGGAATCGGTGGACGTACATTTTATAATTAAAATACGACTGGGCCAGTTACAATAAAATTATCTAGATATACATTTGCGGGCAAGTACCATGGGTGACGTTAATTCGAACTTTCAACAGTACAGTAATCAATAACACATCAGAACTTAATATCAATAGGGATGTCGAAATATTCAATCAATTCTCGTCCCCGCCCGCCATGTGCTTCAAAACTGCATACGTATCTCGTGATTTCAAGGTTCTGCAACCAGTACACAACAAGGAGTTACGAGTCCCATTTATTCCGGCGCCATTTTGGGCGAGGACGGGCAGGTCCAGGATATAGTCAAAATGTCTCTACCAACCATCGACTATGATGATGTTCATATGCTGTATTTATTAGAGTAACACTCATCTGCCCACATGAAATTAATTTACCACAATCTAAACATGTCATTTTAATCTTTCCAAAGTTCTTCTAAATATTTGGGACCGTTTCCCTTGCCTCTGAAGCTCTCAGTGCCACTTCTTTGATGAATGTACTAGCAGGTCAGGGGTTCTCCTCCAAATCTCTCTTTTATGCAGCACTATAATTAATTGGTGCCACCTCTCCATATGACGATGCATGGTATAGTTACCACAACTATATATTTTTTCGGTTCCTCTGGAGAGTTCATCGTGGCAGATGAAGCGTGTAACATACCGGGCATTTACCTTTTTTTGCATGTACAGGAAAGGAAAAAAAAATCGAGCGTTCGAGTTCTTTGGTGTCCCAGGGCCATTTTAGTGGACCAGGCCCAAATCCAAAGAACAGCTATCTCACAGGCTAATGGGGCGACCCACGCCGAGTTTCAGCATTGTAGGATGACCACACAAGTACAGCAACTTGCTAGACATCACCTCGGTGCCATCCGGATCTCGGCGCCCCACTGCAGATGAAGTGCCTCTCAACTATGAAACCACCAGAAAACGCTTGAGTCAGCTTTGTGTGAAGCCGCCATTTTGATTCAATCAATAGCGTCCCCCTGCACACATTCAGGGACCTGGTCGTGTCTTCAGGTCAAACGAATTTGGGACAAGATGCAGAAAGGAAAAGGAAAAAAGTTCCGCCGGACCCCGGGAGGTGGCCGCCTATGTCATGGGCGATCTTAGGCCACACCAGGGCAATAGTGAAGCTGCAGCAGGTGCAAATAAGCTTCAGACAGTGTTACAAGCGCTGCTCAGAACTCTCAACTATGACACCACCTCGGTGCCATCCGGATCTTGGCGCCTTGTGCTGGTTCCGGCCTATTCACACATCGGTCCGCTACTGACGCCACCTCACAGGCCAACGGGGCACCCCACGCCGACTTTCGGCGCAGCATTGTAGGATGGCCACACCAGTGCGGCAAATTGCTGGACACCACCTCGGTGCCATCCAGATCTCGGCGCGTTGTGCTGCCTTCGGCCTATTCGCCACAAGTGCGCACGCAACTCAGCTGCATAGCGAGTGAAACACCAAGGGGCGCCCCACTGCAGCCGAGGAACCTCCATCTTGGGGGCGACGCACAGCATCACATTGCTTTCCAATGCAGTCAGATCCTCAAACAGCCCCCACTGACTGACGCGAACTCACAGGCCAACGGGGCGCCCCACGCCGACTTTCGGCGCAGCATTGTAGGATGGCCACACCAGTGCGGCAAGTTGCTGGACACCACCTCGGTGCCATCCGGATCTTGGCGCGTTGTGCTGCCTTTGGCCCCATTCGCACATCAGTCCGCTACTGACGCCATCTCACAGGCTAATGGGGCGCCCCACGCCGACTTTCAGCATTGTAGGATGACCACACCAGTACAGCAACTTGCTAGACATCACCTCGGTGCCATCCGGATCTCGGCGCCCCACTGCAGATGAAGTGCCTCTCAACTATGAAACCACCACTGTGACATCCGGATCTTGGCGCGTTGTGCTGCCTTCGGCCTATTCGCACATCGGTCCGCTACTGACGCCATCTCACAGGCTAATGGGGCGACCCACGCCGAGTTTCAGCATTGTAGGATGACCACACCAACTTGCTAGACATCACCTCGGTGCCATCCGAATCTTGGCATCTCAACGCCTAGTGGTATCTTCCATACAGAAAATATTGTTACGCTACCTTTGGCCCCATTCGCACATCAGTCCGCAACTTAGACATCACCTCGGTGCCATCCGGATCTTGGCATCTCAGCGCCTTGTGGTGTCTTCTCGTCAGAAAATATTGTTGCGCTGCCTTTGGCCCCATTCGCACATCAGTCCGCTACTGACACCATCTCACAGGCCAACAGGGCGCCCCACGCCGACTTTCAGCATTGTAGGATGGCCACACCAGTGCGGCAACTTACTAGACACCACCTCGGTGCCATCCGGATCTTGGCGCGTTGTGCTGCCTTCGGCCTATTCGCACATCGGTCCGCTACTGACGCAAACTCACAGGCCAACGGGGCGCCCCACGCCGACTTTCAACATTGTAGGATGGCCACACCAGTGCTGCAACTTGCTGGACACCACCTCGGTGCCATCCGGATCTTGGCGCGTTGTGCTGCCTTCGGCCTATTCGCACATCGGTCCGCTACTGACGCCGCCTCACGTGCCAACGTATTTTCTCCGCATTTTATACCCTATGCCGCATAACAGGTCATGTGACTTGTTTATAAAACTTTTCATTGGTTCATTTTACTTTTGGTTTCCTAATGATGGAAGGCTTGATCATATGACCTAAAAACAACACTTTTCATTGGATGAAAACTTTTTTTTTTTCCAAACGATGAAAGCCCCACCTTGTTTCTGGATGTTTCAGACTGAAGCTGGCGTCAGCATGAGAGCACCACCATCTCGTAGCTCCGTCGTAGTCATTCCGCGAGCAATCATGGCAGCCGCTCCCCACCAGAAGCCTGCAGGAGTCGGGGCCCCCAAAACTTTTGATGAATTCTCAAGGCGGAGGGGACGCTTTCGAGAATGGGGTCCAAGACCTAGCAGACAAGCGTCCGATTTCCAAGGTGTCCCAGGGCCATTTCAGTGGACCAGGCCCAAAAAGGAAAGAGCCTGCCGCCATTTTGAGAGTCCTGTGACAGCCGCCTATCGCTGCACCGCAAGAGTGGGCGCAACTCAGCTGAATTGCGGCTTTTGACACAGTGGACCAAAAACGGACGGAATGGCAACTGAAACGGTAAAGGGGCGCCCCACTACAACAGATGACACTCCACCTGGAGAGGCCCGTTCACGCCGCCTCCCCCGGGGCGCCCCACGCCGTTATTCGGAGCAGCATTGTAGGATACCAAAACCAGTGCGGCAACTTACTGGACATCACCTTGGTGCCATCGTTCTGCTGCCTTGGAACTATTCGCACAACAGTTTGCTACTGAAGACCCACCCCCCGCGACGCCCCACGCCGTTATTTGCTGGGTGGCAACTTACTAGACATCACTTTCGTGTCATCTAGATTTCAGCGCGTTCTGCTGCCTTGGAACTATTCGCACAACAGTTTGCTACTGATGACCCGCCCCACGCCGGAAATCTGGACGTTGTGCTGCGTTGGGACTATTCGCACAGCCGACCGCTACTTCGTTGTTTTTCCCTAAAAATGTTTATATGTTATTACTATTTTTGTTTTCTTGTATATATTTATAAATTATTAAAGTTTTATAATCTTACTACTTTGTCGGAGTGCTATATATTTTTAATGTGACACATAATTGTAAAAACTTTGATGTACAAAGAGTCATCCCTGGAATCTTCCGCTTCACGCTCGGTCCCCTCCCCAATCACAATACAGGATGGTTTTCAGATAATAGCAACGCTTCTGCTGTGACGGATCTCATCGAGTGTGGGCCTTGATCTACTATAACTCCTTTGAAGAGGGGTGAATCTTTACAGCTGTGGCCATAAACTACATCTGCAGGGCTAGCTGATACCCTAGGACCAGCCTGGACAATCGGACACAGAGGAAAAGGAGTGTCAGAGGGTGCAGTAGTGAATAGGGCGAAAGGGAGGTGTCGGGCGGGCACAGGGTGTGATTCTCAGGAAAGAGCAGCGCAGATGGGGGGAGGTTTATTACCCATGCATAAGACAGAGAGCGGGGGTGACCACTGCCTGGGGGAGATGCTTGCGAGGGTGGGGAGCCATGCTAAGGATCGACAGCGTGCACAGAGTGGGTCTGGTCAAGGCATCTAAAATGGCTGCCGTGCACGACAAAAGTGTGGCATTTGAAAAAAGACAAGATGGCGCAGACAATGTTTTTCAACACTTCCTGATTTCCTTTGAATCGAACGTTAACAGACGTTGGGGCATATTACCAAAGTTAAGCGATATTTATCCCTAACGATGCATTGCAAAGATTTTTTTACCGTCAGAAATTATCGCAGATAAACCTTGCTATTATCAAAGTTTATCGCAAATACGATAAAAACCGACCGCAATGCATTAATATCGCTGAAAACTCAGCGATATTCATGCATTACCGAGCTAATCCTCTTAGCCATGTTATCCACCTCCCATAGGATAACATGGCTAAGAACTGCTCAGGGCAGCTGTTACTTTTTGGAGATATTCGCGCTTATCTCGAATATTTCCAAAAGTTGATAATAGGAGATAGCGATGTTAGCGACTGTTTCCAGTCGCTAACATCTTGGCATGCCCACTTTGCATGTCATTAGTGATAAATATCACTCACATGCAAAGTGGGGCCCAAGATGGTCGCTATCTCCTACTAGCCGTCGCTAACTGGTGTTAGCAACAGCTAGGTAATACAGATATAATTTTATCTCCGCGAAGCGGAGCGCTGTTACAGATATATATCTTGTTTTTGAACGTTAATTTCTCAAAATGCACTGAAGCACATATATTGAGACCTAGCAAAGGCACATCGGGCTACCAGTCCCTAATATTTTACCAAGTTTCGTGCAAATCCATTCAGCCGTTCGATTATTATTATTATTTATTTTTTTTGCCCCGCGGGGCCCTTTCAAAACCTCCACATCAAACCTAGGGGATCAGCGAGGATCTACTATGCCCCCTTATGGTCATTTGCCCCTTCGCTTTGGCCTCCTCTTGTCTCTCGATCCTACCGAGAGACAAGATGGCGGCCGCTACGGACTGTTTGGAATGTTTACAGACACCGGAGAGCCAATCAGCTTCGCTTCGCAAAGCTCCGTAACGCGA
Organism: Lissotriton helveticus; assembly: GCF_964261635.1. NCBI lineage: Eukaryota > Metazoa > Chordata > Amphibia > Caudata > Salamandridae > Lissotriton > Lissotriton helveticus. The sequence continues at coordinate 370,728,160 of NC_136058.1, forward strand.
AAAGTACGCGAAGCGGTGCGCTGTTACAGATATATATCTTTTTTTGAACGTTAATTTCTCAAAATCCACTGAAGCACATATATTGAGACCTAGCAAAGGCACATCGGGCTACCAGTCCCTACAATTTTGCCAAGTTTCGTGCAAATCCATTCAGCCGTAAGATTATTATTATAATTTTTTTTTTTTGCCCCGCGGGGCCCTTTTAAAACCTCCACATCAAACCTAGGGGGTCAGCGAGGATCTACTATTCCCCCTTATGGTCATTTACCCCTTCGCTTTGGCCTCCTCTTGTCTCTCGATCCTACCGAGAGACAAGATGGCGGCCACTACGGACTGTTTGCGGCCACTACGGACTGTTTGGAATGTTGACAGACGCCGGAGAACCAATCAGCTTCGCTTCACAAAGCTCCGTTGCGCGAAAAGTACGCGTCCTAGGCCGCTGCCCGGTCCGCGCTTACAGATATATATCTTTTTTTAAACGTTAATTTCTCAAAATCCACTGGAGCACATATATTGAGACCTACAAAAGGCACATCGGGCTACCAGTCCCTACAATTTTGCCAAGTTTCGTGCAAATCCATTCAGCCGTTCGGGCTAAAAGTGAGGCCAACCGCCCTATGGAAATTAACATGGGAAAAACGCGTTTTGGGACCCCCCTTTTTTCTCGGCCCCCCCTTGACGAACCCCCCCCAAATTTTCAAAGGCTGCTCAGAAACAAAATGTGCCATTTTCCTGAAAATTTCAGCCAATTCCGTCCACAAACGGCAAAGTTATTAGACATAGAATTTTCAAAAATCCCATAGAGAAAAAATCCTAACTATATATACCTACTGGCGACCGCCAGTAGGTAATATATATATATATATATATATATGCATTTGTGTGTGTGTGTGTATATAAAATACCAGACTTAAAATAAAGTTATGATTCAGATAGACCCCTTGCCTTGTATTGAAACCATATTTGGTGGCACGGAGTCCTATGAGTGTCAAGGGCGCCAGTGTCAAGGGCGCCATTCTCATTGCTAATGATTCTGCAGTGAAGTTAGGGTACCATATAATGATTTTTCTTACAATAAAGGTCTACTATCACCAAAGTATAAATACTTTTTTATACCGTACTTTCTTCTTTTAAGCGCTATATCTTACAGTTGTTACTATTACACTCTTTCATATTTCTCCATTTAACAGTCACAGAAGGATGGTAGTCCAAGTTTGCTCTACGACTTTATGCCACTCAATTTTACGCTCTGCCCTTCCGCAACACTCTACGCTTCGCCACTCTACTCCACTGCGGTGGTATTGGGGGACCGGAGGTGACACTGGACATCTGGCACACCAAAGCGGGACTGTTACATCTGTTTCCATGAGGCTCAGCTGTTCCCTGCCCCCCCGGAATGTTATTTTCATCAACCAGTGATTTACTCCTGCACTGTTGGCCTCAGATACCACACTGTTGCATTCTGGGGCTTGCAGTTTCGAACTACACTTGGGACTGCTCACAGGTGCGTGTAGTCAATTACTGTGGGGTGGAGCTGGCTTGCAGCAGCAAGCGGTTAAATGAGGGACTGTTTTCAAGCATGAGACATTGCTCATGGATCGTTTTTGGGCGCTGAAGAAGGCAGAAGTCTGCCGAAATGCATTCGCATCTGTGCTGAATAAAGGTGTTACCTACCGTCTCCCCCTGGGTCGCTGTCTCTTTTCGTGGAAGGAGTGTTGGTGCATCTTTACACAGCATCACCCAGCGGTGCTTTTCAGGGACCCCTGCTGCGCTTTGGGTAACCAGCCTCTCTGGGACTTGGACTCCTGCAGTTCGTTGTTATTGCCAGCGTTGGCTGGAAGGGCTGGTATCCCGCCATTGAAACCAGGGAGGAAAGTAAGCAGTTTTGGGATTATTAATCCCATGCTGGGTAGAGCACGCTGTAGCTCATCCCCTGTTTTATGGACTTTCTGGACTAGATGGCTGCGGTGGTATTGGGGGACCGGAGGTGACACTGGACATCTGGCACACCAAAGCGGGACTGTTACATCTGTTTCCATGAGGCTCAGCTGTTCCCTGCACCCCCGGAATGTTATTTTCATCAACTGGTGATTTACTCCTGCACCGTTGGCCTCAGATACCACACTGTTGCATTCTGGGGCTTGCAGTTTCGAACTACACTTGGGACTGCTCACAGGTGCGTGTAGTCAATTACTGTGGGGTGGAGCTGGCTTGCAGCAGCAAGCGGTTAAATGAGGGACTGTTTTCAAGCATGAGACATTGCTCATGGATCGTTTTTGGGCGCTGAAGAAGGCAGAAGTCTGCCGAAATGCATTCGCATCTGTGCTGAATAAAGGTGTTACCTACCGTCTCCCCCTGGGTCGCTGTCTCTTTTCGTGGAAGGAGTGTTGGTGCATCTTTACACAGCGTCACCCAGCGGCGCTTTTCAGGGACCCCTGCCGCGCTTTGGGGAACCAGCCTCTCTGGGACTTGGACTCCTGCAGTTCGTTGTTATTGCCAGCGTTGGCTGGAAGGGCTGGTATCCCGCCATTGAAACCAGGGAGGAAAGTAAGCAGTTTTGGGATTATTAATCCCATGCTGGGTAGAGCACGCTGTAGCTCATCCCCTGTTTTATGGACTTTCTGGACTAGATGGCTGCGGTGGTATTGGGGGACCGGAGGTGACACTGGACATCTGGCACACCAAAGCGGGACTGTTACATCTGTTTCCATGAGGCTCAGCTGTTCCCTGCCCCCCCGGAATGTTATTTTCATCAACCGGTGATTTACTCCTGCACCGTTGGCCTCAGATACCACACTGTTGCATTCTGGGGCTTGCAGTTTCGAACTACACTTGGGACTGCTCACAGGTGCGTGTAGTCAATTACTGTGGGGTGGAGCTGGCTTGCAGCAGCAAGCGGTTAAATGAGGGACTGTTTTCAAGCATGAGACATTGCTCATGGATCGTTTTTGGGCGCTGAAGAAGGCAGAAGTCTGCCGAAATGCATTCGCATCTGTGCTGAATAAAGGTGTTACCTACCGTCTCCCCCTGGGTCGCTGTCTCTTTTCGTGGAAGGAGTGTTGGTGCATCTTTACACAGCGTCACCCAGCGGCGCTTTTCAGGGACCCCTGCCGCGCTTTGGGTAACCAGCCTCTCTGGGACTTGGACTCCTGCAGTTCGTTGTTATTGCCAGCGTTGGCTGGAAGGGCTGGTATCCCGCCATTGAAACCAGGGAGGAAAGTAAGCAGTTTTGGGATTATTAATCCCATGCTGGGTAGAGCACGCTGTAGCTCATCCCCTGTTTTATGGACTTTCTGGACTAGATGGCTGCGGTGGTATTGGGGGACCGGAGGTGACACTGGACATCTGGCACACCAAAGCGGGACTGTTACATCTGTTTCCATGAGGCTCAGCTGTTCCCTGCCCCCCCGGAATGTTATTTTCATCAACCGGTGATTTACTCCTGCACCGTTGGCCTCAGATACCACACTGTTGCATTCTGGGGCTTGCAGTTTCGAACTACACTTGGGACTGCTCACAGGTGCGTGTAGTCAATTACTGTGGGGTGGAGCTGGCTTGCAGCAGCAAGCGGTTAAATGAGGGACTGTTTTCAAGCATGAGACATTGCTCATGGATCGTTTTTGGGCGCTGAAGAAGGCAGAAGTCTGCCGAAATGCATTCGCATCTGTGCTGAATAAAGGTGTTACCTACCGTCTCCCCCTGGGTCGCTGTCTCTTTTCGTGGAAGGAGTGTTGGTGCATCTTTACACAGCGTCACCCAGCGGCGCTTTTCAGGGACCCCTGCCGCGCTTTGGGTAACCAGCCTCTCTGGGACTTGGACTCCTGCAGTTCGTTGTTATTGCCAGCGTTGGCTGGAAGGGCTGGTATCCCGCCATTGAAACCAGGGAGGAAAGTAAGCAGTTTTGGGATTATTAATCCCATGCTGGGTAGAGCACGCTGTAGCTCATCCCCTGTTTTATGGACTTTCTGGACTAGATGGCTGCGGTGGTATTGGGGGACCGGAGGTGACACTGGACATCTGGCACACCAAAGCGGGACTGTTACATCTGTTTCCATGAGGCTCAGCTGTTCCCTGCCCCCCCGGAATGTTATTTTCATCAACCGGTGATTTACTCCTGCACCGTTGGCCTCAGATACCACACTGTTGCATTCTGGGGCTTGCAGTTTCGAACTACACTTGGGACTGCTCACAGGTGCGTGTAGTCAATTACTGTGGGGTGGAGCTGGCTTGCAGCAGCAAGCGGTTAAATGAGGGACTGTTTTCAAGCATGAGACATTGCTCATGGATCGTTTTTGGGCGCTGAAGAAGGCAGAAGTCTGCCGAAATGCATTCGCATCTGTGCTGAATAAAGGTGTTACCTACCGTCTCCCCCTGGGTCGCTGTCTCTTTTCGTGGAAGGAGTGTTGGTGCATCTTTACACAGCGTCACCCAGCGGCGCTTTTCAGGGACCCCTGCCGCGCTTTGGGTAACCAGCCTCTCTGGGACTTGGACTCCTGCAGTTCGTTGTTATTGCCAGCGTTGGCTGGAAGGGCTGGTATCCCGCCATTGAAACCAGGGAGGAAAGTAAGCAGTTTTGGGATTATTAATCCCATGCTGGGTAGAGCACGCTGTAGCTCATCCCCTGTTTTATGGACTTTCTGGACTAGATGGCTGCGGTGGTATTGGGGGACCGGAGGTGACACTGGACATCTGGCACACCAAAGCGGGACTGTTACATCTGTTTCCATGAGGCTCAGCTGTTCCCTGCCCCCCCCCGGAATGTTATTTTCATCAACCGGTGATTTACTCCTGCACCGTTGGCCTCAGATACCACACTGTTGCATTCTGGGGCTTGCAGTTTCGAACTACACTTGGGACTGCTCACAGGTGCGTGTAGTCAATTACTGTGGGGTGGAGCTGGCTTGCAGCAGCAAGCGGTTAAATGAGGGACTGTTTTCAAGCATGAGACATTGCTCATGGATCGTTTTTGGGCGCTGAAGAAGGCAGAAGTCTGCCGAAATGCATTCGCATCTGTGCTGAATAAAGGTGTTACCTACCGTCTCCCCCTGGGTCGCTGTCTCTTTTCGTGGAAGGAGTGTTGGTGCATCTTTACACAGCGTCACCCAGCGGCGCTTTTCAGGGACCCCTGCCGCGCTTTGGGTAACCAGCCTCTCTGGGACTTGGACTCCTGCAGTTCGTTGTTATTGCCAGCGTTGGCTGGAAGGGCTGGTATCCCGCCATTGAAACCAGGGAGGAAAGTAAGCAGTTTTGGGATTATTAATCCCATGCTGGGTAGAGCACGCTGTAGCTCATCCCCTGTTTTATGGACTTTCTGGACTAGATGGCTGCGGTGGTATTGGGGGACCGGAGGTGACACTGGACATCTGGCACACCAAAGCGGGACTGTTACATCTGTTTCCATGAGGCTCAGCTGTTCCCTGCCCCCCCGGAATGTTATTTTCATCAACCGGTGATTTACTCCTGCACCGTTGGCCTCAGATACCACACTGTTGCATTCTGGGGCTTGCAGTTTCGAACTACACTTGGGACTGCTCACAGGTGCGTGTAGTCAATTACTGTGGGGTGGAGCTGGCTTGCAGCAGCAAGCGGTTAAATGAGGGACTGTTTTCAAGCATGAGACATTGCTCATGGATCGTTTTTGGGCGCTGAAGAAGGCAGAAGTCTGCCGAAATGCATTCGCATCTGTGCTGAATAAAGGTGTTACCTACCGTCTCCCCCTGGGTCGCTGTCTCTTTTCGTGGAAGGAGTGTTGGTGCATCTTTACACAGCGTCACCCAGCGGCGCTTTTCAGGGACCCCTGCCGCGCTTTGGGTAACCAGCCTCTCTGGGACTTGGACTCCTGCAGTTCGTTGTTATTGCCAGCGTTGGCTGGAAGGGCTGGTATCCCGCCATTGAAACCAGGGAGGAAAGTAAGCAGTTTTGGGATTATTAATCCCATGCTGGGTAGAGCACGCTGTAGCTCATCCCCTGTTTTATGGACTTTCTGGACTAGATGGCTGCGGTGGTATTGGGGGACCGGAGGTGACACTGGACATCTGGCACACCAAAGCGGGACTGTTACATCTGTTTCCATGAGGCTCAGCTGTTCCCTGCCCCCCCGGAATGTTATTTTCATCAACCGGTGATTTACTCCTGCACCGTTGGCCTCAGATACCACACTGTTGCATTCTGGGGCTTGCAGTTTCGAACTACACTTGGGACTGCTCACAGGTGCGTGTAGTCAATTACTGTGGGGTGGAGCTGGCTTGCAGCAGCAAGCGGTTAAATGAGGGACTGTTTTCAAGCATGAGACATTGCTCATGGATCGTTTTTGGGCGCTGAAGAAGGCAGAAGTCTGCCGAAATGCATTCGCATCTGTGCTGAATAAAGGTGTTACCTACCGTCTCCCCCTGGGTCGCTGTCTCTTTTCGTGGAAGGAGTGTTGGTGCATCTTTACACAGCGTCACCCATTGGCGCTTTTCAGGGACCCCTGCCGCGCTTTGGGTAACCAGCCTCTCTGGGACTTGGACTCCTGCAGTTCGTTGTTATTGCCAGCGTTGGCTGGAAGGGCTGGTATCCCGCCATTGAAACCAGGGAGGAAAGTAAGCAGTTTTGGGATTATTAATCCCATGCTGGGTAGAGCACGCTGTAGCTCATCCCCTGTTTTATGGACTTTCTGGACTAGATGGCTGCGGTGGTATTGGGGGACCGGAGGTGACACTGGACATCTGGCACACCAAAGCGGGACTGTTACATCTGTTTCCATGAGGCTCAGCTGTTCCCTGCCCCCCCGGAATGTTATTTTCATCAACCGGTGATTTACTCCTGCACCGTTGGCCTCAGATACCACACTGTTGCATTCTGGGGCTTGCAGTTTCGAACTACACTTGGGACTGCTCACAGGTGCGTGTAGTCAATTACTGTGGGGTGGAGCTGGCTTGCAGCAGCAAGCGGTTAAATGAGGGACTGTTTTCAAGCATGAGACATTGCTCATGGATCGTTTTTGGGCGCTGAAGAAGGCAGAAGTCTGCCGAAATGCATTCGCATCTCTGCTGAATAAAGGTGTTACCTACCGTCTCCCCCTGGGTCGCTGTCTCTTTTCGTGGAAGGAGTGTTGGTGCATCTTTACACAGCGTCACCCAGCGGCGCTTTTCAGGGACCCCTGCCGCGCTTTGGGTAACCAGCCTCTCTGGGACTTGGACTCCTGCAGTTCGTTGTTATTGCCAGCGTTGGCTGGAAGGGCTGGTATCCCGCCATTGAAACCAGGGAGGAAAGTAAGCAGTTTTGGGATTATTAATCCCATGCTGGGTAGAGCACGCTGTAGCTCATCCCCTGTTTTATGGACTTTCTGGACTAGATGGCTGCGGTGGTATTGGGGGACCGGAGGTGACACTGGACATCTGGCACACCAAAGCGGGACTGTTACATCTGTTTCCATGAGGCTCAGCTGTTCCCTGCCCCCCCGGAATGTTATTTTCATCAACCGGTGATTTACTCCTGCACCGTTGGCCTCAGATACCACACTGTTGCATTCTGGGGCTTGCAGTTTCGAACTACACTTGGGACTGCTCACAGGTGCGTGTAGTCAATTACTGTGGGGTGGAGCTGGCTTGCAGCAGCAAGCGGTTAAATGAGGGACTGTTTTCAAGCATGAGACATTGCTCATGGATCATTTTTGGGCGCTGAAGAAGGCAGAAGTCTGCCGAAATGCATTCGCATCTGTGCTGAATAAAGGTGTTACCTACCGTCTCCCCCTGGGTCGCTGTCTCTTTTCGTGGAAGGAGTGTTGGTGCATCTTTACACAGCGTCACCCAGCGGCGCTTTTCAGGGACCCCTGCCGCGCTTTGGGTAACCAGCCTCTCTGGGACTTGGACTCCTGCAGTTCGTTGTTATTGCCAGCGTTGGCTGGAAGGGCTGGTATCCCGCCATTGAAACCAGGGAGGAAAGTAAGCAGTTTTGGGATTATTAATCCCATGCTGGGTAGAGCACGCTGTAGCTCATCCCCTGTTTTATGGACTTTCTGGACTAGATGGCTGCGGTGGTATTGGGGGACCGGAGGTGACACTGGACATCTGGCACACCAAAGCGGGACTGTTACATCTGTTTCCATGAGGCTCAGCTGTTCCCTGCCCCCCCGGAATGTTATTTTCATCAACCGGTGATTTACTCCTGCACCGTTGGCCTCAGATACCACACTGTTGCATTCTGGGGCTTGCAGTTTCGAACTACACTTGGGACTGCTCACAGGTGCGTGTAGTCAATTACTGTGGGGTGGAGCTGGCTTGCAGCAGCAAGCGGTTAAATGAGGGGTGGAGCTGGCTTGCAGCAGCAAGCGGTTAAATGAGGGACTGTTTTCAAGCATGAGACATTGCTCATGGATCGTTTTTGGGCGCTGAAGAAGGCAGAAGTCTGCCGAAATGCATTCGCATCTGTGCTGAATAAAGGTGTTACCTACCGTCTCCCCCTGGGTCGCTGTCCCTTTTTCGTGGAAGGAGTGTTGGTGCATCTTTACACAGCGTCACCCAGCGGCGCTTTTCAGGGACCCCTGCCGCGCTTTGGGTAACCAGCCTCTCTGGGACTTGGACTCCTGCAGTTCGTTGTTATTGCCAGCGTTGGCTGGAAGGGCTGGTATCCCGCCATTGAAACCAGGGAGGAAAGTAAGCAGTTTTGGGATTATTAATCCCATGCTGGGTAGAGCACGCTGTAGCTCATCCCCTGTTTTATGGACTTTCTGGACTAGATGGCTGCGGTGGTATTGGGGGACCGGAGGTGACACTGGACATCTGGCACACCAAAGCGGGACTGTTACATCTGTTTCCATGAGGCTCAGCTGTTCCCTGCCCCCCCGGAATGTTATTTTCATCAACCGGTGATTTACTCCTGCACCGTTGGCCTCAGATACCACACTGTTGCATTCTGGGGCTTGCAGTTTCGAACTACACTTGGGACTGCTCACAGGTGCGTGTAGTCAATTACTGTGGGGTGGAGCTGGCTTGCAGCAGCAAGCGGTTAAATGAGGGACTGTTTTCAAGCATGAGACATTGCTCATGGATCGTTTTTGGGCGCTGAAGAAGGCAGAAGTCTGCCGAAATGCATTCGCATCTGTGCTGAATAAAGGTGTTACCTACCGTCTCCCCCTGGGTCGCTGTCTCTTTTCGTGGAAGGAGTGTTGGTGCATCTTTACACAGCGTCACCCAGCGGCGCTTTTCAGGGACCCCTGCCGCGCTTTGGGTAACCAGCCTCTCTGGGACTTGGACTCCTGCAGTTCGTTGTTATTGCCAGCGTTGGCTGGAAGGGCTGGTATCCCGCCATTGAAACCAGGGAGGAAAGTAAGCAGTTTTGGGATTATTAATCCCATGCTGGGTAGAGCACGCTGTAGCTCATCCCCTGTTTTATGGACTTTCTGGACTAGATGGCTGCGGTGGTATTGGGGGACCGGAGGTGACACTGGACATCTGGCACACCAAAGCGGGACTGTTACATCTGTTTCCATGAGGCTCAGCTGTTCCCTGCCCCCCCGGAATGTTATTTTCATCAACCGGTGATTTACTCCTGCACCGTTGGCCTCAGATACCACACTGTTGCATTCTGGGGCTTGCAGTTTCGAACTACACTTGGGACTGCTCACAGGTGCGTGTAGTCAATTACTGTGGGGTGGAGCTGGCTTGCAGCAGCAAGCGGTTAAATGAGGGACTGTTTTCAAGCATGAGACATTGCTCATGGATCGTTTTTGGGCGCTGAAGAAGGCAGAAGTCTGCCGAAATGCATTCGCATCTGTGCTGAATAAAGGTGTTACCTACCGTCTCCCCCTGGGTCGCTGTCTCTTTTCGTGGAAGGAGTGTTGGTGCATCTTTACACAGCGTCACCCAGCGGCGCTTTTCAGGGACCCCTGCCGCGCTTTGGGTAACCAGCCTCTCTGGGACTTGGACTCCTGCAGTTCGTTGTTATTGCCAGCGTTGGCTGGAAGGGCTGGTATCCCGCCATTGAAACCAGGGAGGAAAGTAAGCAGTTTTGGGATTATTAATCCCATGCTGGGTAGAGCACGCTGTAGCTCATCCCCTGTTTTATGGACTTTCTGGACTAGATGGCTGCGGTGGTATTGGGGGACCGGAGGTGACACTGGACATCTGGCACACCAAAGCGGGACTGTTACATCTGTTTCCATGAGGCTCAGCTGTTCCCTGCCCCCCCGGAATGTTATTTTCATCAACCGGTGATTTACTCCTGCACCGTTGGCCTCAGATACCACACTGTTGCATTCTGGGGCTTGCAGTTTCGAACTACACTTGGGACTGCTCACAGGTGCGTGTAGTCAATTACTGTGGGGTGGAGCTGGCTTGCAGCAGCAAGCGGTTAAATGAGGGACTGTTTTCAAGCATGAGACATTGCTCATGGATCGTTTTTGGGCGCTGAAGAAGGCAGAAGTCTGCCGAAATGCATTCGCATCTGTGCTGAATAAAGGTGTTACCTACCGTCTCCCCCTGGGTCGCTGTCTCTTTTCGTGGAAGGAGTGTTGGTGCATCTTTACACAGCGTCACCCAGTGGCGCTTTTCAGGGACCCCTGCCGCGCTTTGGGTAACCAGCCTCTCTGGGACTTGGACTCCTGCAGTTCGTTGTTATTGCCAGCGTTGGCTGGAAGGGCTGGTATCCCGCCATTGAAACCAGGGAGGAAAGTAAGCAGTTTTGGGATTATTAATCCCATGCTGGGTAGAGCACGCTGTAGCTCATCCCCTGTTTTATGGACTTTCTGGACTAGATGGCTGCGGTGGTATTGGGGGACCGGAGGTGACACTGGACATCTGGCACACCAAAGCGGGACTGTTACATCTGTTTCCATGAGGCTCAGCTGTTCCCTGCCCCCCCGGAATGTTATTTTCATCAACCGGTGATTTACTCCTGCACCGTTGGCCTCAGATACCACACTGTTGCATTCTGGGGCTTGCAGTTTCGAACTACACTTGGGACTGCTCACAGGTGCGTGTAGTCAATTACTGTGGGGTGGAGCTGGCTTGCAGCAGCAAGCGGTTAAATGAGGGACTGTTTTCAAGCATGAGACATTGCTCATGGATCGTTTTTGGGCGCTGAAGAAGGCAGAAGTCTGCCGAAATGCATTCGCATCTCTGCTGAATAAAGGTGTTACCTACCGTCTCCCCCTGGGTCGCTGTCTCTTTTCGTGGAAGGAGTGTTGGTGCATCTTTACACAGCGTCACCCAGCGGCGCTTTTCAGGGACCCCTGCCGCGCTTTGGGTAACCAGCCTCTCTGGGACTTGGACTCCTGCAGTTCGTTGTTATTGCCAGCGTTGGCTGGAAGGGCTGGTATCCCGCCATTGAAACCAGGGAGGAAAGTAAGCAGTTTTGGGATTATTAATCCCATGCTGGGTAGAGCACGCTGTAGCTCATCCCCTGTTTTATGGACTTTCTGGACTAGATGGCTGCGGTGGTATTGGGGGACCGGAGGTGACACTGGACATCTGGCACACCAAAGCAGGACTGTTACATCTGTTTCCATGAGGCTCAGCTGTTCCCTGCCCCCCCGGAATGTTATTTTCATCAACCGGTGATTTACTCCTGCACCGTTGGCCTCAGATACCACACTGTTGCATTCTGGGGCTTGCAGTTTCGAACTACACTTGGGACTGCTCACAGGTGCGTGTAGTCAATTACTGTGGGGTGGAGCTGGCTTGCAGCAGCAAGCGGTTAAATGAGGGACTGTTTTCAAGCATGAGACATTGCTCATGGATCGTTTTTGGGCGCTGAAGAAGGCAGAAGTCTGCCGAAATGCATTCGCATCTGTGCTGAATAAAGGTGTTACCTACCGTCTCCCCCTGGGTCGCTGTCTCTTTTCGTGGAAGGAGTGTTGGTGCATCTTTACACAGCGTCACCCAGCGGCGCTTTTCAGGGACCCCTGCCGCGCTTTGGGTAACCAGCCTCTCTGGGACTTGGACTCCTGCAGTTCGTTGTTATTGCCAGCGTTGGCTGGAAGGGCTGGTATCCCGCCATTGAAACCAGGGAGGAAAGTAAGCAGTTTTGGGATTATTAATCCCATGCTGGGTAGAGCACGCTGTAGCTCATCCCCTGTTTTATGGACTTTCTGGACTAGATGGCTGCGGTGGTATTGGGGGACCGGAGGTGACACTGGACATCTGGCACACCAAAGCGGGACTGTTACATCTGTTTCCATGAGGCTCAGCTGTTCCCTGCCCCCCCGGAATGTTATTTTCATCAACCGGTGATTTACTCCTGCACCGTTGGCCTCAGATACCACACTGTTGCATTCTGGGGCTTGCAGTTTCGAACTACACTTGGGACTGCTCACAGGTGCGTGTAGTCAATTACTGTGGGGTGGAGCTGGCTTGCAGCAGCAAGCGGTTAAATGAGGGGTGGAGCTGGCTTGCAGCAGCAAGCGGTTAAATGAGGGACTGTTTTCAAGCATGAGACATTGCTAATGGATCGTTTTTGGGCGCTGAAGAAGGCAGAAGTCTGCCGAAATGCATTCGCATCTGTGCTGAATAAAGGTGTTACCTACCGTCTCCCCCTGGGTCGCTGTCCCTTTTTCGTGGAAGGAGTGTTGGTGCATCTTTACACAGCGTCACCCAGCGGCGCTTTTCAGGGACCCCTGCCGCGCTTTGGGTAACCAGCCTCTCTGGGACTTGGACTCCTGCAGTTCGTTGTTATTGCCAGCGTTGGCTGGAAGGGCTGGTATCCCGCCATTGAAACCAGGGAGGAAAGTAAGCAGTTTTGGGATTAATAATCCCATGCTGGGTAGAGCACGCTGTAGCTCATCCCCTGTTTTATGGACTTTCTGGACTAGATGGCTGCGGTGGTATTGGGGGACCGGAGGTGACACTGGACATCTGGCACACCAAAGCGGGACTGTTACATCTGTTTCCATGAGGCTCAGCTGTTCCCTGCCCCCCCGGAATGTTATTTTCATCAACCGGTGATTTACTCCTGCACCGTTGGCCTCAGATACCACACTGTTGCATTCTGGGGCTTGCAGTTTCGAACTACACTTGGGACTGCTCACAGGTGCGTGTAGTCAATTACTGTGGGGTGGAGCTGGCTTGCAGCAGCAAGCGGTTAAATGAGGGACTGTTTTCAAGCATGAGACATTGCTCATGGATCGTTTTTGGGCGCTGAAGAAGGCAGAAGTCTGCCGAAATGCATTCGCATCTGTGCTGAATAAAGGTGTTACCTACCGTCTCCCCCTGGGTCGCTGTCTCTTTTCGTGGAAGGAGTGTTGGTGCATCTTTACACAGCGTCACCCAGCGGCGCTTTTCAGGGACCCCTGCCGCGCTTTGGGTAACCAGCCTCTCTGGGACTTGGACTCCTGCAGTTCGTTGTTATTGCCAGCGTTGGCTGGAAGGGCTGGTATCCCGCCATTGAAACCAGGGAGGAAAGTAAGCAGTTTTGGGATTATTAATCCCATGCTGGGTAGAGCACGCTGTAGCTCATCCCCTGTTTTATGGACTTTCTGGACTAGATGGCTGCGGTGGTATTGGGGGACCGGAGGTGACACTGGACATCTGGCACACCAAAGCGGGACTGTTACATCTGTTTCCATGAGGCTCAGCTGTTCCCTGCCCCCCCGGAATGTTATTTTCATCAACCGGTGATTTACTCCTGCACCGTTGGCCTCAGATACCACACTGTTGCATTCTGGGGCTTGCAGTTTCGAACTACACTTGGGACTGCTCACAGGTGCGTGTAGTCAATTACTGTGGGGTGGAGCTGGCTTGCAGCAGCAAGCGGTTAAATGAGGGACTGTTTTCAAGCATGAGACATTGCTCATGGATCGTTTTTGGGCGCTGAAGAAGGCAGAAGTCTGCCGAAATGCATTCGCATCTGTGCTGAATAAAGGTGTTACCTACCGTCTCCCCCTGGGTCGCTGTCTCTTTTCGTGGAAGGAGTGTTGGTGCATCTTTACACAGCGTCACCCAGCGGCGCTTTTCAGGGACCCCTGCCGCGCTTTGGGTAACCAGCCTCTCTGGGACTTGGACTCCTGCAGTTCGTTGTTATTGCCAGCGTTGGCTGGAAGGGCTGGTATCCCGCCATTGAAACCAGGGAGGAAAGTAAGCAGTTTTGGGATTATTAATCCCATGCTGGGTAGAGCACGCTGTAGCTCATCCCCTGTTTTATGGACTTTCTGGACTAGATGGCTGCGGTGGTATTGGGGGACCGGAGGTGACACTGGACATCTGGCACACCAAAGCGGGACTGTTACATCTGTTTCCATGAGGCTCAGCTGTTCCCTGCCCCCCCCGGAATGTTATTTTCATCAACCGGTGATTTACTCCTGCACCGTTGGCCTCAGATACCACACTGTTGCATTCTGGGGCTTGCAGTTTCGAACTACACTTGGGACTGCTCACAGGTGCGTGTAGTCAATTACTGTGGGGTGGAGCTGGCTTGCAGCAGCAAGCGGTTAAATGAGGGACTGTTTTCAAGCATGAGACATTGCTCATGGATCGTTTTTGGGCGCTGAAGAAGGCAGAAGTCTGCCGAAATGCATTCGCATCTGTGCTGAATAAAGGTGTTACCTACCGTCTCCCCCTGGGTCGCTGTCTCTTTTCGTGGAAGGAGTGTTGGTGCATCTTTACACAGCGTCACCCAGCGGCGCTTTTCAGGGACCCCTGCCGCGCTTTGGGTAACCAGCCTCTCTGGGACTTGGACTCCTGCAGTTCGTTGTTATTGCCAGCGTTGGCTGGAAGGGCTGGTATCCCGCCATTGAAACCAGGGAGGAAAGTAAGCAGTTTTGGGATTATTAATCCCATGCTGGGTAGAGCACGCTGTAGCTCATCCCCTGTTTTATGGACTTTCTGGACTAGATGGCTGCGGTGGTATTGGGGGACCGGAGGTGACACTGGACATCTGGCACACCAAAGCGGGACTGTTACATCTGTTTCCATGAGGCTCAGCTGTTCCCTGCCCCCCCGGAATGTTATTTTCATCAACCGGTGATTTACTCCTGCACCGTTGGCCTCAGATACCACACTGTTGCATTCTGGGGCTTGCAGTTTCGAACTACACTTGGGACTGCTCACAGGTGCGTGTAGTCAATTACTGTGGGGTGGAGCTGGCTTGCAGCAGCAAGCGGTTAAATGAGGGACTGTTTTCAAGCATGAGACATTGCTCATGGATCGTTTTTGGGCGCTGAAGAAGGCAGAAGTCTGCCGAAATGCATTCGCATCTGTGCTGAATAAAGGTGTTACCTACCGTCTCCCCCTGGGTCGCTGTCTCTTTTCGTGGAAGGAGTGTTGGTGCATCTTTACACAGCGTCACCCAGCGGCGCTTTTCAGGGACCCCTGCCGCGCTTTGGGTAACCAGCCTCTCTGGGACTTGGACTCCTGCAGTTCGTTGTTATTGCCAGCGTTGGCTGGAAGGGCTGGTATCCCGCCATTGAAACCAGGGAGGAAAGTAAGCAGTTTTGGGATTATTAATCCCATGCTGGGTAGAGCACGCTGTAGCTCATCCCCTGTTTTATGGACTTTCTGGACTAGATGGCTGCGGTGGTATTGGGGGACCGGAGGTGACACTGGACATCTGGCACACCAAAGCGGGACTGTTACATCTGTTTCCATGAGGCTCAGCTGTTCCCTGCCCCCCCGGAATGTTATTTTCATCAACCGGTGATTTACTCCTGCACCGTTGGCCTCAGATACCACACTGTTGCATTCTGGGGCTTGCAGTTTCGAACTACACTTGGGACTGCTCACAGGTGCGTGTAGTCAATTACTGTGGGGTGGAGCTGGCTTGCAGCAGCAAGCGGTTAAATGAATATATATATATGAATATGAACATAAAGTTGTAGCTATTCCCAAGCCACAGTATCGGCGGGCTCACGGCAGGGGTAGCCACCCCCTAAAATGAATCACGTCACCACCAGCGCTCTCCTTTCCGATATTTTGGAAAAGAATTACACAGGAGCCGTGGCCTCGGTTAAAGTGCAGGTTTATTTCCAGACACAACGTCCTACGCGTTTCGGAGTAAACACTACTCCTTCATCACGGGCAAAAATTGTGCATCTTAACAACACTAATAAAGTAAAGTAAAGTGTCACGTGGTATAACAACATAGACAAAATATTTAATACTTGTACTTTTGTTACCGATTATGTAGCAGATACATTGTTTATTGTGTATTATTCTAGATGAGTGACCGTTTGCTGATGTTAAGACCAAAACTTATTTTAAACATTCAAAATATCTCCAACCTCAAAAGTTACCGTCCGTACTTTTAAAAGGTTTAATTGCATGTGTTCATAAAATATAACTATTATGCTGGCCCTGTGCCTATTATAAAGTAAATTAAAGTAAAATGAAGCCACAATGAGTAATTGATATTTCTTACTCGGCAAACATGAGACTCGAACCCTCCGTCTCAAAAGACAAAAGACACAATGACAGCCTGATAACCGCTTGCGCTACACCGTTAAGCACTGCTTAATATAGAACTGTTGTGGTACATCCGTGATGATACTTAATAAAGAATCATTTAACAATTCAAAATATAGCCCAAGTGGGCTAACGTAACTCATTTGTCTATTTCAATATCAGTTTATATTGTCGGCAAACTACAGGGCACACAATGTCCGCTATCTCATTGTGACAAATGAAAAGAAAATAAATAGTAAAGTATTGCCCAAGTGGGCCAGTACTGTTCCCAGTAGATGTTTGTGACAAATCATGCCCCAGTGGGCTAATGGTCTTGGTCAGCAAAGTAGCTTCTCATCACTCATTCTTGTACATACATCGGTAATATCTAGAAAAATAAAATAAAGTCCTGTTAAAATCTTCATACCCAAAAAAGGGGGTTCCTGAAGCAAATACACAAAATTCTAAAAACAATCAAACAGATTAGCAACAGCAACAACAGCAATTATTCTACAGCTGTATGAAATGAAATTAATGCAAGTGTACTTCCATTTCTTCGTCCATATTCAACCCATGGGGCACCATGGTGTTGAATCTGATAATAAATTTGGACTCTAGTTTCCTTAGTTCAAGTAATCTATTGCCCCCTCTCATATTGGGAGAAACACAATCAATAGCTGCAAATCTAACAAGATTAGCATTGCTTTTGTGATACTCATAGAAATGTCGGGCTATCGGATAGGTTTTATCATTGTTACTGATTGCCCTTAAGTGCTCTAACACTCTCTTCTTGCCTTTATGGATAGTACTGCCAATGTAGTACTTTGAGCAAGGACATTTGAGGGTGTAGACAACATATTCAGTGTTAAAAGTACGGACGGTAACTTTTGAGGTTGGAGATATTTTGAATGTTTAAAATAAGTTTTGGTCGTAACATCAGCAAACGGTCACTCATCTAGAATAATACACAATAAACAATGTATCTGCTACATAATCGGTAACAAAAGTACAAGCATTAAATATTTTGTCTATGTTGTTATACCACGTGACACTTTACTTTACTTTATTAGTGTTGTTAAGATGCACAATTTTTGCCCGTGATGAAGGAGTAGTGTTTACTCCGAAACGCGTAGGACGTTGTGTCTGGAAATAAACCTGCACTTTAACCGAGGCCACGGCTCCTGTGTAATTCTTTTCCAAAATATCGGGAAGGAGAGCGCTGGTGGTGACGTGATTCATATATATATATATATATATATATATACATTTGTGTGTGTATATAAAATACCAGACTTAAAATACAGTTATGATTCAGATAGACCCCTTGCCTTGTATTGAAACCATATTTGGTGGCACGGAGTCCTATGAGTGTCAAGGGCGCCATTCTCATTGCTAATGATTCTGCAGTGAAGTTAGGGTACCATATAATGATTTTTCTTACAATAAAGGTCTACTATCACCAAAGTATAAATACTTTTTTATACCGTACTTTCTTCTTTTAAGCGCTATATCTTACAGTTGTTACTATTACACTCTTTCATATTTCTCCATTTAACAGTCTCAGAAGGATGGTAGTCCAAGTTTGCTCTACAACTTTATGCCACTCAATTTTACGCTCTGCCCTTCCGCAACACTCTACGCTTCGCCACTCTACTCCACTCCATAACACCACTTTGTGTCCCCACTTGACACCACTACTCTGTGACACCACCACTCTGCTACCAATGCTCTCAACGCCCCTCTACTCCCCTCTCTAAGCCGCTGGACTCATGCCAATGTATTCTCCGCCACTCTACTATATACCACTTCACTATACGACAGTCTACTCTGCAACACTGCACTCTCTGCCAATGAACTATATGCCACGGCACTCTAAGCTGCACCACTATTTTACTATACTCCACTGCACTCTGACACTCAGCTCTGCAATACCGCATTATCTGCCACTGAACTCTATGCCACACTACTCTGCATGATTGCACTCTAAGTCACTGCATTCTGCATCGCTCCACACCACTCTAATCTATTCTGTACCGTTGCACTCTACTCTACGGCACTACTCTCTGTTCCACTCTACACCTCTGCAATCTACAATGCAGCACTCCACTCTTCTCTGAAACAATCTACTGTACACCCCTGCAATCTACTGTGCGCCAATGCACGCTACACCACTTTTCCTCAACCAGTACACTCTAAGCCAGTCTACTCTGCACCACTGTGTTTTACACATCTTCAATCTAGGCTACTCAACTTATGACCCTATAAGCTATAATACTCTATTCTGTGATGCTCTACTCCATTAAACTCTACTTGACTCTATGCCACTCCACTCTACAAAACTACTTCATGCTATGCAAACCTTCAATACCACTCAACAACGCTCTACTTAACCCCCTCAATGCCACTTTACTCCACTTTATTCTACAACACACTACTCCACGGCACTCCACTTTAACACTCCATTCTACAACACTTTTCTCTACTCTGCCATTCCGCCCTACTACACTACACCACGCTATGCCACTCCACTCTACAGCAATCTACTCTACACAACACTCAACGCCACTCTGTTCTACACCACTCAATCTACGCCACTTCATCACATTGCACTTTTCGACAAGCAACTCTCCTTTACCCCACTAACTTTTTGCCATGCTGAACAGTCACGCTCGTGTACAATATGGCTAAAACATATTGGCAAAGCCAATAGCTCTTGCAAAGACCAGACCTTTTGGCTTCGCCAATGCTTGTTTGTTTTAACCGATACTGCAGACCATCGGCAGAAGACATTGGCAAGCCACATGGTCAAAAAGGCACGACCTATTGGCTTTGCCAATGCTTGTTTTTGTAGCAATAATTTGCTTTGCTAAAGAACTAATAAAACTGTGTGTTTCTTAACATCCTGTGTATGTCAAACAAGTATTACAACTCAAGGTCATCCTAGAGTAATGCATCTGCATATTGAAACCGCCATGCAGTATCACAGCCAGAACTTACTGTTGTAACGTGTATTTTAATCTCCTTATCTATCATCAATCTTCTCATGCTTTCCAGCTTGCCTGTATTTAGAATGTTATGTATTTCATAGAATGCTTGCTAAGAGATGGACTTCACTTGGTGATGGAAGGCTGAGCTTCCAGGAGGACAGCTCCTGGTGGGGCTTACTTAACTGCTTATTTAACCATTTAACTACCATCTTGGTTCACCTATACCATCTGTAACTTCAACTACAATAAATGTTAACTTGGAACTACACCTTGACTCCATGAAGATTATTACATTATTACATTGGCGACGATTTGGACTACAAACCCTGCGTGGATACTATTTTAAAGAATTTCTACATTGATTTTACTGATTCAAAGTCTTCAACTACATCTAAGAACTCTAACTCAACAACTAAGAACCCAAGCACTTTCTTGCAACTATACTTGTTGGCTGCCCCTGCCCCACCAGTGACCAACTTCCAACGGTCAGCCTCACCTGGGCTTGCCAACATCAACTTAAGCTTGGTGAGTTCTCTGCTTATTTCGAAGTTTTAAATTATTTACTGCTGCACCTGATTGAAAAGAAACTGACTGACAGTACTTAATTAGCCTGACTGAAAGCCTACACGCTATTGTTTTATGAGCCATCATCACAAACTGTTCCCGATTTAAAACGTTAACTCAGTTTACAATGTGCTGATTCTGTAAATATACAGTTTGTTTTTCAAGAAGACAGTCGTTAAGTGAAAGCTACACTTGACTTTATTTTTGTATAAAACCCCTATGTGAATGTCCGTGGATTCCTGCAACTTAAAGAGTTAACTGTATGGACACCGGCTCAATTTTATAAAAACGAAAGGCTTCATTATTGCACCCGCTCGAGTTATGAGTTCTTATCTGTCACCATCTGTTAAGGGTGTGCCCTTTTTCCGACCCTGCTTGTCTGTTAATTACAGATTTAAGGAGACAGCTGGGCGAAGTGAAGACATTTGGAGAGTCTTTCACTTTGTTCGTGATTTATATTTCCTTTTTGCAGCGTGAGATGGAAAATTAATTTACACTTCAACCATTTGGATTAGGAACTGTGTTTTTTTTTGGTTAATAAGTGAAAAGATTTACTTTTACCTTGCCGGTCCAACTCGGCAGTTCAACCGCCATCTGTACATTTAAATGTGGCACCAGCGCGTGCATCCAGCGCGTTCATCTTGCGTGCACCCTCACAAGGTTCTCTCTTGTTTCCTGTTGTAATGACGTACCTTTAGCGTCAATGACACTGCGCTGCAGCTATGGAATACATTTCAATGCCTTTAGCCACCCGGCACGACGTGAGAAAACGTGCTGCCATCTTCACGATACTTCATCTTCTATTCAGCATGTCATAACCTGCACCTCTTCCGGATGTGTTTTCCTCAGTTCAGTCTCTCCGTTAAAGTCTGTTTAAATTCTGTGGTGCACGAAATAAATTAAATAAACAGAGCGCCACACATGATCTTCATCTACTGCTGTTTCTTCAATGCACCTCATGGTATTCGGAGTTACAATTTCTTCAGCGCAGGTACCCTCTCTTTCTCGTTGAGCTACAACATATAACTTGTGTTCCGAATGACAACGGTGACAACTTTATTTATTTTATTTTTCGTTTTTGATATTTTTATCCCATTTGAAAGTGAGGATTCATTCTCTAACTTCATTTCTGAAGTTTTTTGTAGTATGCCTCGCTGTGATGAACTAGTGTTCATGTTATGATGCCTTTTAAAATGAAATTTTGTATTGTAATGTTAGGTTATAACAAGTATAATTATAAATTATTTATATAATTTTTTATTCAAAGTTTAACTTGGTGATGTCATTTACTTTTAATGAATTCAACAATTTGTGCATAATTAATAAGTTGACACTAATTGTCTACACCCATTGGTTTAAAGTGATGTTTTATGTCATTATTCAATTTATGCATGTTGTATGAGTAGACAATAATTGTCTACGCCTATCGGTGTAAAATGATATTTTCTATCATTATTCAATTTATGCATATTTAATGAGTAGACACTATTTGTCTACGCATATCAGTTTAAAATGATATTTTATGTCATTATTCAATTTATGCAAATTGTATCAGTGGACACTAGTTGTCTACGCCTATTGGTTTAAGATGATATTTACTATTATTATTCAATTCATGCATATTTTATTTGTGGACACTATTTGTCTACAATTGTCGGGTTGTGTGTGTAGTATACTTGTAAAGCGCACAGCTGCCCCAGCAACGGGGTGTCCCGGCGCTGTATAACTCTGGGGAACCCGTCCTGGCTTTCCCTGTGGGATGGTCCCTTGCTGGGAGTCCCCAAGGTGGAGCCAGGCATCCCCGGAATTGGTGGGGCCGTTGTGGAGATTAGGCAAGCTAATGCCCAGAGTTGCCGAGTGGAAACCCTGATTAGGGTTAAAGTGATAATTTTATCATTATTCATTTGATGCAGGTTTTATTAATGGACAATATTTATGTCTACAGCTGCCGGTTTGAAATAAGATTTTCTGACGTCATTCTTTGAATTCAGTGCTATTATATGATAGTTTTGCTCGAGCTCTCTATTAATATTATATCTTCTTTTTGCGCAAAATAGATTTACTACTCTTGATTGTTTCCTGTGCATAGACGTACGTCACATGGATTTTTGGTTTTATTATATTCGTGATATTCAAGTTTTAATGCTTTACTAATATTGCTCTAATTAATTATTCTTGCTGATAACATTTCTTGTTCATGTTAGGTGTTATTCTTTCACCTTTACTTGAATTCCTCATTATATTAATTCATTCTTGTTCTTTCTTTCGCTACTTGGTTCATTGTTTCACAACTACGCCAGTCTGGCCAATTGGTGTGGTTTACGATCCCATGAACTATGTTTTCGATGTCCTTCTTCTTATTAATGTTTTTCCTATAATAAGGAAAGGGGATGTGTGTTTCTTGTGTCTTGTATTTTAATTCATTACCTTTTTCTAAATTATTTCATTTTTGACTTATCTGTTCTTGATTCTTATTAGTTCAAATTTTCCACATTATCACTTCTTCCTGTTATTTGAATACCGTTATTTACATTTCTTATGTTTCCTTCTTTTCTGATTTCTACTTTTATTTCTCTTCTCTAATGTAAGGAAAGGGGATATGTTGTAAAGTGTATTTTAATCTCCTTATCTATCATCAATCTTCTCATGCTTTCCAGCTTGCCTGTATTTAGAATGTTATGTATGTCATAGAATGCTTGCTAAGAGATGGACTTCACTTGGTGATGGAAGGCTGAGCTTCCAGGAGGACAGCTCCTGGTGGAGCTTACTTAACTGCTTATTTAACCATTTAACTACCATCTTGGTTCACCTATACCATCTGTAACTTCAACTACAATAAATGTTAACTTGGAACTACACCTTGACTCCATGAAGATTATTACATTATTACACTTACCCTAGGGTAATACATCCCCATCATGAATTAATCAGCTAGTACGATCCCAGTGCCATTCTAAAGTTATCCTCAGATCATCCTTGGGTAATGCTGTCTCATTCTGAAGTAATCACAAGATAATTAGGTAATAATACAGGCCCATCCTGAAATACTCATAGGATCATCCTGAAGTAATCCAGTCTAATCCTGAAATTATCATGGGATCATTCTGGAGTAGTACAAGATCATCACATGTTTTCCACTGAAGTAATCAGGAACCCATCCTGGAGTAATCCACCCTAATCCTGAAATCATCGTGTGATCATCCTGCAGTAGTACAAGGTCATCACATCTTTTCCATGGAAGTAAGCGGGAGCTAATCCTGGAGTCGTTTCTCTGATGACTCTAGAGAGTCATCCAATTTAAATATTCTGCCCTGTGGGCATACTTCAGGATGGCTTTGGATGACATCTCCAGTTAATTGCAGGAATAGCCTGGCTGAAGTCATCGAATGACTTCAGAATCACTTCAGGATGATCTTCCTTTTTGACTTGGGAGACCCAACCAGTTCACTAGCACCAGCAAAGGAATAGAACTGCAGGTTGACCGATCAGACATGTCTTTTACAAGAAGCCAGACAACAGGTTTTCAGGGCCTGTGGTAGTTGTGCTAGAGCACGGGTACTCATAGTACGGACCGCGGGCCAACAGCGGCCCGGCAAGCCTTCCCTGGCGGCCCGCGGACCGTCCAAACATCGTACCCATGTTTTAATATATATATATTTTTTTAAGTGTGTCAGCAAACACCCCTGCAGCAGCGCGTCTCAGGAGACTCTGCTGCTCTGTGGAGGCGGGCAATTCCCGCCATAGTCTGAGTGGAGCTGCAGGGGCCTAAGAGGTGAACAAAGCCTCTCGCCCACATAATCCAGACCACACAAATCATTGTAACAAAAAAGGCCACTTTTTTCAAGACAGATACATTCCCATCAAATAATCCATTTTATTATTACAATGCAAATTTGGCAAATAAAACCGAAACCTTTTGTCATCTTAAATTTGCAAATATATAACATCGCACCAAAACCATCAATATAATTTTCTTGTGTCACAATACTGAATTAAACTTCCAAACCTTTTTTCCTTAAATTCTTCCCCTCAATTTGTTCTCACTAAACTCCACCTCCCCCCCACAAAGAACTGGACAAGCCCGCTCTAGACTTATCCTCCCCCGATTTACGCCCCTTAGCCTCAGCTAGAGAATATCATGTCTTGAAGTGGCAAAATAAAATTCTTATATCATTCCTCTTTTTTTTTGGGGTGGGTGGGTGGGATCCAAAGAAAAACGCGCCCTGCCGCCTCACCCCGCTCGCACTCCTAATCTCTCTACCTACGCATCTGTAAACTCGCTAGCGTGCGCCCCTGCCTGCCGCTCCCTCCGCCAATCACTATGCGGCCCGTTCCACATGCGCGAATAACCCCAGGGGGAGACAGCTCGCGCCGCTCCCCCCGAGGGCCCATCGCACACATAATCCAGACCACACAAATCATTGTAGCAAAAAAGGCCACTTTATTCAAGACAGATAAATTCCCATCAAATAATCTATATTAATATTACAATGCAAATTTGGCAAATAAAACCGAAACCTTTTGTCATCTTAAATTTGCAAATATATAACATCGCATCAAAACCATCAATATAATTTTCTTATGTCACAATACTGAATTAAACTTCCAAACCTTTTTTCCTTAAATTCTTCCCCTCAATTTGTTCTCACTAAACTCCCCCTCCCCCCACGAAGGTCTGGACAAGACCGCTTTAGACTTATCCTCCCCCGATTTATGCCACCCAGGAAAACCAAAGAGTTTTCCTGGACCCCCCACCTCCTTGAAAATATGTGATGTATAACTTGGAATTGCACCATAAATTAACATTTAACTCATGAGCCAACATGTCTCGTATTTCTATTAAGTAATAGGCTTGACCTAGATGCGATAAATGGACTCCGTCTTCCCTAAAAAGGTGACCTTCTTTGCTGGTGATATTATCATGAGCAATACATTTAATCCTCATCGCTGAACAAAATATTCTCATAGCTCTAATCATCTTTCTTCTGGCTTTTTCCTTTGCTATGTGGCACCTTGCCTTCCTCCAAGACTGTCTATAAACAAATTCAGTCCAAATCAGGTGAGTACCCGGCCAATTGTTTTTTAAAACCGCCAAGTCCAATTGCATTTTCTTGATGAGCGTCAAACCAGATAGTTCAACCAAATCATTCTCTCCTAAATGAAGTACCAAATAATCAGGACAACCTCTAACATGAAACAAACCTGTTAGTGTGGGAAATAGGTCATCCCTTTCATACCTCCTTTACCCTTCCATACCAACTCATGTCCAGCGCTGGGTATACCGAGTGCTCGTCCATATATTTGTTTCTCAGCAAAAAGGGCCGCCCATTTAATAAAAGAATGACCCACCATCCACGTTTGCTTTTTTAAGTTTGAAGCTGCGCCACAAACATCACCTAAATAGTAAGGCAAGAATTAACATGTGGCAAAAATTTTACATAAACATAACTATTTTCGCAGGTAACGTTTACAACAACTTGATTTCCACCGACCAATACGTTGCAAAACTTCCAAACCCAGCCCCAATCTTGATGATTCCGTAGCTGCCCCGATTCTAAACGAATGCGTGGCGAAATCTTTTGGGTCTTGACCAACTAGCGTTAGTGCTTTTCGCAGTACAGCTAATTAAATGAGCACTCGTTATTTTGTTACCTTCCATGTGAATAAAAATAGGGCCTTGCCTAAATTTACCTGAAGAAGAAAACTGTACCCATTCTTGAACGGGACAGTATTGCGGTATACCGCTCCCATTTAGAAAAACCCATATGCCCCTGCCCAACTGATCAGTTTTTGATTTCCTAAGCCAAATACCCAACTTATTCCCCACTACTGAAACCTCATCACTGCACAAACTCCTTTCACCACCCAAACCTAACACTTCTGATACCCTGAATGCTCCAAAAAACATCCAAATCATTACAAGGCGAAAACCTTCCATTTCCCAAACATTATAACAGCAGACTGAAAGCTGCTCCAGAATTTGTTGCAATAACTCAAACGTAATAGGAGCACGGAGCTGGTTGGGCCTAACTTTTTTCCTGCTCAGACCTTTCAGCATTTTCTTTACTAATATGTTGTCAACTGGATCGAAACCCCATAACAATTGGCCATACAATGACACTCCTGACAATTTTCCCACAATAGTGGTGTGGGATAAACCTTTATCTATTAACATTAGAACAAATTCTAAAAGAAATTCACACCAATTCCCCCTGGTAACTGTCTCATGAAAACAATTCTTATAACTCAAAAATTCTTCCCATGCTTGCAGATGACTTCTCCTAGTCGAAGGTGCTATGGAATGCTCGACTAGCTGGACGATCCTCAATCCCCTAGGGCCCAAATGTCGTGTGGTACCATCGTTTTGCTGAAGTCCGCCCCTGGCGCCAATGCACGAAACTTCTGCCAATAAGAACGAGAAAGTGCGTCAGCAATAGAATTGTTGACCCCTGGGACATGCTTATCCTTGAAAAACATATTAAACTTAAGACTCAGAAGCATGAACATTCTAAGCAATTGCAATACCTTCAAATCCTTAGCCTTTTGGCTGTTCACCAGGTTCACAATTGCCATATTATCAACATGGAACAGGACAGATCTGTTCTGAAATTCTTGTCCCCATACTAACAAGGCAACAATCAATGGGAACAACTCCAAAAAAGCAATACTTCTCCCTTGCTTCATCCAATGCGCCGGCCAACTTTCTGCGCACCATCTCCCTTCCCAAAACAAACCAAAACCTCTGGATTCTGCTGCATCTGAAGAAATCTGAATCTGCCTAACAAAATCATCATCCACAAAATGTAAAGGTACTCCATTGAACCTGTCAAGAAAGCACAACCAAACTCTCAAATCCTCTTTAATGGTCCTGCAAAGTCGAATTCTATGATGTGGAAGAGAAGCTCCTGATAATGCCATGCCCAAACACCTACAATAGGTCATTCCTGCTCTAACTACCCTGCAAGCGAAATGTAGGTATCCTAAAAGCCGCTGCACTTGCCTCAACTCAATCTTCTTTTTGTCAAGCACCAACAGTAAAAAGGATCTAATTTCCTGCAGCTTACTAGCTGGGAGACGCGCTTTCATTTCCAGTGTGTCAATCTCTATGCCTAAGAAAGGCAAAATCGTACCGGGCCCTTCTGTCTTATCTGGAGCCAAAGGAACCCCTAAAAATTTGGTCAATTCCTGAAATGTATTAAGGGCTGCCAAGCAATGACCTGACTGAGCCTGTCCCATAAATAAGAAATCATCCAAGTAATGACAGCTAGCTCCTTTGTCACACACTTGTGAAAATATCCATTGAATAAAAGTACTAAATGTTTCAAACAAAGCACACGATGCTACACAGCTCATTGGTAGAACTTTATCAACGTAATAGTGGCCTTGGAAGAACATCCCTAGCAATTCAAGATCTGAAGGGTGTATGGGCAGTAATCTGAAAGCTGATTGGATATCGCATTTGGCTAGCTCCGCCCCCAAACCCATTTTTGTCACCATTTTAATAGCCTCATCCACCATGGTATACGAAACTGAAGTATCCGTTGTTGAAATAAAATCATTGACAGAGTGGCCTTCTGGCCAGGATAGATGCTGTATCATCCTATACTCCCCTGCAACTTTCTTAGGAATCACTCCCAGCGGTGACACCATTAAATTTTCTAGGGGACACTGTTGCAAAGGTCCAGCTATCCTGCCCACCTTCAGTTCAGCATCCAACTTGTGCTGCACCACCTCTGGCAACTCTTTTGCAGAGGTCAAATTATCAGCCCACCTACGCTGACGCGGACCTTGATATCCCAGTTTAAAGCCATATTTAAACCCTTAGAATATTCTAGCTGCTGCCTCAGTGTCTGGGTAACGTTCTAGCCAAGGCCCTAGATTTGCCAAATTAACTGGTGTATGTGCCTTTTGGGAAAGCGTGGAAAGGAGCGCCTCTCCCCCTATATGCACCGCTGCTCTGTTCACTAAATCTTTGCCCACCAAATCCCCCATTTGGGGATAAACACTGCGTGAGAGGATGTCGTCCTCCACACTGGGAGCATTCATGCTTGAAACGACATATTTGCCTACGGCACAGTCCTCTATTAAAATTCCAGCAGGCACCTGTCCCTCAAATTTTTCCCCGTCCCCAACCGCCCGCCTCCGTTTGGGCGGGACGCCACAGAAAGGGCCGGTAAGTAATCGGCAGCCCACTTGCCGTATGTGTCGTTGCAGGTGGGTGGGACGTGGACATCCATTGTAGCCCAAGCTCTGAGTCCACATCTCCCCATGGCTTCTCTGCACACAAAATAATCCTTGCTCTAAATTCTTCATGGTAGTTTAACTACGAATATCCCCCAAAATGCATTTGCGCTTTTCTGACTATATCCATGTACTTAAAGAGGGCTACTGACCTCTCGGGATACTTTTCACAATAAATACTCGCATATATCAGAAAAGCAGAAGTCCAATTTTCTATAGTACGAGGTACCCTAGGACGCCGAGCTAACTCCCATTCCTCCTCTTTCGAACCTTCTTTAGCCTGGATATCCCTGTGTAATAACTTGAACACATCCACAAACTCATGATTCCATATTTTCTGCTTGGTTTTTTCAGCTAAATGCGTTCCTAGTGGCATTGCTAAACCCATGTAAGGAAGTCTTCTCTTAAAACAATAGACACATTTCTTTCGGACGCTTCCTCTTTGGACAACACATCAGATAAACTGGATTGTCTATTCTCTAGTCCTTCAACTACCTCAGTGCTAATCGTTGCTAACGCTGCAGCTGGTACTAATTGGTCAGACAACAAACGTTTCTTATCACCAATACTTACAGCTTTCCTTGACCCAGACTGTAATCTCCCAGAGCCCCCCTTTTCCTGCTCATCCTCCCACACTGCCCACCAATGGGGCTTACCATAAGGTAACTGCTCTGCTCTCTTCTGAAAATCCGTCTGAGACATCCGCTCTTGATAATCTCTTGGCATTTGTGTTTGACGAGATGAGTCCATACTTGACCTCTAAAAAGATAAAACAGACTTTTTTGTTGCCCCCCCTTTGCAACCCTTTGCTGATAAACCATACCTGGTGGCTTTTCAGAAACCATTATGTTATCAAAACTTTCATTTTCCCCCAAATCCATCCTATATTCATCACCATCATCCTCAAAACTACTCTGTAATGCCGCACTAGTACTAGCAAGAAAGTACCCACACTTCCAATTGTTTAATCTCAATTGATTTAAAACAAGAAATGAACCAACTGTGTCATGTTCATCTCGGCAATTACTTATGCCTTTTATTTGTTATTTTACAAAAACATGATATTTTTTAGAAAGAGAACAAGGAGTTCTCCACAAACATAGCCACACGTTTTAGTGAATAACTTTTACAACAACATATGTGTAAACATAGAAAAACGAACAGTCAATACATTTCATTTCATGATATGACGTGAGTTTAAAACAAACAGGTGGAAAAAAGAATAGTGAAATCAAATACGATGTCCAACTTATTATTCAATAGACATCAATGCATACATGCAATCATATCAACAATACTAAAGTGCCAACAAATATTTTAAATCGATAAGGTTCAGTCCCCTTTGTCAACAACAGACTTTTTCAATGATTTAGGATTTAATCCTTTATGTCAAACTTGTGGGATTTAGTCCTTTTATGCCGACGCGTTTCAAGTGCGGGTATCCTGTGCCCACACTCTCATCAGGGCTGAGTGAATCTTTTTCCAATCCTTATCCTAATGATAAAAAACATATGTGTGCTTATTAGAACCCCTTCCTTGGGTTTTCACTTTTTTAGAAATAGTAAAAAACAAGGCGCCTTACCTCTGAGTTGTAGAGGTAAAGGTCACACTTGAATCTTTAGAATGAAGCGTTGTGCGTGCTTCTAGAAATATAAAAATTGGTTCATATTAAATGAATCTATCCAACATCATTCAATGCTGAAAGTCAGCCGTTATGCGAAGCCAAGGCAGAGTGTTTACCTTTCTGAATGTCTCCTGAAGGGTCAATATTATTTGTTATTTTCCGTCTATCTTAGTTACGGTTGCTCGGAACCACTCTTCTCATGTGTTTCTGTGAAAATAAGTGACCGAAATGCCATTATAATTTCTGCGTGTATTTAAAGATTGGGGGGGGGGGAAATTGCTTTTAATCGCTCTAGGTAGCGAGCCGCTGAGCCACTGACCGCGATTCTTCTCGCGCTTTAGGTGATATCTTTGATCCTTTTCGTAATTCAATACTCGTGCAGTTTTCCTTATTCTGCAACATTAAAAGGAAAAATTCAAGGACGCTGTACTTAGATTTGGGATTCTAAATTGGTTTAAGCGTTCCGAGGATGTCCGCTCACCTATTTTTTGCTTGCGTCTCCTCTCGCAACAATCCTCAGTCTGAACCTTCAGTGTTGTGTAGACCGGCTGTAACCTGTCTGGTTCTTAGAACTTTTTGAACCAATAGGAGGGGAGTGTTGCGAGAGCACCAAGAAGGTGCCTTCTGGGAGTTGTAGTGAATGAGGGAATACTCATAATCTATTTAATTCACTCATTGAATTTAATCCTTTGTTAATGCTGTCAAACTTCATAATGAGGTATGCTTCCTTACGTAACAGCGCTTGTTCGACATCAGGCGACCTATGTTTAGGGTCAACGCTTGATAACACAGTCCAAGTGAAATCGGACTCCTTGTGTTCAAGGGCCGCGAAATGGTCAACCATTGGGGCATTCGGGACTCTTTTCTTTAGTCGTGATCGGTGTTGTGTAATTCTGGCATTCACTTGTTGGCAGGTTTTACCAATATATATTTTGTTACACGCACACATTATTGCGTAAACTACGTTCTTGCTTTTACAGTTTGTATGCATCTCATGTCTCCATTTGATGCCACTGTGACAGAATTCATTTCCTTCTACGGTGCTACTACAGGAGGCACACATACCGCATTTGTGGTGTCCAGTTATGGGTTTTAATTTCCACTGTGATATAAGATCACTTTTAGGCTTAGCGACATAACTGTCCGCCCGGATGATTTGTTGGCCAATACTGGGATTTTTTCTCATCGCGAAGATTGGTTTTTCCAGGGGGTTTTCCAAACCCTCCAGCAGGTGCCAATTTCGCAGTATTATTTGTCTGAATTTATTGGTGTGGGCCCCATATGTGGTGACACAAACCAATTTGTTCAGTTCCTTTTTTGGTTCTATTTAAAGGAGCTCTTCCCTAGGGGTATATCTCGCTCTTTTCGCGGAATGCTTTAACAATTTTTTTGGATAGCCTCTCTTGATCATTTCATCGCAGAATGTAGCTGCATGTGTCTCAAAGTTGGTTATTTCAGAACAGTTTCGTCTAATCCTTAGTAATTGGCCATATGGTAAATTTTGTTTAAGACCTTGGGGATGCGCACTGTTATAATGTAAGATGGTGTTTTTGTCTGTCTGTTTTTTGAATAGAGAGGTTGAGAACCTGTCCCCTTCAATACCTACTTCCACATCCAGAAAGGTCATTTTCTTATTGCTAGAATCAATTGAGAATTTTATATCTGGGTGTCTTGCATTCACCCAGTGATAGAAATTGTCCAGCTCCATCTGGCTACCCTGCCACAGTAGCCAGATGTCATCAATATACCGTGCCCACTGTTTGATATTCTTACTGTAGGGGTTATTTTGATAAATGAATTTTTCTTCGTACTGGGCCATGTACAGTACCGCCATTTCCGGCGCATAGGGACAACCCATGGCTGTCCCTTTGATCTGAATAAAAAATTCATTTTCAAATTTAAAATAGTTACTTTTCAAAGAAATTTCTGCCAATGAAATAATGAAGGTGGTGGGGACCCTGTGAGGTCTCTCACGCTGCTCAAGGTAATATTCCATCACTTCGAGGGCCTCATCTTGAGGGATCTGTGTATACAATGAATTGACGTCCATTGTGGCCATCAATTCATTTACGCCATCTACCGTGGTGTCTTGTAATTTGTTGATGAAATCAATCGTGTCCCTCAGGTAAGATTTAACCTGAGGTAGAAAAGGCTTTAAGAAGAAATCAATGTACTTGGAAATAGGTTCCAATGCTGAATCACAGCCGGAGACAATTGGCCTCCCGGGGGGTGTCTCTTGGTTTTTGTGTATCTTTGGCAAGAAGTATAGTATCGGTGTTCGTGGTGACTTTTTGTTTAAAAATTCGAACTCCTTTGGGCCAAGGAACCCATTCTCCAAACCTTCTTTTGTAAGTTTGCTAATCTTATTTTGAATCTCAAACAATGGGTCCTCTTTGACTGGTCTGTACCATTCCCTGTTGTTTACATGTGCTCTACCCTCGGATAGATACATCGTGCGCGGCCAAATTACCACCGCTCCCCCCTTATCCGCTTGCTTAATCACAATGGAGGTGTCTGTTTTTAGATCTTTAATGGCCATCAATTGATTCTTGCTGACATTGTAGCGAATTAAGCTTTTACTTTTTTCCAATTTTGTGAGTGATGATAAAATCGCCTGTTCAAAGGCGTAAACTTGTTTGGGTATGTTTGTCATTGGCAGAAATTTTGATTTCACCCTTAACCCAGTGGTTTCCCTCTCTGGGGTGGGTTCGGCACCGGCAAAGAAGGCTCTCAACCTGATCTTTCGGCAAAATTCAATTGCCTCCAGCTTAAGTTTGGTGAAGTCTGTTCTTCGACTGGGCACAAACTTTAAGCCCCTACTTAGAACCAGTTTTTCATCTGCCGTTAAGATTTTATCTGAAAGATTAACAATGGTAGACATGTCTAGTTGTTGTAGTATCTGTTCCTCGTGCGCATCTCCCATGGTTCTTTGAAGCGGACTGGTTGTTGCCCGCCTCTCCCTAAAAAAGGTTGATTTGCACCCTTTTTATTTTGTCCCCCTTGTCTGTCTTGTCTTGAATCAGAAGAAGACCCCGATGACGAGGTGGAAGAAAAGGTGGAAAATCTTGTTTTTGATCTTCCTTGGAAAGTATTCAAGGCCCTCCTAGACTCTACCGTTGTGTAGTAGTCCTCCTTTAAGAAGGGATATACTTGATCAAGTTTAAATGACTTAGAATCTCTTTCAAATTGAGAAGTTTTCGTGCTTATCGTGATGTCTTTAAAGGTTTGTATTTCCTTTTCAATCTTCTCGAGTAGAGCTTTAGCCTCAGTTTCAGTTTTGTTATCTGCAATAGCCTTTATCAAATCTGCAATTTCCTTTTCTTCCTGACTACATAAACGTTGGGCCGTCTCTATTGTATGGACCATCAGGTCTCTGCTACATTTTGTATTAATGTAGCTGAAACCTTTTTTGTATTCTACGTCCTCAACAAAGATTACAGGAATGTTCTTAACCTGTAGTCCCCAAGGTATGGTGCCAGCCTGAAGGTGCTGTAGAAGGAAATAACCGTGTAGTTCGGTTCTTATATGTTTCTTTTGAAGCCTAGTTAGTTTGTCAGCCTCATTTTGATTTTTTGCAGTAGTGCTTAATGAAAGACCTGGGAAGGGATTAGAAGCTATTAAATTTTGGATGTGGCTTTCTGTGAAGGACAGCGTCTCATTCTCTGACATACTTTTACAGGAGGTTTTCTCCTGGTTTGAATTGATCAAATGATCTGGGAAGATGACCGTAAAGGTCAAAGTCCAGACCCACTCGGGTAACAACCCGCGCAAATACTTCGGAAACTGGGGGGTATGGCCCTGTGGACTGAAGTGGGGTTGGGCCCAATGTAACTTTAGAAAAGCAAGAAAGTACCCACACTTCCAATTGTTTAATCTCAACTGATTTAAAACAAGAAATGAACCAACTGTGTCATGTTCATCTCGGCAATTACTTATGCCTTTTATTTGTTATTTTACAAAAACATGATATTTTTTAGAAAGAGAACAAGGAGTTCTCCACAAACATAGCCACACGTTTTAGTGAATAACTTTTACAACAACATATGTGTAAACATAGAAAAACGAACAGTCAATACATTTCATTTCATGATATGACGTGAGTTTAAAACAAACAGGTGGAAAAAAGAATAGTGAAATCAAATACGATGTCCAACTTATTATTCCGCCCGGATGATTTGTTGGCCAATACTGGGATTTTTTCTCATCGCGAAGATTGGTTTTTCCAGGGGGTTTTCCAAACCCTCCAGCAGGTGCCAATTTCGCAGTATTATTTGTCTGAATTTATTGGTGTGGGCCCCATATGTGGTGACACAAACCAATTTGTTCAGTTCCTTTTTTGGTTTTATTTGAAGGAGCCCCGCACTTGAAACGCGTCGGCATAAAAGGACTAAATCCCACAAGTTTGACATAAAGGATTAAATCCTAAATCATTGAAAAAGTCTGTTGTTGACAAAGGGGACTGAACCTTATCGATTTAAAATATTTGTTGGCACTTTAGTATTGTTGATATGATTGCATGTATGCATTGATGTCTATTGAATAATAAGTTGGACATCGTATTTGATTTCACTATTCTTTTTTCCACCTGTTTGTTTTAAACTCACGTCATATCATGAAATGAAATGTATTGACTGTTCGTTTTTCTATGTTTACACATATGTTGTTGTAAAAGTTATTCACTAAAACGTGTGGCTATGTTTGTGGAGAACTCCTTGTTCTCTTTCTAAAAAATATCATGTTTTTGTAAAATAACAAATAAAAGGCATAAGTAATTGCCGAGATGAACATGACACAGTTGGTTCATTTCTTGTTTTAAATCAGTTGAGATTAAACAATTGGAAGTGTGGGTACTTTCTTGCTCTTCTAAAGTTACATTGGGCCCAACCCCACTTCAGTCCACAGGGCCATACCCCCCAGTTTCCGAAGCACTTGTACTAGGGCATGCCCCATCCCCAACCCCGCCATCAAAGGTTTTCCAAGTGGAAACAGCCCTCCGCTCTTGAGGTCTGCTCAACCGCACAAAATCTGCTCTAGATCCGTCATAATGAAAATAAGGATGGTCCACTTCTGCAACTGGGACAGCGGAAGCACCAGCTT
Organism: Lissotriton helveticus; assembly: GCF_964261635.1. NCBI lineage: Eukaryota > Metazoa > Chordata > Amphibia > Caudata > Salamandridae > Lissotriton > Lissotriton helveticus. The sequence continues at coordinate 370,763,025 of NC_136058.1, forward strand.
TACCTGACGTTACCTTAGGTTTAACGCTCAAAATATTGTCAGAAAGGCCGCAAGAACCCCGTTGAGAAATTGAACTTGGCTTGTGAGCTCTCCAATCTGCGACATCATCCACTGCTTGGCCCGCGTGCTCCACCCAACCCACTGTCCCTCCAAGTCATTTGGCTGAGAGTAACTTGTTTCATACTGAAAACAAGGTGGTTGGCGGGCACGTGGAAATAAATATTCTCTGTCCCATCTTTTAACTGCAACGCCTGTAGCAACCTTTTGCCCATTTGCTTCCAACATTGCCCCTTCCGCTCCGTCATCATCACTGTCCACGCCCAAGTCAATCTCAACATCTTTTGGAGCATTAACCACCTGCTCTCTGAAAGCCTGTGACGTAACTCGAGGCTTCCCATGCCCTGCCAACGGCCTCTCATAGTCCCCTGGTCTTCCGTTACCCCCAGACAAGCCTCTGTCTTGCGCCAAAATGCTCCGAGCCTTTGAAATGTTAATGTTTTGTGTATCGTGCGCCTCAAACTCTTCCCCCTCCTCACTGTCACTTGAATAAGAAACCAAAGGAGCGTGTTGCCTCCCCACCAGCACATTCTGCCTCCTGACACTCAAAACATTGTGTTTAACTGGATGATCCACTGCCTTCCGACTGTATGTTTCTGGAGACAATGCTGGTATTACTACACTCCCCATCCCTCATTGGCTGTCAATCCTTTTCCCCGTAACCTTCTCCCTCCCTTTTTTTGGGGGGACAGCAACCTTCACCTCATGCTTAGCCCCAGCCTGCATTACATTGCCCAGGACACAAGCCTCATTCAAGATGACAAGGGCCTCCCCCGGCCTCACCACCTCCTTTGGTGGAAGGAAACGCCCCCTGCGAAAGGCCACATCCCTCACAGCATCCCCAGTGACGGAGACATTCGCAGTGCCGCTGCTCCAGGATCGTGCCCTCCGAGCTCCTCTCTTCATTGGTGCCTGCAGGCATGCCTCCACCGCTCTCTGCACCCCTTTTGCTGCTTTACGCTGTGGTGGCCTTGCAGGGGGAAGCATCTCCTGGAGTGCCTCAGGCGTCAGCATGTCCTCTCTCCCCGCCTTTTGTATAGTGTGCAGAGCCTCCACAAGCACTGCGCTCATATCCATGCTGTCTTTCACCCAATTGTAGATAATTCTCCACAAAAGGGGAAAAAACGCCACCACAGGAGACCAAATCCAAAGAAAAACGAGCCCTGCCGCCTCAGCCCCGCTCGCGCTCCTAATCTCCCTGCCAACGCACCTGTTAACTCGCTAGCGCGCTCCCCTGCCTGCCGCTCCCTCCGCCAATCACTGTGCGGCTCGTTCCACATGCGCGAATAACCCCAGGGGGAGACAACTCGCGCCGCTCCCCCCGAGGGCCCAATTAACATGTGAATGGTCTTTTAAAGACCTGTGAAGTGCTCGGTGCGGCTGTGTGTGTGTGCCCGGAAGCTGTTTCAGCCAGGGCACACACAGGCAGGGTGAGATGAAGAGGGTGACAGAGGGAGAGGGAAAGGTAGAGGGGGAGAGAGAGAGAGGCAGACAGAGGGAGAGCGAGGGAGGGAGAGAGAGAGAGAGTGAGGGAGAGGCAGAGAGAGGGAGAGCGAGGGAGGGAGACAGAGAGAGAGTGAGGGAGTGGCAGACAGAGGGAGAGCGAGGGAGGGTGAACGAGGGAGGGAGACAGGGAGAGCGAGGGAGAGGCAGACAGAGGGAGAGCAAGAGAGAGCGCGAGAGAGCAAGGGAGGGAGACAGAGGGAGAGTGAGGGAGGGAGAGCGAGGGAGAGGCAGACAGAGGGAGAGCGTGGGAGAACACGGGAGAGTGAGGGAGGGAGACAGAGGCCGAGGGAGGGAGAGCGAGGGAGGGAGACAGAGGGAGAGCGAGGGAGGGAGAGAGAGAGGGAAAGCGAGGGAGAGGCAGAGAGAGGGAGAGCGAGGGAGGGAGACAGAGGCAGACAGAGGGAGAGCGAGGGAGGGAGACAGAGGCAGACAGAGGGAGACCGAGGGAGAGCAAGGGAGAGTAAGGGAGAGCGAGGGAGGCAGACAGAGGGAGAGCGAGGGAGAGAGATAGAGGCAGACAGAGGGAGAGCGAGGGAGAGGCAGAGAAAGGGAGAGCAAGGGAAATCGCGGGAGAGCGAGGGAGGGAGACAGGCAGACAGAGGGAGAGCGAGGGAGAGCGAGGGAGGGAGTCAGGCAGACAGAGGGAGAGCGTGGCAGACAGAGGGAGAGCGAGGGAGGAAGACAGAGGCAGACATGGAGAGCGAGGGACAGCAAGGGAGAGTAAGGGAGAGCGAGAGAGGCAGACAGGCAGAGCAAGGGAGAGCGAGGGAGAGAGACAGAGGCAGACAAAGGGAGACAGGGAGAGCGAGGGAGAGTGAGGGAGGGAGACTGAGGGAGAGCGAGGGAGAGGGAGGGAGACAGAGGAGCGAGGGAGGCGGAGGAGACAGAGGAGCGAGGGAGAGGGAGGGAGAGCGAGGGAGACAGAGCGAGGGAGGGAGACAGCGAGGGAGACAGAGGGAGGGAGGGAGACAGAGTGAGGGGGGGAGACAGAGCGAAGGAGGGAGACAGAGTGACAGAGGGAGGGAGACAGAGCGAGCGAGGGAGAGAGGGAGACAGAGGGAGGGAGGGAGACAGAGTGAGGGAGTGAGATCTCAGAGTGAGTGAGACCTCAGAGTGAGGGAGGGGGAAGGAGAGAGAGGGAGACAGGGAAGGAGGGAGAGGGAAGTAAAGAGAGAGGGAAGTAGAGAAAGGGAGAGGGAAATAGAGTGAGGGAGAGGGAAACAGAATGAGGGCGAGCGAAACAGAGAGAGGGAGAGAGTAACAGGGAGAGGGAAACAGAGAGAGGGAGACAGAGAGAGAGTGAGACAGTCAGAGTGAGTGAGACAGAGGGGGAGAGGGGGTGAGACAGAGGGAGAGAGGGAGTGAGACAGTCAGAGTGAGTGAGACAGAGGGAGACAGAGAGACAGAGGGAGAGAGAGGGAGGAAGAGGGAGGGAGACAGAGAGAGAGAGAGACTGAAAAAGAACAAGAGAGAGAGAGAGAGAGAGAGATGTGTGTGTATGCCGGATCTGGTGGCTCAGTGGACGAAGGCGTCCACTGCAGGGACCAGTGATCAACCTCATGGTACCAGTTTTTATCCACAAAGTAGTTAGACAGATCTTCACGAAAGTACAGAGAAGAGGTAATAGACAAATGACTATGCCCTGGAGTGATGAAGCACAGGATCCATACTGAGTAGATAGTGCTGCAGCAAAACGGAGCTTTGCAGATACTGCCTTTGGGAAAGAACTTTTTAAATAGGAATTTTACTGAAACTGGTCTTGTATTGTTACTGTACATGATGAATCATGAATGCCAGCGTGGGGCAGTGCGTTACATACTGGGTCTTTACGAAGGCTGGCCTGGAGATAGTGCATAACATACTAGTGCATTACGTACTGAGGTATTATAGCTACTGATCTTGGATTGTGAGTTTCATACCGGTCCATTTCAAATGATGTCCCTGTTCTGTTGCTTTGTATGCTGGGTAATTGTACACAGTGGCCCTATAATCATGCTTTACGCACTGGGGCATTGACCAGCATGCATACTAATAAAACGTAATGTTTAATTTAATATGTTAAACACATTTATAACATTGGAATCTGGTATATTCCTGACAATCTCCAGCCATGTTCAAGGATACTTCCAGATGCTTAAAACGTGCTCTTTCTTCAATAGATGTCGTCTAATTTTCTTCATTTTCTTCAATAGATGTCGCCTCATACGAGCACGTGTACCTTTTCATTGTGTCTTCTGGAGGACAGTAATAGTTTTATTTTTCACTCTCCTAAAACCATTTACCTATGAATGTGCCCTAATTTCATCATTTAACTCTTGCAAATTCAATGGTGTGTGTGATTTAATTATATCATAACTATGCTCAAATACTTAGATAGTTCAAATGTCTATTCTGGGAGAGAGTTCTGTAAAAAAAAATGATGCAAGCCCGACTTAGACCATCCAAGACCTGAGTCAATTGAGACTTTTGAACATCCATAGGGTGCCCTACCTGTGTTCGGGTCTCAGTATAACATGGACATATAAGACTTGCTAAATATCATTCAACGCCCTGTATATATTTCTATTATCACTGTCAAAGATACTTTAAACCATTCATAGTTGCATTGATCCAGTCTACATGCATTTCTGAATTAAATGCCGTTTTGGAAGGTTATCACAAAGGCAATCAACACTCAAAATCAGGAAGCCTGGCCTCTTCAGTTGACAACAAAGGCTCAGTAAGTTGTCTGGCAGAGAAGTTGTGAGGACAATTGAATGATAGGCGTATGGGTCGTCTTTTAGGGCCTTTATAAATAGAAGTGCCCCAATACTTCCTTTCTTTGACAACCACATGTTTTAATTTCACAAACAATGATCATGAGCATAGCATTTTTGCACACAAGACTGTCCCTGTACAGGTCCCTGCATCTACATATAAAGGTTTGCTTGCGTTCAGCATATAAACACTAGGGGCACTCAATAATAAGAGATAGGAGAGGACCCATAATAGAATACGTTTATAAGAAGTGGTGATCAGGTCAGTGGAAAGAGCCGGGCTAGTTTGTCAGAGCAGATCTCTTATTCTACACCAGACACTTTAGGTCAGGCAACAGCCAGTACCACTTCCAGGTTATTAGAGACAGTGTCAGTATAAGTTTTACCCAAGTGCAGACATAAGAATCTGGCAACAGTGGTTGTTTCACCTCCTTCACAAACATTCAGTTCTCACCTCACCTTCCCACCCGACACCGTTGTTGTTTTTGCACTTCTCTCAGTTCCCTTGGTTCTTGGTCATCTTGATTTTACATCTTATTTCCCTTGTGCCCCTGCATTCAGGTTGTACTCCTACAGGCTCCACCCTTCCCAGTGATGATGTGGTTAATGAGCAACATTCAGTTCTAGGCCATGAATCCTAGTGTTCCCCGGGTCTAGTCACAGTTATCTGCCAGCACACACTGTGGAAGTGCCTACAACTAAGGGAGGAGGTGACGTGACATCTTATAGCTTAGCCATTTATCTATCACAATTATTGCCTTTCTGTGCGATCTGAGGAAAACTCCGACATGGGTTAGGACTGAACGCCATCTTCTGGGAGACCCACATAAATCACTTCCGTGTTGCCTTTCTAGTACACATCAGGTCATGACTAGAAACACAATCCTTGGTGCAACTGACACAGCATGAACATCCACCTACACATTGGTAGGCATCGCTCCATTTCATTGTGGTGTAATGCAGTGTTGCAAATAGATAACACCCCTATGTATTGGGATTCATGGAATGTAAAAGAGGTGAAGCATGTGAATCAGAAGCTCCGCGAAGGCACTCTCCAATCATTCCAGGCACTCAGAAAGGAATTCGATCTCCTTCTATCAGATTATTGGAAAGATCGTCAGCTAACTCATTGCCTCATGCCGTGCTTGGCTCCCCCATTAGTGGAGCACCAGTGTCGCCCATCCTGCAATATCTGCATCTCTAGAGCCATTTCAGAGGTGAAGTCCTAGTTCTATTTTGAGCCCACATCAAAACCTTACTCCTTGTCCCCACTCTTACTTTATCTAGATTGATATGGCAGACAACCCTGAACAAGGAATACTGCCCGAAGACTGGGTGACAACGCCAATTGACAACAATAAAGCCCTCAGGCAATCACAGTTCAAATTTCTGTCTTTCAGGATCCTCCATGAGTGGTACTGGACCTTCCAGGAATTGCACCGCGCACGACTCTTACCCCAGGATGACTGCTGGAAATATAACAGTGGTATATCTGATGTATCCGATCTAGGCTCCCACACTCATCGCTGGGTGCCATGTCTCTGACACAGCCAACGTATGTATATTGCATCACTGGAGACAAACCACAAGCCCCACGTTCAATGGATGGCTCATTAATCTCCATAGAGTTCCTATGCGTGAACAGACCATCTGTAAGGCCACCATTTCTGAGAGTCTAGGGGGGGTTTCCTCACTGTAGAGGGAATGGTCAAATACACTACACCCACCTGTGACTGCCGCGGGAGAGCCCCCTCCCTCATGGACTACTGCCCACTTTAAGTCCACAAAACACTTTCTGGGGTGGGGGAATACCACAGACTAATGTTATTACTCTTCCTTCCACATATTAATACAGGGTATAAGATAAAGGTAGACCTGCAGAATAGTGGGGGCCTCGTCCTCCTCCCCTTTATTAAAGGCCAATGACCCAGGGAAGTGGAGAGGACCATGTCTGACTACACCTACCCGCTAAATACACTGCCATACCCCTCCCTATATTACACCTTAAAACTCATCCCCCTCCGAGAAACTATCCCATAGACAGAGGCAGGGAAGGGGTTCCACACTCTCCCTAAAAATTAAAAGCCCATCCAAGATATATGGAGAAATCTGAAGGAAGATATGGTGATGAGTACATAGAGCTAATAAGGAGGTCCCTGAGCACTGATCTGTCCCTTGTTACAAAGGACCATATACATCCTTTGCAGCACTCCTCCCATATACCCTATGGGAAAAGTGACAGGGACTGTTGGGATCAAAGAATCATCTGCATGGTTAAAGACGTGTACCCCTGCCATGAGTGCCACCTGTACTGTTGTCTGGATCCCTAATACTGACTTTTTTGTCATAGGCGAACACGGATCATGAGTGTGCGCCAAGACATAGTCTTGTCTCACGGAGTGCGGTCTTGTTGGACCAGGAGGGGCACTCAAAGTTCTACCCTCATAGTGGTGGGATGCTACTCCCTTCACCAGGAGTTAAGCAGCATGCATGCAGTGGTGGCAGCATACTGTGTAGTGATCAGTAGTAGTGAACAGGACCTTTTTACCCTGGTTCCTGGAGTTAGGCCTAAAGGCTCACTCACCTTTTTAAAAGGTCCGCTGCTCTGTGCCTAACTCACCTTTGGCCTACATTAGGTAGATGTATAGTGCTGTATGGTGCAGGAGTAGTGACTGCACCGAACGTAAGGGTGCCTGGGAAAGGTACAGTACAGGGATAGAATAGTACTGTGTAGTACATGTGGAACTATTGCATGAGCTGAGCGTTTGTATGCCTGGGAGGAATACACGGCATGAACCATGTATTGCTGTGCAGTGCTTGTTCAATATAAGCATGTGCCTGTTGTAGGAGTACTTGGGGGAAGTACAATTCATGAAGGGTGCGGTGTTTCTCAGCGCGCACATGAAAAGTGTGTGTTCGCTGGCAGTGTGTGTTTGTGAAAAGCACTCCCTGGTACAATATAGGAAGGCTACAGTACTGAGCAGTGCATGCAGACTGAATGTGTGCTGAATGCATGTGTCTGCAATGGTACAATACATGGCGGTAACTACTGGGCAGTAAGTATGCTGTGAATGTACACAGATGGAGCGTGCCTAAAATGGTAGATTAAGTGAGGACCCTGGGTTACATTTTGGCAACCCAGTTCTGACTGGTAAAGACATGAGGAGGAGAGCAATCCCCTCAAACAGATTTGTTTATTGCATTCCTGTGAGCTGATGGGACACAGTGGAGGAAAGGACCCTTTCTTTAGACTTCAGAATGTTGCTGTTTGATTCAGTGAGATGTCACAGGGAAGAGTTTGTGACACATCTCAGAAAGGGAGATCTGGCTAATAAGGGGAATCATAAAGAGTAGGGCTGGGGGCCTAGGATTAACCTTTTGATGTACATATCACTGTGGCTGAAATCTAGGTGAGAAATCTAGTCACCCCCATGAATTGTGTTGTGGGCCAATCAGCCTCGGAGGTTTGCCTGCTGTGACTGACATACTTTCAGGAGGAAAGAAGAAAGGGAGAAATGTACACCAAACAAAGCAAAACCCCAACATTGAGCCTCAAAGACTCAGACCCTAAATCACATTTTGTGTCTGGAAAAGGACTATGAGAAGGGGAAGTGGAGACCACAAAATGTGTCACCTGCCAAGCAACCAGGTGGGCTGTGCGAGAAGAGGAAGCTCTGCAAGACTTTTGCCTGTGACTAAGACTGGGGGCAAAGGCCTGCAAATATCCAGCTGGATGAATGTAAATGTAAATGTAAATGTAAATGTAGTATACTTGTAAAGCGCACAGCTGCCCCAGCAACGGGGCGTCCCGGCGCTGTATAACTCTGGGGAACCCGTCCTGGCTTTCCCTGTGGGATGGTCCCTTGCTGGGAGTCCCCAAGGTGGAGCCAGGCATCCCTGGAATTGGTGGGGCCGTTGTGGAGATTAGGCAAGCTAATGCCCAGAGTTGCCGAGTGGAACCCCTGATTAGAGTAAGCACCGAAGCGAGAATTATCGAGTCCGCTGACCAAGGTCCACGACCCTGCCGCGTCGGGAATTGAACCCTGGTCCCGGGCTGACTACTGCTCTCAGGCCTGCTGCCTCTAACCAGTGAGCCACACTACTCCACTAGGGACATCACCCAGGAAAACCAAGACCACCTGCCCTGGAGCCTAGAGCAACATCGCCTGCCTGCTTGCCAAGAAGAATACTCTCCTCCAATGCTCTCCTGTGACGAAGAGGAGAGCATTGGAGGGAGCAAGGTCCAGTGGTAAGTCCTACCGTGAGGACCCCCTGTGCTGGCTCAGAAGATCTGGCTGTGCACTGTTCAGGTCATAGCCCATGTCCAGATGTGTCGCTTCGGCATCCCTGGAATGGCAGGAGAGGGCTGCCACGGACTGAGTCATGAAATGGCACCGTGTTGCACTTGCTAAACCCGTTCCTTCACTCTGTGGTGACCCATATGCCAGAAGGGGCCACTGGCAAAATTGTTTCTGTTAGTGCATGGAGACTCATAAGCAGGGTGGTGGAGGCATTTACACCAATGAACTCTGTGCCCATTCCAGCAGGGGCTGCCAGTACCAACATTGCCAAGAAGTTGTGGACCATTGCCTGAGAAAAGGACTGAGGCTGCGTTTCGTGCCCACACAGCAAGAGAACAGCCTAGACATATCCTCAGGGCTGCAGAGGACACTGTAAATGACATTAAACGCTCCCTGGGTGCAGTCAGGAGCTGAAGAAAGGATCATCTCCCCTAGTCCAAGGAAGGTCAACGCTGGGAGCTGCTCCGATAACTAGTACACCCGCACTGCGCTGCTCAGGAGAAAGAGCCTGCGCCATCAGGTGCTGCAGCGTGATCAGTGAGCAGCCCATCATATCTGAACATTTTTGACGAAATGCTGAAGAGTTAAAGGGGATCTCTTGAGTATGGCCTACTAGTAAGCATTCTCTGGGGAATAGCCCCAACCATGTCATAAGAAAGAGGGTGGGACATACATTTGCCTGACTACTACTAGAGCCCTGACCTCAAGGGGATTGTGTTATTCATTGTGAATGTTGTCATTCCTTTGCATATGTTCAGTTAGAAACAAAATATTCTTATTCTTATAAAAGCAAGTATTTGATAACCTTGGGCAGAGTATGCGGGGTGCCACCACACTGAGCTCCACAGAGCTAATAAAAACTGCTCCGCTCCACCCTCCTATACTGAAAAATAGTTTAAAAATCCACTTACCTGCTCTGGCGTCTTTGGGCTGCCCTCCTCCTCGCGTGGTCTCTTGTCCTCGCCAGTCTTAAACCCCTACGTTGTACGTCTTGGAAGGACTGCAGCAGCAGGTGTTTTGCTGCCCCAGCATGACAGCCCCACCCCAACTCCGATACCCTGAAGAAAATGGCATCCATCCCAGCTTTGGAACCTTTTGCATTGACAGGTCTGTCACCAACTCAGACTGCTACGTGGAAAGCATGGGACGAACGCATGGAGACCTACTTTCTAGCTGTGTCAAAGAAGATGAGAGGAAGTGGCTGCTACTTCTACACTGGGGTGGGGCCGATGTGCATTAGACCTCTAAAACAATCGTGGAAGCCAAACCATCCCACATGTATACGACTATCAAGAATGGTATCACTGCCCATTTTGAACTACTTGCAAACCAATACTACAAACGTTTCCTCCTACGGCAAGCCCTCCAGAAACCTGATGAATCTGTAGATGTTAGGGACCTCTCTCAATCTTCTGGCTGCTGACCTCTAGAATTAACGGCCTCCACAACCCAAGTTAAACCCCACATAAGTCAATATCTACGCATCTGGGAATAGAAACCCTCTATGACTCGCACACACAACAATCACCCACCATGACGCTATAATGAAAGCCACGGTATACCTATCACATGAGGGCAGCAGTTTTCTGATAAGTTGCAGAACAGCCAAAGAACTTGGTTTTGTATGCTTTGCATTTGGTGTCCATGCCAGTTTGATAGACAGTCAATTGTGAGAGTTCACTCCACTATTTGAAGGCATCAGATGCCTAAAAGGCCCTGCTGTTAGATTTCATATTGATAAGTCGATCAAGCCCGTGGCCCTCTGCTACCGATGGGTGATATTCCACATCCACCCCAAAGTGGATCAAGAACTGTGACACCTAGAAGATGCCGACATAATCAAAAGAGTTGCCGGCCCCACCCCATGGGTTTCCTCGATTGTGATTGACAAGAAGCCCAATCAGCCAGACGATGTGCGAACATGAGCAGACATGAGGGTGCTGAATGTGTCCATCAAGTGAGAATGCCACCTCATGCCCACAATAGATGACAGGGTTGCAATAGTTTTCCAGGTTGAACTTGAGGTTGGGATACCCTCAGATTCCTTTCCACCCGTACTCCCGACCCATAATGACATTGTCGACCCGCGTTGGCCTCCAGCAGATTACCAGGCTGAACTTCGGTATTTTGAGTGCTGCTAAGGTCTTCCAGAACATTATAAGAGACGTACTGGCTGACCTACTAGTCATCCTACACGCGAGTCCATGAAGTGGCCCTCGACAGCCACCTCAGTCACCTCTGCATAGTGTTCCAGAGACTCAGAGACAAAGGCCTGACACTACATTGGGGAAGATTTGAGTTCCTGCAACAAAGCATCATTTTTTTTGGCTACCAGTTTTCAGGGAATGGCACTGGATCAGACCCAACAAAGGAGCAGGACATTCAGGATGCGCCTACCCTTACTTCGGTGTCTTGGGTCCAGAGTTTCCTGGGGATGGGGATGTATTGTGGCTGTTTTATGCAGAAACTGTCGGACCTCACCTGGCCCCTATCAGGGGCGTAACACAGGCCCCTGCAGCCCACGCGGTGCGGGGGCCCCTAGCTCCAAGGGGCCCCCTCGGCACTGAACTCTGGACAGGATTGAGCCCAGAGGGGGCCCCCCTAAGTACCGTGCAGGGAGGCCCCCTCACTTTTTGTTACGCCAGTGCCCCTACGTGCGCTCATGAAAGTGTTCTGTCCCTGGGTGTGGGCAGGAGGAAAAACTAGCTTCAAGAACACCAAGAATGTTCTATCCACCAACACGACCGTGGCATACTTCGACCCAAAAAACAGTCATAACTGGTGGAGGATGCAAGCCCTGCAAGACTCGGGGCTGTGTTATAACAGCTTCAGAGCTGTGGGAAATGGGCCCCTGTCGCTTACACAACCCAGCCAGGGGGGAACTTACCAGCCGGTACAGCAGCAGACAGGGGAGGCTTTGCACGCCGAGTCCACCGCCAAGAGTCACTTTGAGCGGGGAAAAACGACGACACCATTGCCAGTAGCGCAGCCGCCCCGGGACTGCTAATCCCGGCAGCCTCTGCGGCGGCGCGCTCCCAGTGACGCCACCAAAGCGCCAGGAGGCGCATAAAGACGCCAGAGACCCGGCGAGCACTGGGGGATCTTACCAGCCGGTACAGCAGCAGACAGGGGAGGCTTTGCACGCCGAGTCCACCGCCAAGAGTCACTTTGAGCGGGGAAAAACGACGACACCATAGCCAGTAGCGCAGCCGCCCCGGGACTGCTAATCCCGGCAGCCTCTACGGCGGCGCGTTCCCAGTGATGCCACCAAAGCGCCAGGAGGCGCATAAAGACGCCAGAGACCCGGCGAGCACTGGGGGAACTTACCAGCCGGTACAGCAGCAGACAGGGGAGGCTTTGCATGCCGAGTCCACCGCCAAGAGTCACTTTGAGCGGGGAAAAATGACGACACCATTGCCAGTAGCGCAGCCGCCCCGGGACTGCTAATCCCGGCAGCCTCTGCGGCGGCGCGCTCCCAGTGACGCCACCAAAGCGCCAGGAGGCGCATAAAGACACCAGAGACCCCGCCTCGCGGGACGCGGGCGGGACGCCGGGCTAAGCCCGGGCAAAGGGCGGGCCCTCTGTGGCCCTCTAGAGGCCGAAGGAGGACGGGACGGGCGCAGCCCCCTAACATTTCTACTCTAAGGTACCTGACTGTTACCTGACTATGTGCCCGGGCAGATGCTCTGAGGATCACTGACTCTATTCTTCTATACTTGCGTTGGGAGCATCAATATACTGACATTTAATTATCTGTTTTGCTTTGCTCTGTAGTTTGTGTGGCAACTTATATCTTGCCCCACGTATTTGTTTATTGAAGTGCCCAACAGATCTGACACCTGATCCCACTCTGTGATTGGTCTAGTATATTACCTCCCATTATTATTATGTCTCCAAGGGGCAGTCGCAGTAGAACAGCTGCTGCTGGGGGTGGTTCAGTAATTGGCCCCATTGACAATTTCATATTTAAGGCCAACGATGCTATAAACCAGGGTATTTGCCTTTTAGAACGCAGGGTCTCACAAGATCTGGCCCACGCCAAACGTTCATCCCTTGGTCTTATTGCTTCTGCTACCACACCTACCCAGGTTATGCCTATCAATATTAGACCTTTAATAAATGTATGCGCTGATACTCATACCATCCCAAGTGAGGTAAACTTATCTGCCTCAATTCCCCTGATAGACTCTGAGACAGATATTAGCATGGATTTGGAGAAGACCCCAGACTTGCATATTAACCCCACCCCTGAAGATATATCAGTAGATAACACGAGGCAATTAAGAGGCAGACGTGAGGGTGCCATCCAAAAACAAAAACAATATGCACCGAAGCTCCTTTCTCCAAAGGTCAGAAAACATGGCCTGCCCAAAAGGAAAACTAGGAAAGGTGTAAACTCAAACTCCCATCAAAATATGAGCAGGACAAAGGAGACTATTGAGGAGGATGAAAGAGAGGAGGAGCAGCAGGGTGGGACATCAGATAAGGATGGTGACATCAATGTCAACATTGAAACTGTAAATGATCGCATGTTGGAAAAGTTGGGTGAGCTACTTAGTATCTATTTGTCCCCCATTGAAAGTAGGCTCACTCGGATAGAAAAGCAAATAGCCGAACTAAGCATCCCTATTAAGAGTCTATCCAAAGAAGGCGTTGTAAACGGTGCAACTAAACCTACTCTCACCAAAATAGTAGGCACTAAATCCAACACTTCACAAGCACCAACTACAAATATAAATACTGTACCTAAACCCCCATCAGTCCCACCCAAAGGGACAATTGCTAGTCAGCTAACAGCTATCCCTAGAACTAACAACGTAGCCTTAGATATAAGGAAGGATCAGAACACTAAACAATCGAATGGGACTACTGTGGGTCAATCTCTGAATCCCGCAAGTAGTTCCCCCATGGTCCAACCGCCACAAAAAACAATTAGGCAAGTTCCCTCCCGTATTAACCTTCCACCGGAATGCGGGGCATATGTGTTGGTCCTAGTTAATGTTTCTAAATTAAGAAAGGACCAAGATGAAACTCCCACATCCCTCAAAAATAAAATCTTACATTGGTTAATTGCAAATTGCAATTTTCCTATAGAAGGTGCAAAGGAGATCATCAACACCCAGAGAGTGGGCTGGATAGGCCCACTCAGGAAAAAGTTTGAGGGTGACTGTGTCACAATAAATTTTAAAAAACCCCAATGGGCAGAGAAAACACTAGCAAGTGCCCCATTACCCTCACCATGGGAATTCAATACTACACTCCTACCACTAGGCTATTTTTACAGACATTTGATACCCCCTAAACAAGCTATGGTGAATCACCCCACAACTCCTTATCAAGATTTGAATTTTGGAGCAAGGATCAAATCACCGCTCTTTATCCAAAATCAGGATTTTAATCACTTGAATGGCCACAATTGGCGGAATCAGGTCCCAATGTCAATACCTTTTTCCCATCCCCTGCACCACCCGCAATTCTCAACTATGCACCAATATAACTATAGAGATAGGTCTTACCCTGTCCCTGACCCTCATCAGTTCACACCGATAACTGAAGCTAGGTCAATATTTAACATTCCTACTCATAATCGGTTTGAATATTTTTCCAATTTAGATGAGCAGGACTGACTGGACATAATGACTAATAGTAATATCTATAGCCAAGCTACAGTTAGTAAACCAGAGGGACATCCAGCATTAGTTGTGGATTGTCAGGATCTGGATGGTCCTGTGGAAATCATGCCCGCTAACAGTATTTTGCCTGTTGTTGTCAACACAATCCATGACAAAACAGGGAGTACTGGGGGTAGGCCCGGTAAACGTTGCATTACTCATGGTCTATCAATTCTAAGCTGGAATGTTGCAGGACTGGAATCTAAGTTATTGGACCCTGCATGGATGGAGATAATTAATGATGTGGATATTCTTATGTTCCAAGAAACATGGGCTGTTGGGAATCTGTACATAGAGGGCTATCACTGTTTTAGTCTAACATCACCTAAACCCAGTTTTGGCCGAGCAGTGGGTGGCCTATTCATCGGGATTAAGATCCTGGCAGGCGGCACAATTAGAGACCTGCAGAGTGATAATCCCGATAACCCCAATATTCAAATTCTTGAATATAAGTCAAAGTCAAAGACCACAGTTTATTTAATCAATTTTTATAATAATGATTTTTATTATGTACCGAACAAGAATCTTTTGGCATTATCAAAGGTTTTATGTAAATTAAAATGTTCCCTATCAGCAGACACTGAGTCAGGTATTTTAATAGGGGGTGATTTTAATGCGAAATTAATAGAGAGTCATGGGTCTGAAAATCAGACCTATCCTGATCCAGCGGAACGCAGGGGTTCGGAACTGTCTAAAATACTAACCGAATTTGACCTTGCTGACGCTATGAGAGTAGGGTATAACCCTAACTCCCCTTATGCCCCCACGTTCATTAGCAGGGATAGCAGCTCTACTATTGATTATGTATTCACATCACCACTGCTTACAGATTGTATAGCAAAAACTTCTGTGGTGCAAACATCCTTTAGTGATCATAATCCATTGGTTGTGATCTTGAATTTTGCACCAAGTCCGATTTTTATGAATTTAAATGGTGCAAGGGACATCACACCGTCAATTGACGGCCTTCGTTTAAAATGGAGGGGAGTCGACTGTGGGGCCATTCTAGATAGTGTACAAACGTTACATTCCCACTTCATTGATTCTTGTCTGTCCCCAAGTGGTAACCATGATAAATTAATTGCTGATTTCGAAGTATTGTGTTCAACCATTAAAACCCTTCTGTCAGTCCCATTACCCAAGGAAGGCAAAGAGCCAAGGTGGTTTGATCCATCTTGCTCCTTGGCAAATAGGGAGCTAAGAAAGGCACTTTCTGCCAAACCTAGGTGTAAAGTTACCGTTCAATCTGCCAGGAAAAACTACAAAGCTAAAATATCTGAAAGGAAAGCTAATTTACTCTCTGAACAGTGGGACTCTTTGGTAATCAGCGCAAATTTGGGTGGCAGTGGCCCATTTTGGTCCGCTGTCAGAAAAACGAGGGAAATGGGAAATAAGCTCACCCAAATTAGTTGTAATATAACAAGTGCAGTATGGGAGACCCACTTCTCTAGAATTTATGCTGCCCCCTCAGAGGAGCATCCTCCCCTTACTCTAGGACAATCAGGTGGTCTACAGATTTTGGATCACGAAGTTAAAACAGCTATAAAAGAGAGTTTGGGAAATAAGGCGCCCGGACCCGATGTCCTTCCCATAGATATTATTAAACATAACGCTGATTTGTGGACACCAATACTTCTTAACATTTTTAATAGTCTTCCAAAAGCAGCCATGCCGACCACATGGGCAATCAGTATTATCGTCCCAATCTATAAAAAGGGAGATAGGTCAGATCCTGCGAACTATCGCCCTATCTCCCTTTTGGATAACACCTTAAAAGTTTTGGGCCATATAATTTACAATAGAGTATTGGAATGGGCGGTTGATGCAGACCTTTTAGACCCTTGTCAGATGGGGTTCCGGAGTGGGGTAGGAACAGTGGAGCAATGTTTAAATCTGAAACTAATAATTGATAAATATAGTGTTGCCCGTTCCTCTCCCACCTACCTTGCTTTTATGGATCTCTCATCCGCATTTGATCATGTGAATAGATCCAAGCTCTGGTCAACCCTTTCATCCAATGGCCTTGATGATACTCTTGTAAGTTTTTTAGCCTATCTCCATACTGACCTGAAAGCACGGGTACATATTGGGATGGGTGGATAGGTCTCAGGAGCCATTAATATAGGGAGGGGGGGTGAGACAGGGGTGCGTTTTAGCGCCCCTGTTGTTCATCATTTATATTAATGGTTTATCTAACTGTTTGAAAAAAGTCACCACAGATGTTCCAGTAATTTCAGGAAAACCACTTCCAGTGCTTTTATACGCAGACGATGCGGTGCTTATGGCCCGCACACCTAATGCTCTTCGCCTGCTTGTATATAGTTTTGTCAATTTTTACGGAGGGTCTGGATCTGAGGGTTAATTTAAAAAAATCTTTTATTATGTCCTGTGGCCCTGGCAAAAGGAAACTCAATACCATACAGATAGGTACAGATAAACTAGATTCTGTTCCTAAATTCCCCTATTTAGGGTTGGTTTTCGCTGCGAACGGCTCGTGGAGTGGGCATTTGGCCCACGCCACGAGCAAGTTCTCGAAAGCCAACAATTCTGTTTTGAGCCTCCCTCGCCCAAAGAAAATTGGTGCCACTAAGGCTATTTTAAAGATTTTTAAATTGCAGTGCTCACCTGTTGCCACGTATGGAGCGGAGGTATGGGGGTTGGGAAGCACCCTTTGTATTCAAAGGGAGGAAAATCGCTTCTGTAGAAAAGTGTTGGGCGCACCGATCTCTTCATCTGATTTTATCTGTCATAGTGAATTAAATCTTCCTTATATAAGTGATTTTATTAGAGCAAGACCAGCACTTTTCTGGATTAGAATTTGGAGGAATAATGCTGCTGTCCTTACACAAAATATTATAAAGGACTGTTTAAATTGTGACCATGGAATGGAGATTCCATGGCTCTCAGAAGTTTTTAAATCACTTAATGAAGTTGACAGAGGGACTTTGTTTACCGATCCTATGACAATTGAAACAAAGGATAAAGTTGAGGTCAAAAATGCACTGTATGCACTTTACACTAATGAATGGATAGGAAGTGAATTACAGAAATCAAGTGTTATGAAATATATAGGAAATGAATTGTGTAGACAAACTTTGCCGCCCTATCTCTCCCTTCCCATGACTAGTTGGGAGCGATCACTATTGTTCCGCTTAAGGGCGGGTACTGTTAAATTTTTGTTGTCTTTTCCTCTGGGGTATCGTCATGGTGCTGATTTCACTCCATGCCCCTGTGATGGTGTGAGCACACAGGATGATTTGCACTTTTTATTTTTCTGCAAATTTTATCTTAGATTTATCAAATGGTTTTTAACTCCTTATTTTAAAAAACACAGACCACTCACACTAAAAGAATCATATAGCATGTTGGTTACTCTGGATACCGACAAACTAATTTTTCGCACCAGTACTTTTCTAAGATCGGCCATACGAGCGCGCAAAACGATGGAAAATCCCTGAATATAGCAATTAGTTTTAATGGTGCCACAATGAAAATAATATAATGAAATGAAATGCACTGAAATGCACAGTATTGTCACTGTATGGAATTCAATATTATGATATTATGAAATGTTTTTCTGTATAACATTCTTTTTATCTGCTTGTATATATATTTAAATGGATTGTTGTTCTGATCGGTACTTTTATGAATTTTATGAAATTCGAATAAAGGTCTTTTGAACTACACAAGCCAGACTCTGACATCCGCGGAGCAGAGGTACTCACAAATAGACAGAGATGCCTTCGCTATCCACTGGGTGTGTCGCCATTTCTGTTTACCTCTATGTACATGAGTTCATTATCTATATGGACCACAAGCTGATGATACCACTCTTTAAAGGATCAGTGTCGAAGCCTTGCCCATGGACCGAAAAATGGATCCTGCAACTGCAAGAATTCATTATATCAGTAGTGTAAACGCTGGGCACCCGAAACCCAGCAGACTTTGTTATGACATGCCATTGAGGCCACCCTGACAGAAACCAGGCAAATGCAAGATACTGAAGAATAAGTTCGATTGATGGTCGAGAGGTCCAAGCGGTTACCTATGACCCTGGCAGACGTACTAGCAGCCATGGAGAAGGATGACTGCCTTCAGATGGCAATCACTTGTAGTGCGGGCCAGTGACTGGAATGCAATGTACAACCACTACGCCTGAAGAACCGAGGTGGCCAGGTCAACAATACAAGTCCTGTGCCAAGTTAGGCAAGAACTCTCTGTAACCACAGAAGGCTGTTTGATGCAAGGTCCACGGTTACTTCTACCCAGTAGCCTCAAACAACAAGAAGTTCAGTTAGCTCATGGGGTGGTGAAAACAAAGAGCAGACTACGCTGCAAAGTTTGGTTCCCTGGACTGGTTCAGAGTGTAGAAGCAGCCGTGAGAGACTGTGCTGCATGCCAATCAAGAAATCTGCCTAAAACCTCAGTTTACTTTTTCTGATGGACCTCAGTGCTCTGCATAACATCAGCACCAGTTAAATCAACATACACGCCCATAAGCACAGGTAAATGCAGATTTTTGCATAGATATGGCTGGAAATGTGAATTAATATACTTGAACATGAAAAAGAGGAGAAAGACATTCTTTCTAAATAATATTTATAATGAAGAACAAATCTTTAATGTGAAGTATAATATTTTATTATAAGCAAGCAGTACCCTGGTGGGTTTTTGATATAACTTTGAAACACATTACATGGTGTTAACGTGAATAATTAGCAAAAAGAATCTTGAAAAATTAACTGCTGAAAATGCCTCATCCAAGTTGGGGATGTTCCATCTAATTAGAAGTGAAAGCAAATATTTCACGGTACTAGTGCCAGCTTAGGATGTATGACGTTACAACGCATACTTTTACCACGCATACCTTTACAACGCGGTTTTTACATCACATACCATTACAACGCATAGCGCTTTTGGGTGTTGGATAGTGAATAGTTTAATTTACTACTCCAACTCCAGTCCCCGTGGATAGTAGGGAAGGTTATTGGATAATAAATTAACCTATTCCCTATCCTAGAGCGCCCCCCAGCGCAATGCGTTGTAATGGTTTGCGTTGTAATGCCTGCGTTGTAATGGTAGTGCGTGGTAAAAGTTTCGTTGTAAACGTTGTTTACCGCCAGCTTAGGATCCCTATACAGAGATAAGCAGTTGAAAGGTGGCCAGTCAGCCTTTTGCGGCCTGCTTTCCACTACGCAGAGACATGTGGCCACTCTTTTAGTAACTTTTGATCAGTTTGAGCTACAAACTCATTTTTAAATAAAAATCTGCAGAATATGCAGCAGGTGATAGATTGTGTGGCAAATCCATAATTATGTCAAAAAAAGCAGCAGCTGCAGAATCACATAATCCCAGTGGCCCTGAGTATAATCTTTTTGATGGCTAGAGCTGGGAGGGATCCAGCCGGTTACACCTTTTTTGAGAATCTCCAAGCTCCCTTTGTTCTGAGCTTCAGCTTACTTGAGTAGTGCTGGGTGGAGTACACTCCCTTGTAGGGCATTCGCTTCACTTCTTAGAAGGCTAGACAGCACAGCCAGCAGCAGGGATTCACCGACAAGCTGTGCCT
The DNA here is from genome assembly GCF_964261635.1 of Lissotriton helveticus. Lineage (NCBI taxonomy): Eukaryota > Metazoa > Chordata > Amphibia > Caudata > Salamandridae > Lissotriton > Lissotriton helveticus. Next base: position 370,782,883 of record NC_136058.1, read on the forward strand.
GTGAATGTGTGAGTGTTTGAGAGGTGTTTGTATCATTAACTCAGTTTTACATGGACACACGTCCCCTCCAATGGTTATCAGCGAGTCCTAAAAATTTACACATCTTTCTCATTCAACTGCCTTCATGGGCTACTAAAGCTTGCACACAACTGCCTCCCCTGCAGGGATTCAATAAGTCCTGCAGTTGTAGGTGTACACAACTTTCTCATCCAGAGGATTTTAGTGAGTTTTAGAACGTTATTCAAGTTTCTCACCCAGAGGGTTTCAGTGAGTCCTAGAGTTGTACACACATTACTCACACAGAGGGTTTCAGTGAGTCCTAGAGATGTGTACAAGTTTCTCACCAAAAGGTTTTCACTGAGTCCTAGAGCTGTGCACAAGCTTGTCATCCAGAGGGTTTCAGTGAGTCCTAGAGCTGTGCACAAGTTTGTCATCCAGGTGGTTTCAGTGAGACCTAGAGCTGTGCACAAGTTTCTCACCAAGAGGTTTTTAGTGAGTCCTAGAGCTGTGCACAAGTTTGTCATCCAGAGGGGTTCAGTGAGTCCTAGAGCTGTGCACAAGTTTCTCACCAAGAGGTTTTTAGTGAGTCCTATAACTGTGCACAAGGTTGACATCCAGAGGGTTTCATTGAGTCCTAGAGATGTGCACAAGTTTGTCATCCAGAGGGTTTCAGTGAGTCCTAGAGCTGTTGACAAGTTTCTCATCTAAAGGGTGTGAGTCCTACAGCTTTAAACAACTTCCTCCTCAGGAGGTTCTCAGTGAGTCCTAGAGCTGTATACAAGTTTCCCATCCAGAGAGTTTCAGTGAGCCCTAGAGCTGTATATAGCTGAATTATCCAGATTTTTATTGAGTCCTAGAGCTGTACAGAACATTTGTGCCCAGATGGTTTAAGTGAGTCTGAGAGCTGTACACATCTTTCTTGTCCAGAAGGTTTCAGTACATTTCAGAGCTGTACACAACTTTCTCACTCAGAGGATTTACTGAGTCCTAGAGCTGTACACAATGTTATGGTCCAGGGGATTTCCGTGAATCAAAGAGCTCTAGAAACACACAGATGGTGAAGTGAGTTCTAGATCTGCACACAACTGTCTTATCCAAGAGGTTTTAATGAGTCATTGTGCTGTACACACCTTCTTTTCCAGAGGGTTTCAATGAGTCGTAGAGCTGTACAGAACTGTTTCATCCAGGGGTTTTTAGAGCTCACCTATCTGGCTTTTTGCCTTGTAAGGTTTTCTTTTCTATTATAGGGCTGAGGCTCTTGCTCCCTGGCAACTAACCTCTTCAGCGCCTTGACACCCTGGGGTATTTGTTTGTGCTTTATAAGTTGCCCAATAAATCAACTGACAACTTTCTTGTTCAGAGGTTTTCCGTGAGTCATAGATCTTGACACAACCTTCTCATCCAGAGGGTTTCGATGAGCACTAGAACTGTCCACAACTGTCTCACTCTGAGGGTTTTAGTGCGTCCTAGAGCTGTACACAAAGTCCATGTCCAGAGGGTTTCAGTGAGTCTGAGAACTGTACACAATTGTGTCATCCAGAGGGTTTAGTCAGACACAGAGCTAGACATAATTGTCTCCTCTTCAGGGATCTCTTGAGTCATAAATCCACACTGGCTCTCATCTGGAGCTTTCAGTGAGTCCTGAACTGTATCTACCTCTCTTCCTCAAAGGAGGCACTCAGTCCTCTGCTGCTACCATCGTGGGTTCCTCACTGATGAGTCTTTAGAATGCCTCAAGGCATAAGCCTCCCCAATCCTCTCTCCTGACCCCCAACTTCTCCAGGGCATCTGCAATCAGGGTAAAACATTGTCAGGATCTAGCTAGAGGAGTGGTGTTGCTCCCTAATACAAATCATTCATCTTCAGCCATCAAAAACTACAACTCCCATGGTCCCAAGAAAGTTCAATATGAATAGGCCATAGCTGACTGGCGCTTGAAGCGCAGGTGACCTATGCATCATCAGCAGAACATGGGGTCTTGCGGACTTGAGTCTCTCAGAGGTGCCACGTTTCTCAGGTCCTTGAGTGATTAGTTAGTCCACACCTAATTTCTTCTTAGAATTCTGGGACGTTTAGTCCTGGTTTTATACTGGTTAAATAAGACAACAAGTCCTAGATTTCTAAGAAAAAAGTGACTGGCCTAAATTGCCACACACGGCCCTGGCTGCCTATGGTCGCAGCTTTAGAAAGTATGCCTCAATATAGTCTCACATGTCTGGAGAGGAGAGGTCTCCTACTGGTGATCCCAGGAAGTCAGCGCTACAATGATTTCTTCCTCAGATCTTTCAAGTTTCCGAGGCATATGCTTTTTATCTCGCTTTTTCCTTTGCATTCTGCGAGTTGAAGTCATAGTTTTATATTGGGAATAAATTGGACTACAAACCCTGAAGGCAAAGAGAAAATCTGGAGTGGATGAGATACTCATGCATAGACTTCGGAAGCCTGAGAGCTTTGCTTCCTGTCAATGGTTGGAGTGTGCAGAAGGGGCTGGACTTACTAGCCATAGTAACTACCACTGTTCCAGTCACTGGCATTCAGCAATTACCCCAGGCACTAACTCCAGTCCCCGGCTGCCCCCACTGATCACAATCACTGTCACCAGTCACTAAAACCATTCTATAGTCTTGGCCACTGATTACTCTCACTGAAATCAGTGATAGCCTGAGTCTCTGATCACAGTCAGTGCCTCTGGTTTCTGATCTTTGACTCTGATGCCAGTCTGTGAACTAAGTCACTGATCCCAGTCTCTGGCCACAGGAAATGAACACTGTCCCAGCCCTAGTTGTTGGCCTCCCCCCCAATCCTTGACCTCAAACATGGTAAATGCTAGCACTATTTCATGACCTCGCACCCTGAATCTATTTTCTGACCTCACTGACACCAATCGCTAACCCTAGTTCCTGAAACTGAGTGCTGACCTCAGTCCGTAACCTGAGTCCCCAGTTACCGGCCACAGGACCTGCCCATCTCTGACTCCAGGCACTGACCCTAGGACCTGCCAGTCTCTGACTCCAGGCTCTGACCCTAGGACCTGCCCGTCTCTGACTCCAGGCACTGACCCCAGTCACTGACTCAGACTCCCTCCCCCAAGGCACTAACCCCAGGACCTGCCCATCTCTGACTCCAAGCACTGAACCCAAGACCTGCCATTCTCTGACTCCAGGCACTGACCCCAGGACCTGCCTGTCTCTGACTCCAGTCTGTGACGAACAGGACCTGTCAGTCTCCGACTCCAGTCTGTGACCCCAGGACCTGCCCGTCTCTGACTCCAGTCTGTGATTTAAGGACCTGCCTGTCTCTGACTCCAGGCACAGACCCCAGTCACTGACCTGGTCGCTACCCCAAGGCACTAACCCCAGGAACTGCCTGTCTCTGAATTCAGGCACTGACCCCGGGACCTGTCCGTCTCTGACTCCAGTCTGTGACCCCAGGACCAGCCTGTCTCTGACTCCAGACACTGACCCCAGTCATTGACCTGGTCTCTTCCCCAAGGCACTAACCCCAGGACCTGCCCATCTCTGACTCTAGGCACTGATCCCAGTCACTGACCCGGTCTCTACCCTAAGGCACTGACCCCAGGACCAGCCCATCTATGACTCCAGTCTGTGACCCAAGGACCTGCCCGTCTCTGACTCCAGGCACTGACCTGGTCTCTACCCCAAGGCACTAACCCCAGGACCTGCCCATCTCTGACTCTAGGCACTGATCCCAGTCACTGACCCGGTCTCTACCCTAAGGCACTGACCCCAGGACCAGCCCATCTATGACTCCAGTCTGTGACCCAAGGACCTGCCCGTCTCTGACTCCAGGCACTGACCTGGTCTCTACCCCAAGGCACTAATCCCAGGACCTGCCTGTCTCTGACTTCAGGCACTGACCCCAGGACCTGTCCGTCTCTGACTCCAGTCTGTGACCCCAGGACCAGCCTGTCTTTAACTCCAGACACTGACCCCAGTCATTGACCTGGTTTCTACTCCCAAGGCACTAACCCTAGGACCTGCCCATCTCTGACTCCAGTCTGTGACCCAAGGACATGCCCGTCTCTTTCTCCCCCTTTTCTGAATCGTTTTTGGCCACTATAGGTGTGGCAGGGTATACTCAGACATGAGTCCTTTTCTCACTGCTCCATCAGGATTCAAGCAAGCCGGGCCGAAGAGGCTGAAATGCCAGAAACCGGTCCCCGGTAGCTTGTCTCCTTTCTGGTGAAGAATTGGCTTGGTAGTTTGGTCTGCCCTGTTCCCATGATGCACTGGGCCAGGGACAGACTAATTTGCATATAGCCAGGTTCTGAGCTGGGATGGGGCAGTGAGATAAATAACGGTGATGGATCAAGCCCTGATCTTTGGACTGGGTAAGAGTGGTCTGCTTAATTCAGACACTCTGTTCATCACCACCCCCTTTTCTGAATCGTTTTTGGCCACTATAGGTGTGGCAGGGTATACTCAGACATGAGTCCCTTTCTCACTGCTCCATCAGGATTCAAGCAAGCCGGGCCGAAGAGGCTGAAATGCCAGAAACCGGTCCCCGGTAGCTTGTCTCCTTTCTGGTGAAGAATTGGCTTGGTAGTTTGGTCTGCCCTGTTCCCATGATGCACTGGGCCAGGGACAGACTAATTTGCATATAGCCAGGTTCTGAGCTGGGATGGGGCAGTGAGATAAATAACGGTGATGGATCAAGCCCTGATCTTTGGACTGGGTAAGAGTGGTCTGCTTAATTCAGACACTCTGTTCATCACCACCCCCTTTTCTGAATCGTTTTTGGCCACTATAGGTGTGGCAGGGTATACTCAGACATGAGTCCCTTTCTCACTGCTCCATCAGGATTCAAGCAAGCCGGGCCGAAGAGGCTGAAATGCCAGAAACCGGTCCCCGGTAGCTTGTCTCCTTTCTGGTGAAGAATTGGCTTGGTAGTTTGGTCTGCCCTGTTCCCATGATGCACTGGGCCAGGGACAGACTAATTTGCATATAGCCAGGTTCTGAGCTGGGATGGGGCAGTGAGATAAATAACGGTGATGGATCAAGCCCTGATCTTTGGACTGGGTAAGAGTGGTCTGCTTAATTCAGACACTCTGTTCATCACCACCCCCTTTTCTGAATCGTCTCTTTCTCCAGGCACTAACCCCCTCATCTTCCAGTCTCTGACTCCAGTCTGTGACCCAAGGACCTGCCCATCTCTGACTCTAGTCTGTGACCACAGGACCTGCCCGTCTCTGACTCCAGTCTGTGACCCCAGGACCTGCCCGTCTATGACTCCAGGCACTAACCTCAGGACCTGCCCGTCTCTGACTCCAGTCTGTGACCCCAGGACCTGCCCATCTCTGACTCCAGGCACTGACCCCAGGACCTGCCTTCTCTGACTCCAGGCACTTCCGTCAGGACATGCCGTCTCTGACTCCAGGCACTGACCCCAGGACCTGCCATCTCTGACTCCAGTCTGCGATCTCAGGACCTACCTGTCTCTGACTCCAGGCACTGACCCCAGTTACTGACTCGGTCTCTACGCCAAGGTACTGACCCCAGGACCTGCCTGTCTCTGACTCCAGTCTGTGACCCTACGACCTGCCTTTCACTGGCTTCACACACTGACTCCAGTCCCTAAACAGAGTACTTGTTCCCAGTTTCTGACCCCAGGACCTGCCCATCTCTTACTGAAGGCACTGACCCCAGGACCTGCCTGTCTCTAACTCCAGGCACTGACCCCAGGACCTGCCCATTTCTGACTCTAGTCTGTGACCCCGGGACCTGCGCGTCTCTGACTCCAGTCTGTGACCCCAGGACCTGCCTGTCTCTGACTCCAGACACCAACCTGAGGACCTGCCCGTCTCTGACTCCAGTCTGTGACCCCAGGACCTGCCCATCTCTGACTCCAGTCTGTGACCCAAGGACCTGCCGTCTCTGACTCCAGTCTGTGATCTCAGGATCTACCTGTCTCTGACTCCAGGCATTGACCCCAGTCACTGACCCGGTCTCTATGCCAAGGTACTGACCCCAGGACCTGCCTGTCTCTGACTCCAGTCTGTGACCCTAGGACCTGCCTTTAACTGGCTTTACACACTGACTCCAGTCCCTAAACAGAGTTCTTGTTCCCAGTTTCTGACCCCAGGACCTGCCCGTTCCAGACTTCAGGCACTGACTCTCACTGATCCTGTGCCTCGACTCCAGTCTGATCCGAGGCTCTGACCCCAGTCATTGGCCTTCTCTAACCTCAGTCTGTAACTCCAGGACCTGCCCCTTCGTTGACTCCAGGCACTGACTTCAGTCACAGAAAGACCCTGTCTTTGACCCCATGCACTGACCCCAGTCGATGATAACCCCTGGCACTGACCACAGACCCTGACTCTCTGACCCTGGGCCCAACTCCAGTCTCTGACCCACGGCACTGACCCCAGCCATTGGCCATCTCTAACTCTAGTCTGTGACCCTATGACCTACCCCGTTGCTGACTCCGGGCACTGACTCCAGTCACTGTTCCTGTCTCTGACCCCAGGCACTGACCACAGTCTCTGACCCAAGGCACTGACCCCAGTCACTGACTCTCTCTAACCTGGGACCCCGACTCCAGTCTCTGATCTGAGTCACTGACCCCAGTCATTGGCCATCTGTAACCACAGTCTGTGACTCCAGGACCGGCCCTGTCGCTGACACCAGGCACTGCCTCCAGTCATTGACCCTGTCTTTGACCTCAGGCACTGACCACAGAGTCTGACTTGAGGCACCGACCCCAGCTATTGTCCGTCTTTGACCGCAGGCACTGACCACAGTCTCTGACTTGAGGCACTGATCCCAGCTATTGCCCGAATTCGACCCCACGCACTGACCAGTCTCTGACCTGAGGCACCGACTCCAGTGACTGACCCACTCTTACCCCAGGCACTGACTGAAGCCCCTGATCCCAGTGCATGGCCCTAACCAATGATCATAGTCCCTCGCCCTACTCATTCGCATCACTTTCTGACCCCAGCCTCCGGCTCTCTCTGACACTAGGCCCTGACTCCAGTCCCTAAACCCACAAACTGATGCTAAGCATTGATCCTTGTCAACGGCATAACATAAAATGTGTATTTGTAAAGAGCAGGTTCACCCAGAAGGGCCTCTTGGTGCTGAATAACAACGGAAAGGCTGAGTAGACCGCCGGGATTTGAACTTGTGACCATGAGGTCGAACACAGGACCCTGCAGTAGACTCATTAGTCCACTTAGCCACCAGACCCATTAGTAGGTGACCCTGGCACTGAATGCAGTTTAACCCCAGACATTGACACCAGACATTCATCCCATCCCTGCCCCCTTTATTTGCACCTCTCCTTGCACCTAGACTCTGACCCCCATCATTGACCCCAGTTACTGGTCTCTGCCATCAGCAGGTAGGAGTGGTTGGCGATGTCTGTTGTGTTCATGGGCTCCTGGGTCCAGCCCTCCCGCTCTCCTGGGTCAGACACTCCCCAGATCGCCACACGCTCGTGGTACACTTCGCGCTCATAGTAGACATCTTGCCCTGGCCAGGGTCTGGTGAAGCTGGTGTAATGTCTGTCCTTTCCCTCTTGAGAATCCTCTATTGACTCAGTAGGGTTTCTGGGGATACTGAGGAACAGCACCCCAAGGTTCAAGGTGTGGGCCAGGGCACCGTTGCTGTATTCGTTCTCGTATCGTCTGGTGGAAGTACCACTGGGAGCAAGTACAACATAGTCCTGCTGAAGGCTGTGCTGCCTGCCTGGTTCTGACAGTGGTGGGTTCTCAGGGAGGGAGCCAGTGACCGGCCATGCCATGCTCTGTGTTAGCTTCCCACGCTGAGCATCTGGGGTGTCGTCCTCTCCTTTGAGTGGCAGGTTCTTCTCAGAGAGGACTTCCAACAGACAAGGCAGAAGCAAGTCTTCCGATGGCTTCTCATAGAAGGATTGAGTGGGCTGCAGAGAAAAAATAATCCCTGGGTGAAAAAGTGAAATCTGAAGGTTGTGCTGATTACAAATGGAAGATCGGAGAAGAAAGTGGCTCATTCAGAGGCAACCTGGGCTACTAGCTAACAAGATTACTTCCCATCAGGGCAGTGCCTGTGATATGCCAGCACAGCATGGTCACGATGGAGTAGCTAGAGGAGGGGCAAGGGCAGACTTCCTCCAGTTAAGGACCAGATCCATGGTGTATGGAGGCCAACAAAAGGGGTGCTTCGGGACTAAATAAAGGTATCTAAAGGATAGACCAACTGGTTGTGTGTTGCAGTGAGCTCTGAAGACTTTTGAAGTTCTCTGAGGGTACATCATGGGTCTTTTGAGGGCTTTGTTATAATGCCTGAAGGCAGAGGCTCTCTAAGGACAAGCTGAGGGAGTGAAAGGAACAGCTGGGGTGACTCATTGGTCTCTTGAAGGTGTTCTGGATGTAAATGTTTGGCTTCAAAGACTCTTGAGGACAAGGGTTTCTGAGGCCAACTCGGAGCATTTAATGAGCAGATTAGGTGAGGCCAGCATGGGGTTCTCTGAGACCATGCTCATAGAGTGAGGACACACTAGAGCTGTCTAAGGGCACGCCCAGGATATCTGAGAGCAGACGTGTGGTTAAAACATAGTTATGGTGCCTGAAGACAAGCTGAGGGATGGCTGGTCATACCTAAGAGTCGAATGGAGGAGTTGAAGGAACGCACTGAGAGCCAGTGAGGGTTTTTAGGAGTGAGTCGGGGAGACAGGAGATTTATGGTATCCAGGGCTGCATCGTGGTCCCGGAGGCCCAGCTAAGGGTGTCTAAGGACAGCCAGATTGTTCCCTGAGGGTCATCTACTGGAGTTTAATGGCCAGGGAGGGATGTTTAAGGTTTCAGTGAGGGCAGGCCAGGGTAGCTAATGCTAAAGAGGGGTGGCAAAGGCTGCCTGAGCCTTAAAGTCACTGGGGATATTCTGAGAATCTCTGAGGGCTGGAGCAGGACATTTAAGTGTTGGCTGAGAATGTCGGAATGGAATGATGCTGTCTGAAGGAAGACTAAAGATTTTTTAGAGCCTAGCTGAGGGATACTGTACATAACGATGGTCTCCGAGCGTCATCACAGACTTCTAATAAATTCAAATGGGAGTGTCTGATGTCCATCTATAGATGGCCAAAGGCCCTTTGGAGAGCTATAAACGTCACTTAGGGAGACCAAGGTTGTCTAGGAACCAGTTGTGAGTATACAATGACTGGTGGTTGAGTGACCTTAAAGGCAACTTGTTCTGTCAGAAGACAAGATCAGAGTCTGGGCAGGGGTGCCTGCAGGGAAGGGTTGTCAGAGCGGAGTCTCAGAGTTTCTGGGGAACATCAGAGAGATGGTTTATGGATTGATGGGGATGGTCAGAAGCACATTGAGGGCTGTCTGGTATTTGTAATGATCAGATGGAGGTGTCTAAAGGCCGTCTGCAAGAAAATTCCACTTTTTCCCTGGTCATCTCTATTTTCTGCTTAATTTTATTGCTATTTTTAGACTCTGCACTCTGGGACAGTCAGTCCATTGAAAAACAGGGCCAGGGATGAATACCAGGGTTGAGTTATAAGGTTATAATGTCTTAATACTGCCCTCACTCACTATGCAGTGGCATGCTTCATCATAAGGCCGCTGCAAACATCCAGGTGAGGACCAACACACTGGACAGAGTGCTTTTCTTTTGTATATATACAGTGGTGAGGGAGATAGATAGAAGGTAGAAAAAGGAATTTAGTGTTAGGGAAGAATATTCTCTTGAGAAGGGATCTCAAGTGCAGAAAAAAAGATAAATTACAACTGTCTAAGGAGATACCTTTCTATTACCTTTATTCTTGGTTCCCCTTGGCAGGATTAAATATTGAGATGATTGGGGATGTACAGGAGGGGTAATCCCCACTGCAAGTACTCATGTAAATCCCCAATCACCTCAATGATGAAGAATGCCACTGCATAGTGGGTGAGGGCAGTATTAAGAAATGTTTCTATTTTCTTTCTCTCTTATGTTTCTCGTTTAGCAGTGACTATTATATAGCACAGGGGACAGGAACCTTATATCTCAACCCAGGTTTTCATCCCTGGCCCTGTTTTGTACCGGCCTTCTCTCTTTTGTGAGTTTAAGATATCAGAAGGGGAGTCAGAGAAGGCTCATTCACTGGTCTCTTTTTTGTGATGTTGATGACAGTCAGTCCATTGCCCAGTGTTTGTGCTCTGATCCCTAAAACATGTAAACATGATCTAATCTGTGGTGACTGCCATATTGAACTGTCCTGTAAGGCAATAGTATATGGTGTAAAAACTGTACCCATGGCATGGAAAGTTAAATACATGTTGACTGCAGCACTTATTGTGCCATCCACTAGTGTAACAAGGAAAATATAGCGTCAGGCCACAGGAGTCTGATTACTGCAGTTCAAACTAGCATCAGAACTGGCAAAATAACCCTTCCATTTATATATTTAATAAGTCACCCCTATGTAGGCCTTCTAGGCCAAAAAGTATGGTCCATGGTATTTAAAAGTGGTACATGTAGAAATGTAATCTTACCATGTCCCTGCAACGACAAGCCCACAAAAGGTATTTTCACATTGGGGTGTGTGGCTATTGAGTGAGGAAAACTAGTGCGCAGATTAAATTGTTTTTTCTTCTATCTCAGTTTTGGGAAATCATAGAGAAATAGTTCAGACACAATTTTTTATATTTATTAAAAAACTATTTACTAGTGAAATTTGATTTTTAATAAATATTTAGCAAAGTTAACTTTTGCAAAGTTACCTTTTCCCTGGCTGAAGCTGCTGGTGTCTAATTTGACTAGCCTGACGGGATGAATTTCAATGTTTGATGTTAATGAGGCGTGAAAACTGCTCCTGGAGTAGCGAAATGGCTTAAACCTGTTGACAGGTTGGGCCAGCTGTGGGCATGTGATTCATATCAGCTCAGGAAAGGCAGCTGGGGAAGGTCTAGAAAATTCATTAACTTGAGAGAGACAGATGAACAGCCTGCACAATCATTGTTTAGTATAAGTGGATAACTAAGGAAGGGGAAACCTCTATTATTTAGGCCCTTGGTAGCCAATTGAGTAATAGCCCAGTGAGCGGAGAACGGGTCCCAGACCAATTTTATATAGATAAGGAGGAGGGTTCTGCAAATTTCTCTACATATAACCCTGATTGGCACACAAGCTCCCTCCAAAAGCATAAGATCAGTGCCATCTTGATTTTCCTTTAGAGTAGTGCACTTTGGGATAGTTTGCAATAAGGCAAACAGAATGTCCTGTAAAAGTGGGTAGGGTTGTTCTTGGGAACTTTTTCCCAATTGGTTAGGGAGTGTACAATAACATAACATGTGTATTTTTGTAAAGCGCACGTCACCACACTCAATGGCTGCTGAACTGTCTAAAAATGGACCTCACTACCTGTTACTCAGAGCACTTTCTGGACCTGTGGAAGAACAGAAGAAATACTGCACCTGATGCTTGAAACCTGTGAGGTGACCTGAAGGAATGGACCTGCTCCCACTTGTACCCAGGACAAAGAAGTGGACTCCAATGGTCAGTTGGCTGCCTTTCTGTATGGCTACAGGGGCACAATAATCTACAAGAGGCCAATTTCCTGAAGCTGAAGTACCCATCTGACCTAGACCAGACCCTGCTATTAGCCTCTACTGGAGAGAGTTTCGACACCTATGTGCTTTCCTTGTGGTACTAAGACCTTTGGCTCTGTCTAGCTAGACTTTCCCAACCATCTCTTAAATGATGGTATATAGAAGAAGTTTCAACTATCAGAATTCCAAAGGACTGCGACCAACCACCCAAGACAAAACGCTCAAGGTGTTGCCTCACTGGATAAGTAAATAAGTTGGTCCTGCTTGGAGCTTTTTGTGCTAAAAGAAACCTGCTCAGTTGACCCTTGCGGCAAGCCAAACCGACTTCAGTCTGGCTTTCCCAGATATAGCCTGCAGTGTAACCCTGCTAGAATATTCAGAGCTCCAAAATAGAGTCTAGGGGACTGATTTAAATCTTGGAAGTAATGAAACTACATTGTAATGGTGTGGGAGTATCCTTATCACCAAGATGATGGTGTGCCTGCCAAATTTAGATGCGGGCAGACCATAGGTGTACCCATGGCAGAGACTAATCTGTCTCTTCCGTTGTTACGACTGATGAAGTAGGGGAACTTGAGCCTCACTTTTAGCCATCCCACTTGATTTAGATGGGTGGATATACAGATCAGTTTTCACGGCCAGGAAAACCCTAGAGATAAGGGGCAGTAAAATTGTCGAATTCCCCCTTGCCATGAGAGAATAGTCTCATGAGGAGGGGGACAGTTATTGTTAGTTTCCAGAATTACTTTTTGAAAGTAAAGAAAAATAAGTTTGATGAACCGTTCCGTCATGTTGACGGAGCAGTGTGTCAAGCTTATAAACCTTGACAAGAACTGCCAGATTCTGCAAAGGTCTGCGAACGGGTGTAGATTGTTACATTGCATTACACGCGCCGGTTTTTAGTGATGGGAATCTTGCTCCATGCTGAAAAATCAGGTCAAACAGCACCAGATTGCGTGCTAGAGGGCACACACCTTGAGTTGGTTTTGCTGTCACTTGAGTCAATTTACTACTCGAGCAGCAACTTTCTCACCACAAACTGTTGCGATTACGCGTGACTGACCACACTGAGAAAAACTTGCCGGGTGCCCTCCTAGCGCCCACAAATTGGGCTGGGGGCACCAATCCTTGCTCACAAACTTCCTGTTGGCAATCCGCACACGAGTAAAAACTCCACCACGAGGCCATTGGCGGAATTTGGCTGGAGTGGAATTTATAGCCCACCCTTAAATAAGTCCTAAATATGAGATCTTTGACCAGGATGAAACTGTTTGGTTTATTTGACGCGCACTCCATCGCGTTCTGCCTAAAATCATGACTAAGTCCTGATCACCCATGAGCAGTGATTACTGATTGCCACTTTACTTTTTCTGCCGCTTTTTCTCCTAAATCTTTTAAAATTCCTATTGCCACCCCATCTTATCCAATTTGTATTGTTTTGGTGTCATCTTGTTTATTAAATTGTACTCTACTTTCTATAAATTGAATTGTGTTTTTGACTTTTTAACTGTTTGGTACTTGTAAATGATTTACACATTTTCTTTAGGGAAGCGTAGAATTAATTATCATATTACCAAGAGATTAGTAGGTGAGCTGGAATGTCCAGACAGAACTTAGATTGCCTAATTCTCAATGTTCTGAGTATGCTGCATTACTGTGGAGGCAGCGTTGTGTGAGGAGCTGCTAAGCTGAGGATGTCAACTTGAAATAAACTTATCTGGATTACACAAACGAAGTTGTGTAATTACTACATTTTATGGCGATGGGGGCAGACTACGGATATCCTCACCCCTGGTCTAAATGAGATGGTGTCAAAACGAACAATCTACATGCTGGTAAGATCGTTTTTAACTTGTTTAACGATGTGTGCCTGAGAAGATTTTAAAAGACTTGGAAGCTGCGTGCCTGAGCGGATTTAATAGACATTGCCGTATTGAAGGGAAAGTGTCGAATTTCATTCCTTTACAGTTGAATTTGTATGGCGTGAAAGTCTCTGAAGGTCACCGTTGGGCGTTTGTAGATGTTTGTACTGCCTGCGCACGTTCTGAAGACTAAATGTAATTAGGAATCGATTACACACGCCCCATTACACACGCGCACGGAGTCAATTTCAAGCACAGGCGTCAGCTACTGACAATTCACCGGTGTCTGTACTGAAGCGCTGAGAGCACTTAATTGCCATTATTAAAACGCGAGCGTCACTAGTCAAGAGTACTGTGAGCACTGTGAAGATTTGCAAGGCACGCTGTCCATGAGCGTGTGAAGATATTAAAGGCACATCACAAGAACAATAGTGATTATACCGTGAGCTGCCAGATTTCAAGTGCAAGCCACAAGTAAAGTTTTTATTATTGTTCTTACAGAAAGACTTTTGATGGGAGTATACTACGAAGTAAAAATTCTGTTGGTGTTGTATATAGTCTGAGATTCTAAGTTCAATTTTCCAGTTTATGCTCTGATCTCTCCCACGTCTGAATGGAACATTATAAAAATAAAGACAAGACAAATGCTATAGACATGGAAGAAACTATAATAAGAAGAGCAGAAAAAGGAAAAAAAACGAAATACAAAAATTAATTCACAGAAGAATTGGAGTAATACTCTAATCAATTAATTGTGTTAGTCTATTTTGTTAATTTATTGTTTTAATCCCTTGATTTATTGTTTTAATCCCTTGTTTTAGTTGGTTATTTTAGTCTTTTTTTTTTTTTCCAGCGAACATGTCTGACCAAGCCATGGCTTCTCCGACAACGTTTTTGGCTACTCCAGGGTCTCCACCCGTTCCCTGTGAACAATGGAAAAAACTATTCTTCACTTATATATTGGCTATTCGTGGTGAGAGGTATGGACATGTTAGCCGCCAAGCTATATCACTAGACCATCTGGGAGTTGAGGGAAGGAGACTATATGAGAATTTACCAGAGATTTCCTGGTTATGGAAAATGGACAACCTAACAATGTGTACGAAATGTCTAATATAATGCTTGATATAAGATTTGTTACTAAAATTAATATTGTAATGGAACAACATACATTTTTTACACAAGCACAATTGTTTGAAGGAAGACATAGCAGCTTTACGTGGGTTGTCCCTAACGTGTAAATTTGAGAACTTAAGTGACTCTCTCATTAGGGATCAAGTTGTGAGATGCACAAATGATAAAAGGGTGAGAGAAAAGTTGCTAAAAGATCTATATCTTGAAGGAACTATTCAAGTTGTCAAGGGCATGGTGCAAGACTCGAAGTGATTAAAGGAATTGGATACATCGTCGAAAGTTGAAACTAAGATTGGGAAGGTTGGAAAAGAAAGTACTCCTATTTCTGAAGTTCAAAAAACATCTTTAAAGGATCTTACAAAGAACGACACTGGAGGAGTAAAGAAAAATGCAGTAGACAATGGTGGAAATAAAGATATTATTACAAGGGAAATAAAATGTTTTCGTTTTGGGGCCCCTGGACATATTGCAACAAGCTTTAAATGTGCAGCAAGAGGAGTTGTATGCCGTAACTGTGGGAGAAAAGGTAATTTTTCCAAAATGTGTAGAACAGGATATAAACAAAGTAGTGTTAAAGAAATTGAGGAAGTATGCAAAAGTATGACTGAAATATTCTTACCTATTTATGATGAAGAATGCTCTGTTTCCAATGATGTCATTCATGGCAAGAAATTCAATGGTGCAAGAAAAGAAAGAGTGAAGGGAAACTGGAGAAACCACATTGTATTGAAGGTTTAGATGATTTGCATGTGAAAATGTTGTTTGACTTAGGGAGTATGTACGCCTTGGTGTCAAAAGATATGTTATCTAAAGAACTATATGATGATTGGTCCAAACCTGATATAAAAGCAGTAGGTTATGGTGGGAAGAAAATAGGAATTCTAGCAGTAAGATGGATAAACATCTCTTTCAAGGGACAAATAGTGTATGGACATGTGTATTTAGCTGATTATGGCTCTAATCTTTTGGGATGGCGTCATCAGAAAGATTTGGGCATTATGTTAAATCCTAATGCAGGAGACCTTGTCATAGTATCATTACCGTAACCGCATAGTGTAAACTCTGTGGATAAATTTGATAAATGAGTAGTGAAGAAATTTCCTCATGTTCTCAGTGATGACTTGGGTCTATTGAAAGGATTCTGTCATAAAATCATCCTTAAAAAAGGAGCAATCCCGTTGTACATAAGGTACGCAATGTGCCTCTTATGATGAGGGAACCTTTGCAAAAAGAATTGGACAAATGATTAAGCCAGGGAATAATAAAGCCTATCGAATCATCTGAATGGTTGGCTCCAATTGTCGTAGCTCCTAAGGAGGGTGGTAATATCAGGTTATGCATAGACTTAAGAGATCTGAATCGAAATATTTGGGTTGACAGACAACCACTCCCCAATATTTCTGAAATGTTGTCAGCCATTTCAGGAGGGAAAGTTTTTACCGTTGTCGATATGACAGCAGGGTACCATCAAATCAGTCTGCATAAGGATTCCAGACATCTGACATCCTTCGTCACCCGTTAGGGACATTTCGTTATTTGCACATGCCGTTTGGACTGGCATCTGCGTCAGCAGTTCTTCAAAGGGTGATGATGAAAATATTTGAAGGGTTAGAAAATGTCTGGTATTTTCAGGATGATACCATGATAGCTCAAATAAATGAATCAAACCGTGACGAATTGTTAGAAGAAGTAATTAAGCGTTTGGTGCAATATGGGTTAAACGTCAAAAGTGTCAATTTAGGGAAAAAAATATTATATATTTGGGACATGTGATATCATGTGATGGCATACAACCCAAGGCATTGTTCAAGGAATATGAGATTCACCTTGCCCGGAAAGCAAGATCGATTGAAGTCCTTCCTTGGGTTGGCCGAATATTGTTCAAAGTTTGGAAAAGAACTTCACGGAATTAGTGGAGCCTCTAAGGTTATTGATGGAAAAGGATGTAGTATTTGTGTGGAATGATGCTCGTAAGGATGCGTTCAAGAAAATCAAAGAAAGTATAATCGGGGCTCCTTTCCTAGGCCACTTTGAAGTCACTGGGAAAACTTACTTGACCACAGATGCCAGTGGTGTCGTACTGGGAGCAGTGTTGGCTCAAGTTGTTGATCGACAGAAAATAATTATTGGATCTGCATCCAGGAGATTGCAAGGTGCTGAGAGATCTTACTCAGTAATTGAAAGAAAAGCCTTTCTTGGGGAATTAAACATTTCAAGTATTTTCTTTGGTGTTTGCCTTTCACAGACCATAAGCCACTAGTGCATTAGTTCAAGGGTACAGAGGGTTAGAAGGTGGAGTTACTCCTAGGATTTCGAGATGGATTTGATCTGTTTTAGACTATAATTTTGAGATGGAATACTTGAAAGGTATAAAAATGTAGTAGCAGATTGCCTGTCTCGGTTACCTACCAAAAGTCAAAAGGTTGAAATGAAAAATCCTGAAGCTGAGGTGAGCGATGAGTTCAGGGTCCATGAATGTGTGGCATTAAAGAAAGAAGTATGGGATGCTGCCACGGATGAGGATTTGGAATTAAGAAGAGTAAAGGAGTATATTAGAGATGGTGGGCAATCTGTTGTGAGTTGTGATGAGCTGATAAACAAATATTGGATTGTTAGAGAAGAGTTGAGCATCCTAGACAACAAGATGATGAGGAGGAGTCACATTGTACCTCCTGTGGGACTTTGGCATCACATTTTGGAACTAGCACATGAAGGACAGCCTGGGAGGAATATGACAAAGAGGAGGATAGGACAAACATATTGGTGGCCTAAATTGGATGGTATGGTTGAGGATGTTGTTAAGTACTGCTATGCATGTGCAAACAGTGATAAAGGAAAAACGTTAAGCGAACCACCACTTAAGTGTATTGAGATACCAGCTAGGCCTTGGGAAAGGTTAGCAATAGACTTCCTGGGTCATATAAATAAGCTGGGAAGTCAAAATGGGTTTATCATTATACTTGTTGATTACCATACTAAGTGGTTTGTGTATAAACCTATGGGAGTAAATAACACCAAAGCTGTGATGACATTTTTAGAAGAAGGTTTTTTTGGAAGAGTTGGTGCCGAAAACTATTGTATCAGACAATGGGGTACAGTTTGTTTAAAGACAAATGAAGGAGTTTATGGAAGAGTGGGGAATTGTTCATGACAGAGTAGCTTTGTTCAGACCACAAGCTAACAGAATGGTTGAGAGAATCAACCGTTTAATCATGGACAACAAACAATTGTCCTTGGCCAATGGATTATCTTGGAAGGAGGAGTTGAAGAACTACTCCTCATGCTTTTACTAGTGTTTCACCTTTTGTTTCTCTGAAGGATAGAAAACCAGGGAGGAAAGAGAATCCTGGTTGGTTGGTTGTCAAAGATCGTTTGTGGGTAGACCATCAAGCTATTAAAGCTGGTGTTACAGTAAGGCAGTAGTGTGTAGAAGAATATTACAACACAAGGAAAGGTGTGAAAGAATCCACATTGTGGTTGGTGATTGGACTGTTACAAATAAATGTGGTATGGTAATAAAGGGAGATAGTAAATTTTCCACTCCATTCAAGGTCGTTGAAGTGAGGCGTAATGTAGTTGTGTTAGTAAATGATACTGTATGAGTGTTGGAAATGTTTTGCAAATTGATTGGGCAGCTGGGGTAACTGTCACTTTTGGTAATGTCATCTTTTTAAACGTATTTCTTTGTGCCCTTGCATTGTTGTTAATTGTTAGGTAATGTATGTTTTATTTCCTTTTGTTATTTTCTTAGGAGAAAAGATATGTAGAGTTAATTTTCATATTACCAAGAGATTAGTGTGTGAGCTTGAATGTCCAGAAAGAACTTAGATTGTCCAATTCTCAGTGTTCTGAGTATGCTGCATTACTGTGGAGACAGCGTCGTGTGAGGAGCTGCTTTGCTGGGGATGTCGACTTGAAATACACTTATCTGGATTACACAAACAAAGTTGGGTAATTACTACAAGAAGCCTCTCTGCTCTGTGCCTTGGCTACCAAAGGTTGAGCTCAGGTTTAAATTACTAAAACTTTTGACTGAACCCAACAGGATAGTGACATTATGACTTATGGGAAAAGAAATCCAGCACTGTACCAGGAGGAGGCTCTTCTATACCACATACAGGCGGACACAGACAGAGCACTGTACCAGGAGGAGACTCTTCCATACCACACGCAGGCTGACAGAGACAGGACACTGTGCCAGGAGCGCTGGTGCCCCCGCTCAAGCAGGGTGCCGGGCTGTCCTGCGCGGCGCCTAAATCCTGCCCCGGACTGAATCTGCACAACGCGGCGACATTTGGAGGAAGGTGAGCTGTATATTGTACAGAGGGGGGGCAAAGCGAGGGGAGGCAAAGTGAAGAGAAGGGAGAGCGACCTCATTCCCGGGGGTTCTCTCGGGGTCAACGCGGAATTAGCTAGCGAACCCCTCAGCTGGATGCACCCCGTCACCCCCTCCCCCCCTCCAATGTAGGCAGTGAGAACTCGACAGTGAGAACTCCAATGTAGGCATGACGAACTCGAGACTCGTGAAGGTTTTTGCACGCAAACAATTATATTGAATGTGCAAAACCGACCACTACAGGGGTCCTTACATGCAAGTCTCTATGCCTGCAAGATCTTATCTCTCCGGACAAAGCGTTCCTGCTCTCTTCACCAACTAAAATGGCGGGGGCCATAAAGAAGAGCGATAAATCGCCTCCACTGCCCACCAGACGTCCATGAGGCTACATTCCAAAGGGGCAAGGGTTACCAAAAAAGAGATAAGACGCTCTCCTCTCCTCCCTGCAACACTGGAGATGTTCTCTCTCCTCCCCACCAACGAACATAGATGAGGGACTAACCAGATCGGCCCCAGAGGAGAGAAAGGGAAACAAAACTCTCAAAAAAGACATCCACAACAGACAAAGGACTACTACAAGGGAAGCTTGTCTCCATATAGGATACTCGGACGACCATCTTGGGCTAGTCATCCACTGAGGTGGCCTGCTTAGTCTAAGGGCTACTTGTAGCTAATGCACCGACTGGTACTTCCTATTTTCCTGGCCGCAGTGATATGTTTTACTATATTCCTTAACTGTTTCCAGCACACTTCACTTTTTCTGCACCAAGTGCAAACGCAATTGATACCCATATATTTCTGCCTCTTACAAAAGCATTATACTCTATATATTCCTAACTGTAGTCTGCACGTCCCACTTTATCGTCAACGGTATTGCACCGTTTGTTACCTCATACATTTCTCTTTTTCTTTTGCTGCTCGCTAATACCACCTGCTGTGCCATTTAATCTGTGTCATCTAAATCTATGTGTGCAATTGTATTCTGTCACTGTATCCTACTTATTTTTGACTACTCACTATTGGCACCCTCGATTGAGTTATTCTTTATGGTCTGCACAGTTTATTTTATTCATGTATTTTTCTCAGTGCTACATTTCATATTTTATATCTCATATATTTTTCGTTGCTGCTCACTAATGTCACTTGCTGGTTCATATAAGTGGTACGTGCAAGGGTACCCTGGCGCAGACTCACTGTACCTTCATATTATTTTAGATTTTTGACTAACTCACTATTGGCACCTTCGATTTAGATATTCTTTATGGTCTGCACAGCTAGTTTACTTTATTCAAGTATTTTTCTCAGTGCTACATTTCACATTTTATACCTTATACATTTTTCGTTGCTGAACACTAATGTCACTTGTTGGTTCATATAAGTTGTGTGTGCAATGATATTCTGCCACAGACTCCTGTACCGTACGCAGTTTTTGACTACTCAATATTGTCACCCCTCACTCCTATACCTAAATTGTATTATCGTTGTTCTCACATAGACCTGTCACTGATGTAACATGCACATACATTGTCCCTTCCCGTATACACTGACTACTACCGCATATGTGTTATCTGCTTGCATTTTTCTGCACCCTTATATCCTTATTGCGCACCCTATACTTGTGCAACTCACACCCATCTCAAGTGTTAATCTTGTGTGCACCGAGTACTACCTCAAATACCTTGCCAACGCACTAGTGTCAGTCAATCCTGTATGTACCAATTACTACCTCAAGTACGCGCACTAGTGTCGCTCCCAATTATCTCACTATTATTGTCTGCAGCGGTACTCTGCGCATAACATTAATGTGCACGCACTAGTATCACTTTAGGCCCTTGCAACTGTTTAGGACAGTGCACCCTCCCCCCTACACCCTCCCTCCTACACCTACCTAGATTGTCCTCCCATTATGGAACCTATCGGCAACCACACATACAAAATCAACTACCCACCTTCACTCACCAAAAAAGCCGCTAAACGTTTTAAACACAACCTCCTGAGGTCCCACCCGGAAACTCCTTGTGCAGACACCTACTTCTCACCAGTCAATGGTTCACTGAACATTGATATTATCTTCCACACCACACGCAGAGCCCAATGGAGAAACACATTCCGCACCTTACTCACCGTCGCCACCTCCAGGAATTTCGCGCATGGCCTAAAACTCTCCATCACTCCATCACAACTCTTCCCGGGCAAAACAACCATAACTATATACAATAACGGAATTATCCTAATTCAATCCACTGACAAGAACCTGGAACTACTAGACAACCTGTTCCCCACGTTCAAACAGCACCTCGCCAGTCATCGGACCCCCACTCATAGCACCCGCAGGCCTATCACCCCTGAATTCACAGCCCCCAACCACAACACTTCTAACCTAGCTCAACCACAAATCGACACGCACCTTCTCTCCACCCCCTGCACCTTAGACATTCACCCACCCAATGTAGCTACCTCGCTCTCCACATTTACAGACATAGATCCCTCACACACACATTCCAGCGGCACCCTCTCCCCCTCCTACAACCTCACCTTGTCACCCTCCCATACCACACCCACTCCCGTCACCCCTGACACCACAGCCTCAAACCACATTCATTCTAACCCAGCCCAACCCCAAAATAACATGCACCTCTCCTTTACTCCCGACACCCCAGTCACTCACCCATCTACCCTCTCCCCCCCCTACAACCTCACCTTGTCACCCTCCCATACCACACCCATTCCCGTCACCCCTGACACCACAGCCTCAAACCACATTCATTCTAACCCAGCCCAACCCCAAAACAACATGCACCTCTTCTCTACTCCCGACACCCCAGTGTCTCACACATCTACCGTATCTACCTTCCTCCCGTCGAGCACAGACATAGATTACTTACCCTCTTACACCAACCGCCTCACCCCTTCCCCCCACACTCCAGCCCTCATCCCCTTCACCACCCCTGATACCATAGCCCCCACCCAAAAAGACATGCACCACCCCTTTACTCCCGGCACCTTAGTCATTCTCCCACCTACCGTAGATACCCCACATCCCTCAAGCACAGACATAGATCTCTCTCCCTCTTACAACAACCACCCCACCCCTTCCACCTACACACCAGCCCTCATCCCACCTACCGTAGATACCCCACATCCCTCAAGCACAGACATAGATCTCTCTCCCTCTTACAACAACCACCCCACCCCTTCCACCTACACACCAGCCCTCATCCCCGTTCCTCTCATCCCCGTCCCTCTCACCCCTGATGCCACAGATCCCTCCCGCAACAGGCCTATTCTAGATCAACATCAGACCGACACACACAAAGGCAAACCCCACCCTTTACCCCCACCCATTCTCAGCCCCCACTTCCTCCCACTAACCAATCACACAGAACACGCCACCCCCTTCAACTCAACTCGACCCCATCTACAATCCCACTCCCCTCCCAGGCTCACCCCCCACTACCCAACCCCCACCCCCGCCACCACTAATAAGTGCACATCCTCCACCCTGCACTCTACGCCCACCACCAATACTCTCATCCGCACCACCAACCTTTCCCCTATGTCATCCACGCCTGACCCTCCCACCCCCACCTCCAACACATGTCCCACTGCGGACCACATTACGGCCTCACTCCTTCAACTCAAAGAAGACATGCACATCATCAAACAACAACTACTCTGTCTATCACACTCCAGCCACCCCCCACCCAACACCCTCCACCAGATCAAACAAGACATTCACATCATCAAACAACTGCTCAGAACACACCCCAGACATCACTCACGCGTCTCCACCATCACTTCCCCTCCCAACTGGTCCCCCACCCGGGCGGCGAACTCTCGCACTCGACCCCCACCGCACTGGACCTCAATCCCTGCTCTCAATCGTGAAAACCGCCCCCATCGCTCCTGCAACCCTCTCTCGGACCTAGACACAATCATCCTCCTCCGCTCCTATGACGCAGCTCCCCTTAGCAACACACCCGACACTCTCACTGCCATACCTACGATTCACTCCAACCCCCTTAGACCCCCCACACTGAACAACAGAGTCGCTATCCACAGTAACCTGAGTAAAGTCCCCCTCGCTCCAGAACATCCTTCCACCCTTGACACACCCCGTCTCAAATGCACTCTCCTAAACTGCAGATCAGCCGCTAGACACTCCGCCGCTATCGCCGATCTCATCCTAAAATTGGATCTTGACTTAATCATCCTGACTGAAACTTGGCTAACAGAATCTTCTACACCTATAATGGACATTCTGGTTCCCCCCAACTACCAAATCACTAGACTTGACAGGTCTGGCAATAAAAAAGGTGGCGGAATCGCAGTTATATACAGGAGCAACCTCTCTGTCCTGAAAGTACCTTCCCCTCCCCTACCCTCCCCAACGTCCTGTGAATACATCAGCCTAGATATTATCAGTGAGGGCAAACCGATCTGCACCCTTCACGGCGTTTACCACCCACCCGGTGACAACCTCACCTTCTCCCAACAAATCATGGACATGATCTCAACCAACTCAGGGCGGCAACTCACACAAATATACCTTGGGGACTTCAACCTCCACTGGAACGATCATAATGATGCGGTGGTAAAAGGCCTGAAGAATTTCCTTAACGCCCTAGACCTTACACAAATTTGTAACAGTCCAACACACAAGAAAGGCTCTACCCTTGACCTTATCATCTCCAAACAGGCCTCTATCCAACTCGAATCTATCCAACCCTGTGACTGGTCGGACCATCATATTATCACGTTCTTCATCAATGAAAAAGTTAAATTTAACCCTATTCAATCCGCCGGGCCCAAAGTCTGGAAAAGAGACATGAAAAAACTAAACTCAAACTCTCTGCCCCCAAACAGCTGCAACTTACTACTTCCTCCGGCTGGCGTTAAGGACGTCCAATCCCTGACTGATCACTATCTTAACAATATGACCGCAATAATTGATGAAGTCGCACCCTTGCAGCTAAAAAAAGCCACCACAAAAATCTCCAATCCCTGGTACGACGGGAGTCTCAATGACGATAGACGCGCCATGCGAATGGCAGAGCGCTCCTGGAGATCAGCTCCCTCTGCACTGAACTTAAAAAACCTGAAGAAAAAGAGAAATGCCTACTTCAGGAAAATAAAACGATCAAAATCAGACTTCTTCAGCCGTCAGCTCGACCAAGCCAAAAATCGTCCGAGAAAGCTGTTTGAGCTTATCCGAACACAAACCAAAGAACAACCCCAACCTCTCAACACTATATGCAAAGCTCCCTCCTGCGAAGACTTCGCCTCTTTCTTTAACCAAAAAACTGACAACATAAAGAATGATCTCCTTATGGACGCAAGCCTCTATCCCAAACCCCACCGCATAACACCCACTAAACCAAAAAACAATGCAACCTGGTCAACCTTTGTCACCTACACGGAAGAAGAAATTGGCAAACTGCTCAGCACTCTGAAACCATCCAATCACCTCACGGACCCCCTTCCTGCTAACGCTGTCAAGGTCCTTACCCCGGCGCTCCTTCCACTCTGGACCAAAATTATCAACAGCTCACTGCAACAAGGGATCATCCCCGACTCCCTCAAAGTTGGACAAGTAACACCTTTGCTAAAGAAACCTACAGCCGACCCCTCTGACCTAAACAACTACCGTCCCATTACCAACATTCCGACTCTGGCCAAACTGCTGGAAAAATGCGCACAAATACAATTGACTAAACACATTACTCAATTTGATCTTCTCAACTCTCATCAATCAGGCTTCCGAGCTAATCACAGTACGGAAACTGCCATGATTCACATAATCGACGACGCCCTCCAAATCCTAGACCATAACGATACCTGCCTCCTCATCCTCCTTGATCTCTCCTCCGCATTTGACACCGTCAAACATGAGAGCTTACTCGAACTATTAAACACAAGAATGGGCCTATCTGGAACTGTGCTCAAATGGTTCACTTCCTTTTTGCAAAACAGATCGCAGAAATTCAAGAGCAACAACTTGATGTCCGCTCCAAGACCCGTATCGCTAGGCGTACCACAAGGATCCTCCCTATCCCCAACTTTGTTCAACCTAGTTATGGAACCTCTCACAACCTTGCTGCAAGAATCTAATGTACACTTCCACATGTATGCTGATGACACCCAACTTTATCTCAAACTGCAATCACCCAAAGACATCACACTCCTGAACTCAACGATCAGAAGCACCCAATCTTGGTTGGCCACTAATCATCTCAAACTCAATGCCCTAAAAACAGAGTTCCTTCTGATCTCACCTCCAGCGAAGATCACTACCGCACAAATGTGGCTTAAAGACCTAACGGCGCTCAATGTCCAACCCACCATCGTGGACTCAGCGAAATCTTTGGGCATAACACTTGACACCAATCTCAGCATGCAGGAACACATCAACAAAGCAACTAAGGGAGCAAACTACCAAATCAACACCCTTAGGAAACTTAAACCTTTCCTTCCAGCCAAAGACTTCCAGACTGCGGTACAATCACTAGTCATACCTCGGATAGAATATGGCAGCACCGCCCTCTGCGGCCTCCCCCTAGCGACTACGGCACCCATAAGAGCCTCTCTAAACGCCGCAGCGAGACTTATCACTGGATCAAAAAAACACTCACACATTTCCCCTGACTTCAAATCATTGAACTGGCTGCCGTTTGAAGCCAGAATACACCTGAAAATAGCTTGTCTGACCCACAAGGCTGTCCACCTGAGCTCACCTAGATACCTCGCTCAGAAGCTGACGATTTCTGGATGCTCCAGAAACACTAGAGGCACAAACAACCTTTTGCTAAAGCCTAAAAGATTCCGCAAGGAAAAAACCTTTAAACGCTCTTTCTCAGGAATGGCTCCCAGGATTTGGAACTCGCTCCCCCCTGAAACAAGGCTTATCACCTCTACCATACTTTTCAAGAGAGAAGTAAAAGCGATCCTCATGTCTAAATACACTTGAACGACTACTGAGGAATAACTACAAAGACTCGATACTTATCTGTACTAATTGTTCGAACCCTTATATTTGTTATTCTTGACTTTTAAATTGATTTACTTGATTGTTTTATGATATCACTTCAATGTACTGTTAACATGATTGATGTATCTGCGTATACATGCTCCCCTCCTCTGTAAAGCGCTCTGATATCTGCGAAGATCTTGTTCGCGCTATACAAAACTTTCAAAATAAATAAATAAAAATAAGGAGGAGGCTCTTCTATACCACACAGAGGGTGACACAGACAGAGCACTGTACCAGGAGGAGAGAGATGTACTCCACACACACCGGCTGACACAGACAGAGCACTGTTCAAGGAGGAAGCTGTATTATACCACACACAGGCTGAAACAGACAGGACACTGTACCAGGAGGAGAATGTACTATACCACACACAGGCGGACACAGACAGAGCACTGTTCCAGGAGGAGGCTGTACTACACCACACACAGGCTGAAACAGACAGGACACTGTACCAGGAGGAGGCTGTACTATACCACAAAAGGGGGTGGTAATGGACGGAGCATCTGAACCAATCAAACACTCACACCCAGTCAAAAGATCTGTGTTTAATCCATCACCGTTCTTTAGCCCACTCTGCCACCCCAGTTCAGACATGGCTATATGCAAATCAGTCTGACCCTGTGCCTCATGTGAACAGTCCAGCCCGAACTGCCAAGCCATGCCTTCCCTGGACCGGAAACAAGCTTCCGAGGACCGGTTTCTGGCATTACAGCCGTCTTCAGCCCGGCTTGCTTGAATCCAGTGGCAAAGTGAGCAAGGGACTCATGTCTGAGCATACCCTGCCACACTTATGGCGGTCAAAAGCGGTACAAAAGGGGGTGGCAATGGACGGACCACCTGAACCAATCAAACACTCACACCCAGTCAAAAGATCTGGGTTTAATCCATCACCGTTCTTTAGCCCACTCCGCCACCCCAGTTCAGACATGGCTATATGCAAATCAGTCTGACCCTGTGCCTCATGGGAACAGTCCAGCCCGAACTTCCAAGCCATGCCTTCCCTGGACCGGAAACAAGCTTCCAAGGACCGGTTTCTGGCATTACAGCCGTCTTCAGCCCGGCTTGCTTAAATCCTGTGGCAAAGTGAGCAAGGGACTCACGTCTGAGCATACCCTGCCACACTTATGGCGGCCAAAAGCGGTACAAAAGGGGGTGGTAATAGACGGAGCATCTGAACCAATCAAACACTCACACCCAGTCAAAAGATCTGGGTTTAATTCATCACCGTTCTTTAGCCCACTCTGCCACCACAGTTCAGACATGGCTATATGCAAATCAGTCTGACCCTGTGCGTCATGGGAACAGACATACCACACACAGGCTGACACAGACAGGGCACTGTACCAGCAGGAGAGTGATGTACTCCACACACAGGCTGACACAAACAGAGCACTGTACCAGGAGGAGACTGTACTATACCACACACAGGCTGGCACAGACAGAGCACTTACCAGGATGATGCTTAGAGACATAGCACTGTACCTAGAGGAAGGTGGTGTACTGCACACAGAAGCTGATAAAGTCAGAACACTGTACCAGGAGGAGGCTCCGGTATACCACACACAGGTTGACACAGTTACGGCACTGTACCTAGAAGAGGCTCTTTTGCACTACAGACAGATTGACACAGAGCACTGTACCAGGATGAGAGTGATGTATTCCACACACAGGAGGAGACAGTGCATTGCACTGGGGAGGGGTGATGGAGCAGGGGAAAGAAAAAAAATGTTTTTGTGTACCCCTTGTAAAGTCATTCTCTTATAACTGTAACATTTATTAATCGTGTGAAGCATGAAAACCAATCAACCAAGTGCACATAGAATAGACACCACAGGTGGGAAAACTAATTGCTGTTTTGCTGAAAATTATTTTGCTAACAAATCAAAGAGTCACATTAATATATAGCTGTGGTATTTTAGATATAAGCAAATACACGTGTGTATTTGTGCTTATATTATATATTAGAAGTTGTGTGGCAAAAAGAACGCAGATGGAAAGTAAATGACGCTTATTCGTGGGCTTTTGCTAGGTAACTACTAACAGGGAAAATTAGAATGCTGGGAGGTAAATACAAGGGTTAACATTTTATATCTAACGTCTGTTATGTTTGTTTTCATATTAGTTCCCATTGAAGCCCTTGCGGCCTAGTCTGAAAATGGCTGTTTAAACAAAACTATGGTATCGACTGTGGGAAAGATGCCCCCACGCATGAGCGAAGTATGCTAGAAATGATTGAATGGCCTGTGCTCGGAGCGAGAGATGTCAAGGTCGGTGTGGCCTATGAACGGGAGATGTGCCAAAGGATGCTTGCATTTCAAAAGCCTGGGAAAACGAGAATGCTGTAACCTTTTTATGAATAAAAGATACAAGAATGGAATGACAATTGCAACATGGACAATTTGGTCATTAGAAAGCAAGTGGGAATGACATTGCAAATTAAGAACTGGTTTGGACAAGGAGGACATGAGGTGATCATCACCACCCCTCTAATGGACCAATGAGAAATGAGCGTGGACCCTAAAAGTTTTTCGCACCACGACATGATGTCAGTCTGAACAATTTTTATGGTGCAAAAGATTTTGGACTTTAACTTTTTATGGGGCAAAGAAATTGATTGCAGAGATTCTATGTTGGGAGGGTGACATCGAGAAGGCTAGAAAGACAGTCAGCTTGGGAACCTGTTCTATGCAGTGCTGTCATCTTCCTATGGCAGATTGGTAATATGCTTTCTAATATTTCATTTCTTGAATGTATTTAGTAAATGCTCAAAATGTTGCTTGTTCAGAGAAAATGCTATTTCTTTTTCTTAATGAATTTAGATTAAATTTTGTAAAATATAAACTCAAGTCTGTTTTATTTTATATTAAAAGTCATGACAATTTAAAGTAAAATATAATGGGAATATTGTGATTGAGCTGGTGTTAATCACCATCAACTGACTTCTACTAGTTGGTCCATCGACCAAATAGCGGAGTACCTTGATGTTTATTTCCTCAAGTCTGAAGAGAAACATTTTAAATGTACATATATGTATATAATGTATGAAAGTTAGAATCCGGGTTAATTAGGTACCCCGCTATCCAGCAGCTCGCCTTCTTTTCCACTGATTCAGAAATAGTGTGATGCGTGGATTTGTGACTCGTGGAGCTATGGGCCCCACTGATGAGTAAAGTGAGTTGCTCCTGGGTTGAGTGGGATGAGATTTGAGGGTTGTTTGGGAGCCGCGCTGGATCAGATTTCTTGGTAGCAGATGTCTGGTTACTATAGGTTAGTTTGGTGATTAGTAATGATTACCTTTAACTAGCTTAGTGTATATAAAACCCCTATGTTCAAAGGTTTATGTCTAACACTCTATATTAAGTTTATATTACCTTATGTTTAGTCGGAATTGTGAAGCTTCCGGAAAGTAGGAAGTTGGTTGCTCTGTAGGCAGGCAGAGGGAAACGTGTAACAAGGTAGTTACATGGAAAAGTACATTGTCTAGTTTCAAAGTTGTTAACATAGGAAGGTGTTAGGGAATTCTTGTGTGAGTCACATTGAATGAATAGCATTAGGTATTCTTGTGAAACTCTGGCCTTAATTCTCAGGAGCTGTAGCCTCTGCATCTGTTTTATCCCCAGAGAAACGGGTTTGCCTTCTGCATGTTAGAAGGGTAAGGTAGAGGGAAGTGCTACTTTTTCTACGAAAAGAAAATTCTGTGGTAGGGAAGAGGTAAGGGCTACCTACTGGAAATACAGAAAACTTGTATGCTTGGACAAACTATCACTTTGGTTTTAGTGAAATGGACAATGGAAATGTTTTTGTGTCGTAACTAACTGATTTAAGTTGTATAAAGTATATAAATAAAGTGCCGATAATTTTTGAAACGGAGGGTCAGTAGAGCTGACATCTGTGAGAGTCACGCTGGGATAGGTCCAGGTGACTGTGACGTATGCAATTCTAATTGGTGCATTAGTAAGAACTGCACTGGAATAGGTCAGTGTGATTGTGGCGTGTACTATTCTGATTGGTGCATTAGTGTGAATCACGCTGGGATAGGATAGAGTAACGGAACAGACTGACATTAAGCTTATGATTGTTTTGAAAGAAAAAAACATGAAAAATTGACTATTATTATGAGCAAGACAGTGAGAAACCTTCATGGTTCAAGAAGATTAAGAATCTATTTCAGAAAGGACAAGGAAATAGTTACCAGAGAGGAGAAAGTACTTTCTCCGCCGAAAACACCAGCATCATCCATGATGAAAAAATATGGCTATCATACTTTCAATTGGCTAGAAAATTGGGCAAAGTGTACTAAAACGATGGAGTATTAGCATTTCCAGAAACAGGTTCATTTAGTGTAGCAGTGTTACTAAACTTGAGAGAAAAGATTATAAGACTTGAACGGAGACCTTGGCCAATACATTTTGAAGCATTGACGGAATGGGAAGATGAGATGCAGGAAAGAGAAAAAGAGAGATTCAGAGAAGTAAAATAAAGCTGATGTAACATAAGAGGATTATGGGGAACGACACACAAGAGTAGAATGAGAAGATGGAGGAATGCTAATATGTGGGATGGAATGTATCCAATGCGAACAGTTGATGAGATGGTAGGGAGGAAATGTACAGAGAAAAGGAAAAATGTATTACCAGAAAAGAGTGGTTGTGGAATTAGTGATACTGAATACGAAATGCTGGAGGATATTCTAAATAGAAGACCACCTCCATACCAGCCAACTTCTACAGTGGTGACACCAAATGCTCCACCAATGAAGATTGGACTGACAGAAACCCCGAAACGATACTCTGAAGTGAGGAAAACTCCAGAAAGACAAGAGTTAATACAAACTGAAAACCCTAGTACTTCTGAATTAGCGAGAACAACAAATGAATTAGCAGAGACAATCCAAGAATTAACAAGAAATATAGAAGCTGTAACTGTACCAGTAACTATAAGTCCTGTAATACCAGTTTTTGAAAATCAGAGAATAAATGAGCCTTCGTTAACCATTCCTTTAAACCCAAGTTTACAAAAAGTAAGAGAAAAAATGTACCCTGACTTAAATGAAACAAAGTCCAATATATAGAATTCCTATGGGAGCAGAATCAGCAACTGAAACTCAAGAGAAAAGTAAGGACAGAATAGATTTGACAAAAACTCTGATAGGACCAACAGCAGAAGAATTAAATGATTGGGTTAAAACCTTACAAAAGAAAGATTTGGAACCAAAACTTTTAGATGTGGTTAGATTAAAAAAAGAGATGGAAGAACTGATTATTAGAACTATTGGAACCGAAATACTAAAAACATACCAGGATGATAAACTGATGTTCATGTGTAAAAGTATAACTTGCATAGATAAAAATCTACATGATAAATTAGAAGAAACAGTGAATAAATTCGGTGTAGAATTAGCAAAAATAAAATTATTACAGATACCCTACAGAGTAGATTTTACTGAAAAAGACATCGATAATTTGAATACAACAGGAAGATTTACCCAGATAAAAGAATTGATTGTATTACTGAGAAAATGGGGAGATGTAGACCGATGGAGAAGCAGGTGGTTGAAGAAAAAGGAAGAGGCCAATGATAAAACGTCTTTAGCTTTCCCTGTTAAAGAAAAGTAACCAGTAGTAATTGAATATCCCATGAGAGAAATACCGGAAGGAGGTTATGTACATGTCCCATGGACTAGACAGGATATATTGTCATTTACAAATGATTTCCCAAGATTACGAGAAAAACCTGTAGAGTGATATAGACAAGTAGATAGGTTTGTAAAAGTGTCAAAGGTGTTGTGGGAAAATCTAGAGGGATTGTTTGATATAGTTGTACCTGCTGATTTATCGACAGAATGTAAAATTACAATTGATTGGCCAATAGAAGAATATCCAAGAGATGCTAAAACAGGTGCTCCAGGTCCGGAGGTGATGAGGAAATATGATCAAGTTATAAAATTTTTGAAAAACAAAATTTTGCCTAAAGAAACAGATTAAGTAAAAATTGATAGAACTTTTCAAGAACCTAAAGAATCTGTACATGCTTATTATGAAAGGTTGCTTCTAGTTTTTAAACAATACAGTGGATATGAAACTTTCAGTGCGAATGATATGAGTCATTTTGTGTATAGGTTTGTGTTTGGTTTGAGCTCTGAAATAGGTTATATGATAAAGCATCACTTGATGTGTTGGCAGTTCAATTCAGTGGATGATGTGTTGAGATATGCATAGTATTGTAGTAACGAAATCGATGCCTATGTGGGCTCAGGTAAAAGTTGCAGAACAACAGAAAGCGCAATTAAATAATCAATATAATGAAGTAAGCTAAGTAAAACTGAAGGGTAATATGAATAAAGGGAAAGGACAAATGAATATAGATGAGGCTAAAAAGAAATGGCCATGTCATAATTGCGGCAAGCTAAGGCATTGGAGGATCGAGTGTAAATTACCCCCAAAGGTTAACACTGAAAATAAATCATTGAATCCACAGGTGTAGAACGAGGTAAATCAACAATCACCGCCACAGCAACAGGTAGTTACTCAAAAGAGTCAGATGCCATTACCACCTCTCCCACAGAGTGTTAATCTTCAGAAATACAGTGCAGAGACAGGATTCTACGGAGGAGAGCAGTTAAAAAGATTGCCGCATGCAGCTGCTGTTCCGCAGTTTTGGTTGAGATCGGATGGAAGTCAGTCCGATGAGAGTTATTGACGGTGCCTCGGTGAGGAAGTGGAGTGCGTGCTTGGCGCAACCCTGGAGGTAGATCAGTCTGGTCCTTTGAATGTAAAAGTGAATGGTGTAAATATTACTTTCCTAGTGGACACAGGTGCTACCCGTTCTATAGTTAGATCAGGAGAGATTCAAAACCTTCCTGTCTCAGGTGACCATATCCAAGTTGTAGGTGTGACGAACAGGCAGATCAAAACCCCTCTCACACAACCCGTGGAGGTGGAAATTTGTAATTTTAAAGAAATGCATCGCTTTGTAGTATGTGATAGCAGTCCTGTTAATTTGCTTGGACGCGACATACTTTGCAAAATGAACTGTGCCATTTCCTGTTCACCAGTTGGCATTGCTTTCCAGACAGCAGATGATGATATTCTGTATAAAATGACAATGTCAATGATAGATTCAGAAAAGATTTCCACTGTTTGACAAGGAGAAGATTCCAATTGAACTAAAAGAAACAGTCAAAGAAGAAGTGGGGGATTTTACAGGAGAAGAAATCGGTCTAATGAAAGGAGTACGTCCTGTAAAAATTACTCTAAAAGAAGGAGCTATTTACCCAAATACCCCACAGTATAAATTGACGCCAGAAATAATTGAAGGAGTAACCCCAGTAATTAATAAAATGATTGTGCAAGGAATCCTGAAAGAAATAATGAGTTGCCCATGTAATTCACCAAAAATGGGACTGAAAAAGCCAAATTAAACTTTTAGGTTAGTACAGGATTTGAGAAAGGTAAATAAAATTGTTGTCCCTTGTTGTCCGATTGTACCAAAACCGGCTGTGATATTGTATCAAATTCCGCATGATGCCGAATGGTACACAGTCATTGATTTGTGTAATGCACTCTTTACAGTACCATTATATTCTGAAAGTCAGCCAATGTTCGCGTTCAGGTTTGGCGAGCGTGTTTTGGCATGGTGCCGAATTCCTCAAGGGTATAGCAAAAGTCCTTCCATTTTTTATCAGATATTGAAGAAATCATTTGGAAAGTCTAAAAATTCCTGAAAAATCTGTTTTGTTTCAGTATATTGATGACCTACTAGTAGCATCAAGGACCAAAGAAGCTTGCATTTCTGATACCATTACATTGCTGAATCATTTGGCAGAAGGAGGACATAAAGTATCTCTGTCAATATTATAGTTTTGCAAACAAGACATACAATATCTAGGTCATAAGATTGGAAAAGGGATGAGAAAGGTGACCTCAGAAAGAATCAAGATTATCGGAGGAATGAATCCCCCAAAGACACAGAAGCAAGTGAGAATGTTTCTGGGTATGGTTGGTTATTGTCGTCAGTGGATAAGTGGATTTTCATTAATTTCAAAACCCTTACAGGGCTTAACAAAACGAGATGTGAAAGATCCTATAGTATTGAACGAAAAAGAGATGGAAGCATTTGAGCAATTGAAAACTAGCTTGTGTGAAGCACCAGCATTAGTCATGCCTAATTATGAAAAATAATTTGAATTGTATTGCAGTGAAAGAGACGGGTGTGCATTATCAGTTCTGATTCAGAGGTATGGAAGAATGAGAAGACCGATTGTGTACTTTTCAGCTGTTTTGGATCCAGTAGCCATAGGGTTGCCTGGATGTATGAAAGCTGTTGCTGCTACCAGTGTGAGATTGGAACAGAGTGAAGGTATAGTGATGGGGTACCCAGTTAAGGTGTATGTGCCACATTCAGTTGAAATACTCCTCACTAGGACCAAGACACAGTACATGACAAACAGTTGTTTGACCAGATATGAGAAAGTGATTCTGGGTGCAGACAATGTGACGGTTGCAAGATGTATAAATGTGAATCCTTCAACTTTGCTACCTGATACATTGGATGTGAAAGTCAAAAATTATATTGACCATAATTGTTTGGATGTGCTTGAGTATGGCACCAAACTAAGACCTGACATTAAGGATGGACCTTTGGAAGAATCAGACTATGTGTTGTTTGTAAATGGTTCATGTCTGAGAACAGATGAAGGTGTTTTGAGTGCTGCATATGCTGTATGCACAGTGGCAGATGTCATGAAAGCATCTTGTTTGAAGGGACTACGTTCTGCCCAAGTGGCTGAGCTGATTGCTTTAATTAGAGCATGCAAATTGGGAAGAGATGTCTGAATTACCATAATGGCTGACAGTCAATATGGATTCGGGGTTGTCCATGATTATGGGCAACTGTGGTCTCAAAGAGGATATATGAATTCTGCGGGATCACCCATCAGAAATGGTGAACTTGTGAGAATGTTGCTTGAGGCGATACAGCTGCCAAAGAAAATTGCCGTTGTGAAGTGTGCTGCTCACAAAAATGGAGATGATTATGTCACTGAAGGTAACAGGTTTGCATATTGTGCAAAGAACTCAGCATCTATCAATCGGGACAGAGAAAAAGAACATGTTTCAAGTCCTTTAATGCTTACTAACATAGTTGAGTCTTGGCAAGAAGTAAGACAGTTGCAAGAAGAGGCAAGTGAAGAAGAAAAAGATAGGTGGATAAAAGCAGGTTGTAGACAAAGAGAGGAAGATGAAATTTGGGTGTACGGGATGAAAGACCAGTTATGCCTGATAGCATGATCTCTAATATGGCCCGAATGTACCATGGTCAAGCACACATTGGTAGAGATGCAATGATTATACTTTTTAGACAAATTGGTACAATCCAAAGTTTCGGATGATAGCTGAGAGCTTGTGCCACAGATGTCTGACATGTCAGCAATTGAATCCAGGATGAAAAGTTGTTGTAAGTCTGGGAACCATAGGACGGGAGGGAATTTCTTTCACAAGTATGCAGTTAGACTTTATAGAGATGACACCATGTAATCGTTTGAGGTATGTACTTGTGATCATTTGTTTGTTTTCACGATGGGTAGAGGCTTATCCTACCAGGAGGAATGATGGAGTTACTGTAGCAAAGCTCCTATTAAGGGAAGTCATCCCCAAATTTGGTTTTCCAGTTACAATTGAAACAGACAGAGGAAGTCATTTCCAAAAAGAACTGATACAATTGACATGTGAAGCACTAGACATTCGTCAGAAATTGCATTGTGCTTACAGACCAGAGGCTTCTGGGGTAGTCGAACAAGTAAATGGAACAATCAAAGCCAGACTGGGAAAAATGTGTTTGGCTACAGGACTGAAATAGCCTGATGCTTTGCCACTTGTTCTAATGACCTTAAGAAGCATACCAGACAGGAAAACAGGTCTGAGTCCTCACAAGATACTGATGGGACGAGTAATGAGATAAGCATTTGTACCTGTCAACAAACTGCTAACTATAAATCATGATATCATACTGGATTACTGAAGGAGTTTGTCTGACATAGTGACTTCTGTTTTTCACCAGGTTGGGATTGATGCGAGTTCTAAGGAAAAGCATTCAGCACACAACCTGAGTCCTGGAGACTGGGTTCGAATAAAGGTGCACAGAAAGAGAAATTGTCTAGTTCCACGCTGGGATAAACCACAGCAGGTAATTCTGGTCAGTAACACCGCGGTGAAGTGTGCAGGAGTGAAAAGGTGGGTTCATGCGAGTCACACCATTTGAGTACCAGAACCTGAAAACCAACATCTGGAAGAAGCAAATACTAGTTCAGACTCTGACACAGAGGATGACACAGACCGAACTCCAGACCCGGAAACTCGACCTGTAAATCGACATCTGGAGGTATCAGACACAAGTTCAGCATCTGAAGCAGAGGATGAGATAATTGAAATTCCAGATCTTGAAGATCGACCTGTAAGTCGACATCTGGAAATACCAAATACCAGTTTGGACACTGAAAAGGAGCAAAACAAAACTGGTAAAAGTGAGAACTCTAAAAATCAAAGAGAGGATGCTAAGGGAAGGAACGTAAATCTTGAAACTGGTGAAAAGGAAATAACTCACGATGAGGATGAGATTCCAAGTACCAGTCATGGAGAAGTTCCTTGTAAAAGAACTGAATTAACAAAAGAAAAATCAGATTCAGATGATGAATTGGAGATCATAAAGTTCAAAATAGGAGGAAGTGAAATAGGGTCTGAAACAGAGTTTGATGACAGTGAAGGAGAAAAAGCTCAAAGAAAAAGTTCCAGAAAAAGAGCTGGGAGAATTGAATGTGAAATTATAGCGCCTGAAATAAAAAAAAACAAGAAAAGGAGATAATTGGTCTAAAAATATTAAAGGACTAAAGTTCAAATTAATAAATATAAACAGAACTCAAGAGGAACAGGTGAATGAAATACCAAGTCAAAAGGTTCCAATAAATAAAGAAATTGTGCAAAGATCAAAAAGAGTAAGGAGACCAAATCTGAAATATAAATCACCCGAATGGATATATACTGCTTTACGTGATATAGAGGAAGTTGAAAGTAGTCAAGAGAACCAAGACAATTTTGGTGACTGAAAAGGTGATTAAAGACAAATTGTGTGTAAACTGGAAATTAAAAGGATGACGAATCATAGAGAGTCGGAGAAATAAAAAGAAAAGTTGACATCACTAAAAAGAAGATTTTTTTAAGGACACATATTTTTCATGTAAAGAAAAAAAGATACATTATAAAGAAAAGGATTAAAAGACATTTTTTTTTTAAAAAGTCAAAACAATATTAGAAGATCTAAATGTGCTATTTTTTGCAAATGGTGTAGAATGTGGTTAATCTATACAGGTTTATTAATGCTTTTTTGGCTTTTTTAGCAATATTGATTCCCTTCAGACCAAGTTTTGAACATGGAGGACAAAATAACAGTAAAAGTGAGAAGATATATGATTTAAAGAATGATGTGAACGTTGTAGATAACACTGAATTGCATAAAGATCTATTAATGATTTTTCAAAGAATGTTTTTACTAGATTGTTATACGAGTACGATGAGACTATGGATATCCGTGACAGCTATGTCTGCATGCAGTTGCCAGCATCTGTATCAGAGGGAGTAACTTATCACCACCTTCCTTTGACTTATGGAATAACTTGTAGTGTATTAGCTAGTTTATTTTGCAAAACAGGTAAATTGGAATATTATTCTGATTCAGATGATACTCTTGCAACTTTGTCAATACACATGGATTGAACAAAATGAAAATGGGTAAAGTTTTTGGTGAATATTTTCTGGAAACCCAAGAAATGACTTTAGAGTATACTTTTAAGAATAATTTAACATGTAGAATGCGTAAAGAGAAAAGGTTTTCCTAGACATGGTTGAGGAAAGGAGAATTCGATATCAAATAAAAGCAACTAAAAGTAAATCGAAGTCAACAATGTGGAATTTTGAAGATGAAAACCTTGACAAAAGTAATGTTAATGTAGCAATAGGTTTAGACACGCCACAACAAAGGAAACTGTATTTTCGTAGAGACAATACTATGTATGTATGGCAATTATTTTGTAGGTGCAAGTGAATGTAAAGACACATACATAATCACAGGGGGATGGGGTTTTAAAGGTGGAAATGATCCTGTTTTTCGTGGAATTTACTTTATATGTGGGAACAAAGCTTATTATAGGTTACCAAATCACCGGTATGGGACTTGCTACATAGGTCTGGTCTGTCCAAAAATATTTCATGTACATAGAGGAACTAACGAAATTCATGAGATAGGTAAACCATTAACACGTAGAAGAAGGGAAAGTTTTTTAGAAATAATAGGCGACTTTTTTTGAGCATTGATACCAGCAGTGGGTATATCATTTAATGCAAACAAAATTCAGAAATTATCAACAATAGTAGATCGATTATCAACAAATACTGCCGGAGTATTTTTTATGGTAAATACTGAAATGGTTGCTATGAGAGCTATGGTGATGCAAAATCGACTTGCTCTTGACATTTTATTGGCAAAAGAAGGAGGAGTCTGCGGAGTTTTGAAAGTGCAACACTGTTGTACGTATGTACCTGACAAAAATCAGAACATTCACAAATATATTAAGAATATTACTGAATTACATAAAGTAATTACTCCATTGGAGGTTGAAGGTGTTCTAGAGAAACTTGGGGGCATATTAACAAGGGCTTTATCTCTGCTCGGCTTAAAAAGCCAAAAAAGTGGAGATAAAACTATCACCCTATTTACAAGAGGGTGCCAACATGCATAATCTCATTTTAGCACCTTTATTCCTAACGCCTCCCTTTGCATCTCTAATGAGATGCAAAGTGGGTATCACTGGGCGTACCCCGGATGTACAACCTTGCAAATATCGCTGATATTCACATTGCGATATTTACAAGACTGCCCCAGCATTTTAGCACACATTACGTTTTGGAGAAAAATTATGTTTTTGCCAAAAACTAACGTCTGCTAAAATGCAGACTTACCTATCCCTAACAGTGGGGTGGATTATGCTGATACGACCCTGTGGGTCGTATTAGCAAGGTTATCGCTGTTTTGCATGGAAGATCCCTGGAAAACCAGCGATGTTCCCTGCAAAACGGCGATAACCTCGCTATCTCTGGAATCGCCCTGGAGAAAGGCGTTGTTAATAACGCGCTACCAGGGCGATAAATTCCAGAGATAGCCTGCGATAATAAAATTATCGCTAAGCACCGCCAGAGATAATTATCGCTGGCCCTTGATAATATGCCCCTTGGTAAGAGTTTTTCTGCTGTAAAGAAGTGGTTTGCAGAAATAGGTAGTTCAATAGTAGGGAAAGTGTTAATTCCTTTAACAGTAGCAATTTTTATAGCATTGGTATTAAGATTAGTATGTAAATGTATGAGAAAAAGAAAAATTGAAAATCGGATAATGAAGAAAATTTAAAAAAGCAAGGGAAAAAAAACATGAAATGGGAGTAATAGAGCTAGAAGAATTTAAAGATAAGATATATAATGATGCAAAAAGATAACGTGTAAAGGATACTAAAGTTTAAGCTAAAGCGAATGAGAAAGAACCTGAAACATGTTTTTAAGAAATTTAGTTGGGGTGATTAGTGGTGATAAAATCATCAAAGGGGGTAGTTGATAGAGCAAGGGAAAGAAAAAAAAACACATTTTGTGTACCCCTTGTAAAGTCATTCTCTTATAACTGTAACATTTATTAATCGTGTTAAGCATGAAAACTAATCAACCAAGTGCGCATAGAATAGATACCACATGTGGGAAAGCAATTGCTGTTTTAATGAAAATTATTTTGCTAATAAATCAGAGTCATATTAATATAGAGCTGTGGTATTGTAGATATAAGCAAATAAACATGTGTATTTGTGCTTATATTAGAAGTTGTGGCAAAAAGAATGCAGATGGTAAGTAAATGACGCATATTTTGCTAGGTAACTACTAAAAGGGAAAATTAGAATGCTGGGAGGTAAACAGAAGGGTTAAAATTCTATATCTAATGTCTCTTGTGTTTGTTTTCATATTAGTTCCCATTGAGGCCCGTGGGGACTAGTCTGAAAATGGCTGTTTAAACAAAACTATGGTATCGACTCTGGGAAAGATGCCCCCACGCATGCGCGAAGTATGCTAGAAATGATTGAATGGCCTGTGCTCGGAGCGAGAGATGTCAAGGTTGGCTTGGCCTAGGAACGGGAGATGTGCCAAAGGATGCTTGCATTTAAAAAACCTGGGAAAAACGAGAAGGCTGTAACCTTATTATGAATAAAAGATACAAGGACGGAATGACAATTGCAATGTGGACAATTTGGTCATGAGAAAGCAAGTGGGAATGACATTGCAAATTAAGAACTGGTTTGGACAAGGAGGACATGAGGTGATCATCACCACCCCTCTTATGGACCAATGAGAAATTAGTGTGGACCCTAAAAGTTTCAATTTTGAGTTAGATAGTTAGTGAAAAGGGTATAAAAGAGCTTGTGCGTAAGAAAAGTGTGGATTGGTTCTGTGAATTTTTCGCACCTCAACATGTTGTCGATCTGAACAATTTTTATGGTGCAAAAGACTTTGAAATATTTTGGACTTTAACTTTTGATGGGGCAAAGAAATTGATTGCGGAGATTCTATATCGGTAGGGTGACACCGAGAAGGCTAGAAAGACAGTCACCTTGGGAACCAGTTCTATGCAGTTCTGTCATCTTCCTATGGCAGATTGGTAAGATGCTTTCTAATATTTCATTTCTTGAATGTATTTAGTAAATGCTTAACATTT
The DNA here is from genome assembly GCF_964261635.1 of Lissotriton helveticus. NCBI lineage: Eukaryota > Metazoa > Chordata > Amphibia > Caudata > Salamandridae > Lissotriton > Lissotriton helveticus. Next base: position 370,823,577 of record NC_136058.1, read on the forward strand.
TGCTTGTTCAGAGAAAATGCTATTTCTTTTTCTTAATGAATTTAGATAACATTTTGTAAAATATAAACTCGAGTCTGTTTTATTTTAGATTAATAGTCATGACAATTTAAAGTAAACTATAATGGGAATATTGTGATTTAGCTAGTCTTAATCGCCATCAACTGACTTCTACTAGTTGGTCCATCGACCAAATAGCGGAGTACCTTGATGTTTATTTCCTCAAGTCTGAAGGGAAACATTTTAAATGTACCTATATGTATATAATGTATGAAAGTTAGAATACAGGTTAATGAGGTACCCCGCTATCAAGCAGCTCGCCTTCTTTTCCACTGATTCAGGAGTAGTGTGATACGTGGATTTGTGACACACTGTGCTATGGGCCCCACCGAGTAAAGTGAGTTGCTCCTGGGTTGAGTGGGTTGAGATTTGAGGGTTGTTTGGGAGCCGCGCTGGATCAGGGGTGTATAAGTAGGGTGGGGATGTTCGTCACGCACAGGCTGGATTTGAAATAAGACACAGCGGTGGGCGGTGCATGGGACACAAAGCACATTCTGACACGTTCTGAGCAGGCTTAGAGCACTACACACTGGCTGAAACAGGTCACAGTTAAGATACACACTCACCTGATACTGCTTCTGTATTTCTGCCATGAAACCATCTAGGACTCGGTGCAGGTTTGGCACAGGCGGCCAGATTTTTCCTTGGAATTTACTGAAATTAAGAAAATAAATTAACCACCACATGAATCCGCTCCCTTTGTCACACTTGAGAGCAAGACACTGTTTTTTCTGCGGCATTCTCACTATAGCTAGGATTATTGGCTGCGCTCTGGCTCCCCCTGCTGGAAACCTAAAGAATATCTCTTCCCTACCATGATCAATGTTTGACAGCTATCAACTAACTGGCTCTTCGTTTCGAAGAGTGACCTCAAATTCATGAACATTAGAGTTATTCAGTGCTTTGCAGTGGCAGCTCCTCCGCTATGGTGGAGGATCGTCACCCTGCTGCTTTTAAGGAGTGCGAGATAGTTATCATTTATGTTTGCTGCAGCTTTGCGAGCGGGTGAGTGGGAGGGGCTGCTTTGCTCTCGGAGCAGGGCAGGGGAGGAGAGGAGTGGATTGCCGACTGTTTGCGCGCTTTCCCCGTTCTGGAAGCAGGCTGCAATACCCTAGCCCAGGCCCCCATTCACTTGTTGAGTGTCGAAGCAGGACACTCAAAACCAATCACAACGCTGTATTGCAATGTTGTGATTGGTTAGGGGAGCCCGGATGCCTTCCAATCACAACGCTGCATTGCAGCATTGTGATTGGTAAGTGGGGCCTGGCTGTGCTTCCGTCCGAGACGGAGAAGAGCAGGAGCGGTGACACGGGACCCGGCGTCTAAATGTAAAAAAAAAAAGTATATGCGTGACGCCCCTCCGCAACTCCACAATATGCGGCGACACCCCATGTGAAACTGTGTGGGCAATACCTCAGAGCAATGGAAGGGTGTCTCCTAGCACCGATTTCTCAAACTGTGGGTCGTGACCAACTCCTGAGTCACCAGCCCATTTCTGGTAGCTCAGGAAAGAGTAATAAACAAAAATGCCTTTACATTTTGTATTTATCTCTCTCACATTTGCTGTGCTTCAGACACAGAGGTCAAATGTAAGGCTCTGTCTTTTAACAAAATTCTGCTTATTCATTCAACAGTCAGATTGAAGTTTACCTTTCTTTCTCTGACTGCAAAGTGAGACGAGTGTTTAATGTGAACAATTAGACATCTTGCCAGGTTACATGGAATGTTAAAGGAAAGAATGTAGGATTTCATTCTTTGTCACATACAGCAACATGTAAATGTTTGTAAATGAATTGTACACATATTTCAGAATATCTCAGCAGTTAGGAAAGCAAATACGAAGCACCTTTTTCGTAATTTTGAAGAGTGATGAAAAAAAATCTTTAATAGGATTGAAACAAATCAAGACGTTTTTATTTGGTGATGTGTAAGTGATAAGTATTCACTGAAACCTGATTTTCACACATTATAATTACTTTGTTATTTAGTTTTATCACTAAAACTGCATGTCTATGCAAATGTAGTGCCAATTTCAATGGGAAATGTGCTGTATGAAAAGGACAATGTGCTACCACACTATGCTTTAGAAATAATATATTTGCACACGTGTGTCTCAAAATACACTGCCACCTATATACTACACCCTCACCACTCTCCTGAATATATCTGCAACACGTTGTGTAAAGCTATGATTTTTCATAATCCCTAGGACTTCAGTGATGTAACATTGATGTCCGCACTCCGACTCTGAAAATTGTCAAAAAAACACTAGTGCAAAGGTGCTGAACTATGTTCCAAAGTCTGGTTTTAATACAACCCCTTGCAAGCATTCTCGAACAAGACTCTGGATGACCTTCCAGTGTTTTTTGCTGCTGTATCTTTTACTTCACAAGGACATGGCAACAGAGAATGTGCTCACTAAACATGACCATACACAACCATTCCTCTTGTGTAGGACTTTCACACTTAAATTGGGAAATATGGAGGTGGCGGAATGGCTAGAGCTGCTGACTTTTGAATCTGGGGAAACAGATTTGAGTCCTGGCATTAGCTGTGGGCTGATCACTTAACCCTTCTTTGCTTAAAAGAAACTGAATCTGACCTTATGTAATATAGCCTAGTGCTCATGTAAAGCGCTGCATGCCATTGGGCATGCAGCGCCCAAAAAGAAGAAGAAGCAGCTCCTGAATAGGGCACTCTCAACACCAGCGACATTCTAGATCTGCTCACCTCAAATGTCTGCTTTTCTATCAAACTCTTTAAGCAAAGGATTAGCACAGTGCCATCTACGCCAAGGTAGAAAGGGAGAAAGTCTTTTGCCATTTCTACAGCAAAGTTTTTACGCATAGGACTAGAACAGTGCTGTCCATGCCAAGCTGTAAAAGACAAAAGCCATTTATCACTCCAGGCACAGTATTACAGCTTTGGACTGGTAGAATAACATCCAAGCCAACCTGAAACAAATAAAAACAAACCCTGACAAGTGTTTTGCTCTTTTTAGTGTTCTTCAGAGAGGTATAGCTTTGTCCAGACATAAGAGAGCACCCAGTATAGGTCAAAACAATACCATTTCAGGCATAAAGTGACACATACATTATGCAAAAAAAGAAGCAGAGAACTCTGAGTAGTTGCTAAAATCACTGCTATCAACACCAAGACTTTTCAGAAGCCTTGTGATTTTGGTGAAAGGATGTCACTGGCCAGCACCCCACTCTAAAACAGTTCCAGCTCCAGATTGTGATGCAGTTAACCATCTTCCACTTCTATGGGTAGATCAATATCTGGCCACAGTCCAATAACGACAAATTGTGGTCAAGTGTGTGACATATACAAATAATTTCTGTAGAGATAAATGTATAAAATTGTAAAGAGTACGTTAGTTTGGTAATTTACAGCATTTTGAAAGTGTGTCCACTGTTACATTAAAAATCGCTTCGCCTCATGTCTGTTAAAGCTTGATGGGTTATGGAAGTTTGTCATTCTAGTAAATTGGGTCATCATTTTGTGTACTAAATCATGGAAGACTTGGAGCAGTGGTGTTTTACCACCTTACGCAGGAGTAAAGGGCTAGAATTTCACAAGAACTTTCAAGGAAGGTGTTGCTTTTTGCTGAAAGTCTGGCAGCATTTCTTGACATATCTAGAGCAATTAAAGAACACAGCATAATAACATAACACAAAGCCAAATGCCAACACAACGCAAACGAAGAGGGGTGCAACAAAGCAATTAAATAAAATGCAACTATGCAAACACAGCACAACAGCAACACGCAATAATACAGGGCAAAAACAACACATTCAACAGAATCCAACTCAACAAATATTCTTAGCGCTCATCAACACATCCACACATAGAGCAGTAAAAGTGCTTGCCTGTTTGGGCGAAGCACTACCTGGTTGCATCTTGGCCGTGAAAGAGTGCCACTCATCTTACTTCTGCTGATGTAATCTACGCAGGCCCCTCCCACCGATCAGGCCTGGCGTATAAGGACGAGACACCTAAGTTCCCCCCTCCCAGGGTAAACCTTGATTGGTTGAAGCTAAGAGCGGTAGGTAGGAATAGTTTGTCATCTGGTCCCAGCAGCATACCCCCGGGGTGGCAGTGTAAGGGTCACCCTCACCTGAAGGCCTAGATTCTGGTCCTGGATGGAGGGGTGGGAGTGAAAGGTGCACAGCGTCACTGAGGAGCCGTCATGGCAGCCTTCGGAGCAGGCTATGAATAATGAGACAAATAATGCATCAGCAATGCCTGTTGAAGGCAAGAAGCACTGAAAATACCACAAGGCCGCTCTCTCCACTCTCACTGCTGTCAGTCTCAGCTGCACTCTTCCCTGCATCATCACTTACATTAAAACACTGAGTCGTTAATACAGCCTCGGTCATTAGAGGCAATAAAAGCTTCAGACTGCTGATGAGAAACTCCTGAGAAAGGGATGAAGACAGGTCAGCTATAGCCATATCCCGCCCTCCTGGTGTGTCACATCCTTACTCTCTTACGCCACAGATAGTACGGTATGGATCGGTGTGTGCATGTTTCCACCCCAGACCATGGATCCGAGGGAAATTAGAGGGCTGCAGTGGGTCAATTTGCCCAATCCTAGTACAATCATGCCAGGATGGCACAGCTAACTTGCCCCTGGTTGGTGTTGGCCCATTGTGCTAGTGGAGTATTCTGGCAAACAGTGGTTCATGCAGCTGCTGTTAGTCCTTGCCCCTTGAATAACCTCCATAAAAAAATTGTTGTCCAGAGATTTTCATTTTTGATTTGTGTTTTTGTGTCATTAGAGTAGTAATTTAGCTTGGGTAGACATTACTTATTCGGCCAAATTTTTCTGGACAACATTTTAAAAAATGGCGAATGCGCTGCAGTAATGATGTAATTGATCAGGAACCATGAGACCTATATAATTCATTCTGGTGTCAAAACATAGGGTTTGGGTGTCAAGTAGTCTTATAGAGACAGAAGATAACTCCTCAGAGCAACCTTTCCAGCATTTTCCAAAATTTCTGCTTTATAATGATGTATTTTAGCCATCATATTGGTAATATATTTTAATATTGTCTTGGTTTCAGATTTTCTGTTGACTCATATTTTTAAACATGAGCGAAGCAGGTGGTTTCAGAGGATCTTTACCTCTTGACAGAGTGTTGCTAACTACAAAATCTGAGGATTCCTTCAACAAAGAGAAATGTGTCACATGCCAAGCTTATCCAACAGAAAAGCTAACATAAACTGCGGCTGGACAGAAGACAGTTCGAGATGCTTCAGAAATATGGCACGGCGAAGTTCCTAAAAAATTGAAACTGATATGTGAAGAGGATGAAATATTTTATCATTGTAACTACAAGTGCTACAAGTCATATGCATTTTAAAAAGCCTGGATAAAATTGTCAAAAAATAGCAGAACCTGTGAATCACAACAAGAATCTGAGTCTTCTGAGAAAGTGACAACAATCAAACACAATTCCGATCCACTTAGAAAATCGATGGCTCCCCTGTGTCCACATCCAACAACTGATCAGAAAGCAGAGGATTTTCAATGTTTTATCTGCGGTAGAACAAGGGCCAAAGGCAGCGACGAAAGAACAAATTACAGAGTATGTGAGTTTCAAAGGCAAACGTTTTAAACTGCAGCTAGTTTCTTCCAAGACGAGGTTTTCAGCCGAGTTGTTGATCTAAACTGTGAGGTGAAAGTATTTGCAGCTGATCTGTATGCCTAATTGAACTGCATGTGTGAATACATTTGAAAATATAAATGTATTATGAGTTCCCAGGAGCAAGGTAACCGCAAGCCTTCAGTTAAATTTGCACTTGTTGAAAAAGCAAATGAAGTTTTAAAGCCACTCAGTGAGATCAGAGAAATAATGGTCAACACTGATGAAACTGTATTGATCCATAATAATGAAATTAAGATTTTTCTAATGAGAATGTACAACGACAAAATTTGTTTTTGGCAGTCTAACAAAAAGAATGAGCCATTTATTGTGTTCTCAGCTGATTTGACTCCTGAAGTTCTTGCTGACAAAATAAAAACACAGGATGCATTAAAATTAGCAGGAACCATTTTAAGAAATGACCTGAAAGATTTAGATTTTGGACTTAATGACACAATTTGAGATGTCCCAGAGTTCCACAATGCCTGATGCTTTGTGTTTGTTTTGTCTCAACATTTTGTACATCATTGTTTAATATCCGCTTAGCAAAACTATTTCTAACTTATGTTCTTGAGTTCGGAAAAGAGGCCGACAACGTTAATGGTGGCTTTGAAGATGTAAAGGAAGAAGTAGAAGATAATCCCTTGAACAGACAGGCTTATGCTGTGCAAATGTACTGTCTTTTCCAAATCATGTTTTATGAATTACCTCAAGGTAAAAAGAAAACTCCGCTAGACATGATGACTGACCACGCAATCTATGACAAGTGCAAAAGTATAGAGCTAATCACTTAAATGAATAGAATTGGCGTATCAATAATTTATAATGACATAGTACAGAGCTGGAACTTGTTAGCAGCTCATGCTGTAAAATCTTGTAAACCTGACAGCACGCCACTTCCAAGTCACTTTACGAGGACAGGATTTACTATTGCTGCTCATGATAATTTTAATTTTGAAGACTGCTCTTCTTTGTCTGGAACATCAACACACATGATACTGCCATTGCACTTATATCAAGACTGAACCAATGAAGTAGCTGCTGGAAAATAAGCTGTGTCTAGCTGTAGGCGTAAACAAACAAAGCTGCAAACTTATAACCCAACTGCCTTGCCAACATGTACAAAACCACTACAAAGAAAAAACAAAGGGGATGATGGACGGAGTGTTGAACATTGCAAGCACTCACCCCCAGTCAACTGATCTGGGTTTAATCCATGGTCATTCTTTAGCTCACTCCGCCACCCCAGTTCAGACATGGCCATATTTAAATCAGTCTGACCATGTGCCTCATGGGAACAGTCCAGCCATAACTTCCAAGCCATGTCTTCCCTGGACCGGAAGCTAGCATCCTTGGAATGGTTTCTGACTAATCAACCATCATCAGCCAATTGTTTGAACTGGGGTGGCAGAGTGAGCTAAAGAATGATGATGGATTAAGTAAGTGCTTGCAATGTTCAACACTTTGTCCATCATCCCCTTTGGTCTTGCAAAACCACTACAAGCCAACAGCACTTCCCAATCTAAAAATAATTTTTAAGGCGGCTGAGGACATGGATCTTCTTCTAGCTGATGCTGTGGTTCGCAAAGCCGATTTTAATGAATTTTATCATATTGCTTATTTGGTGCAGACTGAAGGATGAAGAAAAGTCAGTTCTTCCATGAGCTCCAAATCATGTTCTGATCGCCCAGAATACTGTCCCACTGAAGAAGGTTGGGTTTACATAGCTCTAAAAGATTTCCAATTTGGACATGGTCCCCCTGAAGACCAGCCTGTCCTGCCAATTTTCTGTGAGGAAGGTGTTTTCCGTATTGTAGCTGACATTTTTATGAACAATCCATTAGAATTTGATTATCGGCCAATAATGGGCATTTTGCATATGACAAAAGGGGTGTTGCGGTCTGCAGGAAGGAAGTTATCTCAGTGGATGTGGCATAGACGATGCACTTGTTGAGGCTGACATCTTTGGAAGCAAAACTGTCCAGTCAGTATTTAGCAGAACTCACTATGTTCGTTCGTTATGAGGTATGCTCATCATATCTGAGGCTATGGAAACATTGCGTTGGAATGCCCTTCTGGAACAAGAATGACAAATTAGGTTCTGCATATCTTACTTCAGAAGTGAACAAGGCACAGGGTGGACTTCATTCAAAAGAAATAATGCTAAGCCAGACAATGCTCAATACACTCAGTTAAAAAATCTGAAAAGCAAGTTAGTAGAGTCTGTCAAAGAATATAAACAAAAATCAGAACTTTGCAAGTACTGGAGAAATGTTTTACACATGATAGCTCTAGTTAAAAACTTGGTACATGCTGATTGGGAAGTTGATTAGGAGCTGCAGGTGAAGACTATGGAGTAACTGATTACTGTGTTTCATTTATAGATTTGAATTGCGTGAACTACCTGAGATATGGTTCAGAAAAGGGGGTGGTGATGAACAGAGTGTCTGAATTAAGCAGACCACTCTTACCCAGTCCAAAGATCAGGGCTTGATCCATCACCGTTATTTAGCTCACTGCCCCATCCCAGCTCAGAACCTGGCTATATGCAAATTAGTCTGTCCCTGGCCCAGTGCATCATGGGAACAGGGCAGACCAAACTACCAAGCCAATTCTTCACCAGAAAGGAGACAAGCTACCGGGGACCGGTTTCTGGCATTTCAGCCTCGTCGGCCCGGCTTGCTTGAATCCTGATGGAGCAGTGAGCAAGGGACTCATGTCTGAGTATACCCTTCCACGCTTATGGTGGACAAAATGATTCAGAAAAGGGGGTGGTGATGAACAGAGTGTCTGAATTAAGCAGACCACTCTTACCCAGTCCAAAGATCAGGGCTTGATCCATCACCGTTATTTAGCTCACTGCCCCATCCCAGCTCAGAACCTGGCTATATGCAAATTAGTCTGTCCCTGGCCCAGGCATCATGGGAACAGGGCAGACCAAATTACCAAGCCAATTCTTCACCAGAAAGGAGACAAGCTACCGGGGACCGGTTTCTGGCATTTCAGCCTCGTCGGCCCGGCTTGCTTGAATCCTGATGGAGCAGTGAGCAAGGGACTCATTTCTGAGTATACCCTTCCACGCTTATGGTGGACAAAATGATTCAGAAAAGGGGGTGGTGATGAACAGAGTGTCTGAATTAAGCAGACCACTCTTACCCAGTCCAAAGATCAGGGCTTGATCCATCACCGTTATTTAGCTCACTGCCCCATCCCAGCTCAGAACCTGGCTACATGCAGATTAGTCTGTCCCTGGCCCAGTGCATCATGGGAACAGGGCAGACCAAACTACCAAGCCAATTCTTCACCAGAAAGGAGACAAGCTACCGGGGACCGGTTTCTGGCATTTCAGCCTCGTCGGCCCGGCTTGCTTGAATCCTGATGGAGCAGTGAGCAAGGGACTCATGTCTGAGTATACCCTTCCACGCTTATGGTGGGCAAAATGATTCAGAAAAGGGGGTGGTGATGAACAGAGTGTCTGAATTAAGCAGACCACTCTTACCCAGTCCAAAGATCAGGGCTTGATCCATCACCGTTATTTAGCTCACTGCCCCATCCCAGCTCAGAACCTGGCTATATGCAAATTAGTCTGTCCCTGGCCCAGTGCATCATGGGAACAGGGCAGACCAAACTACCAAGCCAATTCTTCACCAGAAAGGAGACAAGCTACCGGGGACTGGTTTCTGGCATTTCAGCCTCGTCGGCCCGGCTTGCTTGAATCCTGATGGAGCAGTGAGCAAGGGACTCATGTCTGAGTATACCCTTCCACGCTTATGGTGGACAAAATGATTCAGAAAAGGGGGTGGTGATGAACAGAGTGTCTGAATTAAGCAGACCACTCTTACCCAGTCCAAAGATCAGGGCTTGATCCATCACCGTTATTTAGCTCACTGCCCCATCCCAGCTCAGAACCTGGCTATATGCAAATTAGTCTGTCCCTGGCCCAGTGCATCATGGGAACAGGGCAGACCAAACTACCAAGCCAATTCTTCACCAGAAAGGAGACAAGCTACCGGGGACCGGTTTCTGGCATTTCAGCCTCGTCGGCCCGGCTTGCTTGAATCCTGATGGAGCAGTGAGCAAGGGACTCATCTCTGAGTATACCCTTCCACGCTTATGGTGGACAAAATGATTCAGAAAAGGGGGTGGTGATGAACAGAGTGTCTGAATTAAGCAGACCACTCTTACCCAGTCCAAAGATCAGTGCTTGATCCATCACCGTTATTTAGCTCACTGCCCCATCCCAGCTCAGAACCTGGCTATATGCAAATTAGTCTGTCCCTGGCCCAGTGCATCATGGGAACAGGGCAGACCAAACTACCAAGCCAATTCTTCACCAGAAAGGAGACAAGCTACCGGGGACCGGTTTCTGGCATTTCAGCCTCGTCGGCCCGGCTTGTCGAATCCTGATGGAGCAGTGAGCAAGGGACTCATGTCTGAGTATACCCTTCCACGCTTATGATGGACAAAATGATTCAGAAAAGGGGGTGGTGATGAACAGAGTGTCTGAATTAAGCAGACCACTCTTACCCAGTCCAAAGATCAGGGCTTGATCCATCACCGTTATTTAGCTCACTGCCCCATCCCAGCTCAGAACCTGGCTATATGCAAATTAGTCTGTCCCTGGCCCAGTGCATCATGGGAACAGGGCAGACCAAACTACCAAGCCAATTCTTCACCAGAAAGGAGACAAGCTACCGGGGACCGGTTTCTGGCATTTCAGCCTCGTCGGCCCGGCTTGCTTGAATCCTGATGGAGCAGTGAGCAAGGGACTCATGTCTGAGTATACCCTTCCACGCTTATGGTGGACAAAATGATTCAGAAAAGGGGGTGGTGATGAACAGAGTGTCTGAATTAAGCAGACCACTCTTACCCAGTCCAAAGATCAGGGCTTGATCCATCACCGTTATTTAGCTCACTGCCCCATCCCAGCTCAGAACCTGGCTATATGCAAATTAGTCTGTCCCTGGCCCAGTGCATCATGGGAACAGGGCAGACCAAACTACCAAGCCAATTCTTCACCAGAAAGGAGACAAGCTACCGGGGACCGGTTTCTGGCATTTCAGCCTCGTCGGCCCGGCTTGCTTGAATCCTGATGGAGCAGTGAGCAAGGGACTCATGTCTGAGTATACCCTTCCACGCTTATGGTGGACAAAATTATTCAGAAAAGGGGGTGGTGATGAACAGAGTGTCTGAATTAAGCAGCCCACTCTTACCCAGTCCAAAGATCAGGGCTTGATCCATCACCGTTATTTAGCTCACTGCCCCATCCCAGCTCAGAACCTGGCTATATGCAAATTAGTCTGTCCCTGGCCCAGTGCATCATGGGAACAGGGCAGACCAAACTACCAAGCCAATTCTTCACCAGAAAGGAGACAAGCTACCGGGGACCGGTTTCTGGCATTTCAGCCTCGTCGGCCCGGCTTGCTTGAATCCTGATGGAGCAGTGAGCAAGGGACTCATGTCTGAGATATGGGTCCTGGTATTTGGAAAGAGTGAAGAAGCTAGCGGTGGAAAAAGCATACCTCTACAGAAAATTCATCCAAAGACATTTGTGGTGAAAGACGGAGAGGGAAGGTTCAATGCTGTGGCTCTAGATATGAAACTGGAACAGACGATCCTGAGATCACAGAAAAGTTCCAAATGAATTGTTGGTCAGACACGTAAAAGTGAATATGTTGCTCATTGGCAGGTAGTTTACCGTGAAGTTCTTTCTATTTGCAATGTTTTCAGACTATTGTGAAACTGTACCTCTAGCAAAGAAATGGGTGGATTTTTTTTTTCCAAGGACATTCAGTCGCATGATCTTCTAGCAAGCGCACTATTTGATGTAGATGCTGCAACCAAACCAGTGAAGAATGAACTCATACAAGAGCCATCCATGCAAAATTTTGGAGAAGTCGTTTAGACTGTTCTAAGAATATATCAAAGTCAGTGTGCACCTTGTAAGAAATGCACATTGTCTTTGACAGTTATCTTGAATTATCTGTCAGAGAATGTGAGAGAATCAGGCGAATGTCTACAAGTGGAATAATTGACCTTGCCTGCATCACAAATTTGACACCTATACCTGTGCAACTTGATAAATTCTGGTCATCAACATCAAATAAGATGAGCATGGAGATGTTAACTCACCAAAACATTGCTGATGCTTCAGTGAAAACTACATTTCCAATTATTGCAAGTAGAATGATTGTCAATGAGGAGTTGGTGCCTGCAGAGATATATTCAAAAGGTACAGGCCATATTGTTGAAGAACCTAACAGTAAATTGGAGGAAGCTAACTTCGCGTTGTGCCACATGTTGAGTGGGCTGCTCAAAATTGTTCTAACCGAGTCATTGTACTGTCAAATGACACAGAGGTTATTATTGTGCTATTTAGATTTGTTGCAATGTTCATAAGTCGAACACTCTACCGCTTCCCGGTAGAGTGAATAACGCCGAGGTGAACACTGTTTGTTCGTGTCACCAGAATAATTGAGAGAGACCGTGTGATTTAAGCCACGCGTGTTTGGAGTCTACCCCTTTCCTAGTGGACATATTATTTATACAAGGTATTATTTACAGTACCTGGGTTAAGATAGTGGCTCCCTCCCCTCCCGTGTGGGTGGCCCTGTGGGCCCACCGGGTATTCCGGCCCTAGGCGCGGCCAGGACCGTCAAGATTAGAGTACCCATGTCCTGATGAAGCCTACATCACCTGGCTGAAACGCGACCGCGACTGCGTCGACACCTTTTGTCTGAATGGAGTCCCCTGTTACAACTTAAAAAGATTTGATTTGTCTCTGTTTTTCACCTATACAATCTGAGAGTGGGTTAATGTTCTAACCCCCTGGTGCTTTCTTTTTGGGACTTCCACTTTGTTGTGCACTCCATTGTAAATTAGGAGTAGGCATTTATCTCAAATTGGTGTATATATATTTGTATATATATAGTGAATTCAGGGTACAGATAAATGTTTGTTGATATTGTAAATGTTTTGTATATTTGTATATGATGTATATGTGATATTTTGTATATAGATTGTTGATTGTCGTGCCTCCCTAGATGTCCGCTCATATGTGTGTATATGAACTTACCTACATATGTTGATAATGCTTTATTTGTATTTCACAAGATAATTAGATGTTTCTTGTTGTAAAATTAAAAAAGGATTAATCCCTTCAGTACCCCTTTTTTTGCTACTTTTTCATCCTTGGATGTCTCCTGCTCAGGTACGGGAGGGTTAAGTTTGCAGAACCCCTTACCATTTTTTGCTTCATAAGTCGAACATTGTCAGAATTAAGGATACGATATGGAAAAGGTGAGAAAAGACACTTAACCACGCTTCATACTCTGTACATGAAACGTGACCCAGAGATTCCCAGGGTTCTTATCAAGGCACATATTCTTCTGGGTGATGACACTATGAGCAATATTGGAACATAGCTTGGAGTTTTAACTGCTGAACCTGTGAAGTTTCTAAAAGGATTTGCTGAGACAAAAGAAGAATGTGAGTTTAAAGACGTAGAAAAATACCTTCAATGTCTTTAAAGTCACATTCTTCTTCTGTCTCAGCAAATCCTTTTTAGAAACTTCACATATTCAGCGGTTAACACTCCAGGCTTTGTTCCAATATTGCTCATAGTGTCATCACCCGGAAGAATATATGCGTGTGGAAAATGAGCTCTGACTGTCACTCATTTGACGATCTTTGGTACAGGAAGTTCAAGTAATCAGTCCCACCAAGGGAGCTTGACCTTCCACCAAGGCCATATTCTGTGCATGGAGCGTTCTACTTGATCAGTAGATGTGAATGTTTTGGATCATGCATGTGTAGAAAAAAATCAATGTGAATTTGGTTGGGAACATATTGATGGGGTGCTAAAACCTACAAAATATCTGAAGCCGGGGGGCGTGGCCAAGATGGCGTCGGAGTAGGACGCTTTCTCGAGCCTCTCCGACGCCGATCCTGCACAGCGGCTTACAGCGGGGTCCTGAGGCGTGCTGCCTGTGCTGCTTGTTCGGCGGAGGCTGCCGCTTGCTGGCGGAGTGTTCCGGTGTCGCCGCCTCGGTGAGGGGTGCCCGGCAGGAGCTGTTCGGAGGGAGCCGGGCCGAGGCCTGTGAAGCAGCGGCCTCGCGTGCCCCGGAGGCCGGAGGAGGCGGAGCGGTCCTGGGCCCTGAAGCGGCTTTGGCGTGAGCTTTGCCGCGATGAACGGGTGAGGCGGAATGCGGACCGCGCCAGCCGAGGAACACTGGCTGCTCAGCGTTTGAAGGTGCTTTAACGGACCGCTCCGGGGACTGGAGCCACCGGGAGTGGACTGAGGAGCCGGCGACGAGCTTGAGGGCGGCCCCTGAGACCGCCGATAGCGGACGCTGTGCACAGCTCCGGCGGGGGCAGAACGAGCGGATTTCCCCCCCCCCCCCCCTCGGAGAGCTGCGGACTGGTGAGCGTACCGGCGGGGGTGGAAAAGCGGAGCTGCATAGTGGCGAGGCCCGGTACCTCCCTGGGACACACGCCACGCTGAGGCCTTCCATACTTGGGCCGAGGGGCTGCGAGTGGCTGGGAGGCCGGCGCGTGATCTTCTACGCGCCGGCATAACGCCAGCGATGCCGTGCAGCGTGGGAGGCTGGCCCGTGGTAGTGGAGGGGCTTTAATTCTTCAGTGGCCCTGCTAATGGACCTTGTGGAGTGACCTGCCAGTGCGACTGTGACGCACCCCCCCGGGGGAGGCCCCGCCGGCGCGGCTGCGACCTTCAGCTACACACTGGCGCCAGGGGGAGCGGAGACCTTGCGGCTTGCTAGCGCGGTTCTGGAGAGCGGGGCACTTGGTCTGCTGCCCACCTGGGTGGGCCCTACTGGCGGCAGGGCGCCTGGCGCTACCTTGGAGAGGTTCTGTTGGTGACCGTCCGGACCGGCCCCTCCCGGGTCCTGGGCACTGGTGAGGACACAAGCTGTAGTGGGAACCCTCGCCGGTCACCAGCCTTGGGGTTTGGGCCTCCCTAGGGCCGGAGGGCCCCTGAATACTAGCGGCGTCACTGCGTGGAGGTGGCCTGGTGGAAGAAGAGCCGCACTTTGGTCGGTGCTCTCATATCGGAGAGGGCGAATAGCGTCTTCAGCGGACCGCTCCGGTGCGGTGCTTCACCGGTCCGCATCTCGGCCTCCCGGCTGCGGTTGTCCTGGGCCCAGGTGGCAGTGCGTGGGAGCAGACCGCAGCCATGTCCAACTCACAGCGCAGAGGGGGGAAGACGGGGAAGGAAGTAGCCCCCAAATCGTCGCAGCAACCGGCGTCGCCCGGTGCCAGCGGTCCCTCCAGGCCATCGGATGATGAGGCGCCGGCAACTAAAGCCTTCATGAAGGAACTCTTCGCGACTATCAAAGAGGACATCTCAGAGCTTCGTACCCAGCTGGCCTCGGATCTCAGGGAGGTGCGGAGGGACGTGGATGGGATTGGGGAGAGAGTGGCGACGTTGGAGGACCATGACCTTAGCATTGCGAGCGATGTGCACCAACTCCAACAGGATATCATACGCCTCACAGAGCAAAATCTGGACTTGCAAACCCATGCGGAGGATTTGGAGAACCGCTCCAGAAGAAATAACATTCGCATCAAAGCAGTGCCGTGGGACGGGGAAGCGGGAGACCTGCGTGGATATGTCCTGGCGCTGTTTCTCCAGATCCTAGAGGACGAGGAGATGCGTGACGTCCAGATGGATAGGGTGCACAGAGTGGGGCTGCCCAGGAGGGGCGGGGGTCCACCGCCGGATATCCTCGTATGCGTACATGACTTCCAGTTGAAGGAAATGATATTGAGGAAAGCGAGGACCACTGCTTCGCTGCAATTCAGGGGCCATCACCCCCAGCTTTACCAGGACCTGGCGGCGTCGACCTTGCAGAAACGAAGGGACTTCCGTCCTGTGACCGCCTTTCTCCGGGAGCGTGGCATATCCTACTCCTGGGGGCATCCTTTCCGGATCATCTTTAGATGGGAGAATCGGTTGCGTCAGATCCATTCCCTGCGGGAGGCGAAGGAGCTTCTGGGCATTGAGGACACAGAGCCGTCGCAGGAGCCGCGGGGCTCCACATTCCGGAGACGGCGTCGTTCTTCCTCGTGGCGCAGGGTGGGCCCGTCCCCGGAGCGGCGGCGGCCGGATCCGGCAGCTAGTGAGCAGGAGAGGGGGGAGGCGGTGGCTTCGGTGGCCTCCGCCACTATGACGGATTCTCAGACGAGCTCTGGAGCAGCGTGACCCCGGTCTTATGGAGTGGCGTCGGAGGGGCTCTTGGCCTGAGGTCCCTGGGGTACTATGGTACTTTTGGAGAAGACACCCCGGAACTTGGACCTGGGGGTCCCCAGGTGGTCCCCCCTGCCCCAACCCCGGACCAGCGGGGAACTTTTGGACCTGGACCTTCTGGAACTGAAGACTGCGTGGTTCAGGTTCAGTGCATTGAGTTGCATTTTGTTATTCTTTGTTCTTGGGGGGGTTAGGGGTGGGATTGTTGGCGCTCTGAACATGGGTGTCGTGGCGGGATGTTTTGGGTTGGGGAGGGAAGTTCGGGGAGTGGCGGCGACGTTGTGTGACGAGTGTGTGTGGAGAGGGCCTTGGTCGATGGTTTTTTTTGTGATTTGTATATGGCTTGGGGAACCGCCTTTGCTGATCCTTGCGTTACCTGGGACTATGGATGCCTCACGGGGCTTGCGGAATGACCGGGCGGGCCTTCTGGGTTGGTTGGGGCTGGGGTTCTTCCCTAGGGTCCCCGTGTTTATCTACCTCCCCTGGGCTTGGCTTGAGGAGCGCGTGTGGGTCCGGTGCGAGCGCCGTGGCTGTTTGGCTGTGAGCATGGCGTGGAGTCTGTATAATCCCTTATGCCTGTCAGCATAGGAACATGGAATGTGAAGGGTCTTAACTCTCCGCAGAAGAGACAGAAACTCTGGAAGTACATCCTAGATCACCATTTGGATGTGGTGGCTCTCCAGGAGACCCACCTGGCTAGGAGGGATGAGTTGAGGCTTCGACATCGGCAGTTCCCCCTTATCTATAGGGCCTCTGCGGCCACAAAGCACAGGGGGGTAGCCCTACTCTTTCGGGCTTCCCTGCATTTTCAGCCCATGGGAATGAGTGTGGATAGGGACGGCCGGTGGCTATTGGTGAAGGGATTGTTACGGGGGCGCTTGTGTACCTTTGCTGTGTTGTATGCCCCTAATGCGGGACAGAATAGCTTTCTGCAGGATCTGTTGGACAAGATGGGGGACTTTGTGGAGGGTCATTTACTTTTGCTAGGCGATTTCAATATGGTGTGGGACAGGGGCCTGGATAGCTCTGGAGGCCGCAGGGCAGACACTGGCGTCTTCTCAGACGATACTAAAAGGCAGTTGGGAGACCTGGGACTGATCGACAGTTGGCGCTTTCTCCACACGCAGACCAGGGATTACACCTTTTTTTCCAACGTACACCACTCGTACTCCCGCATTGATTATATCTTGCTGAGTCAGGCCCTTCGAGGGGACGTACAATTAGCTAGCATTTTTCCACTCTCGTTATCGGATCATAGCCTTGTGGTTCTGGGACTGCACTGGGCCGCCGGGGGGGATGGTTGGCGCAAGTGGTATTTCCCGGCAGCGCTAGTGCGAGATGAGGTGTCGTGTAAGACCCTACGCAAGGCAATTGGTGATTTTTTCCTCCTTAACCCGCCGTCGGACACGTCGGTGTATACCACGTGGGATGCGTGCAAGGCCTCCTTACGGGGCACGTGCCTCGCCCTCAACGCAAATCTGAACAAGCTAAGGCGCGAAGAGAGGGAGGCTCTGGAATTGGAGTTGGCTACCTTAGAGCAGGCCCACAAGGCGAACCCCTCCAGGGTGACCCTTCGCCCCCTGACGGCGGTCCGAGGGAAACTGAGGGCCCATTATAATAACAGGGCGGAATTCACTCTTTTGCGACTTCGACGCACCTCCTACTCCCAGGGCAACAAGATCGGGCGCCATCTTGCCCGGCAACTCCGGGACAAACGCGAGAAGGAATATATCGGGGGCATTCGTGATCCTGCGGGCTCTGTTCTGCATAGAGACGCGGACAAAGCGGCCATTTTCGGGCGCTTTTATGCGGCACTCTACTCAAGCGATGCTCTCCATCCTGACGCACAATCCAGATTCCTGGAAGGCCTATCTCTCCCGCAGGTCTCTAGGGAGTGGAACGAGTCCCTGTCCTCCCCCATCACTCGGGAGGAAGTCTTGGATGCCATTAAAGGCCTGAAGCTGCACAAGGCCCCCGGGCCTGACGGCTACACGGCCCTTTTTTACAAAACGTTTGCCTCTGAAGTGTGCGACTACCTGGTCTCCCTCTTCAACGCAATGGCGATTGACGGCAGGACCACGGATTCTATGGCTGAGGCTTTGATCAGTGTTATTCCCAAACCGGGGAAGGATCCTGCTTTTTGTACGTCCTACCGCCCGATAGCACTTCTCAACCTGGACGCCAAACTGTATTCTTCTATATTGGCGGGCAGGATGCAGGATCTGATGCCTGCCCTGATCCATCCTGATCAATCGGGATTTATTAAGGGCAGACAGACCCACGACAACCTACGTCGCGTCATACACCTCATCGAAAAGGCGGAGCGTTTTCGCATACCCGCGGTGTTAGTAGGGCTCGACGCAGAGAAGGCTTTCGACCGCGTCGACTGGGGGTTTCTGCACCAGATGCTATTGGCCTTCGGCTTCTCGCCTTCTTTCGTGAGGATGATTGAGGCCAATTACAGTGGGCCCACATCCCGTGTACTTATCAATGGCCATAGATCCGCGAGTTTTCGCCACTCCCGAGGGACGCGCCAGGGATGCCCCCTCTCGCCCCTTCTCTTTGCTCTTAGCATTGAGCCATTGGCGTTAGCGGTGCGAGACAACGAGAGGATTCTGGGACTTCCCTTTACGGGCGAGCAGCACAAAATCTCGCTCTTTGCGGACGATGTCTTACTGTCTATCAAGGAGCCGGCGCTGTCGCTGCCGCATGTCCACTCTGTGCTCTCTGCCTACGAGGAAGTCGCGGGATTTAAGGTTAATTTTGATAAATCCTTCATCCTGAACCTGACCCTCTCGGCCGGGGAGGCACAAATGACCAGGCAGCTCACTCCGCTAGCTTGGGCGACGGAATCCTTGCTTTACCTGGGCGTGCGGTTGACTTCCTCCGTGAATGCCCTGTTCCACGCTAATTTCCCTCCGATGCTTTCCTCGATACGGACTGAGCTGGATCGTTGGAAGCCTAAATTCATCTCGTGGCTAGGCAGGATCCACGCCCTTAAAATGGTGCTCCTTCCCAAACTGTTGTATTTATTTCAGGCCTTGCCTATTCCGGTAGGGCTAGACTACTTCCGCCGATTGAAGACCATGATGCTACGGTTTGTCTGGCAGGGAGGCCGAGCACGACTTCCATTCCACGTCCTGAGGCGCCCACGCTTGGAAGGGGGGGTAGGCTTCCCAGACATGCATTTGTATTACAAGGCTGCTCAACTGAGGGTCATCGTGGAGTGGTCCCAACAGGAGTCGGAAAAACATTGGCTCCACATGGATCGTAGCATTGCGGGCCGCTCCATCTGGGATCTGGTCTGGAAGCCTAAGGCAGACCGCCCCAAGAATGCTTACATTAGCACCCCCACGAGTACGGTGCTGAAGGTGTGGGACACGGTAAGCGGTGACGACCGTTGGACCACGTTCCCGTCCCCATTCACCCCGATTCACTTCAATCCGGCCTTCCCCCCGGCCCTCGCGGAGGGTCCCTTCGACGCTTGGAGGAAAGGGGGCTGTAGGGCCCTCACCCACCTGTTCCATGGCGCCGAACCCCTCACTTTCCACAACTGTATGAGGGACTACGATATCCTCCCGACGGAACGCTTTCGGCATCTCCAACTCCTACATTGGGCGACATCGCCTGCCGTGGTAGATGCGGCCACCAGACCCTTGTCACAATTTGAGTCCTTCCTTCTTCGCACTTCTACCATGAGGGGTACGATTTCTTTCCTGTACAAATTGTTATTAGATACTGCCGTGTCTCCACGTCCTCGTTATCAAGACCATTGGGAATCCACTCTGGGGAGGGACATCTCTGCCAACGAATGGCGGGCCCTATGGAGAGATGTGACAGCGAACAATCACTCTACTGACCTCAGAGAAGCACATATGAAACTCGTCTTTGATTGGTACATGTACCCCGCCAAATTACACCGCATATTCCCGGCCACCTCGGATAGGTGCTGGCGGGGCTGTGGGATGCTGGGAGACTTTAAGCATATATGGTGGGATTGCCCCTCCATTCAGCCGTTCTGGGCTGAGATTCTGTCCCACATTAGAGACATTTTGGGTTATCCGGTTCCGAATTCCATGGACTTTGTCCTATTAGGGCTTCGGGATCCACTGCTTGAATACCAGACCAGGGCGGATAAGCGTGTCATGTGGTTGTGTTTGGGTGCGGCCAAGGTGACTCTGGCGGCAGCGTGGAAGTCCCCATCTACCCCGGCTATTTCCTTGTGGCATGCTCGACTGTGGCGTCTGTTGAGCATGGAACGCCTCTCTGACATCTTCCTGGGGAACTACAAGAATTTCATGTACAATTGGGGCTCACTTGTGCGATTTCTGTCCCGAGGTTTGCCCTCGGCTGTATGCCCGTCAACGCTGCGGTCTCTCCATCTTTTCCAAATTTGATTTCCAGGATGTCTGAATTGTTTGGTATGTTTGTTGGTCGCCGCCACTGGGGGGAGGGTGATGTTGGGGAGGGACGAGGGTGGGGGGGAGTTGGGGTAAGTGTCTTTAGTTCTTCCTCCTTGCTGCTCTCTCGCGGCGACTAGCTATGCTTTGGGAGGGCCACTGGGCCGTGAGCGGAGTTCGGGCGGTCTTGTCGACCTGAGGGTGCCTATACTGGACTTGAGCTTCTCATTGCCTGCGGACTATGGAACCATACCGCCCTTCCTCTTTGGATGAGCCCCTCTCCCCCCTTTTTTTGCACCCCCTGTGTGGGGTTTTATGGCGGCATGTCGCCTATCTTTCTTTTTCCTTTCTGTTTCCCCTCTTACTGTCTACCCCCCCTTCTATTTTCAACTGATATATTGCAAAATAAAAATTTTATAAAAAATATCTGAAGCCTCTACCCATAGAATGTATACGTACATGTAGTTGCAAAACCTGTGCTACAAAAAGATGTTCCTGGTGATATGCTCTTCTCAAATATTCAACATTCTGCAAATGTACCTCAATCGATTGTAGAAAAAATAAAAAAAGTGAATTATGAAAATATGTCTAAAACAGGAGTGATAAACATAATTTGTTTTCATATTCAGTTCAAAAACATTGTATGATTTATACTTAAAAGGATTATAACCATTATTATTTGTTTCATTTCTATATATGTCTCTTCCTCTATTATAGCTGTCATTTTGAAAAATGGCCGAAGGGTTACTCGGAGGAGTTATTTTCTGACTTCTTGACCCCCAAAACCTATGTTTTAACACCTATATGAAGTATATAGGTCTCACGATTCCTGAAATATTACATCATCACTGCAACACATCCATAATTTTAAAAAATGTTGTCCAGAAAAATTTGGCCCAGATCAGCAGTCTTCCAAAGCTAAATGTTACAACTAAAACAAGCATCAGGAGTAAAAGGGACATGAACCCTGACACAAACCAAAGCATTTCCGTAACAGCAGATTTACCAGCAGAGATTACAGGAGAACAGAAGTTACTGTCATTATTTCATTACCTCCCAAGATGGTGGAGTTTATAAGAGAATTCATAGGGCATCAATGAAGCAGAATTTCAGATGGAGAAGGTTAGAGCTACATGTCCCATGAATCTTTGTAGAGGTCAGTTGCTCTATAACCCTTTGCAATTAATGACTCACAATACCCAGAAGAGCTATAGAAAGAGGAGTATGGCCCTTTACAACATATGCTTTCTCAACGCATTCCATTACAACACGGTCATTACAATGACCGCGTTGTTTCTATATGATCCATTACATCGCAAGTCGTTTCAACAAGTTGCTGTAGGGGGTACGCTGGATATAAGAATAGTATAATTTACTATTCTAACTCCAGCGTGTGCAACAGTAGGGAAGGTGTTGGAATAGTAAATTATACTATTTCTTATGTTAGGGCACCCCCTACAGCAAGTTGTTGAAACGACTTGCGATGTAATGGATCGCGTAGAAACAAAGCGGTTGTTGTAACGATCGTGTTGTAATGGAAGCGAGTTGTGTTAACAGAGTTGTAAACTCTGTTTCCCTAAAAAGAGCTTGCGGTTGAGGACTGAGGCAGATTATTCCGTCTAGCGATCCTAACAGGTATTTCTGTTGTTTTTCCTGAACATACTCATCCTTGTGAGGTGGTAAGGGTGCTTCCTGTTCTTGCATTCTAAAAGTCTAAGTCTGTGCCTTCTTGACATTAGAGTAAAGATTTATCTACAGGTTACTTTCAAATACATTGCTGATTTTCTGAAAAGCTGTATTTAATTATATTCATTTCCACAAAATGTTTTCTTCTCATTTCCAAATTTCTCAGTTTGAATTCAGGTAAAGCCATAATTGGTGTGAAGGTCACCACAAGAAGTCGTACATTTTGGAGGAGTTAATTATTTGCTGGCTTGATTAAACTGTGAGGACACAGAAGTTACTGCTTAATTAAATCAAGAAATTAACACTTTGTCTTTTTGCTTCCTACAAACTCTGTATTGAAATAACAGATTGGAACAATAATGGAGAAATAACTTTCTTATGTTCATTCCTCTATGATGAAATATACCTGGACAGTTTACCAGAAGTAATTCATTGTTTTAAGAAGAGCGGTGCTTGGAAAAAGTGTTTTCTCATGAAGATTTTCACATTTGGTTTCTTTTGTTTTGTTGTTTTACTAAAATTAACAGGGGGTCAAGTGGAGTCCAAGATGTTTGGTTCTTCCCCTGTGAGGCACAGTTTCTATTTATGTTTTTTTTGGGGTATATGTTTCCACATATAGAGGTACTATTTGTTTGAGTTTGAATAGTATAAACATATGACATCTACTTTTATATTTTTTTAGCATGGTCATTAGACAAGCATAAGGACACACATACTACTTTTGAAAAAGTCTCTTCCACATCCTGGAATTCCAAGAGCATAAATAGTCTTTTGTTTTGTTACAGGTAAAGCTTAAGGTATAGGGAACATATTTATTATGTCAAACAATGTGTGGAGTGATTAATATATGTTGTGCTCATTCCAGGTCTCCCTTCCCAGCTGTTCCATCCCTTTCCTTCCCTCACTTGACCACCTCAAACCTGTATGCATTAATAGCAGACAGAATTGGGGCTATCGAGAGGTGGACCCTATTGTGCATTGCACCAATCCTGAGGGCATTGATCGTCATTGTTACACTAAATTACTTCTCTAATGATCCAAAAACACAAATCAAAAATGAAAATCTCTAGACAACAATTTTTTATTGAACTTATATCAGGGGGCCAAGATTATGTTTCCTCTGGTAACATTTCTGTCCTAATTTAGGCGCTCGGTTTCTGTAAAGCACCACTTAAGTTACACAATTGAAACTACAACAGAGTTCTTCACTCTCAGTGATTTCAACAGTATCCGTAACAGCATATAGTAGCACAGAACCACTCAAGGTGCTTGACTCTCCAGGGCACCCACTGGAACATTCTAGTGTGTAGAGTTGTATTATTTGAAGATTTATTCAAGATGGTTCTATTTGGAGGTATTCCATACTTGAGGAGTTGTATTTTGTGAAATTCCTGAGGTTAAGTTGACAATTTACAAAATTCACTTAGTGGAAGAAGTTCTTAAAACAATAGTGAGCGAAACAGCTTTCTGAATTTACATTTTGTTGGGGAAGCTAGGTGATGCGAAAGAACTGATTGTGGAACAAACCTCATGCAAGACCTTGTTTTGAAAGAAATTTTGAATGGAAAGTTTGTTACTTGCACAAAACTTCAGTGACTGTATTATAATTTCGCACACACCTTGTACCAGTCCTAATAACATGGCCTATGGGAAGTAGACCATAGATCCTTAATGAACAAGTGAATGGATGAATGCACAAATTAAATGTTGATCCAATGCGCATGGATTAACCCCAGGCACATCCCAGCTGCGAGGAGTGTCTGCTCAGAGGATTCATATTGTGTTTGCAGTGCTGTTACCTGAACATAGCAGGAAAGGTACATCTCAGCAGCAGGAAGAGCATGGTGATGAATAGGAGACAGGCAGCAGCCACCAACAGCAGGATCCACCCTGAGGAGAGAGAGAGGGCGTGAGATTGAAGAACAGACTAGAGGAAGAGGTACACATGGTGGGAGGTTCTGGGATTTTCGCGCCTCCCAATGCTAAATAAAGGTCCCTGTGGCGCCCGTCCGCACCCATCAAAGACCGGAGCAGCCTGGGTTGGGCCCCCGCTTTCGCCTTACTCCAGCTTAAGGTACTGTGCCCATCCCCCTTGTTCCTCTGCTGCCTGTTTCCCTTGTCCATGCACTACTGCCCTCCCTATGCTGTCCTTGTGCTGCCTGCTGTCTGTGCGTTGCTGATCCTACTGCACTGTCCCTGTGATGCTTGCTGTCTCTGTCCTATGCTAACACCCCCTGTGGTTTTCCTGCACTGCCTGCTGTCTCTGCGCTTACAGCTTTCCCTGTCCCTACCCTACCACTGCCCCTGCTCTGTCCCCACGCTTCCTACTGTCCTTGCACTGCCTGTGGTTTGTCCCTCCACTGACAGTCTCCCTGCTCTGCCTGCTGTCCCTGTCCATGTGCTGCATACGGTTCCTCTACCTGCGTTGCTGCTCCCCCTGTGCTGACCTGCAATGCCTTTTGCCGCTACCCCTGCACTGCTGCTCCCCCTTTCCCTGCTCTGCCTGATGTCCCTGACCGGCGCTGCCCGTCCCAGTCCCTGAGCTGTCTGCTGTCCCTGAGACTGTGCTTCTGATCCCCCTGCACTCTCCCTGCACTGCCATTTCCCCTGTCGCTGCACTGCCTGTCCCTGACCTCGTGCTGCCAGTCCCAGGTCCTTGCCCGGCACCCAGGGCCACTAGGAACATCGACCAGGACCACTAATGAAGGCCACCACATGAGTGCACTGCCAACGCACTGCTGGTTGGACAACGCCCAGCGCCAAGAACCCTGGTCCTCTCACCAACTGACGGTTCACTGCCAAGGAACTCATGGACCCCGGGTGCGGAAACAAAATCTGTCTCTCCTCCTACCCACGATTCAGCAAAGGACCCTACACCTGCAGAGACTGCCACTTCTTCCTGCACCACCCCTGCCCACAAGACCAAGGACACCCTTCAACTGCTCCACTGCATCCTGCTCAACGGCCGCTCCCTCTGTAAACATGCCATGGAAATCTGGGACACAATCACTACCGTCTCCATGGACGTTGACTTCCTCACCGAAAAGTGGCTCAATCTCTCCTTGAACCCCCACATCACCATCACCACTCCCGCAGGTTACAAGATGATATACCAAGACCGGGCCATCAAACACCGGCAGAGGCATTGCCATCATCTTCAAGGAAACCATCAGATGCACCATCACCAATGACGACCCCATGCCTCTCATAATAATAATAATAATAATCCACATTTGTAAAGCGCACAATCACCCGTAAGGGTCTCTAGGCGCTGGGGGCCGTCGGGAAGATTAAGCGAGCTATTGCCTAGAGTCACATGGTGCTGGGCTAACCTGCCGCCGGAGCCGGGGATCGAACCCTGATCCCCAGATTCCAGCGTCAGTCGCCCTGGCCGCGGCGCCACACCTCATGGAACACCAAACCTTCCTACTAAAAGCTGATGTGAAGACCACGAAAAGAGGCACCATGACCTACAGACTCCCGGGTCCCCGAGCAAGATTCTGCAACCTTATCCCCAACTTCATTGCCTCCCTAGCAATCGACTCTCACCACTACGTCCTACTCAGTGGCCTCAGCTTCCACATCGATGACCCCATTGACAACAACAACCTCCTGGAGAAACTGAACATCGGCCTCACCCAACTGATCATCGAACCCACACACAAAGCCATACACACACTTTACCCCATTTTACCTCCAGCAACAGAATCAAATTCAGACACACCACAGAACTCACCTGGACTGATCACACCGTCGTGCACTTCATGATCACCGATGTCCAGCACACAATCACCAGGTGTCTGATCTCCTCCCACCATAGCTGGAGCCAGGTCACCGAAACTCAGTTGGCACAGGCCCTCACCACCTCCCAACTTGAGGCATCAACAGGCCTCGATCAGGCCGTTCAGACCATTGCAGCCTGGATCCCTGACAGAGTTGCCCCACTGAAACCTACAAAATCCAACAAGGCCTCCAAGCTTGCCAGCTGGTTCACCGCAAAACTCAGGACCATCAAGCGCAACTGCCAGCAACCGGAGAAATAATGGCGTGCCACTAAGAACCTTGCCAACCAAGCAGCTCACAAAACAACCATCAGCAAATATCACCAGCACATAAAGGAAGCCCAAGAAAGCAACCATCGCCTGCCGCTTCAACTCAACGACCAACCCCCAAAAAAACTCTTCAAAATAGTCAAAGAATTCTCCAACACAACAGCCACAGAGAACACCATCCACCCCTCCCAAGAACTCTGCAGCACTCTCTCAGACTACTTCCTCAGCACGATACCCAACATCTACAACAATTTCAACCTCCAACCTGCCACCCTCAACGCTAACAACCTCAACCAACCAGCAAACATCAGCCAAGCCACTACCAACTGGTCTGCACTTTCTGCCCTGACCCGGTACAAAAGGGGGTGGTAATGGACGGAGCATCTGAACCAATCAAACACTCACACCCAGTCAAAAGATCTGGGTTTAATCCATCACCATTCTTCAGTCCACTCTGCCACCCCAGTTCAGACATGGCTATATGCAAATCAGTCTGACCCTGTGCCTCATGGGAACAGTCCAGCCCAAACGGCCAAGCCATGCCTTCCCTGGACCGGAAACAAGCTTCCGAGGACCGGTTTCTGGCATTACAGCCGTCTTCAGCCCGGCTTGCTTGAATCCAGTGGCAAAGTGAGCAAGGGACTCACGTCTGAGCATACCCTGCCACACTTATGGCGGCCAAAAGCGGTACAAAAGGGGGTGGCAATGGACGGAGCATCTGAACCAATCAAACACTCACACCCAGTCAAAAGATCTGGGTTTAATCCAGCACCGTTCTTTAGCCCACTCTGCCACCCCAGTTCAGACATGGCTATATGCAAATCAGTCTGACCCTGTGCCTCATGGGAACATTCCAGCCCGAACTGCCAAGCCATGCCTTCCCTTGCTTTCTGCCCTGACCACCTCAGCCATCATGTCTTCCATCCACTCCGGGGCACCTACGCACCCCTGCCTGCATCCCTTCTACAACTCCAAACCAACTTCTGCAGTGCTATGACCAATGTAGGTAAATGGATGAGAAACATCTGCCTCCAACTCAACGCCGGCAAAACTGAAGTATTGATCTTTGGGAATAACACCTCTGCATGGGACCACAGCTGGTGGCCTTCAGAACTCGGACATACACCCACACCGACCAAGCATGCACGCAATCTCTGCACCATCCGGTGACCATGAAATGACAAGTCAACGCAGTTGCCTCCTCCTGCTTCCACACACTTTGCATGCTTCGAAGAATCTTCAGATGGATCCCAACCAACACCAGAAAGACCGTCACTCAGGCCCTCATCACCAGCTGCCTATACTACAGCAACGCGCTCTAAGTCAACATCTCTACCCAGCTCCTCAGAAGACTCCAGACAATACAGAATGCTGCAGCCAGACTCGTCCTGGATCTCTCCAAACAAACCCACAGCGCCCCCGCCGGAGAGACCTCCACTGGGTCCCCATGCAGAAGAGATGCCAGTTCAAGGTCCTCACGCATGCCTACAAAGCCTCCATGACCTAGGACCTTCCTAAATGAACCATTAGCTAAAGTTTCACCAACCCTTAGACACTTGTGCTCCTCTTCACTCGCCCATGCACACACACCCTGCATCCATCACAGTGGTGACCACTCCTTCTCCCACATCGCTGCCGAGACCTGGAACGACCTCCCCCTCGAGCTCCGCACTGCCTCCTCACTGGCAGACCTCAGAAAGAGACTCAAGACCTGGCTTTTCGATGGAGACTCAGCGCCCAGATATCCCTAGGGGTGACAGAGTTGCGCTTTACATCGGCTGTTTAATTTGATTTGATGACCTGGAGGAAGGCATTATTTATCCTAAGGGTAGCAGCTGCTCCCCTGACTGCACGCTGCAATTAGATATACACCGATCATTTGTGGCCTGTAGGAATGCACTGTTTATCCTAAGGGTAGCAGCTGCTACCCTGACCCCATGCTCGATTAGAGATACACTGATCATTTATGACCTGGAGGATGGCATTATTTATCCTAAGGGTAGTAGCTGACACTCCTGACTCGATACTACGATTAGAGATACACCGATCACTTAGCACCTTGAAAAGGCAATTTTTTCCCCTAGATATCCCTAGGGGTGACAGAGTTGCGCTTTACATATGCTGTTTAATTTGATTTGATGACCTGGAGGAAGGCATTATTTATCCTAAGGGTAGCAACTGCACCCTGACATCACGCTGCAGTTAGAGATACACCAATCATTTGTGGCCTGGAGAAAGGCATTTTTTATCCTAAGGGTAGCAGTTGCTACACTGACTGCACAATGCGATTAGAGATACACCGATCATTTATGAGCTGGAGGAGACCAATACTTACCTTAAGGGTAGTAGCTGACACTCCTGACTCGATACTACGATTAGAGATACACCGATCACTTAGCACCTTGAAGAGGCAATTTTTTTTCCTAGAGGTAGAAGCTGCTACCTTGTCTGCAGGCTGCGATTTGTGATACACTGATTATTTATGACCTGTACGAGGAATTACTTACCCTAGGAGTAGCAGATGTTACCCTGACTGCACGCTGCAATTAGAGATACACTGATTATTTATGACCTGTACGAGGGATTACCTACCTTAGGAGTAGCAGATGCTGCCCTGACTACATGCTGCGATTAGAGATACACTGATCATTTATGACCTGTACGAGGGATTACTTACCCTAGGAGTAGCAGATGCTGCCCTGACTACACGCTGCGATTAGAGATAAACTGATCATTTATGACCTGTACGAGGGATTACTTACCCTAGGAGTAGCTGACTGCAGTCTGACATGCAAGCTCCGGTTTTGATCTTACCAGAGAAGGAGACCAATTATGAAAGCTCCAGCTAGCACCACTATGGAACCATTCACAAATACCCTAGCTCGCATCATAACGGACAAGGACATTTTTCACGGAAGCTCTGGCTTGCACTGTATCAGTCAAGGGAACCATCCAACAAGCTGTAGCTTGCACCATACACGACAAAGAAACTATTCATGAAAGCTCCACTTTACACCATTCCTGACAAAGTAGCCTTTCACCATACCAGTCAAGGAAACCAATGACATTAGCTCTGGCATGCACCATACTTGACAAGGGAATCATTCATACTCTCCTGCTTGCACCTTATTGAACAAGGGAACCTTTTGCACAAGCTCTGGCATGTACCATACCAGTCAAGGGAACCAATGACACAAGCTTCAGCTAGCACCATACCAGTCAAGAGAACCCATGACACAAGCTCCGGCTACCACCATACCTGACAGGGATACCAATGACACAAGCTCCGGCAAGCACAATACCAGGAAAGGGAACCAATGACACAAGCACCGGCTACCACCATACCTGACAAGGGAGCCATTCACACAAGCTTTGGCATTCACCGTACCTGACAGGGGAACCAATGACACAAACTCCAGCTAGCACCATACCTGACAGGGAACCAATGACACAAGCTCTTGCATGTACCATACCTGAAAGGGAACCAATGACACAAGCTCCGGCATGCACCATACCAGTCAAGGGAACCAATGACACAAGCTCCAGCTAGCACCATACCTGACAAGGAAGCCATTCACATAAGCTTTGGCATGCACCATGCCTGACAAGGGAACCAATGACACAAGCTCCGGCATGGACCATACCTGACAAGGGAACCAATGACACAAGCTATGGCATGCACCATACCTGACAAGGGAACCAATGACACAAGCTCTGGCTTTCACCATACCTGACAAGGGAACCAATGACCAAGCTCCGGCAAGCACAATACCTGACAGGTGAACCAATGACACAAGCTCCGACTATCACCATACCTGACAAGGAAGCCAATGACAGAAGCTCTGGCTAGCACCATACCTGACAGGGCAACCAATGACACAGCTCTGGCTAGCACCATACCTGACAGGGCAACTAATAACACAAGCTCTGGCTAGCACCATACCTGACAAGGGAACCAATGGCACAAGCTCTGGCTTGCACCATACCTGACAAGGGAGCCATTCACACAAGCTTTGGGATGCACCATACCTGACAGGGGAACCAATGACACAAGCTCCGGCAAGCACAATACCTGACAGGTGAACCAATGACACAAGCTCCGGCTATCACCATACCTGACAAGGAAGCCAATGACAGAAGCTCTGGCTAGCACCATACCTGACAGGGGAACCAATGACACAAGTTCTGGCTAGCACCATACCTGACAAGGGAGCCATTCACACAAGCTTTGGGATGCACCATACCTGACAAGGTAACCAATGACCCAAACTCTGACATGCACCATACCTGGCAAGGGAGGGAACCAATGACACACGCTCTGGCTAGCACCATACCTGAAAAGCGAACCAATGACAGAAGCTCTGGGATGGACCATACCAGTTAAAGGAACCAATGACAAGCTCCGGCATGCACCATGTCTGACAAGGGAACCAATGACACAAGCTCTGGCACGCACCATACCTGACTGCTGGAACAATTTATACTCTCCTTCTTGCACCTTATTGAACCAGGCAGCTGCTTGCACAAGCTTTGGCATGCACCATACCAGTCAAGGGAAACAATGACACAAGCTCCGGCTAGCACCATACCTCTCCTGCTTGAATACGTGAGCCATTCACACAAGCTCTGGGTTGAAGATTAGCAGACAAGGTGACAATTTGCACAAGCTCCTGCTTGCACTGTATAGGACAAGGGAAACATTCACACAAGCTACAGCTTCAACCATATCAGAACAGGTGACCATTCATGCCAGCTCCGGCTAGCACCATACCTGGTAAGGGAATCATTCACTCATGCTCCGGCCTGCACCACACCTGAAAAGAAAATCATTAACACACGTTCTGGAATGCAGCATGCCAGTCACAGGAATCTATGATGGAAGTTCAGGCTTGCACCATACAGGACAAGAGAACTATTCATGCAGTTTATGACTTGCACCACACATGACAAGAGAATCATTCACACATGATCCTGAATGCACCATACCGAACAAGGGAACCTTTCACACAAACTCTGCCTTGCACCGTACAAGACAGGGCAACCCTTCACTCAAGCTCCTGCTTGCACCGTACAGGACAAGGAAACAATTCATGAAAGCCCTGACTTGCACCGTACCGGACTAGGGAACTATTCACGGAAGCTCTGACTTGCACCATACCTGTCAAGAGAACTATTCATGGAAGTTCTGACTTGCACAATACAGGACAAGGGAACTATACACTGAAATCTGTCTTGCACCATACCGGACAAGGCAACCCTATACTCAAGCTCCTGCTTGCACTGTACAGGACAAGAGAACCATTCACACAAGCTCCAGCTTAAACCATACTAGATCAGGTGACCATTCATGCCAGCTCTGGCTAGCACCATACCTGACAAGGGAACCATTAATGCACACTGCGGCCTACACCACACCTGAAAAGAAAATCCTTCACACAGATCAGGCTTGCACCATACTGGACAAGGGAACTATTCGCACAGGCTGTGACTTGCACCATATAGGACAAGGGAACCGTTCACACATGTTCCTACATGCACCATACAGAACAAGGGAACTATTCACACAAGCTCAGGCTTGCACCATACAGTACATGGCAACCCTTCTCTCAAGCTCTTGCTTACACCGTACAGGACAGGGAAACAATTCATGCAAGCTCTGAATTGTACCATACCAGACTAGGGAACTATTCACAGACGTTCTGACTTGCACCATACCGGAGAAAGGAACTAGTCACACAAACTCTGACTTCCACCACACAGTACAAGGGAACCAAGTCAACAAACTCTATCTTTCTCCTTATCGGACCATCAACCCATTCACCCAATCTATGGC
This sequence comes from Lissotriton helveticus, assembly GCF_964261635.1. Classification (NCBI taxonomy): domain Eukaryota; kingdom Metazoa; phylum Chordata; class Amphibia; order Caudata; family Salamandridae; genus Lissotriton; species Lissotriton helveticus. Next base: position 370,855,526 of record NC_136058.1, read on the forward strand.
TTGCACTATACCGACAGGCAGCCATTTACACAGGAAATTTTGAATATGAGACTAGTGACTGTGAGAATAAGTTGAAGAAGCAGTGTCACCCTTATGGCAGCCAAATATGACATGGTTATATAGTAGTAACTGAAGAGCTGAGACCTGGAGATAGTGAGCACTACCAGTGCTGGTTGTGGGCAATTCCAGGAGTGGCAGTGCCCCCACACACATGATTTACAAATTAAACACTGGGTAGAAGTAAAGATGTGAGGAAAATCTCTGATGACAGCAGTAGAGTACTCTTTTTCTGAACCCATGATGACCATCCTTAGGGGCACATGTGTGCCTTAAACGAGCCATAACATACCATAAACAGGAGTCCCTGTTGCAGAATGGCACGGCAACAAAAAGGAACTCAAGCCGAGCACCAACAGCCTTTCAGACCGCTAGCACCATACCTGACAGGGCAACTAATAACGCAAGCTCTGGCTAGCACCATACCTGACAAGGGAACCAATGGCACAAGCTCTGGCTTGCACCATACCTGACAAGGGAGCCATTCACACAAGCTTTGGGATGCACCATACCTGACAGGGGAACCAATGACACAAGCTCCGGCAAGCACAATACCTGACAGGTGAACCAATGACACAAGCTCCGGCTATCACCATACCTGACAAGGAAGCCAATGACAGAAGCTCTGGCTAGCACCATACCTGACAGGGGAACCAATGACACAAGTTCTGGCTAGCACCATACCTGACAAGGGAGCCATTCACACAAGCTTTGGGATGCACCATACCTGACAAGGTAACCAATGACCCAAACTCTGACATGCACCATACCTGGCAAGGGAGGGAACCAATGACACACGCTCTGGCTAGCACCATACCTGAAAAGCGAACCAATGACAGAAGCTCTGGGATGGACCATACCAGTTAAAGGAACCAATGACAAGCTCCGGCATGCACCATGCCTGACAAGGGAACCAATGACACAAGCTCTGGCACGCACCATACCTGACTGCTGGAACAATTTATACTCTCCTTCTTACACCTTATTGAACCAGGCAGCTGCTTGCACAAGCTTTGGCATGCACCATACCAGTCAAGGGAAACAATGACACAAGCTCCGGCTAGCACCATACCTCTCCTGCTTGAATACGTGAGCCATTCACACAAGCTCTGGGTTGAAGATTAGCAGACAAGGTGACAATTTGCACAAGCTCCTGCTTGCACTGTATAGGACAAGGGAAACATTCACACAAGCTACAGCTTCAACCATATCAGAACAGGTGACCATTCATGCCAGCTCCGGCTAGCACCATACCTGGTAAGGGAATCATTCACTCATGCTCCGGCCTGCACCACACCTGAAAAGAAAATCATTAACACACGTTCTGGAATGCAGCATGCCAGTCACAGGAATCTATGATGGAAGTTCAGGCTTGCACCATACAGGACAAGAGAACTATTCATGCAGTTTATGACTTGCACCACACATGACAAGAGAATCATTCACACATGATCCTGAATGCACCATACCGAACAAGGGAACCTTTCACACAAACTCTGCCTTGCACCGTACAAGACAGGGCAACCCTTCACTCAAGCTCCTGCTTGCACCGTACAGGACAAGGAAACAATTCATGAAAGCCCTGACTTGCACAGTACCGGAGTAGGGAACTATTCACGGAAGCTCTGACTTGCACCATACCTGTCAAGAGAACTATTCATGGAAGTTCTGACTTGCACAATACAGGACAAGGGAACTATACACTGAAATCTGTCTTGCACCATACCGGACAAGGCAACCCTATACTCAAGCTCCTGCTTGCACTGTACAGGACAAGAGAACCATTCACACAAGCTCCAGCTTAAACCATACTAGATCAGGTGACCATTCATGCCAGCTCTGGCTAGCACCATACCTGACAAGGGAACCATTAATGCACACTGCGGCCTACACCACACCTGAAAAGAAAATCCTTCACACAGATCAGGCTTGCACCATACTGGACAAGGGAACTATTCGCACAGGCTGTGACTTGCACCATATAGGACAAGGGGACCGTTCACACATGTTCCTACATGCACCATACAGAACAAGGGAACTATTCACACAAGCTCAGGCTTGCACCATACAGTACATGGCAACCCTTCTCTCAAGCTCTTGCTTACACCGTACAGGACAGGGAAACAATTCATGCAAGCTCTGAATTGTACCATACCAGACTAGGGAACTATTCACAGACGTTCTGACTTGCACCATACCGGAGAAAGGAACTAGTCACACAAACTCTGACTTCCACCACACAGTACAAGGGAACCAAGTCAACAAACTCTATCTTTCTCCTTATCGGACCATCAACCCATTCACCCAATCTATGGCTTGCACTATACCGACAGGCAGCCATTTACACAGGAAATTTTGAATATGAGACTATTGACTGTGAGAATAAGTTGAAGAAGCAGTGTCACCCTTATGGCAGCCAAATATGACATGGTTATATAGTAGTAACTGAAGAGCTGAGACCTGGAGATAGTGAGCACTACCAGTGCTGGTTGTGGGCAATTCCAGGAGTGGCAGTGCCCCCACACACATGATTTACAAATTAAACACTGGGTAGAAGTAAAGATGTGAGGAAAATCTCTGATGACAGCAGTAGAGTACTCTTTTTCTGAACCCATGATGACCATCCTTAGGGGCACATGTGTGCCTTAAACGAGCCATAACATACCATAAACAGGAGTCCCTGTTGCAGAATGGCACGGCAACAAAAAGGAACTCAAGCCGAGCACCAACAGCCTTTCAGACCGCTAGCACCATACCTGACAGGGCAACTAATAACACAAGCTCTGGCTAGCACCATACCTGACAAGGGAACCAATGGCACAAGCTCTGGCTTGCACCATACCTGACAAGGGAGCCATTCACACAAGCTTTGGGATGCACCATACCTGACAGGGGAACCAATGACACAAGCTCCGGCAAGCACAATACCTGACAGGTGAACCAATGACACAAGCTCCGGCTATCACCATACCTGACAAGGAAGCCAATGACAGAAGCTCTGGCTAGCACCATACCTGACAGGGGAACCAATGACACAAGTTCTGGCTAGCACCATACCTGACAAGGGAGCCATTCACACAAGCTTTGGGATGCACCATACCTGACAAGGTAACCAATGACCCAAACTCTGACATGCACCATACCTGGCAAGGGAGGGAACCAATGACACACGCTCTGGCTAGCACCATACCTGAAAAGCGAACCAATGACAGAAGCTCTGGGATGGACCATACCAGTTAAAGGAACCAATGACAAGCTCCGGCATGCACCATGCCTGACAAGGGAACCAATGACACAAGCTCTGGCACGCACCATACCTGACTGCTGGAACAATTTATACTCTCCTTCTTACACCTTATTGAACCAGGCAGCTGCTTGCACAAGCTTTGGCATGCACCATACCAGTCAAGGGAAACAATGACACAAGCTCCGGCTAGCACCATACCTCTCCTGCTTGAATACGTGAGCCATTCACACAAGCTCTGGGTTGAAGATTAGCAGACAAGGTGACAATTTGCACAAGCTCCTGCTTGCACTGTATAGGACAAGGGAAACATTCACACAAGCTACAGCTTCAACCATATCAGAACAGGTGACCATTCATGCCAGCTCCGGCTAGCACCATACCTGGTAAGGGAATCATTCACTCATGCTCCGGCCTGCACCACACCTGAAAAGAAAATCATTAACACACGTTCTGGAATGCAGCATGCCAGTCACAGGAATCTATGATGGAAGTTCAGGCTTGCACCATACAGGACAAGAGAACTATTCATGCAGTTTATGACTTGCACCACACATGACAAGAGAATCATTCACACATGATCCTGAATGCACCATACCGAACAAGGGAACCTTTCACACAAACTCTGCCTTGCACCGTACAAGACAGGGCAACCCTTCACTCAAGCTCCTGCTTGCACCGTACAGGACAAGGAAACAATTCATGAAAGCCCTGACTTGCACAGTACCGGAGTAGGGAACTATTCACGGAAGCTCTGACTTGCACCATACCTGTCAAGAGAACTATTCATGGAAGTTCTGACTTGCACAATACAGGACAAGGGAACTATACACTGAAATCTGTCTTGCACCATACCGGACAAGGCAACCCTATACTCAAGCTCCTGCTTGCACTGTACAGGACAAGAGAACCATTCACACAAGCTCCAGCTTAAACCATACTAGATCAGGTGACCATTCATGCCAGCTCTGGCTAGCACCATACCTGACAAGGGAACCATTAATGCACACTGCGGCCTACACCACACCTGAAAAGAAAATCCTTCACACAGATCAGGCTTGCACCATACTGGACAAGGGAACTATTCGCACAGGCTGTGACTTGCACCATATAGGACAAGGGGACCGTTCACACATGTTCCTACATGCACCATACAGAACAAGGGAACTATTCACACAAGCTCAGGCTTGCACCATACAGTACATGGCAACCCTTCTCTCAAGCTCTTGCTTACACCGTACAGGACAGGGAAACAATTCATGCAAGCTCTGAATTGTACCATACCAGACTAGGGAACTATTCACAGACGTTCTGACTTGCACCATACCGGAGAAAGGAACTAGTCACACAAACTCTGACTTCCACCACACAGTACAAGGGAACCAAGTCAACAAACTCTATCTTTCTCCTTATCGGACCATCAACCCATTCACCCAATCTATGGCTTGCACTATACCGACAGGCAGCCATTTACACAGGAAATTTTGAATATGAGACTATTGACTGTGAGAATAAGTTGAAGAAGCAGTGTCACCCTTATGGCAGCCAAATATGACATGGTTATATAGTAGTAACTGAAGAGCTGAGACCTGGAGATAGTGAGCACTACCAGTGCTGGTTGTGGGCAATTCCAGGAGTGGCAGTGCCCCCACACACATGATTTACAAATTAAACACTGGGTAGAAGTAAAGATGTGAGGAAAATCTCTGATGACAGCAGTAGAGTACTCTTTTTCTGAACCCAAGATGACCATCCTTAGGGGCACATGTGTGCCTTAAACGAGCCATAACATACCATAAACAGGAGTCCCTGTTGCAGAATGGCACGGCAACAAAAAGGAACTCAAGCCGAGCACCAACAGCCTTTCAGACCGCTGCTGTCACATAGAACTCACCCTCATACATGGGCACAGTGACGTCAAGCACATCCGACCAGGTGCTCCAAAACCCCTTGTACTGCTTCCCATCCGGCTTCGATCGCATCTGAACAGAGTACTGAGTTCCATAGCGCAGGTCAATGGTTGCACTGTTTGCTCCATGTCGGACTATCAGAGTCTACACAACCAAGAAATGAAGATAACAAATTTATGGAAATTTCATGATAAATAACACCCTGTCCAAATACAGAGAGCTAAGATGCTCAGCAAGTAGAGAGAGCTAACATGCTCCGTAAGATACAGAGTAATTACGTGCTCAACAGATAGAGTGAACTAACATTCTCAGCAGATACAAAGAACTATCATGCTAAGCAGATACAGAAAATTAACATGCTCCACAGCTAGAGCGAGCTGACACGCTCAGCAGATAGAGAGAGCTAAGATGCTCAGGTGATACAGAGAACTAACATGCTCAGGAGATGAAGGGAACTAACATGCTCCCCAGATACAAAGAACTATTGTTCTAAGCCGATACAGAGAGCTACCATGCTCAGGTGATACAGAGAACTAACATGCTCAGGAGATATAGAGAACTAACATGCTTCACAGGTACAAAGAACTATCGTGCTAAGCAGGTGATACAGAGAACTAACATGCTCATTAGATAAAGCTAACTAACATGTTCAGCAGATAGAGAGAGCTAAGATGCTCAGTAGATATAGAGAACGTACATGCTCAGCAGATACAAAGGACTAACAACCTCAGCAGATACAGAGAACTAACATGTTCAGCATATAGATAGAGCTAAGATGCACAGCAGACAGAGAGAGCTAAGATGCTGAGCAGATGGAGAGAGCTAACATGCTCTGCAAGATATAGAGAAGTTACATGCTCAACAGATACAGGGAACTAACATGCACCGCAAATAGAGAGAGCTGACAGGTTCAGTAGATAAGGAGAACACACATGTACAGCAGATACAGAGAACTAACATGTTCAGCAGATAGAGAGAGCTGACATGCTCAGGTGATACAGCGAACTAACATGTTCAGCAGATAGAGAAAGCTAACATGCTCAGGTGATACAGAGAACTAACATTCTCAAGCGATACAGAGAACTAACATGCTCAGCAGATACAGAGAACTAACAACCTCAGCAGATACAGAGAACTAACATGTTCAGCAGATAGAGCTGACACGCTCAGCAGATAGAGAGAGCTAAGATGCTCAGCAGATAGAGAGAACTAAGATGCTCAGCAGATACAGAGAACACACATGCTCAGCAGATGCCAAGAAATAACATCCTCAGCAGATACAGAGAACTAACATGTTCAGCAGATAGAGAGAGCTAATATGCTGAGCCGATAAAGAGAGCTAAGATGCTCAGCAGATAGAGAGAACTAAGATGCTCAGCAGATACAGGGAACGCACATGCTCAGCAGATACAAATAACTAACAACCTCAGCAGATACAGATGTAAAGATGTTCAGCAGATAGAGGGCGCTAAGATGATCAGCAGATACAGAGAGCTAACATTCTCAGCAAGATACAGAGAAATCACATGCTCAACACATACAGGGAACTAACATGCTCTGGAGTTATAGAGAACTAATATGCATAGCAGATAGATATAGCTGACATGCTCAGATGATAGAGAGAGCTAAGATGTTCAGTAGATAGAGAGAACTAAGATGTCCAGCAGATACAGAGAACTAACAACCTAAGCAGATACAGAGAACTAACATGTTCTGCAGATAGAGAGAGCTAAGATGCTGAGCAGATACAGAGACCTACCATGCTCAGCAAGATACAGAGAAATTAGATGCTCAACAGATCCAGGGAACTAACATGCTCAGGAGATATAGAGAAGTAACATGCTCTGCAGATACAAAGAACTATTGTGCTAAGCAGACTCGGAGAGCTAACATGCTCAGGTGATACAGAGAACAAACATGCTCGGGAGATAAAGAAAACTAACATGTTCAGCAGATATAGAGAGCTAAGATGCTCAGTAGATACAGAGAACACACATGCTCAGCAGATACAAAGAACTAACAACCTCAGCAGATACAGAACACTAACATGTTCAGCAGATAGAGAGAGCTAAGATGCTGAGCAGATAGAGAGAGATAACATGCTCCGTAAGATACAGAGATATCACATGCTCAACAGATACAGGGAACTAGCATGCACAGCAGATAGAGAGAGCTGACATGCTCAGCAGATAGAAAGAACGTGCATGCTCAGCAGATACAGGGAACTAACATGCTCAGCAGATGGAGAGAGCTAACATGCTCAGGTGATACAGAGAACTAACATTCTCAGGTGATACAGAGAACTAACATGCCCAGCAGATACAGAGAACTAACATGCACAGCAGATAGGGAGAGCTGACACGCTCAGCAGATAGAGAGAACTAAGATGCTCAGCAGATACAGAGAACACACTTGCTCAGGAGCTACAGAGAACTAACAACCTCAGCAGATACAGAGAACTAACATGTTCAGCAGATAGAGAGAGCTAAGATGCTGAGCAGATACAGAGAGCTAACATGCTCAGCAAGATACAGAGAGCTAACATGCTCAGCCGATAGAGAAAGCTAAGAGGCTCAGTAGTCACACAAAGATGCCATGCTCAGCAAATACAAATAACTATTATGCTCAGCAGATACAGAAAGCTAACATGCGCAGCAGATAAAGAGAACTAACATGGTCAAGAGATGCAGAGAACTCACATACTCACGAGATGCAGAGAAGTAACAAACGCTTTGCAGATACAGAGAACTAACATGGTCAGGAGATTTTGAGAACTAACAAGCTCATCAGATACAGAAAACCAACATGCTCAGAAGATGCAGAGAACGAACATGCTTATCAGATAGAGAGAACTAAAATGCTCAGCAGATAAAGAGAGCTAAGATGCTCAGCTGATACAAAGAAGTTTAGCAGATACATAAATCTAACATGCTCAGGAGATGCAGAGAACTAACATGCTCAGGAGATGCAGAGAAAAGTAATCTGCCCAGCAGATACAGAAAACCAACATGCTCAGGAGATGTAGAGAACTAACATGCTTATCAGATACAGAGAACTAAAATGTCCAGCAGATCGAGAGAGCTAAGATGCTCAGGTGATACAAAGAAGTTCAGCAGATACATAAACCTAACATACTCAGAGATGCAGAGAGGTAACATGCTCAGGAGAGGCAGAGAACAAACATGCTCAGCAGATACAGAGAACTAATATGCTCAGCAGATACAGAGAACTAACATGCTCAGCAAATACCGAGGACTAACATGCTCAGAAGATGCAGAGAACTAACATGCTCAGGAGATACAGAGAACTAACATGCTCAGCAGATACAGAGAACCAACATGCTCAGCGTATACAGAGAACTAACATGCTCATTAGATAGGTAGAGCTAAAATGCCCAGCAGATACAGCATGGGACAATAATCCATGGATCATGAGAGGTAACATGTGAAGCAGACACAGTAGGGGACATTAACTCCATAGATCATGACAGATAACATGCCCAGCTGGTTCAGCATTAGACATTAACCCACAAATCATGAGAGTTAATGTGACCAGCAGATACATCATGGGCAATTAACCCACAGATCATGAGAGATAACGTGCCCCACTGGTACAGTATGGGACATTAACCCACAGATCATGGGAGGTAACGTGCCCAGCAGATACAGCGTTGGACATTGACCCACAGATCATGAGAGGTAAGGTGCCCAGCAAATACAGTATGGGACATTAACTCCACAGATCATAAGAGATAACATGCCCAGCTGGTGTAGTGTAGTTCCTATATTTCCAATAGGCTCTGCGCATTGGAATAATATATCCTATAGATTTGACATAGGACTGAGGTCAGTAGGTCTCTATCGAAAATACTAAACTTAATAGTGAGTGCCAGCTAGCTCAGAGGTCACTAGAAACGTTCTCGAATACACAAGAAGGGATTAGTTTCTGACAACCGCATAAACATTTGTTTCCCCAAGAATAAAACGTATCTTCAGAGTCGTGGAAACAATAGATACGGTAACTATTTTACTCAGTCAATCGTGCATGCTACGTTTCTACAGATGGTGCACAGAAATAGAGAGACGGGCGTTTCAATAAAAAGGGTTTATTGAACAGTCTTCTTTCTCATGTAAGAGAAGTGAACTGCTACAATCGTTAGACAGAATGCAAGGTATAATGTGTACAGCGTAAACAGTAATATGAACTAATACTGTAATAGCATTGTATGGTTTCTAAGCCATATAAAAATACATACATAAATAACACAGGCTAAAATACTTAACTGGTGCTTCTAAAATACGCCTACCCCAATGTACCTAACCAAAGTCTAGTATGAGGGAAGAAGTAAGTGTTTGTCATTAGCATAGGGTTAGTTTTGCCAAGAACTGCCAAAGGTTTCTCTAGGTTCTAATCAGCTCCATACCTTAGAATGAAGGAGGTCTGGTATCTCAGTCTCAGGACTCGATTTCCCAACACCCCTCAAGGGAAGTCAGAAACACTTGTGCTGGATATCTCGGCAGAGGAGGGCAGCTTCCTGATCAGTGCGACAGCTGGACAGTCGGCTTCCTTCGGCACTTGCTGTAGCGAACTGCGTCGGGCAAGTAGGTAGTCGAAGTGCACCGAACCACACTTGGCTTTGCCATAGCAAGTAAAGGCCTATTTATACCTCAAAGGTGTTTACGAATGCCATCTTTGACATAAAGTCGGGCATATGAACTTCATGAATTAACCCCTTAGGAATAGATGTTCATGCATAATAAATGAGTTCTTGGAGAAATCAATATCCAGACTGATCATGAGAGCTTGGGATGGTAAACAATGCTGCAGTAGAGTAAGACGATTTTCACATAATTATGGATATGTTCCATTGCCCACATAATGCATCATCTGCAGATTTTAACAAAAAAAAATTGATTCTAGCTCAAACGGATCAAAAGTTCCAAAACATAAGGCGACTTTAGGTGTACACCAGAAGGCTTTTCAAAAAGGTTGTCTGCTCATCCTTCAGCTTGTTGCTGTATTTCGGTGTTAAATTGGCCCTAATTTAGGTGAACTCTTTTCTCAGACAATGTTATCAGGCGTAAAAATGAAAAAATAATGAAGTACTACTATCCCAAAATGTGCCGCATTATGCTGCTTAATTTGCCTTTTATAGTTGCATAATTTAGTCAATCCTGACACATACTTTGGTCCTCCTCTACCCCATCATTACAGTGACCTTGTATATAGGACATTTTCCTGTGTGGAAATTTGCCCTTCTTTATAAAAAAGGCCAGAGGACTGGGTCAGTTATACACAGGGCCTTAAACTAAATACGCTTGTGACCTGACAGCCGGTGCAAGCCTGCCAACGCAAGGTACATTCTGGCCAGTCCTGTGTCACCCTGCGCAGCCAGATTCTGAAGAAGTTGTCATTTGTATTGTAGAGACTTAAGAACGCGTAGATTAAACACATTAAATTAATCAAGTCACGAAAGCATACTGTCCTTGGTCAGAGTCTTTATACGCTGCAGAGGAAGGAAATGACAAATCTCCAAATCCCTCAAATGGAGGGAGAGAATGACAACTAGGAGATATGTGGTGTAGAAGCCAGGATGTTATCAATGGTAGAACCTAAACGTCTTAACCTGACACAGGAGCTGGGGCGGGCCACCATTCTGAATGTCTTGGTGCTTCTGAAAAACAATGTTTCTGACCTGTCACTGGTTAACTTTAATGTCTTGCCATTCGTGTCACTGCTGTTAACACTTCTTTAAAATGGTGTTTAATGAGGCCTCCGCTCTGTCATCTAGTCGAATCACCAGCTCTGTATCATCAACATGTGTCATAAGTCTGAGGTCAAATGATCTCACTAACCGTGCAAGGGGGCCTGCTTAGATATCAAACAGTATAGCGCTGAGCAAGGAGCGCTTAGGTTCACCACGCTTTACTGATCTGAAAGCCAACATGGCTGTGTAAGGTTTTTCCAAGTGACCTTTGTGTATCTCCACCATCTCCAGGACCATCTGTCAAGAGAACCCCTTAAGGGCCATCTCCAGGACCACTACACCAGGATAATCACCTAAGGGCCATCTCCAGGACCACCCGCCAAGAGAACCACTTAAGGGCCATCTCCAGGACCACTCCACCAAGAGAATCAATTAAGGGCCATCTCCAGGACCACCCGCCCAGAGAACCACTTAAGGGCCATATACAGGACCGCTCGCAAATAGAACCCCTTAAGGGCCATCTCCAGGACCACGCCGATAGGACTAGTTAAGGGAGTCGCTCTCTGCGGAATAGGGACAGAATCTGGCAAACACTGTTAAAATGTGAATCTCTGTGTCAAGCAACTGGGAACAATCTGATGGGTCAAGCAGGGGCTGGCCTCACTTGCCTTAGATTTTTTGTTGATAAAAGAAGAGCACAAACAGAGGTCGAAGTGCATTAAGAAAGTATGGGAACTGAGATGCTGCTTGCAATGGGGCGGGTTCAGTGAGGGTGTGGGCGAGGTCAGTGGGGGCGGAGTCAAAGGTGTTGCAAAAAACTAAATATTCTTAAACATTTTTGTTCTTTCACTTTCTGGTATCTACATTTAAAAAAAGTGCAGCTTACATGAGAAATACATTAAAAAAGTTAAGTTGATTAGTGAGAATTACACTATAGTACATTATGAAATCTCTATAAGTTAATGCACTACAGAGGTCTGTGTGTAACCAGAGAGTCACAGAATTAAATCTTTGCTGGTGCAGTGGAGAATAAAAATGTGTGTATTTTTAGAGCTACGACGACACAGCCTGTGCCAGAAAGCACTGTGACTATGTAAGTCATAATTTTAAACCTGCATTACACACGGTATAAGATAAACAACTACAACATGTACAAAAAAAGTAAAGATAAAATGGTGATAAAAAAGGTGTTTAGTGATATCCAGACTGTACATAATGCAATAAAAAAAAACCTTAAGAACATGCACTTCGCAGCTCAGCTGGTAACTCTATTGCACTGCCATAAGAAATGCTAAATGGCTTCGTACATCTGGCCTTTAAAGGATATACATAGCCATCTGTGGTGCTGCACTCACTAACATGATTGGAACATGACTGTACCTGTGGCTCAGGCTCACTCTGCCATGAACACAACTGATTCCAGGTCCTACCGGCGGGAGCCAGTTAGAGATGGAGGTCACCAGCTGAGGTCATTCCTGATGGAGCTCCACAAGAAACTACCATCAATAATTGCTTTGATGGTAATTTTAGGAGATTAATACCAGAAAAATAACTTTTGGGAACATATTTTCTTATTTTTTTGTCATTCATAATAGATAACAATTTAATTTTATCCAATATTAATTTCATTGATGTTTTAAATCCCTGTAGATGCCCTTGTTGCATCATATACTCAGTTGTGCTTTGTTCTTTTTATTTATGGGAGAAATTCCCAATAGCCCCTTTTTTGTTTCCCAGATCACTAACCTATCATAGTTTCTTATCCGATCCTATTGTTTACCTAATCCATCACGCATCATTATTACCTGTTCCATGCCTGATGCTTATGACCCCGATTCTTTTGTATCCTGATTTTTTGGTTCCGGTCTTTTCTTTCACCCTTGTTTTTGATCCGACGTCATCACCGCCCTGGTGAGGCGTTCACTGGTTCCAATGGGAAGAATTTATAACTGTGAAAGTTGCCAAAGTCTCACTGTCTGGTAGGCACAATCTAGCCTAGATGTAACTGAAGGCCACAGGGGTCAAGCTGCATAGCTCTGCTTGAGAGTTACCAACTTAACCCAAGGCAAATAAACTTCAACAGCTTCCCAATGCCAAAGACTCCAAGAAGACCCTGACATGCATCCGTTCAAACCAAACCGATGTCTTTGCAGCATGCCAGTGGGATATGGGAAGGGACAAAGAAGTGGAATACATCCTCTGCTGGAAGAATGTCATTCCCCCTTCAAAGAAAAGTCCATATTCCTCGCATCCTAAGGAACAGAGGATGTACAGAGAAAAATGTAAAACCTCAACTCAGGGATCATTTGGGAGTTTTACAGCACGTACATCTTCTCAGTTGCAGTGGATAGAAAGAAGAACAATTAGGTGAGACTGCATGTGGATTATTGAAGATTAAACAATCATATCACTCTACACCAGCACACGATGCCTTGTGTAGATGGTCTTGTCATCAGCTTGCTTGGAGCTGCTGGTTGTCTGTGCTGAACATGAGGAAGAGATCCTAGGATGTTCCAAAGGGGAAAAAAGACCAAGAGAAGGAAGCGATCAGATGCCATTGGGTTCCTACATGTTTAAATAGATGCAGCAAGTCTTCTTGGTGCAACCTTCCAGGCATGAATGTGCTTGAAGCCTTAGAGCTCCTCAGCAGCGCCATTAACTTCTAAAAGACACTGGAGAAACATGAGCATTTTGTGAATGAATGTCTTGAACTGGCTATAAAATAGCTCTTCCACTGTAGAGTGGATTGTGTCGGTCTCTGGGTGACGGAAAGTAATATACCTACTGAAGGTGGAGGCATTCAGTGTTTGGCCCCACCTACCCATGATAATCGCCATTCCTAAGATCCGCTGTTCCCAGACCACACTGATAATGCATACTCAAAACCTAGCAAACAAAACAGAATGCTAGTCTACCAGGCCCCCCCATCACTAGCTGTATAAGAAGGAAAATGCTACTTACCAGTATGCATCTGTTCTTGGCATGTAGGGCTGCAGAACCACACACTATTGCATAGACTACCATCTGCTGGTGGGCCCGGATGATTACACTTTGTTTTTGTCTTGGAAGAGTCTTTGTCTGTTGGATAACTCCTCCTGTAGATCGTAGTGCGTATGGACATCGACTCCATCTTCAGATTGTTTTCGCCATTGGGCAAATGATGGAGTTGTATGAGTATAGATAAGGATGTCCATGTATTGGGTATTTAATAGAGATATTACTGGAACAGATATAGGTAGCCGGGGAGGCGGGTGGGCGTGTGTGGTTCTGCAGCCCTACATGCCAAGAACAGATGCATACTGGTAAGTAGCATTTTCCGTTTGAGGCATATGGGCTGCAGACCACACACTATTGCATCGATTGCACAGCAGTTTTCTCCCTTAGCGGCGACCACCCGTATCTGTTGCAGTAGTTTGAAATAATGTTTTGAGTACAGCCTGGCCCACAGTAGCTAGTTGTTTTGCCTGCACATCTACACAGTAGTGTTTTGTAAATGTGTGTGTGGTGTAGACCATGTAGCTGCTTTACAGATATCATCTAATGGTATATTTCCTAGAAATGCCATAGATACCCCTTATTTATGGGTAGAATGAGCCCTAGGGGGAATGGTCCCAGTGTCAGACTCTGTCTATCAATCACATTGGACTTGGGGGGTGGTCTGGCCTACACCAGAACAGACTTCAACTCCCACTGTCAGACTTCGTCTATCAATCACATTAGACTCTGGTTCCAATTCACACCAGGTTTATTTATTCATATTTATTTAAGAAGTTTTATATAGTGCTAGCCTGACCGGAGGTTATCGGAGCGCTTCACATCGGTTACATAGCAGAGGAAAAAAGATAGCAGCACAAAGTGCAGTAAGGCAAAACAGTTCAGCAATAAAAATCACAGTGACAAAGCGGTGGAGGGTCCATATCAAGATCTTGAATAACATAGAATCCGGAGATGGAAGTGTGAATCTCAAGGTTCCAGCTGCTCCTATCTGTTCATCAGGGATCGGTCAAGGAAAAGGATTTTGAGTTGACTAGTGAATTTAGCGAAGGACGGAATAGTTCTGATGTGAAGGGGAATAGAGTTCCAGATTTTAGGCACGCTGGCGGCGGTTTTCTGTTTTCGTGATTTTTGCGGGATGAGAAGTAAGATGTTGGAGCTTCTGAGGGTCTTGTTCTGGTCAGCTTTTTTGAGTTTGGCCGCCAGATATTCGGGTTTGCCTATAAGAAGGGCTTTGTGGGTGAGACAGGCTGTTCTGAAGTTCGCCCGCAGTTCTATAGGAAGCCACTTGAGTTCTTTGAGAGCAGGAGAGATATGATCAAATTTCTTTACTCCAGTGACCATTCTGGCAGCCGTATTGAGAGTTGTTTTCAGAGGAGCAAGATGTGTTTTAGCTATTCCGGAAAGGACTGCGTTTCCATAGTCTAGTCTTGACAGCACCAATGCTTGGGTGGCTTGCTTAAGATCTTTGGGTGGGATAAAAGGTTTTATTTTGTTTAGAAGCTTAAGGTTGAGGAAGGCATTCTTCGCTTAGATCTTAATGTGCGTGGTCATGTCCAGTTTTGATTCTAGTGTAATGCCTAAAGATTTAACAGAATCAGCCAGGGTGAGGTTCCCGTTGAGCGCATCAATGGCTTTTATCCACTCGACCATTTGTGGATTTTCTTCTTTGTTCGAAATGAGGAGGAGTTCAGTTTTGTCCGGGTTTAGTTTTAAGTGATTATTGGACAGCCACAGTTGCACTTCTATTAGTGACTCATTACGTTTTTGAATGTCTTTGGCCGACGAGATTTCCAGGTACATTTGAGTATTGTCAGCATATAAGTGGAAAGGGATGTTAGCTTTTCTGAGAAGGGTGGTGAGGGGTTCCATGTAGATGATGAAGAGTTGAGGGGAGAGCACTGATCCTTTGGGAACTCCACTGTTGACGGGATGGAGGTCGGACTCAAAGCTTTTGATTTTGATTCTTTGGAAGCAGTTGTGGAGGAATGAGGAGAACCATTTGAGGACCACCTCGTCTAGACCAGCCCTCTCTTCGAGGGCCTTATTTATTTATTTTTTTATAAACAGTTTTCTATAGCACGAACTAGACCTTTGGGTATCAGAGCGCTTAACATCACATGGCGTAGGATAAAAACAGCAATGTATATAAAAAGCAATAAGATTGAAAACATTAGTTGGTAATACTTCCAACCTAGTCTATAGGTCGATAATATAAGGAAAAGATAAAAGACTGCTACAAGATAACAAGACACGAATAAAACTGTTCTGAGGTAGTAGCTGATTGTTTTCTCCCAGCTCTTGGTTTGTCTCTTGCCATCCGCCAGTGTCCTCTTAGCGTGGGTCATTTTCTATATATTTACCATTTTGTTATCTATTAGACCCTCACTGTTAAGTCTCAGATGGTGAATTGCCTACCTATGGGAGGAATTTGCTCATGAGAAAGATCTTAGTTTCCTTCCTAAATGATGCAGTGTTCGAAATTTTTCTGATGTTCGTAGGAAGAGAGTTCCAGATTCTGGGGGCTGCACCAGAGAACGCTCTCTCATAGGTTTTTTTCTTCCTGAAGATTGGAGGTCTCAGCAGCAGAAAATTGGCACTCTGGGCAGGTCTGTTTCCTCTTGAAATTTCTATTTTCTGGGCAAGATATCTCGGTGTGTTGTGATGAATCGCTTTATGGGTGATGCATGTCATTTATAGCTGTATTCTAGCTTCGTAGGGTAGCCAGTTTAAAGCTTTCAGGTGAGGGGAGATGTGGTCAAATTTCCTCGATCCTGTAATAAGTCTTGCCGCTGCATTGAGGCATGCTTTTAGGGGAGCTATGGAAATTTTTGGAAGACCTGCTAGCGTTGTGCACCCATATTCAATTCTTGAGATAACCAGTGATTGCACAGATAGTTTTAGGTCATTCTCCAATAAAAATGACTTCATTTTTCTTAAGTAGTTTAGATGAAAGCGTACGTTTTTTGCCATTACTTTAATGTGGGTTTTCATATCAAGGTGTTCATCCAGTGTGATTACGAGAGATTTCGCTGACTCAACTAGAGTCGGGGTGCAGTTTAACGCTTTGATCATTTTGGACCATTCCTTCACTTCTGCTTGATTCTTTTGTGGTGCGATGAGTAAGTATTCTGTTTTATTTGCGTTTAGCTTGAGATGAATGCTAGTTAGCTATTTTAGCGTAATTTTTAGGGCCTCATTCATAATGGTTGTGTCTTCCTGTGATGCAATCTTGATGTAAAGTTGCGTGTCGTCCTCGTACATATGGTAGTATTTTTTAGAATTTTGCAGGATTTCTGTAAGGGGTTTGATGTATAAGTTAAACAGTGAAGGAGATAGAGTAGATCCTTGGGGTACTCCAATTGTGTTTGGGCATGAAGGAGAAAGAGATTGGTTTACTAGGAATCTCTAAGTTCTATTCTGTAAGAATGATTTGAACCATTCCAGTACAGTGCCGGAAATTCCCATCCTGTCGTGAAGTCTGTTTAGAAGTTTTTCGTGGTTAACTGTATCAAACGCTGATGACAAGTCTAGGAGGATGAGTAGACAAGATTGGTTGTGATCTATTGCTTGAAGTGCATCATCGACTATGTGAAGGATTGCTGTTTCCGTGCTGTGGCCTGTTCTGAATACCGATTGGCAGTCATCCAATAGAGAGAAGTTGTCGATGTGTCGGATTACCTGATTCTGTACACATCTCTCTATTAATTTGGCAAGAAGAGGGATGTTGGTCACTGGGCGATAGTTATTTGGATCTGCCGGGCCTGCTGTGAGTTTTTTGATGATCGGGACTACTTGTCCTGTCTTGAGGCATTCTGGGAGGACCCCCTGGGAAAGTGAGGCGTTTATAATTTCAGTCCATATTGGAATCATAATATGGCTGATTTCTTTCAGGCATTTTGATGGTAGCGGGTCGTTATAGTGATTGTTGGGTTTAGTGGCAGCGAGCGTTTTAGCAATCGCATTCTGGTCTAATAATTTGAAAGTGTCCCAGTGTGCCTTGATTTTTGACGCATTGTTCGCATAGTTCGGTGCAGATTGTGATGATGGTGTATTGTAGTCAGGGTTATCTGCAGCGATCCTAAGTTCGTTGGCTTTGTTATTGAAAAAGGTAGAGAATTCTTCGCAACTTGGTTGTGTTTTAGTGACTTCTTGGGCAGATTTTGGCAGCTTATTTGATTGCAGTTTTATAATCCCAAACAGTTTCCGTGGTCTGTTTTTGGCGTTATCCAGTTCAGTTCTGATAAATTCCTTTTTCGAATTGATGATCTTTTTATTATATTCCTTTCTGATTTTTCTGAGGGATTTCAGCTCAGGGGATGATGGGTGTTGTCTCCATTTTCTTTCTGCACGTCTCAATTTTGGTCTATCTTCATTCAATATTCCATTAAACCATTGTAGTGTGTTTATCTAGGGACCTGATTCGATATTTCTATTTTATACCATTGTCCGGTTATAATCAATAATATCCATACAATGGCATAAAAACCCTATTCATAATTCAGTCGTAGCACATGCTGCCACATTAAGCAAGACTACTCCTCCAGCCCCCTAGAAAGCACACCGAGTTCTCTAAACAAAACCAAGCCTCCAGCAACCTGGGAAATCTCCATTGCCCTTGTTTTGATTTCGTCCTAGAACTCCTGTAAAGTACTGTAAGAACGGCCAGTTCTTAGTGACATCTTTATTGACGTCTTATGTCCAGCCTTACGTCAAACCCAGCACCTTTCAGGTATAAATATACCAACGCTGCCTTAAGCAAACACACGGTGGTGGTGATTCTGGAGCAGCTATCTACTTGCCCGGGAGCCCAGCTGATGCGAGAGCCCACGGACGCTGCCCCTCCCTTTTGACGCGCTGAGAAAGACGCTGTCTTTTCTCCTGCCGAGAAAATCCAGCTCCGGCGTTTCACCTTGCGGGTGACTGGGATATCGAGTCCTGAGAGAGAGATACCAGCCCTCCTGCTTTCTATTACCCAGGTACTGAACTGACTAAACCCTTACAGAGAATTCTTGAGTCAGATTCTTGGCAAAGCAAACTTAACTTAAACTGCTACTTACTTACTCCTTCCCACGTATTAGGCTTAGGTCAGGTACACCGGGGTAGGCGTATTTAGAAGCACCAGTTGAGTACGATTAGTCAATGTTATATATGTATGTATATATTTTATCTATGTTAAAGTATCATATGGCTAAGAAACCATATCAATGCTTTTACAGTATTATTTTATAATCCTGCTTTTACTGTACGCATTTTACTTTACCATAAGTATTGCAAGTGTAGCAATTCATTTCTCTTGTATGAGGAAGGAGACTGCTCAATAAATAATACCTTTTATTGAAAACGCCCGTCTCTCTTTTCTCTGCAATCTGGTGAAACTAAGTACGCACCTTTGACTGAGTGAAATAGCTGTCTTTTGTTTTCACACGACTCTAGAGATATACTCTTAATCAGGGAGAGCAAAGTTGTCATGTTTTATGGTTGTCAGAAGCTAATCCCTTCTTGTCTATCCAGGGAGGTTAAACTCCTCCTCGTTTATTCTAGAAAGTTTCTAGTGACCTCTGAGCTAGCTGGCAAACCTTAAGTCTAATATAGTCAGTAGAGACCTAGTCGTCCTCAGTCCTTCGTCTATACTGCCGAATATATTATTCCAATGCGCAGAGCCTATTGGGAATATAGGAACTACACTACACCATGGGTTTTTAATCTTTTCCGTAACTCTTTTTAATTTGAGTGGTATGGTGGAGTTGACTATTTTCGACATTGTGGTAGTGTAATGGTTCGTTAGATCAGTCACATTCTGCGTGTTGTCAGGTAGGATTAGGTCTCTTTTTCAGCTTTCCATTAAAAGGTCCATATTAGAGTTTCTATAGTTTCTCGTATCCATCTTTTCATTTTGCTAGATTGAGTGGTTTTTATCTTCTCCCGTGACGGTATTAGGAAGGTTATGGCGTGGTGATTTGACCAGTCGCATGGTTCTATTGAGAGGATTGAGATGTCATTGTTCTTTGAAATAATCAAGTCTAATGTTGCTCCTTTCTCGTGTGTAGGTTTTAGACATGCTTGGGATAATTTTAGCTCAGTTAGAAAGTCTTTAAAGGCGTTGACCTGTTTGTCGTTGTTGTCGTTCCAGTGTAGATTAAAATCACCTACAAATATATTTTTAATGTCTTTGTTGGTGTTGGCAGTGATGATCTCCATTAGTTGGTCAATGAAGTTCATGTTATTTACCGGTGGGTGATATAAGGCATGTATGTTGCAAATCTGTTTATTAGCTGATCTTATATGGAGCCCTAGGTATTCGCATGATTCGAGAGGGTCTGATTGAAATAGGCCAATGTCTAAGTTTGATCTGTGGATACAGGCAATACCACCTCCTGTCTTTTTTTGTCTGTCAAGTCTCATTATGTTATAGTGCGGGTGCACCAGCAGGTCCAAGACTGGGGACGAGGATTCAGATAGCCATGTTTCGGTAAGGATTGTTACGTCTATTTCCTGATTGATAATGATATCGGCTATGTCAGAAGCATGTTTCGCTGCCGATCAGCAGTTGAGCAATAGGCATTTTAATGATTTTTCTGTTCTATCTGTGATCCTGTTTGACGTATCGGTGTTTAGTTGGATTTGTTGTAAGTTGTTGAGATTGGGTTTCCTTCCATTTCTCGTTGATGTTCTGTTTGCGTCTATCGGTACTCTTTTAATTTCTTGAACCCTATTGGGGTCCGTCTGCTCGTACTCCCTGAGTAGTGCTAGTATATCTACTTCCGTTAAAAAATGTTGATTCCTTTCCGGTCTGTTTTGTCTGTTTGACAATGGCATCACCCTCTTCTTGTTTTTATCTTTGGTTGTATTTAATAGCTGTTTGATGTGTTCCACTTCAGTGTGTGTTTTCTGTAATACCACGTAGTTTTTCTATCCCTTTCAAGGTGTTTAATAATTCCTGCGACAGGATACTGATTTGTGTTTGGATCTCAAGAGTTTTTCTCATGACCTTAGGTGACGTAATGTGATTATTCATCCGTGTATTTCGATCTTCACGTTTTCTGTTCCTGAGCTTCCGTTCTGACTCATGTCTCTTTGTCTTCTTATTTCTTTCCTTTGATCGGTTTTCTCCTCTGACCTCAATTGTGGAGTTGGACGTTCTGTCTAAGCTTGGTGATCCACGGCTGTTGTTGTTGTTATTTGTATTTCGCGTTCTCACTGCTTCATTCCTGGCCAACGTACTTTCTGTTCCGCATATGGCTCCTGGTTGTGCAACCTGTTCCTGGAGGTCTCTAGATGGAGTGCTAATTTGTTCAGGATCCTGTCGGTCTCTGGTTGGGGTACTAATTGTGGAGATAGTGTCGGATGAGACTGTGTTGTCTTCTGACGGACTCTCGAGTTGTAAAGGCCCAGTGATTCTTAATTGCGTAAATTGATCAGGTTCCTGGTGGACTCTAGTTGTTGTGCTTATTATATTGGTGTTGCTGGGTGGGACAAGGTAGTCTTCTATGCTTCTCTGGTGTATTAGTAGATTCGTGGTCTGTACCTTTCTTTTTAAGGATGAAAAAATGTTGTCGAATTTTTCCAGGTCGTTGTTAGAGGCTTGGATCATCACTATCCCATTCTTGAAGATAGTAATGCAGAGGTCCGCTCTCAGATTGGGTGATGCTCTTGTCATAAATTCTGTACCATGAGGGATGTTAGTTGTGGATTTTATATAGAGCAACGTTGTAAAGGCATTGCGCCATTTTGCCCTTCTTCTGGTGTAGAGTATCATATCTTTCGTGATGACTCCTTTAGCCATACACACAGAAATGTCAGAGATCAATGTGCCAGGGTTTTTCCTCATACTCTTATGCTTAAATTTTTTGGCTGCATTCTTAGAAAGATGGGTTGGGTATTTTATGATGTAGGCGTTCCTACTTGTTAGTTCCAGGTAGTTTTCCTCCATTTTTGTGATATGCGAAAGAGTACACCAAGAACTTACCACTGTGCCCAAGAGCCGTGAGGGGAACGGCGGTGCTGCAGAAAGCGCATCAGAACGCCGGGAGGCAGCGCGAGGCAGCGGACCACAATTCCCAGCAGCCCCTGGGGCGGGAGCACGCCGGTGACGGCCGAGGAGCGCCCGGAGGCGCCTGTAAAAGGCTGACCCCCCGGGAGCCCAGAGGGGGAACACCAAGAACTTACCACTGTGCCCAAGAGCCGTGAGGGGAACGGCGGCGCTGCAGAAAGCGCATCAGAACGCCGGGAGGCAGCGCGAGGCAGCGGACCACAATCCCCAGCAGCCCCTGGGGCGGGAGCACGCCGGTGACGGCCGAGGAGCGCCCGGAGGCGCCTGTAAAAGGCTGACCCCCCGGGAGCCCAGCGGGGGAACACCAAGAACTTACCACTGTGCCCAAGAGCCGTGAGGGGAACGGCGGCGCTGCAGAAAGCGCATCAGAACGCCGGGAGGCAGCGCGAGGCAGCGGACCACAATCCCCAGCAGCCCCTGGGGCGGGAGCACGCCGGTGACGGCCGAGGAGCGCCCGGAGGCACCTGTAAAAGGCTGACACCCCCGCGCGCGGGAGAAGCCCGGGACAAGGGCGGGGCCGTCTGTGGCCGTCCGGGGAGGACCTGGGACGGGACGGGCCACCTCCCCTGGCTTGGACTTTGCTAATTAAGGTACTGTGGACTAATACGGACTATAAAACTGTCCTCCTCTGGTTGAGATTGGGGGGCCAATTTCAAAGTTGGTAACTCCCTATAGTTGGTATTACACAACGTTTCTTTAAAGTGTCTAGCCACACGGGATGTATCAACTGTTTGACTAATTGAGGGGAAAGCTTCTATTATTTTTTGTTGTTGGGGTGGTGAAAAAGGCGGTAGTGCCACACAAGATCCTCATGGCTAGCCAACCTAAAACGCGTTCGGCAACCAGTAAACTAACGCGGGGGGAGACTCTTAATCAATCAATGGATGTCGTTAACAATGGGGTGTTAACTACAACTAAAAAGCCTACCGCAATAGACTTGATGTTTAGATCAGTTACGGGGCAAATTGAGCGAATGGAAAGGAGTCTCTCCGCCTCACCTATTCCCATACTCTCTAGCCCTCTACAATTAACAGCCCTGTCAGTAACAGATAGTTTAAATACATCAGTTAATGCATCTGTTTTGAGTAACCCGATTGAGGGGGTCCCCTGTGCACAACTCCCTGCTCGAGCAGGGCAAGAAAGAACAGGCATCCAAGGGGACAAGGCTGGTATCAGCCATGATAAATCTACAAAGCAAGGGAGGACCAAGGGCCCGAATAAGAAGAGGAAGGCTGTGAGGGTGGAGGTTAGTGGAAAAAATGGGCAAACTCCTAGGGGGAAAGTGGTGAATGCTGAACCGAAACTAATCCCGCCCAGATGGTTTGAGGATGTCATGGGGGACCTTAAGAGTTTCTTTGAACAATCTATTGCCTCTCACTTAAAGCCTGTGATCAGCAGGGTAGACAAGCTGGCAAATGAAGTAGCGAAGCAAAGTAAATCGCTAGAGTTATTGTTAAAGAACAGTACACATGTTGGGCTTACTGATTCCCGAGGTGTAGTATCTAACCCCAGCACCAACGACAGTCGTACAAACAACTGTGTGGCTCATACCTTGGCCCAGATACATAATGCCCCAGTAACCCCCCAGGGACTTAATACGGGTCTAGCCCAGCAAGCATCCGCTACAATTACCAATCCGATTCCTCCCCAGCTCCCGACGCAAGGCCGAGTGGAGAACAAGCAGCTAAACTCGAACCTCCCTAGCGTATTAAATGAATCCCGAGACCCTACCCCGGGCCCAGATAGCCCTCCACCACCACACATAGATCTCCCGCCTGAGGCCATTCCTTACGTGGTCGTGTTCGTAGGAGTACCAGAATTAGGCCCATTAGAAAAGGAAACATATAATCAATTACATGCAAAACTGGCAGGCTGGTTAAATATACACAGACCTCTGAACACAGGTGTAAATGGGGAAATAGTCCATGTAAGGAGGGTGTCCTGGGTTGGGGGAAGGAATAAGGACATTAGGGGCGATTGTATAGTGGCAAACTTCAGGGATCCCAAACTTGTGGGCCACATCCTAAGACTCCCGAATAGGAACCATACAAGTACTATTCGTGCGGTACCACTGGGCTGTTTTTATCCTAGAAAGTGGAGCAGCATGAACAATGTCAGTGGGTTCACAAAGTGGCAGGATGGAAAATCATTTAATAACATTCCACAATATACAAATAAGATGCGAATCCCAGAGTTTATGACCCACCTTCGCCCTTCATATGATCAACCTCAGTGGAGAAATAGATTTTTACCCTTGCAGGATCTTGATGAAAATGATTGACTACTGCCTGGTGGTAGGGCCCCTACCTCCAGCGCCCCGGGAAGGGGTAAAGATGCCCTTTCTTTGGAAAATGTACCTATTGCAACCCAAAGCATTACTAGGGGAGGTATAAGGAATCTGGACCTTCGGGGAGCTGTGTCTATAGCTCCCCAGATACAGAGGGAGGAGTCGGCTAGTTCTCTTGTGATTTTTGCAGAAGAGAGGAGTGGGCAAGACCTGGTGGGCACATTAAAAAGAAAAGAGGAGAGGGGAGGATTAAGCTTTATCTCCTGGAATGTGGCAGGTTTGGGGGCCAAACTGACCTCAGTGGAGTGGTGTGAGTACATTAGGGGTTTTCATATTATAGTCCTCCAAGAGACTTGGGCTCTAACCCCAGATCATCTACAATTGGAAGGCTATAAATGTTTTTTTGGGCCTGCTAAAGAGTCAAGCTCGGGAAGGGCTAGGGGTGGTCTAGTCATTTATGTTAATTTAGAAATAAAGGGTAATTGGACTCAATTAGGCTGGGTGTCTGATACCCTGCAGGCAATAAGATTTCAGGGAGCTGGACAGAGCTTCCTAATCCTGAACTTTTATAATTCAGGACCCGTGGATGGTCATTTTCCTGTAATAATTGAACTGGAAACAAGGTTAAAGGATGAATTGGAGTCAGGGAAAGCGGGCTTTGAACCGACTGTTTTACTAATGGGGGACTTTAATTGTCACCTTTGTCCAAGTCTACTTACGTTTTCCCCTGACTGGTCATCATGTTCCGAGGGAAAGTGGGCCACATTTTGACCATGGCAGAGAAGGCTCTATGCTAATGAAAGTCTGTGAATCCTTTGCCCTGTCTCATACCATGGATTTATTGTCAGTCAAACCAGGAGAGGCTGTTACACCGACATTTAAGGGTAGAGGATGTGCCTCTGTTATAGACATAATGATTTCCGCTTTTGGTAAACATAGAATTTTGGAGGCTCAAATTGAGTGGAGCCCTTTTAGTGATCACAACCCCTTAACTCTCTTATTAAAATACAACAATATTGTATCTAAGCCGCAAAAAGGGGACACAGTAATTTATCCTATAGACCAAGGGAGGCGGTTGAGATGGTCCACGATCAACCCACTAGATTTTTATAGCTCCCTAATAAAGAATGGTAAAAATTATATTGATGTATGTCTGGACTTAGAAATGGGAGATAGGGAGGTGGTCGTAGCGTTTGAATCACTAACAAAGGTGGCAGAGGGACTTTTGAAAACTAAAAAGCCCCTCAAAGTACATTCCTCTCCCAGATGGTTTAATTCAAAGTGCTCTTTGGCTCTTAGAGAGCTAAAACAAGCCCTAAAGGACTCCCCGAGAGACAAGACGGTAATAGCTCTCTGCAGGCAAAACTATAAGGCCCAGGTTAAGGTTAGGAAGTTGGAACTACACAAGGAGGTGTGGGCAGACCTTAGAGAAGCAGGGGAGAACAGAGACTTTACTCAGTTTTGGAGAATTATAAATAGACCAGGTCTCCAAGACTCGAGTGCATTAACTATCGGCACTAATATTCTCCCAGGTGATTGGATAGCCCACTTCCAAGGTCTTTATAACCAACATGATGAGTCATTGGTGGCAAAGCAGGACTCATGTTTTGCCCGTAGTAAAGTGGCTCTGGAATTTTCACTCCTCGAGGTCCTGAAGGCCATCCAGGGACTGTCTAGAAATAAAGCTCCGGGGCCGGATGGGACCCCGCCGGATCTTTTCCTGAGCAAAACTGACTTGTGGGCACCTATTTTGACCAGAGTTTTAAATGCGGCCATTAAAACAGGACTCCCACGTTCTTGGTCTACAGCAGTGATTGTCCCTATTTATAAGAAAGGCTGTAGGGACAATCCACAATGCTACAGACCAATTTCGTTAATTGACGTCTCAGCAAAACTTCTGGGGAGAGTTATATTAAACCGGCTATCTGAGTGGACTGATCTCCACAACACCTTGGTGGAGACTCAATATGGATTTAGAACGGGTAGGTCAACGAGTGACCAATGTCTTAATCTATACTTGTTGGCTGCTAAATACACTAAAAGTGAAAATGGTACCCTGTTTATGGGGTTCATGGACTTAGCAGCAGCCTTTGATAATGTGAACAGATCTAAACTGTGGGCTCTGATGCAGGAGTTGGGGATGGAATCAGACTTGATTGACATCTTAAGGGAGCTTCATTGGAACACCACGGCCAAGGTCCGCTACAGCGCGGGAGGGGTGAGTACTGATCCCTGCCCGTGCTCTAGCGGGGTGAGGCAGGGGTGTATCCTGGCTCCCTTTTTATTTTCTCTCTACATTAATGGACTGGAGAGTGCACTGCTGACTCTGGGAACGGACTGCCCGAGAGCAGGACGGCGTCAGATACCTGTACTTTTGTACGCGGATGACGCCGTCCTCCTTGCTAGAACTGCGGTCGGTCTGCAGGGCCTCATTGAGGGGTTCGGTAGCTTCATGGAGAGTTTGGATCTCTCCGTGAATCTCAGCAAATCTTTCATCATGGTGGCAGGGAAAAAGCCCCTGAAAAAGTTTTCTTTCTCATTAGGAGCACATGTGTTTGATTTTGTAAACTCCTTTTCCTACCTGGGTGTACTCTTTGATGGTCAATTGGGGTTTAATCAACTGTTGGAGGAAAGGTCAAGGAAGCTGGTTGCGGCAAATGGCTCAATCCTTAATTTTGCCCGCAGGATGGGACGTTGGTCCCGGAACAAGTTGTAACACTATATAGAGCAGTCAGTATTTCGAAGGCCACGTATGGGGCGGAGGTGTGGGGTTTCAGGGATGCTCACTTACTCCAAGTGGAGGAAGATAAGTTCTTAAAAAAACTGTTAAGATTGCCACAGAGCGTTCCTGCTTTTATCACACATAAGGAACTGGGTCTTCAGTTTATAGCTGATCTGATTAAGCTCAAACCTATCCTGTCTTGGCTCCGGATTTGGCAAAACCCGAATGCAGGTCTTTCTAGATTGATCATCACAGACTGTTTAAAGAGAGATAGGTGGTTGCTAATTGACTGGCTCAAATATGTTAGTGATGCCTTAAAATCCATCGGGTTAGAATGCGTTTTTTCAGACCCCACTAAAATTAATAGCTCTTGCAGGTCTAAGATTGAAAAGCAGTTATATGATAAATATGAGCAGGCCAGAATACAAGAAAACTCTGCCAAAAAATCAGTTTTAGCCTACTCTCTTGTCTGTAATGAGAGGGGTATGGAACCCTATTTGTTTTTAATGCACAATCAGCAAGAGAGATTTTTAATTTCCCGTTTTGGCTCAATTTGTTGCCAAATATCCTAGCCTACCCATCGGGTTTTACCCGGACAATTGAGCAGAAGGGTGCCTGCGGCTGCGACAATAGGTCTCCGCAGGACACCCTTCATTTTGTATTATTATGTCCTTTTTATAGTTTACCCCGCAGAGGATTTCTTGTAAATATTTTAAAGGAGGCGAAAATCTCCCAAGCCAAAACTGCTCTGTTATTCCTCCAAAAAGCTATGGACACAAGGACTCTCTGTTGTATTATCAGTTTCCTGAAGATTGCTGTTAAATTGAGGAATACGAGGGATTGAACTCAATGGGGCTGAAACTACGAATGAATTAATGATTGACTACTGCCTGGTGGTAGGGCCCCTACCTCCAGCGCCCCGGGAAGGGGTAAAGATGCCCTTTCTTTGGAAAATGTACCTATTGCAACCCAAAGCATTACTAGGGGAGGTATAAGGAATCTGGACCTGCGGGGAGCTGTGTCTATAGCTCCCCAGATACAGAGGGAGGAGTCGGCTAGTTCTCTTGTGATTTTTGCAGAAGAGAGGAGTGGGCAAGACCTGGTGGGCACATTAAAAAGAAAAGAGGAGAGGGGAGGATTAAGCTTTATCTCCTGGAATGTGGCAGGTTTGGGGGCCAAACTGACCTCAGTGGAGTGGTGTGAGTACATTAGGGGTTTTCATATTATAGTCCTCCAAGAGACTTGGGCTCTAACCCCAGATCATCTACAATTGGAAGGCTATAAATGTTTTTTTGGGCCTGCTAAAGAGTCAAGCTCGGGAAGGGCTAGGGGTGGTCTAGTCATTTATGTTAATTTAGAAATAAAGGGTAATTGGACTCAATTAGGCTGGGTGTCTGATACCCTGCAGGCAATAAGATTTCAGGGAGCTGGACAGAGCTTCCTAATCCTGAACTTTTATAATTCAGGACCCGTGGATGGTCATTTTCCTGTAATAATTGAACTGGAAACAAGGTTAAAGGATGAATTGGAGTCAGGGAAAGCGGGCTTTGAACCGACTGTTTTACTAATGGGGGACTTTAATTGTCACCTTTGTCCAAGTCTACTTACGTTTTCCCCTGACTGGTCATCATGTCCGAGGGAAAGTGGGCCACATTTTGACCATGGCAGAGAAGGCTCTATGCTAATGAAAGTCTGTGAATCCTTTGCCCTGTCTCATACCATGGATTTATTGTCAGTCAAACCAGGAGAGGCTGTTACACCGACATTTAAGGGTAGAGGATGTGCCTCTGTTATAGACATAATGATTTCCGCTTTTGGTAAACATAGAATTTTGGAGGCTCAAATTGAGTGGAGCCCTTTTAGTGATCACAACCCCTTAACTCTCTTATTAAAATACAACAATATTGTATCTAAGCCGCAAAAAGGGGACACAGTAATTTATCCTATAGACCAAGGGAGGCGGTTGAGATGGTCCACGATCAACCCACTAGATTTTTATAGCTCCCTAATAAAGAATGGTAAAAATTATATTGATGTATGTCTGGACTTAGAAATGGGAGATAGGGAGGTGGTCGTAGCGTTTGAATCACTAACAAAGGTGGCAGAGGGACTTTTGAAAACTAAAAAGCCCCTCAAAGTACATTCCTCTCCCAGATGGTTTAATTCAAAGTGCTCTTTGGCTCTTAGAGAGCTAAAACAAGCCCTAAAGGACTCCCCGAGAGACAAGACGGTAATAGCTCTCTGCAGGCAAAACTATAAGGCCCAGGTTAAGGTTAGGAAGTTGGAACTACACAAGGAGGTGTGGGCAGACCTTAGAGAAGCAGGGGAGAACAGAGACTTTACTCAGTTTTGGAGAATTATAAATAGACCAGGTCTCCAAGACTCGAGTGCATTAACTATCGGCACTAATATTCTCCCAGGTGATTGGATAGCCCACTTCCAAGGTCTTTATAACCAACATGATGAGTCATTGGTGGCAAAGCAGGACTCATGTTTTGCCCGTAGTAAAGTGGCTCTGGAATTTTCACTCCTCGAGGTCCTGAAGGCCATCCAGGGACTGTCTAGAAATAAAGCTCCGGGGCCGGATGGGACCCCGCCGGATCTTTTCCTGAGCAAAACTGACTTGTGGGCACCTATTTTGACCAGAGTTTTAAATGCGGCCATTAAAACAGGACTCCCACGATCTTGGTCTACAGCAGTGATTGTCCCTATTTATAAGAAAGGCTGTAGGGACAATCCACAATGCTACAGACCAATTTCGTTAATTGACGTCTCAGCAAAACTTCTGGGGAGAGTTATATTAAACCGGCTATCTGAGTGGACTGATCTCCACAACACCTTGGTGGAGACTCAATATGGATTTAGAACGGGTAGGTCAACGAGTGACCAATGTCTTAATCTATACTTGTTGGCTGCTAAATACACTAAAAGTGAAAATGGTACCCTGTTTATGGGGTTCATGGACTTAGCAGCAGCCTTTGATAATGTGAACAGATCTAAACTGTGGGCTCTGATGCAGGAGTTGGGGATGGAATCAGACTTGATTGACATCTTAAGGGAGCTTCATTGGAACACCACGGCCAAGGTCCGCTACAGCGCGGGAGGGGTGAGTACTGATCCCTTCCCGTGCTCTAGCGGGGTGAGGCAGGGGTGTATCCTGGCTCCCTTTTTATTTTCTCTCTACATTAATGGACTGGAGAGTGCACTGCTGACTCTGGGAACGGACTGCCCGAGAGCAGGACGGCGTCAGATACCTGTACTTTTGTACGCGGATGACGCCGTCCTCCTTGCTAGAACTGCGGTCGGTCTGCAGGGCCTCATTGAGGGGTTCGGTAGCTTCATGGAGAGTTTGGATCTCTCCGTGAATCTCAGCAAATCTTTCATCATGGTGGCAGGGAAAAAGCCCCTGAAAAAGTTTTCTTTCTCATTAGGAGCACATGTGTTTGATTTTGTAAACTCCTTTTCCTACCTGGGTGTACTCTTTGATGGTCAATTGGGGTTTAATCAACTGTTGGAGGAAAGGTCAAGGAAGCTGGTTGCGGCAAATGGCTCAATCCTTAATTTTGCCCGCAGGATGGGACGTTGGTCCCGGAACAAGTTGTAACACTATATAGAGCAGTCAGTATTTCGAAGGCCACGTATGGGGCGGAGGTGTGGGGTTTCAGGGATGCTCACTTACTCCAAGTGGAGGAAGATAAGTTCTTAAAAAAACTGTTAAGATTGCCACAGAGCGTTCCTGCTTTTATCACACATAAGGAACTGGGTCTTCAGTTTATAGCTGATCTGATTAAGCTCAAACCTATCCTGTCTTGGCTCCGGATTTGGCAAAACCCGAATGCAGGTCTTTCTAGATTGATCATCACAGACTGTTTAAAGAGAGATAGGTGGTTGCTAATTGACTGGCTCAAATATGTTAGTGATGCCTTAAAATCCATCGGGTTAGAATGCGTTTTTTCAGACCCCACTAAAATTAATAGCTCTTGCAGGTCTAAGATTGAAAAGCAGTTATATGATAAATATGAGCAGGCCAGAATACAAGAAAACTCTGCCAAAAAATCAGTTTTAGCCTACTCTCTTGTCTGTAATGAGAGGGGTATGGAACCCTATTTGTTTTTAATGCACAATCAGCAAGAGAGATTTTTAATTTCCCGTTTTGGCTCAATTTGTTGCCAAATATCCTAGCCTACCCATCGGGTTTTACCCGGACAATTGAGCAGAAGGGTGCCTGCGGCTGCGACAATAGGTCTCCGCAGGACACCCTTCATTTTGTATTATTATGTCCTTTTTATAGTTTACCCCGCAGAGGATTTCTTGTAAATATTTTAAAGGAGGCGAAAATCTCCCAAGCCAAAACTGCTCTGTTATTCCTCCAAAAAGCTATGGACACAAGGACTCTCTGTTGTATTATCAGTTTCCTGAAGATTGCTGTTAAATTGAGGAATACGAGGGATTGAACTCAATGGGGCTGAAACTACGAATGAATTAATGATTGACTACTGCCTGGTGGTAGGGCCCCTACCTCCAGCGCCCCGGGAAGGGGTAAAGATGCCCTTTCTTTGGAAAATGTACCTATTGCAACCCAAAGCATTACTAGGGGAGGTATAAGGAATCTGGACCTGCGGGGAGCTGTGTCTATAGCTCCCCAGATACAGAGGGAGGAGTCGGCTAGTTCTCTTGTGATTTTTGCAGAAGAGAGGAGTGGGCAAGACCTGGTGGGCACATTAAAAAGAAAAGAGGAGAGGGGAGGATTAAGCTTTATCTCCTGGAATGTGGCAGGTTTGGGGGCCAAACTGACCTCAGTGGAGTGGTGTGAGTACATTAGGGGTTTTCATATTATAGTCCTCCAAGAGACTTGGGCTCTAACCCCAGATCATCTACAATTGGAAGGCTATAAATGTTTTTTTGGGTCTGCTAAAGAGTCAAGCTCGGGAAGGGCTAGGGGTGGTCTAGTCATTTATGTTAATTTAGAAATAAAGGGTAATTGGACTCAATTAGGCTGGGTGTCTGATACCCTGCAGGCAATAAGATTTCAGGGAGCTGGACAGAGCTTCCTAATCCTGAACTTTTATAATTCAGGACCCGTGGATGGTCATTTTCCTGTAATAATTGAACTGGAAACAAGGTTAAAGGATGAATTGGAGTCAGGGAAAGCGGGCTTTGAACCGACTGTTTTACTAATGGGGGACTTTAATTGTCACCTTTGTCCAAGTCTACTTACGTTTTCCCCTGACTGGTCATCATGTCCGAGGGAAAGTGGGCCACATTTTGACCATGGCAGAGAAGGCTCTATGCTAATGAAAGTCTGTGAATCCTTTGCCCTGTCTCATACCATGGATTTATTGTCAGTCAAACCAGGAGAGGCTGTTACACCGACATTTAAGGGTAGAGGATGTGCCTCTGTTATAGACATAATGATTTCCGCTTTTGGTAAACATAGAATTTTGGAGGCTCAAATTGAGTGGAGCCCTTTTAGTGATCACAACCCCTTAACTCTCTTATTAAAATACAACAATATTGTATCTAAGCCGCAAAAAGGGGACACAGTAATTTATCCTATAGACCAAGGGAGGCGGTTGAGATGGTCCACGATCAACCCACTAGATTTTTATAGCTCCCTAATAAAGAATGGTAAAAATTATATTGATGTATGTCTGGACTTAGAAATGGGAGATAGGGAGGTGGTCGTAGCGTTTGAATCACTAACAAAGGTGGCAGAGGGACTTTTGAAAACTAAAAAGCCCCTCAAAGTACATTCCTCTCCCAGATGGTTTAATTCAAAGTGCTCTTTGGCTCTTAGAGAGCTAAAACAAGCCCTAAAGGACTCCCCGAGAGACAAGACGGTAATAGCTCTCTGCAGGCAAAACTATAAGGCCCAGGTTAAGGTTAGGAAGTTGGAACTACACAAGGAGGTGTGGGCAGACCTTAGAGAAGCAGGGGAGAACAGAGACTTTACTCAGTTTTGGAGAATTATAAATAGACCAGGTCTCCAAGACTCGAGTGCATTAACTATCGGCACTAATATTCTCCCAGGTGATTGGATAGCCCACTTCCAAGGTCTTTATAACCAACATGATGAGTCATTGGTGGCAAAGCAGGACTCATGTTTTGCCCGTAGTAAAGTGGCTCTGGAATTTTCACTCCTCGAGGTCCTGAAGGCCATCCAGGGACTGTCTAGAAATAAAGCTCCGGGGCCGGATGGGACCCCGCCGGATCTTTTCCTGAGCAAAACTGACTTGTGGGCACCTATTTTGACCAGAGTTTTAAATGCGGCCATTAAAACAGGACTCCCACGTTCTTGGTCTACAGCAGTGATTGTCCCTATTTATAAGAAAGGCTGTAGGGACAATCCACAATGCTACAGACCAATTTCGTTAATTGACGTCTCAGCAAAACTTCTGGGGAGAGTTATATTAAACCGGCTATCTGAGTGGACTGATCTCCACAACACCTTGGTGGAGACTCAATATGGATTTAGAACGGGTAGGTCAACGAGTGACCAATGTCTTAATCTATACTTGTTGGCTGCTAAATACACTAAAAGTGAAAATGGTACCCTGTTTATGGGGTTCATGGACTTAGCAGCAGCCTTTGATAATGTGAACAGATCTAAACTGTGGGCTCTGATGCAGGAGTTGGGGATGGAATCAGACTTGATTGACATCTTAAGGGAGCTTCATTGGAACACCACGGCCAAGGTCCGCTACAGCGCGGGAGGGGTGAGTACTGATCCCTTCCCGTGCTCTAGCGGGGTGAGGCAGGGGTGTATCCTGGCTCCCTTTTTATTTTCTCTCTACATTAATGGACTGGAGAGTGCACTGCTGACTCTGGGAACGGACTGCCCGAGAGCAGGACGGCGTCAGATACCTGTACTTTTGTACGCGGATGACGCCGTCCTCCTTGCTAGAACTGCGGTCGGTCTGCAGGGCCTCATTGAGGGGTTCGGTAGCTTCATGGAGAGTTTGGATCTCTCCGTGAATCTCAGCAAATCTTTCATCATGGTGGCAGGGAAAAAGCCCCTGAAAAAGTTTTCTTTCTCATTAGGAGCACATGTGTTTGATTTTGTAAACTCCTTTTCCTACCTGGGTGTACTCTTTGATGGTCAATTGGGGTTTAATCAACTGTTGGAGGAAAGGTCAAGGAAGCTGGTTGCGGCAAATGGATCAATCCTTAATTTTGCCCGCAGGATGGGACGTTGGTCCCGGAACAAGTTGTAACACTATATAGAGCAGTCAGTATTTCGAAGGCCACGTATGGGGCGGAGGTGTGGGGTTTCAGGGATGCTCACTTACTCCAAGTGGAGGAAGATAAGTTCTTAAAAAAACTGTTAAGATTGCCACAGAGCGTTCCTGCTTTTATCACACATAAGGAACTGGGTCTTCAGTTTATAGCTGATCTGATTAAGCTCAAACCTATCCTGTCTTGGCTCCGGATTTGGCAAAACCCGAATGCAGGTCTTTCTAGATTGATCATCACAGACTGTTTAAAGAGAGATAGGTGGTTGCTAATTGACTGGCTCAAATATGTTAGTGATGCCTTAAAATCCATCGGGTTAGAATGCGTTTTTTCAGACCCCACTAAAATTAATAGCTCTTGCAGGTCTAAGATTGAAAAGCAGTTATATGATAAATATGAGCAGGCCAGAATACAAGAAAACTCTGCCAAAAAATCAGTTTTAGCCTACTCTCTTGTCTGTAATGAGAGGGGTATGGAACCCTATTTGTTTTTAATGCACAATCAGCAAGAGAGATTTTTAATTTCCCGTTTTGGCTCAATTTGTTGCCAAATATCCTAGCCTACCCATCGGGTTTTACCCGGACAATTGAGCAGAAGGGTGCCTGCGGCTGCGACAATAGGTCTCCGCAGGACACCCTTCATTTTGTATTATTATGTCCTTTTTATAGTTTACCCCGCAGAGGATTTCTTGTAAATATTTTAAAGGAGGCGAAAATCTCCCAAGCCAAAACTGCTCTGTTATTCCTCCAAAAAGCTATGGACACAAGGACTCTCTGTTGTATTATCAGTTTCCTGAAGATTGCTGTTAAATTGAGGAATACGAGGGATTGAACTCAATGGGGCTGAAACTACGAATGAATTAATGTTTTTTAATTGATATAGGCCCCCTGGACAATCTTATTTTAATCTCTGTAATTCTTATTCTTCCGCTTTTCTACAATTTTTTACTGTGATTAGTTTTAACCAAATTGGTCTTTACTGAAATTGTATATGCTGAATCGGATTTTATATGTTTTGTGTATGTACTTTTTATGATAGTTTTTAACTATCGAAATAAAGATGATTCTGATTCTGATTCTGACTCCTTTAGCCATACACACAGAAATGTCAGAGATCAATGTGCCAGGGTTTTTCCTCATACTCTTATGCTTAAATTTTTTGGCTGCATTCTTAGAAAGATGGGTTGGGTATTTTATGATGTAGGCGTTCCTACTTGTTAGTTCCAGGTAGTTTTCCTCCATTTTTGTGATATGCGAAAGAGTACTAAAATTCGTTTCCCTCTTCCTGTTAGTATGAGTACTCTCTTAATATAACTACAAGATTATAATTATAAATGTACCTGGCAGTATAAATGTTCTCTATTTCATGTGCTACTTAAATTATGTTTTCTATATTAGTTTCTCTTCCAGGTATATTCTTTTAGTGGGGGAATAAATAATCTCTCCAATATAAGAAACTATGTAAAAAATGATTATGCTCTTATATTAATTGTGTGGACTTTTCAAGATGGCCGCCGTGTTTGTTATCACTTTTTGTGCTGATACCTTTCTCTCTTTCTATAGTTTTAGTCCTCTTTCACTTTCCATGGATTGATTCAGCCCTTGGGAAAAGCTCCCTTCTCCTTGTCACTGTTTAGCAGTCCTCTTTTACTTTCTTGAGGAGAAGTTTGTGATCTACTGTGTCGAATGCTGCCGATAGGTCTAGGAGAATAAGTAGGCAGCAATGGTCTGAGTCCAGTGATTTGTGAATGTCATCTATTATGTTAAGGTTTGCGGTTTCAGTGCTGCAACCTTTCCTGAATCCCGACTGATGGGAGTCGAGAAGATTGGTGTTGTCCAGGTGTTGGGTTAGTTGTTGGAGTACACATTTTTCTAAGATTATGGAGAGAAGAGGAAGGTTGGAGACGGGTCTGAAGTTGTTTAAGTCATTTATGTCTAGGCCTGTTTTTTTAGCAGTGGCGTGACTTGTCCCACTTTCAGACAATCCGGAACGATACCAGTTTTAAGGGAGCTATTAATAATCCTGCACCAGAGAGGGGCTAGGGAAAGATTCCGCTGTTTAGTGAGTTGAGCAGGTTGGGGGTCTAGGGCGTGTGATGAGGGTTTGGAGGTGGAGATGAGTTTAACTATCTCTTCTTCTGGGATGGACTGGAAAAGAGACCAGGGTTTAGAGGTAAGAGAGGGAGCGCTACCCAACACCTCACCCTGGCTGCTATAGGGAAGTGAGGCGTGATTGGTGTCGAGGGATCGTTCTATCTTGGAGATGTTATCGTTGAAAAAGTTGGCGAAGTTATCGCACCGTTCTTTGGAAGCCGGCCCTAGGGACGTATCAGGTTTGGAGATTTGGTGTCTGATGATATTAAAGAGCTCCTTGGGTCTGTTTATTGCGCTATCAAGAGCGGAGCGGAAATACACCGATTTTCTATTCTTGATATGTCTGTTGTAATTCTTCCGGACTGTTCTAAGTTGATCGCGATGAGTGGTGCTGGGCATGGTCCTCCACCGTCTTTCTGTAGCTCTTAGTTGTCTCCTTTCATCATTGATGTCTGAGTCGAACCATTATCTGGACGGAATAGGACGACTTTTTTTTAATTTCAGGGGAGCAAGTTGGTCAAGCAAGATTACCATGTTCGCGTTATGGAGCGAGATGAGCTCAGTTGTGGGGAGCTCCGTGTCACTAGGTAGGAACAGATTTAGCCTCTCTTCCATGTCATCCAGGGGAATCTGGGAGAGATTTCTGGACCATTTGGGGGAGTCCAGGACCGGAGGCAGGGATAAAAGTCTTTGGTTGATGTGGAATAGGATCATGTGGTGATCCGACCAGTCCACTGGAAGAATATTGACGATCGTAATTGCATCTTGGTGGGCGATGATAGCATCCAAGGTTGCACCTTTGTTGTGCGTTTCTTCTGAACAGTGTTGTGAAAGATTATTGTCACAGAGGAGGTTGTTGAGAGATTGAATTAGAGAGTTGTTGGTCTCATTCCAATGTAGGTTGAGATCACCCAGGATTAGGACGTTAGTGTCTTTGAGTGCACACTGGGCAATTAGGTCGGATAAGTGTTCCCCAAATGTAGGGATGTTCCCTGGGGGTACATAGAGAAGATGGCAGACTATAGGGCTGTTGTCTTTAGTCTTAATGTTCACAGAAAGACATTCAAATATGCTGTACTTGCAGGAGTCAGTTACAGTGATGTCTACGTCATCTCTGTGGATGATGGCCATACCTCCCCCTCGTTGATCTATCCTATCTTTGTTGATGATGGAGTAGCCAGGAGGCACAAGCATATCTAAACGGGGGGGGGGAGGTGTCTTTTAGCCATGTCTCTGTGATGAACGCAATGTCTAGATCATGGGAGAGGATGGTTTCTGCTAATTCCGTTGCGTGTTTGGGAGCTGATCTACAGTTAATGAGTAGACAGCTAGTGGATAGACCCTTTTTGCTAGGGTACTTTCCTGGTGGGGCCTATGGATGGGAGGGAGGGCGGGGGTCTTTTAGCTTTAGGGGGGGTGTTCTCTTCTGAAGCCTGCGATCACTTGTATTTTGGATTCAAGTGAGGCTGTGGGAGGAGAGTCGTAGGTGGCGGCTAGGTTCACTGCTTCTTCCTCAGACATTGCTGCTTTGGTCCTGGAGGGTCTATGCATCTGGGACACTGCTACCATACTTGGGGGACTCGGTGGCCTGGACATGGGGGATTTGGTTCTAGTGCGGGTCTGTAACGTGGTCTCCATGATGGTTTTATTGAGCCTCGGTGGCCGGATATCGAGGACGGGAAAGGGATCGTATTGGGATTTTGGGAGGTTAGAATTGGTCGCAGGAGAGGCCCTTGTAAAGGATTGCTCGGGCATTCGAGAGAGGGTCTGTAAAGGGGTCTCCACAATAGTTTTATTGGGCATCGGGGGCCGGAGATCGAGGGTGGGACAGGGCTCGGACTGGGAATTT
The DNA here is from genome assembly GCF_964261635.1 of Lissotriton helveticus. Lineage (NCBI taxonomy): Eukaryota > Metazoa > Chordata > Amphibia > Caudata > Salamandridae > Lissotriton > Lissotriton helveticus. Next base: position 370,893,675 of record NC_136058.1, read on the forward strand.
AGAAGGTTAGAGTTGGTTGGAGGAGTGTCCCTTATAGGGGATTGCTCGGGCATACGAGCTTTGTCTAGGTTGGGTATAATTTCGTCAAGGTCTCTGAATATTATTTGTAACTGATTCTCTAATAAAATCAGTCGGTGCAACATTTTTTCCGGGGGAGGAGGCATGTCATTGTGGGACGGGACAGCCCTTGAGGTGGTGGGCAAGATCGAATTGTGGGGTCTAATGCTGGTTGGGTCACCTAGATAGCCGCTGTTCATGACCCTCTGTGGGGGGTCGGGTTGCAAGCTCTTCCTCAGAGGTTCAGTAGGAGAGGGGAGGGGGTCGGAAGGCCATGTTTGAGTGAAGGTGATGGGATGTAGCGGTGGCTGAATCTAAGGGGGTGTAGGGATAAGAGGAACCTCGGGAGATTGATGGTCACGTTTAGTAGGAACGAGGGAGTGAGAAGGGCTCCAAGCTGGGAGGCTGAAGGGTCTCACCAGGAGGATGAGAGTAGGTATTTGAGACCTCTGGTGGGGAAGGGAGTCCGGGGACGGGGTTGAGGCGGAGCAGATCGAAGAGAGTGGAGATGGGCGGAACGGATAGCAGGAAATAGGGAGTAGAAGGCCTCGAGGTTCTCATTATTAGCCTGTATGAACACTGTGCCATTTGAGTAAATGTTCACTGTTGTGTTCCCATTTCTAGTCGCCTGGTTCGGAAGAGAGGTCGTAAATTTACAGCTATGTGTGGTGGTCGTCGTTTTGGATATGTGAAGTTGTAATCTAAGTGTAGTTATCCAATTGTCTGGTCTATCCATGTGCAAGATGAGACCCATCTTCACCTGCCCTTTGGAAGAGCAGTGGTAGGTGTCTACAAAAGTGTTTCTGGGTGTTGTCTGATAAGACTATGTTTGAGGTTTCTCCTTGCTTTGGTGGGGATCTTGGGGGGGAAACTAATTTCGGAGGCATTCACGCCTTGCGGTTTCGTGTGGGTCGGCATGGGAGCAACGACAGGGATTGGGGTACCACGTGGCGTTGTTGGGTTACGTGAGATTGGAATGCAGGTGCCGTCCATCGCAGACGAGGAGACGAGAGACTGCTGGGTCGGGGGCCGCAGAATAGTGGAGAAAGCAATAGGCAGCGTGGGATCAAATAGCCACCATAGGAGTCAGAGGGATCTCAAAGGACTGGTCCGAGGAGAGGAGGGAGCCCAGCGAATAAATTAGGAGAGAAGTTGCTGCGAAAGGAAGGAGGGGGTGAGAGTTGGTGGGGTTATCCTCAGAGGGATAAGCTATTGAGGGAACTCACTGTGTGACTTTTTTATCCCGTTGGGGGGTTACAACATCGCGGATGCTTCAGTATCTTATTCAGACTCTCGGACTGTGTGTATTTATTGGGACTTCAGGGCGGCCATCTTAGAGTGGGCAAAGTATTCGAAGATCTGGGTTTAATTCTCACTGGATCTTTGCAAATCTTTATTACTCTTATGGGGCTCAGAAGGAGCCACAGAGCGGCACTTTACAAACCTCCTGATATCTAGATTGATATGCATATTAAAGAACATCTTAAAATCGTTACTCAACTTTTCTATCACTGAAAACACCCCATAAGCTTTGTTAGAATCGCCAGAACTGAAAAAATGACTGTCCTCATCAAACCGAACATCCTCTCAGATGACCAGTGGTCAGTGTCCTAAAAAAATCCTCAACCATTGCTGCATCCCTTCCCAACATCATTCCACCTCTCTGTGTCTGGAAGTAGATGGAGTGTTGGCTGGAGTGTGTGGAAGTAGATGGAGTGTTGGCTGGAGTGCGTGGAAGTAGAGGGAGTGTCGGCAGGAGTATGTGGAAGTAGATGGAGTGTTGGTGGGAGTGTGTGGAAGTAGATGGAGTGTCGGCAGAAGTGTGTGGACGTAGATGGAGTTTCAGCGGGAGTTTGTGGAAGTGGATAGAGTGTTGGCGGGGTGCGTGGAAGTAGATGGAGTGTGGGCTGGAGTGTGTGGAAGTTGATGGAGTGTCAGCAGGAGGGTGTTGAAGTTGATGGAGTGTCGGCAGGAGTGTGTGGAAGTAGATGGAGTGCTGGCTGGAGTGTGTGTAAGTAGATGGAGTGTTGGCAGGAGTGTGTGTAAGTAGATGGAGTGCTGGCGGGAGAGTGTGTTGAAGTAGATGGAGTGTTAGCGGCATGCGTGGAAGTAGATGGAGTGTTGGCTGGAGTGTGTGGAAGTAGATGGAGTGTCGGCAGGAGTGTGTGGAAGTAGATGGAGTGTTGGTGGGAGTGTGTGGAAGTAGATGGAGTGTCGGCAGAAGTGTGTGGACGTAGATGGAGTTTCAGCTGGAGTTTGTAGAAGAGGATGGAGTGTTGGCGGGGTGCGTGGAAGTAGATGGAGTGTGGACTGGAGTGCGTGGAAGTAGATGGAGTGTCGGTGGGAGTGTGTGGAAGTAGATGGAGTGTTAGCGGGAGTGTGTGTAAGTAGATGGAGTGCTGGCGGGAGTGTGTGGAAGTAGATGGAGTGTTGGCTGGAGTGCGTGGAAGTAGATGGAGTGTTGGCGGGAGTGTGTGGAAGTAGATGGAGTGTTGGTGGGAGTGTGTTGAAGTAAATAGAGTGATGGCGGAGTGCGTGGAAGTAGATGGAGTGTTGGCTGGACTGCGTGGCAGTAGATGGAGTGTCAGTGGGAGTGTGGAAGTACATGGAGTGTTGGCGGGAGGGTGTGGAAGTGGAGGGAGTGTTGGCGGGAGTGTGTGGAAGTAGATGGAGTGTTGGTGAGAGTGTGTGACAGTAGATGGAGTGTTGGCAGGAGTGTGTGGAAGTAGATGGAGTGTTTTTGCAGAAGTGTGGGGATGTAGATGAAGTGTTGGCAGGAGTGTGTGGAAGTAGATGGAGTGTTAGCAGGAGTGTGTGAAAGTAGATGGAGTGTTGGCATGAGTGTGTGGAAGTAGATGGAGGGCCCTAAAAGAAGGTGAACCTGGCACCTGATAAGTGTGTAAAGTTCTAAGAGTTCCTTGACGCGGTCTGTGGGAAACGAATCTCACAAAATGTATTGTCTCTTAAAACATTTTGTCAACATACATTCTCCCGCCTAAAGTGATTTGTAGAGATCTTCTCCCACAATCTGCACTGAGTAGAAGATTCATCACATATTTCTTTTTTATTTAAGTTTTGTAAACTCTGTAAAAACTCCAAGATAGCTGACTTTTAGGAATCAGCAAAAAAAACTATGAAAACCTACACTGCCCTCCAGCCGAGTATTAACAAGATACTCGTGACAGTGGAGTTGGAAAGTAATGGGCAACATATCACAATGTAAGATAAGATTACAGGATGGGCATGTGTGGGGTGTGTGCATGCATACATTTTTGTATCTGTGTATGTGTGCATGCACATGTGGGTAACTGTGTATGTGAGTGTGAGGTTTCCATACTGGTTTGTATCATTCATGTTCTAAGCATATATGTTTGACTGCATATATACACCGGTGTGTGTTAGTGTGAAGACCTGATACATTGTCTGGGAATGTGTTTAAATCTGTACCTCTGAATGTACGTCTGCTCATCTGCTGCTTGGTATCTGCACCGATGTGTCTGATTGCATGCGGTTTGCTTGATGTGTTTGTACAGAGGACAGTAACGCTTAGAATAAGTGGCTCCTTACCTTCCAGTCCGAGGCATTCCGTCCAGAGTACCTGATTTCATACATCAGATGCCCCTCCAGCGGTGGCAGAGGGGGTGCCCAGTGCAGGGTCAGGCGGTCATCGCTCACATTTGAGCTCAGGATCTGAGGGGCGTGAGGGCGCACTGTGGGGAGAGGAGAAGAGGACCCTCATCAGGCCTCACCATCAAAAACGTACAAAGACGGACACACCCAGGAAGGAAGGAAGGCAGGAAAGTACCTTTATCAAATACGTCTTGAGAATCTTTAAGTTCATAATAATTATAAACCATAAACAAATGCTAAAAAGTAAAGAGCATCGTACAAAATATAAAATATATTTGGAAATAAATTAAGCACATCTTCCAAAACAACTATGTTCTCACACATAGCAAGGTACATCACAAAACAGACAGGTGATTTCACAAGACGAATGAAAAGCAAATCTCAGCAAAAAAAATGTATTCTTGCCGAAACTGGATTGCATCTCAGAAAACAAGGTGCAAAAACAGCAAAATATAGTTTTGAAAGGTTCATCCCTAATAAATAAAGTATACATTCAGAAAATCTATGAACAGTTTTCAAAAGACAAATGGGGCCATTATAATGGTGGGCGGCGATCCGCCCGCCATTATTCACCGCCCGCCTCCCGTTTTCCCACCTCCTCCAGGGACCCCGGCATATGAAAAGACCGTCCGCCGGTTTTCCGCAGGTCAAACTGGAGACCGGGCGGAAAAGGGGATTGATATGGTGGCGGTGTCTGCAAGACAACGCCATCCATTTCAAGATGCAGGCGGTGATGTGCCTTTCCAGGCATGCGGAGTCTGCCAGTGGGGGCCAGTGGCGGGCCTCTAGGGTGTTGGGGGGGTGCACAACATGGCAGGCACCGAGCGGTGTCTGCCGCGTTGTGCATGCAAATGCGCAAATGCCTTTTCAACATTGCGGCGGGTGCTGCTGAAAGCACCGCCCGCCAGATGCGGAATGCGCCCGCCAGTGTGGCGGGTGTAGCCTAATTGGATTTGCGGGACCACTGCAAACATAGCGGGCAGTCTCATTTGTCGCCATCGTAAACAGTGCTCCTTAGAAAACCAAACAACAACTAAAAAAATGCAGTTTGCAAAATATAATACATATTGCAAAATGCTGTGTTTTAAAAACTGACCTCACAAAAATATGCTTCGGACAAGTCCATTTAAAAATAAATCAAAGTATATCTCATAAGAAACTTTAGGGAATATTCATAGATAGCATTTTATGGTACTTAACCCCTTCGATGCTGATGACGGAGCGGTTCCGTCATCAGCATTGGTTGGGCTGTGCTGATGACGGAACCGCTCCGTCATCAGCACTGCCCCTGGGGGGGGGGCGCTGGCCCTCCCCCCCTGGGGCATCGATCTTGCCCCCACAAACACGGATGGCAGTGGAAGAGTTTTCGCTGCCACCCCCGAGCCCCCCCCCAGGCCTCCCCATGACGTCAGCGCGCACAGCGCGCGCCAATGTCATCAGGCAGCGCTGGACGAGCTGGAAACCATTTGTTTCCAGCGCGTCCAGGAAAAGGAGGTAAGTTTGGGCCTCCAGTCTTTTTTAGTGAAAAGTAAGCAACCCCTTGGGCAAGGCTCGCTTCCTGGGGGGCATATATTGTTTCAGACTTTTCTGCTCCCTCTGGGGGCAGATCGGCCGTTTTTTGGCCGATTCTGGACCCAGGGGGGCAGAAAAGCCCACTGGAGCCAGGGATTATTTTTTTTATCAAAATCGGAAGCGACCCCTTGGGCAAGGGTTGCTTCCTTGGGCCCTAAATTATAAATAAGTAGATTCTGCCCCCTCTGGGGGCAGATTGGTTTATTTGTTTGGCCTATCTGCCCCCAGGGGGGTAGAAAACCCCACTAGACACCAGGGAATTCATTTTTATTTTTAATGCAAGCAACCCCTTGGGCAAGGGTCGCTTCCAGGGGGCCCATTTTAAAAAAAAAAAGTATATTCTGCCCTCGGTTTGTTTATTTGGCCTTTCTGCCCCCAGGGGAGGGCAGAAAACCTCACTAGACACCAGGGAGTGTTTTAAATTTGAAATGGAAGCGACCCCTTGGGCAAGGGTCGCTTCCTTATGGGTCTAATTAATTTGAAAGACTTTTCTGCCCCCCCCCCCCTTGGGGACAGATTACCTATATTTTTGGCATTTCTGGCACTGGGGGGGGGGGCAGAAGAGCCCACTAGTGCCACGGATTTAAAAATAAATAAATTGGTTGCTTCCAGGGGACATATATTTGTTTATGTGTATTCAGCCCGTTTATTTGGCCTTTCCGCCCCCATTTGTGTAGTGGCATAGCCTGTTATAATGTGTATTGTTTTTATTTGTTGTGAATTGTAATGTTTTATTTCCCCCTTTTTTGTTCTAGTTCAAGGCGTTTGCTCTTTAGACTGTTGCAGGTTACGGTTTTGTTACTGGTGGTTCTGCTGTTTGTGTAGTTGCATGTGTTTGGTAAGAGACTTTTTTTTGTACAATTTCAATGTAAATGTGTTTTTTGCAGTGTGTAATAATACCAGTATGTTTGGTTTCTGTTTTTTGAGTGTCCCAAAAATGTTTTGCATTTGTGCTTGATGTGTATTTTGTTTTCTGTAGATTATTTGTTTTTTTTCTTCTTTATAGTGGGATATCTTTGACTATTTGCTGTGTCTTTGCAGAGTAGGTGCTTGTGAGTGTAGCTGTCCCTTGTCAGAGAATTGTATAGTTTTTGAGTATATAGATCTTTGTGATAAAGGCACACTTTTTTTACTTACTTTGCACAGTGTTGGTTGTTGACTTGTTTGTGCAGTCTCCTTTCTTATTAAGGATAATGGCTAGCCGCCGGATTACAGCTCAGCAAGTTGTTGGAATGCTTTTTGATTCTTGCTCTGACCATGGTCCAGAGACTGACTCTGATTCTGAGGCAGAGGTGGGAGGGGATGATTCAGGCAGTGAGTTTTCTCTCCACATGGCATCATCCGATGATGAAGATACTCTCAGTGCAGATGAAGCTACTCTTGGTGCGATGAAGTGCCTGTGTTAGAGGAGGACATTGATGTGCCCATAGTACAGCAAGAGGCATCTGGGCTGCAGCCTGGGGCTGCAAGACTTCCCGTTGGTATAGTGAGACAAGAGGCATCTGGGCTGCAGCCTTAGGCTGCAAGACTTCCCGTTGGTATAGTGAGACAAGAGGCATCTGGGTTGCAGCCTGGGGCTGCAAGGCTTCCCGTTGAAAGTGCTGACCTCTGGGTTGCCCCAGGCATGGTGCAGCCGGCATTGACAGACTTTACTGGTGTTCCTGGGTGTAGGGTGAACACTGAAATGTTTTTGCAGATTGATTTTTTTCAGTTGTTTATGGATGATGTGTTTTTGGCAGAGATTGTTGAGCAGACTAATTTGAATGCCGAACAGTTTTTGAGGGACAACAGTGCCGGCCTTAAGCCTCACTCTAGAGCTACCCGGTGGACTACCACAAATCTGGAACAGATGAAGAAGTTCTTGGGTTTAACTTTTTTGATGGGCTTGCTAAGGAAGCCATCAATGGCGTTATGTTGGTCTACTAGTCCCTTGATGGCAACTGCTATATTTCCGGCAGTCATGAGTCGTGATAGGTATTTGCTTCTGCTTCGGATGATGCATTTTGTCGATAATGGTTTAGCTTTGCCACAAGATCACCCTGATTGTGACCGTCTTTTCAAGATTCGGCCTGACATTGATCACTTTGTTGATCGATTTTCTGAGATCTATGCTCCAGGGAAAGAAATTGCAGTATATGAGTCTTTGGTGTTGTTCAAGGGCTGCTTGGTTTTTAGGCAATACATTCCTAGTAAGAGGGCACGCTATGGAATTAAGCTGTATATGCTGTGTGACAGTCGGACTGGAAAAGTCTCTAATTTCAGGGTGTACACCGGTAAGGAATCGAGGATTAACCCCCCTGGTTGTCCGTCCACTTTTGGAGTGACTGAGAAAATTGTGTGGGAACTTGGTAGAGGATTATTTAACAAAGGCCATCATTTATATGTAGATAACTTATACACTGGTGTGCGGTTGTTCAGGGAATTGGTCAAAGTGGACACTGTTGCTTGTGGCACAATCTGCTGTAACCGTAAAGGTTTCCTAAAAGAACTTGTTTGCAAAAGCTTGTCCGGGGACGGTGCAGTGCATTGCATTGCGAGGAGCTTCTAGCTGTGACGTTTTCAGACAGGAGAGATGATTACATGTTGACTACCATCCATGATGAAAGCACTGAACAGGTGACTGTTTGGGGTGAGGTTGCTGAAGCGCGCAAACCTGTGTGCATTTTAGACTATAATATGCACATGGGTGGTGTTGACAGAGTAGATCAGAGGTTGGGACCGTATGCTGCTCTTCGTAAGGCTTACATTTGGTACAAGAATTTGGCTATCCATCTTTTCCACTTGGCAACCTTTAATGCTTTTGTTGTGTTCCAGGAATCTTGCCTTGAGTCAAAGATGACTTTTGTAAAGTTTCAGGAGTCTGTAATAGGCAGCCTTGTTTTAGTGGAACATGCAAGTGTTCCTAGAGTTGGAGTGGTGGAGGATGTTGCTAGATTGAAAGATCGCCACTTTCCTGATCACATTCCTACTACATCCTCAAAAGACTTTCCCAGTAGGAGATGTCGAGTCTGTTGGCAAAGAGGTATGCGGAAGGAGGTTCGTATGTACTGCCTCGAGTGTCCTTCTAACCCTGGGCTGTGCGTGCCTGCTTGTTTTAGAATGTACCACACGAAAAATAATTTTGGGGAGCATCCATGAGTGGTAAAGTGAACTGCCTGGCCTCTATTGTTTAATTATTTTTGTTCAGTTTTAAGGTTGGCATTTGTGTAGTGTATTTAGTTTTAGTTGTTGTGTTGGTAGATTTGTATCAATTTGCAATTTGTTTGTGTTTTTTTATTTATAATAAAAAAAATCCTAAATGTGATGTCGGTTTGCGTGGAGTGGCGATTGGCGGTGTGCTTGGTCTGGCGATTGGTTGGCGGTGTGTTTGGATTGGTGATTGGTTGGCGGAGTGCCTGGACTGGTGCTTGGCTGGCGGTGTGCATGGACTGGCGCTTGGCTGGCGGTGTGTTTGCACTGACTCTTGGCTGGCAGTGTGTTTGTACTGGCGCTTGGCTGGCAGTGTGTTTGTACTGGCGCTTGGCTGGCAGTGTGTGTGGACTGGTGCTTGGCTGGCGATGTGCGTGGACTGGCGCTTGCCTGGCGGTGTGTTTGGATTGGTGCTTGGCTGGCGGTGTGCCTGGACTGGTGCTTGGCTGGTGGTGTGTTTGTACTGACTCTTGGCTGGCAGTGTGTTTGTACTAGCGCTTGGCTGGCAGTGTGTTTGTACTGGCGCTTGGCTGGCAGTGTGCGTGGATTGGCGCTTGACTGGCGGTGTGCGTGGACTGGCATTTGGCTGGCGGTGTGGGTGGACTGGCGTTTGGCTGGCGGTGTGCGTGGACTGGTGCTTGGCTGGCGATGTGCGTGGACTGGTGCTCGGCTGGCGGTGTGTGAGTAGTGACTTGATGCTGGTCACTACACACACTGCTAGCTGAGCGCCGCTCCATGCAATCCATCAGTTTGTGTAGTTGCTGTGTCAGGAATGTGGGCGTGTGAAAGTGATGGGCCCTTGAATGGAGCTGTCTGCTGGTGGAAGTGTTGTAATGTGATGGGCCCGCGGCTGGCGGTGTGAATGTTTTGTATGTGTCACACGTATGAAAGGTGTATGAATGGCCTGTAAAGAGGTTGGTGCCTTGTCATGGCTTTACAGCTCACGAGCTGTGAGTCAATGGTTCAGTTTCTCGTCCTTTCAATTATTAACAGTGCATTTCATTTTTGTGAAATCACTTGCTAATACAATTGTATATACTGAACCATCACTCACCCTCGTGCCAAATCCAAACAGTATGTGTGTGCGTTTGAGGAATAGATGGCTGTGCAGTAATATTGGTCTTTTTTGTATGTTTGAAGCAGGTGCCCCATGTCTCTTTTTGTGAATGTTGTGATGTGTTCCTTTCGTGCCTGGTGGTGTGAATGGTCTTCTGTGTATCAAGTATGAAAGGTGTGTGAATGGCCTGTAAAGCGGTCGGTGCCTTGCAGTGGCTTTACAGCTCACGAGCTGCGAGTCACTGGTTCTGATTTTTTGTCCATTTAATTGACAGTGCATTTCATTTTTGTGAAATCTCTTGTTGATAAAATTTTGTATACTGAACCATCACTCGCCCTCGTGCCAAATCCAACCAGTATGTGTGTTGGACCTGGCCTCGTGGCGTGGTTACCCCCCGTTCCTCAGCACCCCGTTAGCCTAGCCCTGCACCCAGAATCCCCTGGTCGTCCTGTTCCTGTACGCCCAAACCTCCTGCACGACCCCACAATGGACGACCAGCCCCGCATGCCCCCGTCCTACTCCCGGCTCCGAGCGCCCAGCACCTGCATCACCCCACAGGGCCCGGCAGCCATTTTCCCTACTCGAGGTCCCTGACTCCCTGGGCCTAGCGTGACCCCGGCCCCAGCGAAACTTAGGCTCCAGACGCGCCAGTCCCGGATGGGGGGTAAAAGGCTCCCCTAGTGAGATAAGACAGGGAGTTTCGATGGCACCTCCGGCCTCCCCCGAGAGACTGGTTTTCCTCATACCTCTGGCCTTCCCCTGGGGGCCAGTTTGGATCACACCTCTGGCCTCCCCGAGAGCTGGCTCCAGACCCTCCTGGGCGTCTGGGAATTCCCAGACGCATCTTCAAAAGGATCAAAGGGCCAACCGACGGACCTCTCCAACGACCAGCCCCCAAGGCATGAGACCTCCGCCTGCGAGGGTCCGGACATCAAAGGGCCACCGGACTATATCAAGGCCTGCCCGAGAACTAGCGAGCAGTTGTATCCTGGACAAGAAAGCCCTGCTGATCTGATCGCGGCTAACGCTTGGGGAAACCTGAACCTTCGAACTCTTCGAGCCCTGCTGACGTTGTCGCGGCTCCTTCTTGTAACACAGAACTGGAACATCGGAGCTCTGCTGACGCTGTCGCGGCTCGTCCTCGTAAAGACAGAACTATAACCTCAGAGCCCAGCTGACCTCGTCGTGGCTCGAACTTGAACTCTAAAGAGATCTTTGTGAAACCTCCTGAGCCCTGCGGACGCTGTTGCGGCTCCTCAAGAACACCTCCGGATCGAGCCCTGCTGACCTCGTCGCGGCTCGAGGAGTACTCTGGTCCGGCTGGACCATCGACGCTACCAACACGACCTGAGTCGACTCGAAGTGAGTGAAGCAGCCAGTACGACCATCATCTTCCGTGTCCCCCGGCTTGAGGATTGAGAGCTGTGCGGAGGGTACGCTTCGTACTGGTCTAAAGACTGAGACTGTCCGCTTCCCTCTTCCCGAATTCCTGAGACTTTACAATCCCTCGATCGCTTGTAAATAAGAGTGCTGATTCCTTTTTACTGTTCATAAAGAACTCGTTACTGAAAACCTACGGTGTGGTGTCTGTTCGTAAGTGTGCTGTGAGCTCAGTGTGTACGATCCTAGACCCGAAGTCCTCCCCGGCGAGGACCTCAAGTTAAGACTCGGCAGTACTTGTGGGAGAGGTGGGTCCCGGGGTGGTCGGGTGAGCATAACCTGGCCCTCTGAGATCGCCCCTTCTAACAATGTGTGTGTGTTTGAGGAATAGATGGCTGTGCAGGAATCTTTGTCTTTTTAGTCTCTATGCCAAGGTGTACATTCCACCTAAGAATAACCTACCAACTGTAGATATTGTTGAAAACCCATGGGAGAACATGGTGATGTGAATTCTAACAAGTTATTTTATCCACAATGTCCTGCAAACCTCACAATATCTGTCACATTTTCCTTGCAATATTGTGCCAAAATTGTCACGGTGCAGAACTAAACAACTAATTTTGTCAAAACGATCTGGTTTTGCTAAGGGGGTCACCTCGGTTTTTGGCCCCGTGCTCAGCGGCCATCTAAGGATTCCTACCGAACCCACACATTTCTGAAAACTAGACTCCCAGGGGCTTCCAGGGAGGTATGGCTTGTGTGGATCCCCCAGCATTTCCTTACCCAGAATCCCTTGCAAAACTCGATTTTTGCAGAAAAAATCACTTTACTCACACATTTTTATGTGGGAAAGTGTGGCATCACCAGGCTCACCAAAATTTCCTACCACCCAGCGTTCCCCCAGGTCTCCCGATAAAAATTGTTCCTCACTTGTATGGGAGGCCCAAGTACCTGTGACAGCCAAGGGCCCAAAACGTAGTGAGGCAACATCAAATGTGCCTATCTCCAAACTACCTGGTTTTGCAAGGGGGTCACCTGGGTTTTTGGCCCCGTGCTCGGCGGCCATCTAGGGAAATCTACCAAAGCCACACATTTCTGAAAACTAGACACCCTGTGGGAAAGTGTGGCATCACCGGGCTCACACAAATTTCCTACCACCCAGCGTTTCCCCAGGTCTCCCGATAGAAATGGTGCCTCACTTGTGTGGAAGACCCAAGTAGCTTCGACAGGCAAGGGCCCAAAACATTTTGAGGCAACATCGAGATTGCCTATCAAAAAATGTCCTTACCCGGAACACGGAACATATTGCAACTTCGATCTCACACAGATCTTCTTCCACGAACTTCGCGGCAAACACAAAGGTTTAGCCTTCCCTTACAACGCCGTAGTGATTTACGCATTGCCAACTCCATTGGATTCTGACCCTACGAAATTCGTTTGGACAGCATCAGCCTCAGTCAGTGGACGAATAGTATTCCACCTAGATTTGGCACGTTTTGGCACACCTAAACTGTTTTTCTCTCCAGAAACAGTGGACACTTTTGACTCAACCCCAGATCTGGTCTTTTTCTTACTACACGGTTTACAACATTTGAGTCCCGGGCCCTGCCGGCAGAGCGACTTCCCTAGAGACTGATCATTTCATCATAGCCCTGAGGAGTCGCGGGAGATCTATCCCATGAGCGACGAAACACGTGTCGGCTGGATTGTTTTGAAGAACATTAAATACATCATTTCTCATGAACCAGAAGATGAATTTCTTGTTTATCCACAGGCTTTGTTTCTAATTGTACCAGTGTCTACACTGACACATTGTATTATATGTAACGGTTGTGTGCAAGGGTATTCAGTTAGGCACTTTGCCACAAAAGGGTCATTTTTCACTGTGAAATTGAGGTATGACCACGTTGCGTTTTGCACCGTTTCCTGTCGGAGGCACTAGGCCGACCCACACAAGTGAGGTACCATTTTTCTCAGAAGACTTTGGGAAATGCGGGGTGTGTGGAAGTTTGTGGATCCACGCAGATTCCAGAACTTTCCACTACAGAAATGTGGGGAAAATGTGGTTTTTTTTATCAATTGTTTAGGTTTGCAAGGGTTTCTGGGTAACAGAACCTGGTGGAAGTCACCCCATTCTGCATTCCCCTGGGTGTCTAGTTTTCAAAAATGTATAAGTTTGCTAGGTTTCCCTAGGTGCCAGCAGAGCTAGGGTTACAAAACTACAGCTAGGCACTTTGCCAAAAAAGGGTCATTTTTCACTGTGAAATTGAGGTGTGACCACGTTACGTTTTGCGCTGTTTCCTGTCGCAGGCACTAGCCCAACCCACACAAGTGGTGTACCATTTTTCTCGGAAGACTTTGGGGAACGCGGGGTGGAAGAAAATTTGTGGGGACACGCAGATACCAGAACTTTTCACCAAAGAAATGTGGGGGAAATGTGGCTTTCTTGACATTTCTTAACAGAACATGGTGGCAGGCAGTCAAATCACCCCATCCAGGATTCCCCTGGGTGTCTAGTGTTAAAAAATGTATGGGTTTGCTAGGTTTCCCTAGATGCCGGCAGAGCTGGGTTTAGAAAACGACAGCTACACACTTAGCAAAAAAAGGGTACATTTTCATTGTGAAAATGTGGTGTGCTCACGTTGAGTTTTGAGCCCTTTCCGGACGTGGGCACTATGCCTATCCACACAAGTAAGGTACCATTTCTATCAGGAGACTTAGGGTAATTCAGATTTGTAAAGCAACTGTTATTACCTGTTGAGTTTTGATGCATTTCTGCCTTCCAAATGAAAGACATTGTATAAAAAAGAAGTCCTTTTGAAAAATGACCAATAATTCTCATGCTAGCATGAGTATTTCCAATTTTGAAAATGTGCAAATATGTACTGTTTCTAAACATTTCAGAAATACATAGGTGTCCTTCATACCGATTTTTCCATGTATACATTTTCGCACAAAAATTGCCATATACCCGGTACATATTAAAAAGCCATTTCAAATTGCTACTCAGTTTTTGACTCTGAGTTTGTCTGCTTCTTGGTGAATGTTAGACCTGGCGCCTTGGCATGGGTCTCCCTTCCACTTTTTGTTACTGTGCCTCATGTGTTTTGCTGGTGTTAGCTGCTCAGAGCACTGTGCCACTGCCAATCAGTTCCACAGTGCAAGTGCTCCCTGTATGAAATGTATATGTTGTTTGGATTCCATGATTGGCTTATTTGGTTTATTGTCAGACCCCAGTACAGTGCACCAGGAGTGCCCAGGGCTTGTAAATCCAAATGCTGCTGGTGGGCTTGCAGCACTGGTTATGCCACTCACAGAAGCGGCCCGGTAAAATGTGTCGAAGGTCTGCCATTGCAGAACCTGCGTGCAGCCATGCGCTGTCATGCTGACTGGACAAGTGCACCCACTTGCCGGTCCCTAAACCTTCCCTTTTCTTCATATCAGTCACCCCTATCATAGGCCCACGGCCTGGGTGCATTGTAAGTATAAGGTAGGACATGCTCTGATGTGTGTGGCATGTCCTAATAGTGAATTACAACCATTTTAGTTTTTCACTATTGCAAGGCTACCTGTTCTCATAGGCCAGAATGGACTGTTGGAATTATTACATTCTATAATCATGACAGACTCAGGGAACATGGTGGAAACTCGAGTTTAGTATGCCTGAACTAAGAATAATAAAATACATATTTTAGTGAAGTTTATTTTTTAATCTTCTGTGTTTGCAAATACCACTTTTAGAAAGTAGTTATTTGCTTGCCTAACCATTTCAGCCTGCCTCTGCTAGGATATGTATCTGCTGTCTGGGTTCTGTGAGTGACAGGGCTGGGGAATCCCAGAGGGCAGGGCTTGGTAGCCTGGGGGGGGAATAGAGAGATTGACATCCTGATGGGTGGGAGGAGTGCACCTGGACTCTGAATAGGGCTGTGCTCTGCCACCACAATGCTGACTCTTCCTCCTGTGGAGCGTCTGATGTCTCTAGCCTGCTCCCTGAATGAAAAGTCCGAGTAATGTCAACAGAGTGCTCAAGAACTGGTTTTGGCTGGGCACAGGCCCCTCTACCCCAGAGGAACAAAGGAATTAGGGGTATAAGTATTGGGACCCTGCTCCCAAGAAATTAGATCCTGCTTGACAAGAAGAAACCTCTGCCTGAAGAGAAGGAACTGGGAAAGCTGTAAGGAGGAGTACTGTCCCTGACCTGGGGGATTGGCTTGCAGTAGTTGCCTTGCTGCTGAAGGAGAGGAGGAGAAGACTACAAAGACTTTGCTTCAACTTGTGCCTCAAAGATCTCCAGGGGCTTGTAAGTGAGCTTGCCCCCTGAACAAATTCCCAGGACCAGTGGACTTCATCCGCCTCGCAATCCGCTGCTGGAAACGCTGTTTTCAGTATCTGCCGAGGCCGGGGGCTGTGTACGCCTCGAACAATTGACCCGCATCCTGCCAAGCACCGTCCGCCTCAATCAACGCGGCTCTCCGCTCAACGCTTCGTCCTGACGAACTTCAATGAGCCGGAGCTCGCACTGTGACTGGCCGACAACGCACTGTACAATGCTTTGCCGCATCAAGTCATCTTGGTCGGAACAACACGTCCACTGCCGCTGAGTTTGAGTCTACGATCGCACCTGGAAAGGGGTACAGTTCGCACGTTTGCATCGAATCGCCTCGCACTCCATCAAGGACTGGACAGCGCTGCTCCCGCAGTACGGCTCGTACGCCGCAACGTAAGAAGAACGCACCGCATCAAGCACCGTCCGCCTCAATCAACGCGGCTCCCCACTCAACGCCTCGTATCAACGACTTCAACGAGCCGGAGCTCGCACCGTGACTGGCCGACAACGCACCATGCAACGCTTTCTTTTCGCAACGCACCATCCGTGCTGCAAGCAACTTAGTAAAGGTACTGTACGACTCGAACAAGCATCCCGTACGCATCGGACCGGCGAGTCCGCTGCACTTGTTAGACTCTTTTTATTATTTCTATTGCAGTGAGAGACGGACAAAGAGTACGAACTGTACAGAACTCTGAAACTAAGCATTTTACTAAGAACTCTTCATTGCTAACAGTATTGTGGGTATTTTTGTCATTATCTTGGTCTTGTGCTAAGTCTTATATAAAAGCTAACTATTTTTATATAAAACCTGTGTGGTGTCCATTTGTAGTGTTGTCACTTGATTACTGTGTGTGGTTACAACTGCTTAACTTGCATCGCCTCTGAGATAAGCCTTGACTGCTTGCGCCACGCAACCTAGAGGGTGAGCAGGGGTTATTTTGAGAGGGTAATTCCCTTGCCCTGACTAGAGGAGAGTGCTCCTGCTTGTCACAAGTACCTGTGCCAACCAGAGATCCCCAATTCTTACAGTGAACCTACAAGTCCTATAAATCCCCACAACTAGGAAGGTCCAGCGGATGTAACGGTATATTGCTTTCAAAGAGCTGTCATAATTACAAGAAGCTACAGGTGAAAACGTTGACACAAATGGCTGTTTTTTTCAACTAATTTTCAATTTTTCCAATATTTAACTGTTAGTTTCTATAAAGAAACCTTGATGGATCTACACAAATGACCCCTTTCTGATTTCAGAATTTTGTCTACATTTCTTAAATATATAGCTTTCCAGGATCCATTATTGCTTTCATACTCATTTTTACCATTAACTGGAAGGAGGTTGAAAGGACTAAAAATAGCAAAAATAGGCTATGTCCCAGAAAAATGCCAAAACTGTGTAAAAAATGTTGGTTCTCTGACAAAAGATTGTCATTCCCTAAAAGCTGGGAAATTGAGATTTCAGCCCCACAAACCATTTTTTGATAACATTTTCAGGGAAAAACCCAGATGCTTTCATTTGTAGCCCGTTTTTCCAATTTTTCTGAAAAAAACAAAAATGTTACTGTATTTTGGCTAATTTCTGGGACCCCTCCAAGGGAATACACAAACCCTGGGTACCTTTAAAATGCCCAGGATGTTGGAAGAAAAGGATGCAAAATTGGCGTGGATACCTTATGTGGTCAAAAAGTTCCAGGGGCCTAAGCGCACACTACCCCAAATAGCCAAAAAAGGCTTAGCACAGGAGGGGAAAAGCCCTAGCAGCGAAGGGGTTAAATACTACAGTAGTTCTACTCACATACTACAAAGTAATATATTCACAAACCTATGACTGCAGGCTTCCACCCCTGCCTCTCCTATGCCTCACACATACGTTTACGTTTTAGTAGTAAATATAGGAAGGAAAATGCAGTTGGGGGAGGGGCTGGAAAATGACGAATATTTACTGCTATATTGGAGGAGTTTAGGGATATTGAAGGAGGGGTCTATGGAGGGACATGTTCATATAAACGCATACCCACAAATGGTTAATTTGCATGTCACAAAGTAAACTTGTTAAGTTACTACTGCCCTGACATTGTCAAAAGAGGTGTAAATGTCCTCCAGCTCAACCTTGAACGTCAGTCAAGCACTTTAGAGGCAAACTCACAGGCACTGCAACACACCCCCATATAAAACAATGGAGGCGGGAGATAAAAATAACACCCTGGCCGAGATCTCTAGAAAGGAAAAGACTTCAGAGGCAAACTCACAGGTAGTGCAACACACTCCCATATAAAACAATGGAGGCGGGAGATAAAAATAACACCTTGGTAGAGATCTCTAGAAAGGAAAATACAGGAGAGGTGGGAGTGGAGATGTGTGGATTGTATTTCGAAGTATTATAACTGAAATACTACGTTATGCACCACAAAATGCTGTTTGTGAATCACCCATATGCCTCTATGCAGACTAATTTAACATTTATCCCTGACGCTCATTCCAGAATGATGGTCCTGGTGGATCGATACATTTGTGTACATGTTCAGAAGCACTTACAGCGCAGAGGACACTGGAAATCTAGTGGCGGTCTCTGCCGGGTTGGAGTTGGGTTTTGTGATGGGTAGGTGTTTCATGCGTTATGAAGCTCAATAAAAAGAATTTAAAAAATGTATAGAATTCAGGCAGCCCACACCTGAAAGAGAAGAGACTAGGGAAGGCGAAGACAGAGATGCTGCTGTTGGAAAGTGGGTGATCAACTCAGCTTTGGATGGTGGGAAGGGAGAGGCCCAAAGACTGGACAGTGAGAGGGGAGACAGCTCATCACAGAAAGGTGGGAAGGAAGGCCATCCATCATGCGGTGGTGGACAGGGAGATTGTGGGTAGCTGCACAGGCTATAAGGAGACCCCCGATAACTTGAAAATGATGAATTGAACAACCCATGAAAATAAGATTTTTATGCGGATAAGACTTGGTTAGAAAACACCCAATGAACCTCGGCTTGCCCAGGCTTTCTCAAGAAACCCCGCTATAATAATCCAGGACTCATTTGCAACACAGATAAGCAAGGCTCTGTCTCTTTCCCTCTTCAACACAGTTTTACACCATAACCTGGACACACACATCATGGGCATTGCAGGCTTTAACTCCAGTCAATTGTCCTCATTTTGAGGAGCAAAAACATACAAGAGATGTATGTCTTCCTTGACTATAATACAATGCAAAAGCACCTATTTGTTCTCTAATTGAACTACCCAGGTCCCTAAAAACATGTCCACGCTCGAAAAGATGCTTCATTTGTAAACCTTTAGAAAAGCACGTGAGATGTTTATGGTCTATAGCTCCCAGAGACAGGACTATTACATCCTCCTTGGTTCCTTGGGAGACATGACTGTTACATCCTCCTCAGTTGCTTGGTACTCAATATTATTCCCTTGTGCTCATGGTGTTTTTTGTAAGGAGCTGCCATCCTTTTAAATCCAGCATACTATAAATGGGTAAATAAATAATTAGTGACTAGAAAAGCAGGCAATGACTGGAGATGCGAGGAGGAGGTGCAGGCATAATCCCAAGGCAGGAACGGGAGTGAGAAACCTGACCATGATGTGTCAGAGTGGAGAGAGTGGAAAAGGAAGAATAAGGATAATAGAAACTAGTGCTCTAAGACACACGCGGTACAAAGCCCTTTACGTGGGATGTTATGGGACATATCCCCTTATTAAAAAGGTAGTTATAGGGGAAGTGGGAGTAAAAGAGCAGAGTATTTTCTGGTGGAGACTTCTGGAGTGAGGAAGGGAAGGAGAGAGGGGAAGAGGGGTAACCAACATAAATGCATGCAACACTTCTCACCAGCTTGCTCCATCTCAAATGGCTCCTTGCAGAACGTGACGACGTCTTTGGTGACAGTGGTGACATTTACAATCACAGAGATCTGGCTGCGGGTCTTTTCTGGGAACTCACACTTGTGGACTGAGGACTCCATCTGTAGCCCAATTCTGGATGGAAGGCACAGTTCCCAGTCTGTACCTCTGTTGATCAAACAAAAACAATGGATTAAAAGGCAATTAGAGGACCTCAAGAGCATGGTTAGAATATATGGTTGAATCAGGCGTCTGGGAAACACAGGACCAGTAATGGCAAAGGCGTGAAAAGCAAAGCAGAAGACTTAAATTTAATATGCTTTTCGGCGGCATATAACAGAGATCATAAAGATGAGAGGAAACTGAATGGTGTTTTGGATACGCAAGAGCAGGAGTGCCGCTATGTTTGGTAATATTTGCAGACGTTTTAGTAAAGTCTGTGAAATACCCAATTACCGTGAGTTGTTAGTTACAGAAATTTTAAATTTTCTCTCAACAGGAGTATCTAGCCCCAATAAAAATATCATGGCTCAATCAATTACAGGATCTTGAAAATCCAGATTTTACTTAACAGGCAAAAAATCAGAAGGGCTTAGAAAGATAACAGCAATATTTTAAAGGATCAGGAAGTATGACAACTGATAAAAGAACTATGATCATCGTTGAGAGAAAAAAAACTCAAGCAACCACAGCAGATGCTGACCCAACTTCATGAATTCATTATAAATATTATAAGAATTATACCCTGCAGATCTGTATGGCTCCGCTGATCATTCTTCGGTTAAGCAAGATGCAGTCTCCTCAACTTCCAACATCAAAACAACAGTTGAAGTTATAAGTACTTGTCTTACAGAGACCAAAAACCTCTCACACCCCAGTCCCAATGGAACCTCGAACGCCATAATTTTAAAAAGTACAGTAAATTGCTCCATACTCTTAACTTCCATGTTCAATTAATTCTGCCTATCAGTAAAATTCCTCCATCTTGGAAAGGATCCATTTGCAACTGTTATACAAACGAGGTCCTAAATCAGAACCGAGCAGCTACTATACAATAGCTTTACTCAATGCTGATGGTTGACTCTTCAGCAAATTATTATTAAATAAAGATCAATTTGCGTGGATGGTTCTTCGCTAATTTCCCCTCATCAGACTGGTTTTTAAGTCCGGTTGTACGACCATGGAAAATATTGTATTCATTAATTGTCTATTCAAAAATATTTTTCAGGTTAAAGGCAAAAAAGATATGCATGTTTTATTGACTAATCTAATGCCTTTGACCGGGTAGGTGAATCGAAACAAACGTTGGTCAAAATTGGTACTTAATAATCCAGTCACATTCGGATACCGGATTCAAGGTAAATTGAGCAATGGTAGGGGATTGACAACCTGCATTAAAACATTCAAATGGTTTAAAACAGGGATGTAGTTGAGCCCCTTTATCATTTTCATTATATATTGTAGATATATTTGTGATTTTAGACAATAAGTATTGAGATTGCCCAAAACTTCGCCACTCCACAATTCCGTTTCTCGCCTATGCTGATGACCTGGTTTAGTGTTCTAAAACTCAAATTGGCCTTCAACAGCAGTTAATTTGCCTCCAGGGTTATAATCAAACAGTATGAAGGAGGAGCCACTTGTCTAACCATCACTATGGTTAAGTCTAAAATAGTTTCTTTATTAACATACGGTTCAATTATAATGAATTCCAGATTTTTAAGGAAGCTAGATATTATATTGTATAATTGTGTTAAGAAGTTATTTAATCTTATACAATCTACGTCGCATGCTACGTTGCATTTGGAATTCAGGATTCCATCAATGTACTCACAGAGTAATATTATTCTATTAAATTATAGCTGGGATTGTGTGGCATCCAAAGAACAGATAGTAAAAGGTATGGTTAAGCATTGTTTGCACATTTCTCACTATGGGGCCGATTATGATAGAGGATTTTCCGCCTCCCCCGGGCCGGCGGAAGCCACCGCCGGCCCGGAGGAGGCAGAAAATCCTCTGCGGAGTCACCAAAGACCCACCGCCGCATTACGATGGCTGGTGGGTCTTGGATTCTGTCCGCTGCTTTTCCGCCGCGGTCGGATTACAACCGCGGCGGAAAAGCTCTCCTTTGGCTGGCAGTGTCTATCAGACACCGCCAGCCAAATTAGGAAGCATTAGTAAACATGCTTTTCCGCGGCGTTTTTTCCGCCGTGGAAAAGCATGTGTACTTTTGCTTTTGGGGGCCTGTTGCGGGCCCCCAGGGCGTAGGCGGGTGGGGGGTGCACATGGGGGGTACCTATGGTACCCCCCAGCATTTACATGCACAAAGCGGCAGGCACCGCACGGTGCCTGCCGCTTTGTGCATGTAAATGTTACACATGCACTTTTAACATTGCGGCGGGTGCTGCTTGAAGCAGCACCCGCCGCAATGTTAAATATCCAGGATGTGACCGCCAGGGTGGCGGTCACATCCTGATTTGCATGGAGGGACCTCCGCAGTCCATGCGGACGGTCCCTCGTCCGTCCGCCATCCTAATCGGCCCCTATGTTTGATATAATGTTATAGTAATGTATAAGGAAGGAATTTTGTACTGTAAGCAATGTTTGTCTTTTTAAATTATTGGTGTGTTTTTTTGGACCTCCGTACGAGTTCCAAAACAAAATAAATAAATACATTGGATTGGTATGGTACTTACAATCAGCAGGGCAAAGTATATTTTTTCAAATCAACTGTTTTTCATTATGCTGAGAAATTACTATTTACCCTCATCAACTAGTATTGCTAGCATGAACAGCTAAACTTGTGAAAAGTTAAATAAACAAGCAATTGATTATGTGAGTTTGAAGCAGATCAGGAGATATGGTTCGGACTAAAAATAGTTATGTCAACGACTCTTACTGTCATAAACAGGTTTCTCCTCTCTATATTCTACTTGGGAGAGGTGTGGCGCCGCGGCCAGGGCGACTGACGCTGGAATCTGGGGACCACGGTTCTATCCCCGGCTCCGGCGGCAGGTTAGCCCAGCACCATGTGACTCTGGGCAATAGCTCGCTTAATCTTCCCGACGGCCCCCAGCGCCTAGAGACCCTTACGGGTGATTGTGCGCTTTACAAATGTGGACTTTACTTTACTTTACTTACGCCGTGACACTCTTGAGTAGCTGTGCGTGCTACAAATCATAATAACATAACATAACTTGCCAGTTTGAGTGTTCGTGGGACAAAGCAGCGAATCTTAAGCCATCATGTAGTCTTTGCTCCTTGATTAAGGAATCGATTGAGTATGTTCTTTGCGTTTGTCCAAAGCTACTTGATATTTGGAAAACACATTTAAAACATTGTTTAGATTGCATGGAATTAGAAAACTTAAGGATACTTATTTTAAGGGGATTTCAGGGCAAATTTAATCGGAGTGTGATGAAATTTATGGCCATAATAGACGAGCACTTTAAACATGCAATCTGACAGTTTTATAAATGTTTATTATTATTGTACAGTTCTTCCTTTTATGGTAATATTTGACGTTGGATCTTTTTGTTTTTAATGTTGTTTTTATTAGTAGAATGTTTTTATAAGATTTTTTTTAACAGCATGGTATCTCATATAATCACTTTTTACATTGCTTGCCACTTTCCTCAATGTATTGTTTTAAATGATTTAAAGAAATCGAAGCAATCACAACTGAAGCCTCAGGTGGATAGGTGGGGAGGAGTGCAGCCTGTTGACACAGGTGGACAGTCACCAGGACTGAAGTCTCAGGGACACAGGGCAAAGTCACAGGGACTATAATCTCAGATACACAGGTAGGGAGCAGAGGAGTCACCCGGTATGAAGTCCAATGGAAATGGTATGGAAGATGGAGGTAGTGAAAGTTTACAGCAAAGCAGCATTTTCAGTGGCTGAAGATCAAAACCTGCAGATGGCCCCTTGGTGACTTTAAGGTGGTTGAGGGAAAATGTCCAGATGTAATACTTCCGGACAGCATAAGAAGAGGAGAGTTTTATTCGCTCAGTAAAGAAATGGAAGGTTTATAGCGACTAGAGAAAGACAAATTGAGTCCCATTTCATGAATGTTTGGTCAGGCTATAAAGCCATTCTAACGAGGGAATTGAAAACAAGAGAATTATTTACAGCGTAAAAGATAAAAAAGTAAGATGACTAAAAGCATTGTTCTACTACTACTGTATATATTTTTCAAAACTTTGCAAATTGTCACTGCTGCAAAATTAATATAAAATTATGAGGATAAAAATGACAAACATTTGGTTTGTGGAAAGAAAATCCTGGTAACACTTTTGGAAAGAGAATTATTTGTGAAAAACGTTTTTGTATGGAAATTGAATCATGTAGGGATTTTTGACTGAAGGTGAACTTTTGTGCATAGATCTGGAGAGCTTGATTTCCTGTCTGTTAGAACTGGAGGTCTCTAGTTGGCAATGGTATACACCTTTGTTCAAATAGGGACCCTCGCTTCTAGTCAGGGAAAGGGGATTACACTCCAGGATAACCCCTGCTCACCACCTTGGTAGCTTGGCACGAGCAGACAAGCTTATCTCAGAGGCAGTGTGTTAAGTATTTGTGAACACATACAGTAATACAGTGACAACACTACAGATGGACACCACACAGGTTGTATAAAAATAAGTATTCTTTATATAGATTTAACACAAGACCATAAATGACAAAAGTCCACAATACTGTACTCAAAATAGACTTAAAGATGGCAGAAGTAACTGAGTTCACGTTGATGATAAATGCAACACGTTTCTCACAAAAGTACCTGGATGCATAACACAAAACAAACAAAAGGTTTGCAGGGAGGGTATGTGTTGATTCTCGTACTGCGTTCCGGTTACAATGCGGCAAGATGGCACCTCGATGCAATGCGACAATCCGGTACGATGCGATAAGATAGCGTCCTTGATGCGATGCGACGATGTGAAGATGATGTGTGCACCCCAATGGCCATGCGGCGAACTCTGTAACTTTGGAGCTGCGGCAGGCCCTGCAACACGTTTCTCCGGTGATGCAACGGCGACCCTTGCGGTGGCAACACACTTCTCTGGTGATGCAACGGCAAACAGCTGCAACAAAGACATGCTTCTCTGGTGATGCTGCGGCGACCTGTGCGGCGGCGACATGCTTCTCCAGCGATGCGACGGCAACAGCTGCGATGACGACATGCTTCTTCTTGTTGAGTCGCGCTTCCAGCTCCCAGCAACACGAAGACTTCTGCAGACAGAATTCCCAGCAAGGAAAATCAGAGGGGGAGCTGGTGGTGAAGTCTTGTAGCCCTGAGACTTCAGCAGGAGGCAAGCATACGTTCAAGCCCTTGGAGAAATATTCTTCAAGATGATGAAAGTTCCTTAGTTCCTTCTCCTTTCCTCGGCAATAAAGAAACCACTGCAGGCCATCCTCAGCAAATAGCCCACTGGCAGAGGGGAGTCCAAACTCCTTAAGCTTCCTTGGTTCTTCTGCTTGGTTTGTCTTGTTTTCCCAGAAGTGATCTAAAGTCTTGGGGTCTGGGTCCCCATATTTATACTACTATTCTCTTTGTTCTCTGAAGGCAGAGGGTCCTGTACCTTGTCCAAACCAGTTCTGAGTGCATTCTGCCAGTGTACACCTTCTTCCTTTGTCAGTGTGGGCCAGGGTCCTCAGACACACCACAGGGGGTGGACCCAGCATTGTGGACGGCAGGCACAGTCCTATTCAGGCCCAGGTGCTACTCCTTCCACCATTCTACATGCAGATAGGTCTATTCAGCCTTGTGCTGACTCGCCCTGTCTCCTGGAGTCACCCCAGCCCCTGTCACTCACAAACCAGACATGGAATACACAACCTAGCAGAGGCAGGCTTGGATGGTTAAGCAAGAAAATGTCTACTTTCGAAAAGTGGTATTTTCAAACACAATGTTAAAACCAACTTCACTAAAATATTTATTTTATCATCCTAAATTCGTTTTTCTACCATGTTTCCTGGGTCAGTTAGGATTATAAGATGCAGTAGCGGCCATGGTGAGAGTGCTGACGGGCTCTGACGTGGGGCGGGAGAAAAGGGCAGGCTGGGGCGTAGTAAACTATGGATTACAGCTGATTAGAGGTAAGTAAACATATAAATAAATAAAACGAATTTTGCTGTACACACTGCATCGCCAAATGCCAGCCCTGAGACAAACTTTACAAGCTGCTTCTATGGGTGGCACAATCAGTGCTGCAAGCCCACCAGCAGTATTTTATTTACAGGCCGAGGGCACACATGGTGCACTGTACTAGGATCTGACAAGTAAATCCAATAAGTCAATGATGGAGTCACTAATCCATTAAATCAATTTAACATAGGGAGCACTTGAAGTGTAGCACTGAATAGCAGTGGCACAGTGCCCAAAGCATCTGCCCAGCGAAAACATATAAAAAACAGAGGAGGCAATCAGTGAAAAATGGAAGGGAGACTCACGCCAATGGTACCAGGTCTAACACTGCCCTATGCTGTTCTCTTGTCAAATCACTGGAAAGTTTCTGTAGGCTTTTTTATTTCTACCTCTGTGAACGTGACAGTCACACACGCCCACTGAGGGTCTCCTCATTTACATGGAGTGTGATCCTAGAGCTTGGCTCTGAGGTTAATGGGGCCTGCAAAGTACACCCCTCTTTTACAGAGAATGGCTATTGCCCTCTCTTTCCAGGCTGTGGTAGACTGACGGTGGTGGCTGCTTTACTGTATAATCAGAGGGAGGGTGTTCGAAATGGGGTTTCTGGTTGGCTAGGGTATGCACCTAAGCCAGGCAGAACCCACCACTCTAGTTAGCACGAGTAAGTTACACATCAAAAATGACCTGAGCTCACCTCTGATAGCTTGGCACAGAGCAGTCAGGCTTATCCCCAGAGGCAATGTGTAAAGCATCTGTGTAGCACACTCACACCAGTGACACAATGAATACACCACAAAAGAGACACCACACAGTAGTATATAAAAATACGGAACTGTATTGCATATAACTATAGACCAAATTACTTAAATCACAGGAACTATGCATACTATACCACACCAGAGTCAGTACTCATTATCCTGACAATGCAAGAATTGACATGACATACATTTTGATTTCAGGGCCAGGCATGTATCCAGTTCTGAAAAGATACATAAATCAAGAATATTGTGCATAATAAGCAAATAATTACATGAGATACCAATAAACATCACCCAAATCACAGTAGGCATCCATGGATATAGGAGCACCTGCGCTCCTACTAGCAATTACACGACAATTTCTGAATTAGGTACAGGCCTTCCAAACGTGCCTGCAGTAAGCGCTGGTGCGCTTTGGTTCCAGTAGTTATGATATTGATGGCAATCCCTGCAGTGCGGGAGGGTTGGTATCAGACAGGTCCAATCCCTGCCAGCCAAACACAGGGTATGGCGAGCCAAGATGTGGGGCAATGTGTGTAGCCGTTGCACACGATGCTTAAAAGAAAGTGGTGTATAGCACAAGGGTGTTTTCTCCATTAGGCAGTGGGGCTTCGCCCCTCAGAAAATTCCTACACATTTACATACAAAAATATTTAATAGATCGATTTTTCTAGAGATACGGTTGTATCTCTAAATAAATTGATGTATTTAAGTCTGGGTTGTCTTTTCAGGCTGCCTGCCCCGCCTCACTCTGAAGCAGGAGACGGAAGCCAGGCAGTAACTCAACTTTCTTAACATGAAGCACGACACAAGGCTTTATGTTTTAAAGCCCTTTATTGCCATTGGGGTCTCTGGTTGTATGCACACTGTAGGCTAGTGACGCATTAAGCTTCACGTTTTCTGCCATAGGAGACTTCATCCATGCGTGATTTAAGACGTCCGTCATTCAAAGGCGTAGATCCCACCCTTTCGTCATACGTGAGAGTAGATGCAAACAAGTCTGATCTGGTGCCTTGTTCTCAGTAATGGTAAGTGATTGCAAGCTAATGCTGTGTTCTGGTGCAACACAAATAAATTGGCCCAGACATTTTCTAATAAACAGGTCAAAGAAAAACATAAAGAATTGCTTTCAAACATTTACATTTTTGCAATCTCGTAATAAGTGGTCTAAATAATCCTAAAAAGTTTACAGAATACATCCATTATAAAATACAGACAATTCCAGGCAAACAAATATTACATATGGTCTAAAGTTAATTAAATTATATTAGTTACATTTTATTGTTAATTAAATATGGTATTAATAGTTATATACATTTATTGTTTAGTAGTTATTCTATTTATTTAAGTTTCATTTGTTATTTTTAACGTACATTTAAATTTAACATTTTGTTAATTATGTTATTTTTTTTAATGGAGTACATATTATTTATTTTTGTTAATTATTAATTGGGTGGTTTTAATAATAAGGTTTGTGAGATATATTTTACATTTACAGTGTTTTAATGTTATTTTTTTAGTTTGTTTAATGTGTTTCAAACAATTTTGTTGGAATTATTATGTAAGTTATTAGTGTGGTGCTTTCTGTTTGTTTTTTGTAGATAAGTAGATTTTATTTAAATATAATTTTTTCTTGAAGTTTATTACTTTTTTCCACTGTGATATGTATTTTTTAATAATATGATCTTATTTTTTTCTGATATTAGGTAGTTATATGTTTTGTATAAAAATTATTAGGAGGTGGAATGCTATTTACCGTTCCTACCAACTCAAAAGCCATCCTTACCGTTGCTTGGATTGGAGTGGGAATAGGTAGTTCTACCCCACCGAAGTCCAACGCTTTACCTACTGTTGCTTAGGCTGGAGTGGGAACAGTTCATTCTGGCCCTCTGAAGTCCAACGCTTTACCTACAGTTACCTAGGCTGGAGTGGGAATAGTAAATCTAACCCCTCTGGAGTCCAACTCGTTCCCTGCTGTTACTTAGATATGAGTCGGAATAGTAAATCTAATCCCTCCGAAGTCCAATGCTTTCTTTACTGTTGCTTATGCTGGAGTGGGAATAGTAAATATAATCCCTCCAAAATCCAACACTCATATTACTGTTTATTAGGATGAAGTTGGCTGTGTAAAGTAAGCCCTTGCAAGGCACATACGTTATGTAATGTTTCTTAATAAGTGTTAATAGTAGGTGTTTGTTTTGTATTTAATATTGTATGCTTTTATTTTTCAAATATGTGTACTTTTTTCTTTATATTTTTCAGAAATGTTGTCTGTATTTAAAATGAAATTTGTTTACATTAATTTTATTAATTTAAATATTTACTGTATATTGTATAATATGTTATTAGAATGTTTTGTTGGTGTTAATATTATTTGTGTATTTTTTTATAAATATGTTGATAATACTTTTATCATGTATATTATAATAAATGGGATTTATATTATGTATTTTCCATATTATAAATATATGTTATAATATATGTTATTTATTCTGTATTATATATATATATATATTACAGTTTTAAGTTTCTTTTGTATATTTGATGTAAAGTGTTAAAGAAAACTATTTTATGGGTTTATGTTATATATACAATTAGTTATACATTTCTGTAGGTTGTACTTATTTTTATCTTAAATTTGCTACCCTAACTAATTTAATTCAAATGTGTTTTTTATATATATATATATAAATATATATACATTGAAATAATTGAATAAAACTGTTTGATTTACATGATATTACATTTAACTTTTTTAATATTTTAAATATATTATTTTCCTGTCTATATTTGATTAAAAAACAAGATTCTGGCTTTGCTTTCAATGATATTCTTTCCTTGGTATTTTTTACACAATATTTTTGTTATTCCTATTATAAATATAGTAAGACGAGATTAGGTAAACAATATTAATGCGACTCGATATGTTAGCACACAATATTTTGTCATACAACCACCATAATGAATGTGTCATATAAATGGATTAGAAGGGGATAAATTGATTTGATCAAACCTGATGGGAAAGTCATTTCTAATGAGCAGCAGCTGAAGGAGGCTGACCCAAAGAAACGAGCTACAGAAGGGGACTGACATAAAAACCCTTTTCATGGTCTTGAAACGAGCACCTCATTTCACCACACCTAGTAAGAGAGGTTGTGCTAACTGCTCAAGGCTAAATTGGAGCGTGGATAACACCTCTGAAAGGCTCACAGGATATTTGATGTCTACTTACAAAATTCAATGTATCAAGAATAGCAGAAATTAGGGGTGGGCGGAAATTATAATTCAACTTATATTTGTAAATTTAATGCACTCTTTTACTCACATTTTACATTCATTCTTTAAGTTACACCTGTGCATGTATAACCATGTATTCAAATTTAGTAATTCCGCGTTACTCATTTAACATAAGATTACTAATAAAGTCCGCCGCTCTGCTCCGCCAGCAGAATTAAGCAGCACAGACAATAACCACCGAAAGTGCAATCATGCTTCAGGGTGTTCACTGCTCACCCAATTTTGGAAAAGGGGGGTGGTGATGGACAGAGTTTCTGAATGATGCAGAATACTCTTACCAAGTCAAGAGATCATGGTTTTAATCCATCACCGTTATTTGGCTCAATGCACCATCCCAGCTCAGAACCTGGCTATATGCAAATTAGTCTGATCCTGTCCCAGTGCATGATGGGAACAGGGCAAACCAAACTACCAAGCCAATTCTTATACTGGTAAGGAAACAAGCTTCCGGGGACCGGTTTCTGGCATCACAGCCTTCTTCGGCCCGGCTTGCTTGAATCCTGATGGTGCAATGAGCAAGGGACTCACGTCTGAGCATACCCTCCCACACATAGTGTGGATAAACCCAAACATCGCCCCCAAAAGGGAAAACAAAGAAGAAGTACGGTGCTGCCTCCTCCCCTCAGACGTTTGGTTATAATTACCATAAGGCCCGACAGATTTCAAAGGACTAGGCATTGGCAGGTGGCTGGAGCTGTCCCATCTAGTGACTGGAAACGGGGGAGCCGGGTGCATGGTGGGAGAGAAACACTGTGAACCCCTCCTTGCTTTGTCTTCCCATGCTCTCATTGTAGCACAGTGAGTGGGAGTTCCTATCCCTGAAACCTGAGGGTCTTTGATGGCTGTTTTATTTTTTTTCGAAAAGACGGCAATTATCTCTCATTTTCAGACACGGCTTGAGAACCTCTCCCTGAACCTTCCACCATCTCGGAATGCTTCCCTATCAGAACCGCATCACACACCAGCCAGGAGGTTGCAACTCTGCCGAACTCCCCATGAGAATACTAGGGCCGAACCCCAAACTCGTCTTGACGTGCTCTGGGAGGCCACAGACTGGACGCAAAGCTTAGCCTGACCTGGAGGAGCCCATCATCACCCGGTCCCCCAATGCTTTTCACCCCAACCTGGGCTTGTCCATCCTGCCTGAGAGTCCCAGCTCTCCGCACCGGGTCACCATGTGCATCGACAACTACCTGCTGCAACAGCCACTGGAGGAGGATTGCACCTCCTTGACCATGGCACAGCACAGTGTACAATCAAGATTTATATGGGGCTGGCGGCACTCGTGGTTAGAACTGATCATCAATGTAAAAAATGTAGACTGAGGTTAGCCTTTTAGGGTGCCAGGAAATAGTCCCTTCCGGCCGGTAAGGACTGTAGACTATGAAAAAAAAGGAGGGAGTGCAAGGACTGCTTGCACTGTTTCCGAAAGGCACTCCAATGGGAGATAAAACTCCTGAATAATAACTTTATCGCAAAAATTCATAAAGTTCAAACAAGCGTAGTCAATGGTAGTCTTTAAGACTACCATTGGAGTGCCTTTCGGAAACAGTGCAAGCAGTCCTTGCACTCCCTCCTTTTTTTTCACAGCACAGTGTACAACAGCTTCTCTGCAAGGTGAGTGTGCATTGCCCCTTTGTTACCCAACATTGATCAGCAATGTGGTCATGCTGGGCATCACCGTGGCCTTTCCACACAGCGGGTGCCACCAGGGTGTGCAGAGGAGACCCGGCTATTTGGATATACCATAGGTTTTAATGGTGTTGTACTTAGCTGAACATTTCACTCGTACAAAACCATTGAAATTCCTCCATTATAGTTAGTTGTACTAACTATAACTCGTGTGCCTGCAATCCACTGCTGATGACGTCACATATTAAATCATTCATGACATGTTCAGTGACATCACTGATCACATCACTGATGACATCTCAGATGACATCACTGATGACATCATCCAGTGCATGTGGTTTGGTTCAATATTTAAATAAGTATTATAAATAAAGCAGTCTGCATTGAAGACTGAGTGGATGTATAAGTGTCTGGATGGAGGATTTAGTACCAGTATGATTGACTGTCTAAGTGACTAATTTAAAGTGTCTCACTAAATATATGCGATAGTGATTAAACTGTGTGAATATCTGTATCACTCTATTTCTTGTTGTGTAAACTACTATATCAGTTGGTTACTAGTTATGTGAAAGTCTATATTAGTTATTAATTAGTTATTAATGAATTTTCTTTCAATACTGAGGGTTCCTGAGGGCCAAATAGCCCAACAGGTATCTCCAGTAGGCGCCAGGGAGCTGCCTTGCAGACAGGTGTTCAGAGGCCACGCCCCTTTTTACACCTCTCTGAAACGCAGCTCTGTGGCGCTTATTGGAGGTACCTAGTGGGCTAGTTGACCCTCAGGATTCAAGGGGACTTAATCTCCCAACTTAGAACGGCCTACAGGGCGCGTTTACACAGTGGTGAAGGGAGGGGACGAGGCCTGAGGTGACGTGTGCAAACACGCCCTGTGGCGCGTTTTAAGTTGGGGAAAAAATTCCCCTTCAATACTGAGGGACATTGGGGGCCAACTAGCCCACCAGGTGCTTCCAGTAAGCGCCGCTGCGTTGCAGAGTGGTGGTGCAGGCCGTGCTCCTTTATACACCTCTCTGCAATGGCGCTTACTGGAGACACCTAGTGGGCCCCCCACCCATTTCTTACATTGCCCCTGGGATTTGGCTCCCCCGGGGGCTGAATATTAACAAAGCGCGGGAGCTCGCGCTTGTTTTTTTTTTTATTTTTATTTTTTATAGAAAACCTTTATTGCACCTCGCAGTAATACACAGCTGTTGGCCTACAACCCTCCGGGCCGGCCACCATCATGTACTGATAATCAGTCTGCCCCGAGCAGGGTCATTCACAGTGTAAATTATTGATTACAGAAAAAGGCAAATCAGTGATAAATGAAAAGGGACAGTACGAAGGATAAAGAAACGGATCAGAAAAGGTTTTCGTTTTTTGTTTTGTAGAAAAAGAACAAACAACTAGGAAATCACATTGTGGTCATCGTGGAATCAACAACATTTCAATTGGTCGGCTCAAAAAGGTCTAGAAATCGCCAGGCATTTCCCACACATCGCTATCTACGGGACCCACCCCACTCTACTCGGGTCTGGGCCTCCCCACCCCGGGCCATTAACTCCACTACATTCTGAGCATACCCACCATCCACTCTCAGGTCCAATCAGCCATCCTCCTCTTCATCATCGGAATCCATGGGGTCCTCCTCCGGTAATGGCTCACAGATGTCACCCCGGTATACATTCCAGGGGGTCCATATTTTATTTCATTTCCTCGGACACGCTCGGCCCAGGTACACTACCCTCTCCGTCACCATTGTTCTATCCATATTTTTGCACCATTGTGTTTTCGTCGGTAAGTCTGCCACCCCCCAACGCTGCGCAATATCACGTTTTGCCATCATCACACCCAAAGTGACCCAAAGCTGGCCACTTCTGGACAAATCATTCGGACTCCACACATTTAACAGACAAACCCGCGGTTCAGGGAGAATGGAGGTCCCAAGGGTCTGTGAGATTGTGCGCATTATCTGCCTCCAATATTCCTGTAGGCGCGGGCAGTCCCATATAGTGTGATAGAATGAACCCTCTTCCCCACAGCCTCGAAGACAATAGGGGTGTTGTGCTCTGTGAATGAGGTGCAATGTCGTTCTGGTGTAGTACACTCTGTGTAGAATTTTGAGTTGCACTAGTCTCAGTCAAGCAGAGACGGCCACCTCCCGCGGGGACGCCATCGCCTCTTGCCATTCATGCTCGTCCATCTCGCCTATCTCTCCCTCCCATTTAGATTTCAGCAGAGTCATCGGGTCAGGTAAGTTATTAATGAGTTTGCGGTAAGTCAACGATGTCGCCCGCTCAGCCATAAAATCGGTAAGGAGCCGATCCTCGAGCGGGGACGATTCTGGTACCTCTTCCCCAGGGGTCGTGGCGGCAAGTAGGGCATGTCGGATCTGTACGTATCTGTACAACTCCCGTGTTCCCATCTCGTACATCGCCCTCAAACGGTCGAACGGTATAACTTCTCCCTTTTCCCATAGGTCCCCTACCGTTGATATTCCGATGGCGTCCCACTGGGAAAAACCCTTGCTATTTCTCAGGTTTCCCAATGCACGGGAATCCCAGAGCGGGGTGAGCAGTGTTAGCCTTCCTTTCCAACCCAGCGTTGCCAGTGCCGAATGCCACAATGCCACGGTGAGTCTTGTGGGTCCCAGTAATTTCCGCCCTTGACGTTGGTCATAGAGCGGGGCCAACATACTATCAGTGCCTAGTTGAGCCCAGTCAGCCTGGAAGGCCGGGTCGGCTCGGGAGACATGAATCCACTGATTGATGGGCTTGAGATGGGCCGCCCAATAGTACAGATTGAGGTTCGGCAGCGCTATCCCACCGTCGCACCATCCCCTATGCAATTTGGTCTGTGCAATCCGCGCCGGCCGGTTATTCCATAACAATCCGGACACCAGGGCCGCCACCTTCTTGAAGTAACCCGGAGCCACCGGGTACGGCGTGTTCTCCAATATATATAAAAAACGGGGAAGCGACATCATCTTATAGAGCGCCGCTCTGCCCAGCATCGTCAAAGGCAATCCCGCCCAGAATTTGACGTCCTGTTTCAATCGTTCCAGCGGTGGTGCTAGATTCATACGCGCAAACTCTGCAGGATCCCCTGTTACGTGGATCCCCAAATACTTGAAAGAGGAGCCAGCCATCCGCAGTGGACAGTCCACGCCCAACTCAGGGAGCGGGCCTCTCAGAACATACAGTTCTGATTTATTCCAATTTATCGTGTATCCCGACACAGCGCCATGAGCGTTACAAAGGTCTAAAAGAGCCGGCACCCCTTGTTCAGGGTCAGTTAAGTACACCAGCATGTCGTCCGCATAGAGGGAGAGCCGGTCTTCCCATCCCTCCCTCCACCGTATGCCTTTGAGTAGCGGGGTCTGACGTATCAGGATCGCCAGAGGCTCCAGGGCGAGTGCAAAGAGCAAGGGGGAGAGGGGACAACCCTGGCGGGTGCCCCTTCCCAAGGGGAACGTCCGCGAGATATGTCCATTAGCGACCACATGAGCAACCGGCTTCGTGTATAATAATTTGACCCACGAGATAAAAACGGGGCCAAAGCCCATGTGAGCCAGGACCTCAAAAAGATAATTCCACTCAACTAGGTCAAAGGCCATCTTGGCGTCTAAGGCCAGTATGACCGCTTGTCCTGGGACCTCGTCCGCCCTCGCCAGCACTCCGTGCACCCTGCGGAGGTTCATCGCTGTGTTCCTGTGCGGCATAAATCCAGACTGATCCGGATGTATAAGGTCTGGCAGGTGTGACATTAGCCGTGAGGCCAGGAGTTTGGCCAGGATTTTAACTTCCGGATTCAGCAATGAAATAGGGCGGTATGAGGAGCATTCCTCCAGCGGCTTTTCAGGTTTGGGAATCGCTACTATAGCGGCCATCCTCTGGTCCAGTGGGAGTTCCCCCTGTTCTAAACAGTCCTCATACATGGCCAACAAGTGGCCGCTGAGGTTGTCTGTCTCAGCCTGGTACCACTCCACCGGAATGCCATTGGGACCGAGCGCCTTGCCAGGCTTCAGCGCTCGGATAGCCATCTTAATCTCCTCTTCGGTTATGTCAGCCTCCAGCTCGGACTGTGCCTCTGGAGTCAGGATCGGAGTAATTATCTGACCCAGAGCTGCACCCGCCATATCGGAGGATACCTCCCTGTCGGGGGTGTACACCCCTTCGAAGTGGTCAGCCAGCAACTCCACAATCTGTGCAGGGTTCGTCCGTAATACGCCTTGACTGTCCGTCACTTGCTGGATACCCCTAGCGCTACCCCCTCTCTTGTCTAACCAGGCCAGCATCTTACCTGCCTTATCCCCAACGTCGTAGACCCTGTTCTGCGAGTCTGTTATTTGGCCCCTCACTTGATGCCGGAGGTGATCCGTATACAACTGCTGGTGTAATGAGAGGGTGTGTGCCGTGTCTAATGTAGGGTTTGCTTCATGCAGTGTTGTGGCGTCGTTAAGAGCCAGTTCAAGTCTGTGCAGCTCTGCAGCCCCTTCCCTTTTATGGCCCGTTATTGAGTTTATAGCCTGCCCACGTAGGACCGCCTTGTATGCTTCCCACAGGATCCCGGAGGACTCCACCGAGTCAACATTTTCTTCAAAGTACTGCGTGGTCGCTTTACGGAGGGCCTTCCTGATCCTAGGAATCTTGAGATACGAAGCTTGTATGGGGTAAATACGTCTACGGGACTTAACCTGTGTGGAGATCGTGAGGGATATCGGAGAGTGATCAGAGATGCCTCTAGGGCATATGTCAATGGTATCTACATGTTGTATCCCGTCACATAGTGACAAAAAAGAAGTCTATCCGGGATAAGCTGTTGTGGACTGTGGAATGATATGTGTACTGCTTGGCTCGAGGGTGGACGTATCGCCAAACATCCACCAGACCCATCGCCGTTAGAAAGCTCTGAAACCGGGAAGGACCCCCTGACGAGGCCAACACTGGGAATTTATCAAGTTGTGGATCAAGTATAGCATTAAAATCCCTCCCGATAATGACATCACCCTCGGGAAGGGTCAACAGGAAGTCGCCCAGCGCCGGGAGCTTTACTGAGTGAAGCGACGGGGGGATATAGACAGACACCACATTAAGAAGCCGCCCCTCCCACCGTCCCTGTACCGCTGCAAAGCAGCCCTGTCCGTCGGTCATTGTGCCCAGGGGAAGGAAGTGCGAGGATTTCTTAATCAGGATGCCGGTGCCCCGGGATCCCGAAGAGAACTCCGAGTGAACCAACATTTTATAGCCTCTCCTATCTAAGGCCCTAGTGGCCCCCCCAGTTAAGTGTGTCTCCTGTAGCAGTGCCAGGCTGGGCCTCTGCCTCTTTAAAGCTGTCAATACCAGGCCACGCTTCACTTTATCTCCCAATCCCCGTACATTCCACGTCAGCAAGCGCAGGGGGGAGCCGCAGGAGTTCAGCCCGGCTTCACCCGGGCTACGTATCGGGCCTGCTGCCATTGGTCAATCTATGGGTATAGTGAAGTGTATCCAGGTTAAAGACCCGAACCCATAAGGCCTTCGTGCCCACCAAAGCAAACATCCGGAACATTCCAATTCTCGACCATCTTTGTGAATTACAAACAAACAACCAACAACCCCCCCCTCCCATCCCCCTCCCTGCCTCCCTGCTTAACGGACCTTCAACTGCCCGCCTCCCCAACTGAGCAGAGCGCTTTACCCATCCCAGAACTAGAATACTTGCACGTTGGGGGAGAGTGTCTCCCTTGGCAGGCGGCATCCCTGCTCCCATCAGGGTCACCCTGGCCAGCGTCCAATCACGACTCTCATGTAAAGGTAATTAAGCAAAGGAGTCAGCGTTCATTATGCAGGTAAGTGTCCGAGCTAGTCCCTCATTCAGTTTCTGGCAGGTCTCTGGACGGTGATCTGTGGGGCTCCCCTCTGCCCGACGACGGCGACCCAGCTCGGCTGCCATCGCGATGTCCGTGGTTTGTTCTGTTGGACCTACGCGGAGGTCCCGCGGTGCGCCAGCCGTCAAGCCAGTCTCTAGCCACCTCCGGGGAGTCAAAGAACCATACTTTTTTGTCGGCGACCACTCGAAGCCGAGCCGGGTACAGCATGGAGTATGGAAGCTCCTGCTCTCTCAAAGTCTTTTTCACTTCCAGAAATGTCCTCCTCCGACGCGAAACCTCGGCCGTGTAATCCGGGAAGAAGGATACTCTCGAGTTCTGGATTTGGATGGCCGGGGCCACCCTCGCGGCCTGCAAAACGGCGTCGCGGTCCCGGAAGTTGAAAAGTCTCGCCAGAATCGGTCTGGGCGCAGCCCCTGTCTTCGGCTGGCCCCCTGGCACCCTGTGGGCCCTTTCCACAGAAAAAAAGTTTGAGAGGCCCTTGGGGTTAAGCTGGTTCTTGATCAGGTCTTCCACATACAGATCCATGGCGCCTTTCGTCTCAGACTCCGGAACTCCCAGGATGCGAACGTTGTTCCTCCTGGAGCGCCCTTTGTGATCATCCAGCTTCTCCTTAAGTACCTTGTTGTCCGCCTGCAGTCTCTCTACATCCCTCTGCAGAGCGGACACGTCCTCCACCAGGGATTTGGCCACTACCTCCACCTGCTTTACCCTTTCGCTCATTTTCTGGAGGTCAGCCCGAATGAGCGTTACCTCCGTTGCCGTCGCTCACACCGTCGCTTGCACCTGGGCCAGGGCGTTGAGAACGTCTTCCAGCGTGGCTTTCTTCACTCCGTCGCCCTCCGTCCCTTTGGTCATTGATTTCCGTTGCTCCGACGCAGGGAGAGATTGTTTGTCATAAGCAAATTTGTCCAATTTGGCCTGGGTGGAGTTGTGCTTGGGACCCCTGCCCGCCATCGCGTGCCAGGAGGGTGGTCGTTTGTGTGCGCCTCCGATAAGGGTCCGTGAGGTGGGGAGCGACTGGGTCACGGTGTCGGACGAGTGATGAGCTCCCCTTCGGGTACTGTGCGAGTAGGCCTGGTTAGACTTGCGGGAAGTTCTTGTCCGAAGTGGCGTGGGATACAAGAAATGGCGGCGGTGACGCAGCGAGTTCAGGGTCCGCTTTGAGACCGCTCGGTCAATGTCTATGGCACTAAGGTCGGCGCTGACGGAGCATCTCACCTCCGGAGGGACTGTGTGAATGTCGGGTAGCTCAACGACAGCGCCTCGCAAGTCGTGCCGTAGTGCGAGCACTTCCGGTCGGCGCACTCCGCTCAGGTCTCACTTCCGCCTGGATGCCCCTGCCACCAGCGCCCGCTGCTTTCCGAGCGACACCAGGCCGCTTTCAGGAGTCGTGTTTTCCGCCGATTCCGGGCTCGCCGCTGCTCCGAAATTTCTCAGCTGGGGGCCGTGTGGTCACCGCACCCGGGCTATCCCGTTCGGGAACATTGATAAGCGGATAAACATGCGGATTGATGCGGGATGCCGCCTTACTCCGGGAGCCTCTCTAGTTTGCTGCCGCCATCGCCGGCTGCTAGCCACGCCCCCCCCACTTGTTTTTTTTTTATCGGCAAGATCCACGCACCCTGCACGGATTTTGCCGATTTAAAAAAAAAAAACGTTTTTGGGGCCCTTGGGGTCCATGTGGGAACCCATGAGCAGGCCTAGGGGGTCAGCGTGTTTTTACCCTGCCCCCTTTTCATGTTTTTCACGTTGTTTTCTTAGGTGGGCTGCCAACACTTCCTGAATTGGAGTGTTGACAGCCAATTAGAATACAGCTCGTGCTCGGCAGGGTGCGCTTAGGGTGCGCGGATCCTCCGCGGCCATAGATATATATGTGATTTTACTTTTGATTTTCTCAAGAACTACTGAACGGATTTACACCATTTAAGCAAAAGGCATGACTCTGAACCAAGGGCTACCTCTTTGCCAAATTTGGTGTAATTCCATTCAGCAGTTCGGGCTGTAGCTGCGATTAAAGGTTCCTATGGGAAATTGCATGAGGAAAACACGTTTTGGGACGCCCCTTTTTTCTCGGCCCCCGCTTTATGAATCACCCCGAGACTTTCAGGATAGGAGTGGACCAGAGTGCAAGTATAACCTTTGCAGTTGCATGGCAAAAAAAAATGTTCGCTCCTGTAGCGCGCTCACAATTGCAGGGCAGGTGCAGTGCTTTGTTCTTAATAGTTGTCTGTCTCCTCCGCCCCTCTTTGT
Organism: Lissotriton helveticus; assembly: GCF_964261635.1. NCBI lineage: Eukaryota > Metazoa > Chordata > Amphibia > Caudata > Salamandridae > Lissotriton > Lissotriton helveticus. The sequence goes on from NC_136058.1 coordinate 370,932,675, forward strand.
CATCCAATCCCTAGCTGCACTAGGCATCACCAGGACAGTACATGCCACCTAGTGGATCCGGGCGCATGCCAGAGATACACTGCTCTCCTTTGGAGTACTACAGAAGCCTGATAGGGGCAGGAGGGTGACTCTTTTTTTCTGTATCATAAACTTTATGTACCATTTAATGTACTGTTAGCATGTGATAGTAGGGGTGGGCAGAACTCCATGGAAACTTGCAAAGGTTTATGTAACTCTGCAGAAATTCCACTTGAGTGAAACTCTGCAAGTTCCGCCCAGCCCTAGCAGATACCAGACAACTAAAAACATAGCTACCCTAGAGGCCAGCCACACTCTCGAAACGTAAGCCAGAGTAGCTTCGCCAACAGCTTAGCAGTAAGGGCAGGGGTTCTAAAGCGTCCAGCTGTCCCATCATAATAGTGAAAAGAAGTGAAAGGGAGGATTCTGTGCAACTGTGCCACTGCCTGGAAGGTTGCATTAATGACTTTCCCCTGCACAATGTACCTACATCCTGTGATCCCATCGAACTGATTATTGGTGTGGCATCAACTAGAAAACTGTATTCAGTTCTCAAAGCCTCATCCCTAGATGGATAAATAAACATGGCGAAAGATTTAAAACACATGTTCTCCAAAACAACATAATTGCATACACTACTTCCACTGCCAGTGACTCTCCTATAAATAAGCTGCCTTTTCTTGATACCCATTGCTTGCTAATTACTTTGGCGTCAGAATTTCCAGTACAGGCACAACAACTGTGAAAGTAACTGTCCAACAGTGACAGCATTGCTGAATCAGTCAAGGTATTGCCCAACCAGTGGATAAATTGCCCAACCAGTCAAGGCATTGCCCGACATATCAAGGCATTGCCCGACATGTCAAGGCATTGCCTAACCAGTCAAGGCAATGCCTACCAGTGAATGTATTACCCCACTAGCAAAGGCAGAGTTCAAGGCTAGATGTTTAAAAAGGCCAATCCAGTAAAGAAAAGAACATTATTTTCACTCAAATCCATCAGCAAGGGGATTCCAGAATGTTACTTAGTTTAATGACATCATTCACTAGCTTGTCTCTCTAAATATGCACATTTCAGGTGCACGGCGACTCACCTGTATTGGTAGTACAGCTTATGGGATAACAGTCCTGGGTACTCTCCGTCTCTCCACTCACATGTCACATGCTCCAGGTCGGGGGTGGAGCAGTTCAGATGCAGAACGTCTGTGAAAAGAGAATTAAAGAGGGTTAGGATACCTGGAGCTGGGGATACCATGAGCTATCGGTCATAACGAATACTGATGCATGGCGGGTTGATTTTATATATCCTTTGGTGGGTCTGAAGGGGCGTGTTCCCTTCATGGCCCCTGACTACAGATTTGTTTGAAAGACTCTATAACAAGCGCCTCCCGGGTGCATGAGCAGCTCTGAAGTTTACAGCGGGATTAGATCACCCACCCATACAAACAAGAGAAAGGAGGAAAATTGTTGCTGCACCCCTCTCTTCAGTGTGCAGAAGCTAGAAGTGCGCCCCCTTGAGGATACAGGGGCATGAACCTTGCAGCATTCAATAGTTCTCCGTGTAGCCTGTAGTTTGTAATCCTGTGGCCAGCTATGCAATTACCACTTGCCTCTATGTGAGGTGGGCGTGGCACTCCTCTCAATATTGCTACATTGACATTACTCTGACAGACCAGTGGGAGTAAACAGGGAGAGGAAACCCTGATTGCAATCTGCTGCTTCCACTTCTTACAGTGCCCCGCCCAGACTCACCATTAGAAAATAGAAACTGATGAGGGAATACACTGTGATGTCATGGGTGTGTCATATGGTGGATTAACTCTAGAGCAGCACAATTTAGACTTCACTGATACACGTCACAAAAATGCAATTATATATGTGCATTTGAGATTTTATTTACTGTGTGGCTTATTCTCCTTAACGTGTGAATCATTTGAAAGCATAATTGAAATGTATTCATTGTAGAAACTAGAGATTTATATACATATGCACATATCTTCAGTTTAAATATGAAAGCATGTATTTTTATTGAAGTCTTAAGCTTACACGTCGTTATATTTTGAAATTTACACATGTACTCTTTTACTCAAATTTTACATTTATTCTTTAAGCCACACATGTGTTTGTACAACCATGTATTCGAGATACACATTAAGGGCATCATTACGATGTTGGTCAGAAAACATTCCGACTGACTCCTTGTTGGAGTCTGCTCCGACTGACTCAGGTTCAGCGCGTCCGACCGACTGATTACGATGTTTCGGAACACTTTGCGGTTGGACTCTCATTGACTTCAATGGGAGCCTGTGTTCTGACCGACAACACAGGCTCCCATTGGAAAAACGTTTGGTTGCAGAAAACCTTGCACCCTGTGGCGAGCACCCCATGGTGCCTGCCACACTATGCATGGTTGTGAAGAGGGGTCCTATAGGTACCCTCACGGACCATAATCGAAGGCCTTCGGTGAAGGGGGGCCTGCTATGGGCCCCAAAATCAGTTTCTGACATCCGTTCCATGTCGGACAGACGGGTTAGGAAAGGCTGTCTGAATCAAACATCGTAATATGTCGGTAAGAAACGTGGTCCGTCGACCTGTATAATTCAGCACTGACTGACTCAGAGTCTCCGCATCCCATTCGGAACAGAGTTGGAAAGACCAAACGGTTACCTTCTATCGTAATCAGTCAATCAGCAATGTTTCCGAGTCATGAGAAACATGGGTTCCCACACGGGTTAGTAAAATCCGGAAGCCGTTCTGAGCATTTCTGACCGACATCATAATGAGGCCCTAAATGCTTAACTAAAGTTAGCCTGACTACAGTCCTCAGTTAAAATGCATTTTACTATGTCAGCATGTTTTCTCTTTTTCTTAAGGTTTATTATCATGATTTTGGTTTGCTGGAAAAAGGCTTATTGTCGATATTAGACTGTTGATAATGAGGCCTGGAGAAAAACGTGGCAGTAAACATGGAAAAGCAGTGGTCGAAAGAAGCCTTCTATTCATCATGTACATGGATGGCAAAATGTATAAGGTTGAGAACCGCAGTCTTAGCTCAGTGCATTGGCAAATCGAAGTGGTGTTGCAGATGCCCTCAAGAAGGCACTTGATTGGTTCCAGGACAAAGGACGATTCTGAATCTCCTGTTACTTTTAAATTGATGTTCACACAGCAAGAGTCAGGAGAGATTCCCTTTACACTTCAAGAGGTACAGACCTCTCCTCTGCTTGCCCTATAAGTACAAGTGTGAAGCTTTATGCTAAACGCTTATTTCCTTTTTTCAAAGGCTTCTACTGGAGTCTGATCATGTTGACACCTTCTATGGTCCTGAATTACAGAGCCTTGAGAGATGACTCTATATCTGATCCTTATTTAGGAGAGAGAAGGGAAGTTTCTTTATAGAACACCTGTTTGTTGTTATTTGTGAATATACAATTGGAATTATTGCAATCTGATACGTCATTCATTGCGCCATAACCTACTGAAATATTTCAGCATACCTATTGTATTGCTGCATTTACTTAACTTATTTTTGGTTTGCATTTATACTGGATTGATTGGTAATCCAAAATCAAACCTTTTAACCATATTCAGTGATTCCATGTCCTTATTGTGGAGTCACATGGGCTTCACAAGTTAAAATGTATTGTTGACATTTTCTTCCTTTTAGTGTATCACATCAGCTAACAAAGGTCTTTACGACCAATGGGGAAAAATCTTTGACGACTTGACCAAGATATTATCTTGTGAGCCCCAGCACTCCATCAGCTGCCTTCTGCTTGTCTTGTATTTAAGTGAATGAACATTGATGTGGGGGTGAAACGCAGGCATGCGCAGCTCTTCACTGCAGGGGGGTCCAGGCTTGTACATATCTGTGGGATGTAGGAATTTCACCAGCCGTTTACCATAGTCTGTGTGTGTGGTGTGGTCATTTTACGTTACTCCACTGCGGTTGTAAGATGGTACAATGGTAAGATGGTAAATACAATGCACGCATTTGCCTCACATTTTTTAGCACCCATGTTTTACCGCATATATGCATTTACATTGTATGCGAATACCACGTATTGTTTTTAGGTTTAAAAACAATGGGCCCGATTCACAGAACTAACTTAAGACAAAATCCTAAACTTACTACTTTTGTTATTCACAGAAGGCATTTAGTAGTTGTAAAGTTAGGATTTTGTCCTAAGTTTGACTTAAGACAAACTTAAGACAGACTTAAGTTAGGATTTTGTCTTACGTCTGTCTTAAGTCTGTCTTAACTTTGTCTTAAATTTGTCTTAAGTCAAACTTAAGACAAAATCCCAACTTTACTCCTACTAAATGCCTTCTGTGAATACCAAAAGTAGTAAGTTTAGGATTTTGTCTTAAGTTAGTTCTGTGAATCGGCCCCAATGTATTTATGGAGGGACACCCCCCACACCTCCCAACGTACCTTAAATGCATGGTATTGGCATGTGTCGTAAATGCATATTCGTAGTAAAAATATGCATGCTTAAAAATGCGAGGCAAAGGCATGCGATGTATTTACCTTGTTGTAAAGGCTGTTTCCCCTCCACTGCATCCAGGCTCTATTAGTCTCGTTTACTGTTGGTACATGGCAGACAACCGAACATGTCTCTAAGTGCCAGTGGTGTCTAGGCTCATTTACTTATTTATTTGATTTTTCATTTAGCAACAGCAGCAGAACATTTCAAGCAGACACTCATAAGTCACAAACATCCAACTGGGTTTGATAGACGTCACTGTTATCTGGGGTGATTGGCATTGACACCGTGTCAGACCAGGACTCTAAGAGCTGTGTCCTTCTAAGGATGATCTGTAGTCCAAGCAGCATGCTACTTACAGATGTATGATAGGTGGATATGTCCTCTTTGCTGTAATAGGTGAATTTTAAACTCCATCATCCTAGTTTTGAGAAAGGAGTCATTTTGTGGAGAGATTCCAGGAGGAATCTCCACACATAAATTATACTATTATGAGTTTAAACCCCATAGAATGGGGAATAACTGTGTCAGTCCAGATTTACCAAGCAGAACATCAAGCAGGAATCTGAAGCCCTTTCTGGGAGCAGTTTTCCCTGGCAGAAGGAATGGGCAGCAAAATTGAGTCCGGTGTCATCATGTGCAGAGTGGATTTCCACATCCGCTCCTATCTTGAGGCCCATGAGTGAATCTGAGGCCCAACTGAAGCTGGGAGTGTGTGCAATGGGTGGGCGGCAATCTAAGAAAGACAAGTTCCATGCACCACTTTTATGTGGATCAATATTCATTTAGATGTTGATGGTATCCTCCAGGGAAGGTTCTTCCCAGAAGATCATGTGACTGTGACGTCCTTTGCATTCAGCTAGCAATGCTCCAGGGAGGGATTGTAATGGACTGACCTCTGACTATGACTTCTGCTAGTGTGCCCTTTTCCCAGTTGTCACTAGGGTGCTGGAGCACAGAGCGCTCAGGATTTTTAATCTTTACTGATTTTGTTTTTGTCTTTGTTCCCGCAAAACTGTTTGTCAAGCTGGATGGTTGTTGGGCCCTCCAACCGTCCACCCTAAAAACAGCTGCTTGGGCTCACCTAATGGGGTTTATCACCTTTTACCAGAACTATTTCAACATACAAAACCAGAAATCACAAAGTGGGACAGGCCAAAGCCTTCTTGAGGTGACATTACATCACCTTGAGATAGAGCATTCAAACCTCAAAGGCCTAAGGCATAGGACGATGCTGGTATCAACTATCAAATTATAATGCATTAAAGAGATAAGGAATATATGGTACAAAGCTTGACGGAAGGGAAAATAGCAAACAGCTATGAACTACTTACCACTAAAAAAGTACAAAAAAAAAATATGAGACATCAGGTTAACAATAGCTGTAGAACCTCATTTTCAGGTTGGTGGTGAGGGGATGGCTGCCTAAACCTGCTTAATGTCGTATTCTCCCATCTAGGCATTCCCACGTCTTGGTTAGAGTGCGGGTGAGGCAGAGCTCCTAGTGAATCCACCGGGGCCACCATATGTGGGATCTTATTGAGAGATGGAATGACCTTTGTGGGGTCAGCCTTATAGGGCCATCACCTCTGAGGCCATTAACACTGACGGACATTGTGTCCGGGACAGAAAATTGAAACCATGGTGGTGCCTAAACAAAAAAGTATTTTTAAAATTTCCCTCAGACACTGCTTAGTGCATGGTGCATGGTGCACAGTAGTTACATGATTCATGATAACAGACACCACTTTGGGGATCAACCTCCAGAAATGACAGATGTGACACTAGGTCTGCCATGCCAGTAGTTTACCAAACAATAGAGTTCCTACAAGCAAACATTTTGAAAAATCAAAGTATTAAAAATAGTTCTGATGAGGCAATCCATTTCTTCATGTATATATCTGTAAGGGAGGTGCTACCAAACAAATTGGCGCCCAAGGAATACAATAAATAACTCAATAAAAGCATATCAAATGAAGACAAGGTGCACGAGAAATTGATCTCAAGAAAGGTATGGACAGCTTTCCTAACATTCTGTAGTGATGGCTTCTCTTCATTCATAGGGGGGAAGAAAGGTCCATATTTTGGAGCCCATAGAACAAATGTACATTCTTCTGCCACTGCAGGAGCGTTCCAGGGGACCTCTGGGTGCCCCAAGATGCCTCGTCTCAGCATGTGCTCAGTGGCATAACTAGACATGGGGTCCACATGCAAGCAAGCAGGACAATAGGAACAATTACCTGGCTGGGAGGAAGTGATGTTTATTGGCCTTATTTACAGTGTGGAGGACAAATCACCAGCCACACATCAAATCTAGATTCTGCTGTCACATTGATGGTTACTTGTCGCCCTTGGCAATCCCCCGTCCCCCTTTTACCCTGACAGGAGCTGAAGAGTGTAAAAAAGATTATAGTCTCTGACCCTGACACTTAACCACTACAAGGTATTTCTCTCCTGGCTCTGTTCCATTGCCACTACCTATTACCCACACCTGGTCCTGGAAATGTAACCCCATGAGAGGTGTACATTTCCAGGAGAAAGATTTAACATCAACAGAACTGATTTGAAAGACAGCTGAAAAGGGACTTTGGGAGCCCCAAGCAGGTCCCGCGCCCCTAGTAGGCCACTGCTAAGTGGCCTGGGCCCATGTGGTGCTCCTCCACACATCCATGCATTGTGTGCCAGGCACCACATGGTGCCTGGAACACGGTGCATGAATATGCACTAAGTGCCTTTTACGACTACAGCTTGTGTTGTGGCCCTTTTCCTGGGCCGTAGCACAAGCCGCAGTAGAAATAGGCACTTTCCGACCACTTGCACGGCGGTCCTATCATAATAGGGCAGAAATGGACCGCCAACTCATTGTCAAAAGATCGCCTGGCTGCGATGATGGAGGTCGAATGCTCATTCGACCGCCATCATAACCAGGCCCTAAGAGTTTAACACATTTGGGTATTTGGTGGAGCTATGTACTCATTCCACATCTTTTTAACAGTTATTTAAACAACTTAAACTAAGCTCCATTATGCTGTTGTCAGGTGTCTTATGAGTCATGTGGCCTTTCCAGGACAAGTCCTAAGTTTTTCCAAAGATCAACTGCTTTGAACCCCAAAGTTCGACCTAATTTAATTCCGCTCCTTGCATCCTCATTCTCTTTTCATTTCTGTTTGAAACAAAATCCTAAATTAAACCGAACCTTGTTCTTCACCTTTAGCGTGATCCTAACTCTCACAACTTCAACTCCAACCCTTCGCGACTCTAATCCCTATGCTAAACAAAACCACATCCCTGCCCGTGTTTTCCTAAGGTCGCTGAGAAATACGTAAACCAGCGGCTTTCGACCTTTATTGAGGCAAAGGAGCTTTTCCACAGGACCCAGTCGGGCTTCTGCCCCTTGCAGAGTACGGAGTCCGCCTTACTGCTTGCTTCTGAGACTGATGCTCCAGCTTTGCTGCTGCTAGATCTCAGCGTGGCCTTCGACACCGTTTCCCATAACCTTTTACTGGAATGAGTGTGGAGCTGCGGTGTTGGTTACAAGGTTTTAAGTGATTAGATTCTTTCTTACAAATTGCACCTTTCAGGTGGCATCAAGACCTTCTCAACCTCGGGTCTGCTGCAGAGGGTGCCTGAGGGCTCCTCTTTGAGCCCTACTTTATTCAATCTATATATGCACCTATCATCAAGCGTTACGGCTTTAATATCATACCGTGCACTGATGATACACAGCTGATTATCACCCTGTCACAAAAAGAAGTTAATGTGACTGCTTTGCTAAGAACGTGTCTATCGGAGGTCGCCCAGTGGATGGAGCTCAATTGTCTCAAACTAAATGCTGGAAAAACAGCGGTCCTCGTCCTGGGCAAGCAGTCTTCAATTTGGCCCTCTGCCTGGTGGCCAGATTCGCTTGGACCGCTACCTGTTCCAAAGCCTGAGGGCAAGAACCTAGGCATTTGGTCCTGGGCTTAGCTCACCTTTATCAGCCAGATTACAACTTTACCGGGCAAGTGCTTTGTGATCTTAAAAAGTCTAAAAAAAGTTGGTTGTTTAGGTCGGCTTGATTGTGCTCTTTTTCAGTATGCTCTACCGGTCAAGAGTTTGAGACCTTAGTGCTGGGGCACTTAGTCAGAAGTAACCAGGCACTTTATAAATCACTTTATTATTATTATTATTACCTTATTATGCAATGTTTGAATAAATGTATGTGCTGTGTTCGTGTTTTTACTGAAAGTTATTTCTATATATAAACAGATAAAGTAAAAAGAAATCTAATGATTATAAGTATGTGAGCACTGTTGCCCTGGTATATTCGCTGCCACTAGATTTAGGCCATTGTCTATGGTAGTAAAGGTCTATTTTATCCTGTGGTGGGGCCACACCCTAATCTGTAGTCATTTAAAATACAGCTAGTGTCCCATGGGTGGACAGCTGGTTCTACAGTAAGCTCTCTGCCTGACACTACTATTCCATCAGTCCATCAGTCCTGGGAGAAGTACTGTGACTCCAATGTGCTCACGCAGAAGGGCAGGATGAAGATGGCCTGTTTAATCATAAAATAATAAGGTTCTTTCTGTATGACATTTAAAGTATAGAAAATGTGTAAATATAACATTACAAAATGTACTACAAGTAGAACATTGTGAAAAAGATCCTTTATGCATAAATCCTTCCAAACATCCATAGATACCTGCATTGTGCGGTGTCACCATGGATACCACCTCGGACCATGGACCCCAGAATCCCTTCATTGACTCCCCGTTGGGCTTTGTGCAGACGCGGATGTCATAGGCTACTCCGGGTTGAAGGTCAGAGAGGTCGTAGGTTACAGCACCTTCAACTTCTCTCTGAAAAAACAACATGAGAGAACAGGTATAAGCGCCCCTAAAACGGTGAAGGGGAAGAGAGCAGAAGGGAGATGAGCGAGCTTAGAACTTTATTATAAGGCAGGAGTAACCAGGATTGCCCTCCCTCCTGACAACCAACTCTACTTTAAAGTTATACTATTCAATTCCCAAAAATTCCTGCTCACCCTCCACAGTGCAATCATCAGAATGTTGACATCCGTCATATCCCACACACACACACACACACACACAAACATAGAGGTACAGAAAAACAGAATGTAGATAATTCTGAAAAAAATCTTTAAAACCTACTTAGTGCTCATTTCCTCCTCACTCAGGCTCCACCACCACATAACATTCACGATAAATATTAGATTATTGATTGCGATGACTTTACCAGTCCACCATATATGCAGTGTGTGCACTTCTCGTAAGACATAGGGCGTTATATCGGGGGACTGAGCTTGCCGGCAACCTTGATGGCCGCCTGAGCCCACAGCTCCGTCGTGCATAACCAACTATCCTGCCATTATCCTACATTAGAGCCACCAGATTGCGAGCCCTTCGCCTCCCCCGAGACGGGTGTATACTGGGGCGACTGGTGTTGCCCTTGCCCCGGAGTCTCGGCTGCCCCAGAACCGAGCGATCCAGTTAGGCGGACCACGCACCGGAGGGCCGGAAAGCCGCGAGCCACAGTGCTCCGTGGAGAGGCCCGGTACCCCTGCGGCGGACTTCACGCCCGGACTGCCAAGTGAGGAGGTGGGTCTCTGCACCGGAGCGGAGCTGCTCCCCCCCCCTGACTCCCCACCTGGCCTTTGATCTGCCGAGCCCGGCCCTTACACTGCGGGGGACACGCGGGAGGAGCTTCTGACTGGCACAGGACCGGAGGCGGAGAGCTAACGGCCACATTCCCGCCCAAGAGACACCAAGCACACGGCGGCCGTTGACACAGAGGCCCGGGGCCACAGGTCCATTGTCGCGGAGTCCGCTACTCACCCTCACCACTTACTTTTCAACAGCACGGCGCCCGGACCCGGGGGCCCTTGTCTTTCACCACGGGCACGGCAACCCAGGCACAGTAGCACGAGCAGCAGAGGAGGACTGGGGGAGAATAGCATTTCCACTGGGGGACGCCCGAGGAGACGCAGCCTACCCTTAAAAAAAGGGCATCTTCCAACCTCAATACTAGCGGCCAGCGAAGCGGGGTCCCCCTTGCAGGATTGATCGCCAACAGCCTAGGGCTACTCGCCTTCGCACAGATTAACGTCTCCCAGACGCAGAGCGAGCAGCGAGGTCGACACAGTATTGGGGTGCCCTTTCAGCAAAGGGGTACACAGTGACTGGGACGCGTAGAGGGACAGCCCCACGGATAGACGGGTAGCGCCTGGAGAGGAAACAGTGCCTGGACGACGCGGAGTGCGCCCCGCGACGCAACATAGATATCCAGACACCGCAAACTGCCTGCAGAGACGCATAGAGGCTTCCCGAGCCTGGAGGCTGAGACGAACAGACGGCCTTGGTCTGGTACTACGGAGCTGACAAGGAGTGAGGCATAGACCTTGACGTTTGGCTCCTTCCCCTAGTGCTGAATCGTAGAAGTGTATTACAGTTTTGGGCTGAAGACGAATCCCCAAGATAGTGAAAGCCGACAAAACTCAAAGTAAACTGCCCTTTGCGCAGAGGAGATCGCAGTCCCAAGGGGCCCCCACAGAGGAAAGAGTGCCCACAAGACCTGAGGACGATCAAGCAGCGGGGCTAGACATCAAGAATATGCTGGTGTCCATGGAAAAGAGACTGCAGACTAGCATGTCCTCGCTGGGCTCCAAGATAGATGCACTCACGTACAGGATGGACCGCATGGCGGAGCGCCTAGATAAACACGCTGAGAGGCACGACATGGCGGAGAGAAGAATGACGGAAGTGGAAGAAGCCCAGACGGAGTTAGATTCGGGTCATAAGAAACTGGAGAAGATAATGCAAACGCTGCAAGAAAAGACGGAAGATTTAGAAGGCCGCTCACGTCGCTGCAACTTACGTATTACGGGCCTACCGGAAACCACACAAACAGGCACTATGGAGGTCTTTGTGGAGAAGCTCCTCACCACACTCTTGGGGGGAGGGGGTATTCCCTACGATGTTTGTAGTTGAGCGGGCGCATCGCTCGTTGGGCCCGCTACCGTGTCCCGGGGCTCCGCCTCGCCCCATCATCGCCAAACTGCTGAATTATCGAGATAGAGATACTGCCCTTAGGCTGACCAGGGCTAAAACATCACTCCAATACGAGGGGTCGGTGATATCGCTATACCCAGACTTCATTGCCAAGGTGCAGGAGGCGCGTAAACACTTTATTCCCATAAGCAGCGGTTCAGAGAGCTAGGGCTGGACTACGCGATGCTGTATCCGGCTAAACTGCGGGTGAACCGGCAGGGCCACTCGCACATATTCACGGTCCCGCAGGCCCTACATCAGGCGCTGAAACGCTGGTCAAGGGAACAGACTAGCGGCAACACTGGGATGCAGGAAGACGGGGAAGACAGCAGCCACCTGGAGGATCAGGACTGACCATGAAACCCGAACAGTATGGTGAGGCTAGCCAGCGACGACTGGTCGTTTCCATGTGTAACTGCCACTCTGAGCGACCTGACGGGGGCTGCTGCCAGTAAAGATTGAGATTAGACATTTGCTTTACTGCCGCTCAGGACATGGAATAGGGGCCTGGGGGAGGTGATGGAGGCCCAGGCGACTTGGAAACCACACCGGGAAGCTTAATTTACCATGGCTGGCCATTCTGTGGTTGTCTGATGATGTGGGCGGTGTTTTGGTGGGGGGACTGGGGACAACGCTCTTTGTGCAGAAAATATGATACCAAAAAGGCACTATTGCTCTAATGCAGTCTACCGTAGGGCATGGCGGTAGCGGGGCAGGGGCTTGCCAAAAGACAGGTGTGTAACTAGAGTTACTAGGCTGCCAGGCGACCTTGGCCTCCGCGCTCAAGCACACCGAAGTTCACATTGTCCATGTTGAGAGTTAAGGGAAGGGGTGGGAGGGGAGGGACGGGGCACTGCAAGGCCAGGTTGGGGGTGGTCTGCTGTGGGTTGGGGGAGGAGATGTTCAAACATGTTTATGTTTTCCTGCGCAGAAGTAGGGGGGATGGTTTTGGGACACCGCATGCACACACTGCGCACGAGGGGTTCGAGACAGGAGCTGCCTTAAGAACGACAGGAAACTTGCAGAGATGACTAGTACGAGTCAAGGTCTAATTAAAACAGAGACTGAGGTGCTCAGGGCCCTCACATGGAATGTAAGGGGATTAAATGATCACCGTAAGCTTAGGAAGGTTTTAAGTTACTTAAGCGTCAAAAGGTAAATTTAGCGCTCTTGCAGGAAACGCATCTGCCACTCACAAGCAGAATGTTCCTTGGCAGAAGCCTATCGGGCAACAGCCCAGCTGCTGGGTTTACGACACACTCCAGGGGGGTCCTAACGTGGGTTAACCCTAGATCGAAGCTTACACTGTCGCTGCTCCAAGCAGACCCCGAAGGCCGCTTTGTGCTGTGCAGATGCACTGGGAAGGGACACGATCTCATTGTCATTAATGTTTATGGCCCAAATTACGGCTCACCGTCCTTTTATAGCAACCTAGCTCAAATTTCCCGCACTTACCCAATGACGCAGGTGCTCTGGGGAGGTGACCTCAACCTGGTACTTAATCCGACGTTAGACAGATCAGCGGGCCCACCACGCAGAACTTCTGCGGTAGCATTAGCGCTCCAGACAGAGCTTCTAACTTTAGGCTTGGAGGATGTATGGAGACACAGACACGCAGAGCAGGGGGGTACACACATTATTCCGCATACCACAATATACACACCAGAATAGACTACTGGCTTGCGTCTTCCTTGATATCGGGCGTATCAAGGCTTGCACAGTACTGCTGCGTACTCTTTCAGACCACTCACCGTTACTACTAGTGCTGGAGACGCCAGCTAAGAAGATCCCGCCATTTACATGGCGCTTTCCCCCATACTTGTTGCTGGACGAACACTTCCGGGGGGAACTAGCAGAAGAGATTGATGTCTTCTTCGAGACCAATTTAGGCTCAGTTGATAGCTTCCGTTTGGGAGGCATTTAAGGTCTTTATTAGAGGTGTAGCTATGTCTAAACACTCAAGTGTCCTTAAATCTATTCGCCAGAGATTACCGCACTTAGAAAAACAGCTAGCCGGACTAGAAAGGAGCCAACAGGCAAGTCCTACCAATGCAATAGCAGAAGATATAAAAAGACTGGTGGCAGAGTATAACGAGGAGGCAGACAGGGAAGTCCAGCACATGGGGAAATATGCGACAGCTCGGACTTATGGTGAGGGGTAACGGCTGAGTTCGCTTCTGGCTAGGATATTGGAAGGATCTAGAGAGAAGGCGCATATCTCTGAGCTAAAAACTGCTACGGACGGAATGGTCACGGATGAGGATGAGATTGCGCAGGAGTTCAGGAATTACTACTCGGATCTGTACTCCTCTGGTTCTGGAGGCTGCACAGACGAAATAGCAGATTACGTGGAGCATATAAACGTACCCATGCTCACGAACACGCACCGTGAATTCTTAATGCAACCCATCAGCAAAGATGAAACCATAGACGCGCTGTCGAGTATGCGCTCAGGTAGTGCCCCCGGAACAGACGGGCTCACGGTGGGGTTTTACAAAGCGTTTCAGGACAAATTGATCCCGCACTTGTCCACACTATTTGATGATGTTTGTGTGGAGAGGAGCATGCCACAATCCATGAGGGAGGCGCTAATAGTCACCATACTCAAACCCGGCAAACCCCGCAATGATTGCAGCTCGTACAGGCCTCTATCGCTCCTCAATGTTGATGCGAAGCTGTATTCGAAGGTGTTGGCGACCCGCCTTGCGTTGCTTGCGCCACGGCTTGTAGCCCCGGAGCAGGCGGGGTTTATCCTGAGCAGAAATCTCACCTATAATATTCGAACGGTGCTGGGCACTATCCAACATGTCAGGCAAGATACAAAAGCAATAGCGGTATTTCTTGACATGGAGAACGCCTTCGACTCCGTTCAGTGGCCATTCATGGTGCGAGTGTTGCGGAGACTAGGCCTAGGTGAGCCATTCCTCCAAATGATAGGTGCTTTATATCACCAGCCAACGGCTCGACTTCGCATGGGCGACCTTGTGTCTGACCCCTTCCCGATCTGCAGAGGAACTAGACAGGGCTGTCCGCTCTCGCCGCTGCTTTATGCGCTTGTGGCTGAACCGCTGGCGTGTGCATTGCGAGAGTATCACAGCAACGAAGGTGTTAACTTCCCAGCGTATAAGATCATAATATCAACGTATGCGGATGACACTCTGCTATACGTGCGTGAACCAGAGGTTAATCTAACATCGGTACTCAGAGAGGTTGTACGCTTCGGGGCACTCTCAGGTCTGAAAATCAACTGGGCAAAGTCGGTTGCTTTCCCCCTGACCCCAGCGACACGCCAGTTTGACATGGAATATCCGCTACAATGGACACAATAGTCAGTACAGTACTAATTTTAAGACTTTCGGTATTCACAGAAGGCATTTAGGAGTTCTAAAGTTAGGAGTCCTAACTTTTCTATTACTAAATTGAGAAAAGTTCTAATTTTAAGACTTTCGGTATTCACAGAAGGCATTTAAGAGTCCTAAAGTTAGGACTCCTAACTTCTGTGAATAGCCGAAATGAGTAAGTGTGTTCTGTGAATACCAAAATGAGTAAGTGCCTTCTGTGAATACGAAAATGGTAGTAAGTTTAGGAATTTGTCTTAAGTTCATTCTGTGAATCGGGCCCATCCAATCTTAGGAGACCAGGAAAGGGGCCAGATGTGTGCATAGGATGGGGGGTGGGGGGTTGTTGGGGGTTTGTTCTTCTAATTCGATTCACATCCTGCAGGGCGTTTACAGCCATATAGGTATGGTACAGGGTTGCACCCTGGGAGTATGGACGAGGTCCATCTGCTCACCCAATAGGGAAGTTTTGATTCTCTCAGCCTTGCAATATATGTTATCAGCTCCTGGAATTTATGTGCATAACTCGCCGCCGGGCCCCCGGGCTGTCGGCTACAAGGCTGTGTAACTTGAGGCCGTGGGAGCTCCTGACTGGTGACCTATCCGCTGCCGGCCTCCCGGTTGTAGGCAATGGCTGTGTAAGATAATTGTTGTAAAATAAAAAAATAAATAAAAAAATAAAAATAAAAAAGACATAGGGCGTTATTACGATGGTGGTCGGTTGGACCGCCGACCGCAATCGCAGCAGTCAGGAGACCACCTGACAAGCATTGCAGCGTTCTAACCACTGCATTATTATTTCACCTCTGTGCTGGCAGTCAGAAAGTGCTCTATACCACAGCAGCTTATGCTGCGGCCAAGAAAAAGGACCTCAGCCCAGGCCGCTGTGGTATGGAGCACCTCCAGCACACCCATGCACCATGTGCCAAGCACCATGTTGTGCATGGTACATAGTGGATGGAAGTGAGTGGGAGCATTCCATGTGCATCCAGGGCCACTTTACAGTGGCCCAAGACGGACAGGGGCCTTGTTTGGGATCCCCACATTTTGTTTCCAATAGCGTTTTATTGGAGGTCTTCCGAGATGAAAAGGCTGTTGGAAAGGGATATCGTAATCCTGACGGCGGTGCCTGCTTCGACACCGCCCCTATTTGGGAATATGATTCTAACCACCACCCCATGAGGATCACTGATCCTGGCAGAGATGCCGGTCTTGCCTCCAACAGCTGCGGCTCCGACTCGCCGCATTGTAATCTAACAGTTGGACCGAAGGGCTGTCAGTGGTCAGACTGCCACTGACAGCCTGTCAATGTGCGGTCCAACTGCCATCGTAATAAGGCACATAGTTCCTACACCTGATGTGGCTGCTTCCTCCAACGCCACTGTTATTTATTAATTGATCTGAGCAGCGAGAGAGGGATCTCTCTACTACAATTGTGAAGCTGAGGAGTCAAGTTCTGTAGTGAAGGACATCATCTCGGAGGCGAGGGATGGGTGCATTTACATGACCTGGCTGCTCCATGAATTGTGAGATTCTGGTGTGAATTCTGACTTGGGAGGACATGTGTTCCAGTGGCCCTTGAATCAGCCCTTGAGCAGCAGACGCCTAACTCAAAGCGCCCAACATGCCAGATAGACACCTTTTCCTTGCATCTTCTCTCCCCTTCTGTTTCCTTGCAGCTATGGGAGGTAGTCTTAAGGTGGCCTACATAGCAGACAAACAACCAAAGTGTGATAATGTTCCCATTTTCTTTCTCCCAGTGGTGGCACGACTGATGAGTGATGTATCTTCTGGAACCTAAAATGTGTAGAGAAGCAAATGTACATTTTGGGTGAAACACATCTCTAGTAGTGGGGTGCATCGTTGGTAGAAATGGGTAAGCACTGTAAGTGGCTTGATTTTGTTAAATTCATTATGGTCACCATGTCTGGCAAAACAGATGTTTTTGTGGGATTGGAAAACGTGCTGGAAGAGTCAGTAGCCAGTTATCCAGGTAACCAGCTGGTTGTTAGAGGTGATTGGATGTGTTGTTTGGCGTCAATTTCTCCCAGTTGAGCATTTGAGCAGATGTCTCTATTTTTTTCATCAGAAATTGACATATGGTCTCAGCATCTTTTTGTGCAGGGGGATGGAAAAGAAATGCAATTAAACGTTATGCATATCTTTCTACTGGCCATGACATTGAGGCAGATTTTCAGACAGTACTGCTATTTAAGCCTAAATTGCTCACAGTGCTTGGACTTGTAGATCTGTATATATAATTTAAAAAAATGAAATGACCCATCCCCCCATGCTCAGTGCTGTTGGCTGAAAAATGGAGACTGGGTTTAAAGTCACCTTCGGGAATGGGGCCAGTTGGCAGCTACACATGTGGCAGGCTTCATCTAAAATCTTGAGGTTGAATTGCAACCTTAGGCATTCGAGGGGCATTTTGAATCACCCTTCAACTTATGTGGATATCTTAAAACTCGCGTTGATACAGCACTGTGGTAAATATAAAGTCCTCGGAGCCAGGTGTATAAAATAGGTTGTATTTATTAAAGCTTAGTTCCAGGTTAAGGTCATTAAAGTAAGTAAAGTAGATGGAATAAAACCCCACCAGGAGTGACCTCCCTGTCGCTCAGCCTGTCAGCCATCAACTGACACTCTACACTCAAGCCAGGCACCAAACTTTCCATGAGGTCATCAGGCATTCTAACACTCATACTAGCTGAGCAACAGGAAAGACACAGCTAGAGCAAGTAAATACATAAGTCAATTATAACAAGCACCCCCCACGCAGACCAGTTTGTGGTGCCCCATCTAGGATCTTCATGCACCGCTACCCTCCCATGTGTTAAGGTTCTGAAGGTTTGTTGGCACTGCACCAAAGCACTGCACACTTGCCTTACCATTTGTGGGGTCTCCGAAGAGCTTGTGGGGCTGTACTGAACCTCAAAGTTATAGAAATTACTGTATTCATCAGGGGGAAGCTCCCAGCGCACCCGGATCTGCCCCTGCCGCCCAGTCCAGACGGCAGAAACATTCTTCGGTGGGTCAATTAAACCTGTAAGAGATGTGAGTGGGAGGTGAGTACAAGGTAGGCTGGTCTTCTCTCAAGCCACGTAAGAGATTGGGGCTGGAAGAGAAACCAAACTTGATGAAAATTCAAAGGATGTTTCTGGGGAACTTCAATATTCAATATTAACTTCAATATGTACCTGATCAGCCGACTCAAATTCCATGCACCCCAAAGGACCCTAAGATAAGCCCAACTCTCCTACGCCGTGGTCCCCCGCACCAGAAAGACCAGATCGGCAGGCCGCTCCTTCTCCTTCCGCGTGGCCAGAGCCTGGAACAACCTTCCGCTCCACCTCGATACCTGGCTCTTCAACAGACCCCCTCCTAGATGGACTGGAACCTGTGACCCCCCAGCGCCTTGAGACCCTTACGGGTGAGTAGTCGTGCTGAACGCTTGATTAATTGAACTGTTACTACACACTCTAAAAATCCACATGGCATTACACGCCCCAGGTTTTGCACCCATTCTTCAACCACATAACATTTTTACAAGCTTCCTACCTATCGCTTTGGCTGATGAGCAGTTCCTTGAGTTTGACTTCTCCCAGGTGCGAAGATGCACACCAGGATTAGCGGCAAGTTGACTCGGTTAGTTAACTTATCCACAGAGACGTTGGACAGAGATATGAAGTTAACCATTCTGAGTAGGCAAGGGAACATAACAGGACTCTATGACTCGGGCTCTCTTTACTAAAAAGGAAGTAATATATCTGCAAAGTAGCCCTGTTTCTTGTATTTGACCTTCAGCTAACCTTGGCTCCATAGCTAACAGCGCTTTTCACTCAGACTGTGCTTTCCATTTGGCCTTATTAACATGGGGTTAACAATCCCAGCATGAAGAGTTCTCATGGCCAAAAACTCCAAATGAAGTGAAGGGATCATTTGGACATTACCAAATAACATTGGTTGCATAGAATTTCAAAATTAGCCTTTCCATGGATGTGACATTTTATTTAAAATATGGACCCTTCCAGCACAATCTTTCTTTTAAAGATGCCATGGTTTTTATTTAGATATTTATTTTAAGATTTGGATGGAGCTATTAGGACCACATGAGTAGGACACTGTTCCAAGTTGTGAGAGTGAAAATTCCAATTATTGGCCCAGTTCTCGTAATACTTTTCACTGGGTTTGCATCACAAAATTGGCGAAAACCCAGTGCAAAATTTTGTGGTGGGATTTACTAACGTAAAGCATGATTTGTGTTAGTAAGTTACCAAAAGAAACACAATGGAGTGTTATGCGTTACTTTGCGCTGCTTTGCATTTATGGGGGGGTCCTTGAGTAGAACATGGGTATTCCAATGCAACCACCCATGGGTTTTGATGCAAATCCCTATCGACTAACATTAGGTGACCCAAATTAGGCCCAACGTTTACATCTCCTCAAGGCAGGCAAACCAGCAGAACAACTTTTAAAAGACTGCACTTTTTTAACTTTGCATGTGTGCTGCGGGAAACAACCTTAACAACTCAGTTCCTAAATCGCGTTCTGTAACAACACGGTTGTTACAACGACCCCTTGTTACAGCGCGAAGCCATTACATCGCAAGTCAATAGATCGACTTGCACTAGATGGCGCTCCAACACCTTCCCTACTGTTGCGCAGGGTGGAGTTGGAATAGTAATTTATACTATTCCTAATGTTGGAGCGCCATCTAGTGCAAGTTGATCTATTGACTTGCCATGTAATGGCTTTGCGCTGTAACAAGGGGTCGTTGTAACGACCGTGTTGTTACACCATGGTGTGTGAATGCTTGTCATACGTCATACTTGGTTGTACATTGAGAAGTCTGCAAAGTTCTGTAAACTCTGTAAAACTGTGTGTCTTAACTTTATTTTGAAAAAGAGGTTTTGTGTACGAGTGGTAAGGGTTCTGAAGCTTGCTTCCCATGCCCCTAGTTAGAAGGATCAATCGCCTCTTAGTTGCAGTGAAGTCAATCACACTTTATACGGAACCTACAGGTACATTAGGTCTACCTGAGGATGTCAGATCCATATATCACATTCAATTATTGTGCCTCACCCACGTTCTCCACCTCCACCTCCTGTTTATATCTCGTTTCATTGGTCCTCACATCCACCACTTTAATGTACATCTTTATGAAGAGTCGTACGTCCTCCTCGGGGAAGCTGCAGATGTAGCGAGAGCTTCCTGAGCCAAGATCCTCCACTGTGATTGGACACTGCGTGGCCTCATCATCTCTGCAATGGAAGAAGATTGATCAGCCTTCGCAAGTACAAACCACTCAATGCTCTGCTCACCCCTCGAGCATGTCCAACAGTGGCCTACGAGGCTTGATCCCAGCCTCTTCCCATCTTTGAGGAGATCACTCTGTTTCTTTCAGATTTTAGACTCATCCTGGATCTCCCTCGCTACGCCCACATCACCTCCACTTCCAAAAACCTCCCTGGCTCCTGGTTCAGAAGAGATGCAACTTCAAGCTCCTCACCCACGCGCTCGAGGTCCTGCACAACTCCAGACTCGCCTACATCAACCACCGCCTGAGATTCCACAAAACCTCTAAACATCTCACTCTGCAGGAGGACGCTCCTCCTACCTCACGGGCAACGCATGGAACGGCCTCCCCCAGCACCTCAGGGCCTCCCCTGCTCCACAGGAGCTCCGTAGGACTCTGAAAACTTGGCTCTTCAACCAAGACCCTGGACCCTGCCATCGCCTGGATACCCTCACGGATGACAAGTTGTGCTCTACAAGTCAACTGATTGATTGATTGATTGAAAGAGGCTCGAGGATGAGCAAGAGATGAAGCTAACAATCTCTAGGCAGGACTATGAGGACCAGTTTCTATGCTGCAGCAGAGTGGAGGGACTAGATTAAGGCACCGTTAGAGGCCCTGTTCTGTAGGCAGGAGCGAAAGCACTAGGGTATAGCCAGGGCACTAGAGTTATGCGATCCTGCGGCCATGGAGTTTCTGCATAATTATGTATTGGCCCTTCGCAAACAATGACCGGTCACCTTTCAATTGCCTATTGATGTGTTTGGGTCTGAAATTGTTACTAATGAGGTTAAACCTTCTCCCATACAGTGTTAACATGAGTAAAAATAACAAAGTAAAACTATATCAAAATGTGCTGCATTACGCAGCATAATTTGAATTCTATTGCTGCATATTCTAGTCATCCCTACCACACAATCTAGTCCTCCCCTGTTCATAAGTCCAGTGGCCCTGGTTATAGCTTGAAATACTAGTGTATACGCTGGTCTCTAGGTGCAACGGTCAGCAAAGAGGAAGGGTTGAAGGATAGGGGTCTGGTTAAAGGCAGTAAGGTAAAATGCGGGATCACATACTAGGGTATACATAGGAGTAGAGGCATAGGTATGGGTAGGACATAGGTAGATTGTAGGCAGAGGTAGAAGTGTTAGATTGTAGCCAAAGACACACAATTGATCGACAGAATGCAGAACAAACCAAAACATTGACCCCCAGTCAAGAGATCTGGGTTAAATCCACCATTCTTTTGCTCACCATGCCACCGCAGTTTAGACCTGGCAATATGCAAATCAGTCTTGACCCTGTGCCTCATGGGAACAGTCCAGCCCGAACTGCCAAGCCAAGTCCTCCTTGGACTAGAACCAAGCATCCTAAGGCAGATTTCGGGGTTTCACCCTTCATCAGCCAGGATAGCTTGAATTCAGTGTCACAGTGATCCCGGGACCCACGTTTGGGCATACCCGCCGCACTTAGGGCGAGGAAGCAAAAGACACACAATTTATGGACCTTGCCTGGCAGTTCTGGCTGGACTGTTCCCATTGGGCGCAGGGTCAAGACTGATTTGCATATGGCTGGGTCTAAACTGGAATGGCATGGTAACCAAAAAAACAGATGGATCTAGGCCCAGATCTCTTTACTGGGGTGAATGTATGAAATTGTTCTGTATTCTGTCCATCAATTGTTCTTTTTGCATTTGTCACCCCGAGTGGGACGGGTGTGCCCAGACGTGGGTCCCATGCTCTCCATGCCACTCGAGTCAAGCTATCCTGGCTGATGAGGGGTGATGCCCCGAAACGGTCCTAGGATGCTTGTTTCTAGTCCAGGGAGGAACTGGCCTGGCAGTTCGGGCTGCACTGTTCCCATTGGGCGCAGGGTGAAGACTGATTTGCTTATGGCTGGGTCCAAACTGGATTGGCATGGTGAGCAAAAAAACAATGGGTTTAGGCCCAGATCTCTGTACTGGGGTGAATGTATGGCATTGTTCTGCATTCTGTCCATCAATTATTCTATTTGCAGATTATGGCCAAGGGCAGAAGTTCTATTGCATCAGCAGTGATAATTGTACTTGGTTGTTGGGGTGTATTTAGGGATTGAATTCCTAAAATGTATGCAGCTGTAGAAGTAGTATGGTTTGGATGGACGTATTAGATTACAGGTATGGATAGAGATATTGGGATGCTAGACATGGTTGAAGTTACTCAAGTACAGACATGCGTAGATTTGATAGAATAAGAACCTGTAGGTATTCTGACATGAGGCACATGGATATAGAGAGAGACAGAAGTATTAATTTATGTTTAGAGGTGCATGATTGGGGAAAGTATCTAGGGCATGGATAGACATATAGGTGTTGGTGTTATAATGTGTGAAGGTAGAGTTCTTTGGTATGGGACAAAGGTACATGAGTACATTGAGGAGTAGTTGTGTAATTGTATACGTTGGTACAGAGGTATTATGGCAAGGGTGTGTGTGAATACTAGACAACAGGAAGGAACAGAGGTTACCCCAGATCAGGATGTGTACACTACATAAATACATAAATATTCCGATATCCCCCTGTGTCTTCCTCCTTTGTCCTGTGATTATATCAGTGTAGTAATGACTGAGGCAAAGTGGTAGGCACACAATGTATTCTTCTTAACAAAAGGTAACCCTGTAGCATACTGCTGTAACAAACCCAACCGCCTATTACCCGCTTTGATAGCGTTCCATACCAGCATTCTTAGAACAATGCATGAAGTAGACACTTATACGGACATGTAAGGAAATGGAAGGGTGGAGAAAAAAGCTACATAAAAACACATACGGAGCTACCACATTTTGCATCCCCTTACTTCTAGTGGAAAAGCAAGCTCATGCAACAGTCTCCGAACCTAGTCGGTAACACCGCTTTGCAATAATTGTGAATATCCAAACTGCCATAGTATTAACCCGGCACGTCCACATTGAACTTGCTCAAAACTAAGTCTGGGAGGAGTTCGCAGAGTTCCATGCAAAGCGCAAGCGGGTGCTGCTTACTTTCAGCTGCTCGAGTAGATTTTAACTCGAGCTGCAGCTTTCTCAACGTGAGCGGATAGTTTCTCAACGCGAGTGGTCGCGAGCTGTGGCACTGAAAATTCTGGACCCGTGTTATGAACATCATCGTAGCATGACGAATTTGATATCAGAAGACCGAGAATGGCTAGTACACTATGCACAAGCATTTTCGTCATGTTCGAGTGACGATTTCACTCTGAAATCGTAGTTTTCGTCCTGAACCCCCGGCTTCCATTTTGTGTACGGCAGCCATTTTGTGAAGGACACGTACACCTCTTCTGACTTCCCTGTGACCTGGGCAAGCTGACTCCACTGCCCAAGGCCAAACCTGTTCGGTCAGTTCCTCTCCCAGTGGCCGAACGAGATAGCATCAAGGCACAACATGTCATAAACCTTTCATCACACACAAACCACGCCTGATCTTGCACACACCTGTCCCTGTTTCCTACTTTATGACTTGCTTTACGATGAGGAGGTGCCCGATTTTATTGGGGGTCCGTTGATATCTGATGAGAAAACTGAGCCTTGCCGGATAATTTATTGTGGGCTGAACAAACTGAAATATGGGCTTGTCATCATGACTCTGCTTTTTCTTTGTAGTGAAAACATGTGAATGGTCAACTGAAATTTAAAGAATGTTTGCCTAAAGCGTAATATTTTGTATAAAAAGAGAAGGCTGGCTTTGTAAGATTGAGCAGTCTCCTGAGAATATACACCGTGTTGTACTTCTAGGACGCCTGTTACTTGGTTGCAGCCAATAAACTCGATCTTTGACTTCACCTAGAAGACTCTGAGTTTCTGTAGTCTGAAACAGGAAGTACCCAAAGTCTTTGGGTGTTGTCCCTGGCACCGCTGGGTTACCGGTTCGGTACCGGTTCTGAAAAACCCAGTACTTCAGTTGGCGCCCAACGTGGGGCGATTTCAGCGGTACCGGTCCAAGCCAGAGGTTCGTGAGGAGCTTCGTGTGAAAATTCTAGAGGAAGGCCGCCACTTCATCGACCCCTGCATGTCGACGTGGTCCGAAAGTCTTTGCTGCGAGGTTCCCCGCTTCCCGACGGCTACGAAAGACTGCTGCCCTGACTATCGCCCTGTTTTGGACCCTTGATGTTTGGTAGAGCGAAACGATAGACGAGTCTTCTGGTGACGTCATCGATACCTCAGTTAAGTATAAGTGGAGCGTCTCCCAGTCCTTAGTTTGGTTCTTAGTTTGGGTATCCCTTCA
Source organism: Lissotriton helveticus (assembly GCF_964261635.1). Lineage (NCBI taxonomy): Eukaryota > Metazoa > Chordata > Amphibia > Caudata > Salamandridae > Lissotriton > Lissotriton helveticus. The sequence continues at coordinate 370,957,120 of NC_136058.1, forward strand.
GGATCTTTGATTTGGAACTTGCAAGTACCAAAGCCAAAGTACTTGTGTATTCACGAGAATATCGTATTCGATAATACTTTGAAGTTTGAAGCTAGACTAGAGAGCGAAGATGCCTGGTCTTAGCAGACTTGGAAATTTGTTTTGTTTTGGTTGTAATAGGGATTCCCGGTTGGAGGACTCGTGTCCGGATCCTCCGATTGGAACTCCAACCTATGAATTATATGTGAAACATGGAGTAGGCCCCATCACATACAATGAAGTATGGATCCGATACACCATAAAGGATGGTGTTTTAAAATGGCCCCAATATGGTAGCTTTGACACGGAAATACTAGATAACCTCGAGGTCAAACTTTTCAAGAAGAAAGCTCGGCCGGCGACGTTTGACTCTTTCCGCCTATGGCATAAGGAAGCCAAACAGAAGGAAATTAAATTAGCGAAGAGAAATAAGAGAGAAAGGGGTATCTCGATAATGCAAGCTGCTATGCAGTTTAAAGATAACGAAGAGGAACAGATGAGTGAGCAGTTGCACAGGCAACGTAAAATGATAATCGATAAATGCTATCCAGTTTTGCCGCCTCTTCAGCAAGATGCAGCAAAAGAACTTGAAAAAGATCCCCTAATGTCGCATTTGTTGAGTTCACCACCCCCCTATGCGCAAAATGCTACGGCACCTCCGCAACCTTTAGTTGCACAACCTTTGGTTGTTGTCCCTCCTGCTCCTCCACAGCCACCAGCTGTTCTCCAGGTGGTTCCTATTCCTCCGGTGCAGCCCCCTCAAGGGCCACCGACTCTGACATCTGCTTTGCCTTTACTTCCTACAACTTTAACTACTATATCGACTCCCACTCCTGGTATTCCTCCTGACACTGCCTCTGCGTCTGCCTTGCCTCACCCTGCCTTTCCGCTTGTCTTTTCATCCACTTCTCCCTCTGTTGGACAAAGAGTGACCAGCACGGTCACTAGTCTTCTATATCCCTTCTTTGGGGCGACAAGTACGACCCCTACCTCAGAGCGTACACAGTTGCGTAGTCAACTGCCTGATTCTAGGGAGAAGGAAACATTTAATTATTTGGCACGTAAATGGGTAACTGACTCAACGGGTTATGACTAAGAGTCTGTTATGGATGTCTTCCATCAGTGGGAAGCACCGAAGCAGAGATATGTTTTTGAGAAAATGTGTGTTTTTCTGTGTGAGGATTTAAAGGATAATGATTTGGAACCTAATCCGCCCGAGTTGAGCCGTGTACGGTTCGAGTTTTCAAAGGGAACAATTGTGGGTTCAGATGTTGAGAAAGCGGTTGCGACGTTGTTATCCTTCAGGAGTGAAGGCGTTTCTCATTCATTGTTTGATTCCTCTGTTAAGAAGAAGGTAAGACAGTACCCCATGAGAGAAGTTCCTCCAGTATGGAAGAAAGCAGTGCAGGCTGATGTCGCTAATCATATTGATGCTGTACCAGCTCATTTTCAGCGTGTTTGGGTACATGTTCCATGGAAGCGAGCTGAAGTTTTGGCCCTTAAACAGACATTGCCTGATCCCCATAAGAATCCTGCAGGGTATTACAAGGAATTGTCGCAGACTGCAGGTTCATGCTTTTTTTTTTTTTTTTTTTTTAATCCTCATATTGCGAAAATTCTGTATGTATGGAAAATCAGGTCTCTGCCTCTGTACTTTTATACCGTCACTGCCCCTAGGTCTTTCTTGATTGGGGAGTTTCCCTTGTTTTGTTGTATCAGAGGAGCCCTTTTTAGCCATTTACATTTTGGCATTTCTGTTGTTTAGGAGGAGAGGAGCTAGCCACCTTGGCTACTCTATGAGTATTATACTCATCAAACCAGGAAATGCTTTCGCTTTAATCATGGGACCGTATGTTCTATCCTTACATTTGGGGTCAGGTAGTTTTCCATGATTTCCCAGAATTTATATCTCTTGTTAACTTTCCCTCTCCTATCTAGTCTGTTTATCTTAATGGCTGAATTTATCCATTCTGAATGTGTTGGAGGTAATGGCCCAATCCACTTAATACAAATCTCCCTCCTAGCTATTACCATTAATGCAAAAAGTAGATTTGCTTCATTTACTGTTAATTCATGCCCTTCTCCCGGACTATCAATCCCAAAGATAATAAGACTTGTACTTACATTTAGTAGCCTTTGGAAGATCGAGCTTAAAGTCTTACCAACTTCTTCCCAAAACCTTTCCAGGAGTGGGCAGTTCCAAAACATGTGAACATCATCTGCTTTTTCTTCTCCACACTTTGGGCACTTTTTTGCACCTGCATTTTTAAATTTTGATAGTTTTTTCGGTGTCCAATATGCTCTGTGAAGCGTATAAAGATGATTCCTTTTCAAGGCCGCTGCATTATGAATTTAGCCGATATCGATATGTTGTTTGGGAATGTTGTTCCACAGCCTCTATGGGGAAAGATTCGTCATGCAGATCATGATCAAGAGTTAGGTGACTCATGGGCTAATATTACTGCTGTAGATGGCCGACAAGTTGGTGGTGCTAAACCCGAGCCTTTAGTAGCAGATCTCCCTGGTAGGATCATTAATTACATGAAAACTCTAATGCCTGCGATGCGTGTGAATTGGGATAAGTTGTCTGCGTGTAAGCAGAAGAAAGATGAAACAGTGTCGGATTTCTTCACCAGGTTTGAAGAAACGTTTGTCGACCACAGTGGTCAAGATATGAGTACAGAAGGTGGTCAACGGTTGTTCGTTGACAAGTTCGTACACAATTTACTTCCCGAGTTGTGTAAGAAATTAAAAGATTCAGAGAGTTCGTGGGCTGTTTCTTCTTCAGCACAGATATTGGCTACCGCACAGTATTATGAAAATCGAGATAAAGATGAGAAGGATAGAGCAGAGAAGAAAACTAAAGAGTTAAAGACGAAGGTTCTTTTACAGCAAGCGTATCCGCCACGTGGTGGTGGTGGTCAGAATAACTATCAGCAACCTCAACAGTTTCAGAGGAACTCGCAAAGAGTCGAGTATACTCAACCACGTGTTCCTGTAGGTCCCAATCAGTGTTCATATTGTAAGGAAGAGGGTCATTTCAAGTATAGTTGTCCTATCTTGTTACAGCGTACAAATGGTGCTTCTGGTGTAAGAGGTATAGGTGTTCAACAAGCGCCTAGAGGTAGAGGACGTGGAAAATTCCCCCAGAACGCACGTTCCCTTCCGCCTCAAAATTCAATGAATAGTTTTGATCAGCAGAATAACGCGTCTGGTAGGACGGCTCAGTACAATGCTGATGACTACTATGCAGAAGATGAACGCATGGAAGGTAATGATTGCTAGGACAGCCGTAGACAAAGAGAGGGAGTTGTTTCAGTTCCAGTAGATCAGAGTGGACCTTATGTTGAGGTGATTACATCAGGTGTGTCAGAGCCTTTTCTGTTGGATACTGGTGCTACAAAGAGTTCCATTATGCACTCTAAACTCCCTGGCGCACCTTTGTCTGGCAAAACGAATGTCTCAGTAGGTTTTTCTGGCGCCCCGGTTAGGAACCCAGTTTCTAGTCCTATGTCCCTTTCTGTTGGACCTTGCGAATTCGAAGCGCCCCTTATTCTAACGACAGGTTGTGGTGAAAACTTGTTGGGATTGGATCTGTTGAAAAGATTGTATGCGACTTCTCCCTCTGGAGTACAACTTACACTAGGTAAGAAAGTGGTTTCCTCAATGTATTTGTCGAAGGACAAACTCCCGACAGAATTGTCATTTCTTCCCGATACTCTTTGGGCTACTGGTCCTAATGATGTGGGTCTTTTGGAAATACCGCCATATGTTGTGACATTGAAAGCCAATGTTAAAATGCCACGAATTCCCCAATACAAGATTTCGAGTGAAGGTGAAAAAGCGTTGCTAGCGATCATTTACGATTTGATTGAAAAAGATGTAATTGAAGAGACAAGAGGTAACGTTTGCAATAGTCCTGTTCTGCCTGATTTGAAGCGTACTGTTCCTTCTCAGCCACCTGTGTACAGGTTTGTGATTGATCTTAGAGAGGTCAATAAGATTGTTGTGCCACAATTTCCAGTAGTTCCTGATATCACTGCATTATTGACCATGATTCCAGCTTCTGCCACTTGGTTTTCGGTGATTGACTTGAAGAATGCTTTCTTCAGCATCCCGATTGCCGAGGAGAGTAGGGATATTTTTGGCTTCAGTTTAGGAGGACGGAGCTTCCGCTTCAAACGCGCTCCCCAGGGCTACTGTGAAAGTCCATCAATATATAGTCAGGCTTTAAAGACACAGCTTGATACGATTGTTTTACTTGATGGCGCTACCCTTATCCAGTACTTTGATGATTTGCTTATTGCTGCAGATACTGAAGAGATCTGTAAAGAAGCCACGTTGTCTTTGTTGCGTCATCTGTCTGATTTACATCACAAAGTGTCCCTTTCCAAATTGCAATATTGTCAACAAGAAGTGACCTACCTAGGTCATCTCTTATCGAAGGAGGGAAGGAAACTGACCCCTGAAAGAATTCAGGCAATAGCGAAATTGAGTGTGCCAAGGACACAGAGAGAAGTGCGTACTTTCTTGGGTATTACATCATATTGCAGACAATGGATACCGAATTTTTCTTTGCTGGCCAAACCTTTGGTAGCATTAACCTGTAAAGATACACCGAATCCCATTCCATGGTCTGAAGAGTGTCAGAAAAGGTTTTCCGAATTGCGCAATGCATTATGTTCGGCTCCTGTGTTGGGTACCCCCGACTACAGTAAGCCCTTTACATTGTATGTCCATGAGAAAGAGGGTTGTGCATTGTCGGTTTTGACACAGTTGTTTGGAGACAAGCAGCGTCCATGCGCGTATTTTTCGTCGACTTTGGATCCGGTAGCTAAAGCATTGCCGAGTTGTTTAAGAGCCGCAGCAGCAGCAGCTGTTTCTATTCGACAGTCTGCTGGGTTAGTGATTAATAATACATTAATTGTGATGGTTCCACATGCAGTGGACACTTGGAACTCCCTCCCGACCCACCTCCGCCTGACCCAGGACCACCTTGCCTTCAGGAAGCAGCTCAAGACCTGGCTGTTCGAGCAGTAGCGGACCCCCCCTCCCCTAGCGCCTTAAGACCCTCCGGGTGAGTAGTGCGCTATATAAATGCTTTGATTGATTGATTGATTGACACGTTGTTAAACAGGACCAAGACACAGCACTTAACTAGTGCTCGGTTGTCAGGTTACGAGTTGACACTGTTAGCGAGTCATGTTCACATAAAAAGATGCAACACGCTTAACCCAGCTACGTTGTTGCCGATTGTAGCAGAGTTAGATACTTCTGAACAGCATGATAGTTTTCCCAGGACAGAAGAAGAAACGAAAGGGAGGATAGATTTGAAGGACACTCCTCTTGTGAAGTGTGATGGTACCTTATGGGTGGATGGTTCATGCTTCAAGCTTCCGAATGGTGACACAACTGCAGCATATGCTGTCACGACTTTGCATACGATTGTTGAAGCTGCACGCATCCCACATAATTCAGCTCAAGCAGCAGAGTTGATTGCACTTATGAGAGCATGTGTGTTATCGAAAGGAATGAAAGTGACTATATATACCGACAGCCAGTATGCATTTGGTGTGGCTCACAGTTTTGGACGGTTGTGGAAAGAACGTGGATTTCTGACTTCGCATGGAGCTAAAATACAGCATGGTCAGTTGGTGAATGAGCTTATTGAGTCACTTACGTTGCCGTTGCAAGTTGCGATTGTAAAATGCAGTGCACACAAGAAGGTGACGGATGATGTTGGTCGTGGAAATGCATTTGCTGACGAAGTCGCAAAAGAAACAGCAAGGAATGTGATGAGTCGAATGTATGTTGCAGGCCCTGCAAGATGGGTTGGTGATGTTGGAATGTGTGAAGACACGATAGAGAGTGTGAAGTCTATTCAAGCTGAAGCTACAGAGAAAGAGTTGAGTGTGTGGAGAGAAAGTACGGGTAAAATGGATGCCAATGGTTGTTGGGTTGAATTGTCAGAGCATCAGAGATGGTTGCTACCCGATGCGTATGTGCTTGCAGTGGTTACAATGGCTCATGGAATGGCTCATATCAGTGTGAAAGGGATCTGTAAGTTGTTGGCTCCAGTATGGCAAAATGCTGGAATTCCTAAGTGTGCAGAGAATGTGGTAAAAAATTGCATGGTGTGTCTGAAATACAATCCTGGTAGGGGAACCCCAACTCCAGCTGGTCATTTTGCACCTCCTACGTATCCGTTCGAGGTTTTGCAGCTAGATTTCATCCACATGGAGAGGTGCAACAATCTGAAATACGTACTCGTTGTTGTTTGTGCCTTTTCAAGATGGATAGAAGCATACCCCCTAAAAGACAATACTGCCTTATCCACAGCTAAAGCCCTTGTGAAAGAATTCTTCCCTAGATTTGGAATGCAGAGAATGGTCTGGAGTGACAATGGGAGTGAATTTGTGGGTCAAGTGATGAAGAAAGTATGTGAAGGGCTAGGCATCCAACAGAAATTTCACGCTGCAAATCACCCCCAATCAGCTGGATTAGTAGAATGCTACAATGGCACGTTAAAACTTAAACTGGCCAAAATTCAAGCGAGCTCTGGTCTTAAATGGCCTGACGCTCTGCCTTTAGCACTCCTGTCCACCAGAATGACTGTGCACTCGCAAGTGGGACTTAGCCCATATGAGATAGTATTTGGCCGTCCGGCCAACATATGGGGAGTGCCAAGGCCTACAAAATTCAGTGAAATCGAACACCCTGTACTGCTTGACTATTTGTACGAATTGACGGCTAAATTGCGTGTTTTACACCAACAGGTTCACGATACTCTGCCTCAAGTCTCTGAAGCTCCAGGCCACCAAATCGATCCTGGATCCTGGGTGCTGGTAAAAAAATTTCAGCGAACAAAGAACGACCAGCCCCGGTGGACCGGCCCTCACCTCGTCCTCCTGTCAACAAGATCAGCTGTTTGAGTGGAAGGAAAGAAGCACTGGATCCACGGTGTACACTGCAAGAGGGTACCTTTGCCTCTGCCGTACGACCAGTGGGTCCAGGAGGGCGTCGCCGACTCAGAGACTGAAACTGTGCCTCGTTTTCTGCCTTTCAGTGATGCACGTATAAAAGGAACAATTACCGAGAAAGAAAGTGACAACCTCTTGCAAGCAGCTGTGCCGCCGTCAATTCGATTGGACACTACCGAACCTGAACTCCTTTTCCAAGATCAAACAATACCTGGTAAGCAGAAATATAATCTGAGTCCGAGAACTATGGACAAATAAAGAAAAGATACTTTTTCTTTGCTATTTTTTGAAAGTGCAGCTCTCCCATCTGAGAAACTTTTTATTTTTGTTTTTCGAACCACCATCCGGGCTCCGCTGTAAGGTCTGGGTTGCCCAAAGTCTTTGGGGTGCAGCTGAAGACGTTAGGTCGACAGTTCTGGTTGGTCTAAGGGAGTTGCCCTGGACTGACAGAAGCATTCCTTAGCATAGAACACCCAACCATCGCGAGCAGCATATTATAGAGGATTGAGTTTTTCGAGATGGAGAGACCTGCCAAAACAATGACTTTTAAAGCCAGTATATGTAAATTGATGATCAAGAAACGTTTTTTATTATTATGCATTCTCATGTTATTCGGTGCAATGATGTTTTTAACAGGATATGTCTTATTTTCTTTACAAGTGACATTTACACCCACTACATCACCCATACCTCCTCCTACTATTTCCTCACATTCTTTTCAACCCCTGCCTGAACATGAGTCGGCAAGGAGATTAGAGTTTATTAATACCTCCTTTGTCCAGCTTTTGCACAGACACCAACTAGTAATGAACACGACTAACTGTTGGGTGTGTGGTCTTATGCCTCACACCACGGATAAAGGTATTCCTTATCTGGTCCTGCCATTCAGCCATAATGGTTCTGTGTGGGCATACAGAACAATGTTCATCTAAGCACATGAAATCTACCCCCTACGTTCCGTAACAGACAATCCTAAGAATAGTGCTCTAGTTAAGGGTATAGTGGACATGATTAAGGAAGATATTTCCTACGAGACTATCCCGAGAGATGAGACACTTGTATATATAGGATGGAACGTAACCGGATATGGAGCTACTCTGAGTGAGAAACAGCAAGCTAAGAGATCTTCCCCGATTTGGATTGTACCCCATCAGGGTCACTTATGTCTGCAAGGTACTGGCAAGAATCCCAGAGCTCAGTTAGGGAAGAGTATCTGTACTGAAACGTATGTTTTTGCGTCTCAGACTTCCCCTTCGTTCCTAGCAGCTAAGGGTACCTATTTCATCTGCCATGATAGAGCCTATACATGGTTGCCCCCTGACTTCTCGGGCACATGTTTTGTTTCGTTCCTGTTGCCTCCCACCTACACAGCTGCGGCAGATTACCATAAGACAAGGGTAGTTAGAGGTGTCTTGAGCAAAGAAGACACTGCAGGACAAGAATTTGGGGACTTCGTAAAAGGTTTTCTGCCATTCTGGGGACCAATGGTTAACAGCAGGAACATAAGGCAATTGACAAGGGTGGTTGAATCCACCGTAATTGAAACTGCCGGTGCCCTTAGTAACTTAACTGCTGAGCTCCAGTCGGATCGTCTTATGACCCTTCAGAACAGGGTCGCGCTAGACGTCATACTTGCAGACTGAGGTGGGGTATGTAAATTAATCCAATCGAGTTGCTGTGTTTTCATTCCAGATAACGCTCCAACAGTGTACCAGGCCATCTCCAAACTGCATAAGATTTCCAAATCTATTCACGTGGATAAAGGAGATTGGTCGTTGATGGGATGGTTCTGGGATCTGATATCCGCCTGGGGTTGGAAAATTCTGATGGTCGTTGGGGTGGTCTTAGCTATCCTTTTCCTGTTTTGTCTGTGCGTACAGTGTGCTCCTGCAATATGTGGCCTCTGTGCTACATCGTGTGTAAGGAAACCTGTATCAAGGGACGAGCTAAGTAATAGGATGATGCTACAGCAACACCTCAATGACTTTAGGAATATAGACCTGGACTCAGATTAGCGTGAGTATAGGTTTATTGCCTATGTAAGGGCAAAAGGAGGGTCTGTGGTACTGAAAATTCTGGACCCGTGTTATGAACATCATCGTAGCATGACGAATTTGATATCAGAAGACCGAGAATGGCTAGTACACTATGCACAAGCATTTTCGTCATGTTCGAGTGACGATTTCACTCTGAAATCGTAGTTTTCGTCCTGAACCCTCGGCTTCCATTTTGTGTACGGCAGCCATTTTGTGAGTTGCCCTCACATAGGCAAATCACTAAAGGCCAAACACGATTCTGAAGGACACGTACACCTCTTCTGACTTCCCTGTGACCTGGGCAAGCTGACTCCACTGCCCAAGGCCAAACCTGTTCGGTCAGTTCCTCTCCCAGTGGCCGAACGAGATAGCATCAAGGCACAACATGTCATAAACCTTTCATCACACACAAACCACGCCAGATCTTGCACACACCTGTCCCTGTTTCCTACTTTATGACTTGCTTTACGATGAGGAGGTGCCCGATTTTATTGGGAGTCCGTTGATATCTGATGAGAAAACTGAGCCTTGCCGGATAATTTATTGTGGGCTGAACAAACTGAAATATGGGCTTGTCATCATGACTCTGCTTTTTCTTTGTAGTGAAAACATGTGAATGGTCAACTGAAATTTAAAGAATGTTTGCCTAAAGCGTAATATTTTGTATAAAAAGAGAAGGCTGGCTTTGTAAGATTGAGCAGCCAAAAAACTCGATCTTTGACTTCACCTAGAAGACTCTGAGTTTCTGTAGTCTAAAACAGGAAGTACCCGAAGTCATTGGGTGTTGTCCCTGGCACCGCTGGGTTACCGGTTCGGTACCGGTTCTGAAAAACCCAGTACTTCAGAGCATACGTGGCCGCGAGCATACGGGACCTCTCGCAATGAGAAATCTGACTGCCCGCATTGAGAAATCTTGCCAAGAGATTGATTTTCCACGCTCGTGCTCGCCACCTCGATGTTGACGATCACAAATGAGGAAAAATCTCGCCAGGAGGTGGATTTTCCTCGCTTGTACTCAGCAACTTGATGTTGACGAATGCGTATGAGGAAAAAAAAGAATTTTTCGGAACCACCGCGAGCTCCGCATAATGTGGAGTGCTGAAAACTCTGCAAACTTTGCAAGCAGGTCGGAGTTCACTGCCCATATTTACTCAAAACCTGAACAGAACCCACAATAGATGGACTAGTACCTGCATTATCACTGACAGAGCAAGAAACACTTCACCAAGTGAAATTCGAGTTACAAATGGGATCACAGGTACTTGTTCCGCCTCCACACTTAAGCTCTTGGGAGTTTTGGATAACCTGGGGTGATGTAGGAACAGCACAGGAGCCGTTCCACCACGAGATGTTCACCAACAACATAGCAGAACCATACATCAGTACCACTCATAAAGGTCTGCTGAACATTTCACCCCCAGCTTGGTGGGGGGCATTTGTTTCTAATGAAGTCACCAACAGCCTCTTTAATGTTAACCACAGCCTTTCATTTGCTGTAATGAAATTTCATGTTACTTTGCTTCTTCTCAACATTCCTCTGCATGACCTCGATCATAACATGCATAGTTAGAGGCTCTCTCTCCTTTCCTAAACCAACGGGATGGAGCTTAGTGACAGCCACCCTGCCCCTTCATAAGGAGTTCAACCTGTCACACTATATGGGGTGGTATGGTACACCAACAGGACAGGCCTTAATGTATTAGTTACTGATAAGTCCCCTTTGAGAGCCAATTATATGGTCTATTTACTCAATTGGTTGGCGCATTCAACATGCCTATTACTTTGTGGGTGATATAGTGTTTCATTGCCATGGGAGACACCACTGTCACCCACAAAGGTGGTGACCTCAGCACTGACATTTTCTGTTAAACACTTTTCTGAGAGACCATTTTCTTGACAAATTCTAAGACTTACTAAGAAATTTGGGTTTTCTAGAAACTTTAATCAGTCCATTTGCTACATTAGTCTGAATAGCTCATGGAAGTGGATCATTTGTTCATGAATCCAATTAAAACCACATGTACCCTCTGCCATGGACTTTCAGGTAAGGTTATGGGCATTAATGGGCTTACCCTTGTCGTGTGTATCTAGTTCGATTCCCTGAACATGTCCAAGACCCGATCTATAGCAGGCAGCCAATCATTCATTGTACGTTTTCCTAAGTCCTGGTCATGACAAGAGGACCCATGTCAATTAATCATAGGGGGAAGGATCACTTGTCCTGCACAACCAGGGTATGCAGGAGGTATGTGGGGTGTCTCAGGTAAAAAACCCTCATGCACGTGATGGGAAGATCGTGGTAGCGGTATATGTTGATTCTCCGCTCTTCATTCACGTGTGTGCATAATCATCGGGTCAGTATGGTTATGCAGCCTCCACCTGGAGGTTCTTACCAATGGTTAAAACAGTAGTGATCAAGTGATGTGGATAGTGCTCAAATTCGTTAAAATCCCCAGACAGCCAGATGCTTTGCTTTATTGGGTCTGGATTCGGGTAGCCCGTCAAAGGGTATTGAATATTGGGCGTTCCGCGAATGTATTAGGGATTCTAACGCACTCAAAATTAGTGATTAAAAATGGCCGACATGTTTTAGCCCAAATTGCCTAGATAGGTCTTGTGGGCTTTCTTCAGGACCGGGAGTGAAAGGTGACAAAGTGGATGTTTATAACAAAAAGTTGCCTTATTATAAACTGTGTAAGAAAAGGAAAAATTCAACCTGTTTCTTTGCAATACGGGAGGTCACAGTGTAACTGCAAAATATAAAACAATACGTAAACATATGGGGGTGGGAGTGGAGGGATGGGGGTAGGAGACACACAAGGTACATACATTACAAAATCAAGGTTGATTTTGTCGCAACTAGAAAATGGCAATACTTTACAGACCCCATAGTCCTTGGCAGTGTCAACTCTCTCATTATCTGACTACAGTGGCATGCACATGATCTTTAGTTATATTGTGGTTTTCCAAAATCGTCTATGTCTTTAGAGAGCATGCAGTGGAATTGCTATACTTAGCATGCTAGCACAATTACTGGTGGTGGGCACATGCGCGTGTAAGGGTGACTACTGTGCACCGTTGGCCGTTTATGAGTTACTTTAAAGGTTGCCTAAATCGGCGCTGTGGTACGCAACCATTCAGTGGGCGTGTATCGGGTGAACGGAGACCGATGTCTCTTCTTTTGGAGCGCTTTTGAGACGTACCTCAAGTGTGAATTTGTCACACTTCCTCGGGTTATGGCAGGAGGTGAGGATGCCTTACTAAAAGGAAATGAAATGAAAGGAAGGGAAATGTTATTCAAAGAGTACTTGTGGTTCGCATGGTGCAGACAATCAGAGATCCATCTCTACTACCTGTGGCTCTGAACCTCGTGCGCTGCTTGTGCTGACACTTCGCCCGCTAACCCAGAAATGCCGCGGGGTTGCTACCGGGTCTATTTTGAGTATTCAGTGTTGGTAACTGAAAAAAGACAAGGTCGATAGACGCGAGTCTCTCTTCGAGAGCAGAGTTTGTTAATTATGTGAATATTCATAATGGTGGAAATTTCTGTGAATGCGTTTAATGCGATAAAAATACCTATTCGTGGAAATCTCTAAATTAATTCATACGCGTGTCGAGATTGTTGGTCTTAACATGAGAAGTATATCTAAGGGTCGATAAGACAAACTTAAGACAGACTTAAGACAGACTTCAGTCTTAAGTTAGAAATTTGTCTTAAGTTTGTCTTAAGTCTGTCTTAAGTCTGTCTTAAGTCTGTCTTAAGTTTGTCTTAAGTCTGTCTTAAGTCTGTCTTAAGTTTGTCTTAAGTCAAACTTAAGACAAAATCCTAACTTTACTACTACTAAATGCCTTCTGTGAATACAAAAAGTAGTAAGTTTAGGATTTTGTCTTAAGTTAGTTCTGTGAATCGGCCCCATACTGATTAGCTTCATAAGGGCTGAGACTATGGTTTTTATTACTTGTAAATGTAACTTCGTACTACCACATTTTATCAACCATAAGCCCAGGAACTTGTAGCCATCAATTCATACTATTTTGGTGTTGCCAGGGCCATCTTAAGGATTTTTGGGGTTATGGGGAAAATGTATTTTGGGGGCCCCTTTTCAGAACAGTTTTGCATTTAAGGCCCAATTTCAACTCTTTCATGCCAGTAGCCACTCACCAATATTACTGCAGATAATCTCTGTGAGTCTCTCCCATGCCTCATGTGTGAGGTCCTGTTTTGAGCTAAAATAAACTTTTTGGGAGAGCCTAGCTGCAGTGCGCATGCACTGTTCGCTCTGTGAAACTGCAGTGCTAGAGTATGGGAGAGAAGCTGCTCCCACTCTCCTCCCATATTTCTTCATTGGCTTGTGCCATTGTCTTTCGTAAATGCTGCCTTCGGATTCGTTAATAGGCTTGTTAGTCCCTCCTTAGTACAGCCTTGTCTTCATTTGTACCCTCCCATGGTGTCTGGCCCCTTTACTTCGGTTGTTTCATTGGAACTGTTATTTAGTCTGTAAGCACAAATCAACTTGATTGAGTTTCTCTTACTGCAGGCTGGACATGCGCTGCTTCAGCTGAAACCGCTTGCTTGTGTTTTTCTAAGCAGCACGGCTGCCCCTGTAACACGGGCGCCTGCCTTCAAACACTTTAACCCGGCATTATCTTGTGTTTGTTTCACCCCTCCTCCCCACAAAGTAAAAGGGATTTTGAAATGATTAGTGAATTAAGTCATGTGAATTCTAGTTAGCACATAATTGTGTGCTTAAGGGCTGAAGCTGACAACAGCACATCTGTGTTACATGTCATTTGTACTAAAGCCACCAGACTGGTTGCTTTGAAAATCCTGGGGCAAGATGGCGGCCGTGTAGTACGGCTGTGCGCGGTGAAGCAGTGGAGATGAGCGATTAGCTCTGTTTTTTTTTTTTAACGAGAATGCTTCACAAAACCACATAACGGCATAGAAATTGGTCTGAAAGAAATATGATACTGGTAATTTGTTCATGACCCTTTTTGAAACGCCTTTTCTCGGTGCTGGGAGCAGGAAGCAGTGGAAGGCGACGAACGGCGAGAACGGCGAGATCGGCGAGTGACTCATGTTCCTGCCTCTCACCTGCCGTGGGCCCATTGGACGATTGCTGCGTGAGCTAACGCTAGTGGTGAGAGTGCTGGCAGCAGGAGGCAGAATCCACACAGAAGGGAGGAGCCCGGAGTTACGAAGTTCACGAAGCTCACGGAGCCCACGGAGCAGGCAGGAGACCCCTGCAGCGGCCCGAGGCTCGCGAAACCGAGGGAATAGCGGGAACAAAGGTCGGAAAGAAGTCATGGCGCCAAAATCAAATACGACCTCTAAAGCCGCCGCCAAAAGGAAAGCTGCTGCCGAAGCTGCAGCCGAGGCTGATGAAGAGGATATCCATCAGATGAAGCAGACACCCCCGGTAAGAAAGCATAAACTTGGGGCAAAGTGAAGCCGGCCGGGACCCCTATCACTGAGATGTTTGCTAAAATGGGTAAAGAAAAGGGCCCTAAAGCTGTTGTTTTATCAGTGGAAATGGGGCATGGAAAAGCAGCTGAAGAGATCTTAGCAGGTGTGGATGCCGAAGGGGGGGGGCTGGTAGCCGCACCTTCCCCTTTGCCGGATTTAACTACTGAACCTACTAAACCTACTGAACCTTTCTCGAACATAGCAGAGACCAACTTAAAGACTGTTGGGCAACCTAATGTCACGCTATCGACGAAAGAAGTAACAGTAATCCGGGAGGGGGCAGGAGAAAACATAGAGGCTGCAAACCTGAGCTCAGAAGAGGCAACGAAATCTAAACTGGAACCTGCAGTGCTTCAGGAGGTTATTTTGGAAAATATTGTAATTCATCCTGGCCCTGAAAAACTAACTGACAAGGAAAAAGCCCCTAGCGAATGCTTCTTCTCCGTTTCAGAAGGTGGTGAGTGGTCAGAGGATGACAGCTCTGAGCAGGAAGGTAGTAACTTGGATACAGAAAGTGAGCCAGAACATGATCTTGGGTCACATATATCTGCGGCAAATCCACCTGTTGGGATTAAAGTTCAGGAGCTTAGCTGGGATCATTCGTCAGCCACTCCAATACTTGGGAGCCCACATGGGGAAGCCGCACAGATGTCCCTCCTAGAGGTGATACACAAAGAGATCCTTGCACACAGGGAAGAAACCCGTCAGGACAGTCGTAAGGCACAGGCCGCTGTTAGAAAGATGCAAGGCGCTGTGAGGAAACTGTCCAAAGTGTGTGTCAACTTAGGCGATCGAGTGTCAAACCTTGAGGAAAGAGTGGTCTCAACGGAGGCAGAGTCAGTGGCAGCCACTACCAAGGTAGATGCCCAAAATGCTCAAATAACGGACATCCAATGGAAGCTGGAGGACCTGGAGAACCGACAGAGATGGAACAACCTCCGGCTGCTGGGGGTACAGGAGGGGGCAGAAGGGACGGATGTGAGAGCATTTGTCATTAAGCTCTTCGAGCAAGCATTTGTGATCTACCAGGTTGGAACTGGGCAGAGGAAATACAGCGGGCTCATTGCACCCCGTTCACGCCAAATAAGCATCCAAAGGAAGGGGATAAGCAAAGAGTGATACTGATATTCTTAGGTAACTTTGTGCTGAGACAAGCGATATCGGAGAAACCGAGACCGGATTCAAGAAAGACAGTTGGAGGGATATCGTTCTTTGTCTAGCCCGACAATGGAGAGGCGATGGCGGTTGAGACAGTTGATTAGATGCAGGCTTACTTGATCAACCTGGCACAACTGAAAATAATCAATGCTGGCAGAACATTGTATTTCACGTCCGAAGTCAAAGCTAAAGAATATTTGGACTCTCACGGTGCATGAGTTTGTTTAATTAACTCTTTTTCTTAGCGGGATGTGTAATGGCATATTGATAAGTTTTGATAAGCTTGCTAACAGGCCAAATGTATTTTTTCCTATCAGCACGGTATTATGGTTGTATGGAGTGTGGTGTGTGGTGTTTCTTTGGCATTCAGGTACTCATTGGCGGCTTATTCATATCCAGGGTATGGATTTTATGGACGGTTTTGATTAATTTCATCTCCACTGCTTTAACCGCCTTTCCATCGCGTGCACAGACTAGGTCTGAGCGCCTTACTTGAGTGGGTGTGTGGGCGGGGGTGGTGGGGGGGAGGAAGGTGGGGTGGTGGGTGGGAGAATGGTGGGAAGGGAAGGGGGGGGGAGAGGGAGGAAAAAGCAAAAAATGAGATGTTTTGGTACAAAGAGGTTTCGGGTTTCAGTCAGAGAACTTCATCAACAACAATCGATAAATCATGGGTGTGTGCTTTATACTATCAGGGAATTTTAATACAAGTTTATGTCACACATTAAAATCTGCTCCATCAATATTGGTGGGCTAAATGATTGGAGAAAGCGCCAGAGAGTGGGTCATTTTGTCAGATATAATAATCTGGATATTCTGTGTGTGCAAGAGACTCACCTCCCATGGGCTAGGAAAAACCTATTAAATATCAGGGGCTATGAGATATTGGCCTGCTCATCACAAACCTCAATGGTCAGGGGGGTGGCTATTCTTGCCAAACAAAGTCTAGGTGGGGCAAAGAGAGTGAAGGCGGATAGCTCAGGAAGATGGGCAATAGCCGATTTGACCCTTGGATATACGCTGTGTACAGTGTATGGGTCAAACTATGATGACCCGGAAGTGTTTGATATCTTAGAGGAAGAGTTGGCAGACTGGCCGACACCGATTATAATGTGTGGGGATATGAATATTTCGGTTGATTGGAATAGACCAGGTAGTTATTCAGGATGTAAACCAAAAGTGTTTAGGGCCCTGACCTCACTCATGAGATCGCATGGGCTTGAGGATGTTTGGAGTGTGAAAAAACCTACCCAACCGGGCTTTACATATTTCTCTTTCCCGCATCGGAAATACTCCAAATTGGACTATTTCCTGCTCTCCTCAGATAAGCTTTGTAAAGCTAATGTCATGAAATTACCCAAATACATTTCTGACCACAACCCACTGATTTTAACATGTGTGGTAGATAATGTTGAAAGGAAACAAACAAGCTGGTCATTCGAGAGAAAGCTTCTCTCCTCTGATGACAGGTTTGTGGGATATCTTAGACAATGGGCTACGGAGTTCTACGAGATAAATCGTTATAGCGCCTCCCGTAATGTCGTTTGGGAAACTTTCAAGGCTTCTTTGAGGGGTGAGACAATAAGCTGCTCAGCAAGACTGAGGAAGGAAGATAAGAGGAATGTTGAGACACTGATTGGGGAGCTAGGAATAGCAGAGGAACAACATATTAAGGAGATAGGGCGAGGGGCTGATAGTCTGACAAGTTTAAATAGAATTGCCACATCAAAGCCGACCTCCAGGGGGTAGTGACCCAGAAGGAGACCAGAGGGTATCAATCCTCCAGAGCAAAGGACTATAAGACCGGAGAACAGGCAGGTAGGGCACTAGCACTCCGAATCAGGCAGGAGAGATCCAAAAACCTAATCCCCAGCATTAAAGAAGATGGTACAGAATATACAGAGCCAAAGGATATATTGCGAGTCTTCCAGACTTTCTATCAAAAATTGTATGATGAAGAGGGTGGAGCAATCATACAAAGCCCAGAATTTGAGTATGCTGGTCCAGTCTTGGATGAATGTAGCAGGGAGGCTTTGGAATGCGATATAACTCTGACCGAGATAAATATAGCGTTGCTGGAATTAGCAGCCGGCAAGGCTGCAGGGCCTGATGGGATCCCCCTCGAAGTGTATAAGTGCCTAGAGGAGGAAATCGTCCCAATCATATTGGATTTATTTAATGGCATAGTATGCACAGGCTCAATCCCAGAATCTTGGAAGGAGACAAATATTGTCATATTTCATAAAAAAGGTAATCCTAAAACTAATCCAGGCTCATATCGCCCCATCTCTCTTATTAATGCGGACACGAAATTATACTCGAACGTGTGGGCGAAGAGATTGGAGGGGATCATAGGCCGTCTTGTCTCCCCGTGGCAGCATGGGTTTGTGCCAGGCCATGGCACTACGGACCATATAAGACGTGCTATTGCACTATTTGATGCCCATGCTGCCTCGGGGGGAGATATGGCCATGATCCTCCTCGACGCGGAGAAAGCATTCGACCGTGTGGTCTGGGATTGTTTGTGGGGCATTCTGGCGGGAAGAGGCTTCGGGAATGGGGGGCGGAGCTAGCCGGCGTCAATGGTGGACGCTTAAGAGCGGAGCTCCGATCCAGCGCCGACGACTATCCGGCATAGATCCTTCCAAAGCGGTGACACCTGCACAAAACCTGCTGAAATCGCCGCCCCTACCCCTGACGGCTCTCCGACTGCAGTTTGGGCGGCAAACGGGCTAGGGAAGCCTTACTTTGCCCGACTGTCCGGCAGACGCCGGACCAGGCCCTAATCACCGGTCTTTCCTGAATTGCGGAGCCAAGCGACGTCGTCCGACGTGCGGCAGAGACGAGCGGTCGCCTAGGGGTCTGACGGAGCTCGGCGGAGGTTGACCCCCCGGCTGCCCCACGATCCGGAAACGCACCCCGGAGGAGCGGAGCAACGCATGAGAGCAGGCGAGGCCGGCGGGGGAGGCACCGGTTTGGCGGCAGAGCCGGTTGCGGACCACGTGGCGACGGCGGAGCACCCCCGGAGGTAGGCCCGGCCCGAGCGCCGGATAGCCGGGCATACCCACGTCTGTGAAGAGAAGTGACTTGAGGTGGGTGCGAGCGGCCCCCGAAGGGCGGAAGATCCTTCCCTCGAGCGCGGATCTCTGTCGCCGGCCTGGGCCATTCCGGGGGGTCTCGAGGGCATTCACTGACCATCCCTGGAGGACCCCGCGGACACAGGCGGCGTCGCCGGGCACTAGCAGGACACACACACAGCGCTGCCCTTCCTCCTGCACCCCTGACGCCGCTTGCAGCCGGAGCGGGTGTGCACGCAGTACTTTGGCAACCAGTGAGGCCTCTGCTGGAGCGGTCCACAGCCTCCCCCCAAAACGACATCCACAATGGGCAAGGGAGACCGCACGCAGACGAAGCTGACGTTCGACCAGCGACGGCATAAGGACCCAGACCAGCTGGCTGCCCAGTCTTCGAGCACGGCTACTGACCCGGGTCCCTCACTATGTGCTGAAATCAAGGAGATGCTTAACACCATGGAGAAAGGCCTCCAGGAGGGCATGTCGGCCATTGGTAACAAGATTGATGCGCTGTCATATCGGATGGATCGTATGACAGAAAGGGTGGACAAGCACACGGAGAGGCTAGACATGGCGGAACGTAGACTGACAGAGGCGGAGGAGGCGCAAACTGAATGGGACACTGATCGTAAACAATTTGGTAGGTTGCTTCAGATAATCCAGGAGAAGTCGGAGGACTTGGAGGCGCGTTCCCGGCGATCCAACATCCGCGTCACGGGCGTGGCTGAGTCTACACAAACGGGCAAGATGGAACTATTTGTCGAGAAGCTCCTGAAGACGCTGCTGGGGGATGACACCTTCTCGCCAATGTTTATAGTAGAACGCGCTCATCGCACCCTCGGACCGAGGCCCCCCCCGGGCGCCAACCCTAGACCGATTATAGCGAAATTGTTAAATTATAGGGATAGGGACGCGGCCCTCCGAGTGGCCCGTGAAAAGGGCAAACTACAGTACGAGGGAATGGACATATCGTTATACCCTGATTTTACTGCGAAAGTCCAGGAGGAGAGGCGTAGATTTGTCCCGTACAAGCAGCAACTTAGAGACCTGGGCCTGGACTACGCCATGTTATACCCAGCGAGGCTGCGCATCAACAGGCAGGGACGCTCACATTTCTTCACAGATCCCAAAGAACTGCAAAAATCCCTAAAGGTTTGGATGAAAGATTCCCGGGGGAGTCCGGGACAACAGGCGGCGGAGCGGACCAGCAACGGGGACCTAGAGGACCAAGACTGAGGAGCGGGGGCGATAAGCAGTACACTGAGGACCTCCGTATACTTTGGCGCCTCTGAACCCTCTCATTGGACTGCTGGGAGATGGCCTCTCGGAGTGACCTGCCACAGACCCTCGTCTATTGCAAGCTGAACTGTGGGTGAGATCTGCATGTTTTGAATTGGGGCCACTGGGGGGTTGCGATTACACTACTGGGAATCCCCTGGGCGATACTTGGCTCCCATGTGCGTGACTCGGATGAGAACTGAGGACTCTGGCGTCGGGGGAGTGGAGGGGTGAGGACTCACGTACAATGGTGAACTCTTGTGCTTAGCAGACACTGCTGCATTTTCTTAACGGGGCGCTGGCGGAGGGTCAAGCTGAAGGACACTGTTCGGTGGTCCCGGAAGGGAAGTGGTCGACTACAGGATAACACAGGCTACCTCTGCCCCAGCGCTCACTGCAGCTACAGCTCGGTTAGAGCTGATATGGGGAATTGTTACATGGGTTTGAATGAGGGTGGGAGGGAGGGACACAGGGGCTTCGGTCACGCCAGGTTGGGGTTGGTTGACTGTGGGAGGCGGGGGGAAGCGGGAGCTTGGGGTTCTGATATGTTTGAGGGGGGGTTCTTAGCGTGCTCCGCAATGTTACTACCCACTGGGGTGTTTTGCAGTTGCAGTCTACGACTACAGGCAGTCAATACACTTGTGACGTATATGCAATGTTGCTGCACTACATATGGCTGACCCACAACATGATGATTTACTGAGTGACACAGAGACACTGAAGGCCCTGACATGGAATGTGAGGGGATTAAATGACTACCGGAAACTCCGTAAGGTGTTGCACTATCTCCAGAGGCATCATATAGACCTAGCCCTGCTGCAGGAAACTCACTTACCCACCAACAGCAAGATGCTCACGCATAGGGGCCTTCAGGGTACTTCTACTTATGCTGGCTTCACCTCACATGCAAGGGGGGTACTTACTTGGGTCAATCCAAAGTCTAACTTGTCCCTCACACTCTTGATGGCTGACCCGGAAGGGAGGTTTGTACTAAGCAAGTGTACGGGTAAGGGACAAACTCTGTTGGTTATGAATGTGTATGGCCCGAATTACGACTCCCCGGACTTCTACGCAGCGGTCGCGAGACACTGTTCTGGGTGGCCCTCAGATAGAATGCTGTGGGGGGGAGACTTTAACTTTGTTTTTAGCCCGGAACTGGATAGGTCGGCGGGTCCGCCCCGTCGCCCGGCTGCAGCTGCGCAGCAAATGCAAGCTGAAATGGTGAGACTGGGGCTGGTGGATGTCTGGAGGGATAGACACCGGGATAGAGGGGGATTCACACATTATTCTGCGTACCATAACATACACACCAGAATAGACTATTGGTTGTCCACTCCCCCGCTGCTGGCGCTGGTTAAGGGTTGTAAGGTGCTCCCCCGTACGCTATCGGACCACTCCCCTGTATTGTTGGTACTTACCACTCCCATACGGAGGATTCCCCCGTTCACGTGGCGCTTCCCACCTTATTCCCTGCTGGATGAAACGTTCAGGGCCGAGCTAGGGGAGGAAATAGATGTGTTTTTTTATACCAACCTAGGCACGGTAGACAGCTTCGGGTCGATATGGGAGACTTTTAAGGTCTATATCAGGGGGATAGTCATGGCTAAGCATTCCAGCGTCCTGAAGGATATTAGACGCAGGCTGACACAACTAGAGGGGCAATTAGCAGAGTGCGAAAGACAACAACTGACGGATCAGACCCCCACAGGAGATGGGACACTGCAGGAACTCCTGAAAGAGTACCACGAGGAAGCAGATAGAGAAGTTAAGCACCTAGGAAAGTATGCGACGGCGCGCGCTTATGGTGAGGGTGATCGACCGGGCTCGCTTTTAGCCAGAATAATGAAGGGCGCTAGGCGTAAGCAGGTGGTTACAGAGTTACAATCGGCAAAGGGAACGCTGCTCACGGCGGAGGAGGACATTCTAGCGGAATTCAAGGGCTTCTACGAGGACCTATACACCAATAAGGTCTCCGGGGTAGAAGATCAAATAGACAACTATTTAAGCTATATTAAAATGCCGTTTCTCGAGAACTGGCAGCGAGACTTTTTGATGTCTCCCATCCTCCGGGAGGAGATATCGGACGCTCTGGATGACATGAGGTCTGAGAGTGCCCCCGGGACAGATGGATTAACTGTGACCTTCTACAAGGCATACAAAGATAAGTTATTGCCCTACCTCTCCACCCTCTTCGATGAAATCTGTGAGACAGGCGCCATGCCGCCTTCTCTGAGAGAGGCCCTCATCGTCACGATCTTGAAGCCGGGCAAACCACACGATCTCCCAGGCTCATACCGCCCTCTGTCCCTTCTCAATGTGGATGCCAAGCTATATGCTGAGGTGCTGGCGACCAGGCTGGCACTCGTAGCCCCTGAATTGGTGGCCCCAGAGCAGGCGGGATTTATTCCTGCTCGGAACCTCACGTACAACATTCGCACGGTGATGGGAGCCATCCAGCACACTGAGCATGACACCAAGGCCATAGCTGTCTTTCTAGACATGGAGAAGGCGTTCGACTCTGTGGAGTGGGCCTTCATGCGTAGAGTGCTTGAGAAGTTGGGATTGGGAGCCCTCTTCCTCCAGCTCCTGGGCGCGCTTTACCACAAACCCACCGCACGAGTTAGGCTGGGAGATGCAGTTTCGGAGCCGTTTTTCATCAGCAGAGGCACGAGACAGGGGTGTCCCCTCTCGCCGCTACTCTATGCTCTGTTTGCGGAGCCTCTGGCGTGCGCGATTCGGGAATACCACTCATATGAAGCCATCAACTATCCCACATACAAGATTGGCATCTCCACATATGCAGACGACACTCTGCTGTATGTCAGGGATCCCGGGAACAATCTTGCGTCTGTACTGAGGGAGGTTGTCCGTTTTGGTGCGCTTTCAGGGTTGAAGGTCAACTGGTCCAAATCGGTGGCCTTTCCCCTGACCCCTGTCACAGAACCCTTTGAAATGGAGTACCCACTTCAATGGTCCACGGAACCGATACGGTATCTGGGCATATGGATACATACGGATCCCGAAATTATGCTGAGGGAAAATTACGGCACTGCCTATAGCAAACTCGCAGATGACGTGGAACTCTGGATTAAGCTTCCGCTGTCACTGATGGGACGAGTAGCATTGATAAAAATGGTAGTCCTGCTGAGGTTTTTGTTCCTCTTTAATAACATCCCGATTGTCCTCTCCAGAGCCTTCTTTAAGACCGTGGACAAGCTCCTAGTGCGTCTGGCCTGGGCCGGGAAGCAACCTAGAGTGCAGTGGAAGGTCTTGCAGCTGCCTTACGAACAAGGGGGGCTGGCGGTGCCTGATATGGAGCGCTATTACAGGATTGCACAGGCCTCGCACCTCCACACTTGGATTCACAGCAAACAGGACATTCCGCATGTGATACTAGAGAGGTTATTTGCAGACCCTACCCCGCTCCCAGCGACGATCTGCGGCCCCAGGGACCGAAGGGTGGGAACACTGGACTCCCTACTGTCTACTAACCATGCCTGGCATTCCATAGTACAGAGGCAAGATAAAGAGCTGATGTACGCACCTAACATGCCGATACATTGGGCGCTATGGCTCCCCACGTTGACGGAACCAGGCGTTCACAGGGCCCTTAGTGAACTAGGTGCACACACCCTGGGAGACCTCTTCGAGACAGGTGCGGTTAAGACATGGGATCAACTGTCACAAGGGAGGGAGCGTCCCACGTTACTCCAGCGCTTTCAGTATCATAGGGTTCGCAGTGCCTTTCTAGACCTCCTAGGCCCCGACATGGCGGAACCCCCTGAGATCCCTGAACTGGTTTATGTCATCGCCACTGCTGCACCGCAGAAAATGATTGCTAAACTTTATAAGATAGGGCATGGACACACGGCGCAACAGTACACGAGGGCACGCTTGGCCTGGCAAACCGACCTGGACGCCCACATAGATGACGGTATGTGGGCATACTGCTGTGCGGCCTCAAGGCGTATATCGCTGAACGGGCGACACCGCCTGGTCCATTTTAACTTTTTACAGAGAGTGTATTATACGCCGGAAAGGCTACACAGGTACGGGCTTCGGGACACGCCGGGCTGCGAAAGATGCCGAGCCCCAGTGGCGGACTTCTTCCATTTAGCATGGCTGTGCCCGGGCATTCAAAGATTTTGGTGCGGGATCTTTGCGGAAATGAGCACCATAGTGGAAGTGGACCTAGTCATGGACCCGGCCCTCGCCCTGCTGGGATACACAAAGAAGGTGCCGGTGTCAGCGAGAAAAATGGTCAGCATGGGCATGTTACTTGCCAAACGTGTGATAGCATGCTGCTGGATGAGGGGCCCCCTCCCGACATTGAAATGTTGGGTACATAGCATGACGTTCTGCAACACACAAGCAGAGGTTTACAGTGAGCTGCTGCCGCCCCGGAGTCGACCCAAGAACTTCTGGGGACTATACCAGGCTTACTTGGCTTCTGGGGCGGATGAAGATGACCTGGCAGCGGAGGAAGGGGAGGGGCAGGGGCGCGTCCCGCACCTGGACCCGGGGTGAGACAGTCAGGGTAGTCACTTACACAGCAACGGAACCCAGTTGGGCGGGGGGAGCGGCATCCCCGGGTGAGTGGGTGGCTGGGAGGGATCATTTGGAGATATGACAAGTAGCATGCAACGTATGACACGACACATCATCAGCCTACACACTACCATACTGGAGGAGCACTGATTGGGGAATAGTTGGGGAGGAGTGGGGGATTTCGGGATGGGGGGAAAGTTGGGAGAAAAAGTTAAAATTGTTTAGAATTGTTCATGTATTAGCAACGCACAACACACCATCGAATGTATTGGCTAGCCGGAGAGGGCCTGAACCTGGCCGTATGCTTGATTGATATGATGCCGACTTTATTCTGTTGATCATAGCCAGGAATAGCTGATATGGTGATTTGAACAACTGCCGGCCCGAGAAGGGATGTAGGCGAATGGCTGCTTATGATATGTACTTTGCTGTTTTGTGGTAAATAAAATAAAAAAAATAAATAAAAAAAAAAAAAAAAAAAAAAAAAGAGAGGCTTCGGGAATAATAGTATGAGTGCTATTAAGGCGATGTATAGTGACCCGGTTGCGAGGGTTACGGTTATGGGTCAGAAATCGGATGAAATAATGATTAGAAGGGGTACTCGGCAAGGATGCCCTTGCTCTCCGATTTTGTTTTCGATATACATCGATCCTTTAATTCAGAAAATGTTGGCCTCGGAGCAAATCGTCCCAGTAATACTCAATGGTCATACCACTAAACTTTTGGCCTATGCCGATGACTTGGCTATTATGACAATAGACCCTGAACAGGCTATGGCTAAGATATGTCAATTGGCCAAGGATTTTGGGGGACGGTCAGGCTACCGCCTGAATGAGGAAAAAACACAGATCATTTGCACGAGTACTATTACAAAGCTAGACCAAAGATATGTGGAGTCAGCTGTGTATCTGGGTGTAAGGGTTAATGCAAATGTAAATAAGATTATCCCAGATAACTATCTACCCCTGATAGAATCAATTGAAAAGGAGTTAAAAAGGATAGATGTATTACATCTATCATTGATAGGCAGGGTAAATGTCCTGAAAATGACTATGTTCCCTAAGATCCTCTACATGTTCCGTGCTATTCCTCTATTACTTGAAGAGGGGATGATCAGGAAAATTGAAGCAGTATTCATTTGTTTTATCTGGCAATACGGGAAAATCAGAAGATCGACTGCCCGCATGTCTCTGCCACTTGAGAGGGGTGGCCTGGCGATGCCTAACATTAGGCTGTACCACTGCACATGTCTTTTGGTACAAATGAATATACTGTTTCAATATGATCATGAAGGAACAGAACCCCATTCTGACAATCATACCCTTCCCACCATTTTCGAGCTCTTAGTAGGGAAGAAGGCTGTAGGGTTATTAATGTGTGAAGTTGACCGCAGATTTTATTAGAGAGCTGGATTCAAGATTTTGATGGGGGCATGGGGGACATGGAAGTCTGTAAGGAAATTTCAGAGCATTCCAAAAATTAATATCAATGTTGACCTTTGGAACTCCAACACCTTTGCCCATTTAGGTCAAAACAGTAGTAGTCGACTGTGGAGGGAGCTAGGTGTTAGATGTCTGGGGGATGTTATGTTGGGAAAGGATATCCTTGGTTTTAGTATATTGCAGCAAAAATTTGGTATCCCAGCAAGTCAGTGGTTATTATATGGGCAAATTGCACAAACACT
Organism: Lissotriton helveticus; assembly: GCF_964261635.1. NCBI lineage: Eukaryota > Metazoa > Chordata > Amphibia > Caudata > Salamandridae > Lissotriton > Lissotriton helveticus. The sequence continues at coordinate 370,983,360 of NC_136058.1, forward strand.
TCGCTCAATCAGACCTAAGATCTCTCTCCTGGTGAGCAATCCATTAGTTGATTATCTGAGAAAGGGGGGTAGAAAAATCCGGATAGGATATAATTACCTTCAACAAGAGCAGAAGGATGATATAGAAAAAACGGAAACTAACCTGGCCCAAAAAATTGGCGATCCAGATGTAGAGCTAGACCTGGCACTAGTCTTGAATAAAAAGATCTTTCGGTCCACAAATTTGAGGGCTCAGCATTATAAGACTCTGTTTGATTTATATTTTACCCCCTCTAAACTGTTTGCTTGGGGTGTAAGAGACAATGATAGATGTCCTAGGTGTAATACGGGCCCAGCAGATTTACTCCATATGTTTTATAACTGTCCGAATTTAACTCCGGTAATCAGGGAGATACAGATATTTTTGGAGGGGCTGCTAGAACAGAACATCGTTCTATCCCCTACAGTGGTGTTAGTAGGCACGGACGGCAAGCTGAGGGCCGAAGGTAGGGCTGAGGCTCTTGTTTTTATATCTGTAGCTGTACTGCGGATATTAATATCTGCGGGATGGAAAGACACTACAGCTCCCACATTCCAGCAATGACTAACTAGGCTCTTAGGGATGCACAATATTGAGGAATGCCTGTATTATTTTAAAGGAAAGAACACACGTGAAATGGGTAGGAAGATATGGGCTCCAGTCAGGAAATGGAGGGATTCCAGACGTTAAAATATAAGATGAAATGTCAATGATGATGGTCTGTTCTCTTTTTAGCTATTTATTGCTTGATTAACTGTGCCTTTTTTACATCTCATATTTATTGTTGGTAATGTATTTATTCTGATTGTGTATTGATTTGATATATATGCTGATCTTGGTTTATACCTCAATTTCTCGAAACATCTAAAAAATAAAAAAAAAGGAAATCCTGTTTTGTTAAAACCACCAACACCACCAATGTCATCAATACCACCACCACCACCACCACCACCATCAATACCACCACCTCCACCAATACCACCACCACCAATAACACCGCCACCATAACCAATATCACCACCACCGCCAATACCACCACCAACGCCAATACCATCACCACCACCAATACCACCACCACCAATATCATTACCAATACCACTACCACCACCACCAATACCACCGCCATCAATACCACCACCAATACCACCACCACCATCAATACCATCACCAATACCACCACCACCACCAATAGCACCACCAATGCCACCACCACCACCAATACCACTAGCATAAATTCCAATACTACCACCATATCTCCAGTGAGATAAACAGCCCCTGTCTCTGCCTCCAGTGCCTCACATCAGTGAACGGGATGCTCGCTGGGGTGCTATCTACCTCGGGTCAGTGAATTGGATGTTCGTAGGAATGCTGGCTGCATCATGTCAGAGCTGTGAATGGGATGCTTGCTAGGATGTTGGCTGCATTACGTAAGTAAATAGGATGATGGCTGGAATGCTGGCTATGTTACCTCAATGGATGGGATGCTGGCTGGAATGCTGACTTAGCCACATCAGTGAATGGGATGCTGGCTGCATAATGTCAGTGTATGGGATGCTGGCTGCGTCATGTCAGTTTATCGGATGCTTGCTGGTATGATGGCTATGTCACATCAGTATATGGGATGCTGGCTGCATCACATCCGTGATTGGGATGCTCACTGGGATGCTGGCTGCATCATGTCAGTGAATGGGATGCTTGCTGCCTCACATCAGTGAAAGGGATGTGTTGGACTTGGGCCTTAGGGCAGGTTCACCCCTAATCTTTTTGCTTTTATTTGTGACCCTGTGTAGTGATTTTTGGGTCTCTGCGCACTTTTTCCCTGTGTCCCAGAGTGAAAGTGCGTGCGTGTAGTATGGCTGGCCTGCCCTCCCATAGGAATGCATGGGGAATGTGTGTGTCCATGTTAGTTCCTGATGTGTGGGGAGTGCAGGCACGAGTTTGGTATGTGTGAACTCGTGAGAGCGAATGCTGCAAGATGGTGTCTGCGGCATGTATGTGTCTAGAAGGGAAGTGCTACTTCTGGACATTGATGTATGTGTGCTGTGAGGGTGCTGGAGCGTGATTGGCTGGAGCTGGCTGGCATGCCAGGCTCCAGGAAGTCTGGATGGGTCTGCCCGGTGGTGAGTGTGAGATCAGCATGAGTGATGTGTGGGAGGAGTGGACCTGTGTCCTGGATGGGCTGGGTTTTCCCCACACAATGCTGGCTCCGCCCTCCTGTGGTTTGTCTAATGACCCAAGCCTCCCCAGTGAATGAAAGGGGTGGTTGGGCCATCAAGGGTACTCCCAAGCCAGCTGCAACTGGTTTCCCCCCACCCTGCACCCTGAAACAAAGGATTTCTCTGTATAAAAATGGGGCTGTGTCCCCACATAAATTGTTCTACTTTTGGATCCTTGCCAGAGGGGGCTGTTGCTGCTGCTGGGGCCAGGAGGACCGCCACTTGGACTGTCTCCCTGCCTGGAGACCCAGTGTGCTGGCTCTGGCCCTGCCTTGCCCCCCTACCTGCCTCCAGACCCTGCTGGAGCTTTACCTTATGCCAGAGCGCCTGAAAGCGCTTTTATTTGTCTTATAGCGCTGGGAGCGCTTTATTTTCACTCCTAGCGCTGAAGAGCGCTTTATTTTGGCCCCAGCGCTCACTAGCGCTTGATTTTGCCTTTTAGGGCGCTTTGGAGCGCTCTAGTTGTCCAGCCGGTGCCCACCCGGCGTTTGCCCGAATTTGCGGCCGAGCGAGTGCCTACCTCGCTTTATATTTAATTTTGGAGGCCGGTGCCCACCCGGCATTGCCCCGGTTTCCTTGTTAATTTGAGTGGCTGCCCACGCCGCATTTGCCCGTGTATTCACCGCCGCAAGTCCCGGAGCCATGGAAACTGTTGCCGGGCCGCTGCCTACTGCGACCCGGAAGTCCCGCCTCCTGACCCCCAGGGCCGCGCTGCCATTGGCGGCCCTAGCGGAAGTCAGGTGGAGGGCAGCGAGACGAAGTCAGGCGGGAGACGCAGGAAGCGGCCTGCAGCGTCTCTGCGAGGCTCCCGAGTGAAGGGGAGCCCCGCCCGCGGCCCCTGCAGCGCCGCCCACAGAGGAGCAGCGCGAGAGGAGCCGTCCTGCCGCCCCAGGAGACCCGGTGAGTGAGAGGCAGCTGCATTGTGTGCAGAGCGGTCCCGGTTGGCAGTGGGCCGCTCCGCAAGAGAGAAGGGGCATTCCTATGAAGATTGGAGCCACAAGGCTCCTGGGGGCATTATCTGAGTCTGAGTCCCCCGTGAGGGACTCCAACGAGGCCCCCCCTTTTGATTTACGAGCCCCGAGAGGCTCCTGGGGCAATCTGTATTTCGAGCCCCGAGAGGCTCAGAGCCCATATTGTTTATTGAGCCCTGAGAGGCTCTTGAGTGCCCATCATTGTTTTAGAGCGCTGAAGCTCTTAAGGGCCATTCTATTTGATTTATAGCCCAGAGAGAGGCTCTTGGGGGGACACAGGCAGATGGTCAGAGCCCCGTGGCTCCCACGCTGTGTTGCCCTCCCCATTGTTCTTGAGCCCACGAGGCTCCAACGTTGCCCAGCTGTATTCACAACTGTCCAGCACTTAGTGGACAGTTGCTACGTTTAGGCTTTGTGTCCTGGCTGCCTGCGCAGCCTTCCCTGACTTTGAGACTCAGGGCATTCCAGCCCTTGCGAGGCCAGTTGGCCTGAGGGACATTTCTAGTGTGGTGCTACGTGCACCCTGCGCAATTTATGATTTCCTGCTTATTTGATTTCTGCGCAAATGTTCTACCTGCACCTCTGAATGTGTTTTAATGTTTCATGTGCAATTGTTTATGTCATTACCTTTGCTAAAAGTGACCTGCTTAGGTAATGCCTTGTGCTTTTATTTCCCTTTGCTAAAAGTGACCTGCTTAGAGGAATGTTGATGTTTTATTGCCTTTGCTAAATGTGACTTGCCTAGGTGATTATTTTAGGTTTCCTTCCCTTTGCTAAATGTGACTTGCTTAGGTGATAGGTTTTCCTTCCATAGGTCCTGATGTTAAGGTCCTAGTTCCCTGCGTGATTTCCCTACAGTGTTTAGGGTGGCGTAGGAGGTATTTTCCCTTTACCAGTAGTTACTGGTTGTAGGCTACATTTACTATTTCTGTGTTACAGTCATTATATGTTTATGTGCTAAGTGTTATACCTACAAGTATTATTTCTAAAAAGTGCATACCCCTGACAGTGGTCCAAGTGGCCCTGTCCTGTACATAATCCCTTGTAAATCTTGCCCGTGCCTGTTGGCACATTGTAAAGTGTGTGTCTTATCTAATGTGTTTTTATTATAATACAAAGGCTATTTTTGATATAACCTTGTGTGGAGTTTCCTTTGTGGTGGGCCTAGGGTGTTGTCGCTGGGGTGCGCGCGCAAACGCTTTACACATCGCCTCCGAGATTAGCCTTGCTGCTCGCGCCACGTTACCTAGAGGGTGAGCGGGGGTTATCTTGGTGTGTGACTCCCTTGCCCTGACTTGGAAGTGGTGGTCTCTGACTGACCTTGGCGCAAGCCTTGGCCAGCCGGAGATCCCGTTTCTAACATTGGTGGCTAGCGGTGCGGATTGGACTTGCGTTTGCGCTGTACCACAGTGGCGACAGGCCACATTACAAAACTCTGCAATTTTAGATAACCACATTTTGGGGATTATTGTTTTTTAGGGAAGTTCAGTTTTGCTTCTCCTGAAAGGTGTCATTTTGTAATTTCTGTTCAGTACATTTGTTCCCCGCCCTGCTTCCAGAGTTTGGTACCTGTGTCACTTGTGGTCAGGTTGAGAAAATCAGGGGTGGTAGAAACTGCCTTACCAGTCCGAGGGGAGGGTGTGTGTGAATGAGTGGTGTGTTACACTGGACAGTGGAGTGCAAGTTCTCTGAGATAGGAATCTTGCTGAATTTTTGTAATTGTGTTAAGCTCAGACCCCCAGGTTCTCTGTGTCAAACTCTTCTTGAGAACGTCCGCCAAAATGGAGCCTGTTTTTGATCTCTATTGTCTTTTTAGGTACAGTAGGTCAGAGCTGGTCAGATTCTGTGAAGAGGGAGGCATGGAGGTGAGTGAATCAGATACTCAGTCCCAGCTTAGGGACAGCCTAATCCAATGGCAGAAGGGTCAGTGGGATCTTGAGTACAGTGAGAGAGATAGGGCCCGGGCCGCACGTCATGAGGGTGGTGAGTCTGTGGAGAACCCTGGAGAATGTGAGTTGTATGATGATGACAGTGGATGGATATCAGCAGATAGTGAGGACCCCATAGATAGGGAGTCCCTTGCTGGGTCCAGTGTCAGTACCAGCGCCCCATCCCTTGTCCTGTCCCCAGAGGAGTGGTTGGATAGGAGGGAAGAGCGGGAGCATCAGCTAGCGATGGAACAGCTCAGGTTGGAGCACGCCAAGCTAGAGGCTGAAAGGGCCTTGTTCAGGGAGAAGGTAGCCTTAGAGGATAGGTTATCCCCTGATTGCAGTTGTGGTTTTCTGGATTCCCCAGGGAGGGTTGAATCCAGTGGTGGCAGCTATTTGAGTATTAGTGTAGACAGTCCCACTCCCAGTTCCCCGAGTATGGTACCTGTTTCCCTAGAAGAGGAGTATAGGTTGCAGTTCAGGGACAGTAGGAAACTGTCTCACCAGTCTTGGGAGGAGTTTACAGAGGACTGTCAGTGTGCACTGATTGAGTGGTTAGAGGTTCCCACGGAACATGATTTTAACAAACTGTTTTGTCTTATTCTCAAGGAAAAGGTGCTCAGTCATTGTCGGCCGGAGTTGCGGCAACACCTGTTGAGGTTGACCTTTGATCCTTGGGAGCTTGCAAAGGAAGCAGACCGATGGGACAGTGCGAGAGGTTCTTTAGAGTCACTAGTGAGTGATTCCAACAATAGTGGGTCAGGTGTCTTCCAGCCCAGTGTGGTGGAGGAGGGTGAGAGTAGCCCAGCTAGGTCCCAGGTTAGTGAGGAGGGTGTAGGGGCTGACTGCCTGTCTCAGTGGAGCGGGAGTGAGTGTGTGACCGAGAGTCCCCAGACGCCCGAAGCCCTGTCACAGAGCCTGGATGGTTTCTTTAGGGAACACCAGGATGGGAACCTAGGCTTGCCTGTTAGTTCACTTGAGGGAGATCTCCTAGTGTGTAGAGGACCTGGAGCATCTGTAAGCGGAGCTTCTATGGTTCTAGAGTCTGGCAGTACCGCTCCAGTGGGGAGGGTACAGGAGTCCAGCGAAAGGAGTGATTGGGGAATAGCATGTGAATCCCCAGAAGTCCTGGAGTGCCAGGCATTGGTTCCACCAAAGGTTCTAGACCGGAGGTTGGAAGGCCAGGTTCAGGATCAGCCTGACCTGAAGGGTGGGACTACTGTAATCAGTGTCCTGACCAGTTCTTTTTCCAGAAGTACCGCCCCGGTTGGGAGGGAGCAGGACTCTGGAAGGGGGTGCAGAGGGTGGGAGAGCCCACCTCTGACCCCGGTGCAACCTGAGGGGTTAAACCCTAGGTTAGGAGAATGGTGTTTAGAGGGTACCCCTCGAAGGAGGAGGAGGAACCCTAGGAGAAGAGGTAAGGGGAGGAGAGCCTTCCCTGAGACTCCTGGTCCGCCTAAGGTTGTAGACCCTAGGCTGGAGAACCAGTGGCAGTCTAGCCCTGTCTTACAGACAGGAAGAGTGGAGCATGGCTATTATGTGCCAGGGGTTACTACCACCCACTTTGGGGGTAGGCAGGATCCAGTGGTACCTGGGTGGCCTAGGGCCTGGTCCTGGCCGAGGGCAGCTGGAGAGTACCAGTGGGGTACCCCAGTTAGTACCTACAGTAGTTTTAGAAGGAACCCTAGGGGTTCACCGTGGCGTAAAACAGGAGGGTGTCCCTGCAGTTGTGGGCCCGCGTCCGTGTTTTATCGCCCCAAGCAGGGAAGTCCATCACGGTGGTGATTGGTCTGCCCTGCGTTTTGGCTGGAAGGGGGTTGTGTTGGACTCGGGCCTTAGGGCAGGTTCACCCCTAATCTTTTTGCTTTTATTTGTGACTCTTTGTAGTGATTTTTGGGTCTCTGCGCACTTTTTCCCTGTGTCCCAGAGTGAAAGTGCATGCGTGTAGTATGGCTGGCCTGCCCTCGCATAGGAATGCATGGGGAATGTGTGTGTCCATGTTAGTTCCTGATGTGTGGGGAGTGCAGGCACGAGTTTGGTATGTGTGAACTCGTGAGAGCGAATGCTGCAAGATGGTGTCTGCGGCATGTATGTGTCTAGAAGGGAAGTGCTACTTCTGGACATTGATGTATGTGTGCAGTGAGGGTGCTGGAGTGTGATTGGCTGGAGCTGGCTGGCATGCCAGGCTCCAGGAAGTCTGGATGGGTCTGCCCGGAGGTGAGTGTGAGATCAGCATGAGTGATGTGTGGGAGGAGTGGACCTGTGTCCTGGATGGGCTGGGTTTTCCCCACACAATGCTGGCTCCGCCCCCCTGTGGTTTGTCTAACGACCCAAGCCTCCCCAGTGAATGAAAGGGGTGGTTGGGCCATCAAGGGTACTCCCAAGCCAGGTGCAACTGGTTTCCCCCCACCCTGCACCCTGAAACAAAGGATTTCTCTGTATAACAAGCATTGGAAATGCAATAGGTCTCGCATTAGAAAAGTTGGAGTTATTGGTCTTGTAAATGACATATTTTATTTATTTGTTGGTTTTTAAAATTGCTAAATTGATGGCTTTGTCATTTACAATGCCAATAGTTATAACTTTCGCGAATGTGACACCTATAGCATTTGGAATGCAACATGTTTTGTATTTACGTGACTTAGATGGCAGCTCTGGTCGTTAGGCCACATCTCTAGAGAACAGGAGAGTGCAGCAGGGGAGAGAAGCACAGCAATGCAATAGGTCTCGCATTAGGAAAGTTTGAGCTATTGGTATTTTGAAGGACACATTTTTTATTTATGTGCTTGTTTTGAAAATAGCGAAATTAATAGCTTTGTTATTTACAATGCCAATAGTTTTATCTTTCGCAAATGTGACACCTATTGTAACACAATATGTGTTGTGAGGGTGAGTGAGGGTGAGGGTGAGGGGTTGAGGGTGAGGGGTTGAGGGTGAGTGAGGGTGAGGGGTTGAGGGTGAGTGAGGGTGAGGGGTTGAGGGTGAGTGAGGGTGAGTGAGGGTGAGGGGTTGAGGGTGAGGGGTTGAGGGTGTGGGGTTGAGGGTGAGTGAGGGTGAGTGAGGGTGAGGGGTTGAGGGTGAGTGAGGTTGAGGGTGAGTGAGAGTGAGGGTGAGTGAGAGTGAGGGTGAGTGAGGGGTTGAGGGTGAGGGGTTGAGGGTGAGTGAGGGTGAGGGTGAGGGGTTGAGGGTGAGTGAGGGGTTGAGGGTGAGTGAGGGTGAGGGTGAGGGGTTGAGGGTGAGTGAGGGTGAGGGTGGGTGAGGGTGAGTGAGGGTGAGGGTGAGTGAGGGTGAGTGAGGGTGAGGGTGAGTGAGGGTGAGTGAGGGTGAGGGTGAGTGAGGGTGAGTGAGGGTGAGGGGTTGAGGGTGAGGGGGTGAGGGTGAGGGGTTGAGGGTGAGGGGTTGAGGGTGAGTGAGGGTGAGTGAGGGTGAGGGGTTGAGGGTGAGTGAGGGTGAGGGGTTGAGGCTGAGTGAGGGTGAGGGTGAGTGAGGGTGAGGGTGAGGGGTTGAGGGAGGGTGAGGGTGAGTGAGGGTGAGGGGTTGAGGGTGAGTGAGGGTGAGGGTGAGTGAGGGTGAGGGTGAGTGAGGGTGAGGGGTTGAGGGTGAGTGAGGGTGAGTGAGAGTGAGGGTGAGTGAGGGGTTGAGGGTGAGTGAGGGTGAGGGGTTGAGGGTGAGTGAGGATGAGGGGTTGAGGGTGAGTGAGGGTGGGTGAGGGTGAGTGAGGGTGAGGGGTTGAGGGTGAGTGAGGGTGAGGGGTTGAGGGTGAGTGAGGGTGAGGGTGAGTGAGGGTGAGGGGTTGAGGGTGAGTGAGGGTGAGGGGTTGAGGGTGAGTGAGGGTGAGGGTGAGTGAGGGTGAGGGGTTGAGGGTGAGGGGTTGAGGGTGAGTGAGGGTGAGGGGTTGAGGGTGAGTGAGGGTGAGGGGTTGAGGGTGAGTGAGGGTGAGGGTGAGGGTGAGTGAGGGTGAGGGGTTGAGGGTGAGGGGTTGAGGGTGAGTGAGGGTGAGGGTGAGGGGTTGAGGGTGAGTGAGGGTGAGGGGTTGAGGGTGAGTGAGGGTGAGTGAGGGGTTGAGGGTGAGTGAGGGTGAGGGTGAGTGAGGGTGAGGGTGAGTGAGGGTGAGGGGTTGAGGGTGAGTGAGAGTGAGGGTGAGTGAGGGGTTGAGGGTGAGGGGTTAAGGGTGAGTGAGGGTGAGGGTGAGGAGTTGAGGGTGAGTGAGGGTGAGGGGTTGAGGGTGAGTGAGGGTGGGTGAGGGTGAGTGAGGGTGAGGGGTTGAGGGTGTGTGAGGGTGAGTGAGGGTGAGGGGTTGAGGGTGAGTGAGGGTGAGGGTGAGTGAGGGTGAGGGTGAGGGTGAGTGAGGGTGAGGGTGAGTGAGGGTGAGGGTGAGGGTGAGTGAGGGTGAGGGTGAGTGAGGGTGAGGGTGAGTGAGGGTGAGGGTGAGTGAGGGTGAGTGAGGGTGAGGGGTTGAGGGTGAGTGAGGGTGAGGGGTTGAGGGTGAGTGAGGGTGAGGGGTTGAGGGTGAGGGTTTGAGGGTGAGTGAGGGTGAGTGAGGGTGAGGGTGAGGGGTTGAGGGTGAGTGAGAGTGAGGGGTTGAGGGTGAGGGGTTGAGGGTGAGTGAGGGTGAGGGGTTGAGGGTGAGTGAGGGTGAGGGGTTGAGGGTGAGTGAGGGTGAGGGTGAGTGAGAGTGAGGGGTTGAGGGTGAGTGAGGGTGAGTGAGGGTGAGGGGTTGAGGGTGAGTGAGGGTGAGGGTGAGTGAGGGTGAGGTTGAGTGAGGGTGAGGGTGAGGGTGAGTGAGGGTGAGGGTGAGTGAGGGTGAGGGTGAGTGAGGGTGAGGGTGAGGGGTTGAGGGTGAGTGAGGGTGAGGGGTTGAGGGTGAGTGAGGGTGAGGGGTTGAGGGTGAGTGAGGGTGAGGGGTTGAGGGTGAGTGAGGGTGAGGGTGAGTGAGGGTGAGGGTGAGTGAGGGTGAGTGAGGGTGAGGGTGAGGGTGAGTGAGGGGTTGAGGGTGAGTGAGGGTGAGTGAGAGTGAGGGTGAGTGAGGGGTTGAGGGTGAGGGGTTGAGGGTGAGTGAGGGTGAGGGGTTGAGGGTGAGTGAGGGTGAGGGGTTGAGGGTGAGTGAGGGTGAGGGTGAGGGGTTGAGGGTGAGTGAGGGTGAGTGAGGGTGAGGGGTTGAGGGTGAGTGAGGGTGAGGGTGAGTGAGGGTGAGGGGTTGAGGGTGAGTGAGGGTGAGTGAGGGTGAGGGTGAGTGAGGGTGAGGGGTTGAGGGTGAGTGAGGATGAGGGGGTGAGGGTGAGTGAGGGTGAGGGTGAGTGAGGGTGAGGGGTTGAGGGTGAGGGGTTGAGAGTGAGTGAGGGTGAGGGTGAGTGAGGGTGAGGGGTTGAGGGTGAGTGAGGGTGAGGGGTTGAGGGTGAGTGAGGGTGAGGGTACATGCTTTTCACTTTCTTCAAAGGTTGTCCGTGCATCAAGGGTAGTTGACTGAACTTTAAGTATAATAATTGTACGTACTCTTCAGGTGGCATTGAGCTCACACGCTCGAATGGTCTTCAGTAGTATTGTTTCCTGTAGAATTCTATTTCCTGCTTATAAAGCGCATGTCTCGGTCAGTATCAGCAAAGTGGTATGTGCATGTGAAAGTCGGAGAGTTGGAGGCGGTTAAGGAAATGCAGAACATTCTGCAAAAGTAATGGGAAACCATTTTTATCTTGAAACTGTTTTTAACCGACAGTCTTTTATTCCTAATCATAGATGAGTGGGAGTAATACAGGGACTGGAGCAGCAGCGCCTCAGTTTGGATTGGTGTGGCAGGCAGGAGAAAGTCAGGAGAGGGAGGAGAGGGAGGAGGGGGAACTGCTTGCGAAATGAAATTAAAAGCGGCCGGCCGGGAAATGCTCTCGGTAGCATTCGTTTGAAGTGTGAAGCAGGGGGCGGGAGCAGCCTTTGATGTGCGGATAATTAGGGGAGGAGCAGCCAGGAGATCCAAGCTGGGGAACAGATGGCTGGCGATTTGATGCTGTGCACACGCATTTTAGGTCAATGTGCTTGCGCATTGACCTAAAAGCGCACGGGCACAGCACCAAATCGCCACAGTTAGTTAAGCTTTGTTTAAAGCCCTATAGTCTCGCTTCTCTCAATGCGCATGCGCATTGATAGGACACGAGACCTAAAAATGGGGCTGTGTCCCCACAGAAATTGTTCTACTTTTGGATCCTTGCCAGAGGGGGCTGTTGCTGCTGCTGGGGCCAGGAGGACCGCCACTTGGACTGTCTCCCTGCCTGGAGACCCAGTGTGCTGGCTCTGGCCCTGCCTTGCCCCCCTACCTGCCTCCAGACCCTGCTGGAGCTTTACCTTATGCCAGAGCGCCTGAAAGCGCTTTTATTTGCCTTATAGCGCTGGGAGCGCTTTATTTTCACTCCTAGCGCTGAAGAGCGCTTTATTTTGGCCCCAGCGCTCACTAGCGCTTGATTTTGCCTTTTAGGGCACTTTGGAGCGGTCCAGCCGGTGCCCACCCGGCGTTTGCCCGAATTTGCGGCCGAGCGAGGCCCGAATTTGCGGCCGAGCGAGTGCCTACCTCGCTTTATATTTAATTTTGGAGGCCGGTGCCCACCCGGCATTGCCCCGTTTTCCTTGTTAATTTGAGCGGCTGCCCACGCCGCATTTGCCTGTGTATTCACCGCCGCAAGTCCCGGAGCCGTGGAAACTGTTGCCGGGCCGCTGCCTACTGCGTCCCGGAAGTCCCGCCTCCTGACCCCCAGGGCCGTGCTGCCATTGGCGGCCCCAACGGAAGTCAGGCGGAGGGCAGCGAGACGAAGTCAGGCGGGAGACGCAGAAAGCGGCCTGCAGCGTCTCTGCGAGGCTCCCGAGTGAAGGGGAGCCCCGCCCGCGGCCCCTGCAGCGCCGCCCAGAGAGGAGCAGCGCGAGAGGAGCCGTCCTGCCGCCCCAGGAGACCCGGTGAGTGAGAGGCAGCTGCATTGTGTGCAGAGCGGTCCCGGTTGGCAGTGGGCCGCTCCGCAAGAGAGAAGGGGCATTCCTATGAAGATTGGAGCCACAAGGCTCCTGGGGGCATTATCTGAGTCTGAGTCCCCCGTGAGGGACTCCAACGAGGCCCCCCCTCTTTTGATTTACGAGCCCCGAGAGGCTCCTGGGGGCAATCTGTATTTCGAGCCCCGAGAGGCTCAGAGCCCATATTGTTTATTGAGCCCTGAGAGGCTCTTGAGTGCCCATCATTGTTTTAGAGCGCTGAAGCTCTTAAGGGCCATTCTATTTGATTTATAGCCCAGAGAGAGGCTCTTGGGGGGACACAGGCAGATGGTCAGAGCCCCGTGGCTCCCACGCTGTGTTGCCCTCCCCATTGTTCTTGAGCCCACGAGGCTCCAACGTTGCCCAGCTGTATTCACAACTGTCCAGCACTTAGTGGACAGTTGCTACGTTTAGGCTTTGTGTCCTGGCTGCCTGCGCAGCCTTCCCTGACTTTGAGACTCAGGGCATTCCAGCCCTTGCGAGGCCAGTTGGCCTGAGGGACATTTCTAGTGTGGTGCTACGTGCACCCTGCGCAATTTATGATTTCCTGCTTATTTGATTTCTGCGCAAATGTTCTACCTGCACCTCTGAATGTGTTTTAATGTTTCATGTGCAATTGTTTATGTCATTGCCTTTGCTAAAAGTGACCTGCTTAGGTAATGCCTTGTGCTTTTATTTCCCTTTGCTAAAAGTGACCTGCTTAGAGGAATGTTGATGTTTTATTGCCTTTGCTAAATGTGACTTGCCTAGGTGATTATTTTAGGTTTCCTTCCCTTTGCTAAATGTGACTTGCTTAGGTGATAGGTTTTCCTTCCATAGGTCCTGATGTTAAGGTCCTAGTTCCCTGCGTGATTTCCCTACAGTGTTTAGGGCAGCGTAGGAGGTATTTACCCTTTACCAGTAGTTACTGGTTGTGTGCTACATGTAACTATTTTGTGTGCTACATTCATTATATGTTTATGTGCTAAGTGTTATACCTACAAGTATTATTTCTAAAAAGTGCATACCCCTGACAGTGGTCCAGGTGGCCCTGTCCTGTACATAATCCCTTGTAAATCTTGCCCGTGCCTGTTGGCACATTGTAAAGTGTGTGTCTTATCTAATGTGTTTTTATTATAATACAAAGGCTATTTTTGATATAACCTTGTGTGGAGTTTCCTTTGTGGTGGGCCTAGGGTGTTGTCGCTGGGGTGCGCGCGCAAACGCTTTACACATCGCCTCCGAGATTAGCCTTGCTGCTCGCGCCACGTTACCTAGAGGGTGAGCGGGGGTTATCTTGGTGTGTGACTCCCTTGCCCTGACTTGGAAGTGGTGGTCTCTGACTGACCTTGGCGCAAGCCTTGGCCAGCCGGAGATCCCGTTTCTAACAGGATGCTAGCTGCATCACGTCAGTGAAAGAGATGCTCGCTGGGATACTGGTTGCATCACAACAGTGAAAGAGATGCTCGCTGGGATGTTGGCTTTATCACATCAGTGACAATTATGCTCGCTGGGATGCTGGCTATGTCACGTAAGTGAATAAGGATGCTCGCTGGGTTGCTGGCTGCGTCTCATCAGGAAATGGGATGCTCATTGGGATGCTGGCTGTGTCATATCAGTGAATGGAATGCTGGCTGTGTAACATCTGGCTGCGTAACGTCAGTGAAATTGATGCTCACTGGGATGCTGGCTTTGTCACGTCAGTGAATGGAATGCTCGCTGGGATACTGCCTGCATCACGTCAGTGAACGTGATGCTTGCTGGGATGCTGGCCGAGTCATTTCAGTGAATGGGATGCTGGCTGTGATTCTGGCTGCGTCACATGAGTCAATGGGATGCTTGCTGGGATGCAGACTGCGTATTATACAAGAATGGGATGCTCGCTGGGATGCTGGCTGTGTCAGGTCAGTGTATGGGATGCTGGCTGCATCACATCCGTGAATGGGATGCTCACTGGGATGCTGGCTGCATCATGTCAGTGAATGGGATGATTGCTGCCTCACATCAGTGAAAGGGTTGCTAGCTGCATCATGTCAGTGAAAGAGATGCTCGCTGGGATACTGGTTGCATCACAACAGTGAAAGAGATGCTCGCTGGGATGTTGACTTTATCACATCAGTGACAATTATGCTCGCTGGGATGCTGGCTATGTCACGTAAGTGAATAAGGATGCTCGCTGGGTTGCTGGCTGCATCTCGTCAGGAAATGGGATGCTCATTGGGATGCTGGCTGTGTCATATCAGTGAATGGAATGCTGGCTGTGTAACATCTGCCTGCGTAACGTCAGTGAAATTGATGCTCACTGGGATAATGGCTTTGTCACGTCAGTGAATGGAATGCTCACTGGGATACTGCCTGCATCACGTCAGTGAACGTGATGCTTGCTGGGATGCTGGCCGAGTCATTTCAGTGAATGGGATGCTGGCTGTGATTCTGGCTGCGTCACATGAGTCAATGGGATGCTTGCTTGGATGCAGACTGCGTATCATACAAGAATGGGATGCTCGCTGGGATGCTGGCTGTGTCAGGTCAGTGAATGGGATCCTCATTGGGATGCTGTCTACGTCACTTCAGTGAATAGGATGCTTGCTGGATGTTGGCTGCATCACGTCAGTGAATGGGAGGCCCACTGGGATGCTGGCTGCGTCACATCAGTGAATGGGATGCTTGCTGGGATGCTAGCTGCTTCATGTCAGTGAATGGGATGCTGGCTGCATCTCGTCAGTGTAGGGGATGCTGGCTGCGTCAGGTCAGTAAATGGGATACTCGCTGGGATGCTTGCTACATTACGTCAGTGTATGGGATACTGACTGCGTCACTTCAGTAAATGGGATGCTCGCTGGTATGCTGGTTTTGTCATGTCAGTGAATGGGATGCTCGTTGGGATGTTGGCTGCATCATGTCAGTTCGCTGGGATGCTTGCTGCGTCACATCACTGAATGGGATGCTCACTGGGATGCTGGTTTCATCTCGTCAGTGAATGGGGTGCTCATCAGGATGCTGGCTACATCACGTCAATTATTGGGAGGCTCGCTGGGATGCTGGCTGCATCTCGTCAGGGAATGGGATGTTCGTTGGGATGCTGGCTGCATCTCGTCAGGTAATGGGATGCTCGATGGGATGTCTCTGCATCATGTCAGTGAATGGGATGCTTGCTGGGATGTTGGCTCTATCGCGTCAGTGAAACTGATGCTCGCTGGGATGTTGGCTGCGTTACGTCAGTGATTCGAATGCGCACTGGGATGCTGGCTGCATCTCTTCAGGAGATGCAGTGCTCATTGGGATGCGTCACAACAGTGAATGGAATGCTGGCTGCATAACGTCAGTGAATGGGATACCCGCTGGGATGGTGTCTGCGTTACATCAGTGAATTTGATGGGCACTGGGATGCTGACTGCAACATGTCAGTGAATGTGATGCTCGCTGAGATGCTGGCTTTGTCACGTCAGTGAATGGGATGCTCGCTGGGATGCTGGTTGCGTCACGTCAGTGTATGGGGTGTTGGCAGCGTCACTTCAGTAAATTGGATACTCGCTGGTATGCTGGTTTTGTCATGTCAGTAAATGGGATGCTCATTGGGATGGTGGCTGCATCATGTCAGTGAATGGGATGCTTCCTGGGATGCTGGCTGCATCATGTCAGTGAAAGTGATGCTCGCTGAGATGCTGGCTGCGTCACATCAGTGAATGGGATGCTCGTTGGGATGCTGGTTTTATCACATAAGTGAATGGGGTGCTCATTAGGATACTGGCTGCATCACGTCAATGATTGGGATGCTCGCTGGGATGCTGACTGCATCATGTCAGGGAATGGGATGCTCTTTGGGATGCTGGCTGCATCTCGTCAGGTAATGGGATGCGCACTGGGATGTTATCTGCATCATGTCAGTGAATGGGATGCTAACTTAGATGCTGGCGCCATCACTTCAGTGAATGGGATGCTCGCTGAAATGCCAGCTACATGACGTCAGTGAATAAGATGTTTGCTGGGTCGCTGGCTGCCTCACATCTGTGAATGGGATGCTCGCTGGGATGCTGGCTGTGTCACATCAGTGAATGGGATCCTGGTGGCGTCATGTCAGTGAAAGGGATGCTCGCTGGGATGCTGGCTGCATTACATCAGTGAATGGGATGCTCGCTGCATCTTATGAGTGAAGGGGATACTCGCTGGGATGCTGGTTGTGTCACGTCAATGTAATTGATGCTCAATGGGATGCTTTCCACTTCATGTCAGTGAATGGGATGGTCGCTCGTATGCTGCCTGCATCTCATCAATGAAAATTGATGGGTGCATTATATCTGTGAAATTGATGGTTAATGGGATGTTACCTGTGTCACATCAGTAAAATTGGATGCTCGCTGGGATGCTTCCTGCATCACGTCAGTGAATGGGATGCTCGTTGGGATGTTCTCTGCATCATGTCATTGAATGGGATGCTCACTGGGATGCTTTCAGTGAATGGGATGTTCATTCATATGCTGCCTGCGTCTCATCAATGAAATTTATGCTCACTGGAATGGTGGCTGCATCACGTAAGTGAAAGGGATGCTCGCTTGGATGCTGGCTGCATCACATCAGTGAATAAGATGCTCGCTGGGATGCTGGCTGCCTCACATTAGTGAATAAGATGCTCACTGGGATGCTGGCTGCGTCACTTCAGTAAATGGGATGCTCGCTGGTATGCTGGTTTTGTCATGTCAGTGAATGGGATGCTCGTTGGGATGTTGGCTGCAACATGTCAGGTAATGGGATGCTCGATGGGATGCTGGCTGCGTTACATCAGTGAATTTGATGCTCACTGGGGTGCTGACTGCATCACTTCAGTGAATGTGATTCTCGCTGAGATGCTGACTTTGTCACGTCAGTGAATGGGATGCTTGTCTGGAAGCTTGCTATGTCACGTTAGTGAATAGGATGCTGACTGGGATGCTGGCTACATCACATCAGTGTATGGGATACTGCCTGTGTCACGTCAGTGAATGGGATGCTCGCTGGGATGCTGGCTACATCACATCAGTGTATGGGATACTGCCTGTGTCACATCAGTGAATGGGATGCTCACTGGGTCATGTCAGTGAATGGGATTCTGGCTGCATCATGTCAGTGAATGGGATGCTGGCTGGGATGTTGGCTCTATCGCCTCAGTGAAACTGATGCTCGCTGGGATGCTGGCTGCGTTACGTCAGTGATTCGAATGCGCACTGGGATGCTGGCTGCATCTCTTCAGGAGATGCAGTGCTCATTGGGATGCGTCACAACAGTGAATGGAATGCTGGCTGCATAACGTCAGTGAATGGGATACCCGCTGGGATGGTGTCTGCGTTACATCAGTGAATTTGATGGGCACTGGGATGCTGACTGCAACATGTCAGTGAATGTGATGCTCGCTGAGATGCTGGCTTTGTCACGTCAGTGAATGGGATGCTCGCTGGGATGCTGGTTGCGTCACGTCAGTGTATGGGGTGTTGGCAGCGTCACTTCAGTAAATTGGATACTCGCTGGTATGCTGGTTTTGTCATGTCAGTAAATGGGATGCTCATTGGGATGTTGGCTGCATCATGTCAGTGAATGGGATGCTTCCTGGGATGCTGGCTGCATCATGTCAGTGAAAGTGATGCTCCCTGAGATGCTGGCTGCGTCACATCAGTGAATGGGATGCTCGTTGGGATGCTGGTTTTATCACATAAGTGAATGGGGTGCTCATTAGGATACTGGCTGCATCACGTCAATGATTGGGATGCTCGCTGGGATGCTGACTGCATCATGTCAGGGAATGGGATGCTCTTTGGGATGCTGGCTGCATCTCGTCCGGTAATGGGATGCGCACTGGGATGTTATCTGCATCATGTCAGTGAATGGGATGCTAACTTAGATGCTGGCGCCATCACTTCAGTGAATGGGATGCTCGCTGAAATGCCAGCTACATGACGTCAGTGAATAAGATGTTTGCTGGGTCGCTGGCTGCCTCACATCTGTGAATGGGATGCTCGCTGGGATGCTGGCTGTGTCACATCAGTGAATGGGATCCTGGTGGCGTCATGTCAGTGAAAGGGATGCTCGCTGGGATGCTGGCTGCATTACATCAGTGAATGGGATGCTCGCTGCATCTTATGAGTGAAGGGGATACTCGCTGGGATGCTGGTTGTGTCACGTCAATGTAATTGATGCTCAATGGGATGCTTTCCACTTCATGTCAGTGAATGGGATGGTCGCTCGTATGCTGCCTGCATCTCATCAATGAAAATTGATGGGTGCATTATATCTGTGAAATTGATGGTTAATGGGATGTTACCTGTGTCACATCAGTAAAATTGGATGCTCGCTGGGATGCTGCCTGCATCACGTCAGTGAATGGGATGCTCGTTGGGATGTTCTCTGCATCATGTCATTGAATGGGATGCTCACTGGGATGCTTTCAGTGAATGGGATGTTCATTCATATGCTGCCTGCGTCTCATCAATGAAATTTATGCTCACTGGAATGATGGCTGCATCACGTAAGTGAAAGGGATGCTCGCTTGGATGCTGGCTGCATCACATCAGTGAATAAGATGCTCGCTGGGATGCTGGCTGCCTCACATTAGTGAATAAGATGCTCACTGGGATGCTGGCTGCGTCACTTCAGTGAATGGGATGCTGGTGGCATCACGTCAGTGAATACGATCCTCGCTGGGATGCTGGCTGCCTCACGTCAGTGAATGGGATGCTTGCTGGGATGCCTCACGTCAGTGAATGGGATGCTGGCTGGAATGCTGGCTGCGTTACCTTAATGGATGGAATGCTGGCTGGATGCTGACTGCGTCACATCAGTGAATGGGATGCTGGCTGTGTCATGTCAGTGTGTGGGGTGCTGGTTGCGTCATGTCAGTTTATGGGATGCTTGTTGTGCTGTTGGCTATGTCACATCAGTGTTTGGGATGCTGGCTGCATCACATCTGTGAATGGGATGCACACTGGGATGCTGCCTGCATCATGTCAATGAATAGGATGCTCACTGCCTCATGTCAGTGAAAAAGATGCTCGCTGGGATGTTGGCTCCATCATGTCAGTGAAACTGATGCTCGCTGGGATGCTGGCTTCGTCACGTCAGTGATTCGGATGCACGCTGGGATGCTGACTGCAACTCGTCAGGAGATGCGATGCTCATTGGGATGTGGGCTGCATCACATCAGTGAATGGAATGCTAGCTGCGTAACGTCAGTGGATGGGGTACCCGCTGGGATTCTTGCTGCATTACGTCAGTGAATTTGATGCTCACTGGGATGCTGACTGCATCACTTCAGTGAATGTGATGCTCGCTGAGATGCTGGCTGCATCACGTCAGTGAATGGGATGCTCGTCGGGAAGCTGACTGCATCACGTCAGTGAATGGGATGCTCACTTGGATGCTGGCTAAGTCATGTCAGTGAATGGGATGCTGGCTGCATCATGTCAGTGAATGGGATGCTGACTGGGATGTTGGCTTCATCACATGAGTGAAACTGATGCTCGCTGGGATGCTGGCTGCGTCACGTCAGTGATTCGGATGCGTGCTGGGATTATGGCTGCATCTCTTCAGGAGATGCAATGCCCAATCGGATGCTGGCTGCAACACATCAGTGAATGGAAAGCTGGCTGCATAACGTCAGTGTGAGACCTGGCACCATTGGCGTGGGTCTCCCTTCCATTTTTGCTGTTGCCTCATGTGTTTTTGCTAGTGTTAGATGCTTTGGGTACTCTGCCACTGCTGTCCAGTGCCACAGTGTGAGTGCTCCCTACTGTAAATTGATGTATTGATTAGTTTTTCCATGATTGGATGTTTGGTTTTCTGTCAGACCCTAGTACAGTGCACTTAGTGTGCCCAGGGCATGTAAATCCAAATGCTGCTAGTGGGCTTGCAGCACTGGTTGTGCCACCCACAGAAGCGGCCTTGTAAAATGTGTCTAAGGTCTGCCCTTGCAGAACCTACGTGCAGTCTGGTACTGTGATGCTGACTGGGCAAGTGCACCCACTTGCCAGTCCCTAAACCTTCCCTTGTCTTCATATTAGTCACCCCTATGGTAGGCCCAAGGGCAGGGTGCATTGTAAGTATAAGGTAGGACAAGCCCTGCTGTGTGCGGCATGTCCCAATAGTGAACTACAGCCATTTTTGTTTTTCACTATTGCAAGGCTAGCTGTTCTCCCTAGGCCAGAATGGGCTGTTAGAATTATTACAGTTTATAATCCTAACAGACTCAGAGAACATGGTAGAAATTTGAGTTTAGTATGCCTGGACTCAGAATAATAAAATACATCTTTTAGTAAAGTTTATTTTAATATTCTGTGTTTGCAAATACCACTTTTAGAAAGTAGGTATTTGCTTGCCTAACCATTTGAGCCCGCCTCTGTTAGGTTGTGTATTTCTTGTCTTGGTTTGTATGTGACAGAACTGGGGAATTCCAGGAGACAGGCAGGGGCTGCCCGGTGGTTAATAGGGAGATCTGCATCTAGATGGGAGGGAGGAGTTGCACCTGGGACCTGAATAGGGCTGGGCCTTCCCTCTACAATGCTGGCTCCACCCCCTGTGGTGTGTCTGATGTCTCTGCCCTGCACACTGAAAGAAGAGAAGGAAGACTGTCAACAAAGTGCTCCAGGACTGTACCTGCCTTCCACAATGCTGGCTCCACCTCCTGTGGGGCGTCTGATGTTCCTGCTCTGCACTGTGAAAGGAAAGGAGAAGTCTGGTAAACAGAGTGCTTCAGAACTGGCTTGAACTGGGCACAGGCCCCTCTTCCCTCAGAGATCAAAGGATTTTGGGGGATAAGTATTGGGACCCTGATACCATGAAATTAGATCACTCCTGGAACTGACAAGACGAAACCTCTGCTGAGGAGAAGGAACCTGAAGAAACTGAGGAGAGACTATTCCCAAGCTGAAGTGCTGCTTGGGGCATTGGCCTGAAGTGGTTACCTTGCTGCCAAAGGGAGGAGAAAGACTTTGTGGACTTTTCTTTTCAACTTGTGTAAAGATCTCCAAGGGCTTGGAAGAGAGCTTTCCCCCTCACCGAAGTCCCAGGACCAGTGGCCTTCTCCAGCCTTTGTGAATTGCTGCTGGAAACAAGTGGTTACAGAGGCAGGGAACTGTGGCCGACTCTCACGACCGGCCCGGTGTCCTGTAGGCACCGCTCCAAGCAACGTCCGCCTCGAACAACGCAAGCTCTGCGCTCACCGATTCCGTCCTGGCGCTGTCAACGAGCCATAGCCTGCACCGCGACTGGAAGGACACAGCGACGTGCAACGCTTCGATACACCGAATCGAACTGGTCTGCCCGACGCAGTCACTGCTGCTGACTTCGAGTCCTGTGACCGCACCTGAGTTGGGCACCGCCTCGCACGCTTGCGACGCACCGCTAAACTCGCACCGCTGTCCGGACTGATCGACGCCAGCTCCCGAACTCCGGCTCGTTCGCCGCACCGCAAGCTGCAAACACCGCCTCGCCCTGCAACGCAAGCCTTGGATCCACCAACTCTGTCAACGGACCACTGCCTGCACTGCATCGAGGGACAACGCGACCTGCAACTCTTCCTTTCTGCACCACGACGATCACCGGAACCGGCTTGCACGCCCGTGCCGGCCGCCTCAAGGAAAAGGTACTGTGTTTGAGTCTGTCGGCACTTGAGTGGGCCCGGACCGCCGCGGTCCACTGGATTTGTTAGACTCTGTGTTCTTTCAGCATGCTGTAGCCGGACAAGGCTACCGACTTGCACAGAACTTTGATTTACACCTTTTTAACCAGAACTCTTGAAATGTAATAGTACTGGGGATTCTTTTGTCGTTTACTGGTCTTGTGATAACTCTATATAAAGTATACCTATTTTTGATATAAAACCTTGTGTGGTGTCCATTTGTAGTGTTGTCACTGAATTACTGTTTGTGGTCACAAATGCTTAACTTACATCGCCTCTGAAATAAGCCTTGACTGCTCGCGCCACACTGACTAGAGGGTGAGCAGGGGTTATTTTAAGAGGGTAATTCCCTTGCCCTGACTAAAGGAGAGGGTCCCTGCTTGTCACAAGTACCTACCTGTGCCAACCAGAGACCCCCAATTCTAACAGTCAGTGAATGGGATACCCGCTGTGATGCTGGCTGCGTTACATCAGTGAATTTGAGGCTCACTGGGATGCTGACTGCAACATCAGTGAATGTGATGCTCGCTGAGATGCTGGCTTTGTCAAGTCAGTGAATGGGATGCTTGTCAGGAAGCTGGCTGCCTCACATCAGTGAATGGGATGCTCACTGGGATGCTGGCTACATCACATCAGTGTATGGGATACTGCCTGCGTCCCATCAGTGAATGGGATGCTGGCTGAGACATGTCACTGAATGGGATGCTGCCGGGGATGCTGGCTACGCCTTATTAGTTAATGGGATGCTTGCTGGAATGCTGGCTGCGTCTTGTCAGAGATGTGATGCTCGCTGAGTCAGGTCAATGAATGGGATGCTCGCTGGGATGCTGGCTGTGTCACCTCACTGAATTGGAAGCTCGTTGGGATGCTGGCTACATCACATCAGTGAAAGGAATGCTTGCTGGGTGCTGGCTGAATCACATCAGTGAATGAGATGCTTGCTGGAATGCTGGCTGCGTCACATCAGTGAATGGGATACTCGCTTGGATGCTGGCTGCGTCACGTCAGTGAATGGAATGCTGGCTGCTTCAAGTCAGTGAAAGGGATGCTCGCTGGAATACTGGCTCCGTCAGGTCAGTGAATGGGATGCTCGCTGGGATGCTGTCTGCCTCGGGTTTGTGAATGGGATGTTCGCTGGGATGCTGGCTGTATCACATCAGTGCTGTGAATGGAATGTTCACTAAGATGGTGTCTGCATCACGTAAGTCATTGGGATGATGGCTGGAATGCTGGCTGAGTCACATCAGTGTACGGGATGCTGGCTGTGTCACGTCAGTTTATGGATGCTTGCTGGGATGCTGACTGCGTCACATTAGTGAATGGGATGCTCACTTGGATGCTGGCTAAGTCACATCTGAATGGGATTCTCACTGGGATGCTGCTGCATCATGTCAGTGAATGGGATGCTCGCTGCCTCACGTCAGTGAAAGGGATGCTGACTGCATCATATCAGTGAATGGAATGCTCGCTGGGATGCTGGCTGTATCACATCAGTGCTGTGAATGGAATGTTCACTAAGATGGTGTCTGCATCACGTAAGTCATTGGGATGATGGCTGGAATGCTGGCTGAGTCACATCAGTGTACGGGATGCTGGCTGTGTCACGTCAGTTTATGGATGCTTGCTGGGATGCTGACTGCGTCACATCAGTGAATGGGATGCTCACTTGGATGCTGGCTAAGTCACATCTGAATGGGATTCTCACTGGGATGCTGCTGCATCATGTCAGTGAATGGGATGCTCGCTGCCTCACGTCAGTGAAAGGGATGCTGACTGCATCATATCAGTGAATGGAATGCTCGCTGGCATGCTGGTAGCATCTCGTCAGTGAATTTGATGGTCGCTGGGATGCTGGCTGCATCTCGTCAGTGAATGGGATGCTCGCTGTGATGCTGGTTTTGTCATGTCAGTGAATGGGATGCTTGTTGGGATGCTGGCTGCATCACGTCACTGAATGGGAGGCTCACTGGAATGCTTGTTTCATCACATCACCGAATGGGATGCTCGTTAGGATGTTGGCTTTGTCACGTCAGTGTATGGGATGCTAGCTGTGTCACATCAGTAAATGGGATGCTCATTTGAATCCTGGCTACGTCACGTCAATGAATGGGATGCTCGTTCGGATGCTGGCTGCGTCATGTCAGTGAATGGGATTCTTGCTAGGATTCTGGCTGTGTCGTGTCAGTAAATGGGATGCTCCCTAGGATGCTGGCTGATTCCTGGTCACTGCACAGGCATTAGTACTTACTCGTAGTTGTAGAAGAGTTGGTACATCTCCACTTCTCCTCGTTCTTCCTCTTGCCAGAAGCATGTGAGATCTTCAAAGGTCCTTGAAAAGCAGGTGATGTTTTCAGAAACATTACGAAGCAGCTCAACATCTGAGGAAATACAAAGGGGAAGAGAGTCAGTACTGGGTCCTACGGGGGCCTCTCTGGCTACTGGGTCCAAGTGGTGACTCTTTGGAGGCTATCGGACTGTGGCTATTTCACCAATCAGAGGCTGGAAGAAATGCCCAAAGTCAAAAGCAAGCTATTTACCTGCAAGCTGATTGTATTACGGTTAATCAATTGCCCAGACCACTGGCTGCTCTTCAAGGCCTCCTCCCTGTCTGTGTGCGCCTAAGGGTCCTCGAGGCGCTCCAGCAGGCAGGTGTAACACGCAATACCCTCTGCTGGGCACGCTGCTGTGAAGAGCGCCGCCAGGGGGCGGACAGTGGAATTACCACTGAAATAATCACAGTCTAGGCCCTGACTGCGCAGGACACCCGACGGCACAAGAAGGTTCACAAGCAAAGGGCTGCGGTTTGATTCAAATGAAGAGTCCTTGCTTCATGGGTAAGAGCCCTCTGATGGTCCACTAACCCAGGCCCTCAGGGAGTGCGTATGTGGTTCAGTGATTGACCTGTCATGAGTTCCTCACTGTGCATACACAAGAAACTAGCTGTGTCAAGAGCTGCATGCCAGATCAGTGCACACCTTTCATGTGCATGAGCTGCTGTATGGACAAGACCCTCTGGTGTTTCACTAACCCCTGCAGTCAATGAGTAGATACGTGGTTGACTTGTCATGAGTTCCTCAGTGTGAATACACAGGAAACAAGCTAGTCCAAGAGCTGCATGCTGGATCAGAGCACACCTTTCATGTGCATGAGCTGTTGTATGGATAAGGCCCTTTGGGTGTTTTAGTAACCCCTGCAGTCATTGAGTAGGTATGTGATTGACCTATCATGAGTTCCTCACTGTGCATACACAAGAACCAAGCTAGTCCAAGAGCTGCATGCTGGATCAGTGCACACCTTTCATGTGCATGAGCTGTTGTATGGATAAGGCCCTTCGGGTGTTTTAGTAACCCCTGCAGTCATTGAGTAGGTATGTGATTGACCTATCATGAGTTCCTCACTGTGCATACACAAGAAACAAGCTAGTCCAAGAGCTGCATGCTGGATCAGTGCACACCTTTCATGTGCATGAGCTGCTGTATGGATAAGGCACTTCGGGTGTTTTAGTAACCCCTGCAGTCATTGAGTAGGTATGTGATTGACCTGTCTTGATTTCCTCACTGTGCATACACAAGAAACAAGCTGTGTCAAGAGTTGAATGCCAGATCAGTGCACACCTTTCATGTGCATGAGCTGCTGAATGGACAAGGCCCCCTGGTGTTCCACTAACCCCTGCAGTCAATGAGTAGATATATGGTTGACTTGTCATGAGTTCCTCACTGTGCATACACAAGAAACAAGCTAGTCCAAGAGCTGCATGCTGGATCAGTGCACACCTTTCATGTGCATGAGCTGTTGTATGGATAAGGCCCTTCGGGTGTTTTAGTAACCCCTGCAGTCATTGAGTAGGTATGTGATTGACCTATCATGAGTTCCTCACTGTGCATACACAAGAAACAAGCTGTGTCAAGAGCTGTATGCCAGATCATTGCACACCTTTCATGTGCATGAGCTGCTGAATGGACAAGGCCCCCTGGTGTTCCACTAACCCCTGCAGTCAATGAGTAGATATATGGTTGACTTGTCATGAGTTCCTCACTGTGCATACACAAGACACAAGCTAGTCCAAGAGCTGCATGCCGGATCAGTGCACACCTTTCATGTGCATTACCTGCTGTATAGATAAGGCCCTTCGGGTGTTTTAGTAACCCCTGCAGTCATTGAGTAGGTATGTGATTTACCTGTCATGAGTTCCTCAGTGTGCATACACAAGAAACAAGCTAGTCCAAGAGCTGCATGCCGGATCAGTGCACATCTTTCATGTGCATGAGCTGCTGTATGGATAAGGTCCTTCGGGTGTTTTAGTAACCCCTGCAGTCCTTGAGTTGGTATGTGATTGACCTGTCATGAGTTCCTCAGTGTGCCTACACAAGAAACAAGCTAGTCCAAGAGCTGCATGCCAGATCAGTGCACACCTTTCATGTGCATGAGCTGCGGTATGGACAAGGCCCTCTGGTGTTTCACTAACCCCTGCAGTCAATGAGTAGATATATGGTTGACTTGTCATGAGTTCCTCACTGTGCATACACAGAAACAAGCTAGTCCAAGAGCTGCATGCTGGATCAGGGCACACCTTTCATGTGCATGAGCTGCTGTATGGATAAGGCCCTTCGGGTGTTTTAGTAACCCCTGCAGTCATTGAGTAGGTATGAGATTGGCCTGTCATGAGTTCCTCACTGTGCATACACAAGAAACAAGCTGTGTCAAGAGCAGTATGCCAGAACATTGCACACCTTTCATGTGCATGAGCTGCTGTATGGACAAGGCCCTCTGGTGTTTCACTAACCCCTGCAGTCAATGAGTAGATATATGGTTTACTTGTCATGAGTTCCTCACTGTGCATACACAAGAAACAAGCTAGTCCAAGAGCTGCACACCTTTCATGTGCATGAGCTGGGTGAACGGTGAAGGGTGCGTGTGAGGCTAATGCTGCTAGTACCTACAGTGCAACAGCTAGAACTGGGACGGAGAGACGGGCCTCCCTCTCTAATGAACGGGAGGGTGACATTTATAACCCCGGCTAAGCACGATGCATGTGTGGCTGCTCTTTGCACATACACTTCCCTTAACACGTGTACAACTGCTGCTGTATGTCCCTGCCAGCACCCTGTAGACAGACCCAGGGGTCTGGGATCCTGGGCTGTAAGAGTACTGCTGGGAAGCTTTGCAGCAGCAGAAGGCTGCATACTAGTGGCCTCTCTGTCCTCCCATAAAGGAAGTTTTGATTCCTACTAAGGGCTACTAAGAGCCTTATTACGAGTACCGCGGTCCTAGGACCCACGGTGGCGGTCTGACCACAGCAACCAAGGAGGTCTGACCACCCAATTACAAGTGTGATAGTCGGACCGTCACAAGCCTGCATCAACAACACTGCCACCACCAGGAGCTTAGATCCCTGCAGTGCCCTGGATAAGAAGGCAGT
Source organism: Lissotriton helveticus (assembly GCF_964261635.1). Classification (NCBI taxonomy): domain Eukaryota; kingdom Metazoa; phylum Chordata; class Amphibia; order Caudata; family Salamandridae; genus Lissotriton; species Lissotriton helveticus. The sequence continues at coordinate 371,010,540 of NC_136058.1, forward strand.
GCTGAATGGTGGCGGTGCTGAGGCAGGCACCACCATTGGGATTACGACTTCTGTTTTTGCCAGCCTTTTCATGGCATTACCCTGTCATGGAAAGGATGTCCGAAAGGGACGGAAGAGGTCCCAAACAGGGCCCCCTAGGTGATATCGCCCAGGGGGGGGGGAGTGCAAGGGGGCACATGTTGTGCCCCGCTCTCCATGCACTGTCGTGCATGCAGTGTGCGCCATGCATGACATGGTTCAGGGCACATACTGCATGGACGTGCAAAAGGTGCGCCACCACACCGGCATCTGCTAAGGCCCTTCTCAATGGGTGAACCATGCCGCTGCAAGGGGTCCGCTGACTTTGGACCACTGGCCCAAGTGGTCCATTTGTAATATGGTGGCGTGAACACTGCAGGCATTGTGGTGTTCTCCCGACCGTGGCATCAGCAGTCTGGTGCATGGACCGCTGATGTCGCAATCAGGGCCTAAGTGCAGTGTGTACCCGTATTTATTTTACTTCATGGGCTCGTGAGGAGATGTGGATTAGGTCCCAAGAAATGTGCATACCTGTGTGATGCAGCTCTCTTGGTGAACAGGCCGGGTAACAGCTCTGGTCAATGAATGAAGGCTGACCCTGTGGGGTTTACCAAAGCCTTCACCTTCCGGTAACATATTCCTAACGTTACGCCTTTGCTTAGTTAATATGAAAACAAAAGAGAAGAGAGAGGAATGTACGCCATTTTAACAACTCCTCTGGGGGCAGATTTACAAGGCCCTTGCGCCACTTTTGCGTCCTTTTTAACATGGGATGGGGCTTGTAAATCTTCCCCCTAAAGTGCACAGGGCCTCGTGTGTCAAGTGAATGCATGGCGTAAACAGGAAGGCACAGTAAGGTACGGACAAACTCAGCGATTCTAAAGCTGTTCTCATTCGAACACTCGTTAACACGATATTTGAACAAATACTAATTCAGCAGACATGTATGCGTACTTTAGTGGAATTCCTTGTAACTTTTAACGGCACATCCCAGTGTCAACTTATGCAACGAGTGTAAGGTGAACATCTCGCTGTAACACGATAGGCGTCGCTGCTCTGCTGTGCTCAGGGCCTGATTCTAAGTATAATTAAAGTCTAACTTTAGTAGGTCTAAGTTAGACTTTTGGTCTAAGTTAGACTTTTGGTCTAAGTTTACCTTTGTGAATGAGGCCTTCAGAGTTTATCAGTGCACCGCTGGAAAACACATGTCCAAATAGACCCATGGACCTCCGCTCCTGCCCACATCTCTTTACTCAAAATACTTCATTCATATAAAGGGTTGACCAATTTTACTGACCTAATATGCTGACAAATATACCATTTGCCAAAGTATTTGCCCTTACTGGCCATATTCACACACAGAGGCGAATCCCCTAGTCACAAGGCCTTTTCAATGCGCATTTACCTTACTGCTCATGTATAAACAAAATACACTTGAAAAAACACACACACCCGCGTGTGGGCCTAAAGTTTCGATAAATAAGTATATATACATTGCATTTCAGGCAACCCACCCTTCCTCAGGGAACATTAGATATTTTCATGACAGTTGATCGTATACAGTAAGTGTTGTGTTGAGCCGTTCAGTATCCTGTTTGCGATGTACGCATACGATCAACTGACATGAAAATATTTAATACTCCCTGAGGAAGGGTGGGTTGATCAAAATGCATTGGAGCCACAAGGATACCTGTACTGAAATGATGTTTAAAGAATGTGGAAATGTAGATAATTTTGAAGTAAAAACATTGGAAGCAAAATAAACAATCTCAGCAATCGATACGTGAATTGGAACTCATTTGTATAACTAAGCAACACAAACTAAAAAATCCTCTCCTAGGATCCAAGTAGTGCCCAGGGGGACGCAACCAATTGAGTTTGGAAATGCTATTAAGGTATCTTGCCAAATACTGGCCAATCACTCATCGAACCATCATTGGCAAGATCATTGAAAAAGCAGTTTGTGCACAACTCCAGGATCACCTCAACGCCAACCATCTCCCGCACTATTACCGATTCAACTTCAGATCTTGCTGCAACATAAAGAGAGCTAACATACACTCCATAAAAGAAGCTGTACTGGCCACAGATAATGATGAGCCTTGCTTTCTAACATGGACCAGTCTTTCAGCCTTCTTTAACACTGTTGACTATTGCACTTTAATCTGTACCCCAAAATTCGAAATAGGATTCACCACTATAAGAAAGTGTCTTATTTTGTACCTCATGGAATAATAGCACTCCTTGTCAGGGTGAACCCACAAGTTACTAAATGAACCTGAGGTCAACCCCCTGGTAGCTACGGCTCAGGGCAGACAGGCGCAAGTTAGGGCAGTGTGTAAAGTATTTAAGCAGTGCTAAAACCATAACCAAGTCAAAACACCAAGCAATAAAAATCCCAAGCTGAATTTTACAAAAAAAGCAATAAACAAAATGACACAAAAACAACAAAAATTCAATAAGGGTAACTTGAGATATGAATTTTTAAAATGTAAAGTAAAAATAAGCCTCAATTGTAGTCTATGGAAGTTGCCGACAGGGACCTAGATGCATCTTAAGGCTGAAAGTGATGGCGCCCTGTTCAGATACATCAAGTGGATTGATCCAGGTGAAAGTCTGAAAGCCAAAGAGTTTGAAAAGGTTTCTAAGTCCCACTTCAGAAAGGAAATGTATGCCTTTTTTTTTCAAGAAAAGCCCTGAGATTAGTCTACATCCCAAAGCAGAAAGGGACTCTGCCGCTTTTTGAAGGAAATATTCTCCAAGCGAACAGGTTCTGTTGAAATTGTAGCTGTCACGCTGGATACCTGAAAAAGGTTGGTCCTGCTGGCTCTCTGGACCTTTGGAGATTTTTTGCTGAAAATGTTGAAAGTCCCAATGTGACATGTTTTCAGAGATGCAGGAATCTTTAAGTAGAATAAGGCTGAAATTCAGTCCGATGCTGTAGAACTGCTGGTTGGATACTTTTTCTGGTGGACCCGGCTGAATCTATGGAGCTCTGGAGAAAACGTTTTCAAAAGTTTCCAAACTTTCTTTTGGTGTTCAAACAATGACAGGACTACATTTCTAAGACTCTCAGGGCTAAAGGGGTAAGTATTTAGAGACTTGCAGGGTGTCAGAGAGATGTCAACAGAAAAGTCTTGTTCCTCTCCAGTTGCCCCTGCTTAGCTGGGCACTTCAGGGAAAAGGGCTCTTACCGCCTGTTGTGTCTCTGTGGCCGCACAGGAAGTCATCTAACTGAGCCAGGGCGTCTCCTTCTTCCTGGGTGCAAGGGGGAGAGAGGACCCAGCCTTCAATGTGACTCTCAGGTGATAGAGAGCAGGTTCATTCCTCTTCTGATCTTCCACAGGTCCAGAAGGTGGTCTCAGGATTATGATTATTAGTAATTTATAGAGTGGATCCGATACTTACAAGGGTGTCCTGGTGCAGGTAGCAACCAAATAAAATGCTCGGCTCAGAAAGGATGCTGCCTTTGGCTGCCACATTTATCCCTGTCACCAGCTAGGGAGCGGGGGACAAGATAAATGGCTCTTCCCTAACCAATAGGGTAAAAGTTCCCAGGTGCAACCCTACCCACTTTTGCAGCAATTCCTGTTAGGACTTTTGAAAAAATCCCACAGTGTCCCTTGTTCTCAAAATCAAAAATGGGAAACCTTTCTCTCCTTGTGAAGACCGGTGTGGCCACTCAAAGTTGTGACCAGTGAAACGAGCAGTTTCTTCCTCTGTGATCACTCAAAATCGATTCTCAGGGTAGCTTTCCTACCACAGGTTTTGGTGGCAGCCTGATTAGGGGGACAACGGCTGGTTTTCCAGGTGTCACCTGGCATTTACTTGTGACAGGGCAGGGCCCGTTTGAAGTTAAGTACATATCTGGACCGACCCAAACTGGTCTCTGTGCCACTCCCAGGCCACTGTCCCTGCTCTGAGAGTGGTTTTCGCACCTCATTCAGAACAATCAAAGACTGTATAGTGGCAGGAGACCAAATGCAAGTTAGCTACCAGCAGCTTCAAGCAGGGTACAAGTAGCTTTCCAAAAGTTGAATTTCCAATATATTTAATAAAATCTGACTTTGCCATTGGATTGGACTTTTATTAAGTATAAACATTTGTTTTTGAGTAGAGTCTATGGCTGCAACAGGTCAAATGTTATAGAGAAAAGTTTATAATGTATACTTTATTTTTACTATATGCCAGTTTCAGCCTGGTGAGTGTCAATGTTCTTTTGAGCCATGTCACTGGGGTAACATGCTATTTATAACACATATGCTCATGTCCCATTCTTAAATATTATGCAGCCTACCTTGAAGGCAGCAAGATGTGCTATGGGGTAACATATTTAATAATTAAAATCAGTGTTTACTACCTGTCAAAAGGGTGATTTTGATACGTAGCCGAATTTAAGCTGTTGCTGCCTATCTACACATTTATGGTAAATAACTCAATTAGGGATAAGCTAATTTAACCATATTTAAAGAGGAGCTTGGGCACTTTACTATAATTTATCTTGGGTAAAGTGCGCAGAGTTGTAAGGCCAGCATAATTAGGTCCTGAAAAAGGCAAACAATCTGGTGTGACAACGCAGAAAAGGCATATATCCTACAATGGGCATTATCCTCTTTGGTCCTCCGCTTACTATCCAGCTAATGTCCCTTTCTTCACATGGACTCCTACATGTCGCAGAAGTTCACTATCATTTACAGAATCCCCCAGGGTCCCAATCCTCATCCACAATAGTTAATCTATAAATGGCGCCCACCCTTTAGGAGTTTTCTCACGGAACAATTCACTAGCACACCAGTGATCCATAATGTGTCAAACTCTGTCTGCTCCTGATGCCCTGCCTCTCCAAAACAGAGCCCCTGCATTGGCCAAGAACAAGCCACAACTCTTGGTCCCCAGCTCAGCAATATGAAACTGAATGGTTTCAAAAACTATCTTTCACAAATGTCAAGCTCCTCATATTTACCCTGGCCACTCACCTAACCTTGGAGGAACCCAGGGCCAAGAAAACCAAGATTGCTCCAGATCTCTCCACTGAAGGAAGTCAAATAAATGCTCAAAGAAAGAGAACACAGAACTGCTGCAGAACCCCACATGCTCTTGTGCCTGGATGGTGTCATGGTCCTTCTCCACAGCCCCTGAGACTCCAGAATGACCCCCTTAAGGGCATCACGCAGAGGAATGTGACCATACCACCAAGGACCCAGATGAGACTCCAATATACCCTTTTGTCTAGTCCAACCATCTTCAAAACCAACTGTTTTCCCAAACTGTGGGTCGGGAGCCGATTTATGCTGGGACATGAAAGCCCAAGCAATAAATAAATATGCCTTTAAGTTCTGTATTTATCTTGTCGCATTTGCTCTGGTTCAAAGACAGAGGTTAAGAGTCAGGCTATATCTACTGACCAAAGGTGCCCCCTCGGCCCCCAACTAGAGGCCACAAGGGAAAGGGTGCCCTGTTAGGGGCCTCCAAATATGCTTTCCGACAGTGTTTCTATGACGGAAAGGCCATCATGTAAACCCTGCTGGAAACCGTGCATCGTAATCCAGATGGCGTAAACAACCTTCCATATGGATTATGGGCCCGTCGGAAGCCAGCCGTAATGAACAGCTGGTTTAAATGTATTTATTTATTTTAAGGTTTTATATAGAATTAGCTAGACCAGGGGGTACCAGAGCGTTTACATGAATCAAGAGCAAGGCAATAATCAGTCACTGAGCATATGACGTGCAATAATCATACGTTCAAGTATACATACAATTTATACAAGGGACATAAAGTTAGGCAGAGCTGGAGATTACGCAAACAATATATACACAGAAAAAAAAATGTTTGGCCATGAGGGTGGAATTACTGAATTGAGGTCCATTCGAATATTTAGAGTCCATGGAGAGAAAGACATCAAGACAATGGAGGCAAACACAAAGAAAGAAAACAGCCAACTGATCAAAGGAATTGGAGATGAGCAAGAGAGCCTATTTGGAGTTCAGTTTGTTCATGAGTTCCAGTATTTTTTGAGGAGATGGCATTTCAAATCTCTTTTATAGACCAAGAAGGAGGGGATGCATCGTAGGTCCCTCGGGAGGGAGTCCAAATGCTGAGAGCATTACGTGAAAACAAGCGAGCCTGGGTAGTGTTCCTTTTTAATTTCAGAGGAACTAGAAGAAGAGTGGTGGAGCTTCTCAAAGATCTGGTTCTTCCTGCTTTTGTGAGTTTGTGGTCTAAATAGTCAGGGGAGTGTGAGTTAAGTGTGTTGTGGTTTATGCAGGCGGTCTTGTAGATGCCTCTTCATTCGATGGGAAACCAGTTTAGGGGGTTGAGGGCACGTGTGATATGCTCATACCATTTAATGTCTGTTATGAGACGGGATGCCATATTTAGTACTCATTTGAGGGGAGTGAGGGGAGTTTTCGGGCACGCTGTGAGGATAGAATTCCAGTAGTCAAGTTTGGAGAGGACCAGAGATTGAACAACTCATTTGAAATCGTCTGATGGAATGAATGGTTGAAATGAAATGTAATGAAATGAAAAAAGAACTTGGTTAAGCGCACTGTGGCCAAGCGGCTTCCTGGCGCTGGGGACTTGACTAAGCTCACAGAAGGAACCCCGGGAGGCTAACAAGAAAATGCCTGGGAAAACAGAAAAGTTTTAAGGGCTTTACGGAAATGGGTGTAAATGGGAATGGATCGAATGGGAAGAGGAAGACTGTTCCAATACCGTGGGGCCAGCATCGAAAGACGGGTGCCACCAGTTCTGGATTTACGGAAGCGGGGAACATGCATAAGGGAGAGAGAGGAGGAGCGGAGAGTGCGGGTGGGGGCATAAGGGGTAATGAGAGATGTGATGAAAAGGGGGGCTGAACGGGTGTGGGCTCGAAAGGCCAAGCAGGCTAGTTTGAAAAAAGATCTGAAATGCACAGGGAGCCAATGGAGGGACTTAAGTACAGGGGTAATGTGGGAGGATTTGGGGAGGCGGAGCATGAGACGGGCTGCCTGATTTTGAATGGCCTGGAGACGACGAGTTTCGTAGGCTGGTATGCCCACGTACAGGCCATTCCCGTAGTCAAGGCGAGAGATGATAAGAGCCATGACGATGGTTTTAAGGGCATCCGACGGAAAAAAAAACGGGAAATTTTACGAATAAGACGGAGGGACAGAAAACAAGGGGATACGACAGAGCTAATTTGGGCATGCATGGACAGATCATGACTGACCTTGATGCCCAAGGTTCGAACGGAGGGAACGGGTGAAGGGGGGGAACCAAAGGAAGGGGGCCAGTGAAGCGGGGACCAAGGATTAGAGGGACCACCAGTGAGGACCAGCTCCGTCTTGTCAGGGTTAAACTTCAAATGATTGATGCTCATCCATTCAGATATGAAAACTAAAGTGGAGCAGAACTTAGGGAGGGAATCAGAAGGGGAGGAAAGATTAAAAATGAGCTGGAGGTCATCCGCGTAGTTATACACAGAGACCCCCAGCTCGAGAAGAGAATTAATAAGAGGGTAGATGTAAAGATTGAAGAGAAGGGGGGAAAGAGAAGAGCCTTGGGGAACCCGCAAGTAACCGAGCGAGGGGGGGCAGAGAAGCCTGAGAGGTGAACCGCTTGGGACCTGCCTTGAAGAAAGGACGCAAGCCAAGACAGGGCAGTGCCCCGTATGCCCGCTGCGCTGACACGGTCGAGAAGGATGGAATGGTCGACCATGTCAAACGCAGCGGACAAATCGAGGAGAACCAAAGCTTGGGAGAGATTGGTGTCAGCTTTCCCCTTAAGTTCGTCCAGGACCGCGAGGACCACTGTCTCCGTGGAATGGCCTGGGCGAAATCCCACCTGATGGGAGGCCAGGAGATGGTTCTCCTCGATATAGGTGGACAAACAAGATTTTTTTTAGGTGCTTTTGTGTGTAAAGCGCACCTTTGGCTGAATTTTGATGTGATACTTCATTGACAAATGTTTGTCCTGGGTGAAGCCTAAGGATTTAACCTAGTTGGATAGTGTACGAACAATTTATGGCTGACCGGCGGTATCGTAATCAGCCAGCATGTTCTCCACCAAGCTGTAAAGTGCAGCCTGGGTGGAGATCATGCACAGGCTCACAGTCCCCACCTGAGCACCGAACCAGGGTACTAAGACCAATCACAACGCTGCTGTCATGGTGAAAGCAGCATGGTGATTGGCTTAGGGGAGCCTAAGGTGTTGCTTGCTTCTGGGAGCTAAAAAGAGTAGAGGATGACGAAAAGCGTGTGGCGTGAAAAGGTAAGTGATCTTTATTTTTATTTTTGGTCCCCCCCGCCTCACCACCCCGTTCTGCAGCACCTGCCACTGATCTTTTTGGAGTAAAGGGAGTGTGAAAGGAAAGGCTGTAGGACGTAATTTTGTTTGTAACACACAACCAAATGTACCTACCTGTAAATGAAAACTACACATTCGGCAGTTAGGAAACCATAAATGAAGCAAGTTTTTCTAATTCTGAAGTGTGATGGGAACAAATAATTCAAAAGAGTTAAAACAAATGTAGACATTTTACTTGGTGATGAACAAATGATACATATTCACTGAAACCTGGTTTCCATACATTTTCATTTGCGTGCAAAGTAGTTTTATCAGAAAAACTATGGGGTCGATTACGATGGTGGTGAATCCGCATCCTCCGGGCCGGTGGAAGCCACCTCCGGCCCGGAGGATGCGGATACACCTCCGCGGCATAGAAAAGACCCACCGCCAGATTATGATGGCGGTGGCATCAGCGGCGGACAGCAGGTCCATCCGCTGCTGATCCGCGGGGTGTGGACCGCAATATGGTGGCGGTGTCTGCAAGACACCGCCAGCCACATTTGGATGGGTGCGGAAACAGTGGAAAAGCATGTGGACCTTTGCTTCTGGGGGCCCCTTGCAGGTCCCCAGGGTGTTGGGGTGTGGGGGGTGCAATGTTAAATATACAGGATGTGACCGCCAGGGTGGCGGTCACATCCTAATTGCAATGGACGGAACGCCGCTGCCCCTGCGGACGGTCCCTCCACCTCAGGGGTGGCAGACGGACGCAGGTCCGTCCGCCATCGTAATCGACCCCTATATGTCTGTGCAAGTTCAGTGGTATTCCAAATGGAAAATGTCTGTAACTGACAGCGCACTCCCACATGATGCTTTAATTACAATTAAAAGATCGCCCTCCTCATGCTGTTTAAAGCTAGGTGGGTCAAAAAAGTTTGGTGTTCTAAAAATTGGGTTGTGGTTCTAAAAAGCATAGGAAGTACTGAACTACACCATCTTGAAAGCCTTCGGTACCAGCACCTATGCCTAGCTGGCTGAGCAGCTCACCACCTTCCGTGGCTATTGGCAATCCCTGCCAGGACAACCTCAAAATGGAGATTAAGGGGCTGATTACCATCTCGGTCAGAGGCTTTCCTACCGAGATCGTCGGTTTCACTTCCGGCTGCCTAATTACAAGTTGGGTGGTCGGAAGTGAAACTGGCCAGTCATTCCGGATGGCTTCCGAAGTCAGAACCAGCAAGTAATCCATGTAGATGGCGTTTTATGCCATCTGGATTACGATGCCAGGTTTCCGACAGGCTTTTCATGCCAGGCTTTCCGACATTGAAAGCCTGTCAAAAAGCAAGTTTGTGGGTCCCTATCAGGGCACCTTCTCTTTGCGACCTCTGGTTGGGGCTGAAGGGGCACCACCATTGGTGCCCCCCTGTTGATTCCTGCACCGTGGGACAAGCAATGGAGGTGCCTGCCATGTGGTCTAGGGATGAACACAACCTCCCCTTTACCTATGGGCACTTGTTCTATGGACGGTTTATGGCCGTTGCAAAAACTCCCACAGGGAAATGTGAGTATGTGACGGCACCGTGTGCGGTTGCATCGTAATTAGGCAGAACTACATGGTCGGGACTGCCAACCAGAGGTCTGTCGGGGCCGCCAACAAGAGGTCGTTCGGGCTACCAACCAGAGGTCGGTCGGGCCGCCAACAAGAGGTCCCGTTTTCACGACGCTCCGCCCGACATTGTAATAAGCCCCTAAGAAGGGCATAAATGAAAATAAGCTTTGCTATCCAAAAGATCTGGAATGGCATCCTTTCTCCATCAGGACCACCCCAACACTACTCCAGTTTAGGAAGCAGCTGGAGGCACAGCTCTTTAAAGCACACTGCATCAGACCAGTGAGCTGGCTGGGCAGGCAATCAGCTCTGAGCAATGAGGTGGGTCAAGAGTCAAAGAACCACATCCCACTGGGACCAGGGATTGCCCCAGACTCTACGGCCAGGTCCAGCTGCGGTCCACGCAGACATCTCTTGTGTGATATTCAAGAGGAGGTGAAACCCCTACAGCTGCAACAACAGCTCCGCCCAGGGTGGCAGCTACAGGGGTAGGCACCACAGCCCTTCAGACGTCTGTCAAACAAGGCATGGAGCATGTCTTCATGTTCCATGCTTTCAAGTTTTAATATTGTGTCGGATGCACTGTAAACACACCTTGTTCCCTGGAGTGCCACCTGTCGATTTCCACGTGAAATGTCATTTCCTCCAGTGAAACCCTCTCACACACCTAGTTCTGGTACCCAGTACATAAATAAATATACCAATACCTAAATTAATTAAATACATGAACCTTTATGCATGGATAAATCAGCAAATTAATACGTGAATTTAAAAAACACATTAAGTAAATACAGAATACATTTCCATCTTCTAAAATTTCCTGAGCCTGGTTTTCAGGATCAGTTCAGCTCTGCTTCTCACTGTCCATTGCTGGAGCTGCACAGCGCCCCCTGGAGGAGACTCCTTTCTTCCCCGACTCTCCCTTGCTATGGTTGAAGCCTGCGCCGTTTCCATCTCTCTGCACGGCCCTCTCCCTGCCCTAGTAAACGTTTCACTATGGGCTATTGGGGGCGACGCGCGAAGAGCGTTCGCTCCCGGGCTAATTCGGGCATTGGTATGCCCCACTGCTGCTCGCGGGTGGGGGTGCGTTGGGATTGGGCAAGAGGGCGTCAGGCGCGAGCGCTGGACTTTACGTTCCATGTTGCGCACTTCAAGTCGTGACTAAGGAGTGAGGAGGCACTTTGAGGGGACTAAGGCGTGAGGAGGTAATTTCAGTCAGCGGCTCCTTTTTTCTTAAGTATTCTTTTCAATTTATTAGCGGTTTATAAGCAATTATGCAGCAGACAGCCTCCTCTGTCAGGGAGGCGCTCCAGATGCTTGCAGAAGCTGGGCACGAGGATTTACTCGTGCCTGGTGTTCTGTCCCAGTCACGGGTTGGGCTGGAGAGGGGGGGGGCCCAGCTACACATGGTGTTTCTGCGGCTGTAGTTGCTTGCTTATCTAGCGAGGACTCGCCGGTACCTTCAGTTAAAGGCGCCACCCTGTTAAAGCACTTTACAAAGGCAGAACACTCCCCTGAACCCTCAGGGCTAGCTTCTGTCACTCCACATGTCATTCCTGTCAACAAACCTCTACGAGGCATGAGGAAGAAAGTCTGCACTTGCCCCCTGCCTACCTTTCATGTCCAGAGACGAGCTAATTTTAAGAAGCGTCCCATTTCTAAGAAAGTTTCTGTACAGGACGCTACTAATGTGGCTTGTGCGCCCTCTAGTGACAAGAGTGGGAATAAGCCACCATTAATTCCTGCAATGAATACAGTGAGTGACATCAACATTTTTGGTTTGCAAAAGGCAGGGAAGAATGTAATTTCTCCTATTTTGTCACTGGACAGACGCTTATCTCCTGTAGTATCTCAGGCCGATGGCGCTGTTTTTCACAGCGCGGCAGTTACGTCATCACCTCCTACTGCTGTGAACACATAGGCCATGACTAGCGGTGCTGTTTCCAATGAGTGCATTCTAGGCCCCCAAAGATCTTTGTGTTCTCCTCCTTTGTTCACTGTTCCTTCTACCATGAGCAAGGATCAGGCTTCTGCTATTAAGACATTGGAGGGGCCGGGCCAGTGGGTATTGATGCCGCACGAAATCACCGACGGGCGCAGGCTAAAGCGCTTACAGCGAGATAGCACATTTTCAGCTGCAAAATATGGCGTTTTGCAGCCCAGCGGGGGAAAAATACTGCCAGGCACAAAAACGGGCAGTGAGAGCGTGCCACACAGGCTTCCCACGACCTGCAACGACAGAAGCAAGAAGACAGGGAAGTTTTTGGCAAATGTTCCCACCCCAATTGATGGCGAGAGACTTACACGTTTCAAAACAGTTGTAAATTGGAAAGAACTTGACGGTGGTGTTGGAGATGGGGAGCACCCTAGTGGTAGTGCTGTGAGTGGTGTTTGTGATACAGAAGGGGTGGTAGGTCATTTTTCCCAGGAGGGGGGCGAAGATTCACTGGAGGAGGGGGAGCTGTCAGAATCTGAGGGTGTTGAGGGTGCTTTATCTCACGCTGGGCCATTGGGGGGGGCGAGCTAAAGAGTTGTCCAGCTTCTATTTCTTGCAGACCAGAGGTGGCGAAGCTGGCAATCCCGGAAGTGGTATGAAGATCTCGAGCAAAGGGATGAAGCATGGCGCAGCTGATTGTGCGACACAGAATTTGCCAGGTGAGATTCTTGCACGGTGTGCTAAACGTGCGAAGGTGGATAAAGGTGTGGGTACTGATGGGTTGCTTGTGATTTCAGAGGCTTCCCGAGATTGCACCCTTGATAATAAAGAGGGAGGGTCAGTGCCCACTGTGAGTCAGGCACCAGTAGTAGCTGAGATTTCGAACAAAACAAGAAACAGTTTGTGTTTTTAAACGTCTGCCTTATATGGGTGTTGCTATGCCTTTGGGAGCACATCTAAGTAAAGCCACAAAAGATAAGATATGGAAAGGGGATTTTGTTGATGTTTTTAAACTCCTCCACAAGGACATACAAGCAAAGGAAGGCTCCAAGGAAGAGGCTTGGTAACTTTTCAAACGGCCACGGGTTCCCACAAACATAGATTCTTGGACGTCTGCATTCCTTATTTTTGCCAGTGTATATTGCGAAAAATATGCAGACAGATCAGTATCGCTCTTTAAGTACCTAGATATCATTAGGAAGGCTGCCTCTGAGTTTGGGGGGTATGCATGGCTTCATTACGATGAGGAGTTTAGGGCACGTTTATCATTATTGCCTGACAAGCCATGGGGAGAGGTAGACAATGAGCTTTGGGTTCAGTGGATGTATCCCCAGAGACCACCCCCATCTATGCACACGGCCAGTGGTTTAGCGGTATCTTATCGGCCCTTTCAGACTAGACCCACCCCGGGGGAGGGTGGTGGCCTGGAAAAGAACCAACACCATTGTCTCTGGGGCATGCTGGAATTTCAATAAAGGATATTGTTTACGCAACCCCTGCAAATACAAACATGAGTGCTCCAAGTGCGGGAGTGAACACGCCGTCACACAGTGTTTCGGGGAACAGTCTTTGCAGGCAGGGGCAGAGGTTTTACATCACAGTTTGGCAACAAAGGCTTTTACTCCCATCAAGGTGGACATTTTATGTAATTGGTTGCTGTGTTATCCTGACACACAGGGGGCTGCGCTTTTACGCTGGGGTTTTCGGGAAGGTTTCAGGTTGGGGTATCAAAATCCTAGAAGCCCCAGATTTGCACAAAATTCGAAATCTGCCCAACAATTCCCACTTGTAGTGCGGTCGAAATTGTTGTTTGAAGTTCAAGAGGGCCGGATGGCAGGCCCATTTGATCATTGTCCTTTGCCAAATTTGATTGTCTCCACTGGGGGTTGTGCCCAAGAAGGCTACGGGTGAGTTCAGGATGATTCAACATTTATCATGGCCGGAAGGATCCTCAGTTAATGATTTCATTTCCAAGGAGGACTCCATGGTACATTTTGAATCAGTGGATTTGGCGTTCGCTATCATCAGGGACACAGGAGAGAGGGCACAGTTGGCAAAATGTGATATTAAATTTGCTTTTCGTTTGTTGCCAGTGCACCCATCGGATTTTTCCTTGTCAGGTATATATTTTGAAGGGCAATATTTTGTCGACAAGACTAACCCTATGGGATGCGCCATTTCTTTTTTTTTTTTTATTTATTTATTTATTTTTTTTTTTATTTATTTTTTTTTTTTTTTATTTTTTTTATTTTTTTTTTTTTTATCCTCATTTGTGTGCATAGCTCCAATCTATCAATACCGAGAAGAAAACCACCACAGAGCGAATAGCCAGAAGGTCTTGTACTATGCCAACACAGCCCTGAAGCTGGTGAGGGATTTATCTATCGAGAGGTACGGTCAGTTCCCCTTTGGCACTAAATACAGCGACCACTCTTGAACTCGCTTAAGATGATACCTCAGTTGATAGAGCCCGAATCATCGAGACCCCCTTGGAATTTAGACTAATAGTCTCAATAGTCAAAGTAGGCGATGCTCACATTAATCATAGGACCTGGGGAAAAAAAAAAAAAAAAAAAAAAACCCCAGGTGAAGATCACGACTAACCAAGCATTGCCCAAAATGCTCTAGTATTCGAGTTTCCTACCCTGGCTAAGTCCAGCTTAGAAATTTGGAGAAGTGATGTTCGCCATTCATGCGCAGTAGGTGGTATAGCGTCTTTCCAGTGTCTACATATCTCCCTCCGTGCTGCAAGGATAGAATAAAATATTAATCTTGTTGCAGCATCGCGAGTATTGTTCCTCAGACCAAAAATCACGAGCTTAAGGTCTATTGTGATGTTTTCGCCCACAGCATGCAACAACTTGTTTTTAATGACTTCCCAATATTCAGATAAGCTAGGACATTCCAAAAACATATGTGTATCAGTTGCTGCAACAAGCCCACATCTAGGACAGGAAACTGGGCCAGTCAATGAGAATTTTGTTAACCTATGCGGGGAATAGTATGCCCTATGCAAGGTGAAGAGATGATTCCGACGAAGCCACGATGGTTTAACTAGATCCCAGAGCAATGAACAAGAAGCACTCCAGAGCTCTTCCACTTCCTGCCCCGGCATTAGTTCTGCCCATAAGTTTGTTGGTAATTGAAAACTAATGTCGATTTCATCTAATATTTTGTTATACCACCGGGAGATTTCTTTTTTCGCCACTGGGTTATCTAATAAGGAAGTTATCAAGTCACTGACACCACCTATAGGCTGCTTACAACGTCTCATTGACTGTCCATAATATGTCTGGGCCCAGCTAGAAATCTGAATATATTTAAATCTTGACAACTCAGGGCCGACTTTGTTAATAAGATAGTCCCATGGGAGTAGAGCCCCATCCATGAACAAGTCGTCCCAACAGTTAATACCAGCTTCTAGTAGAGGTTTATTTAGGGCGTCTGTTGTCCATAAGGGGGGAACGGGTAAATTCCATATCGATGCCCTAGCTGAATAGTAGCCAATCTTAATCGCTTGTCTTATTTTATACCAAGTAGATACAAAACCATTTAGAATTTTCAGTTTAATTTTTTTAAAGAATTTGGGGTCACTGAACTTAAACAAAAAACCCGAGTGATTAACACCCTCACTAAGCAATAGAGTAGAAAAAAGAGGGCCCATCCCAGTGGATAGCGGAGTTTTGAGCAACATACGCATGTGCGATAATTGAAAAGCCCATGCATATATTTGAATGTCTGGTCCAGCCAGCCCTCCCTTCTCCCTCCGTCGTCTTATTTTTTTCCACGAGATTCTGGCACTTTTGTTGTTCCAAATAAAACTAGTGATAGCGCTCTGTAGCTTGGAAATTAATTTTGTATCAAAATAAAGTGGAATTGAATTAAATAAAAAGGAAACTTTCGGTAGAATACTCATCTTCACGAGACTGAGCTTTCCCAGAACAGAAAGCGGGAGATGAGACCAATCTCTCATGAGTTTCCTGCACTCTGTGGCGACTTTATTGAAATTGAGAGAGGCGATTACATTGATATCCTCAACTATATTCACCCCTAAATAACGAATTTGGTTTTTAAATGTCCCGTTATTGTTAGTCCTGTTACAGTTCCAGGACATTGCTTCTGTCTTGAGAGCATTAATCTCATACCCCGAAACTTTCCCAAATATGTGAGCCTGTTCAATTATTTCTGGGTACGCCTCTTCGTAATCTGTGGAAAAAATCATAATATCGTCCGCATAAAGTGCCACCTTCTTATCCCAGCCACCATAAACAAAAGGTTTAATGAGTATGTTATCTCTAAGAATCTGAGCAAATGGCTCTATATATATATCAAAAAGAAGGGGGGACAGGGGACAACCCTGTCTGGTTCCTCTCATAATCTTAAAAGGTTCTGTCAGACCTCCGTTAATTAGTAGGGAAGCAGAGGGGTTACGATATAGAAGCTGAATTGTCCTCCGAAATCTATCTCCAATACCAAAGCTCTTCAAGGCCTCCGATAGGTACAACCAATTCACCCTATCGAAGGGATGCGCCATTTCTTGTAAACTGTTCGAGGCTTTCAGTTCTTTTTTGCAGTGGTATTTTACGTACCACACAGGCCATGCGAACATTACACACTACCTGGATGATTTTCTTTTTGTAGGTGCAGCAAATTCCTCTCAATGCACAGATGCTTTGAGGAATTTCCAATTCATAGCGGAAACCTTGGAAGTCCCCTGAGCAGAGGACAAAACCGAGGGCCCTTGCTGTTGTCTGACATATCTCGGCATTGAAATAGAAACTTTAAAGATGCAGGCCAGGCTTCCGGACAAGAAAATTGTGGAAATCACAGGGCTTCTGGACAAAGCGCGTGGGGCAAGCAAACTGACCTTATCAGAAGCACAATGCTTTGTGGGGCAGTTAAATTTCGCGTGCAAGGTTGTCCGTGCCGGCAGGTCTTTTTGCAGGAGACTGGGATTTGCTATGTCAGTTTGCGACACCCTCACCACAGAATCAGGGTTTCGGCACACATGAGAGCTGATTTTGAGGAGTGGTTGATTTTTCTATCAGATTTTAATGGTATCACGCTTTGGTCTCTGGATGATGAATTTTTCTGGCAACTACAGCTTTTTTCTGATGCTTCTGGTGCTCATGGTTTTGGCCTCTTTTGGGATGGTAAATGGTGTGCGGAGAAATGGCCGGAGGGCTGGTTTGACACTAAGAAGAGCATTGCCTTTCTGGAATTTTTTTCACTTATAGTGGCTCTCCGAATATGGGGTCACAAATTGGCAAATAAGACAGTGCTTTTCAATGTGGATAACAAGTCTGTGGTAGATTTGGTCAACGGCCAGAAAGCAAAAGATAGACAGTTGCTGAAGCGCTGCAATTATTTATGCTTGGATGTTTACAGCTAAATATTGTGTTCAAGGTCAAGCACATTGCTGGCATAGACAATAATATTGCGGATGCCCTGTCTCGTTTTCAGTGGGAGAGATTCCGTGGTTTGGCGCTGGGAGCGGATTCGCAGAAGACTCCCATTCCCAGCGAGCTATGGACTCTGGGGATGTGAATGCTTGTCAGCTCATCGAGAAATCTCTCGCAAAAAGCACCAAATTGGCTTACCGAAGAGCTTGGCTGGAATTTTGATTCAGGTGCCCTGGTCCGATCTCACACTGGTGGGGGTTTACGACAGCGTAGGGAGGATGTAGCGAGATTTATTATGTTTAACATTGAGAAACATGTTTCTTCCCCAACCATAGCCGGCAAGTTAGCAGGTATTTCCTTTTATGGCAATTTTTTCTGGGGTTACGAACCAACAGTGGGAGAAATGGGTAAGAGAATGCTTCAGGGTTGGTCCAAACAGCGGAGTCGGGGTTCACGCCAGAGAGACCCCATATCATTAAACTTATTGGCGAGGATCATCGCTGTCCTCCCAAAAGTTTGTTTTTCTGCATTTGAAGTCTGTTTATCAAAACTGTGCATGGTATGGCTCTTTTTTGGGGCTTTCAGGGTGTCGGAATTGTTGGGTTACAGGCCATGGGGGGATTTCTTTGCCCATGCAAGCGTGGTCCGAATTCTCCAGCATTGGAGGTGCCCTTTTCACTTTTGTGTTCCGCCACCAGGATGGCTCTCTATTTAAAGCATCTCAATTGTTAGCCATACTTCGGAAGTCATTATTACTCATTGGTGAGGAACCCAAGAGATTTGGTACTCATTCTTTTCACATTGGGGCAGCCTCAGAGGCGGCCAGGTGGGGTTTCTCCGTTGACAGCATTAAATTATTAGGGCGATGGTCTTCCGATTGCTTTTTACGTCATATTAGACAGCTCAATCAGATTATTTAGATCTTGGCTATTAATTGTTTTTTTCTTTTCAGGTCGCAAGCAAGTATGGCTCATTGGCCACTCGTTCATCAAGTGGGCTGCCACGCAGGCGGATAAACGTCATTTTGGCCGCAATTTGGGCTTCTCGTCTGATGCAGTGGCCTTGTCTTGGTGGGGCAAAAGTGGGATGAGGTGGGGACAGTTGCTCCCACTGATAAGTGAGTTTTATTTTCAAACCATGCCGTACTTTCTGTTACTTCATCTGGGAGAAAATGATTTGGTCCAATTATCTGGTTTAGGTTTTCTGATTGACATGAAAGCTGACATGGAAATTCTATTGAAAACATGGCCCCGTTGTCAGCTCATTTTGACTGCTCTACTGCCCAGGAGAGTGTGGAGAGGGGCAACTAGTTACACGGCCGTGGAACGTGCACGGAGAAAAGTGAACAGGGATTTGCAACGTTTTTGTTTCATAAATCGTATTTTTTGGTTAGAGCATAATGACATTAACAGAGCAGATTTTCACTTTTTCCGGCATGATGGGGTGCACCTTTCTTTCATGGGTAATGAGGTTTATCTGCTACACATTCGTGAGTTGCTTGCTGGAATTTTACACATCAATCCTTGGTGTTGAAGTGGTGCTGTTTTAGAGACAGTACCTTAATTACACATGTTGGTTCAGTAGGATGTTTTTAGTTTTAATTTTATCTGCGTCTCTTTCCCTATTGCTGTTTCCGCCTTTCTCTGCCCTTGTTTTTTCTACCCCACCCCAACCATCCTATTCATCGCCCATTTCGTTCTTCTTCCCAGTTTTAACGATGTTTTACAGTGTTTTACAAATTTAGCTGTATATTTTTCTCTTTCAGCGTTTGTTGAGGTGATAGTTTTTTCTATGTATGCTTTTATGTTAGATCTGTTCACTGTTTGGCGACAGTTATTTGGATCCATCTAATATTTTTTCCATACCTATGCATGTTTTTGTCTACATTCGTGTTAGATCGGGAAATTGTTGATGCTATGATATGTTATGTTATTATATAATGTAATGCCTATCTGTCCAATAAAGCGGCCTTTTACCCCGAATTGGATTGGGGCGTGGTTATTGCCCGATTCCCCCTGGTGAACAGTAGCTCGTGAAGAGCGGGTGCACAGAACGAATATCTTTATGTAGTTTTGTTCACCTTTTAATGGGAAGAATTTACCGCGACTTCCTTAGTGCTTCGGCGTGTGCAGTCCTTGTGAACAAGTGCTGGTGCTACATACAGAAACACTAACAGATGTGAGGCAAGATCACTTTTAATACAAAGTCACGAAGGACTAACACACTCAGCAACGCTATCTCTTGCTGTGAACCCACTAAAGTAGGCTGGGAGAGCAGGCCTCGCCTGGCTCAAGGGCTAAGAGAACAGGACTCGCCTGCTCCGAGGCGCTACCTGGGGGAGCCGGCCTGGTCTGCTCTGAGGCGCTACCTGGGGGAGCCGGCCTGGTCTGCTCTGAGGCGCTGCCTAGGAGAGCAGGCCTGGTCTGCTCCAAGGCGCTACCTAGGAGAGCAGGTCTGGTCTGGCTCACGGCGCTGCCAAGGAGAGCAGGCGTGGTCTGGCTCACAGGGCTGCCAATTTATTTATTTATTATTTAAGCTTATTAAGCGCGACAGCTACACAAAAAGTGTTTCCCGGCGCTAGACAGGCAGATTGCTTGGGAGTCCCCATTTCAGCAGTTACTGTAGATTATTGAAGGAGAGTAGGCCTCATCTGCTCCAAGGCGCTACCTGGGGAAGCAGGCTTCGTCTGCTCCAAGGCACTACCTAGAAGAGCAGGCCTGGTCTGCTCCAATGCGCTACCTGGGGGAGCAGGCCTCGTCTCCTTCAAGGCGCTACCTAGGAGAGCAGGCCTGGTCTGGCTCACGGTGCTGTCAAGGAGAGCAAGCCTCATCTGCTCCAAGGCGCTACCTGGGGGAGCAGGCCCCGTCTGCTCCAAGGCGCTACCTAGAAGAGCAGGCCTGGTCGCTCACGGCACTGCCAAGGAGAGCAGGCCTCGTCCACCCTATACAAAAAAGAGACCGACTAGAATAAGTCACTCCATTATAAAAGCAATCATCCAAAGAGTTTGAAGGATAATCTGCCCTATGGGCAATACCTACGAATTCGGCGGAACTGCCACTCCAAAGAGGAATTCATGGATAACGCAGCAAAGTTGACAGACAACCTGATAAATAGGGGATATCCAAAGAAACTCCTGAAGAGATCAGTCAAACGCGCGTGGTGGACACCACGTGAGAGCCTACTAGAGAGGAAAACTAAAAAAGAAATGGACAGAATAGTCTTCGTCTCTACCTTCTGCCCCAACTCCAATACACTAAAAAAAGTGGTTGCAAAGAATTGGCATCTAATCAAAAATCTACACACTTCTTTTAATGCCAAACCCCTATTCGCTTTCAAGAAAAATCGATCAATAAGTAACCATCTAGTCAGAGCGGCCCTCCCCCAAAAAGAGGTTGTCTCGATCAGAAGCTACCTAGGGCTTCCTCCAGTAGTCGGACACAAAAATGCGGGACATGCGTCTGCTGCTCGTCCACAGAAGAAGGCTCAGTGTTTCAACATGGAAAAACCTTCTGGAAACATACTGCTTTTACAAATTGCAAATCACGTAACGTGGTATATGGGATTAAATGTCCGTGCAATTTATTATACATCGGCAAAACCAATCAGGAAGTAAGATTGCGCATAACGCAGCACAAATCCCGAATAAGAATGAAAGTCCTGACAGCTCCGTTGGTCAATCACTGGATCACGATGGACCACAAAGAAGTCGATTTAAAATGGACAGTGATCCTTAAAGTCGACAAAGATCAAAGAGGGGGCGATTTGGACAAAAAATTAATGCAAAGAGAAGCGATGCTAATACTGAAATTCGACACGGTAACCAAAGGCCTGAATGAATTATCTGAATTACTTAAACTGTACTGAGCAAAAAGGGCAATTTCCAGTCCCACTCGGCCCATTCCGGACAAACTACACACTAACTGCAATCACCCTTCGACAGTTATGCGACAAGGAAGACCACTCACTGGCACACCACTTGGAATGCTCCCCAAACACCTAGCCCAAACCGCAGACATCACCACACTCCGCTAAATAAACAATTTAATAGAGCACGATAAGAGAAAAGACTCCATGAGACACAAAATCACGGAGCATCTTGAATTTCTAATTTATCAATTTCACATTTTTACACCTGCACAAGAGACTTTTTTATTAAATATGCCCTGGAGGGAAAACGGGACATACCGGTATGTACGGAATAAGAACTATGAGGACAGTACGCCATCTCTAAAGTTCCCCGAGAAAGCAAGGGTTTTCGCAATTCCCGACAGCGAAAACTACATTTCCCAGAAGCCTAATGACCAGGAAATAGACGTGAAATAATCAAGCCGCTCTCCACCGGAACACACAGACGGTGTCCCGCGGACTACAATAAAGAGATATGGCCGGCGTTGCAAACTGAAGGTATGTGGGACTCACACCAAGTTATATAGACAAGCTAGACTCGCCGTTTGAACTACACACGAGAATAACGAGTCTCCCCCCTCATTTTGTCTAGCTTCAAACTCGTGATTCAATTCCGAACCGAGGCGCGTGTGGCAAGTGTCCCCCTCGAAGAAAGCATCCAAACACATCCAACAAGTAAGCCAGGCGCCGTACATGCATAATCACTGATTTCATACTCAGGCACGTTATATATGCTAATACCCTCCCAAAACATGCTTGTGTCTCCACAGAAACCCTCGGCCGAAAAACTCCCGTCCTCCATGTAAGTAAAATTCAGGTAGTAGATAGGCAGTTTATGCCTAGGTTGGCTGACGGTAGGCTTACTCAGTATTCCAATTAATGTGTTTTTCAGCTGGTCATCGTCCGGGTGGATCGTGAGCTCTCATACAAGGTAGGATGCAAGGGCATGCATGGGCAGTTAGAACCTAAAACCATCTCCCCCCATTGGATTCTGATTGAGTTTTTGTATTCTTCTCTTTCAGTTTTAAGGTCCTGATGAGAACCCTACCCAATTATTAAGGGTTCGAAACGCGTAGACCATTCTACCACACCATAAGATTGCAAAGAATAAATTATTTCTTGTGTGATTATTTAAAAGAAACTGATTTCCTAAGAGCTGGTTTCTATGGTGTTTTCCTAATTTGTGTTCTTTCCAATTCCCTTTCAAATTTGTTTATGACATTTCATCTATGTAGTGAGTCTGGAGTGCATGATGTGTATGAGAGAGTGAGTGATGCTTGCATATGTTGATCAACTTAGTATGATAGTAGGTATTTTCTCTAATTGTTGTGATATTAATGTTTGTTTTAAGAAAAATGTAATTTTTATGAATATTGTTTCCTGTATTGTTTGTGTTTGCAAAAAATTTGTGGTGAAGTTTTGAACCAACCTATTTTTTCAAAAAATTCTTGAAATAAAAGAGATTAAATCTGTGATTTGTCTCACTGTCCCGCACTCAGTTTGATTCTTTGCGCGTAGGTCAGTTTAGCTGAATAGAAGTTACAGTATTGGCTTTCTGGTTGTTTAGTTACTCGTCTGCTTCAAGGCGCTACTTGGGGGAGCAGGCTCTGTCTGCTCCAAGGTGCTACCTGGGAGAGCAGGCCTCGTCTGCTCCAAGACGCTACCTGGGGGAGCAGTCCTCGTCTGCTTCAAGGCGCCACCATGGGGAGCAGGCCTCGTCTGGCTCGAGGCGCTGCCTAGGACAGCAGGCCTCGTCTGCTCCAAGGCGCTACCTGGGAGAGCAGGCCTGGTCTAGCTCATGCGCTGCCTAGGAGAGCAGGCCTGGTCTGGCTCAAGGCGCTGCCTAGGAGAGCAGGCCTGGTCTGCTCCAAGGCGCCACCTTGGGGAGCAGGCCTCGTCTGGCTCAAGGTGCTGCCTAGGACAGCAGGCCTCATCTGCTTCAAGGCGCTACCTAAAAGAGCAGGCCTGGTCTGCTCCAATGCGCTACCTGGGGGAGAAGGCCTCGTCTCCTCCAAGGCGCTACCTAGGAGAGCAGGCCTGGTCTGGCTGAAGACGCTATCTAAGGGGCAGGCCTGGTCTAGCTCAAGGCGCTACCTAAGGGGCAGGCCTCGCCTGGCTCAAGGCGCTACCTCGGAGAGCAGGCCTCATCTAGCTCAGTGTGTGAGGGATCCTGCACTAGTGAAAGGGGGGCACCAGTGAAAGGCACTACCGGGACCGAGCCTGGCACTGGCTGATGCCACCAAACGAGTGTCTGCGCCACGTCCTGCTGGGGTTTGCAGTTTCTTATCTCTGACGCTGAGCAGGCAAAACCCCACAGAGATGTTCGCTATTGTGATTGATACAATCTCAGCTGCAAAGTTTACCGGAGAGGGGCTGTGTGAGGTCACAGGGGCGATGACAGGGCACTATGGGTCATTAACGGGGGAGGGTCAGGGCTTTAAGTGGGCCGGGTCTGGCTGGTGTTCAGCGGTGGCAGTTCTAAAAAGCAGCTGCTGAGACGGGTCCCTCTCGGGCAGTGCTTTAAATGGGTCAGTACTCACAGGTACTGAGCACCGACACTTCTGAATTTTATAACTCCGAGTACCGGCACTTCTCTACTGCCGAGGAGCTAATCGGTACTCATAAACGGCAGGTGCATTGGCTGCTAGTGCTGGTGACCTGTCTCTGACAGCCAAGGCACTTCTGTAGCAGTGACTGGTGAGCTGAGCCCCCGCTGACCTTTTCAGCCTGGGCTCATTTGCATAACGGCCCGTGTTCGCCATCCTGCTGTGTTGCAAACACAGGAACCCAGGCAGCCCGGTGATGTCGTCATTAAGAAAGCCAAGGAAGGTAACGTGGATAAAATGACTTTAATCTTACCTGATTCTTGTGCCTGAGTGTCTGCTTAGGTTTGTCTGTGTGCCTGTGGGCGTTTTTATATGAGGAAAAAGGTGAGAACAGGGTGGGGGGTGGAATCGAGACACTCTTGGGAGGTATATTAAGGGAAATATGTAGAATGCTTTTTGTGTGCATGTCTGCTTGTTTCTTTCTCTGTGTGTGCACGCTTGAATATATACTATTGTGCCAAGCAACAGCATATGACAGTAGGGAAACAGCAAATATCATAAAACAAGGAAATGTCAAAACATCACCGCGTTTGGCTTTCCTTTTGTGTAACGAGTTAACCCGTTTTGTTTACAGAAACGCATTTCTCATGAGTTTTGGAATGTGTTGCCACTAGTACTGCACTCAATAAGTATCAGGATGTCTTGCTCTTAGCCCCTCCCCTAGCCCCGCCCACTCGCCACATTTAAATGAGTACCTGTACTATTTGTTTCCCCTTCAAAGCACTGCTATCGGGCTTCTAATTTTGCCCTTACTTTCAGGGGGGGGGGAATCTTACCTCTGCAGCAGGGCCCCCCTTCACTGCCTGTGACGTTAACTTCAAAGAGACTCTTTCTAGTTCTTTCACTGTCTCATCATTTAAGAACTGAAGCATGTTCAATGCTATAATAACAGCGTACCCGTAGTTGTTGTGTATTTATATTATGCAACAAACAACCATTGGTAAAGCCAATTGACCCGACTTCTTGTAGGTGTAATATTACTGGTAGTATTAAATATCTGGATGCAGTGACGCAAGCAGCAAAATACCAGTCGGGCGGCACACCAGGCTAACCACAGCTTTTTAGCTTATGTGTTTAAGCCACGTGTTACATTTCATGTTTGTATATTTTATCCTGTACCTTTAAGTATCCTTTGTTATTCTTTAAGTGTTCTTAGAACACTACTGTCCTCCAAGTCTCAGAGCAGTTGCACTGTTCCT
The DNA here is from genome assembly GCF_964261635.1 of Lissotriton helveticus. Lineage (NCBI taxonomy): Eukaryota > Metazoa > Chordata > Amphibia > Caudata > Salamandridae > Lissotriton > Lissotriton helveticus. Next base: position 371,035,484 of record NC_136058.1, read on the forward strand.
GTGGACCTGGAAGCTGTTTGCTGTGTTGCTGTGCTGTGAATAAACCTCAACAACCATACCCAGATTTTGTGGATTATTTAACAAAATTGGCGACGAGGGTGACTTCATTCTACTTGAGGACTACAGCACAGAGGTGGAGTTTTGATTTTGAAACAATTTAATTATTTTGATAAATTTGGGGAAAAGAAATATCGATTTAGTTTGGAAAACCACGTTTTTATACATCCTGCGGACCTTCTATGAAGAAAGAAGAAAACCCCGTTTCAAAACTCCTACCAACAACTGGATAAAAGATTTTTGACGCTTTTGGTGAGTTTGCTGTGAGTGTTTACCTTCAAATCCTGTGGAGCGGATCGTGAGCGGAGCAGCTGGGCGCGAGACCAGTGCGCGACCACACAGCGGTTCACATCTGCCATCAACAAAAGGAATTCTACTTGCGCATCACACTCTGTCATATTCCACTCGTCACTGGCTTCTACAAAGAGGAGCGCTTGAACTAAAACGTCATCGCGCAACCATACGTGCGTCAAGACGTCACAACGCAACGTCAAACAGCGTGGCGGCCATTTTGGGAGAATAATGCATCTCCATGACTACGGATTTGCCGTGTTGTCGAGTGGGAAGAATCTGACAGAATTACAGCTTTACAGAACGTGTTTTACTCCGCGTTGGGTGCAAATCGTAATTTATTTTCAGAGCGTTATTATAAACAAGAAATGTTGGCTTTTATATTCTGAATTAAAAAAAAAATAATAATAATTGGTTTTTGTATACAAGTTTGGAAAATTCACAATTTACTGTTAGTAATTATATCCAGTCAGCAACAATTAATCACATTACATTTTCTCTCAGTTTAGTAGTAATTTTGACCATAAGGAACTACTGTGTAGTGTTCATATTACTATAATATATATAAGTCAAAATACTATTATACTATATATAAGTCAGTATATATTTTCAAATTACTATACACAGTGTTCTAATGTTCTAAACATGCAGTTTGATCCTCCCGAAAAGTTTTTACAAAATAAGGGTGATCCACCCATTCCTTGGACTCGCTGGAAAGAGGAGTTCTTTAACTACATGAAAGCTATAGATGGTGAACGAATGGGGGCGGAGAGGAAGAAAAGTATTCTTTTACATTGTCTCGGTTCTGAGGGGCAAATGATATTTAGAGCTTTACCACCTATACCTCCTGTGTTGGGTGAAGGGGAATCTTCTAATGTGTATAAGGAAGCACTGATTAGAATTGAGAAAAGATTCAAACCAGTTTCCAACATAGCTCTGAATAGGTATAAGTTTTATACTCGTGCTCAACTAGACTCGGAATCGTTTGATGATTTCATAACTGCTTTAAGATCTTTGGCCATTCACTGTAATTTTGGCACTATATGTGATGAAATGTTAAGAGATCAAATTATTGTTCATGTCAAGAATAAAAAAACACGAGCGTTTATGGGAATTAGGTGATCCTAAATTATCAGAGGCAATTTCAATTGCCAAGTCACTAGAACAATCTGAGAAATGGATGCTTACTGTGCAAAAACATTCTAGTAGTAAGCCAGATTCCCATGATGAAGTTTGTTTAGTCAAACAAGGTGAAAGGCATAATGAAAATTTACGTTTTAATACAAACAACAACAAAGTTGGTAACACGGGAAATTACAAAAGATTTGAAAAATCTGTGATCTGCTACAAATGTGGCAGTAGAATGCATGTTGCTTCATTTCCTAGATGTCCTGCCATAAATAAAGAATGCAGGAAGTGTGGAAGGCTAGGACATTTTTCCAATATGTGTAGAGATTCAGGGAGATATTTACAAGGTTCAAATGTTAAAGTAGCTGTAGTTACAAATGACATACAGAATGATTGCAATAGTGTTGTTGAAAGCACAGAGAATGTTTCTTCAATCAATAAAGGGTTTGTAGTTTATTTAGATGAGGAAATTTCTTTAATCAGTTCAGAAAGTCAATGCATTAAGAAACCCATTTGTGAAATGTTTGTGTTGGGGATTAGTCTCAATCTAATGGCTGACTCAGGGTCACCTTGGACCATTATCACTAAGGATTATTTTGAAGAAAGATTAAGACATGTACTGAATTTGAATGATATTCTTCCTTCATGTATTCGTGCACTCAGTTTCAACGGGTCAAGAGTAGAAATTTTAGGGCATTTTGTGGTTAAGATTACATTTAGATCCAGGTGTGTTCAAATTAGTTTACATATTGCTGAAAGAGGAGTGAATGTGATTGGTTGGATGGATCAATGGAGATTTGGTATAATACTCAATCCCCGTGCAGAAGATCCTGTTATGTTGGGTGAAATTTATGAGGATTGTAATATTTCTGCCATTTCCAATGAAAAGGAAATTGATATGATCCAGTCAAAATTTAAGGATGTTTTCTCGGACAAGTTGGGTATGCTTCAAAACTTTTCACATAAAATTAAACTCAAAGCTGGAGTGGTTCCTGTAAAGCAAAAGTTGAGAAGTGTTCCTATCAATGTTAGGGAAGAACTTAAGAAAACGTTGAATGATTTAGTCAATGAGGGCATTATAGAACCTATTGACTCAGCTGAATGGGTTTCCCCGATCGTTTTAGTAAGAAAACCCGATCAATCTTTGAGAATGTGTGTGGACCTGAGGGCACTAAATTTAGCGATATTAGTAGACTGCCATCCCCTTCCCAACATTAACGAGGTTGTTTCCATGCTAGAAGGTGCCAAAGTTTTCTCTACCCTTGATTTAAGATCAGCTTATCACCAAATTTCCCTGACAGATGATTCTAAATGTCTCACAGCTTTCATCACTCCTCAAAGTCTTTTTCAGTATGCAAGGATGCCGTTTGGGTTGGCTTCGGCAGCTTCTGTCTTTCAGAGGGTCATGTATAATATATTTAGGGATGTGGAACATTTTGTGAAGTGTTTCCAAGATGATATCTTGATTTTTTCTAGTACTGATGAGGAACATTTGGCTCATTTACATTGCGTTTGTGAAAAGTTAAGGAAAAGTGGTCTTACTTTGAAGGCAAAAAAGTGTAAGTTATTTCAGTCTACCGTTGAATATCTGGGTCATACTTTGTCTGGGGATGGTGTTTTTCCCAAAAAATCCAATGTGGATGGAATCAGCAAGGCTCCCTCACCTGTCAATAGAGATCAGTTATTATCATTTGCAGGTATGTGCGAATATTATAGTAAATTTGTCAATAACTTTGCCACCAAGATGGAGCCACTAAGAAAATTGTTGAGACATGGAAATGATTTTGTTTGGGGAAAAGAACAACAGGTGGCATTTGATCTCATTAAAAACGACATTTTACATGCTCCTACTCTTAAACCTTTTTGCATAAATAAGATGTGTGTTATCACTGTAGATGCTAGTATGTATGGCATTGGTTCTGTCTTATCACAAAGATCAGGTCAAGATGAATGGAATGTATGTTTTGCATCTCGCACTCTCAATGATACTGAACGCAGATATGCGGTCATTGAAAAGGAACTTTTGGCTTGTGTATGGGCAATTGAGCATTTCAGGAATTTTATATGGGGAAGTAAGTTTGTGTTAAGAACTGATCACAAACCATTAGTTAATATTCTTTCTCCTGGTGGAGGTTGGAATTCCACAGCTTGCATCTCCAGACTTACTTCCAGACTCCAGGAATATTCTTTCACTCCAGAATATGTTCCAGGAAAAAAAAATGTTGTTGCAGATTTTTTTGTCTCGCCATCCATGTGAAAGTTCTGTTAATAAGAATTCTAGTGATTCAGATGTTGTAATGTTATTACAAGATGTTCTTTCTACTTCCTTTACTGAGATTTCTGAAGAAATGTGGGAAAAATCTGATAACCTGGATCTCACCTTGCAAGCTATAAAAAAATTTATACAAGAAGGATGGCCAGAAAAGAAATTTTTGAAGGAAGACTTTATGCCATTTTTTAATATTTCAAATGAATTGGAATTGGAGAATAATTTGGTTTTCAAATCTGGTAAATGTGTTCCACCTTACAATGTGCAAAGTGTAATTTTAGATATTGCACACAAATCTCATCCCGGAATGTCTGCCATGAAAAGATTGATCAGGAATTTTTTTTGGTGGCCATCTTTGGATCGTTTGGTGGAACAAAAAGTCAGAGAATGTATTGTTTGTATGGGAAATGACAAGATGTTGAAAACCAATGTTCCCCCCTTGAAAACTACTTCTTGGCCTACAACACCATGGAAAAAAAATTCTTTTGATATTTCTGGTCCATTTATGTGTCTTCCTGTTGATTCTAGGTATGCCCTTGTTTTGATTGATTATCATTCTAAATGGCCAGAGGTTAAGTTTGTTTCCTCTGCTTCCACCGGTATGGTCGTAGAATTTTTTAAGGAAGTTTTTGCTAGAGAAGGCTGCCCTTCTGTTTTAGTCACTGATAATGGTGTTCAACTCACATCAGTGGAAATGGAGGATTTTCTCAAATTACATTCTATAAAACACCATACAGTCTCTTATTATGAACCACATGAAAACGGCCTAGTAGAACGCTTTAATAGAGTTTTGAAAGGTTTCATTTCTGATGTTTCTAAAATTGGTTACTCAAAGGACGTGATCCAATTTCATCCATATGTCCTTGGTGGTTCAGAGATAAGTGTGCTAACAGATCTTTCTCTGAAAATTTAGTTGATTTAGCTGCGCAGAAAGTTGAAACTAAACAAGCTAAGTCTAAAGAATGGTATGATAAGAAATGAAATGTTAAGTCTTCTAACTTTGCTGTGGGTGATGTGGTTAGAATTAAGAAACCTGGTTTAATTCCGAAATGTTCCAACAAGTTTGGAAAACCCATGAAAATAGTTAAAGTCTTTAGCAATAGTGTTATCACTCAAGATGGTAGACTCTGGAACATCAGGCGGGTTGCAAAGTGTCCCACTTCGCATTTAATTTCTTCCCCATGTTCTCAGAACAATACTAAAAATTCCATTGCTTCAAGAGTCAAGTCATCTAATCGCTCGAGATTGGGTCCTGTTAAATTCAATGATTATGTAACATGATTTCCTGTCATTTTCTATTTGTATTGAAGGGAGGTGTGTTACATTTCATGTTTGTATATTTTATCCTGTACCTTTAAGTATCCTTTGTTATTCTTTAAGTGTTCTTAGAACACTACTGTCCTCCAAGTCTCAGAGCAGTTGCACTGTTCCTGTGGACCTGGAAGCTGTTTGCTGTGTTGCTGTGCTGTGAATAAACCTCAACAACCATACCCAGATTTTGTGGATTATTTAACACCACGCCCTTAATTACATAAGCCACTCCCCTTTGAGAGACCCCACCCAGATTTTCTAGCCCACTTAAAGTCCTGGGGAGGATGTAACTTTATCGCTGACGAGGGCAAATTATCCGCACAATGTACAGTCCTCCACTCTGTGCCGCATCCCCTTAAAATCCACATCGGCAACCTCAGCAACAACTCTCTTTCAGATCCTTTGCCAGCAGGGAACTCATTTTGCGCTAGGTTTGCATCCCCTCAATAACTCAAAAGGGCGCACAGAAGTAACTGAAGTGGGAGAAGTCCTGTATGCCAGCAACGTAGCCTGTAATGCAAACCCCCCTTCCCAGAGAGCTGAGCTGCCTCTTTAACCACAGACTTTTCTACTGGGCTGTTTAGCTGGGGATGGAACACAGCAATTTTTATATGTGTCACCCCACCCTTCTCCAACTAACTCTCAATGTATTTACTGACAGACTGAGGACCACTATCCATCACCACTTCCTGGGGAATCCCATCTCTGCAGAAAACTCCATCCAAGAGTTCCACACTGTTAGACCTGGTACCGTTGGCGTGGGTCTCCCTTCCAATTTTTGCTGTTGCCTCGTGTTTTTGCTGATGTTAGAAGCTTTGTGTCACTGCTATCCAGTGCCACAGTGCAAGTGCTCCCTATTGTAAAATAATGTATGGATTAGTGATTCCATGATTGGCTTGTTTGGTTCACCTGTCAGACCCCAGTACCGTGAACCAGGAGTGCCCAGGGCTTGTAAATCAAATGCTGCTGGTGGGATCGCAGCACTGGTTGTGCCACCCACAGAAGCAGCCTGGAAAAGTGTGTCTAAGGTCTGCCATTGCAGAGCCTGTGTGCAGTCTGGTAATGCCATGCTGCCTAGGCAAGTGCACCCACTTGCCAGTCCCTAAACCTTCCCTTCTCTTCATATCAGACACCCCTATGGTAGGCTCAAGGGCAGGCTGCATTGTAAGTATAAGGTGTGACAAGCCCTGAAGTGTGTGGCATTTCCTAATAGTGAATTACAGCCATTTTTGTTTTTCACTATTGCAAGGCTACCTGTTCTCCATAGGCCAGAATGGGCAGTTAGATTATTACATTTTATAATCCTAACTGACCCAGGGAACACGGCAGAAATTCGAGTTTAGTATGCCTGAACTCAGAATGATAAAATACATCTTTTAGCGAAGTTGGTTTTAACATTCTGTGTTTGAAAATACCCCTTTTTAGAAAGTAGGTATTTTCTTGCATAACTGTCCAGGCCTGCCTCTGCTAGATTGTGTATTCCTTGTCTAGGTTTGTGAGTGACAGGACTGGGGGATTCCAGGAGACAGGCTGGGAGCCCAGTGCTGAATAGAGAGATCTGCATCTAGATGGAAGGGAGGAGTTGCACCTGGGACCTGAATAGGGCTGTGCCTGCCTTCCACAATGCTAGGTCCACCTCCTATGGTGCGTCGGATTTTACTGCCCTTCACAGTGAAAGAAGAGAAGGAATCATGTTAATGAAGTGCTCCAGGGCTGTGCTTTCCCTCTGCAATGCTGGCTCCACCTCCTATGGGGCGTCTAATGTTTCTGCCCTGCACTGTGAAAGGAAAGAAGGAGTCATGTAAGCAGAGTGCTCCAGAACTGGTTTGGACTGGGCAAAGGCCCCTCTGCCCTCTGGGGACAAAGGATTTTGGGGTATACATATTGGGACCCTGATCCCATGAAATTAGATCACTTTTGGACTACAAGAAAAAACCTTTGCTGCGGAGAGGAACCTGAAGAAACTGAGGAGAGACTATCCCTAAGCAGAAGTGCTGCTTCGGGGATTGGCCAGCAGTGGTTGCCTGACTGCCAAAGGAAGGAGAAAGGAACGTTGTGTACTTTATTTTCAACTTGTGAAGGATCTCCAAGGGCTTGGAACAGAGCTTGCCTTGGATGTCACCGCTGTAGCTGTCGCATTGCACCGCATCAAGAAAAGCGCCTCGCATCCACGGAGAAGCGTGCTGCCGTCGGAGCTGCTGCCGTCGCATCTTGAATGTCGCCGCTGTAGTTTTTGCATTGCGCGGAGGTGTCTCACAACTTCGGAGAAGAGTGTTGCAGCCGAAGCTGCTGTCGTCGCATCACGGAACAAGGGTGTCACCGCTGCAGTTGCTGCATCAAGCTGAGACTTCTCGCATCATTGGAGAAGCGTGCCGCATCTGGAATATCTTCATGTCTTTATTTTTTTGCACCGGAACATTGCCACATTTCCATCGCTGAAACACTTTTGTTGTGGAAGCACAACGCATAAGGTACATTTACGCAAATTGTTGCATCTTAAGAACTGAACAGAACTAAGCTAAAACTACCATCTTAAGTACAGTATTGTGGATTTTTTTCATTTATGGTCTTGTGTTAAGTCTATATAAAGAATACTTATTTTTTTATATAAAACCTGTGTGGTGTCCATCTGTAGTGTTGTCACTTGGTTACTGTATGTGTTCATAAATGCTTTACACATTGCCTCTGAGATAAGCCTGTCTGCTCATGCCAAGCTACCAAGGGGGTGAGCAGGGGTTATTTTAGGAGTGTACCCCCTTACCCTGACTAGAGGCAAGGGTCCCTATTTGTCACAAGTACCAACCTGTGCCAACTAGAGACCCCCAAATCTAACACACACCATTTTATGAAATGACTTCCTTCACCATTTTAATTTCTGTCCATTTTGAGGGTAATCAAGCATTACTGTGCCAAACGCCTCCTCTCTGGGTAAAACAGAAAACAGCCCAATAATACCAACTTCCGGCATGGTGCTTGAGGAAACTCAACAGCCTGCAGATCAGGAGTTAATGCTTCGGCCAACTTGTCGCTTGTAGCACACTCCCCACACATCGGTGTTCAACAAACATGTCTATTCTTGGCCACCAAAACTTCATCCTGACTCTCCTCCTGGTACTTGAAATGCCCATGTGTCCTTCATGCACAATGTCCACAGTAACCCTCCTCAGATTCAAGGGAGGTATACATTTGTCAGCTCTCACCACAATACTGTTTCCCACAGCGAATTCCTCCTGTACCTTAAAGTAACTCTTTAATGCACCTGGGATCTCCCTTCCCTCTGGCCGACCGCACATAATAATCTGGATTACCTTATTGAACTCCATCTCCTCTTTCCATTTATCTTCCAGAACAACGGGTTGTTCTAGGCTCAATAAATGAATATCATGAACCATAAATGCCTCTTCACATTCTTCCATATATGCCTCATTGTGATCATCTCCCAGTAATGGTCAATACATCAATCAGGGAATTGTAAGCACGCTACTCACCCGTGAGGGTCTCAAGGCGCTGAATGGTAACCTGGACATGCAATCAGCAAGCATATTCCATAGGACATTGAAAACGTTGCTGTCGCACATGTGTGTATTAACCCATATATCAGTCGTGTCTGTGTCTGTCCGTGACAGATGTCTCCAGGGACAGAGACACGTGCGGGTTGAGTGAGAGTACCTGGACAGGGTGTTTACACTGGGTGGAATGGAATTCAGTGTTGTACCTTGAGCCATGCTCTGGGCCACAGATCTGCCTGCTCAGTATCAACAGGTGTTTATAGACTGCCTGTGTGATGAATAGATATCACGTGCCCCATGTCATGTGTGACAGGCGGTCGGCATGGTTCGCACTGTGCGTGGCTCTTTGAGCCCACACTTACAGACACTTCTACTGCCATGCAAGGGGCGCATAGTATTCAAAAGCTGGCAGGGACTATTTGATGAATGCAGAAGTCATATTGAAGCAGTACGAGGATGTGGTCTTATGCCTAGACTGCTGAATTTGGAGCTGGGAAACCAAGGTTCGAGCCTCGGGGTCGACTCCACATCCTGTTATCCTGGGCAAATCACTTAGGGGCATATTTACAAGGACAGCATTAAAATTATTGCTGCTTTAGCGGCAGGAAACTGGCAATAATGAGCTTGATAATAGGCTCTTGAGAATTCCAGAGAATTCCAATAGCAGCCCAGGTTTACACCTGAACATGAGCTTCTATTGAAATAATCAAAAGCCCATTATCGCTGCTTTGGCGGCAGTTTCCTGCCGCTAAAGCGGCGATACTTTTAACGCAATCCTTGTAAATATGCCCCTTAACCGCATCGCTGCGGCGGCTTTTCCCGCTGTGCGCGGCATTTTTAAAATTACCGCGTTACATGACGAGCTCAGCTCGTCATCAGCGTACGGCAGGTTACGCTCATGGCGAGCTGAGCTCGTCATCAGCGAGGAAGGGGTTAATCTCCATATACCTACCAAAAAAAATGAATTGGTCCTTGTGTTATGTAACTGGTGCTCATGTAAAGCGCTCCAATACCTTCCAGTCGAGTCTGCACTATATAAAACTGCAACAACAAAAAACAAGGCTAACACAATATGTATGCAAGGCATTCTGCAAGATCAACAAGTGCTCGCTTGTACCTACATCTGAATAGGAATGTACTTGTTTGTTAACATTTGTAAAGTGTTATTTTTCAAGAAAATCCTTTTTGGACAGAGCACTACATTAAACATATACAATCAGATATTTATTTCAAAAATATTATTTCCTACTAGCATAGTTCATTTGAACTTCCATGTAACTTATACTTTGAGGGACCACTTTCTTTTTAATACTCTGGCTTATATTTGTTTCAATAATGACATTGGCCTTTCTAAGATGGCCTCTGTTCTTTAATTGTGACAAATTTGTGTAGGAATGCATACCTTCTTTCTATTTTGCAAGTCTAGCCAACAGGCAGTGTAGTGCTGCACAGGCTCATAGGCAGAGATACAGGCAGTTGGTGATTGGTTGGTTAGCTGAGTTCTGAGATCCGAAGTGGCTGTTACTGCATCAAGATGTAGTGTTCTTAAAGGAGTCTTCAGCTCGTCTCCATATTGGATCACAGTCGTCTCCAGGCTGAAGGTGTCCTGGGTGCTGTTGTGTTGAGACCCACTGGACATGATGAGCTTGTCAGCCCAATGAACAGAAATGGTTCTTGAGATGGCTTTGTAGACAATGCAGTTGGTTCAAAGATGGTGAGAGTGGTAAGGGGAGCCATTTGAGTTCCATCATGGGTGGGAAAAGGTTCCATATTTTTTATCTGGCCTTTCATGGGGAATGTTGCCACGTGCAGAGCTACTGCTGCTGCCACCCCTTCATCCCTCAGTACTTCTGCACCATGATGGGCACTAACGCAGAACTCATCACTCACCATGAACCGACAGGTCAACGCCGTCACCTCCAGCTGCTTCAACACACTCCGGATCCTCCGCAAGACCTTCAAATGGATCCCACATGAATCAAGAAAGACGGTCACCCATGCACCTATCAACAGCAGGCCGGACTATGGAAACGCACTCCACGCCGGCATCAACAAGTCTGTACTCTGCAGACTCCAGACCATACAGAACACCGCGGCCGGACTCGTCCTCGGCATCCCCAAGCATGAACACATAAGCCAGCACCTGCGAAACTCCACTGGCTTCCCGCGGAGAAAACAGTCACCTTCAAGATCCTCACCCACGCCTACAAATGCCAACACAACAACGGGCCAAAATACCTCAATGAAGGAATCAACTTCCACGTACCCAAGAGAAACCTCCGATCTACCAAGAGAAACCTCTGATCTACCAACCTCGCAGTGGCCGAAACCCAGCGCATCCACAGAGCCAGAACAGGCAGAAGATCCTTCACCCACATCATAGACCTGAAACGAGCTACCGGCAGACGCGCCCCTTCCCTTAACACCTTCTGGAAGAGCCTCAAGACCTGGCTCTTCGGGTAAGCCGCCCGGCTGACCCCCCCCTCAGCACCTTGAGACCTTCACGGGTGAGTAGCGCACGTATAATCCCCTGATTGATTGATTGATTGAGTGTCAGCAAGGGAAGTACCTTGTTGAGGCATTGTTCCATCTCTCCCACTCTTTTCCTGTCAACATTTCTGTTCAAAGCAATGGGAGTAGTTTTGTTTATGAAGTCAGAGCTCTGTCTCTAGTACAATAGACTCTTCTAATCCTTCATCTCTCTCAGTGTCAAGACTGTAGTGCTCTAATGGAGAAGCCATCTTGGAGTGGTGGACACTGCTGTGCTCTAACAGCGGTACAACTCACTTTGCCACTGGATTCAAGAAAGCCGGGCTGAAGACGGCTGGAATGCCAGAAACCGGTCCTCGGAAGCTTGTTTCCGGTCCAGGGAAGACATGGCTTGGCAGTTCGGGCTGGCCTGTTCCCATGAGGCACAGGGTCAGACGGATTTGCATATAGCCATGTCTGAACTGGGATGGCAGAGTGGGCTAAAGAACGGTGATGGATCAAACCCAGATCTTTTGACTGGGTGTGAGTGTTTGATTGGCTCAGATGCTCCGTCCATCACCACCCCCTTTTGTAGTGCTCTAACAGGGCGAGATCAGTGGACATCACAAAGTTCAAGACCTTTCTCAAAAACAGAATTCACTTCTTGTTTTTTCTTCATGCATGCATGGAACACTGCAGCTGCTTCCCCTACACACTCCAAAGGTATCTCTGTTAGTAGGGCGTCACTTTTGAATCCTGCTGGGGAGTGTTAGATAACGACCAAGTCATATTTACCAAAGCGGACAAGGGAGGAGCCATCGTGATCATGGACACTACCATGTATGACAACAAAGTTTTGGAGCATGTTTCTGACACCAACACCTATAGCTTACTACAACATAACCCAACGACAGAATATTCAAAATCCTTGGAGATCATCATCAAAGATGCCCATTCAAAGGGAGTCATCACTGAAAGAACAAAAAACTTCTTAACCACCGCTAACCCCAGAAGTCCATCACTAAGGATGGTACCAAAAATCCACAAAAACATCAAAGACCCACCAATGAGGCCGATTGTCTCCACCAGAGGCAGTCTACATGAGACGATTGGACAGCTAATTGACAAATACCTACAACCATCAGTGCAAGCAATGCAAACCTACATCAAGGACACATCACAATTCCTACTAAAAATGCAACAACAACCATTCAATCCAGAAGAGAAAGTGATCTTATGTACAGCTGACGTATGCAGCCTATATACGAGCATACCCCACAACATGGGGATTGAAGCCATGGAATCCGCCCTTGTAAACACAGATTTGGATCAAGACTTACAAGTATTCTTAATGGAACTGATGTGCTTTATCCTTCACCACAGCTACTTCAAAGTTAAGGAAAAATGGTACCAACAACTCACTGGGATGGCAATGGGCAATTCGGCCGTCCCAGTATTTGCGAACATATTTATGCAGTGGTACGAACAACAACACATCTTGACTAAAACAGCCTGGACCGACCATCTGAGATTGATAATCCGATATATCGATGACTATTTCATCATTTGGAATAACTCAGAAGAGTTATTACGTGCTGAACTTATGAGGTTCAATGAAATCGATCCAAGAATCCAACTAACTTGGAACATATCAAACACCTCAGTTAACTTTCTGGATGTGAAAATATCATTAACTCCACACGGTTACACCACAGAACTATATGTTAAGCCTACCGACAGAAACAACATGCTCTTACACTCGAGTTTCCATGAACCGAACTTGATAAGGAACTTGCCATTCTCACAGATGGCCAGAGTGAAAAGAATTACCTCGAATGTTACAACCCTCGACAGCAGTTTGAAAGAAGTATCCAACAAATTCATGAATAGAGGGTATCCGCAAACACTAATAGAGGAAACCAAAGCAAGGGTTGCACAATTGGATAGACAAGATCTCTTAATCCCTAAAACCAAACAGGAACAGACACGGACAGTGGTAGTTTCCAAGTATTCAACTGCCAGCAATAAATATAAACAAACCATCTTAAAACATTGGTCCATCCTAAACAGTGAACCCGACTTCAAACAAACTTTCAAGCAACCACCCCTCTTTGCATATACCAGAGCGAAAAACTTGGGAGAAATCCTGCAACATAAATCCACGAAACCAGTAATATACTCCGGCACAAAACCCTGCTTTAATTGCGGAAATTGCAACAGCATAATGAAAGGGAACACCATCCATCACCCGATGAAAGGAAACGCAATAAAACTAAGAGTAAACGCTACTTGCGATACCAACAATCTAATCTACGGAATAAAATGTCCGTGTGGCAAAATGTACGTCGGAAAGACTGAGCGACGCATTAAAGTGCGTCTGACGGAACACAAGTCAAACATTCGATTGAAAAACCTGAAGTCAGCATTATCCTCACACTACGTGGAAGAGAACCACAACGTGTCACAAATCAAATTCATTGTCCTGGAAACCATACAAAGATTGGAGGGTACTGATAATAATAAAAATCTCTTGAAAAGAGAGAACTTTTGGATCCAGAAGTTATCGACCCAGAAACCATGGGGCCTTAACGAAAGAATTGAACTGTCTTGTTACCTTTAAATATTTGCTCCGTGTACTATTACTAGTGTTAACTGTGTGCCTCCACCACCTTCTATAACACTATTTTATCACACATTCACTTTATCTTCCCATTTACAGTCATTCCCTTTCACTTCCCTCATAGCTCAACCATTAGGTACAGAATCACCCATCCTACATGTACCCAGTTCGAGCCCAGACCCCGGTGTATCAACACCAACACACAGATGTTTTTCACATTTTTTTAGCCATCCCGCTTATTTTCCCCATCGAAACAATATTGTTCTAAACACTATTTCCACCCCAGACAATCATGGGCTTACCCAACGATGTAACCATGCTTGTGATGTTCATGTTCACTGGTTCTCTTGAGGCTACCACGGAACAGTATAGTCCTTTCTTAGTGTTAGTCACGGGTCACGTGACCGGAGACTTTCAAAATTCCTAAACGCGGGCAGAACCCTTGCACCGGCGTTATCTGAAGAGCACCCGACGAAACGCTATTCTTTTTCACCAAAATGCAGGTTAGCTACCAGCCTTTCACACGTTTGAACCAGCAGTAACACACTTTCCAAGTCCCTCAGCACGCCCTGACCGTGTCTTTTCATTAATTTCCCCTAGAACTGATACATCTCGGAAGACAGGCATGTAAGTGACATGGAACTTTACCGTTTACCTGTATTTAACCGTTTTGTAAAGAATATTACCATGGTTATTGCTGTGTACAATTCACTGTTTGATAAGTTGTCAAATGCATTAGTTAAAACAGTAATTCAGGATCATATCTCTGTTATATGACCAAGCACCCCGTTTTTGCACTGTTGTTATTGTTTAGTACTCGGTTAGCAACCACATTAACAGCTGATTATTTTATTATTTTATAGTGTCTATTCCCTGATGAAGGGCATGTTGTGAAATGCCCGAAATGCATTGGATCCGTAGTAAAGACATTGCCTGAGTGGAAAAATAAGTGCATAATATGTATTGAAAAATATATGATACCAAATCTTGGAACATTCAAGTGAAAATATATGAAGTAGAATATAAAGACACTTTAAAGAAACTCGTTGTTTGGAAGTCTTATTTTTATAAGACAAGCATGGGTGTGCCAGCTAAGGGATGAGACCAGAGACCTCTGGTTTCACTTTCTTCACTTATATCTTCGGACGCCGTTGGGCACTCGACGCCACCTGGCTGAGCACCTTTAAAATACTTGAACAATCATTACATTTGAATAAATTTCGTTACAAAATTAGCAGTGCATCTATCCTAATTCTATCTATCAGACTGTCGAATTAGCCATGGCACCTCTGAATTCTGCTTCAAAGATGAAATGGCTTCTGCCGCAATGACTGAAGAGGTCAGTACCAGTAATACAGTGGAGGACGCAACAGCAGTAGAGATACTGTGCTTAGTGCCTTCTGAGAAGTTCAGGTACTCTCCAATTAAAAGTATTACATCACTCTTGAGAAGTGCCGGTACTCTCCAATTAAAAGTATTACATCACTCTTGAGAAGTGCCGGTACTCTCCCTCTCAAAATAAAAAAGTGCTTGTACTCCGTACTGGGAAGTAACGGTACTCCGTACCGGGAAGTACCGGTCCATTTAAAGCACTGACTGTGCTCATAACTGGTCCACGAAGTATTGTTTTGAACCTCTGACTTCAATGTTATATTATTGTAACTCTTCCTTTTAGACAAGTAGATAAAACGCAGTTGTATATACATGAAAAAGGACCTTTCTAAGTACCGGTGACATGTAATATTGATAAATATTCATGTATCCCTATCTCTTTCAGCCAGAACATACAAGAGGTGCCCCTTGGGGGAAGGATCATGATTATCACGGTCATTCATAATCCCGCATTGGAATATTGTAATTAGCCCAGAAAAGTAAAGCAACAATCCTTAGATTAGCAAAGGTGAATATGCAAATGTATGTGTTGAATCTACACCCTCTCTGTGATCCATGGTCAGCATCACAGGAACCTTGTCCATTGTTCCATAGTCACTTGTCCTGTTCCACTCTCATAAAAAGGGGACATTCAAACCGTCTCCTCTGTTCACGGATGTCTTGTGGCCTGAGACTGAGGGGGCAGCAGTGGGAGTCTTTGGAACCTCTAAGAAAGGCCTGAGGTCCTGCAGCAAGCACTTGGGGCAGAGCCCAGGCAGGCAGCTAGGGATGTACATTGTTACAACGCATGCTTTTTCTACGCATGCCTTTACAACGCAGGTTTTTCAATGCAAGTCATTACAACGACTTGCATTGGGGGGTGCTGGATAGTGAATAGTTTAATTTACTATTCCAACTCCAGTCCCCGTGGATAGTAGGGTAGGTGTTGGATAGTAAATTAAACTATTACCTATGCTAGAGCGCCCCCCAGCGCAATTCGTTGTAATGACTTGCTTTGAAAAACCTGCGTTGTAAAGGCACTGCGTGGTGAAAGTTGCGTCGTAAAGGATGTTTCCCGGCAGCTAGCAATGGCTTGCAGAACTGCCCATTTGTGAAAGAGCCATCAAGGACTGAAACAGGAGGGACATCTCGTACTGACATGCTGTACTGCACCTCTAAAGGATGTGCAACCACCTGATCCAAGTTACTTGAGAGATCAGAGATAGACAATCTAAAAAGGAGGGGCGCCAAGATGCACCCTTGCTTCAAACCGAATGAGGAGTATATTCTCTAGGATAAGTTGGGTCCATCACCAAGCTTTACCTAAATCCATGTGTTGGTGCAAAATGTGTATTTCCCAGGGTAATTTGGTGGGAAGACACTGAATGGGCAAGTTTTCTCCAAAGGATTTCTTTAGGCAGACTCTCACAAGTGCCTTTCAACTCCACATCTGTGTACTCTGAAGAAATATGTGCCATGTGGGTACATATACGTGGAACCATGTACAGACCACCGACACTTACTTACCTGCCTATATTTTATTGTTGATATTGTGTCCTCATACTGTGTCCTGTTGATATTCATGGTGCAGACTCCTCGCGAGTCTTCTCTGAGCTCAGACTACAAAAATACCCATTTCTTAAACCCCCAGCACACCAAACAGGAGACCAACCACTGATAGGACAGACACGATCTGCCATAATCTTAGTAGGGGATAGTTTTAATTTCCTAGTGCTGTGAGGTGGTTCAAGATATGAAGCGCTCTGTGACAATTCAAGATGCCAATCAAAGCACCTGTGTACCCTGACATCAGAATGTTTCTCCTTAATACACACGAGAGGCATCCATGTATAGGTGGGTGTGTATGATAAACTATGTGCTCTGCAGGAACCTCTGAGTAACTTGCAGGACACGGGTTGTCGTTTTCTGAACGTCTGAAGGATGAAAGGATGAGATGCCCATGTTGTCATCAGCAGGAGCATCTCATCCTTTCATCTTTCAGACATTCATAAAACGACAATCTCTCATTTGCCTTGCAAGAAATACTTGTTTTTACAATGCTGTAACATCTGCTGAAACAAGTGTTGCTTAAAATGCATTTGTTTGTAATTAAAAAACGTTTTAATGCACATAATGCAAGACGAAAGAATTTTTAAAAAATGCGGAAGCACCGAGATTCCTTTCTAACAAAAATCCTAGGGCCATAGAAATAATATAACTGGTGTTCAACAGCATTAACGAGTTTCTAATATTGTCCTGTAAAAACATTGACATTTTAATATTGATTACCACGCTATCTCCAAGGTAAGTATAGGTAAGGGTTGATGAATTACTCAACTCCCTCTCTGCATAACTTGGTGATGTCTATATCTTCCGTGTAGGCAGATATAGCAGTCAATACTCTGGTGTGATGTGGATTATTGCAGATTATTATTGATACGTTATGCGTTTCTTCAGTGCTCCGGGACCCTTCACCCTCACTGGAAATGTTGCATGCATTTCATGGCAGTGGATGAGGCAGTCTATTGTAGACCTGTCGGCCTTAGGGTGCTTTTCACCCAAACCTTTTGCCTTACTCCTCCATTGTTTTGCTGACCTCATTTATATTGGCCTTGGGACTCTGTGGACTTTACCACTGCTAACCAGTGCTAAAGTGCTTCAGCTCTCTCCTTTAAACATGGTAAATATGTCTTACATCCAATTTGCACATTTAATTTACTTGTATGTCCCTAGTAAAGTGGTAAACCATATATCTAGGGCCTGTAACTTAAATATTACTGGTGGGCCTGCAACTCTCACTGTGCCACCCACTTAAGTAACCCTTTAAACATGTCTCAGGTCTGCCATCCTGTGTGTGCAGTTTCAAGTTGCCTTTTTGAGCTGGCAAATTAAACCTTTTGCCAGGCTTAAAGTTTCCTTTTTGATACATATAAGTCACCCATTGGGTCGGCCCTCAACAGCCCAGGGGGCAGGGTGCAGAGTATTTCGAAAGTTGGGCATTTACATTTAAGTTTTAGATGTCCTGGTAGTGAAAAACTCTTAACTTCGTTTTTACTACTACAAGGCCTGCCTCTCCCATAGGATAACTTTGGGTTTTCTTATTACATTTATTAAGTGAAAACTTCAAATTGTGTCAGGACCTCCGCAGCTGCTCAGAACTCTCAATGCACAATGCACCTCAACGCATTTCTTCACGTCGGAGCAATGCAGCTCCTCAGAACCGCAGCATCTCGATGCAGGTCTTCTCCTCGCAGCCTGGCAGTTCCTAAGAACCATCGCTGTGTGATGCATCACGCATCTCAACGCAAGTCTTTGCATTGCAGCCCCACAGCTCCTCAGAACTGGTCTGCGGTCTCCTCACCACAATATCACAGTGAGGCCTCTCATGCAGGACTGTCTTTACTGAGGACTCACAGTTGGAAAGCGAGTTTGGGGAGTGTTGGACTTTGGCCCTTAGGGCAGGTTCACCCCTAGACTTTTTGCGTGAATGGTGACCTGGTAATGGTGATTTTAGGGATTCTGCGCACTTTCACTGTGTCCCAGTGGAAAGTGCGTGCGCACTCTGAGTGCATGTGCTGAGCTAGGCCTGCCCGCCCATAGGAATGCATGGGGAATGTATGTGTCCCTGGTAGTTCCTGATGCGTGGGGTGTACAGGCTTGAGTCTGGTATGTGTGAACTCGTGAGAGTGAATGCTGCGAGATGGTGTATGCTTAGTTATGATGAGTGATAGCACCCACCCGATCGCGCACTGTTCACGTGGTGCTCCGCACCTTCTTTATTTCAACCCACTATTCAATTTTTATCTGACTGCTTTTATCATTGTTAACACATATTTTTATTCATAGTGTTTGACCATGTTTCATCATTAAATTCATCATGATTATCGTAGCAACATTTCATTTATACATTTTGTTTATCAAATGTTCTAAAACACATAGTACTATTCAACATCATAGTATTATTCAGCATTTATACATTTTCATCATTGCTCTAGTTGAGCCCAATGCATTTCGGCAACCGTGATTGCCTTCATCAGGGGCAATTCTGCAAAACAGTTAAAAATGAAATGAATTATTAGTACCGATTATGTAGTGTGCGGGGGTCTTTTTCAATTGCTACATTGCTTGAATGCCTACCTTTATCTCTCAGCTCTAGATTGATGTGTTTTTCCAACTGTCAAAGCGTCCAATATAAATTCTATGTAAAATGAAAAATGAAATCCTCTGAAACTGTTTATTGCTTAAAGCTGTATAGGATCTCAGGCGTTAGGAAGTGTTACGTACCTCACTATCTCGTGGAAATTTCCTCTGAAATAACAAGCAAGCATATATTTTAGAGTGTTCAATCTAATGCCTTTACCACCATCTGCCTTCTCGATTTAGGGAAAGATAACATACCTTGTTCTGACGGTTGTCCTTACTCTATGGGAAAATAGTTTAAATCACAAGGTTAATACCAAGCGTTTAAACGAGAATAATATTCAGTGTAAAACTCGATTGTTGTTACCACCATACTATGGGGTTTTCATGTTGTTCAGAACCTAAGTCCCCTTAATTTATTCGCTATGCCGACTGTAATTCAGTGAACACAGCTCTTTCCCCTTTATGTTGTTGTGCGGCCGATAGCCTCAAATCTAAATAGATTAAACAACATTTCACATACCTGGTCTTCTTTTCTGTTCTTATTCTACAAGAAACCGAATGCCACTGAATTAGTATCAAATGGTTGAATATTAGTGCTAACCATTAAAGAATTTGTTCATGAAAGTACCTGAACGTGATTGACGGTCTCCTCCGACCCAGACTACCGCTGCCCTGTGCTCAATGCTCTGCTACGCTGCAACTCCGTGAAAGGTTCATAAACTCCGTTTCCTCGTGTCGATTGCATAGTTGTTAAAATAAAAGACGGACTAATCGGAATTGAATGCCTTCCTTAGTGCGGTTTGGTAGGCGCCATGACAGAATAGTTAACAACAGTGTATTCCCTGCACTTTCAAATGTTAAGCGCTGTAAAAAAAAATCTATATAACCTAGTTATACTTCGCCAGAACTTGAATAAATGCCAAATGTTGAATGTAAAAATGCCTGTTCGCCTATGTTAAATTCCACTTTTTTTGTCGATGACAAAATGCAACGGTAATTTTTTGCGTTTACGTGCATCTCACAATGATTGTCCGAACAGAATTACAACTCAAAACTCCTGCCTCCTGTGCAGTATATGTACAACCCCGATCTAACAGCTGTCGTGTGTTGTGAGTCCATCCTTCATTGTTACATCAGACATTTACATAGTCAAAAACTCTACATCGTAGTACATTTCATCATTACTCCAAGCTGCACAATTGTTACAGACCATGATACCTATGTCATAGCTGGACTACTATACAGTTAAACCAAATTTACACTGTGGCGTTACATTCACTATAACGGGGCTATTGCTTCTCTTCATGCCAATTTCATTACCAGACTGACATATGATTAAGCCAAAATTACAGTGTGATGTTACATACTTCTCACTAGTTAATTATCACAATCTAATCATGCGTATGTTGTAATGCTACTTCGTGCGTTACTTTTTTTGCATGTAAAAACTGTGCATTGTCCTTTACGTGCCGGTACCATACATAAACAGTTGTTCTTCTTACAAATAACAAGCAAGATCATATTTATCATTAAGCCCAGTGGGGGCCATGGTATTTAAATGCTTGATCCAATACAGTTCTCTCTGCAACAATTTTTGACGATTATCCCTTCCTGTTTTCATCGGAACCTGCTCTATCACCAAAAATCTGAGTTGTGAAATGCTATGCTTTTCTTGTAGCCAATGCTGAACCAAAGGTGAAGTGAAGCTCTGGTTACGTATACGGCTCTTATGTTCTGTTATTCGAGTTTTAATTTTTCGCTCAGTTTTGCCTATATACATTTTCCCGCAGGGACATTTGATTCCGTAAACCACGTTTTGCGTGTTGCAATCGCTGGTATGTTTCAATTGTATCAATTTACCTGTGCAAGGGTGAGGACAAGTATTCCCTAGTATGACATTATTACAGTTCGTGCAGTTATGACACTTAATCGTTCCTTTATTTATTGTTGTTGATGCCACATCTGGTTTGTGTTTCAATCTCTCCCTGAGGTTTAACCCTCTTGTATATGCATGTAGGGGAAGATCTTTAAATAATCCATGAAAATCTCTTTCTGTTGCCAACAGTTCCCATCTATTGTTGATTATACTTTTGATCTTCTGTGATTGAGTAGTGTATTTAGTCACAAATACCATCCTGTTTTGCTCTGTTCTAATTTTAGGTTTCAGTAGTGACACTCTGTCCATTTGTGATACCCTCTCCAATTGTTCTTGTAATATCTCAGGTGGATATCCTCTGTCTTTGTATTTCTCAGTTTGTTTCTCCAATGCTTGCTGACAAACTTGTGGGTTGGAGCATATCCGCTTGATCCTGATGAATTGTGATAATGGGAGGTTTTTAATTAAACTCCTGGGATGGAAACTGGTATACTTCAAGGCGTTATTTCGGTCCGTGGGTTTTGTGTATAGTTCTGTTTCAAAACCAATCTCTGTCTTAGTGACTCTGACATCCAAAAAATCAATTTTTTCATTGCTGATTGTATGGGTAAATTTGATTCTGGCATCCACTTGATTTAATGTATTGATAAGTGATTCCAGCGATTCTTGAGTGTCATCCCAAATCAGAAAGATGTCGTCAATGAAGCGACAATACATCTTGACATGTGGCCATTCTCTCATGCTCATTAGATTTTGTGCTTCAAATTGAGCCATAAAAATATTAGCATATGCAGGGGCCCCTGCAAATCCCATAGATGTCCCGTTTAATTGTGCGTAATATTTCTCCTTCCAAGTAAAATAGCTGTTATAAAGACAAAACTTAATCAATTGTAACAAAAAAATTTTTTTGTCATTAGATAAGTTTTCCATTTTGAGCAATGCCCATTCAACTGCTTCGATGCCTGCTTGGTGTGGTATGGAAGTATATAGCGCGACCACGTCTATGGTGCACAATATCCAGTGGTTCTGGTACCCCTCCTCTGTCCATGACAATTTGTTAAGAAAATCAGTCGTATCCTTTATATAAGACCCCCAGTTTTGGACAAATTGCTGTAGATAGTAATCAATGTATCGCCCAAGGGGGTCAAAAATTGACCCGCACCCAGAAACGATAGGTCTTAGTGGCGGGTTGGTAGGATGTTTATGGATTTTAGGGATCATGTACAACATTGGTCTCCTAGGATTTTTTTCGGTTAGGTATTCAGCCGTTGAGTCATTAATCCATCCATTTGTTTTTGCTTTCTGTAAAGTGTCATTCAACATTGTTTGAAGCATAATTGTGGGGTCTGACTGTAGTGGTAAATATGTATCTGTATCCGCCACATGTTGATCAATCTTGAGTTCATAAAACTGCGTGTCCATTATTACAAGAGCTCCACCCTTATCAGCAGGTTGTATCGTAAGAGATTTGTCATTGGCCAAATTATTTATGATGTTCTGTTCACTTTTAGTCAAATTGTTATGTCTGGTTTTACCATACTCCAGTGATTTGAGATCTTTTTTCACCATTATTTCAAACGTATCCAACATTTTATGTGAGGTTGGCGCCTGATATACACTTTTGGGTTTAAACTCTTTTTCCATCTGCTCTGTCGTTTTCTCCATGGGTTCTGCCACATTTTCAAAATAGTATCTGAGTTTTAGTGTTCGCATGAACCTAAAAAAGGCTCCTTCAGTTTCTAGTTCATTAGTGGCTGTGGTCGGTACAAATGAAAGTCCTTTGTTCAAAGCTGAGATTTGGTATTGTGTGAGTTCTGTTGATGAGATGTTAACAATTAAACCACATTCCGTCCGCTTCGTAGTGATTTGCCTGCCCCTCCCTCGCCTTGTTTTTCGCTTCCAGTTGATATCACCGTCTGTTTCGTGGGTGGTTGCCCTGGATCTTGTTCCTGTGATAAAAAAGGACCTGCACCGCTTCCTGATGGTTGCTGGCTTTCTCCAGTGGTTACTATTCTACCATCTTGTGTGGTTCTTACTGGTCCCCTTTGAATTGATGTGTCTTTGTCTGTAACCAAACTCTCTTCCGATGAATGTACATTAGTTGCTGTTTTCCTAGGGACATATTGTCGTCGGGCATAAATGTCTGCCACGAGATGGTGTATGCAGCATGTATGTGTCTAGTGGGGAAGTATCATTCCTAGACATGGCTGTACGTGTGCAGTGAGGGTGCTGGCGTGTGATTGGCTGGAGCTGGCTGGCATGCCAGGCTCCAGGAAGTCTTGATGGGTCTGCCCGGTGGTGAGTGGGATATTTGCATGAGTAATGTGTGGGAGGAGTGTACCTGTGTCCTGGATGGGCTGGGTTTTCCCCACACAATGCTGGCTCCGCCCCCCTGTGGTGTGTCTAATCACCCAAGCCCTGCCAGTGAATAGAGAGGGTGGTTGAAGTAAACAGAGTACTCAAGAACCAGCTGCGACTGGTTCCGCCCCCACTCTGCACCTTCAGACAAAGGGAAGCACTGTATAAAAATGGGGCTGTGTCCCCACAGTTGTTGTTCTTTTCCAGGATCCTGAGGGGGCTGCTGCTGTCGCTGGGCCAGAGGACCGCCACTTGGGGTGTCTCCCTGCCTGGAGGCCCAGTGTGCTGGCTCTGGGCCCAGCCTTGCCCCCCCTGCCCCCCTGGAGGACTTTTGCTGGACTTTGGGCTGTCCTCTAGCGCTGGGAGCGCTGGAATTGCCTCTTAGCGCTTGGAAGCGCTTTTGTTCTGCTATAGCGCTTTGGAGCGCTTTCTTGTGGCTTGTAGCGCTGGGGAGCGCTTTATTTGAAGAGGCCGGTGCCCACCCGGCATTGGCCGCCCCAAGCGAGTGCCACCTCGCTTATTCTCGAGTGGTTTGTCGCCTGGCAGGTGCCCACCCTGCCAGGGACCTTGCCGCCCGTTTTTCACTTTTACTGCGAGGGTGCCGACCCCTCGGTAACTTCAGCCCCCGCCTAAAAGTGCCTGGAACGGGTCGCCGCGCTGCCCGCGACGACCCGGAAGTGGTTTGTCAGGCCGGCCAACCAGAGCGCGGCCCGACGGAAGTCCCGCCCCCGCAGCCGCGACCTGGAAGTCAGGCAGGCCGGGGGCAGGAAAGAGAGGCAGGTGGAAGCTGCTGCCTGCCGGGCTCCCATGTGAAGGGAGAGCCCCGGGGAGAAGTGCTGCAGGGAGCGAGGCTCCCGTGAGAAGAGGAGAGCCCTGCCCGTCCCGAGGAAGCCGAGGAGCGAGAGCGGCAGCACCCGGTGAGTGGGAGGCGTGAGGGTTCGAGAGGAGGGGGAGGCGTCGGGGCACATTGCCGGTTCCCGCATCCCCCCCCCCAGTGCGAGGTCCAGGGTGTTTAGAAGCCCAAGGGGCCCTCCCTCAACACAGTGTTCCCCAGAGCGGGGCCCCTAGATCGCAGGGGCATCTCACCAGAGCCTGAGAGGCTCCATCCGGGGGCAGTGCTGCCTGTTTTCCGAGCCCAGCGAGGCTCCAACGACAGGGCATTTCTTTAACCCTGAGTGCCCCCATTTCTGTGGTCAAGAGCCCTGAGGGGCTCTGGGAGGGCCATTGTTGCTTTGAGCCCGGGGAGGCTCGGGGGCAATTATTTCACGAGCCCTGAGAGGCTCAAGGCGCCCCAGTGTTAAGGAGCCCAGAGAGGCTCAGGGGGACGTTTTGTTGCTGCAGAGCCTGTGAGGCTCCCACATCGTGTTCGCCCCACCAGTGTTCTGAGAGCCCAGCGAGGTTCCCACATTGGCCCCCTTGTTGTTCTTGAGCCCTGGAAGGCTCAAACCTCAATTGCACCAGTTGCCCAGCACTTTGTGGGCAACTGCTACGTTTAGGACCCTGACTTTGGACACAGGGCGTCCTAGCCCCAACAAGGCCAGTTGGCCTAGGGACAGTCACAGGTGGTGACTTACGTAAGTTTGGCGCAATTGTACTTTCTATGCACCTCTGAATGTATTGTTTATGCGTCATGTGCCTTTACACCTCTGAATGAATGTTATGCATTGCATCATGTGTATGTTCTTACACCCCTACAGGTATTGTGATACATAGGTGGTTGTTTTCTCCCTAGTACAGGTGGTGCTGGTGAGGTTCTGGTTACCAGTAATTACTGGTTGTGTGCTATGTTATGCTAAAGTAATTTTACATTCTAAGTGCTATTTCTGAAAGTGTTACTTCTGATTCCTGACAGTGGTCCAGGTGGCCCTGTCTTGTACATATCCCCTGAAAAATCTGCCCGTGCCTCTGGCACATTGTAAAGTGTGTGTTTTATCTAATGTGTTTTGGTGTAATACAAAGGCTATTTTTATATAACCTTGTGTGGAGTTTCCTTTGTGGTGGGCCTGGATGTTGTTGCTGGGGTGCATGCGCAAATACTTAACTTACATCGCCTCCAAGTTTAGCCTTGCTGCTCGCGCCACGTTACCTAGAGGGTGAGTAGGGGTTATCTTGGCGTGTAACTCCCTTGCCCTGACTTGGGAGTGGTGGTCTCTGACTGACTTTGGCGAAAGCCCTGGCCAGCCGGGGATCCCATTTCCAACATTGGCGGCAAGCGGTGGGATAAGGATTTGTGTTTGCCTTGTACCTTAGTAGCGGCTGGCTGCACCACAAAACTCTGCATTTTAGATGACCACATTTTAGGGGATTGTTTTTTTTTTTTGGAAGTTTCATATTTTCTTCTCCTGAAGGTATCATTGTGCAATTGTGTCAGTACATTTGTCCCCTACCCTGCGCCCAGAGTCGGTACCTGTGTCACTTGTGGTCAGGTTGAGGAATCAGGGGTGGTAGAAACTGCCTTACCAGTCCGAGGGGAGGGTTGTGTGTGGATGAATGGTGTGTGGCACTAGGCAAGTGAGTGTGAGTTCTCTGGGGTAGAGAGCTTGCTGATACCTTGTGAATCGTATACTCCTGTGTTAGCTCAGACCCCTAGGTTCCCTGTGTGATCTCTTCTCAAGAACGTCCGCCAGAATGGAGCTGGTTTTTGATTTCAATGATCTAGCCACATACGGTATGTGGGAGCTGAGAAAGTTCTGTGAAGAGAGAGGCATAGGGGCGGATCAGTCAGGCTGGTATGCACTTAGGAGATGCATGGTCAAATGGCAAGAGGATCAATGGGATCTTGAGCGCAGTGAGGAAAGGGCCCGGGCTCCACACCAGGAGGGTGGTGGGTCTGTGGGGAGCCCTGAAGATTCAGAAGAGGAGGAAGAAGATGACAGCACCTGGATGCCAGTAGAGAGTGAGGACCCCATAGATAGGGAGTCCCTTGCTGGGTCCAGTATAGGAGGCAGCGCCTCGTCCCTTTCCCTGTCCCCAGAGGAGCTGGAAGATAGAAGGAGAGAAAGGGAGCACCAGCTGGCTTTAGAGAGGCTCAGGTTGGAGCATGCCCAGGCTATGGCGCAGCTGGAGCTTAGGAAGCAACAGCTAGAGACCGAGAGGGTCTTAGCGCAGGAAAGGATAGAGGAGGCTGAGAGGGCCTCCACCAGAGGCAAAGTAGCTCTGGAGGATAGACTATCCCCTGCGCGCAGTTTTAATTTTCTGGATTCCCCAGGGAGGGCTGAGTCCAGTGGTGGCAGCTGTTTAGACTTCAGTGCAGAAAGTCCCCTACCCCGTGCCCAACGTATGGTCCCTTGTTCCCAAGAGGAGGAGTTAAGGTTGAAGTTCAGGGGCAGTAGGAAACTGCCTCATCAGAGTTGGTTTTTTTTTATGGATGACTGTTCTGATGCAATGTGGGATTGGCTGGGGGCTAGCTCGGATGATGAGAGAGACGGAGTACTGAATATGTTTCTCAAAGAGCAGTTGCTCAATGTTGTTTGTCCAGAGTTGCGCCAGCACCTGTTGAAGTCTGAATCCCTTAGTCCAAGTGAGCTTGCAGATGAAGCAGACCGCTGGGAGAGTGCTAAAGGTTCTCTAGAGTCATTAGGGAGTGACTCCAAAAGTAGTGGTTCAGGTATCTTCCAGCCCAGCGTGGTGGAGGAGGCTCAGTGTAGCCCAGCTAGGTCCCAGGATAGCGAGGAGGGTGTAGGGGCTCACTGCCTGGCTCAGTGGAGCAGGAGTGAGGGGGAGACCGAGGTTCCCCGGACGCCCGAAGCCCTGCCTCAGGACTTGGATGGTTTCTGTAGGGAACACCAGGTTGGGGACCTAGGCTGTCCTGTTAGTCCACTTGAGGAAGATCTCCTAGTGAGTAGAGGACCTGGAGCGTCTGTAACCAGAGCTCCTATGGTTCTAGAGTCTGGCAGTACCGCTCCGGTAGGGAGGGTACAGGAGTCCAGAGTGAGGAGTGATTGGGGGAGTTCCCCAGTGGAAGGACCAGTGGGTCAGGGACTACCCAGTTGGGCTAGGTTCCCGTGTAGTGACCATGGTAACACCACTTCTGGTCTGGGGGATCGTCACGCACTGTCAGGTGGACCGAGGGCGGGAGATCTGAGCCAGACAGACAGTCACACAACATATGTCTCATTTGTTAGCCTCAGGGGGATGGAGTGTAAGTCCCCAGAAGTCCTGGAGTGCCAGGCAATTGTTCCACCGAAGGTTTTAGACCAGAGGTTGGAAGGCCAGGTTCAGGATCAGCCTGACCTGAAGGGTAGGATGACTGTAACCAGTGTCCTGACCGGTTCTTCTTCCAGAGGAACTTCTCCAGGTGGGAGAGGGCAGACCTCTGGAAGGGGGTGCAGAGGGTGGGAGAGCCCCCCTCTGACCCCGGTGCAACCTGAATGGATAAGCCCTGGGTTGGAATGGCGTTCTAGGTGTACCCCTCGCCGGAGGAGGAGGAACCCTAGGAGAAGAGGTAGGGGGAGGAGAGCCTTCCCCGAGACTCCTGGTCTGCCTGAGGTTGTAGGCCCTAGGCTGGAGAACCAGTGGCAGTCTAGTCCTGTCTTGCAGACAGGAAGAGTGGAGAATGGCTCCTATGGGCCAGGGGTTACTACCCCCCGCTCTGCGAATAGGCAAGGACCAGTGGCACCTGGGTGGCCCAGGGCCTGGTCCTGGCCGCGGACAACTTGGGAGTACCAGTGGGGTAGCCCAGTTGGTCCAGACAGTGTGTTTAGAAGGAATCCCATGGGTTCACCGTGGCGTAGACCAGGAGGGTGTCCCTGCAGTTGTGGGCCCGCGTCCGTGTTCTATCGCCCCAAGCAGGGAAGTCCATCACGGTGGTGATTGGTCTCCCCTGCGTTTTGGCTGGAAGGGGGTTGTTTTGGACTTTGGCCCTTAGGGCAGGTTCACCCCTAGACTTTTTGCGTGAAATGGTGACCTGGTAATGGTGATTTTAGGGATTCTGCGCACTTTCACTGTGTCCCAGTGGAAAGTGCGTGCGCACTCTGAGTGCATGTGCTGAGCTAGGCCTGCCCGCCCATAGGAATGCATGGGGAATGTATGTGTCCCTGGTAGTTCCTGATGCGTGGGGTGTACAGGCTTGAGTCTGGTATGTGTGAACTCGTGAGAGTGAATGCTGCGAGATGGTGTATGCAGCATGTATGTGTCTAGTGGGGAAGTATAATTCCTAGACATGGCTGTACGTGTGCAGTGAGGGTGCTGGCGTGTGATTGGCTGGAGCTGGCTGGCATGCCAGGCTCCAGGAAGTCTGGATGGGTCTGCCCGGTGGTGAGTGGGATATTTGCATGAGTAATGTGTGGGAGGAGTGTACCTGTGTCCTGGATGGGCTGGGTTTTCCCCACACAATGCTGGCTCCGCCCCCCTGTGGTGTGTCTAATCACCCAAGCCCTGCCAGTGAATAGAGAGGGTGGTTGAAGTAAACAGAGTACTCAAGAACCAGCTGTGACTGGTTCTGCCCCCACTCTGCACCTTCAGACAAAGGGAAGCACTGTATAAAAATGGGGCTGTGTCCCCACAGTTGTTGTTCTTTTCCAGGATCCTGAGGGGGCTGCTGCTGTCGCTGGGCCAGAGGACCGCCACTTGGGGTGTCTCCCTGCCTGGAGGCCCAGTGTGCTGGCTCTGGGCCCAGCCTTGCCCCCCCCTGCCCCCCTGGAGGACTTTTGCTGGACTTTGGGCTGTCCTCTAGCGCTGGGAGCGCTGGAATTGCCTCTTAGCGCTTGGAAGCGCTTTTGTTCTGCTATAGCGCTTTGGAGCGCTTTCTTGTGGCTTGTAGCGCTGGGGAGCGCTTTATTTGAAGAGGCCGGTGCCCACCCGGCATTGGCCGCCCCAAGCGAGTGCCACCTCGCTTATTCTCGAGTGGTTTGTCGCCTGGCAGGTGCCCACCCTGCCAGGGACCTTGCCGCCCGTTTTTCACTTTTACTGCGAGGGTGCCGACCCCTCGGTAACTTCAGCCCCCGCCTAAAAGTGCCTGGAACGGGTCGCCGCGCTGCCCGCTACGACCCGGAAGTGGTTTGTCAGGCCGGCCAACCAGAGCGCGGCCCGACGGAAGTCCCGCCCCCGCAGCCGCGACCCGGAAGTCAGGCAGGCCGGGGGCAGGACAGAGAGGCAGGCGGAAGCTGCTGCCTGCCGGGGCTCCCATGTGAAGGGAGAGCCCCGGGGAGAAGTGCTGCAGGGAGCGAGGCTCCCGTGAGAAGAGGAGAGCCCTGCCCGTCCCGAGGAAGCCGAGGAGCGAGAGCGGCAGCACCCGGTGAGTGGGAGGCGTGAGGGTTCGAGAGGAGGGGGAGGCGTCGGGGCACATTGCCGGTGCCCGCATCCCCCCCCCCAGTGCGAGGTCCAGGGTGTTTAGAAGCCCAAGGGGCCCTCCCTCAACACAGTGTTCCCCAGAGCGGGGCCCCTAGATCGCAGGGGCATCTCACCAGAGCCTGAGAGGCTCCATCCGGGGGCAGTGCTGCCTGTTTTCCGAGCCCAGCGAGGCTCCAACGACAGGGCATTTCTTTAACCCTGAGTGCCCCCATTTCTGTGGTCAAGAGCCCTGAGGGGCTCTGGGAGGGCCATTGTTGCTTTGAGCCCGGGGAGGCTCGGGGGCAATTATTTCACGAGCCCTGAGAGGCTCAAGGCGCCCCAGTGTTAAGGAGCCCAGAGAGGCTCAGGGGGACGTTTTGTTGCTGCAGAGCCTGTGAGGCTCCCACATCGTGTTCGCCCCACCAGTGTTCTGAGAGCCCAGCGAGGTTCCCACATTGGCCCCCTTGTTGTTCTTGAGCCCTGGAAGGCTCAAACCTCAATTGCACCAGTTGCCCAGCACTTTGTGGGCAACTGCTACGTTTAGGACCCTGACTTTGGACACAGGGCGTCCTAGCCCCAACAAGGCCAGTTGGCCTAGGGACAGTCACAGGTGGTGACTTACGTAAGTTTGGCGCAATTGTACTTTCTATGCACCTCTGAATGTATTGTTTATGCGGCATGTGCCTTTACACCTCTGAATGAATGTTATGCATTGCATCATGTGTATGTTCTTACACCCCTACAGGTATTGTGATACATAGGTGGTTGTTTTCTCCCTAGTACAGGTGGTGCTGGTGAGGTTCTGGTTACTAGTAATTACTGGTTGTGTGCTATGTTATGCTAAAGTAATTTTACATTCTAAGTGCTATTTCTGAAAGTGTTACTTCTGATTCCTGACAGTGGTCCAGGTGGCCCTGTCTTGTACATATCCCCTGTAAATTCTGCCCGTGCCTCTGGCACATTGTAAAGTGTGTGTTTTATCTAATGTGTTTTGGTGTAATACAAAGGCTATTTTTATATAACCTTGTGTGGAGTTTCCTTTGTGGTGGGCCTGGATGTTGTTGCTGGGGTGCATGCGCAAATACTTAACTTACATCGCCTCCAAGTTTAGCCTTGCTGCTCGCGCCACGTTACCTAGAGGGTGAGTAGGGGTTATCTTGGCGTGTAACTCCCTTGCCCTGACTTGGGAGTGGTGGTCTCTGACTGACTTTGGCGAAAGCCCTGGCCAGCCGGGGATCCCATTTCCAACAGGGAGGAACAGCTGAGGGGTTGCTCAGTATTCCTAAGTGCTTAAACAACTGGAAGCTCCGAGGGGCCAGGGTCCACAGTAACCCTGGGCGTGAATTCCACTCCATTCACAGAGTTTGCAGAGTTTTACACCTGCCGATGAGCACGCGGAGTTCCCAAAAACTCTGCTCTGTGGAGCAGAGTTTTTTTTCCTCACTCGTACTCGTCAATGTCAATTTGGCGAGTATGAGCGAGGAAATTCCACCTCCCAGCGAGTTTTTTCCTCGCTCATGCTCGCCATGGTCTAGTTGGCAAGCCCAAGAGAGGAAAATCAACTTCCTGGCAAGATTTCTCAACGTGGGCAGTCAGATTTCTCAATTCGAGTGGTCACGGCAGGTCGCAACCACTTGCATTGAAAAACCTTCCGAAAGCTGCAGCTCGAGTAGAAAATCTAATCGAACAGCAGAAAAAATCGAACAGCAGAAAGAAAGCTTCGCCCTCTTGCGTGTGCATGACGCCTTTTGCAATGATTTTACAGCACAGGACAAATGCCTGGTGCTCTAAATCAGCACGAAAGGCATGACCGTAACGCACTCCGCCGCTTGTGGAACTCCGCGTAGTGCAGCAGTGTTTTTTGTCACTTTGCGGAGTTCCGCGTACACTCTGCAAACTCCGCCCAGGCTTAGTCCAGAAAACAGCCCTCAGGGTGCTGAAGGCTTATGCCCCCAACATGCGCCTAGTGAGGTCTGGATTCAAGGACTTAGCTTTGGGCTGGGGAGGGGAGTGTGTGAGTGTAGCTCGGGGAGGGGGATATTTGTAGTGTGGTACTACCCAGATAAATGTATTCTTAGTCAGCTCTCCTCTGTCTGTGGGTTTTTCTCATCCTCCACCAAGCATAAAAGACAAGAAGTGACCTTTGATGTACTCCGCAAGAGAGAGAGACATAGGTACCCATCAAGTGCTGAATTTCAAAATGTGAAACCAGATAATCTGTAACCAATACTTTCTTCCTTGCTTGTCCAAATTGTGTGATCGTAGGCAAACATTTTATTTCACAGAGCCTTTTTTTCTTTCTTATCACATACAAGTGCACTTTTAAATACTTGAGTTTAGGGTGTGCGCTGTAATGTTTCTCTTCTGTTTGAGTTATAAGACTATAAGGTTGCTCCATCTGTAAAAAGAATCTAGGCCCTGTTTAGGGTTTACATGATTGTATTACCAAACATCGACATGCTGCGACTATCATGACATGTTACTGCCACACTTGTTTAAATAAAAAAGTCTTTAGCCTTTTCCAAAAGGGAACAAGAGCTACTTCTTTCCTCAAACTCTCTGGCAATCCATTCCAAATCTGAGGACTCAAGATTGAGAATGCCTGACCGCCCAAGGTAGATTTACTAAATCGCGGATAGATCAACAAATTGGCCTCTCGATTGTAGATAGCGACCGGGCAGGTAGTGCCTCAGACGCTCCTTGACGTAGGCTGGTACAGTATCATACAGTGTCTTATGTGGAATACACAAGCCTTTAAATATGGCCTAGTTCAATCAGCAACCAATGAAGTTGTAGTAACAGCGGGGTGTCAAGGGCATGTGTGAGCAGTTTAAGCAGCAATCTTGCTGCATCATTCCGTCTCGCCCCTTCTTTGCCCACCAGCTTATTAGGGAGGTCGCTGTGCACGGCATTGCCATAGTCCAGACGTGACCATATAATATTCCGTCCTAAATATTTTATGCCCTTGTTATTCTGAGTTCGATATGTAGCATACCCACCGCATTACACGATTGTGGTCATTCCTCTTAGTTCACTAATTAATGTGTCTA
Organism: Lissotriton helveticus; assembly: GCF_964261635.1. NCBI lineage: Eukaryota > Metazoa > Chordata > Amphibia > Caudata > Salamandridae > Lissotriton > Lissotriton helveticus. Next base: position 371,068,206 of record NC_136058.1, read on the forward strand.
CGGTCATGTTTAAAAGCAATGTTATGTTATTGAAGCTTATAAAGCGCACTTCCACCCATGGGTATTCTGGCGCTACACACTGACTCACAGTAGGCTGGGGTGCCTAAACCCAGTATAACCAAGTCTTCAGCCCCTTTCTGAAGGAAAGGAGCTCCAAGGCTCTCTTTAGATGCAACGGCAAGCTGTTCCAGGCTTTTGCCGCACAATAGGAAAAACTTTTGCCTCCCCAACTGGCCTTCTTTATTCGGGGTACGGCTACTAGTCTTCCATCAGTGGAGCGCAGCGCTCTGCCCAGAACACACCATTCAAAGCTGCTGGTCAGAAATTCCGGGCCATTGCCACTCAGTGCCTTAAAAACCGCGCACAGTGCCTTGAATTGTGATTGTTTTGTAACTGGTAACCAGTGCAGTTGCGGGAGACCATCTCGAGCAGAGGCACACCTAGGTATCCCAGTTAGCAGTCTCGCTGCTGCGTTTTGTGCTGTCTGTAGTCTGACCAGATGTTTTTTTCAAGTTCAAGTACAGACTATTACAGTAATCAAGGCAGGACAAAATGAGGGCTGAGACTGCTGTAGTCAAACCATCTGCTGGAAGGAGAAATTACATTTTTCTCAGTATCCTAGGGAGATAGAAGCAGGTAGACACCACTCCGCTGACCTGGTCCCCAAAATCGAGTTTGTGATCCAAGATCACACCCAGGATTTTGGCTTTGTCTGCAGGCGATGGTAGATTTCCCATACCCTGCGGCCACATGTCAGGAGACCAGATGTGGGGATTATTCCCAAATATAATGACCTTGGTCTTGCCTGTATTAAGTTTCATGTTAAATAGAAATTGGTTCTGTCGGAGAATGAACAATTTCTTAGTTACACAACATATATTCCTATAACTTTTCTTACTTAGTTATACTTGGAAATATTTGAATAAGAAAATCACACACCACACATTTTATATAGATATCAAAAAAGAGTAAGGTTGTTATTCATCAATCCCTTTACAAAAATTAATTTTTAACATTTAAAAGATGGTTGTCCATACAACAGAATTTCGAAACCAAGTGCACAAGTGAATAAATTGTGATCAAGTGATTTAAGTGTATAATACAGTGAAACAATTTAAGGCTAAAATTAAACGAAATACAGGTCCAACATTAGTTTCAATTTCCACAGACAGTACAATTATTTCTATTTTTCTGCTGGGATATAACAAGGACCAATTGGTGAATTAACGTCGACGTTTCGACCCTGGGGTACGGTGCTGTTTTATTAGCGACCAGTTCGGGTCTTCATCAGGACGAAGGAAAGGAAGGGACAACCTGAAAATTCGTTTTTTGGGGGGGTGGGCTATTTGTGCCTCTACGCAGGTTATTCTTGTGTTCTAGCGTTGGTTCTCAAGGATTTGTCACCATCCGGTGAACAAATTGGATCTGGAAGCTGCAGATCGATTAATATCTTTTTGGAGGTTTTTCAGGACGTTGGATCTTTTTGTATGAAACGCCACCTTCGGGTGAAAGTTTCGGGTCTGTAGTGCCGCAGCCGCGATCACTTAAAGAGCAGTAACAGCAGCCGTCTGTCTGTATCCCGCGAGTCAATCCTTGTTTCAGGCAATTAGAGGCCATCCAACCAGAGATCCCTTCCAGACAGTCATGACATCTGGCGGCCATCATGTCTTTGGTCCCTCGTTGAATGGACAACGCAATTTGTGTGTCATCTGCATAAGATGTTAGTTGCAGCCCGAAGGACCTTATCAGTGCCGCCAACGGACTGACATAGACATTAAAAAGCGTAGGGCTCAGGGAGGAACCCTGCGGCAACCCGCATGGGAGGGTAAAAGGCTTAGATTTGTCCTGCCCCATCTCAACTGTTTGGATTCTGTCCACCAAGAAAGATTTCAGGAGGTGCCAGGCCCTCCCTCCCACCCCGACCTTCGACAAACGGTCCATCAACACAAGGTGATGGACCGTGCCGAAGGCTGCGGTCAGATCCAGCAGGATCAGGACAGCCACCCCTCCCTGATTGACCGCTGCTCTAACCTCCTCAGTGGCCTTGATCAGGGCCAGCTCCGTGCTATGCCCTGCACGAAACCCAAACTGCGTGGGGTCAAGCTCTTTAGTGATTTGAAAGAAAGAGCTGAGCTACCTGTTAATGGCCTTCTCCAGCAAGTTGGCCGGCAGCGGGAGACGCAATATAGGTCTGTAGTTATTGGTATTGTCTTTATCCAAATTAGGTTTTTTATTAGCGGGAGTATTGAGGCACGTTTCCAAAGCCTTGGGTATTCGCCACGTCTATGATGGTATTAAACAAGGGCATAAGGATGGATGCCACGACTTCCGGAATACTTTTTAAGTCCCACAGCTTGGGCGAACCCGACCGTGATGCCCACAGAAGGCGAGTAACCTCTGAGATCTGAAGCAGATTAAAACCCTCCAATCTATCAGACACCGACCTCACCCTTGAGATCCGGCTAGCTGCGGCTTCACCCATCTCCCGTTGACCCTTAGAAAAGGAAGAGAAGATAGCCTTGTACAGGACAATTCAAGGATCCAGCACTGAATGTATAATACTGATTTCATCTCTGTATATAACTAAGTGGTGAAATAGGATTTGGAATGCACATCTAGTATCAAACAAATGTTATGTTGTACATGTTTCTGTCTGTTGTTTCTTATTATGCAGGTCATAATTGATTGTGTATGAGTTTTTTACATTGTATATTATTGTTTTGATTTTACGATATACATTATTTGTATTTTTAAACTATATATGAATAAATTGAATTTATAATAAACAACACATACGTTTTTTTATATGTTTTTTGCATTCTGAGTACATTGTTATACTGTGAATTGTCATCAAGGGGATCTTTTCTCTTAGCCAGGTAGTTTTACCTCAATTGCCTTGAGCTTTTTAAGGGGTACCTCTCTTGTTTTTTTACATCCTTTTGTTACATTACACATTAAAAGTGAAGCCTGTAAACATGGAGCTTGGCCTCCATGCACCGAGCTGACAACTCTACCACCGAGGCTTCTCGTAGCAGAGACGAGGAGAGAGTCTGTGCCCTGAAGATACATTTCAAATAAGTGATCCCAGAGCGGGGACTCCAGCCTGACGTGTTGTATCTGCCCCTAGGAGTGAGTTTCCATGGAGAACTACCAGGTACCGGGTCGAGGCTTCAGCGGGAGTGTTATTGGGGGTGACACCCCTCAAATGCATGTTTGCTTTGGTAGTTGGGTCTGAGTCGGGTCTACTGTGTCCGAGTCCGTTTTTCTCCTGTTCTAATTTTGCAAAGAGCCTTGAACCTGCTCAGTTTTTGAAGCTGACACTTAAATATATAAAGTGACTGGTTTACCTAAAAAAATGTAAACCTGCACCCACAGAAGTACTCCTTGAATGGGCGCAAATATAAACTTTGGTAATTGACAAGCATTGGCAGCACCAAGCTTTGAAAGGAGTGCACTCAGGTGTCCACATACTACTGCCAATCAAACCTCAAAAGGTGATGGGATGAAGGCATGTAGAGAGTCTACCCAGTGGCAATCACTCAGGGTTGCTTTCCAATCCATCGTTTTTTGCCCAGTGTGCCACTCTCTGGAGAGGCCCACCTAAGCAGATCAGTACAGACCCTGCTCTTCATGGAAGCATTCCCCCCTCGCCCCCCCTGACCTTGGTCATCTCAGCCCTCCTCCCTGCAGCCCACTGCGAGTTTAGTTGCAAATGTAAGAATCCGCTCTCCCAAATCTCACTAACCCACGCCCATGCCTTGACTGGCCTCTCAGCGCTAACCCTCACTCCGGCTAGTCTAGCAGCCGCTCTGGAGAGGCCTGTGGGCTCCTGGACCAGCAAGGACAGGTGCAGGAAGACCAGGACACGTGAAGTGCCGGTATCTAGCACATGTGATGTCATACATGTAAATAGCGCCATGTGTTTCTATGATACAAAGGGCCAGTGTTTTGGGGGGGGGGGGCTGGAGCCCCGGCGCACCCCGCGGGGACATGTAATATGTCGCTGGAAGCTCCTGGCGCAAGTTACCCCTCGCGGCGCTCAGTGACTCCCGCAACCTGCTGGTAGCGCTGAAAGGCGCCCCCTGTGGGCGTCTGGACACCTCGGGACCTCAGGCAGACCAGGTAACAGGGACATCGGGGGCTCATCATCCCTTATTTTATGGTGCTAGGAAGCCGGAGGCCCGCGTCACCATGCGCTACTCATTAAACGATGTATTCATTCACAGTCCTGTTCTTACCTGTCTCAGTCACGGGTGAGGGCAGTGCCCCGGGGGCAGCGAGTCCAGCGGCGGCCAGCACCACGAGGAAGCTCCATCCAGGGGGGCGCCGGTAGGCCATCCTGCTGCTGCCAGAGCTGCCCCGGGCCCCTTGCAGCGCCTGGCCTCTGCCCCTCTCCCGCCGGAGTGAGGCTTTCCTGCACTCTGTACAAGCAATGCCCACTGTACCCGATGCCACTGTCTCTCGTCCCCCGTCTCACTGGCAGAGCCCTCTGGCCTCCCTGGCAGTGCCCTCTGCTCTCCCTGGCAGTGCCCTCTGCTCTCCTTGGCAGTGCCCTCCGCTCTCCCTGGCAGTGCTCGCTCTCCCTGGCAGTGCCCTCTCTCCCTGGCAGTGTCCTGACTACCTGGCAGTGCCCTCTACCTGGCAGTGCCCCCTCTACCTGGCAGTACCCTCTCTTCCTGGCAGTACCCTCCGCTCTCCCTGGCAGTGCCCTCTCTATCTGGTAGTACCCTCAGCTCTCCCTGGCAGTGTCCTTTGCTCTCGCTAGCAGTGCCCTTTGCTCTCCCTGGCAGTGCCCTCTCTATCTGGTAGTACCCTCAGCTCTCCCTGGCAGTGCCCTTTGCTCTCGCTAGCAGTGCCCTTTGCTCTCCCTGGCAGTGCCCTTTGCTCTCCCTGGTGGTGCCCTCTGCTCTCCCTGGCAGTGCCCTTTGCTCTCCCTGGCAGTGCCCTCTGCTCTCCCTGTCAGTGGCCTCTCTCCCTGGTGGTGCCCTCTGCTCTCCCTGGCAGTACCCTCTGCTCTCCCTAGCAGTGCCCTCTCCCTGTTGGTACCCTCTGCTCTCCCTGGCAGAGCCCTCTGCTCTCCCTAGCAGTGCCCTCTGCTCTCCCTGGCAGTGCCCTCTCCCTGGTGGTGCCCTCTCTCCCTGGCAGTGCCCTCTGCTCTTGGTCGCACCTTCAGCTCCCCCTCGTGCCCCCTTCTCTGCCCCCGTGCCCTGCTCCTCGCATAGAGCTCGCTCCAGCCTCCTCTGCTCGCGGCGCCTTTATCTCTGCCGCGTGGGTCCCTCCGCTCAGGAAGCCCGTGTCCTGCCCCCCTCCCCCCCCCCCCCCGCACGCACCCCCAAAACCACCAGCGTGTCACTGCTGGCGGCCCCTGACAGTGACGAGGCCGCGGGGCCCTGCTGCCGGGAGATTGGGAAGTGTGGCCTGTGCCTGTGACCACCGAACACAACAAGGGGCCTCGGAGGTCAGGGGTCACGGAGGCTGGCCTGCACTGCCGCAGCAGACCCCAGCACTCGCCCTCCAGCCCTCGCCTGTGTTGTAAGAGTCACGATACTCACAATTACCACTCACAACTTCCTAAAGCGTTCACTTTTGGTGCAACAAACATCCTTACACTCCAGTGTGGCACCCGCACATTCACGGATGTGCACACATTGGATGGTGCAAACATTCTAACAATCCCTGACGCACATGGTGCAAACTACTTTGTACACTCACAAGTAGCTATTTACACACTCTGTCACTAGTACTGATGCACACTTGCAATCACTACTGGGGTGAGCACCCCCACACGCCACCCCTACACATACTTAGCACGACAATCTAATACTCACTATTGGAGCGTCAGAGGCCCTGCTCACCTACCATCCCTAAGGGACCCTCCTGGAAGAGCACGCTCGTGAGAGGGCCACTGTGAGCTGCGATAAACAAAACCCGTCTTGAGCCACAAACGCAAGCACACAAGCACACTCCTTGCGTCACACCTGGTGGAGCTGAAAAATACACAACATAACACACACAGCTTTATTTAGAAAAGCCTCACGGTGACTCACGCTGAAGAAAAACAGAATGTTAGACTTTTTAAACTCTGAGGTTTGCTCGGCCGTAGGTCAGAGATGCCGGCGAGAAGCGCGTGCTCACACGATCAGTGTCGTGACACTCGGGGGCATATTCACAAGGAGTTATTGCAGAGGTAGCGGCACTTTTTTGCCGCTAATGCGGCGATAATTTTATCGCCCTATTACCAAGCTGTCGCTCACATCCGTGAGCGTCAGTTTTTAGGCGAAAACGTCCGTTGTAAACATCGCTAGTGCTGTTAGCAATAATTATATGCAGGAGAGGCGTTTCTGTGCAAATACGACCTCAAACACCACTACTCCATATTCACAAGGGGAGCCTTGAACTTCTGAAGAGCCAAAAAACTGGCTCTCACTGCAGTTAGAGCTAGTTACTTAAGACCATAAAAAAATGGGTCTTAAAAATAGGGATAACACTTGGGGCCTCCTCTCAGCAGGTTTCGGTGCTGGACAGCGCTGCAAGCAATGTTGCAACGATACCCTGTGACAAAACTACATTGTAGGAATGTGCACCATCAATAAGATGCTCCCGCCACACAAGTTCTGCGCAGCTCAGGGGCCTCACCCTCCACAGCGTCCGTCCAGCCCAACACCATCCGGCCTGTGAAGCAGAGAGGCGGCACCCACCGTTAGTAATCGCCTCCATGCGCCCAGGTTTAGTGGTGGATCGTAGTATGTGATGCAGACCTCCGTACGTTGGGGCGCAGGAGCACCTCTACTATTAACAGTTCCAAGGTGCGCAAGGCGGCCTTGTCTCACAGGTCAGCAACGTGTCTCCATGCGACCTGCCAGACTTCACCAATAGGTACGGGCGATCGTCGGGCCTCAATGTCTACCGCCATAGCTCATCGACTCCACAGCTCCTCTGCATCCCACTACAGGCTCCAGACGCAGGTCCAGCAACATATCCAGTCTCCAGACGCAGGTCCAGCAAGGCATCCAGGCTGCAGACGCTGGTCCAGCAACACATCCAGTCTCCAGACGCAGGTCTAGCGAGGCATCCAGGCTGCAGACGCTGGTCCAGCAACACATCCAGTCTCCAGATGCAGGTCTAGCAAGGCATCCAGGCTCAAGACGCAGGTCCAGCGACGCATCCAGTCTCCAGGCGCAGGTCCAGCGAGGCATCCAGGCTCCAGACGCAGGTCCAGCGAGGCATCCAGGCTCCAGTCGCAGGTCCCGTGAGGCATCCAGGCTCCAGTCGCAGGTCCCGCGAGGCATCCAGGCTGCAGACACTGGTCCAGCAACACATCCAGTCTCCAGACGCAGGTCTAGCGAGGCATCCAGGCTGCAGACGCAGGTCCAGCAAGGCATCCAGGCTCAAGACGCAGGTCCAGCGACGCATCCAGTCTCCAGGCGCAGGTCTAGCGAGGCATCCAGGCTCCAGTCGCAGGTCCTGCGAGGCATCCAGGCTCCAGACGCAGGTCCAGCAAGGCATCCAGGTTGCAGACGCAGGTCCGGTGAGGCATCCAGGCTACAGACGCAGGTCCTGCGACACATCCAGTCTCCAGACGCAGGTCCAGCGAGGCATTCAGGCTGCAGACGCTCATCCCGCAAGGCATCCAGGCTACAGACGCAGGTCCAGCGAGGCAGCTAGGCTCCAGTCGCAGGTCCAGCGAGGCATCCAGGCTGCAGACGCAGGTCCAGCGACGCATCCAGTCTCCAGACACAGGTCCAGTGAGGCATCCAGTCTCCAGACGCAGGTCCAGTGAGGCATCCAGGCTACAGACGCAGGCATCCAGTCTCCAGACGCAGGTCCCGCGAGGCATCCAGTCTCCAGACGCAGGTCCCGCGAGGCATCCAGTCTCCAGACGCAGGTCCCGCGAGGCATCCAGTCTCCAGACGCAGGTCCCGCGAGGCATCCAGTCTCCAGACGCAGGTCCCGCGAGGCATCCAGTCTCCAGACGCAGGTCCCGCGAGGCATCCAGTCTCCAGACGCAGGTCCCGCGAGGCATCCAGTCTCCAGACGCAGGTCCCGCGAGGCATCCAGTCTCCAGACGCAGGTCCCGCGAGGCATCCAGTCTCCAGACGCAGGTCCCGCGAGGCATCCAGTCTCCAGACGCAGGTCCCGCGAGGCATCCAGTCTCCAGACGCAGGTCCCGCGAGGCATCCAGTCTCCAGACGCAGGTCCCGCGAGGCATCCAGTCTCCAGACGCAGGTCCCGCGAGGCATCCAGTCTCCAGACGCAGGTCCCGCGAGGCATCCAGTCTCCAGACGCAGGTCCCGCGAGGCATCCAGTCTCCAGACGCAGGTCCCGCGAGGCGTCCAGGCTCCGGTCGCAGGTCCCGCGAGGCGTCCAGGCTCCGGTCGCAGGTCCCGCGAGGCGTCCAGGCTCCGGTCGCAGGTCCCGCGAGGCGTCCAGGCTCCGGTCGCAGGTCCCGCGAGGCGTCCAGGCTGCAGACGCAGGTCCCGCGAGGCGTCCAGGCTGCAGACGCAGGTCCCGGGAGGCGTCCAGGCTGCAGACGCAGGTCCCGGGAGGCGTCCAGGCTGCAGACGCAGGTCCCGGGAGGCGTCCAGGCTGCAGACGCAGGTCCCGGGAGGCGTCCAGGCTGCAGACGCAGGTCCCGGGAGGCGTCCAGGCTGCAGACGCAGGTCCCAGGTCCCGCGAGGCGTCCAGGCTGCAGGCTCCAGTCGCAGGTCCCGCGAGGCGTCCAGGCTGCAGGCTCCAGTCGCAGGTCCCGCGAGGCGTCCAGGCTGCAGGCTCCAGTCGCAGGTCCCGCGAGGCGTCCAGGCTGCAGGCTCCAGTCGCAGGTCCCGCGAGGCATCCAGGCTCCAGACGCAGGTCCCGCGAGGCGTCCAGACTCTCATCCTGGTCATCCTGGATGTTGGGTGACTTAAAGGGGTTGTTGATGTGTGCTGCACTTGTTGCAGGCTAATCCATTCAGCAGTTTTTTGTTTTTTATGCCTATTTTCTATTGGACATGACTGATAGGCTATTTTTTGCATTAGAAGCAAAAAAAAAACTCACGTTGGGTTCACTAATGGGCCTATGAGTAGCTTTCGCCCGCTAACGCCGGATTTCCTATCACCTTTGTGCTAATGTTAGCGGCAGCTTTTACTGCTGTTCCCTGATACTATCGCCATGTAGCAATGGCTTGTTAATACGCCGCTAACATAGAGATAGTTTTCAGGGTTAGGCGGCGACAAAAAACACTGCAGCTAACTGGCGTTTGGGATAGATATCGCTGGTCCTTGTGAATATGCCCCTCACAGTTCTGCTCTAGAGAAACCCTAGACACAAGTGTTGCATGCACCAGCTGCTCGTGTGCAAATAGTGCACTCACCATGTGGAAGTCGCAGTACTTCAACCCTACACCCCTCACCCCGTCCTCAGAGGTGAATGACAAACCTACTCAAACGTGTGCTGTTACCATGACGTAGCTATCTCATCAGGGGTAGTAAACCCTATATAAATGCAATCACAATTACAATTTATTCAAGCAACATGCGGTTGGCAAAAGAAACAGCAGTCATATAGGAGTCAGAAATAAAAGCAAGGAAAGCAGTACCCATGTTGCACAGCAAGCAACTCTTGAGATGAATGACCCCAAATACATCCAGCCATGATTCCCAAGTCCAGTGGTAAACAGTTCACAGATGTATTATAGCAGCAGATTCTTTCTGTATACACCCCGCTGGGGCTGGTGCCAACAATTCTCATTCCCCACCAAGGGTTCTAGGGCAAATAACGTCATTAACATCCATTTAAACAAGCTTTCACCTCTGACTAGGAGAGGCATGGAAAATACACATAGTTTGATACATAACATACAACTCCAGGGCACCACATAACGCACCGCACCTGCCCACGGCGAAGCCCCCACCAATAATCCCCACCAATAATCAACTCCAGGCATCCCTGGGTAGGGCTGAAAGGGCCAGGACCACCAGCAAGTCACTCCACCCTCCAACCAGCCCCATGACCACCATGATCATTGCCCCAACAGGTGGTCAAAACCTGTCAACCACTCCACTTTCTGGAACACACAGAAAACTCATTGGGTCTCTGGTACTAACCTGGAATGTGCTGATTAAGCAAACAGCATCTCTCTGAGGGTATCGCGCCAATATATGTTTTTGTTCCATCCAACGAAAGCCATATGTCATAGGCAGAGTCAGTTACGCATATCACACCACCGCGAATGCCACCACCCACAACAGCCCCTTCACCTCTCTGGGTCTTTTTTATTAGGCCAGATGCCTCCCTGGACATTGATCTCCCATCTTGGGCTAAGCCTGTATAATATGGTGACCACCACTACCTAAAGTAAATGCCCAGAAGCAAGAAGTTGAGGATGTCTACCTCCATTATGGAGGTACTCCTACCCACATGGGGCTTCTCACATGATCACAGGGAAATTGTGTGCTTGGCCATGTCAGCTATAAAGCGTGCCACACTTGATGGGGTAACATTGCGGCTTTGCTGGCAGTACCAACGCACCAGGGTTGTCAGGAGCATCTATCAGTCCTAGACTCGTCACCTTTCTTGGTTCAGCTCTCGAGGGCTCCACTGACCACATATCCAGAGCTCGGCGGCTTTCCTTCTTTGTCTGTTTCTCATGTTGCTCCTGGTTAGGATGGGCGTAACCCAGGTCAGTAGACGGCAGAAGATTTAAATCCACCCCCATATTGGAATCCCGGGGAGATTGCAAAGCCCCCATGGTAGGGACCGCAGGGGTTTCATATTGTCGTGAATGGGGCCGTAAGTGATACCAATCCAGGGGCTCTGACCCAAAACCCGTCATTGTCTATCACGAGAAGCAAACAGCTAGCTTGTGCTTTTTAAGGGATAACTACCCCTGTACCCCTGTGTGATGCTGTGGCTGATGAGAAAAACAATCTAGAACCCAGAAATAATTTAGTTTGTTCCTCTCCTTACCCCTGATGAATGGGGTTTCTTATAAAAGAATCATTGCAGGATCATATAGCAGCAAACTGAGAAAAAGCATACCACTTCTGTCTATTAATCAATCCATTTGACTTTTGACTAACTAGAACCAACTCCATTTCATAATTTCCCCCTTTTTTAAGGCAATATTAATGCTAAACACATGTTGACAATAAGTATTAACAACTTGAACCATGCCACCCATTGATCTGGAATTATTATTTTATACCCAAGCAAATTTTCCCCACTCAGTGACCACCTTTCAACCTACACTCCGTCACCTAAAAATCCCCCACGCTCACCAATCTGCCTTCTCTCAACAAATCTTCTTAACCTCTGGAAGTTAAGCACAGTCACCCTATTAATCAAATGTTGCATTCCTCCTGCACCAACAGTGGCTCAGAGCTATCACTTTTCACCTCTTGGACCCCCCCCCCAGATCTGAGGTAGCAAATTCTCAGATTCTGTGGGATCCATAATAGTATGACACCGCCCCCGCTGCCCCCCCACAAAACTTTCAGTGTGGCTGTGTCTAGCAGATGAGCCTCTACACCCTTCTCCCTAATGGGCTCAGTTGTTTCAATTCCCAATGACACCTGGAAGTTTTATATTCCAGGCCAGGAAAAACTTTTATAAGAAAATCATAATATCAGAATTAAGGTGAAAAGTATTCTAAGCATTTCCTCTGGAATTCTAAAGTCCTGCAGGCAAACCAAAATAGTCTCTGATTTTGCATTTGCTTTGGGTGCAGTGAGGGGGACCCTGTGCTCTAGCAATAGAGCACTGATGAGACATGACATGGTTAACAAGCATTGGTAAATGCATTTGGTTTCGCCTATGTTATTAAAAATAAGCTGTTTTTATGTTGTCATTTGTAGCTTGGTGAATAGTTGGGAAATATATGTTAGTGAAACTCCGTTTACGTGTTATGACTTCTTTAAGAATTTGTAATGTAAAGAAAGTTTGTTTTTTTCTCTTTGTTTTTTGTGGAGATTGGAGATGTGATATGCCGAGGCACTTTTAATGTATTTGTATTGGGTTCTGGCTATTTATGTGTATAAAAATGTGTTTGGCTCTCATTGTTCTGCATCACTACATGAGTCTGCCTTGGGACGTCTTGTGGATTGGAATGGTTTGGAATGTGGAATGGAAGGTGGTACGGAATGTAGAATGGAAGGTGGAACGGAAGGTGGTATGGAAGGTGGTACAGAAGGTAGAATGGAAGGTGGAACGGAAGGTGGTACGGAATGTGGAATGGAAGGTGGTATGGAAGGTAGAATGGAAGGTTGAACGGAATGTGGAATGGAAGGTGGTACAGAAGGTGGTACAGAATGTGGAATGGAAACTGGTAAGGAAGGTAGAATGGAAGGTGGTATGGAAGGTTGTACGGAATGTGGAATGGAAGGTGGTACCGAAGGTGGTACGGAATGTGGAATGGAAGGTGGTACGGAAAGTAGAAAGGAAGGTGGAACGGAAGGTGGTACGGAATGTGGAATGTAAGGTGGTACAGAAGGTGGTACAGAATGTGGAATGTAAGGTGGTATGGAGGTGGTACGGAAGAAGGTATGGAATGTGGAATGGAAGGTGGAACAGAAGGTGGTACGGAATGTGGAATGTAAGGCGGTACGAAAGGTGGTACGGAAGGTGGTACGGAATGTGGAATGGAAGGTCGTACGGAAGGTAGAATGGAAGGTGGAACGGAAGGTGGTACAGAATGTGGAATGTAAGGTGGTACGGAAGTTGCTACAGAATGTGGAATGGAAGGTGGTACGGAAGGTAGAATGGAAGGTGGAATTGAAGGTGGTACGGAATGTTGAATGTAAGGTGGTACAGAAGGTGATACAGAAGGTGGTACGGAATGTGGAATGTAAGGTGGTATGGAAGGTGGTACGGAATGTGAAATGGAAGGTGGTATGGAATGTGTAATGGAAGGTGGTATGGAAGGTTGTACGGAAGGTAGAATGGAAGGTGAAACAGAAGGTGGTACGGAATGTGGAATTGAAGGTTGTACGGAAGGTGGTACGAAATGTGGAATGGAAGGTGGTACGGAATGTGGAATGGGATGTGGTACGGAAGGTGGTACGGAATGTGGAATGGAAGGTAGAATGGAAGGTGGTACGGAATGGGGTACGGAAGGTGGTACGGAATGTGGAATGGAAGGTGGTACGGAATGTGGAATGGAAGGTGGTACGGAATGTGGAATGGAAGGTGGTACGGAACGTGGTACGGAAGGGGAAGGTGGTAGGGAAGGTGGTGCGGAATGTGGAATGGAAGGTGGTACGGAAGGTGGTACAGAATGTGGAATGGAAGGTGGTACGGAATGTGGAATGGAAGGTGGTACGGAAGGTGGTACGGAATGTGGAATGGAAGGTGGTACGGAACGTGGTACAGAAGAGGAAGGTGGTATGGATTTATTACTGAGACAATTTCATTGGCCGACTGATCTGAGGATGCAGGATGGTTTAGGCTTTTAAATATGTAATAAAGTAAATAGATGCAAAGTATACTATTCACGCAAGAGTGAATTTGAAATTTGGGTCTGTGATTGCTCCCAAGATATAACCTTCGAGAGAGGTGTTAAAAACCAGAGAGAGTTGTTTCATTGATTGAGAGAGTTGTGTCCCTTCCGCCCTGCCAATGCTTCCAATGACAATACAAACATTAGGATTAGCTACTTCCTAATTGTAATGCGCAAGAAATCTCAACTGAGAAATTTCTATTCTGATGTTTGTACATCTAGCCAGAAGTTCCTTAATGTTAAAAAGAACACCAACATCTTTGCACAACCATGTGAAGTCAGAAAAGTAAGTTAACTACTCAGGAAATTGGGTAAAGTTTGACCCACAAGTGCAGGGTGTGGATTTCATCCTCTGTCCCAGTGGGTGAGTGACCTGGACATTAGCATTTAGTGTTGTCGTCTTCGGGACGCCTAGTGGGATGTCACTTGGCTCTCTTTTGTAGTGGGTTCTCTAGCTTTTTCAACACTACTGCGCAAAAGGTATGCTGTCTGCTTAAAAGAAAAGACCTCTGGGCCCGATTCACAGAACTAACTTAAGACAAAATCCTAAACTTACTACCATTTTGGTATTCACAGAAGGCACTTACTCATTTTGGTATTCACAGAAGGCACTTACTCATTTCGGTATTCACAGAAGTTAGCAGTCCTAACTTTAGGACTCCTAAATGCCTTCTGTGAATACCGAAAGTCCTAAAGTTAGGATTTTTCTCAGTTTAGGAGTAGTAAAGTTTGGAGTCAGCTCTCCTAACCAATAGAAAAGTGTGGATTTGTCTATGATTGCAACTGGAGGTTAAAGAAAGTGAGGCAATTATTTCAGAGATTAATCCATATTGTTTTGACCTACAATTGCCCCGCATTTGCCACAGCTGAGGCAGTCCTGCGTGCACCCTCCACCCCTGCAGATTGGTCCTTTGCAACTTCCTCCTTATCTGAAACGAGTAGCCTAGATATAAATAACTCTGGAGCTGGAACAGCAGCATCTGTGTCTTTTTGTATCATCCTGTTTTTTCCTGGCTGTCAGTTTTAGAAGAGCGAGTGCAGTGTGAGATTAGCATAATGCCATTTTCCCCAGCATTTACCATAAGCAGAGTAGCTGAAGTAAACACATAACTGCACGGGAGGCTGCATGCTTAGCTGTGGGAGGAGAAACAAGGGCAGGGTGTGCCTAGAGGAGTAGATCAGTTTGAACAAGTTACTCTACCCTAGCCATGCAGATGCAAAGAAAGAGGATGGCATGCTCATTACCAGAACATAAAGGCAATGCTACAAGGCTTAGCAGAGGGCTAATGGGATGCTTCAAGCCTGCACGTGTTATTATTCCATATTATTTTCCACCATTTAATTGATTACGTTTCTCTCCACTTCCGAGCCCGGTGTGAAAATGGATGCGCCGTGTTCATATTATCCCAAACTGACTGAATGTTTGCTAACAAAACAAGCTTAGTAGAAGTTTATTGATTTTTAACTTTTTGAAGCATAACCCTCACCTCAAAGCAAGCAGCATTGTAAAAAAACACATCAAATAAAGCAATAACAAAACACACAAGAGTCCCAAGACAAAAATATAATATCAGAGTAAAAATTAAGGAATCAAGCAGAACCCAACTCACACAGTTACAGAACCCACTATAAAATTCTGTGGAATGGTATTTCAGTCTATTATGATTTAGTAGTTTAAGTTAGAATAAGTACTGAAGTGGATGCCTGCTTGTGCCCACGAGGACGGTGGAGTGCATATGATGAGGAGAGCACTCAAGTGGGTGCCTGCTTGTGCACGGGGGCACTAGATAGTTTGTGCTTTCTCTGGAGCACACGAAGGAATAAAAGGCACGTCAGAGGAGATAGTAACAGTGCGCTAAGCCCACAGCACTTTGACAGTGCTGTAACTTTAAAGCAAGGGTGCAGCTCTTGATTTTATTCTGTTTTCCCAACTGTGACTTGAGACACTTAAAAGAAGTTTCATCAAAGAGGATGAGCATAGTACTTTCAATATTGGAAACTCATAAGAGAAACACACATGGAAGAACAGGAAATAGAATGTCTACAACTATAGAAAGGAGGAAAAGTATAGTGACAAGCACAATCATCAAAAAGAAGTGAGCGGGGTATGCAAGTCCCTTTTAAGATATACTTAATACAATAGATTTCAGGCGAAACCTAAAAAGGAGCATTGACGTTTCCTCAATCAAATTCCTATTTTGAGCAAAGTTTTCCAGGATCCCCTCCAGCCTCACCTTTGCTCGTCGAGATCGATTCTCCAGATCCTTCAGTTTGAATTTATTCTAGTGCATGTCTTTTAGAAGCTGAGAAGCTGTTTCTGAGTGGAACCATCTTGAATCCTTCAAATTTTAAGTCCTTTTTTCGGTTTCTATGCATCTGAACTTCAAATTCTGTAAACCTTTATCAAATAAACCCAGATATTTTCACTTTTTTGTGTTATTTCCTTATGAGCCATTTTTATATCCTGGATTTCAATAAAAAGTTGCTTGAGTATAGCACATAGTTCAGCATTAGATTCCTTCAACGCACCCACTGACGTGGCTAGATCTAGTGTGTGTACATGGGGCCTCAGGGGGTTGCTGCTTTCAATGGAAAGTCTTATTCTGGACTTCTGTCAGTCTGTTGGAGGGAGAGTCGATGTCTCAGAGTCAAGTTCAGTTTCTCCATAAATAGTTTCGGCCAATGCAGCCACTGATCCAAGCATGTTGAGCCAATTTTTTATCACCCACCCTGCTACCACTCTCTGATGGGGATGAACTTGTGGACTCTCTCCTTGTGAATCTCGAGGTGGATTTCTACCAAAGATTGGATACTGTGGCAGGCTTGTTGAATTGCGAGTGTTGTTAGCTGTGGTATATTGCCAGTTGGGGCCACAAAGGAGGTTCTAAGAGTAGCTGCATTCACATGAGAATGAGCATGAACTTGAGCTGATTTTTTACTCACAGGCAAATTATCGCAAACAGCATCCTTACATTGATTCTCCAAGGCCAACCCAGCCTGTGAGTGGTTATTTGTGACCAGTGTCCCATTTTTATTCGGATGTTCAGATTGCATAGAATGCCGTAAAGGAGCCTCCGTTACCCTCTCAGAAGATCCTCTATCTTCTGGAGAAAGAGATTTGGTCTGGCTTAGCAGTGAGTTGTGTATTTCCGATGCAGCACAATCTTACAGTGTTAATTCCACAGCCTGAGCCTTATGGGCTATGGTAAGTGAATTCAGTGAATTAAGTAGCCCGCTCCTCTGTGATGTTTATCTTTGCCACTAACATCCAAGCTTGTTTTTACTTTAATATGGGCTGTCTCACCTCCCTCCCAAGTAAAGTTAGCACCTGAACCCAGGTGGGGCTTTCTGCCTCATAATACTTTGTTTTTTTTTCTGGAAAAGGCTTCATATTTATACTCAGCCAGCCTGAAAGACCACAACCCAGCTCTTGAACAGCAGACAATCAATACTACAAAAAAGGTAATGCTGAGAATAACCTATTTCTGGCCAGAGTTTTTAGCCCCCCCAGGCTATTAAAAACTGAGTGCAACAGCTTTGCTCTGGCAATTGTGCCACTTGCAGAACCCTTCAGAGAAGAGGGGATGAGACATGAAGTGCTTCTGGATGGGAAGATACATATAATGACCTATAGTTGTATATTAGAAACATATAATGACCTATAGTTGTATATTAGAAACGGCACCCAGGGTATATCTCACGCTATGACCATCTTAGAGGAATTTGCGGGTCTGACCTGACTCCGAGTTAATGCTCTAAAAACTCAGATATTCCCTCTGGCACCCTCTCTGCCCAGACCGGGAAACCTTCTGATGGACGTTAAATGGGCCCCCAGCTCCTTTAGATACTTGGACATACAGGTGGTCCATAAACAGCCAGATCTTATGGAGGGAACCCTCAATTGAGCGCTTTGCTCCCTGAGGTCATTCTGGCGTTTCCTTAAATTAACTGTTATGGCCTGGGTGGCATTGTCCAAAATGGTCATCCTCCAGAGACTACTATATTACTTTGTTAACCTCCTAGTGGTGATTCCACAACGATAGTTTAATTAGTTGGGCTCATTGCTAAGAGATCTGATCTGGGATGGGGGGCTGAATGGGGTTTCCCTGATGGAGATGCAGAGGTCTCTGGCACTTGTGGCCAAATGGTGCCAGATTTTAAGGCTTACTACCTGGCGGCACAACTCCAGCGGCTGTCCCACTTGCTTGATGGTAGAGTGTTGGAGACACTGGGAATACCAGGACGGCTCCCCCGCAAATGGCTCCTAACCAAAATCCTAAACCCTAAATTCCAGATACAAGGTGCTGGGGTTCTGATGCAGGTGGCATTAAAATGTTGGATCAGATGCATACAATGCACGGAAAGGGTTAACTGCAAAAATGGACAGTAGCAGGAGTGACAACAGCTTGTGACTGCTACCAAGACGGAGAGCTACTTCCCCTGATGGATTTCCTTACACATTATGGCCTATCCCCAGGGCAGTTAATAAATTATAGCACTATGATGGGAGTCTTTACTGTGCCATGGGGAAGGGCCAGTCATGAGCCTGACATGCACGCAGTCCTAGAGGCAGTGGTGACACTTGGGTCAGTGAGGCATTTGTGAAATGGATATATGCCGCGATTATGACCCTGACAGAACAGCCCTTAACCCACCTGCAGGAGAAATGGGGAACCCAAGAAGAAAGGGCCCTAATACTAGAAGACAAATAAAGTAAAAAGCATAGACCACTTTCCGAGCTCTGGACCAAGGTGGTGCGAGCATGGAACGCTCGGGGAAAAGGAGATGGAGAGAGCTCTGTGGAGGCCTGCCCGAGGGGTAATAGACAGGGGGAACCTCCCCCCAATGCTACCCCCGAGAGATAGCAATATAAAGCCATAAATGTCTCCTCATACCTTCTGATAAGATACCCCAAGAGGTCTTTAACATTGGGGCCCCCAAACGTATTGGGGAGTTCTGTTTGACACGCACTAATGATACTCATTACAGACCCGACCCCAGAGGGGGTTAGTTGTTATTGGTTTATTATGTTAGTGCACTATGTTTGATTTTATTGGAACACAATAAGAGATATATTATTAAGCAAATCTAGAGGGCTTCCCTGTCATGATGCTTATAGACAAGGCAATGTTCTGTACCTGGCAGATATTATGTATAACTACGAACAAATGTGAATAATGATTGTGCTTTATTTATTTATTTGAAAAGTTTTATAAAGCACGAACAAGACCCAGATGGGTATCAGAGCGCTGCACAAAAGAAACTAACGTTGACTTGAGGAAACAGCATGAGTACAATACAATAAGGCAACATAAGAGGAACCTGAAACATAAAAAGTAAATGGGGTTGCCAGGGAAAGACGAGGTAGCACATAATCAAACAGATAACAGCCCTACTAGACGGGGCCGGGAATTTTTCTACTACTTAATAACTATCCGTTTTCCTTTCTACAGTATAGGTACTAATTTTTATTGTACATTGTCTTAACATGTATAACTGGATATATAAGTTTTCTCAAGCATTACTGGTATGGAGAGGAAGAGTGGGAGTGAGGCTGGGGATTCCGCGGTACACAGGTAAGTGGTTTTAAGTTTCTTTTTAATTAAGTTTAACTTATTTCTTAATAGTGGGGGGGAGGCGGGCGGTGTAGCATAGCGGAGCGGGCCTCCACGGAGTTTGTTTGCAACTCTGTGGACCTCTGCATAGCCCTGCTACGCACACTACGCCCGGGGTTAGAAAAAACTCATTTGTTTTTTTCAAACTGCTGCTTTGATTATGCTTTATGTTTTGCCTTTCCACACAGCTGTTGGCAATGGCAGTAGGCATTATGAAGTCAGAAATCAAATGTAATAAGCTATAAAAGTTGTGCAGTTTGGTCATTTATTTATTAGCAGCAATTAAAGCCATCACAAGTGTTCTGTAACAAGGAAATGGGAGACAGATTTGTATACATGGATTGCTGTTACCGTGTATTATATACAACTTACAATCAGCCTTTAAAATTATCCCTGATGCTCCATGGAGTAGCATCAGTAGCATAGCAAGTATGCTATGGGCCCTGGTGCTGGTGGAAGCGGGGTAAATGGGTCTTTGCCTGCTGTTGGCATAATATAATACAGCAATGTACAATGCCCTCCGTACCACTGCACCTGCTACACCAATGGTAACTACACCCCTGAGTAGCATGCTATCGGTTCACAAAGTTTGGCAAAAGGCAGGCGTGAGTTTTATTGGTTAAGTGGCGGTAGCTTTTACCTTGAAAAACGTGACTGCAGGGGAACTTCCCCTGCAAGGTTGAGAGTGAATAAGTTGACACCCGGGGTTCGCAGTGTTTTCAAAACCTGCTAAATGGGGGGGTAGGGGACGTCCATCAGGAGGGTTGGCTACGTGGGTGGCCTCTCATCTAGGTTGCCAGGCTAGAAAATTACCAGTTGACTCAGACGACATACTACCGGTTCTTCTAGAATGGCCAAATTCTACCAAGTTGATGACAATAAATGTCTATTCGCGACCTGTAGTTTCGCAACGCGAATCTAATACCATTGAGGAACTCTCGGCCTTCCTGAGTGAAATTCCAAGAGACCTCCCATATGTGGTTGGAGGAGATTTGAACTCGCACTACGAGCCATTGCCCGGCCTTCT
Source organism: Lissotriton helveticus (assembly GCF_964261635.1). Classification (NCBI taxonomy): domain Eukaryota; kingdom Metazoa; phylum Chordata; class Amphibia; order Caudata; family Salamandridae; genus Lissotriton; species Lissotriton helveticus. Next base: position 371,088,322 of record NC_136058.1, read on the forward strand.
TGATGGACCCTCCCTAGAGGAGGATTTAAGATGGCTGATACCTGCTACGGTGGCACCCCCCCCCCCAAGAGCCTGGACCTCTCTCGCATTGCAGATCACCGCACTCACCCTTAACCATGGTCTAAGGGCTTGTAATGGGCGTACTAAATCAGATACCCCAAGTAAATGCACCTACAACAAGAAAGGAAGGGAATCTAGATTAGATTACGTTCTAGTCCAATTGTCCTGCTGGCAACGAATCATCGATTTCAGGGTACTGGACAGAGGGGATAGTGATCACAATGCCCTCGAACTCGAATACGCCATACCAGGCATCGAGGACTTGGGTCAGGACAAAGATAGTCCAAAGACAGGGTTACTCCTGGAGAACAACAGGAGAAGAGTCAGGTGGGGGAAACTGGTTACAAGTGGCGATAAGTTACCCAGGCTTTACGCTAGAATTACCCCTGTGCTGGAAAAAGTTTTTGATCTCGGTGCAGATCTGGGGAATGTGAAAAATAGAGACCAGCTATGGCGAACACATGGAGAACTAATTAGCACCATGGAGTCTGATCTCTTTTTAAAGGGTACTGTTAGATCCAGTGGGATGCATAAAAAGTCCTGGTATAATGCCACATGCCGGGACTCGAAATGTGCACTCCTACTCGCTATTAAGGCGCGTAGCTGCAGGGAGGAGATACAAGCCAGGAGACTGGCATATAAGACACTACTGGTAAATGCCAAGGCCGAGTGGGACCAACAATACTGGGAGGAACTCTCTGGAGCATTAGCCACCAAAGATTCTTTTAAATTTTGGCGGTTAGTCAACAACGGGTCAGAAGACCTGTCGTCGGCTATTGAATCGAATATTGCTCCGAGCGTTTGGCAAAATCACTTCCAGTCCCTATACACAATAGAGGACGCGGCGGTGTCTACACCCTACCGCACTCTAGTTAGTGGCGAGGAGGGCGAACCCTTTACAGAAAAGGAAGTCCGGGCAGCAATTGCGGGCCTGGCAGCAGGTAACGCACCGGGGCTCGACGGAGTGCCTGGAGACCTCTATAAGCAGGAGCCAGGGATATGGGCTCCCTATCTCCTGCTAATATTTAACGCAATCCTTAGGGGAATGGACGTCCCGGATACTTGGCTGGGCGCAGAGGTGGTCCCAATATATAAAAAGGGTTCCCCTCTCCTCCCAGCCAACTATCGTCTAATAAGCCTTATCAACGTGTCTCAGAAGTTGTTCGGAAGGCTGATTTTGGACAGATTGCAGACTGGCTTGAGGAAACGGACACCCTGAGCCCCTATCAGGCAGGTTTCAGGAGTGGGGTCTCTACAATTGATCAATTGTTCAGATTAAACCTCATGTACTGGAAGACTGCATTGATAGAGGGCGGCACCCTGAACACGGTTTTCGTGGACCTACGTGCCACCTTCGATCTGGTGCCAAGAACAAAACTGTGGAGGGTAATGGAAGAGCTAGGTGTTCCCAATGACATTCTTGCAATCTTGATAAGACTACATCACAACAACTTTGCACGCGTCAGGTGCGGGAGAAGTGGCAATCTAACTGAAAGATTCCCCGTTCGCAGAGGGGTGAGACAGGGCTGTGTGATTGCACCGACCCTGTTTTGCCCCAAAATTGACAGGCAGCAGGGTGCCCGCAATTATGTTTGCGGATGACACCCTGCTGCTGTCCAAATCCCCGATGGGTATACAGCGGGTGTTAGACGGCTTCCTGGAATTCTGCACGGAAAGAGGACTTGAAATTAACCCGCAGAAAACCAAATTCATGATCCTAAACCCCACGCCCTTCAGGCGCCCAAACCCCCTGCTCGGCACAGTGCGCTTGGAAAGGGTTAACACTATAGAGTATTTGGGAATAACACTTAACCAGAATCTCACGTGGGCGGAACATCAGACAAAGGCAAACATGAAATTGGCCCAGAAGGCAGGTGGTATCATGAGAATTGCGACCAAGTCATCACACCGCCCTCTCAGCCCCGCTATTCAAATCTACAAAGCACAGGCACGGGGGGTGTCACCTACGGGGGAGAGATGTGGGGCCACATTCCATCATCCTCTCTGCTAATCACAGAGAACAAATTTTTGAGGCAGCTGACTGCTCTTCCACCAAGTACCCCACTGCTGCCCTTGAGACTGGACCTGGGCGTGAGGCCGATTACGGAGGAACTAGGGCTCAGGCCACTAACATTTTGGCATCGGATTTGGAGTAGTCAAGACCTTCTCCACTATAGATCGGAGCTGCAGGAATTTCTATCCCTACCCAGCGCAACTAAGATTCCTTGGCTAAAATACATTAAGACAACCTGTGAGATCCTTGGATTACCGGACCTATGGTTAGACCCGGGAAGTACATCCATCAGGATCCCAAGGAAAGCGCTGTCCAGGGTATATTATGATAAAATGCTTTCTCGAGCTCTGGACGGTGCGCGCGAGGGTTCTTTGTCACACTGCTTCATCAAAACTCCTACAACCTGGAAAGTGTCTTGGATGGCATGACCCCTGCCCTAACGAGGAAATTATTCCTGCAATGGAGATACGGGACCCTTCCTTTAATGTCCTTCACCAAAGCATGGTCGCGTCGGCCGTCCACGGAAAAGTGCCCGGCATGCGACCATACAAAGGAGAATGAGGCCCATGTGATTTTATTTTGCCGAGCCTACCAGAGAAGCAGGAAATTCAGGCTGGTTCCCCTTCTCAAAAACCTGGGTTTTAGAACATTTTTACCAGCGTACAGAATTTAAAAGACAGACTTATCTCCGCCAATTGTGTTTGCCGTGGCCAAATTTTTAACTGCGATGTGGTACACTCGAAATCGACTGATTAAGATGGCTGGAGAACTTTGAAAACTGCCACTCTTTGACTTATTGCCAAATCTTAATGCTTTTAACATTAATGATTACTTGTAATTTGATTTTAACCAAATGTAGCTATTTTGTATATCTTTTATGATCTTGTGATCGAAATAAAGATTTGGATTGGAATAAGTTAGGGGGTTTGCCAAGAGAAAAACATTTCCTGTATGAGAGCATTGGGCCTCAAAGGCATGAACTGAATACACAATTAGATCGGCCGAGATACATGTTGAAAATGACAATGTGTATGTACATAAGCGGCGTTCATTTGTGTTCACTGTACCCCTTGTTGTAAGCAGAACGGATATCGCTAAAACACTGACTGTGTTATCCCGCTAGCATAGACCCATGCACACACGTACACGACAGCCATTTTAGGTATCATGGTCTCCCAGTTTGCGATCGATCACCAGCGCCCCTTCCCTGACCCTGCAAGCTTCCCCCATGCACCCTGACCGCCCCCGCTCTCACATGTACAAGTCATGAGCCCTCCCTTCCCGCATGACTCTGTCTCTTAGAATCGCACCCCGCGCCTGACCAACACCTCCTTTTCCTTCCATGAATACCCCTCCTTTGATGACCCCGACCTCTGAGCCTGAATGTTTGCACGGACCACTGGTCATCCCTTAGCCTGAGGATACAGTTTATTGCCCACTACTGTATGCACTCGTCTCTCTTGGAAGAAGCCACTATTGATCATGACCACCCCACCCCCTGAGATTCGATCAGGCACACACATTCCAATGGAATCAGCAGAACACTCAGCTGCGTGACAGCCCCTCCTCCTATTGCATGGAGGATAAGGGCCCCTACTGTAGCCACGTGTTGGAATACCTTCATACTATACAAAGTGTTGATTGTAATAAAGGATGCCTGTGTGCCACAAACCTGTGTATAAAAGACAAAGCCTCAGAGAAACTTGTTAGAGCACCTCCCGAAGACACTATGCGAGTGTCCCAAATGACAGGCTCTCCTCATTAGAAATAAACCTTGTTTCCTTGTCTTCCTGCTTCCAGTGCCCGTCTCTTTATTTGGTAATTATTCAAGATGGAAACGAAGAGTCGCCCTGCGCCAGCAGCCTGGGCATCCGGGGCGTTATGGGCTGACTTTTCAACAATTGGCGCCCAACGTGGGGCCCATCAGCGACATAAGGTCCGGTAAGAGAGGTCCAGACGATGGGGTGAACATCTAAATGATTGGAGTATACCTGCCTTGAGAGGGCCCTCGTCCGGCTGCCGATTGAATGAACTTCACCGATTCCGAACGGACCTCTCTCAAGTGACCTATTGTCCTGACTGGAATCCCACAGGAATGCTGCGGTAAAAACATGGAGAAAGAGACCGATTGGGCGCTGGAAGAAGGAAGGCGAAGAACTGTCCACATGGTCCGGTCCGGGTAAGGTCGTGACACACGACAAATTGCGAAACTAATTGATTGATTGTTTGAAAATACTAGTATTACTTATTGATTGTTTCTGAGAGATTCTCTATTTGCAAACAAGCACAGAGTCGCCATACTCTGTTTAGTCTTTGCAGATAGTGAAGGATAGGTAATGCAGACTTTTGTCCCCATGGTAATCCGTCATACCTATTTTTCTCCCCATTGATTGATTGATTGAATCGAGCATTGAATTGCTCGAAGTTGGTTCTCTTAAGGATCTTCTCTGCCTGCAAACGGGGAAGAATAGGAATATTCTCCCTCCCTTTGCCGATAGTGAAGGGTAGGTAACGCAAACCTTTAACACGTCGTACCTATTTCATTCCTCATTGATTGATTGATTGTCCGAACATTGACTGTTTGGAATTGGTTCTTTTTGGAGGTATTCTCTATTTGCAAACAAGCACAGAGTCGCCATGCTCTGTCTAGTCTTTGCAAATAGTGAAGGGTAGGTAAGACGGACCTTTGTCCCCCGTTGTAATCTGTCATGCCTATCTACTCCCCACTGACTGATACGCCAGCCTCACCCGGACCATTCACTAGAGGTAGGTCATCTGGCCCGACCAGAGAGCACCCCTAGTGAAAAGGACATATACAATAATAACGAAGTGATCACTGTATCCTGTTAACAGAAACTTTAGCATGGAACGACCTGGAAAGAAAGGAATAGGAAAACGAAATCAGTAGTCCACTGATGAATTTTTTATTAAATAACGAACAAAGAAACGATAACAAATACGTAATGATAAAACCTATTGTTGTCCTAGAAACAAGAAACGTTAGAAATAAACCCGTAATGAGAAACCTGAAAATAGTAAGAGAAACCAAGCGTGACATTGCAACGACCACAAGGCAACGAGGCTTCATCGCCCCTCACTGCCCCAAACGTGTCTATCCCACCGCCTGCCACGCCCAAATAACGGCAAACTAGGAAAGATACAAGTCAGCAGACATCCGCCCCTTTCTGGAAACTTCCAAAGTGCAACAGGTTTACGGCTACGCCCAGCCGGAAGCAACACATATAGGGCGGGTCCTGCTGCCAAACCGTCGGCCAGGAAATCATCACGAAGGGTGTAGCCGGAGGAGAGGCCGAGGCCGAAGGGACCCGGCCAAGGGGATTGCTATGACCACCCTGGAGAGTTGCAGGGGAGGGAATGTCTGTGTCCTCGACCCTCCCCTCCCTCTCCCAGTCCGGCCAACATCAACCAGAGGCCGAGGCCGACGGGATCCGGCCGCGGTGGCGGTAACACTGGAGAGTTGCAGGTTGACCCTCTCTCTCTCCCAGTCATGGCAAGGAGCGTCCGGCGGCCATTAACCAGAGGCCCGGCCCAAAGACGGACGGGACATTTCTTCTTTCTTTTATAATGGCTGCGACAACACTGGGGGGGGATGTCTTGCACATGCCTTCGACCCCCCCCCTCGTCCTCATCGCCTGGTCCGGCCATAACAAATGTCAAGCGAGACGCCGTGGGGTGCACTGGGAGGGAGAGGCGGTGCGAACAAGCCTCTCCCGCCTCCCCAGGTGGAGGCTTCCCAGCTGCACCCTCAGCGCTCCAGGCGCCCGGAAAAGGGTTCTTCCACTGTGGCGATGCTGCAACGCCTCGCCCGGCATGGTGGAGCCCGTCCGCTCATTTGACCCCGCGATCGCCGGTAGCTGCCGAACTTTCAAGATGGCGATCGACCTGACAAGAGCGGGCCCAGCATGATGGCCCGGTCACCAGTTGACTCCACCACCATAGTTCTCCGCAACCTTGAAGATTCTAGAGGAGCCGCGGGAGTCCCCGACTCCCGCAGATACCCCCGATGGGGAATGACTGCCATGATTGCCCTCGGAACGATGGAAATATAGCCGCAGGACGTCGGCACTCCCATGCTGGCGCCAGCCTCAGTTTGAATGACTAGAATCCTGCAGACCACAGTTCGGATCAGTTCCGGTGAAAGCACAGTATGACCCGGTAGGAACATTGGTGCACCCCCTCCCCTTTTTGATTGATGGTTCGGACCACCGATCCCTTCTTTTACCCTTTAACGGAACTTTGGACTGCCAAAGGAAGCTCTGGGCCAACCACGAGTTAGTAGAGATTTAGACTATGCCTGATCTGCCTGACTGCACCCAAAATGGCGCCGATGCAAATGAAACTTTCAACTCCTTGTTGTACCCCGATTGTTCAGCCCTGGTGTCATGAGATATGTATGAAGGGTTTTTCAACCACATGAATTGATATAGGATGTGTACTGATTACATGTTCGGACAATTAATGGATTCAGGATGTGTACTGTCAGTTCGGGAAATGAATTGATATGGGATGGGTACTGGTTATAGGTTCGGACAACGAATTGATATTGGATGGGTACTGATTATGTGTTCAGATGGTAAATTGACATCAGATGGGTATTAATTGAACATTCGGACAATGAATTGTTGTTTAAGTTTTGCACATCTTGATTATTGAAAGTTGGAAGGCCAACACTTATGACACTCGCTCACACTGAAGTATCGACATGATTTTATCGCGCTTTTCGCACTTTTTATGAAATAAACGACCACTGACTCCACTAAAAAGTTTTTACTAATAAAATATCCCCGCATCTACAGTTCCAGCCTGCTCCGTGGCCGGCCCACGGGGTTGTAGGCCCATATTTATGCACCAACATTCTTATTAAAGATTTTTGGAAAAAGCAAACGTAGTTGTCACGTGTGAATTGTTGATTTTCGAATAAATGACCACTGTTTAAAGGATTAAAAAGTATAGTACGTGGAAATATTGCAAAAATGAAGGGTCCAAGTTTTCGTTGTATGCGTTTTTTCCTTTTTACAGCCAAAAAGCAACCGCTAAAGATCCTGGTGTTTAGCCTACACTTTATGTGCTACCTGTATAAAAAGAGTCACACTAACAGTCCACCCGGGGCTTAAACGCCCAGGTGGCAGGGACTGCATCCCGTGGAGATAGGCCGAGTATGCAGTAAGTAAAAGCTTTTCTGGGTTTATGCATGCTAATGTGTCTATCAATGTAGCCCCTGCCCCTTCTTTTCCCCTCTCTCTGCAGGTCACATCGGAATATCGATCAGTGTATGAAAACGGTGATCTAGCAGACGAAGAGACGGGAAAAAGGGTTCGATTATGGTACCTAACCGCAACAAGCAAACCATGACTATTTCTCTCTCTCTGAACTTAGCACCTGGGAGGGCAGCCTGAAGGGAAAACCACAAAATATAGCTTCGCTTGGCACCCCGAATAGTACAACTAAAATGACGTGCGCGAATGAACAAGCATCCTACAATTAACTAAATAGGGAAAGTTTAAGGAATATTTTGAGGTAAAGCGTACATTTAAAAATCTACTGCATCCTTCTTCGCACCCTCCTAGACATATAACTTCAAGCTGCCCCATTGTTCTCCAACTGACACCAACCGTTTTCTCAGCCTGGAAACGCACTTGCTAAAAATGACTCGAATAAACCACCGTGAGCATTAGCCCGACCAGGTTAGTTCATGACCAATTGCCAAAGGCGTAAGTGTGTACAATCAAAGCCACCAGTAAGGGCAGCCGATGGTTAAAAGAGGAGAAAAAGGTAAAAAGAGCTTAGGATGCCAAAAAATGCACAGCATACAGAAAAGGGATAATTTTGGCCAATAACTGTTTTATGTTTTGTCTTGAATTTTTGTACATAATACATGTACTGTCTTCTCCGCCTGAGTTTGTGTATACGTGATGCATGGATCTACGTCATCCCTCTGTCTGTATTTCTGTAGTACTTAATCCCTGCTGTTCTATGTTGTGTGCGCACTGAATGGACCATTATTGTACACATCTCTCTCTCTCTCTCTCTCTTTTTCTCTCTCTCTCTCCACGACGAATGTGTACCGAATGGTTCGTTTAGAGTGCGAGTCTCTCTCTCTCTCTCTCTCTCTCTCTCTCTCTCTCTCTCTCTCTCTCTCTCTCTCTCTCTCTCTCTCTCTCTCTCTCTCTCTCTCTCTCTCTCTCTCTCTCTCTCTCTCTCTCTCTCTTTCTCTTTCTCTTTCTCTTTCTCTTTCTCTCTCTCTCTCTCTCTTTCTCTCTCTCTTTCTCTTTCTCTCTCTCTTTCTCTCTCTCTTTCTCTCTCTCTTTCTCTTTCTCTCTCTCTTTCTCTCTCTCTCTCTTTCTCTCTCTCTTTCTCTCTCTTTCTTCTCTCTCTCTCTTCTCCGCCCCCCTGTTCCCTCCTCCCTTATGCAAGAACGTTGTGCCCTACCGGCACGAACCCAATTGGGACTCCTCGAACGCAAAGGTGTTCAGCAAAATTGACCAAAACGATTGTGACTTGCCATATTACTACCTCTCCTTTCTGCAAAACGATAGAACCCGAGTTGGTAATGAAGACAGGACAGGTAAGACGACGGATGTCCCCTAATCTGGCCTTCTATAGGGGGGACTATAACGTCAATGGCCTTCTGTTTCTCAGCTTGTTAGAAATACGATCCCCAATGCCCCTGTAGTGTAGCTCCTATTTTCCCAATAGGCTCTGCGCATTGGAATAGTACCTACAGCAGTAAAGGCCTAGGCCAGACGTTAACTAGGTCTACTACTGTCGATACTAGACTTAATTTTTGGGTTTGCCAGCTAAGCTCAGAGTTCGCTAGAAACTTTCTCGAATGTTCAAGGAAGGATTAACTCCCCTGATTAGACAAGAAGGGATTTAGTTTCTGACAACCATAGTCTCTGATTTTGCATTTGCTTTGGGTGCAGTGAGGGGGACCCTGTGCTCTAGCAATAGAGCACTGATGAGACATGACATGGTTAACAAGCATTGGTAAATGCATTTGGTTTCGCCTATGTTATTAAAAATAAGCTGTTTTTATGTTGTCATTTGTAGCTTGGTGAATAGTTGGGAAATATATGTTAGTGAAACTCCGTTTACGTGTTATGACTTCTTTAAGAATTTGTAATGTAAAGAAAGTTTGTTTTTTTCTCTTTGTTTTTTGTGGAGATTGGAGATGTGATATGCCGAGGCACTTTTAATGTATTTGTATTGGGTTCTGGCTATTTATGTGTATAAAAATGTGTTTGGCTCTCATTGTTCTGCATCACTACATGAGTCTGCCTTGGGACGTCTTGTGGATTGGAATGGTTTGGAATGTGGAATGGAAGGTGGTACGGAATGTAGAATGGAAGGTGGAACGGAAGGTGGTATGGAAGGTGGTACAGAAGGTAGAATGGAAGGTGGAACGGAAGGTGGTACGGAATGTGGAATGGAAGGTGGTATGGAAGGTAGAATGGAAGGTTGAACGGAATGTGGAATGGAAGGTGGTACAGAAGGTGGTACAGAATGTGGAATGGAAACTGGTACGGAAGGTAGAATGGAAGGTGGTATGGAAGGTTGTACGGAATGTGGAATGGAAGGTGGTACCGAAGGTGGTACGGAATGTGGAATGGAAGGTGGTACGGAAAGTAGAAAGGAAGGTGGAACGGAAGGTGGTACGGAATGTGGAATGTAAGGTGGTACAGAAGGTGGTACAGAGTGTGGAATGTAAGGTGGTATGGAGGTGGTACGGAAGAAGGTATGGAATGTGGAATGGAAGGTGGAACAGAAGGTGGTACGGAATGTGGAATGTAAGGCGGTACGAAAGGTGGTACGGAAGGTGGTACGGAAGGAGGTACGGAATGTGGAATGGAAGGTCGTACGGAAGGTAGAATGGAAGGTGGAACGGAAGGTGGTACAGAATGTGGAATGTAAGGTGGTACGGAAGTTGCTACAGAATGTGGAATGGAAGGTGGTACGGAAGGTAGAATGGAAGGTGGAATTGAAGGTGGTACGGAATGTTGAATGTAAGGTGGTACAGAAGGTGATACAGAAGGTGGTACGGAATGTGGAATGTAAGGTGGTATGGAAGGTGGTACGGAATGTGAAATGGAAGGTGGTATGGAATGTGTAATGGAAGGTGGTATGGAAGGTTGTACGGAAGGTAGAATGGAAGGTGAAACAGAAGGTGGTACGGAATGTGGAATTGAAGGTTGTACGGAAGGTGGTACGAAATGTGGAATGGAAGGTGGTACGGAATGTGGAATGGGATGTGGTACGGAAGGTGGTACGGAATGTGGAATGGAAGGTAGAATGGAAGGTGGTACGGAAGGTGGTACGGAATGGGGTACGGAAGGTGGTACGGAATGTGGAATGGAAGGTGGTACGGAATGTGGAATGGAAGGTGGTACGGAATGTGGAATTGAAGGTTGTACGGAAGGTGGTACGAAATGTGGAATGGAAGGTGGTACGGAATGTGGAATGGGATGTGGTACGGAAGGTGGTACGGAATGTGGAATGGAAGGTAGAATGGAAGGTGGTACGGAAGGTGGTACGGAATGGGGTACGGAAGGTGGTACGGAATGTGGAATGGAAGGTGGTACGGAATGTGGAATGGAAGGTGGTACGGAAGGTGGTACGGAATGTGGAATGGAAGGTGGTACGGAACGTGGTACGGAAGGGGAAGGTGGTAGGGAAGGTGGTGCGGAATGTGGAATGGAAGGTGGTACAGAATGTGGAATGGAAGGTGGTACGGAATGTGGAATGGAAGGTGGTACGGAAGGTGGTACGGAATGTGGAATGGAAGGTGGTACGGAACGTGGTACAGAAGAGGAAGGTGGTATGGATTTATTACTGAGACAATTTCATTGGCCGACTGATCTGAGGATGCAGGATGGTTTAGGCTTTTAAATATGTAATAAAGTAAATAGATGCAAAGTATACTATTCACGCAAGAGTGAATTTGAAATTTGGGTCTGTGATTGCTCCCAAGATATAACCTTCGAGAGAGGTGTTAAAAACCAGAGAGAGTTGTTTCATTGATTGAGAGAGTTGTGTCCCTTCCGCCCTGCCAATGCTTCCAATGACAATACAAACATTAGGATTAGCTACTTCCTAATTGTAATGCGCAAGAAATCTCAACTGAGAAATTTCTATTCTGATGTTTGTACATCTAGCCAGAAGTTCCTTAATGTTAAAAAGAACACCAACATCTTTGCACAACCATGTGAAGTCAGAAAAGTAAGTTAACTACTCAGGAAATTGGGTAAAGTTTGACCCACAAGTGCAGGGTGTGGATTTCATCCTCTGTCCCAGTGGGTGAGTGACCTGGACATTAGCATTTAGTGTTGTCGTCTTCGGGACGCCTAGTGGGATGTCACTTGGCTCTCTTTTGTAGTGGGTTCTCTAGCTTTTTCAACACTACTGCGCAAAAGGTATGCTGTCTGCTTAAAAGAAAAGACCTCTGGGCCCGATTCACAGAACTAACTTAAGACAAAATCCTAAACTTACTACCATTTTGGTATTCACAGAAGGCACTTACTCATTTTGGTATTCACAGAAGGCACTTACTCATTTCGGTATTCACAGAAGTTAGCAGTCCTAACTTTAGGACTCCTAAATGCCTTCTGTGAATACCGAAAGTCCTAAAGTTAGGATTTTTCTCAGTTTAGGAGTAGTAAAGTTTGGAGTCAGCTCTCCTAACCAATAGAAAAGTGTGGATTTGTCTATGATTGCAACTGGAGGTTAAAGAAAGTGAGGCAATTATTTCAGAGATTAATCCATATTGTTTTGACCTACAATTGCCCCGCATTTGCCACAGCTGAGGCAGTCCTGCGTGCACCCTCCACCCCTGCAGATTGGTCCTTTGCAACTTCCTCCTTATCTGAAACGAGTAGCCTAGATATAAATAACTCTGGAGCTGGAACAGCAGCATCTGTGTCTTTTTGTATCATCCTGTTTTTTCCTGGCTGTCAGTTTTAGAAGAGCGAGTGCAGTGTGAGATTAGCATAATGCCATTTTCCCCAGCATTTACCATAAGCAGAGTAGCTGAAGTAAACACATAACTGCACGGGAGGCTGCATGCTTAGCTGTGGGAGGAGAAACAAGGGCAGGGTGTGCCTAGAGGAGTAGATCAGTTTGAACAAGTTACTCTACCCTAGCCATGCAGATGCAAAGAAAGAGGATGGCATGCTCATTACCAGAACATAAAGGCAATGCTACAAGGCTTAGCAGAGGGCTAATGGGATGCTTCAAGCCTGCACGTGTTATTATTCCATATTATTTTCCACCATTTAATTGATTACGTTTCTCTCCACTTCCGAGCCCGGTGTGAAAATGGATGCGCCGTGTTCATATTATCCCAAACTGACTGAATGTTTGCTAACAAAACAAGCTTAGTAGAAGTTTATTGATTTTTAACTTTTTGAAGCATAACCCTCACCTCAAAGCAAGCAGCATTGTAAAAAAACACATCAAATAAAGCAATAACAAAACACACAAGAGTCCCAAGACAAAAATATAATATCAGAGTAAAAATTAAGGAATCAAGCAGAACCCAACTCACACAGTTACAGAACCCACTATAAAATTCTGTGGAATGGTATTTCAGTCTATTATGATTTAGTAGTTTAAGTTAGAATAAGTACTGAAGTGGATGCCTGCTTGTGCCCACGAGGACGGTGGAGTGCATATGATGAGGAGAGCACTCAAGTGGGTGCCTGCTTGTGCACGGGGGCACTAGATAGTTTGTGCTTTCTCTGGAGCACACGAAGGAATAAAAGGCACGTCAGAGGAGATAGTAACAGTGCGCTAAGCCCACAGCACTTTGACAGTGCTGTAACTTTAAAGCAAGGGTGCAGCTCTTGATTTTATTCTGTTTTCCCAACTGTGACTTGAGACACTTAAAAGAAGTTTCATCAAAGAGGATGAGCATAGTACTTTCAATATTGGAAACTCATAAGAGAAACACACATGGAAGAACAGGAAATAGAATGCCTACAACTATAGAAAGGAGGAAAAGTATAGTGACAAGCACAATCATCAAAAAGAAGTGAGCGGGGTATGCAAGTCCCTTTTAAGATATACTTAATACAATAGATTTCAGGCGAAACCTAAAAAGGAGCATTGACGTTTCCTCAATCAAATTCCTATTTTGAGCAAAGTTTTCCAGGATCCCCTCCAGCCTCACCTTTGCTCGTCGAGATCGATTCTCCAGATCCTTCAGTTTGAATTTATTCTAGTGCATGTCTTTTAGAAGCTGAGAAGCCGTTTCTGAGTGGAACCATCTTGAATCCTTTAAATTTTAAGTCCTTTTTTCGGTTTTTATGCATCTGAACTTCAAATTCTGTAAACCTTTATCAAATAAACCCAGATATTTTCACTTTTTTTGTGTTATTTCCTTATGAGCCATTTTTATATCCTGGATTTCAATAAAAAGTTGCTTGAGTATAGCACATAGTTCAGCATTAGATTCCTTCAACGCACCCACTGACGTGGCTAGATCTAGTGTGTGTACATGGGGCCTCAGGGGGTTGCTGCTTTCAATGGAAAGTCTTATTCTGGACTTCTGTCAGTCTGTTGGAGGGAGAGTCGATGTCTCAGAGTCAAGTTCAGTTTCTCCATAAATAGTTTCGGCCAATGCAGCCACTGATCCAAGCATGTTGAGCCAATTTTTTATCACCCACCCTGCTACCACTCTCTGATGGGGATGAACTTGTGGACTCTCTCCTTGTGAATCTCGAGGTGGATTTCTACCAAAGATTGGATACTGTGGCAGGCTTGTTGAATTGCGAGTGTTGTTAGCTGTGGTATATTGCCAGTTGGGGCCACAAAGGAGGTTCTAAGAGTAGCTGCATTCACATGAGAATGAGCATGAACTTGAGCTGATTTTTTACTCACAGGCAAATTATCGCAAACAGCATCCTTACATTGATTCTCCAAGGCCAACCCAGCCTGTGAGTGGTTATTTGTGACCAGTGTCCCATTTTTATTCGGATGTTCAGATTGCATAGAATGCCGTAAAGGAGCCTCCGTTACCCTCTCAGAAGATCCTCTATCTTCTGGAGAAAGAGATTTGGTCTGGCTTAGCAGTGAGTTGTGTATTTCCGATGCAGCACAATCTTACAGTGTTAATTCCACAGCCTGAGCCTTATGGGCTATGGTAAGTGAATTCAGTGAATTAAGTAGCCCGCTCCTCTGTGATGTTTATCTTTGCCACTAACATCCAAGCTTGTTTTTACTTTAATATGGGCTGTCTCACCTCCCTCCCAAGTAAAGTTAGCACCTGAACCCAGGTGGGGCTTTCTGCCTCATAATACTTTGTTTTTTTTTCTGGAAAAGGCTTCATATTTATACTCAGCCAGCCTGAAAGACCACAACCCAGCTCTTGAACAGCAGACAATCAATACTACAAAAAAGGTAATGCTGAGAATAACCTATTTCTGGCCAGAGTTTTTAGCCCCCCCAGGCTATTAAAAACTGAGTGCAACAGCTTTGCTCTGGCAATTGTGCCACTTGCAGAACCCTTCAGAGAAGAGGGGATGAGACATGAAGTGCTTCTGGATGGGAAGATACATATAATGACCTATAGTTGTATATTAGAAACATATAATGACCTATAGTTGTATATTAGAAACGGCACCCAGGGTATATCTCACGCTATGACCATCTTAGAGGAATTTGCGGGTCTGACCTGACTCCGAGTTAATGCTCTAAAAACTCAGATATTCCCTCTGGCACCCTCTCTGCCCAGACCGGGAAACCTTCTGATGGACGTTAAATGGGCCCCCAGCTCCTTTAGATACTTGGACATACAGGTGGTCCATAAACAGCCAGATCTTATGGAGGGAACCCTCAATTGAGCGCTTTGCTCCCTGAGGTCATTCTGGCGTTTCCTTAAATTAACTGTTATGGCCTGGGTGGCATTGTCCAAAATGGTCATCCTCCAGAGACTACTATATTACTTTGTTAACCTCCTAGTGGTGATTCCACAAAGATAGTTTAATTAGTTGGGCTCATTGCTAAGAGATCTGATCTGGGATGGGGGGCTGAATGGGGTTTCCCTGATGGAGATGCAGAGGTCTCTGGCACTTGTGGCCAAATGGTGCCAGATTTTAAGGCTTACTACCTGGCGGCACAACTCCAGCGGCTGTCCCACTTGCTTGATGGTAGAGTGTTGGAGACACTGGGAATACCAGGACGGCTCCCCCGCAAATGGCTCCTAACCAAAATCCTAAACCCTAAATTCCAGATACAAGGTGCTGGGGTTCTGATGCAGGTGGCATTAAAATGTTGGATCAGATGCATAAAATGCACGGAAAGGGTCAACTGCAAAAATGGACAGTAGCAGGAGTGACAACAGCTTGTGACTGCTACCAAGACGGAGAGCTACTTCCCCTGATGGATTTCCTTACACATTATGGCCTATCCCCAGGGCAGTTAATAAATTATAGCACTATGATGGGAGTCTTTAATGTGCCATGGGGAAGGGCCAGTCATGAGCCTGACATGCACGCAGTCCTAGAGGCAGTGGTGACACTTGGGTCAGTGAGGCATTTGTGAAATGGATATATGCCGCGATTATGACCCTGACAGAACAGCCCTTAACCCACCTGCAGGAGAAATGGGGAACCCAAGAAGAAAGGGCCCTAATACTAGAAGACAAATAAAGTAAAAAGCATAGACCACTTTCCGAGCTCTGGACCAAGGTGGTGCGAGCATGGAACGCTCGGGGAAAAGGAGATGGAGAGAGCTCTGTGGAGGCCTGCCCGAGGAGTAATAGACAGGGGGAACCTCCCCCCAATGCTACCCCCGAGAGATAGCAATATAAAGCCATAAATGTCTCCTCATACCTTCTGATAAGATACCCCAAGAGGTCTTTAACATTGGGGCCCCCAAACGTATTGGGGAGTTCTGTTTGACACGCACTAATGATACTCATTACAGACCCGACCCCAGAGGGGGTTAGTTGTTATTGGTTTATTATGTTAGTGCACTATGTTTGATTTTATTGGAACACAATAAGAGATATATTATTAAGCAAATCTAGAGGGCTTCCCTGTCATGATGCTTATAGACAAGGCAATGTTCTGTACCTGGCAGATATTATGTATAACTACGAACAAATGTGAATAATGATTGTGCTTTATTTATTTATTTGAAAAGTTTTATAAAGCACGAACAAGACCCAGATGGGTATCAGAGCGCTGCACAAAAGAAACTAACGTTGACTTGAGGAAACAGCATGAGTACAATACAATAAGGCAACATAAGAGGAACCTGAAACATAAAAAGTAAATGGGGTTGCCAGGGAAAGACGAGGTAGCACATAATCAAACAGATAACAGCCCTACTAGACGGGGCCGGGAATTTTTCTACTACTTAATAACTATCCGTTTTCCTTTCTACAGTATAGGTACTAATTTTTATTGTACATTGTCTTAACATGTATAACTGGATATATAAGTTTTCTCAAGCATTACTGGTATGGAGAGGAAGAGTGGGAGTGAGGCTGGGGATTCCGCGGTACACAGGTAAGTGGTTTTAAGTTTCTTTTTAATTAAGTTTAACTTATTTCTTAATAGTGGGGGGGAGGCGGGCGGTGTAGCATAGCGGAGCGGGCCTCCACGGAGTTTGTTTGCAACTCTGTGGACCTCTGCATAGCCCTGCTACGCACACTACGCCCGGGGTTAGAAAAAACTCATTTGTTTTTTTCAAACTGCTGCTTTGATTATGCTTTATGTTTTGCCTTTCCACACAGCTGTTGGCAATGGCAGTAGGCATTATGAAGTCAGAAATCAAATGTAATAAGCTATAAAAGTTGTGCAGTTTGGTCATTTATTTATTAGCAGCAATTAAAGCCATCACAAGTGTTCTGTAACAAGGAAATGGGAGACAGATTTGTATACATGGATTGCTGTTACCGTGTATTATATACAACTTACAATCAGCCTTTAAAATTATCCCTGATGCTCCATGGAGTAGCGTCAGTAGCATAGCAAGTATGCTATGGGCCCTGGTGCTGGTGGAAGCGGGGTAAATGGGTCTTTGCCTGCTGTTGGCATAATATAATACAGCAATGTACAATGCCCTCCGTACCACTGCACCTGCTGCACCAATGGTAACTACACCCCTGAGTAGCATGCTATCGGTTCACAAAGTTTGGCAAAAGGCAGGCGTGAGTTTTATTGGTTAAGTGGCGGTAGCTTTTACCTTGAAAAACGTGACTGCAGGGGAACTTCCCCTGCAAGGTTGAGAGTGAATAAGTTGACACCCGGGGTTCGCAGTGTTTTCAAAACCTGCTAAATGGGGGGGTAGGGGACGTCCATCAGGAGGGTTGGCTACTTGGGTGGCCTCTCATCTAGGTTGCCAGGCTAGAAAATTACCAGTTGACTCAGACGACATACTACCGGTTCTTCTAGAATGGCCAAATTCTACCAAGTTGATGACAATAAATGTCTATTCGCGACCTGTAGTTTCGCAACGCGAATCTAATACCATTGAGGAACTCTCGGCCTTCCTGAGTGAAATTCCAAGAGACCTCCCATATGTGGTTGGAGGAGATTTGAACTCGCACTACGAGCCATTGCCCGGCCTTCTTGATGGACCCTCCCTAGAGGAGGATTTAAGATGGCTGATACCTGCTACGGTGGCACCCCCCCCCCAAGAGCCTGGACCTCTCTCGCATTGCAGATCACCGCACTCACCCTTAACCATGGTCTAAGGGCTTGTAATGGGCGTACTAAATCAGATACCCCAAGTAAATGCACCTACAACAAGAAAGGAAGGGAATCTAGATTAGATTACGTTCTAGTCCAATTGTCCTGCTGGCAACGAATCATCGATTTCAGGGTACTGGACAGAGGGGATAGTGATCACAATGCCCTCGAACTCGAATACGCCATACCAGGCATCGAGGACTTGGGTCAGGACAAAGATAGTCCAAAGACAGGGTTACTCCTGGAGAACAACAGGAGAAGAGTCAGGTGGGGGAAACTGGTTACAAGTGGCGATAAGTTACCCAGGCTTTACGCTAGAATTACCCCTGTGCTGGAAAAAGTTTTTTGATCTCGGTGCAGATCTGGGGAATGTGAAAAATAGAGACCAGCTATGGCGAACACATGGAGAACTAATTAGCACCATGGAGTCTGATCTCTTTTTAAAGGGTACTGTTAGATCCAGTGGGATGCATAAAAAGTCCTGGTATAATGCCACATGGCGGGACTCGAAATGTGCACTCCTACTCGCTATTAAGGCGCGTAGCTGCAGGGAGGAGATACAAGCCAGGAGACTGGCATATAAGACACTACTGGTAAATGCCAAGGCCGAGTGGGACCAACAATACTGGGAGGAACTCTCTGGAGCATTAGCCACCAAAGATTCTTTTAAATTTTGGCGGTTAGTCAACAACGGGTCAGAAGACCTGTCGTCGGCTATTGAATCGAATATTGCTCCGAGCGTTTGGCAAAATCACTTCCAGTCCCTATACACAATAGAGGACGCGGCGGTGTCTACACCCTACCGCACTCTAGTTAGTGGCGAGGAGGGCGAACCCTTTACAGAAAAGGAAGTCCGGGCAGCAATTGCGGGCCTGGCAGCAGGTAAAGCACCGGGGCTCGACGGAGTGCCTGGAGACCTCTATAAGCAGGAGCCAGGGATATGGGCTCCCTATCTCCTGCTAATATTTAACGCAATCCTTAGGGGAATGGACGTCCCGGATACTTGGCTGGGCGCAGAGGTGGTCCCAATATATAAAAAGGGTTCCCCTCTCCTCCCAGCCAACTATCGTCCAATAAGCCTTATCAACGTGTCTCAGAAGTTGTTCGGAAGGCTGATTTTGGACAGATTGCAGAACTGGCTTGAGGAAACGGACACCCTGAGCCCCTATCAGGCAGGTTTCAGGAGTGGGGTCTCTACAATTGATCAATTGTTCAGATTAAACCTCATGTACTGGAAGACTGCATTGATAGAGGGCGGCACCCTGAACACGGTTTTCGTGGACCTACGTGCCACCTTCGATCTGGTGCCAAGAACAAAACTGTGGAGGGTAATGGAAGAGCTAGGTGTTCCCAATGACATTCTTGCAATCTTGATAAGACTACATCACAACAACTTTGCACGCGTCAGGTGCGGGAGAAGTGGCAATCTAACTGAAAGATTCCCCGTTCGCAGAGGGGTGAGACAGGGCTGTGTGATTGCACCGACCCTGTTTTGCCTCTTTGTGAACGGGGTAATCGCGCACCTGGCGGGAATTGCAAACACCGACACCCCAAAATTGACAGGCAGCAGGGTGCCCGCAATTATGTTTGCGGATGACACCCTGCTGCTGTCCAAATCCCCGATGGGTATACAGCGGGTGTTAGACGGCTTCCTGGAATTCTGCACGGAAAGAGGACTTGAAATTAACCCGCAGAAAACCAAATTCATGATCCTAAACCCCACGCCCTTCAAGCGCCCAAACCCCCTGCTCGGCACAGTGCGCTTGGAAAGGGTTAACACTATAGAGTATTTGGGAATAACACTTAACCAGAATCTCACGTGGGCGGAACATCAGACAAAGGCAAACATGAAATTGGCCCAGAAGGCAGGTGGTATCATGAGAATTGCGACCAAGTCATCACACCGCCCTCTCAGCCCCGCTATTCAAATCTACAAAGCACAGGCACGGGGGGTGTCACCTACGGGGGAGAGATGTGGGGCCACATTCCATCATCCTCTCTGCTAATCACAGAGAACAAATTTTTGAGGCAGCTGACTGCTCTTCCACCAAGTACCCCACTGCTGCCCTTGAGACTGGACCTGGGCGTGAGGCCGATTACGGAGGAACTAGGGCTCAGGCCACTAACATTTTGGCATCGCATTTGGAGTAGTCAAGACCTTCTCCACTATAGATCGGAGCTGCAGGAATTTCTATCCCTACCCAGCGCAACTAAGATTCCTTGGCTAAAATACATTAAGACAACCTGTGAGATCCTTGGATTACCGGACCTATGGTTAGACCCGGGAAGTACATCCATCAGGATCCCAAGGAAAGCGCTGTCCAGGGTATATTATGATAAAATGCTTTCTCGAGCTCTGGACGGTGCGCGCGAGGGTTCTTTGTCACACTGCTTCATCAAAACTCCTACAACCTGGAAAGTGTCTTGGATGGCATGACCCCTGCCCTAACGAGGAAATTATTCCTGCAATGGAGATACGGGACCCTTCCTTTAATGTCCTTCACCAAAGCATGGTCGCGTCGGCCGTCCACGGAAAAGTGCCCGGCATGCGACCATACAAAGGAGAATGAGGCCCATGTGATTTTATTTTGCCGAGCCTACCAGAGAAGCAGGAAATTCAGGCTGGTTCCCCTTCTCAAAAACCTGGGTTTTAGAACATTTTTACCAGCGTACAGAATTTAAAAGACAGACTTATCTCCGCCAATTGTGTTTGCCGTGGCCAAATTTTTAACTGCGATGTGGTACACTCGAAATCGACTGATTAAGATGGCTGGAGAACTTTGAAAACTGCCACTCTTTGACTTATTGCCAAATCTTAATGCTTTTAACATTAATGATTACTTGTAATTTGATTTTAACCAAATGTAGCTATTTTGTATATCTTTTATGATCTTGTGATCGAAATAAAGATTTGGATTGGAATAAGTTAGGGCGTTTGCCAAGAGAAAAACATTTCCTGTATGAGAGCATTGGGCCTCAAAGGCATGAACTGAATACACAATTAGATCGGCCGAGATACATGTTGAAAATGACAATGTGTATGTACATAAGCGGCGTTCATTTGTGTTCACTGTACCCCTTGTTGTAAGCAGAACGGATATCGCTAAAACACTGACTGTGTTATCCCGCTAGCATAGACCCATGCACACACGTACACGACAGCCATTTTAGGTATCATGGTCTCCCAGTTTGCGATCGATCACCAGCGCCCCTTCCCTGACCCTGCAAGCTTCCCCCATGCACCCTGACCGCCCCCGGTCTCACATGTACAAGTCATGAGCCCTCCCTTCCCGCATGACTCTGTCTCTTAGAATCGCACCCCGCGCCTGACCAACACCTCCTTTTCCTTCCATGAATACCCCTCCTTTGATGACCCCGACCTCTGAGCCTGAATGTTTGCACGGACCACTGGTCATCCCTTAGCCTGAGGATACAGTTTATTGCCCACTACTGTATGCACTCGTCTCTCTTGGAAGAAGCCACTATTGATCATGACCACCCCACCCCCTGAGATTCGATCAGGCACACACATTCCAATGGAATCAGCAGAACACTCAGCTGCGTGACAGCCCCTCCTCCTATTGCATGGAGGATAAGGGCCCCTACTGTAGCCACGTGTTGGAATACCTTCATACTATACAAAGTGTTGATTGTAATAAAGGATGCCTGTGTGCCACAAACCTGTGTATAAAAGACAAAGCCTCAGAGAAACTTGTTAGAGCACCTCCCGAAGACACTATGCGAGTGTCCCAAATGACAGGCTCTCCTCATTAGAAATAAACCTTGTTTCCTTGTCTTCCTGCTTCCAGTGCCCGTCTCTTTATTTGGTAATTATTCAAGATGGAAACGAAGAGTCGCCCTGCGCCAGCAGCCTGGGCATCCGGGGCGTTATGGGCTGACTTTTCAACAATTGGCGCCCAACGTGGGGCCCATCAGCGACATAAGGTCCGGTAAGAGAGGTCCAGACGATGGGGTGAACATCTAAATGATTGGAGTATACCTGCCTTGAGAGGGCCCTCGTCCGGCTGCCGATTGAATGAACTTCACCGATTCCGAACGGACCTCTCTCAAGTGACCTATTGTCCTGACTGGAATCCCACAGGAATTCTGCGGTAAAAACATGGAGAAAGAGACCGATTGGGCGCTGGAAGAAGGAAGGCGAAGAACTGTCCACATGGTCCGGTCCGGGTAAGGTCGTGACACACGACAAATTGCGAAACTAATTGATTGATTGTTTGAAAATACTAGTATTACTTATTGATTGTTTCTGAGAGATTCTCTATTTGCAAACAAGCACAGAGTCGCCATACTCTGTTTAGTCTTTGCAGATAGTGAAGGATAGGTAATGCAGACTTTTGTCCCCATGGTAATCCGTCATACCTATTTTTCTCCCCATTGATTGATTGATTGAATCGAGCATTGAATTGCTCGAAGTTGGTTCTCTTAAGGATCTTCTCTGCCTGCAAACGGGGAAGAATAGGAATATTCTCCCTCCCTTTGCCGATAGTGAAGGGTAGGTAACGCAAACCTTTAACACGTCGTACCTATTTCATTCCTCATTGATTGATTGATTGTCCGAACATTGACTGTTTGGAATTGGTTCTTTTTGGAGGTATTCTCTATTTGCAAACAAGCACAGAGTCGCCATGCTCTGTCTAGTCTTTGCAAATAGTGAAGGGTAGGTAAGACGGACCTTTGTCCCCCGTTGTAATCTGTCATGCCTATCTACTCCCCACTGACTGATACGCCAGCCTCACCCGGACCATTCACTAGAGGTAGGTCATCTGGCCCGACCAGAGAGCACCCCTAGTGAAAAGGACATATACAATAATAACGAAGTGATCACTGTATCCTGTTAACAGAAACTTTAGCATGGAACGACCTGGAAAGAAAGGAATAGGAAAACGAAATCAGTAGGCCACTGATGAACTTTTTATTAAATAACGAACATAGAAACGATAACAAATACGTAATGATAAAACCTATTGTTGTCCTAGAAACAAGAAACGTTAGAAATAAACCCGTAATGAGAAACCTGAAAATAGTGAGAGAAACCAAGCGTGACATTGCAACGACCACAAGGCAACGAGGCTTCATCGCCCCTCACTGCCCCAAACGTGTCTATCCCACCGCCTGCCACGCCCAAATAACGGCAAACTAGGAAAGATACAAGTCAGCAGACATCCGCCCGTTTCTGGAAACTTCCAAAGTGCAACAGGTTTACGGCTACGCCCAGCCGGAAGCAACACATATAGGGCGGGTCCTGCTGCCAAACCGTCGGCCAGGAAATCATCACGAAGGGTGTAGCCGGAGGAGAGGCCGAGGCCGAAGGGACCCGGCCAAGGGGATTGCTATGACCACCCTGGAGAGTTGCAGGGGAGGGAATGTCTGTGTCCTCGACCCTCCCCTCCCTCTCCCAGTCCGGCCAACATCAACCAGAGGCCGAGGCCGACGGAATCCGGCCGCGGTGGCGGTAACACTGGAGAGTTGCAGGTTGACCCTCTCTCTCTCCCAGTCATGGCAAGGAGCGTCCGGCGGCCATTAACCAGAGGCCCGGCCCAAAGACGGACGGGACATTTCTTCTTTCTTTTATAATGGCTGCGACAACACTGGGGGGGGATGTCTTGCACATGCCTTCGACCCCCCCCCTCGTCCTCATCGCCTGGTCCGGCCATAACAAATGTCAAGCGAGACGCCGTGGGGTGCACTGGGAGGGAGAGGCGGTGCGAACAAGCCTCTCCCGCCTCCCCAGGTGGAGGCTTCCCAGCTGCACCCTCAGCGCTCCAGGCGCCCGGAAAAGGGTTCTTCCACTGTGGCGATGCTGCAACGCCTCGCCCGGCATGGTGGAGCCCGTCCGCTCATTTGACCCCGCGATCGCCGGTAGCTGCCGAACTTTCAAGATGGCGATCGACCTGACAAGAGCGGGCCCAGCATGATGGCCCGGTCACCAGTTGACTCCACCACCATAGTTCTCCGCAACCTTGAAGATTCTAGAGGAGCCGCGGGAGTCCCCGACTCCCGCAGATACCCCCGATGGGGAATGACTGCCATGATTGCCCTCGGAACGATGGAAATATAGCCGCAGGACGTCGGCACTCCCATGCTGGCGCCAGCCTCAGTTTGAATGACTAGAATCCTGCAGACCACAGTTCGGATCAGTTCCGGTGAAAGCACAGTATGACCCGGTAGGAACATTGGTGCACCCCCTCCCCTTTTTGATTGATGGTTCGGACCACCGATCCCTTCTTTTACCCTTTAACGGAACTTTGGACTGCCAAAGGAAGCTCTGGGCCAACCACGAGTTAGTAGAGATTTAGACTATGCCTGATCTGCCTGACTGCACCCAAAATGGCGCCGATGCAAATGAAACTTTCAACTCCTTGTTGTACCCCGATTGTTCAGCCCTGGTGTCATGAGATATGTATGAAGGGTTTTTCAACCACATGAATTGATATAGGATGTGTACTGATTACATGTTCGGACAATTAATGGATTCAGGATGTGTACTGTCAGTTCGGGAAATGAATTGATATGGGATGGGTACTGGTTATAGGTTCGGACAACGAATTGATATTGGATGGGTACTGATTATGTGTTCAGATGGTAAATTGACATCAGATGGGTATTAATTGAACATTCGGACAATGAATTGTTGTTAAAGTTTTGCACATCTTGATTATTGAAAGTTGGAAGCCCAACACTTATGACACTCGCTCACACTGAAGTATCGACATGATTTTATCGCGCTTTTCGCACTTTTTATGAAATAAACGACCACTGACTCCACTAAAAAGTTTTTACTAATAAAATATCCCCGCATCTACAGTTCCAGCCTGCTCCGTGGCCGGCCCACGGGGTTGTAGGCCCATATTTATGCACCAACATTCTTATTAAAGATTTTTGGAAAAAGCAAACGTAGTTGTCACGTGTGAATTGTTGATTTTCGAATAAATGACCACTGTTTAAAGGATTAAAAAGTATAGTACGTGGAAATATTGCAAAAATGAAGGGTCCAAGTTTTCGTTGTATGCGTTTTTTCCTTTTTACAGCCAAAAAGCAACCGCTAAAGATCCTGGTGTTTAGCCTACACTTTATGTGCTACCTGTATAAAAAGAGTCACACTAACAGTCCACCCGGGGCTTAAACGCCCAGGTGGCA
The DNA here is from genome assembly GCF_964261635.1 of Lissotriton helveticus. NCBI lineage: Eukaryota > Metazoa > Chordata > Amphibia > Caudata > Salamandridae > Lissotriton > Lissotriton helveticus. The sequence goes on from NC_136058.1 coordinate 371,113,267, forward strand.
GGGACTGCATCCCGTGGAGATAGGCCGAGTATGCAGTAAGTAAAAGCTTTTCTGGGTTTATGCATGCTAATGTGTCTATCAATGTAGCCCCTGCCCCTTCTTTTCCCCTCTCTCTGCAGGTCACATCGGAATATCGATCAGTGTATGAAAACGGTGATCTAGCAGACGAAGAGCAGGAAAAAGGGTTCGATTATGGTACCTAACCGCAACAAGCAAACCATGACTATTTCTCTCTCTCTGAACTTAGCACCTGGGAGGGCAGCCTGAAGGGAAAACCACAAAATATAGCTTCGCTTGGCACCCCGAATAGTACAACTAAAATGACGTGCGCGAATGAACAAGCATCCTACAATTAACTAAATAGGGAAAGTTTAAGGAATATTTTGAGGTAAAGCGTACATTTAAAAATCTACTGCATCCTTCTTCGCACCCTCCTAGACATATAACTTCAAGCTGCCCCATTGTTCTCCAACTGACACCAACCGTTGTCTCAGCCTGGAAACGCACTTGCTAAAAATGACTCGAATAAACCACCGTGAGCATTAGCCCGACCAGGTTAGTTCATGACCAATTGCCAAAGGCGTAAGTGTGTACAATCAAAGCCACCAGTAAGGGCAGCCGATGGTTAAAAGAGGAGAAAAAGGTAAAAAGAGCTTAGGATGCCAAAAAATGCACAGCATACAGAAAAGGGATAATTTTGGCCAATAACTGTTTTATGTTTTGTCTTGAATTTTTGTACATAATACATGTACTGTCTTCTCCGCCTGAGTTTGTGTATACGTGATGCATGGATCTACGTCATCCCTCTGTCTGTATTTCTGTAGTACTTAATCCCTGCTGTTCTATGTTGTGTGCGCACTGAATGGACCATTATTGTACACATCTCTCTCTCTCTCTCTCTTTTTCTCTCTCTCTCTCCACGACGAATGTGTACCGAATGGTTCGTTTAGAGTGCGAGTCTCTCTCTCTCTCTCTCTCTCTCTCTCTCTCTCTCTCTCTCTCTCTCTCTCTCTCTCTCTCTCTCTCTCTCTCTCTCTCTCTCTCTCTCTCTCTCTCTCTTTCTCTTTCTCTCTCTCTTTCTCTCTCTCTCTCTCTCTCTCTCTCTCTCTCTCTCTCTCTCTCTCTCTCTCTCTCTCTCTCTCTCTCTCTCTCTCTCTCTTTCTCTCTCTCTCTCTTTCTCTCTCTCTCTCTTTCTCTCTCTCTTTTCTCTCTCTCTTTCTCTTTCTCTTTCTCTTTCTCTCTCTCTTTCTCTTTCTCTCTCTTTCTCTCTCTCTCTCTCTCTCTCTTTCTCTCTCTCTCTCTTCTCCGCCCCCCTGTTCCCTCCTCCCTTATGCAAGAACGTTGTGCCCTACCGGCACGAACCCAATTGGGACTCCTCGAACGCAAAGGTGTTCAGCAAAATTGACCAAAACGATTGTGACTTGCCATATTACTACCTCTCCTTTCTGCAAAACGATAGAACCCGAGTTGGTAATGAAGACAGGACAGGTAAGACGACGGATGTCCCCTAATCTGGCCTTCTATAGGGGGGACTATAACGTCAATGGCCTTCTGTTTCTCAGCTTGTTAGAAATACGATCCCCAATGCCCCTGTAGTGTAGCTCCTATTTTCCCAATAGGCTCTGCGCATTGGAATAGTACCTACAGCAGTAAAGGCCTAGGCCAGACGTTAACTAGGTCTACTACTGTCGATACTAGACTTAATTTTTGGGTTTGCCAGCTAAGCTCAGAGTTCGCTAGAAACTTTCTCGAATGTTCAAGGAAGGATTAACTCCCCTGATTAGACAAGAAGGGATTTAGTTTCTGACAACCATAGAACATGACAACTTTGCTCTCCCCTAATCAAGAGTCAATCTCAAGAGTCGTGTGAGCACAAGGCAATTATTTTACTCAGTCAGTACGTGCATTCTTAGTCTCATCAGAGTGTAGAGAAAAGGAGGAGACGGGCGTGTTCAATAAAAGATGTTATTTATTGATCAGTCTCTTTTCTCGTACAAGAGAAATGGATCGATATTATTGCAATACTTATAGTTAAGTAAAGTGCATACATTAGAAGCAATAGTATAAAATAATACTGAAAAAACATTGATATGGTTTCTGAACCATATGATGTTTAAAATGATTAAAATATATTTACATACACATATACATTTGACTAAACGTACTCAACTGGTGTTTCTAAATACGCCTACCCCGTGTACCTGACCTAAGTCTAATACGTGGGCGGGAATAGAAAGTTACAGTTTAAGTTAAGTTTGTTTTTGCCAAGTGGATAACTAAAGAATTCTCTAGGAGGGGTTATTCAGTTCTGTACCTGGAATTTAGGATGAATGAGGAATGGTATCTCTTTCTCTGCTCTCGATATTCCAGGCTGCCTGCGAGGGCTACCCGGAAGCGCCGGTGCTGGGTCTCTCGGCTTGAGATAGCAGCGCGTCTCTCAGCGCGTCAGGAAGGCGGGGCTGCTGCCTGCGGGGTCTGCTTCTGCTCTCGGCTTCGGCAAGTATGGCTGCTCCGTCTTGTCACCACGCGTGTGTTTGCATAGGGCAAGGTCGGCAATATTTATACCTTAAAGGTGCCGGGATTGACGTAAGGATGGACATAGGTACGTCAATAAAGATGTCATACGACTTGCTCGTTAGCACATTCTTTACTAAAGTTCTCTGTGAAATCAAAACAATGGCCGCACGGATTATCCAGGTTGTCATAGGTTTGATTTGTTATGAGAACGTCGTATGCCTTATCAGGGGCTGGAGGAATGTCGCTTGTCTAATTAGATCTCAAGCGTTATGACCTAATCAGATAACACGTTCCTGTGCCGTAGTGTGACTGCGTCAGATAACGGTATCTGCATCATGGGGGTTTTCTTGCCTCATGGGCTGACTGTTAGTTAACTAGCTAGTAAGTTTAACCAGAATAGGGTCAGGAATAGGGGGATTGATTCAGAACCTATGGTCATATCTACTAATCTATGCATAGTATAACATAGTACAACATACTATAGAGTATAGTGTATACCTTACCACCCCAAAATACATAAATGCATTTTGAAATTTTCAAATATACTGAAAAATTGCAGTCATATATATTGTATGCACTTAAGCTATGAATTAAATGCAAAAGTAAACACGCATTGTTATGCATTATTGCTTGTTGGTATATGAGAAATACACATGAAATGGCTCTTAATATGGCTATACAGAAAAAAAGTCGAAACCATTTCATCACATAAAATATATCGTGAACATACCAGCGGGCAGCTAAAGTCTATACAAAGTCTATAAAGTATCTAAAAAAATAGAAATCTTAGTTCTCTAGGAATAGTTTCTTACTTTAAGCAGAAGATCAGTGTCCCGGGGAAAAAATATATAGAAAAATATTTTAAGGGCTTGCTGAAAAAAGTTGCTGTCCGTGAACTGGATTGTAATTGTTCATGTGACTTTATTTTTAAAGTTGAAGGCCGAATTCAGGGAACGCCGTGTGCGAGTTTACTCAAAAGTCTCTATTTCTGTTCCGGAGAGAACATCATATCATTCAGGCTTTCGAAAAAACTGTCAACAGCTTCATGGGAAAGTTCCACTAAGTCGGAAATAGGGGTAACCATGCATTCATGCGCATGATTGTCTGCATTGACATTCTGATTTGCATTGCTGACAGAAGGTCGTACCTGTTCGATGCTGCTTTCATCTCGTACTTCACTACTCTTCAATCGCAGTGGTGAAGATTCCAGGAATGCCGTCATCAGAATTGGCAGCCTTTGAGGGCAGCACAAAGCGTGAACCTTGGTAGGAACCAACAGTGTATCTGCATCCACCGGCGCATCCGATTGTAGCGTCAGACAGGTGTCTAACACGCATTCTTCTCCGCATAGCAGACACCTTAGTACAGGTAAAACACACCTTTGCCACATTGGTCGAAATGATAGAAACCAAGTCATGTTCAGGTCTCTAAGCCGGGAGAGTCCCAGGATTTTTGATATCCGGTCCCGGTATCCAATGGCTAGGATCGTATCTTCCATTGTCGCGAGAGTTTGATCTGTGACATGGGTTGCCATATCGAAAAATAAGGACTAGGAATAGGATTCCTGCAATTAGTCCTAGTATTAGGGGAAGTCCGCCAAAAATCGAATGGACGAAATCTGGAAAAATACCCAGTATGGCTTTGAATGGTGTTAATGCCATCGAAAATACTGTCTTAAATACCTTTGAGACTCCTGTGGTATCAGAAATATTTAAGATTTCGCTCAGGATTTCCGCGAAATGTACGGGGGAATTGGTTGATAATAATGTATGTATCTCTGCAGTCGTCCTTGCGACTTGTAGATCATACGTTTCTTTTGATGACGTGAGCCTTGTAGGCGTCTGAAGAAGCACTGTTTTCATTCTGCTTAAAGTGTCTATTCGAATAGAAGTAATTTTCAAACTGGGCCATGCCCTCGCCTCCCTGTCTGGAAAGGAGATGGGGAACAAAGAACGTCCACAGCACTTGACCTTCGCCGTCGTAGTGACGAGATAAGGAGTCCCGGGCATAAGACTACAGCATCTGCGGTCTACAATAAGAATGTAACTCCCATTATAGAGTCTTTGAAAGAATGGTTCTATTTCAGTTGCAGGTGCGCCTTGCTGGTGACATGAAAGGTTGTATGAATTCCCTTCACAGGCTCCGTGCAAACTAATACCGTTACACAGAAGCGTGCCGCTTAGTGACATAGCACAATTGTTGCCACTAAGAAACACTTTCTGTCCTTTGTTACTGACACATGCATGTGAATAGGGCAGGTTCCAAGTTGTTTTAAGGTACCCCTTTCCCAATTTCTCGTACATGCCAGCCTGTATATATTTTTGGCAGTATTGAAACCTGAAGGTTGAGATTGGAATATTTATGATTCCGTGGATTATCCATTCACTGACAGGTCGTTCTGACATTGTCAACGGTAATCTTTCTAGTTTTTCAATGCTCAAGATTGTATAATCAGCACCCTTCTGCGCCATACCGATTTGTCTATCAGTAAGGTTAAAGATTTGGAATAGTGACGTAGTGTTGATTAAACGCCAAGGCACATAGCCTGAACGCAGATTTTGTAACGTCCAGCCAAGCTGTACGATAGAACGCAATTGTGACTGACCATGTTGTAATAACAGTAAGTCTTGCGATAATATATCGATTGCTGAAGACACAATGCTGTCCAATGAAAAAATTCTGGAGGACAGAGTCATTAACCCATTGTCCACTACAGAAAGTGATTTTTCCAAATTAATACGGTCAATTTCCCGTATTCTTTCTGCTGTCTCAATTTGAGTAACCTTCCAGGCCTCATTATATGCTGCATATACAGAGGCTGCTATGAAACGCTTTTGACGCTGTTTGCGTGGTCCCATTATGAAATCACGCAAGTCAGCACCATCAGCAAGTAAAGTTAGGTGTTGCTTAATTTCAGGCAGTGTGGAAGACTGTAGCCATTGAAGGCATAATTTGCCCACACTGTAGGTTGTTATTATCCCTGGGTGATGTCTTTGGGGATATCTAGGGTCTGGCCTGGTCATTTTGAAACCCTGTGTTTTATTCAGGAATCTATCTTGACAGTGATTTGTATCTGTGGGCCAGATCAACCATTGTTTCCAATCAGGATGTGTTCTGTTTTGGTTAAGTATATGGTTTACGTCTATTTCTTCATCTGTATCAGAGTTATTGCTAAACATTGTTGGCTTTGGAATAGACGGGTTATTTAAATCTTTGATTTTGGCTAAGCCAAGACAGGTGGTTTGTTGAACAGTGTCATTTAAAAATATCATTTGTTCTGGGATCATGCAGGCTCTAAACAAAGCTTCTAAACCCTGTACTTGCCATTCTTTTGTGCCCCAAACACTTTTCAAATCAACATTTTTGTCCCAATAATCGAATCCAAAAGTATTCATTTTTTCAAAGAATGAATCAGAATAAATCAATTTTGTGTTGGTTATCATGGTTTTGGTCCCTGTCTTGTTTGACAATTTATAATAAAATGTTTCAGCATTACTAGTGTTAAAACCTTGAAAGTATGAATATTTGTCATAAACGGTTCTAGAGCTCCCTTTTGGAGGTGTAGCACAATGTTCCCATTGATTATAATTTAAAACATTTCTAGGTTGTGCAGATTTATGCAAGAAATGGTTACCATAGTGGTTATAGCAATACATACTATCATAATTTGTAGAACCTTGCAAATAATCATGTTTTGTAAATTTAGCAGACATTACTAAGTCAGACATCATATTGTTTATACTTTCAAAGTCCCAATCATCAGCAAATGAGTTTGGTTTTGCAAAGTCACTCAAAGAGATCTTAATTTGGTGTGGATATTTCAGGATCTCGACCGGACCATAAATTTCATAGTCAGTGTTGTCCCAGGCTACCCCACCAGGTATTGGAATTGCTGTGAAGTTGGCTGAAGAAAGTTCTGAAGAAAGTTCTCGTTTCTCGACGTGTGACGATGTGTGTGGTTTGAGGACCAAGTTGATGTTCTGACTTGCTGTGTCCATTTTAGCATATTTTCCCTCAATGAAGCGTCCCAAAGTAAATACCATGATGAGCCAAAGTATGAGGATAAATGCACCAAAACCCACCCAAAATTCAATCCATGGAGAAATCAGATATGTTTCTTTTAGTTGTTTCAAAAGTTCCTTCGCTTTGTCTTTAAAGGATTTTGATGATGGCTGTGTCTTTTGTTCGCTGAAGCCTTCAGAGGAATCATCGAAGTTGATGAAGTAACCGGATGCAGTTCTGTCAATTGTTCCAATTGGTTCAGGATTTTTGTTTTTTGCATTTTCACTTGGTACTTCAGTATAGATTGGTGTGTCTCTGCTAAATGTCTTTATTTGGGTTTTCAGAGGTCTAAGTTCTATTGCATTGTTGCATAGTCCTTGTTGTTCTTCTGTAGGCGTTTTGAATGTGATGAGCCTCTTTGTTAGGACCTCTGTACTGGTAGCAAACCTTGGTGTTCTGCTACTTATTGGGAGTCCACTTGGCCTACTGTTTGTTATAGGCCACATGTTGTGGTTTTACCAGGTCGATGGATACAACTCGGTTCTCCTTTTTTCCAGCAAGTGGCGGTAGTACAACTGATCTTGTCCCGTTGACAGACAAGACAGGAACTGCTTTTCTGTAAGAAGGCCCAAATTCCTTCTTTACCGCGATCTTCTCCCTGACTAGATCCCCGACTTTTGGAATCCAGACAGGTCTTGCTGGGACAGGTGGTGATTCTTCAGTGGTTGTTGGCTGTTGTTTCAACTGTATGTTGCTCAGGTCTTTTCTTGTTTTGTTTAAGTCCTGCAAAATAGCCAAACGGTCTTTGACATCAAAGCTTTTTTCTGTTACCACTGAAGTCTGACTATCAAGGTCAGAGATCAACATCCTAGTTCCGAATAATAATTCGTACGGACTGAATCCCTTCAGAGAATTTCTTGGCAAGTTATTTAGACTACGTTGGACACTTATTAGATGTTTGACCCACCCAGCTCCCGAACCTAATATCCTTTCTATTATAGATTGCTTTCTGTCTTGGTTTTTTCTTTACACCATCCCATACCCTCAGGAAGGAAGTGAGAAGATTCCCGCTGGGCTGTGCTCATTTGGCCATTCTTTCCCCCCCCAGGCTGGATTGCCTGAGAAAAAGAAAAAAAAAATGGTCGAACGTAGCATGCTCTTAGCGTATATGCCATTTAGACTCGCAAATCTTGTATAATAGTCCGGACGTCAGCCGAGTGCTGTGGATCTACATTATAAGTGGGAACTAGCCTGTATATGTTAATCGCAAGCCATTCTTTTTGCTGGTAATATTATCTGCCTTGATACGACGAGGTATTAAACTGCTTCTCTCCCCACTGCGATCTCTGTTGCAGTTTGGGCAGTTTTTTACAAAGATGGTAAGATGGAGGCTCATGCCTGGCCACCAGTACCGTGATTGTAAATCTTCCAGAGAATCTTTTAATTTAAGGTGTCTGTGACCCTCGCCCATATGTGCGTCTGCGATTAACAAGTATCTCCTGTCCTTGTTTGGAATCACTCTATCCCCCACTCCAGGGATTCGAGCAAAAGGGACGGAGTTTGCATCGATTATGTATGTATAATTGAGTGGATAGTTGATCGGTAACGCTGAGCAGTCGCCTTTCGATGACGTTTTCACCGCCAGCAATGTTTCACCGTCAATGTATTTTAATGTATGCTTTTTTCGATCTACGGGAGCCGATTTAGTGGCTGCCGCTGCGGCTGTCTCAGCCAATGAATTCCCCACAACGTGAACGCCATCACGTTGATGACTCAGTGAGTGAGTCACGTGAGTCTTTGGTAGTTCTTTCTTCAAAAGAGCTACTTGTTCCCAGAGAAGTCTCTGCTTTATTGGTGCACCTGTGTCATCTTTGTAACCGTTCTGAATCCATGTCTGCAAATCCTTGTTATATGTTTTGACGCAGAAATATGAATCTGACACTATAAGTGTCGGGAATTCGCGATCCGCATTATCTAGCGCCATTTTCAAAGCTATTATTTCAGTTTGCATTTCTGAATTTGTTTCTACTGAGTGTGATTTTGTTAATAGAGGTCTTAGTTTACCTCCGCGCCACACTTCTTTTGTGATCTCACATGTGGGATTGTATGCATGTTCTCCCCAAACGGAGGGTTGAGCATGTCCGTCAGTATAGATTACACAAAGGATTGTTCATTTGTGAGGTGCAAGTTTCAATCACCCCCTGGTATTCTAGCTGGTCTAGTATTTCATTTACTTGTTTTTTAGCTTCTTGCTTAACTGGGTACTGCCTTTGTGCAGTAGGTTGTGATTTTAACTGGATTTTGTGAGGAGGAGAATCCTCATCCCATCCTACATGATTTTTGTATAAAGCAGGTGCTAAGGCCACTGCCCACTTTCTAGCAAGTGTGTATTTTTTATGAATCGGTATTTGATTCGAGAAGGCAGGCATAATTACTTCTTCGCCATGAGGGCACTCCCTGACAAACTCTGGTGGCCAGTCTTTTTCAGCTAGAAGGATGTCATAGCCTTTGGAGAGGTTATCCCAAAATAGTCCCCTAATTTTCCTAGTCTTATCTCCCTCTATACGTAATGTTATCTCGTATATTTTGTGGGGCTTGCTAACTCTGGTATCTGCAGTTTCCACTTGAAGGTATTCATTCGTGTCCACTGTCTCCAGATGATTCATAAGGACTTTGCGAGCTATGCTCACCTCTGCTGCGCTGTCTAGCATTGTCTGAGCCCACTCTCCGTTTTTCAGTTGTGTCCTCAGTATTCTCGGCATTGTTAACTACCTTGATACTGGCTACCTTCTTTTTTGGAAATTGTGATTTCTTTTTCAGTTGAGCAGGTTCCTTGTCTTTGGACTTGGCGTGCTCTTCTGATCGTCCTCTTCTTTCCGATTTCTGCGAGGAATTCTGAAAAGATTGAGAGGGACGTGTATCAATGTCTTGATATCTATCAGGTTTTTTAATATTATCCCTATTTCTAAGGTTATATCTATTCCCAGAGGGTTCACTCTGAGGTGACCTTTGTCTCGGGTTTGGAGATTTCTCTCTTCGCCTAGGAGACCTTCCTCTGGACTGGAATTTCTTTTCTTTAGGATTGGATTGTTTGTTCCCATCCCAGTTCTTTTTTGGTGAATTATTATTATTATTAAAAAACATTTTTTCTGGACTTGTAGTCAGTTGCGGTTTTACTGGTATTCCACCTAGACTATCTCTGCCTAGTTCTTCATAGGATTTTTCTATGATTCTGGCAATTTCAGCTGGTTGGTCTGCTATATCTGTCTCTTTTAACCTCTGGCGGATCGCCACGTTTGCTGCTTCACCCTTTATGTTGGCTAGTAATATAGCCGATACCTGCTTGAAGTCTTTTAGTAATTTCATACCAAGAGTTAAAGCAGGTTCTGGACCGTATTCATCTTGAATTTGTTTTAGCACATCTGGTATTACCGAAATGGATGGAACACCGTGCGTTTTTGTGTAGATGGAAGCAAAGACTGTACCCCAAGTGTCACAGTCCTCAATGTGTGGTGCGATTCCCATTGGGAGACATATAGTCAGAATCCTGTGTTTTTCTAATGGGGTGGTGTCAGGAAACACCGCCTCTATTTGGGTAATTTTCTGTGCCAACCAGAATGGTATTTGTTCCCGTTTAGCTGGAACTTTACCTAGGCAGGATTGGATGTTCTGTGGTGTAATTTTATTTGTGTTCCCCTGGTGAGGGGTCAGCTGTGGAAGTTTAATCGCTGGCTGTATTGTTGAAGTCCGCATTACATACTGAACTAATTGTCTGTGAATTTTTAGTAGTTGTTTTAGCTGTATTAGCAGCTCTGCTGCAGGCATTCTTTCAATGTCTGGATATGGTGTGTATCCGGCTAAGACCGGCCACGTTGCTCCTGGTCTTCCTAAAGGACCGAGCCTTGTAATGTGATTATTATGTTTTAGGGCGCCATCAAATAAGAGCAAATGCTCTTGGAATTTGAGTGGTACTTCCACCTCCTTGAAAGGAGTGTACTCATTAGGAGGTTCCTCTACTTTGTAATAGTGGAAGTACTTTGTTATAGTATTAGCTGCTGGAAAATGTATCCATGTATAGTATACCTCTGTCTGCCGATATTCGTGTGCCTCGATTACGAATATGACTGTGCCACCTCTAGGTGTCAGTCCATTTTCTATAAGTTTTAAGGTTATAGATCTTCTTTTGGCGACCGGAATGAGTATTATATCCGCGTCTGCTGCTTGCATGGTAGCATCAGCATCTGCTATTTCAGTAGCTAATCTAGTAACCTCTCGTTCTTCATCGCTGTCCATTTTGCTGACAGGATGGTATTATGTTTATTTGCAGATCAGGTTTCTTTATGGAAACAGAGATTAGATGCACAATATTTTGGAACACTGTTTATCCTTCAACGTTGACTTAGACCAAGAACCATACATAGGAGTTCCCTCCTGCGAGGTTTTGGAGGATATTATAACCTTTCACCCACTCCAGACGTCTTTGGAGTATTTGGGAAAAGGGGTCTGAGTGAGAAAGCACGACTGAGTTACTCTAAATGTCTTACGTTAGTTTTATCGCCCTCTCCAAACGCGTTGGGCGCCATGTAGTGTAGCTCCTATTTTCCCAATAGGCTCTGCGCATTGGAATAGTACCTACAGCAGTAAAGGCCTAGGCCAGACGTTAACTAGGTCTACTACTGTCGATACTAGACTTAATTTTTGGGTTTGCCAGCTAAGCTCAGAGTTCGCTAGAAACTTTCTCGAATGTTCAAGGAAGGATTAACTCCCCTGATTAGACAAGAAGGGATTTAGTTTCTGACAACCATAGAACATGACAACTTTGCTCTCCCCTAATCAAGAGTCAATCTCAAGAGTCGTGTGAGCACAAGGCAATTATTTTACTCAGTCAGTACGTGCATGCTTAGTCTCATCAGAGTGTAGAGAAAAGGAGGAGACGGGCGTGTTCAATAAAAGATGTTATTTATTGATCAGTCTCTTTTCTCGTACAAGAGAAATGGATCGATATTATTGCAATACTTATAGTTAAGTAAAGTGCATACATTAGAAGCAATAGTATAAAATAATACTGAAAAAACATTGATATGGTTTCTGAGCCATATGATGTTTAAAATGATTAAAATATATTTACATACACATATACATTTGACTAAACGTACTCAACTGGTGTTTCTAAATACGCCTACCCCGTGTACCTGACCTAAGTCTAATACGTGGGCGGGAATAGAAAGTTACAGTTTAAGTTAAGTTTGTTTTTGCCAAGTGGATAACTAAAGAATTCTCTAGGAGGGGTTATTCAGTTCTGTACCTGGAATTTAGGATGAATGAGGAATGGTATCTCTTTCTCTGCTCTCGATATTCCAGGCTGCCTGCGAGGGCTACCCGGAAGCGCCGGTGCTGGGTCTCTCGGCTTGAGATAGCAGCGCGTCTCTCAGCGCGTCAGGAAGGCGGGGCTGCTGCCTGCGGGGTCTGCTTCTGCTCTCGGCTTCGGCAAGTATGGCTGCTCCGTCTTGTCACCACGCGTGTGTTTGCATAGGGCAAGGTCGGCAATATTTATACCTTAAAGGTGCCGGGATTGACGTAAGGATGGACATAGGTACGTCAATAAAGATGTCATACGACTTGCTCGTTAGCACATTCTTTACTAAAGTTCTCTGTTTTAAACTCAAAACAATGGCCGCACGGATTATCCAGGTTGTCATAGGTTTGATTTGTTATGAGAACGTCGTATGCCTTATCAGGGGCTGGAGGAATGTCGCTTGTCTAATTAGATCTCAAGCGTTATGACCTAATCAGATAACACGTTCCTGTGCCGTAGTGTGACTGCGTCAGATAACGGTATCTGCATCATGGGGGTTTTCTTGCCTCATGGGCTGACTGTTAGTTAACTAGCTAGTAAGTTTAACCAGAATAGGGTCAGGAATAGGGGGATCGATTCAGAACCTATAGAAATACACGACACCCCGATTGTCCCACCCCCCTGCACCTAAGTGCGGATGTCCAGTGTACCCCAGCTCTCTGTCCAAAGCACCCACGCGCCCCCGATTAACCCCAGCTTCATGTCATCTACCCTCGAAAGCGAAATTGATGACTTTGATTAAACGTTCACTCCCCAAGAAGAGCATGTTGCGCGTCCACCCCTCCCCCTTCTTCATGACGATAACGCCCCACTTACAAGAGTTAGCCGACCCCGAAGGGAAATGTAAGATTGTCGATGCTTGGGTTAAAGGGAAGGGCGAGTCTCTACATCAGGACTCGATTTTGAGTTTGATATAATACACTGTGTATAAAGGTCCAATTTCTCTCCACGTACGTCACGAATGAGCACCGAACAGAGTTATGAATTCCATAGCAATGCACTCCTACAGACTCCATAAATGACAACTTCTGACTGTGACCGATGAACTTATTCCCCACCTACATAGGATTGGGGACTGAATTGAGAGGTATAAATGTCTTCTCCTGCCAGCTTTTCTAAAACTTGTTTTCTACCCATTCAAAGATCCAATTACCAGAGGAGAGGAGCTGGACGTGACGCACAGCCTGGCCACAGATCATGGAACACGTGTGACCGCAACCAAAGGTGGAGCCGCAGAGCAATGAGACGCGGGACGAGGCACAACCTTTCAACTCAGCAGATGGAGGAATGAAGGGCTGCCTTGAAGCCCTCGACTCGCTGACCCACTCGTGCCTGAAGTCCCCGTCCCCTTTTGAGTCCGACTGTTGGGCTCGCCTGCTCGTTGTCCTTTGCTCCCTTGGTCCCTTGGTATGTTCAAAGATCTGGCCCCACTCCGCCCTCTCTTCCCTCGATTATTCAACAAACTCTTTCATATAAACTTTGACTATGGACTGGGATTTTGCCACGAAAAAAAAAAAAAAAAAGAACGACACACAGGTGCCCAGCATGAGGCACCCCTAAGAAAATAAGTTAGGAAACAGGACTGTGATCTAACAGCAGAGGACTGATCGCACCCTGCAACGTGTAAGGATGAATCCGAGCTGGACCTATAGCTCCACCGCCGGTGCTCAGCAGCGCCAACAAAAGAAGACGGACTCTGTTAAAAGACATTGCGACAAAGACCCTCCCCCTTTCCAGAACTTTCTACTCACCCCTTGACTAATTGCTTGTATCGAATTGAATCCCTCCCTCAACCATTTTGTATTGCCTTTTAAAATGTTTCATCGGTCACTCATGTATTTAGATTTTCAAAAGTCTCTTATAAGTACTGACAAGACCCGAAGGTATCAGAGCACTTTCTACTGTATGTTGATGGCACCGGAGAGAAAGTCGGAACATGATTCTATAATGTGTCTGAACGTTTTCCTTTATTAACCCGACTAAGTATTATACCAATCTCTAGACTTGTATGAAGAACACAACAAATATAAATTCACATGTACCGCATTCTATTTATCGTATCGACCGTATACAACTGAACTAGCTTATGAAAAAAAGCGGCGACTGTTGAAAATGACAATGTGTATGTACATAAGCGGCGTTCATTTGTGTTCACTGTACCCCTTGTTGTAAGCAGAACGGATATCGCTAAAACACTGACTGTGTTATCCCGCTAGCATAGACCCATGCACACACGTACACGACAGCCATTTTAGGTATCATGGTCTCCCAGTTTGCGATCGATCACCAGCGCCCCTTCCCTGACCCTGCAAGCTTCCCCCATGCACCCTGACCGCCCCGCTCTCACATGTACAAGTCATGAGCCCTCCCTTCCCGCATGACTCTGTCTCTTAGAATCGCACCCCGCGCCTGACCAACACCTCCTTTTCCTTCCATGAATACCCCTCCTTTGATGACCCCGACCTCTGAGCCTGAATGTTTGCACGGACCACTGGTCATCCCTTAGCCTGAGGATACAGTTTATTGCCCACTACTGTATGCACTTGTCTCTCTTGGAAGAAGCCACTATTGATCATGACCACCCCACCCCCTGAGATTCGATCAGGCACACACATTCCAATGGAATCAGCAGAACACTCAGCTGCGTGACAGCCCCTCCTATTGCATGGAGGATAAGGGCCCCTACTGTAGCCACGTGTTGGAATACCTTCATACTATACAAAGTGTTGATTGTAATAAAGGATGCCTGTGTGCCACAAACCTGTGTATAAAAGACGAAGCCTCAGAGAAACTTGTTAGAGCACCTCCCGAAGACACTATGCTAGTGTCCCAAATGACAGGCTCTCCTCATTAGAAATAAACCTTGTTTCCTTGTCTTCCTGCTTCCAGTGCCCGTCTCTTTATTTGGTAATTATTCAAGATGGAAACGAAGAGTCGCCCTGCGCCAGCAGCCTGGGCATCCGGGGCATTATGGGCTGACTTTTCAACATACATAGGAGCCCTAAGGAAGGCCGTAGACCCGTATGAGCTGTACTTCCAGTCAAAACATGTTGCCTAACATTTTAGGGGTAAATGAACCATAATACTCTTAATGAGCTTTATCCCTAAGTTTAGTTTTTAATGATAGTGATGGTAACAAAAATAATGAAGGGAAAATCCTTTGGATATAACCTTTTTCTTTTTTTGTTATCTGGACCCCTTTGCTATTCCTGTAAAATACTAATCTAGGAGCTCCCTCCACATGTTGAGTCCAACAGAGTGGTACTTACGTACCACGGCATGGTTAGGTCACCTATTGGGAAGCATGCCACAATAAGGTGTAGGTGAGGCGGCCTTTCCAAAATCTTTTAGATCCTGCTGGATAGTCTCCCTTTAATATCACTCCGATATATGCTTAAACTATGTAATCTACTACTGTCAGGGTACCAGAAATGTACAAAGCACATCAAAGTCTTGTCAGGGATAAGCACTATATGAATCTACAATAAAAATGGCGGGCCTGATTTAAAGCTCGGCGGATGGGATACTCTGTCACAATGCTATATCCCTATATCCTATCCGCCGAAATATAATCCCCATTGGATATAATGGGATTGAAAATTTGGCAGACAGAATATCCGTCACCGTTGTGACGGAGAATCGCATCAGCTGATATCTAAATCAGGCCGTGAATCTTCCAGGCACACTGATTGGCACTTGGACATCATGGCACACAAATATACAAACTAAGGGGTCCATTAGGATGGCGGACGGATTGCCACTGCCATGCAGGCGGTGGGGATCCGTCCGCCATCCTTGCCGTCCGCCACCTTTCTTCCCCCCGCCATATTACAATTACATATTACAATGGCGGGGGGATCGTGGCGGAGGGGAAGACCGTCCGCCGCTTTTCCGCCGCGGTCGCCTTGCGACCGCGGCGGAAAAGGCCTGATATGTTTGGCCGTGTCTATCAGACACCACCAGCCATATTAGGATGGCCTGGGAGGAATGCTTGCCGCCACGGAAAGCATTCCTCCCAGGCCATCCTAATATGGCATAGGGATCCTGCTTTGGGGGCCCGTTGCAGGCCCCCAGGTTGAAGGGGGTGTGGGGGCTGCCTGCCGCTTTGTGCATGCATATGCACAGCATGCATTTCTAACTTTGCGCCGGGTGCTGCTTAAAGCTTAATTGCCAATTAATAAAAATGAATTACAAATTAAAAATTAATTAACCATAAATTAAAAATCAATACCAATAAATAAGTAAAAAATATTGACTTAATTACAATTAAATTACTTCCCACCCTATTTCCCTATAAACTCACAACCCGCTACAGAAAACAAATAAAACAATTAACATAATTATCAATTAATAGAAATTAATTACCAACTAAAAATTAACAATAAATTCAAAATGAATACCAATAAATAAGTAAACCTATTTAATTAATTACAAATAAATTACTTCTCTCCCCATTCCCCTATGAACCCACTACCCGCTACAGAACTAAATAGTTAAATTAAATTGAAAATAAGTAATAATTTCTAAAAATTTATATTTAATTTAATATAATTAAATTACTTCCCACCCTATTCCCCTATAAACCCACAACCTGCTACAGAATTAAATTATACAAAAATTAAATAACATAAAATTCATTACTTAAAATAAATTAAACATAAATTACAAAAATAATATACACTTTTCACACATATACTAACATACAAAACACTTTTATTATCAAAAATTCGATATATTTTAATGCCTATATTATATACTTCGATATTTTGACTTCTATATTTTGACAATCGATATTACTTACCTTCAATTTGATATTTTTAACTACTACTATTCCCCTATAAACCCACAACCCGCTACAGAATTAAATTATACAAAAATTAAATAACATAAAATTCATTACTTAAAATAAATTAAACATAAATTACAAAAATAATATACACTTTTCACACATATACTAACATACAAAACACTTTTATTATCAAAAATTCGATATATTTTAATGCCTATATTATATACTTCGATATTTTGACTTCTATATTTTGACAATCGATATTACTTACCTTCAATTCGATATTTTTAACTACTATATTGTGTCCATTCGGTATTTTGTCCATTCTCTATTTTACTTCGCTATTGTCCATTCTTTATTTACTTTTTTTGATGTTATGGCTAGTTACCGTCAATTGCAGTATGTAGGTACTAATCTGGCAATAATGTGATGCAAATTCCTCCAGGCACTTTTTATTGTTGCTAAATTGACAGAATGAAGAAATATTACTGCTACAAATTGTGCCGAATTGGAGGGGAGGAGCTTCGCGGGCATCCAAGATGGTCGTGTGAGCAGAGGGCTCCCGAGACCCGCGCCGCCCTTCGCACATTTCCTTACTACATCCTGATTTTGAAGACGGGCTTTTGAAGACGAACTCTTGCTGATCCCAACATTCTTTGAAAAATTGAAATCGGACGTTGGGCTCCACTTTAACGCCGTCTTAAACTTCGCGTCCCGCCCCGTGGCCAGACCGGGGGCTCGGCCACTTTGCCAGCCGGGGAGTAGTTGAACAACATCGGCCGGAGGGGTCTCCCCTCCAGCGGTCTCCTGCCTGACTTTCAGTTTCGTTTTCCTACTCCCGGCAAGGATCGGCTGAAACGCTGCTCGGATCTACCCCTGGCCCTGCCTGATGCTCTCACACAGTGGTGTGTCCTCCTGGTGTTTTGCCATCTGCTCTGCACTATTGGCATTTACTTTGATTTTGGCCTATTTCACAGTTTTTTGACCACATCCCGGCCGGCCATTTTCACCAGGTCTCGCGGACCCCCACGGGGTCCTTTCTCTAGTATGGCCACCAGACCCGAGACGGAGAGACGCAAGATCAAGACGCCTCACCGAGGGGGACAGACCCAGACGAACATCATGGATCATTACTCCCAATTGAAGGGTTCCCCCAGTAGTGCTGGCCGTACGCCTGATGACCCCAAGGCTGCCTACGGTACGACACCAGGAGTGTCGCTGCAAGACGTGATGAGTGCTATCACCAATATGGAGGCCTCCATGGGGCAACAGTATGAGGCTCTTGCTTCCAAGATCGACACGGTGGCCGTGGATGTAACGCTGATCAGAGCGGACCTGGCAAAGACTAATGAGAGGGTCAAGGGGCTAGATCTGAAGACCTCCAGCCTGACCACTGATGTAACGGACATTCAGACCGAGATCGGGAATCTGCGTTCCTCCCGGGATGTGCTGGCCCGTCGTCTGGAGGACTATGAAAACAGGGTCCGTCGCAACAACGTGCGCATTATTGGGGTCCCTGAGAATCCCGAGGCTTCTGCAACCGACCTCCTGGTGGAAGATCTGATCACCAACTATCTCGCTCCCGCCGGACTCTCTAAGTTCTTTGCGGTCGAGCGCGCACATCGAGTCCCTGGCGGAAAGGTCCAGCCGGGGGCCCCCCCGAGACCCATCATTGCTAAGCTATTCCATTTCAGGGATAGAGATGCCATCCTTCAAGCCTCTCGGGATAAGGGCCCTGTGAAGTTCGAGAATACCACCGTGAACTTTTATCCGGACTTTACCCCGTTCGTTCAGAGGCAGAGAATGGGATTCCAGGGAGTCAAGAGACGGCTGCTGGACTTGGGCCTCAAGTACGCCATGCTGTTCCCGACCAGACTTCGTATTGAGTATGGGGAACGAACGTTTTTCTTCGATCGCCCGGACAGTGTCAGTGACTGGCTTGATTCTTTGCCGAAAAAGGATGATCGTACTGAGCACCCCGGCGGAGCCGATGGTGGCTTGCCGGAGCAGGAGTGACTGGTGGATCCCGACGTCTGAACTTTTCAACTTCTCCAGCTGAGTTTGGACAATGATTCTTTAGTTCTTCCTTCATATTGGCCTGAGGGTGGTGGGGGTGAAGGGGTCTTTTCCTCCTCTAGGGTTCTTTGTGCAGATTAGTTTCTTGATGGGGCGACAGGCACACTGCAGGTTGGGGTGGAATTTGAGTCTAACGCAGGGGTGCAGGGTGGGGGGTGTTGTAACGGGTTTCAGTTGGGGGAGGGTGGGGGGGGTGTGTGTGGTTGTTTTAATTCACAAGTTATTCAACTCTCTTTAACTGTTTCGGTCTTCGGGTTCTGTGTCTGGGGCGCCCTGCTTCTTCTTGGGGATGGGGGGTGGTGAGTTGAGACTACTATCATGGAATGTTAATGGGTTGGGAGACAGGATAAAGGGAGGGGTTGTGTTGCAATTCCTTAGGCGCCATTCACCCGATGTGGTTCTTCTGCAGGAGACGCATCTTATAGGGAATACGTGCCGAGCCATGAACAGACGTGGATACCGCCTAGTTGCTCACTCCGGTTTCACCTCTGGTTCCAGGGGGGTTGGCATTCTTATTCGGTCTTCTCTCCCCCTTCAAATTGATGAAGTTGTACTTGATGATAGAGGGCGCTATGCTGCACTCACGGGTAGATGGGAAGGAAAGACACTGTCCATACTTTCAGTATATATCCCCCCGGGCCTTCAAACCTCCACATATGCCGACCTGGGTAGGGTCCTACTGGGGTTGCTGAGGGCCTTCTCATCCTCAGAGGGGATTTTAACTCCGTCGTCTCTGGTACATCTGATCATTTTCCCCCCAGGGTTTTGGCTAGATCCCATATGTAGTTGAGTGACTTCCTTGATACCTTTGGGCTCATCGATAGCTGGCGGTTGCTGCACCCTACACAGCTCCAGTACACCTTCCATTCTGGGGCGCATGGTAGTCTTTCCAGGTTAGACTATTTTCTGATGCCATCGGCTCAATCCTCCTCCATCACTGAGGTTCGCCATCTTCCCAGGGGTATTTCTGATCACTCCCCCTTGTGGCTTCGACTTGCGGTGGGTGTGGGCAGCGCGGGCAGAGTGGCTCCTATTAACCCCTGGTACTTTCGTGACCCAAAAACCCGTTCTGAACTTGTTAAATCCGTGGATCACTACTTTGATCAATGTGGGGTCTGTTTCTTCTTCTGTATCTCTGTGGGAAGCTTTTAAGACTGTCATTCGTGGGCATTCTCTTTCCCTGATTGCCGCTGCCAAGAAGGCTAAAAATGAAGAGCTTGTGCGCCTGGAAACTGAGATAACTGCACTGGAAAGTGACCTTGATACAGGAGTAACTCGTTTGAAAATGCATTCCCTCAGTTTGAAGCAGGCTGATTATAGGTCCGTCGTCACTGACGCGGCCAAGGTGATGAACAGGGAGCAACGGGGCAGGTTGTATGATGTGGGTGACAAAGCCAGTAAATTGATTGCTTGGCTTGACAAGAAGGAAAGAGCGAATCATGTTGTCCCCGTGATTGAGAAGCTGAATGGTGAGTGTGTTACTGACCCTGTTGGGGTTGTTGAGTGTTTTGTTGACCACTTTCAAACGGTGTATGCCTCTGTCTGCGACAGGGACGAGGAAGACTCCCGGTTGTTGCTTCGTGACATTTCATTGCACTGCCTTTCCGACGATGACAGCGACCTCATGGACGCACCCCTCACGCTAGATGAAGTCGCGGACGCTATGCGTTCCCTCCGCTCCGGCAAAGCATTGGGCCCCAATTGGTCTGCCCATTGAACTCTACAAACTGCGACCCGACAAAATGGCGCCCCACTTGAAGGATATGTTCCTTGAGGCTTTGGACTCGGAATCCCTTCCCGCTGATCAGCACCTTGCCACGATTGTGGTAATTCACAAGGAGGGAAAGCCTCGGGATCGCTGTGCCTCGTATAGGCCTATATCTTTGCTTAACGCCGAACCCAAAATTTGAGCTAAATTGTTAGCAAATCGTTTGATTAAGGTGATCGGGGACCTGATCCATCCGGATCAGTCCGGTTTCATTCCTCATCGAAACACCGCCCTTAATCTTCGACGACTCCACGGAGTTCTCGCGAGGGCTGGGACTCTCACTGAGTCGGCCATTTTGGCTTCCCTTGAGTTTGAGTTTGAGTAGGGATTTCAAAAGCGCATAGCTACCCTAGGGCGTCCCAGCGCTGGCATGACCTAAGTTCCCGAGTGGAGAGCAGAGATGTTTAGGGTTATGGGAAGAGCCATGTTTTTAATTGCCTCCGAAAGGCCAAGAGGTTGTGTTCCTTCCGCATGGCCAGAGGAAGGGAGTACCATGGCTTTCGACACTATCGAATGGCCTTATCTTTGGGCGGCCCTCTCAAAATTTGGATTCGGCCCCGTGTTCATCGCTTGGGTGAAGCTTCTCTATGAGAGGCCCCTTGCCCAGGTGGTGGTTAACGGGAAGGCGTCCGGTGTTTTTACACTCGGACGTGGCACTCGGCAGGGCTGCCCGCTGTCTCCTCTGCTCTTCGCCCTCGCATTGGAACCTTTAGCGGAGTGGCTCCGCTGGGAGCCTTCCATAAAAGGCGTTCGGTGGTCTCCCGATTTCGAGGATCGTGTCTCGCTATACGCGGATGACATTCTCCTATATTTAACTTCCCCTCAGAAGTCCTTAAACGTGCTCTTCGATGTTCTTACTTCCTTCGGGAAGAACTCGGGACTCGTTATTAATTGGACTAAGTCCTGTGTCTACGTTTTGGCCGGTGGTCTCCCCCATTGCCTCGTAGATTTCCGATTCAAGTCACTGAGTCAGGTTTTAAGTACCTTGGGATATATGTTTCCTTGGACCCCACCGTTCGATATGAGTGCAACTTGCTGCCCCCTCTTCAACGGCTGAAGTCGGATGTTACACGTTGGCGTCGTTTGCCACTGTCACCGCTCGGTCGTTCGGCTCTCTTTAAGATGATGTCGCTGCCTAGATTTTTGTATGCGCTCCAGAACTCGTTTGACCCCGTTCCCTCCCGTTACTTTTGGGAGGTGGAGAGTCTACAACGGTGACTGATCTGGGACGGCCGTGCACGCGTTGCTCTGTCCAAACTCACGCTACCGTGGTACGACGGAGACATCGCCGTTCCTGACATCAGGCGCTATTATTGGGCCTCCCAATTGAGTGCGGTCAACCACGCTACATATGTTCCCGGTCCCGCCCCTGCCTTCGCAATAGATAAACACCTTCTGCCGGGAGGGAACTTCAATAGGGCACTGTATTCCATGAGGCTCTGTACATCACTGACTGGCCCAACTAAAGTCGCTGTACGTGTGTGGCATGATGCGAATGCGGCCTTGGGATGGAAGGATCGATTCACTCGAGCGACCCCCTTGTATGACTCTGAATGCCTCGGTAATTTATGGCGAACAAAAGGATTTGACAAATGGGATATGATTGGAATCACTAAGGTGGGGGATCTTTGGTCCAAAGGTGATGTTAAGACTTGAACTTGAGTATGAACTCGGGGACAAGGAATTTTTCAGGTACGCTCAGGTCGATCATGCCCTACTGTCGATCTTTGCCGTGGGTACAGATATCCCTGAATCCTCACCCCTCTAGGATCGTGTTCTTGATGGACATGTGCCCGACAGCACTATCTCCTTAATCTACAAGAAGCTGATCTATAACAGGGCTGACCTGCTTGTGCGCCTGAGGGACTCGTGGATTGCCGACGGTCTGGAATTAGATGATGAGGACTGGCAGTCCGCCTTGTCCTCGCCAAAAGAAGTTGCCATACCTGCACGCCTTAGATTTGTTCAATTTAAGATCCTCCACTGTGTGTATGTCACTGGCCCGAGTCTGGTACGCATGGGATATTCTTCTGATGATTTGTGTAAGCGCGGCTGTGGTATGACTGGTACATTTCTTCATATTCTGTGGGAATGCCCGGAGATGGTTGAGTTTTGGTCCCGTGTGCATGTCGTAATGGAGAGAGTCACCGGGGTGGCGCTGCTGCCAGAGGCCAGGCGCTGCCTCCTGAATGTCTGGGAGCCCAACGACTACAGTGCGACACAGATTACCTGGGCGACCCTTGGTAACATTATCGCCAAAAGGGATATTGCACAGCTCTGGGGTTCCCATAGGTCTCCGACTGTAGCATTGTGGGCGGAGAATATGGACTGGTGCATATTTCGTGAGAAGACTGTTTATCTGTCGCGTGGACGACCCAAGAAGTGGGGTAGAATCTGGTCGCAATGGAACGCATATCGTGGCAATCTATGTACCCCTCCCCAAGACTTTTTTCCCGATGCCACCTTGTCCCCCTGATTGACATTCCAAATATTACTTACATTGTATTGCTGCTGGTTTCCTCACTGCCCCCTCCCCTTGAAATACTGTGTTGTATTATGTACGCTACATTGCTACAGCGCCGAGTACACGAACCCACGACTGTATCTCCAATTCATTATTGCCTTGTGTATCATGTTATTGTTGTTGTTAATTTTCAATAAAAAACAATTTTAAAAAAATTGTGCCGAATTATTCCACATATTTTCGATTTTCCTAGCTGCCGTATAATTCCAGTGACCCTGCATTTAAAACCATCCACCATTCCTGGCTTTCCATCCAACAGCATTGTAGGCTTGTAGTTTTGCTTTTAACGCTGCCTTTTTGGACTCAAAACCCGAGAATGTAAAGTGCTGTTGGCATGCCATTAAGGGCCAGATGTAGGACACCAAATACCGATCGGTAACGGCCGATTTCGGCCATTACCGACCGGTATTTGGCTTTTGAAATGTAGGGGGCCTTAAATTTACCGATTCGATAAAATACCGAATCGGTAAATTTACCGAATCGGTAAATCTAGATGTAGGTGGCACTGAAAACAGTGCCACAGGCCCTTAAGAATTCGTTATTTACCATGAAATACTATTTCATGGTCAATAACGAATTCCTGTGTACATGCACATCTGTGCATGTACACCTGTGCCATGTGGCACACATACATGCCCTAAGGATATGTATGTGTGTCACATGGCACACAAGCCAGAAGCAGGGGTGCAACAGGGTGTCAAAGTGACACCCTGTCTCCCTTGACAATCCGGTAATTTTACCGATTCGGTAATTGCCATTGATTCCTATGGGCCTCAAGGCCCATAGGAATCAATGGCAATTACCGAATCAGTAAATACCGATTCGGTAATTGCCGAATCATACCGATTCGGTAAAAATTACCGAATTTTTTCCTACATCTCATTTACCGAATCTAGAATACCGAATCGGTGAAATTCGGTATTCTAGAGTCGGTAAATGAGATTTACCTACATCGGGCCCTAAGCCCCTTATAAACTGTTTCAAAATGTTCTAAAATTGTTTAGCGCATTTCAAAAACTGCTTGTTTCACACCTTAAACCAGAAGCACATTTTGTTCACCTATCTTGTGACAATTCCCTCTTTCATGTGCATCATGCATAAAACAAGCAATGGCAATGCAAATAGTTTTGTCTTTTCTGTAGTGGAACGTTTAATACCAAACTTTACAACTCAAAGGTATGACATGAGCAGCAGCAACAACACCCTCCATAGGACACAGAATAGGTCAAAGGCAGGCCACAAAAGCTCGAGAGACATCACACCGTCCTCTAGAGCATATAGAACAAGTATAACTGAGATAGGTAACTCATTAAAGAGGGAGTGAGACGAGAGGAGTTAAAGGACTGTTGTATGCTCTCTCTGAGCAGACATAAACCTACAGGAAATAAAACAGTCCTGGGCAAACAGTCAAGCCTCTCGTGGGATTACCACAGATTCATGTGCTCACATAGGATGACGGACGCTCACCTACCCAGTGTGGGATGCTTCAACCATGGGTTCCACATCTAGCGCTGGGAAGCTTCCGGGAGCGCTGCTGTTCACTGGTTGTGCAGTCTTCTACTTATATGTTCCCTAGTCTGGGTGATGTTATGTTCTTAAAGTCAATATTTATGTTCACCCTTTGTTACACTCAGACCCACATTAGAATTGTGTGTGGGTGAGCTAAAATGTATTTACTGGTGTCTCCTTAATAGAAGATTGAAAAAAAGCGAGTCGCTGCTTCCTTTTTTGTTCATCACCATGTTTCAGCACTCGAATATTACTCTTATGGGGGTCAAGAGCCTTCCTCGGGAATACAGATCTTGTTATCTCACATCAATCAATTGTGACACAATCCTCATTCATAGGGTATGTTATGCAAGTACGATCAATATATCCTGAGGGCCTCATTTATGAAATGTGCTGCAAAGAGTTACAGATACGCAAAATGTACGCATTGCTTGAGTGTGTCACAAAAGTGACGCAACTCCATCAATGGGTCATTTCACATGGGCAAGTCCCATTTCAAATGTGCCTGTGTCAGTCTTGGGCCTGCTGTGAGGCAAGCATAAGATATTGACGCATTTGCGTCCTAGGGGTGACGCAGTGAATTGTCATAGGTTTCACTGCGTTACTTCTACAAGGCTTACTTGCGTCGAAACGCCCGCCCTGCATACATTATACCTGGTGCAGGTATAATGTGGCGCAGGCGTTTACAAAGGGACGCATCTACCTAGATGCGTCACTTTGTAAATATGACGGAAGATGGTGCATTTTTTACACCGCTGGTGCGTCACAATAAGTGACGCACCAGCGGCACAAAAGTGATACAAGGGCTCATAAATAAGACCCTTTGTGTTTTTCACAAGGTTAGATTACAGCATGAGAACCGCCCCTTCTCCATTGAAATCGATTGGACAGAAATCTTGTGCCACCAAAGTTTCAGTACAGCTCGAGCAGCAACAGCCCAACCTGTCCCCATCACAGCACACATATAGATCAGATAGGATCATTGCACACATTGCATTCTCAGAGAACAGGCAGAGTATGGAACCAGCAAAGCTGGCTTCCCTCTCTTGCAGAGGCGTAAGTGCAATCTTGCATTTCCCTCAGAGCAGATTCAAATCAGCCGACTAGTGCAAGCTTCCATCTCTCACAAAACACACGCGCGTTAGGGCATGGGCGACATGTACACTACGGACAGATCTCTGCAGTCAGTGCTTGACCCATTGAGAAGCAGCTATAGGTGGGTGAATGAGTAAACATGCAAGCTCTTAACAGCATTCTTGCTCAGGTGATACCCTGTGTCAGCTTCCTGGTAGCCCTGCTGCTGTCACCTGGAAATCTGCTCTCAATGCTGTAACTTCTGGTCTCATATTCTTCAGTATTGCTGCTGACACTTCCTTTAGATGAGTGATCCATTCCAGATTTTGAGCATATCCCATTTAGATAAATATGGTTATCTTAAAAATCAGGCATGGATCCGGCCCTCCAGGACTGACTTTGGAGACCCCTGCCTTAGATCAAACTGCGGTCATTCACATGCACACTTGTCAAAGGCTCAGCCTTTCCAAACCAGCATAGGGGCCTTCTCGATTTGTGGTGTCAAAGGGGATGGAGGGACTGCCATGCAGCCAATATGGCCCATTTAAAGGCACAATGGCAAAAACAAATTAAAAAATGCCTCAATGCTGCTCTTTTGTTCTCCTCCACCTTTGCCCATTCAGTCTCTATAATGACAGCCACTTTGAGGAACTTGTTGAATTTGCAGATTAGAAAGTAAATAGATTATTTTGAATGAGGATAATTATTTCATGTGACATACTATGCACGTTTTTACAGAAAGTTGTCTGGAAATGAGAAAACGAATTACATTTTCTGCCCCTCTCATCCCTGCCAGGACTGTGATGCCCCTGATGGCTCTGATTTTATTAAACTGATTTTCTATATATTTACAGCTGAAAACTGTGTGTAACGATTTACTATCTGATAACAGAATACAGAAATTGCCGTGTTATTTTGTTCAGAATGAATACAATGCGCCATTTTAAAATAGGAATCTAATAAATGAATCTGGAATGAATGACTTTGGAAACTGTACCATGGATTTGGCTGTTGGGCCCTTGCTTTGGAGAAGTCAAAAGATCCAGTGGTTCTGCAGCTTCATGCAGATTTTTGAGAGAAGCAACATTATATTTTTAGATCTGGTTGAGAGTGCTGTTGTTGCCTGACCTTATTTAATCAACAAAAAAGAGCATTTAGAAGCACCACTGAGAGAGGGTCGTTGGGTCCTCCCACATATTGATTCTTTTGAGTACATGTTTTTGATTGGGCAGAAGTTGTGTGCTTCCACTGAGCAAAGAGTGCTTGTATTGCACTTTTGACAGGTGAAAGAGAGGATTGTCAATGCGGGACTGTTCGGCTATGGTGCAGCCGATGATCAAGGCTGAGGGCAAAATCTGTTTTTTATGCAAAGTTATGAGAAAGGCACTGAGTCTGACATATTGATTGTGAAAAATATGTATTTTAGGCATTTAAGGCTGTATTAAGATTACTCTGTATCGAAGCTATCAATGAGGCCACGTGGCCCCTCCTCCCCTTTAATAAATAACATCGACCCTGGTGGATAGGGTCCCGAGTAGTAGCTATGAAGTCATCACAAATGGTCACCAACGTACATCCAGCCCTTTGCATTGTAAGCAGCCTTGCGTTATTAGGCAGAATCGTCTCAGAAGGACAATTTCTACTCAAAATCAAAGGCGGTGTGCACAAGGTATAACCTATTTGCTTGTGCTTGTTTAGCTTTAGAAGATGGTGCAGCTGTAACGTTTTCACCACAGTATGAAGGCTGCAGGTAGTATGATCTTTAGCACTTCAGACCTCGGTTATTTAAACTGAATAGTGTCTCTTTGGACAAGGTTTGCATGGACTGCACCCTGTTCTTAGTGGGTACTTTTTATTAGTCTTTGGTGTATTTCTGCAGACAGTGTGACACAGAGTAAACTCTCTCCATAGAGTAACCAGTGTTAACAGTACTCATAGTCACTTCCTTTTTCAATGTAGGTTCAGTGACCATCAGGGTATGCTACAGGTAGTGTCCGGAGTTGGGCATTAGTTATGTAACTGGGATTTAGCACCTGGAGGGACTTTGTTTTCCATGATGATTTGTATACAGATTGAACACTGTGTGAAGAATAGGTTACCCGTTCATCTGTGGGTCAGAGTCAACATGAACTCGGCTGCCCACGGTGTGTGGTATAGGGTCAATGTTTCCCGTAACACAAACTTGCTTTACCTATGAGGATTGTATGTATCATAGCATTAAAGATGCTTCATATTGTTCCGAGCTATTTTGCACCTATGTTCATAGCTCTAATACTATACTCGTTTATAGAGCAATGTGTACAAAAGAAGCTTGGATGACGTGATTGGTGATGTCATCAATTATGTCATTTAAGCTGTATCAGTGATGTCATAGAACATGTCACAAGTAAGTTTATTGTATTCTATATATATGAATGTATTGAGATATTTTGTAAAATAAGATATATGTTGATATAGTAACACACTTTTTAGAATATTATTAATAAATTGACTTTTAATTGTTAGTTTGTTTTATTGAAAATAAAAAATAAATGTAACATATATGTTATTCATGGTCTATACACTGGAAATTCTTTATTAATTGTGATGTTTGATTATGTGATTAAATCGATACTAGTTATATTGTCTGTTGCCTAGGAATATATACTCTGTTGCATGTCACTATTAATGTCATATGTGAGATCATAAGCAATGCATGGCGGGGGCGCAAGTTTAGTTAGCAGCTAACAATAACTGGTGAATTTCAGTGTTTTTATTTATTTCAAAACGTTAGTGTTGTCACTGACAATTTCATCTAACTATAACGTTACTTTAAACTTAGTTTTTTTCATGAATTTCTAAGGTTTATTTATTTTTTTTAAAGAAAAGAGATCTTTTTGTCACACCTAACTATAACGTTTGTTTCTTCCATGTAATATACACCCCCACACCCCCACACACATAATAGGATCTCAACCTGTCTGGTCCATTCCTTGATTCTAGGTTTGAGTTCAGCAGGTGCCAGGCCCCTCAGTGCACATGCAGATGAGTGGCTCCTGCCTCAGCCGTGTTGTGTCTGCTGGCACCGCTCTGCCTCTGAAGTTGCAGCTTTTATCTCACTTCCTCTGCTACTTCCTCCTGTGGTTAGATGCAGACCCCAGGAAGCCCAGCCTTCCTCGATGAGGGGATTCAGGGCTGGGGGGAGCCAGCTAAGAAGCTACAGGGAAGCTAACTCTCTCCATAAAACCATACCTCCCTTCTCTCAGCTCCCTCCCACTCTCAGAAGTCAAAGCTTCACTGCTCCCTGCATTGCATTGCCTGCCCCTCTCAACACTCTGACCACTGGTATCTGCTCTCCCACACTTTTCTTTGCTCTTCTCTCCCACCACCACTCCGGCATTCTGTTTCTCCCCTCTCTGATACCCCCACTAACTGTACCACTCTCTTCACTCTCCCGTTTACTAGAGTTTCTCTCCATCCCCCGCTCTCTTCTTCCATCACCTAGACTGTCTCACAAGGCCCCTCCGGTATCTTTGAGGAGACACCACCTTTCCCTTTGTATCTCTCTCTCTTCCACCCAAATATCCCTTTCGCTCTGCTGCCTTCTTCTTGCCACCTTTACTGCCCCCTCCCTATGTCTGCCCCTCCCTCGCTGCCTTCTTTCTCTCTCTCCCTCCTTTTTTATTTGCTGTTTTATATAACGTAAACTCGACCCTAGGGTATTTAAGGGGCTTTACATGAGCACCAGTTATGTTACACAAGGACACATTCATTTTGGTAGGCAGGGGGAGATAGTTTTGCCCAGAATCACAGGATGTTTGAGCCGACGCCGAGGCTCGCACCCGGTTCCCCAGTTCCAAAGTCGGTTTCTGGGCAGCTCTGGTCGTTAAGCCATATCATCTCGTTTGTGCATCCCATCAAGTATGCCCCCTCAGCCTGCGCTCCCCCTTCCATTCCACAACCCTATACCTGCCTGTGCCCCTCCCCCTTTCCGTCTTTGTACACAGGCCACACCCTCTTCTCTGTCCCTCCCTCACTTTACTCATCATGCCCTCTTTGTCCCTCTGCATCACACACACCCCTCGCCCTTCCTTCTCTGCAGCATCCTTCGTTCCCTCGTCTCCCCACTCCTTTCCTTACATTCAGCTTTCCCTTGTTCCTCCTCCCCTGGGGGGCCTCGGTGCAAGTGCCCCCCACAACCCCTTAGAGCAGTGGTCTTCAAACTGAGGGGCAGATCCACCTAGGGGGGCCTTAAGTGATCCCTGGGGAGCACCAGGCTCTGGTCAAAAGAAGCATCATCCTGATAGCAGTGCTTTGTTTTAATCTGAAAACAAATGGGCCAATTTTAAAAGGTTTAGCATAACTCTATCGTTTAAATAAGTCTAGACATTCTTAAACATTGCAAATAGAATAGAATGATTGTGAAAAATTCAAAGTGGGGGGCAATGCTTTTTTTATGGGGGGGGTAGGGGGTGGCATTAAAATGTTTGAAGCTCACTGCCATAGTCAGGAGCTGGGAGCACATATTTTTTTCCCTTCAAACTTTTTGTTTTGGTGTTTTGAAATGACATAATATTTTATTAACTAGTTCCCTACCCAGGCATTCATGCGATGACCCTTTCTACTATGCTCAACTGGCAAGCACCTCCCATCGCTGCCAGTGAGATACCTCACCATACCCAGCAGGCATTGTAAGAGTCAGTCAGGACTTGACTGGTTCACAACCATGTTTTGCAGTCTCTTTGCTCTTCATTTCACATTGGAAATGGCCCTTGCAACCATGACCTTGATGAATTACACTTCGATCTAGGTCTAAGGTGAGCTTGATGAATTACACTTAGATCTAGGTCTAAGGTGAGCTTGATGAATTACACGTAGATCTAGGTCTAAGGTGAGCTTGATGAATTACACTTAGATCTAGGTCTAAGGTGAGCTTGATGAATTACACTTAGATCTAGGTCTAAGGTGAGCTTGATGAATTACACTTCGAACGTGCGAGCACATGCATCATTGTCAATTGCATTCGCAACGGTGCGAATCGCAATTTTCGGACATTTGCGAATGCAATTGACAAAATTGGGATGCATCATGTTTTTCGCAATTTTAGAAATCGCAATCATGTTGCGATTTCTAAAATTGCGATTGCATTTAAGAAATCGCAATTTTATATTTCTTAAATGCAATGCATGAACATTTTAAATTTGAGAATTCGCAAATAGGGAGAGGTAAATTACCACGAAGTTGACCTTCATGGTAATTTGCGAAAACTTTCAAAAATGCACAAATGTGCATTTTTGAAAGTTTCATTTTACACACACACATGCCCTTGGGGCATGTGTGTGTGAAAAATGCACTTAAAGTTATATTTCAGGGGTGCAGGGGGGGGTCCTTAGACCCCCCCCTGCACCCTTGAAATTGCATTCTCAATTTACGATTCGCAAATTGCTAATCGCAAATTGAGAATGACTTCCCATTCATTCCTATGGGCCTCTAGGCCCATAGGCATCAATGGGAAGGGATTCCTTAATTGCGATTCACAAATTGTGATTCGCAATTAAGGAATTTTAAGAAATCGCAAAAAAAATTGGCGATTTCTTAATGCATAGCCTTTTGCGATTTCTTAATTGCGATTCCTTAATTTTCGCAATTAAAAAATCGCAAACGGCAACAATGATGCATGTGGCCGTAGGTCTAAGGTGAGCTTGATGAATTACACTTAGATCTAGGTCTAAGGTGAGCTTGATGAATTACTCTTAGGTCTAACGTGAGCTTGATGGATTACACTTCGATCTAGGTCTAAGGTGAGCTTGATGAATTACACTTCAATCTAAGGTGAGCTTGATGTATTACAGTTAGATCTAAGGTGAGCTTGATGAATTACACTTAGGTCTAAGGTGAGCTTGATGAATTACACTTCGATCTAGGTCTAAGGTGAGCTTGATAAATTACACTTAGGTCTAAGGTGAGCTTGATGAATTACACTTAGTTCTAAGGTGAGCTTGATGATTTACACTTAGATCTAGGTCTAAGGTGAGCTTGATAAATGACACCTAGGTCCAAGGTGAGCTTGATGGATTACACTTAGGTCTAAGGTGAGCTTGATAAATTACACTTAGGTCTAAGGTGAGCTTGATGAATTACACTTAGATCTAGGTCTAAGGTGAACTTGATAAATTACACTTAGGTCTAAGGTGAGCTTGATGAATTACACTTAGATCTAGGTTTAAGGTGAGCTTGATGAATTACACTTGGGTCTAAGGTGAGCTTGATGAATTACACTTGGGTCTAAGGTGAGCTTGATGAATTACACTTGGGTCTAAGGTGAGCTTGATGAATTACACTTAGGTCTAAGGTGAGCTTGATGAACTACACTTAGGTCTAAGGTGAGCTTGATGAATTACACTTCGATCTAGGTCTAAGGTGAGCTTGATAAGTTACACTTAGGTCTAAGGTGAGCTTGATGAATTACACTTAGTTCTAAGGTGAGCTTGATGATTTACACTTAGATCTAGGTCTAAGGTGAGCTTGATAAATGACACCTAGGTCCAAGGTGAGCTTGATGGATTACACTTAGGTCTAAGGTGAGCTTGATAAATTACACTTAGGTCTAAGGTGAGCTTGATGAATTACACTTAGATCTAGGTCTAAGGTGAACTTGATAAATTACACTTAGGTCTAAGGTGAGCTTGATGAATTACACTTGGGTCTAAGGTGAGCTTGATGAATTACACTTGGGTCTAAGGTGAGCTTGATGAATTACACTTAGGTCTAATGTGAGCTTGATGAACTACACCTAGGTCTAAGGTCAGCTTGATGAATCACACTTAGATCTAAGGTGAGCGTGATGAATTACTCTTAGGTCTAAGGTGAGCTTGATGAATTACACTTGGGTCTAAGGTGAGCTTGAGGAATTATAATTAGGTCTAAGGTGAGCTTGATGAATTACACTTAGGTCTAAGGTGAGCTTGATGAATTACACTTAGTTCTAAGGTGAGCTTGATGATTTACACTTAGATCTAGGTCTAAGGTGAGCTTGATAAATGACACCTAGGTCCAAGGTGAGCTTGATGGATTACACTTAGGTCTAAGGTGAGCTTGATAAATTACACTTAGATCTAGGTTTAAGGTGAGCTTGATGAATTACACTTGGGTCTAAGGTGAGCTTGATGAATTACACTTGGGTCTAAGGTGAGCTTGATGAATTACACTTAGGTCTAAGGTGAGCTTGATGAACTACACTTAGGTCTAAGGTGAGCTTGATGAATTACACTTCGATCTAGGTCTAAGGTGAGCTTGATAAATTACACTTAGGTCTTAGGTGAGCCTGATGAATTACACTTAGTTCTAAGGTGAGCTTGATGATTTACACTTAGATCTAGGTCTAAGGTGAGCTTGATAAATGACACCTAGGTCCAAGGTGAGCTTGATGGATTACACTTAGGTCTAAGGTGAGCTTGATAAATTACACTTAGGTCTAAGGTGAGCTTGATGAATTACACTTAGATCTAGGTCTAAGGTGAACTTGATAAATTACACTTAGGTCTAAGGTGAGCTTGATGAATTACACTTGGGTCTAAGGTGAGCTTGATGAATTACACTTGGGTCTAAGGTGAGCTTGATGAATTACACTTAGGTCTAAGGTGAGCTTGATGAACTACACCTAGGTCTATGGTCAGCTTGATGAATCACACTTAGATCTAAGGTGAGCGTGATGAATTACACTTAGGTCTAAGGTGAGCTTGATGAATTACACTTAGGTCTAAGGTGAGCTTGAGGAATTATAATTAGGTCTAAGGTGAGCTTGATGAATTACACTTAGGTCTAAGGTGAGCTTGATGAATTACACTTAGATCTAGGTCTAAGGTGAGCTTGATGAATTACACTTGGATCGAAGGTGAGCTTGATGAATTACACTTAGGTCTAAGGTGAGCTTGATGAATTACACTTAGGTCTAAGGTGAGCTTGATGATTTACACTTAGATCTGGGTCTAAGGTGAGATTGATAAATTACACTTCGATCCAAGGTGAGCTTGATGAATTACACGTAGTTCTAAGGTGAGCTTGATGAATTACACTTAGGTCTAAGGTCAGCTTGACGAATTACACTTAGGACTAAGGTGAGCTTGATGAATTACACTTAGATCTAGGTCTAAGGTGAGATTGATAAATTACACTTCGATCTAAGGTGAGCTTGATGAATTACACTTAGGTCTAAGGTGAGCTTAATGAATTACACTTAGATCTAGGTCTAAGGTGAGATTGATAAATTATACTTCGATCTAAGGTGAGCTTGATGAATTACACTTAGGTCTAAGGTGAGCTTGATGAATCACACTTAGGTCTAAGGTGAGCTTGATGAACCACACTTAGGTCTAGGTCTAAGGTGAGATTGATAAATTACACTTCGATCTAAGGTGAGCTTGATGAATTACACTTAGGTCTAAGGTGAACTTGATGAATCACACTTAGGTCTAAGGTGAGCTTGATGAACTACACTTAGGTCTAAGATGAGCGTGATGAATTACACTTAGATCTAGGTCTAAGGTGAGATTGATAAATTACACTTAGGTATAAGGTGAGCTTGATGAAGTGGGCATAGGTCTAAGGTGTCACTGTAAAGAGTGATTAGTATTTCGGACTAGCGAGTGATCTTGTGGTGGAATCATTTGCCAAACCCTTTCTTATTCTAACTTTGTGCTGACAAGAAATGTATATGATATCACGATGTGCTGACAAAGAGTGTTAGCCTAGTACTTAAGATCAAAACAAAGATATTCAATCTTCCACCTTCTCAGTGCCTCAACCATTGACCACACACACAAGAGTATGAGGGTGAATCATGAAAACAGAGAGGCCTATTCAGAAACTGCATTTTAGAATATGTTTAGGAGCACTACACTAGCACTGCAAATGTTCTACAAAATGCTTCACATACCTACATGTGCAGGTCTGCACTTCCTATCTTTTATGTGTAGAGATTACTGCCTGGAATGTGAAGATGTCAGTGCAAAGAAGTATACGCTTTAGAAGAAAATACTGGCAGGATAGAGGGGAATGGCTGGAAAATTGGTATTATTTATAACTATGGTGAGGGGTTAATGGATGAGGTGGGGTTTAGCCGGGGCTAGGAAGCAGTTTAGGGATGGACATGCACTAGGCCTGGCTGTTAAATTCCACCCCACTCAAGATTTCTGATCACTGGCAGACTTGGCAGGTTGCTACCGCTCTAGTTGAGAAACTTGCCGTTGTGCTGAGGAAGCTGCAGCTTGAGTAGAACATCTACTCGAGCGGCAGAAAGAAGCTGCGCCCTCTCGTTCTGCACATGGTGTCATTCGTGCTGATTTTACAGCACAGGACAAACGCCCGGCGCTAATAATCAGTGCGAGCAGCGCAACTTACCTCACTCTGCTACTTTCTGAACTCTGTGAAGCACAGCAGAGTTTATTTGTCACTTCGCAGAGTTCTGAACTCCGCCCAGGCCTAACATGAAGCCCCCACAATAGAGTAAGCCCAAAGCTATTCACAAACTGTCCTTCTACAGTTACTACAGCCAAAAATGACTCAAAACTGTAGTAAATGTATTTGAGATCTGAACCAGAGTAATTCCAGCTCCAAATATGGCCACAACTGGTACTGTAACACCCTCCCATTAAAATTAATGGTATTGGGGATTTAAGTTAAGATCCCATAAAATCTAATGTTAAATACAATGAAATCATTTAGACGATTTAAAAATATATATGCATTTATTATAATGTTTAAAAAAGCATCTATAAATAAAATATAGTTATTTTATTTTTATGTATGCTAATAACCTTTTTTAATTTGAAAAATAAGTTAACTTTTTAATGAAAAATAATTGAATTACTTTTAACTAATTCTATAGATTGCTTTTTTTTTGTTTTGTTTTAAAAATTTTCAAAAACCTTTATTCTCAAGCAGAGTAGTGAACATAGCGTGCAGCCTACAACCCTGGGGCCGGCATCTAATTCTCGATAAATCTGTCCACACATACCAGGAACTTCATACACAGCCATTTAGCCGGCATCCCGGAGTCCCGGCGGCATAAAAGTATTACGTAATTCTAGAATCTCCAAGTATATCAACAGACCCACAGCATTTATGTCGGCTCACGCCTTCTGTAAATAAGCATTCGCATATCTACCAACAGTTATTACTCCAAACCCCATAAGTCGCAGCACATACACAGCTTCCACGTTAAAACCAATCCTTAAATCCTACCCCAACAGTCCCCCCACCCACATTTCGCCAGCAGTACACTCACCCAATTGGATTTCCTAAAGAAGTGTGTGCGAGACATCTCTCCTTAGGTATAGGAGGGGGAGTCTAGCACCCCGCCCGAAATCCGGAGATCTACCCGCTGCCTGCAGGGCCTCCCAGTATACCTCTCCTAAAGTGCTCACATCATAACCATTGGAAAACGCTACGTACTCCACCCCTACACTCCACGCTATCTAAGAACCCCCCTCCTTCTCGACTCCAGCCCCTCTCTGTGAATTCCCATTCCCAGTAGTTGCCCCCACTAATCACGTTCAGTGTGCTCCTCTGGTTCGTCCTGCTCGTCAGTGTCCCCGCCCTGTTCTGCCTCCTCCTCTGCCTCATTTGTGTGGACATATGTCTGGTACAAACCCCAGAAGTTCTTGGGGCGACTCTTTGGCGGAAGCAATTCACTGTATGTTTCAGATTGAGTACAGCAATACAGCATATCTCTGGCCCATCTTTTCTTCGTAGGCAACGGTCCCCTCATCCAACAAGCAGCTACTACACGCCTGGCCATCAGCAACGCCATGTCCGCTAGGCGCCGCAGCGCCACCGGAAGTGTTTTAGAGTACCCGAGCAGCGCCAGTGCCGGATTGACAGCTATCTCTTCATCTAATATTCGGCTAAGTTCCGAGAAAACGTCCACCCATAATTTATTGACACCAGGACAGTACCAGGCCATATGCATAAAATCGGCTACTTGTGTATGACAGCGTTCACACTCCGCTGAGCGTCGCAACCCATACCTGTGTAATCTCTCCGGGGTATAATAGACACGATGCAGATACTTGAAATGCACCAACCTGTGTCTCCCGTTCAGAGATATTCTTCTAGTGTTCGTGCAGCAGTACTTCCACATATCATCATCTATCTGTGTTTGGAGATCCCGCTGCCATTCCAGTCTAGCTTTGGAATGCTGAAATTGTTTGTGTTGGAGTCCCAGTTTGTTGAGGTTCATGATTAGCTTGCGAGAAGACGTAGTTTTGATCACATATGTAAGTTCCGGTACCTCAGGAGGCTCCGCCAGGTCCGGACCCAAAAGGTCCAGCAGCGCGCTCCGGAGTCTGTGAAACTGGAAACGTGTCAAAAGTGAAGCCTCCATCTGCAAGGGGAGTACCTGCTCCCAGGTTTTCATCACCCCGTCGACAAATAGGTCTTCTAACTTTGAGATTCCCAGCTTGTGCAGTGCCTTTGTGACCCCCTTCTCTTTCAGTAGTGGAAGCCATATTGCCCATTCAATCTGCATTAACGGGGAGTATAGCAATTCGCAGCTCTGTGCTTGCGCTAACGCGTGCCAGGCGTGGTTCGAGGTTTTTATTGGGTCCAGGATGCCGACGCTACGGTCCACCGGGGAGCAGACAGTGGCAGGCAATGGAAAAGGTTCCGCAAACAGTCGTTCATAAATCACATGTGGAGTGAGCGGATTACCGTGCATCCAGGAATGTAAATGAGCTGCTTGCGCCACTCTATAGTACCTTTCCAAGTCTGGGGCACCCAGGCCCCCCATCGCGTACGGCTGTGTTAAGCTCCTCCATTGGATCCTGGGCTGCTTACCCCCCCCCCCAAGCAAGCCTAATGAGGACTTGGGTCAGTTGTTTAAAAAATACCTTTGAGAGTACCACTGGAATATTAGTGAACAAAAACAAGAACCTTGGTAGGACCACCATTTTCATGATGGCTATTCTTCCCATTAATGACAAGGGAAGCTTACACCACAATTCAACATCATCCACCAGTCTGGAAAAGGCAACCCCGTAATTCTCCCGGACCAGTATATCCGGGTCAGTATGTAGACTGATCCCCAGGTACCTGACCGGGTCAGTAGACCACTGCAGTGGATAATCAATCTCAAAGGGAGCAGTTACTGGGGTTAATGGGAACGCCACTGATTTGGTCCAATTAACTTTCAGTCCTGAGAGGACCCCAAACCTTACCACTTCTCTAAGTACCGATGCGAGATTGGTTTCCGGGTCGCGGATATACAACAGCGTGTCATCCGCGTATGTGGAAATTCCAATTTTATACATCGGGAAGTTGATACCCTTCAAACCGTGGTATTCCCTAATCGCGCATGCCAGAGGCCCAGCAACCAGCGCATACAATAGGGGTGAGAGAGGGCATCCTTGCCTTGTTCCCCTGCTTATTTCGAATGCTTCGGTGACAGAGTCCCCTATTCGTAGTCTCACCGTGGGCCTGTAATACAATGCTCCCAGCATTTGCAGGAAGGGTTCGCCAAGTCCTAGTTTTCGTAGAACAGGCAGAATGAATGGCCATTCCACAGAGTCGAATGCCTTCTCCATATCAAGGAAAATGGCCAGCGCTTTGTTTTCCTGCCGTACGAGCTGCATGGTACCCAGCACTGTACGGATATTATACGTGAGATTACGGTCTGGGACAAAGCCGGCTTGCTCTGGTGCCACTAGTTCCGGAACCAGGAGAGCCAGCCGCGTGGCCAACACCTTTGCATACAGCTTTGCGTCGACGTTCATCAGGGAGAGTGGCCTATAGGAGCCACAAAGATTGGGCGGCTTCCCGGGTTTCAAAATTGTAACCAGCAACGCCTCTCGCATGGAGGCTGGCATACTACCCTCTGCACAGATGTCATCAAACAGGGTTATAAGATGTGGCATTAGTTTATCTTTAAACGCTTTATAAAATCCCACTGTGAGGCCATCCGCTCCTGGCGCGCTGCCAGACCGCATCCCTTCCAGTGCCTCCAGGATTTCATCCTCTTGCACTGGCATCATCAGAAATTCCCTTTGCGAATCAGGCAGGAAAGGCATTTCTATGTAGCTAAGATATTCCTCGATTTCCTCTTCCATCTGGGAAGATTTGGACTTATATAGATCCGCATAGTAACCCCTGAACTCTTCAAGAATCTCTGTCTCATCTGTGAGCACCTCCCCAGTAGCGGTTAACAGCTCATCAACCACCAGAGGTCGCCTGTCTTGACGCATTAGTCTGGCTAATACAGAACTGGGCCTCTCCCCCTCTCCGTACGTCCTAGCTGTAGCGTACTTGCCCATATGCCGCACTTCCCTGTCTGCTTCCTCGTTGTATTCAGCTATTAGTGTGTGGAACTGTGCCGTGATATCAATCTCTGGGTTGCTCTGCTGCCCTTTCTCTAGGTTCTCCAATTGAGCCTCAAGCTGCTTCAGCCTATGTCTTATGGTCTTAAGGACACTGGAGTGCTTTGCCATTGCCATTCCTCTAATGTAAACCTTGAACGTGTCCCAGACCGTCTGGAAACTGTCAACAGATCCCAGATTAGTCTCGAAAAAGGTATCTATGTCTTCTGCGAGTACACCCCTAAACACCTCATCTAGGAGGGAGTAAGGGGGGAATCTCCACGTAAATGGGGGAATTCGTTTCGCCTGCATTACCAGCGTCAAGAGCAGAGGGGAGTGGTCCGAAAGAGTACGTGGAAGCACTGCACAACTTCTAACATTCCTAAGCATCGACTGAGACGCAAGAAAGTAATCAATCCTTGTGTGCACGTTGTGAAAGGCAGAGTAGTGTGTGTATCCTCCTTGTTTGGGGTGCTTGGATTGCCAGACATCAGCAAGGTCAAACTTAACCAATTCCGCCTGCATGAGCAAGGCCGCCGCAGCCGGCCGGCGGGGTACACCCCCAGACCTGTCCAGGTCTGGGTTGAACACGAAGTTGAAATCCCCTCCCCATAGCATTTTGGAAGCAGCATAAGGCCTACACAATGAGGCTAGGGCTGCGTAGAATTCAGGGTTGTCGTAATTGGGCCCATATACGTTAACCACTATGAGATAGTGTCCCTTACCGACACATCTGGCTATCAGATAGCGACCTTCCGGGTCAGCACCAATCAATGTTAGCTTTAGTTTGGACCTAGGATTGACCCATGTGACTACCCCCCTGGAGTGTGTGGTCAACCCCGCAGCTAGACCGCTACCCTCATCCCCTTAGTAGTGAGCATCTTACTTTTAAGCGGGATGTGTGTTTCTTGGATAAGGGTGAGATCGACATGGTGCCTATGGAGGTAGTTTAACACCTTTCTGAGCTTACGGTAGTCATTCAACCCCCTGACATTCCAGGTCAATGCCTTTAGTGTATTGGGACTGCCATCAACCGGCACTTTGTTCGTGTCTGTCATTGTGTGTGCACAACTAAAGATTTAACAACAAGCGTTCTCCCAATGCTGCTTAACATTCTCTGCAAGACTATATCACCACCAGACTTCCTCCAACTCATACAATCGGGTAACATACAACTTGGCTGTACTTGTAGAACCCCTGGCCAAAAACAACAACATCCCATATCCCATGCTCCCCCCCACCCACAGCCGACCACCCCCAACCTGGCCTGGCAGGACCCAAACCCACCCTCCAACTCCCAACCTGTACAGATAACCTGTGAATTCCCAAAAATTGCCCCCATAAGAGCGATTAGAGCTATGAGCGCTGGGGCAGAGGTCGCCTTCACTAGCACAAGACCGTGCATCAATTATGTACAGTGCCAAATTGCCCCCAAACACCTTCTCCCTTGTCAATGTTTATCGACGGTAGTCCGAACCAGAGTTCTAGTGACTTCGAAACCGGGCATCTCCCAGTCAGTACCCACTTTCCCTTCACTGTACACACCTGATATAAAAATTACTATAGTGGTGCACAATAACAGTTGTATTTATACTTCGCCTCTGACTTACCCAGCAGTGTCAGCAAGCTGTGGATTTAAATGTACTTAGTGAAATGATCTCACCATCAACCATTCGCTGTGAAATCTGAGCTCTCCGCAGTCTCTCTCCAGATGCGCTACATCATACCCAGGTGTCATAACAAAGCGATGTCCCGCGGGTATGGTACGCCCAGAGTTAGGTGATTCTGAATGCAGTCCGGGTTATATATCACAATAATGCTTATTCTTTTTTATATATATTTTTATTGATTATAACACAAGAGTAAAAATATACATAACGGGTGTCATTTGGTGGGACATAGGACAGCGGTGAGTGGGCAAAGGAATTGAGGAAATACATTACAATCATAAGCATCTGAAAAATATCAATACCAGCTGAGAGCTGAGACAAAACATTACGATACAGATAACCATAAGCAAACCGTATCAGAACCCGCCCACCAGGAATACAGGATATGCAGATTGGACACGCGACACCCGGATATGAGGAACAAAAAGATCAGGAGAATATGCCACATCTCTTGTGAAGAAGGGAAAAGGGAGTAGAAAGGTCATAGAACAAAATAAAGGAAAAAAAAAAAAAAACCTCAACCCCCCACCCTGCACCCCTGCAGATGGCTACGACCTAACCCCACTAGCAGTGTGCCTGTCGCCCCCTAAACTACACCCCAAGGAAGGGAAAAGATGGAGGAGGAGGTGTATTACAAGACGATACGGGCTCCCGGACTCCCCTCCCCCCGCCAAAAGCGGACATCCCCTACCGTGGTATTAAGCAAGTTATAACAGACGAATAAGCGAACCAATAGGGGAGCCACCGACAGAGAAAAGACCGTCCCGCCCAGCCCCCGATACCACAGAGGCAACAAATCCCTTTTCACTCGTAGCAGTCACACCAAACCCAGACAATAAGAATTCCATCGGGCCCGCACTCCCACAGATTCAACCCAGCAGAGCCAAAAGAAAGTCACTGTATCAAATTCAAGTAAAAGTCAGCCCTGGCCCTTACGATCCATTGCACAAACCCCATCCAGTAGAACCAATATAGTAGCAAAAGAGTCAAAGCGTTGTTGAAAAAGGAGATCAATATAGCCTGAAAGAGTCAAAAAGGTTAAGTCTCGAAGTCTATCGGATACACGAAAATCAGTCCAAAAAATATCAGTGGAGGTCTTCAGAAGAGAAGGAAAAAGTGAGTCCTGTGTGGGCGATGACTTCGCCGATCTTGCTAGGTGTGCAGGGGCTCCCGTAACGTAACGCTGTAATCGTGCGGGTACAATTGGCACCAGTTCCAGAACATATTCGGGGTTCTCCCCTTGAGGTAAATCAAGCTTCGCGGGGGTAACCGTATGTTGCGGGTCCGACACAAGGCTGGAGTCCGGTCTCAAACAAACAGTCTCAAGGCGCGCAGACAAATTGTGAAGAGCAGCGTCCGTTTGCAGGCGAAGAGCCCCGATGGCGGCCATTACGGTCCCCAGGGTCGGTTCACACACCGTCCGATCCATCTCCGCGCGAACGATAACAAATCAGATCTTCAACCCCGGAGGCCGGCTACTCCGGGGGAACCAACAGGCGCGGAGTGGACGGAGGCGATTGGCGACTCACAGGCTTGGCAACCTTTACACCCCTGCCGGGAGCGGGGGCCCCACCCGCGGACCCCGAGGGCTGCAGCAGGGTCCCGGGACCTGGCTCCCACCCACCGCGGCAACCACGTCTCATCGCCGTTCGTCCAGTATTCGCAGGGACCAAAGACCACCACCAGGATAGAGAATATGTTCCACTCCGATGAGACCGGACTCTGCCGGGCACCCGCGGCCGATGTTGTTCAACTGAAACCCGGCTGGGTCAGTACTCGAGGCCCCGGCTTACACACTGGAGGAGGCCCAAAAATAAAAGACGGTGTAACTTCGTCAATAAAGGCGATAAAAACTCCGGGATTGCCCCCCTGGGCTCAGCAACGATTCAGACACACGGGAGTCTGGCAAGAGGTCAGGATTAAGTTCAGGATAAGTCCGCCAGCGACGGAGGTCGATGGAGCCGGGAGCTTATGCGGCCATCTTGGTTGCTTGCGTAGCTCCTCCTCAAATAATGCTTATTCTTGTTCATCCAGTTGGCTGCTTTCTTCTAGTTCTCCAGTCCGTTTGCTTGGGCTGCCCCTCTGCCCCTTGGACCATTCCTTTAATGATTTCTGTAGTTCCCTAGGGTCTGCAAAAAAGTGTGAGTGACCCCGTCTGTTAATACGCAATTTTGCCGGATACAGCATGGCATAGTCAAGGCCCAGTTGTCGCATTTGTTTCTTATACGGTGCGAAACGCCGTCTCTCTTCCTGCACTTTCGCCGTAAAGTCTGGGTACAGGGATACCTCCATGCCTTCGAATTGAAGCTTCCCTTTGTCTCTGGCTACTCGCAGCGCCGTGTCACGATCTCTATAGTTCAGCAGTTTCGCTATGATTGGCCTCGGTGTTGCCCCTGGGCGCGGTCGCGGTCTCAGCGTGCGGTGAGCCCTCTCTACAATGAACATTGGTGAGAAGACATCATCTCCTAGCATGGTGACCAACAGTTTCTCCACAAAAAGTTACATCTTCCCTGTTTGGGTCGTCTCCGCAATCCCTGTAATGCGTATGTTCGAGCGCCTCGAACGGGCTTCCAAGTCTTCAGACTTATCCTGGATGACCTGTAGTAGTCTGCAGAACTGTTTGCGGTCCTTATCCCACTCAGTCTGTGCTTCTTCGACCTCCGTGATACGCCTCTCCGACATGTCGAGCCGCTCCGTGTGTTTATCCACTCTTTCCGACATGCGGTCCATACGGTAGGTGAGTGCGTCTATCTTCGAGCCTATGGACGCCATACTGTCTTGCAATTCCTTTTCCATAGACACAAGCATGTCCTTTATATCTGCGTACATTGTGCCTTCCGGGCCTTTTCTTGCCGGCGAACCGTCAGGTGCCGGGTCCTCCGGTGCCTTCGTTTTGCGTTGTTCAAACGCAAGTTTTGTCTGAGTCCTGTCGTTCTTGCCCATAGTGTGTAGCCGGGTA
Source organism: Lissotriton helveticus (assembly GCF_964261635.1). Lineage (NCBI taxonomy): Eukaryota > Metazoa > Chordata > Amphibia > Caudata > Salamandridae > Lissotriton > Lissotriton helveticus. The sequence goes on from NC_136058.1 coordinate 371,156,839, forward strand.
ATCCTGTGCCCCGCACCTCTGTGATTGCTCCAGGTCGGGGACCACCGCGGTGGTCGGCACTCGTGTCACAGCAACGTTTTCACTTCTCTGCACCTGCGTCGTACCAGAGCCCAGCGGATGCGTTCAATAGGAAATACCAGTATTGCGGCCCCGCCACCTTGCCCGGCGCGCTGTAGTTTCCACCCCACTGTCGTCGGCTAGAGCACTTCACTGGATCCAAACCTAAGGCAGGTACGCTTGAGTATCCCTTGGTCTAGGGCTCCATTTCGTTCCTCCCTGACTCCCCGTAGCACGGCAGGGGTAGGGTCAGCAGGGTGCAGGAGCATAGTCCAGGACACACACAGAGTCCCAGAGCTGCCCAGCCAGTCGCTATTCCCATCACAGCAGGTTCATGCACCTCCGGCTTCCCGCCTCCAGCCTCGCAGCTCACCGCCGGCAAAGTCTTTCAAAATGGCGCGCTCCCCCCTCGTACCTCTGTCAGGGCACTAAGCGATCCACTCCTCGCCACAGTCACGCCGTGTCACAGAAGAGGATGGTAGATAAAACCTGTGAGGCCGCTAGGTTCGGGCCTGTTGCCTAAGCTCCGGGGGAGCTGACACTCTCCACACCGTGCTGATCACCCTCAAGTCTCTCCAGGCCTTTGCCCCCGGAAGTTCGGCCTCCCAATGTTCCCGCAAGCGGGCAGCAGCAGGCGCCCGATCAGGGGAGGGGGGGTCCCACTGCCGAGGATCGTGACACAGTTCCACCGAGGTCGGTCCCTCTGAACACACCAGCTTCGGGGGGTTGGCGGGGGGGCAACCCCAATTCCAGGGACGTGCACCGGAGGCCCAGATAAGGTGCGGAGAACCGGCACAACGTGCGCAGTGCGCAGTTAAATATCAGCAGCCAATTCCGGCAGTGTCTCGTGGCCCCCGTGTGTAGCTGCTCCAACAAGGGGTGTGTATCGCTGCCTCTCACCTCCGGGCACTCAGGAGGCACTTCAGCGCACTTTCGGTGTCGCGCTCAGCTAAGGTGCTGCGGCGATCCGCGGGTCTCCACTCCCCCTCCAGCCGCAGGCAGCAGCACGCAAGGCGGCCCGATGTTCAGGCGAGTCCGATGCTCTGGGCCTGGTCAGCTAGCGGCCCGCGCACTCTCCGGTTCCTCCGCACCTCACCCGATCCCCGCCAGCAGCCTCTCCGATCGTGCCAGCCAGGTGCTTATGGCGAGATCTCACCCAGGAGACCCTCTGAGTCCGTCGATTTAGGATTATTTGCAGGATTAATTAGGAGATAGCACGGAGCTCAGCACAAACACGTCTTACATTGACGCTGGCAAGGTCCGCCCCCTCGCTTTTAATATTCTTTAATACATATTCAAATATATGATTTTTTTGATTCAGGGTTTTAAAAAAAAAATGTACATTGAAGAAATAGAATTTTATTTTAATTTAACAAGTTCTAAAATATTTATTTTACATTTGAAATTAAATTATTATTTTAAAATTTTGGTATAGTTTTACATTTCAAATAAATATATAAAATTATCCTTAATATTCAGTATAAAATAATTGCTCCCATTTTTTTAAGTTTAATTAACTTATATAATTTTACATATACTTTACCATAGGGAGAGTCTCTGCCAAGTGTACAGAACGTCAAATATGGTAGTAAAGCCACTACTAGTAGTCATTTTATGGTTGTATTTGATGTTTTTAGTGACTCAACCTCATATTTCAGGGAGTGGGGACATGAAAGTCTTCACTTTTGAGTAACTTTACACTTGTAAATGGTGAGTAGCCAAAAGCAGTAAATATACTCAAAATGGCAAGAGTAAAGATAATTGTAGTAAATCTACAGGTGCAGATTTACATTTGTGAATAGGCCACCATATGCACATTTATAAAAGATATGTTCATCCTGAAGGGTATTTTGTGGTGGTGAACTCTGCTCTGTATGCAGAGTTTTTTGCACCCCGCAGAGCACGCTGAGTTCCCCAAAACTCGAGGGCATAGTTATTTTCCATGCTTGTGCTCGTCAATGTCAAATTTGGGAGGGCAAAGAAGGACAATCCACCTCCTTGCGAGATTTTACCTCACTCGCACTCGCCAAGATCTAGTTGACGAGTGTAAGCAAGGGAATTCAACCTTCTGGCAAGATTTCTCAACGCAGGAGGTCCGGTTTCTCAATGCAAGTGGCCGCGGCAGGTCGCAACCACTCTCATTGACAAAATTTCTGTTCGCGTTGAGAAAGCTGCTGCTCTAGTACAAAACCTACAGGAGCAGTAGAAGGGAAGCTGCACCTTCTTGCGCTGTGCATGGTGCAGTTCACAATGATTTAATAGTGTGGGACAAACATCCGGTGCTCAAAATCACCGCAAAAGTCATGACCCTAACGCACTCCGCCACCTGCGTAACTCGGCATGGCGGGGCAGAGTGTTTGTCACTTCGCGGAGTTCTGCATAGTGGAACTCTGCAAACTATGCCCAGGCTTTGGATTTTGGCACTGAAATAACAGATGTTTATTGCACCTACATCATTGGTATTCATTTTATTGACAGAAAGATGAAAAAAATTAGTAAACTCATTGAAGTTCAAATCCGTGAGCATGAGGTCAGAGTGTATGTGTTAGACCACTAAGTCACCAGATACAGGAAGAAAAGTAGCATGAGGGATGGATAAGACACTGGACTCCACCGCTCTGAGTCATCACTTATCTGGGCACTGAGGTCTGTGAGGTTTAGTGGATGTCTAAAGGCAATAGAAGATACCTTTAATAACAGACAATAAAAGACCAGCACCCTGAACATTGAATGGATATACCATAGTGATATATCCGTGTAATCGTCTCTCAGTAAGCAGAACGTCTTATTTGTGAAACTAGAAATACAATTGATGAGTATCCTAAATATTTGTTCATAAATATTTTTCTCTATGAATAGGACACCTCCCTCAAGCTTTGACCCTCTGCACTCTCTGGAGAAGATGAGACATAGTTTCTACTTGTCCTGTGTGCTATTGCAGGGTAAATAGCATGTGTAAGATCCTGTGATTCCAAACTGAAGACCTCATAGAACCATTAATAAAACTCTACTATGCATATTTCTGACTTCGAATCCTTGATGTTGTGTCACAAGTAACCTCAAGTGTAAACCACAATCTTGCAGTCTTTAGAGAAGAAGAAACTTAAATGTTCAGAAATGGTTCAAAGTTTGTTATCCCAACTTGACTCAGCTACTATTCTGTATCCCTATTGTCCGACAACTAAACTCCAAAGTGAAACAACAGTTTCTGAAGAGAATTCCTAGATTAGGTTATCAGGATCCTGGATGCAGCAATACAGTATCATGATTGCCTAACAGGGTTTGTGGATCCTGTGAAGGCAAATTCTCCATTCCAACTCCAATGCTAGAAAATCAGTGAAAATTTGAACTTTCCCTAAATAGTCCAGGACACTTTTTATTATACAAACACTAGTCCAGAAATATTTTGGCAGAAGTTAAAAATACCCTACATATCTACAGAAGTTAAACATTCCACTACATATTGGGTGGGAGTTCATGGTCTGCTGGTGAATATAGTTTGAGCCAGGGTGCTACTTCGCTTTCCAGACTCCACGGACATGCTGCAAAGACCCCCCACTACATTTCCTTCCCTGATGTAGACTCCGCATGAGGGGGCTTGGCGTATCGTTGACTCACATAGCTGAGTCTTAAATGATAAGTCATGTCTCTAGTCAGGCTTCCTGGCATGTATGTAGGGAAATGAAGGCTGTTTATGTAAGTTATAGGATGTAAAATATGTTGGAAATATGCCCTTTGATTATTCTGGGATGCAGACCCAATCCAGTGTACCACATGCTTTTAAAAATATTTTTTCAGTGCAAGTCCAAATTGGGTTGACCCCCTGCTATGACATGCGCATATCTCACTCCTAGAACATGAGCACTTTAGTCTATAGACAGCAAACTACATTTGGAGTACACTCATTGGGGCTCATTTATGAGAAAGTCACAGAGTACCGCATAGCGTCACCTTGCTGCGCTGTGCTGCACTGCGTGACAGTGAAAGGGCAGGAATGCGCTGTGTTTTTTCAATACATTATATTCCTGTCCTTTCCCCTGCATTGGGGCCCTTTAACCAGCCTAGCGCAAACGCAGCCCCTCTTGCACCATGGTTCACAGGTGTCTGTGTTGCATTCATGATTGTTGTTGTGCAGGAAAGAGGGACCTCCTTGCATGAGAAGCAATTCTTGAGAGGCATAGTCCTCTTTCGTTTCGTTGTGTACTGCACAATGCAGCACACATAAAAAGAGGAAGAATCAAGGAGAAATAGTGATATGTCTCCTTGTTATGCCTCCCTGGGGTAGGTGCAACTTTTTGATGCATTCCCTGGTTTACCAGCTCTGGTAAATTTAGGAATGCGTCTAAAAAACAATGCGAGTTCCATGGGAACACCCACGCAACGCCATTGGAGTGCATTCCCAGGGCATAGTAACGCAATGCAGAGATATGTGCTGCGCTGCATTACTCAACATTTATGAAGCCACTTTGCATGGCTTCGTAAATCCTTCTTAAGGTTTACGTCACGCATGTACCACCATCCGTGGTGCAAACGCAACACAAAGCTTCTCATAAATATACCCAATAGTTTACTTCTGTGGCCACTTGGGTTTCGATTGCACGTGGGCTGATAATTCCAATGGGCCCTATAATCTTTTTAATGATAGTTACCAGGCACACAGAGATTTCTGCTGTAGCTCAACTCTTTATGTGAACGACAGGGAAAAACATGAAGTAATTTCTGTAGAAACACTAAATCCACATGTTATTCCCCAAAATCTTGTATTAACAATGTCCTTCCAGACCCCTGAATTACCAGGAAACCCCCTTAGCTGTAATTAAGGGGTGGGAAAATGATATGTATAATTCTAGGGAACTTGTATTCAATGCCATAGTTGTTTATTGTTGTGTTAACGCTTATATGTATGATTTACTTGTATTTATTTATTCTTGTGTTCTGTAGAGTGCTGTCTTCTCAAAGGACCCATTTTGCTGCCCTGTTGTAAGGAAGGACGTGTCTTGGTGTCCGACTCAGTGAGCCACACAGCTTGTGGTTAAGAAACCTCCAGCAAGTTCTTTAGTGGAGGACTTAAGTGTGGTTAATCATGTACTCTTCAATGGCCCACTCCCACAAGAAGGAGGGATGGGTAGTCTCAGATGAGCATCTAGGAAGAAGTGAAAAAATCTTTGGACAGACTTGTTTTCAGTGTTTCTTGAAGACTGCCTGGCTAAGGTCTTTGGTGTTTGTGCAGAGCGAGGTCCAGAATTGGGCACCAAACACCCAGAGTGTTTGTTCTTTATAAACCTGGATTGAGTGATTTGAGTAAGTTGTACCAAATTGTAATTTTTCCAAGGTTTGTAGAATTTGGAAAAATGCTTTGGGTCCAGACTTCCAGAGCTTTTAATATGGTGCCAAGAAAATTTTATTTTAATCTTTGCGCCATTGGAAGCTAATGTAGTTTGTCAAGAGCCAGGGAGATATCCTCAGATTTATTTGTGGAGAACTAAGCACATAAAAATAGGACAGACCTATCAAACCCTTCTTTTTATATATGAGTTCTCCACCCCGACTGTGAAGTCTCCATAGTCATTAAATTACTAATAACTTGTGGTTTGTAAATAGTAAAAAAATAGTAAACTTACACAAAAATGTAAGTTAACCTTTGTGAATCAAGCCCACACTGTTTAGCCTGATGAAAGAAATTGCTAGATTGTGTAATGGTTTGCAAAAACGTAAGCACACAATTCACTAAGCCAGGAAACGCTGCTTTTGATACGGTCACCAGCACGTTTTTTAACTGATGCTGCTTGTTTTCCAGCTCTGAGAGCGCACTGAGGCCTACTAACCAGACCTTACTTCCATTGCCCTGACCCAAAAATGTAAAACACCAAGCAGGGGTATCAGGCCAAACGCTCTGCACATTTATCCTATATAGTGTGGTTCAGTAAATTTGTTGTGGGTGCTATTAACCTGAAGTCATATACCCCTAGACTCCCAAAAATTCAAAGCAACACAATGGTACAGCACCCCACACAGTATATCTTTTACAATAACATTAAGTGCATTCTTTGAAGAAACATTTCAGTAGGACTGGAGGTTCTTTTTTTCTTTGCTTTTATTAACAATTTTCCAATTTAAAAAGAAGAAACGTAGCCAACGCGTTTCGTCCGTAGGACTTCTTCAGGGCGGAAAGTGTTTTACGGATTTCAATGTTGTCACACAAATCTTTTTATGGGGAAATTGCCATCACGGTTTTAAGTTTTGTCTGTAATGATCTTTTCATATGTAGCTGTTTTGAAAAAGAATATTTGTCTTTACTTATTATTTTCTAGTTTGTTCAGCATCAAGGGTATACAAGGCATAAGTGGCCTCGCAAAGAAGGATGACAGTCAAATCCTTCCGTGTGCACTGAACTCTGATCATGTGGAACGTATCTATTCAATGTCCACACCCCATCATTTTTCAATTGTGCGCTGTGTCTGCCGTCTCACTCGATACCAGGGTTCTGACCCAAAAATGTGCATGATACATTGGTAGGCTATCCCGTTTTAGGTTTAAACCTATAATAAGTGATAAAACTTAGACTGGTAAGGGAAATAGCCCATACCAGTCTGAACATCTAAACACTGAGAAACACCTGCTCAACCACAAACTAAATGTCATTCAAAGAAAGGAAAAGGGGAGTTTAAGAGTCATATTTATTTCTACCTGAAGGGGCAAGTCCAATGTAACTACGTTATACCATATAGCAGCAAGAAAGACTGGGCTAACATGATTCTGCTTGAGTGTTGTTGTTTAGGGATTTCACTTAAATATAGTTTCTTCTTTTGGTTTTTCCGATTTGTGATATTTGGTCTAAAATGCAGGGTTTAGAAGCATGTTTTAGGTCTTATTTAATTACTTTATAAACTGTGGAGAATCAGGAAATATCAAAATCATATTTGATATTTTGGCTATGTTTGATTCTTTTTGTACTGATAGGTAAAATGGCTGGTTTCATAAGAATCTTCCCCAATATATACCATCACATTTACCTAAAGACAGGGAATGGGTGAAACCTTTTGATACCTCAGCCCCCCTTTCTAGCGAGTCAGTGTTGATAGGAGGTGAATTGCCAAACACCCCAGGCTTTAAACATTCAATGAAAGGTGTAGAGACATGTTTATGTGAAAAGAGTGCTGTCACCACGCATCTGGGATAGTGGTGAAAAAATGACACCAGACATTTAGAAAATATGAACTGCAGTGTCACTTGGAATGCTGCTGCAAAAAGTTCTTACCAAGTTCAGCATAAATTGTAGTGAGATTGTTTGTATTTGCAGTGATTCAGCTACGTATATGAAAAAGTTGTGTGATGACCTGTCAAAATGATACCTGAGATGAAGTGCTTCCCTGGAAGAGAGCCTTGCCACTTGTTAGATGGAATGCTGAAAGCATCTTTACAATCTTCAGAGTAAATGAAGAATGCTATCGACTTTGTAGTCCTTTCTGGTGCACTGTTTCGCTATGCATGTGAACTAAAACGCAAATATTTCTAATTTTGGGCTTTGTGTGGCATAAAAGAAAGAGTCCTCTCAACTGTGCCATTTGGCCATTGGTTTGCAGTCTTAGGCAGCCGTGAATGCTATATTATACATGTAGCAACCGTTTACCAAATATTTGCTTAGTGATGATACCAACGGTGAGAGGAGTTGGCCTAACGGCTAGGGCACTTGACCTCGGACCTGGGGATCTGGGTTCGAGTCTTGGTAACAATGCCAAACATCCTGTGAGTCTGGGCAAACCACTTAATATCCCCATTTGCTACAAAAATGAATATGTGTCCTCTTGTAATGTAACTGGTGCCATGTAAAGCGCTCTGATACCCGATTTGGTTCAGGTCAAGTTCGTGCTATATAAAACTCTGCAAAAATATTAAAAGGCAAGAAATGTGAGGATCTTTAGTCGTATAATGATAGCAATGTGAAAAAGTACACTCTACTGCATTATTAGACTTTTAAAGGAAAACATGACTGCTTTAGTGGACATAATAAGAAAACTAGAATCTGAAACGCATAATTGGTGTAGATGTGAAACATCTCCTTGAGAGTAGGCTGGACAACACTTTTAGTGACTTTGGCGGTGCAACATGTTCCTTTTAGAATGCTTGACACTTGGTAAGCAAAGAAAAGTTGAGGTGCAAGTCAGGAAATTTTATTTTACAATGCACTAGAAATGGCTTGCACTGATGCATAGAAATGTCCCTTCACCAACAATGGCATTTGAAGTCAATGAAGCCTCAATGTGCACAAGTTCTAGATCCCTTCGTAAAGGGGAATTTTCTCCGGACTTTGTAAAGTACTGCTGCATTTTTAACTGAGTCAAGTAACTCTGAGGGCATATGAACCCAATTCAACACATATGTTGCAGAACATGTCACAGAGAGTCGAAATATTCAGGTGCCCCAGTATTGGCATGAAAAGTTATATCAATGGCCAGAGTTAGCAAATTGTGTATTGGCTGTTTTGACATTGCCCGTGTCAAGGGCCACTGTTGAGAGTCCCTTTTTACAGATAAAAGTTTACATGGAAAGGAAAGAGTGAGCGTGCATGAACAAAGACTCACTGAAGAAGTATTGTATGGTGTACTACAATAAGTTGTATTTGTAAAAATGTATTTGGACCTCATATACACAGTATATACACTGTGTAAATACCATGCACTATCAGTGCAATGAGCAAGCAATTATAAAAACCAAACATTCCATAAAGAGTGCAACAGCACTGTTTCTGTTTGTAAGGGAGAAAAAGCGAGTAACCACTGATAACCACAGTTTTCAAAGGTATTGAAATCACTGGAAAACACTGAAAAAACCCTGCCAGAATTTACCAAAAACAGAAACTAAAAACGGGAAAACCTATACATTGCTTATGCCCATTTATTATAGGCTAACTTACCTTATTTTTCCAAGTATGTGGTATCCAAGGTACCCAGGCCCTTTAAGTTAGCCCCCCACCCAGGGATTGTAGCACCCTGGGTTATGATAAGCGTAAAATGAGTCTGCCAATGCAGACTGAAAAGTGCACATTCAAACTGCTAGCCAACTGTGCCATTTAAAAGCCATGGCAAAGTGAACTATCCCCCTCAAAACCTGTGTAAGTCACCCGTATGGCATGCCTATCGAGCCCTCAGGCAGGGTGCAGCATATTTCCTAGGCAGAATATATATTTTATATCTTCTGATGGTAAAACACAAGACTGTTGTTTGTACTTTGGAAATACTTGGTTGCCCTGTTGGCAAGTACAGGGCTGCAGGCTGACCCCTCAGCTGTGCTAACTCCTGAACGGTACAACCAAAGTCCAAGACATCAAACAACTTGTTACATTAATCCCAACTTTGTGATCAAGTCAAAATGAATGTAACGAGTCACAGTGTGCAACTTTTACAAAGTTACCACTTTGTTGTCATCAATCTCCTGTGACCTTAATAGTTGCTCATGGAGCTTGAACCAAAAAAGCATTCTGCCCTTCTGGGGAGGCATGCTAACGACTCGGAGGAAAGAAGACAATAGGGGCCTGCACTGGTTAGAGGTGCCACCTACCTCCTGCAGGAAGCCACATGGGTGTTAGCCCAAAGGAAAGCTTCAAAACTAAAGCCGCCTTTGAAGGGATAATTGGGAACACTTGGTAGAGGAACAGTCTATTGTTTAGGCAGACTAGCTGGCACCCGGGACAGGAAGGGTAAACCTGTTGTCAAGCCAGTTCTCTAGGGGAGTGTAGCTCCCTTGGGACACACACCTCTGCAATGGGCCAGGGATCTCCCAAAGCCTAGAGAGGAGTTCTACCATCTTGGGAGTGGGCAGAATGATGCATCCGGGGATAGCCAGATGCCACACTTTCCAGGATGTGGTCATCAGGAGAAAGGGGAACCTGGTAGTCCATTGACTATCAACCACTTACTACGCTGAAAGCATTTTCTGTACATAAAAAGGCACTCCTGGCACCCAGAACACAGATCTCAACTGGACTGGAAAAAAGAGCAAAGAATGACTGCTCCGCTGCACCAATTTCCCAGCAAAGAGAGGCTGCATCGACGTGAACTGCACCTGCTGCAACTGGCACCTAGCAGAGATGAGGGACTGGGCCTACTGTGTCCTGCTCAAGCCCAGACAAAGCAAAGAGGATCAAAGGGTCAGCCGACTGGCCTCCTGTTCGCAGCACAGGGGCACAACAGCTCAAGAAGCCTGCTGAGTGCGAGTGATAGTCCAGATCGCCCCTCCTAGCTGTCGTGCAGCACCAAGAACCTGGACCTGATGCTCAGATGTTGCACCCGAGTCTGATGGACCCGGGAGGGTTGTCAGAGTGCAAGTTTGTTCGAAGAGAAGGCAAGCTACAGCCCGGAGAAGGATTTGACTGTGACCCTGACACAGGACAACTGGTAATTCAGTAGCGAATGGATTTCGGTCAGATCAGAGAAGACTTAGTGGGATGTTGAGCCCTCTGCCCAGGACTCCCTCATCACCTTTGCAAACCAAGGAGTCCCTGCACAAAAACCCTTGTGAACCGCGGCACATCCAGAGTATCCTTGAACATTTTCAAGCAACCTGTATCCTCAGCATCAAGACAACTCCCATAGCATTAAATTGAATGAGGATAAAGTAACCGGAACTGCTGGGACACTGCCTCTTCTGATGAGGTATCTGTTTCTGAGGGCCTTACTGATACCCCTGATTGGCCTCCTACAGGAGTTGGTTACCTAAAGTTACTCTAAGGGCATCGTTTTGATGCCGGTTGGACTTTTGTCCATTCAGCACCGTAGCTGAAGCAGGACCGCACCGACTAGAAATCGGCGGTACTGCTGCCCTGATTACAGTGCGACCGCCAATGTGTATATTTTCTATTGCGGCGTGTGCTGGAGGTTGCAGCACACTCCCGAGAAGAAAATGTGGTGCCTGAAACATGGTGCAGGTATAGTTAGGTGGGCACCAGAGGTGCCCCCAAGATCCCATAGGTGAATGCCAGGAGAGAAGGGGGCCCTGATAGGGGCCCCCAAAGTCACTTTTCACCTGAATTTTCATGGCGGGTCAACTGCCATGAAAGGGCAGGTGGAAAGGGACATTGTAATCCCTACCGTTTTGCCTGAGCAGGCACCACCCTTATTGTAGGTATTACTTACCCTCTGACGCACACCGCAGATGGTCCCTCCACCCGATGCCTCCACCTGCACATTGTAATGCGGCAGGCGGACCGCAGGGGCAGATGTCAGTGGGTCCGACACCTACGAGCCGTGGGTGTCGGACCCACCGACATCGTAATGAGCCCCTAAGTGACCGGATTACAACTAGCCCAACCTTTTAGTAAAAACTTTTCTGTGTCAAATTAGTTGAATTTGCCAATGCTCATTCACGGTTGAGTGAAATGTGTTGATTTACTATACCTTGCATGTTCTATTTCTCTGGAACCCTCCTGTGGATCTTTTTCATTGTGGTGACCAACAATATATATAAATACACTATTTATTTTTATAAATTGGATTTGAATTTCTTTGGTGTCTTGTTGATTTCTTCTCCAATTGTGTTAGTGCTTTTGAAAGACTTTACACTAGTTTGTTTGTGTAACCTTGCTGCTCAGAGCCATAGTTATCCAGGGTACAGCTAGAGGGTTTAACAAATTAAACTTACTGGTGCTAAAGGGGTTGGTAATTGTATTAAACAGTGACATTGTACAACCACATCATAGAATACACCCCATCTGTTCACATGAAACAGTTGTGAATTGGGCCCAAAACATCTAAAAATGGATATAAAATTCAGGGAATATTCATAGACATGAATAGAAAGCACGGTGTCCTCTCTGCACTTTCACTAATGGGGCATTTCCAGTGAAATTCACAAAAACATTTATGAGAACAGTAAGTAGGACTCCTTTGGTAATACTTGACAAACTCATAACTAATTTGACCATACTTTTTGCAGGAGAAAAATTATATCTAGCAAAAAATGTTTTGCAGGATAATCGTCTACAAAGAAAACCTTGAGCCAGATGTACGAATACATGGTCACAAATTATTTTTGCGACCAGTAAAGATTTTAAAACAACCGACCTATAACTAATGGATTGGTTGTTAAAAATCTAAATGCATCTGAGTTGCAATCTGACCTACCTAATGAATATTATTAAGGTAAGTCACAAATTGCAACTCACTACAATTGGAATGCAAAACAGGTAATAGTTACCTGCTGAGGACACAAGACCACCATGTCTGAGATTGCATTTTAAAATGCAGTCCCCTTTCCTTAAAGGAAAAAAGAAAGGAAAAACAAAAGTTTAGGACAACAAATTCTTTTTACATTCATAATGGGGAAGGATCCCTTTGGGACCCCTTCCCTTTTGTTAAGGCATTACCACCTCCTTTAAGGTGTTGGTAGAATGCCAATGCTTGTGACTGAGTATCGGTAGTGTGAGAAGTTCGCCTGGTATATGCTGACCACTAATTATAGTGGGCACCTTGTACCAGTCCAAACAACCCTTATTGGTGATTAGGTTAAGACAACCTTCATGGAAAGCTATCCTAGTGGTAGCTGTGGAGAGCAGCCTTCAGGCTAAGTCTCGAAGGAATGTAAAGTAGCTTGTTTTACCAGATCAGAACTTCCTGAATGACCAAATGAAAGGAGAACCACACCAGGAGTATATAAAATATATGTATTTATTACTAAACACTCTCTACTAACCTCTTTATGAGATTAGAGAACAAAACACACAATAGTAAATCACTACAAAGACAGTGTATAGCACAATACACAGTGGGCTCCAGGGGGAGACCAAACCATATACTAAGAAAGTGGTATAACAACCATGACTTGACTAGACACAATGCCTAGAGCACATAGAATCGCTGGGACCCCAGGGAACTACCAAAGATAGTGACACAGTGGACCAACGGAGGACAGGTGCAGTGTGAGAACACCGGCATGAGCTCTGTACAACTCTATGGGAAAGTCGCGGTTGGAATTTTAAAGATTAAGGACACTTCGGAGAGGACTTTGAGCAAACTCTTTCAAACATAGAAGGTTCTAAGGCAAGCACCCTCGTGAGCACCGGAGTACTCATGTTACCTAACCCAGGGAAGCCGGGTGCATAGGTGTCAAGTGATGTCAGGAATCTTTGTTGTTTTCAATGGCGTGATGCTGAAAAGTGCTGCTGCCGGGATGGTGAAAAGTGTCCAGTGGAATCCAAGCCCGGATTCGAGGTGAGAAGAACCTGAAAGCAGAGGGGACAGAGTCAGGCTCACTTCAGGGTAAGCGGGGGCTCGGTAGACGAATGCCCACTGATGTCGGGTGCTTCAGGTGAGTTGACACAAAGCTTCACTCTGCAGCCACGGGGACCAGGAGACGTCAACGATAACCAGAGGTGAGCTGTCCCATGAAGGATGTTGAGTGCTGGGGGGGTAAGTGTCCGGATGGAACACCAACAAGCCTTGGCAACTGCAACCGACGTATTCAGAGGAAATCAGCTTAGATGAGAACCAGCAAGGTCCTGGGGACTCTCCAAGCAATAGAGAGTCAGGGCACATCTGGAGCAACCAGGAAAGCCCACGGAAAGTTAATGTTACCTTCACAGAGACCCACAGGCCAACGTACCAGGGATCGCGAAGGGACCTTGAGATGAATCACGAAATACCAGCCCACGGTACACTCGTGGAGTGTAGGGGGAACTCTTCAGTGGAAATACTGCTTGGGGTCAGGACTACAATTAGCCCAAAGCACAGCTTCAGAGGTCACTGAAAAGAATATGCTACTGCAAAAGTGAATGGTGCACAGGGGTTCAGGTTGCCCGGTCCCCACGGGGGATACCGGCCTCAGAATTGCTGAGAGCGCAGATCAACCTCAGAGACCTCGGGAACCCACCACCTGTGTTGCAGAATTCTTCGGAGTCCTCAGGAGCTTTGGAGATGCAAACTGGTCAGATGCGTTTTGATGCCTGCTTAGCAGGGGAGTAACTCCTTTACTCCAAGGGAGATTCTCAGTCGTCCAGCGTTGTGCAGATTGGCAAAATACTTGGTTTCTGTAGCAGAGTTTAGTCCAGGTAAACTCTAAAGTCCTGTAGTCAGGGGTCCTACTTTTATGCCCAAGAAAGGGGTGGGACAAACTCTGGGGACCCACCTATTGGGAGGGTCAGGACAGAGGGGTGGTTATACCCATGTCCTTTGTCCAGTTTCGTGCCAGAGCAGGAACCGACGGCCGATGGCTCCTGCAACCGGTTTGAACTGGACTATGCACGGGGACAACAAAGGTGCCCCTAGGGCAGACATCAAAGCACTCTCAAAGTGCACCCACCCAGCCCCAATACACTAAAGCCTGTCTGGGAGGTGGTTACACCTCCCTGTGACAGGAAGCCTGTTGTCCAGCCTCCCCTGCTCGAGCGCAGCTCAGCAGCAGGAGGGCAGATGCGTGTCTGTTGCTGGCAGCATCCATTTTGTGATGTACCGGAGTGTTGCCTCTGTCCCTTTAGGAGGGTGGAATCATACCACCCCTGCCAGTTACTGGTGGGAAGTTTTGATTCCAAGGTGTTTGACACCAAACACAACATGTTTCTAAGCAACCGTTTTAAAGTTAGCATTTACCACGAGGTTAGAATGCACTTAAAAGTATATGGTTGGCTGCATCACAAACAACCCCGGAAAATAGGTTCCGAAGACTGCAGAGGGGCTCTGCTCATGCATGGGCACCCTCTCACATAAAAACCAGCACCCTACCATCAGTATTGATAACAGTACAGTAGGAAGTGGTCCAGTAGCACAAATTGTTCAAGACAAAAAGTTATACAAATCAAATCAAAAACATTCACTAGACAACATTCTTTATGTTTCACATTCGCAATTAAATGCAATTTATTTGAATTACCATAATGATTCATAAACGTTGTTGCAATTGAAGACAAAAAGACTTTTGCGAATTTGGTGCTCAGGTTGGGCGACAAGGGAATGTAGTGTGAAAGTGATTATAGTGAAAAAGTGGGGGTGGACAAGAACATGTTAGTGTGACATATATATATCATCATCCTATGTTGGTGCTGATCCGGCCATTCTAAAAAAGGTCAATTATTCCATAGAAAATACATAGCCCTGTAAGAACAGTGCCTCATTAATTACAGTTGTCCAGGCTTGTGTAAAGGTTGTAGTCGACATTTCGCTATTTGTTAGGGAAGCTTTAAAAAACGTTCTAGACAAAAGCCACAACTACTGGCATTACCAAAGCATAAGTAAACAAACATTGACAACATCAATAAGTCTCATGTGTTGGTCCTATTGGCTTTAACAATGCTGCACATAGTCAACAAAAGCAAAGAAAAGAAGGCACAATGATGCGGTCTCTGTTGCTGGTAAGTGTCGTTCTGTAGGGACGTGCATGCATCCTATCGCATGCGCCCACCTATAGAATGATGCAGTAGCCATTTTCCCTTTTTGCATTGACCAATTTAAGGTGGAGTATGCCACTCAGATTGGTTACTTTAAAGCTCTGGCTGTAACAGAGCACATTGAAGAAAATGGCAGCTGCCAGGCCATTAAAAAAAGGCACTACAAAAATTCAAATGACCATAAGGGGTGGGAGAGCAACAGAGAAGCAGGTGCGGGAAAGCAACAGGGTGGTATATAATATAATAAAGCAGGGTAGGGGGGTTGGGCAAAACAGCACCCAAGAGAGTGCAATATGGTGCTCAGGTGGTGCAGCGGAGAAGCAGATGAGAGAGAGAGAGAGAGAAAGAGAGAGAAAGAAAGAGAGAGAAAGAAAGCAGCCCACGAGGGTGAGCAACACAGACCGCAGGGAAGGGGGAGAAGCACATGAGAGAGAAAGCAATACATGAGAGAGAGTGGAGTGAGGGGGAAAAGGATGTTTGGGGAGAGGGGTAGAAAACACATACACTGATAAGTAGTTCTCCAAATTTGAGCAATGGAAGGATACAAGCCATCCAATTAAAAGGATGCTGCAAAAGATACGTATGTATGCCGTACTTCTATAGCACAAACCTAGCCAAAAGGCAGTGGAGCGCTGTAGAGGGTCACACATAAGAGTAAAGTCATTTGGTTCTAGGAGAGGTCGCTGGTTTGTGGGCAGTTAGTTGTGTAATAGGACAGGAATCTGAGTTATGGTGTGGTTAATGCTTTGTTCAGCAGTGTTCTGTAAAAACAACTCTGTCCTAAAGTGGAGCAGGGTTGGGCGGTGCTGGTGTTTACGCTCCATCGGAAGGTCAACCAGAAGTAGGGAAAGTCAGGCCATTGAACAAGAAGCAGCCAACGACAGCGCCTATAAATCCAACCTATGGGAAGCAACGGGGCGGGATCTGAGCCCACAATAGGTCTTTCACAACCAGGCCGCTTGTGCTGTATGGTAGGTAAGACCTAAAATGCAATACAATGTTGTTATGTACACTGAGGGCTCTATGCCCAAGGCAATTTTCTTGTAACTTAAACATGCGCATGGCGGTGGTTAGGACTGTGAGGAAATAAGAGGAACCCCTTGAATCCAAAAGAATAGGGTCCTCTGCAATTGTGTCACAAAAAAGGGTATCCTTTGGACAATATTATGACATATAGAAACCATAGAAGCTATAATCTGCATTCAACACAAATCAAACTCATTCAGTTGGGCACCATACATGCACAGGAAGTATGACCATATATCTCAGATACATAATCTAGACAAGTAAATTTATGAAAAAGTACAAATCTATTTATTGATTAAAAACCATGGGGTACACTGTACACTATTAAAAAAAAGGTAGAGATAATCCATAACACTGTGAATCACCTAAAAATTAGCATCAATTCAAATGCCACATATGTTACTTACAAATGTATAAACAACAATTACATTAAAAAGAGAGTACAAATAATAGACGAGCAATCTGTCATTTGGGTAGCACACATCCGTGATAAGCACTTTCTCAGGCTGAAACCCAGTATTTTTCTATTTGCTTGGTACTCATAGATTTTAGCCCCTTCACGGATTGTAATGTAATTGTTGTTTATAAATTTGTAAGTAACATATGTGACATCTGATTATGTCTACCTTTTTTTAAATTGTGTACCTCATGAGTTTTTAATCAATAAAAAGATTTGTACTTTTTCATACATTTTGTTGTCTAGATTATCTATCTGGGATATATTGTCATACGTCCTGTATATGTATGGTGCCCAACTGAATGAATGTGATTTGTATTGAATGTAGATTATAGCTGCGGTGGTTAGGACTGCCAGGAAAGCACCTTTACACATTAGCAACTCCTATGAAAGGAAGGAGGTGGGGGTATATAGATAAGGTTCCGCTTCAAACCCACTGAACACCCTCTTCAATTTCTTTTCACCTTGGAAATGGTCAGAGATTTAATCCTGTCAAGGGCACACATAAACTCCTTACTACAATGTAAAGGTGACTGGAACACGCAAAAGGTAGTAGCCCGAAAATGAAAATCACCCCCACTTTGAACCAAAGCTCTGATGCTACCAAGTAAGCAAAGCAAGTGATTAGTAAAACAAAAGCAGCGTGGTTGTACTCATAGGTTCAGGGCGCCTAAGGTTTGGGATTGCACTAGATGATTAATAACTCCAAAATTACTTTAACGGTGCTCACAGGAATGGAGAACCACAAAACTCCACAAGCCGAGAGACAAGTCTCTCACAACACAAATTCTAACTCCCAAGCACACGTATGTTCCTAAACACGGTTTCCCTTCTTTTCAATAACACACATATATGATATACAAAGAAAGTATAGGTCAACAATTTCGATCTTCAAATCAAATTCTTGTCTTGTTTATTCGGATTTCTTCCAAACAGCATTAATCCTCTTTTATTCCTTCACGAGTATTTATTCATCCTTTCTGCTATTTCAGCTAGAGTAACGCTGCTTCAAAAGGTTTCCCGTCGCCATCAAATTATTCGTGGCATATATAGCGTTTGTGCCATCACCAGAACCCACGTGTGGGTTGGAAGTATAACCACGCAGAAAAGCACTTCACTGGAAATTATAGCCTTGAGAAAGTCGTGGTACTACTGCCTATAGCGACGGAACGCGTTGGCTGTTGTTTGCTGTTTGGAAGAAATCCGAATAAACAAGACAAGAATTTGATTTGAAGATCGAAATTGTTGACCTATACTTTCTTTGTATATCATATATGTGTGTTATTGAAAAGAAGGGAAACCGTGTTTAGGAACATACGTGTGCTTGGGAGTTAGAATAAGCAAAGCAAGTGAGCCCCAATCTCCCTAGAAGAGCTCCATTGTCTCCTCCATCCAAAAATCCATCCATTCATCCTTTCACCCTTCCATCCACCCGCTGATATTCATCATTTCACCTTCACACTTTCTCATTTATTTATTCTCTCATCCATCTTTCAGTCTTTCACCATTTTATCCATCCGTTTGCCATTCACACAGCCATCTATGTATGCATCCATCTATCCACCTATACATCTATCCTTTGACTTACAGATCCACCAATAAACTCTTTAATCCATCAGTTGATCCTTTTGTTCATTTATTCATCCACCAATCCGACCATCTATTAAGATTTCTATTTACTATGCTATCCATCCATTAGCCATCTATCCTCTCAGATTTCCATTTACCCTTAGTTCTTTCACCCACCCATCCATCCATCCACCCACCCATCCATCCATCTGATTTTGATGTATTCTGCCATTCTTCCAACCCACCTTTCCTTCCATCCATTCATCCATCCATCCTCTCAGATTTCAATTCACTCTGCCATCCTCTCAACCACCCATCTTTACATCCTCTCACCTACTCATCCATCCATCCTTCCAACGCATCCATCCATCCTCTCATCCACTCATCTTTTCACCCACTCATCCATCCACCCTTTCACTCACCCATCCATCCTTTCAATGATCCATCCTTTCACTCACTAATCAACCAATCCTTTTACACACCCAACCTTCTACCCACCCACCCATCCATTTGCCCATTCAGGCTTTCACCCACTCAACAATCGACTCTTTCATCCACCCCTCTTTTTACTCACCGACTCATCCATCAATCATTTCACCTACATATCATTGCACCCATCGTCACCCACTCATTCATCCTTTTATCAACCCATTCTTTCACCCACACACTCATCCATCTGTTTACCCACCCATACATCCATTCATCCACCCACCCTCCCATCCACTCTCCATCCATCCTTTCACCCACTC
Source organism: Lissotriton helveticus (assembly GCF_964261635.1). Taxonomy (NCBI): domain Eukaryota; kingdom Metazoa; phylum Chordata; class Amphibia; order Caudata; family Salamandridae; genus Lissotriton; species Lissotriton helveticus. Next base: position 371,176,070 of record NC_136058.1, read on the forward strand.
ATCCATCCAACCTTTAATTTGCCCATCATTTCACACATTCATCCAGCCATCTTTTCAACCAGTAATCCTTTCAGCCACCCACTCACCTATCCTCTCACCAACTGATATTTTCACCCACTCATTCATCCTTACTTTCATCGACCACTCCTTTTACTCACTCATACATCCATTCTTTCACCCACTCATCCATCCACTTGTCCATCTTTCTTTCTCTTCCTATCAATCCATCTTTCTTTCTTCCTTTCAGCATTAATTATAAGCTTTTATCTGCCAAGTTGCAGATAAAAAAGGCCCATAAAGGATCCCAGCCTGTCTGTAGCAGCAAAAGGGGTTCACCACACCACTGAGGAGAAGGGGATTTATTTTTTTAATGTGCACTTCATAAAGGTGCTGTCTTTTCACAATAGATACTTGTGCAATGCACACAAATTCTCACTAGGATTATGCCAATGTCAATCTAAAAATTGACAAAATGCTCCCGGATCATACTTAGAAAGGAGCAACTGGCACATCTTTTCTGGTCAGGATGGTAGCCTCAAACGCTACTCGTAAAATTAATGGGAAAGAACACCTGTAAAAAGTGGCTGCAAGCAGGGACTGGGAGACCAGTCTTGCAGAAACCAGCAGGGGGCTCAGTTCTTGACGGTCTCTGGGGTACAGGTACGTCGTGGTTTCCGTTGATTCAGACTGTGGGGCTCGGTTGGATATGTGTTTTGTCCGGCAGGGTCGCGCTGTCAGAGGCTCTCACTGTGAATTGGGGACCAGGTGAAGGAGGGCTCTCCTGCAGGCCTTTTAGATCCTGATGTCTCTCGTCAATAGCTCAGCGTTGGTGGAGTCCAGACTGGATATGCAACAAACCTTGGTTGCGGCAACTGGTCATGTACCTAGGGTATTTGTGCAGGGCAGCTCCTGAGAGTGATGGCGTCTCCTAACTCGGTGACGATAAGGATCTGACCTCCAGGCACATGATAACTGTTTTTTTCTGGTATACTGCTCCCTTGGTGATCCTTGAGGTCGGAAGAGCGCTGGACCGGGAACCTGCAGTCGGCGCTTGCTGGTGCAGGAAAGTGGTTCCTTCACTTCAAGAGAGAACTTTCCTGGTTGTTGAGGTGCTGGACAATCCTCCAAGGATTTTGGGAGGGGATCCAGCTTTTTGTGAAGTTGACCTTGGCGATTGGCAAAGTACAAGCAGTCTGGAAGGGTTTGACACCAATCTTTGGTACAGGTCCTCTGTTCTCGCTCTGTAGGTCCTGCCTCATCTACTCGGTTCCTAGTAGTCAAAATCTTGACTTTATCTGATTTCCTGGGGTCAGGGTGCCACCTATATGAATGAATGATGGCCAATCTGGATTTGAATATTAACATTAAAAAACCTTTGTTATGTGCTCTGGATCCAAAATTAAGAAAACGAAGGCCATTTTCTTAAGCAACGCTAAACTTGAGAGCACCATGTCATACCCGTATCTAGGCATAGTAATAGATCATAAAACCTCCTGGAGACAGGCCATTGAGTCTAGAAAATTGCTTTTTATGAGGGCTACTACTGCGCTAGTAAATTTTTCCCGTAGGCTGGGAAAAAGGCCCCCGCTGAACTCATCAAGATATATAATGCTAAATGTACAACTGTTGCATCTTACGGGGCCGGTGTGTGGGGCTATGGAAAGACAGAAGCTCTGCAAAAGGTTGAAAATAGCTTTTCAACCTTTTGAAGCTGTTCCTCAAGGTACGGCGACTTTTTCGTGCCATTTGGAACTAGCTCTTCCGCATCTGACAGATATTGTCAAAATCCAACCACTTCTCTTATGGCCATGTATATGGTTGTCCAATAATACCATTTTCTGTCAAGGGTTCATACAGGACTGCATTTCTTTAGAGAATGCTCATAAGATTGGGTGGATAGTTTATATTAAAAAATTCCTATATGATCTGGGACTGGAAAAATATTTTCATTCCCCCCTCTCGATCTCAGAATTGTCTAGAAAAGCATTCAAAGCGCAGTGTTTAACACATCTAGAACAACTGCGGCTGGCCAATGAGGTCAGCAAAACATCAGTCCAATACATGCTGCTAATTCAAACAACTCTTATTCCTATTCAACCCTACCTAACCTTTAACTTGACCAGCTACGAAAAATTTCTATTAATCCGGTTTAGGTTGAACTCTTTTTATTGTTTAGTTAGCTTCCCAAAAACAGACATCCGGGCCACAGTATTACCACTCTACCCTTGTGATGACCTCTCTACTCAAGCCACAATTCATACAATCTAATTTTGTAAGTTCTATAGTGAACCGAGAAGACTTTGGTTGATACCGATCTTAAAAACTATGGGTCTTCGAAGATGTCGTCCCGCACTCCTCTCCCTACAATTTCTGGATGAGGAGTGCGCAACAAAAGCCATTGCTATTTCTGAAGTTTATTGTGCGGCATAATCAATCAATCAATCAATCATGCCATTTGTATAGCGCACTACTCACCCGGGAGGGTCTCAAGGCGCTTGGGGGGAGGGGTATGCTACTGCTCGAACAGCCAGGTCTTGAGTTGTTTCCTGAAGGCGAGATGGTCCTGGGTCAGCCGAAGGTGGATGGGGAGGGAGTTCCAAGTCTTGGCAGCCAGGTAAGAGAAGGATCTTCCTCCGGCGGTGGCTCTTCGGATGCGTGGTACGGCTGCTAGGCTGGTGGACCGTAGCTGGCGGGTGGGCGTGTAGAAGGTCAGGCGGTCGTTGAGGTACTTGGGGCCCAGGTCGTGAAGAGACTTGTGTGCGTGGGTGAGGAGCCGGAACGTGATCCTCTTGTCGACGGGGAGCCAGTGCAGGTTCCTCAGTTGGCTGGCATAGGCCTAACCTAGAGTAGACTATAACATTCTTTTTAGGACTTCTCTTTTGTCATTGTACTGTTTAGGACACTTTTTTACGAAGTGTTTTATACAGTATTTAAATGATTGCATATTTGCACTTTATGAATTGTTATAGCCCAAAATGAATTTTACCTTTCAATGTATTTTAGAGATATGCATTCTTATAATTACGGTGTGAAAAAAATGTTTTTTTTATCCTTTTAAATGTACTTTTATGGTTTTATTTCTGATGAAAACCGAATAGAGGAATTTTGAATTTGAATTTGAATTTAGAGTGAATATAGAGGCACTTATATAATGTGCAGCTACTCAAAAAGTGTGTCCCGGCGCATCCATAGGCCCCTGGGATAGACCCCCCCCCCATTAACTACACAAGCGAAAAGGGAGGAAGAGAAGGGAAGATCAAAAGAGAGCGGGCACCTTTTTCGCAATTAGTCGTTAAAAAGCAAGATTTTGAGGCGTTTCCTAAAAGCGACCGAGTCGGTCACCGCTCTCAGTGAAGTGGGGAGCGCATTCCAAGCCTGAGCCCCAAGGAGCCTAAACGAGGAGTGTGAAAAATTCTAGTGACCCTGGCCAAGTTCATCGAGAATGATCTCAGAGTTCTAGAAGGAATATAGTGGGCAATCCTTCTGAAGAGGCACTTGGCCCCCTTTCCATGTAAAGCTTTGGGAAAAAACACTAGTGCTTTAAATCTGATTCTCTTCTTTACCGGGAGCCAGTGGAGCGCTCTGATGTGTGGGGTCATATGTATGAGTTCCAGCTTTAAGCCTGAGAATGGCTCTAGCGTGGGCATTTCGTGCCACCTGCAGACGCTTGAGCAGATATTCTGGAATGTCGAGGTAAAGAACATTTGCGTAGTCCAGTCTTGACGTAATAAGTGCCTTGACCACACATCTCTTGTGATATAAAGACAGGAGTGGAAGAAATTTCCTCAGCATCCTGAGGAGACCAAAGCACCTCAGATTAAACTTGGGCTATCATAGATAAACGATCATCTATCAGACGCCCACATTCTTTACTTTTTGTTGTGCAGCGGGAGGAGGTGCCATATCTTCTGGCCAGCAGAGTCTCCAGTCGTCTGGCGGTTGTGTACCAAAGAAGATGATTTCAGACTTTTCTGGATTACATTATAGCTGGTTAGATCTTAACCATTAAAAACATTTGAAAGGCAAGTTTTTATCATAAATCCCTCAAATTTCTTTCCTTTGTCACAGGAGAAGAGGAGCTGAGTATTATTAGCGTAGGAAATCATTTCCACATTTCCACTCCATGTGTCTCCGCCAAGACTGCTAGTGGTGATATATAGGGATTGAATAATGCGGGGCTCAGAATAGAGCCCTGAGGGACTTCCATTTCTGGGATAACAGCAGCAAAGGGAGGAGTCCAGACCTACTGATTCCTGTCTTTCAAATAAGAGGCCAGCCACTTTAAAACTGTACCTGCGATACGAGCGCCTGGATTCTGTCAAAGAGTTTAACATGAGGCATGGTATTGTAGGCCGCTGATAAATCCAACAGGATCAGAGTGGCCTTCCCATCCCCGTCCTAGGTCTCCCGGATGTATTCAGAGACTTCTATAAGAGCAGACTCGGTGCTATGGTTGTCTCTAAACCCTGGCTGACTGCTGTGAAGAAGGCTGTTCGTTTCCACAAAGTTAGTAATCACTGAGTTAACATATTTCTCCAATACCTTGGAGAAGGCGGGGCGAAAAGAGATGGGCCTATAGCTTTCTGGAATTATTGGGTATGCAGATGGGGTTTTAATCAGTGGCAGAATGTTTGCCTGCTTCCATCTAGAAGGCATGTGTCCCGATTCCAAAGAAGCATTGCATATTTTTTTTACGACTGGATTAATTGCCTGAGCCATAGACGCTAGCACTTTAGCTAGGGAGGTTTCCATAGACAGCGGTGGGAACTTCTGTAGTGAGTGAACAACTCGTAACACAGGCTCTATAGAGGGACTTAACCATGTTTTGCCGGCCTCAGGTGAATTAACTCTCAAATTTTCTTGGCTCATTGTGATCTTTTCATGAAAAAAGTGGCTAATACCATAGGCCAATCAGCGGTAGCTTTGTAAAGGTTTTTACAATTTTGAAAAGCTCTTTACTTGTGGATTTTGACAATTCTATTTTGCTGGTAAAATAGTTTTGTTTGGCCTCATAAACTTTATTATAGTGGCCTTTAAGAGATTGTTTATATTCTCTCTTGGCCTCAGGATCATAGTTGTTTTGCCATTTCCTTTCCAATCTTTTGCAAAGGATTTTGCTATCTTTGAGCTGTTGATTGTACCAGGGAGCTGAACGCTTTGTAGATCTAGATGATAGCGACTGCAAGGAGGTTAATTGATGGGCATTTTTACGCAAACAATAGTCAAGCAGCACAGCGTCACTTTCAGCGCTACACTGCAGGAAGGGAATGGAAGATTCAAGTCATTCCCCTAAAACCACCAAATCTATCTGGTGCAAGGTTCTTTATTTAGTACCTTTCTTCAAACTTATCTTTGGGGAATCCGTTCCCAACTGAGGTAAATTGAACTTGATAAGAAAATGGTCAGACCATACCAGATGAAGGGGGGCCTCTACCTCTAGATCTAAATTTGTAAAGATCCGATCAAGAATGTGACCATTATTATGTGTAGGGTGCAAGACTGACGGCGCCAATTCCAGGAGTGATAATGAATCCATCAGTGTCATGACTTTCGGGTCCTTAGGGATATCCATATGCAAATTGAAATCTCCCAAAATCATGTAATGATTAAAGCGGAGTGTTAGGGGTGTGCCATCATCTTGCTAATTGAATTAAAAAAAGATTTACTTGGGCCCGGGGGCCTATAGATAAGAGCTCCAGCCTCGCGACGGGATGCCTGGCTTTCACCTTGTGGATACCCTGCCGGGGTATCTCACAGGGAATACCAGGACAGGTTCCCTAAGCAAGCTCTTAAATACCGTGTCGGTGATTTGCGCTATTTAAATACATGTACATTTACATTTACATTTACATTTGTGCCGATAAGGTGCATTGAAAGCCCAAGCATTCAGCATCCTCCAATTTCCTAAGTGTGATTGCATACAAACTTATAATTATAGATAATCACAATGCCCCCTCCATTGCCGGACAGGCGGTCTCGTCTCAAGATCTTGTAACCAGGAGCAATTGCCGTGGCTACAGTAGGGTTGGAATCTAGTGAGAGCCAGGTCACCGTGAGGAACAATAGGTCTGGCGAGGAGTCCTGCAATAGGTCAAAATTCTGAAGTTCATGTTTCTGTAGGGATTGTGTATTCAATAGAAACGCTTTAAATCGTAACCTCTGACCTACCTTATTGTCCACCCCCATTTCACAGTCAGTCTGCCTGAGCGAAAGGGAGCTACGCACGGGTTGCCAATTACAGTGAGCGCAGGTGTGGGTCAGATCTCCCCCCATATCCATAATATTGTATTTGCAGTTTAGCGCCTCATCCAAAAGGAATTGGGTCCTCCTGTCATAGTTGCCGAATTTAGTCAAACCGACAGAGTGCCGTGCGCCTCCGGGACGCTGATGGGCGCAGATGGGCTTGCCTTAGGCGCATCTGCTGCCTATCCGCGCAGCGCCCCTGTTTATATGCATGCAAATGACCACCTGGAGCTCGTCTGTAAGGAAGTGACGTCGCTCTGCGCACCTAGCATATGGAGAATACAGAGGGGCCGACTGGAACTGCCAGTCACCTCTCTCCCGTGAGTTATCAACAATCAGATTTAAATTCAAATAAAACTGTCACAGATATTAGCACATAAAGTCAATTAAAAAGTGTTAAAAGAGGGTAGCAGCAATTCGTTTGTTTAAAATGCAACTGTTTAAAAAGCCCCATTACTATGCAAAGTAGCAGCAAAAGGATCTAGTACCAGGTTCGGGCCAACTGCGTCCGCGCATGATTGTCCCATCCTGGTGCACAGTAAAGTCATCATTTACTATGCTTTAAAAGCTAATGCCATTGAACATAAAATGGCAAATGTGTTGTAGAATGCGCCGTTTTTTTCTCTAAATTTCCTTGGGTGGAGACCCCCCAAAGAACCCCTTTGTAGTGGTCAGCCTCACTCACTGCACTCGCTATGCACCGCATGGGGGCTGGTCTGACAAAAGTTGCCAGAGCTGCTTTGGGTTCCCAGTACGGCCCTGAGTGGCACGTGCCACCGATCCCTGGACTCGGGGTGCTCTGAAATCTCGACGGGCAACAGGACATGTTGACCTTTTGGCAAGTGGAAATACTTGGGTGGCCTCTGCCAATTCTTAAGTGGTTGCTACATCTCCTCTTGGACAACAGAGTCCTGAAGTAAAAGTCATTAATGTATCCCAACAAAGCAATCACAAAGACAATCAATTCAGCAGTATTTGGAAATCAGCATTTATTTATTCATTAAAATACAAACCATCGCTACATTATATGGACATCTTCCTTTGGCAGTGTTCAGCTATGAAATGAAATTACGCTAGGAGTCTGGGCCTTCACGCCCTCGCTTGCATAAGTAGGGGACCACACTGCACATCTATGAAGGCTGATGCATACTGCTTGGACTGGTCCAAGGATACAAGACGCAGCTTGTATCGATGTATGTACACGTCTGGACGATGGTGGACAGCGCACCTTCCCATAGGATCACGTCTGAACAAATGAGGGGGTGTGACACAAAGCACCACAAACCTACATGACAATAACTTCTTAAGAGGGAGCTGGACTTCTGCTCTCTCAAACTCACAACCCTCCCATTGATTTCATTTTAAATTTGTAATCCGCACTATTTTCAGAGGCGTCTTGGCGCTTCTTCTGTCTGACCACATCACCAGCCAGCAGGGGTTTAGATATCAATGGGGTAAATGCAAATATACATGATGGTAAGTGGGGAAGAAAAGGATAGGAAAGAGGAGCAAGTGAAGGCTTATGAGACATCAATTTAAGAAAAAGTCTTCACTAGCCAGGATTGTAATAAGCGCCTCGTTCTGGGGACTCAGTGTATCATCTGAATATGAATTATGAGTGAAACTAACTGACACAAAGAAACCGCAACATGGAGGAGCTTAAGTGAAGGAAAAATGAGAAGAGAATACAACTATTACATTTCTTTGGGACAACTCAAGTTCTACAGATGTGAAAGTAGTAAGAATGTTACATGACCTTTACAGACCAATGAATGACATTTAACAAACATACAACAAAGCATTATACTGCTTACAAGAAAATATACAAACCCTCTGAGCTAACTTCTGAGCTAGCCCCCACCCACATGTCAGGCGCTAGAGGGTCACTTTACATTCTGTCCTTTTTTGCATGATCTGAGGTTCCCGCAACAATTTCTCCATATTTTCCAAGTTATTGCACACAGTATACTCTGTGATGGACATGAGTAATGGAGCAAGTGAAGAATTAGCACTGCTATAACATGAATGCTACATATGTTTACCTCTTTGAACCCTCTTTCCAGGAACTAAGAAGTGCTTGGCCAAGCATGCTCACCATCAAAAGGCTGTCCTTTGACAGAATTTAGAATTTAGGGCTCAAAAGCTACCCTCCCGGCAGCCAGGCTGGCCCCCTCTGTCAAGGTATACAAAGGAAAACCATTGATACCCTCCTCCTGCACAGTAGGCAATAACAGGTTAAATCCGGCTATTAATAGCCGCTTTTGAAATTATCTCTACAAATTGTAATAACCAAATGTTCATCGGTAAGTGAAAAGTCTTGTAACCAGTAAGGTAACAGAGATAAGAAAATTCTAATTACATTACCAGTCACAGCTCAATGCTCATAAGAGTCCTGGGTTCAGGTGCCGATCACCACTAATACAGTAATATTCATTCCTCTGCAGCAAAAATGGCCACTAGGGGTGGCAATCGTGTGTGGTATTTCAAAAATGACATCTCCAGAGACATGATCTAGAAGTATTAATAGACACTTGTCCCAGACTGATTGATGAATTTCCAGTGAAGGATGGCTGATTGCTTGAGTACTGGAAAGGTCGATGGATGTTCATATTTTTTAAATATCAGAGGTTCCTTAGTGCAGGGATAATTGATAAAACCAGTTTATGAATCTAATTGAGATGGATATTTGTCTGTAGGAAGAACCAGCAAATCCACATGTTTAGAAGCCAGGAAGAATTGTATGCGATTGAAGAATCAAAGGACCCTCGTCTGCAAGAGGAATTGATGGGTCCATGTGTGCTGTAATAATGATTCCATTGTGGTAATGAAAATAGTAAAAAACCCTTATGTTACAGAAGAACTGATAGTTTCACAGAATCTTAAAATAAGAGTGGGCTGTCATGCAGGTACTGTGAGAAATCATAGATGTGTGCGTGAGAAAGGAATCTATGGTTATTTGTGCGCTGGAAGGACACAAAGATACCTGTGTGATGAAGAAGCAATGCGTAGGTGCTCTTGTACTGACAATTTATGGAGCCTTTTGTTTCAAAGGTCAATGTGTATTTCAAAGACTGATTGATTCCTTTTGTGTTAGACAGGATTTATGGAGCCTTAATGCTGGAATCTGATTGATCCTTGTGCGATGCTAACTTGTTGGACCCTTTTGTGCTGGAAAGACTGATGACATTTTGCATTCTGGATGAATTATATTGCGATGGGAGATTGGCGGATGCTTGCAAACTGCGTCTGAATGTCATCACAGGGTTGACAAATGCTAATAAGCTGAAGAATCGATTCATATATGCATACTGGAAGGGTTAATAGATATTTCAGTGGTGTACACATTACGAACCTTTGGATTCTTTCGAGAGGCAGAGTTGATCGATGACTGTGTGTTTCAAGCATTGATGGTCTTTTTGTGATGGGTGTTTGCAAATAGAAGTATTGATGGATCCCTCTGTGTTGAAACAGCTACATAGTGATGGATTGTCTTCAGGTGATGAGCTGATAGATGCTTTAATCCCGGGTAAACTGATAGATCCTCTCTGGTTGAAAGATCGATGGATACCTGGGCACTGGTAAGATCGATCGATCCACTTTTGGTGACTAACTGAAAGGTGATTGTTTTATGCAACACAGGAGAATTGATGACTGTTTGTGGCTCCATAAAGGTATGGATACTTTTTCAGTATATGAGTTTGTGGAGGTTTTCATGAATTGATGGATCCTCTTGAGATGAAGAAACAGATGTATGCCTTCATACAGGATGAACTGACAGATTCACTTGTGGTGATGAAAATCACTGTTAGATTATTGTTTTGTGCAGGTTTGATGGATGCTATTAGGTCTAAGGATCACTCAACATGTTTGGGCAAAAACTGTCAGATCCTCCAGGAAATAGTAATGTAAAGGCACTTGTGTATTTCAAAGACTGGTGGGTACTAGTATAATGAAAGATTGATGGATACTTGAGGAATTAATGGACATATACACTGAAGGATGTTTTCATTCTCCAAAGGCTGATGGATCTTAATGAGATGAAGAATTCATTAATGCTTATGTACTTCAACTACTGATGATTTTAATATTTGCTGCATGCTAAGAAACGTGACAGATTCTTGTGTGCTAGACATACTTACTGCTGCTTTGAGATGGAGGCAGTGAATGTTGCTCTTGAGCTTGACAAATTGCAAGATGGAGTTAGACTTAGAATCAAAGGGGTGATCACATAACTGGATGGATAGTTGCTGTTGCAATGGAGTGGTGCCATGTTGTGTTGGTAGAACAGAAAACACTATTATAGTCTTGCTGGGGAAGAGAAAGACCAGCTATCTCTGTAAAGTTCCTGGAGTTGTATACATATTAGCTTTGTGCCAAGGTGTATTGTCACCCGGTTGATTTCTTTCCCTGGAGTTCTTGCTTTTTTCCTGAGTAATGACCAATACCATGAAGTGGACAATATTCCGCCGTGGACAAAGAATAACAAGTTAATATTCCCCATATTACTGAAGAGGAATTGGGCAACCACTTTCCAAATGTGGAATTTCTATACAAAGCGTGTTTATCGTCCTCTCTCCCAGGGCATGGACTTTGCTGCATCTCGGTCACATTCAGGCTTCTTCCGCTGTGGCATCGATTCCTGCATAGGTGAAGTTCTCAAACAAAGCCATGTTCACGTACGCCTGGAAAGAATACACCAATAGTGAGAATTAAATTCTTGAGTTTTATCTGTAATGCTGTAGCACACTGGTTGGAAGCAATGCACCGCCATGCATGTTTCCAGAATCCAGAATACATATGAGGAATTTTCATTCTTTAAGCTGGACAATAACAAGTGTAGGTGTCAATACAGGAAAAGGTTAAGTGCAGGTATAATGTTATACGACATTAAGTGTAGGATTATAGTTAGACAGTGCTCAGGTACACTGTTCCATCTCCACATAAAAGGTGTGTAGTACTGTAACATGCATAGAAATTGTTGTGGGTATCACAAGCAATAACTTCCATACGCCAGCTACCCTTCGGGGAAGTATATGTAAAAGTCTTATTTAAAGTAAAGTTGGGGACAAATGACAAGTAACACAAATGAGAGTCCTTCCATGCAATTGGAGTTCAGTCCTATCATAAGGGCTTTGCTTAACATTTGTCTTGCTATATGTCAATCACCCTTGACAGATATATCATTAAAATACAGCAACACAGTTTCGCAGTGGTCACACTTAACAAAGACTGTAATTATCATAAAAATATAATCTCCGTTGCTGAACCTTTATAGTTAGCAAAATGAAAGAAGATTCATCTAAATACACTAATAAATTGAATAATCAGATACTAACAAATTGATTACTTATTTTCTGTTTATAGGCATTATTGACTGAATGTCGCACACTACTCACTCTCTTACTAAAAGATAACTTCTGCAAGATGGTAATAAGCAAACACAAAATCCTACAATACCAGTGGTCATAACATAAGATGTTAGATCTAAAGCTACAACTATGATGTCTAGTGTATAGTGTGCTTATCCTCTCAATATACTGAGATATGGCTGGAACTTTGGTGACCATCAATGTAAGTTTACTCTCAGTAACAGGTTTCTATTGTAACTCATACTTAGTGTACTCTTATTCAAATAAAACCAACCCAACACTATTATGTGTCCTCAATTACTTATTGGAATGGACACAGAAGGGTACATAAAATTCAAATTGATTAATTATTGAATTATGCTCAAAGCCCTCAATGGCTATAAATTGACAATAATCAATTTGATGGTCTTGTATTATACAGTTTAATAGTGTTTTTATACATATTGTCTTCAACAATACTGTACTGTACTATGCACATTGGCAGGTCGTGATGCTGCACCATCTACACAATGATGTGCTGTGCCATAGCTCTACCTGTGCACATGTAGAGTGATACTGTGATATCTATGCTCAGATGGGCGTGACGCTGAATTATTAACCCCACTGACATAGGAGAGGAGGATACTGAACTTTCTGTACATTTCAAAGAGAAGTTTCTTGAAGTAAATGCAAACTAGTGGGATATGATGCTGTGTTATCTGCACCTGGGTTGGATATTATATAGAACAATATACACATACATGGGCGGAAATAATGTACTATCTGAACATTGCTGATGCGTGGTACTGTACTATCTGTCATTGGATGGTGAGTGGGTGCCTGCTGTTGACTCAGTTATGGAGTATGTTGGTTTGCTACTGTACTATCTGCCCCCAAATGGGGTTCCATGCAGTACTATTTTCACAGAAAGGGGGTGGTATACTGTACTGCATGTACACTGGGTACTGGATGTCAGTGACGAGTGCACTAAGATGTGATACTGCACTTACTACTCTGGGTGTAGAATAGCTGCCGACAGATTGTGGAGGGTTCATGTCCTCCCACATACACAAGGATGTGGTGTGGTACAGTATGATTAGCAAAGAAGCTCTGTGTGATGCTGTACTGTGTCTGCATGGATAGTGAGTAATACCGTCCCATTTGCAAGGACATCAGGAGTGATGATATACAATCAGATCATGAGCTGGATGCAGTAATCTACTATAATTAGTAGACTGACTGTGATACTGTCATCTATACAAAATGTCTAGGTGTGATACAGCGCTACCAGCCACGGATGGGATGCAATACTGTGCTCTCTGCAAGCAGACTGAGATACCATGCTATTATACTATACTATGTGCAGACAAATATGATGTGATACTGTACTATGTGTGGACAGATAGGGTGTGATTTATTGTGTGCGGACAGATAGGTTGTGATACTATACTGTGTGCGGACAGGTAGGGTGTGATACTGTACCGTGTGCAGACAGATAGGGTGTGATACAGTACCATGTGCAGACAGATAGGGTGTGATACTGTACCGTGTGCAGACAGATAGGGTGTGATACTGTACCGTGTGCGGACAGATAGGTTGTGATACTGTACCGTGTGCAGACAGATAGGGTGTGATACTGTACCATGTGCAGACAGATAGGGTCTGATACTGTACCGTGTGCAGACAGATAGGGTGTGATACTGTACCGTGTGCAGACAGATAGGGTGTGATACAGTACCATGTGCAGACAGATAGGGTGTGATACTGTACCGTGTGCAGACAGATAGGGTGTGATACTGTACCGTGTGCGGACAGATAGGGTGTGATACTGTACCGTGTGCAGACAGATAGGGTGTGATACAGTACCATGTGCAGACAGATAGGGTGTGATACTGTACCGTGTGCAGACAGATAGGGTGTGATACTGTACCGTGTGCGGACAGATAGGTTGTGATACTGTACCGTGTGCAGACAGATAGGGTGTGATACTGTACCATGTGCAGACAGATAGGGTGTGATACTGTACCGTGTCCAGACAGATAGGGTGTGATATTGTACCATGTGCAGACAGATAGGTTGTGATACTGTACCGTGTGCAGACAGATAGGGTCTGATACTGTACCGTGTGCAGACAGATAGGGTGTGATACTGTACCGTGTCCAGACAGATAGGGTGTGATACTGTACCGTGTGCAGACAGATAGGGTGTGATACTATACTGTGTGTGGACAGATAGGGTGTGATACTGTACCGTGTGCAGACAGATAGGGTGTGATACAGTACCATGTGCAGACAGATAGGGTGTGATACTGTACCGTGTGCAGACAGATAGGGTGTGATACTGTACCATGTGCAGACAGATAGATTGTGATACTGTACCGTGTGCAGACAGATAGGGTGTGATACTATACTGTGTGTGGACAGATAGGGTGTGATACTGTACCGTGTGCAGACAGATAGGGTGTGATACTGTACCGTGTGCAGACAGATAGGGTCTGATACTGTACCGTGTGCAGACAGATAGGGTGTGATACTGTACCGTGTGCAGACAGATAGGGTGTGATACAGTACCATGTGCAGACAGATAGGGTGTGATACTGTACCGAGTGCAGACAGATAGGGTGTGATACTGTACCGTGTGCAGACAGATAGGGTGTGATACTGTACCGTGTGCAGACAGATAGGGTGTGATACAGTACCATGTGCAGACAGATAGGGTGTGATACTGTACCATGTGCAGACAGATAGGTTGTGATACTGTACTGTGTGCAGACAGATAGGGTGGGATACTATACTGTGTGTGGACAGATAGGGTGTGATACTGTACCATGTGCAGACAGATAGGGTGTGATACAGTACCATGTGCAGACAGATAGGGTGTGATATTGTACCGTGTGCAGACAGATAGGGTGTGATACTGTACCATGTGCAGACAGATAGATTGTGATACTGTACCGTGTGCAGACAGATAGGGTGTGATACTGTACCGTGTGCAGACAGATAGGGTGTGATACTGTACCGTGTGCGGACAGATAGGTTGTGATACTGTACCGTGTGCAGACAGATAGGGTGTGATACTGTACCATGTGCAGACAGATAGGGTGTGATACTGTACCATGTCCAGACAGATAGGTTGCGATACTGTACCGTGTGCAGACAGATAGGGTGTGATGCTGTACCGTGTGCAGACAGATAGGGTGTGATACTGTACCGTGTGCAGACAGATAGGGTGTGATACTGCACTTTCTACAAACAGATAGGGTGTGATACTGTACCGTGTGCAGACAGATAGGGTGTGATACTGTACCGTGTGCAGACAGATAGGGTGTGATACTGTACCGTGTGCAGACAGATAGGGTGTGATACTGTACCGTGTGCAGACAGATAGGGTGTGATACTGCACTTTCTACAAACAGATAGGGTGTGATACTGTACTATTTGAGGAGAGACAGGGTGTGACACTATTACGTGGGGATTGCGTACAATACTGTACTGTCTTCACAAAGACTGGGTGTGAAATGGTGCTGTTTCACATGGATGGATGTGATGCTTTACGGCACACACATGGTTTGCATGATATCCTGTGTAATATGTGTTGGCATGCTGTGCCGTACTCACATGGATTTGGTATGATACTGTAGTATCTGTACCCATGTATATGTTGATAGATGCGCATGCATGACATGTGATATTGGAACCACACCTAATGTATTGAGAGAATGGAGTATCTGCATGTTTGTATGTGATAGTATGTGCACATAGGTTTTGTGATACCATACCTTACGCGCTTCCAACATTCGGACCAGCTGCACGGAAATCTGAGCAAATGGAGGGCGCTCGTAGGGTCGGTCTCGCCAGCACTGTCTCATCATGTCATATCTGGACAAAGCAGAGAAACACAAAAGGCACAATGAGTGTGTTTGTGTAACAACACATGGACTCGCAGATGGGACCAGCGTGGCTCACACGCTGTAGACTTGTCATAGTTCAGCGCTGTACGGAAATCTGATTCCAGTCACTAAAGGCACGGTTCACCTAAACCTTTGGACTAAGGGCCTCGTTTATGGGATTTTGGCGTAGGGCAGCCTTGCTGCAATGTCCTACGCCAAGGTGAAAGGGCAGGAATGAACCATAATAAAGCAATACGGCGCATTCCTGTTCTTTCCCCTAGCACTGCTGCACTTTTGGAAGCCTAGTACCAATGTAGGCACCTTCGCACCATTGTGCAGCTTGTGCCTCCATCGCAGACAGGGGCACCTTCCAGTACAAAAACAATCGTAGGATGAGTTTTCTTCTTTCTATGTGTGGTGCAGAATGAAAGGGGAAAAAACGAGGAGAAATAAACATATTTCTTTTCGTTATGCCTCACCTCGGGAGGTGTAAGGATGTGGCACTTCCCCAGGTTTACAAGAGCTTGTAGATCTGGGGCAGCATCAAATTCCATGGGTGTTATGTGGGAATACCCACTGCAAAGCCCTTGGAATGCCTCCCGGGCACAGAGTAAGGCGACTCAGCGATTTGCATTGCGTTGCATTACTCATGATTTATGAGGCCACTCAAAACCATGCAGGGTGGCTTTGTGTGGCTTCATAAATCTCTATGAGATCCCTGCGTCACGCCTGTACTACTTTACGTGGTGCAAAAGTGATGTAGGGCTCCAAACATAAGCCCCTAAATATTCAATTTATACACGCAAAGGGCTTTAGTTATGCATTCAAAGTCAGCTGAGAAATTCACAAAACATATATGTACACTGGTAAGAGGATTTGCTGATGCCTAAGAATACGCCAGTGTGATGTAAACCATTTCCTAAGTGCAGGGAGGAAGATATTTCATGGTGTTGATGCTCTAGAAGGTTTATGATATTTCACATAAGGCATTTTTGCAAACGCATTTGGAAATTATGAATAAGGATCATGAAGGACGTAATTTAGAATTCACAAAGCCTTTCTAGGTGCACTTTGGAAATCTTTTTGAATTCTAACAATTCATGAATCTATGCCTCGAGGGCACACACCTCCTGGTACAGATTACACTTTATTTTGAGGTGCAGGACCCACATGTGGCAATGCTTGACCTCCTGTGCAGAATGAATGGGTTGAGGAAGGAGGGCGTATGGGTAAACGGAGAGGGAGTAAATTGCCACTTACACCTCATCATCACAGTTTAGAGGCTTCTCCATTCGGTAGCCCTGTGGCAGCTTCTCGTACAGCTCTGCACACGTCATGCCACAGTACGGTGTCCCACCTGTGACAAAACAACGAAAGAGTCATGTGGAGGAGAACACTTCAGAAGTATGTGAACTGCTCAGGAAATGGTGCATGAAACAACAGTTAGAAACAAGCATCTGTGCCCTGAAGAAGTCTATACAATGGTCTCTACAATTGCTGAAACGTGTTGCATCACTTTTAGTTGTGAAGAATTCACTGTTAGGTGTGGGGTAATACGCTTTCGTTTTTATTTTGACACTTTCTGCTGCCATCTTTTCTGGGTTTTTGTGTTTATTTTCTGTCAGTTTATGTTTTAAACTGTTTTAATTATAAATAATGGCTGCATGTGAAGTACATATTAAGAATGCCGAAATCAATGCCTTGGTATAGTACATTAAAAAGGCGATTAGTCCGCGATCTAGATAGAATTAGTTAATTTGTTAACATACTTTTTTTCGTCTTTTGTTTTTGCATAACATTGTCTCCAGCATCTGGTACAGGTGTGATTGCTTTAAATCTGTACAGTTCATCAGGATGGTTTGCACAGTCGCTAAATATTTTGTATTCATCAATCAGCCCAGGTAGGGAACTGGACTACACCAGATCATGAAAAGCTGATCCTTTTCAGCACATTTCAGCTCTACCCCAGTGGAATGCTTAGACTGACCCGGATCAGGATGCGGGGAAAAGGGGAGGGGAAATTATCACACCCTTCCTTAATTTCCAAATCCCATATGACTCAAACTGGCCCAAACCCCGTTTTTATAGCTCCTTGAAATCATATGAATCAATCAAGGCGCTTATAAAATGCTCAGTACTCAAAGGCCCTTTTGGTGCACATGGTGTATGAGTTAATGTGCTGAACAAAAGAAGGTGTAAAAATGAACCAATAAAGGTTATTAAACAGGAAGGAATGGAACAGTAATGTGGTCTTAAACATGCACAAACCCCCTAGAAGTGATGTCACCGCTGCTGGTGGATACAAGGTTCAGCTTCTGTCCCACGCTTCTCACCTGCCAGCTGCGTTTTTTTAGTGAGAGAGGGGGGTGTCGCCCCCGTCCACAGCAGTGACACTAAACACAAAAAAAAAATGGCAATGAATTGCCATTTTATTTTTCACGTTCAGCATGCAGGAGCTTCCAGCGGGGATACAAGTGGGCATGTCCTCCTCTGCTGCCGATTGGTAGCATAGAGGACGGGAGGAGCAAGAAGGACCCTTCAAATTGCGCATGTCAGTTTGGCCGGCTCTCTTGAGGGCCTGAAGGAGTGTCCAGCCGGATCAGGCGCACAACGCCCATTGGGCTCAAAGGGCTTCAGCCCCCCTGTCGTGTGTGTCAGCCCGGGCTGAGACAACTTCCGGGCACACATACAGCCTCACCCGAGTATTTCACAGGTCTTTAAAAGACCAGTTTACTTGTTAACAAGGCCTTGTAGTTTTTTCATCTCTTCTTAGAGCCCCTGCATCTCCACTCTGCCTTTTGCTACAAGAATCACCCCCCCCTGAAATGTTTACAATCCCCCCCCCCCGAAATTTGGATCTAGTTGCACCTCTGAGCCAGATGCCCAAATGGCGTTCAACAGCATTGAATGGCCGCACATGTTCTCGTCTCTAGAATGGAAGCACTTCGGCCCGGAATTTAATAAATGGGTTAGACTTCTATACAGCAATCCAAGGTCGCGGGTTAGAGTCAATGGCACTGTATCCATAGGCTTTGCATTGCAGCGGGGAGCGAGGCAGGGATGCCCGTTGTCCTCTATGAACTTTCGGCTGGCACTTGAACCCTTGGCGGCATGGGTCCAGGGAGACCATCTAGTGAAGGGCATCAAGGGTACTGGAGAGTGGGAAGAGCGTATCCCGCTCTACGCTGATGATATACTCCTTTTTGTCACCCCACCCTATGGCACAGTGGCTAGAAGGCTTCACATATTTTGGATTTTCAGCAGCTATTTTGGCTATCAGATTAATTGGGATAAATCTCTTCTACTTCCTCTATTGGGGAACGCCCCACCTAGATTGGCAAGGGGCCCGCTCCTACAGGTACGAACGCAGTTTAAGTATCTGGGTATCCAGGTATCCAGGGACGCCAAGGATTTCCTAGAAGATAATCTCCCCCACTGATTGAGCACTTCAGGGGGATGTGACGCATTGGAGAGGGCTCCCTTTGTCTCTGATGGACAGGGCGGTCCTGTTAAAAATGATGGCCCTGCCCCGGTTTCTATACGTCCTCCAGAGCGCACCTTATAGTGTCCAACCCAAACTCTTCAGGAAAATAGACAAAGAAATACACGGGCTCCTTTGGAACTGGAGAAGCTCCAGAATAGCGCTATACAAGTTGCAGAGAGCGGTGTAAGATGGAGGTCTGATCCCAGACATCAAGAGGTACTACTGGGCAGCGCAGTTGACCAGTCAATGGGTGGGTTTACGCTGACAGAGAGGAGCCGGCCTATCGAGTGGACCGTCAGGCAATGGGCGAGAGGGGTTACGTAGCGGCACTATACCACAAGAACCGAATACATCAGATGCCGAAGCACACTTAGACAGTGATCCAAATATAGGGATGTATGTCGTTACCACGCATGCTTTTACAACTCATGCCGTTACCATGCAACTTTTACAACGCAAGTCGTTACAACGACTTCCGTTGGGGGGCGCTGATAGTGAATAGTTTAATTTACTATTCCAACTCCAGTCCCCGTGGATAGTAGGGAAGGTTTTGGATAGTAAATTAAACTATTCCCTATCCTACAGCACCCCCCAGCGCAAGTCGTTGCAATGACTTGCATTGTAAAAGTTGTGTGGTAAAGGTAGCGCGTGGTAAAAGTTGCGTTGTAAACGCTGTTTACCAAATATAGCAAGAGGTCCGTCAGTATTTAAAATATGTTGGCAAAGTGACAGAAAAACCTCCCTCTGGGACAGTGATCTACGAAAAGAGGTGGGAAACCTGGAGGGATTCCACAAGTGTGGACTACTGGGGACAGGCACGCTAGGGGACATTTGGCGAAACAAGGCCCTGTTTGCGTTTCAAGACCTGCAGACCGAGTACAGTTTAAAAGCCAGCTTTTGTAAAGTGCACAGCTACCTCCGGAGAGGTGTCCAGGGGCTAGGGGCCATCGGTAAGATTAAACAAGATCTGCCCAGAGTCACATGGTGCTGGGCTGACCTGCCGCCGGAGCCGGGGATCGAACCGTGAACCCTGTGGTACGGAGTCAGGCACCCTGGCCATCTATGCAGGGTACTGGGGAGAGATTGAGAGGGTTATGGCTGAGGTCACGGGGCTGGAGGTCTCACTAGGAGCGAGATGGCTTCTCCTGTGTGTAACGGGCAGAGGCCTGGCCTGAAGACCAAAAGAAGTGGCTCATGCTGTCTGCTATAGTGGCAAAGAAGAACAGAGCCAGGGTTTTGGGTTCAGAGCCCCCACCAGACCTGACAGCCTGGAAACAAGACTTGGATTGGTGTATTAAGGTCCAGAAAGTTATATATCAAAGCATAGGCTGTCCCAAGAAGTGGGAGAAGGTATGGGGGAGGTGGGAGGAGTATATAGGGCATTGGCAGGGTTGCCCAGAGGCAGGGAATGAACCCTCTGCTCTTTGACGCACTGTCTCACGCTGACCCGGATGGGGTGTTTGTGGTATTCTATGACATGACATATATTGGAACCTATGATGTCATGACTGGGGTTTGTGGAATCTTATATTTGTTCTGGGCTGCTATTGGAAGAAGACGTTTTCTCCTATGTCCCTTCCTGTGGGTGTTAAGCTGTTCTGCTATCAAATAAACCTATACCTTGGAACCCAACTACTATTTGTGTTCATTTACAACACAAATACTGGCGACGATCGGGATCATCAAATTCTGGATCTTACAGCAGAATCTGACGGCGGAACAGCGTTCACATGATTGACTGCCAAGCTCATCTTACAGTTTTTTTTCGCTGGTTTAGGTAACGTACTGCCACTCGAGTGAGAAGTTTTTTTTTTAACTTTTGCGAAGTTTTTCTGAAAATTCAACCGTAATTTCAACCCGCTTACCTGTTTGACCGTTATACTGTTCAAATTGGCCGAGCGTTCCAGCGCGACTCGAGACAGATTCTCTGCTCGTCACTACTTGACGTTCACTCCTCGCCGCCTCGCAAACAACACGCAAAGCATTGTGGGTTCTACCCTTCAACCCCAGTGACTCGCTGACGTCACATGCGTGCCGCCATTTTGAAATTCATCGGAATAAACAGGATATTCTTCGGAGATCGCAATTTTTGCTTCTTAGAGTGTACAAACCACAGTTTCTCTTCGAGTGAGCAGTTATTCAACAACATATCGTAGGTACCAAATATATAAAAATGTTATGCTTTTGGAATCCATATTACTTAATAACAAAATCGGAAAAAGAAATGACGAATATTGCTGCCCCCCCTCATTTTCTACAAACAGCCGGAGATCCAAGCATTGAATGGGACTTGTGGTTCCCTATGTTTCTGGCATATGTAGACGTCCTGGAAAAGGAGGGGTGTTCTGCTAAACGCAAACTAGCCCTCTTACGACATTGTTTGGGAGGGGCAGGAATTAAAGAATTTGACAATCTTCCTCCGATTGAAGATGCTGGAGACATTGACGTGTTCGAAAAAGCCACTAGGCAAATGAAAATTCGTTTTGGCAGGAAAATAAATACTGTCATGGAGAGGTTTAAGTTTTACTCTCGCATTCAAAAACAGGATGAGTCCATAGAGGACTATGTATCAGCACTTCGTTCCTTAGCCTGTTATTGCTCATTCGAAACAATTTCCTACGAACAGGTTCTTAGAGACCAGATTATGATGCGAACCAAGAGCAAGAAAATTCAGGAGAGACTTTGGCTTGGAACAGAAACCACTCTCAATGCTGTTATTAATATAGCCAAGGGTATAGAACAGTCTGAGTTGTTTGTATCAGAAATAAGAGGTTCAAATGTCAAATCCTTGGTTCCTGAGCCTGAAGTCTCCTTGGTTAAAAACCAACCTAACCCTAATTTTTCTTCCAGGAATGTTTTGAGGAAGGATAGTGAGAAAAAATCTGGTGAAGTCAAAAGCTACCCAGACAACAGATTTGGCCAAAGGAAAAATGTGTCTTGCTACCGCTGTGGTCGCGACTGGACTACGCTCTTTTTTTGGGTCTACCAAAATATCTCATGACCCGTTTGCAAGTAGTCCAGAATTCGGCAGCCCGTGCCATCTTTGGACTCCCGAGGAGAGCTGGCGCCACTGCCTTATTGAACACTCTTCATTGGCTACCTATCTCCAAACGAGTCCTTTTTAAATGCCTGACTGTGGCCTTTAAGGCCCTACATGGTATTGGCCCCAAATATATTGGGAAACGTCTTTCCCGATATGTGCCAATTAGGAATCTCAGGTCATCTGGTCTGTTTTTGCTTACTGTTCCTGTAATTCGTCGTGCACGATTGGGAGGTCGATCTTTCCGCTATCTGACACCCAAGGCATGGAACGAATTACCATTGTCCCTGAGATCGGCTCCCTGTCTTCTGACTTTTAGAAAGGATCTGAAGACATGGCTTTTTAGGAAATAGTCTTTTTTTCTGTTCTTTTCTGTTGTGTGGTTGCTTTCTATGCTGTCTTTCTTTGCCAAAGCGCCGGGATGCTCCTCTGGAGTCGCCGTGCGCTATAAAAGAAATAAAGTAACATAACATAACATAACGTAGTCCCAACCATGTTGGCAATTATAAAGGTTGCCCTGCCTGGGACAGAGTATGTGTGAAGTGTAAACGTAAAGGTCATTTTGGCAATGTTTGTCGTTCAACACAAAGAGTGAATTATATTTCACAAGAGGAAAAGGAAGTTCTCAATAGCTTCAATTGCATTCTTTCTGTGGATGAGGTTGAACTGGATGAATTTCCCTCTTATCCCATTCTGGTGGATGGTATGTCCATTGAACTAATGATGGATTCGTGTTCACGGTATTCTATCATTGGTTTAGATTTGTTTAAAAGCTTCTGGGACAATAGAGAACTTTGTGTTCCGGACATTCATCCTGGAGGTTACTCAGGCAAGAAAATAGATTTGGAAGGGTACTTCTGGGCCAAACTTCAAGTTAAAGATCGTGTCACTAATGGGAAGGTGTATGTAGCCACTAAAGGGGTAGCTATTTTAGGATGGCCACACCAACGTGAATTAGGCATCAAACTAGATCCTAATGCCAATCCTCCTGTGTGTTTCATAGAGCCAGAGGTGAACTTACTTTCTGATATGAATGATTCTTGTTTTATAGGCAATATTAAAAACAAGTTTCCTGATGTTTTCAAAGATACTCTTGGCAAGTACACAGATTTCAAACATAGGATAATACTCAATGAGAATGCTGTACCAGTTAGACACAGAGTAAGGAATGTCCCTTTAGCTTACAGGGATAAGCTCAAAGGAATTTTAGATGATCTTGTTGTAAAACATATCATTGAACCAATTGAGGCTTCTCCATGGGTTTCCCCCGTTGTTTTATCACTCAAGAGTTCTGGGGATCTCCGTCTCTGTGTGGACCTTCGTAGCCTAAACCAGGAAATATGGGTTGATAAACATCCCTTACCAAACATTCATGAATTGATATCCTCTTTGTCTGGTGCCTCCGTATTCTCTACGATAGACTTGGCGAGTGCATATCACCAAGTGGAGCTCCATGAAGAGTCAAGGAAATTGACGGCATTTGTGACCCCAGAGGGCATGTTTCAATACTTGAGAATGCCCTTTGGACTAGCCAGTGCCGCATCCGTCTTTCAGAGATTGATGCGAGATGTGCTAAAGAATTGTAGTGGTGCGGTGGCTTTCCAAGATGACATTTAAATTTTTGGTAAAGACTGTAATGAACATGATTTGAACTTGTATTCTGTTCTGAATTGTATCCAAGAGAAAGGCTTAACCTTAAAGTTATCAAAATGTAAATTTAGACAGTCTAAAGTTGAATACTTAGGCCATGAAATTTCGGAGAATGGCATTAAGCCCAAACTCAGCCATGTTAAAAGTATCCTGTCTGCTCCCATCCCCACTTCCAAGGAACAGTTGCTATCTTTTCTTGGTCTTACAGAATTCTATGGGAAATTTGTACAGAATTACTCCATGTTAGTACATCCTTTACGCTCTTTGCTCAAGAAACAAGCAAAATTTGAATGGGGCAAAGACCAGCAAGAGTCTTTTGATGTACTTAAAAGAAAAATTGTATGTGCTCCTTTTCTCAGGCCATATTCAGTCAACAAAGAATGTATACTTTGTGTCGATGCCAGCAATATAGGTCTAGGTGCAGTTTTAATGCAGAAGGACAATTCAGGTGAATATGTTGTCTCCTATGCCTCAAGGTCTCTTCGTGGTTCTGAAGTTAATTATTCCACGATAGAGAGGGAGTTACTAGCGTGTACCTGGGCCACCCAACACTTCCGTCAGTTTATTTGGGGTACCAAATTTTCACTAAGGACCGATCACAAGCCTCTGGTCACTATGCTATCTGCTGGTGGTGGTAGGACTCTCACTGCTCGTCTAGCGAGGCTTGCCGCAAAGTTACAGGAATATCGCTGTGTTGTCACCTATGTTCCGGGTCGCCTTAATGTCCATGCAGATTGCATGTCTCGTTTTCCCGCTAAGGATGGCCCAGCAGTGGATCACTCTGAGGAATGTGATGTGGCTTTTACTATGAGTGATATTAACATCATTGTTAGTGATAATCAGTCTAAACTGATTTCACAAGTTGCTTGGACAAAAGCTTGGGATCAGGATGATGTTCTGAAGGATGTAAGGTTGTTTTTAAACAAAGGATGGCCTGAAGAGAGGAAACTTAGTGGTGAATTGGCTTCTTTCTTTAAAGTAAAGGATGAGTTGATGGATGATGGCCCAATGATTTTTAGAGATGATAAAATCATTCCTCCCTTGGGCATAAGAAATATGATTTGTGATCTGGCTCATGAAGGCCATTTAGGGATGTCCTCCACTAAGAGAAGAATCAGAGAATTTTATTGGTGGCCTAGTATGGACAATATGATTGATAAATGGGTAAGGAATTGCTCCCCTTGTTCCTTAAGTGATAAATCCGTGAAACCCATTTCTGTGAGTCCTACTCCTGTTGAGTTTGTTCAAGGTCCGTGGCGTAAACTAGGTGTAGACATCATTGGCCCTTTTAGTTATCAGTCGGGTAAAGAGATGTTTGCCATTGTTCTGGTTGATTATTTCTCCAAGTGGCCGGAATTGAAAATTGTGGAGAAGGTAAATTCTGATGTAATTGTTGACTTCCTTAACGAAGTTTTTTCCAGAGAAGGTCTACCTGAAGAACTTGTTACCGATAATGGTCCACAATTTGTTAGCGAAATTTTTTCATCTTTCCTCTCCAGCTGTGGTATCAAACATAAAAGAGTTTCCAACTATTTTCCTCAAGCCAACGGACAAGTTGAACGTTTTAACAGAGTAATTAAAGAATCTTGTCAGTTGGCTTTACGTAGTGGTTTGAAATGGAGGAAAGCCCTTCAAGCAACCTTATTGACGTATCGCTTTTCCCCTAATACTGTTACTGGATTGTCACCTTTCGAAATGTTGCGCTGTAGGAAGCCAGGTTCGAAGCTTATGCCTTGGTGGTTGCGAACTGAGAAGGGTGACTATCTAGAATTAGATTTGGAGGCTGTCAGAGAGAAAGTCAATAAGTACCAAGCTAAGATGTCCCGCGTCCCAGCACGTAATGTGAATCTTCCCAAATTAAGTGTTGGTGATTTTGTAAGAGTGAAGTTTGGGGGACAAATCCGCAAAGGATCTCCCAGATGGTCTGGTCCTCTCAGAGTTATTGAACTTTTCAGCAAAGCTGTTAGGGTGGAAGATGGGAAAATCTGGAATTTAAGACGCATATCTGTGTGTAGATCTGATGACTTGAA
Organism: Lissotriton helveticus; assembly: GCF_964261635.1. NCBI lineage: Eukaryota > Metazoa > Chordata > Amphibia > Caudata > Salamandridae > Lissotriton > Lissotriton helveticus. The sequence continues at coordinate 371,201,754 of NC_136058.1, forward strand.
ACGATTCTCTGAATGTAGGTCCACTGACTCCAATTCCTTCTTTTCACAACTGAGTGTTTCTCCCTCTAATGACTCACATATGGTGAATGACAGATCTGAGCTTTGTGGTACTCACGAAGCCTTTGATCATCTGTCTTTGGATAAGAATGTTAATGTTGATAATATTACCAATGATGATATCTTGAATAGTTCTACTTTTTGTGAAAATGCAACAAAGAATGTTATTCCTGTGAATGTTGATCAGGGTATTGTTGCAGACAATTTGGTTAACGTTGACCATTCTGGCTCTGCTCGTTCTGCCTGTGACCAGAGGTCAATTGCTTCACGTTGTAGTTCACGTGTCAGATGTCTTCCTATGAAATTTAAGGATTTTGTTCGGTTCTAATTTTATTTCTCTGTTTTCCTTTTGTTTTGTTTGTTTTGTTTTGGGTTTTTTTCTTTCAAATTTTTTTTTTTCTGAAAGGGGGGAGGTGTGTGGTATTCTATGACATGACATATATTGGAACCTATGATGTCATGACTGGGGTTTGTGGAATCTTATATTTGTTCTGGGCTGCTATTGGAAGAAGACGTTTTCTCCTGTGTCCCTTCCTGTGGGTGTTAAGCTGTTCTGCTATCAAATAAACCTATACCTTGGAACCCAACTACCATTTGTGTTCATTTACAACAGTGTTCCTTTGGTGAACCCAGCCTATGGGTATTTTGGTGCTCAAGATCCAACACTTGTCCATGTGTCAAACCCTGTGTTCAATGTAAGACTGATAAATCTGTGTACATTACCTGAATAAAATGTTTAATAAACAGAACATTAAAAAAAACTACTGCAGTGTCTCTGAACCTGCCAAGATCTGGCAGTGCCTGGAAACTGGTGAGCCATAAAGCATCGCCAAAGCATAGTCAAACTGAAAACTAATAGAGGGAGAGAGGAAGCAAAATAAGGAGAAACAGGGAGTGAAGGTGAGAGAAAGAGAGAGGGGAAAGAAAGAGAGAGACAGGCCGAGACAAAGTGAGAGAAAAACAGAAAGAGAAGAGATGAAAACGGAGAAAGATAAGAGAGAGAAACAGAGAAAGAGCGAGAGAAAGAGAGAGAGAGAGAGAGGAGGGGGGAGAGAGACAGAGAGACAGACAGGCAGAAAGGAGAGAGAGACAGAGCGAGAGAAAGACAGAGGGAGAGTGAGATATAGAACAAGAGGGAAAACCAGAGAGACAGAGAGAGAAAGAGATAGAGAGGACAAAGATGAGAGAGAAGGAGAAAGACAGAGAAAGACAGAGAGGGAAAGAGGAGATGAAAAATGAGAGATGAGCGAGGAGAGAAATGAAACAGAGTGAGAGACAAAGAGAGAGAGAAAAATAGAGAGAGAGAGAGAGAGAGAGAGAGGGGGAGAGAGCGAGAGAGAGAGAGAGTAAGAGAGAGAGAGAGGAAAAAAGACAGAGAGAGTGAGAGGGAGGACAAAGATGAGAGAGAAAGAAAGGAGAGAGACAGCAACAGAAGGAGAGGCCAAGAGAGAAATATGGACAGAGAGAGAGAGAAAGCGAGACAGACTGGCAGAGAGAGACAGAGAAAGATGAGAGATAGACTGAAGGAGAGCGAGAGAGACAAAGACAGAGGGAGGATGAGATATAGAATGAGAAGAGGGAAAACACAGATAGAAAGAGAGAGATAGAGAGGACAGATGAGAGAGAAAAACAGAGAGAAAGAGGAAGAGACAAAGAGAGAGAGATGGACAGAGGGGGAGAGAGAGAGCGAGACAGACAGGCAGAGAGAGATGAGAGAGAGACAGACGGAGAGAGACAGAGAGAAAGAGAAAGACAGATAGAGACTGAGATATAGAAAGAGAAAGAGGGAAAAAGAGAGACAGATAGAGATGGAGAGGACAGGGATGAGAGAGAGAAGGAGAAAGACAGAGAAAGAGGAGGAATGAAAAAGGAGAAATGAGAGAATAGAGAGCTTGAGAAAGAGAGATAGAGAGAGAGAGAGAAAAAACAAAGAGAGCAACAGCGAGAGAGGAGAGAGAGAGACAGAAAGCGAGAGAGATGATAAAGGTGAGAGTGGAGAGAGACAGAAAGAGAGAGAGGCAGAAAAAGAGGGAGAGACATGGAGAGAAAGATAGACAGAGGGAGAGAGAGCGAGACAGACAGAGTGAGATGAGAGAGGGACATAGAGAGAGAGAGAGAGTGAGAAAGAGAGAAAGAGAGAGAAAGAGAGAGAGAGAAAAAACAAAGAGAGCAACAGCGAGAGAGGAGAGAGAGAGACAGAGAAAGCGAGAGAGATGATAAAGGTGAGAGTGGAGAGAGACAGAAAGAGAGAGAGGCAGAAAAAGAGGGAGAGACATGGAGAGAAAGATAGACAAAGGGAGAGAGAGCGAGACAGACAGAGTGAGATGAGAGAGGGACATAGAGAGAGAGAGCTTCTGTACATCTGTTATGTGAGTGAGATGGTAAGATGTAGCCGCAGCTCTTGCCTCGGTTGAAGGTTTCACAGGGGAAGGTGTGGACTAGTGGGAACACATGGGATTCTGGGAGTGTGAGACCTGGGCTCTGATCTCAGCTTATCACACTGTGTGATCCTGGGAAAATCATTTCAAATTCCTTTGCCTCAGCATCCAAATGCAGCGCTTGGAAGATATAAAATTGCATTTGTGCGCTATTGAAAATGGATGCTATAAAGAAGTGTGTTATAATCGTCTATCGGCCACAAAGTACAACAACACATTTACCAAACAGATCACATGCCGGAGGTGTGTGCACTCTGGGTCCAAACGTGATGCATCATCACGGCTGATCAAAGCTAGCAATTTTAAGATTGATAGAAACAAGATGCTCTTCCAAGACCAAACACTAGATGGCAGGGTTAAGCAAAGTACGTACATTTATGATCTACTCAAGGAAAGGCAGAGAAAGCCAAGGAGAAGCAGTGTTAGTATAGTGGCCTCAGTGACCACGTCTCTCTGAATGACAGTGAGCCAATGGGTGCAACGGACAGGGACAGGCTGTGGCAAAATTCAGTGATAAGTACAAGAGCTGGGAGGGGAGCGTGTACTCACCCAGGCTTACGATCTCCCACAGCAGGACCCCGAACGACCACCTGAGAGACAAGAAACAGCGAAACATGTGTCAGACGTGAAACCCAAGGCCAGCAAAGAACAAAGAGTGAAGCAGAGAAGAGAGGTTTTGAGGCATGGGCAAAGTGGGCTCTGACCCAGGGCCCCTGATAGAGGCAGCGCCAAGACACCCCAGGGTATACAAACGCTCTATAAATTACAAAAAATAACACATGGGTACTCGCAAACATTTTCCTAGGGGGCCAATAAATTAGTCTATGATGCGACTGAGGGCCGCAATGAGGCCAGCAGGGTGGCTGGTGGGGGAGTTGGGGGGGGGGAGGGGGGTGAAAGGGAGGTGAATCTTATACTTCTAGTAGATGAATTGCACAATGTGAAAACAACCTCTTTATCAAATTGTGTGGCCCTATGTAATTGTTTGTTTCATATTCCCTCCCCTTTCTTCATAATCACTAATAAGAGGACTCGAAATAAATGATTTGATGATGTGCACTGTACAAAACCTTCTCCCATGTTTGATTTAATACACTATAATGTTGTTCATTTATAATAGGAATCCATGTCACCCACAGAGTGCACATAACAGCTTTATTAACTCATTAGCTCACCATTGACATTATTGTCAGGGTGGAGGGAAGAATTCATGTTTCTTTATTCATTTTTCAAAACTATCAGTTTTAAAATATTATTTCCCAAGGCACTGATATAATCTGATGTACTAAGGTGGAAAGGTTCTGCATGTTATTAAATACACTATTTGGATTCTGAAGAGGCATTATCATATTTTTACACAATCGTTGCAAGATGTCTTTAAAATGAATATGTTCCTAAAGTTGAGCCGTGCAGGACTACGTATTTTACTTCCTTTTTTTAAACACAAACTAACATTTGAATAAATGCTTGCCTGTTTATTTAGCATACTTTTCTTGTTAGTCCTCTGACAGTTAAACAGCAGCCCAGAGCTGCTGTTGATCAGGGAGCCACATGTAAAAGTCAGGAGGGCCGCATGCGGCCCCCGGGCCGTACTTTGAGTAACAGTGACATAACATAACAACAGCTCTGTTCTGCGAATTCTTGCCTTGATGACCAAGAATAATTGTTAAACTGATTGTTTTTAATGCTGTTTCCCATTAATTTATTTTTAATATGGTTGATGTATGAGAGTCTATTACAAACCCATTTAGGCAAAAGTTGTGTTTATGTTTCAAGTAAAAGCCATAAAAAAAGTTCTTCTTTTAGATCAAAAGAGGACTATTTGTAGTTATGTTAGTGAGCTGCTGCTGTATTACAATATTGAATACTGAAGTCACTCTCCCTGAATATTAGCCTGTGTCCTGTCAGTGCCCAGTCAAAAGAGGGCATGAAATGCCCCACCGACTGACTTTGGTTGCGACCTACACACTTCCGCACAACTTCCGAATCTGGGGGTTACTCTTACCTCCTCCACGGACTCAACAGTGGCCCTTAACTATAAAACGTTGTCCTCCCAAATCCGAACCGACCTTACGCGTTGGTCGAAACAACCCCTCTCTTTGCTGGGCCGCATAGCGGCAGTCAAAATGTCCGTCTTACCTAAAATCCTGTACATCTTCCAGACCCTCCCGGTACTACCGCCACCAGGCGCGCTTGCGGACCTACAACACGCTATCCACCAGTTCGTCTGGGACAAGAAGCGAGCACGGCTACACAAACGGGTGGCATATAGGAGTGTCGATGACGGTGGCCTCGGGATCCCCAACCTCCTGCAGTATTTTCAGGCCTCACAACTCCGCTACTTGGTGGAATGGTATAGACCTGAATCGGAGAAAAGGTGGCTATTTCAAGACAGGGCAATGGCTCAGACGTCTTTGTGGAAGGTCCCGTTCCTAGCCCGCCAGCATAGGCCACGATACCTCCTTCGCTCCCCTATTACACGCACCGTCATGAGAACCTGGGACACGGTTGCGGTCAAGAGGGGCCTAACGGCTTTCCCTTCCCCACTCACCCCTCTCTTCGATAACCCTGCGTTCCCACCAGGCACCGACCCTCGCGCTTTTCCACAATGGCGTGCTACGGCCTGCCGTTCAGCCGGTCATCTCTTCGATGTGGAGGGATTTCTCCAACTCGCCGATATCGCGCGAGACTATGAAATGACTAAACCCCGCATGTTCCAATACTTCCAACTCCGCCACTGGCTCTTGCACCCGGACTGCGCCCCCTTGGTCGGTCAGCAAATGACGCCATTTGAACGCTGGCTGGTGTCTAAGGACTCGGATAAACACCTCATCTCAGACCTCTACAAGATGTTATCCCCTGAGACCGAACCGGTTAAGACGGCAGGACAAAGACGCTGGGAATCGGAACTTGGCAGAACACTCTCGCCCAAAGAATGGGGTTTCATACACTACAGAGCAGCACACACTACCCGCAATACTAGTGCCAGGGAATCTGCGGTGAAACTGGCCATATATTGGCATCTCACCCCGGCGAGACTCAACCAAGGTAACCCTCTTCGAAGTGCGCTATGTTGGAGGGGCTGTGGCGAAAAGGGCACCCTGACCCATCTCCTGTGGGACTGCCGCTCTCTGCAAGGGTATTGGAAAGCAGTTTTGGATGATATAGACTCCACATTTGACACCGAAATCCCGCGCTTCCCAGCATACACAATCCTAGGGCTGCCCAACGCGCTCACATTCCCCTTGAGATCACCTCGTGGCAAACAGATGGGCATTGCCATGCAAGCAGCGTCACAACACGTCCTATCACTTTGGGGGTCGACCACCTTACCCACTCACACTGGATGGTTACACAAACTGTGGTTTACCTTGGGCATGGAACGTATACAGGCCACGCTCTCACACACACAGCTGATTCATTCCAGAAGACCTGGCAACCACTTCTGTCCAGAGAATTTCACGAAATCACATGTCCGAAATACCTCCGCATTCTGCGGCTTACGGAACACCCACGAGGCTAAACAAGATTCTGTACGCCTTGATGCACATCAACCTGTAAAAGCTACAATGGAGAATCTGGACAACTGGCATACTGGTCGGGGAGGAGGGTAGGGGTGGGCGTTGGGCGTCGGGGGGGAGGTTGGGTTTTTCGTATTGTTGTATCTAATCACAGCTCTTACATGGCACCTTCACCGATTTCTAGGCAACGCTTTTCGATATAGGCATGATCTGTTTGCATTCCTGTCGAGTCGTAGAGAAGACATTTATGCCTGTCTCGCACGCCATATATGCCTATTGTATATCTATTGCATTGCAATGCCTATTCTCTTTGCTCTTAAACTTAATAAAAACACTTTTGAAATTAAAAGAGGGCATGAAAGAGCTGACATTGGATCATAAATTCACAGTTGTTCTGGACGGGGGACCACAATATATGTTTAGCCCAGGCCCCCCAAAATCCTTAATTTGTCCCAGAAGCAGAGACACCCACACTGTTCGCTAACACCCCGTTCACTGAGAGAGCCTCTGAGATTAAAAGACTATGGAACGTCAACCAGGCGTGTAACGCCCATTGAGCTGAAAGGGCTTCAGCCCCGCCCCCGTCGTGTGTATCATCCGGGCTGAGTCAACTTCCCCGGCACACACCCGAATACTTCACAGGTCTTTAAAAGACCATTTACTTGTTAATGAGGCTTTGTTGTTATTTTACCCCTTCTTAGAGCCCCTGCATCTCCATTTTGACTATCGCTGGAAGAATTAGCCCCCTCTGAAATTTTTGGTTGCTCCCACCCCCCCGAAATGTGGCTCTAGTTGCGCCACTGACGTCAACTTGGGCATGAAGACAGAAGGTCCTGGATACAAGAGATCACTTCCGCCTGTTTACAGGAAGCAGCACCATGTCCTGAACCTCCATCTGCTGGAATGTCCCATTATACAATCTTCTCAGAGGGGTGGGCATGCAGTCCTCACTGCCATCTGCTGGATGCGGGATAAATGACACCAACACAGATGTTCTTACCACCCTGTCCTTTTATTGCTAGCCTTCTTTGACATACTGGCTTACCTCCTGGACAACCGGACAGACGCCATACAGCCCCTATGCTGCCACCCACCCAAGCATCCGTTTTAGGTCTAGCCTACAAGGTAGAACAAGCAGTCTAGTTCTGAAAGACCTAATGTATAATTGCAGTGGGCTTACAAGATGTAGAGTAGTTATGTATCCTGGCTTCTTGTGCCCTGTGGGTGTCTATGGGAGGCTTCGATTGGCCCTGATGGGAGTTTTACTAAGGCTGCCTGTATCCACGGCATGCCTGTGCACAGCTCCTCTGTCACTCCTGGGTGGACTGTTTGTACCAGTTACAGTGGCGGTTGGTACATATTGCATTCCTATGGATGAGCCTACACTGCCACCCCTTGACGGACCCCATCAAGCAGATATCATGACTGCATACATATAGTGCACATCTTTGGATGAACCTACTGCCTCCCCTGGATAGACTCCTTCAAGCAGCTATCACAACTGCTTACATACAATGCACGTCTGTGGATGACCCTACTACTGGTCCTAGACGGACCCCGTTGAGCACTATCACGACTGCTTACATAGAGTGCACATATATGGCTGACCCTACTGCCACCCCTTGACGGACCCTGTCAAGCAGTTATCTCAACTGGTTACATACACTGCACGTCTGTGGATGACCCTACTGCCGCCCCTTGACGGACCCTGTCAAGCAGTTATCTCAACTTGTTACATACAGCGCACGTCTGTGGATGACCCTACTGCCGCCCCTTGACGGACTCCGTCAAGCGGCTATCGTGACTGCTTGCATACAGTGCACGTCTGTGGATGACCCTACTGCCGCCCCTTGACGGACTCCGTCAAGCGGCTATCGTGACTGCTTGCATACAGTGCACGTCTGTGGATGACCCTACTGCCGCCCCTTCACGGACTCCGTCAAGCGGCTATCATGACTGCTTGCATACAGTGCACGTCTGTGAATGACCCTACTTCTGCCCCTTGACGGACTCCGTCAAGCGGCTATCGTGACTGCTTGCATACAGTGCACGTCTGTGGATAACCCTACTGCCGCCCCTTGACGGACTCCGTCAAGCGGCTATCGTGACTGCTTGCATACAGTGCACGTCTGTGGACAACCCTACTGCCGCCCCTTGACGGACCCTGTCAAGCAGTTATCTCAACTTGTTACATACAGCGCACGTCTGTGGATGACCCTACTGCCGCCCCTTGACGGACTCCGTCAAGCGGCTATCGTGACTGCTTGCATACAGTGCACGTCTGTGGATGACCCTACTGCCACCCCTTGACGGACTCCGTCAAGCGGCTATCGTGACTGCTTGCATACAGTGCACGTCTGTGGATGACCCTACTGCCGCCCCTTCACGGACTCCGTCAAGCGGCTATAGTGACTGCTTGCATACAGTGCACGTCTGTGGATGACCCTACTGCCGCCCCTTCACGGACTCCGTCAAGCGGCTATCGTGACTGCTTGCATACAGTGCACGTCTGTGAATGACTCTACTGCTGCCCCTTGACGGACTCCGTCAAGCGGCTATCGTGACTGCTTGCATACAGTGCACGTCTGTGGATAACCCTACTGCCGCCCCTTGACGGACTCCGTCAAGCGGCTATCGTGACTGCTTGCATACAGTGCACGTCTGTGGATAACCCTACTACTGCCCCTTGTTCTACGCCGTCGAGCAGCTGTCCTGGGTGACCTCTATGCATCATTTACAACAGCTGTCTGCAACCATTAAATTCTATGCAGCACCTCTCTGCTGCCCCACAATGGGCGCCATCAAGCATCTATCTTGGCTGCATGAATCCAGTGCATGCCTGTGGGTTGATTGTCCCACTCCTGGGTGGATACTATTGTGTATTTACCCTGGCTCCATGTAACTAATGCACTCCTATGGGTCATAGCTCGGCATCTCTCCTATGCATCCTGCAATACATTTACATTGGCAGCCTGTACACTCAGTCAGTCAGTCATATCCACTTTATTCGATTAATAAAAACCATAAAAGTACACTACAAACATATTATTCAACAAAAATACATCCTATGCAAAGGTCATATCGAGATGATCTTAGATACCATACAAATTTCAGCAAATAAAAACTCCTCACCTTTTAGTTTTTCGAATAAGCATATACAGAAATTCATTGTTAAAAACTTTTCTAAGGCACAGAGGACAGTCATTCTAAAAAACATTTCATTACAGAATACATAAAAAGGATACAATTAAATAAAAAATACATCCAGTTTAAAATACAAATCATCGCAGTAGTGAAAGAACGAAAACATTTCATGGCAGAGTGGCCCTTCTTTTCCTTTCCCTAACTAAAAAACTGGCAATACTAAAACTCTCCCAAGTAAACTAGAGCAGGCCTTACTTGAATAAAACCTTTTTCCTTTAAAATAGGCACTAAACAACTTTTACGAATGTTATGAAAATGGTCGCAAAACATAATAAAGTGCAAAGTGTCTTGGGTAGACAAATTTCACTTTTCTCCAGTCCTGACGTTTAGCCAATATGTAGTGCAAAAGATTACATCCAAATCTGGTTAAAAGAAAGTGATGGTAAGGCTTTGTAACTGCACTTAGATAAGGTTCAGTCATTGGGGCTGTTTTCAGAAAAAGATAGGCTCGAACCTTAGGTTTCACTAACTCTTTTGCCTCTCTTTCAATATACATCATATTTAAAAAATAAATTGTTTACCCAAGGTAAGTTCTCTTTTCATAGATTTTCTGGAGACTCAAAGAGATTGGGCGTCCTAGTTTCTTTGTTATGCTCTTTACATACCCTAACCACAGGATACTGCTAGCTCTGTCCAATGATAAGCAATCTCGGGTAATCTCACAGTTCACCACCAATTCAGGATTAATCCAGATCGATATCCAGCTTCGTAAGTGGCACCAAGCCTTTCAAGTTGGAAACAACGCCAATGCCTAGTTCTTGATGGACAATATAAGAGGAACTTGACTGCGGGACTGAGAGCATATTTTCTAAAAAAAACTTGTTTTGCACTATTTGTAAGTCCTCTGCCTCCTTGTAGCCCCATCTTTCAGATCCATATTTGGAGGTTGCAACACATTTAGATCTATAAATATTGAACATGGCTTCAATTGTCTGAGCCCCGAGCCTACGAGCAAAGCCCAGGACTGCTACTGTAGATCTTGCCATAGCTGCCTTTTTGCTTTCTTTTGCGGGGCCCATGTGCCCCTCTCATCAAACAAAACACCCTTAGTATGTGAAAGTTGTCACCCTTGTTATTTCGAATTTTTTTGCAAAAGTACATTTTTCGCTTTTTCGGTCTCAGACCCAAGGTCATTTTATGTGATTTGGAAAAATTAACGTTTAAATCCAGGGATCTCATAAACACCGCCACGGAATTCACAAGGCTACGGATCCTCACCGCTGTGCGAGCTAGTAAAACCGCATCATCTGCGTACAAAAAAGCAGGAATTAACCGGTCACCTACTCAGGGAATATCTTTACAGGCTGTACACAGAGAGAAGGCAAGATTATTTATATATAGAGTAAAAAGAAGGGGAGATACAATACAGCCCTGTCGGACTCCCTTTCCAATGTGCCTAGGGAGGATTCTAATATAAGGATTCTGCGACTTGATGTCTCTCTCAGATTAATTGTTTGCATATCTCCCGTCGGCCCCTGCTGTAGAACGGAGCACCTACCCTTGCTGTGAAAGTCTCTCATTGTTTACATGCAACCAGGTTCATGTGGGTGGAAAAGTAGCACTTGTGCTTAACACAGTTGAACCCGCGGTTACATCTGGTCTTACAATGAACTCTCATAGACAGTTCTTTCAGACTTGTCCATGGTACCCCGATCCCCCAAGCCCCTCTCCAGCGCTGCATGCAATTACCATGGCTTTTCTATCTCTTTAGTCTTCTGAATAAGTAAAACGTATTTTACTGCTACGTTGGAATATACTTTTGGAGCTTCAGTGGTTATTGTGCTGAAAAACATACTGACCCAGAGAGGAGCTGTAGACTTCCTAAAAGCTGTGCCTCTGGGTGTCATGTGTATTAGTCCACTTCAATTGCTGTTGCTTTGCAGCAATTTTAAGAACTTCTTAGAGTTTTTTGTTGCTCAAATGGATGTAATTTCTGATATTTATACGTTTCCCTCATCTTCTTTGCTTGATTTTTGCTCTCGAGAAAGTGTCACTCATAGTCGTTGAATGTCACTCATAATTACACTGAAATTATGGAAATGTAACACATAAGCAATCTTGGCAGCTATGCCAGAAGCAGAACCTCTTGATACCCTCTCAAGGATGAGAACTAATGAGCATCGCTCTCTCACTCGCCTTCATACTCCTCAAGACATGCACACCGACTCACAGTGTCAGCAACAAGAACAGTGCAGTCTGTACAACACAACGACACCTCACAAAGAGCGAGAGAGAGAGAGAGAATACTTTATTTAGACAGTCAAGTCCGTTAAAGTGCCAAGTGCAAGTTAAAAGTGCATAAAAGAAAATCAGCAGCACAATGCACACCTTTAGCCATATTTGATTGGAAAAAGATAAGAGCATATGAGATTAAAAAATATATCTTTAGAAAATGTACACTTTAAGAGTGGGTTTACAGCACCTTGAGGAGCAGGAATATTAATAAAATAACATAATAATCAGTGCAGTTATATCATGAAGCCGTATACATTTTAGCCACTACGCTATAGGCTAAAAGTAAAAGCTTTAACAATTGCGACATTTAATGTAGGCCATTTAGCTCTGTTGACGCTAAGGGCCTGGGTTACGACTTTGGCGGTGCATGACTGGGTCTGCCCAGCCACTAAACCATCAAATCCGTGGTCGGCTGCCCACCAGATTAGGAGATTACTCCTGTCTAGTGGGATTTTTCAGGTGTTCCCATGGCAGTGCTTCTAAAAATGGGCACAGCAATGGGAACACCAAAACCAGTTCTTGTACGGCATGAGCTGGTGTGTGTGCACACAGGGAGGCGCATGTGTGCATTCTCAGGGTGCAGAGGCACAGGGTCTCCTTGTTTCCTCTCCGCCAGGTTTCCGTGGAGGAAGAACTGCTATGAAAACCCTGGCAGAGAGGAAACTCCTAATATTCTTGGCGGGATCGTGGGGGTCCCATCAAGCATATAGATGCCTCTACACCGTCGCAATACCGCCAGGGAATGAACAGTGGTTCACTAGTGGCTGCGGCGGGGCTGTGGCAATCTGACCTCCTGACTCCAAATAGGGCAGTCAGGAGACCACCACATTCGCGCCCCTGCAAGTCTGTGGACCTCCAGACTCGTAATCAGCCCATACCTTTTTTGTGTGTTTAATAAGCTTTATTAAGTTATAATATATGTCACAATGAGCCAGCAATAAACACAACACATGAAAGCAATGAATACATATGGAATTGAGCAATAACAACAGAGGAGAAAGTTATTTATATTTTCAACAGTATTAGAAAGAAAGAGAGTAAGAAAGGGAGGGAGAGAGGGAAGGAATGGGGAGCACTCTTACAACTGGAGATCGAATAATATAGCATAACAGTACACATCAGTGAGAAAATTGCAATAACACTTGAGGAAATATCAACATAATGATAAAAATGAAGTAAGAACAGAGAAGAGAAACTTGACATTTCATGGAGATTTAAAATTCTCAGAATGTATACGAGAGGTTTTTGGTTTTGCAATCTTGTTTAGATAAGATGTTAATGATAACCAATATAAGTTTCAATTAACAAACAGTTTACATGAAGAGGCAATAGCAATATCTAATCGATGATAGTGACATAGACTATTCCACCAATACTGAACTGAAAGATTAACTGAATTTTTCCAATTAAGTGCAATTTGTTGGAAAGCTAAAGCAAGCATAAGGTCAACTAAACCATGTTCATGTTTAGTCAAACCCAAAGTATCTGATAAACTTCCTGTGAACAGAGGAACATTAGAGAAAGAGAAAAATTAAATTTAAGGTAAATATAGGGCCAAACTCTTACCCAAAAGGAGACAACACGAGGGCAAAGAAAGAGTAGGTGCATTCAATGAGCTGAAGGAAAGCCACCTGACTAACATATCTCATCATTTGTGTGAGAAAAAATAGCTATAGATAAAGGCCTGAGATATAATCTATGGTAAAGAAAGAACATAGATTGAGTAGTAGAAGCAGACCTAGACAACTTAAGTGATCGAGTCCAGATCTTGTCCTAGAAATTGATGCTCCAAACACAGCCCAAATCCACTGTCCAGGCAACCTCCACCTTACTCTTAACACGAGCAGGATCGGGAGTTAAGAAGAATTTATAAATCAACAAAGCTTTAGGAAGAACAGTAAGGACTTTAAGGAGAGAGTTTTCCACAGGATAATTTACCGTTGATGGAAGTGAATAAAAGGTCTCTAAAATAGCTGCCATTAGAATGGAGAATTTCTACCAAAATGAGAGAGGGCACTTAAAAGTAGCTTGGAATTAATGAAACGAACAAGGGGCTACACCGTCAAATAAGTCATGAACCCACGTTATCTCCCGCAAACGCTAGGTCTGTTCTTGATGGTAATAAGGTGATTATACCAAACTGGAGACTGCAAAAAGGAGTCTCTAGATGTATTTTTCAATTGAGTAAGCGATCTCAGCAGGGAGCAAGTATGTTTAAATAGGGGAGAGAAGTATGAAAATTCTTGGAAGAGAAGGCCAATACTTCTTTTGTAGTGAAAGGAACATGTAAAGAATATTCAATAGTAAGCCATAAAGGCGTGAAAGGAGAGGAATCTGAGAGAAGCCATTTAGAGGATAGGCGGAGGGATTTATTTGTTTATTTATTTATTTATTTATTTATTTATTTTCCAAAGACCTTTATTGTACAGAGTGCATCTTACACAGCTTATAGCTTACAACCCCTCGGGCCAGCCGCGTGAGTCAATAGTCATATGAGATGGTATCAGGTGAACACAGCCGTATGGCCGACAACCCGGAGGTCCGGCGGCGTAAAATATTACTAGGCAGCACTTACATGTAATGAACCACAGATCCTGGTGAGTTAACAGGTCTAGAGGGTTTTATCTATTTGTAGAGCGCCAGTGGCGTGTCATCATTGTCGCCAGTCGGGCAACAGCCCGCCCCCATGGATAAATTATATGGGCAAGTGTGTCGGTGAGTTTCTTTTTCCCATATGGGTGCGGTTAAATTGAAGGGTGGTTCTATGCAATATTGCAAGTGTGTCAATGGGCGAGCATCCATGTAATTTACTATTCCTAGTGGTAGAAGCTCGTGTTGGCAGCAGCATTCGGTAAGGATCGCCACGGTGTCCAATGGTGTTCATACAACGCGTGTGGAGTCTTTGTCAACAAACTCAAGAGAGCCTGGTCAAGGAACAGAACCAGTGCCTTAGTGAACATCTAAACCGTAACATGGGGAGATATATACAAAAGGAAAAGGAGGCACAGGTGGGTGTGTCTACGTGGTTGAGGGAAAGGGAGCAATGTTACTGTGTTAGCGTGAGTCTGGTGGTCAGGGAGTGAGATACATCAGATAGGTAGCGCGGTGACACAGGGGGGGCCTCTACCACAGGGGCATAATGAAGACACCTCGAGAGGGCGGTTAGCGGGGCGGCTGAGTCCAGTCTGCATAGTGGGGATCTGGGGTGAGAAGGTGGCGGTGGGGCAAGAAGCGGTTCATTGCTAACAGCAGGGCACATGTTTCAGGCAGCACAAGGTATGAGTGTGGCACAGGCGAGATGCTGCGCTTTGTGCGCAGTGTGGCAGGGGTGTGGAGGCGTGGGTTCCAGATTGCAGCACCCCGTCGGTGGAGGGGGGGAAAGGAGGGGGGTGGGGGGAGGGAGTGGCGGGTACAAGCTTGCTTCATGGTTTCTTTTGTGAGGGTGCGGTGGTCGGGCGCAGACCCCATCAGGCAATCCCTTGCTCCAAGCATTTCTGTTGGAAGGATTGGAGGATGCCGTCCTAGTAATGCGCAATGGGGAGTTTCCTAAGTCCTGCCGTCTCTTCCCGTCGTAAGACTACGCCCTCCGCCCGTGCCCAGTTGGTAAGGGATAGGTACCAGTGCCAAATGTGTGGAGGTGTGTTGGCTTTCCACCGCTTAGTTAGCAGTCGTTTGGCCGTGATCAACCCGAGGTCCCAGTATCGGGCCGGCACCTTGTTCAGCTTTGTGCGTTTGTACAGGCCCAGGATGCAGGCTTCCCAAGTTCGTGGCACGTGTTCGTTAGTGCAGTGTGTGAGTAGCGCTGTTACCTCATCCCAGTAGCGTTGGATGTTGGGGCATAGCCAAAGCATGTGTAGGAGATCGGCACCCACCAGGGAGCAGCGACTGCAGGCGGTATCTGTAACTGAAAAGTATCTGTTGATTTTGTCCGGTGTGAGATAGGCACGGTGTAATATGTAGAATTGTATGATTTCGAAGCGAGGGCTACGCGGGACGTTAACCGGCCCGGTCAGTACCATCGCCCATTCCTTGTCCGTCCAATCCCTCCCTCTGTCCGTCGCGCATTTCTCTCTCAATGGCGAGGTGGTGGGTTGTGTGTGAATCAGGAGAGCCTGTGCTAGCCAATGTACTACATGGGAGCCATTGCTCATGGCATGCAGGTATTGTATGAAGTGGTGCGTCGGCAGTTTCTCCGATATGTCACCCCAGGCAGCTGTCAATGTGCGGATGAGGGATGTGTGCATTAGGAATTGCCCAGCTGGGAGGGTCGTATCTTCCGTGAGGTGTGCAAAGGGGAGGAGAGCACCGTCAGTGTATAGGTCCCCTAGCGTTTCCACGCCTGCAGTGGACCAGCTGTCTAGCATTGCGTCCGTCAGCGCTCAAGTTGCCATGGGGGTGCCCAGCAGGGGTAGTATCGGGGCGTACGGTTTCGTTGTGCGAGTAAGTCGTAAGCATCGCAGGAAGCACCTGTGTGCCACCACTAGGTGCATCTGTGGGGGACGAGGAGCTCGAGCCAGTGGATGAAACAGGGCGTGCACTTGTGGTTGAGACCAGGTAGTGACATCCTTGGCGGTGTCTCCCAGGTTCCTGCCACCCAGCCATCCCGACACCCACTGCATCTGCGCCGCTAAATAATATAGTTCCAGGTTGGGAACCGCTAGACCCCCTGTGTCAGTGGGCATGTATAGTTTCGTCAACGCCACGCGTGGTCGGCCCACATTCCAGATCAAACCGCGAAGTAGGACCTCGAGGTCCCGGAATATCCGGTTGGGGACATAGGACGGGATATTGGCAAAGTAGTACAAAAGTCTTGGCAAGACTATCACTTTCGCCAGAGTCACTCGGCTAGGTACGTTTAGTGGCAAAGTCCTCCAAAATCCAATTTGTGCCCGGATGGATGCGAGCGCTCGCATCAAGTTCCCTTCCAACACATCCGTGGGGTTGCGGTAGATGTGGATACCAAGATATCTAAACGTCGCAGGATACCATTTTAACCTTTCGCCTCCGATGCGTATGTCGCTTTCGGGGACGTCCGGGTTAAAGGAATAGGCCCCCGATTTGGCCCAGTTGACTCTCAAGCCCGACATCTTCTCGAAGGTGCGGAAAATGTCAGCGAGGGACTCCGGGACACTGGTCAAGTCTCTAATATAGAGGAGGAGATCATCCGCATATAGTGAGACTACGTGGAGGCCGTCCGCCATCGGTATTCCCCACTCCGCACCTCTGGTCCGGAGAATTGTGGCCAGGGGTTCCATGGCCAAGGAAAACAGCAGGGGTGACAGAGGACAGCCCTGTCTGGTGCCTCTTTGCACACGGATAGGGTCCGAAAGCAACGTTCCAGTGCGGACACGGACTGTGGGCCTACGGTACAATAAGCCAACCATGGTCTCGTAGTCATCCCCCAACTCAAATGTGTCCATGACCGCCCTCAGGTACGGCCATTCCACCGAGTCGAATGCTTTCTCCAAGTCCAGCACCAGGCACCCGGCACATGGCTAGTGGCGCGTAGCGTATTCCTGTATGCGGAATAGGCGGCGGATGTTATGGGAGGTGTGGCGTGTTGGTACGAACCCGTTTTGGTCTGGGTGCACCAGGGTTGGCACCAGGGGGGCTAGCCTCCGGGCCAGGGCGGAAGCAAGGATTTTATAATCGGTATTAAGAAGGGCTAGGGGGCGGTAAGAGCCCAACTGCTTGCCATCCCTGCCAGGTTTAAGTAAGGAGATGAGGTTGGCCTCATTGAGCGACGGGGGAAGGGAGAAGTCTTCCGTAGCCGCAGCATACACTTTCAATAGCTGGGGAATGAGTATGTCCGAGCCTGCCTTGTAAAATTCGGCCGGTAAGCCGTCCGGGCCAGGGGATTTGCCGTTTGATAGGTTGAAGATGGCATCACGGAGTTCCTCAGGAGCAAGCGGTGCTCCGAGGTCGTCCTGTTGCGCTGCCGTGAGGTTAGGTAGCAGCAGGGGTGAGAGATATTCAGCTGAGTCGCTGAGTCGGGAACAATATAAACCTGCGTAGTGAGTTATGAACGCTTCATGAATTTGACGTTGCATGTAGAGTAACCCTCTCCCTTCTACTTGTATCGCCGATGTTGGGGTCATGCGGTCTTCCCGTGCGATCAGCCAGGTCAGCAGTTTGCCTGGCCTATCACCTTGACGATGCGTGCGGGCTGAGTGTGCAGCAAAGTTGAGATGGCGCAAACGCTCCAGGAGGCGCTCATGCTCCGTTTTTGCTTCCTCTAGGGGGTCGTTGGCGCCTCCCACCGCGTCCCGTTCATGGGCTAGCAGTTCAGTCTCCAATCGCGCCAGGTCGCCCTCCAATTGTCGTCGCATGTGGCCTTGTTTGCCTAAGCAGTGTCCCCTGGTCACCACCTTGAATGCATCCCATTCGATCTGAGGGGTGGACGCTGTGCCAGCATTGTTTTCAAAGTATTGGGCAGTCTGTGTGAGGAGGGAGTCACGGAAAGTCGCGTCCAGTAAAAGGTCCGGCTGGAGTCGCCAGGTGGGTATGGGCGGATGTGGACGCTCCCATGCAATGGCTAATGTGTGGGGGTTGTGATCCGAGTGTGTGCGGCCCATATATTGTGTGTCTACAACTAGTGGGAGGAGGTCAGCGGTTACCATGAACCTGTCCAGACGCACATGTAGGGCATGCGCACCCGACCAGTAGGAGTACGTCTGCGTTGTTGGATTACGCATCCTCCATGCGTCGTGGAGATCCCACTGAGTAGCCCAGGTGATTAACGCTTTCGTGGCAGTGTGCGTCTGTGTAGTGGTCGGGGGCGGGGAAGATCTGTCTAGAGTTGCATCTAGGACGCAGTTGTAGTCACCTCCCATGACCCATGGGACCCCATGCCAGGTCGCCAGCACCGTCGAGAGGCGGGTAAAGAAATTGCTCTGGTCAGTGTTTGGGGAATATAGCGAAGCCAGTACCACCGGCTGACCGTCTAATTTACCCCGAGCCAGCACGTATCTGCCGTCCGGGTCTATACATGTGTCTGTTACCGCCCATGAGGTTCCAGGCCGGACCCATAGGAGCGCCCCACGGGCGAAGGAGAAGTATTCAGTGGCATAAAGCTGTCCGCGCCATCTGCGGTGCAGAGCACTGACCTCGACTTATTTAAATGCGTTTCTTGTAACAACGCTACGTGAAATTTGTGACGTTTCAAGTAAGAATAAATCTGGTAACGCCTCGCTGGTGTGTGCATGCCTCTGACATTCCACGTACATATCCTGATTTCAGCCATTATCGTCTTTAGTGTGAGAGTCACCCCTGTTCTCCAGTTTTAGTCCCCTTAGTGTGGTCTCCCACCGAACCCCCAGCATCTCCCCCCCATCCGAACCAGACCCAGGCGCTGCCACATAGAGGAACAACCCAAACAGTGTCCAAATGGCGGGGGTAGAATGGGAAACATAGAATTTGAAAAACACTGAACAATAAGAAATACCAAAAGGTCGGTCGCGTAACATGCTGCCATCCAAACACTCAAGTAAGCCAAAATAAGATAAAGGAAACAAGCTTTGAACTATTCAGTTCTAGGGGGTGATGGGCAATTGGCACAAATTACTCAGAGGGAGGTGGTGTCCCTTCCCGGGCCGTTGATGTACGGGTCGTAGCTAACAGGCTGCACCAGGCATCAACAAATGCAGCGCAGTGGGAGAGTGATCGTCCATTGCTGTGATTGGAGAGGAAGTCCGTGCGGGGGCGCACATCACTAGCAAGGGCAGGTCAGCGATCGCCAGTCCAGCGGCAAGTGCGGTGGGGGGGGTGGCAAGGTGTCACCATTATGTAAGTCTAACATTTGCAATGATTGTAGGGTGTTACTCACTGTTTGTCGCCAACTGCCTCCCCCGTAGAGGGAGGGGGGGGGGAGGAATCCCCCTTATGGCCTCCGTCGTTCCAGCAATCCCTACCCCTTGGCAGGCAGGGGGATTGAGCGCATAGCAGTTATTGCCCCAGGAATACATCAAAGAACCCAGAGGGGTTCTCCTCAGCCAAGTAGATCCACTGTCATCACACATCAGGTGGGTCTGTGGTTTGTTGAGAGTCCGGCAAGCCGTAGATTGCTTCATCGTCACTGGGAAAAGTGTGCGGGCTGGCGTGTGGGGCAGAGGACGGCGCTGGGGAGCTGCTGATTTCCGTGACCCTGCGAAGCGCATCTTGTTGTTCCTGCAGGACTAGGTCCGCCGGCGGAGTGTGGGTCACCGTGCCCTGTGAGTTGTGAGGCGCAGGTGATTTGCGCCTGCGCCTTCGCCGCGGTCCCCGGGAGCGTGTTATCGTAGCAGTACCCTGCGCTCGTCGGGGTGTTCCCACCGCTCCGCCGTCCAGCCAGGCCTCCACCTCCTCAGGACTGGTGAAAAAGTGAGTGTTATCCTGCGCCACCACTCGTAGGCGTGCAGGGAAGAGGAGTGAGTACTTGGGGCCCGCTTGTCGCAGTCTGCGTTTCACCTCTAGGAAGGAGTGTCGTTGTCTCTGTACCTGGATGGTGTAATCCGGGAAAAACATCACAGTGGCATTGTCTATGCGGACATCTCCTAATTTCCTGGATTCGCGCAGGATGGCGTCTCGATCCCTATAGTTGAGGATGCGAAAAATTAGCGGTCTGGGGTTAGATCCCGGAGGGAGGGGTCTCGTAGGCACCCTATGGGCCCGTTCCACCACAAAGTGTGGCGATAGTGTCCCCTCTGGTAAAAGGTCTCTCAACCAGTTCTCCACGTGGCGTGTGGGGTCCGCCCCCTCCCATTTTTCCGGTATGCCAACTAGTCTGATGTTATTTCTTCGCGCCCGCCCTTCCGCGTCCTCGGCGCGCTCCTCCAGAAATTCAACCCTGTTGAGGAGGTCTCGTATATGCTTATCCGCTTGGGTGACATGGGGTCCCAGATCAGTCACTGTGGTTTCTAGCGCGGTGGTGCGGTCTTGCAACTTCTTGTGATCGGCCTTGAGGTGAGTCAGATCGATCGCCACACTGTCGATCTTGTTTTCCAGGGAGGTGCGCGTCTGTTGGAGGGATTCCTCCAGGCGTTCCATCACAGCCAAGACACTGTCCAGTTTGGATTTCACATCGGTATCCATTGTGGGTTGCTGTTTGGCCTGTTTCCCTTTCAAGGATGTGTTGCTGGTTCCGGTGCGCAACCTCACTCCTCCAGACATGGTCAAGGCAGTGCGTGTGAGCGTGCACGGCTCGCAAAGAAGGGCTCAGAGAGAGGGGTGCGGGTGGTTCGGCGCGTGTCTCCTCCGCCAGGTGCTCTCCGCTGCCCTCCGTTGGTGTTGTGTCCCCCAGGGAGTGAATGTTCAGCCGGGGCAATTTCCCAGGGGGGGGGATCCGTCCTCCGGATAGTTTTGCAATGGATTTGGGGGGGGACGGTTCGTGCTGGGGGGGTCTCGGCCGCCGGGGGGGAGGGCCTCGCCAATCACCCAGCTCTCGGAGTCTCCCTCTCTAGTGCAGGATGTGGAGAAGGGCCGGGGATGTCCCTGCGCGTCTCAGGAGCCACCACCCTCTCAACCGACCGCCATTCAGGGTCCCAGCGGCAGCGGTGCGACGGGTCGGCCCCCTGTCAGTGGAGGCCCACTCCGTAGGCGGGCCCGTCGTTGGGAGGGAGGCGGCGTCGGTGATATGGCTGCGCCCCAGCCGTCGCCGTAGGAGCCCGCCACTGCCCACTGCGGAGCAGGGGCGCCGTTCCCAGGGGGGCAGGGGGGCCACTGCGTTGTAGTCCCTCGTGGATGGCGTTGTGTGGGTCGCTGCTCGAGGCCCAGTGCGCGGGAGGGAGTCGCGGTCCCGCGCCGCCGGGCGCTCCCGGGTGGGGGCAGGCAGGACGGTCGCAGCAGGCCACGTAGTATGTGTGCCCTCCTGTACCTCCGGGGCTCTCCTCCGCGCAGCCAGCGGCACAGTGTTCAAGCGTGGCTCACCTCTCACAGCGGCCACAGGACTTGGCGCCGACCGACACCTGGGGTCAGATCTGGTCCGTCAGCTCTCCGGTGAGGCCTCGCTGGGGGTGCAGTTCAGTTGAGGCCACTCTATGCAGGGGGGGGCCGTCTCAGCAGTGCAGTCCGCGGGTGGGGGAAGCATCCCGGTAACCAGCCGTCGCTTCCGCTGGCTCCGACAGGGCAGTGTTTCAATCGCCGATGCAGGCCTAGTAGCCCAGGCGAAGCCGAGGCCTCGCGTGCGTGGGCTCGCCGGGACAGCAGCGTCCGGGGAGGCCGCGGTCTCTCCTCCCTGTGTCGGTGCGGAGCCCAATGAGTTACCGGCCTCAAAACAGGATGACAGGTAGGCAAGTATCTCCATTGGCTTCGCCTGCAATTACAGCCTCTTCAGGATACCTGAGTCGGAGAATCGGCCCGGGGAAGGGGAGCTCAGATGGGAGCTCTACCCTGCCACGGCTGCCTCCATTGCGCGCCAAGCCACGCCCCTAGACGGAGGGATTTATGATAAATACAAAATAAAGAAAATTAACGCCACCGTGGATTTAGATTTTCGGAGTTGCACTAAAGATATTCTAGATTTTTTATTTTTCCAAAGAAATTTGGATAGAAGGGAATCCATTTTTGTAAAGTGAATAGACTGAATATGAATGGGAAGCATAGAGAAAAGGTGCAGTAGAATAGGCATAACCATCATTTTAATAGAGTCCAGACGTCCCTATCAAGAAAGAAATAGAGGATTCCAAGAGGA
This sequence comes from Lissotriton helveticus, assembly GCF_964261635.1. NCBI lineage: Eukaryota > Metazoa > Chordata > Amphibia > Caudata > Salamandridae > Lissotriton > Lissotriton helveticus. The sequence continues at coordinate 371,223,875 of NC_136058.1, forward strand.
AAGGAGCTTATCAGCCACTACGTTTTTAACATGTTTTTTTACGGCTGAATAGAGCTAACAGTCAATGGCCCACCTCATGGTTGCATAATTCTTAACTTCATCATTGAGGTTGAGCCTGCGGAGCTAGCGCCTTTAAAGCCATGATTTTATTCCTCAGTAGTTTATCTACTATGTCCACAAACGTTATAAGTCTGTAAATCACTTGGGGCTCAGAACATCTAGGTTACAAATATATTTTTTAATGATTAATAATTATTATAAGTGCTGTATAGAATGAATAAAAAGTTAGTTCAGGAGATAGTTAACAGCTTCTGGAGTTGCCTCACAAAGGCCTCACTCACATCCTCTTCCAGCCAGACACAAAATTAAACTACTGCAGAGCGGCACGTGCGTCCACCCCTCACGGTCTTCGCACCTCTTCATGGTTCGGAGCAGAGACCAACGTACCCAGTCTGGTCAGTCACGTGTGACACCAAAACACATTCCTGCAGAGCACACTGCAGTGCAGCGCACTTCCAACAAGGCATGCCATTGGGTGTCACGTGCTACCCATCCGCTCATGCGCCTAGGTGACCCGTCAGGGTATGAAGCGCTTTCTAAATGCAACTTCAATACGACAAAAATCACCCCCTGTAATCTGTTTACAGCAAAAGCGCCTGTCACTAGTTCCCGCTGGTCCCCCAATGTGTCGTTCTGGTAATCTCTGCCCCCTGCACGCACCCTGGCTGTGCGCCTCTTATCATGATGGCAGATTAAGCTGCAGGAACAAGATGTCCTGATTTAACTTTAGGAAAGCTGATGAAGCGTCCTCACTGCCTGACACAAGGTGCGGAGTCAGCAGCACTACAGAAGCAGGGGGGAGGGCGCAGGAGTGGGGCGTGGGGAGCACTGCTTGGAGAGATGGGGTGAGATGAGCCAAAGAGTAAGAGACGGCTCCACCTTATGTGTGTTGGTTTGTATCTAGCTTCCACAAAAGTATTTTAAAATATATTTTAATAAAAGTATATACACATATGATAAAAGATTTATAAGTCAACAAAACTGTTGGACTTGGCCCTTTTTGCAGGTTCGTCCCTGAACTTTTTGCCTTCCTCCTAGTATTTTTTCTGACCTGGAGTTGGTGGTTTTAGAACTCTGGGCACTTTAGCACTGCTGTCCAGAGAAAGTGCATGTGCTCTCTATGGTAAAATGTGGGAAGATAGGTCTACACCTGTTTGGTGTATTTAATTTGTCTCTCAGTCCCTTGTAAAGTGGTATTTCAGATACCTAGGGCCTGTAAATTAAATGCTACTGGTGGTCTTGCAGCTCTGCTTACGCCACCCACAAAAGTAGCCTTTCAAACCTGTCTCAGGCCTCTGCCATTGCAGGGCCTGCGCGGGCAGTTTACTGCCGCTGTGACGTGGCACATAAAGTGGGTGCCATGTCTGTAACTCCCCTTTTACTACATATCAGTCACCCCTAAGGTAGGCCCTAGCTAGCCCTATGGGCAGGGTGCATTGTATGTAAAAGGTAGGACATGTGCCTTAACTATGTGGCATGTCCTGGTAGTGACAAACAGCCATTTTGGTTTCTTACTACTGTGAGGCTCCCCTCTCATAGGAATGCATTAGAGAATCCCTGATAAGTATTTCAGTGGTAATTTCTGATATGAGAGGAGCAGCGTGGTCAAGTTTGGTATGTTTGGAATAGTTATAATAAATGCTGCATAATGGTGTGCGCAGATTTATTATCACTATTTTAGAAATGCCTCTTTTAGAAGCTGGCATTTCTGTGTGCTATGTGTCTTTGCCTGCCTGATGTGTATTGCATGTCTGGCTCTGCAGTGACACGGATGGTGAGGTGAATGGCTCCAGAGGGGCTGGGTGGGTCAGCGCTAGGCTGCATGGGCAGATCTGCATTTGGAGTACTAGGAGGAGTAGTCCCTGACCCATAATTTAGGTTTGTGCCTGCCTTACACAATGCTGGCTCTGCCCCCCTGTGGTGTGTCTGGGGCCAAGACCTACTCTGACATAGGAGGGTGTGAGGACTGTATAGAAAAATGCTTCAGCACCCCCTTCAGAACTGTTTTTACTGGATCCCCAAGCCCTGTGCCAGGAGAGAACGAATACACATGTGGTTTAAGTACTGGGGCTGTGACCCTATCAAGGTGTGCTTGGATGCACACTTGTACCTGTTTGGAGCTGGAAGAACTGCTGGGGAAGGGAGAACCGCCGTGGGACCCAGCTGCTGCTTCCTGAGGGTCCCTACATGCTGGCCTGCGTGTGCCCAGCTCCGCCCCTCTGAGAACTTGGAACCTAGCGCCTCGTGAGCGCTACATCTTTCGAGCCTGATCCCAAAGAGTGGAACTCCACTTTGCCTGTGTGCCAGGAGCCCAATGAGGGGGCTCTTACCTTGCAGCTGGGAGGGCGCCGTTGCGCCGTGGTAGGAGAACCACTGATCAGGAAGTCAGGCGGATGCTGCCTGGTGATGGGCGGGTCTCCCGGGGTGATGTGGAGAGCCCCGTGTGTTGCAGATAGCCCAAGAAGTTGGGCTTAACTTTGTCCGGCCAGAGTGTGTGATGAGTACTGCACCACTGCACTTTGCTGAATAGTGCCGAGCCCCGGGTTGAAGGGCTCTAGCTTTGCTCGTTCCGAGCGGGTCGGAAGTCAGGTAAAGCCAGGCAAGGAGCCTGACCTGATGCTGGGCCGGTGGGAGAAGCCAATCGTCCACGAGGTGGCAGGAAGTCAGACGAGCTTGAGCTTGTTTGTAGGCGGGGCTCCCATGGCCAGCTAGAGCCCAGCATGCTGCCAAGTCTGTTGGTGACAAAGGAGAAGGAGACCGGAGCCTCGCAGGCTCCCTGCCAAAGTTCTGCTGTGTCCTGGAGGGAGTTTGAGAAGGCCCCGGTGAGTGGGGCCTGTGCTGGGCACCGCAGGTGACTATTGGAGGAGAGCATATCATGCTGAAATGATTTGGTTGTGGTTCCATCCTTCTATGACCACCCCAAGCACAGTTATGGGCAAAAATACAATCCCAACCAAAGGCCCTGCAAAGAATTATGGGACGAGATTCTAGAGTGCAGTGAATAATATAGTATCCAATATCAAAACATTCCTCAAGGGGCAGGCTCACTGGCTCAGCTGAGAGTTAATACTATATTATTCACTAAACTCTAGAATCTCGCTCCATAATGCTTTGCTGGGCCTTTGGTTTGCATTGTATTTTTGCCCATAACTTTGCTTAGGGTGGTCCTAGGAGGACGGGACCACCACTGAATCGTTCAGCATGATATACTCTTAGGGCCCGATTCACAGAATGAACGTAAGACTCAATCCTAAACTTACTACTATTTTGGTATTCACAGAATGCACTTACTACTTTTGGCATTCACAGAATGAAATTACTACTTTTGGTATTCACAGAAGATAGGATTTTGTCTTAAGTCTGTCTTAAGTCTGTCTTTAGTCTGTCTTAAGACAAACTTAAGACAAAATCCTAACTTCTGTGAATACCAAAAGTAGTAAGTTCATTCTGTGAATACCAAAATAGTAGTAAGTTTAGGATTGAGTCTTAAGTTCATTCTGTGAATCTGGCCCTTAGTGTTTAAGGCATCTGCTTGCCCTCCCCCTAGGTTAGAGGGGACCCCAAATTCATCACCTCTCTCATTGCCTAGTATATTTCAAACTTCACTTTTGTGAATTTTACTATATGCTTCGAAACTTCGAAATTTATTATAGCTAGTATTCTTGAAGACATCAACAAACAATTGACTAGACACACACAAGAAGTCAATGATAGAAAGATCAGAAAATATAGAAGAGATAATCTAGATTACAAACTGGAGGAGGTATACACATGGGCAGACATATATGTCAAAAGGCGCCAGAATAAAACATATACATCACAAACAGATACTTCTTCCACAGGGAGCGGCACATCAACTCATCAAGGAGGACGCCCAACAAATAGTCAAAGAGTCAGCGAAACACCAACCACATCAACTGGTGTGCCTTTTTTAGAAAGCGGCCAAAAATTAAGAGAAGACCCCGGAGGGGAAAAGGCAAAAGAAAAGGAAAAGGATCCACCACAAACCAGAACAATTACCGCCAAGAAGAAACAATGAATACTTTGGAATCAGGAGCAGATAACTTGGTTCTAAACATTTCTCAAAGACACTTGAATCAAACACAAGTTGAAACACTACAGAGAGGCACATCATATGTCCTTACAACACATACCGACATATTGGAACTAGATATCAGCTTGTTCAAATTAACTAGGAAATTACGACTCAGAAATGTCTTCGATAACATAGCTACTGAGAGAAGACAGGAAGAAGAAGACCAGTTGAAAGGATTTAAAACACGCAGTACCTACATGGCTCCAGCGAGCCACAAAACGATAGACCTGTTTGAATCATTATGTAAACAAGACATTCATCGACTGAATTTTACAAGAAAGAACAAACACCAAAACATGACCACTAAGGAATACAACATCATTAAATCCATCAGCCAAGATGAGAAAATAGTGTGCCAGAAGGCAGACAAAGGGGGAGCACTAGTCATACTAGATCGCACTTACTATGAAGCACAAGTCAAGCAACATTTGTAGGATGGAGATCTTTATATGAAACTTTAGTTTAATCCCACCCAAGAAATACAAAATATATTACAACAGATCTTAAAAAACGCCACCGAAAAAGGAGTAATACAAGAGAAGGTCAGAAAATGTTTGACTCAAGAACATCCAGTAAGTCCAACTTTTTACATGGTCCCCAAAGTGCATAAAGATCCTAAACTACCCCCATGCAGACCAATCGTCTCGACTAGAAACAGTATCCATGAGCCAATCAGCAAATTTTTGGATAAATATTTACAACCGCAAGTCATACAAGCAAAGTCGTAAATCAAAGATACCACAGACTTTCTCAACAAATTGTCTACCATCAAATTCACCAATGAACAACAGATTGTTATGGCCACCATCGATGTAAAAGCACTTTACACTTCAATACCTCACCAGTTAGGCATAGAAGCCACAGAAAAGGCATTATTGGAGAGTGAGTAAAACCAAGACATGCAAGTATTCCTGATGGAACTCTTGCAGTTCACCCTAATGCACAGCTATTTTACATACCAAGACGAATGGTACTTGCAAAAAAGTGGTACATCGATGGGTAATAGTGCGGCTCCTTGTTACGCAAATATATTCATGAGAGAATTTGAAGAAACGAACATCCTACAGAAAGCAGAGTGGTCTAAACATATACGTTTATATGTTAGATTCATAGACAATATTTTCATAACATGGGAAGGATCAAAAGAGTTACTTACAAGAGAAATCACCAAATTAAACTCTATAAATGAAAGGATTCAATTCACATGGGAGATCAAAGAGGATAAAATACATTTCTTGGACATGGAAATAACTAAACAGAATACAAGATTCTCCACAAACCTATTCAAGAAAGCCACAGACCGCAATAATCTATTACGGTATGATAGCTTCCATCCTCCATCGTTAAAGCGACATTTACCCTACTCACAACTCATGAGGGTGAAAAGAGTAGTCTCGGAACCACAACAAGTGGAAACTCAAATAAATTCCATGATCACAAGATTTACCAAAATAGGGTACCCTCAGACCATTTTGGAACAGGCTAGGCAGAAAATTGAAAAGGTAACCAGGGAAGAACTCTTGAAAACCAAATCTAAAACCTCAGAACCAAGGATCACTTGCGTCAGCAAATATTCCACAGCCAGTCATCAATTCAAGAAAATTATAAAAAAACATTGGTAAATATTGAAAGTAGAGCCAGATTTTAAAGGAACCTTCACCAATGAACCGATATTTTACTCACACTAGGTCCAAAAACATAGGACAACTCCTGAAACCTATCAAAAACATCATACCACAAATAAGATACAAAGGAACACAACAATGTCAAAATTGTCATAACTGCGTTAACATTATGAAAGGGAACAGCATCCCTCACCCTACTACAGGTAAACAAATCAATTTGAAAGTCAATGGAACATGCGACACGACCAACATAATATATTTATTAAAATGTCCATGTGGAAAAGGATACATTGGTCAAACAGAAAGAAAATTGAAAATAAGACTCAACGAACATAAAAGCAATATACGTACCAAAATTATGAAATCGACCATAGCCACACATTTTGTGGAAGCTCAACACCGAATTGACCAGTTGAAAGCATGTATTTTAGAGGTTGTGGACAAAAGAGAGGGAACTGACAATAAGAACATGTTGTTAAAGAGAGAGAATCACGGGATATATATTTTAGGAACTTTGAAACCTACAGGGTTAAATGAACGTATAGAACTCATGTGTTACCTGTAAATAATGTCACCCGTACATGAAATTGATAAGCACATTTTATGCTGGCAGGGACGCGTTTACATATTGCATCATGTAAGCACACATAGCGCGATATTCTTCATCACACTCCAAATCCCAGAATTAAGAGCGAGTTTTAATTTTAATAGCGCACACCCACCCTGAACGCGCGAGCCGATATCCCTTTAAGGGAGACAGGCTCGCCAGCACATAAAGACGTCAGCACGAAATTCGAACTGAACCCTTACGCGGAGATCAACGGAACTCCATCCGGACAAACACCGGTAAGATTTAGTATACGGGCGAGGCACGCCTTTGTTTAATAACAAAAGCGAGGGCTTTAAACATCATATTAGCGCGCTTGCACGCGTAGAAAAACCATTAATGGCTCCCGCACTGGCAAATATTCCACAAGAGGCAGTTCAAAACGACGAACGTAGCACCAATAAAGGAAGGAGTTCGAGTTCGTTATAAAACGGAAGGGTTTTAGCCACTATATGTAATTAAAGCTTAAATAGGGAAGGAATATATTGCATGCGAATGACGTAAAACCCACACATAATCGCATTAACAGAGGGGAGAGTTGTACAGGATGCACATATAGATGCACACACACGTAACAGTAACAAAAGGAAGCGCGTTAACTGCGTTTAATGGTGGCAACACTAACTGTATTAGTGAAACACATGTCACTGTTATTTTTTCAGATTGGTCCCTTGAAAAAGGCGCATGGCGCCGAAATGCATCGGGATATGGGATTTGTAACGTTAATTGAAATATGAAGAATTTGAATTGATATAGAAGATAAATGTGAATACAACATTTAATCATGAACTAAAGGATTCACAAATAAAATCCTAAGAAACTTGAAGTTTATCTTGAGCATCTATTTATTTGGAGCTGGAGACACAGCAAATCCGGTGCCCAGAGAGACGGACCTAAAGTTAGGATCTGCTATAGACGATACCCTTCATAGGAAGCCCATCTGGTATTGAGGCACCAACCTGACGAGGAGCAGCCCTATGATGAAGCACGACACCCAGCCGGGTGTGTGAGGGCCCTAAATTCCAAGAGGAGGAATCCCCGTCCTCCGACATCTCATGACCACGCATAACCATTTCTCCTAGTTTACTTCTTTCTCTCAATTAGGATCAGCATACCCTCTGTATCTCTTCTTTGTGTTCAAGGCTTCTATTAGGTTAGGGAGGGACCTCAAAATCATCACCTCTCTCACTGCTTGATATATTTTCAAGCTCACGTTTGTGAGGTGGCTATATGCTCTTTAGCATGGAAAGGTAGAATTACTTTATCAAAGGTGCGTAAGGTTCCCACTTTTTTAATTAGGGTAGAGCGGAGTTCTGCAGATTTTGTTCCAACTGCTGAACTCCACGTAGAGGCACTCCGCCCAACCTTACAGAGGAGTAATATAGTGGAGAGTCCTAATTGTAGATAATTTAGAGCTATTGCTTTATTGGTTCCACAGAGGAGTGATGAGAAAAGGACCAATTGTCCTGCACTGGATACAGACTGTCTAGAAGTACAGAAAACAGTGACCAACATCTGATCTCACCTGCCTCAGCAACAAATTACAACTTGATTCACAAAACTGCCTTTCTGCACCCTAAACCACCTCTGTGTCTTTTTCTGTGCCCCAAAATCCCACAGAATACTTACACATCACTTTTTGTGGTATAAACACTGTAATTCAGAGATTCAATTGCCATCCATCGGACCGGAAGCCGCCCCTGAAACATAAAGTGAGGAGTTGAGGCACAGGTTGCTTTGACAACATGGCATATCTCTGGGGATGGGGGTTGGGCCAATATTGAGGGCTCTTTGATGGGATTTGACACTCACATGTAGGGTGACCTTCTGAAAAGGGAAATAAGGACAGTAAAGTGGCTGCTGTTGGGTCGAAGGGTTTTCTGATGCCGGTAACCCTAATATATATCGAGTTTTAAAAAAAATGAACTGTGGCATGACAGAGGACCTGGTGTGGAGAGATAGAGATCTCTAGAGACTGTCACCTTGATGATCAGGATGGCCCTGGTGTATGCAAACTGTTAATGGGTATTGAAGTGTGGCCATAGGGCACTGACTCTGGTGGTGAGGGTGATCTGCAACACAATCCTATTGAGCAGGTCCCAGTCCCAGCTCTCCTAGTGATGCTGCATCACTCTTGCTCCTGTCTTCTCATTGCTTTTCCCCATTATTTGAGTACTTTCTCATTGCTTTTCCCTGATTTTTCATTGTTTTCACCTTGCTTTTTCCCCATTTTTTTAGTGTCTCGCTTTTTGTCCTGTGTTAGACTGTCTGCTCCTTCTTTTACCCTCCATCTTACCGCTTTCTCCTGCTTTTTCCCCAGTTTTTGTGGGCCTCCTCCTTGCTTTTCCCTTATTTTTCCTATTTTCTCCTGCTTTTCCCCCCATTTTTGTGTGCCTTCTCCGTGCTTTTCCCTTGTTTTCACTGCTTTCTCCTTTCTTTCTCTCTTATTGCCACTCCTGCATGCCGCCTATTTCCCACCTCCCACCTATCCCTCCCACTGCCTCTCAGCACCCTTCCCTCCTCCTAAGACCTACTTGACGGAGGCCCCAGCATGACCCCATTGAGCAGGTACCAGGCCCAGCTCTCCCTGTGCAGCTGCATCACTATTGCTCCTGTCTTCTCCTTGCTTCTCCCTGTTGTTTGAGTACTTTCTCCTTGCTTTTCTTCCATTTCCCCTGCTCTCTCCTTACTTTATCCTCATTTTTCACTTCTTTTGCCTTGCATTTTTCCCATTTTTCGAGTGCCTCACCTTGCTTTCCCTCGTTTTCATCGCTTTCTCCTTGCTTTTACCCCTGCTTTTTTAAGTGCTTTCTCCTTGCTTTCCCTCGTTCTCACTACTTTCTCTTACTTGCTCCCCCATTTTTGTGTGCCTTCTTCTTACTTTTCCCTTGTTCTCACAGCTTTCTCCTTTCTTTTCTCCCTCATTGCCACTCCCGCATGCCGCCCATTATTTCCTGGATACTGCCTAGCCGTGACCACTGCTTCCCAGCGCCCCCCTCATCCTAGGACCTACTTAATGCAGGCTGCAGCATGACCCCATTAAGCAGGTTCCAGGCCCAGTTCTCCTCATGCTTCTGCATCGCTCTTGCTTCTCTCTTCTCCTGCTTCTCCCTGTTGTTTTAGTACTTTTGCCTTGCTTTTTACTCATTTTCCCTGCTTTCTCCTTACTTTTTCCCCAGTTTTCAGAGTTCTGTATCCTTGGTTTTCCCTCATTTTCACTGTTTTCTCCTGGCTTTTTATTCTGTTTTTGTGTCTTCTTACTTTCCCTCATTCTTAGTGCTTTCTCTTGCTTTTTTCTCTGTATTTTGTGCCTTCTCCTTGCTTTTCCCACATACTCACCGCTTTCTCTTGCTTTTCCGCCTTCTATTTCGTGTGACTCCTCCTTGCTTTTCCCTCACTTTCTCCTTGCTTTTTACCACATTTTGTGTGTGTTCTTCTTGTATTTCCCTGGTTTTCTCTGCTTTTTCCTTACTTTTTCCCTCATTGCCACTCCAGCATGCCGCCCGCTATTCCCCTCCTCCCATCTAGCTCTGCCCACTGCCTCCCAGTGCCCCTCCTTCCTCCCAAGACCTACTTAATGGAGCCCCCATTGAGCAGGTCGCAGGCCCAGCTCTCCCCGTGCTGCTGCATCACCTCCTATCTTCTCCTTGCTTTTTTCTGTTGTTTGAGCACTTTCCCAATTGCTTGTCTCCTATTTTCCTGCTTTCTCTTTACTTTTCCCTCACTTTTCACTGCTTTCGCCTTGCTTTTTTCCCCATTTTTTGAGTGCCTTCTGCTTGCTTTTCCCACATTCTCACTGCTTTCTCCTTGCTTTTTCCCATGTGTTTTGTGTCTTCTCTTGCTTTTACCTCATTTTCAGTGCTTTTCCCCTTATTTGTTATCCATTTTTTGTGATCCTCCTCCTTGCTTTTCCTGCCCCCCCCCCTGTTTTGTGGGTTCCTTCTCCTTGCTTTTTCCTCGATTTCACTACTTTCTCTGGGGCATATTATCAATAGTAGGTGATAAATATCACAGAGCACGCTTAGCGCGTATTTATTTTTTGCCATCTATCACTGGAATTTATCGCCCGGTTAACGCGTTATTAACACCGAGGCGATAAACAATCCGGCAAAAGCGGTGAAATGCAGAAATATCGCTGGAAATCCAGCAATAAATCTGCAGCGATAGGGAAATCCTTGTTCATAGGGAGATATGGACTTGACCTTACAATCCCCCTCCCATTATACAGATAGGCAAGTCTGAAATTTTGGAGACGTTAGACACCGGCGATAACCACGCTTGGCGTTCCATTTTAAATCGCTATGCATGTCCAGGACAGCCTTGTAAATATTGCGAAGCCCCGTTAGCGATATTTTACAATGAAGTTTTACGTGGCACGCCTACCTTGCATCTCATTAGCGATGCTTGGCGAGGCGGAAAGAAACCGGGCGCTAAGACAAGGAAACACGCACAAGCGTGTCCTTGTTAATAAAGTGAAAAAATGATCACCACTTTTCATCCAAAAACGGACGCTAAAGCGGCAATTATCTTATTGCAGCCACTTGATAATATGCTCCTCTGTTCTTGTTCCCTTATTGCCGCTCCTGCTTGCCATCTGTTATTTTCTGCCTCACGCCTAGCCTCACCCCCCACCTCCTCCCAGGACCACTCATTGGAGGACGCAGCGCTACCCCATTCAGCAGGTCCCAGGCCCAGCTCTCCCTGTGCTGCTGCTTTGCTCTTCCTCCTGTCTTCTCCTTGCTTTTACTGCATTTTTTGAATGCCTGTTCGTAGGGTGTAGGTGTCTGATGACAGGGCACCGACTCTGGTGAGAGTTATATTTTGGGTCTTGTCTTACATACACATTTAGACACTGACTCTACAAGAACAGCATGCCATGCTCTACAAGCAGTGGTACGTGTGGTACGTTCTCACTCACCATGGTCTTCTTCACGTACACCTCTTCCCCACGTGACAGGCCAAAGTCGGCAATCTTTGCAACCAGGTTCTCACCAACCAGAACATTCCTGGCTGCCAAGTCCCTGTGGATAAACTTAACAATATACACATATATTAACTTGCCTGTGTCTTTAGAAAGCACCTTAAAGAAAATGTTTGTATGGTAAAGAAAGAAATTCATTGAATCAAACAGTCTTTCCATTCGCAAGACGACAACTGTGGGGCCGGGACGTGTCCTGTGTGCTTTAGTCACAGGAGATGCATAACAGCTCAAAGGTTAGTGTGAGGAAAGTCTGCACAGAAATACCCCTAAAGTCTCTGAGGTCATTATGAGGAAAGGTTTGGGAGGAAATACCTCCTCTGGTACATTGGTAAATATGTAGGAGCTTTAGCAGAGGGTAGGCGGTTCGTAGGAAGGAAGATCTGACAAGGAGACACTTCTGGTTGCTACATGCATCATATAAGGGACGCTTTATTTATAAGACGGTTTGTATGAGGGGTGGTTTGACATGGAGAGCTGTCTAATGGTCCCTTGGCTCATATGAAGGAAGCTTTGTTTATAAGATGACTCCAATGGTTAGTATGAGAGAAGATCTGGTAAGGCGAGGTGTCCAATGGCCCGTGGCTTGTGAGGAACAATTTGTTTATAAGGTGGTTAGTATGAGGGATGGTTTGCCACGGAGAGGTGTCCAATGGCCCAATGGCTTTGTTTATAAGATGACTTCAATGGTTGGTATGAGTGAAGATCTGGTAAGGAGAGGTGTCCAATAGCCCCCTGGCTTGTGAGGGAAGCGTTGTTTTTAAGGTGGTTAGTATGAGGGATGGTTTGCCAAGAAGAGTTGTCCAATGGCCCCATGGCTCATGAGGGAGCTTTGGGCCAGATGTAGGTAAAATCAAATTTGCAAATCCATAATAGCGAATTTTACCAATTCGCTATTAAGGACTCGCAAAATTGAAGTGGTTTCTTCTTCCTTCCACGTACTAAAAAGGATAAAAAAACTAATCCCATACCTTCCGTCACATGCAGGCAAAACCTTGGTCAGTACACTAGTATTCTCCAAAACTGATTACTGCAATGCATTGTTACTCAATACACAACAAAAGGTTCTTAATAAACTGCAAACTGTCCAGAACGCTGCTGCCAGAACACTGCTATCTATCCCTAGATTTGCATCAGTTTCCCCCTACATCCGACAATTACATTGGCTACCGGTGAGGAGCCGCATCAAGTTTAAGGCTTTATGCATTGCATATAAGGCCATTCACGATCAAGGACCCTTATTCTTAAGGAAAGCCTTCCGACCGCTTGAACATACTAGAACTCTGCGGTCATCCTCAGCGCACCTACTCATGGTCCCCCGTACAAGAAGGGCCAACTGGGGCGACAAACGCTTTGCTGTGGCCACGGCCAAAATGTGGAACGCACTTCCTCTAAACATCAAGAGCGCTCCGACCCTTCTTAACTTCAGAAAGCAACTAAAGACATGGCTGTTCCCTGCCTAATCCCCCCCCCTTCCTCCGGAGAGTTCTGCAACTACAGCGCCAAGACACCCCAGGGTATTTGCGCGCTCTAAAAATCGCCAGAAATAAATAAATAAATAAATAAATGTAGGTAGGAATCGCTAAAATATTAGCAATTCCTTAATATTCCTTAATAACGAATCGTAAATTAAGATTTGTTAATAAGGAATACCTACCCATTCATTCCTATGGGCTAGGAGGCCCAAAGGAATGAATGGGAAGATATCAACTATTTGCGTTTCGCTATTAAAGAATCGCAAATATCGGGCGCTATTTCAAGGGTGCCAGGGTGTCAAAAGGACACCCTGTTGCACCCCTGAAATGTGCATGTGTGCAAATGTGGCGCACATACATGCCCTAAGGGCATGAATGTGTGCCACATGGCACTTCCCAAAAAACCAAAAAGGTGTTTTTTTAAAGGAAATCGCTAATTACCACCAACTTGAAGTTGGTGGTAATTAGCGATTCCTTAAGGCTAAAGTGCACCTTCTTTTGTGCTACTTACATTGCATTTAAGGAATCGCAATTTGCGATTCCTTAAATGCAAGAGCAAAATAAGGAATCACAATTTTGCGATTCCTTATTTTGCTTGTAGGTTTAAACTCACCTACATTGCTTGCAGCCAAATAGCGATCGCAAACACTGATTTTCAGCTATTTGGCCACCAAAAAAGCTGATTTCTCGCTATTTGGCCACCTACATCTGGCCCTTTGTTTATAAGATGACTCCAATTGTTAGTATGAGTGAAGATCTGGTAAGGAGAGGTGTCCAATGGCTCATATGAGGGAAGCTTTGTTTATAAGATGGTTAGTATGAGTGATGGCTTGGCAAGGAGAGGTGTCCAATGGCCCCACGGCTCATTTGTGGGAAGCTTTGTTTATAAGATACCTCCAAACGTTAGAATGAGTGAAGGAGAGGTGTCCAATGGGCCCATGGCTGGGGAGGGAAGCTTTGTTTATAAGATACCTCCAAACTTTAGTATGAGTGAAGAAGGATAGGTGTCCAATGGTCTCATGGCTGGGGAGGGAAGCTTTGTTTATAAGATGGTTAGTATGAGGGATGGTTTGGCAGGAAGAGGTGTCCAATGGCCCCAGGGCTCATATGAGGGAAGCTTTGTTTATAAGAAACCTCCAAACTTTAGTATGAGTGAAGAAGGAGAGGTGTCCAATGCCCCCATGGCTGGGGAGGGAAGTTTTGTTTATAAGATGGTTAGTATGGGGGATGGTTTGGTAAGGAGAGGTGTCCAATGGCCCCAGGGCTCATATGAGGGAAGCTTTGTTTATAAGATGGTTAGTGTGGGGGATGGTTTGGCAAGGAGAGGTGTCCAATGGCCCCAGGGCTCATATGAGGGAAGCTTTGCTTATAAGATACCTCCAAACTTTAGTATGAGTGAAGAAGGAGAGGTGTCCAATGCCCCCATGGCTGGGGAGGGAAGCTTTGTTTATAAGATGAGTAGTATGGAGGATGGTTTGGCAAGGAGAGGTGTCCAATGGCCCCAGGGCTCATATGAGGGAAGCTTTGTTTATAAGATGGTTAGTGTGGGGGATGGTTTGGCAAGGAGAGGTGTCCAATGGCCCCAGGGCTCACATGAGGGAAGCTTTGCTTATAAGATACCTCCAAACTTTAGTATGAGTGAAGAAGGAGAGGTGTCCAATGCCCCCATGGCTGGGGAGGGAAGCTTTGTTTATAAGATGGTTAGTATGGAGGATGGTTTGGCAAGGAGAGGTGTCCAATGGCCCCAGGGCTCATGTGAGGGAAGCTTTGTTTATAAGATACCTCCAAACTTTAGTATGAGTGAAGAAGGGGATGTGTCCAATGGCCCCAGGGCTCATATGAGGGATGCTCTGTTTATGAGATACCTCCAAACTTTAGTATGAGTGAAGAAGGAGAGGTGTCCAATGGCCCCATGGCTGATGAGAGGAGCTTTGTTTATCAGATGCTTCTGATGGCTCTATGGTTAATAAGTGAGAAGGTCTGGCAAAAGACACATTCAATGGGTTCATGGCTCATGTGAGGCAATCTTTGTTTGTGAGAGGGCTGCCAATGGCTCGGTGGTTATATGAGGGATGGTTTAGCAGGTGAATTTGTTGCATGGCTCCATGGCTCCCTACTGCATTGTTGCAAGGCTAAGACACATAAATGACATGCATACAGTACAAGTCACATGTGTGCGAACACACACTAACAGAGCATGCATTCACAGAGGACACCATTAGACTTGAGTTCTGTACCACATGATGCTGACCTGCTTCTCACTCAGGTACTGCATGCCTTTGCCCACATCCAGTGCGAACTGCAGGAGCTGCTGTGACGTCAGAGTCGACGCTGTCCCATGCTCCTTTGCAAAGGCGGGATCAGTCTCCAGGACTCTGCTCTTCCGTAGGAAGTCCAGGAGATTCCCATAGGGGGCGTACTCTATGGCAATGTACAGGTAACCTGTAGAAGGAAGGGGAGATATTAGGACACTGTGTGATGTTCTAGGAGTATGTCTGGAAGCCCAGCCCCCTAATGTCAAGGAGGCACCCCAACAATAGTGGTGCCTCCAACACCACTAACAGCAAAGGCAGTATTCTGAATATTACACCTCTCGCCAGTCTATCGTCAATCATCTTTGCATTGCATTTTTCTCTCCATATTTTGCATCTTCAGGAGAACTGTTTGCCCTCTTTAGGCTCCTCGTTCACCCTCCTGCGCTGACCCTACTTGCACACAGTCCTCTTTACCTCACCAGTTGAGCTGCTTCTTTTAAATGTTTGTAGTTCTTGGCCCCAGGTGGTAATTCCCTGATCACTCTTCTCTGGTGATTTTCCTGTATCAGCTCCACTTCTGCCCACCCTCTTCCTCTTTCTCTTCACTTTCACACCTATCTGGCTCTTGTCTCAGACCTCAGATACTTGTGTAATATTTTGTGTGTAACATTATCTGAAATATTATAGGTAAGTATCTATCATTGTGTTGTTCAATTCACATAGTCAATATTCACTTCTACAAATGATCTTTGTAGCCTGTGATCGCTCCTAATTCAATATTAGGGTGCTTGGCGGGCGTGGCCAAGTGCACATCTGACAGTGAGTGGATCTTGCCACAAACAACCAGCGGCACAGCATTTCATACACTTAACACCACTGACAGGAAACACAGCAGCAATACAGCAATCCTACCACTATGAGGTAGCAAATGTGGAATAGCACCCCTGACACTCAACAGTAACAGCAAATACAACAGCACACAAAACCATGACGTGGCAAAGTCACGTCTCAAAGTCAGCTCTGACAGCAAATACAGAGGCACAACACTCCTAACACCATGAGGAGGCAATGGGTCACCAGCACATCTGCAGCTTAACACTGGCAGCAAATACAGCAGCACAACACTTTCAAAACCATGAGAGGACAATAGGGACAAAGCACGCCTAACACTAAACAATGACAGCAAATGCAGCAGCACAATGCCACTAGCACCATGAAGAGGCAATGAAGCCTCAGCACCCCTAACACTCAGCACTGACAGCAAATACAGCTAAACAGCAGCATGCCTCTAGCACAATGAAGAGGCAATGAAGACACAGCCATAGCACCCCTATCACTCAGCACTGACAGCAAATACAGCTAAACAGCAGCATGCCTCTAGCACAATGAAGAGGCAATGAAGACACAGCCATAGCACCCCTATCACTCAGCACTGACAGCAAATACAGCTAAACAGCAGCATGCCTCTAGCACAATGAAGAGGCAATGAAGACACAGCCATAGCACCCCTATCACTCAGCACTGACGGCAAATACAGCTAAACAGCAGAATGCCACTAGCACCGTGAAGTGGCAATGAAACAACAGCACCACTGACAGCAAATACAGAGGCACATCAGCAAATACAGCGCCACGACACCCCTAACATCATGAGGAGGCAATGAAGCAACAGCACCCCTAACACTCAACACTGACAGCAAATACAGCTAAACAGCAGCATGCCTCTAGCACAATGAAGAGGCAATGAAGACACAGCCATAGCACCCCTATCACTCAGCACTGACGGCAAAAACAGCTAAACAGCAGAATGCCACTAGCACCGTGAAGTGGCAATGAAGCAGCAGCACCCCTAACACTGACAGCAAATACAGAGGCACATCAGCAAATACAGCGCCACAACACCCCTAACCTCATGAGGAGGCAATGAAGCAACAGCACCCCTAACACTAAACACTTACAGCAAATACAGCTAAACAGCAGCATGCCACTAGCACAATGAAGAGGCAATGAAGACACAGCCATAGCACCCCTATCACTCAGCACTGATGGCAAATACAGCTAAACATCAGAATGCCACTAGCACTATGAAGAGGCAATGAAGACACAGCCATAGCACCCCTATCACTCAGCACTGACAGCAAATACAGCTAAACAGCAGCATGCCTCTAGCACAATGAAGAGGCAATGAAGACACAGCCATAGCACCCCTATCATTCAGCACTGACAGCAAATAGAGCTAAACAGCAGAATGTCACTAGCACCGTGAAGTGGCAATGAAACAACAGCACCCCTAACACTGACAGCAAATACAGAGGCACATCAGCAAATACAGCACCACAACACCCCTAACATCATGAGGAGGCAATGAAGCAACAGCACCCCTATCACTCAACACCTACAGCAAATACAGCTAAACAGCAGCATGCCACTAGCACAATGAAGACACAGCCATAGCACCCCTAATACTCAACACTGACAGCAAATACAGCTAAACAGCAGCATGCCTCTAGCACAATGAAGAGGCAATGAAGCCTCAACACCCCTAACACTCAGCACTGACAGCAAATACAGCTAAACAGCAGAATGCCACTAGCACCGTGAAGAGGCAATGGGACAAAAGCACTCCTAACAGTTAACATTTACAGCAAAGACAGTAGCACAACACCCCTAACACTATGAGGTGGCACATGTAGAAAAGCACACCTAACACCCAACTCTGACAAGCAAATACACCAACACAGCAACCATGGTGCAAGAGGAACATTATACCCCTTGATGGGTGAATCACAGCACTTCCAGAAGCTCAGTACCTATAGCACCATGGGAAAGCGGAGGTAAGCAGATAGCGTTTGTTCCCACTATGTAGGATAGGACAGAACCTACGACAGCAAAGCACCTCTTATCAAGGCGCGCAGAAGGCAGGGCATGCTCCACGTATGAAGTGCAAATCCCTGTTAGAGTAACACTCTCTAACACCGTGGGTGCACACAGGAGTGATGGCATGGTTTGAGTAAGGGGGCAGCCTCTCCAGCCTCACAAAGCTCTTACATCTAAGGGTGGGCGTAGTTCGCGAAGTAGCGCTACGCGAAGCTACGCGAAGTGCACTTCGCACTACGCGAACTTCACGTAGCACTACGCGAGCTGCGTAGTAGCATGTTCGCACTGTGCAAGATGCGTTTTCAATGATTGCACAGTGCGGACAAGCATCCGGCACTGTGCAAGCATTGAAAACGGCATCTTGCACAGTGCGAGCTGTAGTTTTCTGCTGCTCGAGGAGATTATTACTCGAGCGGCAGCTTTCTCAACGCGAACAGGTAGTTTCTCATTGAGAGCGGTCGCGAGCATGCGCAACCACTCACAATGAGAAACCTGACCTCCTCGCGTTGAGAATCTCGCCGGGATGTCATTTTGCTTGCTCGCGGTCGCGAACATGACGTTCAGGACCGCGAACAAGCAAAAAATTAGCGCTGCACTACGCTACGCTGCACTACGCATGTTCGCACTGTGCTACGTGCCGCTCGCGTAGTGCGAAGTTGCAAAAACTGGTGGTCAAGACTCAGGGGATAACGAGTGTCGCATCACCTCCCACATTTCTGTGTAAGTAAAGGTTCTGCGTTCAAGGACAGATCAAGCATGCCTCACCTCTGTTCTCGCAGGCTCCAAGCAGGTTAATAATATTGGGGTGATGGCCCAATTTACAGAGAACCTCCAGTTCACCCTCAAAGTCCCTGTGATCATTTTCTGATGCAAATTCTGAAAGATAAACAAGAATATCATGCAGGACATTAGAGAACTTTTGCACTTTATGTAATAGACTAAACATTGATAGAGAAATTAAAATATATCAAATTAAGTATTGAAAATCAATGTATCCTAAAAAGCAAATGCTTTACTTTAAATATTTTAATTATAACACACATACGTTAGAAGAACGATCTTTTTGACAGGGCAATGTGTGTCCTTTCAAACAAAATGAGAGATAAGGGCGAGGTTATTCTGAATTACAAACCATATACATAAGGGATGGAGAGAAGGCCAAAAAGAACGTCTGGCCAGGCGCGCAACACCCATTGGGCTCACCGGGCTTCAGCCCCCCCCGTCGTGTGCGTCAGCCCGGGCTTTCACAGCTTCGCGGCTGGTGACGTTTTAATTGCAGCCGCACCCGAGTACTTCACAGGTCTGTAAAAGACCATTTCAATGTAAATGAGGCTTTTGTTATGTTTTAGCCCTTCCTGAAGAATTAGCCCCCCCCCCAATCTTTTTCAGCCCCCCCTCCGAAATTTGACTCTAGTTGCCGCCTGCCTCCTGTCGTCGCCTCCACCCACACACCTCTGCTGATTGTTTAAATTGGGGTGCATTGTAAACCCAGCCTGATGGCGTGAAGGGAGACTTTAGTTGCTGGGAGGTGTGAAGGTTTTAACGTGACAGTGGAAAGAAAAAAAAATTGACTACCCAGAATCGTGAATGTCCTGAAAGCTGTCTCCACTGAAGTCTGGCAATAGGCGTTACGTGAATAAGGAAATTATGTAGTATTCTCACGTTTCCCCATTCCTTGCGCTAGAAATGTCCAGTTAACGTTTTCTCTGGATTCTGGTTCTTGTTGTCCTAAGTTTGCAACGGGATGAACACTTCTATAAGTGCCTGAATTTACAGAAAAACCTTAACTGGAAAAGCTACTCGTGCACAGAAACAGGAGGCCTGAAACCTGCTTGAACGTTGTGTAAATTGCTGAGGTTCAAAGAAGGGAATAAAGGAAGCGTACTCTTTTATCTGCAGAACTTCTGCTGTTTGTAGACAATCCACATTCACGCGCAGTTGTGAAAAAGTGGGTGTTCTCAAAGCTGCACTATAAAAAGAATGTATGTCTTCTGCTGAATGGGAATAGTGAAGCTGTTGGTGGAATGGCCAGGGGACGGCAGTGCAAAATGTAGGTACACAGCTACATATGAGTGTACATATCTGCCAGGCGCGCAACACCCATTGGGCTAAAGAGGCTTCAGCCCCCCCCACCCTCGTCTTCTGCAGCCCGGGCTAAGATGATCATGACAGCATGACACTTTACTGACACGCATAAAAATATTTAAAGCATGGAAACCTTTCTTCCCCAGTTAAATTTCTATTTAGGCTGTGTGTAGCATCGGATAATGTGATTTTAATTACCCTTTCGGAGAGGCCCAGAACCAACCCCTGCCAGCCCGCCTCTGAAAGGTTTCAACAACCCTCCCTGCTCCACAACTCTTGTTTTGTTTGAGACAGGCTGCCACCAAGGTGATATCCTTGCCTGAATGCAGGGATTTCACCTAAGCACTTTTGGTGTGTTGAATTTGTATTCAGTTGTTTTAACAAGGCAAGGCAGCAGCTGCTTTGAGGGGAACATTGGCCCCAGACGGAGAACTATGCTTGAAGATAGGTGTTGCATGTTGTTTTGGGCACATGTCAACGGTTGTTTTAAGAGAAATGGTACATGAGCGTCAAGGCACCTGGGACATCATGGGCAGGGTGTTAGGATCGAGATTCAGTATGGACGAGACTGCATAATTGCTGTCAAATTCACTCTGTCTCCTATGATGGTGAATATCTACAGTGGTTGAGGTGAGGTCTGTCACTGACCCTTGGGAGGAAAAAGGGATAAGGCGGAGAGAAAAGGGAGACACCCCCAAAAGATCACCACAAGGACGCGCCAATCAATGCGTTGACATGGTCCATCTATCAGAGGGAAAGTATGGAGTAGGTTAGAGAAAATATGATCAAATACAATGTAAGAAATGTGAACCAAAAGATCTCTACATTAGCACAGAGAATTGTACTGCTAACATTCAGAACAAGAGTGTGGCCAGTCTCCCAGCTGCCTGAATCCAGCCAGAGAACCTAAGAGAAGAAAGGCAGGATACTTTGCTGAGGTGGAAGACACTGTCAACCCCATAGAAAGAAGTGAAATAGCTGCAAGCTCCAGATTCAGGACCACAGAGCCAACCCCATACAGAACAAAATAAAACTGTAGTGACACAAACATGTGGTAGAGCATCGCGGAGTGAAGGTAACTCACCAACTGCTGTCGCAGGTGAGAATACTCAGGGGACTGTGGCTCTTATTCTATCTCTGCTCCTCCCTTCCTGGGTGTGCTCCCATAACCAGTGTTCTACCAAATCTGTGCCATGAGTGTTTCCATCTTTGTGACCCCAAACTATACTGTCAACCAGTGCATCCTTCAGCCATAGCCTGTTTGGAATTCTCCTTCGACCGGACAGATCAGTCCTACCAATTCTGACACTTTTCATCAATAGTTGAGATACGTTAATGCAGAGGGCAGGCACAGTCCTCACATAGTCATTGTGTTCCAAGAGAGACACACAATGCAGGGCATATTATATTGTATTTGTAGAGCACTTACTACCCTTATGTGCGATGCTGAAGCACTTGTCCATGCGAGTAGCAGGTTACCCCTTATGCATGTGTGGTTGGAAGAGTGTTGTCTTTGCTTTGAGCCTCTGTGGAAAGCGTCTCCATGCGGTGTATGATAAATACCAAGGTACAGTTTTGTAATGCAGAATCGCCACTTCTGTTTCTCAGCTTGGCCTGAGCATTACCTGATCCTGATTGTCTGCCATTTAGCTCCGCCCCCTTGATTAACTTTAGCCACGCCCCTTATTTGCTATGTTAGCCACCCCCGAAGTTAAGACCTAGTTGCGCCCCTGCGTCTGGCGTATACAAAAATAGAAACATAAAGTGAAAATGAGGCCAACAACAGAAAAGTGCATCAAGAGTGTATAATTCCGACAAACATTCAACATGTGTCATGATCCTCACTCATTTACAAAGCCATAAACTCTGCATTTTATATTTTTGCTTTCATGATTCCAACATCTACAAAGAGACGTGGATTTTCTATTTTCAAATCCAAATATAATTTTGTTTGCATGGAATTCCAAATTGATGTTCACCATCCTGGTAAACATTATACAAATCATACTGTTAAAGCTGCGGCCATGTGGTCCATTGGTGAATACAAAATACGTTTCAAAGTGCACCTGTAACAGAAATGCATTTTCTTCTTTAGGTTGACCGGCATTTTAGTGCAAAATGAATCCTTTAATATATTGCTTGGTGCTAAAATTTAGTAAGCAGATTTAATTCATTCTTTTAAAGTTTCTATCAGATATTTCTGCCAAGAAACCTACATACTTTGGGCCTCATTACAATGCTGGCCGGAGGTCTCGTCGGAAGCGGTCAATCTGACCACCGAATTACAATGCATGCATCCTGTACTCTGAAAGACCGCCTTCTCCGACAGCTTTTCTCCGACTGCCCGATGGCTGTCGGAGAAAAACAGCAGTGATAGGGCAGTACAGGGATCTCCAACCACCTTCCAGATTAAGATGTGAGTTTCTGAAGTCCCAACGGTGGTGGTCCGACCGGCTACCTAGAGTCGTCGGAAATTAAGGATTTGGGGTGCATACTCAACCAAATATGCTTCTCTCCAGCAGTCTCTGCTGTGGATCCCTTTCTCCAGGTCCCTCCTACACCTGGGCAGCTGCACCCTGCTGACTACGGTCCTGAGATGCCAGAACCCAGGTAAGTCCTTATGTGGTATGTGGCCCCATTGACTTGACAGTGCACATTCCAACACACTCCAGCAATGGTGCACATGGTATATCCTCACATATGTCATGCATGTGTGTACAATTCACATGTTTTATGTGAGTTTTGTAAGCATTTGCAGAGACATATTTGGTGATATGTGCTCCACCGTAGATGCAACCACCGCGTTAGCAGCAGTTGCATTGTAATACGGCGGGCGAAGCTTCCTGGCCACGGTGGTAAGAGGGGCTCACGAGGATAGTGGTCGGACCGTCGGTCAGACCGGCATCGTAAGGAGGCCCATAAATGTCTTTGTCATCCTTAGCATTGTTTTGAACTTCCCAATAATCTGTATTAACCCAAAAGTCTTTTGTCTTTTTCCTTGTAAGTTCTTCATTAATAAGATATATGTTATAAATTCGTGAAAATGTATGGTAATGAAATGGTAAAACAGTTTTTAATTCCTTATTCTATGCAATTTGCATTTCTTCTACTTATTGCCAGATTTGTGAGGTTTGCAGTGCTTTTTGTAGGATTCGGTAATGCATTTTATTAGATCTGGTAAACATAAGTCTCCACGTCTCTGGGAAAAGAAAGAGTAGGCTGGATATTCAAAAGCGTTCAACCAGATCACCCATGATCACCTTAAAGAAATCGTTGATTTTTTCTATGATGGTGATATCCTAAATTTATGCACATCCATCCCCCATACCAGCCCTGTAGCTCTGCATTGTTAGGTGATGCTGATCTTATGTTTGCAATGCTGTTCACTTTGGTCTGGCACCCATTAGGGGATTTTAATATCCGGGCGAGCAAAGGCTCTCGTCAATCAAAGTGACAAAATCATTGCTAAGTAATTCAAAGCCTGAAAAAGAAGCTGAACTAGTGTTGAATAATATGACGGCATTAGGAGGATGAATGAGTTGATAAAGAATGAATAGGGACCAAGAGTTGTGGGATACGATACTGGCACACTTGCACTACAGTTCTGCAAAGCACTTTTAAAATACAAACACTCTGGGCCCGATTCACAGAATTAACTTAAGACAAAATCCTAAACTTACTACCATTTTGGTATTCACAGAAGGCACTTACTCATTTTGGTATTCACAGAAGGTGCTTACTCATTTTGGTATTCACAGAAGTTAGGACTCCTAACTTTAGGACTCCTAAATTATTTCTGTGAATACCGAAAGTCTTAAAGTTAGGAGTTTTCTCAGTTTAGGAGTAGTAAAGGTAGGATTCCTAACTTCTGTGAATACCAAAATGAGTAAGTGCCTTCTGTGAATACCAAAATAGTAGTAAGATTAGGATTTTGTCTTAAGTTAGTTTTGTGAATCGGGCCCTTTATTATTACAAATCAGCCAGGAGCTCCAGATAGGTAGGAAATAAGGCTGGGGGTTGAGGATGGGGGTGGGGTGATTGTGTCTTGTAATCCGTGTAAAAGGTGCACTATCAGATACTATTAATTTTACTCCTAGTTGTGCTCATGGTAGACGATATTAAACATTGCAATTCATCGCCATAGTGTCACAAAGAAAAGACCCTGACTTCATCCAGAGTCTTTTCTGCATCAACCACCCCCCAGCTGCCAGTAGAGTAAAAAAAAGTCAAATGGATGCATTCATTGTGGAAGAGCTCCTGAAGAGTGATAGCTTTGTCTTCTTACTCTAAAATATCTACACTTATATTGTTTATCCTCCTGACCGCTGTTTTAAACAATCATGTTAAATTGGGATTGTTGGACCTGTTTTGGCAGGTTCACCCCGAAACTTTTAGCTTTTTCCTAGCCTGTTTCTGTGACCTGGTGTTGGTGAGCTTAGGCCTCTGCGCACTTTTTCACTGTGGTACAGTGTAAAGTGTGTGAGCTCTCTGTGTATGTGTGGTGAGTGACCTGCCCTCCCATAGGAATGAATGGGGAATATGTATGCCCATGGTAGTTCCTGATGTGTGGGGAGTGCAGGGTCGAGTTTGGTATGTGCGAACTCGTGAGATTGAATGCTGCGCAATGATATATGCAGCATGATTCTGTCTAGTGTAGAAGTGCCACTTCTAGAAGTTGGCATATTTGTGTAATTTGTGCCTGGCGTGTGATTGGCTGGAGCCTGACTCCAGGAGGGTGCCTGGGCCTGCTTGTGGATTGACTGTCTGGTTTGAGGGTGACAGGGGCTGGGAAGCCCCGAGGAAGTTGTCTGAGTCAGCCTTTGGTTGAATGACTCCATCTGCAACTAGGGAAGTGGGAGGAGATAGCACCTGGGAGTGAATAGGGCTGTGCCTGCCTGCCACAATGCTGGCTCCACCTCCTGCTGGGCGACTGACACCTCTGCCCCTCACACTGAAAGGAAGGAAGATGCCAGGAAGCCCAAGGGCTCCAGCAACACCCAGAACTGGTTTAGACCGGGCTCAGGGCCCACTTGCACAAAGACATCAAAGACTTTTAGGGGTATAAGAGAAGGACCCCTGACAACAGAAAATGAGATTCTACAATCAAGAGGAACCTCTGCCAGAAGAAGGACCGCTGAAGGAACTAAAGGAAGATTGCCTTGCTGTGTGCTCTAAGGGCTGACCTGTTCTGCTGTTCATCTGGAGATGAGGAGAAGAGGGACATTGCTGTGTGCTGTGACCCTGCCTGCTTGACCTGAAAAGACTTTGCTGTGTGCTGTGTCTTCAATCTGAATCTCCAAGGGCCTGAGAAGAGCTGGCCTCCAAAAAGGACTACAAAACTCTGCTGTGTCCCCTGAAGCTGCTGTGGGCTGAAGAGATCGTGGGCTGCTGTGTGCTAAAGGGAGGAGGTTCGGCCTATTGACCCGTGAGGCGCGCTGGCTGCTCTCTAATCTGAGTGAGAATGCCGCGTTTCTAATTGCCGCCAGCTCGGGAGCTTCAAGAGGACCGAGATCGTGCTCAGCCCCGACTCTGTGTCCACCAACATCATCCTGCCGTGAGCGCTCCCAGCCGTACCTCGAGCTGTGTGTCCGAGGCCGAGAGAGCAGAAGCGTGTAACTGATGAGATTCACCTGCCCGCAATTCCTCGCCGCGGCCCGGGGGCCTGAAACGACTGCGAGCTGCTTTCCCCGCTCTGATACCGCAGAGCAAAGAAACGAAGGGGCTGCGACCTGTTTTGCCGTTCCTCGGCAGGAGCCGTGCTCTGATTGGCCATTGCTGAGGATCTGTCCCCGAGAGCCGCGCTCCGATTGGCCGAGTCACCCCGCAGAAGCTGCAACGTCATAGGGGCCTTGTCCCGGGAGCCGCGCTGCCATTGGCTGACTCCTGGGTATCTGCAGGGGCTCGTCTGTGGAGCCGTGACCTCATTGGTCTGTCCCCCGGGAAGCCTCGTCGAAAGACGCCGGAGCCGCGCTCGAGGCGGTAGAGTGACCCGTCCTCGCCGAGGGAGCAGCGAGTTTGCCCAGCGCCCCTGGCCTGCTTCCCCGAAGAAGAGTGCTGCACTAACTCCCCGCCGCTCGTTGGATTGTCGAGAGCGGGCGGGAGAGCAGACGGGACCGGCCGGGGCTGTTCTTGGAGCCCCGCCCACGCTGAGGCTTCAGGGGCATATCTTGTGTTCGAGCCCCCGAGCGGGGCTCCTACGTTGCCAAGGGGCATTTGTCCTGCAAAGCCTGCAAGGCTCAGACCCAGAAGGTGGATTGAGGAGCCCAGAGAGGCTCCAGGCGCCATTATCATTTCGAGTCCCCCGAGAGGGACTCCCGCCATCGGGCAGTTCTATGTTATTGACAGCCCATAGAGGCTCAGGGCATTCCTTTTCGAGCCCACGAGGCTCCACGCCCGCATCTTGTGTATTTACGAGCCCTGAGAGGCTCGAGGGCCAGTTCTTTTGTTCTAGAGAGGCTCATCGCCCTTATTTGTTTTAGATCCCCAGAGAGGCTCTTGAATGCCCTTCTGTTTGGTTCTTGAGCCCATGAGGCTACAACGTTGGCCCCATCATCTACAGCTGCCCAGCACTTTGTGGGCAGCTGCCACGTTTAGGCCTGTGACATTGGGACCCAGGGCGTCCTAGCCCCAACAAGGCCAGTTGGCCTAGGGACTGCCACAAGTGGTGGCTTATGTCGTTTTGCGCAATTGTGTGGTTTTTCCTGCACCCCTGAATGTTTTTAGGCATCATGTGTTTTTGCGCTATTGAGTTGTGTCCTGGCACCTCTGAATGTTTTATGCATCATGTGTCTTCCTTGTTCTTACACCTCTGAATGTTCTTATGCATTATGTGTATGTGTTTTCTTTCCTTACACCTCTGAATGTGTTGTTTATACATCATGTGTTTTGTTCTTGCCTACACCCCTAAATGTATTTTATTCTTAGGTGGTTGTTCTTTCCAGTACAGGTGGTCCTAGTGAGGTCCTGGTTCCCTGCGTGACATTCTCCTAAGGTGGTTAGGGTTGCGTAGGTGGTACTTACCTGTTACCAGTAGTTACTGGTTGTGTGCTATACTTGCTAATTTGTGCTACAGTGATTTAATATCCTATATTCTATGATCTACAAAGTGCTAATTCTGCTAAGTGTTGATTCTGACAGTGGCCCATGTGGCCCTGTCTTGTAAATAATCCCTTGTGAATATTGCCCGTGCCAGTGGGCACAATGTACATGTGTGATTTCTATCTGATGTGTTTTGACAATACAGAAGTTATTTTTATATAACCTTGTGTGGAGTTCCTTTTGTGGTGTGCCTAGGATGTTGTTGCTGTTGTGTGCTTGCGCAAATGCTTTACACATTGCCACCGGGATAAGCCTGTCTGCTCGTGCCAAGCTACCAAGGGGGTGAGCAGGGGATATCTTGGCGTGTGACTCCCTTGCCCTGACTAGAATGGTGGTTTCTGCCTCGCTTTGGCGTCAGCCTTAGCCTACCAGAAATCCCAGTTCTAACAGGGCTGTAGATTTATACGAGGGCCAAAACTTTTTATTTGAATTCATAAATACATTAATTGGGACATTCTTACAAAAATAATGCATTTTGCGTTAAATATATTTCAAATAATTATGTGAAAAAATGTTGAGTAATTTTGGCAAATTTTAACATAGACAAAATCAAATTATGCAAATTAATGGATGCATTAGTGATATGAGCATGCATGGTGATAGCTTCAAGCATTCAGGGCACCAGAGCACCATTGTCTGTTTATGTTAAAAAATCAAACAGCATCAATGAACAATTCTTATCAGTGTAGCCTAAAATAAAAAAACAAGTCACTCCGTGTACCTGAGTCGAGGGAATGCACTAAAGAAAAATGGAACATTGGCAAAAAGTTATCAGAAATCATAATGAGAAACTTTTATATTTTTAATAGAAACTTTGGTTTAGTGTCCATTTGATATTTTTCATGTAATTTTGCACCATAGATCTCATAAAAGATATTGGCATTGAAATTTGTTGGCATAACTGGATAGATAAAGATACATTTGTCTCTCTCCTCTAAATTTTCTTCAAACCCTTCCAACAGCTGACGGTGTGTTGAGCAGGTCTAACTCAGAGCTAACTGAAATAATATTTACAGCAGGCCTAAAGTGCCAGATATGCTCTGTAGGAACATAAGCCTTGGCATTACTTAAAAATTTGTGTCCAACTGCACTTATTAGCTTTTTTGACCTGTGCTAAATTTTCTTCCCAGAGACATGACAATGTACATGTCCACTGAAGGTACTGTGTTCTTGTTTTGGTGTTCGATGACCAAGCATAGAACCTTCTCATTAGGAAGTGCACCCAGTGTGTTCCTCCATCCAGTCAATGGTGGCTGGTGCATCCTCATACCCATATATGGGGAGACAGATGAATGTATTGGACTTTTCTGACACGCGTGTCCCATTGACTGCAATGTGAAACCGAGGAGATGAGGACATGGGGGGCTCTCAAACCTATTTCTCCTAGAAGCTGCGGCTGATTCCTGAAGTACTTGTGACTTATGGATCTCTATGAGTAAAGTCACCATAGTCATGGAAAGAGGTTTTCTTAATCTGACCCAAGACTACAATGAAGCCTTAAGAGAATTTTTCACCAGTGAGCCATAGTTTACAATGCACTGGCCCTGTGATATTTGTTATTGCAGCTCCAAGAGCTCAAATGCTACAAAAGAGTTCAGGGTGATATCTCAGTCCCAGAAGATTAGATTGTAAAACCTTCTTGTTTTATGTTGCCCATCCTCATTTTCACTGCCATACTCTACCTTCCCTTAAATAAACACTTATCTTTGCTTTTAGTAATAGTTCTCCATGTACAGTCATTTTAATGTGCCATTTACTGTGTCAGGCAGTGTCAGAGCTTCTCGCCCGCTTTCTCCTCCTGGTGGGCACCTCAAGCACTCAGTAATAATTGTTAGCGTGGTCATCCAATACGTATACAATAATGCCTAGGGTTTGGGACAGTAGTGGGCAATGACAGCGCCACCCAGGTATACCAGCTATTAATCATAGATGGGCAAAGGACCTAGGAATATATCATCTAATCAGAAGTGCAGGTCATTGTCTGCTTCTTGGATTATTGCGCCAATATGTATAGGGCTCCCAAAGATTGACATTTGGAACTTTGATAGAGCCTGCAAAAGTAGAATTATTTCCAAATTAGAATTTAAGGCTTCTTTTTCCATAACAGATCTGACAGAATGTTTGCGACATCTATCGCTTCCCCAGTTCTCCAGATTGTTCAGAGCTACCTACCAGATACTACATTTTCTGGTTTGTCGGCTCCTTCTGAGATCCCATTGGAGGCATTTTGAGAACTTGCACATTGACAGTAAATGCAACAAGGTGCTCTTCTAGCAGTGACTGGAAACAAGGCAGGTGGGGCAAGAGAGTAGACATCAAAGTAGGAGACAAATCAAGTTCAAACATAGAACCAATCACAACCCTAAAAGAAACCCTGCAAGCTCCTCGCCTGAGTGGAAGAGCAGATTATCTGAGAAGTGACTGCATCAGCAGCCTGGAGAGATCCCTTATCACCAAACAGGACGCGGCACAGATAGATGGGAAGTGGCTGACACATGACCAAGACCCAAGACCCTGATCTGCGTCAGTGACAAGAACACTAACACGACAACTCTCCCATGAACAGCTGGATGGACTGGGGCAAGGGGCCCTTCTGCCGCCTTTGACTTGTCGCAGCTTATTTATTTATTTATTTATTACAGATATTTATATTTGTTTTCAAGGTGATTGATTGCATAGCTTCTAAACTTTGGTATATTTGATACATTTGCAAATAAAATGTAAAACATCTTACTTACACACACCTCATTAATTGTAGACCACATACCTTACAAAAATAACATCTGAATAGAAACACCAGACAATAATAAATGTAATGTATCAATTTCATCATAATTAGCCACAAATGTTATTGAATCTTGCAAATACTAACTTAATTAAATAATCTTTGGCAATTTTAATGAAATGTGCAGCTTCTGCTGACATCACTTCTCATTTGTAACGTGTGGAGCAAACTTCCCTTCCAATACCTTGAAGTCTCCTCTGTAGATTCTTTCATTATGGGTTTGACGCACCCCTAAGCTCAACGTCAATAAAGCTTCTCACTAGGTTTATCTTGTAGATAGAGCAAATAAGACTGAATCCCCATTTACCGAGGCCTTACTTAGGTAATATATTGAGGGGTAAACTTCCTAAATGACTAGATTTCATTTGTAGGATCTGTAAATGAGACAAATATATATTTTTTTAAAGATAGAGATATTTTGAAGATGTACAATAAGGTGTAAACCTTCTAAATGATTGGATTTTTTAAAAGTCTTAAAAAGACAGTCAGTGATTTTCTAAAGTTAAAGATATCACATTGGAGGAAAGAATATTTGCAATCTGACTAATAAATACAAAAGTGAAACGTTTCTTCATGGAGTACGTAACTCAATCCCAGGAGGATTTCTGTTGGTCCAAGAATTTAAGACCAGCTAGTGTGGCCCTGTCCTTATTGCACTCAGCACGGATGTATGATAGTACAACACAATCATTTTGATCGCGGTACTTTACATCGCGGATTTTACAACGCAAGTCGTTACAACGACTTGTGTTGGAGGGCGCGGATTGAGGATTATTATAATTTTATATTCCAACACCAGTCCACGTAACAGTAGGGAAGGTGTTGGAATATAAAATTACAATATTCCTTAACCAACAGCGCCATCCAGCGCAAGTCGTAGTAACGACTTGCGTTGTAATGGCAGCGTGGTAAAGGTCGTGCGGTGTAAACACAGCGTTGTAAACGACGTTTACCACTCAGCACATAACAGGACAGAGGAAGCCACCCCAACTCCCTATTAATTGCCCCCATATTGGCAAGGGCAAAGCCCTTCTCCACGTTTTACCTTCAGTACAGATTATGGTCAGTCGTAGCACCTCTATATGATCCAATTGTTATTTGGGCAATAACTTTCACTTTACAGGCTTACAATAACAGGACCATTGAATGTCCCTCATCAATAAAATCAAACCTGTAAGGTATCTTCATAACTAAAGTTCCCACACTGCTTCCCATCCAGCTGACTTATATGATGGCCAAGTCTTTTAAATTGGGTGCTCCTGGATTGTGATTCTTATCATATTACCACTTAACATTCTTCACATGGACCTAATTACTTTTTATCTTGGTAGAATTTACAATCAATCAATTACGTTACATATATAGCTTTAGCAAATGTAGCTGGACTTCGATGCCCAGGGGTGATAAAGCTAATATTGTCACTTTAGCAGCATGCATAAGCGGATGAGCTTTCAATAGGCCAGTTTTAGAAATGAATGTACCCTTGAATTAAAGATGAATCGAAGATCACGCATGAATATATCAAAAACTGGGCGAAGGACACAGCCCTGCAGCAATCTATTGCCTATATCCAACATAGCATAATGTCAGGCACCATCCTTTCTCACCAGTATCCAAATGAAGCTGATCAATTGAACTAAGGATCCTGATAAATGGTAAACAACCTTTACAACGCAACTTTTACATCGCAGAGCCTTTACAACGCAACCATTACAACGCAAACTATTACAACGCATTGCTCTAGGGGGCGCTCTAGGATAGGGAATAGGTTAATTTACTATCCAATAACCTTCCCTAGTGTCCACGGGGACTGGAGTTGGAATAGTAAATTAAACTATTCACTATCCAGCACCCCAAAGCACTATGCGTTGTAATGGACTGCGTTGTAATACTTGCGTTGTAAAGGCATGCGATGTAAAGGCATGCGTTGTAATGTCATACATCCCTGATAAATCCATGGTTTTATCTGCTTCAAGCATCCAAGAGAAGCTTATGTACTGAACCAACAATCCCGAAGGACTCAATGGCTCCAAATGCTTCAACTACCCAAGAGAAGCTTTTAATCTGAACTAAGGGTCCCTAAGGAATCCGCAGTTTCATCTGCATCAAGAATCCAAGTGAAGCTTCTGAGCTGAACTAAGGGTCATGAAGATCTAAAATCCTGTAACCCAGAAAATACAACTATCAAAAGTAAAAGCGCCAAACCAAGCATTCAAGGATCCAAGCACTGCTGCAGAGGTAAGGACGATGTGGATAACAGCTAATGAAGAAAACCTCTGGACCCCTGCACTTCTATTTATTTATTTACAAATTCACTGCCAGTGGGCACCTAAGAATACCTCAGGCCCCTTCACTTACTAAGTGACCAATGCAAGCCCTTAGTAATATACCCATGATTCTAATAAGTGACCTGTCTCAGTAATTAACAAATCATTATAATAAGTGACCACTCAAGTCGTTACTCATTAATAAAAAAAAATCCCCCTAGGTGAATTGCACATTTATGTTTCTTTTTCAGATGCTATTTTCAACATCAGAGATTAATATCGGGCAATTTCTTCAAGCAAAACAACGCCCCTTTTGAATTTTGAACATCCATGTTGCAAACACTCCCCCTTGGGTGCAGCACATTAGAAGACAAAAAAAACACAACACACCAGAACACAAAACAAAGACAACACAGAACTTGATTCAGGCTGTGGCCATTTTAATTGCAACAGCAATACAGCTGCAGGAAACCTTCTGAACCTCCTTTGCATCTTTAAAAAAAAATCAAGAATCCAGCCAGGCTACTGTGGTAACTGCACATACAAGTATTAACATAGGAAACACAGAAGAGGAGATATGCCATCACCAAGACTCATCTTGCATTGAAAATACATATAGGGCCTCAATACAATGTCGGTCGGAAAGCCTTCCGACCGACTCCCTGTCCAAGGCATTTCCGACTGACTTAGCATCTGGGAGTCCGACCAAATGATTAGGATATTTCCGAACACCATTTGGGTTGACTCCCACTGACTTAAATGGGACCCTGTTTTCCTACCGACAAAACAGCCTCCCATTTGAAAAAGGGGTGGTTGCGGAAAACCTTGCACCCTGTGGCGGGTACACCATGGTGCCTGCCACACTATGCATGGTTGGAAAGAGGGGACCAATGGGTACCCCACAGGCCCCAACTGGAGGCCTCTGGCTGAAGGGCGGTCTGCTACGGGCCCCCAAAGTCGATTTCCGACAGCCGATCTGTTTCGGATAGACTGTTTCGGAAAGGCTGTCGGAATCTGACATCATAATCAGTTGGGCAGAAAAGCGGTCCGTAGAGATTTACGATTCGGCTGACTTGGACTCTCCGAATGCTGGTCAGAACCGATTCGGAATGAACAACCGATTACCTTGTATCGTAATCGGTTGGTCGGAAATGTTTCCAAGTAGGTCGGAAACATGGCTTCCGACAAGAGTTTGGTCAAACCAAATGCAATTCTGAGCCTTTCCGACCGACATGGTAATGACTAATGAGGCCCATAATATACAAAGGACAATAATATTCTTCTTTCTGAATGTTAATCACATTACGTTTTAAATCACATTCCCTCCAACAACCAGTATATGTCCCTCTTGCTTCACAAAACTATCCAACCATTTGACAATCAGCAAAGTTCAAAGGTATTCTTTTTATGTCTAGGCTTTATTGGTTGCGATAATTATTTCATACCACTAGTTTTTTCCCTTTCCTCTTATAATATTTGTCAGATTTAACCTGCCAATATTTATCACTAAACACATAGGGGCACTTTTACAAGCCCCTTGCACCGCCGGTGCGTTACTTTTTGTGACATACCGATGGGCGCAGTGATGCTGCCCCATATTTACAAGGCCACGTAAAGCCACCCTGCATGGCTTCTAGTGGCCTTGTAAATATGGCCCCTTTTCACACAACACTTTGGTGAAAGGGGAATGCCATGGGTGTTGCTGTGGGTGTTCAGCAGTGCATTTCCTGGGCGTGAGTTATAGTCAGCTCAACTAACTATAACGGCCGCATTTCTCTGGTTTCGTACAAGTGAAATGTCCGACTATAACGTCTCTGAAACCTGTGTTTTTTTCAGTGAATTTCTAAGACGTTTAAATGCAAATTTCTAACTATAACGTGCCTGAAACCTATGGTTTTGTCAGTGAATTTCTAAGGTTTTTTAAATGCTAATTTCTAACTATGCCTACAGATGTAGGACATGTGCAAAAAGAGGAAGAAAGGCGCAGACAGAAGCAAGAGAAATGCAGAAAGAGGCAACAGAAGTCCAGAAAGACGAAGAAAAGTGCAGAAAGAAGCAAGAGATATGCAAAAAAGAACCAACAGAGGTGCAGAAAGAGGCCTTGTTGCAAAGTCATTGTGGTGATGTGTATTGCGTAACATTGGAACCATTCTATGTCACTGGGAATGTTCCATGTATAGTGTTCCAGCAGAGGCAGTTATTACTTTTCCATCGCGACCTGCCTGCTGGGACGGCTCTCCCTTTTCCTCCAATAAACTTCACTTCAAGAATACATTTTCTGTGTGCTGCTCACATCCTTTCACTGGCGACTGAGGACGGGATCTACTCTACAACTCCTCGGACACTCACCAAGAAGATCTTCCCATCTGTCCCGTTTTTTTTTTCCCCCACCGCCACCGCCTCGATACTCCAACTGACAACGCAAAACTGTGAGTACCACCTTTATATCTATCACAAGAATTCAGCCGGGAGAACCACGCCCAATTAACTAACTTTAACAACACAGACTACCTTGTCACAGTCTATTATTTCTCACATCGGGAAAAAAAAAAAAAATGTCAAACGCACGACAGCTCGTTTAGCGAGGTTGTCCACGAAATTACTTGAATTCTCCTTTAGCGTCGAATACATACCTGGGGGAAGAAACAGCAGAGCTGACTGCCTTTCCAGGCTTCCCATAACCGACAGTGATGAACAAGATTGGGAGACTGAGGTGGAGGAGTGTTTTGTTGCTAATGTTTGTCAAGAACCTATTTCTTTTCTAGAGGATGATTGGATCAAAGCGCTAAGTAATGATGTAATTCTTAAAGAAGTTTCCTCTCTTATCAGAAAGGGGTGGCCGAAAGAGAAATGTCTTTCTCCCGATCTCCAAATGTTTTGGAAAATTAACAATGAACTCTCAATGGAAAATAGTGTAATTGTCCGTGGTGACAAGTTGGTTCCTCCATCATGTTTCAGAGAGAAAATTATCTTGGCAGCACATTCTGGCCATCTCGGTGCTACTATTACTAAAAGAAAAGTGAGATCTGATTTCTGGTGGCCAAAAATGGACTCTCAGATAGATGAGATTGTCAGACTATGTCCACATTGCAGAGCTAGTGACAAAGTATTAGTGTTGGAGGGCCTTGTTGAATCTAAGGTTTCTGTTCCAGGTCGTGCTTGGCAGAAGTTGGGAATGGACTTTTTGGGACCATTCCATGTTCTTCCCAACAATTCTAAATACTTCTTGGTCCTCATTGATCATTTGTCAAGGTGGGTCGAAGTGGAACCAATCAGTATACCAAACTCTAAAAGTGTCATTGATTGCTTGAATAGTATCTTTTTGAGAGAAGGTTATCCAGAGGAAATCTTAACCGATAACAGAGTTCAATTCATCTCTCATGAAATGAACTCCTTTCTAAGGTCGTGTGGTATCAAACACACCAGAACTCCCCTTTATCATCCGCAAAGCAATGGCAAAACTGAAAGGTTTAACAAAGTTGTTGTGGAGTGTGTTCAATCTGCTTTCAAATCTAGAAGTTGTGTATTTAAAGCAGTTAAAGATCTTGTATGGTCCTACCGCACTTCCCCCCATTCTGCTACCAATTATACTCCCTTTGAACTTATGAGAGGGAGGAAAGCTTGTTCACAAGTATATCCTTTCTGGATGGTAAGAAATTTTCATCAGAGTGGCAACATGAGCAATATGTGGGATGCTGCTCATAGAAAATCTTCTGATGTGTGTTCCAAACAGGTTGGACCTGGAAAGAAAATGTCTCATAACGTCCAGATTGGAGATTGGGTCAAAGTTAAAAATCCTGTTTCAGTTAGGAAAGGGCTGTCAAAGTTTTTAGATTCTCAGCAAGTAGTGGATACTCGCAAGAATGCGGTCAGATTGACCAATGGCAATTGGTGGTGTACTTCCCAAATCGCAAAAGATCCCTCTGGTTTTTCAAGTAATGTCAACTTTAAAAATGTTTCAGAGGGGGATGGGGTTAGGAAAAGTACTAGGATGTCTGTCAGACCTAGCAAGCTGCGAGATTATGTTTAACCCTGCTGTACTGTTCACTTGAATCCAACAGGCTGTGTAGTTATGTTCAACCCTACTGTATCCCTTATTTACTTTTCCATGATCTGTGTTTTACTTTTTCTGTAATTGATGTTTTGGTGATTCTCTTTCCAAAGAGGGGAGGTGTGGTGATGTGTATTGTGTAACATTGGAACCATTCTATGTCACTGGGAATGTTCCATGTATAGTGTTCCAGCAGAGGCAGTTATTACTTTTCCATCGCGACCTGCCTGCTGGGACGGCTCTCCCTTTTCCTCCAATAAACTTCACTTCAAGAATACATTTTCTGTGTGCTGCTCACATCCTTTCAGTCATCCTGTGCCCCCAACTTTTTACTGACTGGTAGTGGTGGTAACTGACTCTGACTAACCAGGCCCGGAGCCAGTGCTATGCTGAAAGACACTTAGAATGCAGTGAAAACACCTACATACACTAGGGTACACTATGGGTTGGGGTACTACTATGATTGGCATGACCTCCCCTGTAAGGTCCTGGTACATAATAGAGCAGGAGTAAGTGTAGAAAGAAGCAACAGAGTTGCAGAAAGAGGAAAGTGAGGTGCAGAAAGAAGAAAGTAAGGTGCAGAAAGATGCAAGAGAAGTGCAGAAAGAAGCAAGTGAGGTGCAGAAAGAGGCAAGAGGAGTGCAGAAAGGGGGAAGAGGGGTGCAGAAAGAGGCACGAGGGGTGCAGAAAGAAGCAAGACAGGTGCCGAAATAAAAAAGAGAAGTGCATAAAGAAGCAACAGAGATCCAGAAAGGAGGAAGTGGGGAGGAGAAAGAGGCAAGACAGGTGCAGAAAGAGAGAAGAGGGGTGTAAAAGAGGCACGAGGGTTGCAGAAAGAAACAAGAGGGGTACAGAAAGAAGCAAGGGAGGTGCACAAAGAAACAAAAGAAAGAAGGAACCGAGGTGCAGAAAGAGGCAAGTGGAGTGCAGAATGAGGGAATAGGGGTGCAGAAAGAGGCACGAAAGGTGCAGGAAAAAGCAAGAAATGTGCAGAAAGAAACAAAAGAAGTGCAGAAAGAGACAAGAGGGGAGCAGAAAGAGGGAAGAGGAGTGCAGAAAGAGGTACAAGGGTTGCAGAAAGAAGGGACAGATGTGCAGAAAGAAGCAAGAGAAGTGCAGAAAGAAACAACAGAGATGCAAAAAGGAGGAACAGGGGTGGAGGAAGTGGCGAGAGTGGTGCAGAAAGAAGAAATAGAGGCGCAGAATGAAACAAAAGAAGAGCAGAAAGAAGGGACAGGGTTGCAGAAAGAGGAAAGAGGGGTGCAAAAAGAGAGAAGAGGGGTGCAGAACGAAGCATGAGGGGTGCAAAAAGAATCAAGAGAGGTATTGAAAGAAGCAACAGAGATGCAGTAAGAGGGAAGCAGGTGGAAAAAGAGACAAGAGAGGTACAGAAAGAGGGAAGAGGGATCGAGAAAGAGGCAAAAGGGGTGTAGAAAGAAGCAATAGAGGTGCAGAAAGTAACAAAAGAAGTACAGAAAGAAGGAACAGAGGTGCAGAAAGAGGCAAGGGGAGAGCAGAAAGAGAAGAGGAGTACAGAAAGAGGCACAAGGGATGTAGAAAGAAGCAAGAGATGTAGAGAAAGACTCAAAAAAGTGCAGAAAGAAGCAAGAGATGCATAAAGAAGGAAAAGGGGTGGAGAAAGAGGCAAGAGAAGTGCAGAAAGAAGCAACAGACATGCAGAAAGGGGGAAGAGGAGTGGAGAAAGAGGCAAAAGGGGTACAGAAAGAAGCAAGAGAGGTGCAGAAAGAGGCAACAGAGGTGCAGAAACAGGCAAAACAACTGCAGAAAGTAGAAGAGATGTGAAGAAAGTGGCAAGAGAAGTTCAGAAAAAGAAAGAAAGGTGCAGAAATAAGCAACAGAAATACAGAGAGGCGCAGAAAGAAGCAAGAGTGGCTTGCACACCATTAGTACCAATTTATCGCCCACATTTAGTAATAAGTAACAGGTGACCATTCTAGGTTTACAAACGACCTTCCACCACGCTGTGACACTTGTTGCTGCATTTCTGGTAACGTTTGAGCTAGAAAGGAGGCTTTTTGTTGTTCAAATCTGCAGATTAGGCAGCAGATGAATTATTTGGCTAATGCGAAAAATGTATAATTGTGCGAAAGTTGGAGCAGCCAAACAGTCGCATAATTCCAGTGGCCCGGCTCATACCTCTGACTAGGTCCAGAAGGACTCCTCAGTGATTCCTTCTTTTTTTGTCTCATTGAGTTCATAGTTTAGCTTCTATGGAATCAAGGAAGACTAATCCTAAGGTTACTATACAACACAGACTACCATACCACATACTTACTCTCCATAACACATAATCCTACTCTACATAATTCCTATACACTAAATACCACATACTTTCTATCCACATAATTACACTACACAACATACCACATAATTCCACTACACACAACCTACATCCACTCCACTCCAAGAAACATTAATAAAACACTTTTAGATTTACAACGCTAATAGCTCTAACTCTTGCAAATGCGAGACCTATTACATTACAAATGCTTCTTTACCTGGTTCACGTTTGCAGAGTGGTGGAGAAAGGGGGCTGGGCCTCCAACCAGCACTCAGGAATTCTGTTGCATAGGACTTACAGGAAGTACCAAGAGGGCTACTTGGCCGCCAAAGTCCCTCAGGAGTAAAGTGGACTTCATCCCCCAACCAAAAATGTGCCAGGAGGGGCGTTTGCAGGGTGCTGGAGAAAGGTGAGCGTGGCCTACGAAGACCTCTTAGCTATCCCACAGTATGGGATTTACTGAAGGTAACAGGAGGGGTAATTAGCCCTAAGGTCAACCTTGGGGGCCAACTACCCCTCCTATTACCTCCAGTAAGTCCCACACAGCAGGATTGCTAATTTCTCATAGCAGGCCATGCCCCCTTTCCCCACCACTCTGCAAACGCACTTCCTGGTGCACTCTTGGATGGGGATTAAAGTTCCCTTTGCTGCTGGGGGTCCACAGAGGCCAACTACCCTACCTTATACCTCCAGTATGCCCCAGAAAGTGGGATAGTTGACAGGTGGACACAGGCCACACCCCCTTTCTTCACCACTCTGTAAACACACCTCCTGGCACGTTCTGGGTTGGGGAATTAAGTCCCAATGAATCCTGAGGGTCACATTGGGCCAACTTGCCCACCAGGTACCTCCAGTAAGCCCCACACAGCTGGATCGCTGAGAGTGGTCCGAGGCCATGCCCCCTTTTTACATCACTCTGCGAATGTGCCTCCTGGAGCTCTGCTGCTCGGGGGATGAAGTCCACTTTAGTCCTCAGGACACAAGAGGACCTCATCTCCCTACCAGCAATGTGCCACTATTGGCCTGGAGGACTCCATCCCCTGGGGCCAGGCCTTACTTTGGGGACCGTGGGGGGAGCCCCAATGCCCCCATGGTCCCAGGCCAGCTCCCCGCCTCCTGCGGGAGCTGCCATTGCTTTTGTACAAAGAGAGCTGCTAACATGCCGCTCCCCTTGCCCAAAAGCATTTCTGCTTTGCTTCTTGGAAGCGAGAGCACGTTTCCTGCTCTCGCTTCCAATAAACAAAGCAGTGTTTTCTACGCAGGGCGGGAGCCGAACTCCTGCCCTGCCAAGGCAAATGGCAATGTCCCGGGGTAGGCACTCGGGAACATTGCAGGAGCCAGCCCTGTGTTGGGACGCAGCCCCCCTCCTCCAGGAGGGGGGCTGTGTGGCCAACCCTCCCAACTGTTCTGAGGACCGGGGGAGGTGAAGGTGCCTGGACCCCCGCATTTAAATAAAGTGTTCCCCGGGGAGGTGGCGGTGGGCTCAAGCTCCCCACAGAGTTTTAGAAAGTAGCCCTGTGGAGGTGGTGGTCCACGAGGCATGAGGGGGCCTGCAATGCCCCGGGGAGGTGGTGGTCCCCGGGGTAGCATCGGGGGGGGGGCAGGAGCACCCCACACATTTTTTAAAGAATGCCCCGAGGAGGTGGCGGTCCCCTGGGCTGTGAGGGGGCATGTGCCCCCCGCATATAATTATATAAGCCCCGGAGAGGTGGCGATCCCCGGGGCTGCGGGGACCCCACGGGCCCCGCTACATAATTGGACATTGCACCAAGGACCTGGCCCACCCGGGAGCTTATAGAAAACGAAGCTCGGGAGCCCGCGCTTCATTTTGTTTAAAATTTTTCAACCGGATTCACGCACCCAGCACGAATTTGGTTGAGTTTTAAAAAATGCTTTTTTGGGCCCTGGGGGTCTTTGTGGGACTGCCCTGAGCAGGTCTAGGGTGTTAAGGTGTTTCTACTCTGCTCCCCTTTCTTGTCTTTTATCTTTTAACAACTGTTTTCTTGTGACTCAGTTTCTGAGTCACAAGAAATTCTACCCAAGCAGCAGCTCGCGAACTTACCGCTCGTGCAGGGAAAAAACTCCGCTGCACTACGCGAAGCGGAGTTTTCTGCACTCCGTGACCTCTGTGGAGCGCAGAATGCAGAAATCTCTGCAAACACCGCAAACGGAGCGGAGTTCACCACCCAGGCCTAGACAAAACTAAAAATTAAAGTTTAAGATATTTGTAGGTCTTCTAATAATAAATACACTGCCTTTTGGAATACAAAAATGCTCTGAAATTCACCTATTATACATAACTGACCTAAGTATACCTTGCACCGCTATTATAAACTACTTTAGATTAGCCCTTCTTGATTGCTCGCATCACCTGTCATTTTACCAGTACCCACCAGAGCACACAGTATGGGGCAGTGGGGCAGTTCACCTCAGCTACTGCACCTGCCTGCAAGGGGATCTCTGTCTCGCCTTTGCAATGGAGGTCAGGTGAACGCTGCACTGTGAAAGGCAGAGCGGCCGCTTCAAAGCTGTCCCTCATTTTCTAATGTGCTGCCCCCAGGGCACTGTACCGTTCTGCACCTGATGAACTTCATTAAAGGCGTGCCGCGGTTCAAACAGGGACACACTCTCTAAGTATAACACGACCCTTGATATCTCTATGGCTCAAATGTAAAAATTAGGGACAAGTTACTCAATTAGAACATATTGGAAGTTTTCTCAGACAAGTCTTCATGGTGTGTGGAACACAGATCACATCTCTGGTATGTGGGGGAGGAGAGATCGCTCGCTGTCTTGTAATCCTCCATAGGAT
Organism: Lissotriton helveticus; assembly: GCF_964261635.1. Lineage (NCBI taxonomy): Eukaryota > Metazoa > Chordata > Amphibia > Caudata > Salamandridae > Lissotriton > Lissotriton helveticus. Next base: position 371,265,247 of record NC_136058.1, read on the forward strand.
GTGGCAAAGGGATCCCACGTTTGTTCTGAGGTTAATGGGAGATCGGTTATGGTCCCATGATCCTTCAGCATGTGTCACAGGGTCCCCATGTCAGTCCTGAGGTTGATGAGAGATGGGCTGCTCACCTGTGTTCCTGTGCGTAATGTGGTCACAAGATGAAACTTATATACTGTTTAAGGAACCGGTCCAATGAACTACACTTTGTAGATGTTTGCAGCAATTGTTAGCTACCATATCACCAACTGTCTCCCTTCTTATTCTCTCCTCATGACTTTAGTCACTAAATCAATTGTAGGTTGTTGGACCCAGTGTATTCTGCAATGCCCTCTACCCTAGTGCTCTGTTCCTTTGCTGCTTAGCCAGCATGTGAGGTCATCACCATGTTGAGAGTGTTTTTGTTGAAAGGGGTGTCAGTTGAAGGAAAGGGCTGAACAGCAAGGATGCTGGTCATGGTGAGGCCTACCTGTAGCCTGAACTAAACCTAATAAACCTACTTATTTTATAACCTACAGGATGATTGTAACATAGGTCAAGTGGTAGGATAGCTCAGTGGGTGAAGCATTGGGCTATAGATAATTGTGTGTATTTTGAAGACTGAAGGTTCATTTCCTGGTAGGTGCACCCAGCATTGTAAATGAATAAGATAACTACATTTATAAAAATATCAACAAAGAAATAAGTAACAATAAACAACACTGTGGTGGGTGCTATAGAACCCAGTACTTTAGTTGGAAATATACACATATGTTGAGACTTCTTCTTGCATGAAAAGCCTCTGCCTCCATATTCCTCTGGGTCACAGACTCTCTCACTGCACATTCCTCTGGGTCACAGACTCTTTCTCTGCACATTCCTCTGGGTCACAGACTCTCTCACTGCACATACCTCTGGGGCACAGACTCTCTCCCTGCACATTCTTCTGACTCACAGACTCTCTCCCTGCACATTCCTCTGGGTCACAGACTCTCCCTGCACATTCATTCCTCTGGGTCACAGACTCTCTCCCTAGGCATACCTCTGGGGCACAGGCTCTCTGCCTGCACATTCCTCTGGGTCACAGACTCTCTCTCCGCACATTCCTCTAGGTCACAGACTCTCTCCCTACCAATTCCTCTGGGTCACAGACTCTCCTCACATTCCTCGAGTTCACAGACTCTCTCTCTGCTCATTCCTCTGGGTCACAGACTCTCTCCCTGCTCATTCCTCTGGGTCACAGACTCTCCCCGCACATTCATTCCTCTGGGTCACAGACTCTCTCCCTAGGCATACCTCTGGGGCACAGGCTCTCTGCCTGCACATTCCTCTGGGTCACATACTCTCTCTCCTCACATTCCTTTGGGTCACAGACTCTCTCTCCTCACATTCCTCGAGGTCACAGACTCTCTCCCTGCTCATTCCTCTGGGTCACAGACTCTCTCCCTGCTCATTCCTCTGGGTCACAGACTCTCTCCCTGCTCATTCCTCTGGGTCACAGACTCTCTCCCTGCTCATTCCTCTGGGTCACAGACTCTCTCCCTGCTCATTCCTCTGGGTCACAGACTCTCTCCCTGCTCATTCCTCTGGGACACAGACTCTCTCCCTGCTAATTGCTCTGGGTCACAGACTCTCTCCCTGCTCATACCTCTGGGGAACAGACTCTCTCCCTGCACATTCCTCTGGGTCACAGACTCTCTCTCCACACATTCCTCGGGGTCACAGACTCTCTCCCTGCTCATTCCTCTGGGTCACAGACTCTCTCTCTGCTCATTCCTCTGGGTCACAGACTCTCTCCCTGCTCATTCCTCTGGGTCACAGACTCTCTCCCTGCTCATTCCTCTGGGTCACAGACTCTCTCCCTGCACAATCCTCTGGGTCACAGACTCTTCCCCTTTACATTTCTCTGGGTCACAGACTATCTCCCTGCTCATTACGCTGGGTCACAGACTCTCCCTGCTCATTCCTCTGGGGCACAGACTCTCTCCCTGCACATTCCTCTGGGTCACAGACTCTCTCCCTAGGCATACCTCTGGGGCACAGACTCTCTCACTGCACATTCCTCTGGGTCACAGACTCTCTCCCTAGGCATACCTCTGGGGCACAGACTCTCTCCCTGCACATTCCTCTGGGTAACATACTCTCTCCCTGCACATTTCTCTGGGTTACAGACTATCTCCCTAGGCATACCTCTGGGTTACAGGCTCTCTACGTGCACATTCCTCTGGGTCACAGACTCTCTGCCTGCTCATTCCTCTGGGTCACAGACTCTCTCCCTAGGCATACCTCTGGGGCACAGACTCTCTCCCTGCACAATCCTCTGGGTCACAGACTCTTCCCCTGCACATTTCTCTGGGTCACAGACTATCTCCCTGCTCATTCCGCTGGGTCACAGACTCTCCCTGCTCATTCCTCTGGGGCACAGACTCTCTCCCTGCACATTTCTCTGGGTCACAGACTCTCTCCCTGCACATTTTTCTGGGTCACAGACTATCTCCCAGCTCATTCCGCTGGGTCACAGACTCTCCCTGCTCATTCCTCTGGGGCACAGACTCTCTCCCTGCACATTTCTCTGGATCACAGACTCTCTCCCTGAACATTCCTCTGGGTCACAGACTCTCTCCCTAGGCATACCTCTGGGGCACAGACTCTCTCCCTGCACATTCCTCTGGGTCACATACTCTCTCCCTGCACATTCCTCTGGGTTACAGACTCTCTCCCTAGGCATACCTCTGGGTTACAGGCTCTCTATCTGCACATTCCTCTGGGTCACAGACTCTCTCCCTAGGAATACCTCTGGGGCACAGACTCTCTCCCTGCACAATCATCTGGGTCACAGACTCTTCCCCTGCACATTTCTCTGGGTCACAGACTATCTCCCTGCTCATTCCGCTGGGTCACAGACTCTCCCTGCTCATTCCTCTGGGGCACAGACTCTCTCCCTGCACATTTCTCTGGGTCACAGACTCTCTCCCTGCACATTTCTCCGGGTCACAGACTATCTCACAGCTCATTCCGCTGGGTCACAGACTCTCCCTGCTCATTCCTCTGGGGCACATACTCTCTCCCTGCACATTCCTCTGGGTCACAGACTCTCTCCCTAGGCATACCTCTGGGGCACAGACTCTCTCCCTGCACATTCCTCTGGGTAACATACTCTCTCCCTGCACATTCCTCTGGGTTACAGACTCTCTCCCTAGGAATACCTCTGGGGCACAGACTCTCTCCCTGCTCATTCCTCTGGGTCACAGACTCTCTCCCTGCTCATTCCTCTGGGTCACAGACTCTCGCTCTAGGCATTTATTTATTTATTTGCGAGTTTTTATAGCGCTGTGAATAGACTCCCGAAGGAGTATCTCCGCGCTGTTGGCAACCAGTAACACAACTGACAAAGGAGCATTTCAATTAAAAAGAGAGTATTGTGAGGTTCCGAGTCCAGAAAATAAACAACTAAACTGAGCCAAACAGAAAGGTTTTCAGACATTTTCTGAATTGGAGGTGGTTATGACACTGTCTTAGTGAAAGTGGGAGGGAGTTCCAAAGATTAGGACCTACTACAGACAAGGCCCTACCACCTAGTCTGGATTTGGTTATCCTAGGAACATTCAGTAACAGCTGGTCACTGGATCTGAGGGATCGAATAGGGGCATAAGGAACAAACTTGCTGGCTAGATACTCTGGTCCCAATTGATTAAGTCCCTTATGGATAACGCAGCAGGTCTTGAACTTCACACGTTGGCGTATTGGTAGCCAATGTAGTTTTTGAAGTAATGGTTTGGATGGGGATCTAGGAGGTACATTTAACACCAGCCTAGCTGCGGTATTTTGTACCACCTGTAGACGGTCTAGAACCTCCTCATTTGCACCTGCCAGAAGACCGTTACAATAATCAAGTCTGCTTATGACCAGAGCTTGAACTAAGGTTTTCCTATGGGAGTCCGGTAGAAAAGGAAAAATCCTACGGAGCAGACCAATCGCATGGAAACAGGATCCCACAGTGATGTTAACATTATGTTTCATGGTCAGCTCCGGCTCCAATGTGACTCCCAAATTCTTGATTACTGTTTTGGGCTCAGGAACTGGGCCCAAGTCTGAAGGCCACCAGTCGGGGGACCATTGAATCCTAGCTTCCCCGAAGAGCATCACCTCCGTCTTTCCAACGTTACATTGAAGGAGGTTGGAGGACATCCACCTAGCAACTGCCTTCATCCCATCGGAAAAAGATTGTATTATTTCCGGGGAAAGGTGTTTAAAAGGGAAGAGCAGCTGCGTGTCGTCAGCGTAGGACACTGGGTAGAACCCAAAAGCTCTGGTAACATCTGCCAGGGGAGCCACATAGGTATTAAATAAAGTCGGGCTCAAGCAAGAGCCCTGTGGTACTCCCTTGGTGATGTTAACCTCTTCCGACCTAAACTCACCCATGCTGACAGATTGGGTGCGGTTGGAGAGGAAGCTCTTGATCCAGTCCAGTGCCCTGCCGCCGATTCCACTCCTGGACAGTCGTTCGATCAGAATGGTGTGGGAAATCGTATCGAACGCTGCCGATAAATCTAGCAGCACCAGGACAACAGAGTAGCCCCTGTCCTGGTACAGCCGCAGATCGTCCGTTACCGACAGCAAGGCCGTTTCTGTACTGAATTTTGGCCTAAAGCCTGACTGAGATCGGTCGAGGCTACCAGACTGTTCCAAGTAGGTGGATAGGTGCTTATTGGTATGTTTTTCAATAATTTTCCCTAAGAATGGTAGGAGGGAGATAGGCCTCAGGTTAGACATGTTGGTCCAAGGAACAGATGAATTCTTCCTGATGGGTCTAACTAGGGCTTTTTTCCAGCACTGTGGGACAACTCCAGATGTAAGTGAGAGGTTCACCAGTTTCTGAACATCAGGGCCTAGTGTACTCCCTAGAGGGCCCATAAGTCTGGCTGGAAGCAAGTCCGCGGGACTTCCACTTTTGATGTCCGTAAACAGTCTCTCAACCTCTGCTAACGATATCTCAGGGAAATCATTGAAAGAATAGATGTTAGTAGATGCAGTCTGTACCAGAGTAGGGTTATCCTGGCTACTTATGCCAGAACTGTATGCCTCTATTTTATTGTAGATGGCATCGATTTTGTCTGTGAAGAAGCAGGAAATGCTGTCGCAAAGCTGTTGTGAGGCCATGTCTGCACTTTCACACGCTTTGGGTTTCAGAAATGTTGTAACAATCTGATAGAGAGTTTTTGAGTCATTGCCGGCTGCTTCTAACTGGGCAGTGACATGGTTTTTCCGGGCAGATCTTATGGCTTTGTGATAGGTACTAAGATTAGTTTTGTATTTGATTTTGTCTTCCTCCAAGGAGGTTTTTCTCCAAGTTTTCTCCGCCTTTCTAACTAAGCGTTTGAGATTACGCAGTTCCTCTGAGTACCAGACCTCTTGCTTCCTGGCTAGACTAATTTTAAAAGTCTTCATCGGGGCAATTTGTTGTACCACGGCAGTGACTGCAGAATCCCAAGTAGAGAGGGCAGTATTAATGTCATCTGTACAGAGAATAGGGGGAGAGAGATATTTCTGCGCAAAATCAGTGTTAGTTATTTTGTGCCACTGTCTGCGTTTAGGAGGAATTTGTATGTGGGAGATAGGTCGGTAGTCACTTATCGGCATGGAGAACTCAAGTACAAAGTGGTCTGTCCAAGGATATTGTTTGGGTGTACAACATTTAATACCAGGGAAGTTGGATATAATCAGGTCCAGGGTGTGTCCTGCCTGATGTGTAGGTCCATGGTTACATTGCTTTAATCCTAGAAGAGACATGTCAGTTAGAAAAGATTGTGCATCATTGTTGGCCTCTTCTTCACTATGAATATTAAAGTCCCCGAGCAACAGGAAATCTTTATCTTGACACACATGGGGGGCTAGTGCTTCCATTAGCTGTTTGGACGCATTTTTTAAAGGGCCCGGTGGGCGATAAACCAAGGCTCCTTTCCTACTATGTTTGGTGGAGGAGCCAATCCTAAAAATCATCATTTCTAAGTCTGAATTACAACACTGATCAATGACCGAAACAGAAATCTCATTTTTAAAAACAATTGCTATTCCCCCACCGATTTTTTTGGGTCGATCTAATCTGATAATCTTGTAACCCTCGGGTATTCCAAGGGTAATAGCGGGGGTGGTATGGGGCTTCAACCATGTTTCTGTTAAAAAGCAGAGATCTGCTTGTTGGGAAGAGATTAGGTCCCAGACCTCGAAGGAGTGTTTAACCAAGGATCTAACATTACACAACAGAATCCTTCCCTCCTGTATCGATACTTTAGGAGTATTACAGGGACGCTGTTCGAAGGAATGTTTAACTGTCTGAAATTGTGTATAGCACGATCTACATGAGAAAGGTCCTTCGGGAAAACAGAAAAATGGTAGCTTACAGTCAGGAGTTAACACAGTAGGGCGTAGGCGCAGTAAGGCCTGCGAAGAGTAAGACCGTCTATATACCTTAGTAGACTTATATGGAACGTCCATAGCCCCTAGCCACGTCCTGTCGCGGACGGGCGCAGACGGGCTTCTCTCTGGCGCGTCTCAGGCGCTTCGCTGCGCGCGACCGCTGCGCGCTTACTGTGACGAGGGGGCTAAATACCCTCAGGTACAGCAACTAGAGCGCTGACCGCTCTGTCAATGCGGAAGTGCGGAAGTGACCTGGCTCTGCCTGACCCGCCCTCCGCTCAACGGCACTGGTTGCCGAGTCGGACCGGGGCGGGCAGGACGGGAAATCGAGCCCAGGCTATGCAAGTAACTTTTAATCGGGAGAGGCATACCTCTGGGGAACAGAATCTCTCCCTGCACAAACCTCTGGGTCACAGACTCTTCCCCGGCACATTTCTCTGGGTCACAGACTATCTCCCTGCTCATTCCGCTGGGTCACAGACTCTCCCTGCTCATTCCTCTGGGACACAGACTCTCTCCCTGCTCATTCCTCTGGGTCGCAGACTCTCCCCTTCTCATTCCTCTGGGTCACAGACTCTCTCCCTGCATATTCCTCTGGGTCACAGACTCTCTCAACAGCACATTCCTCTGGGTCACAGACTCTCTCCCTGCACATTCCTCTGGGTCACAGGCTCTCTCCCTGCTCAGCCCTCTGGGTCACAGACTTTCTCCCTGCACATTGCTCTGGGTCACGGACTCTCTCCCTGCCCATTCCTCTGGGTCACAGACTCTCTCCCTGCACATTCCTATGGGTCACAGACTCTCTACATGCACATTCATCTGGGTCACAGACTCTCTCCCTGTCCATTACTCTGGGTCACAGACTCTCTACCTGCACATTCCTCTGGGTCACGGACTCTCTCCCTGCCCATTCCTCTGGGTCACAGACTCTCTCCCTGCACATTCCTATGGGTCACAGACTCTCTACATGCACATTCATCTGGGTCACAGACTCTCTCCCTGTCCATTACTCTGGGTCACAGACTCTCTACCTGCACATTCCTCCGGGTCAGAGACTCTCTCCCTGGACATACCTCTGGGTCACAGACTCTCTCCCTGCACATTCCTCTGGGTCACAGACTCTCTCCCTGCTCATTCCTCTGGGTCACAGACTCTCTCCCTGTCCATTACTCTGGGTCACAGACTCTCTATCTGCACATTCCTTCGGGTCAGAGATTCTCTCCCTGCACATACCTCTGGGTCACAGAGTCTCTCCCTGCACATTCCTCTGGGTCACAGACTCTCTCCCTGTACACTCCTCTGGGTCACAGACTCTCTCTCTACTCATTCCTCTGGGTCACAGACTCTCTTCCTGCACATTCCTCCGGGGCATAGACTCTCTCCCTGCACATTCCTCTGGGGCATAGACTCTCTCCCTACTCATTCCTCTGGGTCACAGACTCTCTCCCTGCACATTCCTCTGGGTCACAGACTCTCTCCCTGCTCATTCCTCTGGGTCACAGACTCTCTCCCTGTCCATTACTCTGGGTCACAGACTCTCTATCTGCACATTCCTTCGGGTCAGAGATTCTCTCCCTGCACATACCTCTGGGTCACAGAGTCTCTCCCTGCACATTCCTCTGGGTCACAGACTCTCTCCCTGTACACTCCTCTGGGTCACAGACTCTCTCTCTACTCATTCCTCTGGGTCACAGACTCTCTTCCTGCACATTCCTCCGGGGCATAGACTCTCTCCCTGCACATTCCTCTGGGGCATAGACTCTCTCCCTACTCATTCCTCTGGGTCACAGACTCTCTTCCTGCACATTCCTCTGGGTCTCCCCCTGCTCATGCTCACCTTTCAGCATCTTGATGGCGGCGCTGACCTTGACGCCGTCCTTCTTGATCATGGCTCTCATGACCTGGCCAAAGTTCCCCTCCCCGATCATGTCCTCGAACCGGATGTCCTCCCACTCCAGGATGGGGTAGGTGAGTGGCTCACTCTGCGGCTTCGGGCGGCGCGTCAACGTCAGCGTCCCAGAGCTGAACTGGAGGATTGTCTCCTCTCCCTGAGGAAGAAGAGTAGACAGGGTGGAGGTCAGGGTACCAGACAGGTAAGATCAGAGAGAAGGGGAGAGGACAGGAGAGGGCAGAGGTCAAAGGATTAGACAGGTCAGAGATGAGGGTAGAGGTAAAAGGAGACAGGGCAGGAGGCAGAGGTCAAAGGACAGACAGGTCAGGAGGCAGAGGTCAAAGGACCAGACAAGTCAGGTCAGAGGTGAGGATAGAGGTCAAAGGACCAGACTGGTCAGAAGGTAGAGGTCAAAGGCCCGGCTGGTCAGGGCCTCATTTGTGATGGAGTACCCCACATTTTTGACACTGAGTGAGCCTAGTTAACCTATGGATTGAAGGGATACTGATAGAAAGGCCATGTGGAGACCTCAGGCTCTGGTCAATCCTCTGAGAAGTGACCCAGAGCAAGAGACCAGTCTATTGGAAGGGAAAAGAAAGCAGAATACAGTAAACAGAGATAAATGAATTCTATTGAATGCAGTATTAGCGAACGGAATATGATCATCGCTCACAGATAATAGGTGTAGAGATTGAATCACACAGCGGGTTATGACAAGGTGTACCTTCTGGTAACACACCATGTGTTGGTCAGTACACTGTCATGTAAGTAGTATGTCCATGCAGGTTTTCCAGTCTATTCTGAACTTTGGCACAGTGTGTGCTCCAGATCAGATGTATTTTGCTACTTTGTATTTGTGTGAGTGTGTTGCCGGTGTCTAGTGTAGTCGGCTTGTGCTTGTGCTTATGTGGTCTTATTCACAGGAGGCGTATGTAACTCGCTCTGCCTGCCAACATGCTGAGTGTTTCATTTGTTTGGCATTGTTTTGCGGTTTTTGCTTTATTTTCCAGTATATCGATGTTGTGTCTCCTTGCTCCAGTGTTATTGTCACGGGCTTTACTACTAACGTGTGTAGTTTTCTATACGTGGATACGGTGTTTTACTTTGCATCACCCATGAGTGGAGGGTGAACCCCACGAGCACACTAACCAGAGGATCTTTGATTACCTATTTACAAATTGAAGTACATTGATGAGTGCGTGGGTTTTCTTCTAATTATGTCCACTTGTTTGCCTCCCCTGTGTCAGGGTGAGGGTCCAGCCTGTGCATCACTGCTGCACTGCCCTTGTGCCCCTCCCACCTTGCTGTGTCTACCAAGCTGTCTTCATGTTTTTCTTTATCTGTATTTCTCCTGTCAAGGATGAGGAGTGTGGGAGTGCGGTGTTTTGAGGAGTCACCCCTCAGCGATGAGGAGAGCGCTGATTTCTACTCACCGATCCAGTCTGGTAGGTGAAGGTCCTTGGTCGGTGGAAGAAGTTCTTCTTGATGCAGAAGAGGGCCAGCAGCGCAATGATGATCGTGATGCATGTGACCGACACGGAGCCGATGATCGCCAGCAGCAGTTTCTGGTTGCCCCGCGAGGCCTGGGGGCTCCGGCTCTCCATGCTGGGGATGAGGTTCTGCAGATCTGTAGAAAGAATGAGGAGAAACATGACTGGAGTCAATGAGACATCCCTTTTGTGGCACCAAAACCTGTCCATCTGGTGTTCTCTTCTCTTTAAGGGTGAGACCTGGACTGCACCATCTGGTCATCACTACAGGGGTGGGCCTTACCTTCTGTTCATCACTCTGGGTTCAACCCTGGGCTGTATATTCTTTTAATTCTTTTAAGGGTGAAACATGAGCTTGCTTTAGGGGTAAAGCCTGAGCTGTTCCAACTGTTTATCCAGCTAGAGTTCAACCCTGACCTGCAGCATTTGGTCAATGGTTCACACCTGGACTGTAGATCTATTTGCTGTTGGCTTTTCCCTACCCTTGGTTCAGAATAGGACCTGGTGGAATTTTCATTATGCTAGTATATTGTTGCATATATTCTGACATTTCAAGTTACACTAATGCCTGATAGTACGCCATTACAACATGCTGTGTAATTTGTCCTCTGCTTGGGGAAAAATCCTACGTTGTGAGCATGAGAAACAACATGAGCTAACACTAGCGGTTACTGTTCGCATCGTATGTGGTTTTTAGAGCACCTTCATTTACCTGAGATTTGGCGTAATTTAGCAAAGACTATTTACAAACATTTTGCACAACCTTCAGAGACACATTCTAACTCATTTCTCTAATAAATCCTATTCCTCACTCTGGAGTTCAGACTTGGAGTGTCCCTTCTCTGCTATGAATAGCACTTGGTGTGAGCAGTCTATCAGCCACCAGCACATTTTGCACTTTCCAAAGCATGCTTTCATTGTGGTTCTGCAGGTGAGACCCAAGAGCGTCTCGTCCAGGCTGGTTGAAGCTGACCAGACACCTACACAGGTAATGTTCACAACCTCTGGCCCAGCCGAAGCAGGTCCTATCTTCCATCGCGCACCTTGGTCCAACGTAAGAGATTGGTCCATCTCTTTATCAGAGCTCCTGTGCTCAGCACTACTGGCCTGTCCCTACCCTCACACCTCTTGTCCCCAGCCCTAGTCTGTAGACATCTTTTCCCTCCTACACAGAAGTTAACGCTGGCCCTTCCACCAATCTGATGGCCTTGGCAACCACGGTAAGGGCTCTACCACCCCTTCCCTCAACCATCTTCCTGCATTGATGGCGTCTAACTTCCTCTTCCCTTTCTCCACAGGATTGGATTCAGCCCCCCTCCTTGATAATAATACCAGTATTTGTAAAGCGCGAACAATTACCCCTAAGGGTGTCAAAGTACGGGGGATCATCGGGAAGATTAAGCAAGCTATTGTCCAGAGTCACATGGTGCTGGGCTAACCTGCTACCGGCGCCAGGGATCGAACCATGAGCCCCGGTGTTCTGGATTCAGCCGACCTGGCCACCGCACTACACCTCTTCCTCTTCATCACACCAGTGGCATAACATTAGCCTCCCTGCAGCCCCCCACGGTGTGGGAACCCCTGAGCATTGAGGGGGGACCTGCACCGGTGGCAGCCCCTGACCTGAGAGCTCCTGACTGGTAGTACTTGTACTTTGCAGGGGCCCCCTCAAGTTTTATTACGCCACTGGATCACACCTCCCTTGCACCAATGACCTTACCTTCATGGTGCGTGCGGACTCTCACAGGCTGGCTCCAGTCTCCTGGGATCCTAGAGTTGGCGCGGACTCTGAACTGGTACTCGGTGCTGGCGTTCAGCCCAGCGATGAGTTTCCGGGTCTCGTTCTCACTGTCGGTATCGATCCACTTCTGCTCGCCAGGCACTGCCATCGCCTGGCACTCGATCGTGTACTTAATGATCCCTCCATTGGGGTCTTCGGGTGGCGACCAGGTCAGCTGCACCGAATTTTCAGACAGGGCACTGCCATGGAGGTCTCGAGGCGGCGACGGACCTGGCAACGAGAAAGAAGTGCAGCTGTAAAGATGGCCCACAGGCTTCAGGCTGGCACAAGGCATTGAGACCCTGGCGCAGGCCTCCATGCTGTATCAGCACCAATACCAGCACCCATCCCACCAGCACCAATATGACCAATGCCACCACCACCAATACAACCACCACCGCCAATGGCACCACCAATACCCCACCACCAATATCACCACCACTAATAACACCAATGCCATCACCAATACCACCAATACCAGCACCACCAATACCACCATCAATATCACCACCACCACCACAGCCACAACTACCACCATACATGGTCTGCTCTTACATATAATAAGCACTGTAGCCCGCCGAGCAGAGCTGCAAAATATCGGCACACGTCACTTTCAGCTCAGAGAAGCACTGGTCGAAAAAAGTTGTTTCCAACTATAATATGAATTACAATGGGAGGGGATGTAATGGCATGCGTACAAACTCCTATCGCCACCAGAACATCACTTTTTGTGACATTCCTGTGGAGATAGGGGCTTTGCCTTATGTACAAGGCAGCGTTAAGCCACCACCACCACCACCAATACCATCAACACAATTACCACTACCACCAATACCCTCACCTATACCACCACCAATAAGGCCACCGGCAATACCACCACCACCAAAGCCAATAACACCACCACCCCCAATACCAATGCCACTACCATCAATACCACCACCTATACCTCCACAACCACCAATACCACCACCAATACCACCACCAATATCACTACCAATACCACCACCAATACCACCACCATCAATACCACCACCACCTTCAATGCCAGTAACACCACCATCAACACCAATACCACCGCCACCACCAATACCACCACCATCAATACCACCAAAACCAATACCACAACCAATACCACCACCACCAATACCAATACCACCACCAATACCACCAGCACCAATACCACCAATGGATGTATGACGATACAACGCACACTTTTACAACGCATACCTTTACAACGCATTTTTACAACGCAACATCCATTACAACGCACACTTTTACAACGCATACCATTACAACGAATACTTAAAAAATACCTTTACAACGCATTCCACTACAACGCAGACTACATTTACAATGCATACCATTACAACGCATTAAATTACATTGCAAATAAGGTAAGTGTTGGATAGTGTAGGGGTTAAAATTACTATTCTAACTCCAGGGGGTGCAACAGTAGGGAAAATATTGGATAGTGTAGGGGTAAAAATTACTATTCTAACTCCAGGGGGTGCAACAGTAGGGTAAGTATTGGATGGTAAGTTTCGCGTTGTAATGGTATGTGTTGTAATGACTGCGTTGTAATGGTATGCGTTGTAGTGGTGTGCGTTGTAGTGTCATGTGTTGTAATGACTGTGTTGTAAATGTATGCGTTGTAATGGATGTTGTGTTGTAAAAGTTTCGTTGTAATGGTAGTGCGTTGTAAAAGTTGCGTTGTAAACGTTGTATACCCCACCAATACCACCACCACCAATACCACCACCACCAATACTACCACCATCACCAATACCACCACCAATACTCCACCACCAATACCACCACCAACACCAATACCACCACCACCAATACCACCAATATCACCACCTATACCACCAATTCCAGCACCACCGCTACCACCAATACCACGACCACCAGCAATACCGCTACCACCAATACCAATACCACCACCACAAATACCAATACCACCACCTCAGCGCCTCTTGCTCACTAGTAATAGCAGGTGGAATGTACATGTTCAGAGCTGCAGCCAAGACCATCCCTCGCTCCCTTCCTCCATGCCTGCCATAAAGCACAGCCCGCCCTGCACCAGGCGGTGAAGCCAGGGCCCTACTACAGCTGGAGTGTTTTTTATTAGGCCAAAGATAACAATGACATTACGCAATGCCACACTGCACACTCAAATTACAGAGAGAGCAGAAAATAGCCGCTCCTCTCCCGCTCTTAATCCTGAGCCGCGACAGTGTAATCACAGAGTGAAAGGTGTTGGAGCGCTTTGTTAGCGTTTATAGCTTGGATCCTATGTAACTCTCACTTCACACTTTGTGTCTGTGCAATTTACAACACTCACACATCTTCTTGACTGCACTATTTGTCACTACTTTGAAGACTTCGCAGGCTGGTCTCGTCCTCTGATATTTACATTCTAACAAGCGGTCGAGAAGGCCCCTTATTGCAATGCAATAGGTCTCACATTTGCGAGAATTTAAGCTATTATTATTGTAAGTGAAAATACCTTTTATTTATGTTTTAAAACACATAAATAAAAGGCATTGTTATTCACAATAGCAATAGCTCAAACTCGCTTGAATGCGAACCGATTGCATTCAAAATACTTGTTTGTGCTAGGCAGAAGCACCTAAGAAATGGCAAACTTCCTTGGCGTATGCATTAAATCTACATCTGGTGTAACGGTAATGGCCAGAGTTGCTGACCTAGTTACTAGGGAACCAGGTTCAAGTCTCAGCGTCAGTCAATCTCCTATGATCCTGGGCCAATCAGTTAATCTCCCTGTGCTTAAAAGTAAATGCACCTGTCCTTTTCTAACATAACTGGTGCTTTTGTGAAGCGCTCTAGACAGTATCTTCTTACAGCCTGGCATGAAAAGTGGCTATTTATGTTTTTGCTAGGTAGGGGACACCTGTAAACCCGCAGTGCTGGCCGTGACTCAGACACACCAGACTAGAGTGCTTGAATGACCGTGAATGTCTGTGCTGCGCTTTGAAGGCCACGGTGCCTGAACATCAAGGCTCTGTGTTGAGAATGCAGCTCACTCACATCAGAGAGTGCCTGGCCGTGGTGGTGACCAGAACCATGTCACTGTATATAGGTTGTGGCATCATGGCTGGCAATGCTAACTAATTATGGTGGAGAGAGTTATTGTCTGGCAATTCCAATGGTGCTGCTTAGTTATAAATGAACTGATTCCATGTGAGTGCCGACATCCCTGAAGTTAAGTTGAGCTCTCTGACCGACGATGCGTCTAAATCAAACCCTGCATTGTCGCACGCCAGTACACATGGTCTGCTCCTATATATATATTGATTGCATCCAGTTAGACACAACCCTCCCATGTAATTGGTCGGATCATCATACTATCACCATCTTCATCAATGAAACAGTGAAACTTAACTTGGGTCAGCCCATAAGGCCTAAAGTATGGAAGAGAGACTTGAAAAACATTGACCCTAACACACTCACAACCTCCAGCTACAACTTACTTCTTCCCCCATAGGGATAGCCGATGTTCATGAGCTCACCAATCACTACTTCAACTCGATGAACATGATTGTAAATGAGGCATCCCCCCTTCAATTAAAGAGAGTCTCCACAAAAGACACTAAACCATGGTATGTTGGAAGACTCAACGAGGATAGACGATCCCTAAGAGTTTTGGAACGCAGATGGAGAGCAGCTCTGTCCGCCAATCACCTCAAGGCACTAAGTAAGAAAAGAAATGCATACTACAGAAAGATCAAGCGCACTAAAGCAGACTTCTTCAGTCACCAATTAGACCAGGCAAAAAAAGTCACAAAAAGCTCTTCGAGTTAATCAAAACTCAATCTAAGGATGCACCTCACCGACCCCAGGATAAAATTGGCCCAAGATCCAACGTGGAAGAATTTGCTGCCTTCTTCTCTCAGAAGACCAATGCCATAGAGAAGGACCGTCTCAACAATCTAATCACACACTCGGCCGCACACATGAACTCTGCACCATCCCTTCTAACTTCCCCACACCGAATCTCATCAAAGTTTGAACTAAAAAACAATGCATCAACCTACAACCCCTATAATGAAGAATCTATTCTCAAAATGCTCACTGCCTTAAATCCTCTAATCACTTAGTTGACCGTCTCCAAGCAAACCTAGTAAACGCCTTCACCCCGCTGCTGCTACCTCTCTGGACCAAGATCATAAATAATTCCTTACTTCAAGGTTGCATCCCTGACACCCTTAAGGCAGGGCATGGGTTACCCCATTCTAAAGAAACCCACGGCGGACGCTGCAGACTTAAACAATTACCATCCTATATCCAACATACCTACCCTGGCCAAACTCTTAAAAAAATGTGTACACATCCAGCTGCTAAGACATATTCAACAGTTTAATCTACTCAACATATACCAATCAGGTTTCCGTGCAGGTCACAGCACTGAAATGGCCATGACCCATATAATCGACGATGCCCTACAAATCCTAGATCAGAACGGGGCCTGCCTACTCTTTTACTAGATCTTTCCTTGGCCTTTGACACTGTCAAACATGATAATCTGATAGATCTTCTGGAACACAGTATGGGTTTAGGTGGATCAGTTCTAAGTTGGTTTTCCTCGTTCTTCCAAAACAGATCACAATGATTCAAGGTCAATCACTCCCTGTCTAAACCTGTTCCGGTCACTTTATGAGTCCCACAAGGATCTGCATTATCTCCGACATTGTTCAATCTTTTCATGGAACCCCTGACTGATATTCTCTACTCGTCTAACGTGCAATACCACATGTACGCTGGCGACACACAACTATACCTGAAGATCCGAACCCTAGAAGATATCAAATCGTTCAACAATATTCTCGGAAAAACTCAGACATGGCTGGCAGAAAATCACCTAAAACTGAATGCCCTCAAAACCTTATTCCTCCTCATCGCTCCCCCTGCCCAAGTACCCATAATGCAAGACTGGATCAAACACCTTACTGCACTTAATTGTCAACCCCTCATCATGGATTCAGCAAAATCGTTGGGATATCTCTGGACAGAAACCTCAATATGCAAAAACACATCAGCAACGTAACAAAAGGAGCAAACTTTCAGATAAGCACTTTGAAAAAACTGAAACCTTTCCTGCCAGATAAGGACTTCAAACTGGCGGTACAAGCTCTAGTTGTCTCGAGAGTGGATTACAGCAGTGTCTCTCTCTGCGGCCTGCCCAGAGTGGCAACAGCCCCACTAAGAGTCTCAATCAACGCCTCAGCGAGGCTTATCACTGGCTCCAAAAGAAGTTCCCACATGTCCCCTGACCTAAAATCCCTTAACTCGCTACCTTTTGAAGCCACAATTCATTGGCAAATAGCATGTATGACTCATAAAGCCATTCATCACAATACACCCAGCTATCTGGCACAGAAACTGGTGCCCTCGTGTGGGGCTAGATCCTTAAGAAGTGCTAACAACCTTCTACTGAAACCTCAAAGATTCAACAAGAAAAAATGTATAACCGAACATTTTTAGGGATGGCACCCAGAATTTGGAATGCTTTACCCCCAGAAACCAGACTTAATCCATCTATTGCACTTTTCAAAAAAGAAGTGAAATCGCTCCTCATGGCTAAATTCACCTGAGCAGGGGCTGGTGTCATTGGTGACCTTCGTATCCTCCACATTAAATTTTACAATGTTCACTGCCCGGGCCAGGTATCCTAGATATTGTATCTATATTATACTTGATATACAGGGAACGCTTTTTTTGTATCTTATACCGGGTATCAATGATTGGTTAATTACACTACCATTGTCAATCAGAGAAATGTATACTATTTACCGTGTTTTTATGTAACTAAGACTCTACCTTGCAAAGCGATCTGATACCCGCAAGGGTCTAGTTCACGCTCTATAAAACTCTCAAAACAAACATAAATAAATAAATAAATATAATCAGCACTGTAGCCCGCCGGGCAGCATTGCAAAAAGTCAGCACACAACACTTTCGCTCAGAGACAGACTGGTCGAAAAATGTTGTTTACAACTATAATACAAAATTACAATGGGAAGGGATGTAGGGGCATGTGTACAAACCCCTATTGCCACCAGAACATCAATTTGTGTGACATTCCTGTGTCGATAGGGGCATTGCCTTATGTACAAGGCAGTGTTAAGCCATTTACTGTGGCTTAACGCTGCCTTGTACATAAGGCACACTTTCACACTATGTTTAACGTGAAAGGGGTGGGCAGTGGGTGTTGCGCAGTACCTATTGTATTTGACATTGCCCCGTATGTACAAGGGTGGCATACGTAGGAGGCATCGGCAAAAAATCCTGGTCTTAAGTTGGCAAAACGAGGATAAATACATTATTTCTCCCCGTTTTTGCTTTTTACGGATGTATGGACTGTCACTGCAGTGTGCACACTGTATCTATGGACTGTCCCTGCAGTGTGCACACTGGATGTATTGATTTTCACTGCAGTGTGTACACTGCACATAAGGACCGTCCCTGCATTCTGCACTCTGGATGTATGCACTGTTCCAGCAGTGTGTGCACTGCACATAGGACTGTCTCTGCATTCTGCACACTGGATGTATAAACTGTCACTGCAGTGTGCACACTGTATCTATGGACTGTTCCTGCAGTGTGCACACTGTATCTATGGACTATCCCTGCTTCGTGCACACTGGATGTATGGACTATCTCTGTATTCTGCACACTGGATGTATGCACTGTTCCTGCAGTGTGCTCACTGCACATAGGACTGTCTCTGCATTCTGCACACTGGGTGTATGGACTGTCACTGCAGTGTGCACACTGTATATATGGACTGTCCCTGCAGTGTGCACACTGAATGTATTGATTTTCACTGCAGTGTGCACATTGCAAATAAGGACTGTCCCTGTGTTCTGCACTCTGGCTGTATGGACTGTTCCTGCAGTGTGCACACTGCACATAAGGACCGCTCCTGCATTCTGCGCTCTGGATGTATGCAAAGTTCCAGCAGTGTGTACACTGCACATAAGGACTGTCCCTGCATTCTGAACACTGGATGTATGGACTATCTCTGCATTCTGCACACTGGATGTATGGACTGTCCCTGCATTCTGCACACTGGATGTATTGACTGTCCCTGCATTCTGCACACTGGATGTATGGACTATCTCTGTATTCTGCACACTGGATGTATGCACTGTTCCTGCAGTGTGCACACTGCACATAGGACTGTCTCTGCATTCTGCACACTGGATGTATGGACTGTCACTGCAGTGTGCACACTGTATATATGGACTGTCCCTGCAGTGTGCACACTGGATGTATTGATTTTCACTGCAGTGTGCACACTGCAAATAAAGACTGTCCCTGTGTTCTGTACTCTGGCTGTATGGACTGTTCCTGCAGTGTGCACACTGCACATAAGGACCGCTCCTGCATTCTTCGCTCTGGATGTATGCAAAGTTCCAGCAGTGTGTACACTGCACATAAGGACTGTCCCTGCATTCTGAACACTAGATGTATGGACTATCTCTACATTCTGCACACTGGATGTATGGACTGTCCCTGCATTCTGCACACTGGATGTATGGACTATCTCTGCATTCTGCACACTGGATGTATGGACTGTCCCTGCATCCTGCACACTGGATGTATGGACTATCTCTGCATTCTGCACACTGGATGTATGGACTGTCACTGCAGTGTGCACATAAGCACTGGCCCCGCATTCTGCACTCTGGATGTATGCACTGTTCCTGCAGTGTGCACACTGCACATAGGACTGTCCCTGCATTCTGCACTCTGGATGTATGGACTGTTCCTGCAGTGTGCACACTGGATGTATGGACTATCTCTGTATTCTGCACACTGGATGTATGCACTGTTCCTGCAGTGTGCTCACTGCACATAGGACTGTCTCTACATTCTACACACTGGATGTATGGACTGTCACTGCAGTGTGCACACTGTATCTATGGACAGTCCCTGCAGTGTGCACACTGGATGTATTGATTTTCACTGCAGTGTGCACACTGCAAATAAGGACTGTCCCTGTGTTCTGCATTCTGGCTGTATGGACTGTTCCTGCAGTGTGCACACTGCACATAAGGACTGTCCCTGCATTCTGCACACTGGATGTATGGACTGCCACTGCAGTGTGCACATAAGCACTGTCCCTGCATTCTGCACTCTGGATGTATGCACTGTTCCAGTAGTGTGCGCACTGCACATAGTACTGTCTCTGCATTCTGCACACTGGATGTATGTAATGTCACTGCAGTGTGCACACTGTATCTATGGACTGTCCCTGCTTCGTGCACACTGGATATATGGACTATCTCTGCATTCTGCACACTGGATGTATGGACTGTTCCTGCAGTGTGCACACTGCACATAGTACTGTCTCCGCTTTCTGCACACTTGATGTATGGACTGTTCCTGCAGTGTGCACACTGTATCTATGGACTGACCCTGCTTCGTGCACACTGGATGTATGGACTATTTCTGCATTCTGCACACTGGATGTATGCACTGTTCCTGCAGTGTGCACACTGCACATAATCACTGTCCCTGCATTCTGCACTCTGGATGTATTCACTGTGCCTGCAGTGTGCACACTGCACATAGGACTGTCTCTGCATTCTGCACACTGGATGAATGGACTGTCACTGCAGTGTGCACACTGTTTCTCTGGATTGTCCATCCAGTGTGCACACTGAATGTATTGATTTTCACTGCAGTGTGCACACTGCACATAAGGACCGTCCCTGCATTTTGCACTCTGGATGTATGCACTGTTCCAGTAGTGTGCGCACTGCACATAGTACTGTCTCTGCATTCTGCACACTGGATGTATGGACTGTTCCTGCAGTGTGCACAGTGTATCTATGGACTGTCCCTGCTTCGTGCACACTGGATGTATGGACTATCTCTGCATTCTGCACACTGGATGTATGCACTGTTCCTGCAGTGTGCACACTGCACATACGCACTGTCCCTGCATTCTGCACTCTGGATGTATGCACTGTGCCTGCAGTGTGCACACTGCACATAGGACTGTCTCTGCATTCTGCACACTGGATGTATGGACTGTCACTGCAGTGTGCACACTGTTTCTATGGATTGTCCCTCCAGTGTGCACACTGAATATATTGATTTTCACTGCAGTGTGCACACTGCGCATAAGGACCGTCCCTGCATTCTGCACTCTGGATGTATGCACTGTTCCAGTAGTGTGCGCATTGCACATAGTACTGTCTCTGCATTCTACACACTGAATGTATGGACTGTTCCTGCAGTGTGCACACTGTATCTATGGACTGTCCCTGCTTCGTGCACACTGGATGTATGGACTATCTCTGCATTCTGCACACTGGATGTATGGACTATCTCTGCATTCTGCACACTGGATGTATGGACTGTTCCTGCACGGTGCACACTGTATCTATAGCCTGCCCCTGCAGTGTGTACACTGGATGTATGGACTATCTCTGCATTCTGCACACTGGATGTATGGACTGTTCCTGCAGTGTGCACACTGCACATAGGACTGTCTCTGCATTCTGCACACTGGATGTATGGACTGTTCCTGCAGTGTGCACACTGTATCTATGGACTGTCCCTGCTTCATGCACACTGGATGTATGGACAATCTCTGCATTCTGCACACTGGATGTATGGACTATCTCTGCATTCTGCACACTGCATGTATGGACTGTTCCTGCAGGCAGTGTGCACACTGCACATAGGACTGTCTCTGCATTCTGCACACTGGATGTATGGACTGTTACTGCAGTGTGCACACTGCACATAGGACCGTCCCTGCATTCTGCACTCTGGATGTATGCACTGTTCCTGCAGTGTGCGCACTGCACATAAGGACTGTCCCTGCATTCTGCACACTGGATGTATGGACTGTCACTGCAGTGTGCACACTGTATCTATGGACTGTCCCTGCTTCATGCACACTGGATGTATGGACAATCTCTGCATTCTGCACACTGGATGTATGGACTATCTCTGCATTCTGCACACTGCATGTATGGACTGTTCCTGCAGGCAGTGTGCACACTGCACATAGGACTGTCTCTGCATTCTGCACACTGGATGTATGGACTGTTACTGCAGTGTGCACACTGCACATAGGACCGTCCCTGCATTCTGCACTCTGGATGTATGCACTGTTCCTGCAGTGTGCGCACTGCACATAAGGACTGTCCCTGCATTTTGCACACTGGATGTATGGACTGTCACTGCAGTGTGCAAACTGTATCTATGGCCTGCCCCTGCAGCGTGTACACTGGATGTATTGATTTTCACTGCAGTGTGCACACTGCAAATAAGGACCGTCCCTGCATTCTGCGCTCTGGATGTATGCAAAGTTCCAGCAGTGTGTACACTGCACATAAGGACTGTCCCTTCATTCTGCGCACTGGATGTATGGACTATCTCTGCATTCTGCACACTAGATGTATGACTGTCACTGCAGTGTGCACATAAGCACTGTCCCTGCATTCTGCACTCTGGATGTATGCACTGTTCCAGTAGTGTGCGCACTGCACATAGTACTGTCTCTGCATTCTGCACACTGGATGTATGGACTGTCACTGCAGTGTGCACACTGTATCTATGGACTGTCCCTGCTTCATGCACACTGGATGTATGGACTATCTCTGCATTCTGCACTCTGGATGTATGTACTGTTCCTGCAGTGTGCACACTGCACATAGAACTGTCTCTGCATTCTGCACTCTGGATGTATGTACTGTTCCTGCAGTGTGCACACTGCACATAGGACTGTCTCTGCATTCTGCACACTGGATGTGTGGACTGTCAGTGCAGTGTGCACACTGTATCTATGGACTGTCCCTGCAGTGTGCACACTGGATGTATTAATTTTCACTGCAGTGTGCACACTGCTTATAAGGACCGTCCCTGCATTCTGCACTCTGGATGTATGCACTGTTCCAGTAATGTGCGCACTGCACACAGTACTGTCTCTGCATTCTGCAAACTGGATGTATGGACTGTTCCTGCCGTGTGCACACTGTATCTATGGACTGTCTCTGCTTCGTGCACACTGGATGTATGGACCGTCCCTGCATTCTGCACTCTGGATGTATGCACTGTTCCTGCAGTGTGCGCACTGCACATAGGACTGTCTCAGCATTCTGCACACTGGATGTATGGACTGTCAGTGCAGTGTGCACACTCGGTGTATTGATTTTCACTGCAGTGTGCATCCTGTTCCTGCATCTTTCCTGTTCAGTTGATGCCTGCTCTGCTGTAGATTGGTCCATGCACCGGACCTTGGACCATCAGCATGTTTCGGGACTTACCTTTACTGCTGATTTTGACCTTCAGTGGGTCTGAAGGGGGTCCCGGGCTGGTGCAGTGATACACCAGGACGTCCAGGCTGTACTCCTTGTTGAAGTCCAGGTCCCGGATGAAGGCAGAGAGCACGTACATGGACGGCACCTTCTCCTCTCGGATCATCACCTTCTCAGGATGGAAGAGGCGGACGATGAAGCCGTTGCCATTCGATGTGCCATGGGGGAGGCGCCAGGTGACATGTAGCGTGTTCCGGCCCTCAACCGAGTACCCCTCAATCTCCGGCTTCACGGTGGGTTCTGCATAAAGACATACATCAGTACATTGCTCAGAGGGTTTTGCTTGCACACACATGGCACAACAAAGCGGACTAAGCGGGATGGCGAAAGGTGTGGTTACCCTTTCAATGACTAGCTCTCAGTCTGGTGAGAATATAACAGGTGGAAGCAGCAGGTGGCATATTTATGGGGTTGATAACCAACTACACAGTCAAGGGTCTAACCAAAAAGATTAATACCAGTACACAGGCACAGACATCAACCAAGAAAAGTGGAATCAAATACTTAGTGCTGGATTATAACCGAGCACCACTGGTAAAGAATCAAGGGGCATATTGTCAAGAACAGAGTTAAGATTACCGCCGCTTTAGCGGCAGGAAACGGCCGCTAAAGCGGCGATAATGGGCTTGATAATATGCCGTAGAGAATTCCAATAGAAGACCAGGTTCATCCAGAACCTGGGCCTCTATGGGAATTCACAAGGGCATATTATCCCATTATCGCCGCTTCTTGATAATATGCCCCCTGGTCAGATATTTATTTATGTATAAAGTTTTATATAGTGCAAACTTTATCCTTAAGGATATCAGAGCGCTTTACAATTTGAGGGAAAGGAAGGTAACAGATCAAAACATGAGTCAAATGGGGAATCTAATAGGCATTAAATCAAATAGTGCACACATAAGAGATCATTTATAATCCTGAGATGATGAACCAAGGACCAGTGGAACCAGTCCATTGTCGTAGAGGTCAACCCATGGCCACTGTAAACAGTACTCAGGCACAATCACTCATCTAGAACCAGAGGGACCTTTCTAGAGGCCTGGCCTCCTGCAATCAGTAATGGTGGGGCTGGCAGACAAGGTCAGTTGAGTCCACAGCACCAGCATCTGAGGGTGGAACCAGAAGCTTGCTTCCTCTGTCCTTCTGGACATACCTTGACAATCTGTCTCCATGACGGCCAAGGGTCCGCGAGGGCCCTCGCCCCCGTGGCCGGGCCGCGTCAGCTGCACTTGCACCAGGTAGGAAGTCTTCGGTTTCAGGTTCATCAGGGTGATGTTTTCATTGTTGTCAACTAAAAGGACAATTTTTAAACCAAAGACAGGTTTAGAGATGAAGCCCACACAAGACCCAAACACACAAGAGGGCACACAATGCATAAAACAATACACACGGACCAAAGTGAGCACAGGGAGATACAAACTCAAGGGATATGTGTCTTCAGATAAAGGAAATTTACCTGGACTGTAGCTCATTTCAAAACTAAAAAGGGACTACTCCCACACAGAAAGCTTCAAACCAGAACTCTGAGGATTTAGGTTCAGTTTTATTTGTCATTCATTCACAAGTCAGTAGTGCTTCTGCGATTGAAGGGCGTTTCATGCACCGAGGGTCTAATGCGGAGCTCCCACTGGCAGTGCTTATGAGAAGCACAGGTGGTCACAGTCGTTCCAGAGATGCTACTGCCCACATCCGCCACTGGTGCTGCACGTGTCCTGCGCTGGCACTGCCCATGCGTGCTACTATCATGCTTCAAGCGATGTTGTAAGAGAGCATAAGGACCAGGGGTTCTCCCTGAGTATCCTTGGAAACAGTGGGTAAAACAGGAATATGCACCACTGTTGAGTAGAAGAGGAGAGATGTTCCAGTGCCACTGCACCTGCTGCGCTAATGATAGTCACGCCCCTCGTTGTGGGCGTTAGGCAATCCTGCACCCCTCTTGCAAGTGATGTGTATGTTCTGTGTCCAAGAAAGGGTTTGCACTGTTGCTGTCTGTGCGACAGCCTTTCTCTGTGGATTAGAAGAGTTTATGTTAGCCTTAAAATAGATGAAAATGAATATAATGAATTTCTTGGCTTTATCTACTTTTACACAGTGATGGGGGAATCAAGACTCGTGATATGAGATGAAACAAAGGGAGGCAATAAAATCAGTGGGCCTCCAGAACACTCCTCGAGGGTCAGGTAAATACTGGTTGGCATTAGGTGGGCCTCTGTCTGGCGTGGGCGAACACCGATGGTTGGAATAATACCCCGAACAATTGCCAGTGGCAGGAGTATTTGCCAACATTCGTTCCCTCATCATTCAGGTGTTTGATTTCCAGTAGTGTGCCTGGAAACGTGAGTGCAGCTTCCAAGCCTTCTACTGCTAGTGATTGCAAAGTCTAAAAGTAGTACATCTACACCCACTCAAGGAGTAATTCTGTGGGTGCAGAATCACTACTTTTATTAAATAAATCACTCACTATACAAATTTAATATCCTGATTTTAAAAAAATCAACAAGTTAAAACCTCTTAGTGAAATGAGAATGACAAGAAAAACTGACACAAACACAGCAAACCTGACTCAAAGCCTCCAGACCCTACTACCAAACGAAGAAAGCATTTGACAGGTGTCACACCCTAAATATCACCACTGAATCAAAGCCCCTGACCGACATAAACAATCAATAATGGGGTTTGGTAACTTCTGTGTGTGCTGCTTCATGCAGCACACATAGTAGCTGCAACTCGTAATTTTTAAATGCTTGATTATATGCAGGAAGGGATAACTTCCGCCACATAGACAATCAATGGCGTTTTGCTGTGTCTATGTGTGCTACACATTGCAGCACACATGAAAACGGCAAAAGCGAGGAGAAATAAAGCATTTCTCCTCATTTTGCCACATTAAGACCAGGTTTTCTCTGGGCTTCATTTTGGCGCGGCCACACATTTACGCCACCCTTGTAAATATGGGCCAGTGTAAAAATCAATGGGTGTTGCAGCAGAACGCACACCGCAACACCCATTGCACGCCCCTTTCAACTTAAATGTGGCATGAAAGGGAGCCTTATTCACAAGGTGGCGTTAAGCCACATTAAGTGGCTTAACACTGCCTTGTGACTACAGTGAAGCCCCTATCGCCACAGGAACATCGAAAAAATGATGTTCCTGTGGTGATAGGAGCTTGTAAATATGGCCGAATGTATCTTCCCTCATTGGACGACCCTCTTCTGTGATGCCTTCTAGCGGATCGATGAACGTTGGTCTCTATGGATTTTTCTTGAACTGGGAGATTTTGCGTGTCATGGACTCTGTGCCTTTCTGGGTTGTTATTGTGTTGCATTGACATGGGTAATATCCCATGAGTTCAGCTCAAAAGGCATTCTGACTTTCCCCCAGGGTGACGGTCCTTCACCAGCACCTAGTCGCCCACTTTGAGGTGCTTCTCTGTGGCCCTCCATTTATAGGACGCCTATTTGTTTTTCCAAAGTCTCCGGTGTGCCGACTGTTCTGGAGGACTAGGCACGCTCTCCCTTGTGGGGTGGTGGGGGATGGTGTCTACCATTGATCTGCCTAAACCGATCTTGCTTGGGGACATGCCAGTTGTGGAGTGGGGTGTGAGTCTGTATTCTCCTAGGAATTAGTATAGGGCATGTTCAACGCGTGTGCCCTCAGCTGTCACAATCCGCATCACTTTGGTGCTTTGGTGAGGGTTCTCATCAGACGTTCCACCTCACGTTGGCTTGAGGCCAGCGAGGGGTGATGCGGGGGTATTTGATGCTTCTGGAGTTGAGGTATTCAGCCAGCTCGGTGCTGGTGAAAGGGGACCCATTGTCAGCGCAGATTTTTGCAAATAGTCTGTGGGTGGCCATGAGCTTTTCTAGCTTCAGGATAATCTCAGCCTCTGATGTGGTGGCCACGAGTTCCACTTCGGGATAGTGCAAGTAATCATCCACAACCACCAGCATGTGCGCTCCATTCGTAAAGCTGTAAAAATCCACGCTGACTCTCTGTCATGGGGCCTTGGGGCCAGCCTCGTTGATGACAGGGTCCGGCAGGTCAGGTTGGCTTGTTGCATGGCAAACTTGGCATCCATGCACCACCGCTTCCACTTCTGGTCTAACCCTGGGAACCAGACTTTGCTCCTGAGTCATTTCTTAGATTTCACGATGCCTTGATGTGCTCCATGTGCCCAAAGAGCAGCTTGCTGAATCAAGCTTTCAGGTAGTACTAGGCGCGGACCTCGTAGTAGATACCCATCGCTGGTGACTTACAGTTCTTGCTCGATGTGGTATCCTGCTTTAAGGGTAGATCGGGCTGGTTCTGTCCTGAAAGGTGGTGGGCTCAGAAGCTGCTTTCAATCGCCAGAGACTGTGGCTTCTATGGCTATTTGCTGGCAGTCACCACGCTGTTTGGCAGCCACCATGTCTGCCAAGGACATCGGCATAGGCTAAGTACGGTCTACGACAAGCCGGACATATTCTTCTGTCTCTTTGGCTTCGGCCGTCTTGGGAGGTATGGCCGGCCGAGCATGTGTGCATAGAAAATCCGCTGGGTTCCTCGTGCCTGGTTGTTACTGCATGGTGAACTGGAACTATTGCAGTTACAGGATCAACTTCTCTATCCTGGGAGGAGGATGCAACAATGAACCCTGGAATAGTGGGACTAGAGGCTTGTGGTCTGGAATGACTGAGAATGGGAGTCTGTACAGGTATATGTAAAAATGTCTGCAGCTCCATAGCATGGCAATTGCTTCCTGCTCAATTTGGGAGAAGTGATTCTCCGTTGGGGTGAGCGTGCGGCTAGCATACGCTACTGGGCGCTATCTCCCCTCTCCTGCTTTTAGGCCAGCACTGCTCCTAGACCGGTGGGGCTGGCATCTACTACCAGCTGCGACCCTGTCAGTGGGTCAAAGCACACCAGGGTGGTGTCTGCAGACAGGTGAGGCTTCGTCTGGTGCAATGCCTCTTCCTGGTCTGGCCCCCAAGGGCTGGACGACTTGGCGAACTCCCAAAGGGGGCCAGTGACGTCGGAGAGATTTTTCATGAAGCGTCTGCAGTACGTCACCATGCCGAGGAAGCTGCGGACTCTGGTCACAGAAGAGGGAGGAGGAGCATTTTGTATATCTTTCAACTTCTCTGGATCAGGATCAATTCCCTTGTCAGTAAAATGGTAACTGAAGAAACTGATCTCTGCGCAGAAAGTTGCACATGTCACGGTTGAGCGTCAGTCCTCGCTCTTCCAACCTTGCGAAAACAGCATGGAGGTGAGTCAGGTGTTCTCCTAGGGTAGCTGAGTAAATGAGGATGTCATCGCTGATGTTCAACACTCTGGGTAGGCCCTGCAGGACTGTCTTCACAATGTTCTGTAACACCTCAGCTGTGCTGGTGATTCCAAAGTTCAGGCGAGTGTACTGCCACAGGCTGGCATGTGTTGAGAAGGTGGTGATCGAGTGAGAATCTGGATGCAGCGGGATCTGGTGGTAGCCTGACCTATAGTCCATCTTCGAGAACCATTTGGTACCTGACAACTCCCCGATAATGTTGTATATGGCTGGAGTCAGGTGTCTTTCATGCTTGAATGCCAGGATAGGTACTCTTATATCCAAGCAGATCTGCACTGTGTTGGGCTGCTTGGGCTTCTTCGCTTCCACGATTGGAGACACCCACGGGGTGGGGTCTTTCACCCGCTCTATGAAGCAGGCCTTCTCCAAGAGTCTCAACTCTGCTTCTACCTCGCCAGATGTGGAAGGCTAAATGGCGGGCTTAAGGACAACAGGAGTCTCTGAATCGTCGATGTGAAGACATATGGCAGGGCTGGAGAGGCAGACGATTGTGTGAAGTCTTGTAGGAGGCGGTCTAAGCTTTGCTCATGGACAATGAGTGCAAATTATATGAGGTTATGGTCTTGTGCAGTGAGGCAGCTGAGGAGATATCCTGACCTCTCCTGTGACACGTACACTTTGGCTCTCCACCGGGTGGACTCATGGGCAAGGTCTGCATGAAATATGCGATGGAGCTGTAGAGGGGAGTGGTTGCCGAATGCATACACTTGCACGCAGGTGCGCCAGAGCGTTGGGGGGTCCGATAGGTTACAGTAGACATATTCAGCCATGAGGTTGACCGACGGCCCCATGTCAATTATGGCAGAGGCAATATGGTGCTGCACTTCCACCTGGCACATGGGGGCAGACTGATGACTCGCTACGAGGGTGTCCAGTGTCCTGACTAAGTGGACGACGGCTGCGTCATCATCCTCCATGTGTTCGTCAGACGGGGTGTCCTGGGGCAGCTCCACCATGCGGTCAGCTTTACGTTGAAGTTTGAGCCGTCGCCCTTGTGAAGATAGGCACACATTGGCAAAGTGGTTGGGCTTGCCACATGTACTGCACGTCTTTCCATTCTCCGGGCAGGCACTTGTGCGAGTGCTCACATCTGTTCCCATGTGTTTTCTTTTGAATAGGGTTGACGGTTTCCTATTTGACATAGAATGAAGAGGCTGGGTCCATATGGGCTGCTCCAGCTTTAGAGAGTTCCTTTGAAGGACCTTAGGTCAGTATGTCCCTCATTGACATGTTGGGCTCCTGGAGGATTCTTTCTCTAAGCTTGGTGGATGCGCACCCCTGGATCAATTGAGCGCATACTTCATCGTCTTCGGCAGGAGGGTACAGGTGCTGGCAAGTTCCCTCAGCCGAGCTTGGAAAACATCTACAGATTCTTATCGAAGCTGCTGGTCCTGACACAGGAGGAATTATTTGAAATAAAAAGTTTTTCTTTCTTTATAGTCCTAGCAAGAGGTGTGCTTTCCTACTTTACAGCCTAACCACGCCCGGCTCTCTGGCCATTTATGAACTACGTCTGGCCATCCGCCAGACGATACTATTGTCACGCACATGGTGTTAGACCACAATTCACCCCTGTGCGTTTGCTGTCACTCCTGACTATCGCAACACTACATGCAACACCAATTCCTCACCTGAAAATATGTCAGGAAATGCTTCAGATCCCCTCTCTGCCCACATTTTCAGTCCGCCAGTCATAAACGGTATTTTGGTCTTACGACCATAAAAGTGCAAATGCATACAGTACAAGGAAACAGAGAAATACAAATGCATACCAACATTTGTTACCAACTAATAAAAAAAGTTTCAGCTTAATTAATTGGTCTCAAAACCTGTTATAAGAAGATAAGATTAACTTGTGAAGCGCATAAAAACGAGTTAACAAGATCCTTAGCCGCGATGGAAATGGACAGCATGCTATCAATATATTACAAAATGGTGCTATAGCCAGGGCTAAAATACATATTGACAATTTAGAGAAGAACTGGAAATCGATAGAGGTAATTCTTAAATAAGAGGTACAAGCAATTCTATTTTCATCACATACATTCTGATAGCCCACATTCTGCTGAGGTACTTGGCAACTGCGCAGGCAACTAGGAGACTGGAGTCTGATTCTAAAACGCCTAGTGCTTTACAATGACAACGAGTGCCAAGCCGCCTACAGACAGGAGTAAGCCATTTGGCTCTTGGGGAATAGTACATAGGACAACCAAAGAAAATATGACCAATTGACTCAGCAACAGACGGGCAGCCTGGACTAGAATGCAGTGTAGTGGAAGACTGTTGCCAGGAGGCAATAAAAGTGTTCACCAGGAGGGAGCCAAATCTAAATTGCATATAGAGCTTCCTATCTTGTAGGATCATATTAGCCTCCAGAAATTGTTCGTAAACACCTGAAAGTTTAAATTACATGAAATCCACTGTGATGCGGCCCCTTGACAAATGGTAAATAGAAGACTGGGCCACCCAATTCCAATATTGCTTCTTGACCAGGTCTTTGCTAGGCAGTAATGTTGTGTCCTTTGTGTCCCACAACCCCTCTGGCCCTATGGTAGTAAGCAGGGACTTCATTCTGGAGAGCCAACCGATTTTCCTAAAGCAGTCAAGAGCACTGAAGGCCCGATTCACAGAATGAATTTAAGACTCAATCCTAAACTTACTACTATTTTGGTATTCATAGAATGAACTTAATACTTTTGGTATTCACAGAAGTTAGGATTTTGTCTTAAGTTTGTCTTAAGACAGACTTAAGACAGACTTAAGACAGACTTAAGACAAAACCCTATCTTCTGTGAATACCAAAAGTAGTAAGTTAATTCTGTGAATACCAAAATAGTAGTAAGTTTAGGATTGAGTCTTAAGCTCATTCTGTGAATCGGGCCCCACCTTTCTGCAAAGGCAGCAGCATATGGGAGCAGCTCTGTGGTTGTTTTTAAACGCAACCAAAACAGTAGGCGGAGTAACTTGTCTTTCTCAACAATAGAGGTTCTGCCCACGTCCAGCCTTAGTAGGTGGAGAGGCAGACTCTAAGAAAGTGAGAATAAGGCTCTCAAAAATGTGTTCCCTGTGCTAAGAAGGTCATCTAGTTTTTCAAACCCCAGAGTTCTGCACCATATAATGCTGAACCTTCTGCCTTATGGTCATATATGTGAAGTGGGGCTGCTGCTGGTTTGCTGTGCGAGATCCTATGCTCTTTAATCAGAACCCCATAATCTGTCTGTGTGCGAGAGTTCACTTCCATACATGGCGCTTCCGGGACAAGTCCTCGGCGACAGTGATCCCCAGATAATTGAAGGTACTCTCTCTCTCCAAGGGATTCCCACCCAGTGTTAACCTGCCTTTGAATGATTTTTGGGGGTTCAACATTAGGAGTTTGGTTTTCTAGGTATTAACCTCCCGGCCCCTCATTGCACAGAAGGCCTCAAAGAGGTCTAAAAGCAGCTTCAGTCCTATGGGTATTTTTGAGATTAATAACAGTATCATCAGCAAACAACAAGGCGAGGAGTTGGCCTAATGACTAGGGTGGTCAACCTCGAATCTGGGGAACTGGGTTCGAGTCTCGGCAACAAAGCTGAACATCCTGTGATTCTGGCAAATCATTTAATATCCCCGTGCCTAACCAAAATAAATGTGTGACCTCATGTAACGTAACTGGTGCTATGTAAAGCACTCTGATACCAGATTCGGGTCAAGTTCGTACTATATAAAACTCTGCAAAAAAAACAAGGCTGTCACCTTGGCTCCCCCCCCGAGTTGGGGCATTAGCAGGAGTATCAGTGAGATACTAGAAAACTCCAATTATGAAGAGCGAAACAGAGTGGGAGCCAGTACACAGCCCTGTTGGACCCCCCTGCTGACTTTGATTGGGTCTGTCAATTGGCCTTGGCTACCCCAGCGTACCCTTGCGTAATTGGCCTCTTGAAGGTGAATAATTACAGTTACGACCTCAAGGGGGAGACCTATCTCCTTTAAGATGCACCAAAGCTTGTGTCTAGGAATAAGGTCAAAGGCAGACCTTAAGTCAATAAAAGCCACATATAGGCTTCCCTGTCCGACAACCACCATCTTCCAGTCCAATAGAAAGAAGCGGAAGACCTGGTTGATAGTGCTAGTTTGCTGTCTAAACCTTTCTTGGAAAGGGGGGAAAATGGTAAAGTCGCTTATCCGCTCCTGGATCTTCATAAGAAGTGCTCGGGCAAACACCTTTTGGGCGCTATCAATAAGGCTAATAGGCCTATAATTGGAGGGTGACGAATGGTCACCCTTCTTATAGACCGGAATCACCTCAGCTTTCTTCGAACTTGAAGTGCGAGAGGCGCATGCTCATTGCTGAAAGCAGTCTCTGCGTTGTGATATTGGCATTTGCAGCATTGCTTGCGCATCGTGCGCTGCTGGGTAATGCACCCCTGCACTTCGCTACGGCGTGAAAGCATGAATCACGCAGGTGAGAGATAATAATAAAATAAAGAGTGAGGGTGAATTGTGGGGATAAAAGACCCTCCCAAAAATAGAAAGAAAATAACAGGTGCTACTGCAAGAACCTCCCAGAAAAACGAACAGGTCGTGGTATCGAATCACTGTACCCTGGCCACCCCCCAAGGTGACAGCGCCCTACCTGGAAGGAGAGAAAAGTTGCAAGAAGTGTAGTTTTACCAAAAAAGAAAAACAAGGTAAAGAGAGTATGGAGGGGAACTGTCAAAGAAGAGCTTTCATCCCAGAGGGAGACTCACTGATGGGAATTGAGTCTAGGGGGATTTCCTGCAATGAGATATCTTGGAATCAAAAGGACAGGTGCACATAGGTCTGTTGGTCACTGGGGCTCATGTGTTTCAAAAACCAAAGCAGTTTATTTTTTATTTTTTTTAATTAAAGTTGATGCTGAAATGTTGCATGTCAGAGTCCGCAAGCAGAGACCATTCCCCTCCGCCCCACAGGGCACACAGTGAGGAAAACAAGAAACTTACAGGTACCTGTTGTCCTGCTGAATTGAAACAGAGCCTAGGGCTTGAAAGAAGTCTCCAAATAATAAGTAACAACAACTGTTGATAAGTGTAAGGTATCGCTTTGGTCCAGTAGATATCTTTATCCCAGACGGATAACCATTGGACAGCGGTATCCTTACGCCTGTAAATGGAGACAGCTCAGAAGGATAGGCTAAAATAATGGATTGGTGAGCAATAGAATCCAAACACGGTGGTCTTAAGAAAGGGCAACTGCCCAGGGATTAACCTGGACAGCTTCCTATCACAAGGAGGCATTTCAGTCCCTGCCAGGTTGGCATCCTATGATCTATGCTCTTCGGTATTGATCTGAATGTCACAACCCTTCATTGGCATTATCTAGGTCGATAGGACAAACGGTTGTACGATGTTACAACGCAATCAAAATGATCGCGGTACATCACAACGCATCTTTTACAACGCAAGTCGTTACTACGACTTGCGCTGTAGGGTGCTGGACTTAGGAATAGTAACATTTACTATTCCAACTCCAGCCTACGTACAGTAGGGAAGGTGTTGGAATAGTAAATCTACTATTCCCTAGTCTAGAGCGCCCTCCAGCGCAAGTCGTGGTAACGACTTGCGTTGTAAAAGACGCGTCATAATGGCACCGCGGTGTTTTGACCGCGGTGTAAAAGTTGTAGACCAGACAAACCCTTCAGTCCATTTATGGAAACATGAAATATAATTCCACTAATAAGGACAAGTACATGATTGAAGCTCAAGCCAGCATAAGATAGAAATCTATAAAAACAGCCAGCCTACCGCAAGCACCCCAAGCACCAACCTAACAATATCCATGGGGGCAGAAGGCTTCAACATAAGTAACCAGTGCTAGCGTTACCAGGATCCTAGTTCATTTCTTTATCCAGATCTCAGACCTGTCGGTCAGAATGGGTACCATGACTGCTTCACAGGCAAACACTAACAGGCATACAGACAGGCACCAAGCTTAGATTAAGACAAGTGATAACATCACTGAAAATGTTTAAGGCATCTGCCTTGTCATTCATTGCAAAGTACCAAGTTAGCTTTGACTCAGATTAAATATGTAAATTGTACGGTCGTTAATCAGAGCAATCTCATTTTGATAAACCTTTACCCTCAGTAATTCCTTGACCTAAATATCACAATTTGACTTTTATCAAAGATAATCGTTGGAGCACTCCGGAGTCAGGAAAGGTATCGTCTGCGTCATATAAAGCTTTTTTCTCGTAATTTATAGAACAGACAGAAATGTTTTCTTGCAATCCTTTGCTGTGTTGACAAATGTCATTGGAGAAAAGTTAGCTAGGTCCGCAAATGTTTGCCTATAGATTCAAAGTTCTGAAAAAAATAGATTTTTGATGAAGAGTTTTCCCACAGAAAAACTTTTTGCTACATAATTTTCCCACTAATATTGAGTTTTTCTGTGGTTTTTTCCTGCAGATCCGACTGTCCCATAATATTTTCAGAGGATTTATTTTCGAAACTTTGTAACCTGCATGCCCTTCAATAAGATTTGTAGGTTTTGAAAAACAACTTCTAAAAATGCAGAAGAAAACCTTTGCAACTTCACACAATCCCTAATATACAGCAAGAGAGTTGTGCCATTAAAAAACTCTCCCTAGGCTATGGTTCAGGATGGCTTCTCCGTAG
The DNA here is from genome assembly GCF_964261635.1 of Lissotriton helveticus. Classification (NCBI taxonomy): domain Eukaryota; kingdom Metazoa; phylum Chordata; class Amphibia; order Caudata; family Salamandridae; genus Lissotriton; species Lissotriton helveticus. Next base: position 371,300,128 of record NC_136058.1, read on the forward strand.
ACCCAGGAAGTTTAAAAGTGATTACGGGGACCAATAACCTAAAGGAAAAATCTGAAAATATTTACAGTGTCCAATGATCTGAAAGGAATAATCTGAAAGTGATTACAGTGACCAATGATCTGAAAGGAATAATCTGAAAGGGGACCTTTCTGCACCAAGGAACTGACCTGGGAGCTTTCCCCTGGGGTCCTGGATCGCCGCAGCTCCAGCGCTGCTTCACCGCTGCCCATACCGGGCTTCCTGCTTCCCTGACGCCGGAGACCGGGGACCACATCCCCCAGCACCCCTTGCGCCGAGGAAGGCGCGCACGTCCTGTCCCGCCCCCGGAGGTGCTCAGATGTACAGCGTGAGCCCCCGCGTCGCGGGTCCGCGCGCGGGTAGGCGCCCGGGGCTAAGCCCGGGCAAAGGGCGGGCCCTCTGTGGCCCTCGTGGCCGGAGGAGGCCGGGACGGCCCAGTTTCCTGCATTGTAAATTGACTTTAATTGGACATTGCTTGGTTACCTTCTTATCGCATCAACGACCAATACTATCTATATTCTATCATCTTTGTATCATGACACGCAAGGGGCCTCTCAAAGAATTACTCCCTAAGCAGGGCATGGGCTTGGGACAAAAAGACCGTACCACGAGCTGTAGACAATTGTCCACCACCAGTGGATCAGACAGCGTTGATCCATGCCCCTCCTCAGACTGCACCCAATCCCCCCCACTTACCTCCGATAGACCACAAAACCTGTTCATCTGGGAGGAACTTAGTGCCCTGTGTGGCACCAAGTATGTTCCGGTGACATCGCCCTTACCCACAAAAAACACTATTTTAGCAAACCCAAATGGCAGTCTGCGGGAACTAGCTTCACCACCTAAGAAAGATAAATCTCAAGCTACAGTACCTCCCCAGGGTTACAAGACTAAAAGGAAGCATGATGGGGAAAATGACTACGAGAATCAATTAAAAATTCAAAAATTGTGCGCTAGCCCCACATTACCCCCCAATAACCCCACTGTACATGAGGCGGATGTGGGAAAACCAGAAGACCCAGTATCGTCCCCCTAACTGGCTTTACTGTCTCAGTTTGAGCAAATGCTATCATCTATCATATCACCTTTGATAATAAAAATTAATAATTTGGGGGATAGGCTGACAAGCATCGAGGAAGCCATTAAAGCGAACTCCTCACCTACTAACAATATGGTAAAATCTAATTGCCCTAACCCGCCTATTGCCCCCGTAAAGTCTAAATTAACCAAGACACGTAAGAATGTTCAAACTCAAACTTTCACCTCTAATGTACCCACCTCAACAGGTCCTATAGATGCCCCTAAACCTGCGTTAATAAATCTCACGGCTCCCAGAACAGACCCAAAAAAAGCGGCCCGAATACACTTACCACCAGAAGCCGCCCCTTTTGTGTCTGTTCTTTCAGGGATACCTCCACTTACTCGTGGGAAACACGAATCACAACAGGACCTACTCAACAAGGTCATATTCTGGTTAAAAAATAACAGACCCCTGCCATCCGATCAAGATGGTGGAATCCTGAGTGTCAGACGGGTGGGGTGGCTAGGCTCATTACCCAAAGACATCCCTGGGGACCTGGTGTTAATCAAATTTAGGAACAGGAATGTTGCCCCCCATTTACGATCTTGCCAGCGCAAAAAAGGTGACGGCCCCATATGCATTTGGGATTTATATGATTTCTACCCGAGCTCCCCACACAACCCTTTAGTAAGACCAACAGTTGAGCACAATTATTTGTTGGGTAGGGGATCCTGTGTATCAAAACGCCAGTAGCCTTTTAGCTCCTAACAGACTTGAATCTATGCTTAAAATGTTATCTTTTAAGAATCCCCTATAAGAGACCATCCAAATGTACTAGCACAGGTGGTATTTGCAGTACATAATTAATAAGGAAGCTATTGACACAGGGCGGCCATACGTTTTTATCAAACCATGACCTACATCTTGGAACTGTTTGCATGTCCCATATCCCTTTCCGTTTTAGATTTTTACATTTTTAAAGGGAATGTTTTATAATGATTAGCCGATTCGTCATATTGATTTAATCCTTTTTTAACAGATGTCATTTAATATGTAATGAAATATTACGCTGTATATTTATGTATTGTTGTTGCCTATATGATTTTATATCTAAAATCGAAAAAAGCTAATCTGAATCTGAAAGGAATAATCTGAAAGTGGTTACAGTGACCAATGATCTGAAAGGAATAATCTGAAAGGGATTACAGTGACCAATGATCTGAAAGGAATAATCTAAAAGTGATTACAGTGACCAATAATCTGAGAGGAATAATCTGAAAGTGATTACAGTGACCAATGACCTGAAAGGAATAATCTGAAAGTGATTACAGTGACCAATGATCTGAGAGGAATAATCTGAAAGTGATTACAGTGACCAACGATCTGAAAGGAATAATCTGAAAGTGATTACAGTGACCAATGATCGGAAAGGAATAATCTGAAAGTGATTACAGTGACCAATGATCGGAAAGGAATAATCTGAAAGTGATTACAGTGACCAATGATCTGAGAGGAATAATCTGAAAGTGATTACAGTGACCAATGATCTGAAAGGAATAATCTGAAAGTGATTACAGTGACCAATGATCTGAAAGGAATAATCTGAAAGTGATTACAGTGACCAATGATCTGAGAGGAATAATCTGAAAGTGATTACAGTGACCAATGATCGGAAAGGAATAATCTGAAAGTGATTACAGTGACCAATGTTCTGAAAGGAATAATCTGAAAGTGATTACAGTGACCAATGATCGGAAAGGAATAATCTGAAAGTGATTACAGTGACCAATGATCGGTAAGGAATAATCTGAACGTGATTACAGTGACCAATGATCGGAGAGGAATAATCTGAAAGTGATTACAGTGACCAATGATCTGAAAGGAATAATCTGAAAGTGATTACAGTGACCAATGATCTGAGAGGAATAATCTGAAAGTGATTACAGTGACCAATGATCTGAGAGGAATAATCTGAAAGTGATTACAGTGACCAATGATCTGAAAGGAATAATCTGAAAGTGATTACAGTGACCAATGATCTGAGAGGAATAATCTGAAAGTGATTACAGTGACCAATGATCGGAAAGGAATAATCTGAAAGTGATTACAGTGACCAATGTTCTGAAAGGAATAATCTGAAAGTGATTACAGTGACCAATGATCGGAAAGGAATAATCTGAAAGTGATTACAGTGACCAATGATCGGTAAGGAATAATCTGAAAGTGATTACAGTGACCAATGATCCGAGAGGAATAATCTGAAAGTGATTACAGTGACCAATGATCTGAAAGGAATAATCTGAAAGTAATTACAGTGACCAATGATCTGAGAGGAATAATCTGAAAGTGATTACAGTGACCAATGATCTGAAAGGAATAATCTGAAAGTGATTACAGTGACCAATGATCTGAGAGGAATAATCTGAAAGTGATTACAGTGACCAATGATCGGAAAGGAATAATCTGAAAGTGATTACAGTGACCAATGTTCTGAAAGGAATAATCTGAAAAGGATTACAGTGACCAATGATCTGAGAGGAATAATCTGAAAGTGATTTATTATTTTTCATCTCTTTTTCACTGGACCTAAACTCTTTTTCTACTACTCCACTTCCCAAACACACTTGGGCGAGGAATTGGAGCAGAGCCGATATCCCTGCTCTTTGCTCCTCTCTCTTGGCTTCTGACCCTATCCTGGCTGATCTCACACCGTCTAGGCAGTTGGATGCTCTTGGCAGCTGGTTACTGAGGGCTTGCGACCAGGCTGCCCCTTTGAAGCATGTAACAGTTAAGCGCGCCCATGATGCTAACAAATGGTTCTCTCCTGCACTTAAAGCTAAAAAACTAGAGACGCGTCAAGCGGAGAGAGCCTGGAGACGCGCCTACTGCCCCCTTTTAAAAACCTGTTACATGCTTACTTTAAAAGAATATAAAAAGGACATTCTCCTTGCCAAAACAGCGTACTTCTCTGGGAGAGTCCTTGATGTGGAGAACCGTTCCAGGGAGATATTCTCTATAGTCTGAGAACTGTCTTCTTCTGACAGGGCCTCTTCCAAGGCTCCTCCCTCCCAGCTGTTGTGCAACTCTCTCAACGACTTCTTCGTTGAGAAGGTTGCCCTCATCAAGGCCGGTATTCCATCTCCATCGTCTACCTTTTGTAACCCCCAGCCTTTCCCTTCTGTTTCCCGTCAGACCCACTTACCTCCCTTAACCAGAGACTCCTTTCTTTCTCTACTGACTCGCGTCAAATCTGGCTCGCCTGTAGACATCGCTCCAGCACATATTCTTCGCAGGCTCTTTACGAGCTGCTATCTCCCACCTCTCACCTTCCTTAACGATTCCCTTGATCAGGGGATCGTCCCAGCCTCTCACAAAACTGCCATTGTCATCCCTCTTCAAAAAAAAACAGGGGCCGACCCTGCCTCTCCTTCCAATTACCGCCCCATTTCCCTCCTCCCCTTTTTGGCTAAGGCCCTGGAGGCCCATGTTACTCAGGTCCTAAGTGCCTTCGTTGAGGAAAGCGGGGGATTTGCTTCCCGGCAGGCTGGCTTTCGCCCTCGGCACTCCACCGAGAAGGTGGTTATTTCTGTGATGGATGTTGGACAGGCCACATGAAGGGCTCGCTCCCTCCCCGCAGGACAGGGCCCGGGCCACCGTCAGCACCATGGCCCGACCCAGCCGCCATCTTGGACACGGCACCACGCGGCCGCGCGGCCTCAGCCCGACCCCAACCCTGGGCCTGGCCAGGCCCCGACATCCCGGCACTACCCTCCACCCAGGAGGTGAACGGACCACTTGGCAGGTCAATGGGAGTAAGAAGTGTCGATGGCTCTCCCCCGCCAGGTGCCGAGCACCCCCAGCCTCCTCGGGCGCTGGCTCCACCCCCCTGCTGGGTGTCTGGACTCCCTCATCCCAGACCTCCCGACCTCCAAGAGCGAGGGTCCGGACATCAAAGGGCGCCAGACCTATAACTGAGGCCGCCCCAGGACAGGAAGGCAGTTGTATCCTGGAGTCGAGAGACACCGCGACGAACTCATCCTTGACGGACTGCTGGCGCTGCCACAGCCCTGCCTTGTGAACTATTGTCCTGCCTGCTGGCGCTGCCGCGGCCCTCTGCAACCTTCATCCTCGTGGGACCTGCTGGCGCTGCCGCGGCCCTCTGCAACCTTCATCCTCGTGGGACCTGCTGGCGCTGCCGCGGCCCTCTGCAACCTTCATCCTCGTGGGACCTGCTGGCGCTGCCGCGGCCCTCTGCAACCTTCATCCTCGTGGGACCTGCTGGCGCTGCCGCGGCCCGTTGCAACCTGCATTCTCGTCGGACCTGCTGGCGCTGCCGCGGCCCGTTGTAACCTTCATCCTCGTTGGGACCTGCCGGCGCTGCCGCGGCCCGTTGCCACCTACGACCTCTTCGGGACCTGCCGGCGCTGCCGCGGTCTGACCCATCCGAACACCGAGCTCAAGGATTGTGAGCTATCACCGTTACACCTCCGTACCCGTGGGTACAAAGACTGTCCCGCTACCCCCTTCCCTTACTAGAGACTAGAATTGAGAGGATCATCGTGTCCTGATCGCCTTGTATCGTACCACTCTACTACCAGAAGTGCCGATAAAAGGTGTTACCCTGATCTTTGTGTGGTGTCCATCTGTGGGGGGGAAGTTACCTGTCTGTGCGATCACTGTGCTCGGCCGACCCTCCAGGTCTCCGTCTAACATTGGTGGCTAGCGGCGCGATCCGAACCAACGCGTACCGTACAGACAGTAACTCACCCTACGACTAAAACCACAATGACGACCAAAGAGAGCGGATCGGCGGAGAAGTTCCAGATGGAAAAGCTGGAAGAATACAACCACCGAGAGCTCAAAAATTTTGCATGGACTTAGGCATTGCTACCACCGGGCTAAGCACAAAAGAAGACTTCAAAAACGCCCTAGAGGCCTGGACAGAGACAAATACCGCAACCCCCCGGGACCCCGCAGCCCCGGAAGTCAACACCACCCGGACGGAGGAACGGAGAACAGGCCCTTCCCGTGAAGAGATCCAAGAGCGGGAAAAAAATAGATTACACGAGTTAGACTTGGCACGACTCAGATTAGACGGAGAATTGAAACTGGCGGAACAAAAAATAAACTTAGAACACTTACGGCTCAGAGAAGAGCGAGAGGAAAAACAGAGACAGAGAGACCTCGAAGAAAAAAGACTGGCATACGAGCACGAGTGCAAACTAGCGGAGATAGAAATACGCAAACTGAACAAAAACCTAGGGGTGCCCGAGCAACCGCACTCCCCGGGTCCTACCGAGCAGAAGGTCCACATCCCCAAGGATGTGGTCCGAGAATATCACCGGAACGACGACATACAGCAGTGGTTCAAGGCCTATGAGATTGCCATGACCGCCCACCGGGTCGCTCGAAGTGACTGGGGAGCCGGTCTATGGGGGAGATTCGTCAACGAGGGCCGTGATGCCCTGCTGCAGCTTCCGGACCATCAAATGACGTCCTATGACCACATGAAGGCCGCCCTCCTCAGTCGATATGGGCTTACACCCGAAATGTACCGCTAGAGGTTCCGCAACTGCACCCGGATCCCAGGTACAACGTGGTTGGAATACGTGAACTATTTCAGCCGAGCCTTCGAGGGGTGGATCAAGGGTAACAACGTAACCACTTACGAACAACTCTTCAATCTCATTGTGTGGGAGCACCTCTCCAACAACTGCTTCGTCGAGCTCAGGCAGCACCTCCTCGACAGTAAATTGACGGAACCCCGGCAGCTCGCCACCGAGGCTGACCGGTGGGAGAGCACCCGAGTGGCCCGGAGTGGGCCGAATGAGCAGAACAGAACCAACCAAGGTCATCATCGTCCCCGAGGAGGAGGAGGAGGCCCGGGCCGGGGCAGAGACGCCGTCCCGGCCGCGCCCACTAACGCCACCCCGGCCCCAGCAGGCCGGGGAAACCCCCCGATGCGCCCGGGGTTCCGAGCTAACGTGACGTGTCATCGATGCCAGCGAGTCGGCCACTATGCCAGTGACCCGACCTGCCCGAAGAACCAGGTCCCCGGGCCCCGCCAGATGGCGGCCGCCGCCCTGGGAGAAGAACAAGTCTCCGAAGACACGGAGACCTATGAGTCGGAGCAGTTCGAGTGGGAACCCGCCGCCATGACCCTGGCATGCCTGGGAGGAAGAGACATGGTCCCGCGGACTCCCCTGCCCGCCAACACTCGGAAGTACAGCCAATGGGTGAGCATCAATGGGCGCAAGGCCGAGGCCCTGCGTGACACTGGGGCCAGTGTGACGGCCGTCCGTTGTCACCTGGTGACCCCAGAACAAATCCTACCAAACGTACTTTGCCCCGTCCGATCGGCAGATAACTCGGAGAGCCTGTGTCGGATGGCCTGCGTCCCCTTCGAATGGGGAGGAGTGTCCGGCATGCTGAAAGTAACTGTCCGCGACGATGCCCCCGTGGACTGCCTCCTGGGGAACGATCTCGAGAGCTCCCCGTGGGCCGCTGTAGAAAGAAGAGAGCATCTGGGGATGTTGAGTCTCCCGGACTGGGCGTGCGTAACCACCCGGTCCATGGCCACCTGCACCATCCCTAGACCAGAAGAACCAGAATGGGCAGCACCTCCGCCCTCGATCACCCCAGAAGAAGACTTCCTCCAGACCGACCACCCGGACCCCACCACAGAGGGGTCCACACAGCCCCCCGAGCTTCCCGACCTGGCTCAGTGGCGTCAAGAAGGGGGGCCCACCCAGGAACAATTCCGGCAGGAGCAAAAGACCTGCCCCTCCCTCGAGGGATTGCGACAGCAAGCGCTCGCCCAGAGCCAAGGAGACACCACCGGGGCCCACTGGGTTTATTGGGACAATGATCTCTTGTACAGCGAGCAGAAAATTGCAGAACTGGGGGCCGGGCGAGTGCTGGTGGTGCCCCTCCACTTCAGAGACTTCCTGTTGAACCTAGCCCATGATGTCCCCCTGGCCGGGCACCTGGGCCAAGACAAGACCTACCACCGCCTGGTGACTCACTTTTTTTGGCCCAAAATGAGAAATGACGTTTCCAACCATTGCCGGTCCTGCCCGACCTGCCAGGCCAGCGGGAAGAGCGGCCGCAAACTCAAGGCACCCCTACAACCATTCCCCGTGGTGACCACCCCGTTCGAAAGGGTGGGAATAGACATTGTGGGGCCCCTGGACCCCCGAACAGCACAGGGGCATCGCTTCATCCTGGTCCTGGTGGACCACGCCACCCGCTATCCTGAGGCGGTCCCCCTCCGTACTATAACAGCCCCAGTAGTGGGTCGAGCCTTGATGGGGATCTTCTCTCGAGTGGGCTTCCCCCGGGAAGTCGTCAGCGACAGGGGTACGAACTTTATTTCAAAGTATATGAAATCCCTCTGGCAGCAGTGCGGAGTCACTTACCGCTTCACCACCCCCTATCACCCCCAGGGGAACGGACTGGTCGAGCGGTTCAACCGCACCCTCAAGGGGATGATCATGGGGCTGGAAGAACCCCTACGCCGCCAGTGGGACGTGCTACTACCGTGCCTCCTCTTCGCATACCGAGAAGTCCCCCAGAAGTCCCTCGGCTTCAGCCCCTTCGAACTCCTGTACGGACACCCCGTTCGCGGGCCTCTCAGCCTAGTGAAGGAGGAATGGGAAATGGCCCCCCTAAAGACCCCTCCGGACGTCTACAAATACCTCCTGACCCTCTGAAATCAGACCCGGAAATTCAGGGAGATCGCTAAAGCCAATCTGGAGGCCAGTCAGGAGGACATGAAGAAGTGGTACGACCAACCTGCCTCCTCCATCGAGTTTGAACCGGGTCAGCAGGTATGGGTGATGTCCCCCATCGAACCGTGTGCCTTGCAAGACAAATGGACGGGGCCCTTCAAGGGGATCGAGCGCAGGAGTCCCGTCACCTATCTCATCGACCTGGAGTCCCCCCGGAACCCCCTCCGGGTCCTCCACGCCAACAGGCTCAAACCCCACTTCATGCGCTCAGAGCTCAGCCTGCTGATGGCGACCGACAGTGGCACAGAAGGAGACTCCGAGCCCCTCCCTGACCTACTGAGGACTCGGGAAAGAGATGGCTCGGTGGACGGGGTCCGACTCTCCGAGGCCCTGACCCCAGAGCAGCGTCAAGATTGCCGGGCCCTCCTGCTGCCGTTCGCAAACCTGTTCTCCCTCGCACCCGGAGTCACCTCCTGGTGCCTGCACGACGTGGACACGGGGGACAGTCCTCCTGTCCGACACCGGGCGTACCGAGTACCGGATCGGGTACGTACATGCATCCAAGAAGAAGTCTCCAAGATGCTCGCCCTCGGGGTCATCGAGCCTTCGGACAGTCCCTGGGCCAGCCCGGTCGTCCTGGTCCCCAAGGCCGCGGCACCGGGCACCACGCCGGAGCTCCGATTCTGCATCGACTATCGGGGCTGAACGCGGTCACCCGAACCGACGCTCACCCTATCCCCCGAGCAGATGAACTAGTCGACCGCATGGGGGCAGCCCGCTACCTAAGCATCTTTGACCTGACAGCGGGCTACTGGCAGATCGGCCTCACCCCCAGGGCCCAAGAACGTTCCGCTTTCTCCACCCCGGACGGGCACTACCATTTCAGAGTGATGCCCTTCGGCATGAAGAACGCTCCAGCCACCTTTCAAAGACTGGTGAACCAGGTATTGGCGGGCCTCGAAGAATTCAGCGCCGCCTACCTGGACGACATCGCGGTATACAGCCGCCACTGGGCCGACCACCTCCACCACCTCCGAGAGGTCCTGCAGGCCCTCCAACAGGCCGGCCTCACCATAAAGGCCAGCAAGTGCCAAATCGGCCAGGGGTCCGTGACCTACCTCGGACACCAAGTGGGGAGCGGTCTGGTGGCCCCCCTCCAACTCAAGGTAGCTGCCATCCAGTCCTGGCAACCCCCCGAAACACAAACAGAGGTCCGAGCCTTCCTGGGGCTCACCGGATACTACCGGCGGTTTGTGAGGGACTATGGCAGCATTGTGGGGCCCCTCACGGAACTCACGTCTAAGAACAACCCAAAACGAGTCAACTGGACTCCCGACTGTCACACGGCCTTCGAGACGCTGAAGGCCGCCATGTGCACCGCTCCGGTGCTCCAGGCCCCCGACTACAGCCGCGAGTTCATTGTGCAGACCGATGCCTCCGACCATGGTATTGGGGCCGTCCTCTCCCAACTGAACCCCGAAGGAGTGGACCAACCCGTGGCCTTCATCAGCAGACGCCTACTGCCCCGAGAACAGCGCTGGAGCACCATTGAGCGAGAGGCCTTCGCAGTGGTATGGGCCCTCAAGAAGCTCCGGCCGTACCTCTTCGGAACCCATTTCCGGGTACAGACAGATCATCGGCCCCTGCAATGGCTCATGCAGATGCGGGGGGAGAACCCCAAACTATTGCGATGGTCCATCTCCCTGCAGGGGATGGACTTCACTGTGGAGCATCGTCCTGGCCAAGACCACGCCAACGCGGATGGCCTGTCCCGCTTTTTCCGCCTCGACGAGGAAAGTCCCCAAGAAGATGGGTGACTCTCCCCGCCTTCAGCTGGGGGGGACGCATGTTGGACAGGCCACATGAAGGGCTCGCTCCCTCCCCGCAGGACAGGGCCCGGGCCACCGTCAGCACCATTGCCCGGCCCAGCCGCCATCTTGGACACGGCACCACGCGGCCGCGCGGCCTCAGCCCGACCCCAACCCTGGGCCTGGCCAGGCCCCGACATCCCGGCACCACCCTCCACCCAGGAGGTGAACGGACCACTTGGCAGGTCAATGGGAGTAAGAAGTGTCGATGGCTCTCCCCCGCCAGGTGCCGAGCACCCCCAGCCTCCTCGGGCGCTGGCTCCACCCCCCTGCTGGGTGTCTGGACTCCCTCATCCCAGACCTCCCGACCTCCAAGAGCGAGGGTCCGGACATCAAAGGGCGCCAGACCTATAACTGAGGCCGCCCCAGGACAGGAAGGCAGTTGTATCCTGTAGTCGAGAGACACCGCGACGAACTCATCCTTGACGGACTGCTGGCGCTGCCACAGCCCTGCCTTGTGAACTATTGTCCTGCCTGCTGGCGCTGCCGCGGCCCTCTGCAACCTTCATCCTCGTGGGACCTGCTGGCGCTGCCGCGGCCCTCTGCAACCTTCATCCTCGTGGGACCTGCTGGCGCTGCCGCGGCCCTCTGCAACCTTCATCCTCGTGGGACCTGCTGGCGCTGCCGCGGCCCTCTGCAACCTTCATCCTCGTGGGACCTGCTGGCGCTGCCGCGGCCCGTTGCAACCTGCATTCTCGTGGGACCTGCTGCCGCTGCCGCGGCCCGTTGTAACCTTCATCCTCGTTGGGACCTGCCGGCGCTGCCGCGGCCCGTTGCCACCTACGACCTCTTCGGGACCTGCCGGCGCTGCCGCGGTCTGACCCATCCGAACACCGAGCTCGAGGATTGTGAGCTATCACCGTTACACCTCCGTACCCGTGGGTACAAAGACTGTCCCGCTACCCCCTTCCCTTACTAGAGACTAGAATTGAGAGGATCATCGTGTCCTGATCGCCTTGTATCGTACCACTCTACTACCAGAAGTGCCTATAAAAGGTGTTACCCTGATCTTTGTGTGGTGTCCATCTGTGGGGGGGAAGTTACCTGTCTGTGCGATCACTGTGCTCGGCCGACCCTCCAGGTCTCCGTCTAACAATGGACGACCTCAGAGAGGGACTGGACGCCAATATGCCCCAGGCTCTGGTCCTTCTTGATCTCTCCGCCGCCTTTGACACGGTTGATCATTCCATTCTTCTCACCCGTGTCAGTGCGGCGGGCATCGAGGGCCCAGCCTTGGCCTGGATCAGCTCCTTTCTGAGAGATCGCTCCCAGGCCGTTCACTTGGCTGAATTCATTGCCCCCCCTCACTCAGTCCGGTGTGGTGTTCCCCAGGGTTCTTCCCTTTCCCCGTTATTATTTAACCTATACATCTATCCTCTTATCTTTGCACTTCAAAACATGGAGGTCACCGTATACAATTACGCTGATGACCTCCAACTCATTTTTCACCTGTCACACTCCCCCACCAGTATACTCAACTTCCAGTCTGTCATGCTGTTCATCAGCGATTGGATAAACGGCAACCATTTGAAATTAAATCCGGACAAGACGGAACTTGTTGTTACTGGCTGCACCCCCAGTCCCTGGTCCCCTAGTTTTTGGCCCCCTTCCCTGGGTACTCCCCCTACTCCCTCCCTTTCCGTAAAAACTTTAGGGATCTCACTCAACAAGCACCTCACCCCCACACTCAGATCAATTCTGTTGTTTCTTCCTGTTTCTTTGCCCTTCGCACTATACGCAAAATTTCCCGGTTCTTCTCTGTCCCTGCCCTCAAACTTATCCTGATGGCGATGGTTCTGTCCCGGCTGGACTATGGGAACATTGTATATAATGGAGCTCCTGCCTATGCTTTCCACCGTCTCCAGCTGGTCCAGAATCAGGCCGCTCGCCTGATCTATGGCTTACCCAGATTCCATCATGTCACTCTCCTCCTCCAATACCTTCACTGGCTCCCTATTAAAGAGCGGGCCCTCTTTAAATTGGGATGCACTACTTTTCAGGCCTTGGCGGGGACTGCCCCTGTTTTTATCTCCACCGCCATTAGTATTTACTGCCCCAACAGAGAACTTCGCTCCTCGACTAAACTTTTACTCTCTGTTCCCCGGTTCAAGAAAAAGAAATCCGGGGGCCTGAAATTTAGGGTCCTTGCCCCTACCTTTTGGAATTCTCTCCCCTTCCACATCAGATCCATCCCATCCTATTCTGATTTCCGGAGAGCACTTAAGACTTTTCTTTTCTCCCGTGCCTTCCCATTTTAGCATCTCGCTTCCCCTACTACTCACCTCTGGCTAAGCGTCCTCCTAGCGCCATGAAACCGCATGGTATAAGTGCACTATATAAATTGCTGTAAATTCAAATTACAGTGACCAATGATCGGAAAGGAATAATCTGAAAGTGACTACAGTGACCAATGATCTGAAAGGAATAATCTGAAAAGGATTATAGTAACCAATGATCTGAAAGGAATAATCTGAAAAGGATTACAGTGACCAATGATCTGAAAGGAATAATCTGAAAAGGATTACAGTGACCAATGATCTGGAAGAAAACTCTGAAACTGATCACAGTGACCAATAATCTGGGAGGAACAATATGGCAGTGTTTTACTGTGACTAATGATCTGAGAGATATGCTCTAAAAGGAATTACCGTGACCTATGACTTTAAAAGATTAATCTGAAAGTGAGTTGACAAATGACCTGAAAGCATCACGTCCATTTCATAACAGAGAGTTGACACAGGATTAAACAGATAAACTTGCTGGTAGGGGAGGCGAGGTTAAATGATAAATGCACCTCACACGGTTTGGGTCATCGGCCAGGCAGCACATACTGTTAACGTAAATCAATAAAAAGAAGTCATCATTAACATCTAATCACACAAAGTAACCCCTTGCCAGCTCCAACCCTATAACAACTGCTGTGTGTCCCATAGCGAGCCCTAGTAGAGGTGATGCTCACACACGATTGACGACCATGACGCGCCGTTGTCCCGCGGCTTGTAGAGCAGCTTGACGGAAGTGATGGGACCGTGGCCAGAGTAGCGATCCATGGGGGACACCACCAGCTGCCGGCTCTGTCTCAGCAGGAGGGTGGGCGGAGACAGAGGCGTCGGAGGCACTGCGGAAAAAGAAGCAGATCACTGGTTGAGTGTCCTTCAGCAGTCTCACCACCACCTTCAATGACCTCACCACTCTCATTGTCGGTGATCCACTACACACAATCGGCAACTTGCCAAGAGGCACATGCAACAAGTGTGATGAAAGCAAATAGTGTTACAATTCGCTTCGATAGTACGTGGCAGCATGTTATGGAATAAACTATGGTCACAAGAGAAAGCATACAACACCAGCCCCAAACACAAATGGATAACAACAGACCTTGTTTGTTCTCTCAGCTCTAGGAAGGAGGAGGAAGCAAAGCAGAAAATGACAACAACTAAAGTAAAAACTTGCAAGACGCATCCCCAGCTTGAGACATGAAGGGACAGCAAAACACACATTGATATCAACTATAGTAACAACTCATGGCACCATCCACAGCTTGGGTCAAAGGGAGACAAAGTACACAATGACATCAATTACAGTAACACTACAAGACCCACCCGCAGCTAAGCACCCAATGACATTAACTATAGTAACAACTCATGACACCCATCCGTAGCTTCACTGAAGAGGGGACAACAAAGCACCCAATGACATTAACTATAGTAACAACTCATGACACCCATCCGTAGCTCTACTGAAGAGGGAACAGCAAAGCACACAATGGCATCAACTATAGTAACATCACAGAACCAACACAAGACCAACCTACATGAAATGAAATGAATTTGTACTTGTAAAGCGCACTGCTGCCCCAGCAACGGGGCGTCCTGGCGCAGTACTCATACCGCTGTGGAACCCTTCCTGGCTTTTCCCTGTGAAATGTCCACTCCTGGGCACCCCCAAGGTGAAGCCAGGCATCCCAGCGCTGTTGGGGCCGTTGTGGAGATTAAGCAAGCTATTGCCCAGAGTTGCAGAGTGGGACCCATGATTACAATAGGCACCGAGGCGAGAATTATCAGGTCCGGGGAAATTGAGCCCAAGAACCGCCGAGGTGGGACTTGAACCCTGGTCCCGGGCCAGACCTCTGCATCAGGGTCTGCCGCTCTAACCATTGAGCCACACTTCTCCATCTTCTTACATCTCAGGCCATGAGGGGACAGCAAAGCACACAATGACATTAACTATGCTAACACCTCACGGCACCCATCCATAGCTGCACTGAAGAGGGAACAGCAACGCACACAATGACATCAACTATAGTAACACCCCAAGAGCCACCTACAGCTCGGACAAGAGGGGACAGCAAAGCACGCAATGACATTAACTATGGTAACACCCCAAGAGCCACCTACAGCTCGGACAAGAGGCAACAGCAAAGCACACAATGACATCAACTATAGTAACACCCCAAGAGCCACCTATAGCTCGGACAAAAGGGGACAGCAAAGCACACAATGACAATAACTATGATAACAACGCATGGCACCCATCCATAGCGCTGGTCAAGAGGGGACAGCAAACCACCCAATGACATTAACTATAGTAACAACTCATGACACCCATCCGTAGCTCCACTGAAGAGGGAACAGCAAAGCACACAATGACATCAACTACAGTAACAACACAAGGCGAACCACAGCTCGGGTCATGAGGGGACAACAAAGTACCCAATGACATTAACTATAGTAACAACTCATGGCACCCATCCATAGCTCCACTGAAGAGGGGACAACAACGCACTCAATGACATTAACTACAGTAACAACTCATAGCACTCATCCATAGCTCCACTGAAGAGGGAACAGCAAAGCACACAATGACATCAACTATAGTAACAGCCCAAGAGCCACCCACAGCTCGGTCATGAGGGGGCAATAAAGCTTACTTTGACATCAACTTAGGTAACAACATAAGACCAACCCACAACTCAGGCCACGAGGGGACAACAAAGTACCCAAAGACATCAACTAAAGTAACAACACAAGATCAACCACAATTCGGGTCATGAGGGGACAGCAAAACACCCAATGACATTAACTATGGTAACAATGCATGGCACCCATCCTTAGCTCCGGTCAAGAGGGGACAGCAAAGCACCCAATGACATTAACTATAGTAACAACTCATGACACGCATCCGTAGCTCCACTGAAGAGGTGACAACAAAGCACCCAATGTCATTAACTATAGTAACAACTAATGACACGCATCCGTAGCTCCACTGAAGAGGGGACAACAAAGCACCCAATGTCATTAACTATAGTAACAACTAATGACACCCCTCCGTAGCTCCACTGAAGAGGGGAAAACAAAGCACCCAATGACATTAACTATAGTAACAACTCATGACACCCATCCGTAGCTCCACTGAAGAGGGGACAACAAAGCACCCAATTACATTAACTATAGTAATAACTGATGACACCCATCCGTAGCTCCACTGAAGAGGGGACAACAAAACACCCAATGTCATTAACTATAGTAACAACTAATGATACCTATCCGTAGCTCTACTATAGAGGGGACAACAAAGCACTCAATGATATTAACTATAGTACAACTCATGACACCCTTCCGTAGCGCCACTGAAGAGGGAACAACAAAGCACACAATGACATCAACTATAGTAACACCCCAAGAGCCACCCACAGCTCGGTCATGAGGGGACAATAAAGCTTACAATGACATCAACTACAGTAACATCACAAGACCAACCACAGCTCAGGTCATGAGGGGACAGCAATGCACACAATGACATCAACTAAAGTAACAACACAAGACCCACCCACAACTCAGGCCATGAGGGGACAACAAAGCACCCAAAGACATCAACCATAATAACAACACAAGACCAACCACAATCCGGGTCATGAGGGGACAGCAAAGCACCCAATGACATTAACTATAGTAACAACTCATGACACGCATCCGTAGCTCCACTGAAGAGGGGACAACAAAACACCCAATGTCATTAACTATACTAACAACTAATGACACCCATCCGTAGCTCTACTGAAGAGGGGACAACAAAGCACTCAATGATATTAACTATAGTACAACTCATGACACCCATCCGTAGCGCCACTGAAGAGGGAACAGCAAAGCACACAATGCCATCAACTATAGTAACAACACAAGGCGAACCACAGCTCTGATCATGAGGGGACAACAAAGCACCAAATGACATTAACTATAGTAACAACTCACAACACCCATCCGTAGCTCCACTGAAGAGGGGACAACAAAGAACCCAATGTCATTAACTATAGTAACAACTAATGACACCCATCCGTAGCTCCACTGAAGAGGGGACAACAAAGCCCTCAATGACATATACTATAATAACACCCCAAGAGCCACTCACAGCTCGGTCATGAGGGGACAACAAAGCTTACAATTACATCAACTACAGTAACACCACAAAACCAACCACAGCTCGGGTCACAAGGGGACAACAAAACACCCAATGACATTAACTACAGTAAAAACTCATGACACCCATCCAAAGCTCTACTGAAGAGGGGACAGCAAAACACACAATGGCATCAACTATAATAACAACTCACAACACCCATCCGTAGCTCCAGTCAAGAGGGAACAGCAAAGCACACAATGCAATCAGCTACAGCAACAATACAAGACCAACCCACAGCTCGGGCCATGAAGGGACAGCGAAGCTCACAAGACAGCACCTGTAGTAACAACTTACAAGACACATCTATAGAAGGCAATATACACACCCACTACGGCCACAGTGCAAGAAAGTAAATAGCCCCCTGGTCACTGTTTGAACTGTGACATATAGCAATACCTAGGGTTCAGTGGGCCCCTCAGGCCAATGGGCCCCATAGCCGCTGCACCTGTTGCACCAATAAAAGATATACCCCTGATGCATATCTGATCTTGGTCCATCTCAAGAACATGGGTCCTCCTTCTGTTACACCCTGTTCTTATGCATACGTGAAACCTCCGGATGTCCTGCTTCCTCATGCACGTGGGAGCTCCTTCTGACACCCCCTTCTCGCCTCGGATGATAGACCACCTGCTGCCAGCTGATGTCCTCACCTTTTACGTTCACTTGAAACCTCCTGCTGTCCTGTCCTCCGCTCGTAGACACACGACACTCCCAGAACCCACTGTCGGACTCACGCAGCGGCGGCAGCAAGAACTCTGAGGTGGTTTTGTTGGTCTCCATGATGGCTTTGCTTGCCTGGGGAGAGAACATCAGAAGGGAAAGGGATTGCCTGGGTGAAATGCACATACATTAGAAAACAGACTCAAAGAATAACTTATACTGTCCCTTCTGATCATGGGAACAGTCCAGCCCGAACTGCAAAGTCATGTCTTCCCTGGACCGGAAACAAGCATCCTGAGACTGGTTTCACAGTAGCACCCCTCATCAGCCAGGCTAGCTTGAATCCAGTGGCAAAAATCAGCAAGGGACCCTCTATCAATAACACTTCAAAAAAGGTTCTTTCTCCATGGCTCCTTTCCCCAAAACAGCCTGAACTTCTTGGAGCAAGATGGCGAGGTGCTTCTCTGAAAGATGTTTTTATCTAGGTGGAAGGTGAGGCAGGTTTCAAGAGAATGGCAGGGTTAAGCCTTGTTGAGCTATCTGAAAGACCCACATGTCTGCAGTTATCTGTTAGTTTTGCCTCCCTCTGTAGAAAATTCTGATCTCGCCTTCCACAGGGAAGTTGTGTGCCACTAAGGGAACACTTATATACTTAACCCCTCTGGTCTATCTAGCAGAGAAGCTTGGTGCAAAAGTTATAGTGTATGCTGACGATACTCAGCTGCTATTTACCTGGAAGGTCTCGGATCTGGACACTAACACCTCCCAGTTGTGCCTAGCATCGGTATTCTGAGGGTTGGCCCAGGCCTCTCTGAAGTGCAACAAGGACAAGTCTGAGGTTCTCTTGTACAGTCAGTTTCCCTTGGATTTCAGACAATCTCTATGGCCGCCTCAATTCCCCTGCCCTCGTTTTGAGGGTGGACCTGTAAAAAATTTGGGGGTGTGGTTTAGCGAAGACCTTCTGCTTATCGACCACGTTAAAAAACTGACTGGGGTCTGCATTGGCACCCTTAAAACTCTCAGAAGGATCTTCCCCCTGCTCCCGAGAGTGGCCAAAGAGTCAGTTGCTTGTGCTCTGATCCTCTCGCGGCTAGACTATTGCCAATGCTTTGTTCACAGGTATGCCTGGCTACCTGCTGCAAAAACTTCAAACTATACAGAATGCCATGGCTAGACTCTTGTTTAATGCAGCGAGTAGATCCAGTGCTAGGCAATATTTACGGTGGTGCAGCGAGTACAGTTTAAAACCATCACCCTGGCTCACCGGGCCTTACATGGACATAATCCCATCTATCTTACGAAGCGTTTTGCCTTCTATGTGCAAATCGACCTCTGCGGTCTGCTTCCTTCCGCCGGATGATTATCCCGCGCTTCCGCAGAGTTCGTTTGGGAGGCCAGTCGCTTTCTGTTAAAGCTGCAGCAGCCTGGAATTCGCTCCCTGCGGATCTTCAGCTTATCCAAGAATTTAAACTTTTTAAAAAACACCTGAAAACACATCTGTTTAGTCTGACCATCTAATTGACTCACTCTTCTTCCCCAGCCCATCCTCCGCGCCAGGACACTCTTGAGTATTAGTGCGTGCTACAAATCCTCTATAACATAACATAACACTGAAGCAGATTGGGGGCTGATGCTGCTGGGCAAGAGGGCTGGAAAGTGCCTGCTTCATCTCTCATCCTGTACTCTGAAAGGACTGGGGTGCCTGGTGCATGAGCGGTGGCCGTTGGCGTTGACAGTATGCCAACTCTCTGGAGTAGCCTCAAAAGGAGGGAAGCTGTTCAGGATACTGTTTCGCAGGGATTGAAAGGCCTAAAGAATGCACGGTAGCTCCTGAATCAGCCTTCTTGCCAAACAGGTGGGATCCATTGAACATCATGTCTGTGAAAGAGGATTGAAGTCCCAAGAGAAGTCTATGGTTCTCAACCAAGCATGCTGCTGAAGCACCACACTAGTGCCAACAGTTCTGCTAAAGCAGTTTGTAGTGCCCACCCAGAATGTACAATATATTTTGTAGGTCTGAGAGATAAACTCAGCTTTGCAGGCAGAGTTCGCAGAGTTTTGCCCACTCCAGTTCTAGAAAAACTCTGCCAACCGCCATGTGGTGGAGTTTTTTCTTGCGCGCAGCTCGCTAACTTTAAGTTGGTGAGAGAGATTCGAGTGCTAGAATGCCTCCTGGCTAGATTTCTCATTGCAGGAGGTCGTGGCTGGTCACTGCTGTTCACGTTGAGAAAGCTTCCGCTCAAGTACAAAATCTACTCGATTAGCCAGAAGAGGCAGCACCCTCTGTCATGGTGCGTTGTGCTGTTTGTGCTGATTTTACAGTGCAGAACAAGCTCCTGGCGCTAAAAATCAGTGCGAGCAGCATGACATGCCTAATTCCACCGCTCCCGGAACTCCATAAAATCTTATGAGTGCCGAGTTCTGCCCACCTGTTATGTTTTGCAGCATCTGACCATCCTGGATGGGTTGAGCCAGGTTGGCCCAAAATTCCTCGGGCACTGCCAGTAAGATCTCCCCAACCAGGTCCAATAATGCATGGGTATATCTCCCCAGCAAACAGCTGGCATTGACTGACTGAAGACTGGCAGAGGAAAACATCAATTTCCCAAATGCTTTATTTAGTTTGGACTCTGTCTGAGGGAGTTATGTGTAATGAATTGGGCCTCACCCTGCTGGTGGAGGCCTGAACCACCAACTTTTCTGGCATAGGCTGCTGTGTCAAGAATTCAGGCTCGTCTGGCACCAGCCTGTGTCACCTAGCAACCGGCCTGTTCACTGGTGGACAGAAACTAGGCTTAGACCAGATGCCCATTAGAGTGTCAGTCAGGACTTCATTAAATGAAGGAAAGGTTTGGATGAAGTTTGTTCAGGTTGAAAAACCTCTTGCAGTACATTAGTTTTGACCTCCATAGTTTGAACATCTAGCATGACTTGATCTTTCAGTAACTGAATTGAAGTAATGTGACTCCTCATTATTGCATTCTGTTGGACTTTGGCCCTTAGGGCAGGTTCACCCCGAGACTTTTTGCTTGAAATGGTGACCTGGAGATGGTGATTTTTGGGTTCTGCGCACTTTCACTGTGTCCCAGTGGAAAGTGCGTGCGCATTCTGAGTGCATGTGCTGAGCTAGGCCTGCCCGCCCATAGGAATGCATGGGGAATGTATGTGTCCCTGGTAGTTCCTGATGCGTGGGGTGTACAGGCTTGAGTCTGGTATGTGTGAACTCGTGAGAGTGAATGCTGCGAGATGGTGTATGCAGCATGTATGTGTCTAGTAGCGAAGCGCCATTTCTAGACATGGCTGTACGTGTGCTGTGAGGGTGCTGGCGTGTGATTGGCTGGAGCTGGCTGGCATGCCAGGCTCCAGCAAGTCTGGATGGGTCTGCCCGGTGGTGAGTGGGAGATTAGCATGAGTGATGTGTGGGAGGAGTGTACCTGTGTCCTGGATGGGCTGGGTTTTCCCCACACAATGCTGGCTCCGCCCCCTGTGGTGTGTCTAATGACCCAAGCCCTGCCAGTGAATAGAGAGGGTGGTTGAGGTAAACAGAGTACTCAAGAACCAGCTGCGACTGGTTCCGCCCCCACTCTGCACCCTCAGACAAAGGAATGCACTGTATAAAAATGGGGCTGTGTCCCCACTGAAGTTGTTCTCTTCCAGGATCCTGAGGGGGCTGTTGCTGCTGCTGCTGGGCCAGAGGACCGCCACTTGGGGTGTCTCCCTGCCTGGAGACCCAGTGTGCTGGCTCTGGGCCCAGCCTTGCCCCCTGCCCCTTGAAAGGACTTTTGCTGGACTTTGGGCTGTCCTCTAGCGCTGGGAGCGCTGGAATTGCCTCTTAGCGCTTGGAAGCGCTTGCAGATTCCTCCTAGCGCCTGGGAGCGCTTTATTTCGTCCTAGCGCTGGGAGCGCTGTGAGCGCTGTGGTTTGTGCCCCCCTAGCGCTTGAGAGCGCTTGATTTTGACCAGCAGCGCCTGGGAGCGCTTCTGTAAGGCAGGTGCCCACCCTGCACTTCGCGGCTCGAGCGGCTGCCCACGCCGCATATTTGTTTTATTTACCTCGAGGGAGCCCACTCCTCGGTAAAATTCATTCCCCGCCTACGAGTGTTTGGAACGGGCCGCCGCGCTGCCCGCGACGACCCGGAAGTGCTTGGCCGGCCGGCCAATTGCAGCGCGTCCCCGAGGTCTGACCCGGAAGTCAGGCAAGCTGCGGCGGGACAACAGGAAGCGGACGGGAGCCCACCCCGCGCTCCTGCAGCAGAAGAAGAAGCCGGCACATTCCGCCCCTCCCCGGGGCTCCAAGGAAGTGAAGAGGTGAGCCCCGGAGGGTGACAGGGGAGAGCGGAAACAGCGCGTGAGGCCGCGGGGCTCCCGTGCCAGGAGAGAGCCCCGCCCGCGAGAGGAGAGGAAGCCCCCGCGCCAGACCCGGTGAGTGCTTCAAGAGGAAGGGGGAGGTGTCTGGGCACACTGCCGGTGCCCGCGCCCCGCCCCCCTGTGCATTGCTGAGGTTGTTGGGGCCACGAGGCTCCGGTATCCGGGGGCATTTTTCTGTTTAGAGCCACAGAGGCTCCTGCTGGCATTTGAGCATTTCGAGTCCCCAGGGAGGGGACTCCGACGCTCCGGGGGCATTTTTGTGTAGAGCCCAGTGAGGCTCTGGAGGGCCACATTTATTTCTTAGGGCCCGGAGAGAGGCTCCAGGTGCCAAAGTTGTTTTGAAGAGCCCAGAGAGGCTCTTGAGCCCCCATGGTTGTTTGAGAGCCCAGAGAGGCTCAGGGGGACATTTTGTTTCTGCAGAGCCTGTGAGGCTCCCCCATTGGCCCCACTGTTGTTCTTGAGCCCTGGCAGGCTCAAACATTGTTGCGCCAGTTGCCCAGCACTTTGTGGGCAACTGCTACGTTTAGGACCCTGACACTTTGGACACAGGGCGTCCTAGCCCCAACAAGGCCAGAGGGCCTAGGGACAGTCACAGGTGGTGACTTACGTGAGTTTGGCGCAATTGTACTTTCTATGCACCTCTGAATGTATTGTTTATGCGTCATGTGCCTTTACACCTCTGAATGAATGTTATGCATTGCATCATGTGTTTTCCTCTTACACCCCTACAGGTATTGTAATACATAGGTGGTTGTTTTCTCCCTAGTACAGGTGGTGCTAGTGAGGTCCTGGTTACCAGTAATTACTGGTTTTGTGCTATATTCTATGTACTAAGTGCTATTTCTGAAAGTGCTATTTCTGATTCCTGACAGTGGTCCAGGTGGCCCTGTCTTGTAAATATCCCCCTGTAAATTCTGCCCGTGCCTCTGGCACATTGTAAAGTGTGTGTTTTATCTAATGTGTTTTTGGTGTAATACAAAGGCTATTTTTAGATAACCTTGTGTGGAGTTTCCTTTGTGGTGGGCCTTTGGGTGTTGTTGCTGGGGTGCGTGCGCAAATACTTAGCCTACATCGCCTCCAAGTTTAGCCTTGCTGCTCGCGCCACGTTACCTAGAGGGTGAGTAGGGGTTATCTTGGCGTGTAACTCCCTTGCCCTGACTTGGGTGTGGTGGTCTCTGACTGACTTTGGCGAAAGCCCTGGCCAGCCGGGGATCCCATTTCCAACATTGGCGGCAAGCGGTGGGATAAGGATTTGTGTTTGCCTTGTACCTTAGTAGCGGCTGGCTGCACCACAAAACTCGGCATTTTAGATGACCACATTTTAAGGGGATTGTTTTTTTGGAAGTTTCATATTTTCTTCTCCTGAAGGTATCATTGTGCAATTGTGTCCAGTACATTTGTTCCCCTGCCCCGCGCCCAGAGTCTGGTACCTGTGTCACTTGTGGTCAGGTTGAGAAGTCAGGGGTGGTAGAAACTGCCTTACTAGTCCGAGGGGGGGGTTGTGTGTGGATGAATGGTGTGTGGCACTAGGCAAGTGAGTGTGAGCTCTCTGGGGTAGAGAACTTGCTGAATACCTTGTGAATTGTGTACTCCTGTGTTAGCTCAGACCCTAGGTTCCCTGTGTGATCTCTTCTCTAGAACGTCCGCCAGAATGGTGCCTGCTTTTGATGTCTGTGATCTGTTTAGATACAGTATGGGAGAGTTGGTAAGGTTCTGTGAAGAGAGAGACATAGGGGTGGATGAGTTAGACACTCAGTCTGAACTTAGGAGCAGCCTGATCCTATGGCAAAAGTGTCAGTGGGACCTTGAGCGCAGTGAGGAAAGGGCCCGGGCTTCACACCAGGAGGGTGGTTGGTCTGTGGGGTGCCCTGAAGATTCAGAGGAGGAAGAAGATGTCAGCACCTGGATGCCAGTAGAGAGGGAGGACCCCATAGATAGGGAGTCCCTTGCTGGGTCCAGCGTAGGAGGCAGCGCCTCATCCCTTTCCCTGTCCCCAGAGGAGCTGGAAGATAGGAGGAGAGAAAGGGAGCACCAGCTGGCTTTAGAAAAGCTCAGGTTGGAGCATGCCCAGGCTATGGCACAGCTGGGCATTAGAAAGCAACAGCTGGAGACCGAGAGGGTCTTAGCGCAGGAAAGGATAGAGGAGGCTGAGAGGGCCGCCACCAGAGGCAAAGTAGCTCTGGAGGGTAGACTATCCCCTGCGCGCAGTGTTGAGTTTCTGGATCACCCAGGGAGGGTTGGGTCCAGTGGTGGCAGCTATTTAAATCTCAGTCTAGAAAGTCCCAGTTCCCAGAGTATGGTTCCTGTTTCCCCAGAGGAGGAGAATAGGTTGAGGTTTAGGAACCTTAGGAAACCGTCTCATCAGTCTTGGGAAGACTTTGAGGATGACTGTTGTGAAACCCTGTGTGATTGGGTACGGGAGCCCACGAAATGTGATTGGGACCTATTGTTCGATATGGTTCTCAGAGAGCAGTTGCTCAGTTGTTGTTCACCAGGGTTGCGCCAACACCTGTTAGGGTGTGGATTGTCTGAACCATGTGAGCTGGCAGAGGAAGCAGACCGCTGGGAAGGGACCAGAGGTTCTGTAGAGTCATTGGTGAGTGACTCCAAAAGTAGTGGGTCAGGGATCTTCCAGCCCAGCGTGGTGGAGGAGGCTCAGTGTAGCCCAGCTAGGTCCCTGGTTAGTGAGAAGGGTGTAGGGGCTGACTGCCTGGCTCAGTGGAGCAGGAGTCAGTGGGTGGCTGAGAGCCCCCAGAGGCCCGAAGCCCTGTCTCAGAACCTGGGTGGTTTCTTGAGGGAACACCAGGTTGGGGACCTAGGCTGTCCTGTTAACCCAGTTGAGGAGGATCTCCTAGTGAGTAGAGGACCTGGAGCGTCTGTAACCAGAGCTCCTGTGGTTCTAGAGTCTGGCAGTACCGCTCCGATAGGGAGGGTACAGGAGTCCAGAGTGAGGAGTGATTGGGGGAGTTCCCCAGTGGAAGGACCAGTGGGTCAGGGACTACCCAGTTGGGCTAGGTTCCCGTGTAGTGACCCGGGTGGCGCCATTTCTGGTCTGGGGGATCGTCACGCACTGTCAGGTGGACAGAGGGCGGGAGATCTGCGCCAGACAGACAATCACACAACAGATGTGTCATTTGTTAGCCTCAGGGGGATTGTGTGTGAGTCCCCAGAAGTCCTGGAGTGCCAGGCAATTGTTCCACCAAAGATTTTAGACGGGAGGTTGGGAGGCCAGGTTCAGGGTCAGCCTGACCTGAAGGGTAGGACGACTGTAACCAGTGTCCTGACCGGTTCTTCTTCCAGAGGAACTTCTCCAGGTGGGAGAGGGCAGACCTCTGGAAGGGGGTGCAGAGGGTGGGAGAGCCCACCTCTGACCCCGGTGCAACCTGAGTGGATAAGCCCTGGGTTGGAATGGCGTTCTAGGGGTACCCCTCGCAGAGGGAGGAGGAACCCTAGAAGAAGAGGTAAGGGGAGGAGAGCCTTCCCTGAGACTCCTGGTCCGCCTGAGGTTGTAGGCCTTAGGCTGGAGAACCAGTGGCAGTCTAGTCCTGTCTTGCGGACAGGAAGAGTGGAAAATGGCTCCTATGTGCCAGGGGTTACTACCCCCCGCTCTGCGAATTGGCATGGACCAGTGGCACCTGGGTGGCCCAGGGCCTGGTCCTGGCCGCGGACAACTTGGGAGTACCAGTGGGGTAGCCCAGTTGGTCCAGACAGTGTGTTTAGAAGGAATCCCATGGGTTCACCGTGGCATAGAACAGGAGGGTGTCCCTGCAGTTGTGGGCCCGCGTCCGTGTTCTATCGCCCCAAGCAGGGAAGTCCTTCACGGTGGTGATTGGTCTCCCCTGCGTTTTGGCTGGAAGGGGGTTATGTTGGACTTTGGCCCTTAGGGCAGGTTCACCCCGAGACTTTTTGCTTGAAATGGTGACCTGGAGATGGTGATTTTTGGGTTCTGCGCACTTTCACTGTGTCCCAGTGGAAAGTGCGTGCGCATTCTGAGTGCATGTGCTGAGCTAGGCCTACCCGCCCATAGGAATGCATGGGGAATGTATGTGTCCCTGGTAGTTCCTGATGCGTGGGGTGTACAGGCTTGAGTCTGGTATGTGTGAACTCGTGAGAGTGAATGCTGCGAGATGGTGTATGCAGCATGTATGTGTCTAGTAGCGAAGCGCCATTTCTAGACATGGCTGTACGTGTGCTGTGAGGGTGCTGGCGTGTGATTGGCTGGAGCTGGCTGGCATGCCAGGCTCCAGCAAGTCTGGATGGGTCTGCCCGGTGGTGAGTGGGAGATTAGCATGAGTGATGTGTGGGAGGAGTGTACCTGTGTCCTGGATGGGCTGGGTTTTCCCCACACAATGCTGGCTCCGCCCCCCTGTGGTGTGTCTAATGACCCAAGCCCTGCCAGTGAATAGAGAGGGTGGTTGAGGTAAACAGAGTACTCAAGAACCAGCTGCGACTGGTTCCGCCCCCACTCTGCACCCTCAGACAAAGGAATGCACTGTATAAAAATGGGGCTGTGTCCCCACTGAAGTTGTTCTCTTCCAGGATCCTGAGGGGGCTGTTGCTGCTGCTGCTGGGCCAGAGGACCGCCACTTGGGGTGTCTCCCTGCCTGGAGACCCAGTGTGCTGGCTCTGGGCCCAGCCTTGCCCCCTGCCCCTTGAAAGGACTTTTGCTGGACTTTGGGCTGTCCTCTAGCGCTGGGAGCGCTGGAATTGCCTCTTAGCGCTTGGAAGCGCTTGCAGATTCCTCCTAGCGCCTGGGAGCGCTTTATTTCGTCCTAGCGCTGGGAGCGCTGTGAGCGCTGTGGTTTGTGCCCCCCTAGCGCTTGAGAGCGCTTGATTTTGACCAGCAGCGCCTGGGAGCGCTTCTGTAAGGCAGGTGCCCACCCTGCACTTCGCGGCTCGAGCGGCTGCCCACGCCGCATATTTGTTTTATTTACCTCGAGGGAGCCCACTCCTCGGTAAAATTCATTCCCCGCCTACGAGTGTTTGGAACGGGCCGCCGCGCTGCCCGCGACGACCCGGAAGTGCTTGGCCGGCCGGCCAATTGCAGCGCGTCCCCGAGGTCTGACCCGGAAGTCAGGCAAGCTGCGGCGGGACAACAGGAAGCGGACGGGAGCCCACCCCGCGCTCCTGCAGCAGAAGAAGAAGCCGGCACATTCCGCCCCTCCCCGGGGCTCCAAGGAAGTGAAGAGGTGAGCCCCGGAGGGTGACAGGGGAGAGCGGAAACAGCGCGTGAGGCCGCGGGGCTCCCGTGCCAGGAGAGAGCCCCGCCCGCGAGAGGAGAGGAAGCCCCCGCGCCAGACCCGGTGAGTGCTTCAAGAGGAAGGGGGAGGTGTCTGGGCACACTGCCGGTGCCCGCGCCCCGCCCCCCTGTGCATTGCTGTGGTTGTTGGGGCCACGAGGCTCCGGTATCCGGGGGCATTTTTCTGTTTAGAGCCACAGAGGCTCCTGCTGGCATTTGAGCATTTCGAGTCCCCAGGGAGGGGACTCCGACGCTCCGGGGGCATTTTTGTGTAGAGCCCAGTGAGGCTCTGGAGGGCCACATTTATTTCTTAGGGCCCGGAGAGAGGCTCCAGGTGCCAAAGTTGTTTTGAAGAGCCCAGAGAGGCTCTTGAGCCCCCATGGTTGTTTGAGAGCCCAGAGAGGCTCAGGGGGACATTTTGTTTCTGCAGAGCCTGTGAGGCTCCCCCATTGGCCCCACTGTTGTTCTTGAGCCCTGGCAGGCTCAAACATTGTTGCGCCAGTTGCCCAGCACTTTGTGGGCAACTGCTACGTTTAGGACCCTGACACTTTGGACACAGGGCGTCCTAGCCCCAACAAGGCCAGAGGGCCTAGGGACAGTCACAGGTGGTGACTTACGTGAGTTTGGCGCAATTGTACTTTCTATGCACCTCTGAATGTATTGTTTATGCGTCATGTGCCTTTACACCTCTGAATGAATGTTATGCATTGCATCATGTGTTTTCCTCTTACACCCCTACAGGTATTGTAATACATAGGTGGTTGTTTTCTCCCTAGTACAGGTGGTGCTAGTGAGGTCCTGGTTACCAGTAATTACTGGTTTTGTGCTATATTCTATGTACTAAGTGCTATTTCTGAAAGTGCTATTTCTGATTCCTGACAGTGGTCCAGGTGGCCCTGTCTTGTAAATATCCCCCTGTAAATTCTGCCCGTGCCTCTGGCACATTGTAAAGTGTGTGTTTTATCTAATGTGTTTTTGGTGTAATACAAAGGCTATTTTTAGATAACCTTGTGTGGAGTTTCCTTTGTGGTGGGCCTTTGGGTGTTGTTGCTGGGGTGCGTGCGCAAATACTTAGCCTACATCGCCTCCAAGTTTAGCCTTGCTGCTCGCGCCACGTTACCTAGAGGGTGAGTAGGGGTTATCTTGGCGTGTAACTCCCTTGCCCTGACTTGGGTGTGGTGGTCTCTGACTGACTTTGGCGAAAGCCCTGGCCAGCCGGGGATCCCATTTCCAACATTGGCGGCAAGCGGTGGGATAAGGATTTGTGTTTGCCTTGTACCTTAGTAGCGGCTGGCTGCACCACAAAACTCGGCATTTTAGATGACCACATTTTAAGGGGATTGTTTTTTTGGAAGTTTCATATTTTCTTCTCCTGAAGGTATCATTGTGCAATTGTGTCCAGTACATTTGTTCCCCTGCCCCGCGCCCAGAGTCTGGTACCTGTGTCACTTGTGGTCAGGTTGAGAAGTCAGGGGTGGTAGAAACTGCCTTACTAGTCCGAGGGGGGGGTTGTGTGTGGATGAATGGTGTGTGGCACTAGGCAAGTGAGTGTGAGCTCTCTGGGGTAGAGAACTTGCTGAATACCTTGTGAATTGTGTACTCCTGTGTTAGCTCAGACCCTAGGTTCCCTGTGTGATCTCTTCTCTAGAACGTCCGCCAGAATGGTGCCTGCTTTTGATGTCTGTGATCTGTTTAGATACAGTATGGGAGAGTTGGTAAGGTTCTGTGAAGAGAGAGACATAGGGGTGGATGAGTTAGACACTCAGTCTGAACTTAGGAGCAGCCTGATCCTATGGCAAAAGTGTCAGTGGGACCTTGAGCGCAGTGAGGAAAGGGCCCGGGCTTCACACCAGGAGGGTGGTTGGTCTGTGGGGTGCCCTGAAGATTCAGAGGAGGAAGAAGATGTCAGCACCTGGATGCCAGTAGAGAGGGAGGACCCCATAGATAGGGAGTCCCTTGCTGGGTCCAGCGTAGGAGGCAGCGCCTCATCCCTTTCCCTGTCCCCAGAGGAGCTGGAAGATAGGAGGAGAGAAAGGGAGCACCAGCTGGCTTTAGAAAAGCTCAGGTTGGAGCATGCCCAGGCTATGGCACAGCTGGGCATTAGAAAGCAACAGCTGGAGACCGAGAGGGTCTTAGCGCAGGAAAGGATAGAGGAGGCTGAGAGGGCCGCCACCAGAGGCAAAGTAGCTCTGGAGGGTAGACTATCCCCTGCGCGCAGTGTTGAGTTTCTGGATCACCCAGGGAGGGTTGGGTCCAGTGGTGGCAGCTATTTAAATCTCAGTCTAGAAAGTCCCAGTTCCCAGAGTATGGTTCCTGTTTCCCCAGAGGAGGAGAATAGGTTGAGGTTTAGGAACCTTAGGAAACCGTCTCATCAGTCTTGGGAAGACTTTGAGGATGACTGTTGTGAAACCCTGTGTGATTGGGTACGGGAGCCCACGAAATGTGATTGGGACCTATTGTTCGATATGGTTCTCAGAGAGCAGTTGCTCAGTTGTTGTTCACCAGGGTTGCGCCAACACCTGTTAGGGTGTGGATTGTCTGAACCATGTGAGCTGGCAGAGGAAGCAGACCGCTGGGAAGGGACCAGAGGTTCTGTAGAGTCATTGGTGAGTGACTCCAAAAGTAGTGGGTCAGGGATCTTCCAGCCCAGCGTGGTGGAGGAGGCTCAGTGTAGCCCAGCTAGGTCCCTGGTTAGTGAGAAGGGTGTAGGGGCTGACTGCCTGGCTCAGTGGAGCAGGAGTCAGTGGGTGGCTGAGAGCCCCCAGAGGCCCGAAGCCCTGTCTCAGAACCTGGGTGGTTTCTTGAGGGAACACCAGGTTGGGGACCTAGGCTGTCCTGTTAACCCAGTTGAGGAGGATCTCCTAGTGAGTAGAGGACCTGGAGCGTCTGTAACCAGAGCTCCTGTGGTTCTAGAGTCTGGCAGTACCGCTCCGATAGGGAGGGTACAGGAGTCCAGAGTGAGGAGTGATTGGGGGAGTTCCCCAGTGGAAGGACCAGTGGGTCAGGGACTACCCAGTTGGGCTAGGTTCCCGTGTAGTGACCCGGGTGGCGCCATTTCTGGTCTGGGGGATCGTCACGCACTGTCAGGTGGACAGAGGGCGGGAGATCTGCGCCAGACAGACAATCACACAACAGATGTGTCATTTGTTAGCCTCAGGGGGATTGTGTGTGAGTCCCCAGAAGTCCTGGAGTGCCAGGCAATTGTTCCACCAAAGATTTTAGACGGGAGGTTGGGAGGCCAGGTTCAGGGTCAGCCTGACCTGAAGGGTAGGACGACTGTAACCAGTGTCCTGACCGGTTCTTCTTCCAGAGGAACTTCTCCAGGTGGGAGAGGGCAGACCTCTGGAAGGGGGTGCAGAGGGTGGGAGAGCCCACCTCTGACCCCGGTGCAACCTGAGTGGATAAGCCCTGGGTTGGAATGGCGTTCTAGGGGTACCCCTCGCAGAGGGAGGAGGAACCCTAGAAGAAGAGGTAAGGGGAGGAGAGCCTTCCCTGAGACTCCTGGTCCGCCTGAGGTTGTAGGCCTTAGGCTGGAGAACCAGTGGCAGTCTAGTCCTGTCTTGCGGACAGGAAGAGTGGAAAATGGCTCCTATGTGCCAGGGGTTACTACCCCCCGCTCTGCGAATTGGCATGGACCAGTGGCACCTGGGTGGCCCAGGGCCTGGTCCTGGCCGCGGACAACTTGGGAGTACCAGTGGGGTAGCCCAGTTGGTCCAGACAGTGTGTTTAGAAGGAATCCCATGGGTTCACCGTGGCATAGAACAGGAGGGTGTCCCTGCAGTTGTGGGCCCGCGTCCGTGTTCTATCGCCCCAAGCAGGGAAGTCCTTCACGGTGGTGATTGGTCTCCCCTGCGTTTTGGCTGGAAGGGGGTTATGTTGGACTTTGGCCCTTAGGGCAGGTTCACCCCGAGACTTTTTGCTTGAAATGGTGACCTGGAGATGGTGATTTTTGGGTTCTGCGCACTTTCACTGTGTCCCAGTGGAAAGTGCGTGCGCATTCTGAGTGCATGTGCTGAGCTAGGCCTACCCGCCCATAGGAATGCATGGGGAATGTATGTGTCCCTGGTAGTTCCTGATGCGTGGGGTGTACAGGCTTGAGTCTGGTATGTGTGAACTCGTGAGAGTGAATGCTGCGAGATGGTGTATGCAGCATGTATGTGTCTAGTAGCGAAGCGCCATTTCTAGACATGGCTGTACGTGTGCTGTGAGGGTGCTGGCGTGTGATTGGCTGGAGCTGGCTGGCATGCCAGGCTCCAGCAAGTCTGGATGGGTCTGCCCGGTGGTGAGTGGGAGATTAGCATGAGTGATGTGTGGGAGGAGTGTACCTGTGTCCTGGATGGGCTGGGTTTTCCCCACACAATGCTGGCTCCGCCCCCCTGTGGTGTGTCTAATGACCCAAGCCCTGCCAGTGAATAGAGAGGGTGGTTGAGGTAAACAGAGTACTCAAGAACCAGCTGCGACTGGTTCCGCCCCCACTCTGCACCCTCAGACAAAGGAATGCACTGTATAAAAATGGGGCTGTGTCCCCACTGAAGTTGTTCTCTTCCAGGATCCTGAGGGGGCTGTTGCTGCTGCTGCTGGGCCAGAGGACCGCCACTTGGGGTGTCTCCCTGCCTGGAGACCCAGTGTGCTGGCTCTGGGCCCAGCCTTGCCCCCTGCCCCTTGAAAGGACTTTTGCTGGACTTTGGGCTGTCCTCTAGCGCTGGGAGCGCTGGAATTGCCTCTTAGCGCTTGGAAGCGCTTGCAGATTCCTCCTAGCGCCTGGGAGCGCTTTATTTCGTCCTAGCGCTGGGAGCGCTGTGAGCGCTGTTGTTTGTGCCCCCCTAGCGCTTGAGAGCGCTTGATTTTGACCAGCAGCGCCTGGGAGCGCTTCTGTAAGGCAGGTGCCCACCCTGCACTTCGCGGCTCGAGCGGCTGCCCACGCCGCATATTTGTTTTATTTACCTCGAGGGAGCCCACTCCTCGGTAAAATTCATTCCCCGCCTACGAGTGTTTGGAACGGGCCGCCGCGCTGCCCGCGACGACCCGGAAGTGCTTGGCCGGCCGGCCAATTGCAGCGCGTCCCCGAGGTCTGACCCGGAAGTCAGGCAAGCTGCGGCGGGACAACAGGAAGCGGACGGGAGCCCACCCCGCGCTCCTGCAGCAGAAGAAGAAGCCGGCACATTCCGCCCCTCCCCGGGGCTCCAAGGAAGTGAAGAGGTGAGCCCCGGAGGGTGACAGGGGAGAGCGGAAACAGCGCGTGAGGCCGCGGGGCTCCCGTGCCAGGAGAGAGCCCCGCCCGCGAGAGGAGAGGAAGCCCCCGCGCCAGACCCGGTGAGTGCTTCAAGAGGAAGGGGGAGGTGTCTGGGCACACTGCCGGTGCCCGCGCCCCGCCCCCCTGTGCATTGCTGTGGTTGTTGGGGCCACGAGGCTCCGGTATCCGGGGGCATTTTTCTGTTTAGAGCCACAGAGGCTCCTGCTGGCATTTGAGCATTTCGAGTCCCCAGGGAGGGGACTCCGACGCTCCGGGGGCATTTTTGTGTAGAGCCCAGTGAGGCTCTGGAGGGCCACATTTATTTCTTAGGGCCCGGAGAGAGGCTCCAGGTGCCAAAGTTGTTTTGAAGAGCCCAGAGAGGCTCTTGAGCCCCCATGGTTGTTTGAGAGCCCAGAGAGGCTCAGGGGGACATTTTGTTTCTGCAGAGCCTGTGAGGCTCCCCCATTGGCCCCACTGTTGTTCTTGAGCCCTGGCAGGCTCAAACATTGTTGCGCCAGTTGCCCAGCACTTTGTGGGCAACTGCTACGTTTAGGACCCTGACACTTTGGACACAGGGCGTCCTAGCCCCAACAAGGCCAGAGGGCCTAGGGACAGTCACAGGTGGTGACTTACGTGAGTTTGGCGCAATTGTACTTTCTATGCACCTCTGAATGTATTGTTTATGCGTCATGTGCCTTTACACCTCTGAATGAATGTTATGCATTGCATCATGTGTTTTCCTCTTACACCCCTACAGGTATTGTAATACATAGGTGGTTGTTTTCTCCCTAGTACAGGTGGTGCTAGTGAGGTCCTGGTTACCAGTAATTACTGGTTGTGTGCTATTTTGTGCTATATTCTATGTACTAAGTGCTATTTCTGAAAGTGCTATTTCTGATTCCTGACAGTGGTCCAGGTGGCCCTGTCTTGTAAATATCCCCCTGTAAATTCTGCCCGTGCCTCTGGCACATTGTAAAGTGTGTGTTTTATCTAATGTGTTTTTGGTGTAATACAAAGGCTATTTTTAGATAACCTTGTGTGGAGTTTCCTTTGTGGTGGGCCTTTGGGTGTTGTTGCTGGGGTGCGTGCGCAAATACTTAGCCTACATCGCCTCCAAGTTTAGCCTTGCTGCTCGCGCCACGTTACCTAGAGGGTGAGTAGGGGTTATCTTGGCGTGTAACTCCCTTGCCCTGACTTGGGTGTGGTGGTCTCTGACTGACTTTGGCGAAAGCCCTGGCCAGCCGGGGATCCCATTTCCAACACATTCCATTACAGAGTGCTGTATTTGGCCCCAGACAATATGCAATTCCTCCACAGGGGATTTCTTTAATTAAGGTCCTGTACAGAGAACAAAGGCTCGACCTCAAAAGGCAATCACAGAAAAACTCTCACTCCCTTCTCATGCATTCTTTTTATTCCTTCCTCATTATCTCTTTTCTCCCCCTATTTTCTCTTTACACATCTATTCTTTTCACTTTTCATTTATATCTACCCTATGGGCCTGATTCACAGAACGAACTTAAGACTCAATCCTAAATTTACTACTATTTTGGTATTCACAGAATGCACTTACTACTTTTGGCATTCACAGAATGCACTTACTACTTTTGGCATTCACAGAATGAACTTACTACTTTTGGCATTCACAGAATGCACTTACTACTTTTGGTATTCACAGAATGAACTTACTACTTTTGGCATTCACAGAATGCACTTACTACTTTTGGTATTCACAGAATGCACTTACTACTTTTGGCATTCACAGAATGAACTTACTACTTTTGGCATTCACAGAATGCACTTACTACTTTTGGTATTCACAGAATGAACTTACTACTTTTGGCATTCACAGAATGAATTTACTACTTTTGGTATTCACAGAAGTTAGGATTTTGTCTTAAGTTTGTCTTAAGACACACTTAAGACAGACTTAAGACAAACTTAAGACAGACTCAAGACAGACTCAAGACAGACTTAAGACAAAATCCTAACTTCTGTGAATACCAAAAGTAGTAAGTGCATTCTGTGAATACAATAGTAGTAAGTTTAGGATTGAGTCTTAAGTTCATTCTGTGAATCGGGCCCTATATTTCTCACCCTAATCTCTCCCTAAGTGACACACGATCTCTTACCATCACATTTCTTGTACTTTACTCCTTATAGCATCTGGCTAAGGCAGCCTAGGGAGCTCCATACCACAGCGGTAGAGCTATAACGTCTATGGAGATGTTTACATTGTGCTACTGAAAACATCATAGAAGCATTTCACGTCACATTTTAGCATATATGGAGTAACGCTGCCACCATGTGGATATTCCCGGTACTGCAGGCAAACCAAAGCTTGTCTCGTTTCCCATTTATCTTTCTTTGTCACTCACACCTTACCTTCCCTGCCTCTTTCATCTCCCCTCGCTTTCTCATCTATCCTCTAAAATCTAAATTCACCCATTTCTCTTATCCGTCAACATTTCTTGCACTTCCCTTCCTACTTCTCCCCACACATTCCTTCCTTCCCGGATTTCCTTACTGCCCTTTTAACCCCCCTTCCGCCTCCCATGTAATCACTACACATTACCCTCCGTGACTCTTTAAATCCTCTTTCCTTACCGTCTCACCCTCCCTTTGCCCCCTTCAGCCTTATAACAGCCTCTCTCTCTTACCTTCCCTCTCTCACTAGCCTTATTTCATGCTAACGTTCTTTCTGTCTTTTCCATGTTTAATGTTCCCCTCTCTCCCGCACACTCTCTTTCTTTCAGTTTTTTCCATCCTAATTTATCTTCTCGATCTCCCCTGACTCCTTCAGCCCTGCCACCCTTTTACTTATCCCCCGGCCCCTTTTGCCCTCTCTCACCTTCCTTCTCGTTCTACTACTGTCTCTATTAGACTTCTCTCCCTAACCATCAGCCCCCCCCCTCACCTCTGTTCTCCCACCGCCAGGTTTGTGCTCTCTTTTGTTTCTACGGACATTGCTCTCCCCCAGACACCTCAGCCGAGGCACACTGTGCCTCCCCCTCCCACACCCCACACACCACACACATACCGTGAGCACAGCGCCGTCTGCCTTGCGCAGCTCCATGCTGTCCCGCACCGGGGGTGGGTTCCCCGTCGCCGCGCACTGCACCACTGAGCTGGAGTTCATGTTGAATTCAGCCTCCGGCATCAGGTCGATGATCTGAGGGATCCGGTCTGGAAGCAGAAGAACGAAAAGTCAGGAGCAGCGGAGATGAGAGGGGCAGGAAAGCAAGAAGGGCCTGTGCACAGAAATGTAAAGGGCCCGATTCACAGAACTAACTTAAGACAAAATCCTAAACTTACTACCATTTTGGTATTCACAGAAGGCACTTACTCATTTTGGTATTCACAGAAGGCACTTACTCATTTCGGTATTCACAGAAGTTAGGAGTCCTAACTTTAGGACTCCTAAATGCCTTCTGTGAATACTGAAAGGGATGTATGACATTACAACGCATGCTTTTACATCGCATGCCTTTACAACGTGGTTTTTACAACGCAAACCTTTACAACGCATAGCGCTTTGGGGTGCTGGATAGTGAATAGTTTAATTTACTATTCCAACTCCAGTCCCCGTGGACACTAGGGAAGGTGTTGGATAGTAAATTAAACTTATTCCCTATCCTAGAGCGCCCCCAGCGCAATGCGTTGTAATGGTTTGCGTTGTAAAAGTTGCGTCGTAAAGGCACTGCGTGGTAAAAGTTGCGTTGTAAAGGATGTTTCCCTGCCGAAAGTCTTAAAGTTAGGATTTTTCTCGGTTTAGTAGTAGTAACGTTAGGACTCCTAACTTTAGGACCCCTAAATCCCTTCTGTGAATACCGAAAGTCTTAAAATTAGGATTTTTCTCAGTTTAGTAGTAGTAAAGTTAGGACTCCTAACTTTAGGACACCTAAACACCTTCTGTGAATACCGAAAGTCTTAAAATTAGGATTTTCCTCAACTTTATTACTACTGAACTGACAAAAATCCTAATTTTAAGGCTTTCGGTATTCACAGAAGGCATTTAGGAGTCCTAAAGTTAGGACTCCTAACTTCTGTGAATACCGAAATGAGTAAGTGTCTTCTGTGAATACCAAAATGAGTAAGTGCCTTATGTGAATACAAAAATGGTAGTAAGTTTAGGATTTTGTCTTAAGTTAGTTCTGTGAATCGAGCCCACAGAGAATTGATGATGCCCTCAGCAGATATCAAGGCATGGCCTCCCTGTCATTCCATCTCTGATCACAGGCAGAAGAAATCAACACACACCCCCAGAGCACTTCATCCTGCATATGTAGGTACTCAGTGTATGACTGTCCATGTGGGTCATAGGAAGACGCAATGTGGATTTCAGTTCACCCATTCACAGATCAGCCAATAGGAAGACACCATGTGGCTTTCTTTCAGGTCACCCATTCACAGATCAGCCAATAGGAAGACACCATGTTGCTTTCTTTCAGGTCACCCATTCACAGATCAGCCAATAGGAAGACACCATGTGGCTTTCTTTCAGGTCACCCATTCCCAGATCAGCCAATAGGAAGACACCATGTGGCTTTCTTTCAGGTCACCCATTCCCAGATCAGCCAATAAGAAGACGCCATGTGGACCTCAGATCACCCATTCATAAATCCAATCAACACAAAGACACCATGTGGCTTTCAGTTCATCCATTCACAGATCAGCCAATAGAAAGACACCATGTGGCTTTCAGGTCACTCATTCATTGATCAGTCAATAGGAAGACAACATGCAGCTTTCAGGTCAGCCATTCCCAGATCAGATCAGTAGTAAATCAGTGCATGGTCTGAAAAGGGACATTACCAAACCAGAGAAGGTGCTGGTGGAACTCAGTTCCTTACCTGATTTCTCGCAGTGCTGCCCATGCCATCCCGTTGGACACACACACCCGCTGAAGCGGTTACAGGTTCCTCCATTTTGGCACTGGCACTGCAGGGCACAATCAGCACCATAGTGGTTGATGCTGCACTCTAAAGGGGAGACCAAAAGGGAAGGGTGTTATCAGTGGACAAGATTCAGAGGCGCGCCAAGATGTCAGACAGTGGACAAACCAGTGCTCAGTTCCCATCAGTAGGGGCAGAGAACAGCTCAGTGCCTGTCAGGTCCTGGCAATGTCAGCAGCCATACCCAGAAAGGTGTTCAACACATCCAGGAACAGCTGTATGTCCCAGTCTGTGAAAAACTAATGTCCCAGGGCGTGGGGGACATTTTTAAAATGTTCCTGCCATTGGTCATAGCGGTGTACATGGGTACCTGGACACAGACAAAGTCAGAAGACATGGCTTCCAAAGGCGGAACCTCGCTGTTGAAAGCCATCACTTCTACATTCAGATTGAAGCCAGCATAACCATGGGCTGACTTTCGATCACTGGATCCACAAGCAGATCTTTACGTCCTGCAGAATGGTCTGCCGAGAGGTGTTGGAGACCGAGCCCTGCCATCGCAGGGATTACATATAAGCTCCCTGTGGATGTGAGTTGTGATAAAATATAGCTCAGAAACAGAATGTGAATAAATATTAGTTTTTGACATTAAGCATCATGTGGAATTACTGATGAATGATTGGACATATTTGAAAGATGCATGGAACAGTAGTGAACACAGGAGTATGAACACAGGCACCCTTGCACCATAGTGCAAAGGTGCCTGCATTGGCGCTAGGCTGCCAAACGGCACCAGCGCAGGGAGGAAGGACAGGAATGCAACGTATTGGATCAATCCGGCGCATTGAGGACCTTTCCCTGTGACGCAGCGCAGCAAGGTCATAAATATGCCCCACAATGTGTGATAAAATGTTTATGGGCATCTCCCTGAGCTCCTCGGATGTACGATGTTACAACGCGATCAAAATGATCGCGGTATATCACAACGCATCTTTTACAACGCAAGTCGTTACCGCGACTTGCGCTGTAGGGTGCTGGACTTAGGAATAGTAAGATTTACTTTCCAACTCCAGCCTACGTACAGTAGGGAAGGTGTTGGAATAGTAAATCTACTATTCCTTAGTCTAGGGTGCCCTCCACGCAAGTCGTGGTAACGACTTGCGTTGTAAAAGAAGCGTCGTAATGGCACCGCGGTGTTTTGACCACGGTGTAAAGGTTGTAGACCGAGCTCCTCAGAGTCTGGCTTCTGCTCTGACTTTAGAAACATAGGGGCATTTTTATGAATGGCTTTCGTGACGTTTGTACCATGCAAAGTGTTACACACGTGATGCAAGCCTCTAAGTCAGATTTATGACCCACACAAGGCCACTTTGTGTGGATTTGAATGGCTCCATAAATCTGGAGTAAGTCGACACAGCGCGAATCGCTGCATTGCATTACTCTGCGCAAGGAGACTTTCCATGGGCGCTGCAGTGAGTGTTCCCACGCAACTCCAATGTAAATGTATGTGGTCTTGTAAAGCGCACTGCTGCCCTGAGGCGTCGTGGCGCTGTAGACCGCTGGGGAACCCGTCCTGGCTTTCCCTGTGAGATGGTCCCTAACTGGGCATCTCCAAGGTGAAACCAGGCATCCCCGGTGAATGTGGGGGGCCGTTGTAGAGATGAGGCAAGCTAATGCCCAGAGTTGCTGAGTGAGACCCCTGGTTAGAGTAGGCACCGAGGCGAGAATTGTCGAGTCCGCTTACCCTGGTCCACGACCCTGCCGCGTCGGGAATTGAACCCTGGTCCCGGGCCGTTCTCTGCTTCCGGGTCTGCCGCCTCTAACCAGTGAGCCACACCACTCCATGGTTTGTGATGCCTTCGCAGATTTACAAGGACTTGTAAACCTGAGAATGCTCCAAAATCGTATGCATCCCCAGGGGAGGCGTAACAAGAAGAAATATCTTCATTTCTCCTTGTTTTTATCTCTCTCTAAGTGTGCTGCATTCTACAGCACACATATAAAGTGGGAAAAGCCTCTCAGGATTGTTTTTCTGAAGGAAAGTGTCCCTTCCTGCACAAAAACAATCCTGCCTGTGTTGGTGCAAGGCAGCACGTTGTGCACCAGCGAAGGGAAAGAACAGAAACGTGCTGTATGATGGAAAATACAGCGCATTCCTGCCCTTTCACGCAGCGCAGCAAGTTGGCTTGCTGCGCTGCATGAAATAATTATAAATCTGCCCCATAACTGGGAGGCCAGGCCTTCTCATGGGCGGCTCTTGGTTTGTGGATCACGCGACACCTGCTTCTTTCTGCCTCCTCCCTGACTGCATGCTTGTATTATTATACCCTTGGTTTGGTTGTGGTAAAGTGTAAAATAAGTAAAATGACATTGCTATCTGAGTTACTCAGTTATCACATGATGCAACCAATGATTTGTGCACAGCTTGGTTCAACAAGATTGGGTGAATGAAGGTGGGTACCTGCATTACACTGAAGTCCATGCCAGCCGGTGGCACAGGAGCACCCGTATGGGTCGGGCAGGCAGAAGGACAGCCCATGGCAGCTGTGGTCCTTCTTGCAAACTTCTTGGCAGTTGTGTCCAAACCTTCCCTCGCGGCAGGCTGCAAAACATGCATGAGGAAATGGGGTTAGCTGCAGACATGTGCACCTTAAAATCTCAGCTTGTGACCGTGATCTAAACTCCAGACATGTGCCCCTTCAGATCACAACCTGTGAGCTTGATCTAAACTGCAGCCATGTGCACCCTCAGATCTTAACATGTGAGCTTGATCTAAACTGCAGCCATGTGCACCCTCAGATCTTAACATGTGAGCTTGATCTAAACTGCAGCCATGTGCACCCTCAGATCTTAACATGTGAGCTTGATATAAACTGCAGACATGTGCACCTTCATACTCAACATGTGAGCTTGATCTCAACTGCAGCCTTGTGCACCCTCAGATCTCAACTTGTGACCCTGATCTCAACTGCAGCTATGTGTACCTTCAGATCTCAACCTGTGAGCTTGATCTAAACTAC
Source organism: Lissotriton helveticus (assembly GCF_964261635.1). Lineage (NCBI taxonomy): Eukaryota > Metazoa > Chordata > Amphibia > Caudata > Salamandridae > Lissotriton > Lissotriton helveticus. Next base: position 371,340,638 of record NC_136058.1, read on the forward strand.
AGACATGTGCACTTTCAGATCTTAACCAGTGAACTTAATCTAATATGCAGACAGGTGCACCCTCAGATCTCAACCTGTGAGCTTGATCTAAACTGCAGCCATGTGCACCCTCAGATCTCAACCTGTGAGCTTGATCTAAATTGCAGCCATGTGCACCCTCAGATCTTAACATGTGAGCTTGATCTAAACTGCAGACATGTGCACCTTCATATCTCAACATGTGAGCTTGATCTCAACTGCAGCTATGTGTACCTTCAGATCTCAACATGTGACCCTGATCTCAACTGCAGCTATGTGTACCTTCAGATCTCAACCTGTGAGCTTGATCTAAACTACAGACATGTGCACTTTCAGATCTTAACCAGTGAACTTAATCTAATCTGCAGACAGGTGCACCCTCAGATCTCAACCTGTGAGCATGATCTAAACTGCAGCCATGTGCACCCTCAGATCTCAACCTGTGAGCTTGATCTAAACTGCAGCCATGTGCACCTTCATATCTCAACATGTGAGCTTGATCTAAACTGCAGACATGTGCACCTTCATATCACAACTTGTGAGCTTGATCTCAACTGCAGCCTTGTGCACCCTCAGATCTCAACATGTGACCCTGACCTCAACTGCAGCTATGTGTACCTTCAGATCTCAACCTGTGAGCTTGATCTAAACTACAGACATGTGCACTTTCAGATCTTAACCAGTGAACTTAATCTAATCTGCAGACAGGTGCACCCTCAGATCTCAACCTGTGAGCTTGATCTAAACTGCAGCCATGTGCACCCTCAGATCTCAACCTGTGAGCTTGATCTAAACTGCAGCCATGTGCACCCTCTGATCTTAACATGTGAGCTTGATCTAAACTGCAGCCATGTGCACCCTCGGATCTTAACATGTGAGCTTGATCTAAACTGCAGGCATGTGCACCTTCATATCTCAACTTGTGAGCTTGATCTCAACTGCAGCCTTGTACACCCTCAGATCTCAACATGTGACCCTGATCTCAACTGCAGCTATGTGCACCTTCAGATCTCAACCTGTGAGTGTGATCTAAACTACAGACATGTGCACTTTCAGATCTCAACCAGTGAACTTAATCTAATCTGCAGACAGGTGCACCCTCAGATTTCAACCTGTGAGCTTGATCTAAACTGCAGCCATGTGCCCCCTCAGATCTCAACCTGTGAGCTTGATCTAAACTGCAGCCATGTGCACCCTCGGATCTTAACATGTGAGCTTGATCTAAACTGCAGGCATGTGCACCTTCATATCTCAACATGTGAGCTTGATCTCAACTGCAGCCTTGTGCACCCTCAGATCTCAAAATGTGACCCTGATCTCAACTGCAGCTATGTGTGCCTTCAGATCTCAACCTGTGAGCTTGATCTAAACTGCAGCCATGTGCACCCTCGGATCTCAACCTGTGAGCTTGATCTAAACTGCAGCCATGTGCACCCTCAGATCTTAACATGTGAGCTTGATCTAAACTACAGACATGTGCACCTTCATATCTCAACATGTGAGCTTGATCTCAACTGCAGCCTTGTGCACCCTCAGATCTCAACATGTGACCCTGATCTCAACTGCAGCTATGTGCACCCTCAGATCTCAACCTGTGAGCTTGATCTCAACTGCAGCTATGTGCACTTTCAGATCTCAACCAGTGAACTTAATCTAATCTGCAGACAGGTGCACCCTCAGATCTCAACCTGTGAGCTTGATCTAAACTGCAGCCATGTGCCCCCTCAGATCTCAACCTGTGAGCTTAATCTAAACTGCAGCCATGTGCACCCTCAGATCTTAACATGTGAGCTTGATCTAAACTGCAGACATGTGCACCTTCATATCTCAACATGTGAGCTTGATCTCAACTGCAGCCTTGTGCATCCTCAGATCTCAACATGTGACCTTGATCTCAACTGCAGCTATGTGTACCTTCAGATCTCAACCTGTGAGCTTGATCTAAACTACAGACATGTGCACTTTCAGATCTCAACCAGTGAACTTAATCTATTCTGCAGACAGGTGCACCCTCAGATCTCAACCTGTCAGCTTGATCTCAACTGCAGCCTTGTGCACCCTCAGATCTCAACATGTGACCCTGATCTCAACTACAGCTATGTGTACCTTCAGATCTCAACCTGTGAGCTTGATCTAAACTACAGACATGTGCACTTTCAGAACTCAACCAGTGACCTTAATCTAATCTGCAGACAGGTGCACCCTCAGATCTCAACCTGTGAGCTTGATCTAAACTGCAGCCATGTGCACCCTCAGATCTCAACCTGTGAGCTTCATCTAAACTGCAGCCATGTGCACCTTCATATCTCAACATGTGAGCTTGATCTAAACTGCAGACATGTGCACCTTCATATCTCAACATGTGAGCTTGATCTCAATTGCAGACTTGTGCACCCTCAGATCTCAACATGTGACCCTGATCTCAACTGCAGCTATGTGTACCTTCAGATCTCAACCTGTGAGCTTGATCTAAACTACAGACATGTGCACTTTCAGATCTTAACCAGTGAACTTAATCTAATCTGCAGACAGGTGCACCCTCAGATCTCAACCTGTGAGCTTGATCTAAACTGCAGCCATGTGCACCCTCAGATCTCAACCTGTGAGCTTGATATAAACTGCAGCCATGTGCACCCTCAGATCTTAACATGTGAGCTTGATATAAACTGCAGACATGTGCACCTTCATATCTCAACATGTGAGCTTGATCTCAACTGCAACCTTGTGCACCCTCAGATCTCAACATGTGACCCTGATCTCAACTGCAGCTATGTGCACCTTCAGATCTCAACCTGTGAGTGTGATCTAAACTACAGACATGTGCACTTTCAGATCTCAACCAGTGAACTTAATCTAATCTGCATACAGGTGCACCCTCAGATTTCAACCTGTGAGCTTGATCTAAACTGCAGCCATGTGCCCCCTCAGATCTCAACCTGTGAGCTTGATCTAAACTGCAGCCAAGTGCACCCTCAGATCTTAACGTGTGAGCTTGATCTAAACTGCAGACATGTGCACCTTCATATCTCAACATGTGAGCTTGATCTCAACTGCAGCCTTGTGCACCCTCAGATCTCAACATGTGACCCTGATCTCAACTGCAGCTATGTGCACCTTCAGATCTCAACCTGTGAGTGTGATCTAAACTACAGACATGTGCCCTTTCAGATCTCAACCAGTGAACTTAATCTAATCTGCAGACAGGTGCACCCTCAGATCTCAACCTGTGAGCTTGATCTAAACTGCAGCCATGTGCCCCCTCAGATCTCAACCTGTGAGCTTGATCTAAACTGCAGCCAAGTGCACCCTCAGATCTTAACATATGAGCTTGATCTAATCTGCAGACATGTGCACCTTCATATCTCAACATGTGAGCTTGATCTCAACTGCAGCCTTGTGCATCCTCAGATCTCAACATGTGACCCTGATCTCAACTGCAGCTATGTGTACCTTCAGATCTCAACATGTGAGCTTGATCTAAACTACAGACATGTGCACTTTCAGATCTCAACCAGTGAACTTAATCTAATCTGCAGACAGGTGAACCCTCAGATCTCAACCTGTCAGCTTGATCTCAACTGCAGCCTTGTGCACCCTCAGATCTCAACACGTGACCCTGATCTCAACTACAGCTATGTGTACCTTCAGATCTCAACCTGTGAGCTTGATCTAAACTACAGACATGTGCACTTTCATATCTCAACCAGTGAACTTAATCTAATCTGCAGACAGGTACACCTTCAGATCTCAACCAGTGAACATGATCTAAACTGCAGACATGTGCACTTTCAGATCTCAGTCTGTGACCCTGATCTCAACTGCAGACATGTGCACCTTCAGATCTCAGCCTGTGACCTTGATCTCAACTGCAGACATGTGCACGTTCAGATCTCAACCTGTGATCTTGTTCTAAGCTGCAGACATGTGCACCTTCAGATCTCAGCCTGTGACCTTGATCTCAACTGCAGACATGTGCACCTTCAGATCTCAGCCTGTGATCTTGTTCTAAGCTGCAGACATGTGCACCTTCAGATCTTAGCCTGTGATCTTGTTCTAAACTGCAGACATGTGCACCTTCAGATCTCAGCCTGTGACCTTGATCTCAACTGCAGACATGTGCACCTTCAGATCTCAGCCTGTGATCTTGTTCTAAGCTGCAGACATGTGCACCTTCAGATCTCAGCCTGTGACCTTGATCTCAACTGCAGAAATGTGCACCTTCAGGTCTCTACCTGTGACCTTGATCTCAGCTGCAGACATGTGCACCTTCAGGTCTTAGTCCGTGACTTTGATCTAGACTGCAGATATATATACCTTCAAATATTAGCCTGTGACCATGGTCTAAACTGAAGACATGCATACATTCAACTCCAAGACTGTGATCTTGTTTTAAACTGTAAACATGTGCACCTTCAGATCTCATTTCACGACCTGATCTAAAAGTCAGACATGTGCACCCTCAGATCTCAACCTGTGATCTTGTTTTAAACTGTAAACATGTGCACCCTCAGATCTCAGCCTGTAACCTTTATCTAAAGTGCAGACAAGTATTTAGTCAAAGCTCAACTGAAAGTGGGTCATTATCTCGCATGGTGACACTTATCTGGCATTTTGGAGCTTGCCTGACAAGCGAGTAGTTACTTAATAGAGAGAAACTCACCTAGCACTGGTATAGAAGCTTGCGGAAGCTCACCTGAATGTGGTACCTGGGCACCACCTAGTATCAAAGCATGCAACATCGAAGCATTCACCCAACATCAAAGCAACTGTCTTCTTGCATTGGAATCGACAGGCGTATTCACATATGCCAGAGGATTTCTTCTCATGTACACTTTATAATATCCAGAGCTGAATGATGTCACTCCCATAGCAGCAAGACCAGCATCCCAAGCCAACAGGTAAAGTTTGTGTTTCAAAGTGGCTTCAAATTCTAGAAATGACTTATGTTCCCATAAACGTACTTATCGCAATCAGCAGCTTTCAACCAATCAAGACAGAAAGCATTATGCAAGTCTATGTGAATTACAGTTGTAGTTAGCCATCTTCAGCTTGAGCAGTACAGTAAAACCAACAAGTAAGGCTCAATGAGCCGGCAACTCACCACGGCATCTTCCTAAACCCGTGCAATAAACTAAGGTGTCATCCTAAACTAGTCCACGAAACCAATCCAAATAAACCAAGATGTTTTCCTAAACAGGTCCAATCAACCAAGCCAAATAAACCAAACCATCTACCTAAAAAGGTCCAACAAACAAAGTCGTCTACCTAACACTGTTCAATAAACCAAAGCGTCTTCCTAACAAGGTCAAATAAACTAAAGTGTCTTCTTAGACAGGTCCAATAAACCAGGTCCAATGAACCAAGGCATGTTCCTTAATAGGATTAATAACCAAGCCCAATAAACCAAGACTAATAAACCAAGGCATCTTCCTAACAAGGTCCAATAAAACAAGACGTCTTCCTAACAAGGTTCAATAAAACAAGGAATCTTCCTCAACAGGTATAAAAAAAACAAGGTATCTTCCTAAAAGGGTCAAATAAACCCGTTCAAATAAACCAAGTTGTCTTCCTAAGCTGGTCCAATAAACTAAGGTGTCTTCCCAAATAGGTCCAAAAAACCAGGTCAAATTAACCAAGGAGTCTACCTAATTAGTTCTAGTAAACCAAGGCATCTTTCTAACCAGATCCAATAATCCAAGACCAATAAACAAAGGTATCTTCTTAACAAGGTCCAATAAAGAAGGTTCAATAAACCGAGTCGTCTTCCTAAAAAGGTCCAATAAACCAAGACGTCTCCCTAACAAGGTCCAATAAACCAAGTCGTCTTCCTAACAAGGTTCAATAAACCAAGGGGCAGATTCACAGAACTAATATGAGACAAAATCCTAAACTTACTACTTTTGGTATTCACAGAAGGCACATACTATTTTTGGCATTCACAGAATGCACTTACGGCTCCTAACTTTACGTCCACACTCGTGCCGGAATTTCCACACCCGGACCAAACTCTCCACACTCGGAGCATACTCTCCGCACCCAGACCGTACTCTCCGGCTAGTGTTGTACTCTCCGGCTCGAGCCATAATCTCCGTCTGGGGCCGAATAAAGTGCAATCAATGGGCCTGATTGCAATTTTTACAAAAAGGAACATTAGGAATGTGTGATAAATGGTAGAGGAGGTCATGAAAAACAGTTTGGGCAGGGAAAAGGGTACAGTCAGACACTACATCATAACCCAGAAGGGTTTCCTCCTTTGCATCATGGTACATTCACTGCACAATTTGTGCTTCCCTCAGTGTTGACTGCACAGCATGAGTGTATGGGTACTGCCTGAGTGAATGGATGAGTGCATGAGTAGTGCCTGAGTGGAAGGTTTGGTGGAAGGGTAATGTCTGGGTCATTTGATGAGTGTATGGGTAGTGCCTGAGTGAATGGATGAGTACATGGGTACTGCTTAAGTGAAGGCTAGAGTGCAAGAGTAGTGCCTGTCTGATTCCATGAGTGCATGGGTAGTACCTCAGTGATGGGATGGGTGTATAGGTAATGCCTGACTGGAAGAATGGGTGCAAGGTTAATGCATGGGTCATTGGATGAGCGAATGGTCAGTGTCTGAGTGAATGATTGAGTGGAAGAATAATGCCTGAGTGATTGCATAAGTACATGGGCAGTACCTGGGTGATTGCATACATGCAGGGGTACTGTCTGAGTGATTGGATGAGTGCATATGTAGTCCGAGAGTGACTTTATTAGTGCACGGCTAATGTCTGGTTGCTTAGATGAGTACATGGGTAGTGCCTGAGTAAAAGAATGACTGTAACAGAAATGCCTGGCGTCATTGGATGAGTGCATGGGTAGTGTATCACTGAAAGAATGAGTACATAAGTAGTATTAGAAGTGAATGAATGAGTTCAAAAGTAGTGCATGAGTGATTGCATGAGTACATGGGTAGTGGCTTGATGATTGCATGAGTGCATGGGTTTTGCCTCTGTGAAATAAAAAAATACAAGGATAATGACTGTGTTATCCTATTAGTGCCAACGTTGTGCTACAGAGATTAGATGACAGAATGGATAGTGTTTGTGTGAAAGGATCACTACCTGGCTGATGACATCAGCAACATAATGAAAGTTTTTAAATAGTGTAAAGTATCAACAATATTTTTAATAGAAATAACATAACAGAGTTGACTGCACAGTCAACTCTGAGGGGAGCGCAAATTGTGCACTGCCTGTACCATGATGCAAAGGAGAGAACTTTACTGGGTTATGATGTAGTGTCTGGCCATACCTTTCTCCCTGCCCAAACTGTTTTCATGACCTTCTCTACCATTTATCACACATTTCTAATGTTCCTTTTTGTAAAAATTGCAATCCAGCCCATTGGTTACACTTTATCAGGCCCCCGCTGGAGATTACGGCTGGAGCCGGAGAGTACAGCCCTAGCCGGAGAGTACGGTCTAGGTGCAAAGAGTACGGTCTGGGTGTGGAAATTCCGGCCCGAGTGCAGACATAAAGTTAGAGGTCATAAGTGCATTCTGTGAATACCAAAAATCATAAGTGCCTTCTGTGAATACCAAAAGTAGTATGTTTAGGATTTTGTCTCAGATTAGTTCAGTGAATCGGCCCCACAGACGTCTTGCTAACAAGGTCCGATAAACCAAGTTGTCTTCCTAACAAGGTCCAATAAAACAAGGCATATTCCTAGCCAGGCCTAAAAAAACAAGTTATCTTCCCATCAGAGTCCAATAAACCAGTTCAAATCAATGAATAATCCTAAACAGGTCCAACAAACCAGGTCCAATAATCCTAGGTGTCTTCTTAAACAGGTCCAAAAACCAGGTCCAATAATCCTAGGTGTCTTCCTAAACAGGTCCAACAAACCAGTTCCAATAATCCTAGGTGTCTTCCTAAACAGGTCCACCAAACCAGGTCCAATAATTCAAGGCGTCTTTCTAACCAGGTTCAATAATTCAAGGCATCTTTCTAACCAGGTCCAATAACCAAAGGTGTCTTCCTATCAAGGTAAAATAACGAAGGTCCAAGAAACTAATGCGTCTTTTTCTTTCTCATGGTGTATCACACCCACCTTACTCGCACCACATTCTAATAGAGACTGCCGATGTTTCTTCCCCATGGCTTATCACACCCATCTTTTTCGTAGCACATTCGAATGCCAACTGGAGATGTTTCTGGCCTATGGCATATCAATCCCACCTTTCTTGCAGAACACTGTACTGAAGGCAGGAGATGTTTCTTACCCATGGAATATCTACCCACCTTTTTCGCAACGCGTCCCCATGAAGCCAGGCGGGCAGACGCACTCGCCAGTGATGTCGTGACAGATGCCGCCATTCAGACAGTCGGGACATTCCTTCTCACACCTGGAGCCCCACTTCTTTGAAGCACACCCTGGGGGAAGACAGGTTGAAGATGAGGGAGAATGTCTGGACACAGAGAAATTTATGGCAGAAACTCTTTCTCGGTTCAAACAAGTGGAACAGGTGAATGATTCAACCATCAACACCTCGTGTCTGAAACTGTGGGTACAACTCATGGTGACTCTGACTTTTCTCCTGGTATGGGAAGTCACCAATTTCAACAACACAAATATTCAAGCTAGTGTAAAGTAAAACGGTCTATGGAGCAGAGGTAAAGTGGGTGGTCAAGTAGTACAAAGATACTGACCGACAGCGATTAGATCTAAATAAACATACACTGAAAAGCAGGTAACCTTCCAGACAGAAACTTAGAATATTGCAATAAGTTATTAAATGAAAAGCAAATCTTGAAGAAACAGTAGACAGTACCAGCACTGTAACCTATGAGGGGGGATTTTCTCAGACGTATCTGTTGCCAGGACATGTTGTTAAGTGAACGTGGTGTGGGTTTAAGGCTTTTCGGTGGGACTGGAGGATTCTTGGTGGGTGGAGGCAGAGCTTCCAGCACTATTTGATTTTTAAAGCACACTATCTTCTACTGGGTAGCTGTTCAGAAAGAAAAGACCAAGTATCCCTAGTGACCTGCACAGTATCCCATGAGGTGAGCATATTTGCAGCAAGTCTAAGAAGTAGTAAGTTTCCCACTTCTTATTTAGATATGGTTCAGTGGTATTTGTAACAAAGATGGCACAGAGGGGGCTTCTGAAGCAGTAGCATAGTGCCTGGGTGAAAGAAGAGCCAAGTGTTGCTGGAAGAGGCTGTGCTCATTATGGCTGCTCTGGAGGTCACTGCACAGAAGATAGCTGGGCTGGAGGTGGTGGGGTTATAGGTGGTTGGGGAGGAGGCGGTTGTCTTTTTGTTGGATAGGCAAGCAGTGCTTACACAGGATATTATTGGATTGTAAAGGTGGCAGCCATGCTTGGGGGTGAGCCAGAGGGTGTTAGGTCTGGAGTTGTTGAATCAGAGGTGGTTTGTCTCAATGTGTTTTGGCCAGAGGTGCTTTGAGCCGAAGATATTTGGGATAGAGGTGGTTGTGTTCGCTTTGAATACAGACGGGACAGATGTTGTTGTGCTGTAGATTGATGGCCAGAGGTAACTGAGTTGAAGGTGGTTGTAGTTGTGGTAGTGTTGGGTGTACTGAATGTTGAAGGATCTTGCTGGTCTGCATCTCATAGTGAGTTAGATGGTTGTCTGGAAGTGGCTCACCTACATTTCAATCACCTGGAGTTGATTGGGTGAGTGATGGATGGGGGTAGAGATAGATTAAAAATGTAACTGGAGGTGGCTGTATCTCATGTAATTTGTTTAGAGTTTGATGTGTTGAAGGTAATTGGCTGACCCTCTGGTTGTGTAAATTTAGGTGACTGGGTAAGAGGTGGTTGGACCGATGGCATCTGGCCTAGAGGGGATTGATCAGGGGTAGCAAGAGCAGAGGTTTCTACACCAATTGTGAGTCAGACATTATTGGAACAAATTGTTTTGGCAAAGGTGGTTGGAAGGAAGCATATTTGTTGGAGGTGGTTATGAATGGCATGGTTAGAGGAAAGGCACATAGACCGGTTGATTTCTAGGAACAGGGAGTTTCCCCACAGCTACCACCCACTTCATTCAGGTTCCATCCTAGGGTATTAGTTACAAAAGCTGTTTGTTATCTGTAGGGAGCGTAAACATTATGGTAAGAAAGGTCAATACAAATTCAATAATTACAGAGAGGACTATATAAATATTTATACTTAACATGGAAGTTCTTAGCCATGTTAATATTACATTTGTTTCCATAGGTCATATAATCACAACACCTCCTTAACAGACAGTCAATAAGGGTTTGTGGAAATAATTCTGCTTCATCCAGGCTAACAGTCTAAAAATGTATTTGAAAGAAAAGTTTTAATAATTTTAAGCTGGCATAAATGGCCAATTATTCTTAAAATAGTAACAGTAACTGTGGTAATGGAATCAACATTTGCCTGCTTCAATATATGACAAATCTGGTTTGGTTGGGAAACAGCGTTTACATCGCATGCGTTACATCGCATGCAATTACAACGTGGTTGTTACAACAACCGCGTTGTTACAACACAAACCATTACATCGCAAGCCACTTCTATGACTTGCTGTAGGGGGCACACTAAACTAAGGAATAGTATAATTTACTATTCCAGCACCTTTCCTCCTGTTGCACACGCTGAAGTTGGAATAGTAAATTATACTATCCCTAAACCCAACGCGCCCCCTATAGCAAGTCGTAGTAATGACCTGCAATGTAATGGTTTGCGTTGTAACAACGTGGTCGTTGTAACAGCTGTGTTGTAATCGCATGCAATGTAGTGCATGCGACGTAACATTGCATAATCGTTTGATTAAATATAGGACAGCTTTCTGGATCTTTGTATACCCCAGCATTCTAGTCATGGGGGGGACCATTATAAGTCATCTTTTAAAGTGTTGCACTGCCTCTGTACTTCCGTCCATCCATAATATTATAAAGATTGTTGCGGTGGAGGCTCCAGATTTCTGCCTTCAGCCGGGGTGGTGTGGCCGGAGGTTGCCGTTAGGTAGTATTGATGGAGGTTGGAGGGTGAAGGGGTTTGGATTGGGCATGTTTGGAGTGCAGATGATTGATCGACAAGTTGTCGGCTGAGAGGTGCTTTTGATGGAAGTGTCTGGGCAGGTTTTGCTGGAGACGGATGGGGTGGAGGTGGTTGGGTTGATGATGATGGACCCTCAGATGACTGTGTCCGAGATTGGGGGCCCCCAGGTTAGGGAACTGGGCCAACTGGCTATTTAGTTGTTTTTGATAGAAGCGGGTGGGTTTGATTGAGTGGTGAATGGTGGTAGTGGGGCTGAAGCCTGTTGGTCCCCTGCTCATTTTGAGGAGATATCTGGGAAACCATGATTGGGTTAAAGGTAGTTGCGGGGAAGGTGGCTTGGCTTGAGAAGGTTGGGATGGAGGTGAGTCATCCTCAGGTGTTTTGTTTTGGAGATGGTATTCCTCTCCAGGCTGGACTCCTTAAGCTGAATTTGGTTGCACTGGAACGGACACCATTGACATGGAAGAGAAACACTGATACACAAGCAATTATGGCTGTGCGCATCTCCCATGAAGCAAGAGGCAAGTACAATATTTGGTCAAGGCTCTACTGGTATCTGCATGTTGTTGCTACATTCACATATGATAAGACAACACGAGGTCGGGTGATGTCCAAGTGGACCAGTAAAGCTCCCTCCCCTCCAGGGCTCTACAGCCCTCCACTGTCTTCTTACCTCGCACAATCAGCCTGAAGAAGGCGTTCACCATGGGGCTCTCGCCCATGAACCCGGCACTGTAGACTCCTGCTTGACTAGAGCTCACCAAGGGGATGCGTAGCGTTGTCATGCCGTCAACCACGTCAGCCTTGTATGTGGTCTGGTAGAAGGTGCCTGGGGCAAAAAGGACACAAGGGAAGTAATGTCACAATCCAGTAAAGGTGGGTGATAACTGAGTCTGTATGAAGCCGCTTGGCTTTTCGATGGAACATCTACCCCTTTGAATGAAAATCCTTGCTGTTAGCAATGTTTGTCTTCTCTACATTAACCCCAAAAGGTTTTACAATTGAAGGGCCATGATACCAATCCTCCATAGTATCAGCTTCAGTACACAGAGATCCTACACAAGGATACAAAGGGATCACTGACATAATATCGAATACAAAAATATAGAATTACCAAAATGTCGATGACAAACTATAGAATGCAAAAATATCGAATTCCTATCTACAAACAGGTAAGTACAAAAATATTGTAGTAAAAAATATAGTTAGTCAAAATATCGATTTTTTTTAAATGCCTTAAAAGTAATTTAAAATTAATTATATAATAAAAATAATTAACTAAAACATACTTAAAAATACTTAAATAACCTTAAAATTATTAAATAAGTAATTTAAGATATTAAAAAACATATATTGTTTAATACATATATATATTAACGTAATATTATTAAAAAAGATACAATATTTTTAACGTAGAATAGCGGTAGGGTAACATTTTCTATTACCACTCCAGTGAGTGCAACAGTAGGGAAAAGGTTGGATAGCGTAGGGGTAAAAAATGCTATTCCCACTCCAGTGAGTGCAACAGTAGGGAAAGCGTTGGATAGCGGGATGGTAAAAATGACTATTCCCACTCCAGAGAGTGCAACAGTAGGGAAAGCGTTGGATAGCATAGGGGTAAAAATTACTATTCCCACTCCAGAAAGTGCAAGAGTAGGGAAAGCGTTGGATAGCTTAGGGGTAAAAATTACTATTCCCACTCCAGAGAGTGCAACAGTAGGGAAAGCGTTGGATAGCGTAGGGGTAAAAATTACTATTCCCACTCCAGAGAGTGCAACAGTAGGGAAAGCGTTGGATAGCGTAGGGGTAAAAATTACTATTCCCACTCCAGAGAGTGCAACTGTAGGGAAAGCGTTGGATAGCGGGAGGGTAAAAATTACTATTCCCACTCCAGAGGGTGCAACAGTAGGTAAAGCGTTGGATAGCGTAGGGGTAAAAATTACTATTCTCACTCCAGTGAGTTTAACAGTAGGGAAAGTAATGATTTAATATATTAATAAAAATAAATTAAATGTCAATACTAATAAAAAATGATTTAAAATGAATTACCAATTTAATATTATGTAATAATTAATCAATTAGAAATACAAATAAATATTAGTTATTAAAATCAATTACCTACTCATAATTAATTAACAACTAATTAATTTTCAATCACAAAAACGAATTAATAATAAACATTAATACCAGTTAATAATTAATTAACAGTAAATTAATTATCAATACACAAAAGGTATTTTAATATGTAATTAATTACAATTAAATTACTTCCCACCCTATTCCCCTATAAACCCACAATCCGCTACAGAAAATAAATTAATACAATTATCATAATTATCAATTAATTAATACAAATAAATTACCAATTAATAAAAATGAATTACCAATTAAAAATTAATTAACAATAAAATAAAAATCAATACAAATAAATAAATACAAATTATTTACCTAATTACAATTAAATTACTTCCCACCCTATTCCCCTATAAACCCCCAACCCACTACGGAAAATACATTAATAAAATTAACATAATTATCAATTAATCAATTAATAAACATTAATTAATTCAAAATGAATACCAATAAATAAATACAAATATTTAATTAATTATAATTAAATTACTTCCCGCCCTATTCCCCTATAAACCCACAACCCGCTACAGAATTAAATTACGCAAAAATTAAATAACATAACATTCATTACTTAAAATAAAGCACAAAAATAATATACACTTTTCACACATAAACTAACATACAAAATACTTTAAAAAATTCGATATTATTAAAAATTTGATATATTTTAATACCTATATTATATACTTCGATATTTTGATTTTCTATATTTTGAAAATCGATATTATATTACTTACCTTCAATTCGATATTTTTCACCACTATATTGTGTCCTTTCGATATTTTGTCCATTCTATATTTTGACTTCGATATTATGTCTAGTTACCCTACAAAGGTCTGGTTACACAATATGCTGCCCAACCTCTCACGCACTCTGGAATGTTACACTCTAGAAAAGTGCCTAGTGTCAAGCTTCCTAAGTGCCGATTTCTTTACTAACTGCCACTAAACTATGCCCTTCCAGGGCTGTCCAGTCGTAATGAATGTGTTTTGTTATCTGTGGCTTCCCCTCCTGCAGTCTTGAAGCCTTTTTAGAGTGCCACCAACCCCTCTGCACCCTTTCTGCATCTGCTGAAACATCTCCAAGATCTCAAGGCATCACTGCAAACACTGACGTGTACAGGCGAGCTTTGAAGTCTGGTCACACGCCGGAGCCAGGTTCCAAAACCACCATCAATGCATTGCTTGCCATTGTCCCTCTTCTCGTTATCCTGTACCATATTGAACATCTTCAAGTGTCCTCCTCACAAATTCCCCCTCAAATTCTACTTTTTGCTTCATAACTCCTGACACAGAATGCAGTCCCTGCCAGAGTATGACTTATGGAGCCACCTCACATCCGGTCACGAGTTTAACAGATGTCCCTCCCTCATCCCTCATTTCCCATCGCCCCTCCTGGTTCATGTCCCTTCTGCAACCTTTGCTGTTTGTAAAAGAGTCTATGGATCTCTCGGCCAAATAAAGGCACACCACATTCCTACCCTGCAGCGGTCTATGTATGTATGTATTCATGTATGTGTGTATGTCTGTGTTGGACTTGGCCATTGTTGCAGGGTCATCCCTGAACTTTTTGACTTCCTCCTCTCTTTTTTCTGACCTGTGTTTGTTGGTTTGATGACTCTGGGCACTTTACCACTGCTGATCAGTGCTAAAGTGCATATGCTCTCCTTATTATAAATTAATGTATGAATTAGTGATTCCATGATTGGCTGGTTTGGCTTACCTGTCACACCTTAGTACAGTGCACCAGGAGTGCCCAGGGCTTGTAAACCAAATGCTTCTAGTGGGCGTGCAGCACTGGTTGTGCCACCCACAGAAGCAGCCTGTAAAAGTGTGTCTAAGGTCTGCCATTGCAGAGCCTGTGTGCAGTCTGGTACTGTCATGCTGACTGAGCAAGTGCACCCACTTCCCAGTCCCTAAACCTTCCCTTTTCTTCATATCAGACACCCCTATGGTAGGCCCAAGGCCGGGGAGCATTGTAAGTATAAGGTAGGACATGCCCTGGTGTGTGTGGCATGTCCTAATAGTGATTTACAGCCATTTTTTGTATTTTTACTATTGCAAGGCTCTCTGTTCTCCATAGGCCAGAATGGGCAGTTAGATTATTACATTTTATAATCCTAACTGATTCAGGGAACATGGCAGAAATTCGAGTATAGTATGCCTGAAGGATAAATGATATGAATGATAAAATACATCTTTTAGTGAAGTTGGTTTTAACAATCTGTGTTTGAAAATACCACATTTAGAACGTAGGAATTTTCTTGTCTAACCTTCCAAGCCTGCCTCTGCTAGGTTGTGTATTCCTTGTCTGGAGTTTGAGTGACAGGGCTGGGGGATTCCAGGAGACAGAATGAGTCAGCCCAGTGATAAATAGAGAGATCTGCATCTAAAAATATATATATATATCTCCTCCCTCCCATCTGCATCTAGATGGGAGGGAGGAGTTGCACCTGGGACCTGAATAGGACTGTGCCTGCCCCACACAGTGCTGGCTCCACCCCCTGTTTGGCGTCTGATGTTTCTGCCCTGCACTGTGAAAGGAAAGAAGGAATCATGTAAACAGAGTGCTCCAGAACTGGTTTTGCCTAGGCAAAGGCCCCTCTGCCCTCAGAGGACAAAGGATTTTGGGGTATAAATATTGGAACCCTGATCCCAAGAAATTAGATCAGTTTTGGACTACAAGAAGAAACCTTTGCTGAGGAGAGGTACCTGAAGAAACTGAGGAGAGACTGTCCCTAAGCTGAAGTGCTGCTTGGGGGATTGGCCTGCAGTGGTTGCCTGACTACCAAAAAAGGAGAAAGAACTTTGTGTGCTTTATTTTCAACTTGTGAAATATCTCCAAGGGCTTGGAACAGAGCTTGCCTCCTGCTGAAGTCTCAGGGACAACAGACTTCAACCCCCAGCTCCCCAGAGTTCTTTGGAAGAGGCTGCTGCTGTTATGAGGCCTTCTGAGGGACTGCATGTCGCAAGGAGCTGGAAGCGTGACTCAACGAGGAAGAAGCATGTCGCCGTCGCTGCTGCTGCCGTCGCATCGTGAATGTCGGTGCTGTAGCTGTCGTATTGCACCGCATTGAGAGAAGCGTCTCGCAACAAAGAGGAAGCGTGTCGCCGTCGCTGCCGTCGCATCGTGAATTTCGGCGCTGTAGTTGACTATTACACCGCATCAGGAGAAGTGTCTCGCAATGAAGGAGAAGCGTGTCGCTGTTGCTGCCGTCGCATCTTGGATGTCGCCGATGTAGCTGTCGTATTGCACCGCATCAAGAAAAGCGCCTCACATCCACGGAGAAGCGCGCCGCCATCGGAGCTGCTGCCGTCGCATCTTGGATGTCGCCGTGTAGTTGTCGCATTGTGCGGAAGCCTCTCGCAATGTCGGAGAAGAGTGCCGCAGCCGAGACTGTTGCCGTTGCATCGCTAAACAAGGGTTTCGCTGCTGCAGTTGACGCATCGAACCGCGACTTCTCGCATCATCGGAGAAGCATATCTCATCTAGAAGATCTTCACGTCTTTATTTCTTTGCACCTGAACTTTGCCGCATTTTCATCGCTGCAACACTTTTGTTGTTGAAGCATCACGCATCGTAAGGTACATTGACTTAAAGTGTCAAATCTTAAGAACTGAACTGAACTAAGCTAAAACTACCCTTTTAAACTATAGTATTGTGGATTTTTGTTGTTTGTGGTCTAGTGTTAAGTCTACATAAAGAATACTTATTTTTAATATACAACTGTGTGGTGTCCATCTTTAGTGTTGTCACTGGGTTACTGTATGTGGTCACAAATGCTTTACACACTGCATCAGAGATAAGCCTGTCTGCTCGTGCCAAGCTACCAAGGGGTTGACCAGGGGTTATTTTAGGAGTGTACCCCCTTACACTGACTAGAGGCAATGGTCCCTATTTGTCACATGTACCTACCTGTCTAACTAGAGACCCCCAAATCTAACAGTCTGCATATATGTGTGTATGCATGTATCCATGTATGTGTGTATGTGTACATGTATTTATGTATCCATGAATGTGTGTATGTATGTATCCATGCATGTGTGTGTGCATGTATGTATGTATGTATCCTTGTATGTGTGTATGTATGCATATATGTATGTATGTCTGCATATTGGTGTGTATGTATGCATGCATGTATAAATGTATTTATGTATGCATGCATGGTACATTTTTGTTTGTATGCATGTTTGTATGCATGCATGTATGTATATTTGTGTATGCATGTATGTATGTTTTTTTGTATGCATGCATATATTTATGTATGTATGCATGTATGTGTGTATGGCTGCATGCATGTATGTATAAATGTAAATGGTATTTGTATAGTGCAAACCTAGCGAAATAGGGTCGTTGGCTATTGGATGTCTCCTGGCAACAGTGTCATACACGTGTCTCCCACTGCAACCAGTCCGCGGAGACTTGAACACGTGGAACAAGAGAAGGCGTTTCTTTCTGTACCAGACACGATACCCAGTGTCCCCGTCACTACCAGGGTCGGACTATCAACCCAAAGCAGCCCAGCCAAAGTTTGTCAGACCAGCCCCGTACGGTGCATAGTGAGTGCATCGAGTGAGTGGGGAGGTACAAACTCAGGATTCAGAACACAACACAACGGTTAGGGTTGGCTTTGCTAATAAAGAATGTTTTTTTTACCCAGACTAACCTTTGTTAGCAACATTAGGATAATGAAACACTAGGAAAAAAACATAACTTCCTAACTTGTAGCATGTAGTTTGCCTGCCGCTCTTTGATGACAGTTCATAGGTCACTGTGCCAGACTACGATTGTAATTTATGAACTACACAGTAAGAAAAGAGTCTCTGTGACAAAAGCAGTAACCCACTGAGCTATGCACATAAAATACTGTCATTTTATTTGCGTGTTGCACATATTTTGCAGCAGGCACATGAACCCTCTGCACCACCTTAGATGAGTGAAAACTGCCAATAGACAAAACACCATCTCTCTCCAGTAGGTGCATTAATCACTAAAGTTATTTTTACACTTTAATTGTTGTCTCAAAACTACTGGATATACAAGGTACTCTGTATCTGGGCAACTACAGGCAGATAGCCCTTCTAGATGCAACAGGAAAGATCTTCACAGCAGCAGTATTAGACCATCTTAAGGACTGGGCTTTTTCATCAGGTTTAATCCCCGTTTATATCAACCTGGATTCAGACCAAAGCACTCGGTCATTGATAATATTGCTGTGCTACAAACCATCTTAGATAAATATGTGGCAATAAAATCCCAGGTCGTCTATGCTGCTTTTATTGACTTTACCACCGCATTTGATAGAGTCGATAGAGGAACACTCTGGAGAAAACTCAGTAAAATGGGTATCCCGGATAAATTACTTCATATAATAACATCATTACATTCCGGGACTTGGTGTCAGGTTCAAATGGGGAGGGAAAAGAGTCTCACAAGCCCTATCCCAACTCCAAACGGCCGTATGCAAAGGATGTCTTCTTGCTCCTCTATTGTTTTCCCTTTATCTCAGTGACCTGCCTGAATGCTTTAAACAGATATGCAACTTTCCACCTAAAATTGCCCTCCATAAAATTCATACCATGATGTATGCAGACGATGTAATCATTTTAGATCTAACATCATTTGGTCTGCAAAGAAGCCTCCAAGCACTCCACAACTACACAGAGGAAAACTATTTAATACCGAATATCGCAAAAACAAAAATAGTTCAGTTTTCAGGAAAGAAACAGAGTGCCAAATTCAACTGGACTTTAGGGGGAAAATCATTGGAAGTGGCAAATGAATATACCTATTTAGGTCGAATCTTCACAAAGTCTCTACAAAACATGCCCCATACTCAGAATCTGATTCACAAACCTGACGTTCATGTGGGGGCACTTTCACGTTTATATGCTTCAACTGGTCAAAGACACTTTTCTTCTCTGCTTCAGGTATACAGCCCCAAGATTCCACCAGTGCTGTCATATGCTCTCGAATACATCCCAATAAGCCAGTGGAACTATCTGGACCTAAAAGAAGGGAAGATCTTACGGAAGCTAACAAAGCTGTCTCAAGCTGTACCGGTACAAGCTCTCCGCCTCGAGTTCTCATTAACCAGCTCCTATCCTATGCCAGAGGAATTACCAATATCATTAGATGATACAAAAGGGGATGATGGACGGAGCGTTTGAGCAAATTAAACACTCACCCCCAGTGAACTGATCTGGGTTTAATCCATCACCATTCTTTAGCCCACTAAGCCACCCCAGCTCAGACATGGCCATATGCAAATCAGTCTGACCCTGTGCCTCATGGGAACTGTCCAGCCCGAACTGCCAAGCCATGTCTTCCCTGGACCGGAAACATGCATCCTGGGACCGGTTTCGGAGTCATAATCCTCATCAGCCAGGCTATCTTGAATCCAGTGGCCAAGTGAGCAAGGGACTCACGTCTGAGCATACCCTGCCACACTTAGGGCGAACAAAGCGATACAAAAGGGGATGATGGATGGAGCGTTTGAGCAAATCAAACACTCACCCCCAGTCAACTGATCTGGGTTTAATCCATCACCATTCTTTAGCCCACTCAGCCACCCCGGTTCAGACATGGCCATATGCAAATCAGTCTGACCCTGTGCCTCATGGGAACAGTCCAGCCCGAACTGCCAAGCCATGTCTTCCCTGGACCGGAAACAAGCATCCTGGGACCGGTTTCGGATTCCTAATCCTCATCAGCCAGGATATCTTGAATCCAGTGGCCAAGTGAGCAAGGGACTCACGTCTGAGCATACTCTGCCACACTTAGGGCGAACAAAGCGATACAAAAGGGGATGATGGACGGAGCGTTTGAGCAAATCAAACACTCACCCCCAGTCAACTGATCTGGGTTTAATCCATCACCATTCTTTAGCCCACTCAGCCACCCCAGTTCAGACATGGCCATATGCAAATCAGTCTGACCATGTGCCTCATGGGAACAGTCCAGCCCGAACTGCCAAGCTATGTCTTCCCTGGACTGGAAACAAGCATCCTGGGACCGGTTTCGGATTCCTAATCCTCATCAGCCAGGCTATCTTGAATCCAGTGGCCAAGTGAGCAAGGGACTCACGTCTGAGCATACCCTGCCACACATAGGGCGAAGAAAGCGATACAAAAGGGGATGATGGACGGAGCGTTTGAGCAAATCAAACACTCACCCCCAGTCAACTGATCTGGGTTTAATCCATCACCATTCTTTAGCCCACTCAGCCACCCCAGTTCAGACATGGCCATATGCAAATCAGTCTGACCCTGTGCCTCATGGGAACAGTCCAGCCCGAACTGCCAAGCCATGTCTTCTCTGGATGAAACAAGCATCCTGGGACCGGTTTTGGATTCATAATCCTCATCAGCCAGGCTATCTTGAATCCAGTGGTCAAGTGAGCAAGGGACTCACGTCTGAGCATACCCTGCCACACTTAGGGCGAACAAAGCGATACAAAAGGGGATGATGGACGGAGCGTTTGAGCAAATCAAACACTCACCCCCAGTCAACTGATCTGGGTTTAATCCATCACCATTCTTTAGCCCACTCAGCTACCCCAGTTCAGACATGGCCATATGCAAATCAGTCTGACCCTGTGCCTCATGGGAACAGTCCAGCCCGAACTGCCAAGCCATGTCTTCCCTGGACCGGAAACAAGCATCCTGGGACCGGTTTCGGATTCCTAATCCTTATCAGCCAGGCTATCTTGAATCCAGTGGCCAAGTGAGCAAGGGACTCACGTCTGAGCATACTCTGCCACACTTAGGGCGAACAAAGTGATACAAAAGGGGATGATGGACGGAGCGTTTGATCAAATCAAACACTCACCCCCAGTCAACTGATCTGGGTGTAATCCATCACCATTCTTTAGCCCACTCAGCCACCCCAGTTCAGACATGGCCATATGCAAATCAGTCTGACCCTGTGCCTCATGGGAACAGTCCAGCCCGAACTGCCAAACCATGTCTTCCCTGGACTGGAAACAAGCATCCTGGGACCGGTTTCGGATTCCTAATCCTCATCAGCCAGGCTATATTGCATCCAGTGGCCAAGTGAGCAAGGGACTCACGTCTGAGCATACCCTGCCACACATAGGGCGAAGAAAGCGATACAAAACGGGATGATGGACGGAGCGTTTGAGCAAATCAAACACTCACCCCCAGTCAACTGATCTGGGTTTAATCCATCACCATTCTTTAGCCTACTCAGCCACCCCAGTTCAGACATGGCCATATGCAAATCAGTCTGACCCTGTGCCTCATGGGAACAGTCCAGACCGAACTGCCAAGCCATGTCTTCTCTGGATGAAACAAGCATCCTGGGACCGGATTCGGATTCATAATCCTCATCAGCCAGGCTATCTTGAATACAGTGGCCAAGTGAGCAAGGGACTCACGTCTGAGCATACCCTGCCACACTTAGGGCGAACAAAGCGATACAAAAGGGGATGATGGACGGAGCGTTTGAGCAAATCAAACACTCACCCCAGTCAACTGATCTGGGTTTAATCCATCACCATTCTTTAGCCCACTCAGCCACCCCAGTTCAGACATGGCCATATGAAAATCAGTCTGACCCTGTGCCTCATGGGAACAGTCCAGCCCGAAATGCCAAGCCATGTCTTCCCCGGACCGGAAACAAGCATCCTGGGACCGGTTTCGGATTCCTAATCCTCATCAGCCAGGCTATCTTGAATCCAGTGGCCAAGTGAGCAAGGGACTCACGTCTGAGCATACCCTGCCACACATAGGGCGAAGAAAGCGATACAAAAGGGGATGATGGACGGAGCGTTTGAGCAAATCAAACACTCACCCCCAGTCAACTGATCTGGGTTTAATCCATCGCCATTCTTTAGACCACTCAAGCACCCCAGTTCAGACATGGCCATATGCAAATCAGTCTGACCCTGTGCCTCATGGGAACAGTCCAGCCCGAACTGCCAAGCCATGTCTTCCCTGGACCGGAAACAAGCATCCTGGGCCCGGTTTCGGATTCATAATCCTCATCAGCCAGGCTTTCTTGAATCCAGTGGCCAAGTAAGCAAGGTACTCACGTCTGAGCATACCCTGCCACACTTAGGGCGAACAAAGCGATACAAAAGGGGATGATGGACGGAACGTTTAAGCAAATCAAACACTCACCCCCAGTCAACTGATCTGGGTTTAACCCATCACCATTCTTTAGCCCCTCAGCCACCCCAGTTCAGACATGGCCATATGCAAATCAGTCTGACCTGTGCCTCATGGGAACAGTCCAGCCCGAACTGCCAAGCCATGTCTTCCCTGGACCGGAAACAAGCATCCTTGGCCCGGTTTCGGATTCATAATCCTCATCAGCCGGGCTATCTTGAATCCAGTGGCCAAGTGAGCAAGGGACTCACGTCTGAGCATACCCTGCCACACTTAGGGCGAACAAAGCGATACAAAAGGGGATGATGGACGGAGCGTTTGAGCAAATCAAACACTCACCCCCAGTCAACTGATCTGGGTTTAATCCATCACCATTCTTTAGCCCACTCAGCCACCCCAGTTCAGACATGGCCATATGCAAATCAGTCTGACCCTGTGCCTCATGGGAACAGTCCAGCCCGAACTGCCAAGCCATGTCTTCCCTGGACCAGAAACAAGCATCCTGGGACCGGTTTCGGATTCATAATCCTCATCAGCCAGGCTATCTTGAATCCAGTGGCCAAGTGAGCAAGGGACTCACGTCTGAGCATACCCTGCCGCACTTAGGGCGACCAAAGCGATACAAAAGGGGATGATGGACTGAGCGTTTGAGCAAATCAAACACTCACCCCCAGTCAACTGATCTGGGTTTAATACATCACCATTCTTTAGCCCACTCAGCCACCTCAATTCAGACTTGGCCATATGCAAATCAGTCTGACCCTGTGCCTCATGGGAACAGTCCAGCCCAAACTGCCAAGCCATGTCTTCCCTGGACCGGAACCAAGCATCCTGGGACCGGTTTCGGATTCATAATCCTCATCAGCCAGGCTATCTTGAATCCAGTGGCCAAGTGAGCAAAGGACTCACGTCTGAGCATACCCTGCCACACTTAGGGCGAACAAAGCGATACAAAAGGGGATGATGGACGTAGCGTTTGAGCAAATCAAACACTCACCCCCAGTCAACTAATCTGGGTTTAATCCATCGCCATTCGTTAGCCCACTCAGCCACCCCAGTTCAGACATGGCCATATGCAAATCAGTCTGACCCTGTGCCTCATGGGAACAGTCCAGCCCGAACTGCCAAGCCATGTCTTCCCTGGACCGGAAACAAGCATCCCGGAACCGGTTTCGGATTCATATTCTTCATCAGCCAGGCTATCTTGAATCCAGTGGCCAAGTGAGCAAGGGACTCCCGTCTGAGCATACCCTGCCACACTTAGGGCGAACAAAGCGATACAAAATGGGATGATGGACGGAGCGTTTGAGCAAATCAAATACTCACCCCCAGTCAACTGATCTGGGTTTAATCCATCACCATTCTTTAGCCCACTCAGCCACCCCAGTTCAGACATGGCCATATGAAAATCAGTCTGACCATGTGCCTCATGGGAACAGTCCAGCCTGAACTGCCAAGCCATGTCTTCCCTGGACAGGAAACAAGCATCCTGGGACCGGTTTCGGATTCATAATCTTCCTCAGCCAGGCTATCTTGAATCCAGTGGCCAAGTGAGCAAGGGACTCCCGTCTGAGAATACCCTGCCACACTTAGGGTGAACAAAGCGATACAAAAGGGGATGATGGACGGAGCGTTTGAGCAAATCAAACACTCACCCCCAGTCTACTGATCTGGGTTTAATCCATCACCATTCTTTAGCCCACTCAGCCACCCCAGTTCAGACATGGCCATATGCAAATCAGTCTGACCCTGTGCCTCATGGGAACAGTCCAGCCCGAACTGCCAAGCCATGTCTTCTCTGGACGAAACAAGCATCCTGGGACCGGTTTCGGATTCCTAATCCTCATCAGCCAGGCTATCTTGAATCCAGTGGCCAAGTAAGCAAGGGACTCACGTCTGAGCATACCCTGCCACACTTAGGGCAAACAAAGCGATACAAAAGGGGATGATGGACGGAGCGTTTGAGCAAATCAAACACTCACCCCCAGTCAACTGATCTGGGTTTAATCCATCACCATTCGTTAGCCCACTCAGCCACCCCAGTTCAGACATGGCCATATGCAAATCAGTCTGACCCTGTGCTTAATGGGAACAGTCCAGCCCGAACTGCCAAGCCATGTCTTCCCTGGACTGGAAACAAGCATCCTGGGACCGGTTTCGGATACCTAATCCTCATCAGCCAGGCTATATTGCATCCAGTGGCCAAGTGAGCAAGGGACTCACGTCTGAGCATACCCTGCCACACATAGGGCGAAGAAAGCGATACAAAACGGGATGATGGACGGAGCGTTTGAGCAAATCAAACACTCACCCCCAGTCAATTGATCTGGGTTTAATCCATCCCCATTCTTTAGCCTACTCAGCCACCCCAGTTCAGACATGGCCATATGCAAATCAGTCTGACCCTGTGCCTCATGGGAACAGTCCAGCCCGAACTGCCAAGCCATGTCTTCTCTGGACGAAACAAGCATCCTGGGACCGGTTTCGGATTCATAATCCTCAACAGCCAGGCTATCTTGAATACAGTGGCCAAGTGAGCAAGGGACTCACGTCTGAGCATACCCTGCCACACTTAGGGCGAACAAAGCGATACAAAAGGGGATGATGGACGGAGCGTTTGAGCAAATCAAACACTCACCCCCAGTCAACTGATCTGGGTTTAATCCATCACCATTCATTAGCCCACTCAGCCAGCCCAGTTCAGACATGGCCATATGCAAATCAGTCTGACCCTGTGCCTCATGGGAACAGTCCAGCCTGAACTACCAAGCCATGTCTTCCCTGGACCGGAACCAAGCATCCTGGGACCGGTTTCGGATTCATAATCCTCATCAGCCAGGCTATCTTGAATCCAGTGGCCAAGTGAGCAAAGGACTCACGTCTGAGCATACCCTGCCACACTTAGGGCGAACAAAGCGATACAAAAGGGGATGATGGACGGAGCGTTTGAGCAAATCAAACACTCACCCCCAGTCAACTAATCTGGGTTTAATCCATCGCCATTCGTTAGCCCACTCAGCCACCCCAGTTCAGACATGGCCATATGCAAATCAGTCTGACCCTGTGCCTCATGGGAACAGTCCAGCCCGAACTGCCAAGCCATGTCTTCCCTGGACCGGAAACAAGCATCCTGGAACCGGTTTCGGATTCATAATCTTCATCAGCCAGGCTATCTTGAATCCAGTGGCCAAGTGAGCAAGGGGCTCCCGTCTGAGCATACCCTGCCACACTTAGGGCGAACAAAGCGATACAAAATGGGATGATGGACGGAGCGTTTGAGCAAATCAAATACTCACCCCCAGTCAACTGATCTGGGTTTAATCCATCACCACTCTTTAGCCCACTCAGCCACCCCAGTTCAGACATGGCCATATGAAAATCAGTCTGACCCTGTGCCTCATGGGAACAGTCCAGCCGGAACTGCCAAGCCATGTCTTCCCTGGACCGGAAACAAGCATCCTGGGACCGGTTTCGGATTCATAAACCTCATCAGCCAGGCTATCTTGAATACAGTGGCCAAGTGAGCAAGGGACTCACGTCTGAGCATACCCTGCCACGCTTAGGGCGAACAAAGCGATACAAAAGGGGATGATGGACGGAGCGTTTGAGCAAATCAAACACTCACCCCCAGTCAACTTATCTGGGTTTAATCCATCACCATTCTTTAGCCCACTCAGCAACCCCAATTCAGACATGGCCATATGCAAATCAGTCTGACCCTGTGCCTCATGGGAACAGTCCAGCCCGAACTGCCAAGCCATGTCTTCCCTGGACCGGAAACAAGCATCCTGGGACCGGTTTCGGATTCATAATCTTCCTCAGCCAGGCTATCTTGAATCCAGTGGCCAAGTGAGCAAGGGACTCCCGTCTGAGAATACCCTGCCACACTTAGGGCGAACAAAGCGATACAAAAGGGGATGATGGACGGAGCGTTTGAGCAAATCAAACACTCACCCCCAGTCTACTGATCTGGGTTTAATCCATCACCATTCTTTAGCCCACTCAGCCACCCCAGTTCAGACATGGCCATATGCAAATCAGTCTGACCCTGTGCCTCATGGGAACAGTCCAGCCCGAACTGCCAAGCCATGTCTTCTCTGGACGAAACAAGCATCCTGGGACCGGTTTCGGATTCATAATCCTCAACAGCCAGGCTATCTTGAATACAGTGGCCAAGTGAGCAAGGGACTCACGTCCGAGCATACCCTGCCGCACTTAGGGCGACCAAAGCGATACAAAAGGGGATGATGGACTGAGCGTTTGAGCAAATCAAACACTCACCCCCAGTCAACTGATCTGGGTTTAATCCATCACCATTCTTTAGCCCACTCAGCCACCTCAGTTCAGACATGGCCATATGCAAATCAGTCTGACCCTGTGCCTCATGGGAACAGTCCAGCCCAATCTGCCAAGCCATGTCTTACCTGGACCGGAAACAAGCATCCTGGGACCGGTTTCGGATTCATAATCCTCATCAGCCAGGCTATCTTGAATCCAGTGGCCAAGTGAGCAAGGGACTCACGTCTCAGCATACCCTGCCACACTTAGGGTGAACAAAGCGATACAAAAGGGGATGATGGACGGAGCGTTTGAGCAAATCAAACACTCACCCCCAGTCAACTGATCTGGGTTTAATCCATCGCCATTCTTTAGAACACTCAGCCACCCTAGTTCAGACATGGCCATATGCAAATCAGTCTGACCTTGTGCCTCATGGGAACAGTCCAGCCCGAACTGCCAAGCCATGTCTTCCCTGGACCGGAAACAAGCATCCTGGGCCCGGTTTCGGATTCATAATCCTCATCAGCCAGGCTATCTTGAATCCAGTGGCCAAGTAAGCAAGGGACTCACGTCTGAGCATATCCTGCCACACTTAGGGCAAACAAAGCGATACAAAAGGGGATGATGGACGGAGCGTTTGAGCAAATCAAACACTCACCCCCAGTCAACTGATCTGGGATTAATCCATCACCATTCTTTAGCCCACTCAGCCACCCCAGTTCAGACATGGCCATATGCAAATCAGTCTGACCCTGTGCCTCATGGGAACAGTCCAGCCCGAACTGCCAAGCCATGTCTTGCCTGGACCAGAAACAAGCATCCTGGGACCGGTTTCGGATTCATAATCCTCATCAGCCAGGCTATCTTGAATCCAGTGGCCAAGTGAGCACGGGACTCACGTCTGAGCATACCCTGCCGCACTTAGGGCGACCAAAGCGATACAAAAGGGGATGATGGACTGCGCGATTGAGCAAATCAAACACTCACCCCCAGTCAACTGATCTGGGTTTAATCCATCACCATTCTTTAGCCCACTCAGCCACCTCAGTTCAGACATGGCCATATGCAAATCAGTCTGACCCTGTGCCTCATGGGAACAGTCCAGCCCAAACTGCCAAGCCATGTCTTCCCTGGACCGGAACCAAGCATCCTGGGACCGGTTTCGGATTCATAATCCTCATCAGGCAGGCTATCTTGAATCCAGTGGCCAAGTGAGCAAGGGACTCACGTCTGAGCATGCCCTGCCACACTTAGGGCGAACAAAGCGATACAAAAGGGGATGATGGACGGAGCGTTTGAGCAAATCAAACACTCACCCCCAGTCAACTGATCTGGGTTTAATCCATCACCATTCTTTAGCCCACTCAGCCACCCCAATTCAGACATGGCCATATGCAAATCAGTCTGACCCTGTGCCTCATGGGAACAGTCCAGCCCGAACTGCCAAGCCTTGTCTTCCTTGGACCGGAAACAAGCATCCTGGGACCGGTTTCGGATTCATAATCTTCATCAGCCAGGCTATCTTGAATCCAGTGGCCAAGTGAGCAAGGGACTCCCGTCTGAGAATACCCTGTTACACTTAGGGCGAACAAAGCGATACAAAAGGGGATGATGGACGGAGCGTTTAAGCAAATCAAACACTCACCCCCAGTCAACTGATCTGGGTTTAATACATCACCATTCTTTAGCCCACTCAGCCACCCCAGTTCAGACTTGGCCATATGCAAACCAGTCTGACCATGTGCCTCATGGGAACAGTCCAGCCCGAACTGCCAAGCTGTGTCTTCCCTGGACCGGAAACAAGCATCCTGGGACCGGTTTCGGATTCCTAATCCTCATCAGCCAGGCTATCTTGAATCCAGTGGCCAAGTGAGCAAGGGACTCACGTCTGAGCATACCCTGCCACACATAGGGCGAAGTAAGCGATACAAAAGGGGATGATGGACAGAGCGTTCGAGCAAATCAAACACTCACCCCATGTCAACTGATCTGGGTTTAATCCATCACCATTCTTTAGCCCACTCAGCCACCCCAGTTCAGACATGGCCATATGCAAATCAGTCTGACCCTGTGCCTCATGGGAACAGTCCAGCCCGAACTGCCAAGCCATGTCTTCTCTGGACGAAACAAGCATCCTGGGACCGGTTTCGGATTCATAATCCTCATCAGCCAGGCTATCTTGAATCCAGTGGTCAAGTGAGCAAGGGACTCACGTCTGAGCATACCCTGCCACACTTAGGGCGAACAAAGCGATACAAAAGGGGATGATGGACGGAGCGTTTGAGCAAATCAAACACTCACCCCCAGTCAACTGATCTGGGTTAAATCCATCACCATTCTTTAGCCCACTCAGCCACCTCAGTTCAGACATGGCCATATGCAAATCAGTCTGACCCTGTGCCTCATGGGAACAGTCCAGCCCAAACTGCCAAGCCATGTCTTCCCTGGACCGGAACCAAGCATCCTGGGACCGGTTTCGGATTCATAATCCTCCTCAGGCAGGCTATCTTGAATCCAGTGGCCAAGTGAGCAAGGGACTCACGTCTGAGCATACCCTGCCACACTTAGGGCGAACAAAGCGATACAAAAGGGGATAATGGACGGAGCGTTTGAGCAAATCAAACACTCACCCCCAGTCAACTGATCTGGGTTTAATCCATCACCATTCTTTAGCCCACTCAGCCACCCCAATTCAGACATGGCCATATGCAAATCAGTCTGACCCTGTGCCTCATGGGAACAGTCCAGCCCGAACTGCCAAGCCATGTCTTCTCTGGACGAAACAAGCATCCTGGGACCGGTTTTGGATTCATAATCCTCATCAGCCAGGCTATCTTGAATCCAGTGGTCAAGTGAGCAAGGGACTCACGTCTGAGCATACCCTGCCACACTTAGGGCGAACAAAGCGATACAAAAGGGGATGATGGACGGAGCGTTTGAGCAAATCAAACACTCACCCCCAGTCAACTGATCTGGGTTTAATCCATCACCATTCTTTAGCCCACTCAGCTACCCCAGTTCAGACATGGCCATATGCAAATCAGTCTGACCCTGTGCCTCATGGGAACAGTCCAGCCCGAACTGCCAAGCCATGTCTTCCCTGGACCGGAAACAAGCATCCTGGGACCGGTTTCGGATTCCTAATCCTTATCAGCCAGGCTATCTTGAATCCAGTGGCCAAGTGAGCAAGGGACTCACGTCTGAGCATACTCTGCCACACTTAGGGCGAACAAAGCGATACAAAAGGGGATGATGGACGGAGCGTTTGATCAAATCAAACACTCACCCCCAGTCAACTGATCTGGGTGTAATCCATCACCATTCTTTAGCCCACTCAGCCACCCCAGTTCAGACATGGCCATATGCAAATCAGTCTGACCCTGTGCCTCATGGGAACAGTCCAGCCCGAACTGCCAAGCCATGTCTTCTTTGGACTGAAAACAAGCATCCTGGGACCGGTTTCGGATTCCTAATCCTCATCAGCCAGGCTATATTGCATCCAGTGGCCAAGTGAGCAAGGGACTCACGTCTGAGCATACCCTGCCACACATAGGGCGAAGAAAGCGATACAAAACGGGATGATGGACGGAGCGTTTGAGCAAATCAAACACTCACCCCCAGTCAACTGATCTGGGTTTAATCCATCACCATTCTTTAGCCTACTCAGCCACCCCAGTTCAGACATGGCCATATGCAAATCAGTCTGACCCTGTGCCTCATGGGAACAGTCCAGACCGAACTGCCAAGCCATGTCTTCTCTGGATGAAACAAGCATCCTGGGACCGGATTCGGATTCATAATCCTCATCAGCCAGGCTATCTTGAATACAGTGGCCAAGTGAGCAAGGGACTCACGTCTGAGCATACCCTGCCACACTTAGGGCGAACAAAGCGATACAAAAGGGGATGATGGACGGAGCGTTTGAGCAAATCAAACACTCACCCCAGTCAACTGATCTGGGTTTAATCCATCACCATTCTTTAGCCCACTCAGCCACCCCAGTTCAGACATGGCCATATGAAAATCAGTCTGACCCTGTGCCTCATGGGAACAGTCCAGCCCGAAATGCCAAGCCATGTCTTCCCCGGACCGGAAACAAGCATCCTGGGACCGGTTTCGGATTCCTAATCCTCATCAGCCAGGCTATCTTGAATCCAGTGGCCAAGTGAGCAAGGGACTCACGTCTGAGCATACCCTGCCACACATAGGGCGAAGAAAGCGATACAAAAGGGGATGATGGACGGAGCGTTTGAGCAAATCAAACACTCACCCCCAGTCAACTGATCTGGGTTTAATCCATCGCCATTCTTTAGACCACTCAAGCACCCCAGTTCAGACATGGCCATAAGCAAATCAGTCTGACCCTGTGCCTCATGGGAACAGTCCAGCCCGAACTGCCAAGCCATGTCTTCCCTGGACCGGAAACAAGCATCCTGGGCCCGGTTTCGGATTCATAATCCTCATCAGCCAGGCTTTCTTGAATCCAGTGGTCAAGTGAGCAAGGGACTCACGTCTGAGCATACCCTGCCACACTTAGGGCGAACAAAGCGATACAAAAGGGGATGATGGACGGAGCGTTTGAGCAAATCAAACACTCACCCCCAGTCAACTGATCTGGGTTTAATCCATCACCATTCTTTAGCCCACTCAGCTACCCCAGTTCAGACATGGCCATATGCAAATCAGTCTGACCCTGTGCCTCATGGGAACAGTCCAGCCCGAACTGCCAAGCCATGTCTTCCCTGGACCGGAAACAAGCATTTTGGGACCGGTTTCGGATTCCTAATCCTCATCAGCCAGGCTATTTTGCATCCAGTGGCCAAGTGAGCAAGGGACTCACGTCTGAGCATACCCTGCCACACATAGGGCGAAGAAAGCGATGATGGACGGAGCGTTTGAGCAAATCAAACACTCACCCCCAGTTAACTGATCTGGGTTTAATCCATCACCATTCTTTAGCCTACTCAGCCACCCCAGTTCATACATGGCCATATGCAAATCAGTCTGACCCTGTGCCTCATGGGAACAGTCCAGCCCAAACTGCCAAGCCAGCCCGAACTGCCAAGCCTTGTCTTCCCTGGACCGGAAACAAGCATCCTGGGACCGGTTTCGGATTCCTAATCCTCATCAGCCAGGCTATCTTGAATCCAGTGGCCAAGTGAACAAGGGACTCACGTCTGAGCATACCCTGCCACACATAGGGCGAAGAAAGCGATACAAAAGGGGATGATGGACGGAGCGTTTGAGCAAATCAAACACTCACCCCCAGTCAACTGATCTGGGTTTAATCCATCGCCATTCTTTAGACCACTCAGCCACCCCAGTTCAGACATGGCCATATGCAAATCAGTCTGACCCTGTGCCTCATGGGAACAGTCCAGCCCGAACTGCCAAGCCATGTCTTCCCTGGACCGGAAACAAGCATCCTGGGCCCGGTTTCGGATTCATAATCCTCATCAGCCAGGCTATCTTGAATCCAGTGGCCAAGTGAGCAAGGGACTCACGTCTGAGCATACCCTGCCGCACTTAGGGCGACCAAAGCGATACAAAAGGGGATGATGGACTGAGCGTTTGAGCAAACACTCACCCCCAGTCAACTGATCTGGGTTTAATCCATCACCATTCTTTAGCCCACTCAGCCACCTCAGTTCAGACATGGCCATATGCAAATCAGTCTGACCCTGTGCCTCATGGGAACAGTCCAGCCCAAACTGCCAAGCCATGTCTTTCCTGGACCGGAAACAAGCATCCTGGGACCGGTTTCGGATTCATAATCCTCATCAGCCAGGCTATCTTGAATCCAGTGGCCAAGTGAGCAAGGGACTCACGTCTGAGCATTCCCTGCCACACTTAGGGCGAACAAAGCGATACAAAAGGGGATGATGGACGGAGCGTTTGAGCAAATCAAACACTCACCCCCAGTCAACTGATCTGGGTTTAATCCATCGCCATTCTTTAGACCAGTCAGCCACCCCAGTTCAGACATGGCCATATGCAAATCAGTCTGACCCTGTGCCTCATGGAAACAGTGCAGCCCGAACTGCCAAGCCATGTCTTCCCTGGACCGGAAACAAGCATCCTGGGCCCGGTTTCGGATTCATAATCCTCGTCAGCCAGGCTATCTTGAATCCAGTGGCCAAGTAAGCAAGGGACTCACGTCTGAGCATACCCTGCCACACTTAGGTCGAACAAAGCGATACAAAAGGGGATGATGGATGGAGCATTTGAGCAAATCAAACACTCACCCCCAGTCAACTGATCTGGGTTTAATCCATCACCATTCTTTAGCCCACTCAGCCACCCCAGTTCAGACATGGCCTTATGCAAATCAGTCTGACCCTGTGCCTCATGGGAACAGTCCAGCCCGAACTTCCAAGCCATGTCTTCCCTGGACCGGAAACAATCATCCTGGGACCGGTTTCGGATTCATAATCCTCATCAGCCAGGCTATCTTGAATCCAGTGGCCAAGTGAGCAAGGGACTCACGTCTGAGCATACCCTGCCACACTTAGGGCGAACAAAGCGATACAAAAGGGGATGATGGATGGAGTGTTTGAGCAAATCAAACACTCACCCCCAGTCAACCGATCTGGGTTTAATCCATCACCATTCTTTAGCCCACTCAGCCACCCCAGTTCAGACATGGCCATATGCAAATCAGTCTGACCTTGTGCCTCATGGGAACAGTCCAGCCCGAACTGCCAAGCCATGTCTTCCCTGGACCGGAAACAAGCATCCTGGGACCGGTTTTGGATTCATAATCCTCATCAGCCAGGCTATCTTGAATCCAGTGGCCAAGTGAGCAAGGGACTCAAGTCTGAGCATACCCTGCCACACTTAGGGTGAACAAAGCGATACAAAAGGGGATGATGGACGGAGTGTTTGAGCAAATCAAACACTCACCCCCAGTCAACTGATCTGGGTTTAATCCATCCCCATTCTTTAGCCCACTCAGCCACCCCAGTTCAGACATGGCCATATGCAAATCAGTCTGACCCTGTGCCTCATGGGAACAGTCCAGCCCGAAATGCCAAGCCATGTCTTCCCTGGACTGGAAACAAGCATCCTGGGACCGGTTTTGGATTCATAATCCTCATCAGCCAGGCTATCTTGAATCCAGTGGCCAAGTGAGCAAGGGACTCAAGTCTGAGCATACCCTGCACACTTAGGGCGAACAAAGCGATACAAAAGGGGATGATGGACGGAGCGTTTGAGCAAATCAAACACTCACCCACAGTCAACTGATCTGGGTTTAATCCATCGCCATTCTTTAGACCAGTCAGCCACCCCAGTTCAGACATGGCCATATGCAAATCAGTCTGACCCTGTGCCTCATGGGAACAGTCCAGCCCGAACTGCCAAGCCATGTCTTCCCTGGACCGGAAACAAGCATCCTGGGCCCGGTTTCGGATTCATAATCCTCATCAGCCAGGCTATCTTGAATCCAGTGGCCAAGTAAGCAAGGGACTCACGTCTGAGCATACCCTGCCACACTTAGGGCGAACAAAGCGATACAAAAGGGGATGATGGACGGAGCGTTTGAGCAAATCAAACACTCACCCCCAGTCAACTGATCTGGGTTTAATCCATCACCATTCTTTAGCCCACTCAGCCACCCCAGTTCAGACATGACCATATGCAAATCAGTCTGACCCTGTGCCTCATGGGAACAGTCCAGCCCGAACTGCCAAGCCATGTCTTCCCTGGACCAGAAACAAGCATCCTGGGACCTGTTTCGGATTCATATTCCTCATCAGCCAGGCTATCTTGAATCCAGTGGCCAAGTGAGCAAGGGACTCACGTCTGAGCATACCCTGCCACACTTAGGGCGAACAAAGCGATACAAAAGGGGATGATGGACGGAGCGTTTGAGCAAATCAAACACTCACCCCCAGTCAACTAATCTGGGTTTAATCCATCGCCATTCGTTAGCCCACTCAGCCACCCCAGTTCAGACATGGCCATACGCAAATCAGTCTGACCCTGTGCCTCATGGGAACAGTCCAGCCTGAACTGCCAAGCCATGTCTTCCCTGGACCGGAAACAAGCATCCAGGAACCGGTTTCGGATTCATAATCTTCATCAGCCAGGCTATCTTGAATCCAGTGGCCAAGTGAGCAAGGGACTCCCGTCTGAGCATACCCTGCCACACTTAGGGCGAACAAAGCGATACAAAAGGGGATGATGGACGGAGTGTTTGAGCAAATCAAACACTCACCCCCAGTCAACTGATCTGGGTTTAATCCATCCCCATTCTTTAGCCCACTCAGCCACCCCAGTTCAGACATGGCCATATGCAAATCAGTCTGACCCTGTGCCTCATGGGAACAGTCCAGCCCGAAATGCCAAGCCATGTCTTCCCTGGACTGGAAACAATCATCCTGGGACCAGTTTTGGATTCATAATCCTCATCAGCCAGGCTATCTTAAATCCAGTGGCCAAGTGAGCAAGGGACTCAAGTCTGAGCATACCCTGCACACTTAGGGCGAACAAAGCGATACAAAAGGGGATGATGGACGGAGCGTTTAAGCAAATCAAACACTCACCCCCAGTCAACTGATCTGGGTTTAATCCATCGCCATTCTTTAGACCAGTCAGCCACCCCAGTTCAGACATGGCCATATGCAAATCAGTCTGACCCTGTGCCTCATGGGAACAGTCCAGCCCGAACTGCCAAGCCATGTCTTCCCTGGACCGGAAACAAGCATCCTGGGCCCGGTTTCGGATTCATAATCCTCATCAGCCAGGCTATCTTGAATCCAGTGGCCAAGTAAGCAAGGGACTCACGTCTGAGCATACCCTGCCACACTTAGGGCGAACAAAGCGATACAAAAGGGGATGATGGACGGAGCGTTTGAGCAAATCAAACACTCACCCCCAGTCAACTGATCTGGGTTTAATCCATCACCATTCTTTAGCCCACTCAGCCACCCCAGTTCAGACATGGCCATATGCAAATCAGTCTGACCCTGTGCCTCATGGGAACAGTCCAGCCCGAACTGCCAAGCCATGTCTTCCCTGGACCAGAAACAAGCATCCTGGGACCAGTTTCGGATTCATAATCCTCATCAGCCAGGCTATCTTGAATCCAGTGGCCAAGTGAGCAAGGGACTCACGTCTGAGCATACCCTGCCACACTTAGGGCGAACAAAGCGATACAAAATGGGATGATGGACGGAGCGTTTGAGCAAATCAAACACTCACCCCCAGTCAACTAATCTGGGTTTAATCCATCGCCATTCGTTAGCCCACTCAGCCACCCCAGTTCAGACATGGCCATATGCAAATCAGTCTGACCCTGTGCCTCATGGGAACAGTCCAGCCTGAACTGCCAAGCCATGTCTTCCCTGGACCGGAAACAAGCATCCAGGAACCGGTTTCGGATTCATAATCTTCATCAGCCAGGCTATCTTGAATCCAGTGGCCAAGTGAGCAAGGGACTCCCGTCTGAGCATACCCTGCCACACTTAGGGCGAACAAAGCGATACAAAAGGGGATGATGGACGGAGCGTTTGAGCAAATCAAATACTCACCCCCAGTCAACTGATCTGGGTTTAATCCATCACCATTCTTTAGCCCACTCAGCCACCCCAGTTCAGACATGGCCATATGCAAATCAGTCTGACCCTGTGCCTCATGGGAACAGTCCAGCCCGAACTGCCAAGCCATGTCTTCCCTGGACCGGAAACAAGCATCCTGGGACCGGTTTCGGATTCATAAACCTCATCAGCCAGGCTATCTTGAATTCAGTGGCCAAGTGAGCAAGGGACTCACGTCTGTGCATACCCTGCACACTTAGGGCGAACAAAGCGATACAAAAGGGGATGATGGACGGAGCGTTTGAGCAAATCAAACACTCACCCCCAGTCAACTGATCTGGGTTTAATCCATCACCATTCTTTAGCCCACTTAGCCACCCCAGTTCAGACATGGCCATATGTAAATCAGTCTGACCCTGTGCCTCATGAGAACAGTCCAGCCCGAACTGCCAAGCCATGTCTTCCTTAGACCGGAAACAAGCATCCTGGGACAGGTTTCGGATTCATAATCCTCATCAGCCAGGCTATCTTGAATCCAGTGGCCAAGTAAGCAAGGGACTCACGTCTGAGCATACCCTGCCCCACTTAGGGCGAACAAACCGATACAAAAGGGGATGATGGATGGAGCGTTTGAGCAAATCAAACACTCACCCCCAGTCAACTGATCTGGGTTTAATCCATCACCATTCTTTAGCCCACTCAGCCACCCCAGTTCAGACATGGTCATATGCAAATCAGTCTGACCCTGTGCCTCATGGGAACAGTCCAGCCTGAACTGCCAAGCCATGTCTTCCCTGGACCGGAAACAAGAATCCTGGGACCCGTTTCGGATTCATAATCCTCATCAGCCAGGCTATCTTGAATCCAGTGGCTAAGTGAGCAAGGGACTCACGTCTGAGCATACCCTGCCACACTTAGGGCGAACAAAGCGATACAAAAGAGGATGATGGACGGAGCTGTTGAGCAAATTATACACTCACCCCCAGTCAACTGATCTGGGTTTAATCCATCACCATTCTTTAGCCCACTCAGCCACCTCAGTTCAGACATGGCCATATGCAAATCAGTCTGACCCTGTGCCTCATGGGAACAGTCCAGCCCAAACTGCCAAGCGATGTCTTCCCTTGACCGGAAACAAGCATCCTGGGACCGGTTTCGGATTCATAATCCTCATCAGCCAGGCTATCTTGAATCCAGTGGCCAAGTGAGCAAGAGATTCACGTCTGAGCATACCCTGCCACACTTAGGGCGAACAAAGCGATACAAAACGGGATGATGGACGGAGCGTTTGAGCAAATCAAACACTCACCCCCAGTTAACTGATCTGGGTTTAATCCATCACCATTCTTTAGCCTACACAGCCACCCCAGTTCATACATGGCCATATGCAAATCAGTCTGACCCTGTGCCTCATGGGAACAGTCCAGCCCAAACTGCCAAGCCAGCCCGAACTGCCAAGCCTTGTCTTCCCTGGACCGGAAACAAGCATCCTGGGACCGGTTTCGGATTCCTAATCCTCATCAGCCAGGCTATCTTGAATCCAGTGGCCAAGTGAACAAGGGACTCACGTCTGAGCATACCCTGCCACACATAGGGCGAAGAAAGCGATACAAAAGGGGATGATGGACGGAGCGTTTGAGCAAATCAAACACTCACCCCCAGTCAACTGATCTGGGTTTAATCCATCGCCATTCTTTAGACCACTCAGCCACCCCAGTTCAGACATGGCCATATGCAAATCAGTCTGACCCTGTGCCTCATGGGAACAGTCCAGCCCGAACTGCCAAGCCATGTCTTCCCTGGACCGGAAACAAGCATCCTGGGCCCGGTTTCGGATTCATAATCCTCATCAGCCAGGCTATCTTGAATCCAGTGGCCAAGTGAGCAAGGGACTCACATCTGAGCATACCCTGCCGCACTTAGGGCGACCAAAGCGATACAAAAGGGGATGATGGACTGAGCGTTTGAGCAAACACTCACCCCCAGTCAACTGATCTGGGTTTAATCCATCACCATTCTTTAGCCCACTCAGCCACCTCAGTTCAGACATGGCCATATGCAAATCAGTCTGACCCTGTGCCTCATGGGAACAGTCCAGCCCAAACTGCCAAGCCATGTCTTTCCTGGACCGGAAACAAGCATCCTGGGACCGGTTTCGGATTCATAATCCTCATCAGCCAGGCTATCTTGAATCCAGTGGCCAAGTGAGCAAGGGACTCACGTCTGAGCATACCCTGCCACACTTAGGGCGAACAAAGCGATACAAAAGGGGATGATGGACGGAGCGTTTGAGCAAATCAAACACTCACCCCCAGTCAACTGATCTGGGTTTAATCCATCGCCATTCTTTAGACCAGTCAGCCACCCCAGTTCAGACATGGCCATATGCAAATCAGTCTGACCCTGTGCCTCATGGGAACAGTGCAGCCCGAACTGCCAAGCCATGTCTTCCCTGGACCGGAAACAAGCATCCTGGGCCCGGTTTCGGATTCATAATCCTCGTCAGCCAGGCTATCTTGAATACAGTGGCCAAGTAAGCAAGGGACTCACGTCTGAGCATACCCTGCCACACTTAGGTCGAACAAAGCGATACAAAAGGGGATGATGGATGGAGCATTTGAGCAAATCAAACACTCACCCCCAGTCAACTGATCTGGGTTTAATCCATCACCATTCTTTAGCCCACTCAGCCACCCCAGTTCAGACATGGCCTTATGCAAATCAGTCTGACCCTGTGCCTCATGGGAACAGTCCAGCCCGAACTTCCAAGCCATGTCTTCCCTGGACCGGAAACAATCATCCTGGGACCGGTTTCGGATTCATAATCCTCATCAGCCAGGCTATCTTGAATCCAGTGGCCAAGTGAGCAAGGGACTCACGTCTGAGCATACCCTGCCACACTTAGGGCGAACAAAGCGATACAAAAGGGGATGATGGATGGAGTGTTTGAGCAAATCAAACACTCACCCCCAGTCAACCGATCTGGGTTTAATCCATCACCATTCTTTAGCCCACTCAGCCACCCCAGTTCAGACATGGCCATATGCAAATCAGTCTGACCTTGTGCCTCATGGGAACAGTCCAGCCCGAACTGCCAAGCCATGTCTTCCCTGGACCGGAAACAAGCATCCTGGGACCGGTTTTGGATTCATAATCCTCATCAGCCAGGCTATCTTGAATCCAGTGGCCAAGTGAGCAAGGGACTCAAGTCTGAGCATACCCTGCCACACTTAGGGTGAACAAAGCGATACAAAAGGGGATGATGGACGGAGTGTTTGAGCAAATCAAACACTCACCCCCAGTCAACCGATCTGGGTTTAATCCATCACCATTCTTTAGACCACTCAGCCACCCCAGTTCAGACATGGCCATATGCAAATCAGTCTGACCCTGTGCCTCATGGGAACAGTCCAGCCCGAACTGCCAAGCCATGTCTTCCCTGGACCGGAAACAAGCATCCTGGGCCCGGTTTCGGATTCATAATCCTCATCAGCCAGGCTATCTTGAATCCAGTGGCCAAGTGAGCAAGGGACTCACGTCTGAGCATACCCTGCCGCACTTAGGGCGACCAAAGCGATACAAAAGGGGATGATGGACTGAGCGTTTGAGCAAACACTCACCCCCAGTCAACTGATCTGGGTTTAATCCATCGCCATTCTTTAGACCAGTCAGCCACCCCAGTTCAGACATGGCCATATGCAAATCAGTCTGACCCTGTGCCTCATGGGAACAGTCCAGCCCGAACTGCCAAGCCATGTCTTCCCTGGACCGGAAACAAGCATCCTGGGCCCGGTTTCGGATTCATAATCCTCATCAGCCAGGCTATCTTGAATCCAGTGGCCAAGTAAGCAAGGGACTCACGTCTGAGCATACCCTGCCACACTTAGGGCGAACAAAGCGATACAAAAGGGGATGATGGACGGAGCGTTTGAGCAAATCAAACACTCACCCCCAGTCAACTGATCTGGGTTTAATCCATCACCATTCTTTAGCCCACTCAGCCACCCCAGTTCAGACATGACCATATGCAAATCAGTCTGACCCTGTGCCTCATGGGAACAGTCCAGCCCGAACTGCCAAGCCATGTCTTCCCTGGACCAGAAACAAGCATCCTGGGACCGGTTTCGGATTCATATTCCTCATCAGCCAGGCTATCTTGAATCCAGTGGCCAAGTGAGCAAGGGACTCACGTCTGAGCATACCCTGCCACACTTAGGGCGAACAAAGCGATACAAAAGGGGATGATGGACGGAGCGTTTGAGCAAATCAAACACTCACCCCCAGTCAACTAATCTGGGTTTAATCCATCGCCATTCGTTAGCCCACTCAGCCACCCCAGTTCAGACATGGCCATACGCAAATCAGTCTGACCCTGTGCCTCATGGGAACAGTCCAGCCTAAACTGCCAAGCCATGTCTTCCCTGGACCGGAAACAAGCATCCAGGAACCGGTTTCGGATTCATAATCTTCATCAGCCAGGCTATCTTGAATCCAGGGGCCAAGTGAGCAAGGGACTCCCGTCTGAGCATACCCTGCCACACTTAGGGCGAACAAAGCGATACAAAAGGGGATGATGGACGGAGTGTTTGAGCAAATCAAACACTCACCCCCAGTCAACTGATCTGGGTTTAATCCATCCCCATTCTTTAGCCCACTCAGCCACCCCAGTTCAGACATGGCCATATGCAAATCAGTCTGACCCTGTGCCTCATGGGAACAGTCCAGCCCGAAATGCCAAGCCATGTCTTCCCTGGACTGGAAACAAGCATCCTGGGACCGGTTTTGGATTCATAATCCTCATCAGCCAGGCTATCTTGAATCCAGTGGCCAAGTGAGCAAGGGACTCAAGTCTGAGCATACCCTGCACACTTAGGGCGAACAAAGCGATACAAAAGGGGATGATGGACGGAGCGTTTAAGCAAATCAAACACTCACCCCCAGTCAACTGATCTGGGTTTAATCCATCGCCATTCTTTAGACCAGTCAGCCACCCCAGTTCAGACATGGCCATATGCAAATCAGTCTGACCCTGTGCCTCATGGGAACAGTCCAGCCCGAACTGCCAAGCCATGTCTTCCCTTGACCGGAAACAAGCATCCTGGGCCCGGTTTCGGATTCATAATCCTCATCAGCCAGGCTATCTTGAATCCAGTGACCAAGTAAGCAAGGGACTCACGTCTGAGCATACCCTGCCACACTTAGGGCGAACAAAGCGATACAAAAGGGGATGATGGACGGAGCGTTTGAGCAAATCAAACACTCACCCCCAGTCAACTGATCTGGGTTTAATCCATCACCATTCTTTAGCCCACTCAGCCACCCCAGTTCAGACATGGCCATATGCAAATCAGTCTGACCCTGTGCCTCATGGGAACAGTCCAGCCCGAACTGCCAAGCCATGTCTTCCCTGGACCAGAAACAAGCATCCTGGGACCGGTTTCGGATTCATAATCCTCATCAGCCAGGCTATCTTGAATCCAGTGGCCAAGTGAGCAAGGGACTCACGTCTGAGCATACCCTGCCACACTTAGGGCGAACAAAGCGATACAAAATGGGATGATGGACGGAGCGTTTGAGCAAATCAAACACTCACCCCCAGTCAACTAATCTGGGTTTAATCCATCGCCATTCGTTAGCCCACTCAGCCACCCCAGTTCAGACATGGCCATATGCAAATCAGTCTGACCCTGTGCCTCATGGGAACAGTCCAGCCTGAACTGCCAAGCCATGTCTTCCCTGGACCGGAAACAAGCATCCAGGAACCGGTTTCGGATTCATAATCTTCATCAGCCAGGCTATCTTGAATCCAGTGGCCAAGTGAGCAAGGGACTCCCGTCTGAGCATACCCTGCCACACTTAGGGCGAACAAAGCGATACAAAAGGGGATGATGGACGGAGCGTTTGAGCAAATCAAATACTCACCCCCAGTCAACTGATCTGGGTTTAATCCATCACCATTCTTTAGCCCACTCAGCCATCCCAGTTCAGACATGGCCAATGGCCATATGCAAATCAGTCTGACCCTGTGCCTCATGGGAACAGTCCAGCCCGAACTGCCAAGCCATGTCTTCCCTGGACCGGAAACAAGCATCCTGGGACCGGTTTCGGATTCATAAACCTCATCAGCCAGGC
Source organism: Lissotriton helveticus (assembly GCF_964261635.1). Classification (NCBI taxonomy): domain Eukaryota; kingdom Metazoa; phylum Chordata; class Amphibia; order Caudata; family Salamandridae; genus Lissotriton; species Lissotriton helveticus. The sequence continues at coordinate 371,382,900 of NC_136058.1, forward strand.
TATCTTGAATTCAGTGGCCAAGTGAGCAAGGGACTCACGTCTGTGCATACCCTGCACACTTAGGGCGAACAAAGCGATACAAAAGGGGATGATGGACGGAGCGTTTGAGCAAATCAAACACTCACCCCCAGTCAACTGATCTGGGTTTAATCCATCACCATTCTTTAGCCCACTTAGCCACCCCAGTTCAGACATGGCCATATGTAAATCAGTCTGACCCTGTGCCTCATGAGAACAGTCCAGCCCGAACTGCCAAGCCATGTCTTCCTTAGACCGGAAACAAGCATCCTGGGACAGGTTTCGGATTCATAATCCTCATCAGCCAGGCTATCTTGAATCCAGTGGCCAAGTAAGCAAGGGACTCACGTCTGAGCATACCCTGCCACACTTAGGGCGAACAAACCGATACAAAAGGGGATGATGGACGGAGCGTTTGAGCAAATCAAACACTCACCCCCAGTCAACTGATCTGGGTTTAATCCATCACCATTCTTTAGCCCACTCAGCCACCCCAGTTCAGACATGGTCATATGCAAATCAGTCTGACCCTGTGCCTCATGGGAACAGTCCAGCCTGAACTGCCAAGCCATGTCTTCCCTGGACCGGAAACAAGAATCCTGGGACCCGTTTCGGATTCATAATCCTCATCAGCCAGGCTATCTTGAATCCAGTGGCTAAGTGAGCAAGGGACTCACGTCTGAGCATACCCTGCCACACTTAGGGCGAACAAAGCGATACAAAAGAGGATGATGGACGGAGCTGTTGAGCAAATTATACACTCACCCCAGTCAACTGATCTGGGTTTAATCCATCACCATTCTTTAGCCCACTCAGCCACCTCAGTTCAGACATGGCCATATGCAAATCAGTCTGACCCTGTGCCTCATGGGAACAGTCCAGCCCAAACTGCCAAGCCATGTCTTCCCTTGACCGGAAACAAGCATCCTGGGACCGGTTTCGGATTCATAATCCTCATCAGCCAGGCTATCTTGAATCCAGTGGCCAAGTGAGCAAGGGATTCACGTCTGAGCATACCCTGCCACACTTAGGGCGAACAAAGCAATACAAAAGGGGATGATGGAGGGAGCGTTTGAGCAAATCAAACACTCACCCCCAGTCAACTAATCTGGGTTTAATCCATCACCATTCGTTAGCCCACTCAGCCACCCCAGTTCAGACATGGCCATATGCAAATCAGTCTGACCCTGTGCCTCATGGGAACAGTCCAGCCCGAACTGCCCTGCCATGTCTTCCCTGGACCGGAAACAAGCATCCTGGGACCGGTGTCGGATTCATAAACCTCATCAGCCAGGCTATCTTGAATACAGTGGCCAAGTGATTAAGGGACTCATGTCTGAGCATACCCTGCCACGCTTAGGGCGAACAAAGCGATACAAAAGGGGATGATGGACGGAGCGTTTGAGCAAATCAAACACTCACCCCCAGTCAACTGATCTGGGTTTAATCCATCACCATTCTTTAGCTCACTCAGCCACCCAAATTCAGACATGGCCATATGCAAATCAGTCTGACCCTGTGCCTCATTGGAACAGTCCAGCCCGAACTGCCAAGCCATGTCTTCCCTGGACCGGAAACAAGCATCCTGGGACCGGTTTCGGATTCATAATCTTCATCAGCCAGGCTATCTTGAATCCAGTGGCCAAGTGAGCAAGGGACTCCCGTCTGAGCATACCCTGCCACACTTAGGGCGAACAAAGCGATACAAAAGGGGATGATGGACGGAGCTTTTGAGAAAATCAAATACTCACCCCCAGTCAACTGATCTGGGTTAAATCCATCACCATTCTTTAGCCCACTCAGCCACCCCAGTTCAGACATGGCCATATGCAAATCAGTCTGACCCTGTGCCTCATGAGAACAGTCCAGCCCGAACTGCCAAGCCATGTCTTCCCTGGACCGGAAACAAGCATCCTGGGACCCGTTTCGGATTCATAATCCTCATCAGCCAGGCTATCTTGAATCCAGTGGCTAAGTGAGCAAGGGACTCACGTCTGAGCATACCCTGCCACACTTAGGGCCAACAAAGCGATACAAAAGGGGATGATGGACGGAGCTTTTGAGCAAATCATACACTCACCCCCAGTCAACTGATCTGGGTTTAATCCATCACCATTCTTTAGCCCACTCAGCCACCCCAGTTCAGACATGGCCTTATGCAAATCAGTCTGACCCTGTGCCTCATGGGAACAGTCCAGCCCGAACTTCCAAGCCATGTCTTCCCTGGACCGGAAACAAGCATCCTGGGACCGGTTTCGGATTCATAATCCTCATCAGCCAGGCTATCTTGAATCCAGTGGCCAAGTGAGCAAGGGACTCACGTCTGAGCATACCCTGCCACACTTAGGGCAAACAAAGCGATACAAAATGGGGTGATGGATGGAGTGTTTGAGCAAATCAAACACTCACCCCAGTCAACCGATCTGGGTTTAATCCATCACCATTCTTTAGCCCACTCAGCCACCTCAGTTCAGACATGGCCATATGAAAATCAGTCTGACCCTGTGCCTCATGGGAACAGTCCAGCCCGAACTGCCAAGCCATGTCTTCCCTGGACCGGAAACAAGCATCCTGGGACCCGTTTCGGATTCATAATCCTCATCAGCCAGGCTATCTTGAATCCAGTGGCTAAGTGAGCAAGGGACTCACGTCTGAGCATACCCTGCCACACTTAGGGCCAACAAAGCGATACAAAAGGGGATGATGGACGGAGCTTTTGAGCAAATCAAACACTCACCCCCAGTCAACCGATCTGGGTTTAATCCATCACCATTCTTTAGCCCACTCAGCCACCCCAGTTCAGACATGGCCATATGAAAATCAGTCTGACCCTGTGCCTCATGGGAACAGTCCAGCCCGAACTGCCAAGCCATGTCTTCCCTGGACCGGAAACAAGCATCCTGGGACCGGTTTTGGATTCATAATCCTCATCAGCCAGGCTATCTTGAATCCAGTGGCCAAGTGAGCAAGGGACTCCAGTCTGAGCATACCCTGCCACACTTAGGGTGAACAAAGCGATACAAAAGGGGATGATGGACGGAGTGTTTGAGCAAATCAAACACTCACCCCCAGTCAACTGATCTGGGTTTAATCCATCCCCATTCTTTAGCCCACTCAGCCACCCCAGTTCAGACATGGCCATATGCAAATCAGTCTGACCCTGTGCCTCATGGGAACAGTCCAGCCCGAAATGCCAAGCCATGTCTTCCCTGGACTGGAAACAAGCATCCTGGGACCGGTTTTGGATTCATAATCCTCATCAGCCAGGCTATCTTGAATCCAGTGGCCAAGTGAGCAAGGGACTCAAGTCTGAGCATACCCTGCACACTTAGGGCGAACAAAGCGATACAAAAGGGGATGATGGACGGAGCGTTTGAGCAAATCAAACACTCACCCCCAGTCAACTCAGCTCAGACGTGAGTCCCTTGCTCACTTTGCCACTGGATTCAAGCAAGCCGGGCTGAAGACGGCTGTAATGCCAGAAACCGGTCCTCGGAAGCTTGTTTCCGGTCCAGGGAAGGCATGGCTTGGCAGTTCGGGCTGGACTGCTCCCATGAGGCACAGGGTCAGACTGATTTGCATATAGCCATGTCTGAACTGGGGTGGTAGAGTGGGCTAAAGAACGTGATGGATTAAACTCAGATCTTTTGACTGGGTGTGAGTGTTTGATTGGTTCAGATGCTCCGTCCATCACCACCCCCTTTTGTACCGCTTTTGGCCACCCTAAGTGTGGCAGGGTATGCTCAGACGTGAGTCCCTTGCTCACTTTGCCACTGGATTCAAGCAAGCCGGGCTGAAGACAGCTGTAATGCCAGAAACCGGTCCTCGGAAGCTTTTTTCCGGTCCAGGGAAGGCATGGCTTGGAAGTTCGGGCTGGACTGTTCCCATGAGGCACAGGGTCAGACTGATTTGCATATAGCCATGTCTGAACTGGGGTGGCAGAGTGGGCTAAAGAACGGTGTTGGATTAAACCCAGAACTTTTGACTGAGTGTGAGTGTTTCATTGGTTCAGATGCTCCGTCCATCACCACCCCCTTTTGTACCGCTTTTGGCCACCCTAAGTTTGGCAGGGTATGCTCAGACGTGAGTCCCTTGCTCACTTTGCCACTGGATTCAAGCAAGCCGGGCTGAAGACGGCTGTAATGCCAGAAACCGGTCCTCGGAAGCTTGTTTCCGGTCCAGGGAAGGCATGGCTTGGCAGTTCGGGCTGGACTGTTCCCATGAGGCACAGGGTCAGACTGATTTGCATATAGCCATGTCTGAACTGGGGTGGCAGAGTGGGCTAAAGAACGGTGATGGATTAAACCCAGATCTTTTGACTGGGTGTGAGTGTTTCATTGGTTCAGATGCTCCGTCCATCACCACACCCTTTTGTACTGCTTTTGGCCGCCCTAAGTGTGGCAGGGTATGCTCAGACGTGAGTCCCTTGCTCACTTTGCCACTGGATTCAAGCAAACCGGGCGGAAGACGGCTGTAATGCCAGAAACCGGTCCTCGGAAGCTTGTTTCCGGTCCAGGGAAGGCATGGCTTGGCAGTTCGGGCTGGACTGTTCCCATGAGGCACAGGGTCAGACTGATTTGCATATAGCCATGTCTGAACTGAATCTATGACAAACTATCGACTACAAAAATATCGAGGTACCAAAATATCGCAACAAAAATATCGATGACAATAATATCGGGATCCTATCTCCAACAAGGTAAGTACAAAAATATCGAAAAAAATATATCGATGTCAAAAATATTGTTTTTTAGAAAAAATCGTATTTTTTATTAATAAAAAATTTAATATTACCAAAATAATACTTATAATTATAATAAACATAGTTAAAAAATATATTATAATATTTCAAATTAATAAATAATGTAATAAAAAATATTAATAATACAAATATAATACATATTATATACTTAATTAATATTAACTCTAAAATAATTATTTTAATAAATTATAAATAAATGAAAATGTAATAAATTACAAATAAATTTATATACATCAAATAATAATATATATAACAATTAGTAACAATGTAAAACTAATAAAAAAATTAAATACATTTTGGATAGCGTACGGGTAAAAAGGACTATTCCCACTCCAGAGAGTGCAACAGTAGGGAAAGGGTTGGATAGCGTAGGGGTAATAATTACTATTCCAACTCCAAAGAGCGCAACAGTAGGGAAAGTGTTGGATAGCGTAGGGGGTAAAAATTACTATTCCCACTCCATAGAGTGCAACAGTAGGGAAAGTGTTGGATAGCGTAGGGGTAACAATTACTATTCCCACTCCAGAGAGTGCAACAGTAGGGAAAGTGTTGGATAGCGTAGGGGTAAAAATTACTATTCCCACTCCAGAGAGCGCAACAGTAGGAAAAGTGTTGGATAGCGTAGGGGTAACAATTACTATTCCAACTCCAGAGAGTGCAACAGTAGGGAAAGTGTTGGATAGCGTAGGGGTATAAATTACTATTCCCACTTCATAGAGTGCAACAGTAGGGAAAGTGTTGGATAGCGTAGGGGTAATAATTACTATTCCAACTCCAAAGAGCGCAACAGTAGGGAAAGTGTTGGATAGCGTAGGAGTAAAAATTACTATTCCCACTCCAGAGAGTGCAACAGTAGGGAAAGTGTTGGATAGCGTAGGGGTAACAATTACTATTCCCACTCCAGAGAGCACAAAAGTAGGGAAAGTGTTGGATAGCGTTGGGGTAACAATTACTATTCCCACTCCAGAGAGTGCAACAGTAGGGAAAGTGTTGGATAGCGTAGGGGTATAAATTACTATTCCCACTCCATAGAGTGCAACAGTAAGGAAAGTGTTGGATAGCGTAGGGATTTAAATTACTATTCCAACTCCAGAGAGTGCAACAGTAGGGAAAGTGTTGGATAGCGTAGGGGTATAAATTACTATTCCCACTCCAGAGAGTGCAACAGTAGGGAAAGTGCTGGATAGCGTAGGGATAATAATTACTATTCCAACTCCAAAGAGCGCAACAGTAGGGAAAGTGTTGGATAGCATAGGGGTAAAAATTACTATTCCCACTCCAGAGAGTGCTACAGTAGGGAAACTGTTGGATAGCGTAGGGGTAACAATTACTATTCCCACTCCAGAGAGTGCAACAGTAGGGAAAGTGTTGGATAGCGTAGGGGTAAAAATGACTATTCCCACTCCAGAGAGTGCAACAGTAGGGAAAGTGCTGGATAGCGTAGGGATAATAATTACTATTCCAACTCCAAAGAGCGCAACAGTAGGGAAAGTGTTGGATAGCATAGGGGTAAAAATTACTATTCCCACTCCAGAGAGTGCAACAGTAGGGAAACTGTTGGATAGCGTAGGGGTAACAATTACTATTCCCACTCCAAAGAGCGCAACAGTAGGGAAAGTGTTGGATAGCGTAGGGGTAACAATTACTATTCCCACTCCAGAGAGTGCAACAATAGCGAAAGTGTTGGATAGCGTAGGGGTTAAAAATTACTATTCCCACTCCAGAGAGCGCAAAAGTAGGGAAAGTGTTGGATAGCGTAGGGGTAACAATTACTATTCCCTTCCAGAGAGTGCAACAGTAGGGAAAGTGTTGGATAGCCTAGGGGTATAAATTACTATTCCCACTCCATAGAGTGCAACAGTAGGGAAAGTGTTGGATAGCGTAGGGATTTAAATTACTATTCCAACTCCAAAGAGCGCAACAGTAGGGAAAGTGTTGGATAGCATAGGGGTAAAAATTACTATTCCCACTCCAGAGAGTGCTACAGTAGGGAAAGTGTTGGATAGCGTAGGGGTAATAATTACTATTCCAACTCCAAAGAGCGCAACAGTAGGGAAAGTGTTGGATAGCGTAGGAGTAAAAATTACTATTCCCACTCCAGAGAGTGCAACAGTAGGGAAAGTGTTGGATAGCGTAGGGGTAACAATTACTATTCCCACTCCAGAGAGCACAAAAGTAGGGAAAGTGTTGGATAGCGTTGGGGTAACAATTACTATTCCCACTCCAGAGAGTGCAACAGTAGGGAAAGTGTTGGATAGCGTAGGGGTATAAATTACTATTCCCACTCCATAGAGTGCAACAGTAAGGAAAGTGTTGGATAGCGTAGGGATTTAAATTACTATTCCAACTCCAGAGAGTGCAACAGTAGGGAAAGTGTTGGATAGCGTAGGGGTATAAATTACTATTCCCACTCCAGAGAGTGCAACAGTAGGGAAAGTGCTGGATAGCGTAGGGATAATAATTACTATTCCAACTCCAAAGAGCGCAACAGTAGGGAAAGTGTTGGATAGCATAGGGGTAAAAATTACTATTCCCACTCCAGAGAGTGCTACAGTAGGGAAACTGTTGGATAGCGTAGGGGTAACAATTACTATTCCCACTCCAGAGAGTGCAACAGTAGGGAAAGTGTTGGATAGCGTAGGGGTAAAAATGACTATTCCAACTCCAAAGAGCGCAACAGTAGGGAAAGTGTTGGATAGCGTAGGGGTAAAAATTACTATTCCCACTCCAGAGAGTGCAACAGTAGGGAAACTGTTGGATAGCGTAGGGGTAACAATTACTATTCCCACTCCAGAGAGTGCAACAGTAGGGAAAGTGTTGGATAGCGTAGGGGTAAAAATTACTATTCCCACTCCAGAGAGTGCAACAGTAGGGAAAGTGTTGGATAGCGTAGGGGTAACAATTACTATTCCAACTCCAGAGAGTTCAACAGTAGGGAAAGTGTTGGATAGCGAAGGTGTATAAATTACTATTCCCACTCCAGAGAGTGCAACAGTAGGGAAAAGGTTGGATAGCGTAGGAGTAAAAATAACATACTTATGAATAAATGTTTTATTTAAAATAATAAAAATATTAACTATTAAATAGATATAAACCGTTTACAAATACCAATACACAATTATTAAAAACATGATGAGCAAAATATATGTAATTAAAAAATTAATAATAATACTATTTAATAATATTTAATTAACAATTAATATTTAATTAACAATTAGATAATTAACAAAACAATTAATTAAAGAACATTACTTAATTACATTTCAATCACTTCCCACCCTATTCCCCTATAAACCCACAACCCACTACAGAACATAATTATCAATTAATCAATTAATTAAAATTAATTACCAATTAATTATAATTAATTACCAATTAATAAATATTAATTTATAATTCCTACTAATTAATAATTAATTTAACATAATTAAATTACTTCCCACCCTATTCCCCTATAAACCCACAACCCGCTACAGTACTAAAATACAAAATGTAATTAAATTACATAAAATTAAATTAAAAACATAATAAATTCATAATAATATACACAAAAATATTTAAAAAATCGAAATAGTAACATCGAAATTATTAACATCGATATTACTTACATCGGTATTTTCAACTTCGATATTACTAATATCGATATTAAATATATCGATATTACTTACCTTCAATATTTTGTCCATTCGATATTAAAACTTCGATATTAGTGTATATCGATATAAAAATTTCGATATTTTGTCTGCATACCGTCTGAACTGGGGTGGCACAGTGGGCTAAAGAACGGTGATGGATTAAACCCAGATCTTTTGACTGGGTGTGAGTGTTTCATTGGTTCAGATGCTCCGTCCATCATCACACCCTTTGTACTGCTCTTGGGCGCCCTAAGTGTGGCAGGGTATGCTCAGACGTGAGTCCCTTGCTCACTTTGCCACTGTATTCAAGCAAGCCGGGATGAAGACGGCTGTAATTCCAGAAACCGGTCCTAGGAAGCTTGTTTCCGGTCCAGGGAAGGCATGGCTTGGCAGTTCGGGCTGGACTGTTCCCATGAGGCACAGGGTCAGACTGATTTGCAAATAGCCATGTCTGAACTGAATCTATGACAAAATATCGACTACAAAAATATCGAGGTACCAAAATATCGCAACAAAAATATCGATGACAATAATATCGGGATCCTATCTCCAACTAGGTAAGTACAAAAATATCGAAAAAAATATATCGATGTCAAAAATATCGTTTTTTAGAAAATATCGTTTTTTTTATTAATACAAATTTTAATATTAACAAAATATTACTTATAATTATAATAAACATAGTTAAAAAATATATTATAATATTTCAAATTAATAAATAATGTAATAAAAAATATTAATAATAAAAATATAATACATATTATATACTTAATTAATATTAACTCTAAAATAATTATTGTAATAAATTATAAATAAATGAAAATATAATAAATTACAAATAAATTTATATACATAAAATAATAATATAAATAACAATTAATAACAATGTAAAACTAATAAAAAAAAATTAATTACATTTTGGATAGCGTACGGGTAAAAAGGACTATTCCCACTCCAGAGAGTGCAACAGTAGGGAAAGGGTTAAACCCAGATCTTTTGACTGGGTGTGAGTGTTTGATTGGTTCAGATGCTCCGTCCATCACCACCCCCTTTTGTACCGCTTTTGGCCGCCCTCAGTGTGGCAGGGTATGCTCAGACGTGAGTCCCTTGCTCACTTTGCCATTGTATTCAAGCAAGCCGGGATGAAGACGGCTGTAATTCCAGAAACCGGTCCTCGGAAGCTTGTTTCCGGTCCAGGGGAGGCATGGCTTGGCAGTTCGGGCTGGACTGTTCCCATGAGGCACAGGATCAGACTGATTTGCATATAGACATGTCTGAACTGGGGTGGCAGAGTGGGCTAAAGAACGGTGATGGATTAAACCCATATCTTTTGACTGAGTGTGAGTGTTTGATTGGTTCAGATGCTCCCTCCATCACCACCCCCTTTTGTACCAATATCATTGGATGGGCATATAATCTCCATCATGCGGAAGAAGGATACTTCGATCTCTTCTTAAAACAGAAACATTTGAAAGAGAATCTTCGAAAATGTTTATTTTCAAGGAATATTTTAACTGCTTTTAAGTAATCTAATGTCAATATTAATTTGTTACAATCGTGGACACCTGCTCAGCTGAAGCTCTTTTTAAAACATTTTACCCCGAGACTCAGCTTTGATCTAGATTCTCAATACTGCGTTCAATTGTCTATATATAAGAAATTCACAGAAACTATAGTTTTTAAGAAAACACAACAGTATATTAACTTTAATTTAAAGCACGGGGTCAGGAGATCAATTGTGCTGCTTCGATTTGGGATTATTCCTTTAAAATCTTATACGTATAGGTGGCTACCAAAAGAAAAATCAAGTACTATCTGTAATTTGTGTAATGATGGGGAGCAGGACTTGGAACATTTGTTGTTCATTTGCCCAAATGCGAAAGTGGTAAAGGCAAGGAAAAGATTTTTACAACCAATCTATACAAAATGTAGAATTAACTCGGTAAAGCACTTGATCATACTATGTAAGGCTCCTCCAAATGAGTTTGTCTGCTACAATCTATACACATTTTTAAAACCTATTTTAACTTTGTATTAGAATGAAAAACCTTCCTTTTTAACAAAATTGTTTAAAAATGTTATGTTATGTACTCAATATTTGTAGTTCTCAGTGGAGAACTAAATCAAATAAAATTAACTTGACTACAAGGAACTCTGCAGTGCTGTCAAAATTGCAGCACTGCAACAAAACCGGTCCCCAGAAACAAAACCGCCCCCCAGAAACAAAACCGCCCCCCCCCGCCCGTCCAGCCTGCCAGAGAAATGCCCGATGCCTCGGAAGGCCCATCCGGCTTCGGTCACTACACTAATCAATAGCTCGTTGTTATTAAAAGAATGCTGTCCTCTGATTGGGCAGGAGTGATCCACACAGACATGCCACCATCACTGGAAAGAACTAAAATAACATGCTGTATACTCTAACTTTCCAACTAGTTAGCACTTCTGACGCACACCAACATTCCTACCATAATAATCTATAATGCCCACTGCTTCCCAGTCATAAACACATCCCTGCTCAATACTAGTTTTTCTGGACCAGTGTCTGAGCCTTAGTGGCTGAATTTGGATAAATCTCTCACATACATCCCAGGTATGGAATGCCTGTGTTCAGTCCTGAGATAAATGGTACGAGGGGGTGTACGTGCTTGCTCTGGTGGGAGTCATTAAAAGCATAACACACGTCTTATTCAGATGTCACCATAATACAAGCGCTTTAGTGGCTGATCTGGTATTAATTTATGGACACACTTATGTTCAAATACACATACCCAGAGAACTGCACATTCATACAATACAGACACTGTTATACGTAAAGCTACGCAAACACACACACACACAAACCCACATGCAAATAAGCACATCCTCTTGCAAACACACTAAACCCTACACACACACACTCAAACTCATAAAACACAAGAACCCACACTACCATAAAGACGCGTCCTCACAAACAAGCACTGCTTTGCACAACACAATGCTAGACTAAAAAGCGCATGAGCACAGAATCACAAACTCGGAAATATGCACACTATACCCACTTGTGTAGGGTAACGTGCATGGAGGCCCATTATTACATGAGGTTTGCAAGGTCATAACTCCACATATTTTTGCGTCATTTTTAACATGGAAAAAGTAACGCAAAAGTGGCGCAGGGGCTTGTAAATAAGCCCCGCTGTCCTCTGTTGTTTTTTACTGAGTCGGAAGCTATACATCGACGTAACTGCTCTACATGGAGTACACATGTAGCATGTTCACAAGACCTCCCACCCTCCCCCGTGAGGTCTAAAGAGATCCAGCCTTGTGTATATTTTCCCTCTGAAATGGCTCCTGTGTACATCATGAGCTGGCAGGAGAATCCCTGGGGTTCCCTTTTCTGGCTTGATAGCACAGCGACCTTATGTGATCAACAGAAAAAGAGCTTTCAGAAGTACTACAGGTCCATTCTCCTGAGTACAGCATTTGACTGGGCAGAAGGTGTGCTCTTCCACTGATAAAAGAGTGCTTGTACTGCATTTTCTGTCATTGTGGGAAAGCTTGTGCTCAGTACAGCAGGCCTAAGTTTGTAATAGGGCTGATATATTCATCATTATCAGTCATAATAAAGGCAGCAGACCTGCCATACTTATTGTAAAATACCCGTATTACAATAACACTGCCCACTGAATGTGTTAAGTCAGTGGGTACGTACTGCTGCAGTGTTCTTACTCTGTATTGAACCCTGCAGGCACATGCTTGTTGTAGCCATTTGTATTGGGTGTTGTTCACCCCCGCTGATTAACCATGGGTTGATATTCCTTGTAGTGCCCTCGTCGGACAGATAGTATTTTGCTTTGCCAACTATAATTTAGTATATGTTTGTGCATTCGTCATTTTATGATTGTATGCCTGATAATTGCCATGTGGGAAAGCTACACTCACAAGCCAATGATTAAGGCTAAGGGAGTGATTGAGTGAAGATATTTCAGATTCGAAAGGTCTAATATGTTTATTATGAAACGTTACAATAAAGGTAGTAGGCCTGATGTATTTATTATGAAACATATATGTTAAAGCCAACACGCTTTTAAGGGTGGGTTGTTATGACATTGTGCTAAAGCCTGCATACATGTATTTTGTTTCATCGGTTCGTACAGACGCCCTTTGTACACACAGACTCGGGTGCTGATTAACCTCTATGACAAACCCCAGGAGCAGACTTACACTGTAATAATTATTGCTAGAATCTCTCTAGAAGGCCTGACGGGTTTAGTTGTCTGGCAGGAACTTGTATGAAAATATCATTAATAAATAAGGCTCCCTGTTTTCTGTTTTTACAGATTTTTACAGATAAATACAGACAGAAAACCATGTATTTTCCTATCTGTATTTATTTTTATATGTGGATAAAATGGAAATTGGGTTATTTTGAGGGATTCTAAATGCTGTCAGTCATGACTTCCAGGCCATTAGCTGTGCGGATTGACAGGCAAGGGGATTAAAACAATGTAGGGATTTTAGTAAAGAGCCTTAAACAGCAGTAGATTTGAACAACTTTGATACTAAAATATATATATTTTCTTATAAATGTGTATTTTACCATCTGAGTGTGTATGTATCATTGAAACCTGTCAGGCGTTCAGGCTCGAGTGTACATTATCGGATTAAATAAATGCAGAAATATACACATTTCAGTTTCATTTTTTCACAAAACCCAAAATAAATATGGATAAATACAGGGGAAATTAGCAAAAAATAAATATGGAAAAATACAGACGGAAATGACAAAAATATAAATACTATAAAACCTGGAAACTCTATTAATAAAATACATACATAGTGGTGCTTTGGGTCAGCCCTCTTCTGCGGCTGGTCTGTACAAGTGTCATTTGCACTCTTCTTCCATCCATGACAGCAAACAGCATGGGGCAATGGGTCACTCATTTTGGACACTGGCTGTCTTACCCCTGTGAGTGACAGCATTTGTCTGACCACATGTATACGGCCTGAAAATGAGTGCATTTCAGTGCCTGGGCTGGTATTCCTTTTGGTCTTTTTATAGGTCCCCTCTCATTTCCTCCCTTCTTCTCTCTTTATTTGTATTTTGTAGAGTATACTACGGCTCCCCAGCCAACATTAACAAACTGCTTGCTTGCCACTCCTTTCATCAGCCTTGCACTGCTTCCCCTGTGACTGCTGCTTCTAAACAAGGCAACCATTAAGGAATGGTATTTTCCGCGGTGTTTCGTTGTTTTACCAATCCAAGATGGCCAACATACTGCTACTGAATGTCTGTGTTGTAACTTTAAAACAATGATACACTAGGTACAGTTAATCTCACGAGGAGGGAAGGGGGTTGGGAGGCGCAGTATACAGGTCCCAAGCAGTTGCAATGAAAGAAAAGGGTTTGCTGTTCCTATGTAGGATCCTGTGATGGCCAGACGCGGGTAGGTCCTGTACTAGAAGACAACTTGAGTAGAGCGTTGTCTCTCTCGCTACTTCAGCGAGCACCCTGGCATGTTACGGCTGGGGCTAATAAACCCCCTCTTTTAGGTGGCTTTTTCCAGAAGGTATCATTTTAACCACTTGTTTTCAAAAGTTAATAGGACTACAGTTCGAGTCCAGACCATAGGGGACGTGACCTTCTTTCATACACACTTATGCCGTCCCTTTGGAGGAGATGAGGATACCTAGGTCCTGATGAAATGCCTAGATCCGTTTGGACTGTATAGGGCAGGGAACATGTCGACTCCCTGCACACCTTACACTTTCTTCTGAACTGAAGCAGTATAATTCCCCCTCTCCGGTATATGACTTTACAATTGGTGTTTTTACTCATGGCACAGGAACCCAGTGAATAATCTACTTTTGGAGAAATCTGTAGCTATTTTTAAACCGCACTCACACTATCCCACTTCTACTCATTCCACATATGCCCCCACAACAAAAAAAATTCTGCTTCACGTCGACAACCAGAGAAGACCTCCAGCAATGAGCCCCCTCGCGGGACCCGTTGGGCATTGCAGCGCCGGTCCAACGAGGAGCTGCCCTATGATGGAGCATGAGACCCTTCGGGTGTGTGAGGGCCCTTGCTCCTTATTGGAGCTATTCCTTTCCGACCACGTACTCTCTTTATATGCACCTGGTTCTAACAATCATACCATCCTTGCCTGCCCCCTGTTTCTTCCCCCAATCCTACACTAGGTACAATACCGATGCAAAATGACAGTCTACTACTATGTTTAATTTTATTTGTTATTTGAACTATATGACTGTCAGGCATACATTGTTGAGTTTGAGTTTTATCGTGGTTGTGTGAGTGTGTGAATGCAAGAATGATTCAGTGGATGGATAAATAGATGCATGAGTGACAGAGTAATGACGCTTTACTGAGTGCCTGAACCCATGATTGACTGAAGAGGCGCTTTCATTTATTTTTTTTTTTATTAGAAATTTTTATTGGTGTACAAAAATATATATATACAGTACAGGTAGAGGTACACAGGCGTCGATCATATATGTCCATTGTCCATTGGTCTCCCTCCACTGGAGAAGAAGAAAAGGAAGAGAGAAGAAGAGAGAGGGGGGGGGGGGGGGGGGGGGGGTTTGATTGTCCTTTATTGGGTCGTCCTCAGGAGCTCATCAAGCGGGTCCCACATGTGCAGCTTGGCCTTGTGTTCTTTCGAGAACGTTCCTGTGATGTTGTCGGCCCCCCTCAGGAAGGTAATCCAGTTGATCCATGTTTTGAAATTTGCTTTGGCTGTGTTTTTCCAGTTCGTTAGGATCATTTTGAGGGCTGCCGTGAGGAGTAGGTCTAAGAGTTCTCTTTCTTCTTTACTTTTTAGGTCCGCTGTTAGGTGCTCAGTCGCCAGGCTAACGAAGCTGATCTCCAGTTTTGTTTTGAGCATATCATTCAGGAAGGCGTTGATCTGTGCCCAGAACTTCTTAACTTTCACGCAGGTGAAGACAAGGTGTTCGAGGGTTCCTTCCTCTTTCAGACAGTTCCAGCATTTGTCTGAGTCTGCTATGCCGACCTTGTGGAGTCTGGATGGTGTCCAGTATGCGTTGTGGAGCAGCCAGTATTTCGTTTGCGCAAGTTGTGGGGTGACTTTGTTCGTTGTCGCTGAACTCCACATTATTGCTCGTTCCTTTTCATTTAATTGCCTGCCCAGGCGCATCTCCCAAGCGTTGGTTGCTTTTTTGTTCTGCGTTAACTTAGATGGGCTGAGTAGTTTGTAGATTTTTGCCGTTTGATGACCTGCTGAGTCAATGAGCTGCATATACTTGATGATCCCCGGCTCTCCTCCGCACAGGTTAGCCTTTGTTATCGCAGTCTTAATTTTTAAGAAGTTGTAGAACTCTTGGTTCGGGAGGTCATGTAGCTGCTGCACGTTCTGGAACGTCAGCGGTTTCTTCTTTGTTTCCAATTGGCTGGGTGTGCTGATGCCTTTGCCAATCCACGTGTCATTGTGCAGTATCGTCCCTTGGTAGGTCACTCTAGGGTTAAACCAGATGGATTCCCAAGCCGTGCCTTTCAGCTTCTGCTCCATGAGCTTGTCCACTTTCAGCAGGGCCTCTCTGGTGTACTTTAGTATGGCGCTTGTTTTCAGTGGGTGCCGGTTCGCTGTTAGGAGTGCTATTGGCATGAGTCCTCCTAGGATGTCTTGTTCGACCTCCAGCCAGACCGGCCTGTACGTTTGTGTGGCATCTACCCAGGCGATACCCTGCCTTGCCAGACAGGCCGTCTGGTATGTCTTGAAGTTCGCCAGGTTGAGGCCTCCGAGGTCTCTTGACAGTCTTAGTTTTTTTAGGCTTATCCTTGGCTTCTTGTTTTTCCACAGGAAGATGTTTATCAGCTGGTCCAATTTTTTGTGAAATGTCTCTGTCATTGGGAGGGGTAGCATTGATAGCGTGTAGTTTATTACCGGGGTTATCATCATTTTGATCGTTTCAATGCGTCCCCACCAGCTGATGAACTTCGGTGACCATAGCTCCAGTCTCTCCTTAACCTTCTTCAGCGTGAGATCCTCGTTGTGTTGGAGAGTTGACGTGAGGTCTCTCCCAAAGTGGAGCCCTAGGTATTTCAGAGGTTTCGTTTGCCATGCTAGGCCGGAATCCCCTAGTACTTCTCTTGTGGTGTGGACATTCATAGGTTTGCACTCCGATTTCTCCTTATTTAGTTTGTAGCCTGAGGCTTCTGCGTATTCACCTATTGTGGCCATCAGAGCTTTTATCGATGTGGAGGGGTTCGCTGTTGTGATTAGGATGTCGTCGGCGTATGCCGCTAGCTTGACGGTCTTTTTCTTGAGCTTTACGCCTGTTATCTCGGTGTTGTCCCTGATTCGGGCTAGCAGGGGCTCTAGTGCGAGCAGGAATAGTCCGGGGGAGAGGGGGCATCCTTGTCTGGTTCCTCTGCCCAGCGTGAGTGTTTCGGATGCGCTCCCGTTCACCACTATCTTCGCTTTCGGTTTGTTGTAGAGGGCCATGACCATCGCCGTGTACTTCCTGCCTAGGCCAAACGCTCCCAGACAGTTGCCCAGGAAGGGCCACGAGACTCTATCAAACGCCTTCTCCGCATCCAGCGCTATCATGACAGCCTGCTCGTTGCTGCTTGCTGTGTGGTTGATCAGGTGGCACAGTAACCTCGTGTTGTCCTGCGACAGTCTGTTCTTTATGTATCCCACTTGTGAGGGGTGGATGATGTTCGGCAGGATCTTGTTTAGTCTGTTGGCTAAGACTTTTGCGTAGATCTTGCAGTCGACGTTTATTAGCGATATTGGTCTGTAGTTCTGGGGGTACTGTGGGTCTTTCCCCTCCTTAGGGATTATGGTGATGTTGGCCTCGCACATGGACTCCGTCATCCTCCCTTTCTGGATACATGTTGAGTATGTTTGTGCCATTAGTGTTTTGATGTGTTCGCTGAAGGTTTTATAGAATGTCGCCGAGTAGCCATCTGGTCCTGGTGCCTTGTTCCGTTTCAACTGGCTAATGGCGCTTCCAATCTCTTCTTCCGAGATGTCAGCTTCGAGCGATTCCCTCTCCGCCTCGTCGAGCTTCGGCAGATTGGTCCTGCTGAGTAGGTCACGTCCTGCATCTTTGCTCAAGTTTTGATCCTCGGTGTACAGCTCTTGGTAAAATTGTCTGAAAACTTCTAGTATTCCTTTGTTCGTTGTTTGGGATTTGTTCGTGCGGTCTGTTATCGCTGCAATCGTGTGTTGCCTTTGTTTTGCCTTCAGATAGGACGCTAGCTGTTTCCCCGCTTTGTTTGCGGCACATAGGTTGACCGACTTGAACTTCGTCAGCCAGGAGCCCGCTCTTTCACTTAGGATCTTGTTCAGCTCGTATTTCTTTTTCGTTAGCAAAGTGAGCGTGTTTCTGTCCGTTATGTTGGCACAGTGACCTCTCTCCAGTGCTGTTATTTCCTCCTCGAGCTCCCGGAGTTTTTTGTTCCGCCCTCTGTTCATCCTGGCTTTGATGTTTATCAAGGTTCCCCTTATTGTCGCTTTGAGGGCGTCCCATACGGTGTCTTTCCCTACTTCGCCATTGTCGTTGTGGTCGAGGTACTCTTTGATTGTGGCTTCGATTTCTCTGACGTTCTCTTTGTTCTGGAGGATGTCATCGTTCAGTCTCCACCTCCTCGTTGGGTTCTCATTGTGTTTCCCACTTAGAGTGAGTGTTACATGAGCGTGGTCTGAGACGGTGATTGTGGCTATCTCCGTGTCTTCTATGAGGTGGGTGTGTGTGTTGGACATCAGTATGTAGTCGATCCTGCTGTAGGAGTTGTGTGGGTGTGAGTAGAAGGTATATTCTCGCGCTGTCGGGTGTTGGAGCCTCCACGGGTCTGCCAGTTGATGTTTGGTGCAAAGGTCTTTGAGGGTGTTGTTGTTGTTGTTGGAGTTATGACTTGGTCTGCTCGGGTGCCTGTCCGTTGCCTGGTCCATCGTCTTGTTCATGTCCCCCGCTGTGATCAGGAGGTCCTCTTGGGGGAGATCTGCTAGCTTTCTGTCCACTTCCAGCCAGAATTGCTTGTCTTCTGAGTTCGGCCCGTAGATATTGACCATGTGTATTGTGTCGCTTCCTCTCTGGACGCTTGCTATTAGCGTGCGGCCATCATCGTCAGTATCTACAGCTAGTGTTGTCATGGCGGCCTTTTTGCTTAGGATGGTTATTACTCCTCTTTTTTTCCCCTTTGCCGGCGAGCAGAGTACCTCCCCTATCCATCTCGCTTTGAGCGAATTCGCCTCCTCTTTGGAGAGCTTGGTCTCTTGGAGCATGTACACATCTCCCTTTAGTTTGGACAAGTAGTCCAGGATCTTCCTACGTTTTACCGGGTGGTTCAGTCCTTTAACATTCATGGACACTACCTTCAGGTCAGTGGCCAGGCCCGCTCTAGCTGGGTTTGTCATGGTGGTTTTTCTTCGTCGCTTGTGCTTTGCGTTCTGCGACCCCCCCCGGGGTAGTGGATGGGAAAAAAGAGATAGTGAAAGTGTAGAATGCCTGTGGAGAAAGGCAAGATTCTAGGTCCTTTGTCCATGAAGCGATTGGCGGCTCTGCCGTGTACCTTCATATTCGCCGACTTCACCCCCCCCCCTTGCCCGACCCCCTCCCTCCCTCCCCCCTCCCCCCCGTCAGTAGTAAAACGGGTGTGCGGCAGCAAGGGTCCTCCCACTCCCCCCCCCCCAAGTTCTTCCTGAGTCTTCTTTGTCCTTAGCATGCTGGCCAAAACCCAAAAGAGAAGCAAAGAAGGTAAAAAAGCTTTGCCTCTCCTGTGCAATTTCAAAAGAAAAGGATATGGTAGGCGCATCGCCCATTTCTTCCCCTGGTCACCATGACCGTGCAGCGGTGGGTTAGGATTGTTCTTGCAGTTCGTAGCCTACGTCTTGTGGCCTTCTGAGGTAGTGTTTTGATATCATATGAGGTATATTCTCTTTTCCCTTGAGGTAGATTGTTGTCATTGTCAGAGTCTACTAGCACGGTTGCTCGTGCTAGACGTAGCAGTCGGAAGTCTCGGTTGCTGCTGTTGCTCTTGTGTCTGGTTGACTGCGATACACGTGTTCCTTCAAAGCACTTCTTCTTATTCGCCTCCTTCCTGCGCTTCATCAGAGGATGCCCTTCTCTTTGCCCCTGGGCTCGGCAGCTCCATCTCCTCTGGTTCCGGGTCCCGTAGGTATCGGTGCAGGTCGTTGGGGTCATCGAAAATTCTGCTTCCGTGTCTGTCTGTCACTCTCATTCTGGACGGGCCTGCAAATGTGAAAGCAATGTTCTTTTTCCGCAACTGTTCCCTTTGGGCTAGGAAACCCTTCCTCACTTCAACTGTTAGTTTGGAGAAGTCCTGGGTGATGGTTACTTTGCTCCCATTTATCACCATCGGGCGGCCCTTCCTAGCTACCGCAAATATCGCCTCTGTTTGGTTCTCTCTTAGGGGTTTGCATATAATGGGCCTCGGAGCGTTGCTGTTCATCTGCTTCCTGGCCGGTATGCGGTAGGCTTTGATAATCTCCAGTGGTTTGTCGAAGCTGAGTCCCGTTATTTTGGGTATTAAGGCTTCCAGCATCAGGGCGCATGCCCCCGGTATGTCTTCCTCCTCCTCGGGAACCCCTAGGAGTCTTATGTTCCCCTTGCGGGTCCTGTCTTCCTGCTCCGCCATGGCCTTTTGTAGCGCCGTTGTTCTCTTTATCACGAGGCCCATGTCCTTATGCGTTATATTTGCGCTGTCCTCCAGCCTGCCTACTCTCTCCTCTACTTCATCTATTCTGCCATTGGCTCTGCTCTGTTCAGCCCTGATTGCTATTAGCTCCATTTGGATGCTGTCTACTGTCTTTTTCGTGGCTTTCGCCAGCTCATTCCCTTCGGTTATCTTCTGTAGGAGCGTATCCAGCGTTATTGTGCCTTCCCCGTGGTTGTTTCGCTCCTTCCCTGGGGACGGTGGGATTTCATTCTTACTCTTCTTCGGGTCGTTTGTGCCTTGTTTCCCATCTCTGCCCGCCATGGCCTCGGTCCCTCTCTTGACCTGGTTGTTCTTGGGCTTTCCTTCTGTTGGTTGGCGTTCTCTTGCGGCTTTGTCTCCCCCTCTACCCTCTCTGAGCCTCAGGGCGTTTATACGCGTTGTGGTGTCGTCCCTGAACCTGGGTGGCCACTTGACCACTCTGGTTTTTGTTCTATACTCCGCCAGTCTCCTGCACCGTGGTTTCTGGTTCTTTTTCCCTGTTTTCGGCGGTTTGTGAGGGCACGCTGTTGTCTGCGCCCCTTGCTTGACTGGTGCTGCTGCCTGGCGCTGCTTGAGTAGCGCTTCGATTGATTGCCCCTTAGAACCCGGCCTTAGTTCTGAGTAGCGCTCATCTGTTTGCGCTGTTTATTGGATTGTGGTGCGCCGCTTTAGTTGGGAGAGTGCAGCCGGTGCGTTCTCTGTGGAGATGGTTACTTGCGCTGTTGCTGTTCTTGCCTTGTGTTTGCGCTGTCCGCGCTGTTCGTTGGGTGCGCACAGGGCGTGTTACTGGAGGGAGCTTTAGCAAGATGGCCGCCCCTGTGCTCCTTCGCACTTCCCCGAGGTGGCCGCCTTGTTGTTGTGGGCTTCAGCTGCTCGCTCGAAATGACTGTTCCGCCTCCTCCTCTTTTTTTTTTTTTTAATGTTTTAAAGCTCCCAGCCTTAGTTTCCTGGGTTGCAGGTTATAGTCAGCAAGGGAGGTGTCTAGCACACTGTTGCGCTGCTGTACTGTTGCGCTGTCCCGCTCGCGCCCTCTCGCTCTGTTGGCGTTTGCTTAGGCTCCCAGCCTTAGTTTCTGGGCTGTTCGTCAGGCGCGTGGGCGTGTTGGTGCGGGGAGCTTTAGCTTTAGCAAGATGGCCGCCCCCGTGCTTCTTCGTACTTCCCCAAGATGGCCGCCTTGTTATTTCCGGCTTCCGCTGCTTGGCTTAGCTTGAGGTCACTGTCCCCCCTCTTTTTTGGTTTTTTAAACTCCCAACCTTGTTTCTGGGTAGCGGGTTATAGTCGGCAAGCGGGCGACCAGTTCACTTGTTGCGCTGTCCTGCTCGTGTTATCTCGCGTTGTCTCGCTTGTTGGGGCTCACCTGCTTACTTGGTTGATCCTCCCACTGCCGCTCGCCTCTACTGCCCCTCCCTTCCGCCGGGGCGGTGTTTGCGCCGTTCGTTGGGTGCTCGGGGGATGTTACTGTGCGGAGCTATAGCAAGATGGCCGCCCCTGTGCTTCTTCGCACCTCCCCAAGATGGCCGCCCTGTTGTTGTTGGCTTCCCTTGCCTTGATGGCCGCCTTGTTGTTGTCGGCCTGTGCGTTCTCTGCGGAGAGACTTCCGCGTGTTCCCTGCGCTGGTCGCTTTGCGCTCTCGCTGTTCTACACCTTGTGTTTGCGCTGCTCGTTGGGTGCGCACGGAGCTTGTTACTGTAGGGAGCTTTAGCAAGATGGCCGCCTCTGTGCTTCTTCGCACTTCCCCAAGATGGCTGCCTTGTTGTTGTGGGCATCCGCTGCTCGGCTTTGCCTGAAAAAGACTGTTCCCCCTCTTTTTTTTTTAGGTTTAGAGCTCCCAGCCTTAGCTCCCTGGGTTGCGGGCTTATAGTCAGCAAGGGGGTGTCTAGCTCACTGCTGCGCTCTCCTGCTCATGCTATCTCGTTCTGTTGGCGTTTGCCTGCTTACTTGGTTAGTCCTCCGGCTGTTGCTTCCGCCGCACCGCTCGCTTCTACTGCCTCGCTCTTCTGCGAGGGCGGTAGTATGGGGGCAGTTGATTGTTGTGTCTTCGGGCTCTCTTGTTATTCTCCCCCGGATCTGCTTGGTTAAGCCGCCATCTTGGGGTCGCTCCTCTCTCCCCCCGGCAGCTCGTCTTCTCCTTCGTCCTCGCCTCACTCCTGGACTTTCCCTCTCGCTGAGCCTTGCGCGAGGTGCCTGACCGGTTCCCACACGCTTCCCTGGCTTTTGGGGCCGTTTCTCACGGGTTGGACAAAGATGCGCGCCGCTCGTTGGACTTGGGGGTCGGGAGCTCCGGACTTAGGTCTCTAGCCTCCTTGCCATCCAAGCCACGCCCCCGAGGCGCTTTCATTTATATCCCAAGCTTATCAGCTTTGCCAATGACAGTGTTGGAGTGAAGATAATCCGAGGCATTTCTAAAGCACCTTCTGTCCGCTGGCTTTGGGTTCCACTAGGCCCACCCGATAAAGCCAGGACACCAGCATGGCAGTGCCTACAACCCCCTGCTGCTGTCCACCCCGCCACTGTCCCTGGAGTGTTCAGAGGCCCATGTGATGCGCAGTTATGCCAGGGGCTGTGACAGGGTGGATGGAGAAATGGGGGTGTGGTTTCACGCTGGTTGACTACGTCATCATTGCCCCGGATGCTGATGTCAAGACAGGAAGTGATTTGAAATGGAGTTTGACATTAAGGTCGCCACAGGGACTCACGCACGCAAAATGATGATCAAAAAATGTTAGATTAATAAATCCAGACCCAAAACCTCACATAAAAACACACAAATTAAATCACTCTGAAGGAATGTTACGCAAAGTTATCAAGTGTACATTATGACTAAGGCTCCCTGTTTTCCGTTTTTACTGATTTTTACAGATAAATACAGACAGAAAACCATTTATTTTCTTGTCTGTATGTATTTTAAAATGTTGATAAAAACGGAAATCGTGTGCTTTTTGAGTGACTCTAAATACACTTCACCATGACTGCCAGGCCAATAACTGTGTGAATTGATAGGTAAGGGGGTTAAAAAGAAAGGACTTTTAGTAAAGAGGCTTAAACAGCAGTAGCTATGCACAAGACTGATACTGAAATGGGCATATTTTCATATAAGTGCATTGATTTATCTTCTGCGGGTGTTCATATCACTGAAATCTGTGAGGCGTTCAAGCATGACTGCATATTTATTGGTTAAATACATGTGGAAATATACCAGTTTCAGCTTTACTTTTTCACAAAACCTATAATAAATATGGATAAATACATATAAAATTCACAAAAAATAAATATGGATAAATGCAGACGGAAATGACAAATAAAATACATACCATTAAACCGGGAGTCCTAATTAAGACCTAAATGAGATCACCCAGCCTATGAGCAATCCTAATGTTATCATCACACAGTTTTCCCAGCTCCATTATCCATTTTCCGTGCTGGAGTGACAGCATTTATAAAGCGCCCACCAACCCAAAAGGGACTTTTGACACTCAGATAAGCACTGCTTAACTCCATAAAGTTTTTTCATTTTTATTTTGGGACATAGGTGAACACTCTATTTCACATATTCCCTTTCTTACATTTAACAGAAAACAGTTTGTGCTTATTGTCACTGAGCAAAGGAAAGCTCAGATAAACGTAAACTTGTAAATAAACACGACAATAGTGTGTACGTAGCATCAGTGGGTAGATGGTATTAGTATGAAAATTTAGTTGTGAAAATGGTAAGAGAAAAATCTAAAAAGTAAAGACTGGAAAAATTTGCAAACATTATATAGAGTGAAAAATATGGACCATTATAACATTTTGCATACTAAAAACACATTTCCTTATGACAAGATATAGACTATTTATGAAAGACTATTCCTGAAAGGAATAAAAGGAATTGAAGTGATAGACAAAAGCAAAAAATTGAAAGACAGCTTCATTATAATAAATATTAATATCTGCCCAACCTCTGCTGAGCACCGCGGATGCTTCCGGGTCATGTCCTGCGCTGCAGTCAGAGCAGGGGGATTGGTTGGTTCTTACATTGCTAAGGCAGGTGTCTCCAACCAGTAGATCGGGAGCTACCAGTAGCTACCAGACAACTTCAGAGTAGCTTGCAACCTTGAGATCATTTTTAATAAGCACATGGTCATAGTTTCATTTTAAAGCTAAGGGAAGGCTGTGTTTATTTTACATTATTATCACCAGGTGGCAGATATCAGGGCCTGATAATAAGCAGGGCTGGAGTCAGATTCATGACCCAGGTGGGGGCATGGAGGTGAAGAACTGAAGCACTGAAGTAAATAAAGTCTTTATCAACTCAATATTGGAGTGTGAGAACAGAATGATGTTTCTGAATTCTTTCAAATAGAAGAAAATTTAAATGAGAAGTTACTTTAATGATTTAGTTACCTCTTCATTTTAATATTCTCCCATTTCAAAGTGTTGAATTTATAAACAACAGGCCTCTTGCTCCCAGTGGTCAATAGACACTGTGCCCTATTTATTAATGAAAAATACAGGTATTTTTTTTAAATGGAGAAATTTAAAGTGAAGAAAATTATCTTGATGAAAGAATAAGTCTTAATGTCTATCTCCATGTTCACTTAAGCCTTATTTTTCAAGAAGCATGTTTCTTCACTATAAATTCCTCCCAGTTAAACAAGTGGCTGTATTTTTCTGTTATAAATATGGCGTCTTGTCTACAGGCCACTGGGAGCTACATGCCTGCTGTTTGTAAATATGGCGATAGGAGACGGGAGAACATTGAAATGCTGAGTTTTATAGAATTCATGTGAACATAAAGTTAACTATTCAGTTTAATTTACTCCCATTTCAAAGTGTCGTCTTTACTCACAGCAGGCATCTTGCCCCAGTGGCTGTAGACAGGGTGCTACAGTTTCAACTGAAAATTACAGCCATGGATGTACGACGGTACAGCGCGTGGTATTATCATGCGTACCGTTACAACGCAAGTCGTTACCACGACTTGCGCTGTAGGGGTGCGGACTTAGGAATAGTTAAATTTACTATTCCAACACCAGCCTACGTACAGTAGGGAAGGTGTTGGAATAGTAAATCTACTATTCCTTATCCTTGAGCGCCCTCCAGCACAAGTCGCGGTTACTACTTGCGTTGTAAAAGACGCGTTGTAACGGCACTGCGGGGTAACATCCGCGTTGTAAAGGATGTTCCCCTTTTTCTACAGGGTAAATTTCTCCCATTTAAAAAAAATGGCTGTATGTTTGTGTTATACATGTAACAGTGCCACATATGGTGAAAGGTATGTCCTATGACACAAGTACGTATGACACAGGCTTTCGGTCACCCATACACATATATTCCATTCATATGCACACATGTTCATACATCCCCGAAGGCCACTCTCTCACTAATTCAGATTGATAACAAAGTTTATTTAGACACTGACATGCACGGGCGCCCTGTCATAGTACGCCTAGTCAAAGTATGTATTTTGTTCAGACAATAGTACCTGGCTCGTTGGACACTAGACTGAACATCAGTGAAGCCGGGCATGGGGGTGTCAGGTAAAAATGCACAAGTTGTTTAGCCTTAAGTCAGAAGTAGCTCTCACTACAGAAAAGATTGGAGACCACTGTGATAAGGGCTGCGCAGGGCGATTGGTCGGTTCTTACATTGCTACTAATGTCTGTGCAGGGCGATTGGTCGATTCTTACATTGCTACTAATGTCTGCTCAGGGCGATTGGTCGGTTCTTACATTGCTACTAATGTCTGCGCAGGGCGATTGATCGGTTCTTACATTGCTACTAATGTCTGCGCAGGGCGATTGGTCGATTCTTACATTGCTACTAATGTCTGCGCAGGGCGATTGGTCGGTTCTTACATTGCTACTAATGTCTGCGCAGGGCGATTGGTCGGTTCTTACATTGCTACTAATGTCTGCGCAGGGCGATTGGTCGGTTCTTACATTGCTACTAATGTGTGCGCAGGGCGATTGGTCGGTTCTTACATTGCTACTAATGTCTGTGCAGGGCGATTGGTCAATTCTCACATTGCTACTAATGTCTGCGCAGGGCGATTGGTCGGTTCTTACATTGCTACTAATGTCTGTGCAGGGCGATTGGTCAATTCTCACATTGCTACTAATGTCTGCGCAGGGCGATTGGTCGGTTCTTACATTGCTACTAATGTCTGAGCAGGGCGATTGGTTGGTTCTTACATTGCTACTAATGTCTGCGCAGGGCGATTGGTCGGTTCTTACATTGCTACTAATGTCTGAGCAGGGCGATTGGTTGGTTCTTACATTGCTACTAATGTCTGCGCAGGGCGATTGGTCGGTTCTTACATTGCTATTAAGGTCTGCGCAGGGCGATTGGTCGGTTCTTGCATTGCTACTAATGTCTGCGCAGGGCTATTGGTCGATTCTTACCATTTGATTTCCACATGACGTCCATGCTCTTGTGGTTCCTGATCTTGGCAGACAGGACCGCTGTCTCATTCACATTAACTGTCACTGTCACTTTCATGGGAAACAGGTTGGCTGAGGAGGAGAGAAAGAGAGGATTAGAAACATCTGATGATCGATAACAGCACCTGCGGCGCTGAGGGCTTACCTACAAACCTGCACTTGAGATCTCTTCCCAGCAGGTGAGCAAAACATGGCACCATTGAGGGCTTCATTTAGAGGGCATCAATAACGGGACCTGTTGGAAGCCGGCTCTCTTTATAGTGTACTAAAGAGAAGGGCATTGTACAGAGAGTCCAGTTCATCAGAGGGCAGTGCTAAGCATTTGTTGTACTCACAGAGGCTCAGGATTCATATAAATAAGATGCAACCTTAAGAATAAATGAAGACCAATTTGTAAAGATAAACTCAAATTGTATGTGTTTTTAAAGACCAAGAACACAGTTCTAAGGTAAGGACTTTCAGAGTTACGTTTTTTCAAAGTACAGAAAATATTTCTTCTTTGTGCGCAGTTACACACCATATAGATCAATGGGGAAAAAGGGAAAAATGCACATGAAATCAGGCAATGCTTTCATGAAGTTCACCTTTTTGTTTTAGGTCTATGTTGGGACCAGGTCCAAGGGTCCAGCAGGAGACGTTTGGGAGCGTCCCGGAACGAGCGGGAGCAGAGTGCAGAGGGTCCTGCAAACTGGTGCGCAAAGACAAAGGGGGCCACTTGAAAATGCACTGCACCGGTGGACTTACAGGTAAGTCTGGTGAGTCTCCTTGGAGGAAGGAGGTTGCAAGGGCATGGGGACCATGGGAACAGAGCTAGTTAGTCTGTGCTGGGGCTGGCTGGGCTGGGTGCAAAGCGAACCGATCAGCCGGGCAATGTGCATTTTCAGGATACTCGTAGTCAGGAGCAGGCAACTTGGAGAGGCAAACTTGGGACAGCTGGACCACTTAGGGAGTGGGACTCGGGTGTATCGATGTCCCTCGATGGGTGCTTGCTTCTGGTGCTTTGAGAGTCCAGAGTGGACTCTTCTTCTTGGTTTTTAACATTGGGGGTCCGGTACCCCAGGTATTGGTACTCTGTGGCCCTGGTAGGTCCTGGTGCCTCCAAACTTGGTGCATGACGAGAGCGATGCCCTAGTCGCAGGGTCCATGTGGTGAAGTGACATGGCAGGACGAGGAGTGAGTGACGAGAGCGATGCCCTAGTCTCAGGGCCCATGTGGTGATGTGACATGGCAGGGCGAGGAGTGAGTGACGAGAGCGATGCCCTAGTCTCAGGGCCCATGTGGTGAAGTGACATGGCAGGACGAGGAGTGAGTAACGAGAGCGATGCCCTAGTCTCAGGGTCCATGTGGTGAAGTGACATGGCAGGACGAGGAGTGAGTGACGAGAGCGATGCCCTAGTCTCAGGGCCCATGTGGTGAAGTGACATGGCAGGACGAGGAGTGAGTGACGAGAGCGATGCCCTAGTCGCAGGGTCCATGTGGTGAAGTGACATGGCAGGACGAGGAGTGAGTGACGAGAGCGATGCCCTAGTCTCAGGGCCCATGTGGTGAAGTGACAAGGCAGGATGAGGAGTGAGTGACGAGAGCGATGCCCTAGTCTCAGGGCCCATGTGGTGAAGTGACATGGCAGGACGAGGAGTGAGTGACGAGAGCGATGCCTCTGCCTCAGGGCCCATGTGATGGAGTGACATGGCAGGACGAGGAGTGAGTGACGAGAGCGATGCCTCTGCCTCAGGGCCCATGTGATGGAGTGACATGGCAGGACGAGGAGTGAGTGACGAGAGCGATGCCTCTGCCTCAGGGTCCATGTGGTGAAGTGACATGGCAGGACGAGGAGTGAGTGACGAGAGCGATGCCCTAGTCTCAGGGCCCATGTGGTGAAGTGACATGGCAGGACGAGGAGTGAGTGACGAGAGCGATGCCCTAGTCTCAGGGCCCATGTGGTGAAGTGACATGGCAGGACGAGGAGTGAGTGACGAGAGCGATGCCCTAGTCTCAGGGCCCATGTGGTGAAGTGACATGGCAGGACGAGGAGTGAGTGACGAGAGCGATGCCCTAGTCTCAGGGCCCATGTGGTGAAGTTACATGGCAGGGCGAGGAGTGAGTGACGAGAGCGATGCCCTAGTCTCAGGGCCCATGTGGTGAAGTGACATGGCAGGACGAGGAGTGAGTGACGAGAGCGATGCCCTAGTCTCAGGGCCCATGTGGTGAAGTGACATGGCAGGACGAGGAGTGAGTGACGAGAGCGATGCCCTAGTCTCAGGGCCCATGTGGTGAAGTGACATGGCAGGACGAGGAGTGAGTGACCCGAGCGATGCCCTAGTCTCAGGGCCCATGTGATGGAGTGACATGGCAGGACGAGGAGTGAGTGACGAGAGCGATGCCCTAGTCGCAGGGCCCATGTGATGGAGTGACATGGCAGGACGAGGAGTGAGTGACGAGAGCGATGCCCTAGTCTCAGGGCCCATGTGGTGAAGTGACATGGCAGGACGAGGAGTGAGTGACGAGAGCGATGCCCTAGTCTCAGGGCCCATGTGGTGAAGTGACATGGCAGGACGAGGAGTGAGTGACGAGAGCGATGCCCTAGTCTCAGGGCCCATGTGGTGAAGTGACATGGCAGGACGAGGAGTGAGTGACGAGAGCGATGCCCTAGTCTCAGGGCCCATGTGGTGAAGTGACATGGCAGGACGAGGAGTGAGTGACGAGAGCGATGCCCTAGTCTCAGGGAAGTGACATGGCAGGACGAGGAGTGAGTGACGAGAGCGATGCCCTAGTCTCAGGGCCCATGTGGTGAAGTGACATGGCAGGACGAGGAGTGAGTGACTAGAGCGATGCCCTAGTCGCAGGGTCCATGTGGTGAAGTGACATGGCAGGACGAGGAGTGAGTGACGAGAGCGATGCCCTAGTCTCAGGGTCCATGTGGTGAAGTGACATGGCAGGACGAGGAGTGAGTGACGAGAGCGATGCCCTAGTCTCAGGGCCCATGTGGTGAAGTGACATGGCAGGACGAGGAGTGAGTGACGAGAGTGATGCCTCTGCCTCAGGGCCCATGTGATGGAGTGACATGGCAGGACGAGGAGTGAGTGACGAGAGCGATGCCTCTGCCTCAGGGCCCATGTGGTGAAGTGACATGGCAGGACGAGGAGTGAGTGACGAGAGTGATGCCTCTGCCTCAGGGCCCATGTGATGGAGTGACATGGCAGGACGAGGAGTGAGTGACGAGAGCGATGCCTCAGCCTCAGGGCCCATGTGGTGAAGTGACATGGCAGGACGAGGAGTGAGTGACGAGAGCGATGCCCTAGTCTCAGGGCCCATGTGGTGAAGTGACATGGCAGGACGAGGAGTGAGTGACGAGAGCGATGCCTCTGCCTCAGGGCCCATGTGATGGAGTGACATGGCAGGACGAGGAGTGAGTGACGAGAGCGATGCCTCTGCCTCAGGGCCCATGTGATGGAGTGACATGGCAGGACGAGGAGTGAGTGACGAGAGCGATGCCCTAGTCTCAGGGCCCATGTGGTGAAGTGAAATGACAGGACGAGGAGTGAGTGACGAGAGCGATGCCCTAGTCTCAGGGCCCATGTGATGGAGTGACATGGCAGGACGAGGAGTGAGTGACGAGAGCGATGCCTCTGCCTCAGGGCCCATGTGATGGAGTGACATGGCAGGACGAGGAGTGAGTAACGAGAGCGATGCCCTAGTCTCAGGGTCCATGTGGTGAAGTGACATGGCAGGACGAGGAGTGAGTGACGAGAGCGATGCCCTAGTCTCAGGGCCCATGTGGTGAAGTGACATGGCAGGACGAGGAGTGAGTGACGAGAGCGATGCCCTAGTCGCAGGGTCCATGTGGTGAAGTGACATGGCAGGACGAGGAGTGAGTGACGAGAGCGATGCCCTAGTCTCAGGGCCCATGTGGTGAAGTGACAAGGCAGGATGAGGAGTGAGTGACGAGAGCGATGCCCTAGTCTCAGGGCCCATGTGGTGAAGTGACATGGCAGGACGAGGAGTGAGTGACGAGAGCGATGCCCTAGTCTCAGGGTCCATGTGGTGAAGTGACATGGCAGGACGAGGAGTGAGTGACGAGAGCGATGCCCTAGTCTCAGGGCCCATGTGGTGAAGTTACATGGCAGGGCGAGGAGTGAGTGACGAGAGCGATGCCCTAGTCTCAGGGCCCATGTGGTGAAGTGACATGGCAGGACGAGGAGTGAGTGACGAGAGCGATGCCCTAGTCGCAGGGTCCATGTGGTGAAGTGACATGGCTGGACGAGGAGTGAGTGACGAGAGCGATGCCCTAGTCTCAGGGCCCATGTGGTGAAGTGACAAGGCAGGATGAGGAGTGAGTGACGAGAGCGATGCCCTAGTCTCAGGGCCCATGTGGTGAAGTGACATGGCAGGACGAGGAGTGAGTGACGAGAGCGATGCCCTAGTCTCAGGGCCCATGTGGTGAAGTGACATGGCAGGACGAGGAGTGAGTGACGAGAGCGATGCCCTAGTCTCAGGGCCCATGTGGTGAAGTGACATGGCAGGACGAGGAGTGAGTGACGAGAGCGATGCCCTAGTCTCAGGGAAGTGACATGGCAGGACGAGGAGTGAGTGACGAGAGCGATGCCCTAGTCTCAGGGCCCATGTGGTGAAGTGACATGGCAGGACGAGGAGTGAGTGACGAGAGCGATGCCCTAGTCGCAGGGTCCATGTGGTGAAGTGACATGGCAGGACGAGGAGTGAGTGACGAGAGCGATGCCCTAGTCTCAGGGTCCATGTGGTGAAGTGACATGGCAGGACGAGGAGTGAGTGACGAGAGCGATGCCCTAGTCTCAGGGCCCATGTGGTGAAGTGACATGGCAGGACGAGGAGTGAGTGACGAGAGCGATGCCTCTGCCTCAGGGCCCATGTGATGGAGTGACATGGCAGGACGAGGAGTGAGTGACGAGAGCGATGCCTCTGCCTCAGGGCCCATGTGGTGAAGTGACATGGCAGGACGAGGAGTGAGTGACGAGAGCGATGCCTCTGCCTCAGGGCCCATGTGATGGAGTGACATGGCAGGACGAGGAGTGAGTGACGAGAGCGATGCCTCTGCCTCAGGGCCCATGTGATGGAGTGACATGGCAGGACGAGGAGTGAGTGACGAGAGCGATGCCCTAGTCTCAGGGCCCATGTGGTGAAGTGACATGGCAGGACGAGGAGTGAGTGACGAGAGCGATGCCCTAGTCTCAGGGCCCATGTGGTGAAGTGACATGGCAGGACGAGGAGTGAGTGACGAGAGCGATGCCTCTGCCTCAGGGCCCATGTGATGGAGTGACATGGCAGGACGAGGAGTGAGTGACGAGAGCGATGCCTCTGCCTCAGGGCCCATGTGATGGAGTGACATGGCAGGACGAGGAGTGAGTGACGAGAGCGATGCCTCTGCCTCAGGGCCCATGTGATGGAGTGACATGGCAGGACGAGGAGTGAGTGACGAGAGCGATGCCCTAGTCTCAGGGCCCATGTGGTGAAGTGACATGGCAGGTCGAGGAGTGAGTGACGAGAGCGATGCCTCTGCCTCAGGGCCCATGTGATGGAGTGACATGGCAGGACGAGGAGTGAGTGACGAGAGCGATGCCTCTGCCTCAGGGCCCATGTGATGGAGTGACATGGCAGGACGAGGAGTGAGTGACGAGAGCGATGCCCTAGTCTCAGGGCCCATGTGGTGAAGTGACATGGCAGGACGAGGAGTGAGTGACGATAGCGATGCCTCTGCCTCAGGGCCCATGTGATGGAGTGACATGGCAGGACGAGGAGTGAGTGACGAGAGCGATGCCTCTGCCTCAGGGCCCATGTGATGGAGGGACATGGCAGGACGAGGAGTGAGTGACGAGAGCGATGCCCTA
This sequence comes from Lissotriton helveticus, assembly GCF_964261635.1. Classification (NCBI taxonomy): domain Eukaryota; kingdom Metazoa; phylum Chordata; class Amphibia; order Caudata; family Salamandridae; genus Lissotriton; species Lissotriton helveticus. The sequence continues at coordinate 371,415,281 of NC_136058.1, forward strand.
GTCTCAGGGCCCATGTGGTGAAGTGACATGGCAGGACGAGGAGTGAGTGACGAGAGCGATGCCCTAGTCTCAGGGTCCATGTGGTGAAGTGACATGGCAGGACGAGGAGTGAGTGACGAGAGCGATGCCCTAGTCTCTGGGCCCATGTGGTGAAGTGACATGGCAGGACGAGGAGTGAGTGACGAGAGCGATGCCTCTGCCTCAGGGCCCATGTGATGGAGTGACATGGCAGGACGAGGAGTGAGTGACGAGAGCGATGCCTCTGCCTCAGGGCCCATGTGGTGAAGTGACATGGCAGGACGAGGAGTGAGTGACGAGAGCGATGCCTCTGCCTCAGGGCCCATGTGATGGAGTGACATGGCAGGACGAGGAGTGAGTGACCAGAGCGATGCCCTAGTCTCAGGGCCTATGTGGTGAAGTGACATGGCAGGACGAGGAGTGAGTGACCAGAGCGATGCCCTAGTCTCAGGGCCCATGTGGTGAAGTGACATGGCAGGACGAGGAGTGAGTGACGAGAGCGATGCCCTAGTCTCAGGACCCATGTGGTGAAGTGACATGGCAGGACGAGGAGTGAGTGATGAGAGCGATGCCTCTGCCTCAGGGCCCATGTGATGGAGTGACATGGCAGGACGAGGAGTGAGTGACGAGAGCGATGCCTCTGCCTCAGGGCCCATGTGGTGAAGTGACATGGCAGGACGAGGAGTGAGTGACGAGAGCAATGCCTCTGCCTCAGGGCCCATGTGATGGAGTGACATGGCAGGACGAGGAGTGAGTGACGAGAGCGATGCCTCTGCCTCAGGGCCCATGTGATGGAGTGACATGGCAGGACGAGGAGTGAGTGACGAGAGCGATGCCCTAGTCTCAGGGCCCATGTGGTGAAGTGACATGGCAGGACGAGGAGTGAGTGACGAGAGCGATGCCCTAGTCTCAGGGCCCATGTGGTGAAGTGACATGGCAGGACGAGGAGTGAGTGACGAGAGCGATGCCTCTGCCTCAGGGCCCATGTGATGGAGTGACATGGCAGGACGAGGAGTGAGTGACGAGACCGATGCCCTAGTCTCAGGGCCCATGTGGTGAAGTGACATGGCAGGACGAGGAGTGAGTGACGAGAGCGATGCCTCTGCCTCAGGGCCCATGTGGTGAAGTGACATGGCAGGACGAGGAGTGAGTGACGAGAGCGATGCCTCTGCCTCAGGGCCCATGTGATGGAGTGACATGGCAGGACGAGGAGTGAGTGATGAGAGCGATGCCTCTGCCTCAGGGCCCATGTGATGGAGTGACATGGCAGGACGAGGAGTGAGTGACGAGAGCGATGCCCTAGTCTCAAGGCCCATGTGGTGAAGTGACATGGCAGGACGAGGAGTGAGTGACGAGAGCGATGCCTCTGCCTCAGGGCCCATGTGATGGAGTGACATGGCAGGACGAGGAGTGAGTGACGAGAGCGATGCCTCTGCCTCAGGGCCCATGTGATGGAGTGACATGGCAGGACGAGGAGTGAGTGACGAGAGCGATGCCCTAGTCTCAGGGCCCATGTGGTGAAGTGACATGGCAGGACGAGGAGTGAGTGACGAGAGCGATGCCTCTGCCTCAGGGCCCATGTGATGGAGTGACATGGCAGGACGAGGAGTGAGTGACGAGAGCGATGCCTCTGCCTCAGGGCCCATGTGATGGAGTGACATGGCAGGACGAGGAGTGAGTGACGAGAGCGATGCCCTAGTCTCAGGGCCCATGTGGTGAAGTGACATGGCAGGACGAGGAGTGAGTGACGAGAGCGATGCCTCTGCCTCAGGGCCCATGTGATGGAGTGACATGGCAGGACGAGGAGTGAGTGACGAGAGCGATGCCTCTGCCTCAGGGCCCATGTGATGGAGTGACATGGCAGGACGAGGAGTGAGTGACGAGAGCGATGCCCTAGTCTCAGGGCCCATGTGGTGAAGTGACATGGCAGGACGAGGAGTGAGTGACGAGAGCGATGCCCTAGTCTCAGGGTCCATGTGGTGAAGTGACATGGCAGGACGAGGAGTGAGTGACGAGAGCGATGCCCTAGTCTCAGGGCCCATGTGGTGAAGTGACATGGCAGGACGAGGAGTGAGTGACGAGAGCGATGCCTCTGCCTCAGGGCCCATGTGATGGAGTGACATGGCAGGACGAGGAGTGAGTGATGAGAGCGATGCCTCTGCCTCAGGGCCCATGTGATGGAGTGACATGGCAGGACGAGGAGTGAGTGACGAGAGCGATGCCCTAGTCTCAAGGCCCATGTGGTGAAGTGACATGGCAGGACGAGGAGTGAGTGACGAGAGCGATGCCTCTGCCTCAGGGCCCATGTGATGGAGTGACATGGCAGGACGAGGAGTGAGTGACGAGAGCGATGCCTCTGCCTCAGGGCCCATGTGATGGAGTGACATGGCAGGACGAGGAGTGAGTGACGAGAGCGATGCCCTAGTCTCAGGGCCCATGTGGTGAAGTGACATGGCAGGACGAGGAGTGAGTGACGAGAGCGATGCCTCTGCCTCAGGGCCCATGTGATGGAGTGACATGGCAGGACGAGGAGTGAGTGACGAGAGCGATGCCTCTGCCTCAGGGCCCATGTGATGGAGTGACATGGCAGGACGAGGAGTGAGTGACGAGAGCGATGCCCTAGTCTCAGGGCCCATGTGGTGAAGTGACATGGCAGGACGAGGAGTGAGTGACGAGAGCGATGCCTCTGCCTCAGGGCCCATGTGATGGAGTGACATGGCAGGACGAGGAGTGAGTGACGAGAGCGATGCCTCTGCCTCAGGGCCCATGTGATGGAGTGACATGGCAGGACGAGGAGTGAGTGACGAGAGCGATGCCCTAGTCTCAGGGCCCATGTGGTGAAGTGACATGGCAGGACGAGGAGTGAGTGACGAGAGCGATGCCCTAGTCTCAGGGTCCATGTGGTGAAGTGACATGGCAGGACGAGGAGTGAGTGACGAGAGCGATGCCCTAGTCTCAGGGCCCATGTGGTGAAGTGACATGGCAGGACGAGGAGTGAGTGACGAGAGCGATGCCTCTGCCTCAGGGCCCATGTGATGGAGTGACATGGCAGGACGAGGAGTGAGTGACGAGAGCGATGCCTCTGCCTCAGGGCCCATGTGGTGAAGTGACATGGCAGGACGAGGAGTGAGTGACGAGAGCGATGCCTCTGCCTCAGGGCCCATGTGATGGAGTAACATGGCAGGACGAGGAGTGAGTGACCAGAGCGATGCCCTAGTCTCAGGGCCTATGTGGTGAAGTGACATGGCAGGACGAGGAGTGAGTGACGAGAGCGATGCCCTAGTCTCAGGGCCCATGTGGTGAAGTGACATGGCAGGACGAGGAGTGAGTGATGAGAGCGATGCCTCTGCCTCAGGGCCCATGTGATGGAGTGACATGGCAGGACGAGGAGTGAGTGACGAGAGCGATGCCTCTGCCTCAGGGCCCATGTGGTGAAGTGACATGGCAGGACGAGGAGTGAGTGACGAGAGCGATGCCTCTGCCTCAGGGCCCATGTGATGGAGTGACATGGCAGGACGAGGAGTGAGTGACGAGAGCGATGCCTCTGCCTCAGGGCCCATGTGATGGAGTGACATGGCAGGACGAGGAGTGAGTGACGAGAGCGATGCCCTAGTCTCAGGGCCCATGTGGTGAAGTGACATGGCAGGACGAGGAGTGAGTGACGAGAGCGATGCCTCTGCCTCAGGGCCCATGTGATGGAGTGACATGGCAGGACGAGGAGTGAGTGACGAGAGCGATGCCTCTGCCTCAGGGCCCATGTGATGGAGTGACATGGCAGGACGAGGAGTGAGTGACGAGAGCGATGCCTCTGCCTCAGGGCCCATGTGATGGAGTGACATGGCAGGACGAGGAGTGAGTGACGAGAGCGATGCCCTAGTCTCAGGGCCCATGTGGTGAAGTGACATGGCAGGACGAGGAGTGAGTGACGAGAGCGATGCCCTAGTCTCAGGGCCCATGTGGTGAAGTGACATGGCAGGACGAGGAGTGAGTGACGAGAGCGATGCCCTAGTCTCAGGGCCCATGTGATGGAGTGACATGGCAGGACGAGGAGTGAGTGACGAGAGCGATGCCTCTGCCTCAGGGCCCATGTGATGGAGTGACATGGCAGGACGAGGAGTGAGTGACGAGAGCGATGCCCTAGTCTCAGGGCCCATGTGGTGAAGTGACATGGCAGGACGAGGAGTGAGTGACGAGAGCGATGCCTCTGCCTCAGGGCCCATGTGATGGAGTGACATGGCAGGACGAGGAGTGAGTGACGAGAGCGATGCCTCTGCCTCAGGGCCCATGTGATGGAGTGACATGGCAGGACGAGGAGTGAGTGACGAGAGCGATGCCCTAGTCTCAGGGCCCATGTGGTGAAGTGACATGGCAGGACGAGGAGTGAGTGACGAGAGCGATGCCTCTGCCTCAGGGCCCATGTGGTGAAGTGACATGGCAGGACGAGGAGTGAGTGACGAGAGCCATGCCCTAGTCTCAGGGCCCATGTGGTGAAGTGACATGGCAGGACGAGGAGTGAGTGACGAGAGCGATGCCCTAGTCTCAGGGCCCATGTGGTGAAGTGACATGGCAGGACGAGGAGTGAGTGACGAGAGCGATGCCCTAGTCTCAGGGCCCATGTGGTGATGTGACATGGCAGGGCGAGGAGTGAGTGACGAGAGCGATGCCCTAGTCTCAGGGCCCATGTGGTGAAGTGACATGGCAGGACGAGGAGTGAGTAACGAGAGCGATGCCCTAGTCTCAGGGTCCATGTGGTGAAGTTACATGGCAGGACGAGGAGTGAGTGACGAGAGCGATGCCCTAGTCTCAGGGCCCATGTGGTGATGTGACATGGCAGGGCGAGGAGTGAGTGACGAGAGCGATGCCCTAGTCTCAGGGCCCATGTGGTGAAGTGACATGGCAGGACGAGGAGTGAGTAACGAGAGCGATGCCCTAGTCTCAGGGTCCATGTGGTGAAGTTACATGGCAGGACGAGGAGTGAGTGACGAGAGCGATGCCCTAGTCTCAGGGCCCATGTGGTGAAGTGACATGGCAGGACGAGGAGTGAGTGACGAGAGCGATGCCCTAGTCTCAGGGCCCATGTGGTGAAGTGACATGGCAGGACGAGGAGTGAGTGACGAGAGCGATGCCCTAGTCTCAGGGCCAATGTGGTGAAGTGACATGGCAGGACGAGGAGTGAGTGACGAGAGCGATGCCCTAGTCTCAGGGCCCATGTGGTGAAGTGACATGGCAGGACGAGGAGTGAGTGACGAGAGCGATGCCCTAGTCTCAGGGTCCAGGTGATGGAGTGATATGGTGACAGGACGAGGTGTGAGTGACCAGAGCGATGCCTCTGCCTCAGGGCCCATGTGATGGAGTGAAATGACAGGACGAGGAGTGAGTGACCAGAGCGATGCCCTAGTCTCAGGGCCCATGTGGTGAAGTGACATGGCAGGACGAGGAGTGAGTGACGAGAGCGATGCCCTAGTCTCAGGGTCCAGGTGATGGAGTGATATGGTGACAGGACGAGGTGTGAGTGACCAGAGCGATGCCTCTGCCTCAGGGCCCATGTGATGGAGTGAAATGACAGGACGAGGAGTGAGTGACCAGAGCGATGCCCTAGTCTCAGGGCCCATGTGGTGAAGTGACATGGCAGGACGAGGAGTGAGTGACCAGAGCGATGCCTCTGCCTCAGGGCCCATGTGATGGAGTGAAATGACAGGACGAGGAGTGAGTGACGAGAGCGATTCCTCTGCCTCAGGGCCCATGTGATGGAGTGAAATGACAGGACGAGGAGTTAGTGACCAGAGCGATGCCTCTGCCTCAGGGCCCATGTGATGGAGTGACATGGCAGGACGAGGAGTGAGTGACGAGAGCGATGCCTCTGCCTCAGGGCCCATGTGATGGAGTGAAATGACAGGACGAGGAGTGAGTGACCAGAGCGATGCCTCTGCCTCAGGGCCCATGTGATGGAGTGAAATGACAGGACGAGGAGTGAGTGACCAGAGCGATGCCTCTGGGCCCATGTGATGGAGTGAAATGACAGGACGAGGAGTGAGTGACGAGAGCGATGCCTCTGCCTCAGGGCCCATGTGGTGAAGTGACATGGCAGGACGAGGAGTGAGTGACGAGAGCGATGCCTCTGCCTCAGGGCCCATGTGATGGAGTGAAATGACAGGACGAGGAGTGAGTGACCAGAGCGATGCCTCTGCCTCAGGGCCCATGTGATGGAGTGAAATGACAGGACGAGGAGTGAGTGACGAGAGCGATGCCTCTGCCTCAGGGCCCATGTGATGGAGTGAAATGACAGGACGAGGAGTGAGTGACCAGAGCGATGCCTCTGCCTCAGGGCCCATGTGATGGAGTGACATGGCAGGACGAGGAGTGAGTGACGAGAGCGATGCCTCTGCCTCAGGGCCCATGTGATGGAGTGAAATGACAGGACGAGGAGTGAGTGACGAGAGCGATGCCTCTGCCTCAGGGCCCATGTGATGGAGTGAAATGACAGGACGAGGAGTGAGTGACCAGAGCGATGCCTCTGCCTCAGGGCCCATGTGATGGAGTGAAATGACAGGACGAGGAGTGAGTGACCAGAGCGATGCCTCTGCCTCAGGGCCCATGTGATGGAGTGAAATGACAGGACGAGGAGTGAGTGACCAGAGCGATGCCTCTGCCTCAGGGCCCATGTGGTGAAGTGACATGGCAGGACGAGGAGTGAGTGACGAGAGCGATGCCTCTGCCTCAGGGCCCATGTGATGGAGTGAAATGACAGGACGAGGAGTGAGTGACGAGAGCGATGCCTCTGCCTCAGGGCCCATGTGATGGAGTGAAATGACAGGACGAGGAGTGAGTGACGAGAGCGATGCCTCTGCCTCAGGGCCCATGTGATGGAGTGAAATGACAGGACGAGGAGTGAGTGGCCAGAGCGATGCCTCTGCCTCAGGGCCCATGTGATGGAGTGAAATGACAGGACGAGGAGTGAGTGACGAGAGCGATGCCTCTGCCTCAGGGCCCATGTGATGGAGTGACATGGCAGGACGAGGAGTGAGTGACGAGAGCGATGCCTCTGCCTCAGGGCCCATGTGATGGAGTGAAATGACAGGACGAGGAGTGAGTGACGAGAGCGATGCCTCTGCCTCAGGGCCCATGTGATGGAGTGACATGGCAGGACGAGGAGTGAGTGACGAGAGCGATGCCTCTGCCTCAGGGCCCATGTGATGGAGTGAAATGACAGGACGAGGAGTGAGTGACCAGAGCGATGCCTCTGCCTCAGGGCCCATGTGATGGAGTGAAATGACAGGACGAGGAGTGAGTGACGAGAGCGATGCCTCTGCCTCAGGGCCCATGTGATGGAGTGAAATGACAGGACGAGGAGTGAGTGACGAGAGCGATGCCTCTGCCTCAGGGCCCATGTGATGGAGTGACATGGCAGGACGAGGAGTGAGTGACCAGAGCGATGCCTCTGTCTCAGGGTCCATGTGATGGAGTGACATGGCAGGACGAGGAGTGAGTGACCAGAGCGATGCCCTAGTCTCAGGGTCCATGTGATGGAGTGAAATGACAGGACGAGGAGTGAGTGACCAGAGCGATGCCTCTGCCTCAGGGCCCATGTGATGGAGTGAAATGACAGGACGAGGAGTGAGTGACGAGAGCGATGCCTCTGCCTCAGGGCCCATGTGATGGAGTGAAATGACAGGACGAGGAGTGAGTGACCAGAGCGATGCCTCTGCCTCAGGGCCCATGTGATGGAGTGAAATGACAGGACGAGGAGTGAGTGACCAGAGCGATGCCTCTGCCTCAGGGCCCATGTGATGGAGTGAAATGACAGGACGAGGAGTGAGTGACCAGAGCGATGCCTCTGCCTCAGGGCCCATGTGGTGAAGTGACATGGCAGGACGAGGAGTGAGTGACGAGAGCGATGCCTCTGCCTCAGGGCCCATGTGATGGAGTGAAATGACAGGACGAGGAGTGAGTGACCAGAGCGATGCCTCTGCCTCAGGGCCCATGTGATGGAGTGAAATGACAGGACGAGGAGTGAGTGACCAGAGCGATGCCTCTGCCTCAGGGCCCATGTGGATGGAGTGAAATGACAGTACGAGGAGTGAGTGACGAGAGCGATGCCTCTGCCTCAGGGCCCATGTGATGGAGTGAAATGACAGGACGAGGAGTGAGTGACCAGAGCGATGCCTCTGCCTCAGGGCCCATGTGATGGAGTGAAATGACAGGACGAGGAGTGAGTGACGAGAGCGATGCCTCTGCCTCAGGGCCCATGTGATGGAGTGAAATGACAGGACGAGGAGTGAGTGACCAGAGCGATGCCTCTGCCTCAGGGCCCATGTGATGGAGTGAAATGACAGGACGAGGAGTGAGTGACGAGAGCGATGCCTCTGCCTCAGGGCCCATGTGATGGAGTGACATGGCAGGACGAGGAGTGAGTGACGAGAGCGATGCCTCTGCCTCAGGGCCCATGTGATGGAGTGAAATGACAGGACGAGGAGTGAGTGACGAGAGCGATGCCTCTGCCTCAGGGCCCATGTGATGGAGTGACATGGCAGGACGAGGAGTGAGTGACGAGAGCGATGCCTCTGCCTCAGGGCCCATGTGATGGAGTGACATGGCAGGACGAGGAGTGAGTGACGAGAGCGATGCCTCTGCCTCAGGGCCCATGTGATGGAGTGAAATGACAGGACGAGGAGTGAGTGACCAGAGCGATGCCTCTGCCTCAGGGCCCATGTGATGGAGTGAAATGACAGGACGAGGAGTGAGTGACGAGAGCAATGCCTCTGCCTCAGGGCCCATGTGATGGAGTGAAATGACAGGACGAGGAGTGAGTGACGAGAGGGATGCCTCTGCCTCAGGGCCCATGTGATGGAGTGACATGGCAGGACGAGGAGTGAGTGACCAGAGCGATGCCTCTGTCTCAGGGTCCATGTGATGGAGTGACATGGCAGGACGAGGAGTGAGTGACCAGAGCGATGCCCTAGTCTCAGGGTCCATGTGATGGAGTGAAATGACAGGACGAGGAGTGAGTGACGAGAGCGATGCCTCTGCCTCAGGGCCCATGTGATGGAGTGAAATGACAGGACGAGGAGTGAGTGACGAGAGCGATGCCTCTGCCTCAGGGCCCATGTGATGGAGTGACATGGCAGGACGAGGAGTGAGTGACGAGAGCGATGCCTCTGCCTCAGGGCCCATGTGATGGAGTGAAATGACAGGACGAGGAGTGAGTGACGAGAGCGATGCCTCTGCCTCAGGGCCCATGTGATGGAGTGACATGGCAGGACGAGGAGTGAGTGACGAGAGCGATGCCTCTGCCTCAGGGCCCATGTGATGGAGTGAAATGACAGGACGAGGAGTGAGTGACCAGAGCGATGCCTCTGCCTCAGGGCCCATGTGATGGAGTGAAATGACAGGACGAGGAGTGAGTGACGAGAGCGATGCCTCTGCCTCAGGGCCCATGTGATGGAGTGAAATGACAGGACGAGGAGTGAGTGACGAGAGCGATGCCTCTGCCTCAGGGCCCATGTGATGGAGTGACATGGCAGGACGAGGAGTGAGTGACCAGAGCGATGCCTCTGTCTCAGGGTCCATGTGATGGAGTGACATGGCAGGACGAGGAGTGAGTGACCAGAGCGATGCCCTAGTCTCAGGGTCCATGTGATGGAGTGAAATGACAGGACGAGGAGTGAGTGACCAGAGCGATGCCTCTGCCTCAGGGCCCATGTGATGGAGTGAAATGACAGGACGAGGAGTGAGTGACGAGAGCGATGCCTCTGCCTCAGGGCCCATGTGGTGAAGTGAAATGACAGGACGAGGAGTGAGTGACCAGAGCGATGCCCTAGTCTCAGGGCCCATGTGGTGAAGTGACATGGCAGGACGAGGAGTGAGTGACGAGAGCGATGCCTCTGCCTCAGGGCCCATGTGATGGAGTGAAATGACAGGACGAGGAGTGAGTGACCAGAGCGATGCCTCTGCCTCAGGGCCCATGTGATGGAGTGAAATGACAGGACGAGGAGTGAGTGACCAGAGCGATGCCTCTGCCTCAGGGCCCATGTGATGGAGTGAAATGACAGGACGAGGAGTGAGTGACCAGAGCGATGCCTCTGCCTCAGGGCCCATGTGGTGAAGTGACATGGCAGGACGATGAGTGAGTGACGAGAGCGATGCCTCTGCCTCAGGGCCCATGTGATGGAGTGGAATGACAGGACGAGGAGTGAGTGACCAGAGCGATGCCTCTGCCTCAGGGCCCATGTGATGGAGTGAAATGACAGGACGAGGAGTGAGTGACCAGAGCGATGCCTCTGCCTCAGGGCCCATGTGATGGAGTGAAATGACAGGACGAGGAGTGAGTGACCAGAGCGATGCCTCTGCCTCAGGGCCCATGTGATGGAGTGAAATGACAGGACGAGGAGTGAGTGACGAGAGCGATGCCTCTGCCTCAGGGCCCATGTGATGGAGTGACATGGCAGGACGAGGAGTGAGTGACGAGAGCGATGCCTCTGCCTCAGGGCCCATGTGATGGAGTGAAATGACAGGACGAGGAGTGAGTGACGAGAGCGATGCCTCTGCCTCAGGGCCCATGTGATGGAGTGAAATGACAGGACGAGGAGTGAGTGACGAGAGGGATGCCTCTGCCTCAGGGCCCATGTGATGGAGTGAAATGACAGGACGAGGAGTGAGTGACGAGAGCGATGCCTCTGCCTCAGGGCCCATGTGATGGAGTGAAATGACAGGACGAGGAGTGAGTGACCAGAGCGATGCCTCTGCCCCAGGGCCCATGTGATGGAGTGAAATGACAGGACGAGGAGTGAGTGACGAGAGCGATGCCTCTGCCTCAGGGCCCATGTGATGGAGTGAAATGACAGGACGAGGAGTGAGTGACGAGAGCGATGCCTCTGCCTCAGGGCCCATGTGATGGAGTGAAATGACAGGACGAGGAGTGAGTGACGAGAGGGATGCCTCTGCCTCAGGGCCCATGTGATGGAGTGACATGGCAGGACGAGGAGTGAGTGACCAGAGCGATGCCTCTGTCTCAGGGTCCATGTGATGGAGTGACATGGCAGGACGAGGAGTGAGTGACCAGAGCGATGCCCTAGTCTCAGGGTCCATGTGATGGAGTGAAATGACAGGACGAGGAGTGAGTGACCAGAGCGATGCCTCTGCCTCAGGGCCCATGTGATGGAGTGAAATGACAGGACGAGGAGTGAGTGACGAGAGCGATGCCTCTGCCTCAGGGCCCATGTGATGGAGTGAAATGACAGGACGAGGAGTGAGTGACGAGAGCGATGCCCTAGTCTCAGGGCCCATGTGGTGAAGTGACATGGCAGGACGAGGAGTGAGTGACGAGAGCGATGCCTCTGCCTCAGGGCCCATGTGATGGAGTGACATGGCAGGACGAGGAGTGAGTGACCAGAGCGATGCCTCTGTCTCAGGGTCCATGTGATGGAGTGACATGGCAGGACGAGGAGTGAGTGACCAGAGCGGTGCCCTAGTCTCAGGGTCCATGTGATGGAGTGAAATGACAGGACGAGGAGTGAGTGACCAGAGCGATGCCTCTGCCTCAGGGCCCATGTGATGGAGTGACATGGCAGGACGAGGAGTGAGTGACGAGAGCGATGCCTCTGCCTCAGGGCCCATGTGGTGAAGTGACATGGCAGGACGAGGAGTGAGTGACGAGAGTGATGCCTCTGCCTCAGGGCCCATGTGATGGAGTGACATGGCAGGACGAGGAGTGAGTGACGAGAGTGATGCCTCTGCCTCAGGGCCCATGTGATGGAGTGAAATGACAGGACGAGGAGTGAGTGACGAGAGCGATGCCTCTGCCTCAGGGCCCATGTGATGGAGTGACATGGCAGGACGAGGAGTGAGTGACGAGAGCGATGCCCTAGTCTCAGGGAAGTGACATGGCAGGACGAGGAGTGAGTGACGAGAGCGATGCCCTAGTCTCAGGGCCCATGTGGTGAAGTGACATGGCAGGACGAGGAGTGAGTGACGAGAGTGATGCCTCTGCCTCAGGGTCCATGTGGTGAAGTGACATGGCAGGACGAGGAGTGAGTGACGAGAGCGATGCCCTAGTCTCAGGGTCCATGTGGTGAAGTGACATGGCAGGACGAGGAGTGAGTGACCAGAGCGATGCCTCTGTCTCAGGGTCCATGTGATGGAGTGACATGGCAGGACGAGGAGTGAGTGACCAGAGCGATGCCCTAGTCTCAGGGTCCATGTGATGGAGTGAAATGACAGGACGAGGAGTGAGTGACCAGAGCGATGCCTCTGCCTCAGGGCCCATGTGATGGAGTGACATGGCAGGACGAGGAGTGAGTGACCAGAGCGATGCCTCTGCCTCAGGGCCCATGTGATGGAGTGAAATGACAGGACGAGGAGTGAGTGACGAGAGCGATGCCTCTGCCTCAGGGCCCATGTGATGGAGTGACATGGCAGGACGATGAGTGAGTGACGAGAGCGATGCCCTAGTCTCAAGGCCCATGTGGTGAAGTGACATGGCAGGACGAGGAGTGAGTGACGAGAGCGATGCCCTAGTCTCAGGGCCCATGTGATGGAGTGAAATGACAGGACGAGGAGTGAGTGACGAGAGCGATGCCTCTGCCTCAGGGCCCATGTGATGGAGTGACATGGCAGGACGAGGAGTGAGTGACGAGAGCGATGCCCTAGTCTCAGGGCCCATGTGGTGAAGTGACATGGCAGGACGATGAGTGAGTGACGAGAGCGATGCCCTAGTCTCAGGGCCCATGTGGTGAAGTGACATGGCAGGACGAGGAGTGGGTGACCAGAGCGATGCCCTAGTCTCAGGGTCCATGTGATGGAGTGAAATGACAGGACGAGGAGTGAGTGACCAGAGCGATGCCTCTGCCTCAGGGCCCATGTGATGGAGTGACATGGCAGGACGAGGAGTGAGTGACGAGAGCGATGCCCTAGTCTCAGGGCCCATGTGGTGAAGTGACATGGCAGGACGAGGAGTGACTGACGAGAGCGATGCCTCTGCCTCAGGGCCCATGTGATGGAGTGACATGGCAGGACGAGGAGTGAGTGACGAGAGCGATGCCCTAGTCTCAGGGCCCATGTGGTGAAGTGACATGGCAGGACGAGGAGTGAGTGACGAGAGTGATGCCTCTGCCTCAGGGCCCATGTGATGGAGTGACATGGCAGGACGAGGAGTGAGTGACGAGAGTGATGCCCTAGTCTCAGGGCCCATGTGGTGAAGTGACATGGCAGGACGAGGAGTGAGTGACGAGAGTGATGCCTCTGCCTCAGGGTCCATGTGGTGAAGTGACATGGCAGGACGAGGAGTGAGTGACGAGAGCGATGCCCTAGTCTCAGGGTCCATGTGGTGAAGTGACATGGCAGGACGAGGAGTGAGTGACCAGAGCGATGCCTCTGTCTCAGGGTCCATGTGATGGAGTGACATGGCAGGACGAGGAGTGAGTGACCAGAGCGATGCCCTAGTCTCAGGGTCCATGTGATGGAGTGAAATGACAGGACGAGGAGTGAGTGACCAGAGCGATGCCTCTGCCTCAGGGCCCATGTGATGGAGTGACATGGCAGGACGAGGAGTGAGTGACCAGAGCGATGCCTCTGCCTCAGGGCCCATGTGATGGAGTGAAATGACAGGACGAGGAGTGAGTGACGAGAGCGATGCCTCTGCCTCAGGGCCCATGTGATGGAGTGACATGGCAGGACGATGAGTGAGTGACGAGAGCGATGCCCTAGTCTCAAGGCCCATGTGGTGAAGTGACATGGCAGGACGAGGAGTGAGTGACGAGAGCGATGCCCTAGTCTCAGGGCCCATGTGATGGAGTGAAATGACAGGACGAGGAGTGAGTGACGAGAGCGATGCCTCTGCCTCAGGGCCCATGTGGTGAAGTGACATGGCAGGACGAGGAGTGAGTGACGAGAGCGATGCCTCTGCCTCAGGGCCCATGTGATGGAGTGACATGGCAGGACGAGGAGTGAGTGACGAGAGCGATGCCCTAGTCTCAGGGCCCATGTGGTGAAGTGACATGGCAGGACGAGGAGTGAGTAACGAGAGCGATGCCCTAGTCTCAGGGCCCATGTGATGGAGTGACATGGCAGGACGAGGAGTGAGTGACGAGAGCGATGCCCTAGTCTCAGGGCCCATGTGGTGAAGTGACATGGCAGGACGATGAGTGAGTGACGAGAGCGATGCCCTAGTCTCAGGGCCCATGTGGTGAAGTGACATGGCAGGACGAGGAGTGGGTGACCAGAGCGATGCCCTAGTCTCAGGGTCCATGTGATGGAGTGAAATGACAGGACGAGGAGTGAGTGACCAGAGCGATGCCTCTGCCTCAGGGCCCATGTGATGGAGTGACATGGCAGGACGAGGAGTGAGTGACGAGAGCGATGCCCTAGTCTCAGGGCCCATGTGGTGAAGTGACATGGCAGGACGAGGAGTGACTGACGAGAGCGATGCCTCTGCCTCAGGGCCCATGTGATGGAGTGACATGGCAGGACGAGGAGTGAGTGACGAGAGCGATGCCCTAGTCTCAGGGCCCATGTGGTGAAGTGACATGGCAGGATGAGGAGTGAGTGACGAGAGTGATGCCTCTGCCTCAGGGCCCATGTGATGGAGTGACATGGCAGGACGAGGAGTGAGTGACGAGAGCGATGCCCTAGTCTCAGGGCCCATGTGGTGAAGTGACATGGCAGGACGAGGAGTGAGTGACGAGAGCGATGCCTCTGCCTCAGGGCCCATGTGATGGAGTGACATGGCAGGACGAGGAGTGAGTGACGAGAGCGATGCCCTAGTCTCAGGGTCCATGTGATGGAGTGACATGGCAGGACGAGGAGTGGGTGACCAGAGCGATGCCCTAGTCTCAGGGTCCATGTGATGGAGTGAAATGACAGGACGAGGAGTGAGTGACGAGAGCGATGCCTCTGCCTCAGGGCCCATGTGATGGAGTGACATGGCAGGACGAGGAGTGAGTGACCAGAGCGATGCCCTAGTCTCAGGGTCCATGTGATGGAGTGACATGGCAGGACGAGGAGTGGGTGACCAGAGCGATGCCCTAGTCTCAGGGTCCATGTGATGGAGTGAAATGACAGGACGAGGAGTGAGTGACGAGAGCGATGCCTCTGCCTCAGGGCCCATGTGATGGAGTGACATGGCAGGACGAGGAGTGAGTGACGAGAGCGATGCCTCTGCCTCAGGGCCCATGTGGTGAAGTGACATGGCAGGACGAGGAGTGAGTGACCCGAGCGATGCCCTAGTCTCAGGGCCCATGTGGTGAAGTGACATGGCAGGACGATGAGTGAGTGACGAGAGCGATGCCCTAGTCTCAAGGCCCATGTGGTGAAGTGACATGGCAGGGCGAGGAGTGAGTGACGAGAGCGATGCCCTAGTCTCAGGGCCCATGTGGTGAAGTGACATGGCAGGACGAGGAGTGAGTGACGAGAGCGATGCCTCTGCCTCAGGGCCCATGTGATGGAGTGACATGGCAGGACGAGGAGTGAGTGACGAGAGCGATGCCCTAGTCTCAGGGCCCATGTGATGGAGTGACATGGCAGGACGAGGAGTGAGTGACGAGAGCGATGCCCTAGTCTCAGGGCCCATGTGGTGAAGTGACATGGCAGGACGAGGAGTGAGTGACGAGAGCGATGCCTCTGCCTCAGGGCCCATGTGATGGAGTGACATGGCAGGACGAGGAGTGAGTGACGAGAGCGATGCCTCTGCCTCAGGGCCCATGTGATGGAGTGACATGGCAGGACGAGGAGTGAGTGACCAGAGCGATGCCTCTGTCTCAGGGTCCATGTGATGGAGTGACATGACAGGACGATGAGTGAGTGACGAGAGCGATGCCCTAGTCTCAGGGCCCATGTGGTGAAGTGACATGGCAGGACGATGAGTGAGTGACGAGAGCGATGCCCTAGTCTCAGGGCCCATGTGATGGAGTGACATGGCAGGACGAGGAGTGAGTGACGAGAGTGATGCCTCTGCCTCAGGGCCCATGTGATGGAGTAAAATGACAGGACGAGGAGTGAGTGACGAGAGCGATGCCTCTGCCTCAGGGCCCATGTGATGGAGTGAAATGACAGGACGAGGAGTGAGTGACAGGACCTACGCACTGTACATTCATGTATTGCTGTCCTGCTTGTGCCTGACTGAAGGGTGACAAAAGGTTTACATAAAGAAAATTAAAAAGGAGGGGAAGAAGCCTATACATACACAAGAGCAAATTTACAAAAACAGTTATAATTTATTATATATATTTCTATTTGTTAAAAAAGATCCAAGAGAAAACAGCAGGGCCCAAGAAAATTGTTGGCAAAAACAGAAACACACAATTCACATGCCAAACAAGTGGCTAACGAACAAACATTATATATACAGAAAGAACAACACGAACAAATGAATGTGTCCTTCACAAAAAGCGTCGACGGCGTTTCAACCGCTAGGTTAGTGGGCGGCCATCTTCAGGACAGGAGATCACTTGAGCGTTAAGATGCTGGTGCTAGGGTGAGCCAGTCATAAATGGAATGGCGTTTTTGGCATTACTCAAAGCTTCGAAATGATGGATGATTAGATTTGCAATCCCAAAATGTCCTTGCAGGCGTCTCAGTCCTGCCCTTTAATCTCTCCAAATGGATAAATTCAGTAGGTGGGGTTTAATTTAAGCGCATCAAAATGCCCAATAAATCGGCTAACCATATCGGAACCGGGCGTGCACTCACAACTCAGTCTACTTAAACTACGGCCCAGATTGTGGTTTCACGTTGTGCAGGTCAGACACTAGACATCTATGCTCCACTTCCCCTACACCCACCTCACCGCCAACACGGTGAGACTCCGGGGCAAACCCTGGGAAGTCCTGGGTCTGTCCGGCCCCGTGTGTCCGTCTGTCGTCGCCCCTCCCCCACCTCACGGCTTCTTCCTCCGTCCAGTTCTCACACTCCGCTTTCCTCCCGCCCTATCTCACTTCCTGCACACGAACCTTTCCTGGCCTGGGGCCAAATCTGAGAGCCTTGAGTGAGATAAATACCTCAGGAACACAAGACAAGCTTACAACAACAACAAGCACTTTCCCAGCACTTGAAGCTGTGTGCGTGCACGACCCAGAGGCGCGAGGCACGTCTACCACTGTCCAGTCTGAGGCCCGTGCACGGAACTAGCGGTCGCAAAGCCTCAGGTGCACAAGATCACACCCCAGAGGCGCGAGGCACGTCTACCACTGACCAGTCTGAGGCCCGTGCACGGAACTAGCGGTCGCAAAGCGTGGGGTGCACAAGATCACACTTCTGGCACTCACCAGTCTGAGGCCCGTGCATGGAACTAGCAGCAGGTGATTTTAATTCAGCGAAACCTGTCGCTGGGGGTCCTATGGTGGCCACAGGCAATAGTGAATGCTCCCCGAATGTCAATCCCGGATGCCATATGTGTTTTTTAAAAGCATCTCAGGGGCAGAAGCCTGCACACCTATCACTAGCAAACCACCCCCGCACTCGGGACTAATGCAGCGTGTCTGCACATCTCACGTCCCGTCTGTCTTCACACATCAGAGACAGAGAGTTTGCACTACTCAGAGACAGGCAGTCTGTACACCTCAGAGACAGGGAGCCTGCACACCTGAGAGACAGGCAGTCTGCACACCTCAGAGACAGGGAGCCTGCACACCTCAGGGACAGGGAGCCTGCACACCTGAGGGACAAGGAGCCTGCACACCTGAGGGACAGGGAGCCTGCACACCCGAGGGACAGGGAGCCTGTACACCTCAGGGACAGGGAGCCTGCACACCTCAGGGAGCCTGCACACCTCAGGGACAGGGAGCCTGCACACCTCAGGGACAGGGAGCCTGCACACCTGAGGGTCAGGGAGCCTGCACACCTCAGGGACAGGGAGCCTGCACACCTCAGGGAGCCTGCACACCTCAGGGACAGGGAGCCTGCACACCTCAGGGACAGGGAGCCTGCACACCTCAGGGACAGGGAGCCTGCACACCTCAGGGACAGGGAGCCTGCACACCTCAGGGAGCCTGCACACCTCAGGGACAGGGAGCCTGCACACCTCAGGGACAGGGAGCCTGCACACCTGAGGGTCAGGGAGCCTGCACACCTCAGGGACAGGGAGCCTGCACACCTGAGGGTCAGGGAGCCTGCACACCTCAGGGAGCCTGCACACCTCAGGGACAGGGAGCCTGCACACCTCAGGGACAGGGAGCCTGCACACCTCAGGGACAGGGAGCCTCCACATCTGAGGGACAGGGAGCCGGCACACCTCAGGGTCAGGGAGCCTGCACACCTCAGGGAGCCTGCACACCTCAGGGACAGGGAGCCTGCACACCTGAGGGTCAGGGAGCCTGCACACCTCAGGGAGCCTGCACACCTCAGGGACAGGGAGCCTGCACACCTCAGGGACAGGGAGCCTGCACACCTCAGGGAGCCTGCACACCTCAGGGACAGGGAGCCTGCACACCTCAGGGACAAGGAGCCTGCACACCTCAGGGACAGGGAGCCTCCACATCTGAGGGACAGGGAGCCTGCACACCTCAGGGACAGGGAGCCTCCACATCTGAGGGACAGGGAGCCTGCACACCTCAGGGTCAGGGAGCCTGCACACCTCAGGGAGCCTGCACACCTCAGGGACAGGGAGCCTGCACACCTCAGGGACAGGGAGCCTCCACATCTGAGGGACAGGGAGCCTGCACACCTCAGGGACAGGGAGCCTGCACACCTGAGGGACGGGGAGCCTGCACACCTGAGGGACGGGGAGCCTGCACACCTGAGGGACAGGGAGCCTGCACACCTCAGGGACAGGGAGCCTGCACACCTCAGGGAGCCTGCACACCTCAGGGAGCCTGCACACCTCAGGGACAGGGAGCCTGCACACCTCAGGGACAGGGAGCCTGCACACCTGAGGGTCAGGGAGCCTGCACACCTCAGGGACAGGGAGCCTGCACACCTCAGGGAGCCTGCACACCTCAGGGACAGGGAGCCTGCACACCTCAGGGACAGGGAGCCTGCACACCTCAGGGACAGGGAGCCTGCACACCTCAGGGAGCCTGCACACCTCAGGGACAGGGAGCCTGCACACCTCAGGGACAGGGAGCCTGCACACCTGAGGGTCAGGGAGCCTGCACACCTCAGGGAGCCTGCACACCTCAGGGACAGGGAGCCTGCACACCTGAGGGTCAGGGAGCCTGCACACCTCAGGGAGCCTGCACACCTCAGGGACAGGGAGCCTGCACACCTGAGGGTCAGGGAGCCTGCACACCTCAGGGAGCCTGCACACCTCAGGGACAGGGAGCCTGCACACCTGAGGGAAAGGGAGCCTGCACACCTCAGGGGCAGGGAGCCTGCACACCTGAGGGATGGGGAGCCTGCACACCTCAGGGACAGGGAGCCTGCACACCTGAGGGTCAGGGAGCCTGCACACCTCAGGGAGCCTGCACACCTCAGGGACAGGGAGCCTGCACACCTCAGGGACAGGGAGCCTGCACACCTCAGGGACAGGGAGCCTCCACATCTGAGGGACAGGGAGCCTGCACACCTCAGGGTCAGGGAGCCTGCACACCTCAGGGAGCCTGCACACCTCAGGGACAGGGAGCCTGCACACCTGAGGGTCAGGGAGCCTGCACACCTCAGGGAGCCTGCACACCTCAGGGACAGGGAGCCTGCACACCTCAGGGACAGGGAGCCTGCACACCTCAGGGAGCCTGCACACCTCAGGGACAGGGAGCATGCACACCTCAGGGACAGGGAGCCTGCACACCTCAGGGACAGGGAGCCTCCACATCTGAGGGACAGGGAGCCTGCGCACCTCAGGGACAGGGAGCCTGCACACCTGAGGGACGGGGAGCCTGCACACCTGAGGGACGGGGAGCCTGCACACCTGAGGGACAGGGAGCCTGCACACCTCAGGGACAGGGAGCCTGCACACCTCAGGGACAGGGAGCCTGCACACCTGAGGGACAGGGAGTACGGAACTCTCCTCCATGGATACTGAGTCCTGCGGGAAGTAAGGAACTCTCCTCCATAGATATTGAGTCCTGCAGGAAGTAAGGAACTGTCTCCATGGACACCGAGTCCTGCAGGAAGTAAGGAACTGTCCTTCATGGAAACTGAGTCCTGCAGGAAGCAAGGGACCGTCTCCATGGATACTATGTCCTGCAGAAAGTAAGGAACTGTCTCCATTGATACTGAGTCACTCTATACATGGATACTGAGTCCTGCAGGAAGTAAGGAACTGTCTCCATGGATACTGAGTCCTGCAGAAAGTAAGGGCATGTCCTCCATGGATATTGAGTCCTGCAGGAAATAAGGAAGTAAGGAACTGTCTCCATGGATACCGAGTCCTGCAGGAAGTAAGGAAGTAAGGAACTATCTCCATGGATACTGAGTCCTGCAGGAAGCGAGGAACTTTCTCCATGGATACTGAGTCCTGCAGGAAGTAAGGGAATGTCCTCCATGGATATTGAGTCCTGTAGGAAATAAGGAACTGTCTCCATGGATGCAGAGTCCTGCAGAAAGTAAGGAAGTAAGGAACTGTCTCCATGGATACCGAATCCTGCAGGAAGTAAGGAAGTAAGGAACTATCTCTATGGATACTGAGTCCTGCAGGAAGTGAGGAACTGTCTCCATGGATAGTGAGTCCTGCAGGAAGTAAGGAACTGTCCTCCATGGATATTGACTCCTGCAGGAAGTGAGTAACTGTCTCCAAGGATACTGAGTCCTGCGGGAAGTAAGGAACTCTCCTCCATAGATATTGAGTCCTGCAGGAAGTAAGGAACTGTCTCCATGGATACCGAGTCCTGCAGGAAGTAAGGAACTGTCCTCCATGGATACTGAGTCCTGCAGGAAGCAAGGGACTGTCTCCATGGATACTATGTCCTGCAGGAAGTAAGGAACTGTCTCCATTTATACTGAATCACTCTATAGATGGATACTAAGTCCTGCAGGAAGTAAGGAACTGTCCTCCATGGATATTGAGTCCTGCAGGAAGTAAGGAACTGTCTCCATGGATACCGAGTCCTGCAGGAAGTAAGGAACTGTCCTCCATGGATACTGAGTCCTGCAGGAAGCAAGGGACTGTCTCCATGGATACTATGTCCTGCAGGAAGTAAGGAACTGTCTCCATTGATACTGAGTCACTCTATACATGGATCCTGAGTCCAGCAGGAAGTAAGGAACTGTCCTCCATGGATATTGACTCCTGCAGGAAGTAAGGAACTTTCTCCATGGATACTGAGTCCTGCAGGAAGTAAGGGAATGTCCTCCATGAATATTGAGTCCTGCAGGAAATAAGGAACTGTCTCCATGGATGCCGAGTCCTGCAGGAAGTAAGGAAGTAAGGAACTGTCTCCATGGATACCGAGTCCTGCAGGAAGTAAGGAAGTAAGGAACTATTGCCATGGATACTGAGTCCTGCAGGAAGTAAGGGACTGTCTCCATGGATACAGAGTCACTCTATACATGGATACTGAGTCCTGCTGGAAGTAAGGGACTGTCTCCATGGATACTGAATCACTCTATACATGAATATTGAATCCTGCAAGAAGTAAGGGACTGTCCTCCATGGATATTGACTCCTGAAAGTAAGGAACTGTCTCCATGGATACTGAGTCCTGCAGGAAGTAAGGGACTGTCCTCCATGGATATTGACTCCTGAAAGTAAGGAACTGTCTCCATGGATACTGAGTCCTGCAGGAAGTAAGGGACTGTCCTCCATGGATATTGACTCCTGAAAGTAAGGAACTGTCTCCATGGATACTGAGTCCTGCAGGAAGTAAGGGCTTGTCCTCCATGGATATTGAGTCCTGCAGGAAATAAGAAACTGTCTCCATGGATACTGAGTCCTGCAGGAAGTAAGGGCTTGTCCTCCATGGATATTGAGTCCTGCAGGAAATAAGAAACTGTCTCCATGGATACTGAGTCCTGCAGGAAGTAAGGGCTTGTCCTCCATGGATATTGAGTCCTGCAGGAAATAAGAAACTGTCTCCATGGATACTGAGTCCTGCAGGAAGTAAGGGCTTGTCCTCCATGGATATTGTGTCCTGCAGGAAATAAGGAACTGTCTCCATGGATGCCGAGTCGTGCAGGAAATAAGGAAGTAAGGGACTGTCTCCATGGATACAAAGTCACTCTATCCATGGATACTAAGTCCTGCAGGAAGTAAGGGACTGTTCCCATGGATATAGAGTCACTCTATCCATGGATACTGAGTCCTGCTGGAAGTAAGGGACTGTCTCCATGGATACTGACCCCTGCATCCCCTCTGCAAACAGTTAGATTTAAAGTTCACTGTATAGGAAAGACCCAGGAATGCCCGGGTGCTTCTGGAGATCTGTAAAGAGGTAATGCAGAGGTGACAGGGAAACTCTGTCGAGGCACCTCAGCCTTCTGTGGGCGTCCGCAGCCCCCACTGATGGGTATGGCAGAGGTGAGGGGGCTCTGCTAAGGCCCCTCGACCGTCACTGGAGGTCTGTAGCCCCCTCTGATGCACATGGCAGAGGTGAGGGGGGGGGCTCCGTCGAGGCACCTCCGCCTTCTGAGGGGGTCTCCACCCTCCTCTGATGGACCCGGACCAGGTCAGTCCTGTCGTTGTCTGCAACACCTTTTGTGTACCTGGAGTCACCTTGACCTGCAGACAAACTAGTGCCTGGTTCCTCTGACCATCTCCAGCTCCTACTCTGTCGATCCCTGTGCATTGGCGATGCCAATGTAGCTTTTGTCTTGAATCAGGCTTTTTAAGGTGGAAAGTGCAGTAATGGGCACATGGATTTTTTTTCTTGCGCCATTGACCACTGGATGTGAGGTGTTATGTTAGCTGGATTTATAAAGCGCATTACTACCCAGAGGCGTCTAAGTGCTATTCAGTTGAGGCTGCGAGTGTCCAAGGACTGCAAAAAGTTACCAAGACCTGAATAACCATGACTTTACACCTTTCCTGGAAGCAAGGAGACAAGGGGCTGTTTTTATGCAGAGGGGGAGCACGTTCCATGCTTTGATGTTTTGATGTTTCAAGCAGACAGTTCTTCCGCCCCATCGTACTTGTTTAAATCTTGGCAATGCTAATAGTTTTGCATTTGCTGAGCGAATATTCTGGTAGGGAGATACTGTATGAAAATCTGGTTCAAAATGTCAGGACTGAGATCATGAAATGCCTTGTAAGCTAGACATAGCATCTTCAAGGTGAGATTATTTGTCTGTTAGGGAGCCAATGCAGGTTTTTTAATTCTTGGTACACTGAGCAAAATGTAGGAATTTTCAATAAAAGTCTAGCCGCAGCGTTTTGCAGGACCTTAAGTTTGTTTATATTGTATTTGTAAGTAGTCAGAAGCAGACTGTTGCAATAGTCTATTTTGGACAGGATTAAAGAAGTAACTAATGTCTTTTGCAAATTAGCAGGTATAAAAGGCAGAACTTTTAAAGTTATTCCAAGGGTGCTAAACGTGGATGAAGTAAGTTTGTTTACATGATCTGTAAAATTGAGTTTATTGTCAATGATCACTCCCAAATTGCGAACCTTTTCCACTGGAGGGGAGATAGGGCCCATGGTGCAGGCCAAGCTGAGGGACCCCAAAAGGACGATTGGGGTCCAAAGAGCACAACTTCTGTTTTTCCCACATTTTGTTTAAGGCAGCCGCTGTCCATGCAATCGTAGGCAGCCAGCATGCAATCATGAAATTTAATTCCTGTGCCAGCATAATTTTTCCTGTGGAGACTACAATTTGGGTGTCATCAGCATAAGATGTAAGAGAAATTCCAAAGCTTCTTATCAAATCTGCTAATGGGGAGACATTTTAAAAAGAGAAGGGCTTAACTAGGATCCTTGCGGAAGTCCACCTGGAAGGGAAAACGGATGGGAAGCAGATTTCTCAAACTTTACTTCTTGCTCCGGATCCGCTAGATAGGATTTCAACAGTTTCCAGGCCAAGCCACAGGTTGCTAACCGGCTTATAATAATTCATGATTCCGAGTGTCTAAAGCCGCTGCGAGATCAAGCAGGACAAGGGCAGCCCCTTTTCCTTGATGAGAACTTGCCTGATCTCTTTGGTTACCTTGAGCAAAGCTGTCTCCGTGCTGTGGCCCTTCCGGAAGCCAAATTGGGTAGTGTCTAAGAAGTTTGTTAGACTCAATAAAGGTTACCAGCTGGTCATTCAAAAACATTTCAGCTATTTTAGCTGGTAGTGGGAGACGGGAAATTGGACGATATTTGCTTGGTTCAGGCTGGTCAAGTGAAGCTTTTTTTTAGAAGAGGAATCAAGGCTGCTTTTTCCAAGTATTTGGGAAGATGCCTGTTTCACACATGGCTTGGTAGATAGGCTTTAGTTTAGACGCAATGGCTTCTGCTGCCAGCTTAGTTGTGTTAGAATGGCAGGGGTCATATGGCAAACCCGAGTTAGCGGTTTCCAATAGGTTTCTAATGTCTTTGATTGATGGAGCAATACATTCTGTCATAATTTTGGTTGCATCGAAGGGCTGATTGCGCATATTGGCGTATAATATAGTAGGCAATTGTTTAGAATTTGAGAAGTTTTTAAAGATTGTTTCTACTTTTTTTAAGAAGAAATCTTCCAGTGAATCACAAAAAGGTTGAGTAGCAGCCAGAGATTTTTTTGTTGCAATTGCTTGTTAGCTCTGCGATTGTTCAAAAAAGTTCTTTAGTTGAGTCTTTGGCTTCCTCAATCTTCTTAGTGAAATATACTGCCTTGGTTTTTAAGATAAGATCTTTATATATGGCTATATGTTGTTTGTATTTTTCCTTCTCTTCTTCTTTGTAGTTTGTTCTCCATTTTCTTTCCTGTTTTCTGCAGTTTTGCTTACATTTTCTAAGGTCTAAT
The DNA here is from genome assembly GCF_964261635.1 of Lissotriton helveticus. Lineage (NCBI taxonomy): Eukaryota > Metazoa > Chordata > Amphibia > Caudata > Salamandridae > Lissotriton > Lissotriton helveticus. Next base: position 371,440,084 of record NC_136058.1, read on the forward strand.
AAGAACCAAGAGGCATCCTCTACTCCAGCCTCAAACACTCAATGCACACAGAACTTACTGAGACAGACTTCGGATACGCCCATCCGATGGTCTAGCCAATCACCCTCTCACCCGAGGCAGACTGACTGGCAAAACGGCCACACAGCATCTGGGAGCACGCTTCTCTTGGACTATATTATCAATGGTGGTACCTCCAGTAGGCCATAAACAGCTACGTCACCTGATGGTCATATGAGCCTCCTAATGATAGCATAACAGTGACATAGCCTCAGCATTTACCTACAATTTGACATTTCTAGGTCTTGCATTATCCAAGACCATTTGAATTTACTACAATTAGTTGTATAATATGCTTACTTTAAGAGGTTTCCAGCCGCCTCTCTTCAATCACTTGTGTATTGATGTGTCATTCCCATTGTGCTTCCGCCCACTACAGCAGGTAGCATGGGGCAGTGGGTCAGACTGCTTCAGCCACTGGCTAACTTCACTTTGGGTGACTGCAAATTTTTCCCTCTCACAAGGAGCACATCGCACACAAAGTAGTTCTCTTCAGCACCAGTGTTTTTGTTTCTACCTTATAATTACTTTAGTGTTGCCTTTGTGTTTAGGCCTGATGTGATAGAAGGATGTTTTTGAAGTACAGGGCACATTCCAGCCTTATCAGTTCCAGACGGATGAAAATGTTGTTTTTCGGACTGCTGCTATTTCACTCGTTTGAAACAGTTGTGGAAAACAGACCCTATTGAGAGAAAACAGTAAAACAAACAGCAGTTTGCACAAACTCTGAATGTGAGCTCATGGGTGTGCTCTAGCTTTGCAACCCTGTTGGTATTCCTTATTGCTTTCTTTCTATCCTCATTGCTTTCTTTATTTCTTTTCTTCCCTATTTCATTTTACTTTCCTTTAGCTTTCAATCTTTCTGTCCTTATTTCTTTCTTTCTTTCCTTCTTTATTCTTTCCTTCTTTCCTTCTTTTTTCTTTCTGAATCACCTTCTTTCTTTTTCCTTTACTTCTTTTTTCCTCATTTTTCCTATTTTTGTTTGTTGCTATCTTTCCTTGCCTTCTCTTCTTGCCTTGTTCGCTTGCCTCTTTCTTGCCTCTTTTTTGCCTGTTTTTCCATTTTCTTTCCTCCTTTGGTGCTCCTTCTCTCTTTCTTAGTTTTTCTCTTTCTTCTCTCTTTCCTCCCTTCCCTTCTTTTTGACTTCTTTCTTTCATTGCATTCTTTCTTTCTTTTCAGCCTTTTGTGTCTTTTTTCTTTCTTATTTTCTTTTTCCTTCTTTCTTTCTTGCCTTCCTACTTTCTTTCTGTTTCCTTCCGTTCTCTTTCCAGCTTTATTCTTTTTTCTCTCTTTCTACATTGTCTTTCTTTCTTTGTTTTTCTTCTTTCCATCTTCTTTCGTTTTTACTTCCTTCTTTCTTGCCTTCTTTATTTCCTTCCTGCTTTATTTCTTTCCCTCTTGTTTCCTTCTCAGCTTCCTTCTTTCCTTCCTTCTTACACTCCTTCCATTGTTCTTTCAATCTTTCTTTCTTTTTCTTCTTTCTTTCTTTTATGCCTTACTTCTTTCTGGTCTTCTTTCCTAAAGCCAAGAGGCGGACAGCCAAATGACAGACCGATTAGCTTCTTTAAGTGTGTATTAGCCAAAACCTTTTGATTTTACTAAAATGATGTGTATAATATAGTTACTTATGGTGAGGTTTGAGCCAGATGTCATCCATTAGTCTGTGGTTGCGGCATTCACATCTTTCTTTCACCCACTCCGGCATGCATCAGGGGCAATGCGTGAGCTCACTCTAGTCATTGTCTGACTTCGCTATTTGTTACGTCATGCTGCTCTTCCTCAAGCCGCATACAAAGTAGTTCCCGGTGAGTACTATGGTAATGTGTGTTTTTTTCAGACCAGAACACGTTTTTGCTCTTACCAATGCTTTTTTAGATGGATGAAAGCCCAGAAGCTTCCCAAAGCATTTTGCAAAAACCTTGACAAAACAAAACTAGTATTACCAAAAGGCTGGCGGACAACACCTGACTTATTGACTTTGCCAATGCTTGTTAAGTTGTTGTTGTTTGCTTAATGTAATAAATATGCTTTGATTTCCTAAAAAAATCGGAATTAGTGATACAAAGTAATGAACAGTCTCAATGCTTGTTGGATGCAGTTTGCAGGAACTGAAGACCGCAGCATGTCAGGGGACTCTAGGTTGTACCTCCTCATGCCCCCAACCAAGGGTCTGAGATGCAGAGCTCGTCAGGTACGTCCAGCAGGGCAAAGGCAGGTGAGTCATTCCATAATTCGAAAATTACTGCACACCCATCCACCGCCAGCAATATCTCCTCTGGGTTTCTCAAGTCAATCTGAATATTAGTTAGCCACAGCTCAGATACTCAGTCATTCCTAAGAGTTCTGCTGAGGATGACTTCCTCCTACCTTGGCATCTGAATTACACAGTTCTGCCTGGCATGAATCTCATATCTCTGCCCACAATTAGGTTTCCATGCATTCTGTCACTGATTGTACACATTACTTAGGGTTAAGACAATTAGACCTATCACAAATTCGACACTTCTTCCTGGCATTAATGGTCTCAGTTTTGACCACAAATAGTTTCCTTTCGCCTTCCATCCATTTTCCACATATCCACCCCCTGCAGTTTTCCACGTCTTTCCATGATTGAACTCTGCGCTGTCTGGTCCCACAGCAACCGGTTCTCCCCCTCAGACAACTTCAACGCGATGACGTTATTATATTATTTCTTCACTGTGCTGCTCACCATGATTTTTCCACATTTAGTTGTACCTTGATTTCCACATTCCACCCATAAGGATGTGTCTACACTCTGGCACATCAGGCTCCCCTACAGTCCTCTCCACCTAAAATGCTACAATTTACCCCAGAGCTTGTGCACCTCTGACTGCTGCGAATTCCGTGCAAGCGAGGCACATTCCGAAGACTTCCTTCCTGTCCATCAAGGATTTTCCACCGCTTTGGCCAAAATGCAGGTGGAGGGGGTAACATTTACGACGCATGCAACACAATGCATGCCATTACAACGTGTTCATTACAACGACCACGTTGTTACAACGCATGCCATTACAACGCGGTCATTACAACGACCGCGTTGTTACAACGCATGCCATTACAACGCGGTCATTACAACGACCGCGTTGTTACATCGCATGCCATTAGAACGCGAGTCGGAACAACTACTTGATGTAGGGGTCAGAAGGTGTTGGATTTAAAATCCAACACTTCCCTACTGTTGCGCAAACTGGAGTTGGAATAGTAAATATTCCAAAATCCAGCGCCCCACCTACAGCAGGTCGTTGTTCCAACTTACGTTGTAATAGCATGGAATGTAACAATGTGGTCGTTGTAATGACCGCGTTGTAATGGCATGCGTTGAAAAAGCATACGATGCAACATGGCATATTCCATTCAGACTGTTTAGCGGATAGATGCACAGCTATTTAATTGAAAAAGTTGAAATGAGGATCAAAAGTCTCTTGTAGTTTTATAGGTGCTCACCAAGGTGGCGTCGAGGGCCCAACGACGTCAGGCTAGATACTGAAACGTGAGGCCAGAGAATCTCTGGTCTCATCCCTTAGTTGGCACACAAACTGTTGTCCCTCCATGATTGTTTAAAACCATCAATGAGTTTTGAAAAAAAAAAACAAAAAGAGAACTTTAATATGGAATAAATATGAACTATAATGAACATTGAATGGAAGTCACTTTCTTGTTTTCAAGGAGGGACAACAGTTTGTGTGCCAACTAAGGGATGAGACCAGAGATTCTCTGGCCTCATATTCCATTCAGACACATACCCAGAGCGCAATATACAGATCTGGCTGAAGAGGCATACAGAGCCATGCCCAGAATATAATGTGCAGTTGTGGGGGGTCAATGTAAATCCATGTCAACAACCCAACGTGCACGTGTATAGGGTCATGCATGTAAATCCATACCAGCAAACCAACATGCACGTGTAGGGGGTCATGCATGTAAATCCATACAAACAACCCAATGTGCACGTGCAAAGGGTCACGCATGTAATCCATACCAGCAACCCAACGTGCACGTGTAGGGGGTCACGCATGCAAATTCATGTCAACAACCCAACGTGGATGTGTAAGGGGTCACGCATGTAAATCCATGGCAACAACCCAACGTGCATGTGTAAGGGGTTACACGTGTAAATCCATGGCAACAACCCATCGTGCACATGTAAGGGGTCACACGTGTAAATCCATGCAAAAAACGAGCGTGCACGTGTATGGGGGTCATGGGTGTAAATCCATGCCAACAAACCAACATGCACATGTATGGGATCGTGCATGTAAACCCATGCTGACAACCCAATGTGCATGTGTATGGAGTCATGCATGTAAATCCATGCCAACAACCCAACGTGCACGTGTAAGGGGCCACGCATGTAAATCCATGCCAACAACCCAACGTGCATGGGTAAGGGGCCACGCATGTAAATCCATGCCAACAACCCAACGTGCACGTGTGGTGGTCACACATGTACATCCATGCCAACAACCAAACGTGCACCACGTGTACGGGGTCACGCATATACATCCACGCCAACAACCCAACGTACACATGTAAGGGGCCACACATGTAAATCCATGCCAACAACCTAACAGGCAGGTGGGGTAATTCATATAGATTCCCACCTGTGGCACCACGTGCAGGTTGGGGGATTAAGTTGTGCAAACTCATGCACGTATGAGCTTTCAGACTCATACCCATGGTACAAAAGGCGTATGGTGGCGATAATCTATTCAGACATGTAACCGGGGCCTAATAAGAAGGTGTGGGAGACCAGGCATGCAGAAGAATGGCCAAAACACAACATAAAGGTGTGGGGGGTCATGCATGCAGACTCATGCTCATGGCATAAGATGCATGCACTGAGGTAATGGACACATATTCATGGTCATGGCACTCCATGCAAGTGGTCCTTATGCATGCAAACTCACCGTGCTGGCTGTTATAGACATAGAGCACCTTGGTCATCTCTAGGGAGCTCTTCCCGGTGCAGAAGAAGACTCCCACCAGCTCCATGCGGGTAAGACCCAATGTTCGGACTCCGTTCCCTTCCTGAGTGGTGGTGAATCGATGAGGTGGGGATGTGCGGACGATCTGGTTGTCCCTCTCGATCTGTAGACGCATGTCCTTTCCATCCCGCTCACCCGTCACGCACCTCAGGTAGGTGTCATGTGATGGTGGTGCGGGCGTATGAGAAATGAGCACGACGTCTAACACAGCACCTGGTGAGGAAGTTACAGAAAAAGAATAATTGGAGGATACATCTATCCAGCACAGACTCCAAATGTAAGATACGGCCAACCACCAGAGACATCATTCACTCCCTTGTGGAGACAGATCCATCTACCACAGACTCCATATGGATGATACGGCCAAGCACCAGAGACTTCATTCACACCCTTGTGGAGACACACCCATTCACCACAGACTCCATACGGACGATACGGCCAACCACCAGAGACTTTATTCACTCCCTTGTGGAGACACATCCATCTACCACAGACTCCATATGGACGATACGGCCAACCACCATAGACTTCATTCACACCCTTGTGGAGACACACCCATTCACCACAGACTCCATTCGGACGATACGGCCAACCACCAGAGACTTCATTCACTCCCTTGTGGAGAAGACACATCCATCTACCACAGACACCATACGGCCAACCACCGGAGACTTCATTCACTCCCTTGTGGAGACACATCCATCTACCAGAGACTCCATATGGACGATACAGCTAACCACCACAGACTTCATTCGCACCGTTGTGGAGACACACCCATTCACCACAGACTCCATTCGGACGATACCGCCAACCACCATAGACTTCATTCGCACCCTTGTGGAGACACACCCATTCACCACGGACTCCATATTGACGGTGCCGCCAACCACCAGACACTTCATTCACTCCCTTAAGGAAGAAATATCCATCCACCGCAGACTGTGTATGGACCATCGATCAAACACCAGAGATTATATTCATGTCCATATATAAGATACAGCCAAGCATCAGAGACTCCATTCAAGTGAGTTTGGAAAACCCAGCCAACCATCAAATACTCCATCCACTTCCATAAGGAAGATGCATACATCCGCCAGAGACTCCATCTACTTCCATATGGAAGACACCACCAACCACCAGAGACTCCATCCACTTCAATATGGAAGATGCATACATCCACCAGAGACTCCATCCACTTTCATATGGAAGACACCACCAACCACCAGAGACTCCATCCACTTCCATATGGCAGACACCACCAACCACCAGAGACTCCATCCACTTCCATATGGAAGATGCATACATCCACCAGACAATCCATCCACTTCAATATGGAAGACGGCACCAACCACCAGAGACTCCATTACTTCCATATGGAAAACATGGGGAACAACCAGAAACTCCACTCACTTATATATTGAAGACACGGCCAACCACCAGAGACTATGCTCAACTCCATAAGGAAGACACGGTCAACAACCAGAGACTCTATTTCTTCAAGATAAAACAACAATATACCTATATTAATATTAGCCTTGTCAGCATTCCTCAACCTAACTCAACAAAACCTCCAGGGATTTTCAATACTAATGCCAACACACAACTCTACCAAGGCACCTCAATCCATAATCAAACGCACATATATGCAAACCAAACCCCGGTACAGCATATGGTAGATACACACTTGTGCAAACAGCACAGCACATCTAAATGATGTGAGTAGAAAAATGTGAGAAACACACGATGTAGAAAAAAACTAAGGCTGAAGTCAATTAAACAATTAGAAAGGTTTTTAATTATCAAAATATGCTCCCTATTAATTAATATAAAGTATTCAGTCCAAGGGGATAGATGTCGATGTTTCGACCCTTATGTAGTCACCGCATCAGGTCACTGAGAAGCACCAGAAACAACACTGGTTGCCCTATGCTGTCATTAAAAGGGATTACCAGCTGAAACCAGCAGTCTAAGAGCAAACAGAAGTCTCCTCCACTAATGTCTGGTTCAAACAAATTGTCTGAAGTAATCTCTGGATGTGGATCACCCAGTATAGAGTTTCCAGATCAGATAGTGTTGGACTTGGCCCTTCTGGCAGGTTCACCCCTGAACTTTTTGCCTGGTATTATTAAATAATCATAGTGATTTCTGGTCTTTGCGCACTTTGACACTGTGGCGCAGTGTAAAGTGCGTGTGCTCCCTGAGCGCACGCACTGATAGGCCTGCCCTCCCATAGGAATGCATGGGGAATGTGTGTGTCCCTGGTAGTTCCTGATGCGCGGGGTGTGCAGGCTCGAGTCTGGTATGTGCGGACTCGTGTGATTGAATGCTGTGCAATGATGTATGCTGCATGATTGTGTCTAGTGTGGAAGTGCCACTTCTAGACATTGGTGTGCGTGTGCAGTGAATGTGCTGGCTTGTGATTGGCTGGAGCTGGCTGGTGTGCCAGGCTCCATGGGTCTGCCCTGGTGGTGAGTGTTGAGATTAGCATGTGTGATGTGAGGGAGTGGTGCACCTGGGACCTGAAAAGGGCTGGGCTTTCACCACACAATGCTGGCTCCGCCCCCTGTGGTGCGACTGATGACCCTAGCCTGCCTGGTGAATGGAAAGGGTGGCTGGGGAAAACTAAGTAATCCAAAACCAGCTGCGACTGGATTCTCCCCCACCCTGCACCCTGAGACAAAGGGATTTGCTGTATAAAAAGGGGCTGTGTCCCCTTACAAAATGTTCTTGTTTCTGACTGGAATCTGCCAGGGGCGTGCTGCTGCTGGGGTCCAGGGGAAGGCTTGCCTCCCTGGGCCCTGCCCAGCCCCTGGATAACCTGGATTACTGGAGGAAATATGGGGATCCTTCTGCCCTGCTTTGCCCCTGGATACCCTCCTTATCTTTGAGGACTTTGTGTGACCCTCCTGCCCTCTTCTCCTAAGGGGGCTGTGTTCCTTGGACCCTCCTTGATTGCAGGGGTCATCTCTGGGGCCTTTGGGGACTGTCCGTGCCCCCAGCGCATTGTGAGCGCTGTATTCCTCATTTCTGGGCAGAGCGCTGTCGTTTTCCCTTGGAGGGAAACGCTCCTGCCCTTTGTGTGCCCCCGAGCATGCAGGTGCCTACCCTGTATGCTGCCCGACATTTCCGATAGCTCAATTTACGGGTGCCACCCCATTTATTTCCTTATTTAGGCGCAGGTGCCCACCCTACGCCTTTCTCTTTATTCATACTTTGATCCGAGGGTGCCCACCCCTCGCTATTGCCCCGAAAATTACCGCCGCGGCCCTCGGGCCGAAAACAGGAAGTCAGGCACCGTAGTGCCTGACTCTGGGTGGGACTTCTGGTTGTGAAGAGGATGTCCCGCCCTCTGCCGCGCTGTGATTGGCCAGCGCCCGGCCGGGAGAAGAGGTTTGCTGCCTGAGGAGCCACGAAGGCTCCACATGAAGTCCCGGTCCCGAGATGGGGGACCGGGCAAAGACCGGGCGAAGTGGGCGCATTCCGAAGGCGGGGCTCCCATGAGGAGAGAGAGCGCCGCCACGCGCTACCGCCGCCTGACGAAGAGAAAGCCTTCCCCCGCCGAGAGCCGGTGAGTTAAGACGGCTGGGGCGGGGGGGGAAGAGTCCACGAGCTCCGCAGCGCAGAGCTGCCTTCAGGGCGGCCCCGGATGGCAGCGGGCCGCCCCAGCCTGCCAATATTGATTTCAGGGGCCCGTGGGGGTCCTGGGGTCCCGTGAGCCCGTGTCTCCCCCAGAGCGTTCTAGAGATGGGGCAAGTTCGCTCTCCGTATTGGTGCAGAGTTCTAGAAGCCTGTGTGCTTCAGTGGGGGCCCAAGCTGATCCCTGTGTCTGGAGGCAAGTTCTGGCCTTCCCTAGTGGCGTATTATTTCTTTCAGAACCGAGATGGCTCCCGGGGCACCTTGGGGCATATTGTCGATGCCCGTCCCCTCCTGGGTGTGTGTAGTTCTAGTGCCAATGAAGGCGCCATTGTCGTTTTAAGAGCCAGAGAGGACCGGGCTCCTGCCCACGCGGGGCATCATGGTTCCTAGAGCCCCGAGTGGCTCCCCTATGTTATTTTGAGCTTCAGCCCTTACCTAAGTTGTTTCCAGAGCCAGAGGGCTCCAACGTTTTGGCGCAGTCTTTTGTCCTGAGGGGCCAGCGAGAGCCCCCTGTTGCCGTTTTTGAGTCACAGCTGCCCAGCAAGTAGTGGTCAGCTGCGCCGTTTAGGTTTTGCTTCCTAGGGACATGTTCTTTTGGACTTAGGAGTGAGTTGCACTCCTTCATCCATACCCTGGCCTTCCCCAGCTGTGCAGCACTTAGTGCCAGCTGCAGCGTTCAGGCCCTGTTCTTTCCCTGACCTCAGCTGCCCAGCAAGTAGTGGGCAGCTGCTACGTTTAGGTATTGGCACAGTGGCGCAACCTGGACTTTGATGTAAGTTCTGTGCTAATGTGATTTCTGCGAATTGCTCTTTGCTGCTCCTCTGAATGTTTTCCTATTGCGTCATGTGCTTTTCCTTACACTGCTGAATGTATGTTTTATGCATCATGTGGTTCCTTCCGTACTCCGCTGAATGTATGTTTATGCATCATGTGTTTTGTTCCCATGCCTATACCCCTAAATGTACGGTGATACTTAGGTGGTTGTTTTTCTCCTAGTACAGGTGTTCCCTGTGAGGTCCTGGTTCCCTGCGTAATATTCTCCTAAGGTGGTTAGGGTTGCGTAGGTGGTATTTACATGGTACCAGTAGTTACTGGTTGTGTGCTAAAGTGAATATTATTCTATGATCTACAACGTGCTATTTCTAACAGTATTTCTAGTTCTAAAAGTGCTGATTCCTGACAGTGGTCCAGGTGGCCCTGTCTTGTACATATCCCCTGTAAATTCTGCCCGTGCCTGTTGGCGCATTGTAAAGTGTGCGTTTTTATCTAATGTGTTTTGGTGTAATACAAAGGCTATTTTTATACATAACCTTGTGTGGAGTTTCCTTTGTGGTGGGCCTTGGGTGTTGTTGCTGGGGGTGCGTGCGCAAACACTTCACTCACATTGCCTCCGAGTATAGCCTTACTGCTCGTGCTACTTTACAAGGGGGTGAGCAGGGGATATCTTGGCGTGTAACTCCCTTGCCCTGACGTGGGAATGGTGGTCTCTGACTGACTTTGGCGCAAGCCCTGGCCAGCCAGGGATCCCATTTCTAACAGATAGTCTCCCCGTCAAACAGTACGCTTGATTTGTTGTCTTTTGGGCTACACATCAAATGAATCACTTCTACTGCATTTCCAGCAATTGTTTTCCACAAATTACTTCCTGCCCATGGTTCTGGGGCTGTGGACTCCAATGAGATAGGAACGGAATTGGCTGAAAAGCTAACCCTGACAACCACTGTTGGGTTTTGTTTCTACCCAACCCAGGTTCCCTTTGGAGGACAGGGTGTCCTCTTCTGTGGGGTATCATGTGAGAGTGAAAGCAGTCTAAAGTTCATCAGCATATTTTCAGCCCCCCTACTTATGATGGAAAGTCACAGGAACAGAGGCATCAACCACGGAGGCATCACACAACCTGCAGACACCTGAGCCCTTAAGACACCACTGCGAGCAGCTCACGTGAGAACCTGCAGCTGCCCCGACGAATACCAACTCACAGAGAATTGTTAGCAGACATATTTAAAAGGCTGACACACTGGCATCTGGATAGCGGTCACGCCCTTCTTCATGGCCTCCAAGACTCCACACTGGCACACCTCAAAGCCATCCTACATGCCACAGCAAGTCTCCTCCAGGGCCAGAAGATATATGCCACCATCATCCACGCGCCGGCACCATTTACATCACCAGCTGCATCCTTTACAGAGTCATCATGCACGCTACCCACGTGTACCCCCCAGACAGGCCCATCCTCTCCGGGGGTTCTCAGCACACCCGCAACCAGGACACCCTCAGACTAGAGAAGAAGGAGTGCAAAAAACCCAAGCAAGAGGCAGGCCTCATCCATCTGTGCCCCCAGGATCTGAAACCACACTCCCTTATCCATGCAGACCACCACAACACAGCTCTAATTTAGGAAAGAGCTGTAGACCCATCTCTGTAAAGAACGCTACATTACAACGCAGTAACGTCCACAACAGAGCTGCCTCTACTATTGTTCATTGATGGATGATTAGCTGTGTTTCGTGATAGCGCTCCTTTGCTTTGTCGACTACATTAGCGCTACATAAAAGGCCCAACTTTGATGACGCCTTCATCAATGCCAGGAAACACAAACACACTTCACTCTCTCCTTCAAAAGTGGCAACTGGCCTACACAATTTGAGAAAAGTGCAGACCCAAGAGTGGTGCAATGAACCCGTGCCGAGAGAGCCCGGCTTGCCTCCAACCTCTCCGATCCATCCTTCTCAGCTTCCTAGGATGCCAGCCGCCCCCGTGTCCACTGTTCTACGGTTCCCCGGATCCTCAAGGCACAGTGCAGGATTCAGTCCTGTTTTTCATTCTTCACATTTCCCCCTGGTAACATCCTCTCCTCCTGTGGCCTCTCACTTCTCCTGCCATCATGCACACTGCATTGTCTTATGCTCTCCACCATCCTCTACTTCACCTGTGTATTCATCACTTTACTTAAACTCCTTTCTGGACATCGTGGGCCCGATTCACAGAACTAACTTACAACAAAATCCTAAACTTGCTACTTTTGGTATTCACAGAAGGCATTTAGTAGTCTTAAGTTAGGATTTTTTCTTAAATTAGTATTTTGTCTTAATTTAGGATTTTGTCTTAAATTAAACTTAAGTTTAACTTAAGTTTGTCTTAGGTTAATTTAAGACAAAATCCTAATTTAAGACAAAATCCTAATTTAGGACAAAATCCAAATTTAGGACAAAATCCTAACTTAAGGCTAGTAAATGCCTTCTGTGGATACCAAAAGTAGTAAGTTTAGGATTTTGTCGTAAGTTAGGGCCCGATTCACAGAAGTAACTTAAGACAAAATCCTAAAGTTACTACTTTTGGTATTCACAGAAGTTAGGATTTTGTCTTAAGTTTGTCTTAAGACAGACTTAAGACAGACTTAAGTTAGGATTTTGTCTTAAGTTTTTCTTAAATCTGTCTTAAGTCTGTCTTAAGTTTCTCTTTAGACAAACTTAAGACAAAATCCGAACTTCTGTGAATACCAAAAGTAGTAAGTTTAGGATTTTGTCTTAAGTTAGTTCTGTGAAACGGCCCCAATGACACTGACTGCTCTTTCACACATCACAGAGCTCTCTGCAGCCCTACTATGGGATTGGCATCCCTCAACATTATAATGGCTCATGCAGCTCGGTAAAAAGCCTATGTGACCTCCGGCCCTTCAGCCCATGCCACCTGGCCAAAGCATTGGTTGACTGCTAGCCTTTGTGGATCCCCTGACCATTCCTTCCCCCCACTGGACAAGGGCATTAACTTCATTTATGACAACTGTTAGAAATGGGATCCCTGGCTGGCCAGGGCTTGCGCCAAAGTCAGTCAGAGACCACCACTCCTAAGTCAGGGCAAGGGAGTTACAAGCCAAGATAACCCCTGCTCACCCTCTAGGTAACGTGGCGCGAGCAGCAAGGCTAAACTTGGAGGCGATGTGAGTTAAGTATTTGCGCACGCACCCCAGCAACAACACCCAAGGTCCACCACAAAGGAAACTCCACACAAGGTTATATAAAAATAGCCTTTGTATTACACCAAAACACATTAGATAAAAACACACACTTTACAATGTGCCAACAGGCACGGGCAGAATTTACAGGGGATATGTACAAGACAGGGCCACCAGGACCACTGTCAGGAATCAGCACTTGTAGAACTTAGCACTTGGTAGAATTAGCACTTAGAACATAGAATATAAATCCCTTTAGCACAGAATATAAAAATAGAGCACACAACCAGTATCTACTGGTAACAGTTAAGTACCACCTGCGCAACCCTAATCACCTTAGGAACAGGTCACGCAGGGAACCAGGACCTCACTAGCACCACCTGTACTAGGAGAAAAACAACCACCTAAGTATCACAATACCTGTAGGGGTATAAGCACATAACACATGATGCATAACATACATTCAGAGGTGTAAGGAACAAGGCTCATGATGCATAAACAACACATTCAGGGGTGCAGGGGAGGAAAACACATGATGCCTAAAAACATTCAGAGGTGTATCAAAGAACACAATTGCGCACAATTCACATTAGTCACCACCTGTGACTGTCCCTAGGCCAACTGGCCTCTCTAGGGCTAGGACGCCCTGTGTCCCAAAGTCAGGGGCCTAAACGTAGCAGTTGCCCACAAAGTGCTGGGCAACTGGTGCAAACAATGGGGGGGGGGCAATGCTGGAGCCTTGCAGGCTCTGGCCACAAGAAATGCCCCCTGGAGCCTCTCTGGGCTCTCAAAGCAAAGATGCAGCCTCACTGGGCGGTGGGGTCCCTCACGGGGGACCCGGGAACACTTGGGGCGCCTTGGACCTCTCTGGGCTTGGAACACAAATGTGGCACTGCGGAGCCTCTCAGGGCTCTCGGACAATGTGGGTGGTGAGCCTCTCAGGGCTCTCGAACAAGAACTGGCACTCGAGCCTCTCAGGGCTCTCAATACAACTGCGGCACTTCGGAGCCTCTCGGGCTCTGGAAACCAATAGGGCGCCTCGAGCCTCTCAGGCTCATCAAACAACTGGGGCGGCGTTGGAGTCCCTCACGGGGGACTCGAAAATTACTCGGTGGCCCCAAGAGCCTCGGGGGCTCTACTGACACGGATATGCCCCAGGAGATCGTGGGAGCGGCCCGCTGCCAACCGGGGCCGCTCTGAGCACACTGATTGCCACCTCTGAGCCCCCGGCACTTCTCTGAGCAGAGGAGAGACCCCGAGCCCGCCCGCACTCACTGGCTGACGGAGGCGGAGGCTCCTCGTGGCGTCAGCTCCTCTCTGCTGGGCTCTCCTGGGTGGCGGCTGTAGACGGAGAGCTCCCGCTCCTCGGGACTCTCCTGGGCCGCGGCTGGACTGTTCTCTTTTTCCCGGGGCTCTCCCTTCGCTCTGGAGCCTCGGGACGGACAATGCAGGCTGCTTCCTGCTTCTTCCTCCTCCCCCGATGACGCGGCGGGAGGCTTGGCCGGCTGGGCCAATCCCAGCGTGGCCTGGCTGTGACGCTGGCGGCCCCTTCCTCTCGGCCCGGTGCTGCGGCGGTGATCTCGGGGCTACCACGAGGGGTAGGCTCCCTCCGTAATTAAATCCTAACAACGGGGCAAATAAAGGTGGCAAATGAGAGGGGTGGCATCCGCGCTGCTCTGTCACCACACGGGGTGAAAAGATGCCGAGTGGGCACCAGCCAACGCACACAAAGCGCTCCCAAGCGCTAGAAGGGAAATAAAGCGCCTTCCAGCGCTAAAGGCAATCCACAGCGCTCCCAGGCGCTTAGAGGCAAAGTACAGCGCTTTCAGCGCTATAGGCACAAGCAAAGCTCCAGCAGGGTCTGGAGGGAGGCATGGGGGCAAGGCTGGACCCAGAGCCAGCTCACTGAGTCTCCAGGCAGGGAGACAGTCCAAGTGGCGGTCCTCCTGGCCCCAGCAACAGCAGCAGCCCCCTCTGGCAGGATCCTGGAAGAGAACATTTTGTTAGGGGACACAGCCCCTTCTTATACTGTGAAACCCTTTGTTTGGAGGTGCATGGTGGGGGGAAACCAGTCGCAGCTGGTTTTGGAGCACCCTTGATGGCTCAACCACCCCTTTCATTCACTAGGGAGGCTAGGGTCATTAGACGCACCACAGGGGGCGGAGCCAGCATTGTGTGGGGAAAGCCCAGCCCCATCAGGAACCAGGTGCACTCCTCCCCAGCCATCAGCATGCTAATCTCCACTCTCACCACCGGGCAGACCCATCATGACTCATGGAGCCTGGCATCCCAGCCAGCTCCAGCCAATCGAACGCCAGCACCTTCACAGCACACACATAGCCATGTCTAGAAGTGGTACTTCCACACACGACACAATCATGCCACATACATCATTTCGCAGCATTCAATCACACGAGTCCGCACATACCAGACTCGAGCCTGCACACCCCACGCACCAGGAACTACCAGGGACACACACATTCCCCATGCATTCCTATGGGAGGGCAGGCCTATCTCACCACATGCACTCAGAGTGCGCACGCACTTTCCACTGGGACACAGTGAAAGTGCGCAGAAACCAAAAAATCACTACCACCAATTCACAAGTACAAAGCAAAAAGTTTAGGGGTGAACCTGCCAGAAAGGCCAAGTCCAACAACAACATTTCACATGCTCCCTCAGCACACACCCACTGTCTCCATGGCTACCAGGATTCCTGGCTCTGTCACAAGTGACCTATCCTGGTCTTTAGAACCACTCATGCTGCAGCACCTCACTTCCAACCTTAATTGCTATGAACCCAACAAAACCTGAATCTGCCATCCACAATCTTCTGGTCTCACCCAAATTACCCTCTGCTCCAGCAAAATGTTAGCTCTCAAATCATAACACATTGTTAATTCTACAGAAGCGACAGGATAATTATCATAGTCGTGAAACACACGTTGACTTTTCTTTTTTCTACAATTTCTGTACTTGATGAGTTTGAAGACTTCGGGGCATATTATCAACGGCCAGCTATAATTATCGCTGGCCGTGCTTAGCGATAATTTTGTTATCCCAGGCTATCCCTGGAACTTATCGCCCTGGCAACACGTTATTAACAACGCGTTTCAACAGGGCGATACAAATTCCAGAGATAGCAAGGTTATCGCCATTTTGCAGGGAACATCGCTGGTTTTCCAGTGATGTTCTCTGCAAAACGGCGATAACCTTGCTGATACGACCCATAGGGTCGTATCAGCATAATCCACCCCAATGTTAGGGATAGATAAGTCCGCATTTTAGCAAAACTAATGTGTGCTAAAATTCTGGGGCAGCCTTGTAAATATTGCGATGTGAACATCAGCGACGTTTGCAAGGTTGTCCATCTGGGGTACGCCCAGTGACGCCCACTTTGCATCTCATTAGAGAGGCAAAGGGAGGCGTTTGAAAAAAGGGTGCTAACATGCAATTATGCATGTTAGCACCCTCTTGTAAATAGGGTGATAGTTTTATCTCCGCTTTTTTGTTTTTTTAAGCCAAAAAAGCGGAGTTAAAGCCCTTGTAAATATGCCCCCTGGATCTTACTAGAACATGACATCATTCAAGGAACTGAATGAAGAGTTTTTACGTTAATATAATAACTCCCTTCTAGACCTCATTTTTCTCTTTAAAACATGTCAAGCCTGTGTATGTGCAGTACATGTACAGTGGTAGGACTCGGTGCGCTGTGTGAGTCTGAGTACTGGGGCCAGCGGTATCCTTTTTTGATGCCCTGGCTTGGTAGGGTACAAGACGGAGGGTGATGATGGCTTCCCCAGACACTACAAGTGTATTGACTACATTTCTGCAGCTGCAGGGCAGACAACCAGACCCTGAAATGAGCAGGATGGAGACAGGGCTGATTTCAGAGATTCCATGAGCACCCTGGTAGAAAGGCACTGCTGGTGAGTTCTTCCTGAGCACTACCGGTTGGTGCACAGTGGGGTCACAGGTGGGACTGCAGTTTCTGTTGTTTAAGGCGAAGACGCTTTTAGGCAGGGCCTGCCTTTTGTCTGTCCCTGATTACTGTGTCGGTGCAGAGAACCCACTCTTCATTTTGTCCACGTTTTGGGTACTCCTGCTTGTAACCAAGCCATCACTTTGCACAAAGGCTGTGTCTTGGAATGAAGTGGCGATTTATAGAGTGCAAAGCATTCCCCCCAGGGTGTCAAGGCGCTTACTCATTGAGACCAAATTTTGACTGAAGAACCAGGGGGCATATTATCAAGGGGTTTATCTCTGCTTTTTTGGCTTTAAAAGCCAAGAAAGCGGAGATAAAATTATCTCCCTATTACCTAGCTGTCGCTAACACCAGTTAGCGACAGCTAGTAGGAGATAGCGACCATCTTGGGCCCCACTTTGCATGTCAGTGATATTTATCACTAATGACATGCAAAGTGGGCGTGCCCAGATGTTAGTGACTGGAAACAGTCGCTAACATCGCTATCTCCTATTACCAACTTTTGGAGATATTCGCGCTAAGCGCGAATATCTCCAAAAGCTAACACCTGCCCCAGAGCAGCTCTTAGCCATGTTATCCAATGGGAGGTGGATAACATGGCTAAGAGCATTAGCTCGGTAATGCATGAATATCGCTGACTTTTCAGCGATATTCATGCATTGCGGCCGTTTTTTATCGCATTTGCGATAAACCTTGGTAATACCAAGGTTTATCTGCGATATTTTCTGGCTATGCTTAGCGTTAAAAAATTCGTTGCTAAGCATCGTTAGCGATAAATATCGCTTAACGTTGGTAATATGCCTCCAGGTCTTTAACACTTTTCTGAAGGCTAACAGATGTGTCTCCTGTTTCAGTTTTATAGGTAGAGAATTCCACAATTTAGTCACGCCCAGTACGAAGCTTCTTTCCCCCCAGGAACATTTTTTCACCCTGGGAACAATAAGATCATGTACAGAGGATGATCGAAGATTGGGTACTGGGATATAGGGTATCAAGTTCCGTTTTAAAAAGCCTGGTCCTATACCCTGTGTGGTCTTAAAGACAATACATAAAGCCTTAAACTAAATATGTTTGTTTATTGGCAGCCAATGTAAGTCCTTGAGTGTCTTTGACACAGATCTGTGTCTTGGGATATGCAGCAAGAGTCTTGCCGCTGCATTCTGTACAACCTGCAGTTTCGTTAGGCACTTGTTCCGGAGGTTGATAAAAAGCCCATTGCAGTAGTCGGCCCTAGGAAGGACAAGCGCTGAGACCACTAATTTACAAAGCTCAACCGGGATGAAAGGGAGGATCTTTTGTAGGAGTTTCAACGTATAGAAAGAGAGGGAGGTAACCTGGTTGACATGATTTTCGAATGAAAGTTTGGAGTAAAAAATGACTCCCAGGTTCTTAACCTTGGTCACTGGTGTCGGTAAAGGCCCAAATTCCAGTGGGCAAATGTTTTGAGCGACTGGAAAAGACATTTGAAAGAAGACCTACCTAAACCAGTTATGAAGCCTTACACAGTTTTTATATATCCACTGGCACACAAAAATGTGTATAAAAGTTGGACCCAAACCACCCCACTTGGCTTCAGTCTTAAGCCCTTCTTGACCAAGGAAGAGAGTGCTCCAAAGAGTACTCGAAGAGCTGCTGTGCAGCCAGGGCCGGTGTCTGCCTGATCCACGAGCATGGGGCAGCATCACCCGAAGTCAACACTTTCTGCTGGATAAGCTGAGTGTCTGCAAACAGAGCCGGGAAGCCTGACTGCCTACTGAGAGAGGGAAGGAGTGTGCCTGACCATGCAGCAGAGAAACTATCCAGAAGATGCCCAATATGTCCCCGGCATGGGGAACCCTCAAAAATGCTGATGACCCCAGAGAGGGATCCAGGAGAGAACTGTACTGTATAAGGGTTCCCCCATCTCTCTGCGCAGTTCATGAATGGGCTGTACTAAGACTGTACTAGAACATGTCCGACTTTGTAAACAATAGTCTGCCATGGGCTTGAGAGACCAATGCTGCAGCTGCTGATGACAAGAACGAAGCCAAGCAGCTGCCGAGCAGAGAATCCTGATTGGCTCAGAGCAGCCACTGTCCCAAAGGCACCACTGCAAGAAACCAGATATCACTGATGAACACAAGACTGCTGCCTACGGGAGGGATGCAGTGAGGACAGGTTGGCAACCTACAATTGCGATTCTCTTATTACCATGACTAGAGAATCTGGATTTCATTAAAGACACGGAGGCCTCAACCCACCCCACACCCCTGACTACGGAGAACGAAGCAGGTGAACTGCAGGGCTTAAGGTGCACCAGGACGACACAT
The DNA here is from genome assembly GCF_964261635.1 of Lissotriton helveticus. NCBI lineage: Eukaryota > Metazoa > Chordata > Amphibia > Caudata > Salamandridae > Lissotriton > Lissotriton helveticus. Next base: position 371,459,033 of record NC_136058.1, read on the forward strand.
GATGAAGGTACACAGACAACCTGGCACACCCCCTTGAGACTCCCTGAAAAGGAATAATAGAGATTGAACTCATTCGCAACTCAAACCTGTGAGAACTTTAGAGCCATCTGCGTCTGCGTCAAGTCCCACCTGAACCTGGGGAATGGTAATAGTGAGATTTCAACCATAACAAGAGGGAGAAAGGGGGTGTAGACCCTCAATGCTGGAATGCAGGTTAATACAACCCTGCATGTTGTACTCATCGGATTGCGTAGTGTTTGATACCGTTGTGATATTACATTGTTTTTCCAGGGAAAGAGAAGCCCTGGTTGGATGTTAAGTCATGGTGGGGGGGCGTGGCCAAGCAGCATGGCCGACAGGACGTGAGCTTCACCAGCTCCGTCCGAGGACCATTTATATCCTGACAATAAGATCCTTGCTGGACCTTCCAAAGGGGAGCTGACGGTCCGGATCCTTATCTCGTCCCGTCTGGGACCGCCACGTCGCCAGGAGAGCCTCCGGTGCCCCGTTGAAGCCGCCGCGCTCGGAGGGCTCCGCCTGTCTCTACGGGAGACCGCGGACTGGGCCTGCGCGAGAAAGTAGCGGTGCGTGCGGCCCGCTTGCTGCAGAAGTTTCCCGGCTGGGGAGGTGCTCGCGTGCACAGCGGACCCCCCGACGATCGGAGACCTGCTGTGGACGTCCTGTGAGGCCTGTGGAGGGCTGAGCTGGGGTCCGGTGACTCCCGCTGACCTGTGCAGGGGGTTGAGGTGCTGACCCCTCCCCCCACCGACCCTATCCTACACCGGAGCTCCCGGCTGCGGAGAACAGCTCAGGGTGAGTGTTTCCCCTGGTGCCTGGGGCTTTTGGCGACTCCTGGGGGACTGAGGCGGTGTAATCGCTGAGAGCTGGACGCTGGCCCGCCGGACATATTGACATTGAAGCCCGCCTCTGCAGGGGGAGCCGGTGCGGCCTGCGCAGACTGCCCCCTGTGGTTTCCCTGTGGCAGTGGGGATTGCGGCCTCCGTCCCTACTGCGGAGTGCTACGGAGACCATTCCACGTGGACCTTGCACTGTATCTAGGGGCGTCCTGCGGTGTCGACTCTTGGGGGACACGGGCGACTTGGGGCCCCCCATAAACTACGTGATATTTTCCCCGGCTGCCGGAGCGGGCCCCCCCCCCCTGTGTGGCAGCGGAACTCGGACTGTGCTGCCCCCGGAGGCTGGGAGAATCACACTGTTGCTCCTGGAACTGGAGGGGGCTCGCCCGGGGTGCGCTGGTTGGAAGTAAGCTGCTTTTGATCTGGTTATTGGAAGTCCTCCCGCCCAGCTCGGTGAGTGCACCTTGCCCACTGGTTGCCCCACTCTCCCTTTGCTCGTGGTGGGGGTCGTCGCATGGGCCGGATTTGCCTGGGGCGCCCTGCTGGATTGTCCTCTCCACCGGTCCTCCCGCCTTCGCTCTGCGGTTGGGATCTGGGCCTACCCGGTGGGACCGGGCGAGTCCTAACTGTAGCGCCTCAAGAGGGCTCCCGGTGTGCCCCCCAGGATGACGACCCGCAAGGATAGGACTGCGAAATCCTCCCAACCCAACACCAACGTGCAGTATACCACCCCAAGACTGCCGTCACAGAGGATCACGCGACAGACGGGTCCGGGCGATGGCGGCGATGAACCGCATGAACCGTCCCGTGCGGAGAACCTGAAGGCAATCCAGGGATCCCATTCGGCCTTGGAGAGGCAGATCGAGACTGTGTCGATCGATGTAAACCTCCTCCGGACGGACCTCCGTAAGGTGGCGGACAAGGTCTCAGACGCGGAGGGCAACATCGCGCAATTGCAAACTGAAGTGGCCACCCTGCAGAAATCGGTCGCGCACCTGACGTCCACTACCTGTGCACTGGAGAGAAGAGCGGAAGATGCGGAAGGCAGGGCCCGTCGGAGCAACATCAGGGTCCTAGGCGTGCCGGAGCGCCTTGAGGCGGGAAACGCTGAACGCTTCTTGGAGACATGGATCCGTACCCAGCTATGCCCGACCAGACTGTCCAGTGTCTTTGTCATTGAGAGAGCACACAGGGCCCTGGTTCCCCCTCCATGCCCAGGCGAGTCACCTAGAGCCATCATTGCGAAGATTTTAAATTATAAGGATCGTGATTGTATTCTACGGGCCGCGAGAGAAATGGAGTCCATCACCATTGAAAATAGTCGTGTTTCCATCTACCCTGACTATACTCAACAAGTGCAGGAGCAACGGAAGTCCTACCTGGGAGTCAAGCAGAAACTTCGGGACATGAAGCTACAATACATGCTCCTTTACCCGGCCAAACTCAAGGTGCTCTCCCAAGGGCGCGCTCATTTCTTCGAGTCCCCGGCAGAGGTGTGGGAGTGGCTCGAGATACGGGGAGACGACTTACCACCTGGTGAGCGAGGTGGCCCCCGCGAGACCTGGGGGACCCGCCCCCCGAGGCGCCGCCGAGGGAGACGCAGGTCTGGGTCCCGGGGTTCTCCTGAGCCCCGGATTACCGTAGGAGAGAATGGGGCGCTTCGCGTGGGGCCGTCGACGGCGGGGGCCGCTCCGGAGTCGCCTGAGGCCCCTGCACCTGGTGAGATCCTGGTCCCAGACACCTTGCAGGAAACTTTGCTGGATGTACACTCTGCTCCCCTGGTGATACCGGAAACTGCCCTCTCCGACACACAGCCTGAGTGAACTCTGCTATGAGGTACTATTTTTGTACAAATGTTGTTGCCCTGGGAGGTTGGGTGAGTCGCCCCCCCTGGTTTTTGCCTGCCCAGTGCTGTCTCTACCTGGCGCTGGGAACCCTGGTTGATAGGCTGAACGGAGGATGGAACCCATGTTGGCCGAGGCGATGTGGTGCGAGGTCCAAGAGTTTATGGCGTACCGTCGCCCAGCCGTGGAACTGACTTTCCTGAACATTTCCAGAGACTGTCCTGGAACATTGGGTCCTCGGCGAGTTGGGGGGGAGGGTGGGTGGTTTTGGTTGGTTGTGTGTGAGTGTGGGGTGCGTGTGGTGTATGGGGTGGGTGTGCACGTCCTGGCACTGGCAGGGGAAGGGCAGAGTGGCGTTCTTGGTTGTTGCTGTCTTCTTGCTCGCGGGTGGGGGGGGGGACTGGTTCTGATGGGGTGTTGAGTTCTCTTGTTTTTGGATGGCGCTGGCGTGGGATGACCGGGAGGGTGTGTTTTCCTGTTGAGTCATTCCTGCTCGTGGGTGGGGGAGGGAGGGACTGTTTCAGGGGTTGAGTGGTTGCGGGTAATGTGGGGTTGGGGGGAGTTGTGGGGGGTATCTGTTTTTGGCATAGTGTGTACTACTGTTCGCGCCCCTAGGTGGCTGTTTGCAGAGGTTCAACTTGGGTGCCCGGATGGGCAAGACCAACGCTTATGGGATTCAAATTTTTAACTTGGAACGTGCGTGGCCTGGGTACTTGCCCCAAGCGACATAGGGTGCTATCCTTCCTTCGTCGGCATGGAGTATCAGTGGCGTGCCTACAGGAAACGCATTTGAATGAAGAGGGTGCTCTTAAATTAGCAAGGAAGTGGAGGGGTCAGGTGTTCCATTCCTCCTTCTCTACCTATGCTAGGGGGGTCCTGATCTGGGTGGCTCCGGGGGTTCCCCTGGCGGTCCAGTATGTTGAGGCTGATGTTGAGGGCAGATATGTTCTTATACGTGTGAAACTGGATGGGAGGGACTTCCTGCTGGTGAACTCTTATGCACCTAACATAGATGACCTGAGTTTCTTTACTGGGCTGCAGGAGCTTATAGCGACGGACCTGGATTCCCCCCTCCTCTGGTTTGGAGATTTTAATTGTGTACTGGATCCACTGCTGGACAGGCATCCACCCCGGGCGGGTACGAAACCTCGGATGACGACACGACTCCGGGAGGTGATGGATAATCTGGGTGCTGTAGATGTCTGGCGCCTCGGTAATCCGGGACTGAAGCTTTACACTTGCTATACCCCCACCCATAACACACATAGCAGGCTCGACAGGGTCCTTGCGGCCAACATTGGTCCATCCCTAGTCTTATCGGTCACACATCAGGCCCGGTTCTTATCCGACCATTCGCCCGTGGCGTGCACGGTACAGTGGGTGGACCGATCCTCCCGACCAAGAACCTGGCGGATGCCAGGGGATCTTCTGCAGGATCCGGTGGGACGGGACCACGTGGAGACGTCCCTGCGTACTTATCTGGACCTGAACTGGGAAGTGGGTGATATCCCTTATGCGACCAAATGGGATGCCCTTAAGGCAGTCGTGCGGGGCGCCTGTATGGGTCTGACGTATGGAGTCCTTAAACAGCTGCTCCGTGACCTCGCGAGTGCGGAGGAGCGCCTCAGTCACTACCAGTCCTTACCGGACCTGGATTGGTTGACCATGGACTCTGAGCGGACAGCCCGAGAAGGCGTCCATGATATCCTAGACCGGCTAGATAGATTCACTCTTGGTCGATATCGCCAACGTCTTCACCGTGAGGGGGACAAGTCGGGCCGATTGCTGGCTTGGATTCTCCATAGGGAATCGGCCCCTGCGCGGATTGTTGCGTTGCGAAATCCCGCTGGAGTCCTAGTACACTCGGAACGGGAACTTCTTGCGGTGCTCCGCACACATTTGCAGACGGTCTATACTGCTGACACCCTGGTGACAGAGGCGTCCTATCAGTCATACCTCCGGGATTTGCCCCTTCAGACCCTCTCTAAAGAGGATGCTGAGGACATGGATACTCCAGTGACGCTTCATGAGGTCAAGATGGCGGTGGCCGCCCTACCGAGGGCTAAGTCGCCGGGAGGAGACGGTTTTCCCCCAGAGTTATACCAGGCGTTCGCTGATACCCTCGCGCCCCGTCTCTTGCAGGTTTACCATGAAGCGATGGAGCGAGCCGCGCTCCCGCCCACTATGCAGCAGGGTGAGGTCTGCATGCTCCTGAAACCGGGTGGAGATGACTGTGATCCTGCGGCCTACCGACCGATCACTTTAATTAATACTGACGCCAAGATTCTTACTAAGATCTTGGCCACCCGGCTGGCTCCACATATGACGCACTTGGTTCATCACGATCAGTGCGGGTTCATTCCGGGCCGCAACACCGCCATGAATCTCCGGCGCCTGAACCACGTTCTACATGAGGTGCGCGATAGGGCGGATCCTCAGGTCCTGGTGTCGATAGACCTGGCTAAAGCCTTCGATACTGTCAGCTGGGGGTACCTCTTGGAGGTGCTTCGGTTGGCGGGGATGGGGCCCCTCTTTTGCACCTGGATTCGTATCCTTTACAGTGCGCCTACGGCCAGGGTCAGGCTCGGAGCGGCCCGCTTGGAGGAGTGGCGGTTGGGCAGGGGCACCCGCCAGGGGTGCCCCCTGTCACCGCTCCTGTTCGCTCTGGCGATTGAGCCCCTTGCGGTGACACTACGCGCGGAAATGGCGCCCTGGGGAATACGAGTGGGGGATGTGGTGCACCTAGTTTCGCTTTATGCGGACGATGCGTTGTTTTACCTGACCTCCCCGAGGGAGTCGGTACCGATCCTGTTAAGCCACTTGGAACGCTTTGGTGCAGCTTCTGGGCTGCGTCTTAATCCTGTGAAATCCCTGATCTTTCCCCTTGCGGGATGCGGTGAAGACCCTCGTGTGGGTTTCCCGTCCCTGGGGCTGTGGTGGGAGATGGAGGCCTTCCGCTATTTGGGTATTCAGGTGGCTGTCTCTGATGAACAATCGCTGGCCCGAAACGCCGACCGTGTGCTTAGTTCCCTACAACAATCTGTATCCTTTTGGAAGACGCTTCCACTCTCTCTCATGGGACGACTGGCCGTCTCAAAGATGGTGATGCTGCCTAGAATATTGTATATCCTACAGAATACCCTCTGTCCTCTTCCTCCTCGAATTTTCAATCAGCTTAATACGATGCTTACCTCCCTGCTTTGGGCAGGCAGACGCAGCAGAGTTGCGCTGCGTACGAACGATGGTCAGACGCTGGGAGGAGGGGGGCTTGGAGGCCCCACGCTTTGATCTATACTATTACACGGCCCAACTTATACCGGCTGCGCGCTGGTTCGCGGGCGTGGAAAATTGGGAATTGCGACTCCTGGCTGGCAGCGCAGATGAGACAGCGTTGCAGTTGGCTCTGATGCGTGGCAGAGGAGCAGATGGCAACCTGCCGTATATTGTTCGGCATACCGCGGGGATCTGGCAGCGAGTGGTGGAAAGAGTGCTGAGACGGGCCCCCTTTCATAGGGAGCTGCCAATATGGATATTGGCACCGGTCACTCTAATGGAAGAGCACATGTCGTTTCGGGAATGGCGTGAGGGCGGTTGCGACACATTGGCAGACTTATATCCGGACGAGTCCTTTGTGACCCTGGAGAGAGCTATCGAGGCCTTCAGTCTCACTGGGGGCCAAAACCTTCACTATGGAGCCCTGCGGGACATGGCGAGAGTGACGTGGCCACAATTCCCTGAGGCACCCCAGGTGTCTCATACTTTGAATATCTTGCTGTCGTGCGGCGCGGGACGTCGATTGATAACGCTGTTATATACAGCGATGAGGTGCGACTCGGCGCCCCCGGTGGCTCCGTCCTGGGCGCCGTGGGAGGCAGATTTAGGGGTTGCCTTGGACCCGGGACAGCGGGGGCGGATAGGGACGCTCACCAAGAAGGTGTCGTGTAACGCACGTTTCAAATTAATCCACTTTAACTTCATGCACCGCACTTATGTAACCCCAGTTGCTCTGCGCCGCATTGCAGCGGATAAATTGGATGCCTGTCCTCGGTGCGGTTCGGTAGGGGCCGGATTTCTCCATTTAGCTTGGGAGTGCCCGCTGGTCGGGGACTTCTGGAGGGTAGTAGTAGCCCGCATCTGGAGGGTCACAAGACTGCGTCTTGATTTGACCCCGATCCATTGCTTGTTAGCCCTGGTCCCCAAACCTAAGAAGAGGAATCTGTCATATAAGATGCTGCAGCTGCTTTTAGTGCTGGCTAGACGGCGGGTGGCTATCACCTGGATGGGACAAAGGGCGCCAGATGTGACATTATGGCTTCGGGATGTGGGAGAATGGACATTGGCTGAAGAAACGCACATGCAACATGCGCGTAGAGATGAGCGGCTACAGGAGGACTTGCTTGCATGGCGTATAATGTGTGCTGTGGGATCGACTGACAGCGACTCTGATGCTACTAGTGCTGCATTGCTCTCGTCCGAGGAATCGGGACCTGAGGAAGGGGTGGCAGGTGATGGGGAGGGAGAGTAGGGGCTGGGGTAATGCCCTGATGACTACGCACATGTTACCTTATGTCAGTTTCTATACTTGCACTGTATCCCGTGGATCTGGTTCTTGCGACTCCTGTCCTATCTGCAACTGTTGAAGCCGTGCTGGGGGTGTGAACTGCGTACACCTGTATTGTCTGTACACTGATGCCAATTGTGGGGGGAGGGAAGTATTGTTTATTCTGCTGAAAAAATAAAGTTTATAAAAAATAAAAAATAAAGTCATGGTGTGTGTTGGTTGAGTGTTGAGATTTGAGCTCCTGCCAATCTGAAAGTCAAGTGTAGAAAGGGTTGAAATTGATCTGATTTGCAGGGGTGTGATAGGGTGGACCCAAGGCCATCAGTGTCAGACGACCTCACCCACCATGGTTGGGCCTAGTAGCCTCTGCTTGTCCTCTGCCCCCTACCCCCCAGGTCTGACGAGCGGCAGCCCCTCCTGTCCCATAGTCGGTCCCAGAGATCCTGCAGTAGCCAAAGAGGTTCTATCACTGGCCACCAGTGGGTTGAGCTCAGGTTACTTTGGTAACTTTGAGGGTTCACCCTGACACGGGTGGGGTGGGTGCTCACCCACCCCAAAAATACGAATCCAAATTCTTACATAAAAATTAATCAAAACTTCTGGAAAATGGCAAAAATTACACATAATTACATGAAATGGAAACCAGGCACCTCCTGCTATATTGTAGCATTTAATATGTCCTTGTCAATTTTGGGTGCGAGGATGCATTTGTTGCTAAAAAAACCCCAGAAGCGCCGCACAAAGCAGATGTGCGTGTTTGGGTCTTGTGTGCTCCTATCGTGCACTCACATTACATTTTTGCTGATCGGGTGCTGCTCGCTACTCGAGTGCCTTTCACCTGACCAGTGGCAATTGGCTGACCGCATTATTACCTAGGGACAAGCAGAAGTCTGCATTCTCTAATGCAGAGGGATTCTATCCCTTTAGGGTCATGTCTGTAAAGTTAAGAATGCTCCTGCCACTTTTCAGCACCTGGTGAACCATGTTCTCACAGGTCTGGAAGAGGTCCTCATGACCAACCTGGACAGCACTGCCGTCTTTAGGTACCGAGGATGCCAGACCATGGGAAGTTAGCCTGGGGCACCAAGAGCAGGTGTTGGTCAGGATACAGAGAGCGAAAGTGACCATTGAGTGAATCAAGTTTCAGGTGGGCATTCCTCTGTAGTCAACCCTGGTCATCAGATGGGCAACAGGACGAGCCACCCTTGGATGCCACGATCTAGTCTGTGTTCAACTGGGAGGTTCTCACCAGCAGGACTCAAGTGGGGGCCTTCCAAGGCCTCACTGGCTACTACAAAATCTTTCTGGCAATTATGGGCGCACTTTTAACAGTTCGGAGAACCAAGAATCTGCCTAAGAAATGGATTTTCAGCGCAGAGTGTCAAAATTCTTAGCGGTTCTAAACACAGCATTTGTAATGCATCTGCGCTGAAGACCCCTGACTATGGTCAGCCTTTCATTGTTGTGTTATGTTAGCAGTGTTTTGTAAAGCGCTCGTTCACTTGAAAGGTTTCTTGGCGCTGGGTCTAGGAAATGCCAGAGAGATGGATAGTTCAATTGTAAGCCTGACAGCACAACCAGGTTTTGAGAAGCTTTCTGACTTTAAGTAAGTAAGTAGTAAACCTAATTTCCAGAGAAATGGAAATCGAGACTCCTCAGACAATGGAGTTGAAGCGGTACTGGCCCAACATGGTGTTAAGGATGGAGAGCAACTGGTGGCCTTTATAAGTCACAGACTGCCTCCTAGGGAAGACTGGGAGGCCATTACAAAAGAATTACTCACAATACTGTGGGCTTTGGAGAGGTTCCAGCCTTGTGTTTGTCACCAAGTTTGTGGTCCAGGCAGGTCACAAACCTCTCAAGTGGTTCATGGCACTGATGGGTGAGAATTCCAAGTTGCTGAGGTGGTCTATCTAGTTTATGTGGCCTCGATTTCACAGTGGAGCATAAAGCTGCAAGGAATCCCGGCTCTCCAGGTGGACTTTACTGTCGGTTTTGATGTTCGAAAGAGCAAACGTTTCCAGCTGCTTGTGTGCATTATGTTTAGGGCTCATGGTTTTATGGTATTTATTTTGTTGACATTCCAATGTATATTTATCTATGTTTTTTGTGCATAATGTATCAGTAGTTATCCATATTTATTTAATGATTTGTGAAAAAAGGAAGTTGAAATGAGTATGTTTGCACATTTATTAAACCAATAAATGTGAACAGATGCTTGAATGCCTGACAGCATTCAATGACATGAAACCCCACAGATGATAAATCAATGCACTTATATGAAAACCTGCAATGTTAATTTTAGTATCAAATTTGTGCATGTATACTGTTGTTTAATCCTCTTTACTAAAGTTCCTTACGTTTTTCGACCCTTCTACTGATGAAGCAAAGCTTCGCATATTTTGCGGCTTGCCGAAGTCAAGAACCTCGTTTATGTGTAATAAGGTAACAAAATGTATGTTTTACTAACGTTTATTTTTGTTTAGGCAAAGTTTGCGAAGCTTGCCTACGAGTATTTCTAATACATTTAACCCGTGTACTTTAAAAATGGCCGCCGCTTGTATTTTAGTTACTGCGCATGCGTCAGCCACACTCACGTGTCCTGACGCGTCTGCAGAAGTGGAGGGAAATTCCTGCGCATGCGTAAAACATAGCTTATACTGCTCGTGCAGTTTGCTCTTGTCCTCGTTTTTATGTAGCTAACATTTAGAATGCATAAGTATATTTCTTGATGATGAGTTAAAAGTACAAACCTTGTGATGTGTTTTCATAATGACATTATTATGTATTAATTTGTTTTCGCTTGCTTTTCATGTACCGCGGGGAATGGGGGTCTGTCTGTACTGAGAGCCATCTTGGAGGTCCCTTCTGCGCAGATGCGACTTTTCCGGGACCTGACAACCTTGGCTGATGGAACTTAGCCAGCTGGCAGTAGTGGGCAAGATGCTCCTGAGAACTGACCTGCAAGCTCGGCTGAACAGAGTCACATGACCCTGCTATGCTACATTGTTAAATTGTCATTGTGTTTCTGCACAGTTTCTCCTGGGAACCCCAAACTTGCTAGGCGGTACCCAAGTATGCTAATGAAGGCTTAAAATGTTGTATTGTGATTGGTGTGTTACCCAAATCCTACCTTAGGACCAATCGAAATTGAGGGATTCTGACACTTTGCAACATTGGGGGGTGGTACACTGTCCCCAAACTGTATATCTACCCTGGGTTCACCTAGGGAAGTCGTCCGACTTGTCTGGTTTAGCTGACCTGTCACTGACCCATCGTATTCAATAGGTGACTGAAGATACAGAGCGCTGCGGAGCACTCTGTCCGAATTGACCATAGACTAAGGTTCTACTGAACCTTAAAGTGCTGGCGAAGCACTTTGCTGGGAGTTCGCTGACCCAATCGGGGTCTTGATCGATAGCTGCAGAGCGGGTGGAGCGCAGGCGTTGCTTCCGAACTGTGGGTTCCGGTCCTGTCCTGAGCGGTCCTGTCTGAGGGTTTGCTGTCCTGTCCTGAGGTCCTGTCCTGATTCCTAATCCGAGGGTATCCTGTCCTATCCGGGGTGTCCATTCTGCACCTGCTGTCCTTTGAGGGGTATCCTTCCTTGAGGGTTTCCTGTCCTTAACTGACCCGTGGCCAGGGTTTGGTTTCCACACCATTCTAGGTAAATACTGTCCTGAAACTCTTAAATCTTGCACCTTCTGATTTTCTAACTTTTGCTTCAATAAAGTTTACCTTTGCATATGTTATTTTTCCATGTCTTTCCGCAACTATTGAAAGTCATTTGCATTTTTCCATAAGTTTGTTCCTATGTCTTCTCACTTGTTAGAAATTATATTTTGCATTGCAGTTTGTCATTTTCTGATATGGTCTAGAACTTCATTGCCTAGATTGTTTAAAGGCCCGTTCACCTTAAGTGAAGCGTGTTACTCTTTATAGGCCCTCCTGTAGTTATACCTACATAGTCCGCCCATGCTTAAATATTACTGAACAGCACAATATCTTCTCGTTACATTTTATATCAGTATTTCAATGATTACTCTGTCATTATTTCTTTACAGTTATATCATTTATATTATCTTGGTTATTGATTGCCTTATTTTGATGTACCTTATACATGAAGCAAATGAACTTTAGATAAACATTTTAAAACTTCCCGTTGTCCGTGGTCATTTCAAACAGTATTTTGAATGTTATTGGTTAGGTTTGTATTTTGCTGCCTTTCCTTTTACAGCTAGCTCCCTGATTCATTGTGGTCATTAGGTACCCGCATCGGTGGATGGTAAGTCGGGTGCATTGAGAAATAATAGTAGGGAATACACACACAAATTGGTAGAGCTCGTGAAGTCACCTGGTCAATGTATATGGTGATTTGAAAGTATATGGGCCCTGAAGCCGGAAACGGCGAAAATTATTGGTCGGGTGGCCTCGCGCGCTCTATCAGTTTTACTGGTAGCCAGAGGATGGTTAGGGACTAGTTGAGAGTAAGGCAGGGACTAGTTAGGCTAGTTAAGTCGGAAGCTGCTAGTATATTGATGCTGCTAAAAGAGCGGCTGTTCTGAGGGAACTGATCACTCTCTCGTGGATACGCTGCTAAGAATTCATGAATTTTTGTATTGTTATTATTCTTGTTCTTATATTGCTATATGTACTAATCCATGCGTTCGTAAACCGTATTGTTTCTTGTTGTCCGAACTCCCCGGGGAATTGAAAGGGCAAGTGGTGAATAGAATCCATTGTCCTGAGGTCACAGGTTAGAGGAAAGTTAGGTGCAGGTTAAGATAACCGGGAAGCACTAACTAGGGATTTCTGAATACATGTGTGAATAAATGTCAGTAACGGGGTTCATTGGCAAAATTCCCATAGTGGCGTAACCTAGTAAGGGTCACATCGGAAGAGCAGCAGGTTCCTCGGAGCTAGCGTGAAAGCAGAGGGGTCCGCTGAGAAACCTTAAACTCGGAACATATCCCGGAAAGAAGTGGATGAGTTTAGGGGAATAACAGGGTCACCGATGCTAGAGTGAAGGGTAGGCGGAAGGGATCTGCCCGCAGCGCGTGAAAAGTAAATGGAAGTAGTTTACTTGCAGTAAAATAATTCTTTCTCTGTCTAGACACTTGAGCACTGTGGCGAATGTGTATTTGTTGTAAAATAACCAAGCACTGAGCACTTTAAAAGAAAGAAAGTTTCCGTTACCTTTTGAAGGGAGGGAGTCAGTTGCGAAGCGCCTCTGACGTCACTCTGTGCCGCGCTGGGATTGGTAGAAGCAGCGGGCGGGTAGCGGAGCTGAGATTGTAAAGGAGGGGTGAGCGCCAGAGCGTGGGAACTGTCTCACGAAGAGGCCGCGCACCCATTGGCGGAGATTATTCAGAGTCGCGCACCCATTGGTTGCACGGATTTCTGAAGCGCGTTCTGATTGGAGGTAGTTTGTAAACAAAGTTTAGCGTAGAAGTCGTATGTGGCACTCGCAGACTACAGGAACTAGACCTGATCCAAGGCACCTAGGTTTTGAAAGGGATCAGTGGAAGACTAATAGATACGATATTATGTACGGAACCAAGAGAAAAATGTCCCTTGTAAGTAAGGTGAAAAATTATTTTAAAACGGACAAACCGATTAAATCTAGAGAAGGTGTTCTTGTCCCACCACCCAATACTCCTGCCTCATTCATGATGTTTGACCGAGGGTACAATACCTGTGTGTGGTTGGAGAATTGGGTGAAGTACACAAAAGATGACGGAGTATTGGCTTTTCCGTTAGATGGTACGTTTAATGGTAGGATCTTATTTAATTTGAGAACTCGGATGAATGAGCTGCATCCCAGACCGAGACTAACGCAGTATGAGGCATTAGAGGAATGGGAAATTGAGGCTTTTGAAAAAGAAAGACCCCGAATGGACAAGGGTTTGACCAAGTGGTACCCCAGGCTGAAACAGGAGTCCAGGGATAAAAGGATGAAACAGTGGAGGCAGAGCATGATTGTTGAGGGTCTGTTTCCCATGATGCCGGCATGTCATAACCCTGCAGCGGGTGAGAAAAGTACCGAAAAGTGTAAGCATTGGGGGGCCCCTGGGGAGTCAGATGATGAATTGTTGGATGACATCTGTACCAGAAGTCCGCCACCTTATAATGAGGGAACCCGGCCTTCCAGTGTAGGAGATGCTCCCCGACGCCACTTCCTCAAGGAAGAAGACAGATCCCTAGGACTGGGAGGGGGTGGTCAAGTATTGCCCTATTTTGAGAAACCCGAACCGGCGGAAACAAGGGATATATATCCCAAGGTGCCCGCAAGCCAGGAAGAAAAATATTCACGTACGAAAGTTTTCGTTCCCAGACCTCTGTATGAAAAGGAAGAGAAACCATCGAATTCAGGACTGCCTTTTGTTCAACCTCCATATGAGGAAGAGCGCAGGTCCTTTAACACTGGAACTTTATTCCCGAAACCAAATTATGGTGGGGGACCAAGTGAAACGCATCCTACTGCCCCGAGCTTTACTCCTCCATTGACCCCACAGATATTACATGATACAACTTTAAAAAGGATACTAGTGGAAAAGGAGCAAGAGGCTCTAGCTAGACAAAGGACAGAAATAATTCAGAAAATCTCCCAGTTAAATACCAGTCCTGAGGCATTGACTATTCCAGTAACTATTGGACCAGTGGTTCCATTATATGGAAATGGTCAGGGAAATCCGATTACTCCAGTCATGACCCCAGTCATGGCACCCCCGAGACAGGAACCGATAATCATAGATGATCAGTCCAGTGAGTGCGAGTCTGAAGTTGCGTTCTTGGACTTACCAAACAAACCGACCGGAAAGGGAATGCAGCAGAGGCATAACCCTTTTAATGCGAAAGAAATTAAATTAGAGTCAGCAACAGGCACTAGGAATGTCTCTCTGGTAACTCCGGATGAAATTGAGAGTTGGAGTCGCGAATTAGAGAAACAGACTCCGCAAACGAAACCTTTAGACCTCTACAAGCTGAGGGTAGAAATAGAAGAATTAATGGCAGGAAATGTGGGGTTGGATCGATTGAATACCTACTCTGAAGAAGAATTGTCGTTTATATGTAAAAGCTTTACAAGGAACACCAGAGTGCTCCACGAAAAACTGACCGAAACCGCAGCTAGTATGGGGGTAGATATCTCGAAATCCAAGCCCTTGCAGAAACCGTACAGAGCAGACTTCTCAGACAAAGATATAGAGCACCTGAATGTGGCAGGAAAAAAGTTGCAGATTAAAGAATTATTGGGGGTACTGCAAAAATGGGGAGACGTGGAAAGATGGAGAAGTAGGTGGGCGAAAAAGAGGGAAGAGGCTCGCTCCCGACAAGTGACTCCTGAGTTTGCTTTGAGGGAGGTGGAAAAACCCGAGCAGTTATGCCCCATGCGCGAAGTACCAGGAGGGAAATATGTGCATGTCCCCTGGTCCAGACAGGATATTGTGTCCTTTACGAACGATTTTCCAAAATTACGAGAGAAACCAGTAGACTGGTACAGGCAGGTGGAAAGGTTCGTGAAAGTACAGAAGTGTCTGTGGAAAGACCTGGATGGGTTTTTCGACATTGTGGTTCCGGTAGATTTATGGACCCAGTGTAAAATAAACATAGACTGGCCTAGTGAAGAGTACCCAAGAAATAAAGAAACAGGGGAGCCATCAAAGGATGTCATGCGAAAATATGAGCAGGTAATTCAGCATTTGAAAGAAAAGGTGCCCGCAAAAGAAACTGATTGGACAAAAATAGATAGAACAACACAGGAAAGGGACGAGACAGTGCACTCCTTCTATGAGAGGTTATTGCAGGTATTTAAAACATACAGTGGTATTGATAACATCGATTTGAAGGACATGACGCACTTTATTTACAGGTTTGTAAATGGTTTAAGACCTGAAATTTGTCAGTGGATAAAAGATAATAAAATCTGTTGGCATACAAAAAAAATGGATGAGGTCCTGCGGTACGCAAAGTACTGCGAGGACGAGATGGCAGAAAAGAAAAAGGCCCTTAAGGAAAAAGTGATGTGGGCTCAGGTGAAGCTCGCAGAACAACAAGAAAAGCAGTTGAGTAACATGGTTAAAAATGCTGAGAACAAAAGTCCTGGGGGAGGGGGTGGAGGAAAGCCCCGGCCCAAATTTAGCAGGGAAGAGGCTATGAAGAAATTTCCCTGCCATCAGTGCGGCGAAATTGGACACTGGCGAAACGAGTGTCCCCAATTGACAGATGATAATGCAAAAACATCTGATTTAACTCCACAGACACAGAAAGAAAGACCAAGAAAGACTCATCCCCAGGTAAAAACAGTTCAGGTGCCTCGAGCACCCAAGCAGGTATACAGGGGAAAACAGGGAGAGGGTGAGGAGATAGAAGTTTGGGAAAGCGGTGAGAACAGAAATACAGCAACTTCGCAGTATCTGCTAAATGATACCTTCCTTTGTAATGATCAGTACTGACGGGGCCTGAGAGGGGAGGACGAGGAGTGCGTACTTGGCGCTTCCTTGCCGGTGGACCAGTCTGGACCATACATTGAAGGAAAGGTTGACGGAAATGATGTCACCTTTCTGTTGGACACTGGCGCTACCCGTTCTACTGTAAGAACAGTGGACGTTCCAAACCTACCCCTCTCGGGAGAAAATATCCAAGTAGTGGGTGTATCTAATCAATTGATTAGTACTCCTGTTACCGAACCAATGGAGATTTCAATTGGGAATTTTAAACAAATGCATAGGTTTGTCGTCTGTGACACCAGTCCAGTGAATCTACTGGGTCATGATTTGCTGTGCAAAATGAACTGTACCATCTTTTGCACACCAAAAGGTGTTGAAATTCAGACCCCAGATGAAGATGGCATTTATAAACTATTGTTACTTAGACCTGACTCAGAAATTAAAAGATTGACCCTGCAGGACTTGCCCCAAGAACTCCAGGAAGCAGTAAAGCCAGAGGTGTGGGATTTTACTGGAAAAGATGTGGGGTTAATGAAAGATGTGGACCCCATACAGATAGCCATCAAGGACAATGCAGTATATCCTAACACTAAGCCCTACCGAATGAATGCTGAAGTGAAAGCCGGTGTCACTCTGGAAATTCAAAAGTTACTAGAAGGAAACATCATACAGGAAGTGATGAGTAGCCCATGCAACTCACCGATTATGGGTATCAAGAAGCCTAGTGGCAAGTATAGGGTAGTGCAAGACCTGAGAAAGGTAAACAAGATTGTAGTTCCTTGCTGCCCTATTGTCCCGAACCCAGCAGTGATATTGTACCAGATTCCTTGGGATGCTGAGTGGTTCACTGTGATTGATTTGTGTCATGCATTCTTTTCGATACCCTTGCACCCCGACAGCAAATTTCTTTTCTCATTTGCCTTCGAAGGTCACGTGTATTGCTGGAACCGGGTCCCTCAGGGGTATACAGAGAGCCCCTCTATCTTTAATCAGATCTTGAAAAAATGTCTAGAGACTTTGATCTTACCTGGGAACTCTGTCTTAGTTCAGTACATAGACGACCTTCTACTGGCGTCTAAAAGTCATAGGGACTGTGTAGTTGACACCATTGCCCTCCTAAATCATCTGTGTGAGAAAGGGCATAAAGTGGCCCCTGACAAACTACAGTTCTGTGCAAAATCAGTGAAATATCTAGGACACCAGATAGAAAAGGGTGTCAGAAAAGTCACATCAGAAAGAGTGAGAATAATTCAAAAGATGCAGTTGCCCCATACTCAAAAAGACGTCAGAATGTTCCTGGGTGTACTAGGGTACTGCAGGCAGTGGATTCTGCGATTTGCAGTCTTAGCCAGGCCTTTGATAAAAATGACCACGAGAGGAATGCCAGATATTGTAGAATGGGACGATGAAAGCCTAATGGCCTTCACAAGACTGAAAAACTGTCTGTGTACAGCCCCTGCGTTGGGAATGCCAGATTATTCTAAAGAGTTTGCCCTATTCTGTGACACTCGCGATAATTGCGCATTGTCAGTCCTGACTCAAGAACATGGCACGACCAGAAGGCCTGTGGCCTATTTCTCTGCCACCTTGGACCCAGTAGCTGCTGGGTTACCAGGCTGTCTGAAAGCAGTAGCTGCTACCTGTGCAAGTTTGGAACAGAGTGAGTCCATAGTCATGGGACATCCTGTGACTGTGTATGTTTCACATGGAGTGGTAATTCTATTGACCAGAACTAAAACGCAGTATCTCACCCCTAGTCGGCTGACTAAATACGAGAGGATTCTTGTGGGTGCAGCAAATGTAAGCATTGTTAGGTGCGGTATTCTGAACCCTGCCACTTTACTCCCCGACTCCCTGGAAATGGAAGGTGGGGATGATGATGAACATGATTGCATTGATCTGACAGAGTTCAGCACCAAACCACGCCCAGACATAAAAGAAACGCCATTGCCTGAGCATGACATGGAACTGTTTGTAGATGGTTCCTGTCTAAGACATGAACTAGGAGGCCTGAGTGCTGCCTATGCAGTAGTCTCCTTAACAAAAATTGAAGAAGCAGGTTACCTATATAACATCAAGTCTGCACAAGTAGCCGAATTGATTGCTATGATAAAAGCTTGCAAAATTGGGAAAAACATACGCATAACAGTGTACACTGACAGCCAGTACTGTTATGGTGTTGTGCATGACTTTGGCCAATTGTGGCTACAGAGGGAATTCCTGACTTCCTCAGGTACTCCCATTCGAAATGCAAAGGTTGTTCATGACCTTTTAGAGGCCATCCAGTTACCCAAGGAACTGGCAGTGGTAAAATGCGGTGCTCATAAGAAGAGCATGGACAAAGTATCACTGGGAAACGATTATGCTGATCGCGTGGCCCAATGGTGCGCCAGAGATCGGTATATCGTAAATCCAAAACGAGGGGGCCCAGGAACCAGCTGCCAACTTCAGGTGTTTGAAGAAGTGCCTACATGGGATGAAGTGAGAGAGTGGCAGGAGTCGGCCCCTTGGCAAGAAAGAGAGAAATGGAAGGAGGATGGGTGTAGACCGAGACGTGTGGATGGTGTCATCTTGGGCCCAACTGGTATGCCTGTATTACCCCGACACTTGCTTGGCACAATGGCAAGATTAATACACGAAGGGTCACACATTGGTAGGGATGCCATGATTCTGGTATTTCAACAGACTTGGTACAGTAAAAAGTTCAGGAAGGTAGCAGAGTCCCTCTGCCAGAGGTGCCTGTCATGTCAACAGATGAACCCAGGCAAGAGGACAATGGTTGAACTGAGCAAAATTGGGAGATCAGGGGGTCCCTTTGTAAAGATACAGATTGATTTCATCACCATGCCCCGTTGTGAAGGGAAACGATATGTCCTTGTCATTGTTTGCGTATTTTCAAAATGGGTAGAAGCTTACCCTACTCCTCAAAGTGACGCACTGACAGTAGCGAAGTGTTTACTTAAAGAGCTGATACCTAGATTCGGGGTGCCATTCATTATTGAATCAGATAAGGGTGGACATTTCCAGAATGAAATACTGGCTGAACTCTGTAAGGCCTTTGGAATAAGGCAGAAACTTCATTGTGCATACCACCCAGAGGCTTCTGGAATAGTGGAACAAGTAAATGGAACTATCAAAAACAGACTAGCAAAGCTGACTTATGCAACTGGCATGACCTGGGTGAAGGCCCTGCCCCTGGTCCTGATGGGACTGAGAAGTGTTCCTGACCGCAAGACAGGCCTAAGTCCCCATGAAATCATTATGGGAAGAGTGATGAGACAAGCATGGGTGCCAGGAAGCAAACTGTTGAGTATTACTGATGATTTGGTGCTTGAATACTGCAGAAGATTGGGTGACCAAGTGCGTTCTATCTCTCGCCAGATTGGAGACGACGGCATCC